>NW_026137565.1:0-4800000 GCF_009805555.1 Andrographis paniculata | reverse complement strand
CCGTAAATATTGAATTGTATTGATAAAATTTAAAAAATATATATTTAAATTTAAAATAATATTATTAAACAGGTTAGACGGATTATTTTCAGATTGAAAATATAGACCTTAGCCTGACTCATTTAATTAAATGTGTTAAATGGGTTTGACCCAATTATTAATTGGATTGAAAATCTCAACCCAAACCCAACTATTTCAGATCAGGTTCGGGTCGGGTTATCAGGTCGGGTTAATTTTTGCCGGCCTAGCTAAAATATATTATATATGTGTTCTAAATTGTTTTAGATTATTTTAAATAAATAAGTTTTATGTTTCAATAATAAATCAACACTATTCGGTCCCTAGTTAAAAATATATATATTATTTTTTTTAAAAAAAAATCACATCAACTTACTTTTAATTTGAAAAAAGAAACGATTTAAAATAAACAAAGTTAAAAAACCAAACAAACCCTAATAATCATTATTTATTTATTTGTGTTCAACAAAGTTGCATTTTATTTTATTTCCTATTAAATTATATTTTAGTTCCACGCCATTACTCAATATCATTTATTAACATTGATAATTTTAAAAAAAAAAAATCCAAAAATATCTAAATATATTTCAATCTTCAACATTAATTTTTCAATATTGAAAAAAAAAAATTCAAATGAAAATTTTCAAATCAATATAACTTCCAAAACTCATACATAAATGGAGTTTATAATTTTGATAATATATTAAATAAAAATTTGGTTTTTCATGTGATGATTTTGTAGACAAGAATATATCCAAACCGAAAAATATATATATATATCAAGTATACACTAAAATATACTTTATTTGTCTCAATACAAAATTATTTCACTAACTAATAAAATAATATTATTTATTAATATATTATAAAACTCCAAAAATTACATTCAAAAGTGAATGATGAAATAATAAATAATTAATTATGATCATATACCATGTCCATTTGATATTGTAATATGTTATTACATCTGAGGATTGTACCGTGGAGGCTCGAGCATGTGATAAGATATACAGTAGTACTCTTTCTATCTCACTTATTTTTATTTTTATTTTTTTTATTTTCGTCTGTTCCTCGTAATTTGCTATTTTATATATATATATAATTATACACTTTAATTATATTTTAAAATTCATAATTTATAATTTTTATTATTATTTTAAGAAAATCATTTAGTCATTTTAATCTTAATATATAGCTGTTTCTATAAATCATAATAATTTTTACTAATTTCTTAATTACTTACTAATTATCTAATATTTAAAACTCTATGTCTAAGTTAAAGTCGACAATTTAAGTGGGAATGATGGAGTAATATCTATGTGTTAGCTAATATATAATTTTTATATAATCTCATCCTATTTTCCGGTAAAAATTATTCGACCCATTACACTATCAAGGATCAAGCAGAAATTTTTTTGGTTGAACGCACTTCTTGTATCATTGAGTTTCGTTGTTACATATTGCATTCGAATGGGTTTAAGGTTAAATTATATCGACTCAATTATATATGCAATTGGTTAAATTTGTTAAAATATATATATATATATATTATATTTATGATAAGCTGTTTTATTTAAAGATTCGTAGGATTCTTGTTTTATTTATTTAGACGATTTGTATATCACTATAAATATGTACATATTCTTATAATTGAAAAAAACGAATTTAGTTTCGCATTGTAACAAAATTAAAAGGATTTTTTTATCCTTATTTTTTAAAAAAAAAATAATTGGAAGGAATTTCTCTTTGTATGTTATTCAGTTATTAAATTTTCAATTAAAAAAAAAATTACAAAAATATCAAATTAAATATTAATTAAAAAAAGCAAGCATCTCAATTCTAAAAAAAAAAAAAAGAAAAAATGAAAAATAGAACTATCGATCCCCAAATAACATCTTGTTATAAAATTTATAAAATTTTATTATAATAGAACTCTCTTTGATTGGAAAATTTCATAATAAAATTAACATTAACTAAATTCTATTATTATGGAACCAACTTTAATTTTCTTAATGGGAATGTACAAGTTCATTTAACATTTCATGTCATTGCTTGCATTTACATTCTAACTTACCAAACAAACTAATCCAGCCCAGAATGGTCCAATTTTTATTGGGCCAACACCTGCTTCAGTTTGGGGCCTACATAACTGATGGCTGTAGCAGACCGGCCCAAATTTACTGGGCCTAAGCCTGCTTTAATTTGGACCCATACATAACTGATGGCTATATCAGACCGATCTTTTTCCGGCCCAAATTAATGCAATTGATACGAGCCTAGTTGCTATTAAAAAATAAATATATATACTCCTTCAGTTCCATATTAATTAATTATTTATTTATTTTATTCGATCTCAAATGTGTTTATTTTTTCAACTGTACCATTCATATAATTTTAAAAAATTCTTACAATTTATAAAATATTACTCCTTCCGTCCCAAATACCATGTCTGCTACACTGTGGATACGGTATTTTACGAGGGATATAATTAGTAGATAATTAATAATGTATTAGTGAAAATAATTATCCTATAATATAAATATTAAGATAACTAATCAGTTTAATTAAAATTAAAAAAATAAAATTTAAAAATTTAAAATGAGATGAAAGTGTGTAATCATTTTCCAAAAAAAGAAAGTGACATGGTATGTGGGACAGCCAGAAACGGCAATTTGAACATGGTATCTGGGACGGAGGGAGTATTATTTTTATTTAGCTAAAGTTTAAAATAGGGATATCTACTCTTGTACTATATATATAATATTATTAATATTTAAATATATGCATGCGAAAAGGAGACGATTACATTGATTTGGAAAGGAGGTAGTATAATAATTTCACCTATGTACACATATATCATAATAGTCATTCAAATTTATATACTAATGTTTTTAAGATTATCATAAAAAAATCATTTTTACTTTTTATTAAAAAGAATATTATTTTATATATATATATTTTTAATTATAAAAAATAACAAGTTATTCTTTATTCTTATTCAAATTTGTGTCCAAATAGTTAAATATATATTTTGAAACGAATAAACATAGAATATACTGTTTATATATATATATTTTATTTTTTTTTTAAAAAAAGATATATATATTTTTTACATACATACATTTTTAGTATGTTACAAGGAAGTTTATGTGCAAGCAGGTGTTCTTGAAAAATAAATAATAATAGTAATAAAAAATCTAGTAAAAAAATGCACGAAGATTGTAGATAATTAATTAATTATATTGCAGCAACTATCGAAAGATGAACTTGGGCACACGTTTAGTCTAGGTTCATTCTATCGAAGCATCCTCTTCAATGTCCACCTACCCAAAATATATTTAAGTTTTTATTTAAAATCCAGTCATTTAAATATTTAGAATTGATATATTAATTTGTAAATTATAAAATCTTTTATTATATTTGAAGATGTAAAAAAATTACAATGTAAATTAAGTTTATGTAATTTAAGTGTAGTTATTGGTTACAAGTTACAAATAAATTTATCTATTTATTAAACGACTTAGAAATAGAAATTATCTAATTAAACAATTGTTTTAAAATTAAATATAGACACATCAATATTAATGATTAAAAACAAATAAAATCTACATAACAAACAAAAATTTTAATTTTAATAAATGAAAATTGAAAAACAATTAATGTTAAAAAAATATTAAAGCCTCGTATTTTCTACGCAATTTTTTGTACATCATATAAAAAAAATTTCTTTCCAACAATATCACAAAACAAACACACCCTCAGATAAATAGAGTTTCAAAATATAGAATAAGCAATTACAAACTAAATAATACAGTATTAATACACCCAGCGATGTAGAAAATATCAAATTTTCGAAATACCAAATATATAATTTTTGAAGAAAAATAAATCCAAAATTACGGTTGTTATCTGATATCGTATTGAACTTTTTCGATACGACAATAGAATATAATTTGATTTTTTATATATATATTTTGGTATATACAAAAATTCCATATACTATTGTGATATATTAATAAATGGAAGATCAGTTACCTATTCAAACCTAAGTTGTAAATTGAATTGGAGAAAATTAATTTAGCTATATTTGATTTAGGAGACAATATATGATTAAAAATTTTAAAATATATATTTAGTTATTTTAAAAATTATATCTCAATGAGATATATATGATAGAAATCTCATTTTATAAAGAATAAAATTTTATATAATATAAATATATATATATAATGAACATAAATGCATTTTATATAAATATATTTATTTATTAAAAAGAATGATAAAAATAAAAAATATTGAACCAGCCCTAAATAATGTACTATAAAAGAATTTTCTCAATTGTAAATGCTTATATATATATATATTGTATTTTTTTATTACTATTTATAAAAAAATTGTATTAATAAAAAATATTCCCTCCGTCCCATATCTGTTTGTCTATTTGTTTTTTTTACGAAGTTTAAGAAATATCAATAGTGAGTATATTGAAATGTAGTATAAATAAGTGTAAAAAAATTAAACTAACTTTGGGAATGACATTTGTGTATTATATTATAAATTGAAAGAGTATTTGTAATGTTAGATAGATAATAAAATTATTAAAAAAATGAAATTGATATTATGTTATACGACGGTCCAAAATGAAAAAATGAATAGATTGATAAAAACTAATATTTTCTCGATTAAAATGAAAAAATGAATAGATTGTGTACTAGTATATTATAAATTGATATTTTCTCAATTAAAATAATTCAAAAAAATTTCAAACAAACCCTATGTTTTCAATTAAAAGAATAAAACTTCCAAATCTTAAATTTTTTGAATAAAAATAATTTTAAACCATCAACTCACAATCACGAATTCAATTCAGACAAGCCAGGCCATTTATTATGGGACATACGTAATTAATATTGTACCAACTAAAGATAGATTTATCAATATTTGTGAAACACACGCTTACAAATAATGAACCTAGGCACACATTACGTACATATTCATTCTAAAATATAAATGCTAGATAAGATATAAATATGCCACAAATATTTGAATAAAATTTAGCACAAGTGAAATTTATACTAATTCGAGTTGGATACGAATTTTAATAAATAGAGTTATTACACACAAAAATATCAGCTAAAAGCGAGCACATTGCGTTTGCATAATCTCTTCAAATTGGCATATTACAAAAATCCGTCAATTTTTGGATTGAACAATCTTCAGATCGGCCAATGTTCAAATTGCCAGTCTTCCAATCACTTTTTCACATATTTTGCAATCAGATACTGCGCAGATTAGAAAAATCGGACAATCCAATCGGTCACCTCTTTGCAGCTTATTATTATTATTATTATTATTATTATTATGCTTGAGCAATGGATTTAGTATCATTAGGATTTAATTGTTCATATACAATTTATTTAAAAAATGGCCAGAGGAAAATAAAATATATATCCCGATAAAATTAAGAAACTAGAATTTGTAAATAATAATAATAACAAAAAAAAACTGACCAATTGTGCTGGCATAGAGAAATAATGTTGATGCATTTGTCATAGGCATTTGTGATGAGAAATACGAATAATGATATTGTTGAAGGACTTGACAATTTATTAATAGAACCAAAATCTTCCAAAATCATGTTAAAAATTCTATAATTATCTTCGGGATAAGATTATTTTGAGGAAGAAAACTCTTTTAAATACTTCCAAAGAAATCTATCTTTAAAAAGTTGGTTGTGCCAACGCGAGCATTTATCATATATTTTCAATTATCTTACAGTATTACGTGGCATTTCGCAAATTGGAAGAATTTGATATTTGTTGAACCGATTATTGAAAATTTTTATTGCTTTTATCGTTACGTCTTCGACCTGTAAAACTAGAGAGGGCTAATTATTACACATAAAAATACACGTAAAAATCGGTTTATAATGTCATACTTTTTATTTCTGTTTGTTCTTTTTTTTATTATTATTATTAATTTTACTACTATATTTTTAATGTTAAGTATAACGATGCAAAAATAATGTAATTCTAAAAAGCAGAGAGAGTGAGTTACTTGTTATAAAAAGTAAAAAAAAGAATTATTACAAAAAATTAAAAAATCAAATATTCACACTTAAAATAATATATTTTACATTTTTAATATAATTTGTTGCAGCAACGTTCAAATTTCTCCCTAACTTTGTGACAGATCCCGAGGTTAATAAACAACAAAAGAAGTGAACATAACTTTATGTCATTGCTTGTAATCCGGCTCTGATTGGCCCAAACTTATTGGGCCTAAGCATCGAGCCCATGTAAACCTGATGGCTATAGCAGGCCTATCGTCTCCGTACAAATGGAATTGATTCATCTAGTTACTACTACTCCTTCATCCAATTATAACATAAGTTTTTTTTTTAAAAAAAATAGATTAAAATATAAATTTTATTTTTTAAGGCATAAGAAATAAATAAAAATAAATTTAGATAACAATTAAAGAAAAAAAAGAAATTTGAATGACAGACCAAATATAAAAAATGAGAACATTAAGATTGTTGGATAGGGATAGTATACAAATGTGAATTATTATCATGTATATTCATAGCTAATTTATATATTTTCTGGTCCTGTTACATGTTATTTGTTGCTGGTAAATATTATATACTATAAATTATTAGCATTTTAACAACTAAGTTAACAAGTTAACAACCACCATTATAAATAGTCTTTATTTACTAGTAAATTTTTTATTTGATTTTTGCAGACATATTAAAATAGTATAATAGAGTAATATAATGATTCAATCTATCTTGAAAAGTAATGTGAAAAAAATAAGAAATTAAGTATTCTAATATTTAATTAAATATTATTTTTTTTAAAAAATTGAATTTTTTTAATTTGAATAAACTCTACTTGGTAACCTGTATCTTTACTGTCAACTTGACACAAATATAAGCATAATAATTTATCTATTTACACATAAATAGTAAGTGTTACCCATTTTGTCATTTGAATTTTATATTTTTTATATTATTATAATAAAATTTTATTTTTTAATATAAATATTACTCTCTAAATTTATTTTAGTTTTTTTTAAGTAAAAAATATTACTTTTTTATTTTTTATTTTTTATCCTAAAGAGTAATTTTTTTTTATTTTTATATATTTTAATTAAAATTCGTACTCGGTCAAATAAATATATAATTGGATGATCGAAAAAATAATATTTTATTAATTAGTAGAACTATTGTAAGATGATTGTGATTTTTTTATTTTTAAATTCATTTTTTTTTAAAATTAAAAATATTTTGGCATTTAAATATAATTATTTTTATTATAATTGAAAAAAATACTTTTGAACGAAAAGTTTTTTATTATAAAAAATGCATATTAAATTGAAGCAAAAGAAATATTACTTTTATTTTATATAATTTTTTACCATAAAAAATAACTATTATTATCTATTCTTATTAAAATTCATCTTTCAAACATTTGAATACAGGCTTCTATTAACATATAGCATATTTATTTTTACATTTTTTGGCCTATATATATTTGACTATTAATTACTTTTTCAGTCTCTATGATACGAGAATTTACGAAGAATACAATTAATAAATAATTAAAAATATATTTTTAAAAATAATTATCATAAATAATTATTAATTTAATTAAAATTAAAAAAATTATAAATTAAATTAGTTATTTTTTAACAAAATAATATAAAATATGAAACAAATAAATGTGGTACCAAAGAAATATTATATTAATATATAATACAAATAAAAAAAAAATACATTTATTAATATGATATAAATATAATAATATTAATAAAATAAATTAAAAAAATAATAATATTTTAAATATTTAATACTTGGTAGTAATTGAAAAAGACGAGCTATTTTTATTCACTTTACCTTATGGGACATAATTAATACTGAGTTTATAGCTTACGAAGGATGAACCTAGCACACCTTGCGTATCAGATTCATTCTACCGAAGCTCCTCCCCATGTACAGCAACCCAAAACCAGACGACAACAGAGCCTTCGAAAAATTAATTATAAAAGCAAAAAGAAGACGAAGAAAAGTGAAAAGCAGAACAGCAGCTGCTGCAGAATCAGGAATTTTGTTGGTTTTCAATAGCAATTCAAATTGCGTGACGATTTACCTTCTTCTTTCCTGTTTCCCGAAACAGGAATCGCTCGACTGGGGCAGAGGAGAGGAGAAATGGAGAATCGGAAATATCTGGACGAGTTGAATGTCGCCGTGAGGGTGGTTCACATGGCTTGTTCCCTCTGTGAAAAGGTGCAGAAGCAATTACTTTCCGCAACTACCGATCAGGTTAAGTCCAAGGACGACGATTCTCTTGTCACCGTTGCAGGTACTCTCATTCTTTCGCTGTTTCGTTTTCCTTCGTTTCCTTTCTCTCGAATGACGAATCGCGGAATGATCGTCACACTTTGATTTGAAAATTCCAAGTTTATGATTTTTTCTTTGCCCTTTTTAAGAATGTGGGAAATCCTTATTGCATCAACCGCGTTTTTAGGTTTTCGTTGGGGAGAAATGGATGCTTGCTGTTTATTTTACTTCAGTTCTTCCTCGAATTCTTTCATCGTGCATAGCTTAGGTTTTAGTTAAAAGACACTACCATGAATTTTTTAGTGAACGGAATTGGTGGGTGTTTATTGGAGCCGCTTGCATTCTGATGATTCTTCCATTGTTGTTCATTAATTGAATTTTTAATCTTCATTCCTTAGTACACTCTAACGACCTCTTAAAAAACAAATCAAAGCAGAAGAACACAGTTTGGGTAGCACCTAAGAGAAGGAAGCAATTCTGTTCTAGGCATTGCCAACTTTTGTTAATTGGATAATGCAATGCAATGTTCTGTGAAGTATATAGGAATCATGATAATACAAGGCAAGGATCGAAGTACAACCATTTTACTCTTAGAGAAAGGAGCCTTTGAATTTAATATTCTGCTTATTCCCACATCTCACATGATTGTGCTGCGCATGTGTTTTCCTCACTTCCTGTATTTGTTTTAATTATTATTATTACTATTTTTTTCCTTTCCCCTTTTGTTCAGTTTCTGAGAGTGAGTGGCAGGTGTAGTCCGGCGTGGATTGAAAATTAATATTTATACTTGCGTGATATATTATTGCATAGAATGTGAGATTCGGATTTTTGGCTGTCTTTTAATATTTAACTTATGAATTACAGTGCTCTCTTTTAAACTTTGTAGTACCTATTTTCTTTCTTGACTAACTATTTTGCAAGTTTTGTTATTTATAGCATTTGTTGCTGTGATTTGTTCTGGGAGTTCCATGGAATCTAATCTATACAAGCTATGCTGCCTTGTTTGTATAGAGGCAGAAGGGCCATTATAATATCAAGTGAAAGTACTTAGTATGGTATTTAAAAGATCCTCACACATTTTTGACGAAGATGCAGTAACTGCACTTTTCCAAATTTATCAAGCAACATTGTATTTGTATGTTTATGTATCAAATTTTAGTAAAGTTTTGATTATTGGGACTGTTAACAAATTAGTAGAATAAATGTGAAGTTCAGAGGCTTTAAAAACACCAATAGCAGTTGAAAACTATTTCTGCTACCTCTTGATGAGGACTAAGGATTGATGGTGTTAGTAGTTATGTTTATTTGATATCTTGTAACTTCTTACTCTCTGTCATCATTCATATTTCTTAATTTATACTGAATAACTTAAACTTTTCTTTGGAGGCATCTATGAAGTGTTAATATGGCTTTCCTAGCTGCAGTATTTGCTACAACTTTTATCATTGCATAGCCAATTCTCAAAGATTTCAACATTATCTTGAGATTTTTGATCTAAATTTGTTGATTAATGGGAACATTGGCTCCAAATGCGAATTTATTAAAACCTAAACCATTTAGTCGTTCATTGCTTGCTGTGTGTTGCTTGTTCACTCAATAATACTTGCATAAACAGACTGGAGCGTGCAAGCTACAGTAAGCTGGATGCTTTCAGAATCTTTTGGCAGACAAAAAACCTCCATTGTTGCTGAAGAAGATATTCAAACTTTGTCAAAGCCCGAATCATCATCTTTACTAGCAATGGTTGTCGATGCTGTGAACGGATGCTTGGCAGAGGCACCCAGATATGGTCTCCGAGGTCCTGAAAAACCACTATGTGCTTCACAAATTCTTGACGCAATAAGTCAATGTAACTCAACTGGAGGCCCTTTAGGTAGGCACTGGATACTCGATCCTGTAGATGGAACTCTAGGTTTCGTGCGTGGAGATCAGTATGCTGTTGGTCTTGCTATGATTGATGAAGGAGAGGTGGTGCTTGGAGTTCTTGGGTGCCCTAATTATCCGTTGAAAGATGATGAGTTAAACAATTACAGTCAACAAAATATTGTTACATCAAAAATATCATCAGGGGAATTAGGATGTGTGATGTACACGAGCAAAGGCAGTGGAAAAGCTTGGATGCAACCTTTAGTTCAAGTTGGGAAGAAACTTGAGGGGACAAATTCTGCAAAGCTTGTACAAGTTTCTTCCATTGAAGACCCTGAATCGGCTACATTCTGTGAACCAGTGGAAAGAACTAATTCTAACCATTCATTTACAGCAGGCGTTGCTACCACTGTTGGTGTAAGGTCTGCAAATGCATTTTATAAGGTGCCTGGGAAGTTATTTTAATCCATTGTTGGGCCCAAACTGCAGAAATTCATGAAATATGTGTTCTTCACTTGAGCTGCAAGTTCATGTATAAGGGCTGCAAAGTTAATCATACTTATCATCATTACTAAGGACTCCACTATTGAATGTTGTCATATGAAGTTTTCTCTGGAAAATTTGCTGGATAACATATTTGAGAGTACACCCGTCAGTAGTTTCATTCTGCCTTACATTGATAGAAAACTTTACACACGATTTAGCTGCCATACCTAGTTTCATGTCTGAAATTCGAACCCTATATGCATTAGGCAATATTATTTTTCTTAGTTATGCTGCTTAGTTCTTTTTATTTTTCATTTTGTTTCGGTGGTACCGTCCTATTAGCTTTACCATATAGCCTTTAATTTGCCTTTGGTGGTAGTGATGAGAAATGTTTCATTTTTAAATACAGGAAGAAGCCACTGCGGGTTTATAGCATGGTCAAATATGCAGCCATAGCCCGAGGAGATGCTGAAATTTACATGAGATTTGCAAGATCTGGATACAAGGAGAAAATATGGGATCATGCTGCAGGTGTACTAATTGTGCAAGAAGCTGGTGGTGTTGTGACCGATGCAGGTGGCCGCCCCCTCGACTTCTCTAGAGGAATATACCTAGAAGGTGTTGATAGGGGCATAATTGCCTGTTCTGGAATCAAGTTACACGGAAAAATTATCAATGCTGTTTACTCTAGCTGGGAATCCTCGAACTTGTGAGCTTCTCCTGTTTGGCAAAATAGTATATATGACAACGTGCCGTCGTAGCTCTTCCTGCGAGGTAAGGCATTTAATAAAATTTTCTGCTTCTTGAGTGGCATGCTACTGAATTTGACTAGTTAATCACACTGCAATAATTTTTCAAGTTTTACTTAAAACTGCCTGAAATTTGCACAATATTGGTTTTCTTATCTGTGAAGATCCATTCCCTTGCTGAAGAGAAACAGTTTCGGTGGCACGACCCTTCTTTTCATTACATTATCTGCGCAATTCGTCGAGGAACCAATGCTGCATCAACTGATTTTGTTAAATCTTTTCATTACTTATACATAGGGTCAGAAAGCCATGGAACAAAGGGTTGCTTCTCTCTTATTTGGATTCTTGAAAGGATTTCAGAAATTTTACCGAAGCAATGGAGATTGGTGCCTACTGCCCTCCCATGGAAGTAATACTGTAATTGCTTGAACTTTTGCTACACTATTGGGGCTATATATATATGCCATCTGGCTAATAGGAATCATGAGGATCATTTGGCTAGCTAATTGTGTCGAATCTGAGTAAATGGCATGGCTTTGTTGATGAATAGTAGTTTGGTAATTAATCTGCTGCTCGCTGTATTTTGATTTGTAGTTCTTTTCTGGAAGGGTTTCTTGAAATTTATTTGTTATAGAAACAGCCTTCACAGGGTAGAAAATCTTGAAAATTGTCTGCTTTCTGCTGCAGGTCTATTTAATTTGCCAAACCCTATTGTTAAAGGTATAAATTAAGTTCTTAATTAGCAATACTGATTTGGGTAATGAAGCTATTAAGAATCCCATTTGTTGTTGATGTCCAAAAGAAAATTATTTGAGTAAAAAATGGCCTTAATTTAAGATTAGGATCAAAGAAATATATACAAATAGCATTACAATTAACCATTCAAATTATTACAATATAAATTAGCCAGATAATAAAAGGGGCTTTTACTTAAGTTTTGGATAATTATATTCTTGCTTCATTCAATCCCATCTAATTCACTTTTAATCTTGTACAATCAATACCCTAAAATGAAAAGAAATGAGAATAAATTCAATATTTATTGTGGTATGAATATAATCAAGTGGCATAATGCATTTCATGGTGTAGGTGACGCTGAAGAACATGAAACTATATATAAATTTATTTTATTATATATATATATATATGTATGTATATAGTCATATTTACTACAGAAACTTGATCATTTAATAATGAATTGGATGCATTATCTGTATCATCCAAATGAAGCATTTGAGTGATTGATCAAACCACTCATTAAAGTTGATCTGTATTCTTTCCCAAATTGGGAAATGTCATTAACGATAAAAATAAATAAATTTATTGATATGTGAGGAGATCTAGAGAGAGAAAAAGAGAGGATAGAGATAGGGATAAAGATAGGGATTGCAGCAGCCCTTTTAGCTTTCTTCTCAAATTTCAAGCCCCTAATTACCTTCCAAAATGCAATTAACTTTATTACAACTACGTATTTCATTTATCTGAGATAATTTAGATGTACTTCTCATTAATTCCCAAATAATAATGAAAAAAGAAATTAAAGAAAAGGACAGCCATACTTGATGCATGCATGTAAATTAAATGGAGGAAATATTTTGAAGATGCTATAAATTAATGAAAGCTGGCGATTAGGACAGATAAGGATATATATGCATGGGCTCCCCACTTTTTATTTCATTTCCTCCTTATTATTTGCAAACAATGCTTTTTCTGTATCAAAAGTTTTGTTACCCTCTGTAGCTTACTTATAAAAATGTCACTACCTATCATATATATATATATATATATTATTATTAAAGTTATTAAAGCAATATGAATTAATTCAACATGAATAATTAATTAATATTTTTCTCAATTTTATTTTCTTTTTTCAAATGTTTGGCAACCACAAATAATATGTATATATACGATAATAAATATTCTTTTGCCTTCAAAAAAAATTGGGGATAAAAAGGCAGATCAATATATGGCTTAATAAACAATCCCACTTTTCCACCAGCTTCAAATGTATGCTGTAACCGTCATGGAATAAATCTGTTACCTGTCTATTGAAGAAATACAACATATACATATATATTTGTGTATGTATATATGTATCTATAGGTTGAGAATGAGATGAACAACCACTTGTCCATGCACGCACCATGCATGTGATGATTTTGTAGTTAGGGTTTGGGAACTTTAACATCGTACGCCATGCCAACCTAGTATCTATCTTTAATTAATTTATTCACTATCCTTGTATGTATCTATAGTGTCCAGAATCTGATACCTCAATTTATATATTTTTTAATTTTTGTTTCCAAATTCCAAGAATTCACAGCAACAAAATACATACATACACAGTTGGTATATATAATCTCTCGATTGTAAAAGTTGCGTTGCCTAATTAATTTGTGTATTATATATATAAATATATATATATAATATCCTAAAATTAATAATAATAAATTAAACTAAATTCATCAAATTCGTTGCATGCCCAATAATAATCACCGGAGAAATCTTCGTGTCGTCTATTCTTTCCTGGCAACAAAAATCTCCAAACCCCAAAGGATATACATACATCATACATACATACATATACATATGTGTGTGTAGTAATAATAAATTGTCGTGGTGACCAATAAATTACAGATAAAAATTCCTTTAATTGTATAAAAACTTGGATAATTAAACAATAATTAATTAATTCAAGCGTACCAATTCACGCCGGAGACTTGATGATACGGCGGCGCTTGCTGCCGGAAAACCCCATCCCCAAGGCTTCCCAGCATCGGCTGCTCCTGCAGAGACGGCGTTTGCGGCGGCATCTGGCTCAGCATTCTGGCTATCGAATTCGTCGTCTCCGGACCACCGCCGCCGCCGCCGCCGTCTACGAGAAACCGCTTCGTCGACGGAGAATTCTCGTTCTGATCTTCCTCGCTCCAGTATAAATTCGGCAGCGGTCTTTTTCCCGCGGGGAGGAGATTACCGTCTGCAGAAGCCATATGCGGCAGCGGAAGAGATACCTTCGATCCGCCGCCGCCGCCCGGCGGAAATAAATGATGAGAAGCCATCGAATTACCACCCATCATTCCGTCATACAAATTCTGATGTTCGACCTCCATTAACGGGCCGTAGTTGCTCCCCGCCGCCGCCGCCTTTAGAAGCTTCTGCTGCGCCATCGGCTGCAGCATTGACAGCCCCGGCGGAATTGCGCCGACCAACTCCGTCATGTCGTCGCCGCGGCCGTCGCGGTGGTCCATCGGCCGCTGCAACGAGTTGTTCTTTTTATAAATCCGGCACAGAACCCAATCATCCAACTGCGTTAACAAAAAATCAAGAAATCAAAATCAACACGCCCTCGCTGATCAATACCGCTTATGCCGAGATTCAATCAAACTAATTTAATTACCCGTAAAGATCCCTTCTTGTTCGGAACGACGTCGCATCCCGGCGGCTTTCCGCCGCCGCCGGATTTGTTTTCCGATAGCCGATACTCGTGCATAATCCAATTAGTTTTGACTCCTTTCGGCGGCTTCCCGCCGTAGAAAACCAGCGCCTTCTTCACCCCGACCTTCTGAGTTCCTCCCGCCGTCAGAACCGGTTTGTCGGTTCCGGTAGCCTTCCAGTATCCCGACGTGGCCGCCCGGTTCGGCCGGGCGCCGTTGGGATACTTCCGGTCTCTAGGGCTGAAAAAGTACCATTCCTGCTCTCCGAATGTAGCCTTTGCTGAAATTTTCACACCACCACCTGTCTGTCAGATTCCGTCGATGCAATCGAAAAAATTAAATGCAAAAAATCGACAATTGAAGTACCTGGCAATTCCCAAGGATCGAATTTGTAGAGATCGACTTCAGCTATGATGGCGACAGGGAGAGGCGCCGACGCCGCCTTCTTCTTAAGATAGTGCACCACCAGCTCCTCGTCGGTAGGGTGGAAGCGGAACCCCGGCGGCAGCTGCGGCTGCTGCGACCCGCCGGAAGAATCGGTGCTTTCCATATACTCTCTCTCTCTATATATATATATGTGTGTATCGATTACTGTAAAATTATTGTGGAGGACAGAAGAGGTGGAAGAGCAGGAGCTCTGAAGCTTTTGGATTTGGGAAACTTATCGGAGAAGAAGAGCATATTCCGGCGAGGGTCGATCGGAAGAAGAAAAATAGGAGAAGGCAATTAAGGTGGACAACATCGTCTGGGTGACATATCTCTTTATATATATAAATAAATATATATAATACGGTGGTATCTATCTATCTATCTATCTATGTAGCTAGTCTAGCCAGCGTTCATTGTACAAAATCCTATGAATGCCACTACTGCCTGCGGGGGCAACTAGTCGCCCAATCAGAGGGCTAAACGCAGGGGTAGAAGAGTTATTTCAATACGGACTTCAATCAGCGTTTGTTGACGCTGACGCAATTATGTACAGCGAAACCTGAAAGTTAGGCATTCAATAAACCGACACGCGCCTGGGTTTTCAACCAATCAGGGAGTGATACGTGGTCCCGCGGGGCCCACATGATGATAAGATTAAATGGGTTAATATAACCAATGCTTCGTAATCATATGTCTATGGCTGTTACATTACAGATATATATATATATATATATAATTAATTAATACTCCCTAATTTCCGAAATTATAGTCTTAGTTGAATTAGACAGGAGATTTAACTAATATTGATATTATATTGATAGTAAGTAAAAAGTATAAATAAAAAATATTTTTGCCTATTAATGTAAAAAATAGTGATAATTGTGTAATAATAATGAAAAAGTAAAGGTAGAGAAAGGGTATATAAAATTATATATATATGATTGATACTAAATAAAATATGGGTGATTTCTGGTGGAAATTTTCTACGCTTATATATATATATATATTATCTTGTTACTAGTAATATGCGAATTTATTCGACAGGGCGGGAGCTAGCTTAAATATTTTATAGTTCTTTCATTCCATAATAATTTTTTTTGTTTTTTTATTTTATTTTTGTCCGTCCATAACAAATTATCAATTTCAATTTTTAGTAATTTTATTATCTATCTAACACTATAAATACTCTTACAACTTACAATTTATTACACAAATGTCATTACATTTACATCGCATTACTAATAAAGTTATTTTAGTTATTTCAATTTTATTCTTACGATAAATCAATATAATATTAATATATTTTAACTACATGCAAAAAGCAAACGGATACTTACTTATGGAACGAAGGAATATAATTTCTTCATTCTACTTATTTTATTTTATTTTTTATTTTTATAATTTTCATTCTTATTGTTTAAAAGTATCATTTTTTTTTAAATAAAAGTGACAGTATATTAATAGCAAAATATTTTTAACTTTTATTTAAACTACTATTACAATTATAATTACTTTACACATAATGTCAAAAAATAAAAATATTAAAATATTTTACACATTTCGATTAACTAATAAAATACTAGGGTTTGTTTAGATAGAAATTTTTGGAGGTTTTTGGAAATTTGAAAGTTTGAAAAAAGTAAAATTTAGTATTTAATTTGATGTTTTGTGAAAAAAAATAAAAATTATTTAATGTGATATTTTTTAAAAAACGAATAGTACCAAATAAATAAAAATGTATTGTGTAAACTGAGCCTATAATTTTTTAATTTGCTATAAAATTCTAAATGACTATTTAAAATGGTGGCAGTATACATTCTAGGATTAGTCCAATCTTATAATAGAGTACTGGTAGTTGGGATTTCAACGCTATTATTTAAACAATAATTAATTTGTCTTAACGATTTTTACTTGAGTGTGATTTTAAATATTTATTATTGCAATTGTAATACTATCTCCCTCCAACATATCGTAGATAATTAAGAATGTATTAGTAAAAATAACTATTCTATAATATAAATAATTATAAATTAAAATTAACATAACTAATTAGTTTAATTAAAATTTTAAAAAAATAAAATTAAAAATTTTAAAATGAGATTAAAGTGTATAATCATTTTTTAAAAAAGGAAAATGACATGGTATGTAGGACAGACACAAACGGCAATATGGACATGGTACGTGGGACGGAGGGAGTAATTAATAATGCAACTTGATAGGGATACGTCATATATATATTGCAAAATTAATTTGTCTTAACGATTTTTACTTTAATTTATTCAGTCGTGTATTGAGGATTTCTCCCTTCCATAGTAGTATATTTTTGTTACATCGCTAGCTCGTGTTTAACGTCAAGATCATGGTAATGCATGGATCCTCCAAACTATTTATTAATTACATATATATATATATATATACATATAATAAAGGTGACAAAAGAAATGTTACATCGGTACGTCTGCTCATGTCAATTTCTTCAAAGCAGGTGTGAATTAAACCCTAGATTGATCCATGCACATCTCTCTCTCTCTCTCTCTCTCTCTCTCTCTCTATATATATATATATATACATGTGTGTGTATAATGCTACACTGATTATAACCTATCTGCAATAAAACGTAGGGGGTAAAAAAAAAACTATTTGGTTAAAAAAAGAACATTTTCTTTGAAAAGTAAGCTCTGTTTGATTGGGGTTTTTGAGATTTCTGACAATTCATTAAACTTTTTTTTTTTTTTTCAAAATAAAATTAAACCCTGATTTTTCGTTTTAAATATTACATTAAAAATTATTTTGCAGTCCAAATATCAAATTCATACATTTTTTAAACAACTATTTAAATTCATAATAAAAATTCATACCTTAAATAAATATATTCTTATTAAAGTGCAGTTCAACCCTACTTAAAAAATAAAAATAAAAATCTATATATCAACTAGATTAAAGTTATATAAAAATATACTAGTGACAGTGCAGTATCACTAATGTATAATTAACACATGAACTTAATGTATCATTTCAAATACATTAATTGATGCATTATATTCCAGTGACATTAGGTATGACTGTTCAATCCGTAAGTCAAAGTAACCACGTGTTTTTTTTTTTTGAAAATTACGTAATTATATATTGTGTTTATGTGTATGCATATAATATCGACTCTCAAAAATGGAAAGGCTGAGTATGTCGATTTCGGAAAAGTGTTTTATGCTATACAACTTATAAATAAATACTACCTCCGTCGATCGAAATTATATGTAAAGAATTTTATAATGGATTAAGAAAATTTATATTGGTTAGTAATTTTGTGTTATTGGAATATTTATTATTTATTTATTTATTTATTTTTTATGGTTTGATTTTATCCATTTTGAATTATACTTATAAATAGGCTTTTACTTTATTATATATTAATGTAATTAATTATTTTTCTCCAAAAAGTTTACATGATATCCAAACCTACTTTTCTCATGGAGTATGATATAATATACTTATTTGCGCTCCTCCGGGTACACTACCCCAAAGGTCTCCAATTTTGAAATTTTTATACGTGATTTTATAGCGTTGGTGAAAGTCTCTTGATTTTGAGATCTGGTCGTCCGTCAAGTTTAATTTTTAATTTTTGTGTCTGAGTTCGGTCTTTAATCGCTTGTTATGATTCAATTGCATTGTGTTCCGTTATTTTTCAACTCTAATGAGAGTTCCACCGTTTTTCTTATTACAAGAATGAAAGTTGGAGATTAAAAAAAAAAAGTAGGAAAAACTATATATGTATGTCTAGTGAACATTATATTGTCAAACGAGATCTCTCTCTCTCTCTCTCTCTCTCTCTCTCTCTCTATATATATATATATATATAATATGGGAGGTTGTGGACTGATGTGTATGTGCACAAGATTTCAAGTCAATGTCGTTTTTAAGATCTTAATTATGACAATAAAAAGGTAACAATCGGTTTCTGCTTCAAGGAAAACCTAACTCAACCTTTACTACTTCATCAATAAAATGGGAAATAAAAATTAATTAATTAACATGATGATGAATGCATCAGTTTGACTTAATATCCATAGTGCAATTTTTATATATAAGTCCCTAGCAAGAATCGATGATAATTTGCCATGTTTACTAAGTAGATGATTATAAAATAATCATGTTATATAATTGGTTATTTGACCAAATCAACAGTGTCACTATTGCAATGCAAATAAGCATATCGGCATCAAGCATTAATTACTTCTCCCGTAAGTAATTACTCTATTATTTAAGCCAAAGTTGACATCCACATTGACTAAGTCACTTCATCGAACAAAATTTGCACATTGTTGGGCTTGTTAAATTTGGCAACGGGTAAATTAATGTTGCTTGCTATTGGGTAATTAGTGCAACATGAATCCTTTTTTATGTTTGAATTTTGGGCAATTAAGGTTTGGAGTGTAAGTTTATTTGATACCTCAAATTTTATGGAATCAAACAATATTTGAGGTTATTTCAAGCATTTTTTGTTGCATATAAATCATTTTGGATTCCCATATGGGTTTTTCACTGATGATTCGAATCCTTTGTGAGTATCCAAGAGACAATTCAACACTAGTTTGCGGCATGAATTTTTTTGAACCAATATAGGCTTTTTTTTAAAAAAAAAAATTATTAAATGTGACTCTCATAATTGTTTAGAAAAATATAATATCGACTCTTGCAAAAAAAAATGGCATCCAAAACAAAACTCAAAATAAAATTCGAAGTAAACAAATCCATTAATATTTATTATTTCTTTTGTCGCAATTCAAAATACTCTTTTTATTATTTTCTTTTGTTATATTTTAAAGTATCATTTTTTAATTTTAGAAAAAGTAATCGTATATTAATACCAAAATACTATTAACTTTTACTTAAATTACAAAACATATCATTACACATATAATTATATTATAAATAAAGTTAAAAGGTAAAAATGTCAAAAATTCTTACACATTTCTACTAATCAGTAAAATTTTATTAATTCTTAATTTACTATAAAACCCCAAATGATCCATTTGATTTAGGATGGAGGAAATATTATTATTATTATTATTATTATTTTTCTTATAAAGAAAGAGTTCACCATATCTTTATGATACAAGAAGAATATTTTGCTTTACAACTCATTGTATTGATTTTTAGCATGGTAGAAAATTTGTCAGCTCCAACTATAGTCATTATATTCCCCCAATTTTAGATTTTCCAAAAATTATTTCTATATGTTTTTTCTTTACAATCTTTCTATATTAGTGTCATCTTCCAAAGTCTTGAAGTAAATCTATTAGATTTATTTTCTTTATTGTTTATCATACAAATACGTGTATACATATATACATACATAGGTACATGCACAGGGACAGAACTACACTAGTGGGGTCAATTGACTCCTCAAGCCAAATTTTTTATAATTTTTTTAATATTAAAAATATTAAAGATTATGTATTTATATACAATTTGTTTCTCCAAAACTATCTAAATTCATATATAATTATGTCATTATTATTTATTTAAATTTATTAGCTAAATATAAAATAAATTAGAATATTTTATCCCCTTAAATTTAGATGCTAATTTCGTCACTGTGCATACATATAAAAAAAATTGAAGAGTTGTTGAAAAAGAGGCAAAGAGAGAGCAAAATAGGGCAGATATTGCGACAGCAGAAAGACACAGTACGTACCTCGATCATTCTCTTAACAGATTCAGGCAAAGTCACAATTGCATGACCCCCGGCCCCCTAATTAATTAATTAATTACATTCATGTCCCTCCCTCTCTCTAGTCTGTTTCACATAGTTGTCCATCACTCCTACGGAATCTGATGTTCGGCGAATATCTAATAGTTGTATAATTAATTTATAATAATATTATCTTATCCATTCAATTAAATGCAATCCAATCCTTAATTTGCTGTAAATCGGGCACACAATTATGTATTGCATATGTGATCAATTACAATTCACGACAAAGAATTGGCTGCGCCGCCGCCGGCCCGCCCGCCAGGAAACCTAGCTACCTAGTTAAACCTAAGTACCTAACCCTTGTTTTGTTTTGTTTTCACAGTAATTAATTTAATTGATTAAGTCAGGCCGGTTTATTTCATCCTTAATTTGAAACAATGATTATTTTTACGTAGGTATTGCAACGCAAAGTACACTATATATATAATGGAAGCTGCATGAGCATGCATGCCTGCGCCACACTAATTTTAATTATTATACTTTATATATATATATATATATATACATACATACACAAAAGTTATATATGACTCACTTTATTTAAGGTCTGATTTTGGTGTAGTATTAGTTAGATTTTTCTATCAAAATCATCAAATTAAACACAAAAAAATTATTTATTTAATTAATATTTAAATAGTAACTTGATAACAGAACAGTAAAACTAGTAGCAGAGAGTAAAAATATACTACCTCCGACCAGCTCAAATGTCTCATTTACTTTTTGCGTGTTGATTTTTTAATATTAATTATTATATCAAAATATTGTACAAACTAAAAAAAAAAAAAATTACAAAAATACTTTCATTAGTATCTTATAACAGTAATAGAAGAATAATTATACAAAAATTATACAAGGATATTTCTAATATTAAGTAAAAGTGGACAGAGGAGTACAAAATTAAAGTGCATGATGGTCATTTTAAAATATTAGTTGAAGTGATACATGACACAGAAATTTCATAATCTTGAATAATACTCCCTCCGTCCCAAATACCGTGTCTGCTACACCGTAGACGCGGTATTTTAGGAGGGGGTGTAATTAGTAGATAATTAAAAATGTATTAGTGAAAATAATTATCCTATAATATAAATAATTATAAATTAAGATTGAGATAACTAATTAGTTTAATTAAAATTAAAAAAAAAAGTTAAAAAAATTAAAATGAGATTAAAGTGTGTAATCATTTTTAAAAAAATGAAAGTGACATGGTACGTGAGACCGACAGAAACGGCAACGTGGACATGGTATCTGGGACGGAGGGAGTAATATTTCCGATTGTCGCAGTCAAGCACAATAGAAAAGATTAATTAACTAAACACTATCGATCAATGATGTCTACTCTTTGCTGCAGGACACGATCAATAAATCAGACAAAGTCATCTGTTCAATCAAGATTATTTATTTATTTTCTTTAATATTTCTGTCATCTGTAGCTCCTAGCTCGATTCAATGCATTTAACCCAAATATTATAATCATTATTATCATTATATTTAAAATTAATCACACAATGAATGGATTTCACTTTCTAAACGAAAATAGAAGAACAGCACTACAACTCGATCTTTAATCCACATTGCAAAAAACTAGGAATTAAAGAAAGTGTGTGAAAAAGAGTAGTGCCCCCAATTAGCCTTTTCCTAATCGAGGATTAGGTTAATTATTTTAAGCCAAACATTGCTTTTCACCCAAAGCTTAGCCCTCGTTCATCATTTGCAGCTTTCGAACTACAAGACAAAATATGCAATCCCTCCTGTTATTTTAATTTTTCAATAATCCCATGCAGCCAATAATTAAATTAATTAGGCCAGCTAATTAAGAATTAATATGTGGGCATTACTAATTAGATATGCCATAGAACCTGCTGGCTGGTTATATAAATGCATAGGAAGGCTGATATTAGTTTATTTAACCAATATGTATATATATATATATATATTTTTTTTTTAATGTATGATTTTTAGTTTAATACAAAATGATGCAATCCAACATAAGATATGTTGGTGTAGTGAACACAAAAATGATGTAGATTATGTAAGTGCTAAAACTTGTTATTTTCTAAAATACTAATATATAAATAATTTTATAATTCAACGTACCGCTAACAATATACAATATAGGGACAAAAATAGCTTGTCAACATAATACTAATATAACACATGAAATGATCACATCACATTATATAAATTTATACAATACATATTATTCTTGATTGCAATATTATAAAAATATATATTTATACAACAAACCTATAAATATAAACTAATACTACATGTTTTTACTTAACATTATAAATATTACAAAAATTATATTTTCTTGTAGTGTTGTATTAATATTTGCTACTTTGTTTATAAAATATGTTTTGATTGATACAAATTTCTATTGTGTTGAAATCAGAATATATTTGGCTTCTATATAATTATATATTCTGTTACTAAAATATGTGTTATATTTTATAATAATATTTGCTACTTTTTTTATATATATATTTGTTGATTGAGTCAAATGATCGTAACAATAACCGGGGCGCTAGTAAAATAACATATCATATTGAAGTCAAGAACATACAATAATAAAAGTGTCTACAATTGGGCATAGAATCTTATTATTTTTCATCATATTCTCCTTTAATAAACAAGATATATTGTATGTTAAGAGACAACATCATATCTCTAGATGAACTAAAAACCATAACAATAAAAATTATGTTTAAGAAGGCAAGAATATTTCTATAATTAGATAACATATTGACCTTCAATACACAATAAATTTGAACCAAGTAAAAATTAATAGTTTATTAAGTGAATTATCGAATTTACCCTAATTCATATATTCTACCATGTGTTCTTTTATCAAATTTTTTATCAAAATTTTATTATTCATTAAAAAAAAAATCTTAAAAATATCAATTGAAATATATATTTTTTATTTTCTATATTATATTAAAAATTAATTTTACATTCAAAATATCATATCAATATTTGTTTATATCACATTATATAACTATTTTAATTAAAAAATTTTACTATTCAAATCTCAACAAAACTTTTAATTTAATACAAAATTTTCTAAACTATCCTAATTATAGGATAAAGCTAGTACTAAGTTAGCTAATAATAAAGCCAAAATAGTCATCAAAAAAATAATAATAATAAAGCAAAAATTATCTTGTTAACATTAATACTACTTAGTATTATTTAATCATACCTAAAAGAAAAAAATAATAATAATAATATATAATTATGCTACCATTATATTGAGTTTTACTTAATTACAAACTATAATACTTCTTCGGTTAGGCTATAAAGGCCACATTTATTTTTTTGCATGTTGATATTCGAATATTAATTATTATATCAAAACGTAATATAAATTTAAAAAAAAAATGACAAATATTTATATTAGTGTATTATAATACTAATATAATGATATTTGTACAATAAATTATATGAATATAAAAATATTTTTAATATTAAGTATAATTGCGTAAAAATATAAATATAATCCTTAGAGAAATAGTAATACATAATAAATATATTATTAAATTAGATAAAATAATATAATTATTATCGAAAATATATAGACTTGTAGGGAAAACTAGGTAGATGATGAGGTAGGTGAGAATATATGCAATTAATCTGTACTTAAATTGGAGCCATCAGTAATGGCCGTCGTAATCTATCTTGATCTTTTGTGTATTTATTTCTTTCCTTTTTTGAATATATAGGCGTAGATGCTTTCTCATTGGGCTTCCTAATTTGGGAAATTTATGAATTGATTGGTTGGGACCGTAATCTTTTAAAAGATTCTGCCCTAAAGCCTGCCCTGCCCTGCCCTGCCCTCCCATGCATGCATGTCCATCACTTAATTAGAAGATGATTTGTTTGGTTGATAGATGATTCAAAATAAATTTAATATGTATATTGAAGTGTTTGAATTTTATACCGGAATAAATATATTCAATATTGATATAATCTTGTAAAGACTTAAATTATATTATTTTCGTCTCATATTAAAATACTATTTTTACTATTTTTGTGTGTCCCACTTCTAAGCATTCATTTCATATTTTAAAAAAAAAATAATCATATACTAATACTAAAATACCTTTAACTTTTACTTAAATTACAAAATACTATTACACATACAATTACTTTATACGTAAAGCCAAAGGGCAAAACTGTCAAAAACTTTTAAATACTTCAACTAACTAATAAAATAATACTTCATCCATCCAAGACTAAATTTTATATTTTATTTTTGCATGTTGATATTTGAATATTAATTATTATATCAAAATATGTTACAAATTAAGGAAAATGATAAAAATACTTTTTATTAGTGTCTTATAATACTAATATAATGGCATTTTTACAAAAAATTATACAAAATGATATTTTTAATGTTAAGAACAATGACACCAAATATAAATGAGAAGTTTAGTCTTTGACGGAGATAGTATTATTTCTTAATCTATTACAAAATCTGAAATGACCTCCTTGATTTGGGACGGAGGAAGTATGTAATAATAATAAAAAAATATATATATATATAATTTTATAAAAAATAAATAATTTTAAGTAAATAAATATGATTTTATTTATTTATTTAGAAAAGGGTGAAATATCAAATTAGCAATGAATCAATTTTGAAAATTTTATAAAAATATTTAAGATAAAAATCTGAAAATATTTATAGTAATAACTTGCCAAGTAACAAATAGTGGTTGGAGAAGGAGAAGTTTTAATACTCCCATCCGCTGGCACATTTATTATACTTAACATTAAAAATATCTTTATACGTGTATAATTTTTTATATAAATCTTATTATATTAATATTATAAGACACTTATAAAAAATTTTTTGCATTTTTTTTTAATTTGTACTACATTTTAATATAATAATTAATATTTAAATATCGACACGTAAAAAATAAATGTCACTCTAGAGTTGGACAGAAGTAATATTGTGTTTGTAATCTTTTTAATTTGAAGTGTTTTTTATGATAAATATAAAAAGTGTGTTAATAATATAATGTTAAAATAATTTTTTGAAAGAACCCACCCACTGTGATATATATTTTTGTTAATTAGTGAAGATTTATTGGTGCTACCAAAATATTTGAGATTGTTCAATTTCTATGCATACTTCAGTTTTTGGGGTAATGTGGGGGTATAAATAGTAGTAAAACGGTAAGTACAATTGTACAAACCATAAAAAACGATAATACTTGTAAAAATAGTAGTAAAAGTTTTTAATTAAAATACTATTTGACGACTTATAAATAGATATTTGATATCATATTTTGAATTAAAAATTTATTTATTTATATATATATATATTTTTTTCAATTAAAAATTTGATTTGATAAATCAAAAGTATTTTTTTTTCAAACACAATAAAAGTAATCATATTTAAATATCAAAATATCTTTAAATTTTACAAAATATTTATTTTCTGACTTTCAAGACAAAAATGTTAAACTATCTTACATATTTCTACTAATCAATAAATTATTATTATTTTTATTTATATTTAAAAAAAAATGAATATATAAGTAGCAAATAATAAAGTATCAAAATTAAAGATGAAAAAGATAGACGTTTGGTTGGAATAATTAGAATATTGATGCATGCATTGATTCTTGGGCTTAAGCAAATTATGTGGGCATCAAAGTTATTGAATTATCGGACTTATTTAAAATTGGGCTCCAACAATATTTGGGTTGCTTCTTTATTATGGATAAATATAATTAATAGTACAGTATAACGTTGCTGAAATTTTTTTTATGGCTTTATATAAGTCTATGCAAGAATACGCAAAATTTACACGACTTAATTAATAACGCAAAATGGGTCGTGCATGGATCTCTAATTTTTAATTTTTTTTTGGTTTTCTGATTCTAATAAGAATAAAATTCTTGGATGCGATATGAAATGAGTGGATGGATCGGTCGATGTAATAATTATATTATTTTTGTGGTTCAGTTCGATTTGAAATATTTGCCAAAAAAACTTAGTTATGTGAAATTTTACTTATTTTTAAATTAAATTGGATTCGAATTATTTGCAAATACTTTGAATATTTTTTATTCACCGAAACTTTTGGTTTAAATACGACTCAGAATTTCACGAATTTATTTGGTTCAGTTTGAATATCAAATATCGAAATATTTGCAAATAACCGAATCATTTTCACCCCACAAGCCAAAAACTCAAGAGACAAGAAAATGTCGAAACTGTCGAGCCAAACCAAAGTCTTGATGAACTGACGGAACCAACGATGTCGCCCAAGCTCATTCCCACAGCCGAAACCCAAATTGAAGAGACAAAAGCATTAATTGAAAACCAATGAAACCTTTACCTGATGGTGGTGGGCTTATGACTGTGAAGTCATGAGTTCAAACCCCAGACGCTCCAGATCAACTGTCACATATGATTTACCTAGTGTGACTTGTCTGTTGAACCTAATTTGTAGGTTATTAGTTTCGATCGGAGGTTTACCCAATGCACACCCTTGGATAGTGCGGATTCTCACGTCATTAAAAAAATAGAAAAAGAAAAAGAGACAACCAAATGAGTATATGTCTAGAATAAAAATGAATAAAGATGATTTTATCAAGATGTTCAAAACAAGATTAGTGACAAAATGGTACTTATAGGTGCATGGAATGGATTGTGAGATTTTGTACATATCAATAAGAGAGCATACAACAAGCTAAGTGCATGTTAATATAATGTTTTCTTTCATGGTATCTTAGAATTAAGAAGACTTACATCTTAATATTAATCAAGCCATGACAAGTATATATATATATGCAAGCCAAAGATTAAGCCTCTCTATGGCTTTAAACATGTGTGGCAAGCACATTGAAATTGCTTGTTATTTAGTTCGACAATCACTTTTTAAGTAATTTTATTTCTTTGAAGAGTAAGCTCCAAATAGCGGATATCTTTATCAACATCTTACCCGAACCGTCATTCAATAATTTGCAAGCTAGGTTGTGTATGAACATGTTACGAACGTGTCAACGATGAAGGTTACATAGAATATAAAAAATGATGATTACGGTGAAATTTATTGAAGTTGGCTAATCAGTAGGATTAATTTGTTCGTTTAAGACACATGTTGTATTTTAAGTTTTTTATTTACTTAATTTTGTTAAGCAATTAGGTTCAGTCGAGAATTTACTCAAAATACACTCAAAGAGCAGAGACCGTAAGTTCTCACTGTTGTAGAAAAAAAAATGTTCGAATGTAGATTGAGTAAGGTAGCAATATTTTAAACGAAAATTATTTTAAAAATAAATTAAACTTTATTATATAGCCTCAATTAATGAATTCAAAGTCCCGAGTGATACAAAATACGACACACACACGTGTATGTATATATATAATTCAACTTAAATATAATTTAATTTAATAATAGATGAAGTGTGAAAGTGATGGTGGGGTTTCTTATAAAGTAAGGCTGCAGTTGCAATGGATTAGATTTTTTTTTTTTTTTTTTTATTTTATGGATTAGGTTTAGGTGTAGACTCGTAACAATAATCCATTAAATATAAATTAATATTCAAAGTATGTAGAGCATAATATAATAGTACTATTATTACTTTTCTTGCAAGAAATTCCACACTAGAGCCGAAAAATCGGTCTGACTTGGAATTTTATTGCTTCAATCGATTTGAATTATTGATCACTTTGATCAATATTCTACCTAACAAACAATATGTGTATAATATAGATATGCTTGAATTATATAAATCCGTGACATACACCAATATTAGATAATATATTAATTTTTTAAATTTTACAAGTCAAATTATTCAAAATTTACCTGTGGTTTGGAATTTTGTGTAATTTTACCATTTGATTTAAAAATTACTTGACACTCTCTCATGTTTTCCAAAATATTGTATCAAACTCTCAACGGTCTACATTTAACAGAGTGTACATAATAGACCAATAATATTGTATAAATAAAGTGTGTCAACTTTAGAATTCACATTATTGGCGTATGTCACGTAGGTTCTGTTAAGTGTAGAGACGACAGATGGAATTTGATGCAATATATTGGAAAACTGGGATATCACACAATTTTTAAACCACATAGAAGAATTACACAAAATTTTTAAACTACGCATGAGTTACGTATAATTTCACCTATTTTATATATCAATATACATTCAAAAAAGTATATGATCGATATAATTGTTTATGTTGGTAAATATATATTGAAAATAATAATTTTTCTATTGTTGAACATCTAAAGTATATTATATTATTATTATTATTATTATTATTATTATTATTGAGAGATTGGTAAAAATAAAAATTTTAATTGCAATTACTATAATTTCTAATATATTTAATTTTAATTGTGTCTAAATGCTCCTTCTGATTGAATGTAATATTTTATTTTTTTGATAAATTAAAAATAAGAATATTTTATTAATTAATTGAAATGTATAATAGTTTTGATATTTTTTTCTTCGTCGGTACAAAAAAATATATATATTTTGTAAAATTAATAATATTTGAGTATTTGTATATTGATTACTTTAACCGTGATAAGAAAAATAAATACTTTTAAGTAAGATAAATGAAAATAATAAAAATGATTTATTGAGTTGACACGAAGTGAGTATACATATATATATATATAAGTGTGGACTTTAATAACATTGGGGGATTGGATTTTAAACATCAAATCAAACACTTATATTTTATTTTTTATAATATACTAAAAATTAATTTTATATTCAAAACATCACATCAACACCTATTTATATCACATTATACAACTATTCAAATTCAAAATTTTTACTATTTAAATCCCAACTCAAAATCCGAACCCCCAAACAAACTAAGCGTTGATGAAAATTTTATGTTTGGATTGAGCTTTTATTAATTAGCATCGAACATTATATTAAAAGTCAGCATGTATTTATTAGGCCAGCAACAATATAATTAATGATATAATTGGTCCATCTGAATATACATCTAATCTAACCTTAAAAGCCTAAAGACGACTTTATTGTGGCACAATAGTTTTACTATAGTCTCTTTGGATTTTTATTTTTTTATTTTTTATAAGCTATTATTATGTAAGCCTTACAACTTCTTATAAAAATATTTTATTTTTAATTTAGAAAATATTAGGTCCAACTATTATTTAATTATACATAAAATATAAACGCAAAACAAACACACTATATTTTGTAATATGATTGAGAAGCAAATTGCAATTTGATGTTTATACTTTTGTCTGTCTAATTCCTCTTCATATAGAAGAATTTTCTCGCAACTAATTTTATATTATTAAAAAGAAACGAAGTATTTCATTAATATTCAAAAAAGAAAAAAAATCTCAAAAAATAATATGATGTGTTTAGTTATGATTTCATCACATTAACATCGAAAAAATACTTAGAGAAAATTTTGATGTCAATCAGTTGGATTCAAAATTTCTGAAACTATTCTAAAGAGTTTCGAATCTTTCGAAGCAAAAGAAAAAAGACTTGAAATTTCCGAAGTTATGTCGGAATTTGTGCAAAGGCAGATCAAGTGGGTATAGAACCCAAATTGTTTCAAAATGTTTTAGACAAATTTTCTTTGTGAATACACATTTATTCTAATATTTTATATATTTAGGGTTTGTATGGTTTCCCCTCCAAATCAAAATTAACAATTTTTTTATTAAATAAAAATATATTCTTTTCGTCTCAAAAGTTTTTATTTGAATTTTTGTAATAATTAAAAAATAATATTTATTTTATTGGTTAACGAATGTGTACAAGATAATTTTTATAATTTTGTCATTTGTATTATATATATATGTAATGATATATTTATAATTTATATAAAAATTAACGATATTTTGAATTAGTATATAGTTATTTTAACTGTAATAAAAAAGTAAATATTTTTTTTTAGTGAAATATACAAAAATAATAATAATAATAAAGTATTTTCAATTTAGTCAAGAGAAAATATTAGTACTTCTTAATTTTACATAAGATAACATTAAAATACTATTTAAACTAACACTCAAATTTAAATTCAAATTAAAACGAAAGACACTCTTATAAACTCCTCTAATTTAGAGTGGCTTTATGGGTAACAAATTGTATGTGTATTCTTCTTTTCTTTTAATTTATTATTATGTTTTTAAATGCCGCACAATATATGTATATATATTATAAAAAAACATTACTATATCAAATATTTATTTTTTACTTTAGAAACATGACAATAAATATATGTCGAATAAAGCAAAATTATAAATATAAACAGCATGCCTTAAGAATTTTTTTTTTTTTAAAAAAAAAACATTTAATTGTATTTTAGGATAATTGACAACCATCTTTCAAGTCACCTATATATATTTGTCAACAGACCTTTATTATTCTGAGGAACGATCTAGGCATTTTCTACTCTGTTCGAATTTACGACTTTGCCCTCTTAATTTTACAAGGTTTATTATTATTATTATTATACATTGGTTTTGATATTTACTCTGTTCGAATTTACGACTTTGCCCTCTTAATTTTACAAGGTTTATTATTATTATTATTATTATTATTATTATTATTATTATTATTATTATTATATATTGGTTTTGATATTTGTTATTCAATTTAAATACTATAAAATAATAATTTAATATACTCCTATATTATATGTATATAAAATTAATTTAACTATATTAAGAACAATAGAAATGCATAATAAAAATAACAAGTATTTCTACAAGTATTATTTAAAAACTTTCAATGTCACTGGTTCTTGTTTCCACACATACTTTATTAAAAATAATATTTCTATTAATTTTGAATTTTATTAAACAATTATCGCAGTTTATATAACAATAAATTATTTTTTTTTCCCAATATACCAATTCAATAACTCAAAAACTAAACTAAATCCAACTAAACACGTATAAACCCAAATATCTTTCTTGTATTGCTATAACTAATTTGGTGATAGATTACAAGAGACAGCAGCAGTCTGGAATGTGCAAAATTCAGTACAATGTTGGGGCAAATTTGCAAATTAATCAAATCATATCGCTGTGTGGTCCCTTGGAGCCAACAATTCAGCAGCGCCACCCAATTTGCCCAAAGAATGCGATCTATTTACACAATAGTCCCTAATCAATCTTTTCCTCCATCACAAATTCACTCCCCCTAAAATGAATCAATATTTCTCATTCACTGCCTAAAACCCAGCCCACCTACCTGGGTCGGGTACCGATTCCCATACGGGTTCGTAAAACCCGGGTCGAATCCACCCATGTTTTGCGAGAAGTATCCGGATCCATCCAGCTGTTGCTGGGCCCGGATCCCGCTCTGGACTTCTTCGTCCGCCGCCATTTTGCCGCCAAACCGGTGCAGATTAGCGGCGGCGGCGTACATGTCGTTCTGAGCGTTGAAATTAAGGTTTAGCTGTGCCGGGTCGGGGTTGGGCTGGTTTCCGGGTTCGGGTAGCGGGTTGAGCCCCGCTAGCGTGGCCCAGTCGAAGTTCCCGGAGCCCAACTGCTGAAGATTCTTGATGGAATTCAACCTCGGGAGAGAGAAGAAACGGTCGTCGATCTCCGGCAAGGATTCTAATACGTCGTCGTATTGGGATGACGAGGAAGACGACGACCCCAGGCTGTATTCTTTTGCCGGCACGCCGGAAATGGCTGCCGCCGGCAGCTTCTGCGCGCTGGAGTTCTTTTTGTAAATCCGGCAAAGCACCCAATCATCCAGCTGAATTAATTAATTAATTAGAACACAGAATTGTAAGTAAATAAATATATAAATTGAATTGTTGTTGTATACATTTTAAAAGAATTACTGACCCTGGAGCTGCCATGCTTTCTTGGGGAATCAGAGAGTCTGTATTCGTGCATAATCCAGTTGGTTTTGGTCCCTTTAGGAGCCTTTCCAATGTAGAAAACGAGGGCCTTCTTGATCCCAACTTTCCTTCCCTCATTGGTGATGATCTTATCAGTCCCCGTGGCCTTCCAATAACCCGACCCGGCTACTCTGTTGGGTCTCGACCCGTTCGGGTACTTCCTGTCCCTCGGGCTGAAAAAGTACCATTCTTTCTCTCCAAATATAGCCTTGCCTAATTTCAAAATAAAAAATCTAATTAATTATGAACAATTGAAGACGACGACATAAACATATATATATATATATATACTTACTGGGAAGATCCCATGGATCAAACTTGTAGAGATCGATATCCCCAATAATCGGCAAAGCGAAATGGTGGCCGGCGACCTTCCGGCAGAGATACTGCAGAAGAAGCTCCTCGTCCGTCGGGAAGAACCGAAACCCCGGCGGCAAGCTCAGCTGCGAAAGCGGGTCGGTTTCTCGAACGCCCATTTCCTAATTAATTAATTAATTAATTATTTCTGAATATTTTTTTATTTGATTGATTGAGGAAACGGCAGCTCAATTTCCCAAACCTATTTTTCCTTCTTTTTTCTTCGGAAAACAGGAGCCAATACGATTATTTATAGAGAAGAAATTAATGGGGAGTGAATTTCAAAGGCAGGGGTTAAGGTTGGATAAGTACGGTCGTCCTTTTCTTGGAGGGCCCGGGGAATCGCCGTTGGTAGGTCGACACGTAAGAGGTTAGGCAAAGCCATCGAAGAAGGAAGACGAACCTTATCCGACGGTAATAACAGAGAGAGGGTGGCCAGATGCATGAACCTGGCTGACTGACTGACTGACTGACAAAAGTTTTTATTATTTACGATAAATAATTTTAGAAACTGTAACGTACGCTGCATGTGCCGTTCGCCACGTGGACACCATTCTAGAATGTCTTTTGTTGTGTGACGTCATACTGTTCGTCACTCCCCCGTTGCAGTAGAAGATACAGGTGAATATGCTGTTATGCTTAGCTAGCTACTCCGGGAGCTCCCTTGGGTTTTATTCCTCTGGACTCCCACTCCCACGCCACATTGCTTAGCTGTTGTATTGCTAATTTTATCATTTTATTATTGTTATTATTATTATTATGATTAACACCACTACGTACGTATCCAGTTTTTATTAGAAATTAAACTCGTCACTATTTAGTCCACACATTTCAATAAAATATATACTGCATCATCCAGTTCTAAAGATCAATGTATTTTTTATATATTGATTTTTTTAATATTAATTATTATATAAAAATGTAATATAAATAAAAAAAAATTATAAAAAATACTTATATTAGTGTCTCATGATACTATTATAATAATATTTATGCAAAAAAAATTATATAAATATAAAAATATTTTTAATATTAAGTATAATAATATAAAAATATTAATGAAATTGTTAGAGTCGGACAGAGAAAATATTTTCTTTAGCGAAATATTAAGTTAAAATATATGTAAACTAAATTTCAAATCAAAACTCTAATCTAAAACAAAACATATGATCTCTTAATTTATAATTAATTCCATCTCCATCCTATTCATCCCATTTGAATAGATAAAAAGGGGTATTAAATATGAGTTCTTTTCCATAAAAATAGAAAGATTAAATACTAATATACGACATCCGTCTCTTAACAATTTATCCATTTTTCCATTTTGATCCGTAACAAAGTATTCATTTTGTTTACAATATATTACACAAATGTCGTTATCTTTATATCATACAATACTAATATGATTAATTTAGTCATTGTACCTTTATTTCTATTTTATCCTGATATTTTTAAAACTCTTTGCAATAAGCAAATGAATATATAAAAATGGGATGGAGGGATTATTATTTAACAAAAAAAAAAAAAAAAAACATAACCAAACAAATTCATAATTTCTTTATAACATGCATTAAATAATAATAATAATAATAATAATAATAATAATAATAAGATTGATTTCTTTTGTCTTTTCTCTGTTATTGAAAAGCAGGCATCTAAGTGCCAAACGCGTGTAGGAATATTATTCATCGTACCTTTTAAGTTCTATCGCAATTGCATCAAATAGCACTCAACCTAAAGATTTTAAATTAATTTAACTAATTTTTATATGATCTTTAAGGCTGTTTCGATGTAGTACTTTGGGTGTTTCAGGAAGGATTGCCTTGGATTTAATTATTTTAATAAAAATAGACTTAATATCTAATATGAAAAACCTATTATAAACTATGACTATATAATTATAAAAAAAATTGAAATTAGAAAAAACAAAACAAACACTAAAATTTTTTTCAGGCCGAGCCTACGTAATTCAAAATTTCTCAAAACCAATTTTTTGGTGAATAAAAATGCGTTAGGTCAAAATGTAAATTGATTGAAGTTTTCACAATGGGCTTAGGTCAAGTGAACCCCTAGCCCTAAGCCCCAATTTTTTTTTTTTAGTATAAAATATTTTATTTTTTATACAATTTATATAAATTCACCTATAATTTTCAAGGGATTTTTTATGTTTTAAGTATAAAATTTTATTTTATTTCCATATTCCTATAAATTTTGTACTTTTTTATTTTTTAAGAAAGTAAATTGTCGTATCAAATAGAAAAAAACGACAGCTTGAAAATTTTAAAATTAAAATCAAACTATAAAAAATCGATTGATTAAATAGTCTCGCCCCCGATGTTCAGAGGCTCATTCTGTCACTGCTCGTGACCGTGAGATCATGTGTTCAAATATCTATTCTTTTATAGTCTTATTTGTCATACATAGTTCGCCTAATGTAACTTATTTTTTCGAGCTTAGTTTACAGGTTATTAAATTCAACTGAAAGTTTTACCTAAAACGCACTCGTCGAGTAACGGTAGACACACGTTATAAAAAAATAAATAGATAAATAAATAAATAAAATATTAATGTTCTCTTCTACAAAGATGTATTAAAACACTCTAGTGCTAATCACTCCCTGTCATCTACTCTCTTATTTTCTACCATATGGAAGAAGCATACACATTCCTAATGTCATTATAAAAAATAAAAAAAAAAAAAAAACCAGTGAACCAATGAAAATGCATGAAGAAAATGAACACAATAAGATATCTCATAGATAGATTTAGAGTTTGTTTCTTTTGCCTTTGAAACCCCAAATTTTTATCATTTAAACTCTGTATTTTTTTTAAAAAAAAAATTATATTTTTTCCTCTCATAGGTCAAGAACTTAATTTATTAATATTACTACAAGACAATCATATTTGTAAATTAACTACAAAATTGAAAAGATCAAAATTAAATCAATTTTCTAAATTCAAACTTGTATGTATATTTAAACTTTAACTCAATCCATTTAACACGCAAGATTACTGATCGAACGTACAGGTCAGATAAATATTCCACGCAGCCGTAACGGTACAAAAAGGAGATTATTACAGACCAGCAAAACACAAAAACATTTAACACGTGTGGATATAAAGGGAGGACACGTGGGCGGAGGACACGTGCAATTCGGAAACCTGGACACAGCAGAAGGGAGGAGGCATCTGAGATTCAGAGAATGTGGGATGGCACAATTTCCAGTCGACACGTAACCCCTAATTAATTTATCCTTTTTTATTATTAATTAATTAAATTTTTATTTATTTATTTTTTTGTGGGTTTCTTTCACTCCACAATCTCTGAATTCTGCCCTCACTGTTCTGACCCAATATGCATCATCATTTATATTTACTTTTTTTTTTTTTTTGGTCCACGTGGTAGTTGGCAAATTAGATGAGATGATGATGGGTGGGCAAAAAGAACAAAAAGCTGTAGTATTTAACTAAATTAAAATTTTTTTTTAAAAAAAAAGCATCTGCGATGAAGATAAGGTAGCTTTTGAATGCTTTTTTGGTCAAAGGGTGTGACGTGGACAGAGGCGAAATTTTTGTGAGATAACGCTCTGTTATTAAATTAATTAATTACTAATTAACTATAGAGATTCTTGGAACTCCATTATTTAATTATCTCGAAATATTAACACTAAAATTTAATAATATGAATTATATTGTTTTGTAATAAGTTTCCTCTTTGGTTCCAATATGGCCACTTGTTTTTTGTATTTTTAGTGACGTGGACAGTTGGTTCAATAAAAAAAACGATGATTTGGAGAGATTTAGGAAAGAAGGGATATTCCAAAATCCATATTTTAATTTTTTCACATTTTTAATAATTAAAGCACACGCACGCACACCCGAACGCCGTTAAAGTCATCGTTGTTAGGTTCAATAATGCATGCCATTAATTACAAGATTTGATTTTATTATTATTATTATTATTATTTATTATGAGAAATGGAGAACGTGTTGTGGCGTTTCCTGATTGGGTGAGGAGGTCCAGCCTATTTTGTTACTATTATTTATTTACTTTGACTTCACGCTATTATTTATGTATGTGTAATATGCACAAAGGCACACTCTTTCTGATTCTGCCTCACATATTTTCCATGGAAATAAACCACGTGCAGGTTTTGAAAAATAGTATTCTTGTGATATTTTTAAGATTAAAATTCAACATTATTAAGAAATGGGAAATTTTCAAATCATCAAGTAAGAAATATAGCTAAATTAATTTCGATTATACTAATATTGTAGGAGTAGTAGGTTTGATGTACTTTATTTCCGTACAAGCTCTCCGTGATTGAATGATGTCAAATATTCAATACTGGATTTCAGGTCCATTCATTAATTATTTTAAGTACTTTTGGTATGCGTGTTTTAATTTTTTATTTTTTTTTTATTGTGAATTATGGACAATAGTATAAATAATATAAAAATAAAAAATATACTTAATATATTAATTTTTTTGAAAGAACAAAACCGTTTCTAAATTATCTTTTGATGAGTTTTTTTTATAAGAAATATAGTATATTGCTGCCACTTGATGTAATATAGTCCAATATAAATGTGCTAAATGAATGCGAATACACGATATACACATGTGTATATAATTAAATTTGTCATTTTTTAAAATTTTTTCATATACAAGAATATGCATTTATATCAATTATATCGGGTTTAATTTGAGTTGGGTACAAAAGATGATCGTATCCAACGAATGAAGGCAGTCAACAACGCGTAGTGCCCACAAATCAGATTACGAAATTTTCAAATAAGACAACATATGTTTATCATGTTTTGCATTAGAACAAGTTCCATATTTCAATATATGGATTTTATTAAACTTATTACAAGAATTTGGTATTCGATTAAGAACATGTGAAGAACATGGAGTGATAAAACAGCCACATCTTTCCAACTTTTACGAATATAAATGCAACATTGTTATCTATCTATCTATTACATTGTGTAAGCCAATGCAACAAGTTTTTATATAAAGAGTACAGATCAATCTCAGCTTTTTCGAAAATATGGTCTGATGTTATTATAAATAAATAAATATATATATATATATTGAATTTTAAGTTTATAATGAAAATTTTTAAATATTAGTCAGTAAAATAATTTGAAAAAAAAAAAGTAAAAATTAAAAAAATGAACAATCCCAAAATCTCCTAAAATTATATAAGTAGTATATATGTACTATCTTGTGATGCATAATAATTAATATTAGTATTAATGCTGTTAAATCCGTATTTTATTTGTATTACATATATTTTCAAAACAGTATATAAAGATCAAAAACTGTAGTTAAAATTTAAAATTCTAATTGGAGATCAAAATAAAGTAAGTTCTAAAAAATCACACCATCTTATTTAAAATTTTATATGTATTTATTTATTTTTTAATGGCCCTCCACTTAAGATGGGCCCAGTTGCCCTTTTTATATGACTGGGCGTGCAACTCACTCTACATTGGTTCGGGCTTTCCTTTGGGCCTTCTTTTACGGATATCTTGGATAGCCAAAATTGCAAGTCTTAGTGTGGGCTGTCATGATCATACATAACAGACCGGTGGTTATATGCACGTGGCGGTTGTCTCTCTCACCTTTAATTAAAAAACATCCAAAAAACTGATAACTAAGCACACACATACATCTTAACAGCTGAATGAATAAATAAATTAAATTAAAGATAGTAAGTAAGTAAGTAGGTAGGTAATAGAGAATCAATTAAAGTATGGTCGATGGTTAGCGTTGCAGGAGAAGTAATGTTGGCTGCGGCGGGGCTGTGGGCAGTTTCTCTGAGGCCAAAGCTCCTTCTTTGTATGGCCAAAATGCTCCATTTCATAGCCACTCTCTGCAGCTCTCGCCAGGTTATTACCGCAGCCAATTCTCTTCCTTAAATATTATATATATATATATATCGCTACTAGAAATATATAGAATTGTCTCGGAACAATTGTATCAAAATTGTGATATATTTCGGGTTTGTATGTTTGTCCCCTTGATTACTAAGATGTTGTATTTCAGTTTAATCTTGTTTGTAATTTGAATTTAGTTTGAGACAAGCACCTGCAGCTTCTGTTCTCTTTTTTTGTTTTAGTTTTTTTTTTTTTTTAATTATTGAATAGTTGTTGAAAAACAAAAAATTGTATGGAAAAATGATATGGTTTTATTGAAAATAGTAAGATTGTATGATAAAATAGAGAATAAAAATCATATAGAATAGGATCTTAAGTTGCAGAAATTATCCACAAGCATATATACTCAATAATTATCCATTATTCTTCATAATATTATGCATTGAGTATTTCGTGGCGAGTTCTTTGAAAAATGGCGTATTCCACAATGAAATTTGATGAGAATTGAAGTATTTACACAATCCTTTTATGTCCAAAGAGATAATTCATTGGAATAACGAGTCATCATTGATATTGACACATCATGGAATTTGGAGAACTGTCGGAAGCATATGCAATTACTATATAAACTCATTTGCAGGTAATAGGTATTTTATATTAAGGCATATATGAGTATATATAAATTATTAAGTATATGTAGTGAGCTCAAGTGAGTGTAGAGTGAATGGCAGCAGCAGCAGCAGCAGCATTATTCAGTCAATTAATTGTTCAGGTCCATGACGATGACGACGATGATGTATCTGTAGGGATTTTGAAGAATGATCATTATGTCCTCGCTCATCATCGTCATCAATCTCTAACAGGTTCTCTATCACAATATCTGCTGCGTTTTTCACCACATCTGCCAAGTTCCTGCTACAGATATATAAAATTAATCACCATGACCGACGATTAAAACGATAATAAAAAAAATAAAAAATAATTACCCCTTCCGGGAGTCGAATTCGAGGCCGACGGTATACTTAGCCTCTTCGACGGCACCGGCGAATCGCCGGAGCTCCGCCGACGGCAGGGCGGGGCTGGGCACGACGGCGAGGTCCGACGGCCTGACGTCGCAGAAAATGGGGATGAGTTTCTTCTTGGTCTCGATCATGAGGGCGAGCTCGTGAAGGCAGAAATAGGAGCGGCAGTAGCGGGGGGAGAAGACGGCGACGCCGAGCTTGCAGTCGTTGACGGCGGCGTGGATCTTGTCGAACAGTTTGTCCCCAGGCTTCATGCTCATGTTGTCCAAAAATGGCGTCAGCCTCAGCCTGAAGAGATGCTGGTACAGCAGCGAAGCCACATTCCGCTTCGTGTCCTTACCCCGGTGGTTGATGAAGACGTCGCAGGCCCGACCCGGATTGGGATTCGGGTTCGGAGTCGCCGTTCGGATTATCCGATGGGTATGGAGTATTTGATTCCTGTTTCTCCTCACTGACCTTGTCAATGTAGCCATGGCTGCACTGCAATTAATGCAGATGGCAATGCTGCAATATATATATATATATCTATATATATATATATATAGAGAGAGAGAGAGAGAGAGAGAGAGAGAGAGAGATTAGAGGAGTAGTTAGTCTCGATGGTTGAATTCAGAAAGAAGGAATTAGGGTTGGGTTTTACAACCAGTTTTAACGTTGTTGAAAAGAAGTCAAGGTTAGGGAAGAATCAACTTCAATTCAGCCATTGGGATTCATTCAAATTGGAATGTTTTTCATTAATTAATTATATTGATCTGTCAACATATGTATATATATATATGTTTGAATTTTGATTATCCCATTATCTCCACTAATTATTGATACATGGGAGGATGTGGTAATTCTAATTCCACTTCTTCCTAAAACAGAATTTGAAATTTTTATTTTAAGGCCATTATTTTGCTAGCTTTTGGTTTTGTAAAGTTTTAGTATTACATAGGGAGAAATAATAATGTAAAAAGAAAATAATCACTGATCCAATGTATACGAGATAAACTTACAATTTTAGTATAAAATTGGATCTTTTGTGATTTGAAACTAAAATCTAACATTATTTTATCTTTTACTGTTTTTAATAAAAATATATTAATTTTTAATAAGAAAAAAATATATATTACTATCAAAATACTATTAGTTTAAATCTAACATCCTTCAAATCAATTTCAAATAACAATCTTTTGATTATACTAAAATATAAACTCCTTTGTTAAAAATCCAACCATAGTGTTGATGTAATTTTTCAACAAAAATAAAGTAAAATTCAAAGATATAGAAAATATCCTTAAACTTGATTAATTAGTGCCTGAGATTAGGAATCTCTAAACACTGTATGGTATAGAAAATAAACTGGAAAATAAAAGACTGAAATTTAAAGTGGTGATCCCCAAATCTGACTTTGCTTTGTTGAAGTTGATTGAAGATACCTTGCCAAATGATGATCCAAATCCTTAAATATTCCCTGGGAAACCGTACTGAAAACCGTCACCCGAACGGTTACAACGTCTCCTTCTCAACCGTCTTCCAACCTTTCTTATGCTGACACGTGTCCCCAGCAGACCAAAATTCCCTATATTTCACTCCTTGAGCCGACCACAGACCTTCCGCTCTTTTGGCCCGACTTCGTCCTTCGTCCGACCTACTTCTTCGCCCGACCCCACTTGGGCCGACCTCCATATCAACCGCCCCCTGTCTTTGATCAAAGGCCTCCGTGTTTGTCCGACTCCTCCTTCTATCCGACCTACAGTTTACCCGACCTGCGGATATCCCATCTCAACGACTTTCCGTCTCGAGGACCTCCCGACTTGAAAACCTTCCGACTCATCGTCTTTCCGTCTTGCGGACCTCCCGACCTGAAAACCTTCCGACTTGAGGTCTTTCCGCTTGAGGGCCTCCCGACCTGAAGACCTTCCGACTTGAGGTCTTTCCGTCTTGCGGACCTCTCGACCTGAAGACCTTCCGACTTGAGGTCTTTCCGTCTTGCGGACCTCCCGACCTGAAGACCGTCCGACTTGAGGTCTTTCAGTCTTGCGGATCTCCCGACCTGAAGACCGTCCGACTTGAGGTCTTTCATCTTGAGGGCCTCCCGACCTGAAGACCTTCCGACTTGAGGTCTTTCCGTCTTGCGGACCTCTCGACCTGAAGACCTTCCGTCCTGAATTTTTCTTAGAAATAAATAAATAAATTTATTTTCCTTGATTTCCTCACGGTGTCCTTCAGCCAGTTCAATCAACCCTATTGCCAGGCCCATTCCTCGTTTTACCTTGGGCTTTTAACCTAATTCTAAATTTCGTACGTAACAACTTGCCCGCCGCCAAGGGACTTTCAAACGCCAATAAATGTTTGGAAGTTCATAAAGCACTACCTTCTCGAGAAACTCCCTTAGCAACTACACCAGTTACTGCAACACTCCTGGTTTATTCCTTCTTCGCAATACAAGCCTGTGTGAATCACAATCCCAAAACATTCTAACTATGGCGAATCAATACATTCCTGCCCTTCCTTTCGACGGAACCCTGAGAGTGTAGATACTTTCAATGAATGGTGGTCGGTCGTATGGTCCCTGATATCCCCTGATGAGGGTCGGTTGCTGAACGTACTCCTCCCTCCCCAAGGACTGGTTCTAGGGGCGGCGATACATACTAGCACCCAAAAACAAACAACCGCCCCGGGAATCGGATCTGGGGGTCCCACGCGCAAAAGAAAAACTTCCCAGCTGCAAACACCCCCGACCTCGGAGACCGACCAGCAAACACTAGCAGACCTTGGAATAACTAGGACGTCAGCAAGGACCCGACCCCGAATTGGTAATGTTTCTTAACACCGTGAACCAATTCACTATATCATAACTTTGATTTCACTCATTTCATTCCCCAGAACCGACCTTGGTGACACCGACCAAGCAACCAACGCCAGCACCAACCGACCATTCAATCGGGCCTTTGGTCCAGACCAATTTGCCAATGAGCAGTCGGGCGGAGGACCCGACGCGGAGGCAAACCCCTCCTCCCGTACCGAGGAGTGGTCGGGCCAGGCCCCCGACCAGGAAACAATCTTTACCAACAGTGCCTATAGAACCAGTAAGTTCCTTATCAGCAAGACTTAAGATTCGGATGATCAACCTTAATATATTTAACAACAAACATCTTCATGATTTTTCCATAGACACCTTCACCCATCCCATCAGCAGCAGGGGTCTCTTCTGACAGCGAGGGGACTACTTCCCAGATGGGTCGGCCGTCATACATGGCATCAGACTCATCTATATCAAAGGAAAAACCAGCCGCCCTCGCCGAAGCTGACCCTCAGAACGACATCCCTGATGCTGCTGATCCCGAAATCGAAGGTGCCCCAGAGATCCTGGCTGCAGTGGCTCTAGATGTAGCCGTCCAACCTGCAACCGCCCTACCAGCAGCGGCGCCCCCCCTAGCCATCGAATGGCAGGCAGAAGAACCACCTGTGGCAGCCCAACCTCCAGAAATGGAAGAAATGTCTTCATCCGATTCGGAGACTTCTGTGAATTTGGTAAGATTAAACCAATCCAGGTCATAACTTTTCTTTCGAAAAACACTAACTGTTTCCAATACTACTTTCCATAGGGACCCAGGTCGGCACCTCAGCGACCATTCGCAGCAGCCGACGAGTCGGCTGCTGTTATACCAGCTGTCTGCCCAGCTCGACCGACCTCATTGCTACCCCCCTCACTGACAACAGTCCGCCCAGAGGTACCACATATCTTCTTTGAACAAATTTGCAACCCCCTTGGAATATTTATTGACATTGTAGGACTTGCAGGGGCCTTCGGACTTAGCCGTCCTATCGACTGTTCCGGTTCCAGCGGAGGCCCAGACTGTGTTCACTGAGGCCATTAACCGTCCCCTGTCCGAACTAAGGTCCGACTTATTGGACAAACTCATTCAGACGGTTGGTGGCCTTCTTTTTTACACTCCAACGGAATCACCAGCCGTCCCCATTCTGCATCGGCTGATGGAAAGACTTACAGAGCTCAAGACTGAAGTGGTAGTCATTGGCCTTCTGTCAGCCGAAACCCCCCAGCCCGACTTCGATCAAACAACGCTGGAGAATTCTTTGGCCAAGACTCGAGAATCCCTTCAGCATACTACTGGAAGACTGGGTGGTCTCCTTAGCACGAAAGCTCTGGTTGATGATGCCATTCAGAAAAAGGAGGCAGAATTGCAGGAGCTGAGGAAAGAACAGTCTACCCTGGATAAGCAAATTACCAATGAACAGCATCTGCTTGAGAAGTATACCAAAAATGAGGCTGAATTGGATCAAGAGCTGAAAACCCAAGCCCGATCCCAATTCATCAGAAGATATCAGACGGCTGCCAATACCAGAAGGCTATCCAGGGATGAAAACAAATGGACACAGATAAAAACTGCCCTAGGGGCACTGTTGTAATATTTCCCCCTTTGTAACAACAACTGACTTAGTAATCCATTTTTTCTTTCTTCTCTCAAAACAAGGATCACCTTTCAATTCCCAGCTTTATAGGAAACGAACCAAACTCCTTCTTTAAAAGCACACTGTTTCTCACATTTTAAGAAACATATTCCCAGGCATATTTTAAAAATCAAAACACTGAAAGTGTGAACAAACATGGCGAATGACCGACCTCATGTTCCATCAAGCAACTGGGAGGGTGTTCTTCAACCCTTCTTTGTAGGTAATCACCCTATTGGAGGCCATGCAGAAGACTTGTTATATATACTCAAGCAACTAGACTTCAAATTCCGATTCTCCCAACGAGGTAGAAGAACTATTCATCGCGTCATCCGCCTGATGGAAAAAGTCATTGAGGGGTATGAACCTCTTCGTGACATCCTCAGCCGCATCCCTGATCTCCATCATCACATGGAAATGATTGAAAATCATGCAGCAACCATACTTCCAGACCTTGGTTGGGATAACATATTTTCCAATCAACGAAAAGTCTTTTCAAGATTGCGTACCATTGTTGACCGTGAACATCAAGCCCTAACAGACATGCAAGCACGTACCCACCAAGATCTAGATGACATGCAAAGCCAATGGGAAAGGTCCCGACCAGACTTGGAAGATCTTATTGAAGAAGAACCAGAGCTAATATCCACTCACTGGGATGAAAAGTCTGATTCAGAGACAGAAAATTTCTCACAACTACACGATGACTAACAGAAATGAACCTTCCAGTAGGTTCGAACCCCCATAAATGGGTTCTGAATAATATGTGGTTTCAGGCAGTTTTGTTATCTGAAAAGGCAGGATAATACCTCTTCAGATATTTAGCATTAATACAATCATGTACTCTTCTACCTTCATGATTTACAATAATGAACGCGCCATTTCCAATATCTTTTTGAACAATGTATGGTCCTTCCCAATTCGGTGACCACTTTCCCAATTGATCAGTTTTCTTATATGTAGGAAGAATGGTCTTCCAGACTAGGTCTCCTTTTTGGAATGTCCTGTGAAGAACTTTCTTTCCGTAACTCCTTGCTCTGATTTCACTCTGTTTCACACTTCGATCTATTGCATGGAGACGGTTAACATCCAAATCTTCTAACTGCTGCAACATAAGTTGTTGGTATTCCTTTGTAAGATCACTATCAGTAAATTCTGTTCGGCCGGATGATACTCGAATTTCGGCTGGTAAAACAGCATCTTGGCCAAACGTAAGTTGGTACGGTGAGAACCCTGTGGCCGTATTTCTGGTATTTCTATGTGCCCATAAAGCCTGGGACAATAACAAATGCCACTTTCTTGGGTTCCCTTCAATCATCTTCTTTATAATCCCAATGATAATCTTATTTGCTGCTTCCGCCTGTCCATTGGCTTGGGGATAATAAGGTGAAGAATGATGTAACCGAACACCGAATTCTGCCAAGAAATTAGAGAACCTTTCCCCTGTAAAGACCAAGCCTTGGTCGGTTGTTATAGACTGAGGAATACCATATCTGTAAATAATTTGGTGCAAAACGAAGTCTATCACTTCTTTCTGATCCACATTTTTCAAAGCAACCGCTTCCACCCATTTGGTAAAGTAATCAGTCGCGACCAATATGAAACAGTGATGTTTCGATGAAGCAGGATGTATCTTACCAATAATATCCATAGCCCACGATTTAAAAGGCCATGGTTTTGCCAAGAATTGTAATTCGGTTACTGGCAAATGATTTAAGTTTCCATGTCTCTGACATTCCTGGCAGCCTTTTGCAAATTGTATGCAATCCTCAAAAATCTTAGGCCAGAAAAAACCCAAGCGATGAATGGCCCATCTCATATTGAGACCTGCCCGATGAGCTCCACATATCCCACCATGTACTTCTGTCATCACTTCTAGAGCTTCTTCAGATCCCAAGCATTTCAAAAGTAAACCTTCAAATGATCTCTTGTACAAAATTCCATTTATCAATTGAAAACGTAAAGCCTTCAATCGTATCGCAATTGAAACACTCGCACCAGGATTCTGTAAATACAGGATAAGCTCCGTTCTCCAATCGGACACTGTTTCGCCATCGGACTTCTGTCCGATAAAAACTTCGCAATCGGGCTCCTGACCGACCGTCTCCTGCCCGACAGGCTCGCAGTCGGGCTCCTGTCCGACACTCTCCTGCCCGATCATAACTTCACAATCGGGCTCCTGACCGACAGCCTCTTGCTCGACCGTAACTTCACAGTCGGGCTCCTGTCCAATATCCTCTTGCCCGTTCGTAACTTCGCAGTCGGGCTCCTGTCCAATATCCTCTTGCCCGACCGTAACCTCGCAGTCGGACTCCTGACCGATATCCTCTTGCCCGACCGTAACTTCGCAGTCGGGGTCCTGTCCGATAGTCTCCTGCCCGACCGTAACTTCGCAGATCGGGTCTGTCTTTCCTTCTATGCCCGACTTGACCTCCGACCACATATCCTCCAGAATTCCTTTACATGCCCTTTGAGCCAATTCATCAGCACGTTGGTTTTCTTCCCTCGGAATGAACTCAATTATTACTTCTGAGATTTTTGTCAGTAACCGACTCACAATGTCCCTATATCTGCGAAGATGAGGGTAATTGCACACATATTGATTGTTTACCTGGTTGACTACTAATTGAGAATCCCCCCTTATGATTACAGACTGGACCTTCCTGGCAATTAAAGCCTCCAAACCCAAAATTAAAGCTTCATATTCTGCCGAATTATGGGTCATGGATTCCAATCGTAGTTGTAAGTTGATCTTTTGACCATCAGGTCCTTGCAAAAAAACCCCTGCCCCTGATTTGTTTCCAGAGGTAGAACCATCAAAGAACATCAACCATGTTCTGGTACTTATATAAGGCACACATCCGACCTGTAGATTATCCAGATATGATGCACAACTAAATGGTCGGACACTATCACAAAGAGAATACCCGACTTGTGAGAATTCTGCCAAGAAGTCGGCTACTGCTTGTCCCTTAATTGCCCTCAGTGGGGAATGGTGAAGATCGAAAGGAGCCAATTTGATGGCCCATTTCATGAGTCTGCCCTTCATAGTAGGTCTCTGTAAAATCAATTTGATGAGATCCACCTTTGATATGACCTCAACTCTTCTGGGCAGCAAATAATGCTCGAGTTTAGTGCAAGCGAAGACCAATGAATAACACATTTTTTCTGGGATAGTGTAATTCAGTTCTGGTCCTGTAAGGGTTTTACTGAGATAGTAAATTGCCCTTTCCTTCCCGTCATCACCATCCTGCGCCAATAAACAACTAACCACTTCATATGTATTTGCCAAATAAAGTTTGAGTGGCCGACCTTGTTTGGGAGGCATCAAGACTGGAGGGTGAACCAATGCCTGCTTGATAGCATCTAAAGCCGTTTGTTGGTCGGGACCCCATTCAAAGGCAATTTTTCCAGCTTTCAACAATTTAGTAATGGGTCTGACCTTGCCAGCAGCATTAGAAATGAAACGCCTCAAATAATTCACCTTACCCAACAGACTTTGGATTTCTGTAACCGTCTTGGGTGGCCGACTATCAAGAATGGCTTTAGCCTTGTTGGCATCAATTTCAATTCCTCTCTCATGAACTAAGAATCCTAGAAAGCTCCCGGCTGATATTCCAAAAGCACATTTGGTTGGATTCATCTTCAACTTGTACTTCTTCATTCTTTCAAATGCCTCTTCAAGATCTCTCAAATGTTCGTCAAAACTAGCAGATTTAACTATAACATCATCAATATACACTTCCATAGATCTGCCAATTAAATCATGAAAGATTGAATTCATGGCTCTTTGGTAAGTTGCCCCTGCATTCTTTAACCCGAATGGCATGACTGTCCATTCATAAATACCCAAAGCCCCTGGGCATCTGAATGCTGTCTTAGGAATGTCTTCTTCTGCCAAGAATATTTGGTTATAACCTGCATAGCCATCCATCAGACTAAGGATTTTATGCCCTGCTGCTGCATCTATCAGCATGTCGGCCATAGGCATCACGTATTCGTCCTTAGGGGTAGCTAGATTCAAATCCCTGAAGTCGATGCATATCCTTATCTTACCATTTTTCTTGACCACTGGCACAATATTAGCCAGCCACTCCGCATAACGGCAAGGTTGAATGAAACCCACTTTGAGAAGTTTTTGGATTTCTTCCTTGATTTGAGGCATCAGATCTGGACTCATTCGCCTTGGAGGTTGTTTGTAAGGTTTACAACCTTCTTTGATGGGCAATCGATGCTCTATTAGACTTCTTGTCAAACCAGGCATCTCTGAATAATCCCACGCTAAACAATCAATGTTGTTTCTAATAACTTCAAGCATCATTGTTTGTTGCTCTTTAGACAAATAACCACTTAACCTGATCACTTTTGGAACCAATTCGGTTCCTAAATTAAACTCCAATAACGGGTCTTGTGATGAAGCTGTTGGTTCTGTTTTTTCTAATAAGTCGGGCCAACGAAATTGTTCATCTTCTTGGAGGTGAACATCCAGAATCTCTTTATTATTTTCTACTTTATGTAATAACTGTTTTAAATAGAACTTATTAATAAGAGAACTACATACTTCTAAAGTTGTATCTTCCATAACAAACAACTTATACAGAAATGGGTGTGGCTTTATCATGAGCCATACAATAAAGGTGTTCTTTTAATAGAACATCGAGTTCTGGCCAGTGACTTTATAACCCTTGTTTGGGTATTCCCTGGCCATATACAACTGAGACATCGGAGCCAAATGACTAGAATAAAACACTGACTCTTCCACTTGTTCTGTTACGTCGAATGGGTTGTCATTCGCTTCCATTTTAAAGACCTGATTTCCTTCCCAGAACATTAACTGTTGGTGCAAGGTTGATGGCACACATTGAGAGGCATGAATCCAATCTCGTCCCAGCAAAAGAGAGTATGTAGTATCTGCGTCCACAATAAAGAAAACAGTGGAAATTTTCTTTGGTCCGACCTCAATTGTGGCAACCATCATACCTTCAGGCTTGGTCGGCTGCCCTGTAAAACTTGTCATTTCGAATTCCACAGGGGACAGATCATGAATTCCTTTCCCTAGCTTCTTGAGAGTCTTCAATGGCATAACATTAAAGACTGCTCCATTATCCACGAAAACCTTTGTGATTGGTTTCCCACAAATGTGAGCATTAACATACAGGGGTTTCAAATGGGAGTTCGCACCCTCTGGAATAGGAGGAAACACAATTGAAGGTGCTTCCGACTGAGGCTCAGAATCTGTAATCTTTGCCCACTCTGTTTCCTCTAATTCGCCATCTGCCAAGAATGCCCATAAAGGTTCGTCCATAGTATCATCTACCAGACTCGCCCACGTCGGTTCATCACTCATCTGGTTAACCTCTGTCATTCGACAAGGGATTCGTGGTCCCAGACGAGATTTAACAGATCTTGAATTTTCCTCTGTAGGCACCACTTCTTCCTTCGTCTCATTTCGAGATTGAACCGTCAAGGATTCAATACGAAATTCTTCCAGAGATGGATTGATGTTGATCCGTTCACAATGTTGGCATCTAAAACCTTTAATTATTTCATCTGCCATTCCTTTACCTTTCCCCTGTCCCGACGAACTTCTTTTGGTATAGTCGGAAGCTCCTAATCCGTCCTTCGGTTGCTTTCCTGACCAGACCCGACGGGACCGACTTATTGGAGACTGAATGGCCGCTCCCTGCTCGTCGGTCGTTTGTTCTGTAAAGACTCTAATGGACTGATCTCCTGTCAAGTGGTCGGCCGCATTTTGTTCGTCGGTTCTTTGTTGCACTGCAGGAACTCGTTTCCCATACTTTGCAGCATACCTGCGTTTGGCATTGCGAATCTGTGTACGATTCATACCTGGGAAACGAGGATCTATATCAACGGGTAAAGGCTTTTTATTTCGAGCCCAATCGTTCCCGACTGAACCCGTTTTTCTGGTCGGGTGGTCTCTCACTAAAACCTTTTCCTTCACTTCCACGTTAAAAGAACCGTCTGGACGGTCCCATTTTTCAGCGACTGGCCTTTCAACAACCTTGAGTCGTTCTTCCGGTCGGCTGCTATTTGGCTGATTCCCTTTCTTTTTTCCGGGACTTGCCTGAGTTTGCTCCCCTGTTTGTCCACTATTGACCGAACTTTTCCTTGTTTCCGAACTTGGTTGGATGTCAACCATTGCAGTTGTTACTTTCGGAAATGGTTGCTGGTCTACACCTAAAGTGATGTATTTGAGCCGACCTGTCTTGATGGCTTTTTGAATTTCCTTCCTAAAATGAGTACACTGACTTGTAGTGTGTGTGAAAGAATTATGCCACTTACAATATGGTCTCCCTTTGATTTCTTCTTTAGTGGCAAGTCTTTGGCCCTTTGGAATACGGATCTGCCCATCAGTCAGTAGGATATCAAAGATTTCATCAGCTTTCGAACTATCAAAGGTCGGTTGCTCCTTTCCTTCAGATCCTGGTACTGGCTTCAATTTAGGACATACATACGGTTTTCCAGAAAGGATTTCGGCTGCCATCTCTTCTGACTGATTAAAATCAAAGTCGCATGTTTCTGTTCCCATACTTGCCATATGTTGGCCTCTATTACGCCTGTTATGCTGATCTTCCTCTCTGAACAAAGACTCTAGACGTCCTGCCTTGGATGCAAGATTTGCCAAATCCTCAACATCCAGGGCAGTGAGTGCCTTTCTTAAACGATTATGCATATTCCGGACCACTAAATTGGTCATCTCTTTCTCACTGATTACCGTAGGACATCGTCCCTTCATCAATCGCACCCTTTCTATAAACTGTGAAGCAGTTTCTTCTGGATACTGTCTCAATTCAAGTAAATCAGTTAAAGAAACAACTGGTAAAGGATTAAAGAATCTAGCGTGAAATGCCATCTCCAATCCTTCCCATGTCTGAATTTGTCCAGGAGGTAGACTTACAAACCATGAAAACGCCGTTCTGGTAAGAGACAAATCAAACAGCTGTAACTTATAAAAAGGGTTATTGCCAACCTCTCCTAATTGTGCTGTGAACCGACCAACATGTTCTATGGTGGAAGATCCGTCCTCCCCTGAGAATGCATGAAAGTCGGGTGGTCGAAAATTCCTTGGGAGAGGGTGTTCATGAATGATCCTTTCTGGGAAAGGTCTTTGATATGCAGGGCGGTTAGCCATCTGAGGAGTTAATCCATACTGATCCCTTAATATATGTGCAATCTCATCAGGATCTACATGAAAGCGTTGATGATCAGGAACCTGGAACGGATCCTGCACAGGAATATGAATCGGATCATGTATATATCCTTCAGGCCTGTCCTCCCTTGTATTGTTCGGCTGCGAACTGGTAACCCTTGGTCCCAGTGGAACATTGTTGGGAAAAGTCAAAGGAGTTTTTCCCCGATCCATTCGGTTGGGATTTGTGGCACTTGGGAATGTACTATCCACGAATGATGGCCCTGCGAAATTTGCCTGTGGTCTGGACGGTGACACTCCTGGTGGCGTTTGAGTGGGTTGAAGACTAACCCTTGACAATGCTTGATCTATCATGTTCTGCAACTGACTCTGTTGCTCACGCAACATGTTCGTTTGTTGCTCACGCAACATATTCTGCATAACCAAGGTATGCTGGTTGTTCATTTGTTGAACATAAGACCACCAATCAGTTGGTGGTTGTGGGATTTCCCCGGCATTTGGCACAATGGGTGGTGGAACGGATTCTCCCACCGGTGTCGAAGATGCTTGCGGTTGTGACCCTGCCATATGGACCCTTCCGATGATTCGGCCGGATCTAAGACGTATGAAATTATCGCCGGAATTGGAATGAGCAATTTTGTCTTGCTCCCACTGTGGTCGCCAATTTGTTGATGTAATTTTTCAACAAAAATAAAGTAAAATTCAAAGATATAGAAAATATCCTTAAACTTGATTAATTAGTGCCTGAGATTAGGAATCTCTAAACACTGTATGGTATAGAAAATAAACTGGAAAATAAAAGACTGAAATTTAAAGTGGTGATCCCCAAATCTGACTTTGCTTTGTTGAAGTTGATTGAAGATACCTTGCCAAATGATGATCCAAATCCTTAAATATTCCCTGGGAAACCGTACTGAAAACCGTCACCCGAACGGTTACAACGTCTCCTTCTCAACCGTCTTCCAACCTTTCTTATGCTGACACGTGTCCCCAGCAGACCAAAATTCCCTATATTTCACTCCTTGAGCCGACCACAGACCTTCCGCTCTTTTGGCCCGACTTCGTCCTTCGTCCGACCTACTTCTTCGCCCGACCCCACTTGGGCCGACCTCCATATCAACCGCCCCCTGTCTTTGATCAAAGGCCTCCGTGTTTGTCCGACTCCTCCTTCTATCCGACCTACAGTTTACCCGACCTGCGGATATCCCATCTCAACGACTTTCCGTCTCGAGGACCTCCCGACTTGAAAACCTTCCGACTCATCGTCTTTCCGTCTTGCGGACCTCCCGACCTGAAAACCTTCCGACTTGAGGTCTTTCCGCTTGAGGGCCTCCCGACCTGAAGACCTTCCGACTTGAGGTCTTTCCGTCTTGCGGACCTCTCGACCTGAAGACCTTCCGACTTGAGGTCTTTCCGTCTTGCGGACCTCCCGACCTGAAGACCGTCCGACTTGAGGTCTTTCAGTCTTGCGGATCTCCCGACCTGAAGACCGTCCGACTTGAGGTCTTTCATCTTGAGGGCCTCCCGACCTGAAGACCTTCCGACTTGAGGTCTTTCCGTCTTGCGGACCTCTCGACCTGAAGACCTTCCGTCCTGAATTTTTCTTAGAAATAAATAAATAAATTTATTTTCCTTGATTTCCTCACGGTGTCCTTCAGCCAGTTCAATCAACCCTATTGCCAGGCCCATTCCTCGTTTTACCTTGGGCTTTTAACCTAATTCTAAATTTCGTACGTAACACATAGTAATTCAAACAATCTTTGTAATTATATATATATATATATATATATGCATAATTCAGTATATTGCTAATAGCACATTTAACATCACATTATAATAGATATTATAAAATTATCATTATCAACAAGTTACATTTTATATTAATAATATATAATATAAATGTAAATGTAATAATATATGATATAATGTAATATGTAACATGTGAATGCAACATATATTTTCATATATTGATCTCATTACAAGATATATATTGAAACAAAACATCCCGTAATTATGAACAAAAACTACTATATGTTTAAATAACATTTGTCAATTTTTTATGTACTTATTGGGGCGTATATATATACATTCATGTACAACATAAGAAGTTATTTTCTTTATATCTGTTTAGTTAGATAATTGTTTAAGAATAAATCGATTTTAAATGAATAAGTTTAAATTACTTTTAATCTAAAATAATTTATAATTAAAAATTTATTATTTAATTGCAATAAGCTGTTGAAATGGTACAATACAAATAATATTTTAAATTTATGAATTCGCTTTATTGTGAAAATAATAATAATAATAATAATAATAATATTAATAATAATAATAAATTTGATGAGTAATTTAAAATATTTTTAACCCAGATACATCGAACCAAATAGGATAATAAAAGAATTATTTACTGTAATATGATTAAAAAAAAAGAAGCTATATATAAATAAACATGCTTATTTCATGATATATATATATATATATATATGCATTAATATTAAAGAATTCTTTTATAAGTGGAGAGCAGCCACGCAGACAAGTTGGTAGCGGTCCAGGTTAAGGATGCAGAATGTTCTAAATAATACTCCCTCCGGAGACACAACAAGTATATATTTATTTTTAGCGCGGAGTTTAAAAAATAATAGTATTTTAATTATAGTGGGCAAGTAAAAGCTGGGGTATTTAATGAAATTGTTACTTTTGTAGCTCAACATAGGAAGTATTATTTAATATACTTTTGTAGCTCGACATAGGAAGTATTATTTAATAATAATAGCCTTTAATTTTAAAAAAAATTTAAATACAATGGATCCTATATTAGTAAACTTATTTATTTATAAAATGATTTTTTTTTTATTTATAGATAGGATACGAGTTTTAAGAAAAATAGATAAAAATATAAATTTTAACTTTTTTTATAAGAAAAAATTTTAAAAAAAATGGTATTTTTTACTAAAAGAATAAACGAGAATAAATTTAGATAACAACAAAAAAAAAGCAAAAATATATTTGGATGACGGAAGAAGTACGTAATATTTATTTTTAATTTTAAACCATCATAAAAATACCTCTATCTCTATTAAATCTATTTTTAATTTTTTTTGTCAATTACAAATGTCTTATTCAAAAATATTAATTTTATATTATAATGAAAATAATTTAACTCTAATATTACATACTTTTAATTTTTATAAATTACAAATGTATAAATGACATATACAATTGATTATACATAAAATATAAGAGTATGTTTGTTTGGAGGATTGGATTTTATATCCACTGTTCATATTATTTTTTCTCCAAAAAATCAAATCAAACACCTACTTTTTTATTTTTTATATTATACTAAAAATCAATTTTACATTCAAAACATCACATCAACACCTATTTATATCACATCATACAACTATTCAAATTCAAAATTTTTACTATTCAAATCTCAACTTAAAATCCAAACTCCCAACCAAAAAGTACAACAAAAATTACAATTATTTTATACATTTTGACTAATAAGTACAATAATTAATACTTCATCCGTCCACTTACAATGTTTACATATTTCTATTTTGGGACGTCCAGTTACAAAGTTAACATTTCATTAAATACCCTACTTTTTTCTACAAATACCCTTACTTCACACCACATCATTACTTTTGTACAAAAAAGTATGGACAAAAATGTCATTACACTACTTTTAACTATTCACTGTAATTAAAATACTATTATTTCTTAAACACCGTGCCAAAAGTAAACTTTAAAGCGGACGGAGGAAGTATTTTTTAATCGACTAATAAAAACCAAAATGATATAATACATGCTCATACACCACTAGTAATGCAATATTTAATACTCACTATGTGCACAAATTTTATGTTAATTTGAGATTGATATAATTTTAATGAATATAGTCTTACATTGGTGATTGTTATATAAAGTTTAGATATTTTGAAAGTACATGAGTAACTTAATGAGGTAAGAAAAATTTTGAACATGTAAATAGTAGTGACATATTTATAAATAATTATAATGTTGAAAGATAATTACTAGTTTCACCTAAATTTGTATTCACCAGTGGCTCTATCATTTGATATATCTTTTTAAATATAATTAAATTTAGATTAATAATTAAGCAAATCGATCAACTTAAATGAGATTATTCTAATACTTATTGTCGCTTAACATAAGCTCATTAGTACTTTCATTTTTATTTATTTATTTATTTTTTAACGAAATGGATATTTAAAAATAATTTAAAATTCATACTATATAAGAATACAGATGTATATATATTGACGGCATAGAGTTGACGGACAGTCAAATTCTTCCTATCCACACTATGTATGTTGTCGGTTTGAAGTTGATTTAGTCAACTAAGAAAATGGTAAAAGTAACCTAGTACAATAATACACACTTCTATTACCTTTGACAGGGGTAATTAAGTTTAAAAAGGGCATGTTTACTTAATTAAGTTGGATTGCGATTTCTATTATACTCTAAATTTAAATTTTATGTTTAATATTCAAGGATTTTTAATTATATATATTACATTTAAATTATATATTAATTTAATAAATTACTTTTAATTTAAAATTCAATCGAAAAAAAAAAAAAAACACCCAACAAAGTATTTGGAACTGAAATATGCATTCGTTTTTTGTTTATAAATAAAAGAACATATATTAATATAATAAAAATAGAATAGGTTAAACTATTTCACTAAAAAAATCTTTCTTTGGTTACTTGACGCATTTATTAATAATACAGTATTTAAGGTAGGGAAATTTACTAAATTAATGATAATATATTCTGATGTTATTTTATTATTTTTTATTTAATCAAATAATATTAAAAAAAAAAACAAGAGAATTTTCCATGAAGAAGGAATAAGGTGATGAAATGTTGATTAGTGGGATCACCTATTCAATCGGTGTCATATTAACCATCAAGGATCAATAAAGAGTCCGCATAAAAGTGAAAACCGTGCAAAATAGTTCCTTTGATATAACGAAAGATTCGCATCACATCGTAGTAATGGATTGTCTAGGGGTTTGTCGTGAACTGACTTACCACAGGAATCCCATGAGTTATATCTGAATGAGTAATTGCCAATTAGATCAAAGATCCCACCAATGATAGTATTGTAACGGATTAAGGTTAATGATTGAATAACAAATAGAAAACTTAAACACGATATAAATTTACGTAGTTTATTAACAACGTATTGGCTACATTCACGAACAGGAACGGAGAACGGATTTTATTCACAACAGTTAGGTTACAGATTACAGATTCGTATCTCTAAGCCTCTTTAAATAAACCAAGATAATACACCAAACGGATTCAGTCCAATATCAACTCCAAAGTGACAAGAAAGATCCTCTAATAGAGTGTCATCGAGATGAGCGAGTAGACAGTTCCTCTTGGGAAGAGTGGATGCGATCTAGCTATCAGTCATGCTAGAACGAAATATGAGATTAGAGTCATATCTTGCCTGAGATAAATAGATATCATCTGGAGCGCAAAAATTTCCAAGACCGAGAAAATAATGAAGTAGACCAAGACTCTTCATGTCAAAATATCGATGGAGATACACCTGCAAATCAGAAATACTAAAGGTGTCATTGCCAGCAAGACAGTCTCGGACTTTTTTGGGACTATGACCAAAAATAAATTATAGGCCCTATAAACATATTATTAAAATATATTTTCAAAATAATATCACTGATTGACGTCGATTGGACAAGAGGTTGAACGTGACCTTATGGACAATGTCAATTTGAGAAAAGAAGATGAAAGACGCTCTGTCCGGAAGTTCGAAAAATGAGAAGGACTGAAGAATGGTGAAAGAGATAAGAGAGAAGGTGGGACGGGTTTGATCTGAGTTGGCGGGCGCAATGCGACAGAATTTGAGGTAAAAAAGTGTAGACAACGATTAAATTTTAAAAAATAAGGTGAGACGTGATTAGTAAAAAAGAGATAGAAAAAAATAAAAAAAATAAAACTAAAAATTAAAATTTAATTTTAAAATTTAATAATAATAATAATAATAATAATAATGTATAATATTTTAAAATATGGGTCATCGGCCCTGAGCAATTTCATTTTGCTCCTGCTAGGAGCCAATCATGATCGCCAGTGATAACCATATTATCCATATATAATAAGAGAATGATAATTCCACAGAGAACATGAGCTACTCGATTCATTTAACAACTTTAATCACGAGGATACACTTTCCTTTCGAATAGTTAATATAAATCCATTTATTAAAAAAAGTAAAAATAAAAATAAATAAATATCTTATAAATATGTTTATTAATTTATGACGGAAATTGAAGGCCCAGGAGGCAAGACCCAATTGAAGCCTAATTTCTTGACAAACAAATCAAAAGGAAAATCAGATAGTAGAAAATGGGCCCTTGTTAATTAACTGTAGGGACTGATCATAATAAGGCCACGCTTTAATTTGAGGGTTAAAAGTGTAATATAATAATTAAAATTAATAAAATAATATATACATTATTATCTTTTCCCCATTTACCTAGTCTACCGTACTTCATATACATATATATATTTGTATTTAATATTTATTTTCTATTAAAAAGAATTAATTTAAAACATTTAAAAATTGATTTAATAAATGGATGAGAATAATATGTTTGAATATAAATTATATAATATTTAAATTTATCAAAATTGTAAACGAAATAATAGTTAAAGAATAAAATTGAACTAATTCAATGCACTAGGGATTAAAATTATTGTTTTAAATAAAGAATAATTAAAATTGATCCGGATAAATAAAAAGATCAAAAAAAATATATTTTATCTTGGATATATCAATTTCATCATTTCATCAATATGATACACACATAATAATAATAATAATTTAATGTTAATAATATTTTAATGAATATATTTTTATACATCATCTATGATCTATCAATGGCAGAACAAAATTTAACTAAAAATGGGTCCGGTAAAGGAGGTCCGGTGGTGTAAAAGTTGGATTTGTGACCATGAGGTCATCGTTTTAAACCTCCGACATATGCTTATATGTGTTTTAATGACGATGGAACAAAATATATAGGAGGAGGAATTAGATAAAAGACTTTACCGGCACAATGAAAGTATTATTCTTATTTATTTCTCAAGTTTTGTTATTTCAATTTTTTTTTTTCCCATAAAATTGAGATTGTCTTTTCGCATTATTTTAGTATAAAATAATCACAAAGCAAATCTTTTAATATACGATAAATTATCCAACCATTGTTGTTAGTTACTATATAAACCATCCTCAAGAGTTGAATACGATATTTATGAGTAAGGTAAAATAGTTCGAGATAGAATTATTACTCGATCGGACCGACAAAAATGAGAGTGAAATTTATCTCAATAATCCTAGCTAAAAAATTGCAGAAATTATATGTTAGTAAAAACACACATCTTCTGTTGACAACAATAAATCTAGAAGCAAAGAGATCTAGAATATGATGAAAAATCTACAAAAATGATATATTTTTTGTAGAAGTATCAACATATAGTTGATGATATGTAAAATCTAATTATTATAAATGATTAAGTGGTTTATGTTTTGATTATCTAGATATATCAACATAATTATTACAAGTAATTAAAATTTAATATCTTAAAAATTATGGATATTTTAATATTAGTGTTACTCTTATTACAATATAGTAAATTATTTTGAAGGAAAAAAATAAAAATAATAAAAATAGTAGTAATATTTTGAAACATAAAAAAAAATAATACTATCTTGGTTCGTCTCTAAGGGTTACATTTATATTTTGCGTTATTTCACTTAATATTAAAAATATTTTTAAATTTGTATAATTTTTTTTTTATACAAATATTTTTGTAATTTTTTTAATTTGTATTATATTTTAATATAATAATTAATATTTAAAAATTAATATATACAAAAATAAATAAGATCTTTAGAACTCGGACATAATATTGCAAATTTTTTAAATTTAAAAAAAAAATTAGCCCTATCATCGGCCACGTGAAAGGTACGTACGGTACGGGGCGTCACCATACCACAGCACATGATTCCTCTGCTGCATCGTCCCAACCTCTCTTCATTTACGTACTGTCTACTGACTCACAATTGTCTTGTCTTTTTTCCACCCCACCCCAACCCCACCCCACCACCTCTGCTTCTTATTTCTCTTGGCTTATCTTGTCGTTTTCTGAGACATATACATGTTACATACACTTATATATATATATAATAAAGTAAGTCAATTGCAAATTGGAACTTCGCTTCGAGTGTGTTTCTTTTAAGGGTGTGTTTGTTTGGGGGTTTGGATTTTGAGTTGGGATTTGAATAGTAAAAATTTTGAATTTGAATAGTTGTATGATGTGATATAAATAAGCGTTGATGTGATGTTTTGAATGTAAAATTAATTTTTAGTATAATATAAAAAATAAAAAAATAGGTATTTGATTTGATGTTTTTGGGGGGAAAAAATTGAATGAATAGTAGAATTTTGTTGAAATTCTACAAACGAACACACCCTAATTTAGTTTTTTTTTTTTTTATGTTTGAATTTAATATTAAAATCATACTTTATCCGTCTCGTAACAAGGTATTCATTTATTTTTTGTATTATTGTACTTAACGTTAAAAATATCTTTATATTTGTATAATTTTTTATACAAATGTCATTATATTAGTATTATAAGACACTAATAGAAATATATTTTCAATTTTTTCTTGATTTGTAATACGTTTTGATATAATAATTAATATTCAAATATCAACATGCAAAAGCTAAACACTACAAGAAAAAATCATGTTTGTAACAAGACTTTTTTGTCTCTAAATCTACTTTTTCCGTTACTAATGACATTAGAGACGAAATTAGTAATGAAATTACGTTAGCTACGTGAACTTTAGGGACGGAATTCCGTTACAAAATATATTATTTTTTTGTAGTGAAATGGATACTTAGTTATGGGACGGAGGAAGTATATAATGTGATGTTTGATAAAAAAAATATATATATATTTCATTTATCTTCTATATCATTTTATTTAATATTAAAAATATTTGTATTTTTTATAATTTTTTGTATAAATGTTATTATTATAGAATTATAAGATACTAATAAAAATATTTTTACCATTTTTTCTTAATTTGTATTACGTTTTCATATAATAATTAATATCAAAATCAACACACAAAAAAATAAATGAAATCTTAAAGCGGATGGAGATAGTAGTTTTTTTTTTAAAAGAAAACATATAAAGTCTAAATAATAAATTTTGAAGATTTTTTTATATATAATTTGGAAATCTGTAGCCGTTACGTATCGAATGCGCTTTGAGCAAACTCCGGCCAAAGATAAATCATATTAGACGAACTATGTATGACATATATGCCTAGAAGAGCAAAGGTTTAAACCCATCACATTACAATCACAAGATTATCTCCCTTCCTTAAAAGACGATTGGAGATTTGGACTAATGAAACATACCCTTCTTTCTTTCAATTCTGCTGAATTATTATAACTTTATTACGTACTTATTTTTAAAATTATTTTTTAATAATATTTCTTTCAAAAACTCTATAATTATTTATTTTTATAAATTATTCTATTCGTATATTCAAAATAATTTATTTTTCTATTTTTTGTATGTTCATTCAAAAAAATTATTTTATTTTTAAGTAAATTTATATTTTACATAAATATAAAAATATTCACATTTTATCGTCATATTATTATTTTTATACAAAAAAAATAAAAATAAAATTTTACATAATTCATTCATCTACATACACTTCAATAAAATATTAATATACTAAAATTTATCCAGCAAAAATAAAGAAGATAATAATAAATAAATGAAAAAAAAATATCAAATTAAATATTTAATTTTTTATTATTTTTAAATCGGTAGGAATCATAAGATGAATGTTTTGAATAAACACAGCCGCCGAAAAGATATTAAAATTAATTATGAAATTAAAATAATTAACTTTTTAGAGCATGGGTTGGCTTCGGTTGCCAACGCCAAATCTAACGCCACTTTTTTATTTTGCTACAGTGCAATGTCAATTTTTTTTTAATTTTAAAATTATAAATTTGAATTTTAAATTTAATTTTTATTTTAAATTATAAAAATAAAAAGTTGTTTAAAATAATAGGAAAAATTGAATATTTGAAAAATAATAGTGAAAAATAGAATTATGGTTGAAATAAAATTACTGTAACAAATGCATATTTGGAGTTAAAACTAAATTAATGAAATTCATGAGTTGGAGATGGCCTTAAGAGTTCAGCATAAGTGCTCCTAAATACTTCCTCTAACCGGTAGAGATATAGATGTTATTTAATAATTAAAAGACCTTTAAACTACGTGTATAAATCTTGTTATATTTTAATAAAATATATAAAATATTAATATTAATTTTTAGCAAATAAAATTTTATATAATATAAATAATAAAAAGTATATTTATTTATTATTATTACAAATTAATTTTATAAAAAATATTTTAAAAGTAAATAAAAATATTTGTTAATTTTAAAGAAATATAAAAATAAAAGAGTTGAGTGAATTCTAAGTCTAGAAAATTATAAAATTAATTAAATTAATTTATATTTTTATAAATTTATTTAAAATTAATAAATTTAGTAAAAATAAAAAGAAGTAATCTTTGTGTGACGGAAAAAAAAAAAAATCATTTGTAATCGGGAAGATCAAATACTTTTTTAAGCATTTAGATTTATAGCCTTTTTAAAATTTACATTGCATTTTTTTCTATTAAAAAAAAAAGAAAAAAAAAATCTTATCTAGAAAATCATCAAGGGAGCTCACTGGTCTGATTACATCATGCGTGACGACGACGTATTAGCTATAGATTGAATGTTACAATTTTATAGTAATAAATATTTTTTCGTCTATTAAATTTATTTTTATTTTTTTAGTTGATCTGATATATTTATCTTACTATTCCTTTTGAAAAAAATAAATATTTAATATTTAATTATTATTCTTTCTCTAAAATATATTTACAAAAGATATTACTCTTGTCATTTTATATAAAATATTTATATTTTTTATTTCGTTAATTCGTTTTACATAATTTGTTTTTTTTTAAATATAATTATATATTTTAATAAATTTTAAAATTCATTACTTATAATTATTTAATTTTAATTAAATTATTTAATTATATTAATTTTCATCTATAATTATTTTTATTAGTATTTTATTAATTAATTATTATTTATACATATCTAAATTCTTATATTTAAAGTAATATGAAAATGTATCGAGACGGGAGAGAGTACTATATGTTTTAATATATTGTATATTTTAATTACTAATTAAATTTTCATAAATACTCTTAATTACTTTTTATATTTATCATTTTAATAAAAAAATTATTTTCATACCCAAACCAAATATGCTAATTTTACAAAATATTAAATTAAAAATTATTTAAATAAAATACCTAATGTATTTGTTTGATTTTGAATTTACTTTGAATTTTTAATTAAATAATATTTTGATATACTATTTGATGAAAAAAATAAAGTACTACTAGTTTTTACTGAAAACCAAAAACAAGCAATCATATTCAATTTATGAGACACAATATTAATTTGTCTTAGAACATTTTATGCTATAGAAGAAATAAAATATTTTTTTTAAAAAAAAAACTGTATTTTTTAAAATAAAATGTGAAAATTGAATAATAGATGGACAATTTTTTAATTTCAAAAATAATTTAAAATGATAAAATTAAATAAAATTTAAAAGTGACAAAAAGTTCCTATATAACTATAACGTAGCCATGTACACAAGAATAATACTAATAATAATAATAATAAAATAATAAAATCTGAAACCTTTTACAAAAGAATATTACAACTTGGTCCACATAAATCTGAAACTTTTCACAAAAGAACAATTGCCTATTTATTACAGTTCTACTATATTACAAGTTGGTCCACTTGACCTGCTATTTATATTTATGCACTAAAGAAATCTTCAATTTGTCTGTCTTGAGACAATGTCACCTATACAATTTGGTTCAACCATTATCTCAATAGCTTAACGAAAACAGTACTGTCTTTTAATAAAATATAATATTATTTCAACTAATGTTTCTATTTGCTTCAATAAACACTGTCTGCACACAAACACAATTGTTATATCCCTCAGTCCGCTAAAGTTTTATTTATTTCTTGTGTCATTGTATTTAATATTAAAAATATTTTTATATTTATATAATTTTTTTTTACAAATATCCTTCTATTAGTATTATAAAATATTAATTGAAGTATTTTTGTAATTTTTTTAATTTGTACTACGTTTTGATATAATAATTTATATTTAAATATCAACACGACAAAAAATAAATAAGACCCTTAAAATCGCATGAAAATATTATTTTTTTTTCGGATTACTTTCATATTCAAAATTTAATATAATCCGCATTGCTTATATATAAACGTTTAAACTACTCCCTCCGTCCCACATACCATGTCCACGTTGCCGTTTCTGTCCGTCCCATATACCATGTCACTTTCTTTTTTTGGAAAATGATTACACACGTTAATCTCATTTTAAACTTTTTAATTTTATTTTTTAAATTTTAATTAAACTAATTAGTTATATTAATCTTAATTTATAATTATTTTCACTAATACATTTTTAATTATTTACTAATTAGATTTCTCCTAAAATATGGTGTCTACAGTGTAGCAGATACGATACGTGGGACGGAGATAGTATTATTTATTGATAATTATATAAAACCTTTATCAATAAAACACGATAAGAAAATAAGAATATATATATATATACATACAGACATACACAGACAGAAGAGACGTATAAGTACAAGCGCGTTTCATGTGATCATGATAGCTAACTTATAAGGTTGTCAAACAAACACCAACATAATCATTGATACGTGAATTATTATGTATCTATATATTATCTATATATATTTATTATTATATTTATTATTATTATATTTATTATTACTCCCTCCGTCTCAGATATTATGTCCATGTTGTCGTTTCTTTCCGTCCCAAATATCATGCCACTTTTTTTTTTGAGAAATGATTACACACTTTAATCTTATTTTAAATTTTAACTTTTTTAATTTTAATTAAACTAATTAGTTATTTTAATCTTAATTTATAATTATTTATATTATAGGATAATTATTTTTACTAATACATTCTTGATTATCTACTAATTATACCTCTCCTAGTGTCTACAGTGTAGCAGACACGGTATATGGAACGGAGGGAGTATTATTATTATTGTACTGTCAAATGGAAAGCCAGCTGTGTGCATGTAGAATCCAGCAGGGCCATTGCAGGTCGCCTGATCACGACAATATCAGTCAAATAATTTGATTAATTTCAAAACTTTCAACCAAATTAGGACAAACACAATATCTGTATGTAAACAGTAAATATATATATATATATATATTCCCAGCAGCAAGGGTTTGTTCATTCACCTGTATGTACCAATATGATTGATAATGACATATATCACATCTGTTAGAAATTAAACCAAAATGAAATGAACCAACATAAAAGAAAAGAAATAGCTGTGTTATTTCGTGCATTTTATCATGTATTTTTATTATTTCTATTATTTTTTTTTATTATTTATATTATTTTTTTAAAAAAATATTATATTAAATAATTATTTTTTTATATTATATTAAAAATTTATTTTATATTCAAAATATTACGTTTACTTTTATTTATATTAAATTATACAACTATTTAAATTTAATTTTTTACTGTTCAAAAATTAAATTTAAAAACTAAAAGCCACATGCAAACACACCTTTTTGTTCATTTCCAATTTCTAAATTGGTTTTTATTTTTTTAGTTCTAATGTTTTTTTTTTAATATATATATATATTTCATAAAAGAACGTACCACCTTCATCCCGGAAAAAAAGTAATATTTATTTTTTACACGTAAATTTTTTAATATTAATATTATATTAGTTTATAATGAAAAATACAAAAATGTCCTTATTAGATTGTGTGATAAAAAAGTAATGATATTTGCGTAATATATTGGAAATTGTAAGGGTATTAACTATATTAGGTAGGTAGTATATAATTACCAAATTAATAAATAGTATCCTTTTTTTTGGGACGAACAAAAATAAAATATAGTATCTTTCATATAAGACGGAGGAAATATTAAATATTATTTTAATAAATAACTCAAATATCTAAATCCAATTGTGAAAATAATAGACCCGATATTTTCTTATGGTTTGTTTGTTTGGTCAATGGTTTCACATTACTATTCGAATCAAAAATTTGTTTTAATTCATTTGCAATGAGACAAAATAAATGTATTCTTTTTAATATTCCTAAAAAATTATGTTAGTAAAAACACATTTTTTACTATTCATCCACTACTTAAATAATCCAATTAGGCAGAGATATATATGATTTCAACAATTAATTTAATATATGAAGAATGTAACTTTAACTTGTTAGGTTAATGTTTGTTTATGTTAAAAAGTGATTTACTTAGGAATATGACCAACCAACAAAAATTGTTTTCCACTAATTTGGATTTGAATAATTATTATAAATAATGGTTTAAAGAAATCCAAACTAATGTTTAATTTATTATATTTATTTTATGTTGGAGAGGTGAAACTTATCGATCACATTATTAACAAATAATACTTTTTTTTTTTTTTTAATCTTATCGTAGTTTTTGTTCCAACATTTTTATATAATATAAGTATTTAAAATATGTAAAAGACAATCATATTATTAAATGTTGCAAGTTACAAGTTGTTACATAGAATTCAAAGGCAGCTGTATGATATATTATTCTATTCAACTTTTGCCTTTATATATTGTAGGTTTCACATTAGATAATTGAATGAAAAATGCATTATCAACTTAATATTTAAAATGAAAATAAAAACCCTATATATATACATATATATATATATATTACTAAATAAATGGTGAAAAAATAAATTTGAAAGCTGAAGATAGTACAATCTAAAGGTGAATGGTTGTTTAGATAATTTTTTGAATTGTTTGGATTTTTTGAATTATTTTGTAAATAGTAAAATTCCGAAAGAAAATTTAAGTATTTAAGTTTATATTTTAAATAAAATATACGTGTATATAGTTATATATATATGTGATAGATGTTATTTTTTTAGAACAAAATTTTGATAAATAATGAAAAATACAATTGAAAATACGAGTAAACAAAAGCCACTTTTATAAGGGGAAACTTTTAGAGTGTCATCATTTAAAGTTTTGGTTTAAAAATAGTAAATATTTGATGTGATTTTTTTTTTTATTTTTTTGAAGAAATTTTGATTATTATTTTTCTTGTAATATATTAAATTAAAATGTTGTGTTAGATTGACGCTTTAGGAGAAATTTATTTGATAAAATAGTGTGAGATTAGATTTAAACTTTAAAAAGAAATGGTTCCTATATGTTTTCTTCACTTTGTGATAATGTAAATTTGAGAGATGAATTTGAAAATTATAATAAAATAAATTGAATTAAATAATTATTTGATATGATATAGAATAATTGTAGTATAATATTTTTAATGTAAAAATAAATTTTAAAATAATAAATATTTGATTTAATTTATTTATTTATTGGAGGATATGTAAGGGGAACTGTAGTTTTAGAAGAGAAATTATATTTTATTTACATATAAATATTTAAAAAAGAAAACCTATTATTGGTGGTAATCATGGACCACTGCGAAGCTAGTGACGGGACGAATCTGTCTTGGGTTGCGTTCAAGTTACCTAAATAATTTACTCCTGACCCACCGACGTGTCTGCTGCACGTTAGATACGGTATTTTAGAAGGGGTGTAATTAGTCCCACGTACCGTGTCTGCTGCACTGTATATACGGTATTTTATAGGAGATGTGTAATTAATAGATAATTAAGAATATATTAGTGAAAATAATTATTCTATAATATAAATAATTATAAATTAAAATTAAGATAACTAATTAATTTAATTAAAATTTTAAAAAAAAAAAATTTAAAAATTTAAAATGAGATTAAAGTGTATAATCATTTTCCAGAAAAAGAAAGTGACGTAGTATATAGGACGGACAGAAATGACAATGTGGATATGGTATGTGGGACGGAGAGAGTATTTTATATCAATTTTTGGAGTAGATGTGATTTTATATATAGAGAAGCAAAAAAATAAAAATAAAAATAACATATTTGTAGTGTAGAAACTGTATATTGTTTTTTTATTTTTTATAATTAAAAACTTTTAGTTGATCATAGATCCACGTCATTGAACATTATGGCATTATTTGATGATGATTTTAACTACAAATTTTTACATTATCTAATTTATATGATTTTTAATAAAATATATTATCTTATTTCACTTCAAATTATAATGATAAAACCTCAAAATTAATAATTGGGCAATGAATCCATATGAAATGTTGAGGCGGAGAATAACGATTCTATTTATTTTGATGTTTTTTTTTATTAAAAAAAGAAAAAAAAATTTGTCCACTTTCGGATAGCGGCTGCGAATTTCCACATCATAAAAAAAAAATATTATTTAAACAAAAATTCAAATAACTATAAATTATCATTAGCACATATAAATGCACTATTATCTATTGATGTGTGATAATAATAATAATAATAATAATAATAATAATAATAATAATTCTGTATATTCATTTTATTTTACTATTTTTAAAATAAAATAATTATTCAACATTAATAGTAGTATATGATATGCATGCAGCCATGTGCTTTAGAAAGCGTTCCTTCATGTGCATGATTTTTGTCCTTAAGCTTAAATTGTTAACTATTAATAAATATGAGGCTGAATCGAGTAGTTACAATAATATTGAACATGAATTGATGTTTAGTCCATATTTGTTTGTAATTTAGAAATTATTTTTTATATTATAAGTTTATGATGTTTTCTATATATATATATATATATATATAGAGATATATTACATTACTTTTTTACTTTTAAGTTACAAAGTTTCAATTATTTTAAACACAAACAAACACGTTCAATGCACATAGTAAAAAATGCTAGGCTTTTTTTTTTTTTTTGAAATAGTTTGAAAAAATATATTTTTTTAGATAAGATATAAAAAATTATGTAGATAAATAATAAGTGTATATATATTAGTTTTTTTGGAGTATTTTTCATAAAAAAATATCACAATTTAACCACTATTTTACTTGATCAAAATAACAAAAACAAAACTTTGAGAAATAAAAAATAACACGCCCTTAGTATCACTTATTTTTTTAGTAATCATTAATAATAGGGAAGAAGTCGATTTTCATCGTAATATAATTAAACTGTATCAATTTTGGTCTTAATATAAAAAATTTATCAATTTTAATTTCATTATAAATAATTTCAATCAATTTTGATCTCCTGCAATGTTAAAAAAGTTAACGGAAATTGATGACGTAGACGTAACGCGGTTGACGTGGCAGCTGACCTGAAAACTACATAGCTACGTAGAATTATACATGACTATGTTATCACACGGTCGTATAAAATATACACAGCGATATTGTCACACAACCATATATATAATTCTACGTTGCTGTGTAACTTTATGTTGTTTTTATTTTACATTTCTCTAATAAAAGTTATTTTTTATTAAAAATAGTTTAATTAATTAAGGGTGTGCTTTTTTTTCTTTTTTTTTTTTTGAAAATTTTGTTATTAAAATAATATCTGATAAAAATATTTGTGAGAGAAATTATTCTTTCAAAAAAATACAGAATTCAATAAAATTTGGAAATTTTTTGATAAAAAAGACGCACCATTAATCAATCGAATTATGCTGAAAATGATTGAAAAGTGACATGATAGATAATTATAAAAATCATTTTAAAGATTAAAAAAAAAAAAAACTAATAATAAAACTAAATAAATAAGTAAATTGAAATCTGATAAAGGATCGTACCTATACGGATTGGATGCATATGGAGACGCTAAATCGGGACAAGTACGGCCATTTCACTGGGCCCACTAGTATTACATCTTAAAGGACGTGGGCCCCTTTTGGTACTTTTTCCTAATTTCTTTTCTTCTCTCCTAATTTATTTTATTTTATTTTGATTTAAAATCATTAAAAACTCACAAATGTCCATCTATATATAATACTCATAAACTACACCACAAATCTCCACCTACCTTTCTTCTCAATTCGCTCTGCAAATTCAATCCCACCAACGAATTCCAACTCTTTCTGTGGCTTTTGTTCTTGTATGGCAGCAGCTCACCTGTATCCGTACGTCGTGGCCGACCTCTGCCTGGGCAAGCCGCCGCTGCCGTCCCTCCCGGCCACCGCCACCGTCGCCGACGCCATCGCCGCCCTCAAGTCCGTCCAGGATAACTGCATCAGTGTCTGGAGCTGCGACCACTCCTCTTCCCGGAGGAACTGCACCTGCGTCGGAAAATTGTGTATGGTCGACGTCGTTTGCTTTCTTTGCCAGAAAGATAATTTGGATTCGCCGGCGGTAGCTCTCAAGTCTCCCGTCTCTGTTTTATTGCCCAAATCCGAAGGCCTCGTCAGGCACGTCGAACCCTCAACGAGGTAGGAAAAAAAAGGAAACGCTAATTTGTGGCGCGATTTGGATTGATTTTGGATTTTTTGGTGGTCAGATCTGAAATGGAATTTTCAATTTTGATTTTTAGGGTTTACTCTGTTTAATTTGTTTGATGTTCGCAGCTTGGTGGAAGCCATTGATTTGATTCTGCAAGGAGCTCAGAATCTGGTGATTCCGATCAAGACAAGTTCCCGGCGAAAGCATCTCCCGAAATCGCCGCCGTCGCCGTTGATTTTCCCGACGACTCACAACGGCCAGGAATTCTGCTGGCTAACGCCGGAGGACATCGTCCGTTTCCTCCTCGGCTCCATCGGACAGTTTTCCCCACTCCCGACGCTCTCCATCGACGCCCTCGGCATCATCACCGACGACTTCGAAGCCGCCGACTACCACTCGCCGGCGTCTTCCGCCGTCGGCGCGATTTCCCGGTCCCTCGCGCGGCAGACGTCGGTGGCCGTAGTGGACGCCGGCGGGATGCTGATCGGCGAAATCTCCCCCTCCACGCTCGCCTGCTGCGACGAGACGGTCTCCGCTGCGATCCTGACGCTCTCCACCGGCGACCTGATGGCTTACATTGACTGCGGCGGCCCGCCGGAGGAAATCGTGAGGCTGGTGGAGGAACGGCTGAAGGCGAAGAAGCTGGAGGGGATGGTGGAGGAGTTCGTATTGGGTCCGTACAGCAGCAATTCGGCGTCGTCCGACGAGGATCTACCGTCGCCGACGACGCCGCTGGCGCGGGCGGGTCGGGTCGGGCGTTCCGGAAGCGGGTATTCGGCCCGGATGGTGCGGCGGGCGGAGGCGATGGTGTGCCATCGATGGAGCTCGCTAGTGGCGGTGATGATTCAGGCGATCGCCCACCGCGTGAGCTATGTGTGGGTCATTGAAGACGACGACTGTACTCTTCTCGGAATCGTCACTTTCCCCAAAATGCTTCAAATTTTCCGACAGCATTTGAAGCCAATCATCTGACACATATACATACATATATATAGAGAGAGAGAGAGAGAGTCACATTATTTATGTGATGAGAGAGAGAGAGGCCCATTGAGGCCCATTGGCATTGTGAATAGGAGTGAGTGAGGCTGTGCTTTATTTCTATTGTTTTTTTTTTTTTTCCGAAAATGGTCTATGCTTTTGTTTGCATATTTGGATTGTAATTTTGAGTGACTGCTTTATTTATTTATTAATTAATTATTATTATTATTATATTACTACTACTACTACTACGTGGGAATTGCAATTGCTTTCCGAAAGTGCACACTCGATAAATTTTTGGCTAAATCTAATATTTTGTAAATTAGGCTCGACAAGAAAGTCGTACTGGACATATCATATTTGGCAGGTGATTGTTTTTTCTTGTCTTTCTGTATCCAGAGTATTATTATTAATTTGTCTAATCAATTTATTAAACCAAAGAAAAAAGATTATTATTTTTTTAAAATGTGTATATATATTCCAATGTTTTGTTTTTTATTTTTTTAAGTTTGTAAAATTTTGATTTAAATTTGATACGAATTAGAAAAAATATAATTTGAAAAAAAGAATAATACAAATAAGTAAAAAACTGGTGTTTGGAAGCTATCCTCTACAAAGATAAATTGATCTTATTGGCCTTTCATTTCATACATGTTGTACCGATTAAAAAAAAAAAAATTATTTTTAAAATTTTACTTTGTTTACCTTAACATTTTTTTGTTCATTTGATACTATTTATTTTTAAAAAATATCACAATAAATATATTTTTTTATTTTACAAAACATCAAATCAAATATTAATTTTTTATTTTTTTCAAACTTTCAAATTTTAAAAAACCTCCAAAAATTTCCATCTAAACAATCTTTTTTTTGCAGGTCGGGTATGTATATATAATGGTTGGTGATACTTTATTGGTTGTCGTAGTCATCGTTTATTGGGCTCAGGATGTTGATGTGGATCATTTTCTTGACTCAATTAATTATTCCAATCCAATTTGAACTACAAATGATAATGAGATTCAAATAATATTTTTATTAAATTAAACTAATGCTTAGGGTGTATTTGTTTGTGTTTTTGGGCAGGACATTTGCTTGAAATTTAAGTTTTATACTCTCTCTGTTCACGGCTAGAAAATATACATATTTTTACTTTTGAAAGTCCAATTATAAAGTAAATATTTTATTAAATATCTCATTTTTTTTCCACAAATACACTTACTATACATCACATCATTACCTTTACACCAAAAAGTAAGGGCAAAAATATCATTCTACTACTTTTAACTGCGCACTATAATTAAAATACTATTATTTCTTAAATATCAGGCGAAAAATAAATATTTACTTTTTGTGTGGACGGAGAAAATATTTTTTTATTTTTTTCTGAGTAATAATTTTTATTTTTACTTTTCTCCAAAAATATCATGTTCAACACACAATTTTCAAACAAAATATTATATTTAATAATTATTTTACTTAAAAATAGTAAAAATAAAATAAACTCAAAACCAAAAGAACATATTACCTATCCTATTATTTTAGTAAAAAAAATAAAAATTTACCTACATTTTTCAATAAAAAATTATTGTTTTATACAAAAGATTAAAAATAATAAAAACTATTTTACCCAAAAACATATCATAATTTTTTAAAATATTTTTATGATTTTCAATAATTTAATAGCAAAATTTTCACAAAATTTAAATAACTGAAAAACAAAAACACAACCTCGATTTCCTTTAAAACACCAGATTTACAAATTATTTTTTGAATTCAAAATATTTCTAGGGATAAAGTATATATGACATAATTTTGTCACAATAGAAAATTCCATATTTCCCTGACTTGTTCGTACCCCATTCCAATGGGCGATTATATTTCATCCCTAAAGTTTACGTAGCTAACGTAATTTCATTACTAATTCCGTCTCTAATGTCATTAGTAACGGAAAAAATAGATCTAAAGACAAAAAAATTCTGTTACAAAAATAATTTTTTCTTATAGTGTAATATGCTCCATTTCTACCAAACTCTTCCAAATTAATTTGGTTTCAATATAAAGGCTACTAGAAGTATATACATATTCTTGTTTTAATTATTATTTTTGTAACACAAGAATTCGTGATTGTTATTTTTTTAGTATACAATGAGTAAATTTTCAAGTCGAATACAATGATGGATTTGTATTATCTTTGTTGGGAAAGCTATCTTAAGTAAATTTTGTGTAACATTCTCGATCAAGAAAAATTAAGTGAGACTCAAATTGGTTACTACGATCACTAGCCAAACACCACACCAATTAACTGTATTTTACGGGATCAAATAGATTAATTTTGAATAACCAAATAATTATTAAAGTGCTGACAATTCACATTTTACGGTATATTTTATGAATATATATTATGTGCTAAAATCAATAATAGTATATGTTGTATGAAACTATTTTCAATTTATATGAATTATTTATATTATACTTATTAAAAAATTTAATTTAATTTAATTTTGTGCTGATATATTTGTTTAATTTAATTTAATTTAATTCATTCTAATTTCATCATAGAAACGTCAAATGAATCTATTTGATTACTAATGAGTTATGAGGTATATATGGTAAGAAAATTCAGTTGTCAACTCCTAATATGTGTAATTTAATTGCATGCACTATTCTTGACTTTAATTAAATGCATTGATTAAGCTGTGAAATAAAGTCGTGGTCGGCTGCTGCTTTATTTAGGCCCAAATAATTGAAATAATAAATAAATAATAATAAAAATTAATGCATGCATGTGGGAAAATCACACCCAATTATTTTGATTGCTGTACAAAATTTTCATTTATATCTCTAAACAGTTATTGGTTGGTTCATTTTTCATTCACTGCGGAAAATACTTCTTCCGTTTTATGTATCGTGTCCGGATTACTGTAGATACGAGAATTTAGAATAAATATAATTAGTAGATAATTTAAAATATATTAGTGAAAATAATTATCCTATAATATAAATAATCATAACTTAAGATTAAAATAATTAATTAGTTTTATTAAAATTTTAAAAAGTTATAAGTTTTTCAAAAAAAGTTAAAAATTAAAAAATTTAAGATGAGATTACGGTGTATAATCAATTTCCAAAAAATGAAAGTGAGATGTGATGTGAGACGGATAAAAACGGCAACGTGGACACAGTAGGTGAGACGGAGGAAGTATGACTCTCAAAAGATTAGATACTCTTGTATAGGCAAGTTTGTGAGCTAATATCAATTAGGCTCAAATGTGTTATGTATATAATTCATTTAATAAGTATGATCGTATTTAGGTAGTCCCACTAATTTATACTCTCTCGTCCACGGATAAAGGTAGGTAAAAGTAGTATAATGACATTTTTGCCCTTTCTTTTTGGTATAAAAGTAATAATGTGATGTAAATTAAGGGTATTTGTGAAAAAAAAATGAGGTATTTAATGAAATGGTTACTTTGTAATTAGACGTCCCAAAATAGAAATATATACTTTTTTATTTTTGTTTGTCCCGTTTATTTTGTGATTTTTTTTTAGAAAAGAATTATATATTTTAATATAATTTAAAATTTTTAATTTAGAGTTTTTTTTAAATTTTAATTAGACTAATTAGTTATCTTAATCTTAATCAAAAATTATTTTTATTATACGATAATTATTTTCATAATTTATTTTTAATTATTTACTAATTATACCACCACTGAATTCTCGTGTCTATTGTAAAAGGAACACCGTAATTGGGATGGAGAGAGTAACAAATTATTTACTTTGATATATATTTTTTTAAAACAATATATATTTAATTTGATATTTTTGAATAATTATTATAAAAGAAAATTCACATTAAAAAAAAAAAAAATCTATATAAACAAAGCCTTAGTGACCTCAGTAGTCAAGCTAAAAAGTAATGTGTGAAGTTTATTATAGATCAAAATTGTCAAAAATATGTATATAAATTGAGCCCTAATGACCTCACTGTGTCATGCTAGAAAATATGTAGTATGAAAGCTGTGAATTGTTGTTACTCATTAACTTAAAGAAGAGAGAGATAGAGATAGAGAGAGAGAGAGAGTCATATTGAAATTATTGTTCTATTTAAAAATTAAATAAAATTCCAAAAGTTATAACAAAAAAAATAAAAAATAAAAATTTGCATACAAATAATTATAAATTAAAATTAAAATAATTAATTAATTTAATAAAAATTAAAAAAAAAATTACAAATTATAAATTTTAAAATATAATAATTTTTTTTAGTAATATAAATATAAAAATAGTAGAATTTTTTATTAAATGTATTTATTTTTATTAAAAATATCACATTATATATATTATCTTATACTAACCATTTTCATCAAATGTCCAAATTTATTTTTTTTATAATTATTAATTTTACTAATAATTTAAAATTTCAAAAACCTTTATAGTCATAATTTTTTTAATTAAAAAAAAAAAGCATGAACTAGTACTACTGGCAAACAATAAAATAATATTAATGTGCGCATGTGATATCCGTTGATGGTCACGAACAGTAGTACCAAATACCAATTGATTTTGAAATTCACATGTTCTGATTCCGAGAGTAACTGGAATCAGAATACGTGTTTTCCAGGATACGAGACGACGTCGTCTGGAGTCGCCCCTACTGTCGTAAATTCCGCCACCGTTAATGGAGACGGAAGGAAACTGCCCGGAAAATAAATACTCCACTACTAAAAAATACAATAAATATATTAATGGAGAGACAGCGACACTTGCGCCAATTCGAACATCACTATTTAATTCAAATGGAAACAGAACAAAACAAGAAAGAAAATAAATTTGCAGTCCAAGATCCAACTACACCTGGGGGAAACCTCTGCACCTCAGGGAAGGACAGAGAGATTGATTCGAGATTCTTCCCCTTTTCTTCTACTCACTTTTCTTGCTTTTGTTTGATGCCACTTTTGCAGAACAGTTAAAAAAAAAACCCCTTTTGCATTTTTTATATAGCTTTTTTCTTGAAGATGACACGGTTTTGAAGAGATGTGCTGAGCTTGGTGTTAATGGCGCATATGCACTTTTGAAATCTAAGGCCGAAGAGAACGCCTTCTCGAAGCACTGGATGATTCTCACAAGCGGTTGAGAGCATTTTGACGAGATGCTTCGGTAGATTCCTTAAATGATTCGATTCCCTGGGTGCCATGTTCCAGAGTTGCAGGGATAGATTTTAAGAGATTAGGGAGGGGCTAGTAGGTTTCTCTTGAAGCTTTGCACACTTTTGGTTTAGCTGAGGATGTCGGAATCCCAAGAGGGTGCAAAGGAGCTGAGGTCACTGGCCTTGACCCCAACATGGTCTCTTGCTTCAGTACTGACAATATTTGTCGTTGTTTCATTACTTGTGGAGCGCTCTATTCATCGGCTGAGTAATGTGAGCGACACTCTTACCTAATTTTGAAATTATCGATCACTTATGTGGTAATGCCCCCTGTAAATCTTTGAGTGTTTGGAGTTCTTTAGAGTTGACTATTTGTGTGAGATCTTGAATTTTTTGGTTTTGTGATTAGATTCAAATCCAGGTTTTCTTGTTTATTTATCAACATGATTCATAATTTTCAGTGGCTGGAGAAAACTAATCGAAAACCATTACAAGCTGCTGTTGAGAAGATGAAGGAAGGTATAATAGTTATTCTTGTTGCAGTCTGAAAAGGACATATGGAATGGAGATATAACTTCGAGCTCCATTTGATACTTTTCTACAGAATTGATGCTTCTTGGTTTCATATCACTACTACTTACAGCAAGTGCGGGCATCATATCGAATATTTGTATTCCCTCAATGTTCTATGATAGTGCATTTACCCCATGCACTAAGAAACAAGCTGATGAAGAAAGAGAAGATAGTAGCTTGAAGGAACGGAAACTTTTGGCGTCGTCTAGGAGAGTACTGACTGGTTTGAATCAAAATATGTGTCGGGAGGTGAGTCAGTTTTTATGGGTTTTGCTAGTTTGGTTATTGATCCGTATGAGTTTGAGAGAATTCATGACAAGCTTTCTATCTTGTCGTCGCAGAATTATGAGCCATTTGTTTCATATGAAGGCCTTGAGCAACTCCATCGGTTCATCTTTGTTATGGCAATTACTCATATATCTTACAGCTGCTTAACAATGCTGCTGGCAATTGTAAAGGTAAAAATGTCTCATTCATCGGCTTCAAGCTTTTTATTTTGTATCTAATATTGGAAGCATACTTGCAATATTATTGGGCTTCGGATTTATCTTCTACTCTTCATTCAGTCACATCGTATGCTCGTGAATTTTTACTTGCATGGTATCTCATTGTATGGAACTTCATACCCGAAGATGCCCAAGGACATTACTTTTGCAAGATTTAGTTGAACATTTGAATAATAAACTTATATTAGGCCTTTACTTATCATCCTTCTCTGAATGTATTCATGTAGTTGTGTTATTTTCTTTAATTTTTTTTCATTTAATTTAAACTTCTTTGTTATGGACATTTTGGCATCTCTTGCAGATTCACACTTGGAGGGCATGGGAGGATGAAGCTCACATGGACAGATATAATTCAATGAGGGGTAATTCCCTAAGCGAAAATTGCATATGTACATATTAAAATTATTACCTGATAACTGTGAAGTCCATTCTTCTCATTTTGTTTTCTGGAAATTTGTTGGATCACTAAAATTGTACATAGGCCACTCAAAAGACGACAAAGGTCCTTAACTGATAAGCAGTTAAGCCCGCTTTATAAAGGCATATAACAAAATTTGTTAAGATAAAACTTAAGAAATTGTATACTTTAAGGAGAGAGTGGCCGAAATATTGATACCTTAGTACAATTCTGTTTCTCTTTATGAACAAACTATTCTTTTGATCTATAATGGTGTGATTTCTCATCTTTGAACCACTTGTGCTGTGAACTAAAATAGCTACTGTAAGCTCTGTATAGTGTGCAATGAAGTTGGGGTTGAGCTAATCTGCTTTAGCATTGTTCCTCTTGTAGAAATCACCCGAGCCCTGACAATGCGAAGACAATCGTCATTTGTCAGAGTCCAGAGTTCGAATCCTATGGACAAGAACAAATTTCTTATTTGGGTGGTATGTTCTCTTCCTTTACCTATCATATTTTTAAAAAAATTTCATCAGTTTCTATTTGCACATTATAAAAATGTGTAGCAATTCTGAATGCTTGTATTAAACTGCTTTTATAATCCTAGTTATGCTTTCATTTCCCTTTAAATCCACACACAATGCAAGTTTCTTTCTTACTGATACTATGTTTGGAATATCCAGACTTGTTTCTTCCGACAGTTTGGTCGTTCAGTAGTCCGGGCAGATTATCTTACACTCCGTCAAGGATTCATAGCGGTATGTTAATGTCTAAGCAAGTTGTTTAGCATTGCATTTATACGACAATTTTTTGGAGTGCAAATTGTACAAATCTTGAATTTTGTAAGGCATGAATAGGTTGTTGGATTTCCATCTTTGCTAACCTCTAACAGCTTACCTATACATGTATACGTTAAAAAAATTAAAATCAATTGATACACAAATTTCCACTAATATGGTGAAATTTCAATCGTATTTTCAAAACAATAGTATGTAAAATGTCAGATTATGAAGAAAATTTAAATGTCCTATAACAGATTCATCAATTTGATTATTCAGTGTCATACACTTTATAAATTCATATGAGAAGGATCTTGGACGAAGAAGGTTTTCATGTAGGTTAGGAGACAAATGATATTGAAAAATATCCTTAGCATTTTCTATGCGACTGTGTTTTATGTATTGTCCGTAGAACATAAATTTTTATGACATTGCTAATTGTCTGTACAACAACATCAGTCATCAATAAGTACCATGATTGTTATTGGATTTAGATAATTATCTTATAAGGATCTTTTTGAGATTGTTTATACATGTAGATGAACCTCCAAAGGCATATCCGATTACTGTAATAGTGGTAGTGGATCAGACTAAACTGGTCTGTTTTGTTGTGGACTGTGGTTTGGTTATATTTACCATTGGTGACATGTTTTGCTTCTTCACAGCAAGAATCTGTGTACATCAAATCTCTGTTCACATTTTGATTTTCTTATTTATGGCAGAACCACAACCTTACACCAAAATATGATTTTCACAGCTATATGGTTCGCTCAATGGAAGAAGAATTTCAACGGATTGTTGGTGTTAGGTAATCTAAACTAGGCTCGGCCATTTTTCATGTTCCGATTAATGCAGCTTAACTCTCATTCATGTCGCGATTATAAGGCAATTATTATGCATTGATTGAATGCCAATGGTTTGTTCTATGGTTTGCAAACTCACGTCCATTGATGCTAATTGAATTGGAAAACAGTCTTAAACTTCATCAATCCTAAATTCATTGTTTGTTCACATATATTCTACTGGACATAAAAAAATTTTAGTTCTAGCCTAAACCTTTTTAGGTTTCTGACATTCTTCTTCCTTCAATTTTAACAGTGCTCCACTCTGGGGATTTGTTGTAACTTTTATGCTGTTCAATGTGAAAGGTAATATGAATTTTCTTGGCAAGTCTGATCGTTTTAAACTATTGCATTTTTACCATCGAGCAAAGCATAACAGTCTGGCTAAATTCTGGTTTCTTGACTTTTGAAATTTGCAGGGTCTAATCTCTATTTTTGGATTGCACTAATCCCTATCACCGTAAGTTTTTTTTTAAATCGATGTTTACCACCACTTTATTCTTCGATGAGTGGTTTCCAAAGAAAATGATCTGCAGATAAATGTAAAACATGATCTTTGCTGCTGTTTCATAATTATCTATGAAAAAAATGGAATATTATTGATGCAAATCGATTAAATGGGAGTGATAGGTAGCTTACAATGATATAACATACTTCCATAGTGTCCATTTGCAAATGCTTAAAGTAAAAGTATACTGTATGTTACTTTGATATGCTTTTGGTTAGGTAATTGTTGGATCATATTTTTCATTTAAAATCGAAAAATGCGTTCTTTACATAATATTCATCCGGTCTTTATTCACAGCTCGTGTTATTCGTGGGTACAAAACTCCAGCATGTGATCGCAACCTTGGCACTGGAGAGTGTTGGAATGAACGGGAGTTCTTCCAGGCCGAAGTTTAAGCCCCGCGACGAGTTATTTTGGTTCAATAAACCAGAACTGTTGCTGTCCTTGATTCACTTCATTCTTTTTCAGGTTGCTCGATTTCAAAATTTCAACACTGAACTGACTATTTTAGCTTTATGACACTAATTTTTCTGTATTTTTGCCTGCAGAATGCATTCGAGCTTGCTTCGTTCTTTTGGTTCTGGGTAAATTCCCCCTACGATTATTAACATTATTGTTTGTGTTATTCTTGGAACTTCTTCTTGATTAGATTACATGTGTCCGATTTCAGTGGCAATTTGGTTATAGCTCATGCTTCATAAAGAACCATTTCCTCGTTTACTTGCGACTGATCATGGGGTATGCGACGTATGCATGCGCGTTGAGTTTTGTTGTCGATTGTCGACGAATCAATTTAACCTGATGCTGTTGTTTTTTGTTTTCCAGGTTTGTCGGACAATTTTTATGCAGCTACAGCACCCTGCCACTCTATGCACTCGTCACTCAGGTACGATATGCCGAGGAACAATATCGCAAATGGGTTGAGTTAAAGATTCCTGATTTTATCGGGTATCCGTTTTTTTTTTTTCGTTTTCATAGATGGGGACAAACTACAAGGCTGCCTTAATACCACAGCGAATCCGCGACACGATCCACGGATGGGGAAAGGAAGCTCGGCGGAGGAGGAAAATGGGAGGCGATGATTCGACTGTTCTTACAGACACAAGCACGGTTGTATCGGTTGAAGAGTACGACGATAATCAGTTGCTTGACAGCCCCGGATTTGGTCCTAAATTCGATACCGAGATCGAGCTGCAACCCCCGACGATCGTGATCGGAAGTCATCCACCGGCAGGCGGCGGGACGCCTCTCCTTCGCCCCTCGGCTTCGATTTCCCCTCCGTTTTCGAATCGAATCCTGCCAGAATTGTCGCAGAGATCGTCGTCGATGCCGCGGTAGGAAATCGGGTAACGCTAAATACAGGTTTGTTGTTATACAAGATATAGTTGCAACTAGCAAAGCAGCCATCAAAGGATCTTCAACATTGTTCTTATTGATTCAGAATATTTCTGTAGATGCAGCAGCATTACAAAAGAACAGAGTTATGGCACTTATTACATATTTTTATTCTGCACGTGATCAAATACTTCTTCTTCCATCACTTTCCATGGCCATGTTGCTCAGGAGCCATTGCTTGACCAGGTCCTCCATGGATTCCATCATCGTCTCCTTTGATGTTATCCGTCGATCCGCCGCCGACTCCGTGCGGCGGCCAATAGATCGCCATCACCAACACGGCAGGCTGCTGTCCTTCGCCGTAGTTCGGGGGGCAGGTAATCGGGCATGTCGGTGGCGGCGGCGGAACGCAATTGCCGTTACATGGAGGATTCCCTTCACAGCCGCCGCCGCTGCATTGTGGCGGCGGCACGAGCATAGGAATGCAGATAGAGCCGCCGCATTGCTGAGGCAGCTGAATTGGAATACAATGGCCGCCGTATGAAGGGCATTCGCCGCCGCCGCTGCCGCCGCAAGCAGGCCAGCAGGGCTGCTGGGTCCAGGTTTGGGTCTGGGGGTTGGGTTCTTCGTGAGTTGTAGAAATGGCGTGGGGGGGTGAGGTGTGGTGGTCGGTTAAGATCCTGTTGGCGCTGGAGAAGCACAGGGAAGCAGCCAAGAGCAGCACCAATTTGATGGGATCCGCCATTGATGGATGCTGGTTTGGTAATTACAGTTAGTTATTAATGGTTGCAGGGAGATTGGGGAAGAAGACTCCCTCGTCATTTATAGAGGACAGGACATGAAATGATACGATGATGAATGGGAATTCAGTTCGGGGGAGACGAGAAGCACTTCCAGCTTCTACGCGAACATCAGGGGATCATGATCATCTCTCTAAGAATTTTTGTCCCACACCCTACACCTACGATTTGATATTCGATTTAAAATTTTATAATTCAAATTCAAATATAAATATTGAATATTAATCCAATATAAAATATAAAATTTTAATATTCAAATCAATATTAATAAATATTGGATTCAATAATATAATATAATTTCTCTTTCCTCCTAATATCTCTTTTTTTTTTTTTTTTTTTTTTTTTTGTATTTTTTACAAAGAGAATATGAACAAATTTCAATGACGTTTTTTTTTTTTTTGTATTTTTTACAAAGAGAATATGAACAAATTTAAATGACGGGTAATATGTAATATAAAATATATTATGCATATATTTTTTTTTCAAATTAAATTTATTTATAATATGACTTTTAAAATTTTATATAACTACATATGTATAATATAATTAATTAAACATGTTATACAATGATATTTTATATTTGGTAGAGGAAAGAACATATTTTAATTACAAAATTTCGAATCAGGACAAAATGAATTAATATTGAATCAAATAGTTGAATGATATTGTTATTATTATTATTTTTAATTCAAATTGAATTTAGAATCAAATAGTCGAATAATTCAACGGTCACAATCCAATTCCTACACCACCGTATCATCTCTTACCAGACAAACATAGGACATATTTTTATTAGTTGAAAGAGATGATCAGACAATATAATGTGATCTGATGACGTGAGTGTGGATTTTTTAAAAAATTATTTGAGATATGAAATTCGAGTTCTTTATAAATTATTTGTAAAAATTTTATTTCTGGTAAATGTCTTCATTAACCATTTACAAGGAAAAGTAACGAAGGGTATTTTATTTTTATTTTTATTTTTATTTTTTTCCAAATTTATTATTATTATTTTTTTATGACTCCGTCAGCTCAAAAGATTTTCATTTTGCCATCTGCATGTTACAAATAATCTTATATGTACATTTATTTCCTCAAAATTATTATATTAATTTATACACAATGGGCAAAATAGTTTTATCATACAAAAAGGTACTCACCAACTACTCCCTCCGTTTCAAATATCGTGTCTGCTACACTGTAGACACCGTATTTTAGAAAGAGTGTAATTAATAGATAATTAAAAATGTATTAGTGAAAATAATTATTTTATAATATAAATAATTATAAATTAAGATTAAGATAACTAATTAGTTTAATTAAAATTAAAAAATTTAAAATGAGATTAAAGTGTGTAATAATTTTTTTAAAAAAAGTGACATGGTATGTGGGACGAACATAAACGGCAACGTGGACATGGTATCTGGGAACGGATGGAGTATTATTTAAAATATACTAAAATTTATTTAATTTTATACTAAAAGTAACTGAGAATTTTATGAATAGATACAAAAACATTCATTATCCAACATATAATGAAGTATTTTTAGTTTTTGCTTAAACATTTATAATGTGATGTAATTATATATTGATATAATATTTTGAATATACAATTTATTTTTAATACAATGTAAAATAAAAATATAAACATATTTGATTTGATATTTTATTTTTTATTTTTTTGTGGAGGGTTGACATGTGTAATTAGAAGGATATTCATGCCGGATTGAATATTTTAAATTTTGTTTACATACTACCTTTGAACTTATTGACATATTTTTTCTGAAAATGTTAAATCAAATATTTATTTAATATATTATATTAAAAAATGTATTTTTCATACAAAATTTAATATTAAAAAAAAAACTTATTTACATCACATTTAATAATCATTTTTCTTAAATTCTAAAAAATCTCAAAAACTTTTAAAACTCTTATAAAAAAAAAACATAAAATCTTCTAAAACTCTTATCTAATCTTTTGAAAAAAATGTATAGTTATAACTCTACACTACAAAGTTCTCTAGAAACACAATATAGGGTGTGCTATTATTATTATTATTGAAATAACAATTTAGATGTTTTTTTTTTTAAATACAAATACTATATTTTACATAGAATTAAGATGATTGAATAATTTTTTAAAAAATTAACCAAAATTGCACTAATAATTTATTAGAACAAATTGCACTGACACTATATTTTAAATTCTAACTTTTAACTATCAAATTGTACTAAAGAATTCCAATCAAATTCAACAAATTCCACTGTTCAATTACAGTCGTAACATGCACTTGCACTGCTGAATTTAAAATTCAGCAGCTACAGTGAATATAATATAATATAAATAAAATACGTGAATCAACGATGCATTATATAGTACTTCCTCCGTCCCACATAATTTGTCCCTATTTTCTATTTTCGTTCGTCTCACATAACTTGTCCTTTCTATTTTTGAAAATATAATTATGCACTTTAATCGCATTTTAAATTTTAAATTTTATAATTTTTTTAATTTTGATTAAATTATTTACTTATCTTAATCTATAATTATTTTTACTTATACACTTCTTAAAAACTTACTAATTATACTTTATCTAAATTTTCGTGTCTACAGTAATACATCCATATTACATGAGAAGGAGGAAGTAGACAAGGATGAATAACTTCAAAAGAATACTTAATAATTTATCACTCTAAAAACAACTCATCAAAATTCACATAGACCAACTTTGGCTCACATGTTGAGGCTTCGGTTATCCAACCAACTTTTAGTTATTTGATAGTATTTATTTTTTAAAAAATATTATATTAAATATTTTTTTTTTCTAATAATATATTAAATTAAATACTAATTTTATATTTTTTATTTTATCTTTTTACATTTTGTTGCTTTGATTATCTTTTCTGTTTTGAGAACCTCAATGCATTTTGTTTTATATGGCAAAATAGAAACAAAAATTTCACACACACCAACTTGGTTGACAGACTGATTTTGTGTCTATGTTTGGCCGAATTCTCCATGATCATTTATAGTGCTTTCCTCTTTTTATTGCTTTGATTTTTATCGGGATCAAATGCTGATTTGAAAAATAATTCAGCATAAGCATTAAAACGTACTGTACAGACAGAGATACTGTTCAAATTTCAAAGTTAAAATCCTAACCCTACTAACCTACAGGCTTTGCTGAACCGTAGTTTTTATTTTTCTCACAAAAATTGTCGAGAAATATTATATTTTTTAAAACATTATATCATAAATATAAAATATTATTATATTTAATAATACAAAATACTATATTTTATTAAAATTATCTATCAAATCAACTTTTACACACACAACATAAACAAATATTATATGAAATATTTATATTTTTTAAAACGTGACATCAAACTTTCATTTCAACTATTTCAAAAATATTTTTCAATTATATTTAAATATCATTTAATTCAAACTATCACATCAAACATATCATCTCTCTCAATAAAATAATAATTTCTTCCAACATAAAGAATCTTCGAAATATGAAAGGGAAATAATTTAAAATTTTGAAATTCACGGTATTGTCAAATAAAACCAATGAATCTAACATGGTCAGTTGAAGTATCTTTCACACAAATCACTGGGAATCTATTTAATTTAGATTATTGGATTATCTGAATAATGAACTTAATTACTAAAAAAACATTAATATATTGCAAAGGTCAGCAGGTGGTCTGGTCTACCTACTTAAAAATTATTCAGTTCAATTGTATGATTGATTAAAATTGAGAGTTTCAATTATATATATATATTTTTTAAGTATATACTTTATATTTTTGAGCTAATAATTAAAATCACCAAAATGGTCTTATTTAAATGAAAGTTGGAAAGTAATCTAACCTCTTATTATAAGTAATAAATTCGGTCATATAATTGACTCAAGTTGAGATTTTCGAATCAATTTTTTCAATGTAAAATTTGTATTAATGATCAATTAATGTTTGCTTGGGTATTAATGAAATTAAACAAACTAGTTATTGAAATTCAACTTATACATGCTATCGCGGCAGCTACAGTACTGATTTTGTGCCGATAAAAGAATAATACATCCTATAAAATATATTTCTCCGTTCCAATTCAAATAGACCTTTTGGAAATTTATAATAAATTAATAAATAATTATATTATATTAGTTAATAAAAATTTATGAAAAATCTTGATATTTTAAATGTATAAAATAATTATATATATAATAATGTGTTGGTAATTTAAGTAACGTATATTTTCATATAATATAAATTTGGATGGAATGAATATTAAATATAAATTTACTATACCATATCTATTGTTATATTTTCATATGTTATTTATACTATTTTATGGGGAGTATTATACAATATAAGCTATTACAATATTTTTCTACATTGTGTAAATTATTTTCATATATTTATGAGCACCTTAAATCAAGACAAGATACAAACAATATGCAAAGATCAACCGGTGGATCAATCATTTAAACAAATTCTTGCTTTTGAAAATATTCAATGCACATCATATCATATGATTGGATAAAATTAAAACATCAAAATCGAATACCCAGTGCTATGTATAGGCATGCATCTATCACACATATATAGTTCGTCTAATATAACTTGTGTTGTTAAATCTACTTTGCATGATATTAAGTTTGACGAGCCGAGACTGTAATATATATCGAAACATATTACAGCAGTTCGTTAAATGGTGGTCCTAAAATTTGACTAAATAATAAACAATGCATTCAATTTGCATGTGATGGGCCCACAAAAAAAGATTCGAACACAAAAGAGGTCCCTTCCTTCCCTTCCTTCCTCGCATTTTCTTACACTAATTAATTAATAAATAAATAAATAAATAACCTTCTCACTTCTTTCGTCTTCCCAGCATCTTCCTTCCTGCAACCTTTCTTGGTCGGGCTTCCTTCGCTCTGAATCTACACTCCACTCCACACTCGTAAAACTAAAATCACTCTCCATATCTGTCTCGACGCCATTTTTGCTTCAGGTAAGAACTCGAGCACCCTTCTGCTGTGTTTCCGAATTTGTTTGATAGGTGATGATGATGACTGACTCACTGACTGACCTCGGCATTTACGATTCAATTCAATGTTTGATGGTCTTTTCTTGGACAAACTATGTTAGAGTTCGATTTTGATGTATTGTTAAGTTTATTGAATTAATTGGTTTTTTCTTTCGTGTTCATCTTTCGTTCCCCTTTAAATTTCCTCTGTTTTGATTGGTACTTGTGTTTGAGGAAAAGTAATTGCATTTGTTAGGTAGGCCTTCGATTCACATTCTGGATGAATTGCTATTTCGTATGCTGTCAGTATTTTATTTTTGTTTTCTTTAATTTGGGATGAAGATTAGGAAATGCATCTGTTGTTTCTATTTCCATTTCTGATCATCGATCGAATTCTTTCCCTAAATACACACTTCATTTCTTTGTTCTTTTTTGTGCTTCTTATTCATGTGTAGAATGAACCACAGCGTGCAATCTTCAATCTCTTCATGTGCCGAAGGAGACGATGAAAACATAAACCAATTGCCTGAATCCTGCCAAACCATATGCTGTCCGAAAGAAATCATTAGTACTCTGCCGAGTATCGTCGGAAGTTCATCGAAATCTTCGAATGAAAATGAAAATGTGACTAACTTATCCTCGGAAAGTGCCATAGATAAACCTTCCAAGAATCCCCAAATTCGTAATTCTCGTGCAAAAATGTGTTCGAAAACTATGGAAAATGTAAGTGATCCGATCGGTAAGGACTACATTATTCCTAGATCGCAATCGGTTGGATCGAACGAGAAAGAAAAGGAACTAGCATCATCTTCGAGTGGCGAATCCTTGAATGGCGACACCGAGGATTTGGTTCTTCGATTGCTCAGAGATGGATTTCAGCTCGATACAAATGTAATCCAGGATGTTCTTGGTAAACTCATTATGAAACTTAGTGCTTTCGATCACTTTCGATTCATCTTTGTCCTTAAATCGATGTTGTAGTTATGAGTTGTGCATATGTTTTCTTTTCAGGTAAATGTGGGCATAATGTTCCCAAGGTAAGTCTATTTTGTTCATTTATTGTGCATTTTTTTGTGCTCGGCTCATTTGTCGTGCTTCGGAAAATGCAGAGCATCGACAAACTTCTTGATCTGTCGGCAGAATCTCTAGAGAAGAGTGACGATGTACTTGGAAAAGCTTCGGAAAATGCAGATACTGCTGTCGACGAAGAATTGGTATTATCTGAGCCACAGGAAGAGAATGAAAACATCCGAAGCGAAATTCTAGATGCAATCTTCAGAGTCCCCGACAGAGTCGAAGAAAAGAATGAGCCAACTGTTCCATTTAGGTCGATGCGCAGCTCGCCGTATGGTACGATTGTGACGAAGCCACCCGAGGAGTCATTCATCGAAGATTTTACATTTATTACGACGCAACCGCTCCGTAACAAAAGTAAATGTTTTTTTTTTCTCTTTGTTGTTGCATTTCTTCGTAATTTAATTACCATGTGTTAACATTGTTAGTTACATACCTTTTACGTCGTTTACTATTAGGCGGTGAAGCTAACGAAAGTAGCTACGAGGAGTTGCGCGAAGCTGTGAAGGAGAATTGGAAAAAAATGAGGAGATGCTACAAAGCTGTAAGTCATAGCCTTAATGTTTTGCGCGCTTACTTCTTGCTCGATTCGTAAGCGTTTTATGCATCTACATTGTACAGGCTGTGGATGAATTCATTAAAGACAATTATAGACATGCGGAACTTCTTATGGAGCAGGTAAGCCGCTGTATCTATCGTTTGTACACTTCATCGACGCGTGAACCGACTAAATGGCTGTGTTATGTGCGTTCAGGGAAAGTATTTCATGAAAAAAGCGCAAGAAGCAGATGAAAAATCGACGCTAATACTTATAAATGAAGGGTCAGTCTAGGATCCTTTTTTGTACATACATTCAAAATACCTTTGAGTTTTTGACAAACTTGTCGAATAATGACCTTAATGCTCGTGTTTTATATCCTTCAGCGACGAGGAAATTTTTTTCTTCAACGTGCATTACCTAGAGCCAAAGGAGGCTCTGAAGATGGTGAAGCTGAATTTTAAAAATTTCGCCGGTTTACCATGTGAGTTTCGCTGTCTGAGCAAATTCGAGCTGTGGTTATGGATTTTGTTCACGACAGCGATCTGATGCTCTTGAAATTCTTCAGCTATTAGCCACTTCAAAGTCGTGGTCGGGACTGGCGATGCAGACAACAGGGATGATAAGCGGCGCAAGCGCCTGGTACGTATAACCGAACTGTGGTTGTTCCGGAATTTTCGAGATGTTCATTGGTTTGTGTCTGCAGATAACTAAGCTTTTGGAGAAGGAAGGAATTCAATGGACAGAAGAAGGAAATGGTTGGACAATATCCATCGAAGTGAGCTACATTGATCCTACTAAGCTCAGTTTTGCCCAGAAATGAACTTCAATTCTTTCACACAAATTGTGTTTTTTTTTGGCAATAAACTGTGATAGAGCAGAGGATCTCTATCTTATTTATGTTTTTTCTTTAATGAGTTTTTACATTCTTAAAGCCTTCGATGTCACAAGGATTCAATACAAAAGTATATACAGTGGCGACTAGGCTGCTAACGGTGTCAAGTCAATTCTGGGTTTATTTGACTAAGTTAGCATATTTATTTGAAAATAACATTTTATTGCTATGTTGTGTTATATATAAATATGTATCGAGTGAATTATATAGTATTAATTATGTTATTTGTGCGTGTTAAGGCCTCAATAATCACCGGCCAAAATATATAACAAATCTCCACTTTATTTTGGACGTGAAATATTGTTTTTTCAGGTGTCATTACAGTCCGAACTTTCATTGCTTCTTAATACTTTAGTTCATTTTTAAAAAGTTCATTTTAACCAATTGTTAGAATTATTCTCCTGCACAAAGAAAATTGAAATCAAGTTAGATTTAAAACAATATGAAAACCTATTATGATATATAATAAACCTAAAACTACACACAAATACCACCGGTTAATCAAATGTATCAAAACATACAATTTTCACACAAGATACAAACATAATTTTTCAAAACATGGTATATTTACCAACAGGATTATACTTAAATTCAACTATTAGCAAAGCTACTAAATATTGCATGATCTGATCTGTTCTTGTGAATGAATGAGTGAAGTGTGAGACTGAACCGATCCAGTATATATATATATATATATATATAAGAAACAGAACAGACCGGTTCAACCCGGTTCAAAGCTAGACAGCTTGAATTTTGGGCGGGTCGGTTGGTTTGATATTATGGTAAATTGAGTCCGAAACGTTGCTTCTGTAATAAATCGATGTTTTTCTTTAAGTTTTGTTCGATATTGATTTTATTTCGAGAGAATATATCTTATTCGATCTTGGCATTAGTAATAACATTATCTTATATAATCGACTTATTGTGCTAAAATTATTGTGATATATAGAAGTATATAATGTGTTATATTATATATTATTAATATTTATTGTATAAATTATACTCTTCCATCCCAAATCAAAGGGTTGTTTTGGACATTTTTGTAGTAGATTAAAAATAATAGTATTTTATTATTTAATGAAAATGTGTAAGAATTTTAGATATTCTTGTTGTCGTATAGAGTAATTATATATATATATAATGAAAATAAGAAATGAATACGTTAAAACGAAACAAACAAAAAATTATAAAAATAGTATTTGAATCGATAAGGAGGTAGTATATTTTATCATCTTATATAAAGTTACCATGAGAACTATAGTGGCTGAATAGTTCTTTCTATCGTAAAAGTTAAAGACTTTTTCGAATGTAACATTTACCCTAATCTCGAGTTGCACTAAAAGGTAACTACATTTTTTGCAGTAAAAATGTAGGGAAGAAATGCATATGATTATATATATACATACAACTAGTGAGAATCCATAAGGAAAAATACTCAAATGTACACAAAATTCTTGATATTCAAGCTAAGATAGATCGGATAACCGACGACGAAGGCGTCGAAAGCGCTCGGTTCATTGCATCAGTCTCTGCTTCTCATTTTGATCATCGTCGTCAAAAGTCTGCAGCAGCAGAGGCGGAGCATATTGCGCGGCGCCTTGGTGTTCGTCCGAGTCTTGGCAGAAGGAAAGGATTATCGTGTCGACAGACATCTCCACCACTCCGAAAAAGAGGGTCGCGACAATGTAGCCAAAACACCAGCAGACCTGTACGTAAACAAAAAATGCAACAATAGTTAGCGCGCACATTTTAATTTAACCGGAGAAATCATCGAGAAGACTGTAAAAGGTTAAGTGTTTAAACGGCGAACCAGCGCGGGAAACAGAGGGGATGATATCTTGTTGTGTGAAGATTTATATTTGTACGTATCCAACATTAGGAACGCGAAGATTTCGCTCGTAAGGCTGACACAGAGCTTCCCGAGAAAGAGGATCGCATCGCCTATCACATTCACCTTTCCGATTCGAAGGATGTTGCTCATGATCAAGTCTGTCGCAATCTCGGAAGCTCTACAGAAGCCTTTTCCTGTAATCGCAATCTGGAAAAACAGAAGCCATCAAAACGAATTAAGGATGTGAAAATTCCATTGATCCCGATGTCGGAACAAACTTACCATAATATAGGCGTTACGGTTAACAGATTTGATGATGCATACAATGCATTTCAGGCAACCCTGAGACGTCCGATACATCGCCTTTTCGATCCAGCTTTGGGGCATAGAATCGACATTTTTAAGCCTACGACGAAGTCCTTCGAGTATAAATCGAATACTCTCAACGAATGACACTATTAGAGAGCCAAGAGCAACCGAGCCGAGGCTGTATCGTGCAAGCCGCTTCATCGAGGCAAAAACAGGAAGAAAGGGAATTTTCGGCTGCATTTCAAAATGTTGTGACGAATTATAGTTAATGATCGAATAACAAAGACAAAACACATAAACAGGCAGAAACGGAGAACAAATATATTCACGATTTCATATCTCTAAGTCTATTGAAATAAAATAAGAGAATACACCAAAGTGAAAACTCAACGAAGTGAAAAACTAGATTCAAGGCATATCAACACAAACGAAAAGAAACATCTAATGAGAAAATTTTTTTAAAAAAATTACGAAAACATCATAATATAATGAGATGAAGAGATCATTGTATACTAATAAACCCGAAAAATCTATAAAAATTCATTTACGATAGTCTTACCGATACTTGGCCTCTCGTCCAATAGTACGAAGCAACAGAACCGGCAATCACCGTCGAAGAGGATGCGATGAAAAATTGGGTGGCCCAATAGGCACCAAATAGGTGAAAGACGATCGCGGCAGCAATATGAGACGTGTATCGAACATTATAGCCGCAGCAACTGTCACAGTTCAGTTTCATTGCTTTGAGATCGTACGCGCAGCAATTAGCATCACAATCATTTCGTACGACGCTCCCGGAACTAAAAAGATGGAGCGCGGCGGATAACCAAAACATGTAAAATATAGCAAGAATGGCATATGGTATCACCGGAAAAATGATCAATGCTCGGACTTCTCCGATGACTTTCGCAGCAACCTAGAATAGCCAAAACTAATTAGAACAATGTAATTGAAAACAAAAAAATCATACAAAGAGCTTTACTTTGAGGACTGAGGTTGCTTTAAGGATTCGGCGGACTATAGCAATCGACGATAAGAAAGCAACGATCGTCAAAACGGTCATCGAAACAGCTGCTACTTGGAGATGATGTAGCTCCTGAACAAAGAGCAAATCCACGTAAGAATATACCAGGCTGTGTTCTTTTGTGGATTTTACATAAGGTTATTACTATTCATATTTTCTTTTCTTTTAAAAAACATCAAATCAAATAATTATTTTTTTTATATATTGTACTACAAATTTATTTTACATTCAAAATATCACATATCATCTAATGATTAACAATAAAGCCGTGGCTCAAGAATGAAAAATTTGAGATTAGTTATATGAAAAACCTACCCTCGCGGAAACGCTATAATACGGGTCGTGCTTGCCGATGATGGGTGTGACAGCATCGTCTCCAATCCATCCAGCTGAAGATAAGATAAAGTATTTACGTAAATACAAAAGCTGTTGATCGAATACGTATACAAAGAAGCGTATAAAGAAATGCGCTAACCTTTCAAATAATAAAACATGGTCACGGATACCATGAGAAGATTGAAAACAACAACGGTAATCCATGGCATTCCCGAAACAAAATAACGGATCATCAAAAGCCATAAAAGTGACAAAAATAGCGGCAAAAATCCTCCACAAACAAGCAGTACAGGCCAAGACTTTCCCACATCAGCCACATATCTCTGCGGCCAAACAGAAATCGACTCGAAATATTCAAACCTCAAATTACAGAGTATTCTACTATATTCACAACATTCCACATCCGAATTCGAATGCTGTTTGTATGCATAAAAACATATCCAACGCCAATTTATCATTCAAATTTTTTATTATTTTCAAAACAATCCGAGAAACTTCCAAAACACAACTAAACAAACCCTTATGATTTATCTAACCTTAAGAACCGACGATCGGGAGTTAATCGATTTGTGGATAGATTTATCGATCGAAATATCCTCCACGACTTTAACTCCGCCCGTCACCTCCCAATGCTTCATAGATACATTCGATGCACGCGCAATTAACTGACAGGTCCAATAAACTGACAAACAGTAGGTTGAATCAGCGATGACTCTCGTTTAAACAATACGGCTTTTGAGATATTTAATTCTTACAATAACTTACCATTGACACTGGGAAATATTACAGGATAGCAAGGACCCTGAAGCTGAAGAGAAGTGTTCCTGAGCTCAGGTGTAAGGTCTGCAAAATAATTGTAATTTCGATCGATCCATTCGCCGATCTTGAGACGAACTTCGCCATCGGGATAATCGCAGACCCAATTCAGTGAGTCCTCCTCAGAAGGGACAGGACAGCTCATTAAGCAAATACTTCGGGCACTGGAGAGATGGAATTTGGTGTCCTTCACGCCTGTTTGGTAAACCTCGTTAGGGTTCATGAAATATCTTAGCTGCAATTGTCGGAGATCGGGATTGGCGTGCTTGTCGCCGCAGACATTGCCTTTGTAGTCTAGACTGTAGGTTAGTCTGCAATACATCGATATATATATATTTATATATGTATGTATGTATGTATAAACAAGCAAATTAACAGCTACAGAATCAGAGTTCAATCGATACATAGCAAATAAGCAATAATTCAGACAATCCAGGAAGAATCCTGCCCTAATCCAGACATAAAAATCTCCCACATTCCTCATTCCCTAAATTGCTGCGCCTGTCCAAACACGACAACCTAATTCACACAAAATTGGGGAAGCCATGTATGTCTACAACCTAAATTTCGACAATTCAACAATGAGCACTCGGAAACAGATCGAGAGACCACAAAAATCGCAGAACTGACACATCTCTTACACAAATCAAATTAGAAACAAATAAATAAAAATGCAAGCAGAGTTTTCAATTAACTCACCTCAACGGGTCTCCCCGGTTGAAACCGAAGCTGGAATTGACAATCATTGCAACCCAGAAGGCCACAAACAGTACGAGGAACACTACATCCCGACACTTCCTGTTGTGCTTTATGACATCATTGATTCCCCCCTTCGTCGTCCCGCCGTCTGCACCGTCGGACGAGGGGTACCTCCCCAGCACTGGCCTCAACGGCCCTTCGCTCATCTTCCTCGAGAGACAGACGGACAGACAGACAGTGGCAGCAGAGATAGAGACAGCAAATGTGGGTGTGCGGAAGGAAGAATGAAATAAAAATTAAGATCGAGAGAGGCAAAGGCAAGTGGGAAAAGGCAGAGAGGAATGGACAAAAAAAGAAGAAGAAAAACAGGGAAGGGTTTATGGGGTATATCGAATATTTAATTAATATTTAAAATCTTGTAATAAAAATAATATTTACCTAAAGCAGCTTTATTTAGTACAAACAAAGGACCGTTTAATACGTATGTCTGAATAATTTCAGGAATCCAATACTCCAGGTGGCGGGGCCCACTTTCACTTTATTTTTATAATTTTAGTATTTATTATTTTTGTATATATATATATACTGATTGGACAAATGGACCGGCGGCTTTGTGGATATGTGAAATAAACCAAAATGTGGAAAGTAAATAATGTAATGACTATATTTAGGAAATTTGTTTTATTTAGAAAAATATAGAATGTATACATATGTTTTATGGTAATTATGTTAAATTAATTATAGTAAACATGGGTGGATCAAATTCAAATGCTGATTTTTTAAATGATTAGGACTCTGTATAAGTAAAAGTTGTGGAAGAATTGGACTTTTGTTTACAATTACTTTTGGAATTCTTTACACCATTTAAATTTTTTTTTTGGAAAAAAACAAACTATCATATTAAATATATATTTTTTATATATAAAATATCATCCAAACAAGTACAACCATTTTCAATTTTTCAATTTTTTAATTTTAAAAACTCTAACAAGTCTCTTGATTAAATATTGAAATTTCGAAAAAAATTAAAATTAAATATTTTGTGTGATATTTTGTTAGAATAAAAGAATATTGTAATGCATCCCTTCGTCTTACAAAAAAATGCTTAAAATTTTTTTGCACTAGTTTCAATGTGTAGAATTTTGATTGAAATTTTTTTGATACTTTTTACCTTTTTATAGTAAAAAATATGATTATAATAATATTTTTTTACTACAAAAAATAAAATAAGAATATACTTAAAGACAAACAAAAAACAAAATTAAACATTTTCTTAAAAGATTGAGAGATTAGTGTTTCTTATATATATATATATATATATATATAACGAAAAAGCTCCAAGTATCATGTATAAAATGACCAATACAGAAGAATTAACCTGAATGTGAGAAAAACTCTAAACTACTATATATTATTGTTGAAAATTACACACATATATATATATAAATAAAAGAGTGAAAAATAAACCTGGAATATAAAGTATAAAATCCTAAATAAATAAAAAAAATTGCAAAAAATGAGATAAAGAGTAAAAAGTGAAAATAATAATAAAGATATCTCTTAATTCCCCCTACAAAGTTTTCTTTAATATTCTTGTAACTCTAGTCTCTTTGCCTCCTTCACTTCATTTAACGAACTAATCTCCTTTTAATTCCATTACTTTCAATTTTTATATAAAATATCATATTTAGTAACTATTTTATTAAAATATAAAACAAACAATCAATTTTTTTTTCATTCAAAATAATTAATCACATTACTAACATGAAAATGTAGATGTGTTTGTAGCAATTCTACTTTTTTGTATAGAACAAGCACATATGCATAAATTGTTTGATTATACTGCCCCTTTTTAAATATTTTAAAAGATAATTTTCTTAAGTCAAAAGTCATCAACAGAATAAAAGCGGCCACTTTGTTAATGGCTCTCTCCTATCCCATCAATATGTCAATGAGCTGTGTAAGTTTTAAGGGGGGACCCACTTTTGTTATTACTAATATTTTATCAAATAGTATAAATTGAATGCATATGGATTATATTAAACTTAGTAAATCTTATCAATTAGAGAAGAATGATTAATGATTTACCCGACTTTCGAATTTTGTTTGCTATACATTTATCTAATGTAATTTATTTTGTCAGATTTAATTTGTAAATTACTAAATTCGATCCAAGATCGCATAAATCGTAGTAGTGCAATTATGTTGTTAGCGTGGTACAGTTTGATATATAAATTCACATTTCTGGCACGAAATTCCACTTACATATACTCCATTTGGTGTCATCAACATCAACCTGTAAAGGTTCATTGGGAAGCGTTATTCCTACCGTCCCAAATTTCTCTGTGTTTTCCGTTATTTCTCTTATCTCTCTCTTGACTCTCTTTCTCTCTCTATATATATATATGTGTGTGTGTGTGTGCGCGTGTGGAGAGTGGATCTGGAATGGATAAGAAGAGTATGAGAGGATGCCGTTTCTTCTTGTCTTGTTTGTACTTTCTAGGGGAACGTAGAAGTGAGACAACACTGCTATCTGTAGTAACAACAGTATGTAGTAATATGTAAATGTAATGATAATCTTGCCGCCCAAATTTTCTCAACTACTTAACCTCCTCTAGTCATTGTCTGTGTTCCTCGCCCAACCAACACGGAAGGAACTCTTCTTACATGGCCACATCTGGATCCAGCCTTCGTTGAATAGCCGCAGCGGCCTGCCCGACACCATTACAACAACACTTGATGGTTAGCGCCAAGACGGCAATGGCAATGGCAATGGCAATGAGTCCACAACCATATATATACATATATATATATACTTTTATCTATACTCTCACCTCAAAGTTACCGAGCTTGTATTGGTAAGCCATCTCTTCCCGGAGTTGAGCTTGCTCTTTCATAGCTTGAGCCTGCCAAAACCACAACAAATTAACTCACAATAAAACAGAACAAATCAATAATAGTAAGAAGAAAAAGGAGTTTCTGTTTGCACGGCTACCATTCCACTCTGCATCGATCGCTTCAATTCCTCCACCTGATGTGCCTTTTGTCGTTCACGTTCTTGAAGCAGTTCTTGCCTGTAAAATGGATGCATACAACAAAGATCAGTTCTTGAAGCAATTCCTTCAAAATTTTCACATGGAAAGATGGGTCTCCTAGCTTTCACTCTAAATCATTATCAGCCTCGTCTTTATCCATACCTTAGGATCAATTTTTTTAAGCTACAAAGTGCGTGATCTGGAGGATTAGATTCTCAAAATTCCACTAGACATTACACATATCTACGAATAAATTGTAACAATCACTTAACAAGGTCTTATGTTGTTTCTACCATGCAAATTCTAACAGCCCTGAAATAGTGGGAGATATAGAATCCGACAATAGATGCCTTTCGTCCAAGAAAGGATGGTATTCCAAAATGAATGGGTTGGTAACAGGAAAAATGTAAAATTCATTGGCAAGGCATAGTTACCTTCTCTGTTCTTCATCATTAAATACAGTTCGTTCTGACTGCGCAACTTTAGTAACTCCCTTCTTCATTTCCTTCTCCATTTTACGCTGGTAATAAGCATCCAGATTGTAATACCTGCAACCGCAAAAATAAACATATTTGTTAGAAACAAGACTCTCTCCCCATCCAGTTTCAATGAACACTCTTCAAAGTTTGGGCAAATTACTGTGTATCTGTCTGTGAATTTAATCGACACCGAATATAATCAGCATAAGACAGAGGACTAACTTTTTAGATGGAAAAGTGGCTGTGTTATGATCTTCCATGAAGCTGCATTTCACAACCAACAGAGCATCTTAATATTGAATTATGGACCAAATTTCCAGGCATTGTAATTTAACTGATATCAATTAGAAGAGTCTTATATAGTTAATTACTCTTTGAACAGTTGCTTCTCTTCCCAATTAGGGAGACTTTCCAGGTTGACCTGCAAATCGAATATTTCAATCATTAGTTGGATTCTTAAAACTCTCCTTGTGAATGATACATATTGGCCACCCCCACACTCTCAAAAAAAGAGTAAGATGGATGCATAAAAACATTTGTTTTAAATTTTAATAGAAATCCAAGTTTACGTAAAAAGAAAATGTGCTAAATTAAAATGCACAAACTCAACCAAGTTCATCAAAATAATATACCTGTTTCACTTCTGCTAGCCATGCAGTAAACTCAGGCCGTTTGTTCCTGCATAAAGCCAAGATAGTTAAAAAGATGACAAAAGCACTAATTCAGATCACAGCAGTGATTGAAACGATTCCACAGAGAAACAAGTCCACTACATTTCCCCTGCAGAGATATAACTACATAAAGATATATTCCATTGAACTTTAGTATCATGATCGTGGCTAAATTTGATTTTCACGAAAACATCACCTCAACTTTCCCTACTCAAAGCACCTAAAGTGTTGGATTAAATTGATTTCGTTGAGCACTGGTGGTGTACTAAATGAAATCGATTCGCATATGCGCTGGACCACGAATAGTAGCCTGGATCTGCAGAAAGCACCTTACTATTTTTTTGGAATGGCAGCTCTATAAAAACCTAAAATCATATAACACAATAATCCTATACCGACTTGAAACCATAACAATCAGACTTCTCATCTAGAAGATGAACTAATATAAACAGAATAAATAAATCAGAAATAACAACATCATCCCAGAACAAGGCCCTCTGGACATAATAAACACAAGATGAAACCTAATAGAAAAGTGAAAGTACCATGCAAGTACACAATCTAATGCCTTTGTTAAGATGAGAACTATTATCCCTAGGGGACAAAACCCCGAAGCCAATACCCAGCATATAAGACTCCGGGCGACCAAAATCTACATGCCAAAAATGCGTGCCCTTCTAACCATATGATCAAAAAAATCCTTGGGCCATGGTAGAGAGAATCATTAGTTTGGGTTGGGGCAGTAAATCCAAAAACCAAAGCACAAAGCATATCATTTTTCAATCTTCGACCAAAGATCATTGCGAAGTTCTGAAATAGGACCAAATGCTATGAAAGATACAGATCAACGAGACGAGATGGTGGCAACATCTAAATAATTTACAGGGAAGAACGCTAAACAAGTAGAAAGGCCTACCGGAGGAGAAACGGATATATTTGTTCGACAGATACCCAAACCAAGTAGGGGCATTACAATGCCAACACAGAAACAGTTGCTAAGCCTCCCAAACTCATACGAAACTCTGACTACTCTATCCATAGTTAAAAATCACAATACTTCCCACTGTTATATCGGCATCAAGGAACCAGCTTCTGCTGAAATTACTACTTAAAATTCGATATTGTATTGACATAAGCAACTAGCCCACTGCATAAAGCAACTTAATTTGATACAAACATCAAACAAGAACAACCTCGCTACGTGTACTAATCTTCATAGTTAGTCAAATTATTGCCCGAAGATCTGAGAACAATGCCCACATTAAAGCAGGAAACATAGGAGTGTAAGGTCATTCGAAATCATGTAAAAATCCTAACATTGCCTGTTGTGGGAAAGAAATCAAGCTGCAGAAACCACCAATTTATAGTTGCAACCATTTTTGGCATAAATTGAAAGACGCACCACATATCGGTTTCTCTGATAATCCCGTACTTCCCCCACGAATTGGTGACGGCGCCTGTCTTCCCCTTCTCAGTCTCTTTCTTCTTGTCCTTCCTTTTTCTCCTCTTCTTCTCTTCTTTTCGTTTCCTCTTCTTGTCCTTCTCCTTCTCCCTCCTTCGTTTTTCCCTCTTCTCCTCTCTCCTCTTCCGCTCTTTCCTCCGCCGCCGCCTCTCCTCCTCCGAATCCGAGTCCTCAGAATACTCCGAATCGGAAGAGCCGTCATCAGACTCAGATTCAGACGACAACGAGTCAGAGTCCCTTTCGCTCGAGCGTCTCCTCCTAGGGCTTTTGCTCTTCTTGTGCTTGCTTCTTTTTCTGCGGGATTCCTTCTCCTCCTCCTCCTCGTCGGCGTCGGAATTCGAATCGGGGTCAGGCTCTAATTCTGATTTGGATTTACTCCGATGACGCTTCGCACCGTTGTCGTGCTCTCCTCCGTTCCGATCCTTGGCCATCTCCGATGCCGGGTGAAAAGTGCAGAAGGGTTCCAAGCGAGTAGCGCGACATATATACTGAATTGTTGCTGTAGCGACTCTTAAACTCGCACATTAGAGAGACGCATATATTTTGAAAAAACGTGTTACTTTTTCTATAGCATAAATGTCAATCACGTTAACCAGCTGTAATCTCACTTATAATTATATATCTTTTTTATTTAAAATGTAAAAGCTTTAAATTTAAATATAGCATTCCTCAAAACAAATCACGGCCCAAACCCAATGAATATACACACTGCTTAAACAATACACTTTTGGTGCTATTTATTTTTTTAAAAAAAATATATATTTTTTCTTTTACAAAATATTAAATTAAATGTTAATTTTTTAGTTTTTTCAAATTTTCAAATTTTCAAAAATTTTCAAAAATCCTTATCTAAACAAACTCATAGATATATTTACCCAATTGTCGAAACATTACATCAACAACTAACCATACAAATTGGTGGAAATCATAACAATCACTTGTATAAGGAAATATACAATAAGAAATCGCAACCCATTCATGAACCATTGCAAAAAGTGCTGGATCATATAAATTAATAAATATAATAATAATAATAATAATAATTAAGAGAACTGATTAGAGGAGGCAAAAGTCTGTCCAAAGTTCCATGAAGAAGGGACAACGTGGAGGAAGTCGAGGGTGCTGCCGCCCGCCAGACTCACCCTAAACGACAGCGTTTTGCTGTGGACCTCCACGCCGCCCGTGATCTGCCAATTGGCCCCCCAATTTCGGCTCATGGGGGCCCAGGCCCCCGAGCCGGACCGAACCCACGCCGACCTGACCTCACCACTCCCCCCGACGTTTGAGATCATCACCATGTTGAAGTTGGCCTGCCCCTTGAGCGTGAACCTCACTCCCCCTCTTCTCCGACACGTCACTCTAAATTCAATTAATTAATAATTATATATTCAAATTTTAATTTCAAAATATTTGATTATTAATTACTGACCTTGTGTAGAGTACAGGGACGATGCCTTCGGGGCCGGGGCGAGCAATTTGGAGGAAGGCCGGCGTCGACATGTCGAAGTGGTGGTTGGGGGGGTCGCACCACCCGCCGCGGTGGTTCGCCGGGCAGAAGTTCGTGGCGGTCACCGTCACGGAGGCGGCGCGTGGCGGGAGGCACCACTGGGGGTCGAGCTTCCTGTCGCACGCAACAAGGTAGCAGGCGCCGCACGCCTCCCCGTTTCTGAACAACGCGCCGCTCACCGCCGCCGTGTTCTGCCCGAACCCGGCGGCGTACGTATTCTCGTACCCGCAAGCTCCACCTGACCGGACCACCACGACATTGGTACACAATTCAATTAATTAATTACCTGCCATAAATATAATTAATTAATTACCAAGGGTGGGCCCACCACCATAGAAAGTGGCACGAGCGTGGATCCACGTCACCCTGTGGGCCCTCACCAAACTATCCACAAATATCCCAAAGAGCAGAACCCTTGATAGTAATCTAGCTGCAGCCATGTTATGTTTATGCATGTAATTACGTAAGTTAACTACTGAGGCCAGACCACATCCTACGTACGTGACATTTATAGAAACTTTTTTGCAGAATGAATATATGTAAATAATTAATAATAGTATATGTACGCGTTTGTGTTTGTGTGGCGGTGATGAAAAAAAAAAAAAAGATAATTAATTAATAAATTTCTACGCGTTTAATTTAATTTGTTCATTTTCCTCATGAGATGTACGGAAGAGAGTAGTACGTAATGTAATGACATGCCATTCTAATTTATTATTCTATGAATTATTATGATTATTATTATTATTTTATTATTATTATTATTATTATTATTATTATTATTATTATTATTATTATTCGGGGACAATAAGAAAGCAGCGGCATGTGAGTCAGTTTTATAAATTTCCACCCTAGCTCCTTAAATAATCTGTCGGTGATTCTAAAATTTCCCTTTCCTAAAATATAAAAAAATTAATAGTGTGTTCTTCGTCAACTAACCCTATTAGATATATATATATATATATGTATATATTCGTAATTTGAATGGAGGATGATAAGATGTTTGATACTCCCTACATATTATGAAATTAATTAATTAATTAAATGACGGGGGTGTATTTTCCTCTTTATATTTTTAGTTCTGAGAATTAGTGTATGAAAAGGATATGTATAATATATGGATAATGGACACCCGAGAGGCAACTCTGGGCAACATGCATGCATGCAGGCCGTCCTTTTAAAGTTTCAGGCAAAATAATAATTATTTCCTTATATATTGTTTTCGTTTTTATTTTTATGTATACAATAAATATATTTTTTTTAAAAACAAAAAAAATCATAGTCAGACCCGTATGTTTTCACAAAATATATATATTTCACATTTAATCCCACTAACCAAAAAAAGAAAACAAAGGATACTAACATCTATAAAGTTAAGTTTGGTATAGAAAATACAATTCCAGAAAAATAATAATAGTAAGAGCAGCTCTAACCCAGTTGTGTGGGAGGGGCTTTAACCCACTTCCAAATTTTCCTTATTTTTTCAATTCACTCCATTTTCTGAGTAGAGTTTGTGTGATGTTTTGTGGTATTTTTGTTATTTTTTAAAGTACATTGTGTAATTTTATTTTTTTAAAAATAATGTATAATTCTATTTTTTTAAAGTGATATATAATTTTACCTTTCAAAAAGTGATATATAAATTATATATATATTTGGATTATATTGTAAAAATAAATTAAAGTTATGGCATAATTAAAATAATATAAAAGAAGAATAAGTAGGAAATATACTTTTTAAAGTGAAAAATTGAAAATAATTTGAATAAAATTACACATTTTTAGTATAGCTACCGCAAAAATAAAGTAATGAGTTGGAGATGGTGTAAATAATTGTGTGGTTTGAGTATTATTTATATTAATTATAATTAAATATCTATATAATTTTATTTATTTGTATTATATAAAATTACATATATATTTGTATATATTATATTAAATTATTGTTACTGAAAATATTAAGCAATTAATTTCTTCCGTGCAGCGCGGCCGTGCACGGCGATTTGTAATTTTCTATTTGAAAAATCAATCAAATCCTATAGACCTACACTTCAAATTTTGTCTCGTATATTTCGGTCGGTTTAGTGTCTTTTTTGCACTAAATAGTCCTAACACAATAAAAATTTCCCAAACTATGTGCCAAAGGAACACACATTTATGTGGTAATTGATGTGTACAAATTTTGAAAAAAAAAAAAAAAAATGCAGGAAAGAAAATATTGCTTGACAAAGAAGAAATAAGCAACGAAAAGTAACACAAAACTAAACCAAAATGTCTCTGCATATACCTCAAACCACACATCAACCATTCTTAAAATGCACACCAATTTTCACACGTAAAAACTTCCAATACAACATTTCGATTTGGCCAAGAAAGAAGATACATACACCTACAGAAAACACCTAAAAAGAACCCGAAAACAACGCATATGCAGCCTATCAGTTTATATAAACATAAAATTAAAAAAAACAGTTGCAAAACAACCTGATCGATAGACGAGATCACACGGCTAAACCAAGATGATAAACAGCAAGACAGAGAGCTTCATATAGCCCAACCAAACGGCGCTGTGTATAAAACAAACGAACATTATGAAGCTAGAAGGGTGTCGAAATCTATACAGAGGTGTACAAAACAGGGGAGAATCTAAAACAGAATAAGGCACAAAATGAGGCAGCAGAGCAGAAAGATCGAAACTCTGTTAAGCGACTTATCCAACTCCATTTCTTGCCTTCTCAACCTCGGACTGCCATGGCCATTGCCATTTCCATTTCCTGGGATAAGGTAAGAATTCGAATAAGGAGAAGCTAATAAGCTCGTATCTGACCTCCCAAACATTCTAGCAAACACCATTTCACCAACCATGTTAATCGTAGGGCTGCTGAAACTCGTCGTTGTGGAGGCTCCGAATGTAGGAGGAGGCATGGTTGAAATGTAGCTGCCAAACGGGTGGTTGGAAAAGTACTGCTGTTGATGAAACGACCGGTGCTGATTCGAGTGAGAATTCCTCGATGTTGTAGCAGATAACAAGGCATTTGAACCAGGTGCCTGTGGCCTCTGAGGTATGGCCAAGTCCATTTGAGGTTTCGCGGCTTCAGATTCGCACGACCCTCCGCCATAGAGAGGTACAAGTGACGACTCAGAGATGTACGCCTTACAAACAGGGCATTTAGGCCGGGTGTCTGAATCGAACGAGGAGTTCTGAACCTGAAGCCATTTGTAAATGCACGGCCAACAAAACAAGTGTCCACAAAGAGTGACCACAGGATCACGAGATGATTCTAAACATATGTTGCAATCGAAACACCCGCTTAAGTTTTCTACAACAGCGGCTGACTGTGATGATACTGAACTCCATTTTTGCTTATTTGAGACATCCCCATCTGATTCAAATCCAAAGTTTTGCCGCAAAGCCATATAACTGGAGGAAGGGAGGCACGGTACTTAAACATTAGGCGTGGAGAAAGAAACTACTTAGAAAGAAATTGACAGCTTTCATGCTCGTATAAAACATATAACATCCGGATTTGAGTTTTTCATAACAAGGGAAGCCATTAGTAAATAGTGAGATCGGAAATAACTATGGTGTTTTCAGCTTGTTGCTAAAAAATAATAACTTCAGTACTTTAGAGGGTCAAATTTTCACATTCAACATATCATATTGGATGAAGAATTTTTATAACTTTCATATAACTTTAAAAAATAACTATTACATATCTCCAAACTTTCATAACCCTACAAGTTCAACGTTCAAACTCCATACTCTTAACAATCATACCAATTTCAAACTGTTTTCTTTGAAGAGCTATTTACCAAAATCATAAATATATACATAAAATAAGATTTAAGGAAATTCAGCAGAAAGTAATAGTTAGTGAAAAATGAAAATAATCTGAGACTACAGCTACCAATATCTCTCCTATTCTGATCATTTCACTTAACAATTTTCAAGAAATTCCCAAACTACAAAACAGGGTAGTCACCAGTTTTAACGAACTACTTTTCTTGAAGAAGTAGTTCACCAAAATCTCAACATATAAAGTCACACCTAACAGATAAAAACAAATTTCGCACAGAACAACGAAGACACAAGAAGATCCGACTCTCTGATGTAAAATACAATGTTTTGCATAGATAGTTTCAGAATAATTTCTTGGGTTAAATCCAAGAGAACCAAACGAACTTTTAGGCAAGAAAAATCACATCAGACAGCTGGAATAAGAAACAATGATAAATAAATTACTAACAGCCAATCCCAATTCCCAAAGGAAGATGAATTTGAAAAGAGAACGTATCCATAAACGACAAACCAAAGCAATCTCAACCCCACGCCAAAGTACTGAACGCAATATTCAAAGAACCTAAAATCAACTCAACCTAGAATTGTGAATTATACATCGATGGAAAAGTTGTCACGTCAATCCATCACCTCCTCCATCATCATTCCAAACGCACAATAACAAAATCAAATTACTGAAAATGCAAAAAAGTAAACAAACAACGAAATATTTTTGATCTAAAACTGCGTAATCAACCCCCAGAACAGATCATCAACAAGCTAATTTCATATTCCAGACGCACAAAACATAATCACACAAAAATTCACGCAACAATTTTTCATAATGTCGAATCAAAAAAAAAAAAAAAGGAGCGAGAAACATACCAACAGGAAAATTAACGAGCGCAGGAGCAAGAACGAGACCGAAAATGAAAAGAGATTTGAATATTGAGGAAGAAATGCTGTGGTGGAGAGCGAAGAGAGGAAACACGAGATAGGAATGAGGCGATGAACTACAAATGGAAGTGATGAGGAGTGCGGAATGAAAATTTCGGAGCCGTATTTATATACGCGCGCTCGCACACGCGCTTCACGCAAGACAAATGTTCTTATTACTTATATTGCCGGTTTGACTGCACAACACGCGCCTCAGGATCCTCACTGTGTTTTCATTATTGCAACTCAATTAAAGGCTTTTAATTGGAAAGTCGTTTTTATTTCAAATTTCCTTTTTCTTTTAATAATAATATTTATTTAAATTTTTAATAAATTAAAAAAAATAGCTGTACTTCTTTCCTTGTCTATGTACGATTAGATATACAACATTTTTTTAAGTAACCTATTTAATAAATACTTTAAAAAATATGTTAATAAAAATAATTAAGTTACAATATAAATTATTATGGATAAGATTAAAATAGTTAATTATTATAATTAAATTGTAATAATAAATAATATAATTTAAAATATAGTTAAATTACAATCCTTTTTTGAAAAAAAGTTACCATAAGAAATTTATTTGGTACAAATTAAGATGGCAATACAGAGAGAAAATGTGAGAGATAATAAGTAATATTTTAATAATAAGTAAAAATATTTAGATAAATTTGTTATTACAAAGTAAAGAATTTGTATTAAATGTTGATGATATATTTGTAATTTATATTAAAATAATGATGTTTTATTTTGTTTCTATTTTTTTTTTTGAATTTTTGTTATTAATTGTTTTAAATTGTGAAAGTAATACTAAAATACTCTTTTCTTTTCGTCCCATCTAAATGTCATTTGAAATTTTGTAATAAATTAAAATTTAATAATATTTTATTAGTAAGTAGATATATATAAAATTATTTTAATATTGTTGTCATTATTTTATATATAAATTAATTATATATGTAACAATATGCTTATAATTTATGTAAAAGTTAAATGATATTTACTACTCTCTCCCTTCTACATAATATATTCATATTTTATATTTTAATCAATCTCATATGATTTGTCTTTTTTAAACAAATATATAATTATATATTTTAATCATATTTTAAATTTTATAATTTATAATTTAATTTTTAATTTTAATTAAAATATTTAGTTATTTTAATTTTAATATATAATTATTTTTATTAATATATATCTTAATTATTTAATTTTTATTTTACCTAAATTCATATATTTGCGGTAATATAGACAAAAAAAAAAAAAACTATAACGGATGGAATATAATATAAAGTGTACGTTTTTAATGAACAAATGAAAATGGTTAAAAAGTATTTTTGAACTGGACTAATGCAATATTTTTTTATGTTTTAGATAAATTATGAAAAATTATTTGTTACTGGAAATTATAGATGCATTTGGCTGTGGGTTTTTCTTGGTTTTATTATATTATTTTAACAAAAATATTAAATTAAAATTTTTTTTATTTTTTTTATATTATACTAAAATTTAATTGAGAAAAAAATTAAAAGTAGTCTCATTGAAAGTAAAAATAATTAATTTTATTCCCTATATAAAGACTCATCAATTTTGGTCCTGTTATAAATAATTTTAGTATTCTTCAATCTCACCGTTAAAAACCTAACGGAAAAAGTTGTCGTAAACGTAACGGACCAAACGAAAATATAAATTGTATACTTTTTAGTGGAACAAATAAAAATGATAAAAATAAAATACTTTCAATTCCACAAATGCAGTATATTTTATGTTTTAGATAATTTATGAGATAATTATTTTTTATTGAAAATTATTGGTGCATTTGGTTGTAGGTTTTTCTTGGTTTAATTATACTATTCACAAATTTTTAAAAAGAAAAATTAAATCAAAATATATATTTTTATTTTTTTATATTATACTAAAGTTTAATTAGGAAAAAATCAAAAGTATCCCATTGAAAGTAAAAACAATTGATTTCAATCACAATAATAATAAAAAAAAGATATCATCAATTTTGTTTCTGTTATAAATAATTCTAGTCACTTTAATTTGATCCTTTTAAAAACATAATAATAATAAAAAAAATTGACGTGAACGTATCGGACCAGATGTGGTATCTAATCTGGATTGAACATGATCGTATTTGAGTATTCAAAAATATTCTCACCAAAACCAAACACACACGGTCGTACTTTATAAAAACACAAACATATGTTGTACTGGATGAATGTTGTATGTTGTATGTTGTAGTATATAATTCATTTTTCATTTTTACTTTATTCATTGTCTTAGTTAATTTGAGATCTTTTAATCAATCTCCTCTACCTATATCGGCCAAAGTTTTTTCTCGGTGATTATTGTTGGTGATACCAACAACTACACCGCCGGCATTTAAATTAGTCTTGATAACCATCTTCATCCAAATCCTTCCGACCCACCGCCATAATCGCTTCTCATCCTCCCCGATTTGTTGCGGCAGCCGCAAGTAAAAATGATACCCCATGGATACAAAGCTCCACAACATTTTCTGATGGCTGATGAACAATAAAAATTGCGATTGGGTATAGGAGAGGTTCTTAGTCGCTCCCAACTACTCCACTACTTTCACCATGACGATGACGATGATGCTTCCTTCTTCCCCAATTTCAAAATTTTGCTCTACATCAATTGCCGCCGCTACTATTTACATGAATGGGTGGGACAACGTCACAGATGAAGGATTTCAATCGAACAAACTTTTATAAAACATGGTTGTGTATATTTTGTTTTGGTGAGAATACTTTTGAATACTCATACATGACCGTGTTCAATTCAGATCAGATGCGACATCTATTTGGCTTTTTACGTGGCATTTGATCTGAATTGAACACTGCCGTGTTTAGAAAAAATACGGTCATATATGGGTATTCAAAAGTATTCTCACCAAAACCAAACATACACAACCATGTTTTATAAAAATTTTGTTTCATCCATCCAATCACTTACTTTTTAAGATTAAAATTAAGATAATTAATTAATTTAATTAAAATTTAAAAAGAATTAAATTAGAAATTTTAAAATAAAATTAAGATGGGTAATTACTTTCCAAAAAAAAAAAGTGACATGAGACGTGAGACGAACAAAAACGGCAACATAGATATGCTCTGATTATATATATATATGATGACTGGGTTATTCTAGTCAACATAACTGTAGTCAATACAATAACTACAGTTCCGAGCTTCCATGGAGCAAGAAGATATGACTTTCATAGACTTTCGAACGACAAGCTCCATCAACTCTGAATCGGCAACCTCATGACACTAATGGAAGACCATGAAGAGTGAGGGCTCCATGTAACTCAAGGCTGTCGGGAACACATTCCCGTAGACCGGCTGGGAGTATGATGGAAACGAATCATGGTAGGTTGCAGGTATGATCTGAAGGCAATGAAAAAATCCAAAGCGAATGGAACTTGGTCCAGGAATAATGGAAGATGCTCAAGACGAATGGAACCCGGTCCAGGAGCAATGGAAGCCGCTGGGAACTGATGAAAGGAGGTTATTTGATGGTTAAGAGAAGTAGAAAGAAGTGGGAATAATTTGTAACCACCCCCTTTAGTGGGAGAAGTGGTTATTCAGGCCTAAGATTACAAATAGGAAAAATAAAGATAACACACACGCACAACAGAACAAATCGCATCTTTTCATATTTTTCTTCCTTGTTTTATTTTCGTTTATGCAATTTAATCTCGATTGTATGCTTTCTGCAATTTATTTACTTGTTTTCCGTAGTTAATCGTAGTTTAGTTCAGTAATCGTGTGAAATTCGCATTGCCCGACGACGGATTGGCTCTCTGGAGTACTTCCGGAACCCACGCCGACGAAATCGACGAGCTATTTTGGAATTCCGAGTCGCAGGATCCAACATATATATATATATATTTGTATAAGTGATGATTTCAAAATTTTTAATTTCAATGTAACATATCGTCAAATTATTCATAGACCATTGTCCATTGTTCACACTTCAATTCAAATTGAAGTCACGATACAAATAACAATATCATAATTACTTTAAAAATATAAATAAAAGAAATAGTAATAGCAATTAAATTATATATTATATATTATATATATATAAACTTCAAAGAAAAGTCCTTATTAGGGTGCGTTTGCATTTTCGTAGGTTTTCATATTATTTTGCGACATTAATTTATTTTTAAATCTTTATTTATATTAATTTTAATTTTTAATATTCTAAAAATAATTTAAGATATCAAAAAAATGTCACAGTACACAAAACATTTTCCAAAGAAAATATATATTTTTTTTCAAATATATATATATATAGCATTTTGCATATGAAATAATGATTTAGAGGGTGTTTGACAAATAACTTATTGAAGAGTTTTTAGCTTATTGAACAGTTTTTAGCTGTTTGACCAGTCAAAAAGCTAATTTAGATGTTTGGTAAATTAGCTTTTAGGAATAACTTTTTGGGCCTAAAAAACTAATTTCTGAAAAGCTAACTTACCCAACTTTTTGAAATAGCTTTTTCTATAAAAAAAATTTATTATTTATATGCCCTTAAAAATTTATTATGCATTTTACACAAATAAATATATTTTGATAATTTATTAATTATATTATAATATTTTATTATATTATAGTTTTATTTTATAAATTTAAAATAATTAATTTTTATATAAAAATTATTTTAATTGTAAAATATATAAATTTATTAAAATCAACATAAAATAGAAAATATAAATATTAATAATTTATTTTTATATTAAAATTACATTATATAAATTTTATACTAAAAATAAATTAAATAAATTAAATGTATTGAAAATTATAAATATAATGAACTAATAGATAACTAACATAATAAATATATACACGAAAAAATTATTATTTTATATTTTACATTATTTTCAATAGAAAAAATTATTTATATATTTTAATAAAAATATATTAATTTTTGAAAATTTAACTGTAATAAAAATAAATACTTTTATAACACTTTTACAATTTTTAATAACTAATAATAAAAAATTTTAAACATTCTAAATTCAAAAGAACATAATTAAATATATTAGAAACAAAAATAAAATAGAAATGTCCTCAATTGTCGTTTTACATATAAACAACTAATATCAAATAGTTGTTTTACCAAACATTTTAATACAAATAGCTAATCAAATCAGTTAGTCAAACCAGCTAATTGAATCAGCTAACAGCTAACATCTATCAGCTAATTATCAAACACGCTCCCAAATTGAAAATAAGAATAGAGCCGTCACTATTTAATAATGTAAAGTGGTCAAAATTCGCAGTCAAACTACGTGTCATTTTAATGTGTTAATAATAAATATGCTTAAAAGTGCACCAAGAAATATCTTTAAAAGTGAACAAAAATATCTTTAGTGTGGGGTATTATCAACAAATATCTTTAAGTCCGACGTGTTTTTTCTTTTATTTTTTATTTTTTTAAAAAAATATTACAATTAGTTTATTAAATTCAATTTATAAGTCCAAATTTGAACTTAATAAACTAATTGTAAGAGTTTTTATTTTTTTTTATTTTTTTCATAAAATATCATATCAAAATATATAAAAAAAATTAAATACAAAAAAATTCAATTTTAAATCAAAATTAAACGAACCCTAAAATGTAGACATTATTCTAGATATATATATATTTTTAAATATTTCCTTTTTTCAAACAACTATTCGCTTTTAATTTTTATTCAAATTGTTTTATTTTTGTTATATTACTTTATAATTTTGAAATATATATATATATAGTATTATTTTTTTATATAAATTTTCGTATTTAACAACTATGTATTACTATTATATATATATATATTATTATTACTTTAACAAAGCTATTATTTATCATAGTACTTTATAATAATTGAACACATAATAATTGATGGTGACTTTGTTATTATTTTTTTAGCTTATTTATTATTTTTGTAAGAGATAATTATTTTATTTTACAAAACATCATTTTCAGCTACTTTATACAAAATACAAAAACAATATAAAAAGAACGTACAAATCCGAAGACTTTTGATGATTATTTGAACAAATTTGTTCGTTGTGTTTTGCTCGTGATTATTTGAAAACTTGTAAATATTGAAAAAATTATCTTATCATCAAATTAGAATTGGTACAAATATTTTACTCTCATGGAGGGATTTCGTTAAAAAAAATTATATTTTAAAATTTTCATCCAAGACAAAAAATTTCAAATATATTGACAAATAATATATAGTAATGATGCATCTTATCTATGCTCAAATAAATGTAAGTATAAATTAAATTACATAATATATTGTTGTAATAATAAAAAATAAAAATAAAAAAGAAAAAATTGTGTTCGAAATTTTCATTAAATTGAAACTTTGTACTTAGTATTTATGTGTATGCTAATATTTACTAGTAATATTGATAATTGCATTTTTTTTACCGTGGGTGGATTTTTTATTATTATTATTATTTTTTACGACATGGGAACCCGCAACCTTGGATGAATTATCTTTATTTGCGATTTGATCGTTTAAACGTAATAATTTATTATTACAAAAAATATTACAAGTTCGGGTAATATAATACATGTCATTGAACATGAAGGTTTTAGAATTATTTTCGTGTATTTTATCATTAAAAATTAGATTGAGTGATACTTATAATTGTATCAAATTTAATAAAAACATTGATTTATTTGAAATGTTAGGTTAGGTGCACCCAATGGAGTGTAATCATATCAAAGCATATGATGTTATAGGATAGTTTGATTATTTTATCAATGATTATCCTTACATATAAAATTAGGGCTTTCGTTCTTTGATGTATGATCTGTTTTTTTAAAATAAGAATGTTTAATTAGTTAATAAATTATTTTATTATTTTTTATAAAAAAAATAGGTGTGGGCATCGGAGTAGGATAGTTTTACTTCTGGAAGTTCGGGTCGGGTATTCAAAATTTCGAATAGTATTTTATACTACCCAAATTTGACCCAAGTTTTGGCTAATCAAAATATCGGGTGCCCAAAGATTTTGGATACTCAATGTAGTTTTATTTGTTTAAAAGATATTTTTGAGTATAAATGCATTCTTTTTTATGTTTGTAAAATTATAAGTGCTAAGTAAATCTCCAAATTTAATTTTTAACTACGAATAACTCAAAATTAATTAATAAATAAAATAATATATTGATGTAAATAAATTTTATTCTACAATTATAAATTTACAATCACACCATTGTTCAATAAAGAAAACTTATACCAAAGCAAAACAATTGAAAATAATTAATATAAAACTAGAGGAAATACTAATAAATATAGAAATATAAAAGCATATATAATAATAATAATAATAATAATAATAATAATAATAATAATAATAGCTTAATCAGTGAATATTTGAAATCCGAAAAAAAAAAAAAAGAAGTTGACGTCCGGGAGCACAAAATTGACTTTGAGTTTAGGGTCTTTGACTCTTGATTTTTTTTTTTAATAACATTTTAGAAAGGAAATTTACCGTGATCATTTTTAATTAAAGAAATAAAAAAATATTTAATATCATATTTAGTTATCCAGATATATTAAAAATCATAAGAATAAATATTGATTTGATTACTATGATATTTGAATCAAATCATCATGACTTAATTCAACCAGAGCATATATATTTATAAATAAAGTAACACATATTAAATAACACATTTTAATATAGTACTCCATTTGTCCACATAAAAATATACATATTTCTATTTTGTAACGTCCAATTACAAAATAAATATTCCATTAAATACTTCACTTTTTTTTTCATAAATACTCTTATTTTACATCACATCATTACGTTTACACAAAAAAAACAAGGGCAAAAATATCATTACACTACTTTTAACTATCCACTATAATTAAAATATTTTTATTTCTTAAACACCGCACCAAAAGTAAATATTTACTTTGTAAGTAGACGGAAGGAGTATATAATACATATTTTAATAGTGTATCATATAATTACACATAGCACAATATATTTTTTTTCAACGCACAATAAATATTAACACAATATATAACATAATACTCTATTATATAAATTTATTTAGTACAATATATTGTGATTTATACATCATAAGTATATTATACAATATAGCACAATATATAACTCACACTCCTTATAAATACTTTTGTTTCAAATTAGTGTGTTAATTTGGTCAAATAACCACAGTGATGATTTAACCAAATCAACACTCTAACTGCTGAAAGAAAAAAAAAAAAAAAAAATTTATACTCCTTCTGTCCCATAACTATGTATCAATTTGTTTTTTTACAAGAATTTTTAGAAATATTAGTATTATATTAGAATGTAATATGAATAAAATTGAAATTATTAAAATAACCTTATTAGTATTGTGTGATATAAAAGTAATGACATTTGTATAATATATTGTAAATTGTAAAGGTATTTGTAATGTTAAGTAGATACTACAATTACTAAAAAATATAAATGAATAGTTTGTTACGAGACGGACTAAAAATAAAAAAATAAAAAAAATACTTAGAATATAGAACGATGGGAATATATTTTTCAAAAATACTGACACGATGAAACTGAACTCAATCGTGTCGGGTCAGACCTAAATTACCCAACCTGAACACCCACTCCTAACAAAAAATATGTGTTTTTTTATTTATTATAAATAATATTTACATACTTTTTAATTTATTTAAAATATTATATCAAATAAATATTTTTTATCCAAAAATCCTAATCTAAAATATATTTATAAAACATTTAATAATACTATTAATTTTCTATTCAAAATTTTACAATGTTCAAAATAATTCATAACACTGAAATTATTTAAAAACATATTTAGATATACTCGTTTAGTGTGTAGAGGCCTCTATTTATATCATAAAAACAATAGATTGTACTCCCTCCGTCCCAAATACCGTGTCTGCTACAATGTAGACACGGTATTTTAGAAGGGGTGTAATTAGTAGATAATTAAGAATGTATTAGTAAAAATAATTATTCTATAATATAAATAATTATAAATTAAGATTAAGATAACTAATTAGTTTAATTAAAATTTAAAAAAAATTAAAAATTAAAAATAAGATTAAATTGTGTAATCATTTTTTAAAAAAAGAAAGTGACATGGTATGTGGAACGGATAGAAACGACAACGTGGACATGGTATCTGAGACGGATGGAGTATTATTTTACAGTGTCAAGATTTTATAGTTTTTATTGTTAATTATTGAAAATTTGTGATGTTGCTCGGTAAAAATGTTTTGTATTGCTTTTTAACCATTTTTGTGAGAGAATTTTGTGTATCTTTATTGAAAAATATAAATAATTTTATTTTTATTTATTTTTTCATTGAGTACTATATAAGATATAAAATAATAAATCCATATTACTTTAAGACAACTTGACTATGTAATTAAAAAGGTTTGTTGTGGACTAATGTGTGTTCGAAAACAATCCACATAACATCCCCGACTATTTAATGATATTCATCATTTCTAGAAGCACGTGGTTGAAATTAATTAAATTTAAAATAGCTTAATATATTTTCTTGAATTACAAAATATTATGTATATTTATGATTTTCGTGTGTCCCACAATTTCAAAGTATTATTTTCTTAATTTTCTTTTAAAATAATTATATATTAATAAAAAAATACTTTTAATTTTTATTTAAATTACAAATATATTATTATTTAATCGCATAAAAAAAAAATCTTGGGCGCACAAAATCATATATATATACACACATATAAAAGATCAGAATACTTTATTTTAGTATTTTTTTATAACTTATACCAAAGTATTCTTTTTCTATTATAATATTTTTTTAAGTATGTGTGCGAAGTCAAACATTATTATTACAAAAATCAACTTAGAACTAAACACAAAAAATTTAACCAAACTCAAATTTTAACTGACAACCAAACGCAACCTAATATTTTACTACAATATGGATATAAATTTAATGGATATATTAAAATAGAGTATACTAATAAAGTTAACAATACAATATAGAATGTAAAATCTTTTAAGGCCATTTAATCATCACCATATGGGCCTCAAAGCCCAAATGCAAGTCTATCTTTCATATAACATGGGGAAACCATTTTATTCAAACATCTTTCAACATACACACTTACAAGTCAGAAAATATTACTCCATTCGTTCGATCGAGAACTACGGTTTTAATTGAGTTGGGTACGAGATTTAAAAAATATTGATATTATATTAGTAGTTGGTAAAAAATATAGATACAAGACTTTTTTGTCCTTGTGAGTTTATTAGTGTAAAAAATAGTAGCAATTGTGTAATAAAAATGAAAAAATAAGGGTAGTTTTATGATGATATGATTATTTATGAAAATAAGATTATTATTTTAGGACGGACAAAAATGATAAATAAGACTATTGTATTAGAATGGAAGGAGTAATTAATTTAAACAAACACTTAGACTGTGTTTGCTATAAATTATTCCATCCGTCCGCCACGTTTATATATTTTAATATAAAAGTAGAACAGACAAAAGGTAAAGTAGAAATATTATAAGAAATTTATTAAAAAATCATAAAAAATACAATAATTTTTTAAAAAATAATAACAAATTAATTATTATTTGTCAAAATATAAATAATAATATTATTTACTATATAAATAGATCGTACATAAGTTTAATGAATAAAAAATAAGTTGACATAATTATAGCGGACAAGAAAAATATAGTCCCTTTCTATTATAATAATATTGTATTGATTAGTTCTATAATCAACATTTAATCTGATTGACACTTGTATATCCGTTACTTTTTTTTTTTTTGGTTGATTCTACATTTAATTTGTAATATTATCGTTCTTCATATTTCTTGTAATTTTTTTATTTGAAATGATAAAAATTAAGAATAGTTTTGATTTTTTCATCGAGCACCAAGCAATCAAACCGTGCATGTTTTCATATAACATAACATATACTGTATTAAAATTGGATCTTGGGCGTGGAGTTCGTGGACCGATCCGAATGAATTAAATCCAATTTTAATATTTTAATTTTATAAAATTTCACTCAAAAAAAATTCAAATTATAAAATATATATTGAAACTTATTCAGAACATACATGAGTAATGTGTGGGTGGGTGTGATTTTTGTGTATAATTATTTTCTTCTCAAACTTTAAAATACATACAATCATTCTGTATAAAATCATTTTTTTTTTTTTCGATCATTATTTTCTTAACATTTTTTGGGCTGGGAGTTTACGATTTAGTGTTTGAATTTTGAATAGTCGCATAATAAAAAAATAAATATATGTTATGTAATATTTTTAATATCAGATTAATTTTTAATATAAAATGAAAAATGAACAATAATATTTAATTTAATATTTTAAATAAAAAATCTAATAAATAGTAAGATCTGAGCAAAATTTCTAACTTAACCACACACTAAGTTTGGGCGGGGTTAAAGGGAATAGGAGTACTAGTTGGATTAGGCCACAAATGTCTAAAATTCTCAATATTTGTATTGTAGAAAATTATGTCATATGTTGTCGTCTATTTGTATTATATTAGCATAATTTATGTGGTGTATGATTTTATATTATGTGTTGTCTGTCCTGTAATATAATTCATATGTTATATGTTTTTAAATAATGTATTATCTATTTTTATATAATATGTTGTTTGTGATTATATCATGTATTGTCAATTTACATATTGTATTTATATTATATTAACATAATTCATATATTATTTGTTATTATATTATATTTTGATAGCACTATCATGAATTTTGTAAATTAGTAACAGCGGCAACAAATAGGGAGTGTTGATTTAATACATGTTTGTTTCATTGTTTGGATTTTTGTTCTCAATTTTATGTTTTTTAGCCATTTCATTATTATATGTATTAATTTATATCACAATATACAATATCATAATACTATTTAAATTAAAATTCAAATAGAAAACAAACAAACTCGATATTCTTTGTGTTTCATAGGATAATAAAATTCACAATACTTTGTTTATATATATATATATATTTATCATTGTAAATATAATTTATAATGAGTTTTTTTTTTTCTCTTTAAAAGTTAACATATTATGCCTATTTATTATTTTTATATTATCTACATAATTCTTTTATATTTTTAATATTTCAAACTATTTCACAAAACAAATAAACTAAAAAAATAAAGAATATTTTATTACTACTACTTTTCTTTCTTTTTTTTTTTAAAAAAAAATTATTTTACAAATCCAAAAAGTCATCTTATATTTCTTGTCTTCTATTAAAAGTTCGAACATCTCAACTGAAATTCTATTACTTGACTTCTTCTTTTTCTAGACGAACAACAATAATGTTCTACTTACTTTTAATATGTTAATTCTTAGTACTTCAAACACTTTTTTTTTTTCAATTATGGTTTGGACTTTTTGTATATGCATTTCACAATTTTGAGAGATTGAGTCAAAGTAGGAGGTGTAGTGTGTGGGTCCCATTCCCAAATGCCAACCACTCCATTGGCTGTCTCGCCCTTTCTATTTCTCCTTCAATTCAGATTCGATTCAAACACATGTGTCGGGACTTAAATGCTTTCCTGATATAATAAAAATATTGAATTAGAATAATGGTATAAAATAATATAAATAAATATTAATACTATATTTTGAATATGAAATTAATTTTTAATATAATAAAAAATAAATAAAAAATAAATATATAATTTGATATTTTTGAAAAAAAAAATTTAGTAAATAATTAAAAATATATTAATAAAAATAATTAATTTATAATATAATTTTTTTATAAATTAAGATAACTAACGACAACATGGGACGGAGGCAGTATAAATTTCTTAAAATCCTTCAAAACACACCTCAATAAATAATGAAGACGAAGATGATGCTAGATAGATAGAGTCAGACAGTCAACATTTCTGGAACATTCATTCATTCATTTACACACCTTTCTTTGCTTTCCGTGTGCGTCAATGCCAACGCCAATGGAGGATCAAATCGGGCACATCCACAATTCCGTACGCCACCACCAGGAGACGGAGACGCCATTGCCGCCGCCGCCGCCAATACGACTGAGATCCGCCGACATGCCCTTCCCCATGCAGGAACGCGCCATCCGCCATGTCCGCGCCCTCCTCCTCCACCACCGCCACCGTAAACCCACACTCCTGGCTCGATCCCTTAAAAAGGTATATTTCTTTTTCTTTACAATTCCATTCCGACCACTGATCTGAGAGCACCACCACCCCTCAGGAATTCGACTCGGAGTACGGTCCGGCATGGCACTGCGTCGCCGGAAAAAGCTTTGGCTCGTTCGTCACCCACTCCCCTGGCGGCTTTCTCTACTTCTCCGTCGACACCCTTTATTTCCTCCTTTTCAAGACTGAGGTTCGTGTCATCGCCGCCGCATAGCTACCTCTTACAGTTGCACACTGTCTTCCATGCCCTATTATTGTTTTGCCATTCCAGACAAATTCAATTCGATGTATCTGCAGACTGCAAATCAATCATTGGCACAGACATAAATATATATTATTTAATAAAAAACAACAAACTCCTGCAAGATTTACTACTGACATTATTTTCTTTCAAACCAAAGTATCCAAAACGGTTCAAATTAACAACGATAAAAGAAGATTCGTTAGTTGAAACAGCAAAGGGCTGAAACCTTGTTCATATGTACATTCATTCATTCGTTCATTCAAGTTTTTCATCCAAATAAAAGCAACAAGGCATATTCTAACCCTGCACTTGTTCGCCAGTTAGGTCTAAAATAACGCAAGAGCATATTTTTCAATAGCCTAGCTTTATAGGTTTATTAGCCGAGGCGGAGCGCTGGGGCTGGGGCGCCAAGATAGCTGGATTCGGCCCCGATAAACAATTACTCTGGGTACCATTGTTTTTCCCAATTCGGGAGAACACATCAGTCAGTCTGGGAATGAAGTCGGAAACACTGGATTTGAAATAAGCCGAACAGCTCTTTTTGGCCTTGTCATCGCCCTCACTGCTTCCTCCATTAACCGGGCTACCTACACAAGCACCGTTTAAGTAGGCTTGAGCTGCTGCCAGAATACCTTGTGACCGCTTGGAGAAATGGCCGTAGGCAAAGTCCTCAAAATACTACAACAAAGAAAGATGATTTAATTAGCCCGGTTTATCGAGTATTTTGTCTATGAGCTAACAGTTAAATAACAGTCAAGTAATCTGGCTACTGGCTTACTACCTTTGGTGGCCTTCTAATGACGTAAAGCATTGTTTGCAGAGAATAGACGAATGTTCGCTCATTATATTCCAAGGATTTCTCTTCTCCACTTTCAGAGCCAAGCAAATCAGCATATCCCGGCTCATTAAAGAAGGGTTTAGCATTCAAAATCAACCCTTGAATGGAGACCAGGACTTGTAATACAGTCGAAACGCCAGGAATCCACTTCTCCTTATGGTTACCACTCCATGTGTTCAGAAGACTCAAACATACTTTCCCACAGTTGTATAAGTTAGGATTGATTCGAAGGCCACCAGAATGGTAGTGCACAAGCTGCAAAAAATACAAACCAAGCAATCACTCAAGCTTCAAGCCATCAATGCATATATAGACACTGAGATACACGATTACATAATCAAACTTACAGGCGGACAATTGGGATAGCCGATAGGAAAATAGAAATCAAAGAAGAAGAGACCGTCATGGTAGGGGGTTCCCTCTGCCCCTATGATCACAGCTCTTAAAAGATCCATCCTGGATTCATAGACCCTCACAAATATTGTATCTGTCCGCGAAAGTAACAGAGGAACGCATAAGCTACATATATGACAGTAATTAACAGAAGGCTAAGAGCATTCCCAATGTGGAAAGAGTGGGAGATGTACAGTGTAAACATCATATAACTGCGCTCAATGTTTTAGTTCATCACTTCATTCCAGTTAACAGCATCAACAACAATAACCGAGAAAGGATAAAAAAACGAATAGTATATGCAAAAGATCCACCCTTTTACCTGGCAAGTCATTTTCAAGAATCTTCCATTCCTCCTGTATCCTCTTGGCCCAAAGTTTAGTTGACTGCGCCTATCATTGCAGACTACATTAAAATGGAATAACAAAATTGACAAGATATGAAATATAATGGACAAAATCGTTGAAGCTGCCCACCTGAGCCGGGACAGAACCTTGCTTAAAGAAGAAGTGATCCGAGCAATCTTCAACAGTATCAAATTTCTTAAACTGATCAAAGTTCCGCAGGATTTCATCCAAGTTCTTTAGCCCTATCCGGGGTGGAAGTTCAGCTGTTTGAAAATTAGCAGAGGCCTGTACCGTTGGATAGAATATACTTGCTTCAATTGGTGCAAAAGGTGAAGTGTTTTCGAACATAGTCATGGGCATATCCTGCCAGACAGTAGAATACCCTGGCGGCACTCCAGGTGTATTAGGCAGTGTGGTTGAAGTTGCATAGTCACTAGTTATATTATGCACAGTATTCATTGCAACCGAAGGCAACTTTGTTGTGCCATTCTGATTCTGGACAGGGGGCATGAAAATTGGAGCAGGACCAAATTGAGGAGTTGGATGGGAATTGAAATAGGAGAATGGAGGATTCCTCTTTTTACTCTTTCCTATAAAATCGAAAGATTCCTTCATAAACTTCGGAGGCAGAGAACCCGAGCCCTCTGGTGGTGATTCTGAAGTTGTATGCAGGGATTGACTTAACATGGTATATTTCTTTGAAAGAAAACCAGACTCCAAAGGTGAATTAGGAGGCATATCACTGAAATGATGACGAGTGGACCGGGTGGCTCTTCTTAGGTTCAATGGTTTCGCCAATTTCTTTAAGCGAAGTGATCTCTTTGGCGCCGTAGGAGAGGAAGGGCTCAAGTCCATAGAGGGTGCTTTAGCATCATTTGAGTTAGCTTGAGCACTTGAACTACTAGACCCACTAGCAGCAGCTACAGGAACCTTGGCGCTGATTTGAGGGCCATCGGGCAACCAGGGAAATGGCATCTCAACTCCGGGTGGAATATTCATGCTGTCATAATGAGATTGTAGAACATCATAGTCATCAAACACTATGTCATCATAGTAAGTATCGAGCCATTCATCCTCTTCATAGAAGAGATTAGAGCTGGAATCATCTACATTGCTATGATCAGACATCTGAACATCACTCCCAGATCCATCAGTTGCCAAATTACTATTATCAGATGGAAAATTGGACAAAGTTTCCTACATTCAGAAACAACACCTTTTAATACACAAATATTGGCCACCAAAAATAAGAATGGAAGGAGAAAGTGACCTCTATGTCCGTAAAATAAGTAGCTAATTTGAAGTAAACTTGAGTACCTTGCCTTTGCCATTGTCGCCAACTACCCCTGTACTGAGAAAATCTTGTCCACGGACATCATCTTCCATTTCTGTGTCTATGATTTCAGAAGGTATAATCTTCAAGAAACAGAGAATGGTGTAGGTTAAGATGTATCACAAGGAATAAATTTGAGGCGCTAAACCAAGAAATAAAGTGAGATGATGAAATAATTAATAAGTTGAAAAGAGAAGTGCAGGTCTGATTATTACCTCACCTATCCCTTGGATTGAAAATTATGTATAACCTAATTAGCATATAGATGTAAATCATGCATTCCGGCTACTTATCCAAACACCAGGATGGCCTAGTAACAATGATAACACCTATAATATACAAAATGGCAACACTTGGCCCCCAAAAGACAACACAATAAGTTTTTTAACCAATTGGTAGCTGCTTCCTTAGTTTTCTTTAGGAGTAGAAGAAAAATCTATCCTTTCCAACCCATCAGCAATCCAAACAAAGCACCGGCCATAATCTCCCTATACAACTCCATTCAATTTCTCCCTATAGACCTATTGTTAAGCACCAGCCATACTTAATTTTACCAATATGAAATGCAAGATCAGTAAAGCAACACAAAATTGAAGTCACATCCAAATAAAGTTCAATTTTAGGCCTTGATCAGAATCATATACTTTCTCCATACACAGTTTGAAAGGTATACTAGTAGTAAAAAAGAAGTGTACACACATAACCAAACCGATGCAGCGCACCCCAACCCCACTTAATGACGACGAAGTGCATAAAACAGACAATCATCGGGGCTACCAAAAAAAACCACAACCGATTGGGGTATCTCAACTAGCAAAAACACTGATCCACAGCAACGAACAGAATAGAAACGAAAATCAAATAATAGATATATCACCTCTTTTTGCTTAGACGGCTTGGATACAGAACTGCCATTCGCGGACGACGGAGAAATACCCAAAATCTCGGCCTCTTTGCACCGGGACGATGAGCTTCCCCCAGAAAGCATCATTTTCCTACATAGCAATCTCCATCACACCCGATCAAATGAAATAAAATTTTATAAAAACGGAAGAAACCAAAGGGGGCGAAATCAAAAGAGGCAGTTCACTTGGCACTCTGAGAAATGTACCTAGAGACAGGTGTGATCGATTCCATGAGACGGCACCAGAATTGAAATTTTCACGAACAGAAATTAGGGCACGAAAGATCGGACGTGTTTCGTACAATCCTCATCAGGCACAAAAAACAACACACCGATAAAAAAAAAGCTCCTCCTTCCCACACAGAAGGGTTCTTCCGGCAGCGGGCTCCGACGCTCTGCGCACACAGATAGATTCAATTGAGAGATCAAATCCGTAAAATTGGACACATACACACAACGCACACACACCCAACGGCGATACATACAAAGAGACGAAGCAGGAGAGAAGAACTGCGCCGCGCGATTAGATCAGAACAAAACAGAAGAGGTTTGGTAAGGAAAATGTGAAACAGAAAGGCGATGGAGGAGAAAACGAGACCGACGACGGGATCGAACTTGGGCCAGCGTTGCTGCAGAGCCCTAGAGATAAATAAGGCCCTTCTATTTCGATAAAATTACGATAATGCCACTGTGTATGACGCGTGCGCTGTAGGGCCCACCTCTGCATGTAGGCCACGTCCATACGTGATGACTTTTTCCGCTTTCAGATTTTATTTATTTCTTTTTCTCATTATTATTATTATTATTATTGCAATATTTTTCTTTTCAATATTTCTCACCATAATAATTACTGCTACTAATTTATTGCAACTGCCCACGGCCCACCACCTTATGCGGATAAGTTTTCATTTTTGTTACTTGCTCCACGTCATTTAAATTTATTGAAAATAAAAATAAATCCTTTTTATATATACATTTAAAAAATATTATGATTTATGCATTGTATTCTTTTGTAATTATAAAAATGGATCCATTAGCGGATTAGCCCATCATCCACCAAATCTACAGATAAACGTATTATTTGCGAATTTGTCTACAATGAGACGGACTAAAATTTAATCGGCCCAACACAATATACCGAAATGCAATATAACAATGAGATGGACTATAATTAATAATTTTATTAATTTTTTGATGATTAGAATTTTTTTTTATTTTTTTATGACGTGGTAATCACAGTCGTTACCCAAAATTGCACACTAAATAAATTTTCGATCGAATCTAATATCTTACAAATTAGGTTCAACAAAATAATTAGAAATATTTGAATATATATATAAATATATAACTCATATGGAGATTAAATCTAACTAACATGATTTGATGTATTCCATCAAACTGAATTTTTTCACTATGTAAATATATATTTTTAAAAATTTATTAATCTTGTACTTTAAAATTTTAGTTTTGTTGAATTGACTAAGTTTTTATTGTCGATATATATTCGTACTATCATTTTTGTTTGTCCTAACGTGCATATTTTTTTTTATTAAGTATGAATCTCTGCTATTTAATATAAATATTCTTTTTTAACATTTTTATTACTACATCATAACTTTTATATTACTAAAAAAATAAGAGAATAAGGCAATTTAAATATTCTTATTTTTTAAAAAAAAAATTGTAAAAAATAAATATATATCTACTAGCTAGATGGAGGGGTATTATATTTAAATTATTTAAATGTAAACATATTTTTAAAAAGTCATTGGCTTATATATATTATATTATTATTATTATTATTATTATTATTATTATTATTTTCACTATGTAGTTTTATTGATTTCAATAAAATATATATATATAAAATATCATATTCAATTATTATTTCATATAAAGGTAACAAAAAATAACTTACTATAAAAAGAATATACCCCTAATATTTTAAATTTTTTTAATTGCTATTATTTTACATTTAAAGTGATCATTTTTGTGTGTTAGTTGAGAGTTTGATTTATTACTTATAAGAACACACTTTTTTCTTTTTTTTTTTTTTTTTTTAACCAAATATGAAATCCAACCTAATATTCAAATCAAAGTAAAATAAATATATAATCCTAACAAAAATAAAAATTTATTTCTCTTGAAGCCTACAAAAAAATCAAATGATTATTCACATTTTGGATGTAACTTTTTGTTATATAAATTGAAAGTGGTTTTAAATACAGTCCAGTCAAATATGAACTTAAAAGTCTCATTAATTCAAATGTATAGAGGTGATAGACTATTATTTTAAACTTATCTATTATTTTAATATATAAAAATAAAAAATATATATAATAAAGAAATAGTATTCTTTTTCTAAAAAAAATAATAATATTTTTGGATAACAACAATAAAAAAATAATAATAAATGTACATATAAGTTTGGATAATAGAGAAAGCATTACATTTGTAAGTATTCATAAATTTTGTGTAAAAACTATTTCACTTTATTAGTTGGATCTTAAGGTATATACTTCATAAAATTGCATGTTTAGAAAATAAAGTATTATTTTGATTTTTTAATTTTACAAGTTTTTTTTTTTTTTTTTAATTGATGTGGGAACACTAGGCGAGCCATGCGTGGCATGTGACATGAGGCGTCGGGGTTGTCAGAAGTCCGACCCCACACCACCAGGCCACTTTGTGTTTGTGTTTTTTTTTTAAATATATTTTTTAATGTTAATTATGACAATAATATCGGTAATATAAAAAAGAATATTTTGTATTAAATTATTGATTTTTTATGAGTGAATAGAATATCGATATTATATATATTATGTTAATATAAATACATTATACTATCTTCGTCAACTGTCAATCTATTCATTTACTTTTTGCATGTTAATGTTTAAATATTAATTATTATGTTAAAAAAAGTACAAATTAAGGAAAAACGACAAAAATACTTTTATTGGTGTCTTATAATACTAATGAAATAAAATTTGTACAAAAAATTATACAAATATAAAGATATTTTTATTGTTAAAAACAATGACGCCAAATGCAAATGGATAGATCGGTGGTGGACGAAGGTAGTAATGTTTTTTTTATAATATTTATAAAAAAAAAAATTGTATCACTCAAAATAGATTGAATGAATAAACATGTTACCTATTCAATTAAATCAATTGAATATGTATATCACTGATACATTACTTTTCTGTATGAAAATATATTCACTTAGAAATATGAACACTGGCAAGACTATATGACCTTTTTAATCTGCATTATTGTTGTTAAATAAAGATGGAATCAAATTAAAATAACTATAATTCATTATTATTATTTAAAGCATCGATCAAAAGTCTAAATAACATATAATTTATATACATATATAAAATACAAATTTAACACAAGAATGAAGAACATATAATATACTTTTATAAAGTACATAACACTTTGACGATTTTTTCAAATAACATGAAATCAAAAATTTTTAAAATATTCGATTTAGAGTCCAAAAAATATACTTTTTAAATATAATTAGTATTTTTATTTTATAGAACATGTGATATCTGAATTTTTATAGGAACTTTGTGAAATCTTAATCAACACAAGTTCATATAGTAAAAGGAAATGGCTTCAATTTCTCTTTTTAAAGTAAAATAGCTATTTAATTTAATACTTTTATATAATAATAATAAATAAATAAAATCTAGAATTTTGTGTTTATATTTTGTTAATGTACAAATTTCATTATTGTTATAAAGAAAAAAGAAACTCTTTTTATGTGACAAAATAGTATATGTACAAATACAAAACAAATCATTATAATGTTAATTTTGTCTTATTATCATTAATTTGTACCCTCTTTTTAAAGGGTTTGCTTTTTTTTTTTCAAAATTTTTTTTACATATTTTTTTAATTTATTATTTTTATATTATTTACACAAAATTTAACATATTTTACATCAAATACCTTTTTCAAATCAAAATAGAAAACAAACACAACCGAAGTTAAGTCAAATTAAAATCCAAGATTTAATTAATTAATTTATTAATTAATCGTACGTGTCAGTCCAAGAATGGACGAGGAACAAAACCCAGGAAGCTCCGAGGGCGATGTCGCCGCCGGCGAGCCTGAGCCAGTCGCCGGCGAGCACCTCCACCTCCCTCTGGCAGCAGAACCGCCAGATCGCCACCGCCACGTGGAGGCCAGCGCAGCCTTTGGCGAAGAAGCTCTGGAACTGCCCGTCCTTCACGAACGCCACCATGAACAGCACCACCCCCACCCCCGACAGCAGCAGGCCGGAGAAAGATTCCGACGTCCGGATTAGCAGCCGGTCGTGCGCCGTCGACCCCACCGCCAGCGCCTCGTCGGTGTAGAACATCATCAGCCCGCCGGAGATCAGCGCCACTGCAGAATGGATCATACACATCAAGAAGAACCCACCACACCACATCTCTTATGAACAATACACCCTACGTATATGTATAGAGATATATATATATATATAATAATCCTCGTCAAGAGATTTGATTGGAATGTTAGTCCAAAAATAAACTCCCTCTGTCCGCCTCTAAGGTCATATTTACCTGTTACGTCGTTATACTTAACATTAAAAATATTTTTATATTTGTATAATTTTTTATACAAATATCATTTTATTAATATTATAAGACAACGATAAAAATATTTTTACAATTTTTTCTTAATTTGGAGTACATTTTAATATAATAATTAATTTTCAAAGATCTAACAACAAAAAAGTAAATGAGATCCTTAAACCCTAACTAATGTAATATTATTTTTTCTCATAATATATCACATTAAATATTATTTATACAAAAGATTTATATATATAGATATTATATTTTTTAATAAAAATAAATTATATAATATTCTGGCCGTGAAGTCACGAGTTCAAATGTTTTGACGCCTCACGTGACCTGTCATGCATGGTTCGCCTAGTATGACTTGTTTTATCGGGCCTAGCCTGCTGGGCATTAAATTCGGCCGACCCTTAATACTTATTTTCGGATAGCGATCGTGGATTTTCGGATTATAAAAAAATATATATATAAATAGAACGAAAATGAGTAGAGTAGTGAGTGACTGATTAGTGTTTTTGTTTGGGGCTCAATTTGTATACATAAGTAGATCAGATCGGATAAGATAATAATAATAATAATAATAATAATTGAGGTTGAAATGGGCATGGATAAATGGACCATGTACGTCATGTATGTATTTATTTTATTTAAATAGATATTTATATTAATTAATAATATCTCATTTGGATTGGATGAGGTTATTGCCGACACCATGTCATACCATTGCTTGTCCTATTCTTTTTCTCCATTTATTTATTTATTTATTTTTATGACTTGGGAACCCAAAAATGCGCACTGGTCAACTCCTGGCTGAATCTAATACCCTGTAAATTAGGTCCGACGAAAAAGTCACATTAGGCAAACTATGTGTAGCAGGTGACCGGAGGCGTCGGGGGTTTGAACCCATTTCTTATTTCTTTAAACCCCTGGCCGAATCTAATACCCTGTAAATTAGATCCGACGAAAAAGTCACACTAGACGAACTATGTGTAGCAGGTGACAGGAGGTGTCGGGGGGTTTGAACCCATTTCTTATTTCTTTCTTCGTTATCGCTAGGCGAACTATGCGTGACACGTGAACTGAGACATCGTGGGTTTGAACCCACGACTTTACATTCACGAGTCTAACCTCGCGTCTTTCTTTTTAAAAATAATAATAAAAAAAATTATTTATCTATAATTTCTATTCTTATTACAATAATTATTTTGCTAATGAATTTCTACTTGTTCCACCATTTATTATAAACTTCTTAATAAACACTACAAATCATATTTTATGCCTCACTAACATTATTGTTGACGGAATTTTCGAGGAATTTTTATCCTCGCAATCCCACTCCTCGATAATTCAAAAGCCACGAAAATTTTCTTGCAAATATTTCCTAAGGATTTCTGTGAGGGAATATACTCTCACAAAAATTATTCGCAAATCTATTTTTGATTTATATTCATTTCTCTATATAAAAAAGAATCCATCGAAATATTTTTCAAATGACCCCCAAAATAGCTCATTTCGAAATTTTACAGTCTCAAATAATTACACTTATAATATAGAAAGTTATTTCAATAATCATCCAACTTTTGGGAACCTATTTTTATTAATAATATATATAACAAATACTATAAATATATCCATAATATTGAAATATATTTATATATAATGATATTTGTTGGACTTGTATTTAAATTTGAATTTTTTTATTTAAATTTTAATTTAAATATACTTTAATGTGATATTTTAATAATTTTATTAAAAAAATATATGTTTTCATTAAGGGTGTGTTTGTTTGGGGATTGGATTTTAAATATACTATTCATTCAATTTTTTTCTCAAAAAATCAAATCAAACACCTATTTTTCATTTTCTATATTATACTAAAAATCAATTTTACATTCAAAACATCGCATCAACACCTATTTATATCACATCATACAACTATTCAAATTCAAAATTTTTATTATTCAAATCTCAACTCAAAATCCAAACCCCCAAACAAAACACACCTATAGAACTAAAAAACCCTAGAAAATGTTTTAAAAAATTATATCTTTATTTATTTACATATTAAAAAAAAATAAAATCAAGCCTCTTTTTTATTTTTGTACGAAGCCCATCAAAATTTATGATCATAATTATTTGACATAATATAAATAGATATATTGATATAATATTTTAAAACTAAAATTAAATATTTATATAATGTGAAAAATAAAATCTATTAATATTTAATTTAATATTTTTGTAAGAAAAAAAAAGTTTTATAAATAGAAAGAAAAAAAAACTTGCAAACAAACACAAACAGTCAAACACAAATATGTTATATCTTGTATATATTTAGCTGATGTAACATGTTATATATAGTATATATTTCGTTGATGTATCTATTGTTATTCATCGCCCAGTTATTGCCGTCATTTCTATTTTTACGGAAGGGTTATATTTTCGACTCTAATTTTGTTGAGAGTTTTATTTTTTTTACTTTAGCTCCGTTATAAACGAGAGAATCTTTTTTTTTTTTTTACTCTAACTTTATTGCGATTGAGCAAATTTCATTATCGATTATAACTTTGTTGTTAACGAGCAAGTCATATTTTTACTCTAATAGTATTGAGAATTCTGTTTCTTACGGTTGTTAAAGAGTTTTATTTAGTAGATAATTCCAACAACATCACTTTCATCTCGTTTTAGGCAAACTTAAATTACTTCTATCATATGAAGAGAAATGCTATCTTATTTAAAAAATTAATAAACAATTATAAATATATATACGTCATTATGAATGAAATATATATATATAAATATATATAGGATGTGAGATTGAGTATTGGATTTTAAATTTTGAATAATAAAATTTTAAATTAAACTTGTTATTTAATAATATATATATTTATGCGATATTTTAAATGTAAATTTTATTTTTATATAATATAAAAAATAAATATTTAATTTAATATTTTTTAAAACAAAAATTTATGAATAATAAAAATTAAGGCCAAACTGACCCCAACAAACACAACCATAAAGACTTATTGAAACAACAATTGGTACCTTAGAGTATATATATATATATATATTATTTATGTCCATCTATTTTCAAGAGGATTTTTTTTTTTTTTTTTTTTTTTTTCAATTCCAACAATAAAAAGATACACAGTGGCTTAGTTTTAGAAGCCAATGCTGGGTGCAAGCAAGGCCTAGTCCATAACAACTATTTATAATTTTTTTTTTAAAAAAAAAACAAATATTATTAATATAGAAAAATTAAAAGCATGAGATCAACAAATAGAAATAAAAATTATAAATAAATCATATCTTAAAATGGTTTAAAAATAATTATAAATTTTAATTAGAATAATAATTTTGAGTTGATCTAACCAAATTTTAATTTGGACTTGAAAACTTAAACCCAGCTACTACCCGATTCAAATTGTCCGGCCAGGCTAGCCTAATTTTTAATTTTGTAAAATATGTTTTTGCATAAATTTGTATTAAAAGATAAATTATGTTAATTTAATAAATATAATTATGATAAAAAAATAATATATTTATTATAAATAAAAATTCTAACACTAACTATATGATTAATTTATTATATATTTATAATATATTTAAAAATAGTTAATATTAAAATTTATTTCATAAATCATATTGAGTCAGAGATGACATGGTTTGCACAAGTTCAGACACAATCTGAATTTTAAAATTAAAATGTTAGATACTAAATTAATTATATAGTTAGTGTTAAAATGGAGCATATATACCAATACTAAATGCAATTTCTGGATGGCTAATTGTTAGATACAATAAACTTACAATAATGTTTTTCTACAACTTCTGATAATGTCATCTTCATTAACATATTTCTAACAGTTTATCGTATTGTCTGAACGATTTTTTAACAACTTTAGAACTCTATATATCAAATTTATGCATCATGTTCTTCACATATTTGGTCTGAATCAAGAAAATTTCATCACAAAATTGTTTAATTTATAATCCGATAAAAGTAATTTCGTTCATCACTCATGCTTATCTTAAATTTAAAATACATGAACTTTACATATTCATTCTTTAAATACTAAAGTCATACATCCAAAGGCAATATCATTATAAAAAGTTGGGCAATAATCAAATTAATACCTTTGTGTGTTTGCTTGGGGGTTTGGATTTTGAGTTGAGATTTGAATAGTAAAAATTTTGAATTTGAATAGCTGTATGATGTGATATAAGTAGATGTTGATGTGGTGTTTTGAATGTAAAATTGATTTTTAGTATAATATAAAAAAATAAAAATAGGTGTTTAATTTGATATTTTTTAGGGGATGAGGGAAATTGGATGAATAGTTGGATCTAAATCCAAACACACCAATAATTTTTTTGAACAATGTCTTATTAATTGATCTTCCTATGTACACTCTTTTTCAATAGAAAAATTGAGTCTATATACAAAATTAGGGGGCTTGCTTCAATTTAGACAATAATTTTGGTTTTTTAGCACTTATATATTTTTAAAGATATCATATCATATATTTCCTCGGTTCTTATAGTTTCATTTATCTTTTGCTTAACATTAAAATATTATTATATTTTGTATAATTTTTTTGCACAAATGTCATGTCATAGTAATATTAGATACTAATAGAAGTATTTTTTGTCATTTTTTTTTAATTTACGTTACATTTTTATATAATAATTAATATTCAAAATCAATACGTAAAAAAAGTAAATGAGATTTTTAGAGCTGGAATGACATAATATATTATTATTATTATTAATATATCACATTAAATACTATTTTTTATTATTTTAATTTCTTATTTTTAAAAACTAAAATTCCTAAAAATCTCTTGTATGAGCGGAGTGTTTAAGTTTGGAGAATGTGTATGCCACTAGTAAATTAATGTTTTTTTCAATCTACTAACGTGCGTTTGTTTGAGGGTTTGAATTTTGAGTTGAGATTTGAATAATAAAAATTTTGAATTTGAATAATTGTAAGATGTGATATAAATAGGTGTTGATGTGATGTTTTGAATGTAAAATTGATTTTTAGTATAATATAAAAAATAAAAAATAGGTGTTTAATTTGATTTTTTGGAAAAAAATGGAATGAACAGTGAATTTAAAATTCAATCCCAAACAAACACAACCTAAAAGGATTCACGTTATTATAGGTATTATAATTTAAGTAAAATATAACCGATAAATAATTAAATAATATATTAATAAAAATAATTATAAATTAAATTAAAATAATTTAATTAAATTAAAAAATATATAAATTATAAAATATAATTAAAATATATAATTATTTTTTAAAAAAATAAAAACACAAATTATATAAAACAGACAATGAACAATTTATGTGTGACAAAAAAAAATAAACAAAGAGAGGGCACGTTTCCCATGGCCGATCAGTGACAGTGCATGTACCATGACGAGTGACGATTGCATTTTAATTACTAATTAAAATATAATCAATCACATTATTAATATCCAACTTTGCACTTTGCATCATCACAATTAGCTTAATTAAATAAAAAAACTCCAACTTTTCCCTATAAATATAAATATAATAATTAAAACTTCACATAGATGTGTGTATATTGAATCATTCTGTTATCTTTATTTATTAATTATTCTTGATTTGTAACATGTTGTCAAGTGGTGTCCATTAATTTCTGATTATTATTATTTTTTTTCATAAAAACAAAAAATTGAAGTTGTGGCGACTGTCATCGGAAAATTCACGTTGGCCCCACATAAAAATGATGTCTTTTTAATTTAAAATTATTATTATTTCATTTTATATTTTAACAGAGCAACATAAGACCTGCCCAGAATGGAAACGATAAATAACTTATACTATGTACGGAACGTGCGGGTGGCGAAGAGCCACGTAGCCGTTGCGATGAATGTGGTTCAGAACATCTCAAAATCTGCTTAGGTTTTCCAACATTTATTATTACATATAGACTGTGCAGAAGTAATAATAAAATATACAATAAAAAAAATAAAAGAATTTATAGAAAAAGAATAAAATAATCTTGCAGAAAAATACCACGGTGCATTTCCAAGCAATGGCCTGCGATTTTTTGATCTCTTTCTGGGTTTTGTTCTTCTTTTCTTTTTCTTTTTTTATTGTGCTGCGGAGAAGAAAGATACAAATGTTTGGATTGCTATTATTATTTTTTAATTTTAATTAATTTTGTGGGTGGAATATTGAATGGTGTTTTGGGGATTCAAACGGGCTGTGAGTATCTATTTGTGTGGTTCTTGTTCTTTTGTTTGTTTCTCTCTCTTTCTTCCTCTCTCTCTCTCTCTCTCTCTCATGTCCATAGTTGTCGAAACTTGGTGCTGCTTGCTGTGTTCCTCTCTCTGTGTTCATACTGCTCCTAATTTGTTTGCATCTGTCCCTGATGTGTGTTTTCTCTGATTTTCCGATAGCCGCCCTTTGAGAAGGGTTTTCTTCAGTTGTCGGCTTTCATGGCGTTCTTACACCTGTTGATGATCGATGGCGGTTCTATCCGCGTGACGCTTGTCTGAATTTCGTTTCTGTGTATGATCCATTGCCAAGTAAGCGTAGTCAGGTACAGGTCCTACTTCTAAGCGTAGTCAGGTACAGGTCCTACTTTTTTTATGGCGGCGATTTCGCGACTTATTTGATCGGAGAATTTACCGGCGGCGGAGGAAAAAAGAAAAGGCTTAGAATCCTCAGGGTTAAAATCGACCGTTCGATTCTGTATGTGTAGTCTGTGTTTGTGTGCTGGGGTTTGTTCACTGCTTAAGATAGTCGGCGGCGGCGGTTATGGATGGTTCGTCGGAGTCCGGTTGGCCGCGGTCGGATAATTCGACCGGGTTGAATTCTTCGTCGTTGTTGGACCGGAATCCCCGAGCCGCCCGGGCGAGGTCCTCCGGCGACAACACGTCTCGTGATTCCGGCGGGTTTTTGTCTTCGAGGAAAGGGAGGGATAAAACCCTGTGGCCTCAGGTAAGTCATCTCAGAGCTCCGTTTGGCGACTGCGGCGTTGGCGTCGGCGGCGGCGGCGGCGGAAGCGTTGGCGTAGCGGCGGAATGTAAAGATGTTAGTCTTAGGCAGTGGTTGGATACTCCTGGAAGAAAAGTGGATGCCCTAGAATGCCTTCACATTTTTTCCCAAATTGCAGACATTGTGAACCGCGCGCATTCCCAAGGCATCGTCGTCCACAACGTTCGCCCCTCCTGCTTCACAATTTCCTCATTTAATCGCGTCACTTTCGCAGAATCGCCGTCCAATTACTCCGATTGCGCCTCCGACTCGCTCGATTGCGGATCGAATCCTCAAATGGCTGAGTTCAAGGATTCGTCGCCGCCTCCGGCAATGCATTTCTCCGGAAACCTGAGGAGGCATAATTCTACACTGAAACAAATTTTGCTTGTGGAACCGAATTGGTACCGGAGTCCCGAGGAGGCCGCCGGCGCCCCTACCTCTTGCGCTTCCGACATTTACCAGCTCGGCGTGTTGCTGTTTGAGGTACAATAAATACATAGGGACCTTCGTCTTCCCTAATTGTTGACGAGTTTTATTCCTGCTTGCTTATTTTCGATGTATGAATCAACATTTAGCTGTATCCATCCATTTTTATGCATGATCACAGCTGTTTTACGCATTCGATTCGCTGGAAGAGAAGAGCACAACAATGGCAAGTTTGAGACACCGGGTGCTCCCTCCGCAGATGCTTCTCACATGGCCTAAACAAACTTCCTTCTGCCTGTGGCTGCTCCATCCCGAGCCGAGTTGCCGACCTAAAATGAGGTGCAAATTTGTTATTGTTGTTGAAGCTTCTGCAATTTCTTTCTAACCTATTGTATATAAATTTTATGTTCTCCATTGATGTCTGTAATACATTTTAGAGTTCATGTCATTGTATTATGCGGAATTGATAGCTGAGCAGTTGTCATCTCTTCTTCAATCATACAAAGGTCTATGAATTACGAACATTTTTCTTCTGTGGAGCAAGAAATTGGTCGAATCGAATGTTGTTGCTATTATTTCTTGGTAGTTTCAATGTTCATTCACTTTGCAAAATATCGGTGAACTTGATTGCTGATGCTAATGCTTTTTCGAACTGCTTAACAGTGAGCTGTTGCACAGTGAGTTTTTAAACGAACCAAGAGATGACATAGAGGAACGAGAAGCTGCTCTAGAACTACGGGAGAAGATAGAGGAGCAGGAATTGTTGCTGGAATTCCTTCTTTTATTGCAACAAAGAAAGCAAGACGCAACTGATAGCTTGAACGAGACAATATCATTCATATCTTCCGACATTGAGGAAGCAACAAACATGCAGACAGCTCTCAGGGCAAAAGCTGACCCGAACTTGGATCCGAGCCAGAATTCTACAGCCGGCCCCCTTTCTGTGAACATGACAGACGATGATGATTCTGGCTTCTCCGGCTCCAGAAAGCGCGTTCGCCAAGGTCTTTGCATTGGAAATTCACGTGAATCCAATAACCATCCGGATGATCATCATAAGTCGGAGAGACATCAAGCAAGTGCTCTCCCGAAAAGCAGTAGGCTAATGAAGAATTTCAGGAAATTCGAGTCTGCTTATTTTTTGACGAGGCGCAGGTTTGTAAAACCGGCTGGCGGATTGTTGGCCAGGCCTTCTCCACTGAGCAGCGGCGGTCGAGGATCCATTGTTGCAACCGAAAGAAGTTCTATCAGTAATCAATCATTGAAAGAGCGGCCCAACGAACTTGGGCAGAGAGGATGGGTAAATACATTCCTGGAAGGGTTATCGAAGTACTTGTCGTATAGTTCGCTAAAAGTTAAAGCAAACTTAAAGCAAGGAGATCTCCTAAACTCTTCCAACCTGGTATGCTCGCTTAGTTTTGACCGCGACGGGGAATTTTTCGCCACTGCTGGAGTAAATAAGAAGATCAAAGTGTTCGACTATAACTCCATATTGAGCGAAGATCGCGACATTCATTATCCTGTGGTTGAGATGTCAGGTAGGTCGAAGCTCAGCAGCACATGCTGGAATGGATACATCAAAGGCCAAATTGCTTCGAGTAACTTCGATGGAGTCGTGCAGGTAAATTTAAACTTGAAAAATAGGCGTCCTACTTCAAAAGCTATTTTTCGAAAATCATCCCAACTATTAATCTATTTATTTATTTTCAGGTGTGGGATGTCTCGAGAAGGCAGACATTCATAGAAATGAAAGAACACGAACGGCGCGTGTGGTCTGTGGACTTTTCAGTGGCTGATCCGACGCTGCTGGCCAGCGGGAGCGACGACGGTTCTGTTAAGCTTTGGAATATCAATCAGGCAATTCTATTTTCACACTTGGTGTATGTCAGCTTTGAAACTGAACGTACTACAGCATATCAAGTTATCGTTGTTGTCTGTGTTCGATTCTGGTTTTGCATATAGTTTCCTTGTTCTAATACGCGGCAAAACTGCAGGGGGCAAGTCTCGGTACCATCAGGACGAAGGCCAATGTCTGCTGTGTTCAGTTCCCAACTGACTCTGGCCGTTCTCTTGCATTCGGCTCGGCGGATCATAAAATATATTACTATGATCTTCGCAACTCGAAGATGCCTCTCTGTACTCTCGTCGGGCACAATAAAACCGTGAGCTATGTTAAGTTCATTGATTCGACCACGCTTGTGTCTGCATCCACGGACAACACGCTAAAACTGTGGGATTTGTCGATGTGCACTTCGAGAGTTCTGGATTGTCCGCTTCAGTCATTTACGGGACACCTGAATATAAAGGTATTATGCACTTATATTGAATTGTTGCGTCGCAGATTGTTCAGTGTATGATCTTGTACGATATTTGACACTAGAATGATGTAAATTTCAGAATTTTGTCGGCTTGTCTGTATCCGAAGGCTATATTGCTACTGGCTCCGAAACAAATGAGGTATCTCCTACATAACCGATTCACATTGTTGCTCGAATTGTAATGCGATAGTATCCTCTATATATGCTTAGGCCTGAAACTGTAGTTTTCGCTGTCGGCTTACGAACTTTCCGAATGTTGCAGGTTTACGTTTACCACAAGGCTTTCCCAATGCCTGCGCTGTCTTTTAAATTCAACAGCACAGATCCTCTTTCGGGCGACGAAGTGGACGACACTGCACAGTTCATCTCGTCCGTTTGCTGGCGCGGGCAATCTTCCACCTTAGTTGCCGCAAACACCATGGGAAACATCAAGCTTTTGGAGATGGCTTGACCGACGCAACCAAAGCCCGAATGGCAACTGATACAAATGCACAATGCCGGGACCGAATCAAGCAGACGTCGACAACGACGACGACAACGACAGCCAGGCAGGCGAGAGGTACTTCAGTAGAAAACTGTTTTCTACTAGAAAAAATTTTTGGCCCTACTGTAGAGTACACCACACTGGTTTTTTTTAACTGTAAGAAAGATTCGGATGCGTATGTTGTCCATTGTAAAAAGAACAAAAAAGGTTTGGGGAGAAATGTCTATACATTGATTGATGATTTCACCATGTCTAAATACAGGACAAGTTTCAGACCACAAAAGGTACCAATCGATCGAAAACACAAAAACAATTTGGATGCAATTTTAGTGCCACTTTGACTCACAAAAATGGTGGCAAAAATGCATTATTGCTGGAGGATCTGTGGATAAATATGGTAAAATTTAATGATCAATGATACAGTGAAAATGGAACTAACTGCCTCTGCCTAGCTAGCTAAGTACAGGGAGGTTGAGTTACCCTATCTGACATTAGCTTATTTATAAGCTTTTTAAGCCTCTCGGCGCCGGGGCCCGGCCGGAGCTTTGTCGGATTTCCGACCTTGGAACACTTAGGTTTGCCTTTGCACCATCCGCCGGGGACGAAGCTCTCGTTTTTTCGCCAGAGGACTTCAACGTCGATCTTGCGCAGGACGGCGGAGTTCATCTTGAATTTGCGGGCGAATGGTGCACCGCTTTCTAGCATGTCGCCAGTGTCGTTTAGGGTCAGCGTCCGAGGGTGCTGCTGCGGGGGGTCGTCCCAGGAGATGAAATGCATGTCGTGGTTGACGACAGTCGATATGAATCGGGGGCTGTTGCAGATTACGGTCTGGAAGTAGAACTCGGGAGAGGACACGAAATTCGTGTAGTACATGAGGAGGGTTCTCGGGAGATTGTCCGTCCCCCATATGCAGAAGTCGACGAATGCCCGGGATAAGACTGTCCAAGCTGAACCTGCAACACCAGGAATATGTCATCGTCATGGTGGCTGTTGTAATCATCATCGTTTCGGATCGATGTGTGTACCTACCGGTGAACAATTTGAATGCGGTAGGTAAGTTCCTCTTCGGATCGGCCCAAAATATGTCGCTTTTGTTTCTCTCGTAGAGCCCGGGATCGACGATCAGAGGCATCCCTCTCTCGGTCCTGCATCGAAGCCACATTTTCATACATGAAAATTTTTCAGACAATGGCGCGCCAACGACTACTACCAACTTACGCTTTCCAGCCCAAGTCGCTCGTGTGCTCGACGAAATTGAGGTTGCGCTCAAGACTTGAAAATGTGTGAATCAGATCTGAGACAGAAGCCAATATCAGTAATCGAATCGACAAAAAAAAAAAAAAAAGCAGTCGAGGAGGACGGCGCGCACCATCTTGAGTCACCAACGGATAATCGGAGGCGCTGAGATTAATAAACCAATCCCAATCCCGAATCCTCCTCAGAAAAATCGCGCAAGCATGGAGCGTATTTGAGACCATCGTTGGCCCTCTATACGTAACCATGTTCGCCTTCTCGTTCATATAGATATTCCCGACCTGTCTAAAAAGTGTATGGTTCTTCACGCGGCGTGCGAGCTCCAACCTCTCCTCCAACGGCGCCTCGAGGTCCAAATGCACGACGTAATAGTTCCACGGATGGTAGAGCACGTGGAGAGTCCTCCACAGCTTCTCCAAATCTCCGCGCGACCCGGAGATCAAGTAGGCGAACTTGGGAGGGGGCGGGGGCGGGGAAGGTGTCGATATATGAGAAGTTTGATTCATCACGGCATGTCCGTGGAGCAGCGAAGAAGCGAGCAAATTGATTGTGTTCACCGATGAGATTAGCCCCATGTTGAACGACGTCGCAAGGAGAAACACGCAAATCAGCGAGGTTATAACTATCGGGAACACCCATTTTCTCTCCACGCCGCCGCCGTACCCCATTGGCAAAGCCTTCGAGCATCGGCTCCACCAGGAGTTCCGTAATCGAAGATCCTCCAGCCTTAAGGCCACCGGATTGATCGATTTATGGATGTTGCCGACTCCCTCGATTGAATCGAGGATCGATCAATCAATGCAGCTGCTGTTTAATCGAAAAAAACATGAAAACAGAGTTGATTAATGTGCAGAGAGAACAGTGTAGCCATTGATGAACTCTGCAACAGATGTAAAAGAACAAATCCGAGCAATCTACGAGCCCTAATTTCGGATCGAAATCATACACACCACATGAGAATAATGAATGCTTATAAGTTATAACAAACATCAACAAAAGTAGTCGATAATTCTCAAAAATTGGATCATCAACACAAGCTTATCCCACACGATTCTCCCAAAACGAAATCCCTAAAAAATAAAAAAAAAAAAAAAAAAAACGTTCACAGGGCATGAATTGCATGAAGCTTAGGGAAACACTATTCCAAAGAAACACACTACAGTTACACATCAACAACAACAACTCACAGACCTAACAAAGGATCAAAACATATGAATTAATAATTATAATAATAAAACAAACATACCTGTTTCCTTCGAAAACGCAGTGGAGCGGAGAGATGGATCTACAGTGAAATCAATAAATTACTATCGAACAACGAAGGCCATGCTGGAATAATAATAACAAAAACAGCAACAATGGCGATCGATTCGATGAATAAGAATTCTGGAATTCGATAGATAGGTAGATTACGTGGGATAAACCAGTTCCAGATTAAGGAGTGGGTGAGATATGTGTGCAAATTTCTGTTGCTGTTTCGTTGGGCCAATCTTTTTTTTTTTTTTTTTTTGTTGAAAAAAAAAAATTAAATTTTTTTTTGAAAAAAATAAATAAATAAAAGTTTAAGAAAATAAAATTGTTGAAGATTTAAAGAACGGAAAAGCATTTAATCATGCTGTTTTTTCGTTTGACCGAAAACTCAAAAGAACGAATCCCCATTTTTTCCGATAATTTTTTTGAAGGTGTTTTTGTTTTCTTGATACTTGAGTAAGAGTTCTCTTGGTTTCTATTATTTATTTATTTATTTATTTATTATTATTATTATTATTATTTTATTAAGTTCTTTGTAATTGTATAAAAATAATAGCAGATGATTCTTCTGGAACATTGGCCTGCAATAAGATTTTATTGAATTGTTTTTAAATTTTTATATTTGCATGTACGTTGAATTAAAATATTTTAAGTACGTAAACCCTAATCAGTAATATATTATTACTAGCATCGTCTCATATGCACGGCTTTATATTATTATTGTATTCATAACATGTTAATTTATTTATTTTTTTAATTTAGATGTATAATACATATATTTTTTTCACACTGAGAACGACTCAAAGAGCAGAACGAATATTATAAAATAAATTAAATAAAATTATTTTTAATTTAATAGTCGAATTAATTCCGTAAAATTTCAATCATAATTATTTATTTAGTCTTATAAGTTATATTTACCGTATAATTTATCAGCTAAATTACACCAAAATTCACGTGTAATTTTACCATAAAATCTCGTTCTTTCCAAAGTGCGTCAAACTTTCTCATTTTCATAAACTTTGAGTCTTACCCCTCCGCTGTTCTTATTTAACGGTGTTTGACGGGCACGCCCAAAATACGAATAAGTTTTACTATTTTTATTTCTAAACCCTTAAATTACTTATTGGTATTATTTAACATCAAAAAATAATAATTATACTTCAAAATAATTATTTTTAAACATAAGATAAATAAATATATTTATAATTTTAAAAATTTATGAATTATTAATATAAAATTCTTTCATAATTTGAAGGCTAGGTCAAACACCGTACGCAAAGTTTATGAAAAAAAAAATTTGATAAATTTTAAAAGAATAAAGAATTTTGCATGAAATTAGTGACGAATTTTTTGCAATTTAACATAATTTATTTTCTATTACAATTTTATTTTTATTTATATATTGTAGTAGGATATTAGCAATATTATAATTTTAATATTTCTTGTTGTCACTTTCTTTAAAATTCCTTCTTTACCCTATCGTCATTTTACCAAACACACCCTAATTATCCAATCCCTATTCGCAAATTAAACCCTACCCGAACCCGCACAGCTCTTTCTCGCTCTCGCGCCTCTCTCTCGCACCTATCGATCGAGCCCCCTCCACCGCCGGCGTCGCCCTCTTTCAGCGCCGCCGTCTTCCATCCGCCGGAGTCGTCCATTGCCCAGTCCGTCATCGTCTCCCCCTCGCTTCTTCTCCTCGCCTTCGATTCGACAACCGCCTCCAAGCCCGACGCCGGCGTTCCTCCTTCGTCGCAGTCCTTCCGCCGCTCCACTGCTCTGTCCGCAATATTTTCATTATAGTATGCAATTTTGGTGATAAAAATGCTTTGTATTAAGTTGCTTATTTTTATACTAATTTGCTTTTGCTCTCATATGTTCTTTCACTAGTTTTTTCATGGAAAATGAGCGTTGTCTGTAAAAACTTCTGATATATTCTGTTAATGTATTTGTTCTTTTTCTTTCAGCTTCTTATGTTAATCCAGGTCTTTGTGTCGACTAGATCAACTCTTACTATTCACCACATCCACAACCAACTCTACATGGTGAGCGTTGGATTGACATGATAAAAAGTTCTATTGTGTATATGCTTTAAATCAATATATAAGTATATCATAGGTCTTCCTGTGTCCAAAGCACAGCTGTTTGGGAATTGTTTGCTTCGTTGCATGGTTTGTTACTAGAAATTTACCAAAATTTACTTCCATGCTTAGATTGTTCAAATTTGGATTTAATATGGACTTAGATTGGTTTGTTGTGTTTTTTTACTGTTGTATTTGACCCTGTCTGCTTAGAGGTTATATTTGTTAGTTCTTGGCAATGTATTTGTTTGTATGTGTCATGTTTGGCTACTTGTACTTGTATTTTTGTTTTTGTTATGTCTCGATATATCTATCAGTTAAATGTAATGGATACATACTTTAAAAGTAGGGATAGTCTTAGGGTGTGTTTGTTTGAGGGTTTGGATTTTGAGTTGGGATTTGAATAGTAAAAATTTTGAATTTGAATAATTGTATGATGTGATATAAATAGGTGTTGATGTGATGTTTTGAATGTAAAATTGATTTTTAGTATAATATAAAAAATGAAAAATAGGTGTTTGATTTGATATTTTTTGGGAAAAAAAATAGGATGAATAGTGAAAATCCAAACAAATCCCTCAAACAAACACACCCTTGATATCTTTATGAATGAGCAGGACATGATAAAATAGCAAACCTATGCTAATAAGTTGCAGTTTTATGGTTAATTGGTAGTTTTTGAATTTGTTACAATTATACATTGTTGTATTGATATTAAAAATAATATATATGATCACATCATTCAGTTTTGATATACATATATTTATTTTTAATATCACTTATAAAACACTAAAATATATGTAATCGAATACTATCCCATTTGATCTTATAGTAAGCATTTTAAAGAATAACTTTGTTAATGAGAAACTTATGTTGTTACGTTTAGGGTTCATGAGATGAGATAGTGGTGGTCTGAATGACAAACTATTGGAAAGGCATGTGGTTAGGTAGCAAGAATGCATTGAGATATTTAGAGGCTGTTTCAAAATTCTCAAGTTTGCAATGGGTTGCCCAATCATCTTCCTATTCAGATATTCCTTACAAGAAAAAGAAGATAGCACCTCTACTGGTAAATTGCCTCTCTCTTCTCACAATACTTCATATTTTCACATGAATTTGTCTTCGACTATGTACAGAACTAAGTGTAGTTAACTCACTCTTGTTTAATGAATATGTCTGTGCTTGTTCCCTGTTTTGATGTAGGAGCGCAAAATGATAGATCGATTTAGCTTATGGGCTAAAGGAGGTGATGGAGGCAATGGTTGTTCCAGCTTTCGTCGCAGCCGCCATGATCGCCGAGGGACCCCTGATGGTAGTTCTTTGTCACTATCCTAGAAATGTACTGATTATATAGTATCCACTGATTAATTTTTTAGCCACTTCACAATGTTTCTTTAACCTGTTAAAATCATTGCTCTTTTTTCTTTCTGGGTACAGATCCAATCAACTATTAATTGAGGTAAATTAATGGCCAAACAAAAATGTTAGGTTTGTCTTAATTAAGATTGAGTTTATAGAATCCCTTGTGAGAATACATTGAAATTCACTTATTTGCTTCGGATTTGATCAATTTCTTTGGCAAATTAAGAAGACTATTGCAGTGGCCATCCTTCCAATAGCACCTTTTCTTAATTTGATATCTACTTGATGCAGGTGGGAGTGGTGGGAGAGGTGGTGATGTAATCCTTGAATGTTCAACGGATGTTTGGGATTTCAGCAGTTTACAACACCATGTTGTGAGTTACTTTTTATTTTCTTATTCTGTTTTGTTATTTTTGCATTCATTTCCATGGCCCAATGTTTTTCTTTTTCGAATATTTCACATATGAAGATGCTACACTAACCTCTTTCTAATACATTTGAGATTGTTTCAGAATGCAAAGAGAGGAGGGCATGGGGCTCCCAAAAATATGATTGGAAGCCGAGGAGCCGATAAGGTTGTTCTGTAATTCTTAACTGCAAATTCTAAGGTTTAGCTCCATTACACATGTTTATTTAGAACACTTGATGCATTGGACTGAAAAGAAGTTCATCTGATAGGTTGTTTTGGTGCCTGTCGGCACTGTTATTCATCTTTTAGAGGGAGAACTTCCTTCCGCTGTCGAGAAGAAGTCATCTGGAGCTACAGATCCTTGGGACATTCCTGGTAAACTTGAGTCCACTTCTTCTGAATCTTCTCAACAATCTTGTACCAATAGAACCGTGGATTCGGAGAATGCTGGAATTGATGACAAGAGTGCACCCCTGCTGAGCAACCAAACCTTAAAGAGATCTCCGCGCGCTCCACAGATGAAGGGTTCTCGATTTTCACCTCCAATAGCTAAAACCAAGAACAATCCCGAAGCCAGTTCATTTCAGAAGGTAAAAGCCTATAGTGTTCAGGAAGAATCGGAAGGTGAAGCAGATATATCTGGACCTGAGAGTGATGAAAATTCCGACAGGGAAGATCACGAAGGGACAGATGATATACAATACAATGTTGCTGAATTAACAGAGCCTGGTGAACGTGTAACTGTCGCTTTAGGAGGCGGTGGCGGCTTTGGCAACGTGCAATCTTCTAAGCGTTCTAAAATGTCCATGACCACAGATTCAAAAGTCGACCTCCCTGATAATGAAGACACCATTCCAAGTCATGTTGGATTTCCCGGTTCTGAAACCGTCTTATTGCTAGAACTCAAGAGTATTGCTGATGTGGGCTTTGTAGGGATGCCAAATGCCGGTAAAAGCACACTTCTTGGAGCTTTATCGAGAGCTAAGCCCGTAGTTGGCCATTATGCCTTCACTACCTTAAGGCCCAATCTAGGGAACTTAAAATACGACGATATTTCCATCACTGTAGCCGACATCCCTGGGCTCATAAGGGGAGCACATGAAAATCGAGGGCTTGGACATCATTTTTTACGCCATATCGAACGCACCAAGGTCTTGGCTTATGTCGTGGATCTGGCTGCGGCCACAGATGGTAGAAAGGGCATACCTCCATGGCAACAACTGAAAGATTTGATGCTTGAACTGGAGATGTATCGGGAGGGCTTGTCAGATCGACCGTCGTTGGTTGTGGCCAATAAAATCGACGAGACGGGGGCTGCCGAGGTATACGAAGAATTAAAACAGAGGGTGCCTGGTGTCCCAATCTTCCCAGTTTGTGCTGTTTTGGAAGAAGGAATTCCAGAGTTGAAAGCTGGGCTGAAAATGCTTGTCAATGGAGAAGAGAAATTTGGTACACTCAAACTAGATGGTATTTTATGATGATGCTTATTTTTAACATATAATTTCAATTAATATAGCATTTGTAGTTGTGTGTGACATTATATTGACAGAACAATAACAATTCATTAGTATTTCAATTAAATCAAGGAAATTAACATTATATAACTAATCAAATATTATTTCCATAATTCTGTATCCACCACCATTCACTTTCAGTACTCGGGAGGATCGTCGCCGCCGTCGTCAGCCATCATTAGCGGCGGAGGGCTCATCCCCGGCGGAATATCCTGGGGCAGTGGCGGAAACTGGAAGCCCGGCATTGGCGGGAACGGGAACGGGAATTGGGGCAGCGGGAATGGCAAGTTTGGCATCGGAGGGAACTGGTAGGGGAACGGGAACTGAAAGGGCTGTGCGGCGGCGGAGTTGGCCGTCAGGAGGAGCGCCGCCGCCGTCAGGACCATCAACAGTTTCGCCATTGCTGAAGAACTCAGGTGTGTATTGTATGTATGTATGTGTGTGAGAGAGAGAGAGAAAGAAAGAGTGCTCATTTATAGGGGAAGGGGTGACAGTTAGCAGTTGGGAAGAATGCATGGGTATTTAATTTTACCTTTATTTAATAAAGGTTGAATTAAATATTATCGATTTACAGGGTTTGTTTGGTAGGAGGTTTGACAATTTGGTTTTGACAATTTGGTTTGAATTTGGTTTGTATTTTTCTTTTTTTTTTTTTTTGTTCCTTTATGTTATTAGGTATGGTTTGAGTTTTTAGGAATTTTGATATGTATTGATTTGATTAATTAATAAATATAATAATATAAATATGTATTAAATTACATTTATGAAATTAATAATCGTGTAATTGAATATTAATTTATTTTCATCATAAAATTTTATTTTTGCAAGCGAGCAAATTTTCTCATAAATAGAAAAGAAAACTAAAAAAACACACATATACAATACTAGCACAACAGAAGTCGGAATCAACAGAATTATTCAAACATATTTCCATCTGGGACAACTGCAGTGAACTCCGGCGATTCTTTTTTTGATCTTTCATTGGAGATTAAGGGACAATGATTTCGACGTAGCCCAAGATGCGAAATGACTTATGGTAACCCGAAATCAACACAAGAAAATATTATATTTCTTACCGGAAAACTTCACCAACTTGTAATACATAGTTGCACTGTCGACTAAATAATATGAATATATATTGTAGTTACAAGGGCAATAAAAAAGGCCATATGGCTCAAGGGCCTATTGATTGAAATTGGATATGATACTTAAAATATGTGGTACATATATTTTTCGATAATCAATCATCTATTCGATTGTATAAAAATTTTATTTTTACGATAAAACCAAGTATGTTGATATTATATTCTATTTTATTTGAGATATAATTGCAAAATTTTTTATAAAACTTGAAGAAATACCTTCATAATTTAACTCTACCGATATAGGGACAAAACCTCTGTCTGTTTTCAAATTTGAATGATGCCTAAAAATTTTAAATTTCAAATCCAATTAGTTGTTTACTACATCCTATTTTGCTGTTTCTTGTATTATTTATTTATTAATTGATTGTTTTCTAGTAAATACCAACTTTGTGTATAAACCTAAGTGACAATGATGAGTCACCTAACAGCGTCATATTATTATGCAGTGGAGAGTAATGTTAAGTATTTACATGTGATATATAATGACAGACTTTGTATATTAAAGTCAAAAATTGAAAAGCCGTGGTCCAGTTCTTTAGCCTAGCCAACTAACCGTTTAAATAGTCGAAACCTAATCTAAGCTATTGGATTAAGAGTTTTGTTATTAGCCATTGATCTATATTAATAGTGTGACATGATATTTCTATGCTGCTGCACTTCAAATTTAGTCGTTCTGTCACTTTTTTTTTTTTAGTTTGTCGTCTTCTTTCTTTCAGTTCTTTGTGCGACCGATTGAGGGTCTTGTAGTAGAGTTTTTCCTCTAAATTTGTGGGCTGAGTTCATAGTGTAAGATTGAGAGATTTGTGTTAATTTCTTCTTGTATTGATGAGGATTTTCGGTACGAAGTATTGTGGTTAGGGTTTGGTGTGCGAAACTTAAATCGGTTAGTAGAGGCTATTTTAAGCCGAACTGATGCATGTGTTTAATTTTCATGCACCAGATATGTGTTTAATTTTCGTTTCTGTATTTTATTTCCGGTTCGATTCAATACAATAGTTTTATCTTTAATTGTATTGATTTTTTTTTATTGAAATCAACTTTTATTATACAAAAATACAACATGAGGTTTGACAATGCCATTTTAACTTTAAATTAAAACAATTATTTTAGATTTTTTAATTTACAAAAATTTATGTTTGTTTGGTTAAATATGAAAATTAAAAATAATTATATTTTAATATAAAAATATAGTAAATAAAAAAATAAAATTGAAATATTATAAAATTATTGTTACAATAAAAAAACAAATGAGTTAAGTAACAAATAGTGATAAATTAATTATTATTTATTAAAATATAAATCATAATATTACAAATTGATATAATTATTTATTATAAATAAATATATTAGTTTAATAGACAAATTAAAAAAATAGTAATATAAACCCACGAAGATAATATAATATAACTAAAATTTAATATAATATTTTTTAAAAAATAAAAATAATTTTTAATATAATAAATACTTAATTTAATATTTTTTAAATAAACTTACAAAAATATTTTAGTGAATTTTGACTAAGTATTTTAGGGAATTTTTTTACAGAATTAATATTATCAAAAACATAAATAACATTTTAGGGAAAAAAATATTTAAAAAATATTTTAATTTTTTTTTTAAAAAAACAATAATAGATATTATAATAATATTATAAAAAAATAAAATATATAATATAAAACCTAATATTTTAATATAAAATAATATTTTTTATATTATTTATACATTTTTACATATTTAATAGTATAAAAATATTCCAAATTAAAAATACAAAGCAAATATAGTCAAAAATTCATGTATATGTTTTCAATTCAAAATTTATCTAAAACAACTGGATTTTCGGTGTGTTTGTTCTAAAGATTTGAGGTGATTTATACTATTCATATAAAAATTTTCTCCATAAATATTAAATTAAACATATGTTTTTTATTTTTTATATTATAATAAAAATTAATTTTACATATTTATATCACATTATACAACTATTCAAATTTAATTTTTTTACTATTCAAATTACAAACCAAAATTCAATATCTTAAACAAAGAAACCCTATAATTTTTCGTTAATTTACATATAAATAAATAAAGCAAATAATGTAAAAAAAATACTCCATCCGTCTTATTTAAAAATTGTCATTTTTTATTTTCGTTTCAAATTTACTATTTTCTAAATTAGCAATAGTAATAAATACACTTCTAAATTTTTATAGAAATATCATTGTTTTATATTACGTAATTATTTACTTGCAAAATGTAACCTGGGACGGAGGGAATACGTAATAAATTTCCGATCTCCTATAATTCTTTGCTATTTACCATTTAGATTTTTATCTTCGTTGTTTGGGCGATCTTTGGAGGATTCCAGAATCGCTCGCTCGCTCGCTCGCTCGGTGGTAATCGACAAAGAGATCTGGGAGCCTGCTTTGCTGCTTTCTAATCCTGTCTACGAAGCTCTCTCCTCGGAATCTCCGCGTCTCGTCTTCTTTTTCCTTCTTGGTAAAAGTTTCTTCATGTGCTGCCTATCGCCCAAGTTTGCCCCAATTTTGTTTTTGTATTTTTATTTTATGTTATTTTTTGTCTTCTCCTTTTCCAATCCCCCAATTTCGAATTCTCTATAATTTCTTCACTGTTTTCGATTTGATCTGTGGGTTTATTTATGTTTTGATCGTCTTTGTTTTATCCTTTTTCCCCCTATTGAGGATGGAGAGGTGTGTGTTTGTCTGAATCATCGGTGCCGGGCTGTGATTTGTTCGTCTGCGTTCGCTTTGAATATCTCCTCGTGCATGTTGATAATTCTATGGGTTTTTGTTAACTAGATTTATTTTGTTTTGTTTTGTTTTTCCTCTCTGGGTGTTCCACCCGAAAAAATGCTGATGAGAAGCACTCGTTCTTTAGCTGATTCGGGTTTGTTATGTCACGAAGCTAATCTGATTCGATTTAGGGTTGTAAATGTTTATTTTTGCTATTTGGGAGGTGTTTGAAGTGGTGTTATATGGATGTGCTCTTTATTTGTATGCAGATCCATTTGTGATTCATAAGATAATTAGATATTTAGTGTCAAGCTGCGCCGGACTTTGTGATTTTAATGAACCTGGAGTTTGAATAGACTACTGTTCTATGTCGTTAATGTCTACAAGAATCGACATTGATATAGCTTGAAAGCTAAGTGGCCTTAATAATTTGTATTCACAAAGTTTGCCTGTTGCCTTTTGCTTCAGGGCAATTCCAAGCGGCGCCTTTATAGGTGGCATCAACTCCATATTATGGGTGTGGAGGTTGCCAAAGCTAACTTGGATTTTGCTGAAGTTCAAACCGACAAGGACATGTCAGTAGATAGTGAGAATGTTAGCATAAAGTTTGGTTCCCATGGTGTGGATGAGACAGTTGAGTGGCAATCTGACAAGGTTGCTGAATCCAATCTCCCAACGGATGTAGCTGATGAGTGGCCTGAGCCCAGTCAGATTTACTCCTTCTATTTTGTTAGATATCGTGCATTTGAAGACCCGAATCTAAAGGCCAAACTTGATTTGGCTGATAAAGAGCTGCAGAAAAAGAATCAGCTTCGGTCACAGATCATTGATAAACTAAGAGCTAAAAGGGTAGGCACCATTATCTTTTTGTTTTTGTCCATTGATGTTTTTTTTTCTTCTTTTCACTATTGTGGCTTGCATGAATAGTTCCTTTTATGTTATTGCCAATTCGTTAACATGATTTTAATCTCATTCTGTAATTTGAAGGATGATACTAGTTAATATGTTGGTATACTGGAGGGACCGTAGCCAGATACTGTGGAAGTAAATGTTGTAGAAATTCATTCTGTATTCAGTGCGGGCACAGTAGCTTTAAATATCCTGAATATGCTGGGTTTATGATGGTTGTGTTTCTCAAAAGGCCTAGTCATGGGTGCGTGCCCCAGAGAGAAGTTTGAAATATAGATGAACTTTTTTCCTAAACTGTCTATTTTTAAAAATTATTATTACGGCTGTGTCCAGACTAATGATTTCTAGTAGTTTCAGAACATACTTTTTGTTGTTGTGCTCAAGTTTGCTTATAGTATTTGGCTTTAATTATTTCTAATTCTTGTTGTAAATGACATTAAGCTCAATTAGCTTTTTGTTTCTCACTTGTAATTTTGATAACCAACAGATTTTCTCTTCTTTCGTTGCACTAGCAGTATATGTTTTATGCAGTTTCTGTCCCTATGCCACCAGTCATTACTTGAATTGATATCTATCTTATTTTATAGAAGCTTATAGATAGAATGCTGATTAATTGTGAGGTGTAAAGTGTAATCTCTAGTTATAGAAATTTATTCCCAGTGAAAAAGCTTGTGTGGGATTTCTCAGTTGAAACCAATAGCATGTTCATGGCTTATAGATGTTACACAAAGATATGGATTGCGAAACAGATGATGAAACTTGAAAGAATATTAATGATGCTAACTGCTAAGAATGTTTTTGCAGGCAGATCGATCTGAGCTACTTGCTCAAATAAGGGCTTTAAGTGCTGAAAACAAACAGTTTAAGTCAATCATGGATGAAAAACGAAAAGAAATAGAGCCTCTCACGAAGGCTCTCGGCAAGTTGAGAGGTTCTGGTGGTAGAGATAGAGGTGCAGTCATATGTTCATCTGAGGAAGAACTCAATGAAGTTGTAAGATTTAACATGGACTACCTTGTACATATTTGGATTGATTACCACTTGATTTTGGTTGAATAATGATTGATTTATATTTCCTTGCCGCCAAACTTCATCAGATTAGAAGTTTACATTATCGAATTCAGCATGAAAGCATTCCTCTCAGCGAAGAGAAACAAATCCTAAGGGAAATAAAGCAGCTTGAAGGGACTAGGGAAAAGGTTATTGCCAATGCAACTGAGAGGGCACAGATTCAGGACACAATGGGGGAGAAAGATGCAATCCGGGACCAGGTTAAAGTAAGTCACTATTAATACAAAATTTTCTTACAAGTTACGACTTCATTTCACAGTTTGCTTCTTTGCTCAGGTTGAGTTAGCTTTATCATTAACTTACCACATAATTTCAGTTGATCGGAGTGGATCTTGATGGAGCTAAAAAGGAAAAACAAGCAAACAATGTCAAACTTAAGCAGCTTGATGAAGCAAAATTGGCAATAGAAAAGGAGATAAGTGCATTGGAGACAGAGCTGACAGCAGTTTCGCAGAAGAGAGACACCGTGTTCGAAACAATCAAGGATTTGAGGAAACTGAGAGAAGAAGGGGTACTTTCCTTTAACATATGGTCTTGATTGATGTTTTTATACCATTACCTGTATTGATCTGAGTTTTCTCTTGTCTATATAGACTATATTATCCTCATGCTATAAAACAATATGCTAGCCTGTCTATATCTTTGAATATGTTGAAAATATTTGATCCTTCCCAAATTTATGCCTTGAAGTGATCTTCAGAAAAATTTCAAATCAAGGTATAGATCTTAGCTGTTAATGAATTTCTATCCTGAATTTCAGAATGCACCATTCTACCAAAACCGGACACTTTTGACCAAAGCAAAATCACTTGCTGCAAACAAAGACCTCGATGCACTAACGGAACTTTCAACTACTGAGGTTTGGTGATTATTATATATACTTTAACTGAATCTCTATGTTATCTGTTATTTGATTTATAAACCGATAGTTACATATGTTGTTTTCCTTGGTAGGTTGAGAAATTCATGCCCCTCTGGAATACTAATAAAGATTTCCGTGATGATTATGAAAGAAGAATTTTGCCCTCTCTTGACACGAGGCAGATGAGTAAGGATGGCCGCATGAGGAATCCAGGCGAGAAACCACTTGTGCTACCAGAGGCACCTGCACCTGAAACTAGGGTTGTTGAAAAAAGCGTAAAACAGACTGTCCAAGAGGATGCTGTACCCCTAGCCCAGATTGATACTTCTGAGCAGAAAGTTCAGAAAGCTAAGGGTGCAAAAAACCAGAAAGAAGGAAGTAAGAAGGAAACCAATGTCGAAGAAACTGAACCAGCAGATCAGGAGTACTATTCTAGCAACAAATCACAAATGGAGAAGAAGGATGAAGTCGACGAGCAGAAACTTAAGGAGATGAAGAGACAGGAAGAAATAGCTAAGCGAAAGCAGGCAGAGGAAAGGAAGAAGAAGCTGGCAGAGAAAGCTGCTGCCAAAGCAGCAATAAAAGCTCAGAAAGAAGCCGAAAAGAAGCTCAAGGTAATAATGATTGTTTACCCTTACTCTCCCACAAGAATTTCAGTTGAGCTCTAAAATCAAACTACCTGTCTGAAATTCATCAAGGAGCGCGAGAAGAGAGCAAAGAAGAAGACTGGTGGTGGAGCTACTACCGCGGATCCTGAAGAATCTACAGAAGCCACTGTCGAGGCTGCTGAACCAGAGAAGATCGAGGAGAAAGTAGAAATACCGGCGCCACAGAAGAGCAAGGATACTAAAGACAGCACAATCAGGCACAGAAACCGCCCCCGGGGCCAGAAACCCCTTCCGAAAGCCATCCTCAAGCGCAAGAAAGCAACAAACTATTGGCTATGGGGAGGAGCAGCAGCAGCTGCTTTGTTGGCTCTGATACTTGCAATAGTCGGATACAGGTATCTTAATTTAAAGAGTTCTGAAACCTAAGGAATGCGGAAGAGATGAGGGGTTCTGTCGATCCTACAATGCAAACGAGCAGTATGATGCATGAATCGGTAAGCAGAGTGATTTTGTTTTCAGGGTTTTTTTTATTTAATTGTCTTCTTTTTTGGTATCTTATTGAAATCGATGGAATGGAGACTAATAATGAGAGGCAGAACAGAGAGGTATATGAAACTTAATTTAGTGTAAAACAACACAGGCAAATATCTTGCCATTTTGAAGTGCTACTGAAAACCTTCTCTTAGTATTGTTGTGTTTTACTTTTTGTCGATGACATAGATTGGTTATCTCATCATCGACCACAGTTCCGATCTCCCAGAACATTCCAGCAATGCTTCTTGGTTTTGGCATCGCAACTTGCACCTGTTCGAGTGGTTTTCTTTGTGCTAGTGGCCAAGAACCTACTCTTGCTCCGCCACCCCTATAATCTTGGTCGTTGTTTTCATTCTCATCGTCATTTAAGTATGATAGAGCCCTAGGGAAATGTAGGGCTAGCATGAGAAGGGTGAGGGAGATGATAGTATAATGTGATTCTCATTGCTTAACTTAATCGAACTGAATTCAAATGGGTCCCCCAAAAATCTGCTCAAAATAATCTTTTTAGATGATACCCAAAGAAACAACAAATGTAAACTATTGTTGGCAATGCACATTTGTTCAATATTCTAAGCCAACTTCACACATTTGATACCTGAATTTTCTCTTCAGATCTCTGCAAATGAGTTCACTGTCCGAAAACCATGATTCTCCGGAAGAGCTCCATTTCCGGGCCTAATCGATATGATCACATCCAAACCTGCATTACAATGGCAGCAGGACAGTCACTTGAAATTGTAGTTCAGGGATTATATGGAATGCGAAACATTACCTGCTGCTTTAGCAGCTGTAGCTTCTGGATAGACATCGGTGACGAATAAGATTTCGGATGGATCATCCACTCCCAGTGATTCCATGATTTCGATATAGCTTTTAGTTTCCTTTTTGTTCCTGTAATTCAGATTATGTATCAAGTGTAATAACATGGTTGAAATGTCGATCAGAAGCATAACCTCACCCGACCGTTGTGTCAAAAAATCCACACAAGTATTTCCTAAGATCCCCATAATTTGTGTTGCCAAACAATAGCCGTTGCGCCAGTCTGCTCCCACTGGAATATATGTACACCTAAAGAAAGATTCTTGTTTCTTAGCTTGGAAATATATATCTTGAGCCAAAGTTCAAATAAGGATGTCGAAAGGGACCTTAATTCCATGATCGTGCCACTTCTCGAGTGCATCAGGAACATCATCGAACACTATAGTCTCCATCTCTTTACTCTGAAATCCGGTTCGCCATATGTGACCCTGAGGCAGTTGATGTTCGGAATCTCTTGAAATTATGCATTTTATTTTATTTTTTCCGATTCTTGGAAGAGGTCAGGTCATATTAGCAAATACAATTTCAGTTAGATTCTGACCTGCAGTTGTTTTAAGGAGGTGATTTTTCTGTCTGCTTTAATCATAGCCTCGACGTTAGCTACTATGGCTGCAATGACTTCCTCTTTCCTTCCATCTGCAGGAATCGGGACTGCCCCTACAACACCGTTAGCTAAATCTTCTTGCACCTGTTCGAAGAAACATGAAACCAATTATTGTCTCAACACCTCATTTTGTACAAAACTAAACTTACTTGACTTCGTAGTAGTTTAATATCATCTTGAGTTTCGTCTGTGTCATACGTCAGCTCCAAATGTTTCCTAACATTATGACGAGCATATGGAAAGAGAACATCCGTCACAAACGAAATTGGAGTGGTCGTTCCTTCTATGTCCAGCACAATGCATCGCTGCTACCGATCATTTTAAGAAACTCAAATTACAAAATACACATATATGAACAGAGCCAAACGGTACTCGAAGCTTTACCCGTGATGGTTCAATGCCGTTAGTTGAAATTCCAGTCTTCGGAGATGCTTTTACATTATAATGGTCACCATGAACTTTATTCGAGGTTTTAGTATGGAGTTTAATGGAAGCATCAAACCAATAGCTATAGTAATTTCCCTGAAAATGAATTGGAAACACATTTCATCATTTGGGTAAATGTCGAAACAATCAAAGATCGCCAGGGAAGTCATTGTAGAAATGAATCATTCCCACAAGAAGTTTGATCATTTTGTTGGGAAGGTGTGCTCAAGATAATCGATATCATCCAAGATTCCGATCTTGTTTAAACAATCAACATAACCTTAAATCAGCTCCCAATGGCAATCCATAAATTCTTGATAAGGCATCATCACATATTTAACATTTGTTATAGAACAATTCTAGCAAAGATCGATGATCTTCAATCAGCCTTACACATTTTAGATACACGTCACTTCTCCCATGTCATAAACCCTAAACCCCCAAAATTTCTCCCATGTCCTATTCAATACTTATTAAATTCACAATCAAACAACAACATAGTGCAATAAAAGCTCCTAATACAGAAAGACATTACATCTAATCCAAAATTCCCCAATTTCATACCTTCAAGAAGAAGAGGCCACAATGAGAGCATTCAGAAGAGCTTGGCAAAAGAGACGATAATACATGCCTATCCTTGTGCACGCCTGCTGTAATCATGGCCATGGCTTCTTCTTTTACTCTGCTTCTAGTTCTTCCCATATATATTGCACGAGAAGTTGCCGCCATTTTCGCTGGTAGGTTTATTGCAAAAGATGCCGCTGCAACTGCCGCCATTGCTGCTGCGCTTGGATGTGCACATATGGGTGTGGAAGCGCAGGATGGATAGGCCGATAGGAGCCAGCAGGCTCCGTGAAATGTCGTAAAGTTTGATTCCTTTGCTTTGTGTGGGGAAGGAGGGGCTGAGGATCTTTCACTCCAATTTTTTGCGGATAATCGATAACGGTCTTGTGTCTGCTAAAAGTTCATGTTAACACAAAAAAGAACTGTATTTCCTTCCAAACTTATTACCACCTCTTCTCTTTCTCTTTCTCTTTTTCTTTTTCTTTCATATAAATTTATTTTCATATTTTTTTTAATAAAAAATACCACATAATTTTTTTATGCTAAGGTGATGATGTGATATTTTAAATGTAAAATTGATTTTTAGTATAATATAAAAAATAAAAAATAAGTGTTTGATTTAATATTTTTTAGGAGAATTTTAGATGAATAGTAAGATTTTGTCCAAATTCATCAAACGAACACATAAAATTTAAGTAAATGTATTATATTCATATACTTCGAAAAGGCACAAAGAACAAATAATTTGTTTAGTTGATGGAGCAAATATGATACTTCATATTAAGAATCTCAAAATATATACCACCGCTTAAATTTCTGAATCAAATCTGAAGATGAATCTTTTACTCAAAAGGTATAAATTCTCAAAGACTCGAAATCAGCTGCAAAATGATAAGATATGGGTGAAACTTAGCAATGACAATGGGTTGGGTATATGGGAATGGGTAGGGTATGAGGCGAATATAGCCGGACTCGATATCTTACCCTAATGCATATTACTGAATCCAAAACCCTACTCGAACTCAAGTGTACCCAGGTCCAAATATATTCGGATCCTACCCGTGATTTACTCGCCGGACACGCTAGACCTGCCAAAGTTGAAAAATTTCAGCACAAACTCAACCCGAACGGAGATTCGACCTACTTAAAAAAATATCTATTTATTTCAGAAAAATAAATTATAAAAATATATAACAAATACTCTCGTCCTGTTCTAAAGCTTACCTTTATCTTTTGGGTACCTTTATCTTTTGGGTAGTAGTAATTAGCATTTAATATATTCTTATATTTTTATAATTTACTATACAAATGTTATTGTATTTGTATTATAAAGTAGTAATAAAAATTTTACACTTAAAAAATAAGTATAACTGTCAGAAGTTGATGGATAAAGTATAAATATTCAATCATATTTCCACCACCACCAACAATAATAATAATAATAATAATAATAATAACAATATAAAAGTATATCTCAATTGAAAAAAAAAAAAATTCATTATTTTAATTAATCACGTTTGAATCCGGATCTGGATCCAGGTCCGATGATCAAATTTCCAATCCCTAACATGCCAAGGAGAGGATTCAACTGTTTGAATGATGCAGTTTCAGAAAAATGGGTAGAATTACAATCAATTTCATTTGTAAAAAAAGAATTGCACTGAAATAAATTATGTAAATAGAGACTGAATCTAAATAGACACGGTCATTTTGCATCCGATATAGTATATTGCAATAATACATTATCACGCATATGTTTTCACTTTTTAAATAATAAATTCTGTAAAATAAGATATTTCCTCCCTTCGGTATTAATATATCTATTTACTTTGCATGTAGATTTTGAACTATTATTAAAATTAATTATAATATATATAGTATAATAGATGTATAAATATATATTTTTATCATTATAAAAAAATTTGTAATATAGTTAAATTATATAAATGATATTATTATAATAATAACTGATAATTAATTTTTTTAAAAAAATTATTATTATGGACCATAATTACTAAAAAAAAAAACAAATAGATTAATTCAAATGAATCATTATGGACCATAATAACAAATAGAAAACAAACGAAATTTTTTACTTTAAACTTTTTGAGTAATTTGTTTGGTTCGATTCAAAATTAAATTTATAAATTTTGATTTCAATAAGATTATAATTTTTAATTTTAAATTTAAATTAATCGAAATAATTAAACTTTGAAAAATAATAAATATATATATTTTGATTAAAAAAATATATATTAATATAATTTTGAGCATTGAATATTAATATATATTAATAAACAAAACAGAACAAATCAAAATTTTTCAATATATATTGATTGTTGATGCATTAATTGAATTAGCAATATATATTTTTTATATTTTAACCTAATAATAATTTAATTTATGACTTATTTTATTGTACCATATTATTTTGAAATAAAATTATAAATATATACTCACTCTCTGTACTATTTAACTTTAATAGCTTACATAATATATTGTTATTTCCAAAAAATAATGTAGAAGGAATCATCAAAATATTTGTGTACTTTTTATTGTTTTAAAATAGTTGTTGATTAAGGAATAATCTGGTGGTTGGGGTCACTTATAACCATGAGGTCACGAGTTATTGTATGACTTGCCTTGTCGGACTTCTATATATTATGTTTTTAATTTTTTTTTTTTATGAATAGATAAAGTATACATAATATTCCTTTCGTTTCAGAATTATAGTCTGGGTTGTGTTTGACCCGAGATTTAAGAAATATTGATAGTATATTGATAGTGGGTAAAAAATACGGATAAAAGACTTTTTTGCCATTGTGAGTGTATTAGTGTAAAGAGTAGTTGCAATTGTGTAGTAATAATGAAAAAGTAATAATAGTTTTATAGTGATATGATTATTTATGGAAATGAGACTATTATTTTGAGACGGAAAAAAAATAATAAATAAGACTATTGTATTGGGACGGATGGAGTATATATTATTTTAATGTGTATATATTATATTTTTGATAATATTTATAAAAAATTAAGCCGCAGTTATAATTAATTTGATCGAGTTAGCACATTAATATAAAACAATTATCATTCCTAAGACCGATAACATTTAATGTGTTATATAAAATTATGTCTTGTGCTAGTTATATATTGTGATATATTTTCTAATCTGCTCATATTGCTTAAATATTGTACTATATAAAATTATATAATATGTATTATATAATTATGCAATATATTGCATTAAAATTACATGTTGTGCTAGTTATATATTGTATTGGTTTGTATAATTTATTTTGTGGTCAAATCAAAATATATTATGTTATATACAATTATATAATATGTACTCATTGATAGAGTAATCAAAGCGTAGAATTATGTTAAAAAAAACACAAATTGAACAAACTCTATACATTAATTTAGGAAATTTTTTACATTTGTTTTACAATTGTATATTTGTTTTTGCCATGCAGATTTAAAATATCAGTATTTTAATCATAATTTATACTCCCTCCGTCGTAGATACCGTGTCTGTTACACTGTAGATACGGTATTTTAGGAGGGGTGTAATTAATAGATAATTAAGAATGTATTAGTGAAAATAATTATCCTATAATATAAATAATTATAAATTAAAATTAAGATAACTAATTAGTTTAATTAAAATTAAAAAAAATTAAAAATTTAAAATAAGATTAAAGTGTGTAATCATTTTCCAAAAAAAAAAATGACATGGTACGTGGGACGGATAGAAACGGCAACGTGGACATGATATCTGGGACGGATGAAGTAGTATTCAATTGTATAAAGACAAGTAGGGATAAAATTAAATGTAAAAATAGAGATATTTATAATTGGTGGTAGGTCCATCATTACTAAAAAAAAAAAATTAAATCTTTGAATTATACAGGCAAAAGTGAAAATATGCAATTCGAAGTAATGAAAAATTCCTAACAACTATGAAATATCTTAAATTAAAATAATAAGTAAAAATCAGTTACAATAAAGAAATAATATAGCACTAAACTAGATTAGAATGATTGTCCAATTAATCAATTAATTCAAAGATAAAACTGACAAGGTCCTGCCTAATAATGACCTATATAAAATATGAGCAGAATTGTAATATATTATAAAAAAAATAAATGGCAATGCAAAATTGACCAGAAAAGAAATTCTGACCTAAAAATTTATTATTTAAATTTTTTGTTAGTGTATGACATAGACCACCACCATGTAAGGTATTTTTGTTTGATTTAATTTAAATTTATATAATTATTTGATATTATATAAATAAAAATTGATATAATATTTTTAATATAAAATTAATTTTTTTAATATATTATAAAAATAAGTAAACATTTTAACATAAAATTAATAAACAATAAAAAAAAAAATCTTCAAACAAAAGTCCAACCAAACAAGCCCTTATTTATTTATTTTTTTTAACTCAAAATAATAATTTTATTTCTATAAATAACCATATCATCGTAAATTAATTTTACTTTACATTTTTATTACACAATTACCACTGTTTTTATAACAAAAAAGTCTTTTTATCTATAATATAATATCAACATCGTGCCGAATCCAACTAAGACTATATTTGTTGGAGTATCATATAATCAGACAATTTCTCCGACAAGCTTGGGCGACGAATCCCTCGCAAGTTCTATTCGCGTCCAATTTGTTAATTTCGTAAGAAGCAATAGACTCATCATCTGCACCGACAGGCCGCAGATCAATCCAATCCACAGCCCCTGTACAAAGAAAACAAACCACATTTGTTCATTAAGAGATGAACATATGCTGTAGAGATGACAATATTATCCTTTATTACCTTGGCATAGAGATTAAACTTGAATCCCAGCAGAATCGCGATGGGCATTCCGATCAAATAGAAAGTCCCCAAGTTGATGAAGACTACCAAATGTTGGAACCCGCAGCCTCTCGACACACCCGACAGAATCCCTTGAACGAAATCGCAAAGTATCGATGCAACAAGCAGCGGCGTCATCGGCGCAAACGCTTCCGCGATCACCGCGCTGTCGCTGAAAGCGCTTGCCCACAGATCATGTCCCAACCCCAATGCCGACACCACCAATACCGCGAGAATTACCGTCAGTTTAAGACTAACCATCATCGCACTCCTCGCCCTTCCCGGATGCCCGGCTCCCAATTCGTTCGACACCCTCGTACTAAATAATATCTATAATTTAGCACAGTACTGATAACACATGACATAACATTATAACCATTTAAAAATTACCTAGCCGCTGCGCTGAGGCCGTATGCAACCATGTAGCAAATGGCTTCAGTATTGACGCTGCAGACGTAAACATTAATATGCATTTAATATGATGTTTTAAATAAAAAATTAATCATTTTTTCCTACCACATCGCGATTAAGGAGGTAGTGATTTCCGAATTCGGCATCAATCCAGCAAGCAAGACAAGAATCTCGAACGCCCAGTACTCCAGGCTGATCAAACAACATAAAAACACAAAATTCACTTCCAGCAGAGGCAAATTAATCATAAAGATATATATATATATATTTTTTTTCTCAAAAAAACTATAATCAACGAAGCTTACCAAACCATGGCTGCTGACGGCAGCGCAATCTTGAAAGTCAAATAAACATATTTAAGCGACTCCAAAGACAACCCATCCCAGGTAAGCTTAAACTTCTCCGCCTTAACAACGTACGATCCCAACATCAACACAGAGATCCACAGCGAAATCGAAGCTGCCAATGGAGCTCCGGTGTACCCAAGCCCGGACCAGTGCACCAAACCGTAGCCGATCCCGAAGTGGAGGACGAGAGGAACCAACGAACAGACCACCAAAGGCATAACAACAGATTGTGTCTGAAGAAACCTCAAAATATTCTGCAAAAATCCGTAAGCAAACAGGCTTGGAATCAGATACTTCAAGTACAGCCCGGCGGCCTTTGCAATTTCTGGGTCTTGGCCGAGAAGAATTAGAACAGCATCGGAAAACCACCATAGGAGGGATAAGAGAGCTGCGACGAAGGTCGTAATGATGCACGCCGCCTGTAAGTACAACCCTAACAGCCTGTACAATTTCGCGCCGTATCCTTGTCCGCATAGCGTCTCCAGCGAGCCGCTTAACCCCATCTGCGTTGAACAATTATGAATTATTTCGTCGAACATCTTGTGTGCAATATAAAAACCCTAAATACGGAGAGGACAAGTTTTTTTGGAAATGGAGCATCGTTGGAATCATTTCAATCAAATCAAAAAACCACAATTGGCAATCAGGTGACAGAGTTTCCTGAATTCGAATCGTGGACGGTTTTCCGCGTATAAAATTCTCGTGTTATCGTTTAACACAGATCAGTGATTAATTAAAGTATGGTTACCAAGAAAGCGTAGCCGGAGACGGAGGCCCAGGAATTGGCGAGATTAGCGCCGGCGAGCTGGAGGTGGCCGAGGTGGCCGGCGAACATGACGGAGACGAGAGGGATGAGGTAGAAGGAGACATTGGTGAGTATCATGGGGAGAGCGAAGAGCATCTGATCCTTGGCTTCGTCCAAATCGATCAATTTTCTGCACCACCGCCGCTCCGACGACGGCGGCCGGTCCAGAAGCGGCCGGTCCGCCTCGTCAAACTCGCCGGCCATCTTCACGGACTTGTGCACAATTCAAACCTCTCTTTTATTGTCAGTAGGAATTAGCGATACATAAAGGTGAGGAAAGGGACGGCAATGGCGGTAGGCGACAAGACAAGTAGAGGAGTGAATCGAAGGCGATTGGGGGAAGTCCCAACTACCCACTGGCCGCGATTTTAAATTGAGTTGATGCGCCATGAAAGGAAATGAAGGCTGCGCGTGGAGTTACTGTTTGGCAACTCTTTCTCTTTTCTCTTGTCTTGGTTGAACGATCATAGCGGCCAGTCAATTTGTGTTTTAGCCAGTCAATATTTGCAGAGCTTACCCTTCATACCTATACTTCTGCACTATAATTAGTTTCCTCTTTTGTCTATTTTGGATTATTTATTTATTTATTTTTTGGATGGATTATTTATTTATTTATTTTTTGGATGGATTATTTATTTATTTATTTTTTGGATAATCGTGGTGAAATCGAATATCAACGTAGTTATGTTTAGAATGGATTTGAACGTGATCGTAACAAGAGGTACAATCTAGAATAAGTAATAATATATTTGTAATTTGAATATAATTAAAAAATATTTTAATATTAATATATAATTATTTTTATTTAAAATATAAAATAAATAGAATACTTTCAATTAAAATGAAAGAAATATTTTATCCGTCCGCTTTAAACATCATATTTACCTTTCATCATTATATTGTAAATATTGTACTTATATTAAAAATATTTTTATATATAATTTTTTATAAATGTCCTTTTAATACTATTACAAGATACAAATGAAAGTATTTTTGTAATTTTATTTTTAATTTATACTAGATTTTGATATTAACATTTAAAAATGAACAGATAAAAAGTAAATGAAATTTTACAGAGGGACAGATGTAGCTAATTTTTTTACTCCATCAATTGTTTAAAAAATGATTTTTTTTTTATTTTAAATCATCTTATTTTATTTGACATATTTTTATATTTAATAAAAATATTAATGTAAAATATATTTAATAAATATAAATCAATTTAATTAAATATAAAATAAATAATATTATACATCATCATACATTAATTTATATTTTAAAACTATTAATAGTACAAACTATATAGATTGTAGTACAAATAAGATACTACAATGCAAACATAAATAAATATATAGTTAATTATGCAAGTCAGAAAGATTATATCCAAATAATAAATTTGTATTTATTTTTATTTGATTTGAAAATTTTTATATTAAAATAATGTAATAGAATATTTTTGTGAGAATTTTTTTTTTTTTTGAAAAACATAAAATTGAAATAATAAAATATGGAAATTTAGTGCTAAAAGAAGCACACCATTGGTCTTCTATGTATTATATGTTGTTAATTACTAGTATGCATGATAGCAGCTTGCCATGTAAATTGAACTTTTTTATTTAAAGAGCGTTTTGTAATAAAAATATTTTCTGGAAGGAGCACATTCAATAAAGGCTGCCTTGGGGAAGTGCAATCCAGGCCCATTCAAAAGAGGGCCTATATTTGTATAAGAAATTAATAAATTATATAAATATCAACAATAATAAGTTTAATTCATTTTAAAATAAAAATAAAATCATCTCAAATAATTAAACAATTCGATATAATTACGTCAATTTTCATAATTTCTGTTGTGAATTTGTATTTTTACTTTCAGTCAAATATATTTAAGATATATTTAGTATATATATATATATATATGGTAGTTTGGATAGTTATATAATATATATAATAATTTACATATGAAATTTAATTATCATTCTAAATATACTTCCTTTTATATACCCAATATATTACATTTAATAACCCATTATTTCACATAAAATTTCATGACAATAGTACACTGGCCGTTTGGATTGGCTTAAAAAAAAAGCAGAAGTCAAAAGTAGAAGCAGAACCAGAAGCCAAAAGCAGAAAAAGTTCAATTTTGTATTTGGATAAATCATTATAAAAGCAGCTTTTCGTAAAAAACTGTTTGGACGTTGTACAGTTAAAAGTGCTTTTTAAACTGTTAAAATTACTTAAAATGACATGCGGTTAATATAATATTAGTATTTTTATATAACACTTTTATAATTTAATTTAAATTTTATAAATTATATTTAAAGATGTTAAATTAAAGTATAAAAAATATACTTTTAAATTTTGATTATTTGTATTTAAAAATTTTAATTTAAGGATAATATATCAATTAAACATAAAATTACAGTATAATATTATATAATTTGTATTTTATAATTTATTTAAAAATTTTATAAATTATATTTAGTAATTTAAGTATAATTACAAAATTTATATACTCCTATTTACATTCGGTATTTAAATTTTAAATTTTAATCCAAATATAGTACATAAATTAAAAATAATAAATTAATTATATTTTTTTATTTGTATTAAAATATACTCCCTCCGTGCCAGATACCGTGTCTGCTACACTGTAGACACGGTATTTTAGGAGGGGTGTAATTAGTAGATAATTAAGAATGTATTTTTGAAAATAATTATCCTATAATATAAATAATTACAAATTAAGATTAAGATAACTAATTAGTTTAATTAAAATTAAAAGAAAAATAAAATTAAAAAATTTAAAATGAGATTAAAGTGTGTAATCATTTTCCGAAAAAGGAAAGTGACATGGTACGTGGGACGGACATAAACGGCAACGTGGACATGGTATTTGGGACGGAGGGAGTAATATATAAGTTATTTATTTTTATATTATTATTATTATTATTATTATTAAGGATAAAATAATAATTTTAACTGAAAAGTGCTTATGCTTATAGCAGAAGCTACCCCAGTGTGCTTCTGAAAAAAACACTTTTCAACTTCAAAACATGCTTCTACTTTTGAATAGAAGCCAATGTAAACAACTGCAAACTATTTTTTTTTAGAAGCAGAAGTCAAAAGCTCCTGCTAGAAGCCAATCCAAACGGACATTAGTCCACGCATAATACTACAACCTAAATAGTGGCGTCATTGAACAATATAGAGGTTATTATATTTTAATTTTAGTTAAATATTTAATATTGTTTGTGGGTTTAATATGTGGATGAAATTGGATTAATGGGCAAGTAATTTAATTAGGTCACTTTTAATTTGTGTAGAGTTTGGGATTATATTAAATTTGTATTCAACTTGTCAAAGTGCAAAAGGCTGAAAGCATAATTATGCCCATAAATATTTGTCCATATGATTATTGTCTCCACTTATTATTATTGTTATTATTATTATTATTACCCAATAAAATATTATCCGTGGAGTTTGACTCCTACTCTGAAATATTATTGATGAAATCATATGGTCATTGTCTCCCACCATTTATTTGACTTATTTTTCCATTATATGCATAATGATGTTGCTCCCAATTCACAATTTCATAGATAATTTATATTTATTGTAATTACTACTATTATTAATAATAGCGTATTTACTTTGTTTGATATATATATATATATTATAATGCGAAAATCTGCAATCGCTATTTATCATGTGCTTCGAGTAAACTCAATCAAATTTAATAATTTGTAAATTAGATCTGCCAAAATACGGTTAAGTACGGTCTTTAATCCTTTAGAATGTGTCATTTGAACGATTGAGAACTAGCATAGTCTCTTGTATCGACGACAATAATGGATCTTAAATATAATTAGGATATATCAATATAAAATACTATCTCTGTCTGGCTCTAAACGTTCCATTTACTTTTTACGTTTTGATATTCGAATATTAATTATTATATGAAAACGTAGTATAAATTAAGTGAAAATGACAAAAATAATTCTATTAGTATCTTATAATACATTGTAATGACATTTGTGTAAAAATTATACAAATAAAAGAATATTTTTAATGTTAAGTACGATGACGCAAAATGTAAATGAGACCTTAGAGTCTAACGAAAATAATATATTTTTTCAGCTAAAATGTAAAAAATATATATATATTTATAACATGAGACCCTATAATTGCTACAGTTCCAATGTATATTAGATCAAATATAAAGATATATAGATAATCAACAATGTGAAAATTCATACTCCCTGGGTACACTCTGGGTAAACTTCCGATCTAATTTAATAGTCTGCAAATTAAGTTTATTAAAACAAGTTACACTGGACGAACTTAATAAATATATTTTATTATTACGTATGGAGGAGCACATATGTATAAGGATAAATTATACTACATATCTTATTAAAATTGCATAAATATCATATGTTTTATTTAATAACTATATCATTATTTGTCCTATTTTTTTGGATAAAAGGATTTAATCTATATATGCTTTATACTAATAATATTTTTTGGATAAAAGGATTTAATCTATGTATGCTTTATACTAATAATATTTTTTGGATAAAAGGATTTAATCTATGTATGTTTTTATACTAATAATATATAATTTTATATAAAAAATAAATAAAATATAGGGTGTGTTTACCTGTAAAATTTTATTTTTGATTTTACTATTCTAAATTCTTATTTGAAAAACCATCAAATCAAGCACACATATATATATTTTTTAATTATTATATTGCATTAAAATTTAATTTTAGATTCAAAATATCAATCAATATATATTTATATCACATAAATAACAATTTTAATTTAAAATTTTACTGTTTAAAATCAAAACTCAAAACCAAAATTCCATGAATAAATACACCAAAAGTTTATATTGTTATTATTGAGAAATATGGTGAAAGTATTATGAAAATGTATTTTGTTATTGGTTGAGTTTTAGTTTGAAAGTTGGATTGAAAGTAATTTATTTAATTAATAATTGATTTATGATTTAATTTATATATAATTAAAAAGAAATTAAAAATATGTGTTTAAACATTTAAAAAATATAGATATTTCTTACAAAATAATATATGAAAAATACTATTTCAACAAAAAAATCAAATTGACATACAATTTCAAATCACAAATAAAAACAAACATACTACTATATTTGAAGAAAAAATTGGGAGTGTAGTATCAATCAAAATCCAACAATATGTAACCAAACACAGAGTTTGTTCACCATCAATTTTGTGTTGATATAATCCCCAATAAAAATTAATAAAAAATAAAATATATACACATATGTATCCAATATGAATAATATATATTGTATTATTTCATAAAAAATAATAAATTAAAATAAAATACTTCATTTGTTTTTCATTTATTTTTTGCGTGTTGATATTTGAATATTAATTATTATATTAAAACGTAGTATAAATTAAGTATAATTATACAATTATAAGGATATTTTTAATGTTAAGTACAATAACGCAAAATGTAAATGTAATACTTAGAGGTGGACGGATGAAATGTTATTTTTTTTTTATATTATCAACTTAATTTTTTTTACATACTTTACATCAAAAAATTATTTCAAACTAAAATACTAAATAAATAACCGATGCACGTTATAAGTTAATGCATTATTTGATTGGACACGTGTTAAGATGGGTTGCAATGCAAGACATGTTTGTCTCTTCGTAGGTTGGAAGTTAAATCAAATTTATTGACATTTGGTTTCCAAATTTAGAAGAGACAAATATTTGTGGAGAACAATTATTGTTATTTAGATTCGATAGATCATATGTAGATGCATGTTAGGTTTAGATGTAGTTGGTATATTTGGGTGCCAAAATTCAAAGGAGATTGATGTAAGTCGACTTACACATAATAATTGAAATTTAATTATACTATCATATATATATATACATAAATATAAAAGTTGATCCACTCTGATAATTCAATCTGAATCTGACCCAAAATAATTGAGTTTGAGTTGAAATTTTTGACTCAATTAATAATTGAGTCAAACCTGTTTAACTTGTTTAATTAAATGAGTTAGGTTTAAGTTCAAATTTTCAACTCGAAAATAATTCGTCTAAACTGTTTAATTAATATTATTTTAAATTTAAATGTATTTTAAAATTTTACCAATTCAATTCAAATATTCATGGACAATTTATAAAAATAAAATAAAATTTAATCTAAAATTCTATAAAATTAGGATTAAACAAATGATTGTGTTGTGTACTATTATATAGTGTTTGTTAATTCGACTCTTTAATATCGGTTTTAATGATATGAATAAGTAGTTTTTGCTTTAATATGTAAATATTTTATGCATTTGAAATTTTTGTTAGTAGAAATTACAATTTTAAATTAAAATTTACAAATTTCAGATTTAAACAGATTATACAGGTAGGATTCAGGTTGATCCGATTAATAAAATGTCTAAGTTAATGTTACAAATATCAACCCGTTTAATTAACTAGATCAAGTTCAAACCTGATTCCTTTGTCAGCCCTAATCACACGTGGTCAGGTTAGTGTGACTTGTCTTGTTGGGTTTAGTTTGAAGGCTATTAGGTTAAATCGAAAATTTACCCAAAATAGTCTGGCAACCTCTTTTCGGTCTGAGTTGGATTTTGAAATTTAGACTTTTCATATGATATTTTGGAAAAAAAAATAAAAATAATGTTTTACTAGAATAAAATCCAAATTGTAAGAAAATTGTGTAGAAACTAAAATAACTCATCCCAAAACTAAAAAATAAAAATAAAAGTATATTAAATACTGAACTTCTTATTTATTTATAACCGAATTTGGTCATATTTTATGTAGATAGCACACCCTTTTATTACTTTGAAGCTAACATTGTATCTTGCACATGAATTCAACATATTTAACTAAAGAACACAGCATTTCAAAATTAATATAATGTTGTTTCCTCTTATGAACATTAAATCCATCCTTTATGTTGATATAAAAATAAATTAGTATATCATAAAATTTAGATAAAATATATGTTATATATTTATATTAAATCATGTGTATTGTTGTATGCATGTTTCATTCTTTATGATTTATCCTTACAATTTACAAGCAAATGATATGATATAGACCGCCTCCTGTTTTCTATGAATTAGGTGAAGCCGAGTCCTCATTTTTGTCAATATTATTACTCCATCCGTTATCCAAACGTGTGCTCATTTGATCGGACACGAATTTTAATAAAAATAAATAATAATTGTTAATTTTTTTTTTTGTAATAGAAAACAGTATAAAAATAGAATGATTTTTTACTTAAAAAAAATAAGAATATATTTTTATGACACCCCAAAAAAGAAAATGAGAGTTTAGGGTGTAATATTATTATTATTATTATTATTAGGACCATAGGGGCACCGGCTACGCCCTAAAACATTGACCTCAATCTACGCTCCCATCCTTTATTAATTATTTATTTAATATTTTTCAACAATAGTTCTATGTTTATTTATTACACATATTTTATAATATTGTTAGCATTTTATATATCTATATAATGTAATAAAAAGATGAATATACAATTTTATCTTTAAAATGTTTTATAATGCACTTAAATTTTATTAATTGTATTGCTGTAACATATAAGAGTTTGTATTTTAATGGGCACGGACAGGGATGAAACTATTGACTTTCAAAACTCAAATTTTTATGATTTTTTTGGTGTTAAAAATATAAATTTTTATGTATTTATATACAATTTGTTCTAAAAAACTATCCAAATTCATATATAATTATGTCATTATTTTTTATTTAAATTTATTAGTTAATATTAAATAAATTATAATATTTTGTCATACAAAATTTAAATGCTATTTTCGTCACTAGACACGAATCTAATGCTGATCGTATTGATCCCGTCAAATCATTACGAGATCCCGTGCTTATTTTAATACATGTATGGACTATAACTACTTAAGAAAACATATAAATTGATTTCAAATGGATGAAAATAGGAAATCAGATGAATTGATTCCAAAGGGAAATAATATTAGAATAAGAGATATAAAAGTAGTTTGTTTGATTCAGAAAATTAAAATTTTGAGAGATGAATAATTTCTTAATTTTTTTTATTTTTTATTTTGATTTGTCTTTAATGTGCTGAGAAATAAAGTGAAATAAAAATTAAAAATTTATGTGTTTATTTATTTTTAACTTTTATGATTTTTATTAAATATATATATTCCGATCTCATAAAAATTATATTCTTTCTGTCTTAAAATAATGTTAATTTAGTAATGGTACTATATAGCTAACATAATAAATAACCTTTCCGATCTAACATAATAAATAGCATTCCAACTTACATTATATTACACAAATGCAATTACTTTTCTATTACAAATACTATTGACGTATTTTTGTTATTTTTCACTACAATCCAATATAATATTAATATTAAAAAATTTACTTAAAATAGTAATATTTCTACTGGACAGATAAAGTATATAAATTATTATTCAAATAACATATCAAAGTAAAAATTCACTAATTAAATAGGACAATATATATTTTTATATATTCTCACCTCAATCAAACCATCTCTTATTTAATTCATTGTTTTCATGTAACGATTCATTCTCTATTTTTCCACCGGTAATATATGGTCCTTTTAAATTGATTTATCTACATCATTGCATGCATTATATATATATATATATATTTTTTATATTTCGAATACTTTTTTTTAAATAATTTTCAATTTAATTCTTTCTTTTACCAACAAATAGGACAAGAAAGATGGGAAAATTGCAATGAGAACACATTAATGGCACGCCAAAATTACAATTTAATTTTTACTTCTAGTCCACTAAGTAATAATTAATTAATCCTCATTTGAAATAAAGTCAGCCCTGGTTGTGTCATCATTTGAAATAATAAGTCCCACCATCACCATCACCAATTTTTAAGAGCCCCCAACAAGGAAAAAACAGGTAGCCAAAGTCGTCGGGACGAGGGAGAGTTGGGGAAATTTTATCCTCTTTAATTTTCCTGCGCAATAAAGAAGAATCTTTGGTTAACTTGCTTTCCTCCAAGTTTCTTTAATTCGAAAGCAAGCATTACTGTGTTCGAGTAAGTCTTCTCTGCTCTTTATTTATCTTTCACCATTTTCTTCAGCCATCCGTATCTTCAAATTTCAAGATTCTCTGTTTTTATTTCCAGTGGCTGTAGTCGTCGAAGCCCACTTGCAGGAAAAAAGGGCCAACTTTTGCTAAGTGTTTGATCATTCATTTCTGTTGTGGGACTGTGGTTTGCTTCCTCTACAAGCGATATGGCCTTGACAAAATTGCTTCTGTTGTGCCCCTTTTTCTATTACATATTTTTGTGTGAATTGATTTTCTTCATGTAAGTTCGGGATTCGAAACCCTAATAACCTCTCTTTGTTGTTTGCTGTGGACCTGTGGTGGTTATTTTGATTTTTATATGAACTTTCTTGTTCTGATTAGGGATTGCACTGAATAAATTGTTCTATTTAGGTATTGAATACATATCCATCGAATTCGATTTCGGGTTTGGAACTGAGAATTTGGGGGTGGTTTTTCTGCAGGTGGATATTTAAAATCTTTTGATTTCCTGCCCAAAGCTTGCTTTTCTCTGGTAGGGTTTGATTTTCGAACTCTGTGGTGGAAGCAATTTGGGAGTATTCTTCGATTTCGAAAGGTATTGCAGAAAAGCTCAATCGGTCAATCCCACCATAATTTTCTTCTGAAACGAGGATTAATGATTGCCAGTGACTTCCCACTGATGAATCTCCTGAATTCTGGATTCTTGGCTTTCATTTTCGTTAGTCTTGTAGCTGCCTCGCAGACTTGTCATCCAAATGATTTGTCAGCCCTTAAGGATTTTGCAGGGCAGTTAACCAACGGTTCTGTAAAATTCCAATGGCTGAATGAATCGAATTGCTGTGGATGGGAAGGAGTTGTCTGCGGAAATGGAGTCGACAAATCAGGATTGGGCAGAGTGATCGAGCTGAGTTTATCAGGCAAAGGCTTGAAAGGAGTGGTTTCAGCATCCATTTCCAATTTGGATAACCTGAAATCGCTCGATCTTTCGTACAATTCTCTCGAAGGCGAAATACCTTCGAAATTCTCCAATCTGAAGCAGCTGGAAGTCCTTGATTTCAGCCATAATGTTCTTGTCGGAACAGCATTCGGATCTATTGCTGGTTTGGAATCAATTCAGTCGCTCAATCTATCCGGAAACTCATTCAATGGAAGTTTAAATGATTTCGGGATATTCCCAAATCTTTTCGCATTGAATTTGAGCAACAATTTCTTCAATGGTCAGCTCAACACAAGAAACTGCAGCTTCTCCAGCAAAATCAGAGTTCTTGATTTATCTCGGAATCATTTCACCGGTGGAATTCAAGGCTTCGACGCTTGCAGCCGGTTAATTCAGCAGCTTCATCTTGATTTCAATTCGTTTTCTGGTGAAATTCCTGATTCGCTTTACTTGCTGTCCTCTTTAGAGCTGCTGTCGATTTCTGTAAATAATTTTTCCGGCGAGCTCAGTGAGAAAATCGGCAACCTTTCCAACCTCAAAGTGTTGGTTTTATCCGGGAACCGGTTCTCAGGCTCTCTGCCTAATGTTTTTGGGAATTTAACTCATCTCGAGCTGTTTATTGCATATTCGAATTCATTCGACGGTTTGTTGCCCTCGACTTTATCACTTTGCTCTAAGTTACGGGTGCTAGATCTCCGCAACAACTCACTTTCTGGTCGAATTGATCTTGATTTTTCGGGGCTCTCTAATCTCTGTACACTCGATTTGGGAACTAATCGTTTTATTGGATCATTACCAGAGTCGCTCTCTCGCTGCCAAGGATTGGAAGTTGTGAGCCTTGCTCGAAACAATTTAAGTGGTTCGATCCCACCTAGCTATGCTAATCTGTCGTCTCTTAAATTTCTCTCGCTGTCGAACAATAGCCTTGCTGATTTATCGAGATCCTTATCTGTGTTGAAGAATTGCAGGAACCTCACCACCCTTATACTCACGAAAAATTTCCATGGTGAAGAGATTCCCGAAAATGTGTCTGGATTCGAAAGCCTCCTTCTTCTTGCCCTGGGAAACTGCGGCCTGACCGGTAGGATCCCAAATTGGCTGTCGAATTGCCGGAAGTTGCAAGTCCTCGACTTGTCGTGGAACCGTCTGGACGGCAGCATGCCTTCCTGGATAGGCCGGATGGACGGTTTATTCTATTTGGATTTATCTAACAATTCATTAACCGGCGGGATTCCAAAAAGTGTGACGGAGCTCAGAAGCCTTAGCTCTGTCAACGGCTACGCCTCGAGCCTTAATGCTTCGACTGGTATCCCGATTTTTGTCAAGAGAAATCAGACCGGCACAGCCTTGCAGTATAATCAAGCTTCGAGTTTCCCTCCGTCGATATTTTTGAACGACAACCGGATAAATGGATCGATTTGGCCTGAAATTGGGCAGTTGAGGCAGCTCCATGTCTTGGATCTAAGTCGGAATAACATATCCGGGACCATTCCCAGCTCGATATCGGAAATGGTGAATCTCGAGACACTTGATTTGTCGGACAATGATCTCCACGGATCGATCCCTTCATCGTTCAACCGCCTCACTTTTCTCTCAAAGTTTAGCGTCGCGAATAATCATCTCGAGGGGCCTATTCCAACCGGGGGACAATTCTTTAGTTTTCCGAGCTCGAGCTTTGAGGGAAATCCTGGACTTTGTGGGAAGTTAATTTCATCTTGTATCGACAAAAACTCGGATAATACTTCTTTGTCTCATCGACATGGAAAATTTGGTCAGGGAAGTATTCTCAGTATAACACTCAGCGTTGGGATTGCGATGGCTTTGATCGTAGCAGTTCTTGTAATAAAAATATCGAGAAATGATGTTAAAGTTCCGACTGAACTTTCGGAGGAGGAAATCAGCCATGGATTTACCGATGCATTTGGGCCTCCGAAGCTGGTTCTTTTCAAGAATGCCGAGTGTCGGGAACTCACAGTTCTTGATTTGCTTAAGTCGACTAATAACTTCAACCAATCGAACATCGTTGGTTGCGGAGGCTTCGGATTAGTTTATATGGCTGATCTTCCTAACGGCGCTAAAGCAGCGATCAAGAGGCTTTCTGGAGACTGCGGACAAATGGAACGCGAATTTCAAGCCGAAGTCGAAGCTCTCTCAAGAGCGCAGCACAAAAACCTCGTCTCGCTTCAGGGCTATTGTCGCTGTGGGAACGACCGGCTGCTAATCTACTCTTACATGGAAAATGGAAGTCTCGACTACTGGCTGCACGAAAGAGTCGATGCAAGTTCTTTTCTTACATGGGATACTAGGTTAAAAATTGCACGTGGCACAGCTCATGGCTTGGCGTACTTGCACAAAGAGCCGAACATAATTCATAGAGACATCAAAACGAGTAACATCCTTTTGGACGAGAAATTCGAAGCTCATTTAGCCGATTTTGGGCTCTCGCGGCTACTCCGCCCTTACGACACTCATGTAACGACAGATTTAGTCGGTACTTTGGGGTACATTCCGCCGGAATACAGCCAGACATTGACGGCGACTTTCAGGGGCGACATATACAGCTTTGGAGTTGTTCTACTTGAGCTTCTTACCGGTAGGCGACCTGTCGAGGTGTGTAAGGGAAAAAGTTGCCGGGACCTTGTTGCGTGGGTGCATCAAAAGAAATTCGAGAAATCGGAGGAAGAGATATTTGATTTGACTCTTCGAGGTAAAGATTGTTATGACAACAACAAACAACTGATGATTGTGCTCGGTATTGCTTGTAAATGTTTAGACCGTGATCCTCGGAGAAGACCCTCGATCGATGAAGTTGTATCGTTGCTAGATGCGGTCGATATTTAGGAATAGGACATTCTCCTATAATCGAGACAAAAGTTTGTTCAATTTCGATGTATATTGTATAGAATGCATTTGATCCGGTTTGTTCTTCAATTCGATTTGGATCTGACGGCCTAAACTATTATCATTCTGATTGTGTAAATTCATTACAGCCAAATTTTATACATGTAACAAAAGAAACTGTTCGAAAGATATTATTTGTCACCCAAATCTGACAACTACACAAGAAATGTCGTCTGTGCTCTTTCTAGAAACTGCTTCTTCATTCAGAGCCTTGGCTGCAGATTTAGCATCTTTGATGTTCCTGATGCAGTTCACTGCCTCTTGGTTCGACATAACCTGCAATTAATCCCAACGCCATCAATTTACTTCTGTAATAAATAAGGCATTCGGAGAAGACGATGAACTGCAGACCTTCCAGATGCCATCACTGGCCAAGACGATGAACTCAGTCTCATCGTCGATGATCTCCACGGCCACGTCGGGTTCCGAACTCAGATGCTCTTTCAGGCTCTTGTCGCCGAATGCTCTCGCCACCGCTAATTGCCCGTCGACTCTCGGAACATCGCCTGATTAATTAATTAACATATATACAGACAACCTCAAATAATCTGGATCGAAATGGAAGTAATCGATAATTCGTCGACATCCTCGAACCTGGAAACCTTGTAACAAATCCACCCCTGTTTTCAATCGTCTCCCTCTCCTTCTCCGGCTCGTGATCCACCGACAGCTGTTTCGCCACGCCGTTCTTACATATAACGGCTCTGGAATCGCCGACATTGGCCACCACGAGCTTCTGGCAATTGATCAGTATCGCCGTCACGGCGGTGGAGCCGCCTTTGCCGAGATCCTTAGCTTTGTCGAGAATCATGGTGTCTGTGATTCGGTATGCCCGACGGATTGCGTTCTCCGTAGCTGTCCAGAAATCGGGCTGCAAGTTGCAGATTCAAAATTAAATCAAATTAAATTAATTGAATAAATTGAATTGGGGATTATAAAACTTTAAATAGCAAAATGACAACCTCGTTGAGAATGTTGTTGAAAAGATGAGACCTCAAATATTCTGGAATGTCGCGGCTGAGGTGGCCGTCGAAGATTGCGAAGAGGCCGACCTCCTTGTCGTTGACCTGTTTGAACTGCGCGAAAACGTAATCCTCCATGGGGTGGGTGGATTTGCCTTCCAGCAAATGGAATCCATGCGTGACGTGTTTCGACATCTTGCTCTTTCCCTTCCCCACGTCGCCGCGGGGGGAAGAGATTCCCACTTTTTCCTGAAATTAATTAAGAGCTTGTTATTACATGATTACATACAGTGCTGCACGACCTCGGAATGGTTGAAGTCTTGTGTGTCGTCTGATAATCAAAATTGAAAAGCGAAAACGATGCAATTGGAAGAGGGGGTACCATCATCTTGTGGACGATTTCCTTTCCAGACATGGTGGGGTTAAGATTGAGACAAAATGGATAGTCTGCGAGAGAGAGAGAGATGTATGGATTTGTACGAATGGTGTGTATATCCAATTATCCATATCCATCCAGCAGTGGGAGATATTTGCGCAGCAGCAGAGAGAGGCAGAGGGTAAGAGGGTTGATGACGATGTTTTGACAGGTGACACGCGTTCCTATGTGGTTGATTCTTCAATTTCCGTATTTCTTTGTACGCGTATGACGTGTCCCTGTCCGGTTTTCAAAGTTCGGATAAATCAATAAAAAAATTAAAATACTCCCGTTTGGATAAAAAATAAGATTGGTGGTTGTATTTGGTGAGAGAATTTTACCACTCATTATTTAACCATTTTTTTTTTTAAACATCAATATTTATTTTTGCACCAAAGTACATGTTTAAGGAAATGATATATATATATATATAATTAATAATAATAAATTATAATATTATTTTATTATTATTTTTATATAATTAATAATATTGATAATTTTTATTAGAAAAATGACAAAATTATTTATTTTTGACGTATGAACAAATGAGTGTTTGCTGTCGCAACTGATGTTTATTACAAATAAAAAATATTTATTACAAATTAGAAAATCTTCGACACAGACAGAAAAATGACCGAGTTGGTCAATTTGACTGCATTGAATTGGAATGAGACAAGTGTATAAGCCCCTCTTCAGTGTCCCTTTTATCCTGCATGACATTTATTGTCTAGTACTCGCTGCTTCAAAGTTGCTCCCAGTCAACTTTGTCCATTTCTATATCGCGTGTATATGTTTTGTTTTCATGTTTGTGTTTGAATCAAGTGAACAATCAGAACTCAAGAGTGGTGTATCATTTCCACCGGTTAGAGTGTTGAGAGACTCTCATCCATAAAAGTTTGAAAAGACGAGAATAAGAATTTTTGGAGTCGAAACCAAAAGAAATAACCATCCGGTATGAAATCTTATTTTTAGCTTGGCCGCTGATTTGTTGAAATTTTTACGGTGTAATAACAGTCAGTCTATGAGATTTTGTGTAAACTAAATGAAGTTTGGGTAGAAAATAGGTTGAGTAATTTTGTATGATGTGTTATACGGTGTAAACCAAGTGTTTGGTTTAGTTAAAACTCCTGGATTGGAATCCTCCGAATATAGGTTGGAAAATCAAACTGGGTAAACAAACTTTGTGTATTGTTTCCTTTCTGCACTTATTTAGTCATCGATCTGTGCACAAACACATAATGCCGTTATAACCACGCGACAATCATTCATTCAAAGCTGTGCAATCCACCGACGGTTTTTTATTTTCATTGCGTATATAGATCAGAGACGTTGGACCTCTTTGGGGACTGATCGAATATCCAACACTTTTAAAATAAATTTAACATATTCAATCCGTCCAATTGAAAAGTTACTGTTTACTATTTGCACATAATTTTTTTTAAATTAGTATTATATTGGGTTGTAGTTGAAAAAGACAAAAATATCCCTATTAAGATTGTATAATATAAAAGTAATAATATTTCTATAATAATATATTGTAATTTGGAAGGTTATTTATTATATTAAATATATAGTACAATTATTAAATTATGAAATAGTAATTTGTTTTAAAACTGACGAAAATAGAAAATGACAACATTTCAATGAGATGGACGAAGTATATGATTAAAAAAAAATTAAAATATATTTTTAAATATTTTAAAAATTATATCGCAAAAAAAATATATACAATATGAATATAATTTTGTAAAAAAAAAATTCTATAATAGAAGTAAATAAAAAAAATACTTTTATTTATTTATAACTAACATAAATTAATTTTATAAAAGATGCGAAATTTTAAATATAGATAAATATATGTATATTTTTTAAAGAGAAATATATAAATAAAAGAGTTTTGAATGAGTTTACATGATGATATTATATCTTACATAGTTAATTATTTATAATTGTTAAGTATATTTTAATTTTGGTAAATTTTACCAAAAAAATAGATATATATGTTAATTATTATAGGATAGACAAAAATAAAAATAGTGTTCATTGTAGTAGGACAAAGAGTATTACAATATTTATTCTTACTTATTATATCATATAATATATTTTTTTTTATTAGAATATCAAACCCCAATTCCTACTTTGTAATAAATTTTCAACCAATTTTTTTTTAAAAAAAAATTAATATATTACACATACTTATTATTTTTATATATTATCTACACAATTTTCTATAACTCACATGAATTTTTTTCCTTCAAATCAAAATACAAAACAAACACACCTTAGTAACTTTAGTTGGATATAAAAACAATACTCCCACCCTTCGGACTTAATAGTTATGTTCAACACGTTTCAAATTAATACTATGTAACTATATATATATATTTTATTATTATTATTACATAAATATTACCACTTTTCTACACTTAAATTAAAACACACTTATAAGAGCAATTTTCTTTTTTTTTTTTAAAAAAATTGTACTAACTATCAATATAATATCAATAATTTTTAAGTTTGTGTTAAATACAAATTAACCTATTCTTTCAGGACGAAAGAAGTAATATTTTATTAGTTTTGAAATTTGTACGATGATTTTAATATTTTTGTGTTTAATACTTTGTATATATATTTATTTTCGCTCAATTCATCCCGTAATATTTCCAATTGTAATTCCTACAAAATAATAATAAAAGATACAATATTTTATGCAAAAGTCAAAAAGTTAAATATAGTTCCAGGAACATGTCTGTGTTTAGAACACGGGCGGGAACACGGCTGTGTTGGCTTCCTAGGACGTTCAGTCACCTTTTGAGTCATTCAACACGGTTGTGTTCAAGCCAATACGGTCGTGTTCAGTCCTAATCAACCGATTTGAGACTAAAATTGATAAATTTTTATTTGAGTGGGGACCCAAATTAATAATTTTTTTAAAAATAAGAACAAAATTAATAATTATAATATTGAATGAGACCAAAAATAATTTTTACTCTACTTCTTTTTTACTTGTCCGGACGAAATAAATGAAAGGGAAGCTGAAGCCACCCTTACCCTTAGCCCACAAAAAATTAATGGGAAGGAGGCTGAAGCCCAGTCTTGGCCACACATAATACCGCCCCTGGGATACTATAGGGTATGTTTTAAAACTTTAAATTAGAATATGTATTCATATAAAACTGAATTATGATATAAATACTACTCGTTTGACCAGAGACACGTGTTTTAAAAAAAAATAGGTAAAAATAATTTTTTTAACTTTTTAACCTAAAGAAAATGTACAAAAATGGTACTTTTCTACTTAAGAAAATACCATAATATTAAGAGGATATTAACATATTTTTTATATATTGTTATTTAGGACTCACATGCCAATATATATGCATTCTCTTTTTAGGTTAATATGTAATTTTTATTTTTCACAAATATTCAAATAAAGGGAAATGAGAATAAATTTAAATGATAAAAAAAAATATATTTAGATGACCGATGAAGCATTTTGATTGAATAATGCATTTTTATTGAAAATCATATAAGAAATAATATAATTTTTTATTTAAATTAAACACAAACACACCATAAGTTATATCTACCGAAAAAATAAAAAGAAATGATTAGGGGTGTGACTTGGGTGTTAGGTCTAATTTGCAGGGTATTAGGTTCGACCGGGGGTTTATCCAGTGCATACTCGGCTGCGAGTTCTCACGCTCATAAAAAAAAAATAAAAATAAAATATGAACATATATTTTGAATATGTATTATATTATCAATATATCTTGTATTGTTGATTTATATTTCGTTTACCTATTGTGTTGGGACTCTCGTTTGCGGATATGTGAATAATGATTTAGTTTCCCTAACAGTTAAAGCTTTTAGGTGAGACGATCATTAGCATCCGATATGGTGTCAGAGTCTAGGTAAGGTCTCCCTATTTGTTGCATGTGCAAGTTTTATGCTTATAACACTTGCTGTATAGAAATATATGAGTATATCATTTGCTAAAATTAATTGTTATATATTTGTGTTTATATTATGTTAATATAACTAATGTGTTATTAAAATAATATGGTGGACTGTGTTTGTTTGTTAGCCCACGTTATAACCCATTTTGATCAATTACATTGCATGTTTTTTAGTATAATTTCATTTACCTAAATGGACATCATCTAATATATTGCTATCTAGCTACCCAATTTGTACTTATTTAAATAGTCTTAATTTTTTTATCTCATTTTTGTGATACTTACAACAAAATATAAAACTAAAATTGTATGTAAATTCAGGTACTGAGTTTGTAAATTAAGATAATTAACTTATTCACTTTGTCTTGTAGATGTTTAATTTTGAATATGAGATTGATAAAACAGTTCGGTAGTAAAAATTTCAGTATATAATTGCAGTGGATATTGCACGATTGGCCCGACGAGAAATGTGTCAAAATATTGAAGAATTGCAAAGCAGCAATCCCCAGCAAAGAGAGGTTTGGGAAGGTGATGATTGTAGATATTTTGCTGGGTCACGACTTAACTGAAGCTCAGCTGTTGTACGATATGCAGATGATGATTTGCACTTCTGGGAAAAAAAGAAGTGAGAAAGAGTGGGCAAATCTCTTTACTATGGCAGGATTTAGCAGTTATAAGATAACAAATATTCTTGGATCGAGACATCTAATCAAGCTTTTCCCCTAACCAACTTTCTTGCAAAATATTAGATGTATATATATATATATATATATCAGCACACATCAAGTAGTATATGCTTTTATTACAAACAACACATATATTGTATGTAATAAAAGCATGTGCTGTTTGTTTATAATTATAACGTATGCTGTATGAGAGTATGTCATGCTTTAAAATCAAGTATTGTATGTACTGTGTGAGAATATATCATATGTTGTTAAGTCAAGTGCTGTATTTGTATTATATGTTGTCTATCGTAACACTGTGTGCTGTCCGGTAATAGACGGTGTGCTGTCCGGTAATAGACGGTGTGCTATTCAGCACAATACCAAATTTTACATTCACTGTAGCTGTCGCTATATAATACATATTTTAATACTAATGTACACACAAGGTATTATAAGATATCATATGTTGATTTATAACATAATATATGTTGTATCCTAAGTATGTTAGGATAATATATAAATATGCTGATTATTTTTATGTGATTTGCTGATTCGATAATGATTTGATTAGATCAGCACTAGATCCACAGCCGTACATATAACTTCTTATATGTGATTCAAATCTTTAATAAAGCAGTGTTTATAACATTAAGCGCCAAACAATGCATCCTTGTTAGGTTAAGTAGTTTAATTTTCTATACACTGATTTTAGACTTTTGAAATTCTTTCTTGGCATTTGGCATCAGAAACCAATTAAATCGACTTTCAAAAGGCCTTCACTAAGCATTATGAGATTACTTGTAGAAACTTTTAACCAAGTCCCTGATATCTCGAAAATATATAAACATTATATACACACGATCTTACATGCAAAATAGCCATTAGGGTCAGGGGAAAAGCTCAATTAGATGCCTGGATCCAAGAACATTTGTCATTTTATAACTGCTAAATCCTGCAGCAGTAAAGAGATCTGTCCACTCCATTTCTGTTCTCTCTTTCCCAGAAGTGTAAATCATCATCTGCATATCGAGTAACAGTTGAGCTTTGGTTGAATCGTCATTCACCACCATGTCAACAATCATCACCTTCCCACCCCTCTCTTTGCTGGGGATTGCTGTTTTGCAGTTCTTCAATATTTTGATGCAGTGCTCGTCGGGCCAATCGTGCAATATCCACTGACATAATTATATATATAACATATATCGAACCTTTTGTATCTCATCCTAAAAATCATCAACAAAGCGAACAAATTATCTCAATCAACAAAGTCAATACCAGAATTATAGTAATACAGTAATATATATATTTTTAAAATGTAATATTACTTTTGTAATCTGCCCTTTCTTTTACCTTAATCCTTTAAATGACTATCCCAGAAAATGATCTTGCATCTCTTTCGATATCATTATCGATTATCGTTAACGATAATGAGATCAAAATTAGGACTATATTGGTTTTATGAATGAATGAGTTAGATTTTGTTTAGGAGTTTGATTTTGAATAATAAGATTTTGTATTTGAATTTATATATTTTTTATTTGATATAAATAGAAATTGATGTTATTTTTTTAATATAAATTGATTTTTAATATTATGTAAAAAATTAAAATGAGGTATTTAATTTGATATATATATTTAAAAATTGTAAATAATAAAAATCTAACACAATCTTCCAAACAAATACACTCTAACTATTTTTTTAGACACCATCTATTTAAATAACTAAGATGCCTGATTAATAAGATCAAACAAGGCTGTATTTGCTTGTAGGGTTTTTCTTTTACATATTTTTCTCTAGATCAAATCTGCAGCTGATTTATCTTCACATATTTTAATTTTTATACTTACTCCCTCCGCCGCCAATCTATCCATTTATTTTTTGCATGTGAATCTTTGAATATTAATTATTATATCAAGATATAGTACAAATCAAGGAAAAACAATAAATTTTTTTGAATATTAGTTAATGTTAAAAATAACGACGCCAAATGCAAATAGATAGATTGGTGGTGGACGGATGTAGTATTATACATTTAAAATATCATATTAACACAAACTCTACTAATAAACACACCTATGTTTCCTGACATAATACGGTATATATACATACCTTCATAAATACAGCATCAGCTGAAGGAATGAACTCGAACATATCTCCTACAAGATAGGTTAAGTCCTTAGTCGATTCCAATCCGGCGACAACATGAGGGAGATCGAGCACGGTACACTTCAAGCCCGGGAAGGCATCAACAATAGCCTTGCTCACAACTCCCACGCCCCCTCCGACATCCACAATCGATCTCAACTCTTCAAAAATATGCCTACAATCCCTAATGAGTATACCCGACACCAATCGAGCATCGCTAGCCATAGCCTCATTAAATAACATATTAAACCTTGCATCTTTCCCGGCATATTCCCAAATTTCCATCCTATAAGTAGTGAAAAACGGCGTGCCATGATCCGTCCCAAACCATTTGCTCATAGAATGGCACGGATCCATGATATTCGGGTCCACACGGTAGAGCACAAATGACGCCAAACTTGAGGCCGGCTCATCCCTCAGGAGTAGCCGGGAAGACGGCGTGAGCCAATATCCATCTTGATCGCTATCCTCGGAGATTTTGGTGCCAACAAAAAACTTGGAATGAATCATAAGGCGCATCAGTCGCTTGAGGCATGGAGTTTTTGCTCGGTCGATGGAGAGGGCATCGGCTAATTCCGGAAGCTTCATTGGCTTGCCATGCCTGTGGATGACATGGAGGATGCCTAATTGAACTACACATTTTAGGGACATGGAGTTTACGAAGCTGAAAACATGGCTCCAAATATGAGCCTGAGCATCAAGAAGCTCTTTACTTGAAGTTATTCCATTTGGGAGAGCCATTTAGAGAAGAAAGGATGGTATTTGTTATGTGTTTCTTATTGTTGCTTGGCTTATATATAGAAGTATGACTACAGAGTTTTTATTGAATCGTATCAATATTTATTTATTATTTTTTGCAATATGTTTTTTTTCAATAAATTTTTTAAATTTTACTATTTTATCACAAAATATTTCATTAAATATTATTTTAATATTAAATCAATCTAATTTTTCTTACTCCAAACTCAAAGGAACACATGGATATATATATTTTTTCCAATTAGACTTGATTTGTGCTATTATATCACATCAAATATTATTATTTTAATTTAAAATTTTATAATTATCGGATTTCAAACTAAAATTTAAACCTTAAAGAAAAACGATACACTATAATATGTACTTCCATCGTATTGGAATATTAATGAAATTCTCTATTTTAATAATACAAATATGTGCATTCTTATAATACTTTACAAGTCTCTTCAGTGAGATAATTAAACATAAATATAATATATATTCTAAATATCTTTTTAACACTTATCTTCAAACTCAAGGTAGAATTGAATCAACCTGAATTTGTCTAAAGAGAGACGGAAAGTGATATAATCAAGCTCATTCATTGAATTAAAGTCGGAAATAAAATGCTTAATTTCATTAAAGTTGGAAACAGAGCTCTTAATGTTGATAGAATTGGAAATGAGGTTCCCAACACCATTATAGTCGGAATCCGGATTCGCTTGCTTACAATGAAATTAGGGTAAAAAACAGAACTCGCCAATCACAAGAGAACTATAGTTCTTAATAGAGTTAGAGTCAAACAGAAACTATGTGAGTAGAGATAAAAGTAGCCGTAAGGGCATGGCTTAGATAAAAATAGATACATTAACAAAATATATATAAGATATAACGAATCATTGAATTTTTTTAATTATAAATATATTTAAATATTTATAATAGCTTTCCCATCTTTTAAATAAAATAACTACTATAAAAATAATATATATTTAAAATATATCTTTAACGTATCAAAACCTTATATATATATATATATATACTATTACATATTTATTTTTATGTTAAATATTTTATAAAAATTACTCCATCCATCCACATAAAAACATGTAAATTTTATTTATGTATAAAGAAACTTTTATATATTTCTTAATTTATAGTTTTCAATCTTAAATTTAATTATTTACAAATTTACCATAACCATAAAAACACAATTTCTACCTTCTATCCAAGTTTTTTTTTTACTTAACTAGATCATCTATTTGATCACAATACCTATATTTTATATTACCATCAACCAATATCATTATTAATTTAAATTAATTGTTTTCCCAAGAATTTTTTCATGATACGATTCCCAACAAATATAATATATACTTTATATATTTTATTCTTTTTAAAAAGTTAATATTCAACATAAACTATTATTTTTTTACTAATGACATAATTCTTTATATACTTTATATAAAAAAAATATTTCAAACCAAGACAATAAACAAAAAATTCCCAATTAAAACTAATGTCCAATCTCAATTAATTTTCCTTTGGTGGATGAAACAAATGAAGTAAATACTATTATCACCTAACAAAATTCTATTTTCAGGAAAAGACAATTCCCTGGTGGTGTCCTACGTCTTTGGTTCATAGTATTAATTAAGTCAAACAAAAATTTGTCATACAAACATAAGATAAGAGTACGATAAACTTGCCTATGGATTTATATTCGAGTATATCCTATCTTTCGAATCTTCACTGTCGTCACGATATATGAATGCATTGTCTTTCAATCAGGACTTTCCATTTTTATAAGATAAAATAATAAAAGTGTGACTTTTTTTTTTTTTTGGCTCATATAAAAGAAAAGGTCCTAAATGCAAGACAATGCAATGTATGGTGGTAGGCAAAAATTCAGAAGATGGGATATACTCAAATGAAACAAGAATTGATCTATAGTCAAATTTAGCATTCTTTCATATATTCTGGTATGACGAAATTTTATTATAATTGATACAAGTAGCCAAAAACGTATGATTCATTCCAAGTTTTTTGTCCGGCCGGGCGAAAATCGATCTCCGAGTCTTCGTGGTTACTCCCGAGCAATGAACCAACAAGTTTGGCATCATTCGTGCTCGGTTATCATGGATCCATCCCAGCATATCGTCGAATGGTTTGGAACTGATCATTGTACAACATTTTTCAGCACTTATAGGATGAAATTAAATATGGGAAATTGCCAGACAGGATGCAAGGGCTAATATGATATTTAACGAGGCCATGTATGGCTAGCAATGCTCGATTGGTGTCGATACATACTAATTAGAGCACTCACAATGATCTTATTAAAAAAAACCTCATGTAACTACGTGTCAAGTCTTATTGTTGAATATATCCCATATTTAAAAAATGTGGGATCTCTCTTTAGTTTATAAGGCTGAAGGACCACTCCATCTATCACCAATCGATTTTAGGTTTGAAGTTCGAATTCCTTTTTAATATGGTATCAGAGACATAGTATCCGTATTGAGCTTGATCCTGTATGGATTTTCGACTGTCTTCAATTTTGCTTTTCTCTTCAAATATCCATATAAGACAAATTGATCAAATTAGATGCAAAACATTATCAAAATTGTGCAGAAAGTCCCCCATGCTATTTTTGTAAAAAGAAAAATTAATGACTTTGTCTTGCATGAACAACATCTTGGCTGTATAGTCAACCAGGGATAGTGTTTTGGCTGCAGTAGAGTTTGAAAGACTTGTTCAGAGAGACAAAGTGTGTTTCGAAAATTGACCATATTTTAAGTGTATGACAGAGTTTTGATTGAGCGCTCATTTTCCAACATCTATTAAATTAGTTTGTTATTATTTTAGTCTATCAAATTTATATGTCATACTAAGTATCTTATTTTCATTATGACTAACAATATAATTTTGTAAGTTTCTGTAAAATAATTTTACAGCTATCATTGATCTCTTCTGAGCTTTTAGTGTATCGTGCTCGATCTTCTCATGCTTTTTTTTTTTTAGTTAAATTTTTTCGATCTCCCTCATAGCCAGGTTGGAATCGACTAAAGAATTGACTTACCTTGAGGGAGATATACTCGGGCTATTCAATTATATTCCTTTAGCTGATGCTGTATTAATTGTGAAGGTAACCAAATATACAATTTGGTTCAGTAACTCCATTATTTAGTAGTTCAATAACTTAAATAGATCGTAAAATAGGTTCTAATAATTCTAATTTTTTTGGGTGGTTAGAATGTTGATGATTTGAAATCAGTACGAAGTTGATTTGATCAATTTAGCAATATAATATAAAATAATTAACAATTGAACGTAAAACAGATAACATAATATATTAATTTGAACAATTATCATTTCATCATAGTATATGTTGGACTGTTATATATTTTATTAATATTTGCTATTTTCTTTTTTATAAATATTTGCTAATTTGGTCAAATAACTAATGCTAATATTAGAATATATTTAACTAAAATCAGAATATATAATTTTTTTATTTAATTATATAATATACTATTAAAATATATATTATACTCCCTCGGTCTGCTCCTGAGTGAAAGTATTTTTACCAATTTTTTTTAATTTGTACTACGTTTTAATATAATAATTAACGCTTAAATATCAACAGACAAAAAGTAAATGTGATTATATAAAATTTGATTTTTCTATAAAATAATATTTATATTAGTAATTTTTTAAAATATCTGAATATATTTAAATCAAATATATATATATATATAACACTATAATCCAATTTACAATGCAACAACATTTCATTATTTATAGCTGCTCATTTCTTTATAAAAATAGAAAGGAAAGAGGCTAAATTTATCTTACGAAAGAAATAATAATAAAAGAGTTTGGATCTGATGTATTAAATTAATTCAGCTTATGCTGAATTAATTTTAATCATTCATTTATTTTAATTAAAAACAATAATTTAATTAATTTAACTTATCAATGACTAAGATTTAATTTAGCAGTGCTGAAATAATGAAATTTCAGCATGCTATCCAAATTGATATTAAAATTTAACATACCTTCTAATTAGGGCGGACCTATTTAGGGGAAGGGAAAATGTTTGAAATAATAATAAAAAAAATAATAATAAAAACATTGTTATGATCCATCTATTTTATTCATAAGTGTCATTTTAATGAAATGACTATCACATTGTTTATTGTAATAGGCCATATGTGAAATAAAATGAAATAAATGAGAATTCACACCATCTACGATAAATGAGAATACAATAAATAGGCCATATGTGAAATAAAATGAAATGAATGAGAATTCACACCATCTACGATTCTCTCTCTATCTACCCGTCTCTCTCTAGACATATATGTCTCTCTCTATATATATACTTGGTTATTTTTGTGTATTGCAAACGCATACATTCAGATGGTCATATTTATATAAATATTCCTTCCGTATAACATCTATCTATCAATTTACTTTTTTTTTTTTTTTTACGAAATTTTAGAATTATTAATATTATATTAAAATATAGTAAAAATAAAGATAAAAAGACTAAATTATCTTTATTAGTAGCAGTATTGTATGATATAAAGTTAATGCCATTTGTGTAATATATTATAAATTGAAAGGATATTTGTAATGTTAAATAGATACTACACTTAATTAAAAGGAAAAATAAATACTTTGTTACAAGATAAACCAAAATGAAAAATGGATATATTGTTGGAGGAAATATAATTTTATATATTATATCTAATTTGATATATTTTATAACACATTATCACCATAAGATTTTGTCGAGAAAATACTAATATAAAAATTACGTATTTTTTTGTTTATTTTTTTAAAATTACTTAAGCAAGTTGAAAATTTGTGTTCGAAGATAATATTTTTATTCCGAAGTTCTGCTCGAATATTATAAAAATATATCAACCTGCCAAAATTCAAAGGTATTTAATTAATTATTTTTCAAATATATTATGACTAACATAATTTTTTATTTTTATTTTTATTTTTCCCACTAACTATTATAAGAAAAAAGTGCTTTAAAATGCCAATAAATAAATTTATTTGAAAATAATACAAACTCTGAAGTTTATATTTTAAAATCCGTAACGGTGTATATTGAGGTGTATACTAAGCACCTTGAAGATGCATATTGTAAAATTCCTCAATATTGTACTATATTGCATACACCGGAAGTACATATTTAAAATTCCGATGATTTATATTTTGAACATTCTAAAGGTGCAATGTGATAATATATATTTAAAACTCCTTATATATAATTATTTTGACTCTCATATTTGGTAATAATATAACAACTATTTATTTTATTACTAAATTGTTTTCTAATAAGATTTTATCATGGGCGTATCCCTTACAATTGATAACAATGGGGAAGTGTTATGATTCATTTATTTTATTATAGGTGTCATTTTAATAAGCTTTCTGGCATTTCATTAAATGACTCGTTAGATTGTTTATTGCCTATAAATAGGCCATGTGAAATAAAATGAAAGAAATGAGAATTCACTCCATTTACCATTCTCTCTCTATGTACTCTCTCCCTCTAGATCTATATTTATTATATATGTATATATATTTATTTATTTATTTTTGTGTATTGCAAACACATACATTCTCATTCGGTCATATATATATAATTGTATACATTTTATAACAAACATCAACTATTGAATTTTTTTTTTTAATGAAAAGTTAAACTATTTTTTATTTTAAAAAATAAAAGGTTAATACTTAGAATATATAGCCACTCATCAGGTTGTAATATGTTAATTATTATAATAAAATAGAAATAAAATATAGTATTTTATAAATAAAAAAATTTATTTTGTAACTTTAAAAAACTTTGCCCAAATTAGACAACTCGCAAGTATAGGCGCAATTTCATTCTCAAATTTCTGGAGTATGCTTTGTCCATAATCTCAATAGTAAAAACACTGTCTTTGCATTCTTCAATATCTCATAATTTTCTACGACCTCTATTGTTTCGATCGCCTCTACATTTCACAACAAACGTATAAATGGAAATTGCAACGACAATCAAAGAATATGAACAAATCAACAACATCTACGCACTAAGAGCAAATGCCGTCGTCGCATTGGGGACAATCGAATCGTCTTCGATTGACGACTTTTATTATTATTTTTTTAAAATTAAAAAATTGAAAATATTTTTTTTTTAGCTATTGTGGATGATTTGAAGTTTTAGAATACGAGCATCGATTAGAAGCCTTGACACGTCACGTCATCTATGGAGGCTTTTTTTTACTCTCTCCGTCCCACATAATTTGTCCATATTTTTTATTTTCGTCCGTCCCACATAATTTGTCCATATTTTCTATTTTCGTCCGTCCCATATAATTTGTTCTTTTCTTTTTTGGAAAATTAATTATACACTTTAATCATATTTTAAAATTTAAAATTTAATTTTTTTAAATTTTAATTAAACTATTTAGTTATGTTAATTTTAATTTATAATTATTTTTATTAATATATTTCTTAATTATTTAATAATTATACTTTACCTAAATTCTTGTGTCTACGGTAATACAGTTATATTACATAGCAGGGAGGGAGCATTTACTAGAACTATTGCGCCTTGGTCTAAGTGATACTCAAAAGATATTCTATATATTTTTAATGCATTTATTTGATATAAAGATTACGCATATAGTCAAAAGATCTTAGATACTATATATTTTTAATTCATTTATTTGCTATATGGCGGAGAAAGAGAGGGATATCCTTGCACATGCCTTTAGCTGTAACTTTTCTAAGAAATTAAACATAAACTAAAGAACGTGCAAGATGCTCCTTGATTTTATTTTTTATTTTATAAATAATATTATATTAATATAATATAATATAAATACAATATAATATATACATATGATATAATTGATTTTGATACAAACAAATACTTTATCGTCTCACATATAATGTCATATTTTCCAACAATTTTATGTCATTTTTATTTTTTGGAAAAGTATTATACATTTTAATCATATTTAAAAATTTTAAATTTTTAAATTTTTAATTATACTAATAAGTTATTTTAACCTTAATATATAATTTTGTATTTAATTATAATTATTTTTACTAATACATTTTTAATTATTTATAAATCATACTCATTCTAAACTTTGACATTATATAAGAGAGAGAATATATTTATAAATGCATGTACGAGGACAATACATACTTTTTAATTTTTTAAATATATAATAGATTTTTAATATTGTATTTTAAGTAATAAAAAATAAATATTTACGCGAGATATATTTTTTGATGGGGCGGTGCGGCTTTTATCCAATAAATATATGTAATAAAAACATTCATTATATATTTCTAGAGAACAACATACAGTTACATACTTATGACATAAAATATATTTTGTTATAACAAAATATATATTTGATGATATAGTCAACTAAAATCTTGATAATGTAAATAAATAGTGATAATGTGACAATAAAGACACCAATCGAAGGAAGGCTGGTAGTTATGCTTCTTCTCTCTCTCTCTCTATATATATATATGTATATATATAGTAACTCACACAATAACAAGAAACACATATACAAAGACTACCATTTTGATCTCAATGGCACTCCCTAATGGAATCACTTCGACTGAAGAGCTTCTTGATGCTCAGGCTCATATTTGGAGCCATGTTTTCAGCTTCATAAACTCCATGTCCTTAAAATGTGTAGTTCAATTAGGCATCCCCGATGTCATCCACAGGCATGGCAAGCCAATGAAGCTTCCGGAATTAGCCGATGCCCTCTCCATCGACCGAGCAAAAACTCCATGCCTCGAGCGACTGATGCGCCTTATGATTCATTCCAAGTTTTTTGTTGGCACCAAAATCTCCGAGGATAGCGATCAAGATGGATATTGGCTCACGCCGTCTTCCCGGCTACTCCTGAGGGATGAGCCGGCCTCAAGTTTGGCGTCATTTGTGCTCTACCGTGTGGACCCGAATATCATGGATCCGTGCCATTCTATGAGCAAATGGTTTAGGACGGATCATGGCACGCCGTTTTTCACTACTTATGGGATGGAAATTTGGGAATATGCCGGGAAAGATGCAAGGTTTAATATGTTATTTAATGAGGCTATGGCTAGCGATGCTCGATTGGTGTCGGGTATACTCATTAGGGATTGTAGGCATATTTTTGAAGAGTTGAGATCGATTGTGGATGTCGGAGGGGGCGTGGGAGTTGTGAGCAAGGCTATCGTTGATGCCTTCCCGGGCTTGAAGTGTACCGTGGTCGATCTCCCTCATGTTGTTGCCGGATTGGAATCGACTAAGGACTTGATCTATCTTGAAGGCGATATGTTCGAGTTTATTCCTTCAGCTGATGCTGTATTTATGAAGGTATGCATATATATTCTACTATTCAGTATACATTTTTTAATAAAAATATACTATTTTTTTCACATAAATTAAATATTACATCAAAATACTATTTAAATAAGGATTTAAATAAAAAACTAAATTTCAAAACCAAACCTTCTTGTAAGGGTAAAATGATAGTTTGGTCTATTAAGCCAAATATTGTTGAGAGATAGAAACAACTCGTACACTAGAAAATAGTATTTTTGTAACAAAATTTTTTTGTCGCTAAATCCATTTTTTTCATTACTAACGACATTATAGACAGAATTATGATAGAATCACGTTAACTACGTAAACTTTAGACACGAAATTCTGTTACAAATATATTATTTGTTTTTTAGTGGTAAGTTCACATTATGTATATAATTGCAGTGGATATTGCACGATTGGCCCGACGATAAGTGTGTCAAAATATTGAAGAATTGCAAAGCTGCAATCCCCAGCAAAGAGAAGGGTGGGAAGGTGATGATTGTGGACATGGTGCTTGGTGAGGAATCATTGGAAACTCAGCTGTTATTCGATATGCAGATGATGATTTGCCTTTCTGGGAAAGAAAGAACTGAAAAACAGTGGGCTGATCTTTTTACTGCTGCTGGATTTAGTAGTTATAAGATCACAAATATTTTTGGATTAAGGCATCTAATTGAGGTTTTCTATTGATCATATCGGCTTTGTTAGCATATACAATTTATTTATATTGTATAAATAATTTTTTTTGAGATATTATATCATGATCTATATATAATATTCTATTGGTCTATTAAATATGGATAAAATTTTACTATTTGTGAGTTGGTTAAAGATTTTATATTCGATAATTATTGAGTAAGCGTGTAAAGCCTAATTAGAATGATTAAACATTTGGAAGAATATTTTAGTACTTTTATATAAAATGATACAATATTTTATTAATATAATGAGATCTCTATCAATCAAATAAAGAAATATGCCTATCGTTTGTGAATATTTCTTGGTATCAAAATGTGTCTAATTAATATAGTGGACGTATGGGTTGACTTTATAATACATAAATAAATAAGTTATAGGTATGTTTTTTATATAATGGATGTATTGGTTGAGAAAAAAAATGATATACATTCGGTCAGTCTCATAATTTTGCTATTTTTAATTTTTGTGAGATTTGATAAATAATATAATTTTGATGGTTTTTTTTCACCAATTTTCTATATGTGTTTTGTTTAAAATGATTTTATAAATAGAATAATAAAGAAGGAAAAAATTGTATATAAATAAATAAATGATGAAAAAAATAGATGAGGCAATCATTATCGTGTTATTAGATCAAAAGAGGTCATATTTGAGTCACACTGCTCATTTGTAAAAGTATTGTCCAAATGTGAGATTTAATAATCATCACTGTATTGATTAGTCTGAGTAGTCAATACATAAAAATACATAATATTATACTATAAACATTGTGATATTAATTCATAATCTTCATATACTTTGTTTAAACTCAATAACAATATTCTAAGTGTAACTTTTACAATAAACATATAAAAAAAGAACGTGCAACATAGCAAGCATGCTTGTTAAAGTTGAAAAACCTCATTATCCATTTTTGGAATATGGACAAAACAAATTTTTTTTTTGCTGTTGTCGTTAGAATTGATAAATAATAACATTTGACCCAGTTGGACAGTGTTATCAACAACAACTTTGGATTGTGTTTTTTTTTTTTGCTTTACTATAATGGTGTATTCTCAAGACAAAATGGACACTTTGGGTTTATTATCTTTTGGAGTATGTAGAAACATTCAATTCCTTTTTTGTTCCAAAGGAATTAATTACATGCCTGCAACATGCCTGCTGTGGGTGCCTTAGAGCTCAGGTCTGTGGGAAGGATGAGTGTGGTGGCTTTGAGAGTGTGTGTAGTGAGAGAAAAAATGTATCAATAATCTCAACTGCAGTTCCTCCCATATTCATGCATTGAGTAAGAGTTATACACTGCTATTTCGCCGGAGAGTTCGTCGATCGAAGGGAAATCGGAGTTCCGATCAGGGAAACATTCAGATTTTGAGCAACCCAGCTATTTGTTAGTTGTTAGTTGTCAAATGCCGCTCAGGCCGTCCATCGTGACAGAGTGGGCGCCACGAGTCCCAAGAAACTCCTGCACAGATTTTCGTGCACTTGTAGGCAGCAAAAAAGGGATTTCCTTCGATCCACATCGCGGCCAGGAATCGCGAACGACGACCACGTTAGCCGCTCACGGAGCCGTCGCCTAGACGAATTTTGCGAATGGGGCTTCGCGCACGGGCACCGACAAACCCGCGTCATCGCGAGAAGTCGAATTAGCCTTATCGTTTAGAGAAAGGAGAATTCGTAAAATGAATTCTACAGGTGAACCTGCGAAAGGATCATTGTCGATATCTGCCCCGGAAGACAACAGCGAACTCGTGACCCGACATACGAATGCCGCTCAGGCCGTCCATCGTGACAGAGTGGGCGCCACGAATCCCAAAAAACTCCTGCACGGATTTTCGTGCACTTGTAGGCAGCAAAAAAGGGATTCTCTGCGATCCACGTCGCGGCCAGGAATCGCGAACGACGATCCCTTCAGCCGCTCACGGAGCCGTCGCCCAGACGAATTTTGGAACAGGGGTTTCGCGCACGGGCGCCGACGAACCCGCATCATCGCGAGAAGTCGAATAAGCCTTATCGTTTAGAGAAAGGGGAATTCGTAAAATGAATTCTATAGGTGAACCTGCGAAAGGATCATTGTCGATATCTGCCCCGGCAGACAACAGCGAACTCGTGACCCGACGTAAGAATGCCGGTCAGGCCGTCCATCGTGACAAAGTGGGCGCCACAAGTCCCAAATAACTCCTGTACGGATTTTTGTGCACTTGTAGGCAGCAAAAAAGGGATTCCCTGCGATTCAGGTCGCGGCCAGGAATCGCGAACGACGAACCCGTCAGCCGCTCACGGAGCCGTCGCCCAGACGAATTTTACGAACAGGGTTCGCGCACGGGCGCCGACGAACCAACGTCATCGCGAGAAGTCGAATAATCCTTATCGTTTATAGAAAGGAGAATTCGTAAAATGAATTCTATAGGTGAACCTTCGAAAGGATCATTGTCGATATCTGCCCTGGCAGACAACAGCGAACTCATGACCCGACGTACGAATGCCGGTCAGGCCGTCCATCATGACAGAGTGGGCGCCACGAGTCCCAAAAAACTCTTGCACGGATTTTCGTGCACTTGTAGGCAACAAAAAAGAGATTCCTAGCGATCCACGTCGCGGCTAGGAATTCCGAACGATGATCCCGTCAGCCGCTCACGGAGCCGTCGCCCAGACGACTTTTGCGGACGGGGTTTCGCGCACGGGCGCCGACGAACACGCGTCATCCAGACAATTCGAAGAAGCCTTATCGTTTAGAGAAAGGAGAATTCGTAAAATGAATTCTATAGGTGAAATTGCGAAAGGATCATTGTCGATATCTGCCCCGGCAGACAACAGCGAACACGTGACCCGACGTACGAATGCCGCTCAGGCCGTCTATCGTGACAGAGTGGGCGCCACGAGTCCCAAAAAACTACTGTACGGATTTTCGTGCACTTGTAGGCAGCAAAAAAGGAATTCCCTGTGATCCACGTCGCGGCCAAGAATCGCGAACGACGATCCCGTTAGCCGCTCACGGAACCGCGCCTAGACGAATATTGCGAACGGGGGTTTCGCGCACGGGCGCCGACGAACCCACGTCATTGCGAGAAGTCGAATAATCCTTATCGTTAAGAGAAAGGAGAATTCGTAAAATGAATTCTATAGGTGAACCTGCGAAAGGATCATTGTCGATATCTGCCTCGGCAGACAACAACGAACTCGTGACCCGACGTACGAATGCCGGTCAGGCCGTCCATCGTGACAGAGTGGGCGCCACGAGTCCTAAAAAACTCCTGTACGGATTTTCGTGCACTTGTAGGCAGCAAAAAAGGTAATCCCTAGGATCCACGTCGCGGCCAGGAATCACGAACGACGATCCCGTTAGCCGCTCACGGAGCCGTGCCCAGACGAATTATGCGAATGGGGGTTTCGCGCATGGGCACCGACGAACCCGCGTCATCGCGAGAAGTCGAATAATCCTTATCGTTTAAGGAAAGGAGAATTCGTAAAATGAATTCCATAGGTGAACCTGCAAAAGGATCATTGTCGATATCTGCCTCGGCAGACAACAGCGAACTCGTGACCCGACGTACGAATACCGCTCAGGCCGTCCATCAGACGGAGTGGGCGTCCCAAAAAACTCCTGCGCGGATTTTTTTGAACTATGTAGGCAGCAAAAAAGGGATTTCCTGCGATGCACGTCGCGGCCAAAAATCGCGAACGACGACCCCGTTAGCCGCTTACGGAGTCGTCGGCCAGACGAAATTGCGAACAGAGGTTTCACGCACGGGACGCCGACGAACCCGCGTGATCGCGAGACGTCAATAAGCCATATCGTTTAGAGAAAAAAGAACTAGTAACATGGATTCCATAGGTGACCTGCGAAAGGATCACTGTCGACGTCTGCCCCGGCAGACAGATGCGAACTCGTGACCCGACGTACGAATGCCGCACAGCCGTCCATCGAGACGGAGTGGGCGTCCCAAAAAACTCCTGCGCGGATTTTTTTGAATATGTAGGCATCAAAAGGGATTTCCTGCGATGCACGTCGCGGCCAAAAATCCCGAACGGCGACCTTGTCCGCCGTTTACGGACCCGTCGGCCAGCCGTAAATTGCGAACGAGGATTCGCGCAGGGACGCCGACGGACCCGCGTCATCGCGAGACGTCAACAAAATCATATCGTTTAGAGAAAAAAGAACTAGTAACATGGATTCCATAGGTGAGCCTGCGAAAGGATCACTGTCGACGTCTGCCCCGGCAGACAGATGCGAACTCGTGACCCGACGTACGAATGCCGCACAGCCGTCCATCGAGACGGAGTGGGCGTCCCAAAAAACTCCTGCGCGGATTTTTTGAATATGTAGGCATCAAAAAGGGATTTCCTGCGATGCACGACGCGGCAAAAAATCCCGAACGACGACCTTGTCCGCCGTTTACGGACCCGTCGGCCAGCCGTAAATTGCGAACGAGGATTCGCGCAGGGACGCCGACGGACCCGCGTCATCGCGAGACGTCAACAAAATCATATCGTTTAGAGAAAAAAAGAACTAGTAACATGGATTCCATAGGTGAGAGCCTGCGAAAGGATCACTGTCGACGTCTGCCCCGGCAGACAGATGCGAACTCGTGACCCGACGTACGAATGCCGCACAGCCGTCCATCGAGACGGAGTGGGCGTCCCAAAAAACTCCTGCGCGGATTTTTTTGAATATGTAGGCATCAAAAAGGGATTTCCTGCGATGCACGTCGCGGCCAAAAATCCCGAACGGCGACCTTGTCCGCCGTTTACGGACCCGTCGGCCAGCCGTAAATTGCGAACGAGGATTCGCGCAGGGACGCCGACGGACCCGCGTCATCGCGAGACGTCAACAAAATCATATCGTTTAGAGAAAAAAAGAACTAGTAACATGGATTCCATAGGTGAGCCTGCGAAAGGATCACTGTCGACGTCTGCCCCGGCAGACAGATGCGAACTCGTGACGCGACGTACGAATGCCGCACAGCCGTCCATCGAGACGGAGTGGGCGTCCCAAAAAACTCCTGCGCGGATTTTTTGAATATGTAGGCATCAAAACGGGATTTCCTGCGATGCACGTCGCGGCCAAAAATCCCGAACGACGACCTTGTCCGCCGTTTACGGACCCGTCGGCCAGCCGTAAATTGCGAACGAGGATTCGCGCAGGGACGCCGACGGACCCGCGTCATCGCGAGACGTCAACAAAATCATATCGTTTAGAGAAAAAAAGAACTAGTAACATGGATTCCATAGGTGAGCCTGCGAAAGGATCACTGTCGACGTCTGCCCCGGCAGACAGATGCGAACTCGTGACGCGACGTACGAATGCCGCACAGCCGTCCATCGAGACGGAGTGGGCGTCCCAAAAAACTCCTGCGCGATTTTTTTGAATATGTAGGCATCAAAAAGGGATTTCCTGCGATGCACGACGCGCAAAAATCCCGAACGACGACCTTGTCCGCCGTTTACGGACCCGTCGGCCAGCCGTAAATTGCGAACGAGGATTCGCGCAGGGACGCCGACGGACCCGCGTCATCGCGAGACGTCAACAAAATCATATCGTTTAGAGAAAAAAAGAACTAGTAACATGGATTCCATAGGTGAGCCTGCGAAAGGATCACTGTCGACGTCTGCCCCGGCAGACAGATGCGAACTCGTGACCCGACGTACGAATGCCGCACAGCCGTCCATCGAGACGGAGTGGGCGTCCCAAAAAACTCCTGCGCGGATTTTTTTGAATATGTAGGCATCAAAAAGGGATTTCCTGCGATGCACGACGCGGCCAAAAATCCCGAACGACGACCTTGTCCGCCGTTTACGGACCCGTCGGCCAGCCGTAAATTGCGAACGAGGATTCGCGCAGGGACGCCGACGGACCCGCGTCATCGCGAGACGTCAACAAAATCATATCGTTTAGAGAAAAAAAGAACTAGTAACATGGATTCCATAGGTGAGCCTGCGAAAGGATCACTGTCGACGTCTGCCCCGGCAGACAACATGCGAACTCGTGACGCGACGTACGAATGCCGCACAGCCGTCCATCGAGACGGAGTGGGCGTCCCAAAAAACTCCTGCGCGATTTTTTTGAATATGTAGGCATCAAAACGGGATTTCCTGCGATGCACGTCGCGGCCAAAAATCCCGAACGGCGACCTTGTCCGCCGTTTACGGACCCGTCGGCCAGCCGTAAATTGCGAACGAGGATTCGCGCAGGGACGCCGACGGACCCGCGTCATCGCGAGACGTTGAAAAATCATATCGTTTAGAGAAAAAAAGAACTAGTAACATGGATTCCATAGGTGAGCCTGCGAAAGGATCACTGTCGACGTCTGCCCCGGCAGACAGATGCGAACTCGTGACGCGACGTACGAATGCCGCACAGCCGTCCATCGAGACGGAGTGGGCGTCCCAAAAAACTCCTGCGCGGATTTTTTTGAATATGTAGGCATCAAAACGGGATTTCCTGCGATGCACGTCGCGCCAAAAATCCCGAACGACGACCTTGTCCGCCGTTTACGGACCCGTCGGCCAGCCGTAAATTGCGAACGAGGATTCGCGCAGGGACGCCGACGGACCCGCGTCATCGCGAGACGTCAACAAAATCATATCGTTTAGAGAAAAAAAGAACTAGTAACATGGATTCCATAGGTGAGCCTGCGAAAGGATCACTGTCGACGTCTGCCCCGGCAGACAGATGCGAACTCGTGACGCGACGTACGAATGCCGCACAGCCGTCCATCGAGACGGAGTGGGCGTCCAAAAAACTCCTGCGCGGATTTTTTTGAATATGTAGGCATCAAAAAGGGATTTCCTGCGATGCACGTCGCGGCCAAAAATCCCGAACGACGACCTTGTCCGCCGTTTACGGACCCGTCGGCCAGCCGTAAATTGCGAACGAGGATTCGCGCAGGGACGCCGACGGACCCGCGTCATCGCGAGACGTCAACAAAATCATATCGTTTAGAGAAAAAAAGAACTAGTAACATGGATTCCATAGGTGAGCCTGCGAAAGGATCACTGTCGACGTCTGCCCCGGCAGACAGATGCGAACTCGTGACGCGACGTACGAATGCCGCACAGCCGTCCATCGAGACGGAGTGGGCGTCCCAAAAAACTCCTGCGCGGATTTTTTTGAATATGTAGGCATCAAAACGGGATTTCCTGCGATGCACGTCGCGGCCAAAAATCCCGAACGGCGACCTTGTCCGCCGTTTACGGACCCGTCGGCCAGCCGTAAATTGCGAACGAGGATTCGCGCAGGGACGCCGACGGACCCGCGTCATCGCGAGACGTCAACAAAATCATATCGTTTAGAGAAAAAAAGAACTAGTAACATGGATTCCATAGGTGAGCCTGCGAAAGGATCACTGTCGACGTCTGCCCCGGCAGACAGATGCGAACTCGTGACGCGACGTACGAATGCCGCACAGCCGTCCATCGAGACGGAGTGGGCGTCCCAAAAAACTCCTGCGCGGATTTTTTTGAATATGTAGGCATCAAAAGGGATTTCCTGCGATGCACGACGCGCCAAAAATCCCGAACGACGACCTTGTCCGCCGTTTACGGACCCGTCGGCCAGCCGTAAATTGCGAACGAGGATTCGCGCAGGGACGCCGACGGACCCGCGTCATCGCGAGACGTCAACAAAATCATATCGTTTAGAGAAAAAAAGAACTAGTAACATGGATTCCATAGGTGAGCCTGCGAAAGGATCACTGTCGACGTCTGCCCCGGCAGACAGATGCGAACTCGTGACCCGACGTACGAATGCCGCACAGCCGTCCATCGAGACGGAGTGGGCGTCCCAAAAAACTCCTGCGCGGATTTTTTTGAATATGTAGGCATCAAAAGGGATTTCCTGCGATGCACGACGCGCCAAAAATCCCGAACGACGACCTTGTCCGCCGTTTACGGACCCGTCGGCCAGCCGTAAATTGCGAACGAGGATTCGCGCAGGGACGCCGACGGACCCGCGTCATCGCGAGACGTCAACAAAATCATATCGTTTAGAGAAAAAAAGAACTAGTAACATGGATTCCATAGGTGAGCCTGCGAAAGGATCACTGTCGACGTCTGCCCCGGCAGACAGATGCGAACTCGTGACGCGACGTACGAATGCCGCACAGCCGTCCATCGAGACGGAGTGGGCGTCCCAAAAAACTCCTGCGCGGATTTTTTTGAATATGTAGGCATCAAAACGGGATTTCCTGCGATGCACGTCGCGGCCAAAAATCCCGAACGACGACCTTGTCCGCCGTTTACGGACCCGTCGGCCAGCCGTAAATTGCGAACGAGGATTCGCGCAGGGACGCCGACGGACCCGCGTCATCGCGAGACGTCAACAAAATCATATCGTTTAGAGAAAAAAAGAACTAGTAACATGGATTCCATAGGTGAGCCTGCGAAAGGATCACTGTCGACGTCTGCCCCGGCAGACAGATGCGAACTCGTGACGCGACGTACGAATGCCGCACAGCCGTCCATCGAGACGGAGTGGGCGTCCCAAAAAACTCCTGCGCGGATTTTTTTGAATATGTAGGCATCAAAACGGGATTTCCTGCGATGCACGTCGCCAAAAATCCCGAACGGACGACCTTGTCCGCCGTTTACGGACCCGTCGGCCAGCCGTAAATTGCGAACGAGGATTCGCGCAGGGACGCCGACGGACCCGCGTCATCGCGAGACGTCAACAAAATCATATCGTTTAGAGAAAAAAAGAACTAGTAACATGGATTCCATAGGTGAGCCTGCGAAAGGATCACTGTCGACGTCTGCCCCGGCAGACAGATGCGAACTCGTGACCGACGTACGAATGCCGCACAGCCGTCCATCGAGACGGAGTGGGCGTCCCAAAAAACTCCTGCGCGGATTTTTTTGAATATGTAGGCATCAAAAAGGGATTTCCTGCGATGCACGACGCGCCAAAAATCCCGAACGACGACCTTGTCCGCCGTTTACGGACCCGTCGGCCAGCCGTAAATTGCGAACGAGGATTCGCGCAGGGACGCCGACGGACCCGCGTCATCGCGAGACGTCAACAAAATCATATCGTTTAGAGAAAAAAAGAACTAGTAACATGGATTCCATAGGTGAGCCTGCGAAAGGATCACTGTCGACGTCTGCCCCGGCAGACAGATGCGAACTCGTGACCCGACGTACGAATGCCGCACAGCCGTCCATCGAGACGGAGTGGGCGTCCCAAAAAACTCCTGCGCGGATTTTTTTGAATATGTAGGCATCAAAAAGGGATTTCCTGCGATGCACGTCGCGGCCAAAAATCCCGAACGACGACCTTGTCCGCCGTTTACGGACCCGTCGGCCAGCCGTAAATTGCGAACGAGGATTCGCGCAGGGACGCCGACGGACCCGCGTCATCGCGAGACGTCAACAAAATCATATCGTTTAGAGAAAAAAAGAACTAGTAACATGGATTCCATAGGTGAGCCTGCGAAAGGATCACTGTCGACGTCTGCCCCGGCAGACAGATGCGAACTCGTGACGCGACGTACGAATGCCGCACAGCCGTCCATCGAGACGGAGTGGGCGTCCCAAAAAACTCCTGCGCGGATTTTTTTGAATATGTAGGCATCAAAACGGGATTTCCTGCGATGCACGTCGCGGCCAAAAATCCCGAACGGCGACCTTGTCCGCCGTTTACGGACCCGTCGGCCAGCCGTAAATTGCGAACGAGGATTCGCGCAGGGACGCCGACGGACCCGCGTCATCGCGAGACGTCAACAAAATCATATCGTTTAGAGAAAAAAAGAACTAGTAACATGGATTCCATAGGTGAGCCTGCGAAAGGATCACTGTCGACGTCTGCCCCGGCAGACAGATGCGAACTCGTGACGCGACGTACGAATGCCGCACAGCCGTCCATCGAGACGGAGTGGGCGTCCCAAAAAACTCCTGCGCGGATTTTTTTGAATATGTAGGCATCAAAAAGGGATTTCCTGCGATGCACGTCGCGCCAAAAATCCCGAACGACGACCTTGTCCGCCGTTTACGGACCCGTCGGCCAGCCGTAAATTGCGAACGAGGATTCGCGCAGGGACGCCGACGGACCCGCGTCATCGCGAGACGTCAACAAAATCATATCGTTTAGAGAAAAAAAGAACTAGTAACATGGATTCCATAGGTGAGCCTGCGAAAGGATCACTGTCGACGTCTGCCCCGGCAGACAGATGCGAACTCGTGACGCGACGTACGAATGCCGCACAGCCGTCCATCGAGACGGAGTGGGCGTCCCAAAAAACTCCTGCGCGGATTTTTTTGAATATGTAGGCATCAAAAGGGATTTCCTGCGATGCACGTCGCGCCAAAAATCCCGAACGGCGACCTTGTCCGCCGTTTACGGACCCGTCGGCCAGCCGTAAATTGCGAACGAGGATTCGCGCAGGGACGCCGACGGACCCGCGTCATCGCGAGACGTCAACAAAATCATATCGTTTAGAGAAAAAAAGAACTAGTAACATGGATTCCATAGGTGAGCCTGCGAAAGGATCACTGTCGACGTCTGCCCCGGCAGACAGATGCGAACTCGTGACGCGACGTACGAATGCCGCACAGCCGTCCATCGAGACGGAGTGGGCGTCCCAAAAAACTCCTGCGCGGATTTTTTTGAATATGTAGGCATCAAAACGGGATTTCCTGCGATGCACGTCGCGGCCAAAAATCCCGAACGGCGACCTTGTCCGCCGTTTACGGACCCGTCGGCCAGCCGTAAATTGCGAACGAGGATTCGCGCAGGGACGCCGACGGACCCGCGTCATCGCGAGACGTCAACAAAATCATATCGTTTAGAGAAAAAAAGAACTAGTAACATGGATTCCATAGGTGAGCCTGCGAAAGGATCACTGTCGACGTCTGCCCCGGCAGACAGATGCGAACTCGTGACGCGACGTACGAATGCCGCACAGCCGTCCATCGAGACGGAGTGGGCGTCCCAAAAAACTCCTGCGCGGATTTTTTTGAATATGTAGGCATCAAAAAGGGATTTCCTGCGATGCACGTCGCGGCCAAAAATCCCGAACGGCGACCTTGTCCGCCGTTTACGGACCCGTCGGCCAGCCGTAAATTGCGAACGAGGATTCGCGCAGGGACGCCGACGGACCCGCGTCATCGCGAGACGTCAACAAAATCATATCGTTTAGAGAAAAAAAGAACTAGTAACATGGATTCCATAGGTGAGCCTGCGAAAGGATCACTGTCGACGTCTGCCCCGGCAGACAGATGCGAACTCGTGACGCGACGTACGAATGCCGCACAGCCGTCCATCGAGACGGAGTGGGCGTCCCAAAAAACTCCTGCGCGGATTTTTTTGAATATGTAGGCATCAAAACGGGATTTCCTGCGATGCACGTCGCGGCCAAAAATCCCGAACGGCGACCTTGTCCGCCGTTTACGGACCCGTCGGCCAGCCGTAAATTGCGAACGAGGATTCGCGCAGGGACGCCGACGGACCCGCGTCATCGCGAGACGTCAACAAAATCATATCGTTTAGAGAAAAAAAGAACTAGTAACATGGATTCCATAGGTGAGCCTGCGAAAGGATCACTGTCGACGTCTGCCCCGGCAGACAGATGCGAACTCGTGACGCGACGTACGAATGCCGCACAGCCGTCCATCGAGACGGAGTGGGCGTCCCAAAAAACTCCTGCGCGGATTTTTTTGAATATGTAGGCATCAAAAAGGGATTTCCTGCGATGCACGACGCGCCAAAAATCCCGAACGACGACCTTGTCCGCCGTTTACGGACCCGTCGGCCAGCCGTAAATTGCGAACGAGGATTCGCGCAGGGACGCCGACGGACCCGCGTCATCGCGAGACGTCAACAAAATCATATCGTTTAGAGAAAAAAAGAACTAGTAACATGGATTCCATAGGTGAGCCTGCGAAAGGATCACTGTCGACGTCTGCCCCGGCAGACAGATGCGAACTCGTGACGCGACGTACGAATGCCGCACAGCCGTCCATCGAGACGGAGTGGGCGTCCCAAAAAACTCCTGCGCGGATTTTTTTGAATATGTAGGCATCAAAACGGGATTTCCTGCGATGCACGTCGCGGCCAAAAATCCCGAACGGCGACCTTGTCCGCCGTTTACGGACCCGTCGGCCAGCCGTAAATTGCGAACGAGGATTCGCGCAGGGACGCCGACGGACCCGCGTCATCGCGAGACGTCAACAAAATCATATCGTTTAGAGAAAAAAAGAACTAGTAACATGGATTCCATAGGTGAGCCTGCGAAAGGATCACTGTCGACGTCTGCCCCGGCAGACAGATGCGAACTCGTGACGCGACGTACGAATGCCGCACAGCCGTCCATCGAGACGGAGTGGGCGTCCCAAAAAACTCCTGCGCGGATTTTTTTGAATATGTAGGCATCAAAACGGGATTTCCTGCGATGCACGACGCGCCAAAAATCCCGAACGACGACCTTGTCCGCCGTTTACGGACCCGTCGGCCAGCCGTAAATTGCGAACGAGGATTCGCGCAGGGACGCCGACGGACCCGCGTCATCGCGAGACGTCAACAAAATCATATCGTTTAGAGAAAAAAAGAACTAGTAACATGGATTCCATAGGTGAGCCTGCGAAAGGATCACTGTCGACGTCTGCCCCGGCAGACAGATGCGAACTCGTGACGCGACGTACGAATGCCGCACAGCCGTCCATCGAGACGGAGTGGGCGTCCCAAAAAACTCCTGCGCGGATTTTTTTGAATATGTAGGCATCAAAAAGGGATTTCCTGCGATGCACGTCGCGCCAAAAATCCCGAACGGCGACCTTGTCCGCCGTTTACGGACCCGTCGGCCAGCCGTAAATTGCGAACGAGGATTCGCGCAGGGACGCCGACGGACCCGCGTCATCGCGAGACGTCAACAAAATCATATCGTTTAGAGAAAAAAAGAACTAGTAACATGGATTCCATAGGTGAGCCTGCGAAAGGATCACTGTCGACGTCTGCCCCGGCAGACAGATGCGAACTCGTGACGCGACGTACGAATGCCGCACAGCCGTCCATCGAGACGGAGTGGGCGTCCCAAAAAACTCCTGCGCGGATTTTTTTGAATATGTAGGCATCAAAACGGGATTTCCTGCGATGCACGTCGCGGCCAAAAATCCCGAACGGCGACCTTGTCCGCCGTTTACGGACCCGTCGGCCAGCCGTAAATTGCGAACGAGGATTCGCGCAGGGACGCCGACGGACCCGCGTCATCGCGAGACGTCAACAAAATCATATCGTTTAGAGAAAAAAAGAACTAGTAACATGGATTCCATAGGTGAGCCTGCGAAAGGATCACTGTCGACGTCTGCCCCGGCAGACAGATGCGAACTCGTGACGCGACGTACGAATGCCGCACAGCCGTCCATCGAGACGGAGTGGGCGTCCCAAAAAACTCCTGCGCGGATTTTTTTGAATATGTAGGCATCAAAAAGGGATTTCCTGCGATGCACGTCGCGGCCAAAAATCCCGAACGGCGACCTTGTCCGCCGTTTACGGACCCGTCGGCCAGCCGTAAATTGCGAACGAGGATTCGCGCAGGGACGCCGACGGACCCGCGTCATCGCGAGACGTCAACAAAATCATATCGTTTAGAGAAAAAAAGAACTAGTAACATGGATTCCATAGGTGAGCCTGCGAAAGGATCACTGTCGACGTCTGCCCCGGCAGACAGATGCGAACTCGTGACGCGACGTACGAATGCCGCACAGCCGTCCATCGAGACGGAGTGGGCGTCCCAAAAAACTCCTGCGCGGATTTTTTTGAATATGTAGGCATCAAAAAGGGATTTCCTGCGATGCACGACGCGCCAAAAATCCCGAACGGCGACCTTGTCCGCCGTTTACGGACCCGTCGGCCAGCCGTAAATTGCGAACGAGGATTCGCGCAGGGACGCCGACGGACCCGCGTCATCGCGAGACGTCAACAAAATCATATCGTTTAGAGAAAAAAAGAACTAGTAACATGGATTCCATAGGTGAGCCTGCGAAAGGATCACTGTCGACGTCTGCCCCGGCAGACAGATGCGAACTCGTGACGCGACGTACGAATGCCGCACAGCCGTCCATCGAGACGGAGTGGGCGTCCCAAAAAACTCCTGCGCGGATTTTTTTGAATATGTAGGCATCAAAACGGGATTTCCTGCGATGCACGTCGCGGCCAAAAATCCCGAACGGCGACCTTGTCCGCCGTTTACGGACCCGTCGGCCAGCCGTAAATTGCGAACGAGGATTCGCGCAGGGACGCCGACGGACCCGCGTCATCGCGAGACGTCAACAAAATCATATCGTTTAGAGAAAAAAAGAACTAGTAACATGGATTCCATAGGTGAGCCTGCGAAAGGATCACTGTCGACGTCTGCCCCGGCAGACAGATGCGAACTCGTGACGCGACGTACGAATGCCGCACAGCCGTCCATCGAGACGGAGTGGGCGTCCCAAAAAACTCCTGCGCGGATTTTTTTGAATATGTAGGCATCAAAAAGGGATTTCCTGCGATGCACGTCGCGGCCAAAAATCCCGAACGGCGACCTTGTCCGCCGTTTACGGACCCGTCGGCCAGCCGTAAATTGCGAACGAGGATTCGCGCAGGGACGCCGACGGACCCGCGTCATCGCGAGACGTCAACAAAATCATATCGTTTAGAGAAAAAAAGAACTAGTAACATGGATTCCATAGGTGAGCCTGCGAAAGGATCACTGTCGACGTCTGCCCCGGCAGACAGATGCGAACTCGTGACGCGACGTACGAATGCCGCACAGCCGTCCATCGAGACGGAGTGGGCGTCCCAAAAAACTCCTGCGCGGATTTTTTTGAATATGTAGGCATCAAAAGGGATTTCCTGCGATGCACGTCGCGGCCAAAAATCCCGAACGGCGACCTTGTCCGCCGTTTACGGACCCGTCGGCCAGCCGTAAATTGCGAACGAGGATTCGCGCAGGGACGCCGACGGACCCGCGTCATCGCGAGACGTCAACAAAATCATATCGTTTAGAGAAAAAAAGAACTAGTAACATGGATTCCATAGGTGAGCCTGCGAAAGGATCACTGTCGACGTCTGCCCCGGCAGACAGATGCGAACTCGTGACGCGACGTACGAATGCCGCACAGCCGTCCATCGAGACGGAGTGGGCGTCCCAAAAAACTCCTGCGCGGATTTTTTTGAATATGTAGGCATCAAAACGGGATTTCCTGCGATGCACGTCGCGGCCAAAAATCCCGAACGGCGACCTTGTCCGCCGTTTACGGACCCGTCGGCCAGCCGTAAATTGCGAACGAGGATTCGCGCAGGGACGCCGACGGACCCGCGTCATCGCGAGACGTCAACAAAATCATATCGTTTAGAGAAAAAAAGAACTAGTAACATGGATTCCATAGGTGAGCCTGCGAAAGGATCACTGTCGACGTCTGCCCCGGCAGACAGATGCGAACTCGTGACGCGACGTACGAATGCCGCACAGCCGTCCATCGAGACGGAGTGGGCGTCCCAAAAAACTCCTGCGCGGATTTTTTTGAATATGTAGGCATCAAAAAGGGATTTCCTGCGATGCACGTCGCGGCCAAAAATCCCGAACGGCGACCTTGTCCGCCGTTTACGGACCCGTCGGCCAGCCGTAAATTGCGAACGAGGATTCGCGCAGGGACGCCGACGGACCCGCGTCATCGCGAGACGTCAACAAAATCATATCGTTTAGAGAAAAAAAGAACTAGTAACATGGATTCCATAGGTGAGCCTGCGAAAGGATCACTGTCGACGTCTGCCCCGGCAGACAGATGCGAACTCGTGACGCGACGTACGAATGCCGCACAGCCGTCCATCGAGACGGAGTGGGCGTCCCAAAAAACTCCTGCGCGGATTTTTTTGAATATGTAGGCATCAAAACGGGATTTCCTGCGATGCACGTCGCGGCCAAAAATCCCGAACGGCGACCTTGTCCGCCGTTTACGGACCCGTCGGCCAGCCGTAAATTGCGAACGAGGATTCGCGCAGGGACGCCGACGGACCCGCGTCATCGCGAGACGTCAACAAAATCATATCGTTTAGAGAAAAAAAGAACTAGTAACATGGATTCCATAGGTGAGCCTGCGAAAGGATCACTGTCGACGTCTGCCCCGGCAGACAGATGCGAACTCGTGACGCGACGTACGAATGCCGCACAGCCGTCCATCGAGACGGAGTGGGCGTCCCAAAAAACTCCTGCGCGGATTTTTTTGAATATGTAGGCATCAAAACGGGATTTCCTGCGATGCACGTCGCGGCCAAAAATCCCGAACGGCGACCTTGTCCGCCGTTTACGGACCCGTCGGCCAGCCGTAAATTGCGAACGAGGATTCGCGCAGGGACGCCGACGGACCCGCGTCATCGCGAGACGTCAACAAAATCATATCGTTTAGAGAAAAAAAGAACTAGTAACATGGATTCCATAGGTGAGCCTGCGAAAGGATCACTGTCGACGTCTGCCCCGGCAGACAGATGCGAACTCGTGACGCGACGTACGAATGCCGCACAGCCGTCCATCGAGACGGAGTGGGCGTCCCAAAAAACTCCTGCGCGGATTTTTTTGAATATGTAGGCATCAAAACGGGATTTCCTGCGATGCACGTCGCGGCCAAAAATCCCGAACGGCGACCTTGTCCGCCGTTTACGGACCCGTCGGCCAGCCGTAAATTGCGAACGAGGATTCGCGCAGGGACGCCGACGGACCCGCGTCATCGCGAGACGTCAACAAAATCATATCGTTTAGAGAAAAAAAGAACTAGTAACATGGATTCCATAGGTGAGCCTGCGAAAGGATCACTGTCGACGTCTGCCCCGGCAGACAGATGCGAACTCGTGACGCGACGTACGAATGCCGCACAGCCGTCCATCGAGACGGAGTGGGCGTCCCAAAAAACTCCTGCGCGGATTTTTTTGAATATGTAGGCATCAAAACGGGATTTCCTGCGATGCACGTCGCGGCCAAAAATCCCGAACGGCGACCTTGTCCGCCGTTTACGGACCCGTCGGCCAGCCGTAAATTGCGAACGAGGATTCGCGCAGGGACGCCGACGGACCCGCGTCATCGCGAGACGTCAACAAAATCATATCGTTTAGAGAAAAAAAGAACTAGTAACATGGATTCCATAGGTGAGCCTGCGAAAGGATCACTGTCGACGTCTGCCCCGGCAGACAGATGCGAACTCGTGACGCGACGTACGAATGCCGCACAGCCGTCCATCGAGACGGAGTGGGCGTCCCAAAAAACTCCTGCGCGGATTTTTTTGAATATGTAGGCATCAAAACGGGATTTCCTGCGATGCACGTCGCGGCCAAAAATCCCGAACGGCGACCTTGTCCGCCGTTTACGGACCCGTCGGCCAGCCGTAAATTGCGAACGAGGATTCGCGCAGGGACGCCGACGGACCCGCGTCATCGCGAGACGTCAACAAAATCATATCGTTTAGAGAAAAAAAGAACTAGTAACATGGATTCCATAGGTGAGCCTGCGAAAGGATCACTGTCGACGTCTGCCCCGGCAGACAGATGCGAACTCGTGACGCGACGTACGAATGCCGCACAGCCGTCCATCGAGACGGAGTGGGCGTCCCAAAAAACTCCTGCGCGGATTTTTTTGAATATGTAGGCATCAAAACGGGATTTCCTGCGATGCACGTCGCGGCCAAAAATCCCGAACGGCGACCTTGTCCGCCGTTTACGGACCCGTCGGCCAGCCGTAAATTGCGAACGAGGATTCGCGCAGGGACGCCGACGGACCCGCGTCATCGCGAGACGTCAACAAAATCATATCGTTTAGAGAAAAAAAGAACTAGTAACATGGATTCCATAGGTGAGCCTGCGAAAGGATCACTGTCGACGTCTGCCCCGGCAGACAGATGCGAACTCGTGACGCGACGTACGAATGCCGCACAGCCGTCCATCGAGACGGAGTGGGCGTCCCAAAAAACTCCTGCGCGGATTTTTTTGAATATGTAGGCATCAAAACGGGATTTCCTGCGATGCACGTCGCGGCCAAAAATCCCGAACGGCGACCTTGTCCGCCGTTTACGGACCCGTCGGCCAGCCGTAAATTGCGAACGAGGATTCGCGCAGGGACGCCGACGGACCCGCGTCATCGCGAGACGTCAACAAAATCATATCGTTTAGAGAAAAAAAGAACTAGTAACATGGATTCCATAGGTGAGCCTGCGAAAGGATCACTGTCGACGTCTGCCCCGGCAGACAGATGCGAACTCGTGACGCGACGTACGAATGCCGCACAGCCGTCCATCGAGACGGAGTGGGCGTCCCAAAAAACTCCTGCGCGGATTTTTTTGAATATGTAGGCATCAAAAGGGATTTCCTGCGATGCACGTCGCGGCCAAAAATCCCGAACGGCGACCTTGTCCGCCGTTTACGGACCCGTCGGCCAGCCGTAAATTGCGAACGAGGATTCGCGCAGGGACGCCGACGGACCCGCGTCATCGCGAGACGTCAACAAAATCATATCGTTTAGAGAAAAAAAGAACTAGTAACATGGATTCCATAGGTGAGCCTGCGAAAGGATCACTGTCGACGTCTGCCCCGGCAGACAGATGCGAACTCGTGACGCGACGTACGAATGCCGCACAGCCGTCCATCGAGACGGAGTGGGCGTCCCAAAAAACTCCTGCGCGGATTTTTTTGAATATGTAGGCATCAAAAGGGATTTCCTGCGATGCACGTCGCGGCCAAAAATCCCGAACGGCGACCTTGTCCGCCGTTTACGGACCCGTCGGCCAGCCGTAAATTGCGAACGAGGATTCGCGCAGGGACGCCGACGGACCCGCGTCATCGCGAGACGTCAACAAAATCATATCGTTTAGAGAAAAAAAGAACTAGTAACATGGATTCCATAGGTGAGCCTGCGAAAGGATCACTGTCGACGTCTGCCCCGGCAGACAGATGCGAACTCGTGACGCGACGTACGAATGCCGCACAGCCGTCCATCGAGACGGAGTGGGCGTCCCAAAAAACTCCTGCGCGGATTTTTTTGAATATGTAGGCATCAAAACGGGATTTCCTGCGATGCACGTCGCGGCCAAAAATCCCGAACGGCGACCTTGTCCGCCGTTTACGGACCCGTCGGCCAGCCGTAAATTGCGAACGAGGATTCGCGCAGGGACGCCGACGGACCCGCGTCATCGCGAGACGTCAACAAAATCATATCGTTTAGAGAAAAAAAGAACTAGTAACATGGATTCCATAGGTGAGCCTGCGAAAGGATCACTGTCGACGTCTGCCCCGGCAGACAGATGCGAACTCGTGACGCGACGTACGAATGCCGCACAGCCGTCCATCGAGACGGAGTGGGCGTCCCAAAAAACTCCTGCGCGGATTTTTTTGAATATGTAGGCATCAAAACGGGATTTCCTGCGATGCACGTCGCGGCCAAAAATCCCGAACGGCGACCTTGTCCGCCGTTTACGGACCCGTCGGCCAGCCGTAAATTGCGAACGAGGATTCGCGCAGGGACGCCGACGGACCCGCGTCATCGCGAGACGTCAACAAAATCATATCGTTTAGAGAAAAAAAGAACTAGTAACATGGATTCCATAGGTGAGCCTGCGAAAGGATCACTGTCGACGTCTGCCCCGGCAGACAGATGCGAACTCGTGACGCGACGTACGAATGCCGCACAGCCGTCCATCGAGACGGAGTGGGCGTCCCAAAAAACTCCTGCGCGGATTTTTTTGAATATGTAGGCATCAAAACGGGATTTCCTGCGATGCACGTCGCGGCCAAAAATCCCGAACGGCGACCTTGTCCGCCGTTTACGGACCCGTCGGCCAGCCGTAAATTGCGAACGAGGATTCGCGCAGGGACGCCGACGGACCCGCGTCATCGCGAGACGTCAACAAAATCATATCGTTTAGAGAAAAAAAGAACTAGTAACATGGATTCCATAGGTGAGCCTGCGAAAGGATCACTGTCGACGTCTGCCCCGGCAGACAGATGCGAACTCGTGACGCGACGTACGAATGCCGCACAGCCGTCCATCGAGACGGAGTGGGCGTCCCAAAAAACTCCTGCGCGGATTTTTTTGAATATGTAGGCATCAAAAAGGGATTTCCTGCGATGCACGACGCGGCCAAAAATCCCGAACGGCGACCTTGTCCGCCGTTTACGGACCCGTCGGCCAGCCGTAAATTGCGAACGAGGATTCGCGCAGGGACGCCGACGGACCCGCGTCATCGCGAGACGTCAACAAAATCATATCGTTTAGAGAAAAAAAGAACTAGTAACATGGATTCCATAGGTGAGCCTGCGAAAGGATCACTGTCGACGTCTGCCCCGGCAGACAGATGCGAACTCGTGACGCGACGTACGAATGCCGCACAGCCGTCCATCGAGACGGAGTGGGCGTCCCAAAAAACTCCTGCGCGGATTTTTTTGAATATGTAGGCATCAAAACGGGATTTCCTGCGATGCACGTCGCGGCCAAAAATCCCGAACGGCGACCTTGTCCGCCGTTTACGGACCCGTCGGCCAGCCGTAAATTGCGAACGAGGATTCGCGCAGGGACGCCGACGGACCCGCGTCATCGCGAGACGTCAACAAAATCATATCGTTTAGAGAAAAAAAGAACTAGTAACATGGATTCCATAGGTGAGCCTGCGAAAGGATCACTGTCGACGTCTGCCCCGGCAGACAGATGCGAACTCGTGACGCGACGTACGAATGCCGCACAGCCGTCCATCGAGACGGAGTGGGCGTCCCAAAAAACTCCTGCGCGGATTTTTTTGAATATGTAGGCATCAAAAAGGGATTTCCTGCGATGCACGTCGCGCCAAAAATCCCGAACGGCGACCTTGTCCGCCGTTTACGGACCCGTCGGCCAGCCGTAAATTGCGAACGAGGATTCGCGCAGGGACGCCGACGGACCCGCGTCATCGCGAGACGTCAACAAAATCATATCGTTTAGAGAAAAAAAGAACTAGTAACATGGATTCCATAGGTGAGCCTGCGAAAGGATCACTGTCGACGTCTGCCCCGGCAGACAGATGCGAACTCGTGACGCGACGTACGAATGCCGCACAGCCGTCCATCGAGACGGAGTGGGCGTCCCAAAAAACTCCTGCGCGGATTTTTTTGAATATGTAGGCATCAAAAAGGGATTTCCTGCGATGCACGTCGCGGCCAAAAATCCCGAACGGCGACCTTGTCCGCCGTTTACGGACCCGTCGGCCAGCCGTAAATTGCGAACGAGGATTCGCGCAGGGACGCCGACGGACCCGCGTCATCGCGAGACGTCAACAAAATCATATCGTTTAGAGAAAAAAAGAACTAGTAACATGGATTCCATAGGTGAGCCTGCGAAAGGATCACTGTCGACGTCTGCCCCGGCAGACAGATGCGAACTCGTGACGCGACGTACGAATGCCGCACAGCCGTCCATCGAGACGGAGTGGGCGTCCCAAAAAACTCCTGCGCGGATTTTTTTGAATATGTAGGCATCAAAACGGGATTTCCTGCGATGCACGTCGCGGCCAAAAATCCCGAACGGCGACCTTGTCCGCCGTTTACGGACCCGTCGGCCAGCCGTAAATTGCGAACGAGGATTCGCGCAGGGACGCCGACGGACCCGCGTCATCGCGAGACGTCAACAAAATCATATCGTTTAGAGAAAAAAAGAACTAGTAACATGGATTCCATAGGTGAGCCTGCGAAAGGATCACTGTCGACGTCTGCCCCGGCAGACAGATGCGAACTCGTGACGCGACGTACGAATGCCGCACAGCCGTCCATCGAGACGGAGTGGGCGTCCCAAAAAACTCCTGCGCGGATTTTTTTGAATATGTAGGCATCAAAACGGGATTTCCTGCGATGCACGTCGCGGCCAAAAATCCCGAACGGCGACCTTGTCCGCCGTTTACGGACCCGTCGGCCAGCCGTAAATTGCGAACGAGGATTCGCGCAGGGACGCCGACGGACCCGCGTCATCGCGAGACGTCAACAAAATCATATCGTTTAGAGAAAAAAAGAACTAGTAACATGGATTCCATAGGTGAGCCTGCGAAAGGATCACTGTCGACGTCTGCCCCGGCAGACAGATGCGAACTCGTGACGCGACGTACGAATGCCGCACAGCCGTCCATCGAGACGGAGTGGGCGTCCCAAAAAACTCCTGCGCGGATTTTTTTGAATATGTAGGCATCAAAAAGGGATTTCCTGCGATGCACGTCGCGGCCAAAAATCCCGAACGGCGACCTTGTCCGCCGTTTACGGACCCGTCGGCCAGCCGTAAATTGCGAACGAGGATTCGCGCAGGGACGCCGACGGACCCGCGTCATCGCGAGACGTCAACAAAATCATATCGTTTAGAGAAAAAAAGAACTAGTAACATGGATTCCATAGGTGAGCCTGCGAAAGGATCACTGTCGACGTCTGCCCCGGCAGACAGATGCGAACTCGTGACGCGACGTACGAATGCCGCACAGCCGTCCATCGAGACGGAGTGGGCGTCCCAAAAAACTCCTGCGCGGATTTTTTTGAATATGTAGGCATCAAAAGGGATTTCCTGCGATGCACGTCGCGGCCAAAAATCCCGAACGGCGACCTTGTCCGCCGTTTACGGACCCGTCGGCCAGCCGTAAATTGCGAACGAGGATTCGCGCAGGGACGCCGACGGACCCGCGTCATCGCGAGACGTCAACAAAATCATATCGTTTAGAGAAAAAAAGAACTAGTAACATGGATTCCATAGGTGAGCCTGCGAAAGGATCACTGTCGACGTCTGCCCCGGCAGACAGATGCGAACTCGTGACGCGACGTACGAATGCCGCACAGCCGTCCATCGAGACGGAGTGGGCGTCCCAAAAAACTCCTGCGCGGATTTTTTTGAATATGTAGGCATCAAAAAGGGATTTCCTGCGATGCACGTCGCGCCAAAAATCCCGAACGGCGACCTTGTCCGCCGTTTACGGACCCGTCGGCCAGCCGTAAATTGCGAACGAGGATTCGCGCAGGGACGCCGACGGACCCGCGTCATCGCGAGACGTCAACAAAATCATATCGTTTAGAGAAAAAAAGAACTAGTAACATGGATTCCATAGGTGAGCCTGCGAAAGGATCACTGTCGACGTCTGCCCCGGCAGACAGATGCGAACTCGTGACGCGACGTACGAATGCCGCACAGCCGTCCATCGAGACGGAGTGGGCGTCCCAAAAAACTCCTGCGCGGATTTTTTTGAATATGTAGGCATCAAAAAGGGATTTCCTGCGATGCACGTCGCGGCCAAAAATCCCGAACGCGACCTTGTCCGCCGTTTACGGACCCGTCGGCCAGCCGTAAATTGCGAACGAGGATTCGCGCAGGGACGCCGACGGACCCGCGTCATCGCGAGACGTCAACAAAATCATATCGTTTAGAGAAAAAAAGAACTAGTAACATGGATTCCATAGGTGAGCCTGCGAAAGGATCACTGTCGACGTCTGCCCCGGCAGACAGATGCGAACTCGTGACGCGACGTACGAATGCCGCACAGCCGTCCATCGAGACGGAGTGGGCGTCCCAAAAAACTCCTGCGCGGATTTTTTTGAATATGTAGGCATCAAAAAGGGATTTCCTGCGATGCACGACGCGCCAAAAATCCCGAACGACGACCTTGTCCGCCGTTTACGGACCCGTCGGCCAGCCGTAAATTGCGAACGAGGATTCGCGCAGGGACGCCGACGGACCCGCGTCATCGCGAGACGTCAACAAAATCATATCGTTTAGAGAAAAAAAGAACTAGTAACATGGATTCCATAGGTGAGCCTGCGAAAGGATCACTGTCGACGTCTGCCCCGGCAGACAGATGCGAACTCGTGACGCGACGTACGAATGCCGCACAGCCGTCCATCGAGACGGAGTGGGCGTCCCAAAAAACTCCTGCGCGGATTTTTTTGAATATGTAGGCATCAAAAGGGATTTCCTGCGATGCACGTCGCGGCCAAAAATCCCGAACGGCGACCTTGTCCGCCGTTTACGGACCCGTCGGCCAGCCGTAAATTGCGAACGAGGATTCGCGCAGGGACGCCGACGGACCCGCGTCATCGCGAGACGTCAACAAAATCATATCGTTTAGAGAAAAAAAGAACTAGTAACATGGATTCCATAGGTGAGCCTGCGAAAGGATCACTGTCGACGTCTGCCCCGGCAGACAGATGCGAACTCGTGACGCGACGTACGAATGCCGCACAGCCGTCCATCGAGACGGAGTGGGCGTCCCAAAAAACTCCTGCGCGGATTTTTTTGAATATGTAGGCATCAAAAAGGGATTTCCTGCGATGCACGTCGCGCCAAAAATCCCGAACGACGACCTTGTCCGCCGTTTACGGACCCGTCGGCCAGCCGTAAATTGCGAACGAGGATTCGCGCAGGGACGCCGACGGACCCGCGTCATCGCGAGACGTCAACAAAATCATATCGTTTAGAGAAAAAAAGAACTAGTAACATGGATTCCATAGGTGAGCCTGCGAAAGGATCACTGTCGACGTCTGCCCCGGCAGACAGATGCGAACTCGTGACGCGACGTACGAATGCCGCACAGCCGTCCATCGAGACGGAGTGGGCGTCCCAAAAAACTCCTGCGCGGATTTTTTTGAATATGTAGGCATCAAAAAGGGATTTCCTGCGATGCACGACGCGCCAAAAATCCCGAACGACGACCTTGTCCGCCGTTTACGGACCCGTCGGCCAGCCGTAAATTGCGAACGAGGATTCGCGCAGGGACGCCGACGGACCCGCGTCATCGCGAGACGTCAACAAAATCATATCGTTTAGAGAAAAAAAGAACTAGTAACATGGATTCCATAGGTGAGCCTGCGAAAGGATCACTGTCGACGTCTGCCCCGGCAGACAGATGCGAACTCGTGACGCGACGTACGAATGCCGCACAGCCGTCCATCGAGACGGAGTGGGCGTCCCAAAAAACTCCTGCGCGGATTTTTTTGAATATGTAGGCATCAAAAAGGGATTTCCTGCGATGCACGTCGCGGCCAAAAATCCCGAACGACGACCTTGTCCGCCGTTTACGGACCCGTCGGCCAGCCGTAAATTGCGAACGAGGATTCGCGCAGGGACGCCGACGGACCCGCGTCATCGCGAGACGTCAACAAAATCATATCGTTTAGAGAAAAAAAGAACTAGTAACATGGATTCCATAGGTGAGCCTGCGAAAGGATCACTGTCGACGTCTGCCCCGGCAGACAGATGCGAACTCGTGACGCGACGTACGAATGCCGCACAGCCGTCCATCGAGACGGAGTGGGCGTCCCAAAAAACTCCTGCGCGGATTTTTTTGAATATGTAGGCATCAAAAAGGGATTTCCTGCGATGCACGACGCGCCAAAAATCCCGAACGACGACCTTGTCCGCCGTTTACGGACCCGTCGGCCAGCCGTAAATTGCGAACGAGGATTCGCGCAGGGACGCCGACGGACCCGCGTCATCGCGAGACGTCAACAAAATCATATCGTTTAGAGAAAAAAAGAACTAGTAACATGGATTCCATAGGTGAGCCTGCGAAAGGATCACTGTCGACGTCTGCCCCGGCAGACAGATGCGAACTCGTGACGCGACGTACGAATGCCGCACAGCCGTCCATCGAGACGGAGTGGGCGTCCCAAAAAACTCCTGCGCGGATTTTTTTGAATATGTAGGCATCAAAAAGGGATTTCCTGCGATGCACGACGCGCCAAAAATCCCGAACGACGACCTTGTCCGCCGTTTACGGACCCGTCGGCCAGCCGTAAATTGCGAACGAGGATTCGCGCAGGGACGCCGACGGACCCGCGTCATCGCGAGACGTCAACAAAATCATATCGTTTAGAGAAAAAAAGAACTAGTAACATGGATTCCATAGGTGAGCCTGCGAAAGGATCACTGTCGACGTCTGCCCCGGCAGACAGATGCGAACTCGTGACGCGACGTACGAATGCCGCACAGCCGTCCATCGAGACGGAGTGGGCGTCCCAAAAAACTCCTGCGCGGATTTTTTTGAATATGTAGGCATCAAAACGGGATTTCCTGCGATGCACGTCGCGGCCAAAAATCCCGAACGGCGACCTTGTCCGCCGTTTACGGACCCGTCGGCCAGCCGTAAATTGCGAACGAGGATTCGCGCAGGGACGCCGACGGACCCGCGTCATCGCGAGACGTCAACAAAATCATATCGTTTAGAGAAAAAAAGAACTAGTAACATGGATTCCATAGGTGAGCCTGCGAAAGGATCACTGTCGACGTCTGCCCCGGCAGACAGATGCGAACTCGTGACGCGACGTACGAATGCCGCACAGCCGTCCATCGAGACGGAGTGGGCGTCCCAAAAAACTCCTGCGCGGATTTTTTTGAATATGTAGGCATCAAAAAGGGATTTCCTGCGATGCACGACGCGCCAAAAATCCCGAACGACGACCTTGTCCGCCGTTTACGGACCCGTCGGCCAGCCGTAAATTGCGAACGAGGATTCGCGCAGGGACGCCGACGGACCCGCGTCATCGCGAGACGTCAACAAAATCATATCGTTTAGAGAAAAAAAGAACTAGTAACATGGATTCCATAGGTGAGCCTGCGAAAGGATCACTGTCGACGTCTGCCCCGGCAGACAGATGCGAACTCGTGACGCGACGTACGAATGCCGCACAGCCGTCCATCGAGACGGAGTGGGCGTCCCAAAAAACTCCTGCGCGGATTTTTTTGAATATGTAGGCATCAAAAAGGGATTTCCTGCGATGCACGACGCGCCAAAAATCCCGAACGACGACCTTGTCCGCCGTTTACGGACCCGTCGGCCAGCCGTAAATTGCGAACGAGGATTCGCGCAGGGACGCCGACGGACCCGCGTCATCGCGAGACGTCAACAAAATCATATCGTTTAGAGAAAAAAAGAACTAGTAACATGGATTCCATAGGTGAGCCTGCGAAAGGATCACTGTCGACGTCTGCCCCGGCAGACAGATGCGAACTCGTGACGCGACGTACGAATGCCGCACAGCCGTCCATCGAGACGGAGTGGGCGTCCCAAAAAACTCCTGCGCGGATTTTTTTGAATATGTAGGCATCAAAAAGGGATTTCCTGCGATGCACGACGCGCCAAAAATCCCGAACGGCGACCTTGTCCGCCGTTTACGGACCCGTCGGCCAGCCGTAAATTGCGAACGAGGATTCGCGCAGGGACGCCGACGGACCCGCGTCATCGCGAGACGTCAACAAAATCATATCGTTTAGAGAAAAAAAGAACTAGTAACATGGATTCCATAGGTGAGCCTGCGAAAGGATCACTGTCGACGTCTGCCCCGGCAGACAGATGCGAACTCGTGACGCGACGTACGAATGCCGCACAGCCGTCCATCGAGACGGAGTGGGCGTCCCAAAAAACTCCTGCGCGGATTTTTTTGAATATGTAGGCATCAAAAAGGGATTTCCTGCGATGCACGACGCGCCAAAAATCCCGAACGACGACCTTGTCCGCCGTTTACGGACCCGTCGGCCAGCCGTAAATTGCGAACGAGGATTCGCGCAGGGACGCCGACGGACCCGCGTCATCGCGAGACGTCAACAAAATCATATCGTTTAGAGAAAAAAAGAACTAGTAACATGGATTCCATAGGTGAGCCTGCGAAAGGATCACTGTCGACGTCTGCCCCGGCAGACAGATGCGAACTCGTGACGCGACGTACGAATGCCGCACAGCCGTCCATCGAGACGGAGTGGGCGTCCCAAAAAACTCCTGCGCGGATTTTTTTGAATATGTAGGCATCAAAAAGGGATTTCCTGCGATGCACGACGCGCCAAAAATCCCGAACGACGACCTTGTCCGCCGTTTACGGACCCGTCGGCCAGCCGTAAATTGCGAACGAGGATTCGCGCAGGGACGCCGACGGACCCGCGTCATCGCGAGACGTCAACAAAATCATATCGTTTAGAGAAAAAAAGAACTAGTAACATGGATTCCATAGGTGAGCCTGCGAAAGGATCACTGTCGACGTCTGCCCCGGCAGACAGATGCGAACTCGTGACGCGACGTACGAATGCCGCACAGCCGTCCATCGAGACGGAGTGGGCGTCCCAAAAAACTCCTGCGCGGATTTTTTTGAATATGTAGGCATCAAAAAGGGATTTCCTGCGATGCACGACGCGCCAAAAATCCCGAACGACGACCTTGTCCGCCGTTTACGGACCCGTCGGCCAGCCGTAAATTGCGAACGAGGATTCGCGCAGGGACGCCGACGGACCCGCGTCATCGCGAGACGTCAACAAAATCATATCGTTTAGAGAAAAAAAGAACTAGTAACATGGATTCCATAGGTGAGCCTGCGAAAGGATCACTGTCGACGTCTGCCCCGGCAGACAGATGCGAACTCGTGACGCGACGTACGAATGCCGCACAGCCGTCCATCGAGACGGAGTGGGCGTCCCAAAAAACTCCTGCGCGGATTTTTTTGAATATGTAGGCATCAAAAAGGGATTTCCTGCGATGCACGACGCGCCAAAAATCCCGAACGACGACCTTGTCCGCCGTTTACGGACCCGTCGGCCAGCCGTAAATTGCGAACGAGGATTCGCGCAGGGACGCCGACGGACCCGCGTCATCGCGAGACGTCAACAAAATCATATCGTTTAGAGAAAAAAAGAACTAGTAACATGGATTCCATAGGTGAGCCTGCGAAAGGATCACTGTCGACGTCTGCCCCGGCAGACAGATGCGAACTCGTGACGCGACGTACGAATGCCGCACAGCCGTCCATCGAGACGGAGTGGGCGTCCCAAAAAACTCCTGCGCGGATTTTTTTGAATATGTAGGCATCAAAAAGGGATTTCCTGCGATGCACGACGCGCCAAAAATCCCGAACGACGACCTTGTCCGCCGTTTACGGACCCGTCGGCCAGCCGTAAATTGCGAACGAGGATTCGCGCAGGGACGCCGACGGACCCGCGTCATCGCGAGACGTCAACAAAATCATATCGTTTAGAGAAAAAAAGAACTAGTAACATGGATTCCATAGGTGAGCCTGCGAAAGGATCACTGTCGACGTCTGCCCCGGCAGACAGATGCGAACTCGTGACGCGACGTACGAATGCCGCACAGCCGTCCATCGAGACGGAGTGGGCGTCCCAAAAAACTCCTGCGCGGATTTTTTTGAATATGTAGGCATCAAAAAGGGATTTCCTGCGATGCACGACGCGCCAAAAATCCCGAACGACGACCTTGTCCGCCGTTTACGGACCCGTCGGCCAGCCGTAAATTGCGAACGAGGATTCGCGCAGGGACGCCGACGGACCCGCGTCATCGCGAGACGTCAACAAAATCATATCGTTTAGAGAAAAAAAGAACTAGTAACATGGATTCCATAGGTGAGCCTGCGAAAGGATCACTGTCGACGTCTGCCCCGGCAGACAGATGCGAACTCGTGACGCGACGTACGAATGCCGCACAGCCGTCCATCGAGACGGAGTGGGCGTCCCAAAAAACTCCTGCGCGGATTTTTTTGAATATGTAGGCATCAAAAAGGGATTTCCTGCGATGCACGACGCGCCAAAAATCCCGAACGACGACCTTGTCCGCCGTTTACGGACCCGTCGGCCAGCCGTAAATTGCGAACGAGGATTCGCGCAGGGACGCCGACGGACCCGCGTCATCGCGAGACGTCAACAAAATCATATCGTTTAGAGAAAAAAAGAACTAGTAACATGGATTCCATAGGTGAGCCTGCGAAAGGATCACTGTCGACGTCTGCCCCGGCAGACAGATGCGAACTCGTGACCCGACGTACGAATGCCGCACAGCCGTCCATCGAGACGGAGTGGGCGTCCCAAAAAACTCCTGCGCGGATTTTTTTGAATATGTAGGCATCAAAAAGGGATTTCCTGCGATGCACGACGCGCCAAAAATCCCGAACGACGACCTTGTCCGCCGTTTACGGACCCGTCGGCCAGCCGTAAATTGCGAACGAGGATTCGCGCAGGGACGCCGACGGACCCGCGTCATCGCGAGACGTCAACAAAATCATATCGTTTAGAGAAAAAAAGAACTAGTAACATGGATTCCATAGGTGAGCCTGCGAAAGGATCACTGTCGACGTCTGCCCCGGCAGACAGATGCGAACTCGTGACGCGACGTACGAATGCCGCACAGCCGTCCATCGAGACGGAGTGGGCGTCCCAAAAAACTCCTGCGCGGATTTTTTTGAATATGTAGGCATCAAAAAGGGATTTCCTGCGATGCACGACGCGCCAAAAATCCCGAACGACGACCTTGTCCGCCGTTTACGGACCCGTCGGCCAGCCGTAAATTGCGAACGAGGATTCGCGCAGGGACGCCGACGGACCCGCGTCATCGCGAGACGTCAACAAAATCATATCGTTTAGAGAAAAAAAGAACTAGTAACATGGATTCCATAGGTGAGCCTGCGAAAGGATCACTGTCGACGTCTGCCCCGGCAGACAGATGCGAACTCGTGACGCGACGTACGAATGCCGCACAGCCGTCCATCGAGACGGAGTGGGCGTCCCAAAAAACTCCTGCGCGGATTTTTTTGAATATGTAGGCATCAAAAGGGATTTCCTGCGATGCACGACGCGCCAAAAATCCCGAACGACGACCTTGTCCGCCGTTTACGGACCCGTCGGCCAGCCGTAAATTGCGAACGAGGATTCGCGCAGGGACGCCGACGGACCCGCGTCATCGCGAGACGTCAACAAAATCATATCGTTTAGAGAAAAAAAGAACTAGTAACATGGATTCCATAGGTGAGCCTGCGAAAGGATCACTGTCGACGTCTGCCCCGGCAGACAGATGCGAACTCGTGACGCGACGTACGAATGCCGCACAGCCGTCCATCGAGACGGAGTGGGCGTCCCAAAAAACTCCTGCGCGGATTTTTTTGAATATGTAGGCATCAAAAAGGGATTTCCTGCGATGCACGACGCGCCAAAAATCCCGAACGACGACCTTGTCCGCCGTTTACGGACCCGTCGGCCAGCCGTAAATTGCGAACGAGGATTCGCGCAGGGACGCCGACGGACCCGCGTCATCGCGAGACGTCAACAAAATCATATCGTTTAGAGAAAAAAAGAACTAGTAACATGGATTCCATAGGTGAGCCTGCGAAAGGATCACTGTCGACGTCTGCCCCGGCAGACAGATGCGAACTCGTGACCGACGTACGAATGCCGCACAGCCGTCCATCGAGACGGAGTGGGCGTCCCAAAAAACTCCTGCGCGGATTTTTTTGAATATGTAGGCATCAAAAAGGGATTTCCTGCGATGCACGACGCGCCAAAAATCCCGAACGACGACCTTGTCCGCCGTTTACGGACCCGTCGGCCAGCCGTAAATTGCGAACGAGGATTCGCGCAGGGACGCCGACGGACCCGCGTCATCGCGAGACGTCAACAAAATCATATCGTTTAGAGAAAAAAAGAACTAGTAACATGGATTCCATAGGTGAGCCTGCGAAAGGATCACTGTCGACGTCTGCCCCGGCAGACAGATGCGAACTCGTGACGCGACGTACGAATGCCGCACAGCCGTCCATCGAGACGGAGTGGGCGTCCCAAAAAACTCCTGCGCGGATTTTTTTGAATATGTAGGCATCAAAAAGGGATTTCCTGCGATGCACGACGCGCCAAAAATCCCGAACGACGACCTTGTCCGCCGTTTACGGACCCGTCGGCCAGCCGTAAATTGCGAACGAGGATTCGCGCAGGGACGCCGACGGACCCGCGTCATCGCGAGACGTCAACAAAATCATATCGTTTAGAGAAAAAAAGAACTAGTAACATGGATTCCATAGGTGAGCCTGCGAAAGGATCACTGTCGACGTCTGCCCCGGCAGACAGATGCGAACTCGTGACGCGACGTACGAATGCCGCACAGCCGTCCATCGAGACGGAGTGGGCGTCCCAAAAAACTCCTGCGCGGATTTTTTTGAATATGTAGGCATCAAAAAGGGATTTCCTGCGATGCACGACGCGCCAAAAATCCCGAACGACGACCTTGTCCGCCGTTTACGGACCCGTCGGCCAGCCGTAAATTGCGAACGAGGATTCGCGCAGGGACGCCGACGGACCCGCGTCATCGCGAGACGTCAACAAAATCATATCGTTTAGAGAAAAAAAGAACTAGTAACATGGATTCCATAGGTGAGCCTGCGAAAGGATCACTGTCGACGTCTGCCCCGGCAGACAGATGCGAACTCGTGACGCGACGTACGAATGCCGCACAGCCGTCCATCGAGACGGAGTGGGCGTCCCAAAAAACTCCTGCGCGGATTTTTTTGAATATGTAGGCATCAAAAAGGGATTTCCTGCGATGCACGACGCGCCAAAAATCCCGAACGACGACCTTGTCCGCCGTTTACGGACCCGTCGGCCAGCCGTAAATTGCGAACGAGGATTCGCGCAGGGACGCCGACGGACCCGCGTCATCGCGAGACGTCAACAAAATCATATCGTTTAGAGAAAAAAAGAACTAGTAACATGGATTCCATAGGTGAGCCTGCGAAAGGATCACTGTCGACGTCTGCCCCGGCAGACAGATGCGAACTCGTGACGCGACGTACGAATGCCGCACAGCCGTCCATCGAGACGGAGTGGGCGTCCCAAAAAACTCCTGCGCGGATTTTTTTGAATATGTAGGCATCAAAAAGGGATTTCCTGCGATGCACGACGCGCCAAAAATCCCGAACGACGACCTTGTCCGCCGTTTACGGACCCGTCGGCCAGCCGTAAATTGCGAACGAGGATTCGCGCAGGGACGCCGACGGACCCGCGTCATCGCGAGACGTCAACAAAATCATATCGTTTAGAGAAAAAAAGAACTAGTAACATGGATTCCATAGGTGAGCCTGCGAAAGGATCACTGTCGACGTCTGCCCCGGCAGACAGATGCGAACTCGTGACCCGACGTACGAATGCCGCACAGCCGTCCATCGAGACGGAGTGGGCGTCCCAAAAAACTCCTGCGCGGATTTTTTTGAATATGTAGGCATCAAAAAGGGATTTCCTGCGATGCACGACGCGCCAAAAATCCCGAACGACGACCTTGTCCGCCGTTTACGGACCCGTCGGCCAGCCGTAAATTGCGAACGAGGATTCGCGCAGGGACGCCGACGGACCCGCGTCATCGCGAGACGTCAACAAAATCATATCGTTTAGAGAAAAAAAGAACTAGTAACATGGATTCCATAGGTGAGCCTGCGAAAGGATCACTGTCGACGTCTGCCCCGGCAGACAGATGCGAACTCGTGACGCGACGTACGAATGCCGCACAGCCGTCCATCGAGACGGAGTGGGCGTCCCAAAAAACTCCTGCGCGGATTTTTTTGAATATGTAGGCATCAAAAAGGGATTTCCTGCGATGCACGACGCGCCAAAAATCCCGAACGACGACCTTGTCCGCCGTTTACGGACCCGTCGGCCAGCCGTAAATTGCGAACGAGGATTCGCGCAGGGACGCCGACGGACCCGCGTCATCGCGAGACGTCAACAAAATCATATCGTTTAGAGAAAAAAAGAACTAGTAACATGGATTCCATAGGTGAGCCTGCGAAAGGATCACTGTCGACGTCTGCCCCGGCAGACAGATGCGAACTCGTGACGCGACGTACGAATGCCGCACAGCCGTCCATCGAGACGGAGTGGGCGTCCCAAAAAACTCCTGCGCGGATTTTTTTGAATATGTAGGCATCAAAAAGGGATTTCCTGCGATGCACGACGCGCCAAAAATCCCGAACGACGACCTTGTCCGCCGTTTACGGACCCGTCGGCCAGCCGTAAATTGCGAACGAGGATTCGCGCAGGGACGCCGACGGACCCGCGTCATCGCGAGACGTCAACAAAATCATATCGTTTAGAGAAAAAAAGAACTAGTAACATGGATTCCATAGGTGAGCCTGCGAAAGGATCACTGTCGACGTCTGCCCCGGCAGACAGATGCGAACTCGTGACGCGACGTACGAATGCCGCACAGCCGTCCATCGAGACGGAGTGGGCGTCCCAAAAAACTCCTGCGCGGATTTTTTTGAATATGTAGGCATCAAAAAGGGATTTCCTGCGATGCACGACGCGCCAAAAATCCCGAACGACGACCTTGTCCGCCGTTTACGGACCCGTCGGCCAGCCGTAAATTGCGAACGAGGATTCGCGCAGGGACGCCGACGGACCCGCGTCATCGCGAGACGTCAACAAAATCATATCGTTTAGAGAAAAAAAGAACTAGTAACATGGATTCCATAGGTGAGCCTGCGAAAGGATCACTGTCGACGTCTGCCCCGGCAGACAGATGCGAACTCGTGACGCGACGTACGAATGCCGCACAGCCGTCCATCGAGACGGAGTGGGCGTCCCAAAAAACTCCTGCGCGGATTTTTTTGAATATGTAGGCATCAAAAAGGGATTTCCTGCGATGCACGACGCGCCAAAAATCCCGAACGACGACCTTGTCCGCCGTTTACGGACCCGTCGGCCAGCCGTAAATTGCGAACGAGGATTCGCGCAGGGACGCCGACGGACCCGCGTCATCGCGAGACGTCAACAAAATCATATCGTTTAGAGAAAAAAAGAACTAGTAACATGGATTCCATAGGTGAGCCTGCGAAAGGATCACTGTCGACGTCTGCCCCGGCAGACAGATGCGAACTCGTGACGCGACGTACGAATGCCGCACAGCCGTCCATCGAGACGGAGTGGGCGTCCCAAAAAACTCCTGCGCGGATTTTTTTGAATATGTAGGCATCAAAAAGGGATTTCCTGCGATGCACGACGCGCCAAAAATCCCGAACGACGACCTTGTCCGCCGTTTACGGACCCGTCGGCCAGCCGTAAATTGCGAACGAGGATTCGCGCAGGGACGCCGACGGACCCGCGTCATCGCGAGACGTCAACAAAATCATATCGTTTAGAGAAAAAAAGAACTAGTAACATGGATTCCATAGGTGAGCCTGCGAAAGGATCACTGTCGACGTCTGCCCCGGCAGACAGATGCGAACTCGTGACCCGACGTACGAATGCCGCACAGCCGTCCATCGAGACGGAGTGGGCGTCCCAAAAAACTCCTGCGCGGATTTTTTTGAATATGTAGGCATCAAAAAGGGATTTCCTGCGATGCACGACGCGCCAAAAATCCCGAACGACGACCTTGTCCGCCGTTTACGGACCCGTCGGCCAGCCGTAAATTGCGAACGAGGATTCGCGCAGGGACGCCGACGGACCCGCGTCATCGCGAGACGTCAACAAAATCATATCGTTTAGAGAAAAAAAGAACTAGTAACATGGATTCCATAGGTGAGCCTGCGAAAGGATCACTGTCGACGTCTGCCCCGGCAGACAGATGCGAACTCGTGACGCGACGTACGAATGCCGCACAGCCGTCCATCGAGACGGAGTGGGCGTCCCAAAAAACTCCTGCGCGGATTTTTTTGAATATGTAGGCATCAAAAAGGGATTTCCTGCGATGCACGACGCGCCAAAAATCCCGAACGACGACCTTGTCCGCCGTTTACGGACCCGTCGGCCAGCCGTAAATTGCGAACGAGGATTCGCGCAGGGACGCCGACGGACCCGCGTCATCGCGAGACGTCAACAAAATCATATCGTTTAGAGAAAAAAAGAACTAGTAACATGGATTCCATAGGTGAGCCTGCGAAAGGATCACTGTCGACGTCTGCCCCGGCAGACAGATGCGAACTCGTGACGCGACGTACGAATGCCGCACAGCCGTCCATCGAGACGGAGTGGGCGTCCCAAAAAACTCCTGCGCGGATTTTTTTGAATATGTAGGCATCAAAAAGGGATTTCCTGCGATGCACGACGCGCCAAAAATCCCGAACGACGACCTTGTCCGCCGTTTACGGACCCGTCGGCCAGCCGTAAATTGCGAACGAGGATTCGCGCAGGGACGCCGACGGACCCGCGTCATCGCGAGACGTCAACAAAATCATATCGTTTAGAGAAAAAAAGAACTAGTAACATGGATTCCATAGGTGAGCCTGCGAAAGGATCACTGTCGACGTCTGCCCCGGCAGACAGATGCGAACTCGTGACGCGACGTACGAATGCCGCACAGCCGTCCATCGAGACGGAGTGGGCGTCCCAAAAAACTCCTGCGCGGATTTTTTTGAATATGTAGGCATCAAAAAGGGATTTCCTGCGATGCACGACGCGCCAAAAATCCCGAACGACGACCTTGTCCGCCGTTTACGGACCCGTCGGCCAGCCGTAAATTGCGAACGAGGATTCGCGCAGGGACGCCGACGGACCCGCGTCATCGCGAGACGTCAACAAAATCATATCGTTTAGAGAAAAAAAGAACTAGTAACATGGATTCCATAGGTGAGCCTGCGAAAGGATCACTGTCGACGTCTGCCCCGGCAGACAGATGCGAACTCGTGACGCGACGTACGAATGCCGCACAGCCGTCCATCGAGACGGAGTGGGCGTCCCAAAAAACTCCTGCGCGGATTTTTTTGAATATGTAGGCATCAAAAAGGGATTTCCTGCGATGCACGACGCGCCAAAAATCCCGAACGACGACCTTGTCCGCCGTTTACGGACCCGTCGGCCAGCCGTAAATTGCGAACGAGGATTCGCGCAGGGACGCCGACGGACCCGCGTCATCGCGAGACGTCAACAAAATCATATCGTTTAGAGAAAAAAAGAACTAGTAACATGGATTCCATAGGTGAGCCTGCGAAAGGATCACTGTCGACGTCTGCCCCGGCAGACAGATGCGAACTCGTGACCCGACGTACGAATGCCGCACAGCCGTCCATCGAGACGGAGTGGGCGTCCCAAAAAACTCCTGCGCGGATTTTTTTGAATATGTAGGCATCAAAAAGGGATTTCCTGCGATGCACGACGCGCCAAAAATCCCGAACGACGACCTTGTCCGCCGTTTACGGACCCGTCGGCCAGCCGTAAATTGCGAACGAGGATTCGCGCAGGGACGCCGACGGACCCGCGTCATCGCGAGACGTCAACAAAATCATATCGTTTAGAGAAAAAAAGAACTAGTAACATGGATTCCATAGGTGAGCCTGCGAAAGGATCACTGTCGACGTCTGCCCCGGCAGACAGATGCGAACTCGTGACGCGACGTACGAATGCCGCACAGCCGTCCATCGAGACGGAGTGGGCGTCCCAAAAAACTCCTGCGCGGATTTTTTTGAATATGTAGGCATCAAAAAGGGATTTCCTGCGATGCACGACGCGCCAAAAATCCCGAACGACGACCTTGTCCGCCGTTTACGGACCCGTCGGCCAGCCGTAAATTGCGAACGAGGATTCGCGCAGGGACGCCGACGGACCCGCGTCATCGCGAGACGTCAACAAAATCATATCGTTTAGAGAAAAAAAGAACTAGTAACATGGATTCCATAGGTGAGCCTGCGAAAGGATCACTGTCGACGTCTGCCCCGGCAGACAGATGCGAACTCGTGACGCGACGTACGAATGCCGCACAGCCGTCCATCGAGACGGAGTGGGCGTCCCAAAAAACTCCTGCGCGGATTTTTTTGAATATGTAGGCATCAAAAGGGATTTCCTGCGATGCACGACGCGCCAAAAATCCCGAACGACGACCTTGTCCGCCGTTTACGGACCCGTCGGCCAGCCGTAAATTGCGAACGAGGATTCGCGCAGGGACGCCGACGGACCCGCGTCATCGCGAGACGTCAACAAAATCATATCGTTTAGAGAAAAAAAGAACTAGTAACATGGATTCCATAGGTGAGCCTGCGAAAGGATCACTGTCGACGTCTGCCCCGGCAGACAGATGCGAACTCGTGACCCGACGTACGAATGCCGCACAGCCGTCCATCGAGACGGAGTGGGCGTCCCAAAAAACTCCTGCGCGGATTTTTTTGAATATGTAGGCATCAAAAAGGGATTTCCTGCGATGCACGACGCGCCAAAAATCCCGAACGACGACCTTGTCCGCCGTTTACGGACCCGTCGGCCAGCCGTAAATTGCGAACGAGGATTCGCGCAGGGACGCCGACGGACCCGCGTCATCGCGAGACGTCAACAAAATCATATCGTTTAGAGAAAAAAAGAACTAGTAACATGGATTCCATAGGTGAGCCTGCGAAAGGATCACTGTCGACGTCTGCCCCGGCAGACAGATGCGAACTCGTGACGCGACGTACGAATGCCGCACAGCCGTCCATCGAGACGGAGTGGGCGTCCCAAAAAACTCCTGCGCGGATTTTTTTGAATATGTAGGCATCAAAAGGGATTTCCTGCGATGCACGACGCGCCAAAAATCCCGAACGACGACCTTGTCCGCCGTTTACGGACCCGTCGGCCAGCCGTAAATTGCGAACGAGGATTCGCGCAGGGACGCCGACGGACCCGCGTCATCGCGAGACGTCAACAAAATCATATCGTTTAGAGAAAAAAAGAACTAGTAACATGGATTCCATAGGTGAGCCTGCGAAAGGATCACTGTCGACGTCTGCCCCGGCAGACAGATGCGAACTCGTGACGCGACGTACGAATGCCGCACAGCCGTCCATCGAGACGGAGTGGGCGTCCCAAAAAACTCCTGCGCGGATTTTTTTGAATATGTAGGCATCAAAAAGGGATTTCCTGCGATGCACGACGCGCCAAAAATCCCGAACGACGACCTTGTCCGCCGTTTACGGACCCGTCGGCCAGCCGTAAATTGCGAACGAGGATTCGCGCAGGGACGCCGACGGACCCGCGTCATCGCGAGACGTCAACAAAATCATATCGTTTAGAGAAAAAAAGAACTAGTAACATGGATTCCATAGGTGAGCCTGCGAAAGGATCACTGTCGACGTCTGCCCCGGCAGACAGATGCGAACTCGTGACCCGACGTACGAATGCCGCACAGCCGTCCATCGAGACGGAGTGGGCGTCCCAAAAAACTCCTGCGCGGATTTTTTTGAATATGTAGGCATCAAAAAGGGATTTCCTGCGATGCACGACGCGCCAAAAATCCCGAACGACGACCTTGTCCGCCGTTTACGGACCCGTCGGCCAGCCGTAAATTGCGAACGAGGATTCGCGCAGGGACGCCGACGGACCCGCGTCATCGCGAGACGTCAACAAAATCATATCGTTTAGAGAAAAAAAGAACTAGTAACATGGATTCCATAGGTGAGCCTGCGAAAGGATCACTGTCGACGTCTGCCCCGGCAGACAGATGCGAACTCGTGACGCGACGTACGAATGCCGCACAGCCGTCCATCGAGACGGAGTGGGCGTCCCAAAAAACTCCTGCGCGGATTTTTTTGAATATGTAGGCATCAAAAAGGGATTTCCTGCGATGCACGACGCGCCAAAAATCCCGAACGACGACCTTGTCCGCCGTTTACGGACCCGTCGGCCAGCCGTAAATTGCGAACGAGGATTCGCGCAGGGACGCCGACGGACCCGCGTCATCGCGAGACGTCAACAAAATCATATCGTTTAGAGAAAAAAAGAACTAGTAACATGGATTCCATAGGTGAGCCTGCGAAAGGATCACTGTCGACGTCTGCGAACTCGTGACGCGACGTACGAATGCCGCACAGCCGTCCATCGAGACGGAGTGGGCGTCCCAAAAAACTCCTGCGCGGATTTTTTTGAATATGTAGGCATCAAAAAGGGATTTCCTGCGATGCACGACGCGCCAAAAATCCCGAACGACGACCTTGTCCGCCGTTTACGGACCCGTCGGCCAGCCGTAAATTGCGAACGAGGATTCGCGCAGGGACGCCGACGGACCCGCGTCATCGCGAGACGTCAACAAAATCATATCGTTTAGAGAAAAAAAGAACTAGTAACATGGATTCCATAGGTGAGCCTGCGAAAGGATCACTGTCGACGTCTGCCCCGGCAGACAGATGCGAACTCGTGACGCGACGTACGAATGCCGCACAGCCGTCCATCGAGACGGAGTGGGCGTCCCAAAAAACTCCTGCGCGGATTTTTTTGAATATGTAGGCATCAAAAAGGGATTTCCTGCGATGCACGACGCGCCAAAAATCCCGAACGACGACCTTGTCCGCCGTTTACGGACCCGTCGGCCAGCCGTAAATTGCGAACGAGGATTCGCGCAGGGACGCCGACGGACCCGCGTCATCGCGAGACGTCAACAAAATCATATCGTTTAGAGAAAAAAAGAACTAGTAACATGGATTCCATAGGTGAGCCTGCGAAAGGATCACTGTCGACGTCTGCCCCGGCAGACAGATGCGAACTCGTGACGCGACGTACGAATGCCGCACAGCCGTCCATCGAGACGGAGTGGGCGTCCCAAAAAACTCCTGCGCGGATTTTTTTGAATATGTAGGCATCAAAAAGGGATTTCCTGCGATGCACGACGCGCCAAAAATCCCGAACGACGACCTTGTCCGCCGTTTACGGACCCGTCGGCCAGCCGTAAATTGCGAACGAGGATTCGCGCAGGGACGCCGACGGACCCGCGTCATCGCGAGACGTCAACAAAATCATATCGTTTAGAGAAAAAAAGAACTAGTAACATGGATTCCATAGGTGAGCCTGCGAAAGGATCACTGTCGAAGATGCGAACTCGTGACCCGACGTACGAATGCCGCACAGCCGTCCATCGAGACGGAGTGGGCGTCCCAAAAAACTCCTGCGCGGATTTTTTTGAATATGTAGGCATCAAAAAGGGATTTCCTGCGATGCACGACGCGCCAAAAATCCCGAACGACGACCTTGTCCGCCGTTTACGGACCCGTCGGCCAGCCGTAAATTGCGAACGAGGATTCGCGCAGGGACGCCGACGGACCCGCGTCATCGCGAGACGTCAACAAAATCATATCGTTTAGAGAAAAAAAGAACTAGTAACATGGATTCCATAGGTGAGCCTGCGAAAGGATCACTGTCGACGTCTGCCCCGGCAGACAGATGCGAACTCGTGACCCGACGTACGAATGCCGCACAGCCGTCCATCGAGACGGAGTGGGCGTCCCAAAAAACTCCTGCGCGGATTTTTTTGAATATGTAGGCATCAAAAAGGGATTTCCTGCGATGCACGACGCGCCAAAAATCCCGAACGACGACCTTGTCCGCCGTTTACGGACCCGTCGGCCAGCCGTAAATTGCGAACGAGGATTCGCGCAGGGACGCCGACGGACCCGCGTCATCGCGAGACGTCAACAAAATCATATCGTTTAGAGAAAAAAAGAACTAGTAACATGGATTCCATAGGTGAGCCTGCGAAAGGATCACTGTCGACGTCTGCCCCGGCAGACAGATGCGAACTCGTGACGCGACGTACGAATGCCGCACAGCCGTCCATCGAGACGGAGTGGGCGTCCCAAAAAACTCCTGCGCGGATTTTTTTGAATATGTAGGCATCAAAAAGGGATTTCCTGCGATGCACGACGCGCCAAAAATCCCGAACGACGACCTTGTCCGCCGTTTACGGACCCGTCGGCCAGCCGTAAATTGCGAACGAGGATTCGCGCAGGGACGCCGACGGACCCGCGTCATCGCGAGACGTCAACAAAATCATATCGTTTAGAGAAAAAAAGAACTAGTAACATGGATTCCATAGGTGAGCCTGCGAAAGGATCACTGTCGACGTCTGCCCCGGCAGACAGATGCGAACTCGTGACCCGACGTACGAATGCCGCACAGCCGTCCATCGAGACGGAGTGGGCGTCCCAAAAACTCCTGCGCGGATTTTTTTGAATATGTAGGCATCAAAAGGGATTTCCTGCGATGCACGACGCGCCAAAAATCCCGAACGACGACCTTGTCCGCCGTTTACGGACCCGTCGGCCAGCCGTAAATTGCGAACGAGGATTCGCGCAGGGACGCCGACGGACCCGCGTCATCGCGAGACGTCAACAAAATCATATCGTTTAGAGAAAAAAGAACTAGTAACATGGATTCCATAGGTGAGCCTGCGAAAGGATCACTGTCGACGTCTGCCCCGGCAGACAGATGCGAACTCGTGACCCGACGTACGAATGCCGCACAGCCGTCCATCGAGACGGAGTGGGCGTCCCAAAAAACTCCTGCGCGGATTTTTTTGAATATGTAGGCATCAAAAAGGGATTTCCTGCGATGCACGACGCGCCAAAAATCCCGAACGACGACCTTGTCCGCCGTTTACGGACCCGTCGGCCAGCCGTAAATTGCGAACGAGGATTCGCGCAGGGACGCCGACGGACCCGCGTCATCGCGAGACGTCAACAAAATCATATCGTTTAGAGAAAAAAAGAACTAGTAACATGGATTCCATAGGTGAGCCTGCGAAAGGATCACTGTCGACGTCTGCCCCGGCAGACAGATGCGAACTCGTGACGCGACGTACGAATGCCGCACAGCCGTCCATCGAGACGGAGTGGGCGTCCCAAAAAACTCCTGCGCGGATTTTTTTGAATATGTAGGCATCAAAAGGGATTTCCTGCGATGCACGACGCGCCAAAAATCCCGAACGACGACCTTGTCCGCCGTTTACGGACCCGTCGGCCAGCCGTAAATTGCGAACGAGGATTCGCGCAGGGACGCCGACGGACCCGCGTCATCGCGAGACGTCAACAAAATCATATCGTTTAGAGAAAAAAAGAACTAGTAACATGGATTCCATAGGTGAGCCTGCGAAAGGATCACTGTCGACGTCTGCCCCGGCAGACAGATGCGAACTCGTGACGCGACGTACGAATGCCGCACAGCCGTCCATCGAGACGGAGTGGGCGTCCCAAAAAACTCCTGCGCGGATTTTTTTGAATATGTAGGCATCAAAAAGGGATTTCCTGCGATGCACGACGCGCCAAAAATCCCGAACGACGACCTTGTCCGCCGTTTACGGACCCGTCGGCCAGCCGTAAATTGCGAACGAGGATTCGCGCAGGGACGCCGACGGACCCGCGTCATCGCGAGACGTCAACAAAATCATATCGTTTAGAGAAAAAAAGAACTAGTAACATGGATTCCATAGGTGAGCCTGCGAAAGGATCACTGTCGACGTCTGCCCCGGCAGACAGATGCGAACTCGTGACGCGACGTACGAATGCCGCACAGCCGTCCATCGAGACGGAGTGGGCGTCCCAAAAAACTCCTGCGCGGATTTTTTTGAATATGTAGGCATCAAAAAGGGATTTCCTGCGATGCACGACGCGCCAAAAATCCCGAACGACGACCTTGTCCGCCGTTTACGGACCCGTCGGCCAGCCGTAAATTGCGAACGAGGATTCGCGCAGGGACGCCGACGGACCCGCGTCATCGCGAGACGTCAACAAAATCATATCGTTTAGAGAAAAAAGAACTAGTAACATGGATTCCATAGGTGAGCCTGCGAAAGGATCACTGTCGCAGAGATGCGAACTCGTGACCCGACGTACGAATGCCGCACAGCCGTCCATCGAGACGGAGTGGGCGTCCCAAAAAACTCCTGCGCGGATTTTTTTGAATATGTAGGCATCAAAAAGGGATTTCCTGCGATGCACGACGCGCCAAAAATCCCGAACGACGACCTTGTCCGCCGTTTACGGACCCGTCGGCCAGCCGTAAATTGCGAACGAGGATTCGCGCAGGGACGCCGACGGACCCGCGTCATCGCGAGACGTCAACAAAATCATATCGTTTAGAGAAAAAAGAACTAGTAACATGGATTCCATAGGTGAGCCTGCGAAAGGATCACTGTCGACGTCTGCCCCGGCAGACAGATGCGAACTCGTGACGCGACGTACGAATGCCGCACAGCCGTCCATCGAGACGGAGTGGGCGTCCCAAAAACTCCTGCGCGGATTTTTTTGAATATGTAGGCATCAAAAAGGGATTTCCTGCGATGCACGACGCGCCAAAAATCCCGAACGACGACCTTGTCCGCCGTTTACGGACCCGTCGGCCAGCCGTAAATTGCGAACGAGGATTCGCGCAGGGACGCCGACGGACCCGCGTCATCGCGAGACGTCAACAAAATCATATCGTTTAGAGAAAAAAGAACTAGTAACATGGATTCCATAGGTGAGCCTGCGAAAGGATCACTGTCGACGTCTGCCCCGGCAGACAGATGCGAACTCGTGACGCGACGTACGAATGCCGCACAGCCGTCCATCGAGACGGAGTGGGCGTCCCAAAAAACTCCTGCGCGGATTTTTTTGAATATGTAGGCATCAAAACGGGATTTCCTGCGATGCACGTCGCGCCAAAAATCCCGAACGACGACCTTGTCCGCCGTTTACGGACCCGTCGGCCAGCCGTAAATTGCGAACGAGGATTCGCGCAGGGACGCCGACGGACCCGCGTCATCGCGAGACGTCAACAAAATCATATCGTTTAGAGAAAAAAGAACTAGTAACATGGATTCCATAGGTGAGCCTGCGAAAGGATCACTGTCGACGTCTGCCCCGGCAGACAGATGCGAACTCGTGACGCGACGTACGAATGCCGCACAGCCGTCCATCGAGACGGAGTGGGCGTCCCAAAAAACTCCTGCGCGGATTTTTTTGAATATGTAGGCATCAAAAAGGGATTTCCTGCGATGCACGACGCGCCAAAAATCCCGAACGACGACCTTGTCCGCCGTTTACGGACCCGTCGGCCAGCCGTAAATTGCGAACGAGGATTCGCGCAGGGACGCCGACGGACCCGCGTCATCGCGAGACGTCAACAAAATCATATCGTTTAGAGAAAAAAAGAACTAGTAACATGGATTCCATAGGTGAGCCTGCGAAAGGATCACTGTCGACGTCTGCCCCGGCAGACAGATGCGAACTCGTGACCCGACGTACGAATGCCGCACAGCCGTCCATCGAGACGGAGTGGGCGTCCCAAAAAACTCCTGCGCGGATTTTTTTGAATATGTAGGCATCAAAAGGGATTTCCTGCGATGCACGACGCGCCAAAAATCCCGAACGACGACCTTGTCCGCCGTTTACGGACCCGTCGGCCAGCCGTAAATTGCGAACGAGGATTCGCGCAGGGACGCCGACGGACCCGCGTCATCGCGAGACGTCAACAAAATCATATCGTTTAGAGAAAAAAAGAACTAGTAACATGGATTCCATAGGTGAGCCTGCGAAAGGATCACTGTCGACGTCTGCCCCGGCAGACAGATGCGAACTCGTGACGTACGTACGAATGCCGCACAGCCGTCCATCGAGACGGAGTGGGCGTCCCAAAAACTCCTGCGCGGATTTTTTTGAATATGTAGGCATCAAAAGGGATTTCCTGCGATGCACGACGCGCCAAAAATCCCGAACGACGACCTTGTCCGCCGTTTACGGACCCGTCGGCCAGCCGTAAATTGCGAACGAGGATTCGCGCAGGGACGCCGACGACCCGCGTCATCGCGAGACGTCAACAAAATCATATCGTTTAGAGAAAAAAGAACTAGTAACATGGATTCCATAGGTGAGCCTGCGAAAGGATCACTGTCGACGTCTGCCCCGGCAGCAGATGACCTCGTGACCGACGTACGAATGCCGCACAGCCGTCCATCGAGACGGAGTGGGCGTCCCAAAAAACTCCTGCGCGATTTTTTTGAATATGTAGCATCAAAAGGGATTTCCTGCGATGCACGACGCGCCAAAAATCCCGAACGACGACCTTGTCCGCCGTTTACGGACCCGTCGGCCAGCCGTAAATTGCGAACGAGGATTCGCGCAGGGACGCCGACGGACCCGCGTCATCGCGAGACGTCAACAAAATCATATCGTTTAGAGAAAAAAGAACTAGTAACATGGATTCCATAGGTGAGCCTGCGAAAGGATCACTGTCGACGTCTGCCCCGGCAGACAGATGCGAACTCGTGACCCGACGTACGAATGCCGCACAGCCGTCCATCGAGACGGAGTGGGCGTCCCAAAAAACTCCTGCGCGGATTTTTTTGAATATGTAGGCATCAAAAAGGGATTTCCTGCGATGCACGACGCGCCAAAAATCCCGAACGACGACCTTGTCCGCCGTTTACGGACCCGTCGGCCAGCCGTAAATTGCGAACGAGGATTCGCGCAGGGACGCCGACGGACCCGCGTCATCGCGAGACGTCAACAAAATCATATCGTTTAGAGAAAAAAAGAACTAGTAACATGGATTCCATAGGTGAGCCTGCGAAAGGATCACTGTCGACGTCTGCCCCGGCAGACAGATGCGAACTCGTGACCGACGTACGAATGCCGCACAGCCGTCCATCGAGACGGAGTGGGCGTCCCAAAAAACTCCTGCGCGGATTTTTTTGAATATGTAGGCATCAAAAAGGGATTTCCTGCGATGCACGACGCGCCAAAATCCCGAACGACGACCTTGTCCGCCGTTTACGGACCCGTCGGCCAGCCGTAAATTGCGAACGAGGATTCGCGCAGGGACGCCGACGGACCCGCGTCATCGCGAGACGTCAACAAAATCATATCGTTTAGAGAAAAAAAGAACTAGTAACATGGATTCCATAGGTGAGCCTGCGAAAGGATCACTGTCGACGTCTGCCCCGGCAGACAGATGCGAACTCGTGACCGACGTACGAATGCCGCACAGCCGTCCATCGAGACGGAGTGGGCGTCCCAAAAAACTCCTGCGCGGATTTTTTGAATATGTAGGCATCAAAAGGGATTTCCTGCGATGCACGTCGCGGCCAAAAATCCCGAACGACGACCTTGTCCGCCGTTTACGGACCCGTCGGCCAGCCGTAAATTGCGAACGAGGATTCGCGCAGGGACGCCGACGACCCGCGTCATCGCGAGACGTCAACAAATCATCATATCGTTTAGAGAAAAAAAGAACTAGTAACATGGATTCCATAGGTGAGCCTGCGAAAGGATCACTGTCGACGTCTGCCCCGGCAGACAGATGCGAACTCGTGACCGACGTACGAATGCCGCACAGCCGTCCATCGAGACGGAGTGGGCGTCCCAAAAAACTCCTGCGCGGATTTTTTTGAATATGTAGGCATCAAAAGGGATTTCCTCGCGATGCACGACGCGCCAAAAATCCCGAACGACGACCTTGTCCGCCGTTTACGGACCCGTCGGCCAGCCGTAAATTGCGAACGAGGATTCGCGCAGGGACGCCGACGAACCCGCGTCATCGCGAGACGTCAACAAAATCATATCGTTTAGAGAAAAAAAGAACTAGTAACATGGATTCCATAGGTGAGCCTGCGAAAGGATCACTGTCGACGTCTGCCCCGGCAGACAGATGCGAACTCGTGACGCGACGTACGAATGCCGCACAGCCGTCCATCGAGACGGAGTGGGCGTCCCAAAAAACTCCTGCGCGGATTTTTTTGAATATGTAGGCATCAAAAGGGATTTCCTGCGATGCACGACGCGCCAAAATCCCGAACGACGACCTTGTCCGCCGTTTACGGACCCGTCGGCCAGCCGTAAATTGCGAACGAGGATTCGCGCAGGGACGCCGACGGACCCGCGTCATCGCGAGACGTCAACAAAATCATATCGTTTAGAGAAAAAAAGAACTAGTAACATGGATTCCATAGGTGAGCCTGCGAAAGGATCACTGTCGACGATGCGAACTCGTGACCGCGACGTACGAATGCCGCACAGCCGTCCATCGAGACGGAGTGGGCGTCCCAAAAAACTCCTGCGCGGATTTTTTTGAATATGTAGGCATCAAAAGGGATTTCCTGCGATGCACGACGCGCCAAAATCCCGAACGACGACCTTGTCCGCCGTTTACGGACCCGTCGGCCAGCCGTAAATTGCGAACGAGGATTCGCGCAGGGACGCCGACGGACCCGCGTCATCGCGAGACGTCAACAAAATCATATCGTTTAGAGAAAAAAGAACTAGTAACATGGATTCCATAGGTGAGCCTGCGAAAGGATCACTGTCGACGTCTGCCCCGGCAGACAGATGCGAACTCGTGACGCGACGTACGAATGCCGCACAGCCGTCCATCGAGACGGAGTGGGGGCGTCCCAAAAACTCCTGCGCGGATTTTTTTGAATATGTAGGCATCAAAAAGGGATTTCCTGCGATGCACGACGCGGCCAAAAATCCCGAACGACGACCTTGTCCGCCGTTTACGGACCCGTCGGCCAGCCGTAAATTGCGAACGAGGATTCGCGCAGGGACGCCGACGGACCCGCGTCATCGCGAGACGTCAACAAAATCATATCGTTTAGAGAAAAAAAGAACTAGTAACATGGATTCCATAGGTGAGCCTGCGAAAGGATCACTGTCGACGTCTGCCCCCGGCAGACAGATGCGAACTCGTGACGCGACGTACGAATGCCGCACAGCCGTCCATCGAGACGGAGTGGGCGTCCCAAAAAACTCCTGCGCGGATTTTTTTGAATATGTAGGCATCAAAAAGGGATTTCCTGCGATGCACGACGCGCCAAAATCCCGAACGACGACCTTGTCCGCCGTTTACGGACCCGTCGGCCAGCCGTAAATTGCGAACGAGGATTCGCGCAGGGACGCCGACGGACCCGCGTCATCGCGAGACGTCAACAAAATCATATCGTTTAGAGAAAAAAGAACTAGTAACATGGATTCCATAGGTGACCTGCGAAAGGATCACTGTCGACGTCTGCCCCGGCAGACAGATGCGAACTCGTGACCCGACGTACGAATGCCGCACAGCCGTCCATCGAGACGGAGTGGGCGTCCCAAAAACTCCTGCGCGGATTTTTTGAATATGTAGGCATCAAAAAGGGATTTCCTGCGATGCACGTCGCGGCCAAAAATCCCGAACGGCGACCTTGTCCGCCGTTTACGGACCCGTCGGCCAGCCGTAAATTGCGAACGAGGATTCGCGCAGGGACGCCGACGGACCCGCGTCATCGCGAGACGTCAACAAAATCATATCGTTTAGAGAAAAAAAGAACTAGTAACATGGATTCCATAGGTGAGCCTGCGAAAGGATCACTGTCGACGTCTGCCCCGGCAGACAGATGCGAACTCGTGACCCGACGTACGAATGCCGCACAGCCGTCCATCGAGACGGAGTGGGCGTCCCAAAAAACTCCTGCGCGGATTTTTTTGAATATGTAGGCATCAAAAGGGATTTCCTGCGATGCACGACGCGCCAAAAATCCCGAACGACGACCTTGTCCGCCGTTTACGGACCCGTCGGCCAGCCGTAAATTGCGAACGAGGATTCGCGCAGGGACGCCGACGGACCCGCGTCATCGCGAGACGTCAACAAAATCATATCGTTTAGAGAAAAAAGAACTAGTAACATGGATTCCATAGGTGAGCCTGCGAAAGGATCACTGTCGACGTCTGCCCCGGCAGACAGATGCGAACTCGTGACGCCGACGTACGAATGCCGCACAGCCGTCCATCGAGACGGAGTGGGCGTCCCAAAAAACTCCTGCGCGGATTTTTTTGAATATGTAGGCATCAAAAGGGATTTCCTGCGATGCACGACGCGCCAAAAATCCCGAACGACGACCTTGTCCGCCGTTTACGGACCCGTCGGCCAGCCGTAAATTGCGAACGAGGATTCGCGCAGGGACGCCGACGGACCCGCGTCATCGCGAGACGTCAACAAAATCATATCGTTTAGAGAAAAAGAACTAGTAACATGGATTCCATAGGTGAGCCTGCGAAATCACTGTCGACGTCTGCCCCGAAAACTCGTGACCCGACGTACGAATGCCGCACAGCCGTCCATCGAGACGGAGTGGGCGTCCCAAAAAACTCCTGCGCGGATTTTTTTGAATATGTAGGCATCAAAAAGGGATTTCCTCCTGCGATGCACGACGCGCCAAAAATCCCGAACGACGACCTTGTCCGCCGTTTACGGACCCGTCGGCCAGCCGTAAATTGCGAACGAGGATTCGCGCAGGGACGCCGACGGACCCGCGTCATCGCGAGACGTCAACAAAATCATATCGTTTAGAGAAAAAAAGAACTAGTAACATGGATTCCATAGGTGAGCCTGCGAAAGGATCACTGTCGACGTCTGCCCCGGCAGACAGATGCGAACTCGTGACGCGACGTACGAATGCCGCACAGCCGTCCATCGAGACGGAGTGGGCGTCCCAAAAAACTCCTGCGCGGATTTTTTTGAATATGTAGGCATCAAAAAGGGATTTCCTGCGATGCACGACGCGCCAAAAATCCCGAACGACGACCTTGTCCGCCGTTTACGGACCCGTCGGCCAGCCGTAAATTGCGAACGAGGATTCGCGCAGGGACGCCGACGGACCCGCGTCATCGCGAGACGTCAACAAAATCATATCGTTTAGAGAAAAAAAGAACTAGTAACATGGATTCCATAGGTGAGCCTGCGAAAGGATCACTGTCGACGTCTGCCCCGGCAGACAGATGCGAACTCGTGACGCGACGTACGAATGCCGCACAGCCGTCCATCGAGACGGAGTGGGCGTCCCAAAAAACTCCTGCGCGGATTTTTTTGAATATGTAGGCATCAAAAGGGATTTCCTGCGATGCACACGACGCCCAAAAATCCCGAACGACGACCTTGTCCGCCGTTTACGGACCCGTCGGCCAGCCGTAAATTGCGAACGAGGATTCGCGCAGGGACGCCGACGGACCCGCGTCATCGCGAGACGTCAACAAAATCATATCGTTTAGAGAAAAAAAGAACTAGTAACATGGATTCCATAGGTGAGCCTGCGAAAGGATCACTGTCGACGACTGCCCCGGCAGACAGATGCGAACTCGTGACGCGACGTACGAATGCCGCACAGCCGTCCATCGAGACGGAGTGGGCGTCCCAAAAAACTCCTGCGCGGATTTTTTTGAATATGTAGGCATCAAAACGGGATTTCCTGCGATGCACGTCTCGGCCAAAAATCCGGAACGGCGACCTTGTCCGCCGTTTACGGATCCGTCGGCCAGCCGTAAATTGCGAACGAGGATTCGCGCAGGGACGCCGACGGACCTGCGTCATCGCGAGACGTCAACAAAACATATCGTTTAGAGAAAAAAAAGAATAGTAACATGGATTCTATAGGTGAGCCTGCGAAAGGAATCACTTGTCGACGTCTGCCCCGGCAGACAGATGCGACCTCGTGACCCGACCTACGAATGCCCGCACAGCCGTCCATCGAGACGGAGGTGGGCGTCGCAAAAAACTCACTGCGGATTTTTTTGATATATGTAGGCATCAAAACGGGATTACCTGCGATGCACGTCGCGGCCAAAAATCCCGAACGGCGACCTTGTCCGCCGTTTACGACCCGTCGGCCAGCCGTAAATTGCGAACGAGGATTCGCGCAGGGACGCCGACGGACCCGCGTCATCGCGAGACGTCAACAAAATCATATCATTTAGAGAAAAAAGAACTAGTAACATGGATTCCATAGGTGAGCCTGCGAAAGGATCACTGTCGACGTCTGCCCCGGCAGACAGATGCGAACTCGTGACGCGACGTACGAATGCCGCACAGCCGTCCATCGAGACAGAGTGGGCGTCCCAAAAAACTCCTCAGCGGATTTTTTTGAATATGTAGGCATCAAAAAGGGATTTCCTGCGATGCACGACGCGCCAAAAATCCCGAACGACGACCTTGTCCGCCGTTTACGGACCCGTCGGCCAGCCGTAAATTGCGAACGAGGATTCGCGCAGGGACGCCGACGGACCCGCGTCATCGCGAGACGTCAACAAAATCATATCGTTTAGAGAAAAAAAGAACTAGTAACATGGATTCTATAGGTGAGCCTGCGAAAGGATCACTGTCGACGACTGCCCCGGCAGACAGATGCGAACTCGTGACGCGACGTACGAATGCCGCACAGCCGTCCATCGAGACGGAGTGGGCGTCCCAAAAAAACTCCTGCGCGGATTTTTTTGAATATGTAGGCATCAAAACGGGATTTCCTGCGATGCACGTCGCGGCCAAACATCCTGAACGGCGACCTTGTCCGCCGTTTACGGACCCGTCGGCCAGCCGTAAATTGCGAACGAGGATTCGCGCAGGGACGCCGAAGGACCCGCGTCATCGCGAGACGTCAACAAAATCATATCATTTAGAGAAAAAAAGAACTAGTAACATGGATTCCATAGGTGAACCTGCGAAAGGATCACTGTCGACGTCTGCCCCGGCAGACAGATGCGAACTTGTGACGCGACGTACGAATGCCGCACAGCCGTCCATCGAGACGGAGTGGGCGTCCCAAAAAACTCCTCAGCGGATTTTTTTGAATATGTAGGCATCAAAACGGGATTTTCTGCGATGCACGTCGCGGCCAAAAATCCCGAACGGCGACCTTGTCCGCCGTTTACGGACCCGTCGGCCAGCCGTAAATTGCGAACGAGGATTCGCGCAGGGACGCCGACGGACCCGCGTCATCGCGAGACGTCAACAAAATCATATCGTTTAGAGAAAAAAAGAACTAGTAACATGGATTCCATAGGTGAGCCTGCGAAAGGATCACTGTCGACGTCTGCCCGGCAGACAGATGCGACCTCGTGACCCGACCTACGAATGCCGCACAGCCGTCCATCGAGACGGAGTGGGCGTCGCAAAAAACTCCTGCGGATTTTTTTGAATATGTAGGCATCAAAATGGGATTACCTGCGATGCACGTCGCGGCCAAAAATCCCGAACGGCGACCTTGTCCGCCGTTTACGGACCCGTCGGCCAGCCGTAAATTGCGAACGAGGATTCGCGCAGGGACGCCGACGGACCCGCGTCATCGCGAGACGTCAACAAAATCATATCATTTAGAGAAAAAAAGAACTAGTAACATGGATTCCAAAGGTGAGCCTGCGAAAGGATCACTGTCGACGTCTGCCCCGGCAGACAGATGCGAACTCGTGACGCGACGTACGAATGCCGCACAGCCGTCCATCGAGACAGAGTGGGCGTCCCAAAAAACTCCTGCGCGGATTTTTTTGAATATGTAGGCATCAAAAAGGGATTTCCTGCGATGCACGACGCGCCAAAAATCCCGAACGACGACCTTGTCCGCCGTTTACGGACCCGTCGGCCAGCCGTAAATTGCGAACGAGGATTCGCACAGGGACGCCGACGGACCCGCGTCATCGCGAGACGTCAACAAAATCATATCGTTTAGAGAAAAAAAGAACTAGTAACATGGATTCTATAGGTGAGCCTGCGAAAGGATCACTGTCGACGACTGCCCCGGCAGACAGATGCGAACTCGTGACGCGACGTACGAATGCCGCACAGCCGTCCATCGAGACGGAGTGGGCGTCCCAAAAAACTCCTGCGCGGATTTTTTTGAATATGTAGGCATCAAAACGGGATTTCCTGCGATGCACGTCGCGGCCAAAAATCCTGAACGGCGACCTTGTCCGCCGTTTACGGACCCGTCGGCCAGCCGTAAATTGCGAACGAGGATTCGCGCAGGGACGCCGACGGACCCGCGTCATCGCGAGACGTCAACAAAATCATATCGTTTAGAGAAAAAAAGAACTAGTAACATGGATTCCATAGGTGAGCCTGCGAAAGGATCACTGTCGACGTCTGCCCCGGCAGACAGATGCGACCTCGTGACCCGACCTACGAATGCCGCACAGCCGTCCATCGAGACGGAGTGGGCGTCGCAAAAAACTCCTGCGGATTTTTTTGAATATGTAGGCATCAAAACGGGATTACCTGCGATGCACGTCGCGGCCAAAAATCCCGAACGGCGACCTTGTCCGCCGTTTACGGACCCGTCGGCCAGCCGTAAATTGCGAACGAGGATTCGCGCAGGGACGCCGACGGACCCGCGTCATCGCGAGACGTCAACAAAATCATATCGTTTAGAGAAAAAAAGAACTAGTAACATGGATTCTATAGGTGAGCCTGCGAAAGGATCACTGTCGACGACTGCCCCGGCAGACAGATGCGAACTCGTGACGCGACGTACGAATGCCGCACAGCCGTCCATCGAGACGGAGTGGGCGTCCCAAAAAACTCCTGCGCGGATTTTTTTGAATATGTAGGCATCAAAACGGGATTTCCTGCGATGCACGTCTCGGCCAAAAATCCGGAACGGCGACCTTGTCCGCCGTTTACGGATCCGTCGGCCAGCCGTAAATTGCGAACGAGGATTCGCGCAGGGACGCCGACGGACCTGCGTCATCGCGAGACGTCAACAAAATCATATCGTTTAGAGAAAAAAAGAACTAGTAACATGGATTCTATAGGTGAGCCTGCGAAAGGATCACTGTCGACGTCTGCCCCGGCAGACAGATGCGACCTCGTGACCCGACCTACGAATGCCGCACAGCCGTCCATCGAGACGGAGTGGGCGTCGCAAAAAACTCCTGCGGATTTTTTTGAATATGTAGGCATCAAAACGGGATTACCTGCGATGCACGTCGCGGCCAAAAATCCCGAACGGCGACCTTGTCCGCCGTTTACGGACCCGTCGGCCAGCCGTAAATTGCGAACGAGGATTCGCGCAGGGACGCCGACGGACCCGCGTCATCGCGAGACGTCAAGAAAATCATATCATTTAGAGAAAAAAAGAACTAGTAACATGGATTCCAAAGGTGAGCCTGCGAAAGGATCACTGTCGACGTCTGCCCCGGCAGACAGATGCGAACTCGTGACGCGACGTACGAATGCCGCACAGCCGTCCATCGAGACAGAGTGGGCGTCCCAAAAAACTCCTGCGCGGATTTTTTGAATATGTAGGCATCAAAAAGGGATTTCCTGCGATGCACGACGCGCCAAAAATCCCGAACGACGACCTTGTCCGCCGTTTACGGACCCGTCGGCCAGCCGTAAATTGCGAACGAGGATTCGCGCAGGGACGCCGACGGACCCGCGTCATCGCGAGACGTCAACAAAATCATATCGTTTAGAGAAAAAAAGAACTAGTAACATGGATTCTATAGGTGAGCCTGCGAAAGGATCACTGTCGACGACTGCCCCGGCAGACAGATGCGAACTCGTGACGCGACGTACGAATGCCGCACAGCCGTCCATCGAGACGGAGTGGGCGTCCCAAAAAACTCCTGCGCGGATTTTTTTGAATATGTAGGCATCAAAACGGGATTTCCTGCGATGCACGTCGCGGCCAAAAATCCTGAACGGCGACCTTGTCCGCCGTTTACGGACCCGTCGGCCAGCCGTAAATTGCGAACGAGGATTCGCGCAGGGACGCCGACGGACCCGCGTCATCGCGAGACGTCAACAAAATCATATCGTTTAGAGAAAAAAAGAACTAGTAACATGGATTCCATAGGTGAGCCTGCGAAAGGATCACTGTCGACGTCTGCCCCGGCAGACAGATGCGACCTCGTGACCCGACCTACGAATGCCGCACAGCCGTCCATCGAGACGGAGTGGGCGTCGCAAAAAACTCCTGCGGATTTTTTTGAATATGTAGGCATCAAAACGGGATTACCTGCGATGCACGTCGCGGCCAAAAATCCCGAACGGCGACCTTGTCCGCCGTTTACGGACCCGTCGGCCAGCCGTAAATTGCGAACGAGGATTCGCGCAGGGACGCCGACGGACCCGCGTCATCGCGAGACGTCAACAAAATCATATCGTTTAGAGAAAAAAAGAACTAGTAACATGGATTCTATAGGTGAGCCTGCGAAAGGATCACTGTCGACGACTGCCCCGGCAGACAGATGCGAACTCGTGACGCGACGTACGAATGCCGCACAGCCGTCCATCGAGACGGAGTGGGCGTCCCAAAAAACTCCTGCGCGGATTTTTTTGAATATGTAGGCATCAAAACGGGATTTCCTGCGATGCACGTCTCGGCCAAAAATCCGGAACGGCGACCTTGTCCGCCGTTTACGGACCCGTCGGCCAGCCGTAAATTGCGAACGAGGATTCGCGCAGGGACGCCGACGGACCTGCGTCATCGCGAGACGTCAACAAAATCATATCGTTTAGAGAAAAAAAGAACTAGTAACATGGATTCTATAGGTGAGCCTGCGAAAGGATCACTGTCGACGTCTGCCCCGGCAGACAGATGCGACCTCGTGACCCGACCTACGAATGCCGCACAGCCGTCCATCGAGACGGAGTGGGCGTCGCAAAAAACTCCTGCGGATTTTTTTGAATATGTAGGCATCAAAACGGGATTACCTGCGATGCACGTCGCGGCCAAAAATCCCGAACGGCGACCTTGTCCGCCGTTTACGGACCCGTCTGCCAGCCGTAAATTGAGAACGAGGATTCGCGCAGGGACGCCGACGGACCCGCGTCATCGCGAGACGTCAACAAAATCATATCATTTAGAGAAAAAAAGAACTAGTAACATGGATTCCATAGGTGAACCTGCGAAAGGATCACTGTCGACGTCTGCCCCGGCAGACAGATGCGAACTCGTGACGCGACGTACGAATGCCGCACAGCCGTCCATCGAGACGGAGTGGGCGTCCCGAAAAACTTTTCAGCGGATTTTTTTGAATATGTAGGCATCAAAATGGGATTTCCTGCGATGCACGTCGCGGCCAAAAATCCCGAACAGCGACCTTGTCCGCCGTTTACGGACCCGTCGGCCAGCCGTAAATTGCGAACGAGGATTCGCGCAGGGACGCCGACGGACCCGCGTCATCGCGAGACGTCAACAAAATCATATCATTTAAAGAAAAAAAGAACTAGTAACATGGATTCCATAGGTGAACCTGCGAAAGGATCACTGTCGACGTCTGCCCCGGCAGACAGATGCGAACTCGTGACGCGACGTACAAATGCCGCACAGCCGTCCATCGAGACGGAGTGGGCGTCCCAAAAAACTCCTGCGCGGATTTTTTTGAATATGTAGGCATCAAAACGGGATTTCCTGCGATGCACGTCGCGGCCAAAAATCCCGAACGGCGACCTTGTCCGCCGTTTACGGACCCATCGGCCAGCCGTAAATTGCGAACGAGGATTCGCGCAGGGACGCCGACGGACCCGCGTCATCGCGAGACGTCAACAAAATCATATCATTTAGAGAAAAAAAGAACTAGTAACATGGATTCCATAGGTGAACCTGCGAAAGGATCACTGTCGACGTCTGCCCCGGCAGACAGATGCGAACTCGTGACGCGACGTACGAATGCCGCACAGCCGTCCATCGAGACGGAGTGGGCGTCCCAAAAAACTCCTGCGCGGATTTTTTTGAATATGTAGGCATCAAAACGGGATTTTCTGCGATGCACGTCGCGGCCAAAAATCCCGAACGGCGACCTTGTCCGCCGTTTACGGACCCGTCGGCCAGCCGTAAATTGCGAACGAGGATTCGCGCAGGGACGTCGACGGACCCGCGTCATCGCGAGACGTCAACAAAATCATATCGTTTAGAGAAAATAAGAACTAGTAACATGGATTCTATAGGTGAGCCTGCGAAAGGATCACTGTCGACGACTGCCCCGGCAGACAGATGCGAACTCGTGACGCGACGTACGAATGCCGCACAGCCGTCCATCGAGACGGAGTGGGCGTCCCAAAAAACTCCTGCGCGGATTTTTTTGAATATGTAGGCATCAAAACGGGATTTCCTGCGATGCACGTCGCGGCCAAAAATCCTGAACGGCGACCTTGTCCGCTGTTTACGGACCCGTCGGCCAGCCGTAAATTGCGAACGAGGATTCGCGCAGGGACGCCGACGGACCCGCGTCATCGCGAGACGTCAACAAAATCATATCGTTTAGAGAAAAAAAGAACTAGTATCATGGATTCCATAGGTGAGCCTGCGAAAGGATCACTGTCGACGTCTGCCCCGGCAGACAGATGCGACCTCGTGACCCGACATACGAATGCCGCACAGCCGTCCATCGAGTCGGAGTGGGCGTCCCAAAAAACTCCTGCGCGGATTTTTTTGAATATGTCGGCATCAAAAAGGGATTTCCTGCGATGCACGACGCGCCAAAAATCGCGAACAACGACCTTGTCCGCCGTTTACGGACCCGTCGGCCAGCCGTAAATTGCGAACGAGGATTCGCGCAGGGACGCCGACGGACCCGCGTCATCGCGAGACGTCAACAAAATCATATCATTTAGAGAAAAAAAGAACTAGTAACATGGATTCCATAGGTGAACCTGCGAAAGGATCACTGTCGACGTCTGCCCCGGCAGACAGATGCGAACTCGTGACCTGAAGTACGAATGCTGCTGAGGCCGTCCATCGTGACAGATTGGACGCCACGAGTCCCAAAAAACTCCTGAACGGATTTTAGTGCACTTGTAGGCAGCAAAAAAGGGATTCCCTTCGATCCACTTCGCGGCCAAGAATCGCAAACAATAACCCCGTCAGCCGCTCACGGAGCCGTCGCCCAGACGAATTTTGCGAACCGGGGTTTGCGCACGGGCGCCGACGAACCTGCGTCATCGTGAGAAGCCGAATAAGCCTTAGCATTTAGAGAAACGATAATTCGTAAAATGAATTCTATAGGTGAACCTGCGAAAGGATCATTGTCGATATCTGCCTCGGCACACAACAGCGAACTCGTGACCCGACGTACAAATGTCGCAGAGGCGTTCCATCGTGACAGAGTGGGCGCCACGAGTCCCAAAACACTCCTGCATTGATTTTCTTGCACTTATAGGCAGCAAAAAAGGGATTCCCTGCGATCCATGTCGCGGCCAGGAATCGCGAATGATGACCCTGTCAGCCGCTCACAGAGTCGTCGCCAGACGAATTTTGCAAACGAGGGTTCGCGCTCGGGCGCCGATGAACCCACGTCATCGCGAGAAGTCGAATATGCCTTATCGTTTAGAGAAAGGAGAATTTGTAAAATGAATTCTCTAGGTGAACCTGCGAAAGGATTATTGTCGATATCTGCCCCGGCAGACAACAGCAAACTCGTGACCCGACGTACAAATGCCGCTGAGGCCGTCCATCGTGACAGAGTGGGCGCCACGAGTCCATAAAAACTTCTGCACGGATTTTCGTGCACTTGTAGGTAGCAAAAAAGGGATTCCCTGCGATCCACGTCGCGGCCAGGAATTGCGAACGACGACCCCGTCAGCCACTCACGGAGCCGTCGCCCATACGAATTTTGTGAACGGGGGTTTCGCGCACGGGCGACGACTAAACCGCGTCATCGCGAGAAGTCAAATAAGCCTTATCGTTTAGAGGAAGGAGAATTCGTAAAATGAATTCTATAAGTGAACCTGCGAAAGGATCATTGTCGATATCTGCCCCGGCAGACAACAGCAAACTCGTGATCCGACGTACGAATGCCGCTCAGGCCGTACATCGTGACAGAGTGGGCGTCACGAGTCCCAAAAAACTCCTGCATGGATTTTCGTGCACTTGTAGGCTGCAAAAATGGGATTCCCTTCGATCCACGTCGCGGCCAAGAATCGCAAACAATGACCCCGTCAGCCACTCACGGAGCCGTCGCCCAGACAAATTTTGCGAACGAAGGTTCGCGCACCGGCGCCGACAAACCCGCGTCATCGTGAGAAGTCGAATAAGCCTTATCATTTAGAGAAATGAGAATTCGTAAAATGAATTCTATAGCGAACCTGCGAAAGGATCATTGTCGATATCTGCGCCGACAGATAACAGCGAACTCGTAACCCGACGTACAAATGCTGCAGAGGCCGTCATCACTACGGACTATCGTCAATATTTGATTGTTCTTATTTTTAGAATTATAATTTTTTTGGTACTTACACGCATACTTCTTTTAGTATTAAATTATTTTTAAAAAAATTTATTTAATTCTTTAAAAAAAAAAAAAAAAGGGGTTTGTCGGATTGGCCCCGAGTCCTGGGGCCGGGTTAAAGCGGGACAGGGCGGGTCTTGGGTCCTAATATTTTCTAGCGGGGCGGGTCCCGGAGCCTGCAAAACTCGTCCCAAACCCGCCCCGTTGACATCCCTAGTGATTTCCAATGTTGCCTTAGATCGATAGTAGCATTGTAAACATCGACAAGAGTGCAGGTTGTCTCAACAAGAGTGCAGGTTGTCTGGAAGAAATAATCTACACATTCATACGCGATTGGAAGGTTCCTCAAATTGTGTTGAGAATTAATAATTAAAAGACTATTAATTATAGTTTATCGTGCTATAAATTTCCTTCGGTGATAGAGAGATATTCGACTAATAGTTGGACAAATTATGAAGAAGATCATTATTCTAGATGAATATTTTGCTTAGGAGGTGTCATTTGTTGGGCTCCCAAGAACCAGACGTGTATTACCCATTCGACTATAGAATTTGAAATTTGTAGTATTAGACGCAGTTGGCAAAGAAGTTGAATGAATTCATAATTTAGTTGATGAGATTCCATTGTGGACGAAATTACTGCCACCCATTTCTATATGTTGTGATAGTACAACAACAATGGCCAAATCGTATAGTCAAATTCATAATGGGAAGTTTAGATGCCTAGGCGTTAGACATAGTATAATTCATGAACTTATCACGAATGAGGTAATTTCGGTGGAATTCATTCGGGTACAACATAATCTAGCCGATATTTTGAGAAAAAGGTTGGCTAGGTACTTAGTGGACAAGTCATCTATTGAAATAGTTTAAAATCTATTTAAATCTACTAAGGGTGAGACACTCAATTCCCTCCTGATACAACGTTAGGAGCTAAACTCAAATAGGAAAGCTTACATGTAGTATATTTGAGTGCATAACATATATGCATCCCTAGGTGTGGATTCGGACCTGCAAGAATCTTCGGTTGAGATTTTATCTCTTAATAGTTCCTTTGAATAATCGTCATACAGGGGTGAGACTCAAAAGTGTTACCTACATGAGTATGAAGTTTTTCCGCTTTAAGAAAGTTGTGGAGTTGTTTTCGATGTACTCGTGAACGAATATGACACATGGCTTGTAACGTGTCAAATGAATTCATGAAAATTGCAAATTTTTGTGTACTCTACCTTTATATATTCAAATGAGTTGAAATGTTTAATCCTTATAATACTTTGATTTTCGAATATTTGAGCCGTGTATTGTAAAAAATTAAAATTCAATTGTTATGACATTTCATTCGTGCATGGATTTATGGAATTTGGTTATTGTTGATTGGGTTGAGAATCATGCTAAAATGGGAAGAATTGTTGGAATTTTAGCATGTATGTATATATATATATATATGTAAATTTAATTTAATATACTTAATATGAAATGACAATATTACAAATCAATATAAAGAGGAATTAAAAATCTCATTGCGAAGTGATCTCCGTTCAAATTCTACCAAACACAAAATAAGGAGAGGTTTTGATTTTGTTAGTATTCATTAGATTTAAATAAAAATTAGACATTAATTTTAAGTTAATATATTTTCAAAAAAAATAAACATTTTATTTATAATATTAAATCAAATCTCATTTTTATTTTTATGATCAAATCTCAAACTCCAGACTCAAAATTCAAATACAATACTTAAAAAAAAAAAAAAAAAAAAACATATCACACACAAGATCAGATATTTATAGGCAAGACCCCAAAAGGTGTGCTTGTTTAGGGGTTTCTAGAGGATTTTTACTATTTAAAATATTTTTTTTTTTCAAAAATATTAAATTAAATTTTTATTTTTTTTATATTATATTAAAATTTTAGATAAAATTAATTTTACAAAATCAATTCTGACGTATTTCACATAATAATATCTGAAAATTTAACTATATAACATATGTGTACGTAAGAATGCACATGGAAGGGATTACTATTTATAAAATAAAAAGTTACTACTTTCAAACCTGATTAACTAATCGAATCAAACGCGATGTCAAATCTTATTATCGTATTTATTTGTTTATTCATTCATTTAGTTTCATGAATAAAAAATAAAAAATAAAAAAAATAGGATGACAGAGAAATAAATAAATAAATAGAATGATAAGATCAGGCATCACGTTTGATTCCATTCATTAATTAATCGCTTCTAAATTAATTATTATGCACTCATATCTTTTTAATTAAATAGTAACCACTTCCATATGCATTCTTATACATATGTCATATAGTTAAATTTTCAGATATTGTTTATGAAATGTGTCAGGATCAATTTTGAAATATTCATTTTACCATGACACCTACATATACCTTATTAATTTTATTTTTTTTAAAAAAAAAAAAAAAATCTTCAGCTTTGAGGTCTCAAAACTTCCAAAGCCAATTTGGGAAGAGTTTTTGAATATTCCGAGCCAACATAAATAGTTCTTAAATTTTCAAACCAAACTTTGCCCTAGGGTAATTAGAGCATTAGTTATGATATAAATTAATGACGTGATGCGAAATATTAAATTTTAAATTAATTTTTAATATAATATAAAAAATAAAAATTTATTTAATGTTTTTAAAGAAGAGAAGATTAATAGTAAAAATCATGTATAAAACTCTAAACAGGCACACCCTTTGAGATCACTTTGCATGTAAATTTATGATCTTGGGTATGATATATTCTTTTTAAGTATTGTATCTGGATTTTGAGTTTAGGGTTTGGGGTTTGAAATTTATAAAAATTAAAATTAAAATGATATTTGATTTAATATCTTAAATAAAAATTTTAATTTTTTTAAAATATAATACATACAAAATAATGCCTAATTTAATAGTAAAAAAAAAAAAAAAATCTAATGAATCCTAATCAAAACGAAAACTTGAACAAATAGGGTCCTATTATTCATTCGTTATTTGAGCATATGCAATGGGTTATTTTAGACATCCTCTCACCCTATTTTTTAGGATTTTTTTTTTTCTTTTTCTGGTATGTGAAAATTTGATTTGTAATAAAACACTTATAGAGGCCGGATTTACAAGAAAGTATGGACGATCCTTCGTGCAGTTGAGGCAGCCGAGAGGCAAGAATTTCTCTTCTACTATCTCCGTTATATTTTTTAATATTAATTATTATATCAATAAATAGTATAAATTAAAAAAAATGACAAAAATAATTTTTTTAATCTCTTATAATACAAATACAATGAAATTTGTAAAATAAATTATAAAAAATATAAATATTTTTTAACGTTAAATACAATGACACAAAAAACAAATAGTACCTTTCTTATGAAATACTCCTTTCGTCATATAATTGTGTGCTCATTTGATCGGGTACGAGTTTTAAGAAAAATAGATAAAAATAGAAATTTTTACTTTTTTGGGTTGTTGAGGACTCCCATTTGCGGGATATGTAACTAATGGCTTAGTTTCCCTAACAAGTTCGAGCTTTTAGGTGAGACGGTCATTAGCTTCCGACATGGTATCAGAGCCTAGGTTAGGTCTCGAGTTCGAGTCCCGAGCTTTTAGGTGAGACGGTCATTAGCTTCCGACATGGTATCAGAGCCTAGGTTAGGTCTCGAGTTCGAGTCCCGCCCGTCCCCATTTGTGGCATATGCATGTGCAAGTTTCGCAGACCCACTTGCACCTGAGGGGGCGTGTTGAGGACTCCCGTTTGCGGGATATGTAACTAATGGCTTAGTTTCCCTAACAAGTTCGAGCTTTTAGGTGAGACGGTCATTAGCTTCCGACATGGGTAAAAATAAAAAATAAAAAAAATACTTCCTCCATCACATAAGAAGGATATAAATTTTCATATTTGTCCATCCAAAAAAAATATAATTTTCTAATTTAGTAGCTGTACTACTTACCTAACATAATTAATATCCTTCAAACTTTCAATATATTATACAAATGTCATTAATTTTTTATCACACAATCTAATAGGGACAATTTTATCTTTTTCATTATAAATCAATGTAATATTAATATTCAAAAAATCTACTTACAGAAAGCAAATATTATTATTTTTTGCTGAACAGGTGTAGAATTTTATTACTAAAAAACAAAAATAAATTTAAATAACTATAAAAATAAATTTGAATTACGGAGTAAATGAATTTTTTTTTTTTCGTACTTTTAACTTTTTCTTCATGATCCCCTAAAGAAATAGAGAAAAAAGTCAATTTAATCACAATTAAAGAAATAATATTGCCTCAAGTCGTAAATTGAACACGTAATCATTTTCGCATACGTAGAGGCTTTTTTTTATTATTCTTCTTGAGATATTTTAGATATTTGATTTTAAATCTAATAGATGCATATTTAGATTTAGTCTTATCCATATATTAGATTACTTAGATTTGAATCTATCGAGTTGATTTTGTATTGTCCATATATAGGCCCTTTATTTAGATTATTAATAAAACAATCTCATTATTTTTCCCCAAAATTTCTAACATGGTATCAGAGTATATTTTCCTCGTGCCGTAGATATAGTTTACCAACCGGTGTTTCTCCGGGTACATTCAACCTGGATTGTACCCGGAGGTCTTGTGATTTTGAGAAGGTCTTGTGATTTGAGATCATGCCTTTGCAAGTTGACTTTTTGCAAATATGTCTCGTCTCGTCTCCGATCTGCCATATGTCCATTGCTTGTCTGTTGCCTGTGTGCAATTTGAAATCTTCGTTGTTTGTTCTGAAAAAATCTGTTATATGTCCATTGTCTATCTGTTGCTGCGTACGATCTGCCATTTGTCCTTACCTGTATGTTGCCTGCATGCGATCTGCCATTTTTCATTGCTTATTTGTTGCAAGAAATCTGTCTATGATTTGTCATTTGTCCGCTGTTTGTCTATTGCCTGCGTGCGATCTGATCTATCCGATGTTTGCGATTTGACTGTTTTCGGCTCTGGTGGAGTCATATCATTTTCGGCTTCAGTGGAGTCGTGTCGTTTTAGGCTCCGGTGGAGTCATCTCGTTTTTCGGCTCCGGTGGAGTCATCTCGTTTTCACCTCCGATGGAGTTATGTGGTTTTTGGCTCCGGTGGAGTCATGTGATTTTCAACTCAAGTAGAGTCATCTCGTTTTCGGCTCCGGTGGAGTCATCCCGTTTTCGACGGCTCCGGTGGAGTCATCTCGTTTTAGGCTCCGGTGGAGTCCTGTCGTTTTCGGCTCCAGTGGAGTCATATCGTTTTCGGCTCCGGTGGAGTCATCTCATTTTCGGCTTGTTTTCGGCTCCGGTGGAGAGTCATCTCGTGTTCGGCTTCGGTGGAGTCATGTCGTTTTCGGCTTCGGTGGAGTCATGTCGTTTTCGGCTCCGGTGGAGTCATACGGTGGAGAGTCATTTTGTTTTCGATTCTGGTGGAGAGTCATCTCGTTTTTTGCTCCGGTGGGTGGAGAGTCAACTGCTAATTTTATTTATGTTTTCTTTTTGCGTTTATATTCAAAATTCTCATCAAACTCAAGTTGGTTTATGTTATACCACTTGAGTTTGAAGGGGAATGTTGAGATATTTTAGATATTCAGATTTAGTAGATTTATATCTAGATATGATCTTATTTATAAATTAGATTACTTAGATTTGAGTCTATCGAATCTATTTTGTATGACCTATATATAGGCTCCTTATTTTGACGATAATAAGACAATCTTATTAATTTTCCCCAAATTTTCTAACAATTCTCATTGCATATGCTCTTACTTCATAACCATTTGACCATCAACTCAACGTGTTTCATATGATGTGATCTCTTTTCATACATAGAATATATTAGCCATTAATACATTAGGTAAAATGTTGCATCATATAATTTATAAAATCTTTGGTTGGCAGTTGAAAGTCATTATTTTTTAATTTTTCATCTTGATTAGTTTTTAAATATAATTAAGGTGTGATCTGTTTACAATCTTATGTTTTTATCTCTCACAAGAAGAAATAAAATAAAATAAAATAAAATTGCATACATTCATGATTTATTTTATAACCTAAACTGTTTTTTTTATTATAGTATCTCAATAAAAATATGTTTTCAAAATAATAATAAGAAAAATCAAACCAAAACACTAATCAAACAAATCATTATTTTAATTTAAATTAATATACGCTAATTATATATATATATATATTCTTATTTACTATATTTTATTGGATTATTTTTTAAATCTTCAAAAATTGTTTATTTTTAATTATATATAGTATATAATAGTTCAACTTAAAATTAAATAATACTCCGTTGTCCACTACATATGAGTTTTAATAAATATAGTATTATATTGATTGGTTGTTAAATCAATAATACTTTATATTGTATATAGTCTTATCATATATTATTAATTAATTAATATATTGTATTTATACTATATTAGCAAAATTTGTATCTTGTCTATCATTGTATATGTGTATTGTCTATCATAATGTGATATACTATCAACATTATGTTGAATTATGTAATTCAGTACAGCAACCAGTCGTGCGTTACAATATTAGGGTTTATTTGGTTTTATTTTCAAAAGCAAAATCTTATTATTCAGCCTATACAATTTTTGATAAATATATTATTTTATTATACAAATATCATATCAAAATACTAATTGAGCTTAAATCTAAATGAAAGGATCAATTTCAATATAAATCTAACAAACCCTTATAAATATCTTATAGATGTTTGTTGATATTATCTACACAATTTACATATCTCATAAAAAAAAAAAACAAAAAAAGAAAAAAAAAAAAAGAAAAGAAAAACACCAATACATTTGTCTATAGAGTTCACTTCTCATTAGGTGGTGAGTCCACTTCAACTTATGTATGCATATATTAATATCTATTTTTATACAAAATATAATAGTATTTATTATCTTTTTAAAATATAAGAATATTAAATAAAAACATACAGTAAAAAATAAATATCATTGTAACTTATGTGGACGTGAAATATTATACTAATTTAAAGTAAAATTAAGTACAAAATAAATATTATTGTAAATTATGTGATGTGAGATATACTAATTTAAAGTAGAGTTATATTGTACTTTCTACAGTGAGTTAGCTATTATTATTTTTTTTGTTAAATTTGTACCTGATTCATTTATTGAAAATAATTTTATGAATTTATTTTAACAAATAAAAATTTATTTTTCAATATTTTTTATATTTATCACATTTTATTGTTATTAATTATGTAATAAATTTTTTTAATACTTTCAATTTATTTATTAAATATATTTTTTTATTTTAAAATATCATTATTTTATTAATATCTTCTTGTAAAAAAATGACATAATTTAAAATTAAAAAATGAAAATTTATCGATTTCAATATCTAGTTTACAAATATAAACACATAATATCGAACGTAGAATTTATTAGGATTTCTACTATGCATAAAACATTTTATTTTTTAAAATTAAATCAAATCTAATACTTATATTCATTTTCATTTTTACATTATATTATATTAAAAATAAATTATATATTTCAAAATACCATATTAATATTTATTTTATTTATAAGAATAATTATTTTAATTGAAAATGTTGATATTTCAAATTCATACAAAAAAACTTAAACTCAACAAACAAATTAGCCCAAAATATAACTGATAAACCCAAATAAAAAATTTAAAAATTTATGTTTAGAGCTATCAAACGAATGAAGTTGTTCGTGAATTTAGCTCGATTTAAACTCATTTATGAACATAAATGAGCCAAGTCGAACAATATAAATAAGTTGGTTTGTTAGCAAATGAGTTTGAACTTTGTTCACGAACTTCATTAAAATATAAATATGTAAAATTATTAATTAAAAAAACTAAATAAAATATTATATATATAAATTATATAATAAATAAAATATTATACATATCCAAACGAACTCAAACGAATTTATTCTAGCCAAACATAAATACGAGTTCAAACCCTACGAACAAACTTGAATGATTAACATACGAAAACAAATTTTATTTGTAAATATCAAGAAACGAATACAAACATTTAAAATTCTATCCGATTTAAGCTGTTAACGGCTATGTTCGAATGAAGCCTTGGACATAATAAAAGATTTAATTGAATAGATATTTAATAAGAGTAATAAGTATGTAATATATTATTTTCAATAAAACAATTTATTTCTAATATAATATAAAAAAATCAATTTAATACTTAAAATAATTAATAATGTAATATTTTATATTTTGAAATAAATAAATAATATCATATCAAAGAATTTTTTAATAATATTAATATTGATTATAATTAAAAAGATTTTTTGTATTAAAAAATACAGATGAGGATAAACATTCAAATATTTTATTAATATTATTATTTTTAGTAATATTATTATTATATTATAAATTTAAGATAAATATGAATTATAATATATAAAATTAATAATAATACAATAATAATATATAAATATATATATATATATATAAATCAAACGAAAACAAACAAACGAAACCCCGCATAACAAGAAAGAAGAGAGGAGGCAGAAAAGATGGAGAAAAGGGAAAAGAAAATTTGGCTTCCAATCTAATTTTGTTAATTTATTCGTAAAGGTAAGTAGAATTTAATTACAATTTTAAATATGATTTAAATTATTTATTTTATAAATTAGGTATTTGAAAAAAAAAATAAAAAACTGATAATTAAATATTTAACTATAAAATCATGATAAATTTTAAGTTATTTGATCAGATATAACTCAAATTTTATATTTGGAGTATTTTTATCTTTATCTAAATTTAAGTTATTTTGTACCTATCTGCTTATTCATAATTTTAAATATTTTTTATTTTAAAATATATCGATCAAAATAATATTAAGTATAAAACTTTTATAATTACAATAGAGTATTTTATTATAAGAAAAATTTTGAAAACCATCATATTAGTTTTAAAAATACATCATTTGAGTAAGCTAGTAGCTCTTTTGAATACCCAGGTAGTTCATCTTGTATGTTAACAAACTATATTTGTAAGCAATCTGGTTTTATTTAAATTAAGTTAATATATTAAAAAATTTATAGTTGATACTATATGATAATTAAACCATTAATCTAACTCGAAAAAGAATAAGACATAGTATTTTGCTTCCAAAGGTTATTAGTTGTCAATCGTAACAATATATTGGTAATATCATATTGATTGAGCTCGTTAGCTTGATATGATAACCGAAACTGATAAGTAATTATATGGGAATAATATTCACTTAATCACAACTTAATTGTTATATTTGAAGTATAATTTCGTAAGCTTATGTGATTTAATATCAAATGCGAAACTTACCATACCTCTTTGTTTGGGGCTCGACAGGAATGTGATCCACTTGATTTTTTATTGCTCTTATTGCATGGATTGCATATATTATACATATAACATGATTGTTATGTGTGCATTTTTTGGATATTACTGTTATTTGCAATGTACAGTAGTGCTTGACAATGACACCATCTTACGTACATTAAATTAATGTACCGTTACATTTTGCAATAACAGTAGTTAGTCGGACAACCAATTGACCTGTGTCGCAGGGTCTTTCGGAGATTAAATTTGGTTATTTATAACTCTATCTAATCATTATCGTACAAGTTTTGGTCTACTTATTAGATTGATCACTAGTGAAGTCTAATGATAGTTCAGGATCATTGGTCAACTCCAAACGCAATTTCGAATGGGGGCGCGAGGAGGAATAGAGTTTTCATGTTCCCTTTAGGTGATTTTTGGGGTGCACGAATCTCACTAATATACACGGGATAGATCTATCTTCGCTACCACGAGCTCTTGATAGTTCTGTTGTTAATGGCGATATATGTGGGCTATTCATATGATTGATTGGCATACTTCTATTATATGTACCTTGTTGATTATGCATTTATTGTTAGGGGTTAGTTGTCTGTCTGATTGTATCAGGTTTTCTATATTATTTTTTTAGAGACATTCCATTTGATTGATTTGGCTTGTCTCGTGCTATTGATGATATTCATGGACATTTTTGGATAATGCCAATTATTGTGGGTAGCTTTACTTGTTGACGATGTTAAATATTGGAACAATTATACTGAAAAATAAGAAATGTTTTATGCAATGGGAAGTATCACAAATCTTTCTGGATAATGCGAGTGGTTTTTCTTTTTTGGCTTATCATATCCTTATAAGGAATAAATATAACGGAGAAATAAAAAGGTAATCATAACACATGTAGCATAAATTTTGTAAGTATAAATGATATAAATCGTAGTTACTGGTGTAATTTTGTTTTACTTACTCAGCAATTTGCTGATTTAAATCTACATTTTGTAGGTAATCTGTGTAAGAAGAATTCGCTCTATGCATCATAATAGAATTTATTCGGGGTCTAGAGCACTTAATTAATTATTATTATTATTATTATTATTATTATTATTATATAATGATCTAATTATCTTAATTGCGAGGCACATACATGTGTTTTATTTTAATATATTTATATAAAAAAAAGATATTTATTTATATATGTTGGATTTATGTATTTATAACATTATATAAGCGTTAGTACGTATTAGGCGGGCCGACTAGATAAAACTGACTCCTTCGTTCGGTTTAACGGTAATATTTCGGTTCGAACCGATTGAGATGTTACAAATAGATAGTAAAAGTTAAACTCAACTTATACCCAAGCACAATCCTATACATAAAAGATATACGTACATGTTTTCGTATGTATACATGGAGTCTGAGTTGTACTTTTTCTATATATATATAAGTGCTACATTCATGGCCTACAATAAAAATCACACAAGAAAAATTTAACTTCCATATCTCGTCTACAATATTACACAACCACAAACTTCTTGCAATGTCACTTCCCAATGGAAACAATCCGAGCCAAGAAATTCTTGATGCTCAAGCTCATATTTGGAACCACATTTTCAATTTCATAAACTCCATGTGTTTGAAATGCACCCTTCAATTAGGCATCCCCGACATCATCCACAGCTACGGCAAGCCGATGAAGCTTTCGGAATTAACCAACGCCCTCTCCCTCGGCCAAGACAAGTCTCCTTTCCTCGACCGGCTAATGCGAATTATGATCCACTCCAAGTTCTTCATCAAGGCCAAAATCTTCGATGATAGCGACCAATCGGGCTATTGGATCACGCCGTCTTCTCTTCTCCTCCTCAAGAACGAAGCCTCGAGCGTCGCGCCATTCGCGCTCGCCATGCTCGACCCGGTCTTAACCGACCCGTGGCATCAATTAAGCAAATGGTTAGGGACTAGCCATGCAACACCATTCATCACCACTCATGGGAGAGATTTTTGGGAGGAGGCCGGGGGAAATGCGACGATGAATACGTTCTTCAACGAGGGAATGGCGAGCGATGCTCGCCTTATGTTAAGTATAATGACTAAGGATTGTAGGCATGTTTTCCAAGGGTTGGAATCGATTGTCGATGTTGGAGGCGGCACGGGAATCGCAGCCAAGGCTATTGTCGATGCCTTCCCGGGGCTAAAGTGCGCCGTGCTCGATCTCCCCCATGTTGTCGCCGGCTTGGAATCGACTAAGGACTTGAATTATGTCGATGGAGATATGTTTGAGTCAATCCCTTGTGCTGATGCTGTGTTTATGAAGGTATGCATATATAGATTGTAGTATATATAAATTTGTGTTTGTAATAATGTTCGATTGTGTGAATATTGCAGTGGATATTGCACGATTGGCCCGACAAGGAGTGTGTGAAGATATTGGAGAATTGCAGAGAGGCAATAATGGCGAGTAAAGAGAAGGGAGGGAAGGTGATTATAGTGGACATTGTGATCGATGAAGATGAAGGCAGAGTTGGGCATGAACTGAGGGAGACACAGCTGTGCTTCGATATGATGATGATGGTTTTGGTTTCTGGAAAAGAGAGGACTGAGAAGGAATGGGCTAATCTGTTTGATGCTGCTGGGTTTAAGAGTTACAAAGTTACACGTATCCTTGGAGTGAGATCTCTTATCGAAGTATTTCCCTAAATAATTTGGATGTAGATTATGATTATTAAAATTTGAGTCTAGAGTTTGCTTGATTTTGGTTTTGTGAAGAAAATCCATGTTTGAGTTAGTGAGTACTTTTTTTTTTTTTTTTTTTTATGTGAGTATGTGAATTTTGTCGGTAATATAAAAATAAAATTTTAGATTGAATGTATTTTTTTTTTATTTTAAGGAAATAGAATGTATTTTATATAAATTTGAATAGTTTAAGTTGGGTGAATTGCAAATAATATATGCACGATTGATTGAATATACTTAAAATGTTTGTTTTAAAAACTAAATATATTCAACAAATAAGATATATTTTTTAAATGATTAATATAATTTGTTTATATAAAAATTTATTATTTTGAATGTATATGAATTCTTTTATTTATGGCGAAGATATACATAAAATAAAATTATAGGTAAGTTCATCATTGTATGTATTTATTTTATAGATAAAAATAAATTAATAATAATAATAATATACTCCCTCAGGTCCCACGTAATTTGTCTCTATTTTCTATCTTCGTCCATCCCACATAACTTATCTTTTTTATTTTTAAAAATATAATTATACACTTTAATCATATTTTCAATTTTATAATTTTTTCAATTTTAATTAAATTATTTGCTTACTTTAATCTTAATTTATAATTATTTTTACTAAATAATAATTATTTTTAAAAATACATTTTCTAATTACCTACTAATTATATTTTATCTGTAATAAGCCCAAAATATTTAGTACAGGGAGTATTTAATTAGAGAGCTCTATTTGACTTTATTTATTTTTTGCCCAAACCTATTAATGCCTCAAACCACATGTTATTTAGAGTTGGTAAATTCATTGTACTCATATATATGTATAGGTAATACAGGTCTTCGTCCACTCTACAATCATACCAACCATACAGATAAAAGAGTTTGTTTGTTCATAATGTTTTTTTTCAATAAAATTTTTAATATATATTTTATTCTTTCACAAAAATCAATATTCAATATAAAATATTATTTTTAATATTATCAACATAATTTTATATATCTCGTATAAACTTTAATGATATATGCACTTTGTATGTACCTCCATTTATTGGATATACAATTAAAATATTTTTTGCTGGTCTTATAGAGTTAATTAGTATTATATTTGTCTTTGATATAATGTTAAAAATAAATTTAATAATATCTTTATAAAGTTTACAATTCGCCTTTTGCTCATAGTCTTAAAAATTTTTGAGACGGCAAGTACTTATTATAATTATTGAGTCATCACATATTAAAAGCTGCTTAAAAAACAAAATAAAACAAAAATAAAAATTCGGAGGAGTTGATCTCACAATTTTTTTGTATGTTTCTTTACACAAATTTTCTCAAATTTTACTATTTGGACTCTGCGTTCCTCGAAAAAAAAAAATTCTTACAAAATATCTCATCAAATATTATTTTAATACCAAATCCAAACCAAATTTTCTCAAACTCAACTAAAAGAAACACATCCGAGAACATATAACTCTGATATCATATTAGATGATATAAATGACTGCTTGAAGCTGATATTTATTTATTTATCGACATAGGAAGTCAACCAACAGATATTATTTATTAGGTAATTATTTATTATTATTATTATTATTATTATTATTATTTATCAGAGTGATTTTTTATATATAGGATTCTACAATGAAGAAGTGACACGTGTATATCTTTAAATGTCAAAATTCAAGTACTACTGTGGTAATAAGATGTAACGATATCAATCTTCTTATATTAGTATATATATACTCCGTAAAAACAAACTCAATAAGGTCAAATTTTTTTCTGATATCAGTAAAATCCATAAGATTCACACTTCTATGCTTATTATGAGAAATATATATATATATATATATATATGCATCCATAATAATTTTATTTAAAATAATATCCCTGCTCTGTATAATATGCTACTGGCACAATATAATTGCACAATTATAGAGTATTTATTTATAGATACGCATTCCAATATGATACAGGGTCCCTCCACCCTGGCATGCATGTGAGTTTGTGTTGTCTTGAGATAAAACACGTATTTTTTAATTTATTTTTCAAATTCAAAATATATTACTTTAAATTTAAAAATATATGTTAAATGCTGGAAAGGCTAGGATGCTATACTTAACACTAATCAGATATCTTTATTAGTATTTTTAATGTATTAATTATAGAAAATATATTATGTGTGCATTTACCATATGGAATTATGGTAGATAATATATTTACCTGATATAATCTTATGTTTATTTTAATGCATTCAAGTCAGATCTCAATACAATAATATAAATTTGGAGGATAATTAATCTAATTATTCCTTTAATATTATTTGACACTATTACTATTTTATTGAAGCGTTGTCCAAGTGATGTACGTAAAGATAATTTGTGTTTTGGTATAAAATAAATAATATGATAATAAAATAGAAATATTTATATATTTATATGAGATATAACTTTGCCACAAAACTAATTTACAATTTTAAATATATCTAATAAATAATTTAAATATATATCAAATTATATTTGTTATAGTAATATCACAATTAAATTATAATAAATTGTTATGTTAAAAAAAAAAAAAAAACAAGTACTCCCTCAATCCCAATTGAAAAAGGTGTCTTTTGAAATTTTATAGCAAATTAAGAAATGATAATATTTTATTGGTCAGTGAAAGAACTCTAGAGTTAAATGTGTTTGCCTAGAGTAATTTGAGGATAAACAATCCCTTGAGAAGTCCCACAGGATGCACGTAAGTGCATAATTTGAAGACAGGTGATCCCCTTAAAAGTTTCACAGAGTGCGTGTGAATGAGAACAAAGCACGCTTGAAGGACTTGTATTTGATCCGTAGAGTCAATCTAATCCTGACACGCACGACCAACATGGCTTGCGGGCCAAGGTGTCATAAAAATATAATATAATTGCATAATGAATTGTAGCGTAATATCTATTTCTACTTGCTTCATTGGTCTAACTCCTACTACCACTTCTAAGGTCCGCTTTCCTCCAGATGTGTTTGATAATTATCAAATATGTTAAATGTAAATGTCTCTTATTTTATATTTTAGCATATGTGTTTATTCCGTTGACAATGTGTTGTTATAACTGTGAATTAATCATGTTTTGAAGAGTTGACCCCATTTAAGGTGTTTGAAGAAGATTTTGATGACTCTCATTTTTCAACAAAATAGACTAGTCATTTGAGAATAATATAGCTCCAGTTCATTAGCAATATAATTATAAAAATTTAAAAATTTGGGATTTAAAAAAAAAAAAATCATCAACTACAAAGATAATGAACAAATTTTTATGTCTGGATGAAAATTTATGCTAGGCAAGAGTTTAATCAATATTAAAATTTAGTTATTTTACAGCTTAATATATTTTCCTTCCTTGTTTGAATTATTTTTCTTCCTTTATTTAGTGTAGAACATTATATCTCTCCATAATATATAGATAATCGAACCACTATTGTATTTTGCATTTTCTTTGACGTATGAACTAATATTTATTTTACAATTATATGACAAACTACCAATTAGACGCATATTTTCAATCAATATCAAATTTCAGTTATATATATATATATATTTTATGTGTACTTTAATATAATTATAAAATTTTATAGAAAATATAAAAGTATAAAACACAATATATTTTAGAGCATCTCCAACCGAACCCTAAATAAAATTTTGTTAATGACATCAATGTGAAATATGTCATTATATTAATATAAGAATTGTATGTGTTTTTATGTAATAATGTCAATAGCTAAATTTTAGTGAGACACGTTTACATATATACGTGCATCAACTACATATATACTATATACTACATATTAAATATACAAGTCTACATATATTTATTCATCTGCTATATATATATATTTATTATACCTATATATATAACATAAATATATAATGAGCCTCTTGTTTACCCTGGGTTCTGGGCGGACGCTCCTTCCGCTCGGGCCCAGAGCCGGCCACATATATATATATATATAATATTTTATGATCTCATTGTTATATCTATTTTGGTATATCTCATAACATATTTCTAGTTTTTGTTATCAATATCAAATTGAGATATTCTTAATTTTAATTTTAATTTTTATTATATTTGCCCATATAAATATTTTTTACAATCTATAAAAGGCTGGCTATTATGGTATTGAATAGTATATTAAGAACACAAAATTTATTATTTAAATTAATATAACATAAATACAATACAAAAATTAGAATTAAATTTCATATTTCCTACAAAACACATATTATACTTCCATAGAATACACATTTTAAATATAAAGAAAAGAGTGTTATCTGCACTAAAGATAAGTGCTATGTTTGAACTTTTATTTCACGACTTGTTATAAAAATACAGTATTTAAAGTCAAATGATAAAAATATCAAAATATCTTATATATTTTTATTTATTAATTAATTAAATAATATTATTTTCAAATTTTTTACAAAATCTCAAAAAAAAAATTCATCAACCAAAAGTTTTGGAACTAAGCTAATGTATATATATATATAATGTATATGTATATATCTTTTAAAATTTATTATTATTTTACAGATTTTTTAAATTATTATGGTATACATTCCAGACAAGGGCCAGGTCGTGTTCATGTTATGTAGGTCTAGAATAGGCCCACTAAAAGGCCCAATCGTTAAATTACAATAGAAAACCAATACTGGATCGAGCTCAAATTGCTGGGTCTGAACCAAAACCAATACTTTTTGTTCCGGTTTTTGAATAATACAAATTTAAATAAATATGTATAATACATATATTGAATGTAGTATTAAAAATAACAAATTGTTTTCAATATAATATTTTTTAAAAAAATTATATATTCAATATTGATATTTATTAAAAAATATGAATAATATTAAAAATTTAAAGCATAAGTATAATTTTGATTTTAAATAGTTTCACACATGAAACAAAGATAATTAAAAAAAAGTCAAAAATTAAATATTTAATATCATATAAATTGAATGTAATATTTTTTCTAAAAATAATTTTCAAATATAATATTTTAAACTAAATATAATGATTTGTTTTATTTTTTAAAAATTATATATCATTGATAGTTTTTTAAATAAAAAAAATAATGATTACTTAGTAGAATAAATATTAATTTCAAGAAATCAGGGGCATTCAAGTAATTTCGTCTTTCAGTCGTTCTTGTCTTGGGCACAAAGATTTCTCCTCTCCGCTGCTTTACATACTCCATTTCCATTCCTTCCAGAATTGTTCGAATTTCGACGGAGAAAAGCTTTCAAATCTTTAAATCACAGAATGAGCCGTGGAAGCGGAGGTGGATACGATCGACACATAACGATCTTCTCACCCGAAGGTCGTCTCTATCAAGTGGGTAAGCCTTTTTCAACTTCAAAAGTATCGGATGCTGGTAGTTTGCCCTAATTAGGCACTGAGTTTGAATAAACAGGGGTTTATATTGATTCGGTGATGCTTTGGTGCAGAATATGCTTTCAAGGCTGTTAAAGCTGCGGGAATCACCTCGATCGGCGTCCGCGGGGCGGATTCCGTTTGTGTTGTTACACAAAAGAAAGTTCCGGTTGGTTTCTGATAGGTTATGGGGTATTTGTTATGGAACTGAGTGTTTTGTTAGTATAACGCTAACTGAAAATAATGTGTGAGCAGGACAAGCTTTTGGATCCGGCGAGCGTCAGCCATTTGTTTCCTATTACTAAGTATCTTGGTTTGTTGGCAACAGGCATGACAGGTAAATTTTTTAGGTTAAACCCATTTTTGTTGGGGCAATAGGGAAGAATGCTGATGGATTGGTCGGTATGAAGCACTAAATATTGAGAAGGGGTTTGAAATTACTACTAGGAATATGATATGAATGATTGCAATATAAGAAATAAGCCTAAAATTTATTTCAATTCATCCAATGAACGTAAATTGCTATTATCATTTCCACTCTTGTATCCTCATAAGAAATGCACCTTCAGAGACTACCTTATATCAGCTTAAATGTGACTAACACCTGTAAGTGCAAGACAATAAGATTTAAAACAGTGTATGTTGTTTGAATATGATACATTTTTAGCTTCTTATTCTGGGTCATAATTAGTTTCAACAAATTTTGTTTACTCCAGCTGATGCAAGGACTTTAGTTCAACAAGCAAGGAATGAGGCTGCCGAGTTCCGTTTCAGATATGGATATGAAATGCCTGTTGATTCATTGGCAAGATGGTAAGCTTCTGTTGCCTATTTATTATATTCTGTGAGTGATTAATATTCCTCATACTATTTGTTGGACAGAATCCCTTAGTCATGAGATATGAATGATGTAATCCTAGCATCATGCTATGTTCCCAACTATTTATAATATGACAACCTTCCTGAAATTTCCTTTGGCACCTAAAAGGTTTCTGAGATAGATAATTACTTTGCGAGGATAATCGATGCAGCTAATTTTTAAATTTAAAAATAATACCTCCATATTATGGAATCTGTTTTTCTTTTTCTAAGTAAGTGATGCAATTGTATTGGAAATCAATTTGTTGCAGGATTGCGGACAAATCTCAAGTTTACACACAGCATGCATATATGAGACCACTTGGAATAAGTCTGTTGCAATCTATTCACTTGATGAGTTGATCTTTTTACTGCTTCGCCTTATCATATGTTTCACTCACTGATTCACTTCTTGTTTATGTGCAAAGTTTCCATGATTTTGGGCATTGATGATGAGAAAGGTCCTCAGCTCTTCAAGTGTGACCCTGCTGGCCATTTCTTTGGTCACAAGGTAGATAAAAAAACACTTAATCCAGACGCTCATTTTGTTCTATCCTTATTTTATTCTAAATCTTGCATTGTTAATTTGTTATACTTTTGTCTATGTCTATTGGTGGGAGTATTTAGACTGAAAACTGTCCTAAGCCCTTCCAAATTAACAAATTCGAAAGTCTTTTTTTTTTTTTGCAAGAAAAGGAGAGAAAAATTAGATTGTTCTCTCCTACAGCCTTAGTATGTTGCAAGTAATCAGCTGATTGAGAGCTTATTTTATTGGACCATGGTGTGCCACATGAGCATGGCATATTGAAAAATAAATCAATTATATCAAAACTAGGAAATATTAATACTTTTATTTAGTTTTTTAACATTACAAGATAAATATATTATGCTCATGCTTAAACAATCACATAGCTTTCAATATAAAGGGGTTAAAAACACAGATACAATGCTCAATGTAACAAAGTTAAGCTAAATAGTGAAGTGTCTTCTTTGTTTCTGGACTTGTCAGTTATTTTTAGTTTTTATTTTTTAAATGTTGTAAAACAGAGTATGTAGTTGCTCTGAAGACACTCTGCTCGTGCTTATGTGATTGGCTAAAGGCCCTAGAAGTATATGCCCTTGACATGTTGATCCCCATCCCATGTACTTTAAATGGTGCTGTGATAGTATCTTCTGGCATGTGGACTTTATGGCTGTGGTTGAAGCTGTACATGTTACTGGTTTTCCTTTATTTGCCCATACACATTGTAGATTAAGGATCTTTGTAAAGATATGTGAGTTGTTCTTATTCTTTTAGGGACCCTGTTTTGAGGCATCTCATATCAACACTTATCCTGAAGAGATATTTGTTTTCTTCATGGTTATTCCAAAAGAGAAGCATACATATCATAAAGTACTAATCTTTAAGGAAATCATTTCCAATAATTATCTTGGAATTTTTCTGCCGGAGTACATGATCGGTTGAGAGGGAGGATTCATGTGCTGCAATAGCATTATCAGAAATGTTTAAAATATTCATTTATATTGATTTAACAAATGAACTTAGTTATATTTTATTTTTTCTTTATAATCGGTAGTTTCATGAAAACTTCCTTTTTTTCTTTACGTTTGATTAATTTGAGATGTTTATCTTCTATATGCTATCAATGAATATCTGAAGAAAATGAACCATTTTCTGTTTTCTTGTTTATACTTAAGACATTTCTGATCTACTTTGAGAAATGCAATGCTCTTCCCTTTTATTTATTTATTTGTATTTCCATCTCTTTTGGATGGGAAGATAATGTACATTATCTTTTTTGACAGGCAACTAGTGCTGGATCCAAAGAGCAAGAAGCCATTAACTTTCTAGAGAAGAAGATGAAAAATGATCCAGCATTCACCTTTGATGAAACTGTACAGGTAAAGGCAAACAATAATATATGCTTTGTAGCTAGCTTTGATATGTTCTTATCAATGCTGTGTTGCTCATGGATGCACCATTTCTTATTATATAATGGAGCACTAAAATTTTGTGTGTTGTATTGCTTATGTAAATCATTAGGGTCGTCGATGTACTTGTGCAGTTTGGATGCCCTAAAGATTGTGATGTTGGTTGCTTTAACTTTCTCTGTGAATGAGCTTTAGAGTAATTGAATCCTGTCATCTCAAAATTAAACTTTTGGGCTTTATCCCATCAGGCCCTTTTCGATAGTCCATGGGTTCATCTTTAGATGTTAAGTTAGTTCTGTCTGCTAAAAAATAAATTTATGATTCAAGCAGTGCAGTAGATAATCCTTCTTTTGTTTCTTATCCCTGTTCTTTGTCTCAGTTTAATGACAGAGATTGGATTATTCAAGTGAAAACTATCATTCATTGGGCTCTATTACCTCCTAATTCCATATTGGTCTGAGCTTATAGAAGCCGAGGCAATTAGTAATATATGGAAAATTAGAATGTGGATAAGAATAGGTTTACTAGACACTTAGCCCGCCACTTCACTTGTAGTTTCTGCATCTAGGCTTCGATTGCTTTGCATGAGTCATTTCCTTTCGTAATACTTGGCACAAGTTTAGTTTGAATTTATTAATCTGATGCCAACTTCAGGTATCCTAAAATCTCAATTGTTTTTGCAGACTGCAATTTCAGCTCTACAGTCTGTTCTACAGGAGGATTTCAAGGCGAACGAGATTGAGGTAATTCTTAATACTTATCTCAAAAGATCAAACCTGATTCCTTATCCTAAACGGTTCTTGAATTTATGACTATCTTGAGGTGTCGATCTCCTTTTGTGATCCCAAATAATTGTGCTGACTGCTGACAAATTTGATAGCGTATTATGATCTTGTTCCTTGAGCCAGCGATCACTTAACTTTCTGTTACTTTAAATCTTTGTGATCTTGGCCAGGTTGGTGTGGTGAGGAAAGACGATCCTGTGTTCAAAGTCTTGTCAGCCGAAGAAATCGATGAGCATCTCACTGCAATAAGCGAGCGCGACTGAACCCAATTGCATCTTGCTGCCAAACTGTGCTGGAAAACCTTAAACATGAACTGCTCCATTGAATGATGAATTAAAGATTTAAAAATTCTCTAAATTTAGTCAGACCATCGAATTTCCATGTTCATGTGAAGGCTTCTTATGGCATTTTCAGGTCATCAATCCCGTGTTCCTTTTAAGGTAAGCAAACGATGATAGTTCAAGCAAAATTATGACGTTACTACATTAGTTCCCTTCTTGTTTCGAATTAATTTGTGTTTTTCTGAATTCAAATGGCAAGTGATGTGAATTCCAAAATGAATTGAAGGGGGCACTCAGTGAGTTAGTAGAAGGTAGTGGTAAATAATAGCAGCATTAGCAACACTGTTAATTGAGCCAAGAATGGCTTCATGATGCTGAACCATTAAGCTTAAGTAACTGTAGTTTAATGTAGACATTATCGATGGTTTTTGAGGCAATTGACATTATGATACTATTAAAAAAAAAAGAGAAAAACCATAATCAAGTCTAGGATGTAGGTTTGTAAATAAATGAAGAATAGGGTAGCCAAGAGAAGTCCAAAAAGCAGATGACAGGCCCAATGGATATCAGCCCAAGAAGAAAGAGAACTCAATCTGCTCAGAAAATTAACACAAGATTGTATAGAGAATTAGTTTTGATTTGAATATTTAAATAAATTTTTTATGTATTATTTTATGAAAAAATTAATATATTTTTATTAAAAATAATATAAATTGAATAGCAGTTCTTTCGGCTTAAAAGACAAACCAAACACAAAATTTGACTATTAGAACTAATTGGAAAAAATTAAATTTATCAAATTAAATATATATATATATTTTTAATGTAATATTATATGAAAGTCATACTATTTTGATTCAAAATATTAAATTAAAATTTATTTATGTCATATTACACTTTCAATTACAAAATCTTTATTATTCAAACCAAATACAAACAAAACCTAGGGTATATGCAATGAGAATTTCTTCCAGCAGCCTGAGAAATACCCACATTTTATTTGATTCTTCAAAAGACATCTTCTTGATCATATATAATTCACCATTTACCTTATTAGTTTAGTTTGTAAAATATTAGATTTAATCAAAAATTTATTCACAGGACATTCAAATATTAGCGAACACTGCATGTTCAGTGTTTCACGTCATAAAAAAAAAAAAAAAAAAAAAAAAAGACATCTTTTGATATATTTACAATTATTTACAATGTCAATATTGAAATGGTACATCCCAATGTGTTTGTTCGGGGATTTGGATTTTGAGTTGGGATTCGAATAGCAAAAATTTTGAATTTGAACAGTTGTATGATGTGATATAAATAAGTGATGATGTGATGTTTTAAATGTAAAATTGATTTTTTAGTATAATATAAAAAATGAAAAATAGACGTTTGATTTGATGTTTTTGGGAAAAAAAATTAGATGAATATTGAATTTGGGGAAAATCCTCCAAACAAACACACTATGATTAGTGAATTATTTAATTTTTTTTTCTAATGTTATAGATGACAATAATTTCAAATTTCTTTTTTGGTGAAAATTTATTCAACAAATAATTTTGTTTACAATCCAAATTAGATTACTAAATTTTGTATGTAGGATTTTTAAGCAACTACCACATATCAAATTATCATAAAACTTAATATTATTGGATAAGATTATTTATAATATACATATGGTTTAAAAATTGCATAAAACTTCTTCATATTTTTTAAAATATTACATATAAATTTTTTAGAAATTATATTTAATATTTTGAAAAACGCAAGAGAGTTCCATACAATTTATAAAGGATTTTGGACAATTTTCTTAGAATATAAGAGAGCTTATGCAATTTTTTTAATCATTAAAGAATGTAATACAATCCTTTTAAGTTATAAATAAGTTATAAACAATTTAACCCAATAATATTATCGATATCATATGCGGATAACCTTGTATAGAAGTTTTTATAAATAAAAAATAAATAAATTGAAAACTTTTACTAATGCAAAAATCATTATATATATATATGTATATATATAATTAGAAGAATAATTTTTTCATTAATTATTGTAATTTTTCATACTACAATATTATCATTTTACACAGAGAGATGAGAAATGTATTAAGAAAAAATTCATCTCCTTAAATTAGCAACATACAAAGCGACAACCGCTAAAAATAAATAAATAAATAAAAAATAAAATTCTAAAGTATCATCATTCACCAATTATATTAAACATGTAATAGAAATATCTAATACAAGTCCTTTAATAAGATGCATGGTACTGGATATTTAATTATTTAGGAAACATAAATAATATTTGAAACATAAAATAATATACTTAAGATATGAAATATATGTAGATTAACTATTCATTGATTCATTAAGTCATACATAACAATTTTATAAAGAAAGTCATTATATTTAAGATGATAATAAAAAATGAGTAAAATATTTTATTTCATATTTTACAAAGGTAAATAACACTTGAAATATAATAAAGTATAGCACAATTTTATAATATATTGAATAATATTCAACATTCTTTAAAATACCCCATTGATTTTATAAAAAAATTTATTATATTCATGAGAGTTGTGTTTAATATCACAACTCTTTATTTCATATTTCTTAGTAAATTGAATAAAAGAATACAATCAATCCTAAATATAAATAGTCAAATTGAGACTATTATTAGGATTTATAAAGTACAATTAAGACCCTAAAACATATCATACTAAAAATCCTATCAAATTTTGATAAGTAATAAAATGTCATTATGTCAGTATGTGTATATTTTGTAGTTCATATTATATTATGAACACAATGAATATTTTATATTAAATTATGTGACATAAATACTTAAAATCACATTAGCATTTAATTCATATTTTCTAAATCAAACGTAATTATATATATACAATATATCCTGCTTTTAAGAAATATATATATTGATAATACAAAGAGAAAAAAAAAATAGATAAATCTATAGGTAATCATCTATATTATTTATCACTATCGTCTCTATTGTCTCTACAACTCATTAAACTGACATTCTCTTAACATTTAAAAATGTAAGACGGACGAAACTAACTTTGCATTTTTTTTCTACATTTTGCATAATTTTTCACCTATCTTTTAGTTATTTTTATTATTTTTTTAAATTACAAGTGTACGATTATGGGCATTGCACATTAACAATTGTAATTGAGTTATTTGAAATCGATGTAGTTCTTTATCCGTCTTCTTATGAAGTCCAATTTTAAAATTTAGCTTTTAGAAACTACTAAATCATCTAACTATAATTATGGGCATTGTACATTCAACAATTGTAATTGAGTTATCTGAATTCGATGTAGTTATGTGTTCGTGTTTTTATATAATCCGACTTTAAAAATTAGTTCTTATAAACTATTGGATCATCTTTATTATATTATAATAAATTAAATGTGAACAAAATATATTGTAATTTTAAATTGGAGAGTAAAGTATATTTTTTATTTGATTTTTAATCAACTATTAAATATCATATTCAATATTCCTCCGCCTCAACTGAAAGTATCATTTTTACTATTTTGATTGTTTCACTTAAAAATATCATTTTTTTTTTTTACGATATCTAGTTGGAACAACATGTTCTTCCTGAATAGCCTGATTTAAGGCCAACGAAGTTATCGCCGCTAAGATATAGTATTCATCTCCACCAGGAGATAAATAAAGCTCTTTACCCGCTTATGCATTCATAGCACAAGACTTTACTACTCAAGCTGCATTATATACTCATCACTAATATATTGCAAGATTCATCATGACATGAGCTTTTGCTTATGAAGCTATATTTTTCATAAAGATTGCAATCCAGGACAAAATGATTCAACCATTTCATTTTACCAAGTTAAATGTTAGCCAGATTAGTTAACATTTCTATATTTCGATGCAACAACAAGATGTTATTTGTAACAAGTATTTTTGTTGGTTGGTTAATTGGTCACATTTTATTCACGAAATGACTTGGATTGGTATTAGTCTGGATACACCAAAATCATTCTATTAGATCAAATAAGATTGGCCGTAGATAGACGCCCAAGCCATTTGTCTTTTCTATTGTTTACTATTTTGATTACAATTGTTAATAAAAATTATACTACAACATTATGAAAAACAATTCAAGACATTGTTGCTTTAAAGAAAAAATGATAAGTTTATACTCAATGAAGCTATACAACTGAGATATTAAGTTAGAGCAAATAGATTTTAGATCGCATCAAAGTATATTTTGAATGTGATCGTCAAGTTTGATGAAGAAATTTTCAATTTATGATGGCTTAATATTATTCTCGGCTCACTTTAACAAAAAATGTTATATTTTATTTGACTAATTCTACTCCCTAACAAAAAGTAAATTCAAAATATGTCCAAAGGTGTAGTGAAAAAAATGATAATATACATTTAATCATATATTTTCATTTCAATATATTTCATATGGAAAATAAGAAGAAGTCATAATATATATTAAGGTCGTAACACTATAAATTATAATTAATAAAGAAGAAAATTAAAATCAAAGTACAAATATTTTGAATGACGACATTATTGTATCAAATGAGAACTCACCAAAAGATATTACTTTAAGTTGAATGATAAAGAATAAAAATAAATACACTATCAGTGAAATAATTGATGGTAGTAAAAATAATGATGGTGTAAATATTAAAAGAAATAAAACCAGTTGAGTTGTTGAAAGCGATACATTAAATAATGATTGTCAATACAAAAATTTTTACCTTATAAACTCCAAAGGATTTTAGAATATTAAAAATAATTATTGATGAATTGAAACATATTGTGGAATTCGAAATTGAGTGCTTGGATATTGATATTTGATCCATATTAGCTTTGAATGATGTGAGACTTTAATTTGTATTTAATTACATCTCATTGTTAATGTTTTGTGAATCTTAGTTGAATTACTTTGGTAAAAATAATTAGGCAAAATAGTAAAAATTTCTTTTGTAGTTTCTTGAATTTGTTGAAAACCCTCCCGTGGTCCAAAAATTCTATAAAATCTATTTATAGTTTCTAAAATATTGTACACTTGCCCTTTTATTCTAAATTGCACTAACGGTGTTAAACTTTTACACATACTAACTATTATGTCCCTATCTAAATTAGATTTCTTCTGTTTACTTTATCGCACTTTCTCTCCCTTTCCCCCTCTCTTTCACCGACGCCATCATCTTCCCTGTTCTCTTCTTCCGCCAACCCACACCATCCACTAGTCTCGTCTTCTTCTTCTTCCACTACCTTCCAGCCACTCCAACTGTGTGTCCAGACACCAACCGCCATTGCATCATTGTGATTCCAATCGCCATAGCCACCTCCTTCTTCAACCTTCTCACCACCGATCAACAACCACTCTCGGTTATCACCATTCCATAGTTTTCTTCATTTCCACCATTTTCATCCGTATCTATATTTCTACTTTATTCCCCTCCCTTCAGCATCATTTTCTTTATTTCCTATAAAAAAAAAAAAACTAAGTTTCTAAATTAATTTCTTCCCCTCTATCCGGTCCGCTAGCCGCCGATGTGATGCAGCACGCTGCTCCGGTCCTCTTACGTCACCATTCTTGCCCTACTTTCTATATCTCTATTCTTTCATTTTACTTGTTGAAATCTCTGTTTAGGTATTCCTAATTTAGCAATGACGTCTAGATTTAATTATTCGGATTTATATTTTTTTCTTAAAAAAATAAATTCATTGTACTTGAGTTTATTTTTATTGTTCTTAGCGAAGTTTTTTCATAGTTGATACATGTGATCAGAGACCAGCTGCGGTGTTTTGTAGATTACTTATATCCACGTGATTCTTCTTCTTCTTACCCTCGAAAAAAGAATTTTTTTTTTTCAAAAACCAGTGGAGTGAGGGTCTGGGCGTGGCAGGGACAATGGTCGGAGGTGACTAGGCCTAGGCGTGTGCGGGCGGTGCTGGTGGCGCTCGGACTTGGGCGAGTTTGGATGGGCGCAGGCGGTGGAGAAAGGAGGCTGAAGATGGCAGCTAGAATTACGGAGGAGCGACGCTGCCGACGAATTGCGTCGATTTGGACTGAGAAAAAAAAAAAGAAAAGATAGGTAACTGACGGTTCACGACGGTCGTCGGTTGTGGGCGGTAGCAGAGAAGCGTTGCGCGGCATAAGGAGAACTAGAGCAACACTGGTGTGATGAAGTGAACAGGACATTGTTCCATCGAAGAAGGCAATCTCGAAATTGTATTTTTTTTAATTGTTATTACTTAATTTTAAATTTTATAATTTTTTTAATTTTAATTAAAATATTTACTTATATTTGTGTTAATCTATAATTATTTTTACTAATATATTTATTAATTATTTACTAATTATACATTATCTAAATTCTCTATCTACTGCAATAAACCCAAAATATATGAGACGGAGGAAGTATTTTTAAAAGTAAATTCACCTCAATCATTATAAGACAAGACTTTATATACAATTACTCATATTATTTAATATATATATATATATATTCATTGTGTATAAACAATCCGATAGAAATTCCAGTAAGACAAATACGTCTTCTATTATCATTTATGGACATTTGGATATAAATGTTAGCTTAATATTTCAAAATATGAAATATTAATATTGTATTTATTTTATGGGATAATTTGAATGAGTAATTTTTTTATATGAAGTATGAAAAAATATGTAGGTAATATAAAAATAATATTTGTGTATAATATATCAATATTTTTGAATGAACATGTAAAAGAAAAAAAAATAAAGAAAACACACCCTAAAACTTGAATGCTAAAATTAGATAGAATTTGACAACCAATTATTATGATTTTATTACTAATAAATTTAAATAAAGTTATGATGGTATCACCATTAAAAAAAAAAAAAAACTATTAAAGATATTGAAGTAGCTAAAAATATCAACTTTTCAAAATGATAGTTAATTTATTTAAATCAAAGTGATAACAAAAATTAAGCTATTAGTAATGTATTTATTGATTATTGTGAAATTCAATATATTTTTGTTAAGGAGTATGTTTAGATGGTTTATTTAATAAATAAAATATGTTATATGATGCTAATTCAATGAGGAAGTATTCTATATATTATGTGAAGGAATATGTTTAAATGGTTTATGTGACATATAAAATCATTTATAAGATATTATTTCAATGAGTATGCATTCTTAATCAATGCATATTATTTATTATTCTTGAGTTATATGCATTTTTAAGAGATTGTTCTCATGCTTATAAAATCAATTAAGTTATAAAAGTATATAAGAGAATATGTATAACTACTATTATCTATTAAAATAAGATTGGAGAGAATCCAAATACATAAGAAAATATATTGTAATTTTACATCATAGAAAAGAAGATTTACCTTATTATTTAATCAGCCACTAATATTGTCATATTTTGGTATTATTGATTATTATCATTATTATCATTATAAGTATTATTGATATTATTTGTGTGGGCATTGTGATGAATTGAAAATTACCGTGGAATTTAAAAGATATCAACCCTATGATAATTTTAAAACTCTTCTGATTAGTGAATTATATTTTTTTACCGGTATTGTAAAATGTATTCTTTGTGTTGAACAAGTTGTTGTATAATAAATATATATTGATGTACAAATTTTAATTTTATTGGTTAAAAGTTGAGAAAATTTACAAGAATGACCAAGATCTTACTCGCTCACACGACTAGTTTGTAAGGATAATTATACTTTAATTTATCTTAATATAATATTTTATAATAATGAATAAATAAGAATATTTTCAACATAAAAAATTAAATAGTCACAAGCATTGGTATTATAAATGTACATTTTCAATTGAAAGAGAAGTTGGCCTTTCAAATTTATGTATTTCTACTATCTTTCAACAATTGTTAACAATTGATAATAAATAAATAATGGTAATCAACCATAGTAAATTGATGAAGGCTACTTGTTTAAAAAAATAAAAAATAAAAAATTCTTGAAATAGTAAAATAATGTTAAAATCCAAATTAATGGTAAACTAATGGAACCAATGAGTCGATCAAATCTATGATCAGTATCATAAATGACATAAAAGATACTAAACTAAGACATAAAGTATTGTAAAATAAAAATAAATTAGACTAACTACACGGACATGAGATAGAGATTGATGTAGATTTATCAACAATAATAATTGTAAATATAACGCATGTATAATTTTATAAAAAAATATACTAACTAAACATGTGAATTAAACAAAAGAATTAGATTGTACAAACCTAATGAAAGCAAAATTGGTAGAATAAAATATTAAGCTTATGAAAATTTTGAAATAAGAAACTATGATGATATTATAATTGCCATGACAAAGAAAATTGTCTTTTCTTTACAAATTATATACTTCATAGCATAATATTAAAAGGGGAAAAAAAATTAATCTGTTCAAACTTGATCTCAAAATTTAAATTTAAATTTTAAAAATGTAATAATATACAGAGAAATGAGTATTCTTGTGGCAAACAAATTTAAACTATTGAATTTGATCTTTCATTTCAAATTAATTACGGTAAAATTAATCACAATTTTTATATCCTCTCACAAAATTAACATGATATCATCCCAACGGTGAGCACTATATCAAGTTAGTATTAATTTGAGCATATTTGCACAATTTTTAATGTCAATTATAACTGTAGCACCAAATTAATAATGTTAAAATACTAAAATTCACACTAATTTGACACGATGCCTTCGACGCCAAAATAAATTTTCTAAAAATAATGAATACCACATATCATAAATACATTCTAATAGATATGTGCACCCAAATCAATCATCCACAATTTATTACCAACATACATGTTCTATTTCATTCAATTCTTATTCTAATTAGGTCAAAAAAAAAAAAAAAAAAGATGGAATGTTATTATCTGAACTATTTGATTGGACTCAATTAAATTGGATGCAATATTGGATGTCCGGTAACGACAACCACTCACTCTTCACTTTTTCAACCATTTCAAAATATGTGTATTTATTTTGTAAGATTATTGGAAAAAAAATATTTTTATGTCAATTATAAATAATTATGTAGAAAATATAAAAATAATGAGTATATATAATGTATTAATTTTTTTAAAATAATGTATAATAAAAATATATTAAAAGAACAAAGTAACAAATAACAAAGTATATAATACAATACAATATACATCTAATAAAACCACAAAGTAACACGTGGTAGGCCCATTGCCAGCTTGTCAACGTGCTAATTGTTGGTTCCACCTCTATATATATATATATTATAAAATAATTTGTACATAAATATAATATATTTATAAATATGTATATATTATTTTCCATACAATGCATGAATAATGGTGCATTTTTCTTCCGTAGTAGGTACTGCAGCAACTTGCAAGTTGGATTTAATAAATTATGGGTTGCCAGTCAAGTGCAAGTGCAAGTGCAAAAAGCACATCCCATTAATTTTTAATATAGATATATTCATTAATTTTAATTTTAATTTATATTCCATCTGCCTGCCTTGCGGTTCGGATACCTTTGTAAATTGACTTTACACTATCAACTAATATACTGCCATTTATTAGTATTTGGATCGGTTATATTACAGCTAGCTAGCTAGCGGTCTCAATCTTCAGTCGCTATTCGAAAGTACGCACTGGATAAACCTCTGATCGTACCTAATACCCCATGCTTCGTTCCTTTTAATTTTTTTTTATTTAAACCCTCTTATTATTTCTTATTTAATGATAAATATAAATTAAAATGAATGGGTCGGTTTCAGTTTCAAACTTTAGTTAAACTGTCTTTTTTATTATTATTAATACGCGTTCTTAATTTTCATACAATTATTTATTTAGCGTCGGTCCATTATTATTATTATTATTATTATTATTAGTTCAAGGTGGAATTCGTTCATATCGTTGTAAACTTTACATGATATTTAAACGCTCTATTTACAATTATCATTTTTTTACTAATATATTATTGAAGGTTAGGGTACTGTAACATATAGCACATATTATATCACATAACAAATAAATACATAACATATAGTATTTTATATTAATGTAATATGAAAAATTGACAACATATATGATAATAATTTACACCAGACACCATCGTAATCAACGCATATCATCTGTTAGTACAATACAAACAAACAATTTACTATAATTTATGTTTATATAATACAATGCATAATATAACAATACGTGACAATAATTCATACATATATCACATATTACCATTAATCTAAATGAATATTCCATGTTAATACAACACAATATATAATACGCAATTCACAATGCATATTAATTATATACATGACACATATTTCGATAATTATATATATCAAATATATCATTTTTGGGTTTGTTTCATTTGTAATTTATAAAGGAAACGTCCTTAAATTTGACGGGCAGAGTGTGTGTGCGTTTTTTTTATGGTATATATAAGAAATTATATTGATAATATAAAAAATAATATTTTATACTATATGATTGACTTTTTACTAGTAAATAACTATATATAATTTTATTAATTTTTGTTAACTATATATTTAGAAAATTACTCCTAAAAAAAATTAAATGAACAAACTCATTATGTCTTAGCTGATTAATTCGTTGTTGATTAGCTTCAATCAACATATTGTAATCAGTCTGACTATCAAGTATTTCATTAATCAGTTGTGGTACGACACAACTAATTAACAAAATAAAACAATACATATATATATATATAATCACATAAATTTCAACACCAACTAACAATAATAATATCTTAATTAACTACTAATTAATCTCCAAACACACAAGATAACAAAAATAAATAAATAAAAAATAATCTCCATTATAATTTCAATTTAAAATATTAATCAAAATCCAGCTCACCCCCACAAACCCCAACCCACCTTATCCCCATTAATACCATCATCCCCATCCCAAACCCCAAAAAAAGTATAATAAAACAAAAAAAACCCCATCCCCTCCCCCCACCACCACCATGACGGCGGCGCCGGCAATTTTCGCTCTCCTCCTCTCTCTCTCCACCATCCTCCCGTCCACAAACGCCCAATCCGCCGCCCCGGCTCCGGCCCCTTCCGGCCCGATCAACATCACCGGAATCCTCGACAAGGCCGGCCAATTCAGCTTCTTCATCGGACTCCTCCGGCGCACTCAGGCGGATTCGCAGATCGACAATCAGGTCAACAACTCCCGCGACGGAATGACGGTGTTCGCCCCGACGGACAACGCCTTCAACAACCTCCCCGGCGGCGCGTTGAACAACCTGAGCAGCCAGCAGCAGGTGCAGTTGGTGCAGTACCACATTTGCCCCAAATTCTACTCCTTCGAAGACTTCCGCAGCGCTCCCAACCCCGTCCGGACTCAGGCCAGCGGCCAGGACAACAAGGTCTTCGGCCTCTACATCGCCGCCGAAGCCAATCAGCTCAACATCTCCACCGGCGTCGTCGACGTCCCCGTCTACGAAGGCAACGCCGTCCGGAAAGACGCGCCGCTCGCCGTCTACCGCCTCGACAAGGTGCTCCTGCCGCGGGAATTCTACGACGCCGACGCCCCGACGGCTTCGCCGCCGGCGCCGCCTGCCGCCAAAAAAGGCGGCTCCGGCTCCGGTTCCGGTTCCTCCGCAGCCGCCGCCCCGTCTACTGAGAATCCCGCCGGAAATGGCGCCGGAAGGATCGATTTGGGGTTAGGGCTGACGTCAGCGGTCGGTTTGTTGGGGTTGGGATTTTTGTTTTGAGGAAAATTATAAATCTGGCTGAGCTATAATTATTTGTTTTTTATTTTTATTTTTATTTTTATTTTTTCAAAATGTGTAATTTTATTGATTGTTGATGATCTGTGTTTGAGATTTGTGGTTAAATTATTTTTGATTTTCCAAGAATTTGATTTAATTCATTGTTAATGTTGGATCTCTGATTTCTGATTGGTTTTGGCATTGCAGAATTTAATTATTTTTTTATTAGTTTTAGATCCATTTTCATGAAATTCACATGCAACCACTGTATAATTATAATTTTTATTTTTTTAATAATGTTGTCAAGTTGAACGTAAGATTAGGGTTTCTGTCTGAATAATTAACAAATTAAATTATTGAATGTGTCTTTTCAATTTGATTATATTGATCATTGGATTCCTTGAGATTTATATTTAACTAACTTATCAATAAATTGTGTATTATTACCATTTCCATATTTTGACTATATACGTAAATGCATGCGATGTATATATAGTTTAGAGATTAAGGACATGGTTACATTTTATTTAAATATATATGTTATAGTAGAATACTTGATGGTCCTATTACATTTTATAAATGATAATGCAGATAGTGACCTAATAAGTCTATTTATGAAATTAACAAATTTTCAACGTATTGTTTATTTGAAAAGTTAGATATATATATATATATATATTTATTTTTATTCATAGATATATAGATGGTCCATGTAGAACTTCCAAAAGAAGCAAAGGGTCAGCCCCAACAGATGACTTTTGGAACTTTTTAATTTCACTGCCACATTAACAATTGATTATAAGTATTACTTCAATACAATTTTATATATATATATATATATATAATTCAATTCGATTTTACTGATGATACAAATGTAATTCAATTCACTTAGGGTGTGTTTGTTTGAGTCACTTAGGGTGTGTTTGTTTGAGACATTGGATTTTGAATCGGGAATTGTAATAGTTGTATAATGTGATATAAATAGGTGTTGATGTAATGTTCTGAATGTAAAATTAATTTTTAAGTATAATACAAAAAATGAAAAATGAGTGTTTGATTTGATATTTTTGAAAAAATGTTTTTTGAATAAATAGTAGAATTTTGGGTAAATTCTTGAAACGAACACACCTTTAAATGTTAATACCAACCACCCCTAAAAAAAAGTTTGCTACACATATATATATATATATACACACGACGCATTAGAGTGAAACAAAAAAAGAATGATCGGCGTATTTTTTATGTTTCTATATTTTGCAACATTGTGAAATAATTATTCAATATAATATTGTGAATATAAACAAATATTATATAGTAACACATGTGATGATTTTTCGAAATATATTTTTCTTATATATTACATTGCCTGAATTGTTGGATCCCAATATTTGATTCAGAATTATGTAGTGAAAATATTTGTTAAAAAATCAACGAAACTTCAAACATACACAAGAAGAAAAGCAATACACATAATATATATATATATACATCAAATCAAAACAAAGTACCAATAAAACTCAATTTCTAAATCTACTCATATATAAACAACAGGACTCTCACCGCTGTCCAAGCAAACAACACGATCAACAGTTTGCAACTCCTGCCTACCGCAAAATTAACTACAAACGTCAAGTTTGCTAAATCGATTTATGTTAAAAAGAAAATCTCACATTATCGATGGAAAAACCACACATATAAGGGAACAACTAGAAAAATGACGGCGAGGACATTCATAATGCATTGTTATATTTCGTCACTCTCACTAAAAAATATTTATTTTTATTATAGTAATTATATATATTAATACCATAATGTCTTTTTAAATTTCACGTTAAATTACAAATATACTATTATACTTAAAAAAAATATATATATATCAAAATTATCTTATCAATTTTTAATAATTAATAAAATATTATTATTTATTAATTTAAAAATCCAAAGGTAGCTAGAAACAAACATGTGAATGAAATAATAAAACTAAAACTAAAATTTTACAATCAAATACACTCAAATTTGATTTCAAATGTATACTATTTGGGCCTTTAAAGCCTGACATGACCGCATTTATTAATGGGCTTCTGGCCCAAAGTTTATTATAATGCTAATCAACAATTAGAAACTGGAAAAAAAAAAAAAAAAAAGGAAAATATGTGAAAATATAAAAATAAAAATAAAACCAAAAACCCTAGTGCTAACCCCTCGCTCAAGTTGGCATGAATTTCCTGTGAATCACTCTCTCCTCACCGTTTCCTTGATTGCTGCTCGCGAGACAAGGTTTGCAGATCGAATTCTCTCCGCCTGTTCCATATCCGCATCAGTTTAATCTGCATTTCTTATCATTGAAGCGGCCTGCTTCTAGAACAGGGTATTGAGGTGTTTTGAGCTTGTATACATCATGTTTTGTGTATCAAATCTCTGGTGAAGAGGAGCTGTATTTGAATTTATTACATTTTTTAGTGACGGGGAAGGGGTTTTGGCGTAATAGTTGTGACTTGAATTATGGCGTACGGTTTTTGGCTCTATGGTATTAGCAGAAGTTTGGGCTTGAGTTGTTGGGTATTGCCTTAGTTTTTATTTACCCTGACTGCTTTAGTTTTTAGTTATTGGATATATAATGTGTTCGTAGCTGGATTGATTGTCTCTGTTGATAGCTCCAATCCAAGACCCGTAACATCATTTTCTGAGATTGTATTGGTTTCATAATCTGTAATTATTGCTGCCTATGGCCCTTTCAGTCATCGATTGTTTCTTCTGCGATTTTATTTTCTGGTATCTTCTATAATGTTAACTACCTGTAGTTTATGACCTTTGGCTTCTTACATTTGCAATGCTAAAATCGTATTGTCCCCTCTCCCAGCTTATTCATGATTTCTTTTTCCTCATGGACTCTTGAGCTAAATCCTCATTTGTGATAATCTGTTACTGTTTCTGGCCTTTGTTGAGAACATTCCGTATGTAATTAGTCAATGTATCTAATGACTTGGTTGTTGTATATAGTTCTTGTTGTTTGATGACCTTAACTCTTTAGATGGGATGTTTGATGGAATTATTCTGATATGGTTTGTATGCAGAATATAGAAAATGAACTTGAACAATGTCAATGTTCCCAAGATGCCCGGTGGTGGAGCAGCCTCAGCCTTAATCAAGTTGGGAGTTGTTGCTGGGCTTGGTGTTTATGGAATTGCTAACAGTCTATACAATGTTGAGGGTGGGCACCGTGCCATTGTGTTCAATCGTATTGTTGGGGTTAAAGAGAAGGTTGGTCTTGTCTTGATATCTGTATCCTGACAGTTGCAAACTTTTTCAGATTTGTTGTATTTCTCTATTAGCTTTAAGCACTAGTAATGTGTTTCTAGGTGATTGCCTGCTGATATTTTACTGTTTTTATGCCTGAAGAAAAAACTTCCACTGTACTGTTCCACATTATGTCTTTACGAATGAATGATTATGGTTTGGTGTTTGTCTTCAAGCTATCCTTTGTCATGATATGGTATTGCTGCTGTGTTGAATCTAATAATTTGCATGTAAATTATATAAATTATGAAACTGTGAAATCAACCTACTTTGCTCTCAGCAAGTTGGTTCCAACTTGTAAATACAATATGTAATTAAATAAATGTGGAGGATCTCGAATTGTGTCTATAATAGAAATAATGGGATTTTTACATATTCTTACATGCAGGTGTATCCTGAAGGTACACACATAATGATCCCATGGTTCGAAAGACCAGTCATTTATGATGTCCGAGCTCGACCTCATCTAGTAGAGAGCACTTCAGGAAGTCGTGATCTCCAAATGGTAAACTCCTGTTTCATTTGCTACTTACACAATCAACCCACCCCCATAATGCTGCATCTCTAACCTGTTTATATAAGCATCTAGATGATTCTCTTTTGCATCTGTCCTTCTTCCTTTTAAGGACAAGCATATTTTGATTAAATTCTTTTATAAGCAGTGAATTTTATCCTCCTAACATGATAGTAGTTTAGTGTATTTTCTCATGTATTATAGCTAACATGGTGATGTAGTTGACAAAATGATACATGAGATATTTAGCTTGTGAGCAGCCAGCTCTCATTTTATATGCATATGGAGTAACATAGAAATATATATGGGTTTGCAACTTCGGAATTTTTATCTACTGACTGATTTCATTTTTAAAAGGTTGGAATTATGGCACTCAAATTGGAATTTCCAAAATCATACTCAAAATTAGAACATAGATTTCAAAATTTTAAAATTGTTTGTTTCAATTTTGAGTTAAAAAATATGTTATACTACCTCCATCCATCCCAAAGGTACTTGTTTTCTTTTGGGCGCAGCGTTTAGTGAATAGTGTATGGTAGTCGGTATTACTTATACATATAAAAGTTATTTTGGCCTTGATGTGTAAATTAATATAATGGTATTAAGGTAAATAAGTTTGAAAATATTTATAATGTGTAGTGGGGTCCATATTTACTTAAAGAGAAATAAATACTTTGTGAGTGGATGACCGCAAATGCAAAACAGATACCTTTATAGTGAACACAGGGAGTATGTACTAAATTAAATAATAAGGTGCAAATATATAACTACAAAGTTTGAGTTCATATAGAAATAAAAATGATGTTAAACCTTTTTGTTCTAATAAAAGTTAATTAAATTCTAAAATGTTAATGCATAATAATAATTTATACTATAATTCAAAAAATATTTATCCTAATTTTTTAAATTGACTTAATTAATTTGTTGGGACTTTTATTCAAAAATACAATAATATATGTATATATATATATATATGTTAATTCCAAGTTCAATTTGGAATCAAAGTTGATGCCAGGCTGTGGAACCAGAAGCTTCTGCTTAGGGCTGTCGATATGTGAAATGTTTTAGGTGTTTTTGTGGGGCATGGTGTGATATAAAATATCTGTGGTTCTGCTTTATTGGTTTGTATGGTAGTTAATATTTTTATTTTGAGAAGATTCAGGTATATGGACATTTTGCTGTTTTTTTGTTCCTCATTCTTTTTTCCTCAGCCGAGGAGAAATGGGGTTCTTCTTGTGGATAGGTGCTCAAATGGCTGGTAGCCTATCTGTTCTGTAGATACTGTATATATATACGGAAATGAAATTTAATTATGCTTTAATTTGTTGTAACCGGATGAAAAGTCTCATAATGCTTAAATGAGGCATTCTTGAACACCAACTCTGAAGACAGCAGTAGAAGTTTGATTATGCTGACTGGCTTGTCATTGACTAAGTTCATTATGTGGTTATTACAGGTTAAAATAGGTCTTCGAGTTCTCACTCGTCCGGTGCCTGATCAGTTGCCCACTATTTATAGGACTCTTGGTGAAAACTACAATGAGAGAGTTCTGCCATCAATTATTCATGAGACTCTTAAAGCTGTGGTTGCACAGTACAATGCTAGCCAACTTATCACCCAGAGAGAGGTAAGGAGCTATACTATATAGCTACATTACTAGCATGATTTTTAACAGCCATTATATTACCATCCATTTATTGGAAGTTTTGTCCATGTTGCTCATATGAATGTTTTTTTTTTTTTTTTTATTTATGTTTTGAGTTTTTGCTGATTTGTAAGGAATATGAATAGGATAATGATTAATGAATTCCTTTTGCAGGCGTTTTATTCTACGTCACATTTATTGAAATACATGAATAATTATGGCGATAATGCTTGTTGATTGATGACTCTTACTTATAAACTAACAAATAGCTAAAGTGAGACCGACTTGTTAGCCAAATTACGATGTATTTAAGGAATAATCCTAGTTGACGATGGAGAAGAAATCACCAAAATACTCAAAAATATGGTTTTATATAGGTAGGAGCTGTGTAGAAGTCATGGAATGCCGATCATCTAGAATTAATTTAAACACTTATTCTAGTTGCATGGTGTCTGAGTTTTAATAATAATGAAAATGAAGTTTGAATTGAATTTTTCTAATACAGTTTTTCTCGATGATGACTTGTGCAGCCTTAGCTTGATTTATGAACTTTTTTGTGTTAACAGAATGTCAGTAGGGAAATTCGTCAAGTGTTGACAAAGAGAGCGGCCAACTTCAACATTGCGCTGGATGACGTATCCATCACTACCCTGACCTTCGGAAAGGAATTCACTGCTGCCATTGAAGCTAAACAGGTCGCTGCACAAGAAGCTGAAAGAGCCAAATTTGTAGTTGAAAAGGCCGAACAAGATAAACGAAGTGCCATCATTCGAGCACAGGTAAGTCATCTTATACCATCATCATCATCTTATTTGTCTCTATTAATCATGTTTTAGCATTTTTGCATATAATTTCTTTTGATGATATCTAAACTATCATAATCACTCAACTCATCACGAAACTTTCACTTTAAACCTCAGGGAGAGGCCAAGAGTGCTCAGCTGATCGGCCAAGCGATCGCCAACAACCCGGCCTTTATCACCCTTCGCAGGATCGAAGCATCCCGGGAGATTTCTCACACCGTTGCTAGTTCGAATAACAAGGTGTACTTGAACTCCGATGAACTGCTGCTGAACCTTCACGACCTGAACAAGGAGCCCGCTGCTAAGAAGTAACTGCTCGTCGACATCGCACTGTGTCTTATAGTTTTTGGTTTTTTCCAAAAATTATGGTCAGCTGTGTTTTCAAGTTACGGTAGGTATCATTTGGACATTACAGCGACTGGAAGAATTGGAGTATCTGTTTGTTTGGTAATTTGATTCACCCTGAGGTTCTATAGAGGAGATGTTCTTCTGCGTTTTGAGGGAAAATTGCTTTCATATTTGCCCAGTAGTATTTACATGAATCTTATAAATAAATGGCAGTGAAACTTGGTGATCTGTAGTGGTATTTCATTGAAGCTTGATTTGTTGCTTTTGTTGAATTTATTCGTTGAAAGTCAATCAATTCAAGAAAAAAAGAAAAATTTTAATTTTTAAATTAAATTATTCAATTATAATCTCACTCGTTTATTATCATGAGCAAATTATTAAATTATAATTATTTTATATGATATAATAAATATATTAATAAATATTAATGCATTATAATCGAATTGTTGTATGGGACTTAATTGAGAGTTTTAATTCTAATACGACTTGTTTATTATCATGCGCCGAGGTAATCGTGTTGGAGCAATAGGAGGGTTTCAAATTACGGTCTAGCTGGCCTTTTTTAGAAGTCTATTCGGCCAATAGGAGGGTTTCAAATTACGGTCTAGCTGGCCTTTTTTAGAAGTCTATTCGGCCCGGTCCAAAATGAAATGTAAAAATTGAGGGTTTCGCCGAACGCCCATTATTCTGTGCAGGTATGAGATTAGAATGAAGTTCACGGATTCCCCGGTGGTTGAGCTCTCTGTTCACGACACGCTCCTCTCGATCCATCAGGACAATGGCTCGATGCACGTCGGAACCTCCGTCTGGCCCTGCTCCTTAGTTCTGGTCAAGTTCGTGGAGCGCTGGCAGCCGCTAAAATGCACTGCGGCGAACAATCCTTACGCCGACCTCTTAAACTTCACCAACAAGCGCGGGGTCGAACTCGGCACCGGATGCGGAGTCGCCGCCATGGGACTTTATCTGCTAGGCCTTCAGGATGTCGTTCTGACTGACATCACGCCTGTGATGCCGGCGTTGAAGCACAATTTGAAGCGCAACAAACCAGCGCTGAAGAAAACCCTAAAAGTTGCGAAGTTGTACTGGGGGAACGAGGAGCAGGAGAAATCGCTGAAACCGCCTTTCAATTTCGTGTTCGCGGCGGATGTGGTTTATCTGGAGGAGACAGTGGCTCCTTTGATTAGGACGATGCAGAGATTGGTGGCGGATGACGGCGTCGTATTGCTGGGCTACCAGCTGAGGTCCCCCGAGGCCCATAAATTGTTCTGGGAAATGTGTGGGGGCGTATTCGAGGTGGAGAAGATTCCCCATGAACATTTGCATCCTGAGTACGCCTACGAGGAAACGGATATCTATGTTATGAGGAAGAAGCGGGATCAGCTGCAGGATTCTTGAGGGGTCAGGAATTCACAATTCTGGTGAGACACTTCTCTGTATATAAAGATTGTTCATTATTGTTACCTTAGTGAATTGAAAAGGTGTTCTGATTAGTTACTGCTATGTGTTGAATTGTTTGGTTCAAAGAATATATTAGGAAGATATACAAGAATTAGATCACATGAGTGCATAATGCTTCTGTTTAGTTGTTTTTTGGATATCATTTTGCTATAGATTGTGGGTATGCTAATGCAATACCGAAGCTAAGAAAAAAAAAAAAAGAAAAAACAAAGCATGAAGAATAGAGAACTACTGGGAAGGAAGAACCAATCTTCCCTTAGCATAATTAGATTTGTATCTTCATCATGAGTTGCCTTCCCTGGCACAAAGCTTCATCCTTCATAAGTCCTTGAGGTTGTTTTTGGATTTGATGTTCCACATCCTCATTGAGCGCACTACTTTTTTTCATAGACAATTTGCCAAGTAAGCTCTTCTTGAGCTTTTAACTTCCATTGTGAAGAAGCTATATGATAAAAATGTCTATCACGACTCTCCATCCGAATCCGGACCTTTGTGATATTTCCAACTTTGCAACTTTGACTGATAAACCTTGCAACGTTTAGGGTCCTGCAAAATAATTGATTTCCGAATTACCGGCTGATTTCAAATTTAAATTGAAAAATCAAATTCGGTAATATGGTAATTTTTATGAAGTCGGAATTTTACAATTTCGAATTCAAATAAATAATTAATTATTATTAAATATTATATATACTTGAATTATATATTATTGGTTCTATATCAATATAATACTTCCTTAGTCGGTAAAATTATGTAGGTTTGGTTGAGATATGCAGACTAACAAATAATGATATTTTAATGTTAAAATTGGTAGGTAGGTAAAAAGTAAAATAGTACTACAAATGAATTATGCATAAGTTTAGCATATAACTAAAAAATGAATAGTGACATAGTGTTGGCTGACAGATGGAATATTTTATTTAGGTATACTATTATAAATACATATATTTATAGTCAGTATTTTTTAGTTATGTTTAATTATATTACTACAATATTTTAAATAAATTAATAATTTATAAAATTGTACGATAATATTCGGTAATAAAAAAAAAGTTTATTGAATTCAATTTAATTGCGTTTAACTTGAATTTCAATCAATTCGATGAAAACCGAATTTGAATTAATTTCAAGTTGGGAAATTGGACAATATGAATTTAAATGGAAATAAAATTTTAAAATATCCAAAAAATCCAATTCAAATATCCGAATCATTTTTATGCACACCCCGAGCAACGTTTCCATAGTGTCAAGCATCCCAATAGAGGGTTGCTTCATCTTTTATAGCACAAATTTCATTTCATCCTGCATCGAGCAGATTGGAATATTTGTCCTTGCCAGTGTTGTTTTTATTCATTTCAAACAACTTTTGATACTTATGAATCTATCAATCTACACAAGTGCATGAATCATTGTACTGTTGTCAAAATTGCAAAGGACTTCAAATCATGTGCATGTGCTTGTAAAAGTGGTGGAGAAGAACTAAACATAGTTTCATGAGCATATTCTCCACCGGTTTCACGAGCACACGCACATAGTTTAAAAGACTACATATAGTTTTTTTTTTTTTTGCAATTTAAACAGCAGTTCTTTGGTGTTTGATCCTAATGATACATGCACTTGTGTGGTTTCGTTTCATAAGCATAAAAAGGAAACAGCAGTGTTAGACAAATATTCGACACTACTCAATGCAGATTGGAATGAAAATGGTGTTATGAACAAGCCCTCTATTTTGATGCTACAAAATTATGGAAACATTGCGAGGCTTATCAATCATAGCTGCAAATATCATCAAGATCCCAGTTCGGATGGAGATTCTTGACAGGCATTTTATCATATCGCTCTCTTCAATTCAAGAGAAGTTAAAGCTCAAGAAGAGCTTACTTGGAAAACGGTGAGGAAAAAAGTGGTGCAATCAATCTGTGGAGGACAGTAATCAAAGGACTGCCTTTCCCTTTGCATAATTTGTGGTGCCTAATTGGTGTCTCAATTCTTTTGTTTGTTTTTGTTGTTTCGCTGTTTTTTAGATAGTATAATTCTAATAGTTTTCTGTCTATTTTGCCTTAAAATGCTTTTGTTTGGACTGTATTCTACACTAATACAAAATCATATAGAAAAGGCTATTGCAATTTCTGGATTATTATATGATGATTTTTTAAGTCAAATTGCGTGGAAACAAAAAAAAAAGAGTTGCAATAGTCATGTGGGCATATTGGTTGAGTGTGTTTTTTATACAAACATATGCTGTTTCGGAACTGCTAAAATGTGAAATGTGAACAGATGAATCCTGTGTTTATATCAAGGCTTAGTGTTTTGGTTTTGCGCCTGTTTATATTAAACCTAGAATGCAATCTTCAAATCATCGAATGCTCGACGTACCCCCTACACTGATTGATGTATAATATGCTAGCAAGTCTCTACTAAGTCGAGGATTTTGAATAGCAAAAGCATATTTCATACTTGCTAAGATTTCAATCTCGCATATCTTCATACAATAAGTTTAGCTCTTGACATTCTTTTTAGTTTATACTTCACTCTTGCACTTTCAGGTAAGGATCCCCGGTGGCCCGGGCCATGTCCAATACAGTCATCTGAAACGAGCCGATTCTCATTTGAGATTTCTCCAAGTTACACATATTTATCCTATATTCACTCAGTGGCTAGAGGTAGAAATAATGCTACACTAAATTTGGTCAGTTTTGGTACCATGAGTGTGTTGATATGGATAAGAGATAATTAGTGTATTCTAAAGGTAAATCATTTCTTGAAGTTGGCTGTTGAATAAAACATCTGTCACAAAACCTTAATTGTGGTATTTATGAAAAGTCGAAACTTATGCTATTTTAGAATTGTTTTAAACATTTATTGGCAACTTATGGTTACCCATGAAACGCTCATTCTATGATATAAATTCATATTTCATTTACCAATATTTAAGACCTCTTTTTATGTCCTTTTTTTTGTGCAGCAGCTACAGCACTAGAAGGTATTCTTTTAGATAAGCCAGGATACATACATATATACACAACAGTAAATATCAGCTATGGGATCCGTCGTCAGGGTCGACGAATCATCATCGATCGAATCCCGAAGTGCGCCGTTACTCGACCACAACCGATCGCCGCTGAAAACTCCAGCGCAAAAAGCCGTTCGGAAGGCTTTCAAAGGAACAGCCCACCTCTCGAACCTTCTCCCGACGGGCTCTGTCCTAACTTTCCAGATACTCTCGCCGGTCGTCACCCAGAACGGCGAATGCAGATCCTTCCTCCGGCAAATCCTGGCCGTCGGATTCCTCGCCTTCTGCGGGATTTCGTGCTTTCTTCTCTGCTTCACCGATAGCTTCCGGGACGAGAGGGGCAAGGTGAGGTACGGCGTGGCCACCTTCCGGGGGCTCAAGGTCATCGACGGCTCCCCCTGCGCACTTTCGCCGGAGGAAAAGTCGAAATTCCGGGTGAGGTTCGTGGACTTCATCCATGCAGGAATGTCGATTATGGTGTTTGCGGCGGTGGCGGTGTTGGACAAGAATGTGAGGAGGTGTTTGTGGTCGTCGGCGTCGGAGGAGGCGAGGGTGGTGCTGGCGGCGCTGCCGGTGGTGGTTGGGGCGATGTGCAGTGTGATGTTTGTTTTGCTCCCGAGCAGACGGCACGGAATTGGCTTTCCACTCTCACGCCATTGATCTTTTTTCCAACCTCCCTCAATAAATTTGATATATATATATATATATATATATATATATGGAATAGAATATTTGTAGTGTGTCCACCCAAAAAAGACATATATGTATATATATAATTTTTTGTTAAAAGTATATCATAGTATAATCTGATATGAAGAAATTGAATTTGGGTCAATCATTTTAACTCAATTTTAACTGAATTTGGGTCAAACATTTTATTAATTCGATAATGTATACGGGTTAATACGAATTCAATACGATAATAAACGAATCGGATTAATCTTTTTTTCGGGTTAAGATTGAGGAAACTGGTCGGGTTAGGATTAAAGTTTTAAGTTAATTTACATTGAATTAAATTTAAATAATTCAATCTAATTCATCGTACATTTTATATTAAAATCAACAAAAATTAACATGACAGTCAACACTAATCCAACACGATAATAAACAAATCGAATGAAATTGAGTCATTTAATCCGTTTAAAGTATTCAATCCGACATCGGTAGACGGCAACCAACAGTCGGAACGACAGCCAATAATTAATAATTCATGGGACCTCCCAAACGTTTGAGTGGCAAAACCTACGGCTATACATTAGTTTGAGTTTCTTGATTTGACAAATTCTTTTTGTTTAGTTATTGAAGCGTGGATATATAATATTGCATTATTCATCAAAAACCTCTTTTTCTTTTCTTTTTTTTTTTTCTGAAACAATCAAATTAAATATTTATTTTTTATTTAATTTAGTAATAATTTTATTCAAAATGTATCGTATATACGCAATTCAAATTTGTATTATTTTTAAATTTCAAATCTAAATAAAAACATTACAAAACAAACCTTTTGAGTTTCCGTACATAAAAAAAAAAAAACAATTATATTTAGATATTTCACAAAATTATGTGGTCAATATTCATTTCATTATTTTGTTAAGAAATATGATTGTTTTATTAAAACAATATATTTCTTCACAAAAATTTTGATTTAGGGTATGTTTTAATTTGAAAAATTTTGGTTTTGGTTTGGTATTAATATAATGTAAAGAAAAAATATATAGTTTTTTTAGGAAACTAAAAACCTGGGGGTTTTGGAAACAAACCCTAAATAATATGGTTTTCTTATGGTGTGTTGGTTTGGAGATTTGGATTTTGAGTTGGGATTTGAATAGTAAAAATTTTGAATTTGAATGGTTGTATGATGTGATATAAATAGGTGCTGACCTGATGTTTTGAATGTAAAATTGATTTTTAGTATAATATAAAAAATAAAAAATAGGTGTTTGATTTGATATTTTTGGAGAAAAAAAATTGGATAAATAGTATAAATCCAATCCAATCCCCCAAAAAAAACACACCCTAAAGTATACAATAAGACAATTCAATGAGTACATGGAAACGATTTTGTAATGAGTAAGAAACTGAAAACAAATTTAGGATTATAAGTTATGAAGAAATTATTAATATATATATATATATATATATATCTCATCATCAACATATTGCAACAAGTTTGATGCAGATGTACACTCAGGGTCTGTTTTTATTTTTTTATTCTTTTTGGATGATGTGAGAACCCGCAACCGCTACCCGAAAGTGCGTACTGGGTATCCCGGTCGAACCTAATATCTTGCAAACCAGGCCCGACGGAAAAGTCACACTAGGCGAACCATGTATGGCAGGTGACTGAGGTGTCGGGGGATTATTCAAGTATCACTCTAAGTATTAATAATCCTTTCATTGTTGTTGCTTCTTATTACAATGGTCCTTTATATCTACATAGCTCATGATTGTCAAATACATCTCTTATAACATAAGTTTTAACTAGTAGTGATGATTATTTCATCTTGAGTAGAACCTTGAGATTTTCATTGTTTGGTTAAAACAAACTTACAATTAAAACAACCAATCGAAACTAAATTCCAAAATCAAAATAAAAAAATTTGTTTGTGATTTTCACCAATACTTTCATTATTTCACAATTTTTTTCCTAAAAAATATCAAATTAAATTCTTATTTTGTATATTTTATAGTATACTAAAAATTAGTATTACAATTAAAAAGCTTCACACTGATATCTATTTATATAATACGAAATCATCATTCAAATATAACATTTTTATTATTCAAAACAAACTCAAACACCAAATCGAAATTTCAAACTCCCCAACCAAGCACACAAACAAACAAAAACATATTTGAGTATCGTTTTTTTTGCTCATTTTACATTGAGCAAATAATGTTATAAAGATAATACGTATACAAAATTAATTTCAATACAATATGATTATTTTTTTTATTTAAATAACAAATAATAAAAAGATTAAAGTATAAAACATTAAAATATAAAAAGCTATTTCATTATTAAGTAACAACATGGGCAAAATTTGGTTGCATTTGTAGGAATAATCCCTTGACAACAATATATAATGGGAGCATTGCATGGCTACCCTTTTTTCTCGATTTTTTTTTTTTCCATTAAAAATTGCTATAACTTTTAGATATCTTATTATAGATAGTGTTCTCACAAGAAAAAACATATAAAAAGACAACTAGCCTTTCAATTTTATTTTATATATTTGAAAACTACATAGAGAAAGACGTCGACTAGTCTTTCAATTTTATTTATTTTGGAAAAAAAAAAAAAAAAAAACATGAAAAGATTAACCATGCAGACATAGAAATTGTTTGGGTGTTTATTAATTAATTAGGGTAATTAGCACGTGAAAAATCTACATGTATCATATTATTTCAATAAATACAATATACGATGTTCGATGAGATCTTTAAATTTCTTCGTCAATGTTTCATCTAAATTGAAAAGTTAAAAAATAAACAAATTTGGGGTGCCTTTGATTTGTGTTTTATTTTATATTTTGATTTAAATAATAATTAAATATATTATTCTATGAGATCGAAATATTATATTTTTATAAAAAGTATATATAAGAATTGTACAGTAAAACAATAAAAAAGATGTTACTTAATGCTGTATTTATTTTTACAATTAAACTATAATCCAATCATTATTAAAATCATGTTTATGGATTGAACCCAAACTTAAATAATTTTTATCTATTTTTCTTCAAATTTGTATCTGGTCTAATAAACACACAATTAGATAACGGATACAGTATAAAAATAAATGATGTTGAAAAATAATGAAGTTGGCTCAAAATTAAATTTAAATGATAACATTAATATTTAAAGTAAGCAAAACAATCTTTAGTATCTAACACATAATATTGTAATATATAGAAATATGTTGATATGCAATTTATATTTTGTATTGTACTGTATACATATATTTATTACGCTAAAAATTAATATACTCTATCCGTCCCATAAAAAAAAACTTTATTTTTTTATTTTTGTCCATCCCAAAACAATAATACAATTTTCTAATATAGTAATTGTAGTATCATCTAACAAAATAAATATTCTTATAATTTTTAATATATTACACAAATATCTTTTACTTTTATATTACACAATACTAATAAGGATATTTTTTTATACTTTTCAGTACATTCTAATATTAAAAAAATCTACATAAAATAAATAAATACTACTCTTTTAACGGAGCAGAGATAGTACAATATATTTCTGAACACGGACCAGCACATAATCATTTGAAAAAATTCTTGATTCTATATATTAAAACACGGGCGTATTCCTAAAAACACACCCGTGTTTGAATACGTCTATAAAAATGGGCATATTTTTAGTCAATAGGAGCGTGTTTTGACAAAGAGAGATGGAGGATGTGATGTATTTTTAAACAGGGTCATATTCTATGTAATATGGCCGTGTTTGATCAAACTCAGTATTTCAATTTTTGTTATAGTCATATCAGTATATTTTATTAAAATTTAAATGGTAGAACAAAGAAATGCTGAGTGTTTTTTTCTTTTTTAAATAAAATTAATTTTGATAATTATTTTTTAATAGAATAAAAAAGTAAATAATTGAGACTACTATTAATTTTTTCTCAAAAAATATATTACATTTAATCTCATTACCTATAAGATTGATCATATTTAAAATTTGTTATTTATTTTACTTATGAAAGTAAATAATAATAATGTTGAAACAACAGGCCAAAGATACATGTCGAACAAATCACATGCTAATAGTAATAATAATGTATAATAACAATAAATGGTGATGAAGCTTATTTATAATTGAGCACGTGTTGACTTAACCAGAATATATATAAGTAGTACATAAAATATAAATTAAAAGTACAACATATACATGGCTGCGAATCTTGTGTGTAATTAATATATATTTACACATAATACAATATATATTCAATTATTAATATATTGACATATATATATAATTATATGCTGATTAAATGTATAATATAAGTTGATCTAGTCAAATTATATATATATATATTAGAATATACTCTCTTGGACAGAAATATATATATCTATTTTATTTTGCACATAGATTTAAATGTTATAATAGTTTATAGATAATAGTACAATAGAAAAAATAAAAAGACAATTTTATATTTAGATTCATTTATTTTTTAATGACATTATTTGTAATATTTTATAGAATGCATAATGAATAAATATATTTGAATTAGATAGACAAAAATAACAAAATAATTACATAAAAACTTAAATGAAGAATATATAATACTAATATAATGCATAAATTGATAGTAATTTATACCATGCATACTAACAATCTATACCGTAGTAGGATCTGTTTGTTTTGGTTTTATATATTATTCTATTTTCATTTATTGATTATGAGATAAGCACGTAACTATTCTCTACAATCCGATAAATGTGATTTGTTCCGACAGAGAGCCTTTTTTGACTGCTGTAATTATATCATTGTGCGGTGAAACCTCGAGTACCACGTTTAAAGTTGTAAGTCTCAAGTGAATCCGACTAATATGAGATCTTTTAGAAAATATTCAAAAATAAATTCGTGCGAACTCAATCCAAAATGGATAATATCGTACTAGTGTTGAGTTGACCGTCTCAAAGATTGTACCAATGTCTTTTCATCGACTTTTGCTCTATCTACCCATTAATATATCTATCTATATATATATATATATATTCGTCTTCCCAACGGTTCATATCTACAAAAATCCTGCTGGAACAATCTCTCTCTCTCTCTCTCTATCGGATAATATTTGAAAAGAGGTCATCACATGCAAAAGCTCGACAGATTTTTTACAAGTCTAGAAAAATGTTGTCCACAAACCACTTCCTACAAATACGTACTTAGCTTTGCTTAATTTCTCTTACACAAACACAGACACAGACAGAAACTCGAATCCAAACAAAACAATGGCGAAAAGACAAACTTTTGCACAGAGCTGCGCAGAGCCCTTCCCTCACACTTGACTTGGACACACAATTTCAATTTGTGGCCGACATCAACTCTCTCTCCTCCCTCTCTCTCTCTCTCTCTCTCTCTCCACGCTCTTTTCTCCATTCCCATTATTATTACACAGCAGTTCTTATTTCATCAACGAATCAAATTCATCGACGGTTTCTGCAGCACAATTTGTATATCTATATCTATATATATATATATTTATAGATATATAGATTGGGAATTAGCTGTAGGTTCTGGAATGCTTGCCGTGTCGCCATTGAGGAATCCGAACAATGGAACGGAAAACGCGTCGGAAGGTTTATTTGGAATGGACCTGTCGCTCGACGCCATTGATTTCGAGGACCTCTTCGCCGGAATCGACGAAGAAATGCTGCCCGATTTCGACATCGACGCCGACCTTCTTACCGAGTTCTCGCTCGACATCGACATCGACATCGATGCCGCCTCCTCAATTGCACAAATTCCGACCTCAGCTTCCGACACCATATCCGAGAATTTAACCACCGCCTCAAATCCAGACGATGAAAAACCCTATGTTGCATCCAACTCGAATTCGGGTTCGGATCTCGGGTCGTCCTGCAGCCCGGTTCCTGGAGAAGAAACTGTGGACGAACCCGTCGGAATTAAAGACCCGTCGCCGCCTAAGCGAGTAGATAAAAGAAAAAAATCTCCGTCGTCGTCGTCGGCGGCGGCGGCGAACTCCAAAAACCCCTCCGGGAAGAAGAAACCCAAGGTAATTGAATTAATTAATTAATTAATTAAGCTGAGTAATTATAAATATATTATATATGTATATATATGTGCAGCACGAGAATGACGAGAAATCCTAGCTTTGATTTACAGGTGGACTGGACGCCGGAGCTTCACCGAAGATTCGTGCAGGCGGTGGAGCAACTAGGGTTGGACAAGGCAGTCCCGTCGAGAATTCTTGAGGTCATGGGAATTGATTGCCTCACCCGCCATCACATTGCCAGCCATCTTCAGGTACAATTCCCTGAATTTTTATTTTCTTTTTTTTTTTTTTTTAAATTAAACCACAATTAATTAATTAATTAATTATATATTTGTAGAGAGCTTGATTGCTCTAAAAATGGTGTCTGCAATAATTACGCAGAAATACAGGTCCCACCGGAAGCATTTGCAAGCCCGGGAAGCCGAGGCGGCGAACTGGGGCCGCCGCCGGCAGGCGTACGGCGGCGCCGGGAAGGGAAATCTTGACACGTGGATTTTACCCACAATGGGATTCCCACCCGTGACACCACCACCCCCACCAATGCCTCATTTCAGGCCCCCCTTGCACGTGTGGGGCCATCCATCCGTCGACCAATCACTGATGCACACGTGGCCTAAACACGTCGCCCCTCCGCCACACACTTGGCCTCCTCCGCCGCCGCCGCCGCCCGGCGACCACCCCTTCTGGATTCCCCACCACCACCACGTATACGTTAATTAATTTTAAATATGAACTTAATTAATTATACGTATATGTGCTATAGCTCCATTGATCTATAGGCTATAGCTTATGTATATATTCATGTTTTTCTTGTAGATTCCGACGACGGGGACGCCGTGCTTCCCGCCGCCCCTGCCGCCGGCGGTAATGAGAAAAACTCCAATTATATACTAGACAAGGATATTTTGAACCCAGTTGCTTATTAAATTGAGTGTAATTTTGCTCGATCTATAGGTTCCCGGCGGAATACCTCCTCCGGTGGTGTACAAGGTGGAGGCGACGGCGACGGCGAGCCATCGGCAGGAACTGCCGCGCCCTCCGGCCGATGTTCACCCGGTGAGTTCTTTCTTTGCATTTACAAGTCCTTTGTTTGTCTGCACTTGTTATTTTAAAAAATAAATAAATATATCAAATTTAAAATTTACTATTTTTTATTTAATTTTATTATTCTAAAGCATTGTGTTTACTTCATTTTTAAAAATTAGTTTGTACTATATTGTTTTATTTAAATTTATATTTTTATTATATCTATTTATTATTTCACTTAAAAAAAAAAAAAATCTATATTCTCTTTTTCTTTTTGGGTAACATCATCCAAGTTATATTAAGACCTTACCAACGGCATCCGATATATCATGCGGGCCCCTAATTAATCCCAATATATCTATATATCTATATATATATATATATATATATTTATTTATTTATTTATTTATTTCAGTATTTTCTCCTATTTTTGTATTTTGTAAATGGACATTTTTTGCTTATAATTTTATAGGCTTCCCTCAATTTTTCACAAGGTCCATCTCAAAGTGGCTTTGTTTGTACGTGGTTCTTGGAGTTAATATACTAAAAAAATTCAAATTATTTTTATTTTTGATACATGAAAATAAGCAATATTTAGAATACAAAATATATACTCTCTGTCCATTTCATCACACGAATTTTAAAAAAATAATAATAATAAATAAATAATAAATAAATAGAATTCTTTACTTTATAGAATAAAGAAAAAGTAAACAAATTAGTATTTTTTTACTAACGACAATGACAATAAATAAATTTGAATAATAGCAACTTTTTTTGTAATATTTAAAATATAATACATATATATATATAACAGTCAAAGGAGAGCGTGGATGCAGCCATCGAAGATGTTCTGTCGAAGCCATGGCTGCCGCTGCCGCTAGGACTGAAGCCCCCGGCGGTGGACAGCGTCATGCTGGAACTGCAGCATCAGGGGATATCCAATGTGCCGCCTCCGATCATCCAAAATATGGCCTAATTAATTAACTGATCCATGATATGATCCAATATATATATATATATGTTTTGATCATGAGAAGATTAACTTCCTTCGTGAAAAGGCATTGGAGACGACGATCAAAATTATGAACAGGCGACTAATTAAACTCGACGACATGAAAAATTCGATCAAGAAGTGTAAATGAATTCATTTTTATTATAATTCTTGATGGACATTATGAATTAGTATATTTGCCATGTGGATTATTATATATGTATGAAACTACGAGCAATTAAACGGTCGATTTAAACTCGTTATATACATTTTGTTACATAATTATTTGTTTATATTGGTCTTATAATAAAATGATGCATATATAATATATATATATAGGTTTTATATTTGGATACAAAACCCTTATATATCGTGAGTTCTGCATTTTTATTTTATTTTTTACTTTTTTTTTTTTATTTACTAATATACTTTGCAGAAGTATTTACTATTTGTGTATTTTACCTTATTTTATTTAAAACTGGAAATAATGAAAAATGATCAAGCACATGAGCTAGATGAAGAGCATACTAGCTAGCAATTATTCCCTCAATGTAACAATATATGTCTTCATTTTATTTTTCTTCTTGTTATTAAAAAGTATTTTTTTGTTTCTCTCTCTCTCCATTTTTTTTTACTTTTTTTCTTTATTATTAAATCTCACATTCATACATATATATATATAGTATATTTTTATCATAATTATTTTATTTTAATATATTCTCTTCTAAGTAAGTTATATATTATCTCCGTTCGACTTTAAGAGTCCTATTTATCTTTTGCATGTTGATCTTTGAAATTTAATTATTATATAAAAATATAGTACAAATTAATAAAAAATGACAAAAATATTTATATTAGTGTCATATAGTACTATTATAATGATATTTGTGCAAAAAAGTATACAAATATAAGAATGTTTTTTTATGTTAAATACAATGACGTAAAATATAAATAAGATCCTTAGTGCCGAACGAAAAAAAATATTTAATTTTTATTTAGAAAAATATATATTATTATTTATATATATAAATTATTATATAATACAAAAAGCTAATCAAATTAACTTATTTTAGAATAAGGTAAAAGCTAATTGAGCAAGTTGATTATCAAACATACATTTTGTTTGTTTGGTTGAATTAAAAAGATGTTTAGTAATCAACTTATTCAACTGTATTTAGCTTATTTAATAGCTGAACTAATTAAAGTGTTTAAATTAAATTTTTGAAAGAGTTTATTAAATTTTAAAAACTAATTTCTAAAGGATATCTTACCCACCATTTCTCACACACATGTTAATATATATACTTTTTTATTGTATTATTTAAATTATTATTTTACTTTTACAAAATTAAAATAATTAATTTATAAAATATACTCCTTCCGTCCTAATACAATAGTCTTGTTTACTATTTTTGTCCGTCCTAAAATAATTAGTCTTATTTTCATAAATAACCATATCACTATATAAATATCCTTACTCTTTCATTATTATTACACAATTGTCACTACTTTTTACATTAATACACTCACAAGGGCAAAAATATTTTTTACTTATATTTTTTACCCACTATCAATATAATATCAATATTTATTAAATCTCGTGCCCAACACAACCAAGACTATAGTTGCCGGATTGAGGGAGTATTATAAATTTCATATTAGCAATAAATAGAATAAAATAAATTTATTTAAAATTATAAATATAATAAATAATAAATTAATCAATTATTAACATAAGATAGAAGAATTTATTTTTTAGTGTAAATTATATAACATCTCCTTATGTTTTTAGTAAAAATGCATAAAACACAATGTTTTATTTATTGCGTGAAACCTCTTGTGTTAATATAAAATTTCACAAAATACTCTTATTGTCTAAAATTGATGTTTGCTTCTAAATAAAAATCTAAATTATGCAAGTTTTATACAAATAAAAAAATGTAAATATTTTAAATATTTTTTTAATAAAATAAATAAGTTATCAATCATTTATTTTTATAGTTTTTGTAAAAATAAGATAACAAATTGTCTCTAAAAAATTATAAAATGAAGAATTAATCAATTATTTATTTATTTTATTTTATTTAAACAATTATTTAAAATATTTTACGTTTTTTATTAGTACGAAATTTGCGTAATTTAGTCTTTATTTAGAACCAAATATCAGTTGAGGATGGTGGGTGTTTCGTGTAAATTTTACATTTAACACAAGTGGGTTTCACACAATAAATAAAAGTAAACGGTAACCTTTCTACGGGACGGAGGGAGTATTATATTGATAGTTAGTAAAAAGTAGAAATAAAAGACTTTTTTGCCCTTACGAGTGTATAGGTGTAAAAAAGTAATTGTATTTGTGTCATAATAATAAAAAAGTAAATATAATTTTATTGTAATATGAGTATTTATGAAAATGATATTATTTTGGAACGGACAAAAAAATAAACAAGACTATTGTATTAAAACGAAGAGATTATTATTTTCAATAATAATAATAATAATAATAATAAAGTAATAAAAATATATTATATTTTTCAAAAATATCTAAAAATATATTATATTACAAACAACCCCAAAATAATTTCTTTAACAAAATAATTACAAACAACACCCCCTAAATAATTTTCTTTAATAAAAAGGTTAGCAAGGGTTTGGCACTATTTATTTTATTACATTTTTGGAATGCAGCATCACATTCAGTACAAAACATATGAAACATATGGTCGATGTTATAGTACTGAATATTAAAATATTGTATTGACTACACACCCATAATGAATGAACAACCTATAAATAATAATTTTACATATATAATATTTATTACATACTGCGGCGGATTTACAAAATAAATTTACTGGTTGCACAATATAAAAATAACGATTTTGACTCCAGCTTTAGTCCCTAGATCGAGGAGCTGATCGATGTACTCGACCTATAAACTTAAAAATAAAATAAATTATAAGATTCAATTTATTAAATAATAATAATATAATATTATTTTGTATATTTATGTTTTAGAATATAAATTAATTATTTTAATTGGATTGAATTTTAATTATTTGAGTATTTGATATTTTAAATTTTAAATGGAAGCAGTACAATTTTTTTTAGTGGTAGCACATTTATTAAATCATAAAATATTTCTTTTGATTAATAAAATCACTGGTGGCATGTGCCACCATTCCACAGAAGGTGGATCCGCCCATGTTCCTACACGCACCAAGTCATCTCTTACAAGACGATATATATAATATTTATATTAATATAATACAAATGTTAAAAGATGAATTAACTACACATACTTACAATTGATCTCCGTAAATGAAATATATAATTCAACATATATTATAAATATGAATAAACATAACATTGTATAATCCATCAACACAAGATATGCTGTATAATTTGAATAGTATAATTTGAACGCATATATCGTTGTATATTTTCTATGTGTTGGTTGGTCAAATCCGTAAAATTAAGTTTAAGTTTGGATTTAATTTAAATTTTATAAAAGTTTTACATTTATGTGTTTCTTTAAATCTATAAGTTTGATTTGAGTTTTGAAGATTTTGATATATTGATGTGATAGTTAATAAAATATAATGATGTAAACATGTATTAAATCAAATTTCATAAAAGTAATAATAATGTAATTTGAGTATTAATGTGTATTAATCATAAATAAATCTTTATATTTTTATTTGTTTATATTATATAAAATTTTATTTTTAGAAAATAATATATTCCCTCCGTCCCAAAACTATAGTTTGAGTTGTGTTTGGCACGGGATTAAAAGTAGTGACAATTGTGTAATAATAATGAAAAAGTAATTGTAGTTTTATAGTGATATGATTATTTATGGAAATGAGACTGTTGTTTTTTTACCAAAAAAACTGATAAATAGGACTATTGTATTAGAACGGAAGGAGTATATCTTATATATTTTATTAAAAAATAATCAAATAATTAATTTGTTACACTTTTGCAGCCGGTGCAATTCTTTTCATAAATTAAAAAATAAAAACAAAACAAAACAATGCGCACATCTACACGCTAAGGCTTACTATGCACAGTAATTTTGGCCAAATCAGCCCAATAGAAATAGAAACATACCCTAAGGTGCGTTCGGTAAATAGGATGAAATTGCAGAAAAATGATAATAGAGAATGAAATTGCAAAGAAAAGAAATTCAATATAAAATGAGAATTGAATTGTTTGTTCGGTAAAATAGAGAATTCAATTGAGAAATATAAAAAGAAAATATATACAATGCATAAATAGAATATGTTATATTGCTAATTGAAAAAAAAAAAAAAAAAACATCGATCATTAAAAAATAATAAATTAGATAAGAAAATTATTAGTATATTTTTTAGTTATATTTTTAGTTTGATCATTTATTTTAATAATAATCTAGATATGATATTTTATGAGGTTTGAATAATATAAAAATGGCAAGCATTATATAATAGTAAGAAAAATTAAAAAGAGTAAACAGAAAATAATCGTAAAAGTTAAATATAAAAAAATAAAATAAGTAGATATATAAACACACTGTACTATGTTAATTTTATTTCTCCCTCATTTTGTAAAAAGATGATTTATTTCTCAATTTTAAATTCTTTGTCTCAACCAAACAAGAAAAATGAAGATATGATTTATTTCTCATTTTTATTTCTCTATACTAAACACCCTTTTAATGTTTGCTTGTGAATTTGATTGTTGGGTATGAATTTTTTAATAGTAAATAATTAAATTTGAATAGTTATTAAATGTTATATAAATATATATTGAAATTTGAATGTAAAATTAATTTTAAATATAATATAAAAAAAATAATTATTTCATATTTTATTTTTTTTCAGTCAAAGTACTATTTTTATCATTTTATGTATGTTCCATTTAAAAGTATTTTTTTTATTTTACTAAAAATAATCATACATTAATACCAAAATACTCTTAAATTTTACATAAATTACAAATATATTATTTACACATATAATTAATTTATAAATAAAGACGAATGAGAAAATATCAAACCTCTTACACATTATTTAATACTTTTGAAAAAAAAATAAAAATTGATAAGGAAGTATGTTTGATTAGTATCTGTATTTAAATTTTTGTTTACAGATAATTTTGTTGTAATATTTTATAAATAAATATAATATATTTGTATAAAAATTATATCAAATAAAAAAATTATTTTCTCTGTCCCGACTAATCATGCTACTTTATTTAAACACAAAAATTAAAAAAATAATAATAATATTTTAATATAAATATATAGTAAGTGAAAAAGAAATGTTGATATTACAAGAATTCTTTTTCTTTAAAAAAAAAAAAAAGATAAAAATTGATATATTAAATATAAAAAATAGTGATTTAGATTGTACATAAATTTAGCAAAAATAAATGGAGGACGGACTAGTTTTAAACAGAGAGCAAACAAACCCATTAATTTAAAATATAGGACCGCAAGATGTTTTTATTTTCCCCTCAACCTCTATGTGGTAAGCATTCATGGCGTCTTTATCTATGTCCTTCTAGTACTTGTACTTTAATAAAAATGTCAAATTTTTCTTTTCTTTTCTTTTTCTTTTTTTATTTTTTTTAAATTTATAGATATTTAAATTCATGGTCTCACAACTACGGGTTCATACTATATTACAAAATGATTCATTATAGGACATCATATTATTATTCTTGTTGATTCATTGGTTTTGTTCTTCCAACAAATTTTTCAATTGCGATTCTTCAGAAATAATAATAATAAAATATTTACAAAAATCAAAATAAACTTTAAATACTCGTTACAAAAATCAAAATAAACTTTAAATACTCGTTACAAAAAGTCTAAAAATCAGATATTCAATTTAAAATAATATATTTTATATTTTTGTCACAATTTTCTATATCATATGTCAAAAATTAATTCATTTAAAAACGTTTAGTTAAGGATTGTGTTAACGTTCTTTTAAATTTTAAAGTTTAATATTTTACATTATTCAACTATTATCATTGTATAAAATAAATAGTTTATTTTATTTTATAAAATATTATATATATATTATTGTCAAAACAAAGAATAAAAATAAAAATTCAAAAGGATACAATGCTATGTGTGTATATTTGTTTATTTATTTAGTATTTTTGTTTGAAAATTTTTTTTTATGTGAAGTATAAAGAATCATAATGGTAATTTAAATATATTTTTTTATAAAAAATATAATATATATTAAGAATAATGTGGGACAAAAAATAATTGGACAAACAATATTTAAATGGTTCTCCGATACAAATTTTGTTTGTTTAATATTTTAATTTAAATTATATATATTGGAAATTCAATAAAAAAAATATTAAAAACAAACTCATAGCATTTTATAAATAATAATAATACTAATAATATTATGTCTAATAACGAAAAATCATAAATAAAAAAAAAAGTTCAAAAGCCTTCTTATATTCCCTTCTCTCCCATAGGTATCCGACTAGCTTTTGTACATGAATTTTTAAATATTAGTATAGTTTGAATATATAATACAAATTTAAAGAAAATGACAAATATAAAGGTAATAAAATTTGTGTAATATATTATAAATTATAAATGTAATTATAATATTAAAAGGATAGTAGAATTACTAAAAGAAAAATAGATATTTTGTTATTGAACGGACCAAAATAAAAAAAAAATGAATAATTTGTCAAGAGATGAAATAAATATTTTATTCTCATTTTTTTCCTTGAATCTATCAATCTTCCACATATATGTTATACTTAATATATCATTCTATTCTCCCAATACTAATTTTTAATTGTGAATTTTCAAAATAAGAAATAAACAACAAATACTACAAAAGTCAAAAAATATAAAAATAAAATACTCATTACAAAAAAGTAAAAAAGTCAAATATTTAATATAAAATAATAATATTTTATACTTTTTATTCAATTCTTCTTATCACACATAAAAAATCAATAAACTCATTACAAAACAAATGTCTCTAAATTTGGTGGATGGATAAAGTATATTTTTTTTTATTAATTTGAATATATAATTTTATAGTTATCAATAAAATATACTCTATTGTTTCATTTCAAAGTATCATTTTACTATTTTCGTACATCTCACTTCAAAGTATTTCTTTTTTATTTTAGAAAAAGTAATCATACACTAATACTAAAATACCTTTAATTTTTATTTAAATTACAAAAATATCAAAACCTTCTACACACTTCCACTAATTAAAAAAATACTACTTCATCCTTCCGCCTCTAAGGGTCGCATTTATTTTTTGCGCCATTGTACTTAATATTAAAAATATTCTTATATTTGTTAATATTATAAGACACTAATAGAAGTATTTTTACATTTTTTTCTTAATTTGTACTAAATTTTGATATAATAATTAATATTAAAAAATTAACACACAAAAAATAAATAAAACCCTTATAATCGAACAAAAATAATATTATTTTTTAAACTAAAACAAAATTTATATTACCCTTTCGAAATGAAGCAGAGGGAGTACATCATTTTCATACAAATTGCTACATCTGATAATTGTTCAATTAAAAACAACAAACAATCAAAATAATTGAAAAATAAATTTAAATTGAGTTTTTGTTTTTATTTTGTACTTAGGGTTATAATGTTACATTCTTTGCATCGAATTAAACTCTGTTGTACTTCCTCATTTCCGGCTAATTGGTCCATCTTAGATGAGACGGGTTTTAGATATTATATAATTAATAAGTAATTAAGAAGTGTATTAGTAAAAATAATTATAGATTATAATTAAAATGACTAAATAGTTTAATTAAAATTAAAAAAAATAAAATTTAAAATGTTATTAAAGTGTAAAATTATACTTTAAAAAAATGACAAATTATGAAGAACGAACAAAAATAAAAAAGAGTAGACAAGTTAAATGAGACGAGCAAAGCAGTTGTTAAGACTTAACTAATTCAATATTAGTATGATTATTTTTCATTGTGGATCAAGTATGTACAAATTTGTTTTTAAACTTTTCAAAATGTCTTATACTACTAAAATTACATGTGAAATTTATAAACAATAACTCTTTTTTTTTTTTCAATATAAAACTTAATTTGTATCCCAATATACATGTCATTTAATGTGATTTTTTTGTTTGATTTATATATATATATATAGAAATCACGAAGTTCTATAGTAAATAGAAAATAAAAAATTCAAAAAACATCTATTTGTACTTTCTTTTATTTATATATAAATTTTGTTTTGACATACTTTTTAAATAAAATTCAAAAAGTAATTATTAACTATAATGTTTAATAACAATAATAATAATAATAATAATAATAAATCAAATAATGAAATTTTGAAAATAGAAAATGCAAATGAACGCACGCTCCCTCGACAAAAGAACTAACAAAAACTGACCCAATACGACAATCTGATACGAAATAATTGGATTTGGGTCAAAGATTTCAACTCGATTATGTAATACGGGTTGACACGAATCCGACACGATAATAAATTGATTAGATTAGGGTTGAGACTCTCAATTCGAACCCGACGCAACAACCCGATTATAATATATTAATATTGATTAATATATTTATTATATATGTAAAATAATCATAATTATTAATTTTCTCATAAATTAATTTAAACTAAGTTTAATTTTAAATAATTCAACATAATTTACGCTCAAACCAATAAAAACTAATATAACACGACAACACAGCAAAAAATTATTTAATTTGAATAAAAAAATTCGACTTAATTATGTATACGAGTCAACACGAGTCAACCCGAACCCGACACGATAATAAACGGGTCAATACGAACCCGGCAAGATAATAAACAGATTGGATTAGAATTGAGTAATTTAACCCTTTTAAAATATTTAACCCGATATGAATCCGACACGAATCTACCAATTGTGGACTCCAGTCAACAAACTTGTTAGTTAAAGCCATTATATATATTTATACTTGTTGGTACAAACCTTTTGGGAAAAAGTTAGTGACTTGGCTATATATTAAACAATTTTCCATTTAGAGAAAGAGTACAATTTTGAGCCATCAAAACATTTATATATGACCCAAAATTTATGTATTTTATTATTTTTAATAATAATATTACTATTATTATATTAATAATATCGATACTCGAAAAAGTTAGACAATGTGATGGACAAAGCCAACTTGCAAATTTATTTGGAAAATTTAACCACAACAAATGATGCCACGCTCCACTTCTACGTGGCTTTTCGTTGGCCTCATCATTTTATTATTTTTTTATTTTCAAATTTTTGAAATAAATAGAAAAATAATGAATACAATATTTATAAAACTAACTTTTATATTATATTTTTTTGAAAATACACTGCTATAAATAAATAATTTAATCATTTAGTGTAAATAAATAAAATCATTACTAGTACTCGACATGTATCAATATGATTTACACATTTATGAGTTCATTCCAATGAATTATATCCTAGCTAATTACTAAATTTTATATAAAATTAATGCATATGATTATTAATATATCTAACATGGCTTATCCATGACTGTATTTATTTGTGTACTTTTCTTGATTTTTGAGTATAATATACCAATTCTATTCTACTATAAATGTCTCATTTACTTTTTGTTTGTTGATTTTTATTAATATATAATACTTCTGTTCGACTCTAAAGGTCTCATTTACTTTTTGTCTGTTATTTTTTAATATTAATTATTATATCAAAACATAGTACAAATTAAGAAAAAAAATTGTAAAAATAGTTTCATTAGTGTCTTGTAATACTAATAGAAGAATGTTTGTACCAAAAATTATACAAATATAATAATCTTTTTAATGTTAAGTACACTGACAAAAAGTAAAAGTGACCCTTAGACGGAACGAAAAATATATCATATATAATTTTTAATAATATTTTTTAAGAATTGTGTTATCTTAAAATACTGATTTTGATTTGAATTTGAGTTTTTTCTTTTAAATTTAAATAATATTTTAGTGCGATATTTTATGAGGAGCAATAATTTACTTTTGTAAAAAATATATATAATCTGAATAATAATAAAAAACTAATTTGAAATCATAACCAAATAAGATGAACATATGTATCTTAATTCTAGATGTTTTAAGAATTAAATCGATATCAAATTTTGATGTCCAAATAAATCAATATATGTTTTAATAATGTTGTTGAGTAAGAAAAAACAAATGTATAGGGTTTATAAATTGGATTAATATATAGTTCAACGGGTCTGATAATGGTAGTAGGGTCTTAAAGGAGGTCGGACAAGATAAGGTCGGACGAAGAAATATGAGACAGTAAATACGGAGGTCGGTCAAAAGGAGGTCGGGTGAAAAAAGATGAGATGGCCAATACGGAGGTCGGTCAAAAGGAGGTCGGGCGAAAAAAGATGAGACAGCCGATACGGAGGTCGGTCAAAAGGAGGTCGGACGAAGAAAGATGAGATGACAGACACGGATGTCGGACAAGAGGAAAGGTCTGTTAATTGGTCGGGTAAAAAAGGCCTATTAATTGGTCTCTTAATTAAGCGGCCTGATAATCGTCTGATCAGTTGGCCGGTCATTTGGTCAAACATTAGTTCAGTCGCTTGAGAGGGCAGTCAGTTGGTCGCTTGATTGAGCGACCGATGAGCCGTCTGGACGAATGGTTGTTCAGCCAATTGAAGGGACTTGATGGTGGTTGCTTGAGTGGGTAACTGATTAGTTGTTTGGTTTAGCGACGAGTTAGTATCTGGATTGGTCGATTGGTCAAAGTCCAATGGCGGCGGGGCAAGTTGTTACGTACGAAATATGTGGGCCCGTGTCTGGGTCCATCAGGTGGCTAGGGGGTTTCTCGAGGCAGTCGGTCGGTCAGCAGTCTGTCTAAAGTTTGCTGGGCGGTTGAGTGGTCGTTCGGAACCAGCCGTCCATTTGATGTAAGGTGCCAAGAGGCAGTCGGTCGAGCCAGTTGGGTTCTGTAACTGGTGGGAGAGGTTGGTGAAACAGTTAAAACACGTGTCAATGGAGGAGGAATTAGCGGGCGGTTAACGGCAGTTGCTATAACCGACCAGACGGCGTTTTGAAACGTTTCCTTAGGGAATATTTAAAGATTCAAGTCTCTCTTGGAAAAGGGATCTTCAATCTTCAATCGACATCAAATTCAGTGAATTTCTTTTGAGGATCACCATTTTACTTTTACAGTCTGTAGTATTTATTTTTCTTATTTTACTTATGTATAGTACGGTAGGGATTCTTAATCTCAGTCATTTTTATTTTATCAAATTCGAAGATAAAATCTATTTTCGGATTTTACTTTTTATTGTTAAAAATCGGTATCAACAAATGTACTATATGGTTTAACAATATATATGCTAATATCTTTCTATCATTGTCATCGTTGTTCAAATTTTCAATTCACGAAGATAGGAAAAAATAAATAAATAAATAAAGTAAAATTGATTTTTCACATTTCAAGGCTTTTACAAAAAAAATTAAATACTTATTTTTTATTTATTATACTATATTAAAATTTAATTTTATATTTAATATATAATATTAATTTTATTATTTAAAATTCAATAATATTTATACCCTCCATATGTATTAACTAGTGTGTATTTCCATTTCATGCATAAAAATATAAAATATAATATATTAAAATGAAAATAGTTTTCAATAATATTATCTCCCTTCCGAAACAATTATTATGTTTGGTTAGTGAGACGATATTAAAGTTAATGCAATTTCATATTTTTATTTTCTATTTTAAAAAGAATGCATTGTAGTTTGGCGCAAGTATAATTAATTTAAAATTAAATTGTATTTTGATTTTTAACTTTTTATATTATACAAAACTAAAATTTAAAATATAATTGAATTATTAAATTTAAAATATAAATATATTTTAATAATAACGTTTTTTATTTTATTCTCAATACCTCTTCTTCATCAAACAAAGAGAATTACATCATATTTATTTTTGACAAGTCTTCACCTACCACTTTTTGATCATTTAATTTTTAAATATAATTAATTGTATAAGGTTTTAAAATAATTTATGAAGGTTTTCAATATATATATATATATTTATTTATTTATTTTAATAGTTCTTTTGGATAATTTTGATAGTTCAAGATTACTTTTAGTATCAAAATAATTTTCTTTTCTATAAAACTATTTCCCTAAAAATTCATCTACATACAAAATCAAATCGGTTCTACTTTTAATATTTTACTTTTACTTTTGCTATTTTTTTTAAAAAAAGAAAAATTTAGTAAATCCAAACATATCTCAAAACAAAGTAAACAAAACCTGAAAAATTCGACTGTTTTTTTTCAATAATATCTATGCAAGTATTGTCATGTGGTTTATTAACTGCCACACAATTTACTTCTTCCTTATTGGTTTACACTTTTGCCATGATTAGGTGGTTGCATTTGGTTTGTGTTACATATTAATTTCTTAGCAACAAATTAAATTAATCATTCAGCTAACAAAAATTGATAATCAAGTAAAGACAAGATTTCTTACATGTAAGAAGGGTCTTACATTAATTTATTTATTTTATTTTATTTTTTTTTAAAAAAAAACTATAGCATCGATTAATGTCACTTTCGTTGTAGAATTATCCAAGTGAAGAATACTACGATAATTATCAAAAGTTACGTAGTCGAATTTGCATTTAGTACTCTAGTTGAATTAATTAAATAATGTTAATGACAAAGTAAGAAAAATGTATGGCAAAGCACGCTATATCGAACATGTTGATGGGATGTTACACCTACGTGCGCTAATGGAGCATCGAAATAGGTCAAGAATTGTCACTTATTGATTGTTCGAGCGATGATGGTTTAATTTGACGAATTAATTTGATCTAATTTTTAAAGGGTTTATGATGATATATACTAACAATAATACACATCGCAAGATTATGAAATTAATGTGATTAAGAATAAATAAAATGATGGATGCTTACATCAACTCTTAGATCGATGTATGCTTTTAGTATGTGTGAACGAAATTTATGTACTTCCTTCGTCCCGGTGCAAGGTTGCCGTTTACTTTTTGCACGTAATTTTTTTAATATTAGTATTACAATAGGTTGTAGTAAAAAAGACGAAAATACCTCTATTAGTATTACGTGAGATTTGTGTAATATAGTATAAGTTTGAAAGGTATTTATTATGTTAGGTAAGTAGTACAATTAATAAATTATGAAATGATAATTTTATTTTGGGACGGACGAAAATTGAAAGTGACAACCTTTCAATGGGACGGAGGGAGTATTATAATTAGTTAAAGGTTAGAAAATTTTTTTAGGTACAAAACAAGATTGACTAGAGAACATAAGTCATTTGACATAATTAAATGAAAATTGCACAATAATTAGGATAGCATTATGTTTAGTTGAATTCAAGTTATGTTGTCTACATTGTACTATAAAATTTATTTTTTAAATAGTTGTTTTAAAGGATTAATCTATGGTATTTTATTGTACATGAATAATTCTTATAGAGAATAAAGTGTTATTAAATATATATTCTATCAAATTAACTATTAAATAAAATCTTTACTTTTATTTAAAATAGCAAATCAAAATAAATTTTAATTCAAATTTTTATTATTTTTAAATTTCAAACCAACTTTCAAACATTATCTCAAACAAATATTCCATATTTTTAATTATATATATATTGTTGTGAAATTTAGGTAAGAAACTAGATAAAAACGCAAAGATTTGTTAATCCATTCAATCTGAACTATTTATGTTTAGACGGTCAAATAAGATATTTTCACTAGTATTTTTTAGATACTACTATAAATATAATACATAAAGTATATATATATAAAAGTATAAGTCAAATCCTAATACGTGGTCTAATAAATTGTACGGACAACCTTTGATCCCAGCGAATTCACCACTGAATTCGATCGGCACTGGAAGAGCAGAATATACCGTGCATCCTATAAAACCAGCATTATTTGTCTTTTACGTCATTGTACTTAACATTCAAAATATTTTTATATTTATATAATTTACTTCACAAATGTAATTGTATTTGTATTATAAGAGACTAATTGAAGTATTTCTGTCATTTTTTTTTATTTGTACTACGTATTGATATAATAATTAATGTTCAAAAAATCAATAGGCAAAAAACCCCATGGTACTCTTTTTATTAGACAGGGTAGTATTTGTGTTTTGGTCTATATTTTTAATATTTTGAGATGTTTTTTATTTTAAGTTTCGAAAATATTTTTTTTTTCATCGGCCAAATTTATTCTTACTTTCTTTTTATTCAATTAACTAATTTAACTCATTACTAATTTTGACGTTCATCATTTAATTATTATCCTCCATTTATTTACAATAAATATCAATACTTTTATTACATTATTTTATCATTTACTTTAATTTTTAATTAAAATTTTTAAAATATCATATACTATTTTTTTTTAACTCATGCAATTTCAATAATATATATAATTTTATATTGTAAAATATTATATTAATAACATTAAGAAATTATCATAAAATGCATGTTTCGGACACTTCTTTGTGATGTTTTCAAATTTCCCAAATATTTATGTGTTTCTTCATAGTTTTATTTTGAAAATTAGTTTTGACTCCATATTTATTTATTTTTTCTTTAGTTTTGATGCTATTTATTAATAGTAAGTTCATATCAAATACATATTTTTTCTTATAAGATATAATATTAATATTAACTTTTTATTCTTTTGAAATGTCATATAAATATTTATTTTGATGATTTTGAAAAAAAAAATAAATTAAAAATTAATGAATAGTGAAAGATTAGTTCTCAATTAACAGGCTATATTTTATGTAAAAGAGCCTCCATCCAAAGAAAAATAGGGTATAAAATTTTGGGTTGCTGTGTTTGGCAGCAGGCTTTACTCGAATTTCTCATATTTATTAATTTTTTTAAAAATATATATATATATATATTAAATTACATAATTAATTTTGATGTTATATTCTATTATAAATTAATTTCACATAAAGAAAATATCAATATTTATTTATATTTTACTAATAATTATTTAAATTTGAAAGAATATATGTTTTCAAATTCACACAAATTACAATCAAGCAACCCAGAGACCAAACAATCTTATTCAAATGTTCATATGATGAATTATTCTATTTTTGGGTTAAAAAATTGTCTTATCAATAACTCATTCCGGCTTTTATAGCTGACTATAAATATAAGAATTTATGTAAAGTATAATTAATAAATAATTAAAAATAACTGTAGATTATGCGTTGATTCGACCAAGTTAATATAGTAATAATTTGACTGAATTAACATATATCATCTATTGTTTATACATATGTGAGCATATATTGTATCATAATACTATATATATCGAATTATAATATAATATAGTATTATAAATATGTATAAATATATGTTGATTTAACCAGATCAGCAGCTGATTTATGCATGTTAAAAAATACATTAATAAAAATAATTATTTATAATAATATAAATAATTATAAATTAATATTAAAATAATTAATTAATTTAATTAATTTTAAAAAATTATTAATTATAAAATTAAAAATATAATTAAAATGTATACTTATTTTTTATCTTCTAAAAATAAATAAATAATAAAGTGAGATGAACAAAAATAATAATAATAATAGACAAATGAAATGGGACGGAATAAGTATTTTTATTATTTTCTAAAGCACTTTTTCCGATTAACTCAAGCGTATTATATTATTTCAATTTTTCACTATAAAAATATTTTTTAAAATAATTAAAATTACAGAAGAAACATTTTCCTTTTAAATTTTAAAAATTTTAAACTTTATATCCAAGGGTGTATTTTTTTATTTAAAATGTTTGATTTCTATTGTTTTTAATAAAAGATTATCAAATATAAATTATTTTTATATAAAAAAATTTACATGGTTAAACAAAAAATTAAATAAGAGCCCAAAATGATATCAATTTAATGGAGTAATATATAGTTACACTAAAAATACGAAAATATGGAAACTGTCGGCAAACTTTTTGATAGTTCAATTAAAAAAAAAAAAACATTAAAAACATATGGATAGAATTTAAATAACTAGATAATATTTTTTTATAATAATATATTATTTATATAACATAATACAATTTTAAAGTGTATGTTATTAATACATCTCACGCGTTTAAATCAATAATAATATGTATTGTATAAGCTATTATTATAATAATATTCATCTATTATATTTGTATTATATTAATATAAATTATATTATTATGTAATATTGTATATGTTATTTGTATGTATTTTTAAGTATATACATCGCTGAATTTGCTGAATCGACATCCTTTGAAAAAACAAAATATTATTGATGCAACATATGTAATATTGATTGATATGTTCTATAATGGACTAAATAACGAAAAGAGTGTCGATCGAGCTGACAAGAGATCAATCGATCTGCTGCGCGAGTGCCGGCCGGGGCCAACACCAACACCAGCACCAGCACCAGCACCAGCACCGTTGTCCCACCCTAATTATACACATTCATCTCCACCATTAAAATCGTCTTGTCGTTGTCCTAGCTACGGACATACATATATATATATATATAATCAATTATTTCATTGCACAATATTACACTATTCAATTTTAGGAAATAATTTCAAAACATAATAATAATAATAATAATAGAGGAAAAAATTATTTTTGTCTCAATATAACTAAGATTTATCAATTTTGGTCTCAATATAAAAATCTTATCAATTTTGGTCTCAGTATAACCAAAACTCATTATTATTTGTCCCAATATAACCAAAACTCATCATTTTTTGTCTCAATATAAATTTTTTATCAATTTTAGTTCCAATATAACCAAAACTTATCATTTTTTGTCATAATATAATCAAACATTATCTTTTTTGGTCTCACACTGTCAACAAAGTGACGGAAAATGCTGACGTGAAAAGAAATCAGACTTTATATTTATATTTGAAGAAATTGCACAATCTTGCATCATTTTTCGTCGGTTTATTGACGGTAGGACCAAAAAAGATAAAGTTTTATTATATTGGGATAAAAAAAAAAAGATAAGCTTTGATTATATTGGGACAAAAATGATGAATTTTGGTTAGATTGAGACTAAAATTGATAAAAAATTTATATTTGGACAAAAAATGATGAATTTTAGTTATATTGGGACCAAACTTGATAAATTTTGATTATATTAAGACCAAAAATAATTTTTTCTCTAATAATAAATAACTCAAAAATAAAAAATAATTCAGATTTGGGACCGACTCCATCATACTATTAACCTACACGCAAATAACCAAGAAGAGGGTTTTATTTTTATTTATTTATTATTATTATTATTATTATTATTATTATTTATTTTTGGTACTGTAAAATTAAAGAACCATGTGAGGTGATATTGTCGATTTTTAGGTGGTCAGATCAATAATATATATAGTTGCCAGGTCAGCTGTTTTATTTAATTAAATTCTGTCACAAAATAATCACATAGAAAATTAATTCCATGCCATTGTGAGGTCGTTTTAGTGGGCAACAAATTTGGTACATAAAACCCAGAGTGTTGATCAGTTAATTGTCTAAATTTATGATTTAATGAAGTTATCCGACATTATTAATGTTGCTAAAAGAATATTTGGATGACATTTTTATTTAAATGCGTGAAACACTATTTAAATTTAAAATAAGAAAATTTGAATTAATCCGTACTCATAAAAATGTTACATATTTTTCACATGGGTTTACCCTTATATATTGTGTTGTTCGAGGGAATTTGGAGATTTTTTCATTAATTTTTTTTAAAAAAATATTAAATAATTTCATAATATTATATCAATATTTATTTATATTTTTTAAATAATTATTTTGATTTATAATTTCATTGTTCAAAACTCAAATAAAAAATCTAAAACACCAAGACAAATCAACACGCTATTTATTCTTGAAATATATATCAATTGGATAATGTAAAATAAAAATAAAAGCAAACAGGGGGAAATTTGAATAGTTTGGCAAATGTTTATTTGTGAGTTTTAGACTCAATTTTTATTATTTATAAAAAAAAAAGAATTAAAATATTAAATTAAATATATACTTATTATTTTTTATATTATATTAAAAAAAATAATTTTATATTAAAAAATCAAATCAATAACTATTTATATTAAATTAAATCATTATTATAGGTTTCAATATAGATTAATTATTTAAGGAAATTTTAGTGTCTGGTATGGAATTTAATGCTACGACAATAAAATTTATATACCTATTCATAAACAATTTCTTCCACATTAATTTATTTCTATTTAAATGAAAGTATAGAGTACGAGAAATCGAGTCTTCATTGCGGTTTTGCTATTTAAATATAAGTTTACACTTACATAAAAAAGGAGACTACGAATCTTACTTTTTAAAAATAATTTAGGGGGAAATTCATTTCCTAAATAATTTTAAATTTTAGTTATTATTGTTATTGTTCGATGGAATTCCTTGTCCTAGTCGTTGTCAAGTTGGACTAGTTAGAAGACTATTTTCACTACGCATTGATGGTATATATCTTGGTATAAGTATATATGCATATATCTCATATATCATATAGTATATTCAAATTTATTGCGTGCAAGGACAACTAATCTGGGCTTAGGCGTCAGAAATATTAACTTCCGAGACACGTTACATGTGGTATTAGAACGGCATTGACTATAGTGATAATAAAAGCAAACAGTTCAAATTGTGCTCCGTGAGAGAACATAGTTGGAGACACGTCACGGGTGAGCATATCCATATGAAAGATGGACATTCCAGAGGGAGTGCTCATTGAGGGAGATGTAACTCGATTGTGTCGTTGTGCTAGATTGAAAGAGCTTTGTTCATGCAAAAAGAAACAAGTTAAGGGCGATTTTTGGACAAAAAGTACAAGCCGCAACAAGTGGTGTTTCGAAAGGTGTGAGGAGATGAACAATGGACTACATGTGGGTTGGCTATGGGGAGTTTCACTAACGTTAGGTGAGCACAAAGGGTATACAAGAAGTGTCAACAGTCTGACACCTAAAGGCATGTTAAGGATGCAAAAAGCAACGTCAGTCAGTCCATTCATGTAGCGTTGCACGATGACGTTTGTGACTTGAGGTGGGGAGTGTTATTACATGTTGACAATTTTGTCTCAGGTTCTCGGCCATAGTCAGTTCCATATGTGCGAGCTTCTTGTCCCTATAAGGTGAATCGATAACCTGTATCTTGATGTAGATACATGTTCTGTATATATCTCCTATATCACATGACATATTCAGACTTATTGCGCATAAGGGACGATTGGTCTAGGCCTCAAAACAGATGGAGCCTAGACGCCGAACGTGTCACTTTCCGGGCATGTTACACATGGTCTTGGTTTAGGCCATCATCCTATGGATCTTTTAAACTTCTGATTCTTTAAAGCTTTCAACTACTAGACCATATTTCAAGTGCATTAAATAAGACCCTTTCCATTGTTGTTTTAACGTCTTCATCTTCTTTAATATTTTGTATTGGTTGTGCCCAACAAATGCTCTATTTGGATCTTTCGAATTATAGGTGGTCAAGTTGGGTAGCTTATGGATCTTTCCATTTTCGCATTTATGTTAGGCACATAGATAAACTATGTTGAAGCTTTGGCCCATCGCAAATTTGGATCTTTAGATCTAAAAGTCTTGACACACATCTCTTCTTAATTTTTAGGACATTGGTCGACATTCAGGTCAGGTTCATGTTAGATTATATTTAATCAATAAGTCTCTATTATTCGTTTTGGGTAAACCTCAAGTCACACTAGAAAAATGATAGGTGATACCGTTGAAATCAAATTTTGCGAAGTCCTAAGTTCTCTACACTCTTTGATCGTGATCGTCGCTAACTCAAGAATGAAAGTCGGCTTGGAGTTCCAACAAGTACTCTAAAAGGCTTTGTTGATGGTCGACGTTTGAAGTCCTTAACATCATAAAGCTTCAAATCCTTGTAGATCAAGCGGTGAGACATCCCTCGCTTGAGGGTTGGATCCCAAATTCGATCCTGGGTGAGTGCATATGTGCATGTGTTGGGTGAAATTCCCGTCGGGATGTGAGTGCGTGCGTGGGTGGGGTGTTTAAAAAAAACAAAAAAACAAAAAACAAACTATCAGATATAATGTGCATGAGACCCTTGAACAGGAGGCCATTTGATGATTGCGGTCATTAACGTCGAAAGGTTTTGAACAACCAAAAATAATGAGTGTGCGGCCCTAAATCATAGGGCCGGTGGATCTAACGGTCCTTAATTTCGAATGGCCTAAAACTGTCGAAAATATTGAATACATTCTTGATATCATGGTCACGAGTCTGATCTAATGCTAGCACCATACCATTTTTTCACTGGACAACAATTATGTCATATACATATATATATATATATATGTATGTATGGGGTGTATGAAAGGTTGAAAAAATGGAAACATTGTAGGGTGGAGGTGAGTGGACGAAATTAAAAGAGATGAATTATAGAGGGAGGGAGGGGTCAAAGTGGGAGAAAAGTAGGTACTGTTAGAGAGAGACTAGAGAGAGAAAGAAAGACCCAACACCCAAATCAAATCAAAATCAAATCAAATAAGATCAGCTACTCTGATGAAATAAGGCATTTTCATTTCATTTCAATTCACAATTCACAATTCCTAATTCATCATTCATATTCATTCATCCATCCTCATCACTCCTCACTCTCTCCTCTCCTGTAAATATGAATAATAATAATAATAATAATAATATGGCATAGCCACACCCTCAGCCACAAACAAAACGACATTACTGCGATCACAAGAACCTCTTTTCTTCCTTCCATCATCACTGCTACACTCACAGATCACTCTCTCTCTCTCTCTCTCTCTCTCTCTCTCTAGCTCCCTCTCTCTCTGCTCTCTTCACAAGAAGATCTCAACTATCATTTCTGGTGGGTTTATTTTAAGTTCATCATCATTCTCTTCCTTCCATTTCTTCTCAAAACAAATTAATTCTTGCTATTACATACATAAAAGTGTAGGGAACTGATCCTTGGCTACACAAAGTTGAGGGAAAGAAGAAGACCTGCTTCTATTCCTGTCTGCCTGTGCCTGTCTATATATACACATGATCTGCTCCTGATGGTTGCTTATTATTTTTTTAATTACACTTTTTTCTTTTCTTTTTTTTTTCAGTATTCTAAATTTTTTTATTTTTTTTAATCATGCTAGTGGTTTCTGTGTTGTTCTTTTGGATCCCAACAAACAAATTAAAGGCAGTAGCAGTAGTACTGCTAATGGCAGGAGAAACGAGTCCATCAACACCAACCACCACATTTTTAGTTTCATAATGCCAATGGTAAGGTGGGCTTTTCCTTTCTTTCGAATATTTCATATATACTTATGGAATTCTCATGATTTATTTGATTTCTCTAACCTAATTGTTTTAAAAAAAAAAAAGAGGGAGCACATTTCGCTTTCGAATCATCCTAAAGGAAAGGATTTCGATGGATTCCAAATATTTGTTATTTATATGAGTTTGGATATTCTTTTGCTTGTTTCTTACCATAAATTTAATGCTGCTGATCGATCTAATTTCCTTAACTGAACAGTTTGAGTTGCCCATTGGAATTCCCTAATTACATAATCGATCTTTTTGTGGTCATGATCCATTAGCAGGAGAAAATGTCGTCTGAGAATAATAATATTAATAACAATATCATGAGGATGGAAGAACCAGAAAGTGATGGTGAATTATTGTTAATGGCTACTGCCAATGAAGAATCGATTATGAGCACCAGCAATTTTAGTACGTCTATTTCAGATCAAGCAGATAAAGAAAAAGAACAGGGTTGTAAAGGGGAAGATTCCTCTCTGGTTAATCCATCCTCCATTGATGATGATGAAGGAAGAAGAAGATCCTCAGCAGCTACTTCAAAAGATCATACCGGGAAGAAGAAGGCTAAGGTAGTTCGGAAATTGTCGATTACTCGAACCTCACTCTATCGTGTTATGTTTGAATCGTCGTGCACAGGTCGATTGGACGCCGGAGCTACACCGGAAATTCGTCGAAGCAGTCGAGCATATCGGATTGGATAAAGCCGTGCCGTCGAAGATCTTGGAACTTATGGGAACCGATTGTCTCACTCGCCATAATGTTGCGAGCCATCTTCAAGTAATCACATTATAATCTTTTCATCACCGCGCAGCGATGAAAGCTCGCGTTGATTATTTGTGTCGCTGTTTTTTGCGCAGAAATATCGAACGCATCACAAGAATTTGCTAGCTCAAGAAGCTGAGGTCGCGAGCCTGAGGCAGAGACGGCGAGTTTATGGAACTTCAGCTAGCGCGGCGCCTAACGGAAATTCGAATTCTTGGGGTGTTCCGACAACCGGATTCCCTCCCGTCAAACCGACGCCGCATTTTCCGGCACTCCCTGTTTGGGGTTATCCGTCTTCCGGCCAATCGTGGAGGTACATGTGGCCGGATCATCGAGCTTATCCGACGCAACCTCCGGTTTGGGCGCCGGCGCCGGGTTCTTGGTATTGCCACCACCAAAATGTGAGTATTTCAAATTTTTTTTGAAAATCGAAAATGTGCGCATCGTTATAACCAGCTCGCGCATAATGCAGGTGATCGCATCAGGGATGCCGTGTTTCCCGCAATGCGCGTCGCCGGTAATTAATGTTAAAAGATCATGTCACCTAAAAGTTTAAGTTTACAGAAAAATATATCATTAATTACATTTGAATATTAATTATTATACAAAAACAAAATACAAATTAAGAAAAAAATACAAAAATATTTCATTAGTGTCTTATTATCATAACATAAAGATATTTTTAATGTTAAGCACAATGACGCAAAAAGTAAATGTGATACCATGTTAAATCACCGATAATTATTCAATAATTATCGAATTTGATCGATTTACATGAATTGATAATCGCAGATGTTCGCCAATCCGGCCGTTTTGGGACTACAATCTACGTCGACGGCATACAGTGTGCACGCCGGAATTGGTGTACCGGCGGGAAAGACACTTCCCCGGCCGCCACTCGATTCAATTCCGGTGAGATTTTCTTAGCTCCTCCTCGGCTGGGTGTCTTGGAATGTTCGATCCATGTCAATGTTTCTGAAATGATGAATGTTTTAGCAGTCGAACGAGAGCTTAGATGCGGCCATAGGAGAAGTTTTATCGAAGCCGTGGTTGCCGCTGCCCCTCGGGCTGAAGCCTCCGTCCGTCGACGGTATCTTCACGGAGCTGCAGCGTCAAGGTATATCTAAAATACCTCCCAACTGTGCTCTGTAATATATATATATATATATATACACATTCTTATTTTCCCAGAATTCTTCAGTTTATTGAAATTTTTTGTTAATCTGCAGTCAATTGTGTGTGTGAGTGATTATGCTTGTATATATAAATATGGCTCTTGCACTGAGGAAGTTTATTTATCACATTAACAACAAATTAAATAGAAATAAACAGTACAAGATATGTTCATATAAATACAGGATATGACTTAATAATGGCAAATTATGTATTTATTTATTTATTTTATTTTACTTTTTTGTGTGATGATTTGTTTTTTAAATCTATATTGTATTTAAATTTTGAAAATATCCAAATTCCAAATACAAAAAAGAATATCAAAAAAGATTTTCGGTCCTTTGGCACATATTTTCCAACATTACATATAAAGTCAATCTTTATCTAGGAAGTTTTTTTATTATGAATATTTATTTATATTATATATCAAAGCACTTAATTCAAATTTTTATTATTTTTAAATTTAAAATTCAAAAGTTAAATAAGTAACAGATATATTCTTTGATTTGTATTTAATTTTATATTTTAATTTAAATAATAATTTAATATGATTAAAAAATATTATATTTTACCCGTACTTTTTACTCACTGTAAATATAATATTAATATTCCTTAAATTCCGTATCAAACACAATTTAAACTATAGTATTTTTTTTCTAAATCTTTTATAATAAAAGTATAAACATAATAATTATGACCATCTTTTCAATCCTCTATTATCTGCAACTAAATTGAACACTCTAAATTTTTAAAAGCAATTTTCTATCCATTTATATATAATTTATAATTTACTTGTTTCATTAATTTATTCTGTAGATCTGAAGATATAGATTAATTACGTGAGACAATAATTTTATGTCTATAGGGAAAAAATTGTGGTGCTAAATAATACTATAATTCAACAAATTTCATAAGTCAATTTTTTGATATAATTGAGCTTAATTTTAGGACGTTTTGTAATAGAAATATACGAAAAAAAAATCTAAAGTTTTATTAACGAAATCGAGTTAAAACATAAAATATTAGACTAATTTTAGTTAGGCTCAGCCCCAATCAACTCGGAAAAAGTAAAAATCGACACACGCTAGCGACTTACACAAATACATCGGCCCGAAACCCACAATAAAAAGACAAAAAGAAACCCCCACAAAACATAGCGAGACATACAACAACACCTCAAGGCTACCAAGTTAAACGAGCTCCTTGCGGTTACAAACAACAAAACAGAGAGCAAATGTGCCAAGGAAGCTCCACACAAAAGTAGGAAGAAGGCACCGCCGTAAAAACGCCGAAAAGTCACTGAAAATTTGTGTAAGAGTGAGAGAATGAGAAGGTTAGAGAGGAAAGCAAGTTTGAGAGAGAGAGAGAGGAAGTGTGAGAGTAATGACTGCGCCCTCTCTCTCGTATATATACTTAGGTCAACTAGCAACGAATGGCCAAGATCCAATCGCCAAATCAGACGATCACGCTTCATCTAAGAAAGACGCGGAGACGGATCAGGGTCACATGAGGACGCGGAGCTCCAGCGAGTAAAGGTTGTGGGTTCGGATCATGGTTTATGGGTCGTAGGCTCGGATCATAGTTCGCGGGCTTGTGATGTGGGTCAAGGCCAATATGATATTTGGACTGCATAGTGTGTATTGTGTATCATTGGGGTGGATCCCAAAGGACTATAAAATCCAACATGTTTTAATGTATAAATATTTTAAGAAATTATACTATGATACAATATGCTCAATATAAACGTTATTCTGTTAAATAAAAATAATAATAACAGTAAAATATAAAGTAATAATTTTTAAAAAAATTAATAAATTAATTAATTATGGATATGGCATTCAGCACACTATTTTTTTTATTATTTGTTTTATTGTAAATTTAAAAATAGAGCTAGAATTTTGAATAATAAAAATTAATAAATATTCAATATGATATAAATAAGTGTTTATGTGATATCTAAAATTTTTAATTACTTTCTAATATAATATATAAGATATTTGATTTGATATTTTACTATTGAAAATTAGTTAATAATGAGATTTAATTTAGAATTTGATTTTTATATTTCATTAAAAAAATTTATTTATCACTATTATTAAGAGTGAAAATATCAATTTGCTCAAATAATGCAGGTACCGTATGAAAAAAATACTAAAGTGTCAAAATTATTGTATATCGTAAATTTTTATATGGTATGATATCGTACCGAACATTTTCAGTACAACAATTGCATATACTTTTAGCATTGTTGGTATAATATAAACCGAAATTATCAATACAGTTGATATTTTAGTATTTGATATATTGGTTTATATCAACAATTTAGTATATTGATACTAAAATAATTAATTTTCTAATATATTCTTAAAATTTTAAAATTATTTTTAATTTTTATATTTCAACTTAAAATATTATATTTTGATACCATACATGTAATTCCATTAGAAATGACTCGATATTGTATTAAGATAATACCGAACTATATTATATACCACACCAAATTTTTTGGTATATTTAAAAAAAAAAACAATCGATACCATAAAAAAAAAGTTTGGTATACTGAAATTTGGCATTTTCGGTATTTTTTTTAGTGCAGTATGTGTTATTTTTGTAGTTCAATATTTTTTGATCTATAAATTCGGTATACCAAATTATTGGTACAATAACTCATTATGATAAAATAGCATACTAAAAATTTTGGTACTATATATAAAATATGTGTTACTAATTTTGGTATGTAGTATCGAACTATCCCTACCAACAATCAAATTCGAAAAATTTGATGTTTTATTTATATTAAAATTTTTAGTATTACTACTATTATTTTTGTAGTTAAATTATTACAATTAATTTTATTTTTTTTTATCTAATTCTATAATTTACAAACAATAATAATATTTTTTTAAAATAAAATAATTTCAATAAATAAAATTTTAAATTTAAATAAAATAAAATAAAATAAAAAATATTTCAACTTTTATTTCAATATTTCATCAAATAAAAATAGTTAAAATAACATTTTATTATATATATATATATTACATTAACTAATTCACACTAATTAATTATATAAATCAAATTTTCTTAAATTCTGCGGAGAGGAGAAGAAGCTACTAATTTCACCTGCCAGAGAGGGAGTATAAAATAGCAGATAATTTACATTAATATAATATAATTGTTTCGTATAATCGGCAAGACATGCCACACAACACTATCATTGATTTCACTACATCAAATATAATTTCAAAGCACATAGCACACGTATGCTTCGAAACTATGTGTGGTGTCTGTTTTTAATTCAAGTGTCGTTTTGACCTACTAGGGACCTAACCCCCCATTTATAATAATATACAAAAGATATTGGCTTTGTTTTTTATTTCAATTTTTTAGCATATAGTCTCATTGTTCCTAATAAACACATAATCGAATAATAACTTCATATCCAACTGTTATTATTTTCACCTAAAAGGCACAAAACAAAAACAATGAACACACCTTCCAAGTTTATGGTGCAAGTTTCATTCTACATTCTAAAAACATAAGATGGGCATAAAGAGTTGCTACGACATGTTCCATTTCTCATTGTATCTTCAACAACGCACTCTCTATACAAGCAATACAGATACAGTTTCTTGCACTAAGCAAAATCCTTAACCATAACCACCATCAACATCAACATCAACATCAAAGATCAAACCCCTCTTCCAATCCAGCATCAATTTCAATCATATTGCAAAAACATCAAATTAAGGTTCAGAGTGTAGCAAAACTAGGTGGATTTTCTGTAAGAGCTTGCTTCTCTTATCCATCCATCATCCAACTTGCTTAGTGAAAAATTACCATCAGCTTGAGGAAACTACCCTACACTACAATAAACTATTCCAATTGATCATAAAGAAAGAATGCACATTTGTACAAGGCAATGAATTGATCAAGTTATTGTTATACCATCAAATAATTTTCACTAAAGACTCCATATAGGTGAAGGTGCATTCAGAATCACAAGAATTCAATCTTTTTAACAAGCCAAGTAAATCCCCAGATGATCAGAGATAAGAATTTCATCAGATGCAGAAACGATGAACACATATTTCTCATAGATTGTAGGAATCGCAGAGACGCCCAATTTATATAGCCCTTGTGTAATTCAAATCAAAGCAGAAACAGAAACGCAGTGCGCATAAAAGCAAATCAAAATTACTCTCATTGAGGAGTGGATAATTTACCCTAACCTAATCGAGCTCCTTCTGAACTTTAATTCCCATGGAATTGGCAGTCCCAATGATGGACTTCGAAATGGACTCGAGCGACATGTACTGGCAGTAAGGATCGGCCTGCTTGATCTTGGCTATCTCGTACACGTGCTTCAGAGTGATTGTAGAGGCGGCTACGTGACCGGGGCGGCTACTGCCGGACTCGATCCCCGCCGCCTTCTTCAAGTACCACGTAACAGAGGGAGACTTCACAATGAACTCGAAGGTATTGTCCGTAAAGGCGGTTATGGTGACGGCCATAGGAGTCTCAGGTTTGTATTTCTGGGTTCGGGCGTTGAAGTCCTTGCAGAACGCCATCAGATTCAGCCTGTACTGACCCAAGGCAGGACCTACCGGCGGCGCGGGCTTCGCCCCTCCCGCCGGCACCGTCAGGCGGATTGTCGCCGCCACCGGGCGCCTCGTGAGAATCTCTTTCAACGTTGCCATCTTCGCGACGGAGGCTGCAAAATGCGGCGCCCCATTTAAGATAGTTTTGAGCCTAATAGTTGGACCATCAGGCCCAATTCACGTCACAGGGGCCCAAATGTTTAATTAATCCATCAGGTAAAAGTTAATGAAGAGTAGTAAAAGTTAAGGTATAATTTGATGATAAAGTTTATATCTTATATGCATAGGGTTGTGCGTTCAATTCCTAATTAGACTATTAGAATACAACTTTTATTAAATTAATCTAAAAAAAAAAGGAAAAAATAATTTAAAATTAAAAAATTAGATCCACCCGACATGACCCAATTTCAAATGGAATTGAGCTTGGGCCTAACTGTTCAGGCCCATTTAAAAACCGTGTTGGGCCGACCCTCTCTCATGAGTCATGACACCTATTTATTTGTTTTTTTAATTAATGTTTTGTTTTACATGTAATTGCAATTTAATCTTAATTAAAATAATTACAAATCAAAACAGGCAAAATAATTGAATATTCTTCTGAGGGCAGAGAGGTCTATGGTTTATTAAAAATGATTTATCTGGTGGTATAGAAGTTGGACTTGTGAGGTATACAATATTTTTCTTATATTTTTTGAGAAGCAATAAACATCATTTTTCATACTTTTACATACTTCATATTTTTTTATATTTTTGCCCAAAGCAATAAACATTCATATTTTTTATATTAATATTTTTATATAAAAGTAATTGTTACATATAAGATTATATACGAAAATAATGTTAATATGATTTTTTAAAAATGATATATATATATATTTTATAAATTTTTAAAGAGGAAGATTGATCACCACATAAGAAGAACCTGCATGATCTTTAAAAAAAAAATACATTATTAATTAATAATGCTAAAAAATAATTTGAAAATACATGTAAACAAATGAGTTTTTATGAATACATGTATTTCTATAATCATATGAAAGCATTCAACAAATGACTAAAATATATTTTCTCCGTCCACCTCTAAGGATTATATTTACTTTTTTGCGTCATTGTACTAACTTTAAAGATATCTTTATATTTATATAATTTGTTTTTGTACAAATGTCATTTTCTTAGTACTATAAGACACTAATGAAAGTATTTTTGTAATTCTTTTTTTAATTTGTACTACATTTTTATATAATAATTAATATTTAAAGATCAACACGTATAAAGTAAATAGGACTCTCAGAGCGGGACGGAGATAATATATTTTTATGAGTCTTAATGAATACATTCCAGTCAACATATTAAATATAATCAACATTGCGCTCGTAACAAAGTAATATATAATATACTCCTTCTGTCCCATAACAAATTATTCATTTTTTTTATTTTGGTCCGTCCCATAACAAAGTATTCATTTCATTTTTAAGTAATTGTACTATCTACTTAACACTACAAATACCCTTATAACTTAGAATATATTACACAAATGTTATTATCTTTATATCACACAATACTAATAAGGTTATTTTAGTCATTTCTACTTTATTCCTACTATAATCAATATAATATTAATATACCTTAAACTACGTGCAAAAAATAAATAAATACTTCCTTATAGGACGAAAAAAATATTAAATATAATCAACATTGTACTCATAACACAGTATCTAGTACATTAGATATGAATTTACAATATGTATGTAAAATAGAATTAAAAATACATATTAATACAATATATACTAATATTTTATATATTATGTATTATTTGTAATACTTCCATATAATATTTATAATAGTTTCATGTGTTACTTAGACTATCAGTATGATGCTGATAAATTTCCAATAAGAACCCTAACTAATATGGAAGAAAATTAGGTGTAAATGCAATTACAAAATTATACTTCATTCGTCCCTTAACAATCTATCTATTTTTTCATTAAGTATCTATTTTTTTATAGTAATTCTATCATCCACCTAACATTACAAATCATTCCAATTTACAATATATTACACAAATGTCATTACTTTTATAACATACAATTCTAATAGGGTTAATTTAGTCTTTTTACTTTTATTTCTACTTTATTCCAATGTAATACTAATATTTCCAAAATTCCGTACAAAAAACAAATAAATATATAGATATGCGACGGAGGAAATATTTACATAATTGTTAGATGAACGTTATATTTAATCTAATGATCTAATGATTCCTAATAAATTCAACATCACATTGATATATTTACTGCATCAATATAAAAACAACATATTATTATTATATGTAAATATTTCAAAAACAAATATAGTATTAGCTTTAAACAATAAATATATATATAGTTCAAAATATGTCTTTCATGGTGGATGCACTTGAGATGAAGTAGGTCACAAGACTCTATTTAATTTAATTATTATTATTTTTTTCTTAAGTCTCTTCTTATTATTTCTATATATTGATTTATTTTTTAATATTATTTTTGTATTATTTATTTCTAAACTTAATCTTAATTATAATCAACTTTCAACCTCTTAATTTTTCTTTATTTTTATACTTAATTTAACATTCTATTTGTCTTCGAGGAAGTTGTCTTATTATTCGCCTCCGGCTCCTTCTCACATTTATTGTCTTTATCTTCTCCAACGTTGCATTTTTTTTCGCTTGCTTCATTGTCGTCTTCCAAATTCTTAAATAAGCTTCGTCGTCATCCCATGACAAATATCTTCGTAACATCACATTTTTTTCTACGGTTTTATTAGTTGTTCCTTTAATTAAGAAAAACGTTTGGATTCGTGCTACCATCATTCCCTTACATGGTCGTTAGAAATGGATTATTTAACGGTTGATCGACAAGAGTCAAATTATCTTACGTTCGTATAAAACATTATATCCCCTAAATCCTAAACCTATCTCACCTAAATAAATATATATATATATATATCAAATAAAAATTATGGGACAAATCCAAATGAATTGGAGAAGATGATGTTGATGATGATGCTTATTAAATGAAGATTGAAGTTCATATTTAATATAACTAATTAATTTTTATCAACATACATATAAGAGTATCATTGGCTAGCATAAAATAGCTTTCTAGCAACATTGAGAATCATTAAACATTTGTTATGATAATTTTGATGTGATTGAGATTTACTTAAAGACTAAAATAATTTATTTAATTTTCGAATTATAAATAATAAAAGTTATATAGGAAGTCTAATTAAAACATGATACACATAAATATTAAAACATAGTTGATTAATTAACTCCAAGTAGAAAAATCTATTGTAGCATACTTAGACAAATAAAATCACAACTTTTCTTATTTTGATGACATGGTCTTCTCTTATAGTAAGTAAATGTTAGCATAAAATTAAATCCAAAACCTTTTAATCATATTGGGAAAAAAAAAAAAAGGAAAGAAAAGAAAGAGAGAACATCAAGTTTACTTCCATTCAAATCCCCGACGTCTCCAGGTTACCTGTCATACATAGTTCGCCTAGTGTAATTTGTCTTATCAGACCTAGTTTGCAAGGTACTTTGACGAGGGTTTACCCAATGCACACTTTCGGATAGTGGCTGCGAATTTTCACGTCATTAAAAAAATAAAATGAACACTACTATAAAAAAAAAAAAAAAAAAAAAAAAAAAGGAAACGAACACTACTAACAATTTCATTAATACACTAATTGGAATAACAATTGTCTTCTCCTTACATGAATAGCTTCATGTAAAATCAAAATAATGAATGGGAACAAGTAATTCGAAATCTTTTCCTTTCACATGCCATTTCTTACATGTTAATTGAACAATATCTTGATCCTTCTTCCTTCAATTTTTGAGCTCCTTTAAACATCTTTAATTAAATTTTACTGGGCCTATATATAGTCATATGTCCCAAAAAAAAAAAAAAAAAAAAAAAAAAAAGAAAGAAAGAAAGTTACATTGGTGGATTGAGGTTTGAAATTAGGTATTGATTTGAAATTTTGTTTAAATATTGTTAAATATCATATGAAGTGAACAATGGTGATTCCAATATGAAATCATTACAAAACAAAAATACTCAAATCTAAAATAGGACATATTAATTGGGAATTTAGATAGTTTTTTAAGATCAATATAGCATATTGTTACATTCTTATATTAAATTGCATCAAAACACGGGCGTGTTAGTGCAATATTCATATGGCAGTATATGGAATTCCATAATATATCTATAAGAATAATATTAATAAAATAGTAATTAATGTGACGTTGGGACCAAACTTTTATTTTTGCTCAGTTATAAATAATAATATTAAAGTAAATTGATTATGGGTGAACAGGGAAAGTTTAAAATTGATGTAGGATTAAATCGATTTAGACCGTCTATTTTAGGATGAAATTGTATAAATAGGGGAGAGTCCTTAGTTAATTTGTAAATAATCTAAATTAGAAAAAAATTTAAAAAAAAAAGTTATATTTTTTATTTATATTTTAATTAAAAATGTATTTAAATTTAATAATATTATAATAAAAAAATATGATATATACAAAAATTTATATTAAAAAGCTAAAAATTCGAAAGAAAGAAACTACTATCACCCCATCTAGTGCCAAAAGATTGGTTGTCTCATGTTCGTCTCGGCCACACAGAAAATATTGCTGAAGTTTCCAGCGGAGATACTGGGCGCAATCAGCTATCGATCAACCCAAAAGATAATGATGAACGAAGATGGGGATATGTCAAGCCGGATTGCTTAATAATTAAGTAGCCTAATCGCTTGTCAGTTCTCTTCCGTGTACTCGGGATTCTCTTTTAAGATGACAAATCCCTCAAGGATAGGTGATACAGGGACATATCTGCAGCAGCACAATTGGTATCAATCAGAATGGGACGTTAACTTTGGTTATAGAATGAACAATTGATGTAACAATTAAATGAACATGGATCTTACTTCTCGGATGCAAGCTCTGCTCTATCACCGGCAGACAAGAGAACAGGAGTTGAGTGGGTCTGGAAGCCCGTTATGGTCTTGGGACGACCAGCTTGGCCGACAACATCGACAGCTTGGCCCACACGGACAGGCACTGACAGAGGTTTCAAGTTTTCATCCACGGTCAACAGCATCCTTGGCTGCCGAGGAAGACACTAGGCGTTAGCAGGGGTGATAGCAAGAAAGTACGAAGGGAACATGTACAAAAAGGCAGTAGACACACTATACCTGCATGGCAAGAACAAGGAAGTATAGAACATAATGATATTTCCCAAGGATTATGGCCTTCATATCAAGGCACGCGTGGGTCAGTATTACTAGTCCTGCCAGTGATGTCCTAGAAGACGACAGAATGCAGGTCAAGTCAATATAGAAGACAATCAAGACACATAATGCAGTGGACTAAAAGAAAATCAACATAGGAATAAATTGTGACTCGCAAGAAAGTCATCAGAGAACTATATTAAGTATCCCTTCGTCGGATCTATGATTTTACATTCTTTTTTGAGCAAACATTGAGTGCTTGTCCAGTGCAACAGATGTAGGAACTAAAAATAAAATGATTCTCATAGTTTATGTTTAGATTGGTATGGTTCCGAAAAACATTTGAAAATTTAAAACCTTTCACTATTCTCATAGTTTATATTCAAGGGTTTGGTTTCTTGAATATGTTCACGAAATCAATTTTACTACATTTTTGCAGACATTAAACACTATTCTCTCCTACAATAAATCTATTTACCTTCACTGCATTGCTACGTGGGTAGTTATTAGCACTTTAAACATTCTCACATAAAATATACATATCTAATATTTAAAATCCACATAATATATACAAATTAATTGATCTATTGCAAAATTAAGGAATATGACAATTGAAGGTGTCATGTTCTCATGGGATAGTCATTAGTGGTCAACTTACGGAGACAGCAGGAATCGTTCAGAATGATATGGAGAAAGCGTCAACAACCCCTTTCCTAGATGGACAAGACCTTGAGCAATTCGCACCTGCATAATGTGCAAATATATTGCATTAGATTTTATTAGTAATATTTCATTAAATGTGTATCAATAGAAGATCTTGGTAATTTCTCAAATTGAATCCATACACAAAAAAGAAGGCTGGCATCTTTGTAGTAATAGCTCGACAAATTGCGAAGCATTCCAGCTATTCTTGCATTGTTGGTTCCAGCGCCTATCAAACCCAATGAAATGATGGCAGCCTACATTGAATGTATCAATTTAAATAAATCATCATTTCCACACAAAATCATGAACAATGTGAACTGAAAGAACCTTGCCTGCCAATGTGTAACATTACCATTGCAACTTCTGTGTCTGCATCATGGCTGAGCCTGCTTAATGTGTCCATAACATTGACCTGTTCACAGAACCAGAGGTCAAACAAGTAAAGCATATAACAAAAAAGGGGTAATTAAGCCTTTGCCAAGTATTGTTGAATCATGTACACCTCCGCTTCCGATCAAAAAATAAAAAATAAAAAATACACCTCTGTATTCTGAAACATAATTAAGAAAGTTCACAAAAAAGAGAGCACTCAATGGCATACTAGTTATGCCATTCAATAGCAGTATCAGGCAGTTTTCACTTCCAAGAAATGCACATGTCATAGCACAAGAAGAAAGTTTCAGCCAGTGCCCACGTTGTGGATTTGGCTTGAAACTTAAAAGCTTATCAGAGGAGTGGAGCAAGATAATATATCTCTGAATTGGATAAGACAGAACGTCATGAATTTGATCTATAAATTCGGTATACCAAATTATTGGTACAATAACTCATTATGATAAAATAGCATACTAAAAATTTTGGTAAGATATATAAAATATGTGTTATTAATTTTGGTACGTAGTATCGAACTATCCTTATCAACAATCAAATTCGAAAAATTTGATGTTTTATTTATATTAAAATTTTTAGTATTACTACGGTTATTTTTGTAGTTAAATTATTACAATTAATTTTATTTTTTTATCTAATTCTATAATTTACAATCAATATAATAATATTTTTTTAAAAAATAAAATAATTTCAATAAATAAAATAAAATAAAATAAAAAATATTTCAATTTTTATTTCAATATTTCATCAAATAAAAATAGTTAAAATAATATTTTATTACATATATATTACATTAATTAATTATATAAATCAAATTTTCTTAAATTCCGCGCGCCGCTACTAATTTCACCTGGCAGAGAGGGAGTATAAAATAGCAGATAATTTATATTAATATAATATAATTGTTTCGTATAATCGGCAAGACATGCCACACAACACTATCATTGATTTCACTACATCAAATATAATTTCAAAGCACATAGCACACGTATGCTTTGAAACTATGTGTGGTGTCTGTTTAAATTCAAGTGTCGTTTTGACCTACTAGGGACCTAACCCCCCATTTATAATAATATACAAAAGATATTGGCTTTGTTTTTTATTTCAATTTTTTAGCATATAGTCTCATTGTTCCTAATAAACACATAATCGAATAATAACTTCATATCCAACTGTTATTATTTTCACCTAAAAGGCACAAAACAAAAACAATGAACACACCTTCCAAGTTTATGGTGCAAGTTTCATTCTACATTCTAAAAACATGAGATGGGCATAAAGAGTTGCTACGACATGTTCCATTTCTCATTGTATCTTCAACAACGCACTCTCTATACAAGCAATACAGATACAGTTTCTTGCACTAAGCAAAATCCTTAACCATAACCACCATCAACATCAACATCAACATCAAAGATCAAACCCCTCTTCCAATCCAGCATCAATTTCAATCATATTGCAAAAACATCAAATTAAGGTTCAGAGTGTAGCAAAACTAGGTGGATTTTCTGTAAGAGCTTGCTTCTCTTATCCATCCATCATCCAACTTGCTTAGTGAAAAATTACCATCAGCTTGAGGAAACTACCCTACACTACAATAAACTATTCCAATTGATCATAAAGAAAGAATGCACATTTGTACAAGGCAATGAATTGATCAAGTTATTGTTATACCATCAAATAATTTTCACTAAAGACTCCATATAGGTGAAGGTGCATTCAGAATCACAAGAATTCAATCTTTTTAACAAGCCAAGTAAATCCCCAGATGATCAGAGATAAGAATTTCATCAGATGCAGAAACGATGAACACATATTTCTCATAGATTGTAGGAATCGCAGAGACGCCCAATTTATATAGCCCTTGTGTAATTCAAATCAAAGCAGAAACAGAAACGCAGTGCGCATAAAAGCAAATCAAAATTACTCTCATTGAGGAGTGGATAATTTACCCTAACCTAATCGAGCTCCTTCTGAACTTTAATTCCCATGGAATTGGCAGTCCCAATGATGGACTTCGAAATGGACTCGAGCGACATGTACTGGCAGTAAGGATCGGCCTGCTTGATCTTGGCTATCTCGTACACGTGCTTCAGAGTGATTGTAGAGGCGGCTACGTGACCGGGGCGGCTACTGCCGGACTCGATCCCCGCCGCCTTCTTCAAGTACCACGTAACAGAGGGAGACTTCACAATGAACTCGAAGGTATTGTCCGTAAAGGCGGTTATGGTGACGGCCATAGGAGTCTCAGGTTTGTATTTCTGGGTTCGGGCGTTGAAGTCCTTGCAGAACGCCATCAGATTCAGCCTGTACTGACCCAAGGCAGGACCTACCGGCGGCGCGGGCTTCGCCCCTCCCGCCGGCACCGTCAGGCGGATTGTCGCCGCCACCGGGCGCCTCGTGAGAATCTCTTTCAACGTTGCCATTTTCGCGACGGAGGCTGCAAAATGCGGCGCCCCATTTAAGATAGTTTTGGGCCTAATAGTTGGACCATCAGGCCCAATTAACGTCACAAGGGCCCAAATGTTTAATTAATCCATCATCAGCCATCTGTAAACTACAATAAGACTACACATTATATAATTATTATTTTCCATTGTAAGCAAGCCCCTGTAAAAAAAATTCATATTACACACTTCCTCTCATTTATACTATTCACTTTTTCTTTCCCAAAATATCAATCAAATATTAACTTTTTTTTTTTTTTTCAAACTTTTAAAATTCCAAAAACCTCCAACAATTTCTATCTAAACAAAAAAAAATCAACAGCTTCAATAAGAAAGCCCTGAAAAAAATAAAAAAATAAAAAAATAGCAAGCAAACACATAGCAGTGCACGTTTTTGTGAATTCAACTTTAGGATCAACACTTGAAAGGAAAATGGGAGGTGTTCATACATGATAATAATGAGATGAAACGTTAATCAGTTGACAAACAATATAGGATTCATTTCAGTGCACATTTGTCAACTATCCTTAGCTAAAAATTCGAAAGAAAGAAACTACTATCACCCCATCTAGTGCCAAAAGATTGGTTGTCTCATGTTCGTCTCGGCCACACAGAAAATATTGCTGAAGTTTCCAGCGGAGATACTGGGCGCAATCAGCTATCGATCAACCCAAAAGATAATGATGAACGAAGATGGGGATATGTCAAGCCGGATTGCTTAATAATTAAGTAGCCTAATCGCTTGTCAGTTCTCTTCCGTGTACTCGGGATTCTCTTTTAAGATGACAAATCCCTCAAGGATAGGTGATACAGGGACATATCTGCAGCAGCACAATTGGTATCAATCAGAATGGGACGTTAACTTTGGTTATAGAATGAACAATTGATGTAACAATTAAATGAACATGGATCTTACTTCTCGGATGCAAGCTCTGCTCTATCACCGGCAGACAAGAGAACAGGAGTTGAGTGGGTCTGGAAGCCCGTTATGGTCTTGGGACGACCAGCTTGGCCGACAACATCGACAGCTTGGCCCACACGGACAGGCACTGACAGAGGTTTCAAGTTTTCATCCACGGTCAACAGCATCCTTGGCTGCCGAGGAAGACACTAGGCGTTAGCAGGGGTGATAGCAAGAAAGTACGAAGGGAACATGTACAAAAAGGCAGTAGACACACTATACCTGCATGGCAAGAACAAGGAAGTATAGAACATAATGATATTTCCCAAGGATTATGGCCTTCATATCAAGGCACGCGTGGGTCAGTATTACTAGTCCTGCCAGTGATGTCCTAGAAGACGACAGAATGCAGGTCAAGTCAATATAGAAGACAATCAAGACACATAATGCAGTGGACTAAAAGAAAATCAACATAGGAATAAATTGTGACTCGCAAGAAAGTCATCAGAGAACTATATTAAGTATCCCTTCGTCGGATCTATGATTTTACATTCTTTTTTGAGCAAACATTGAGTGCTTGTCCAGTGCAACAGATGTAGGAACTAAAAATAAAATGATTCTCATAGTTTATGTTTAGATTGGTATGGTTCCGAAAAACATTTGAAAATTTAAAACCTTTCACTATTCTCATAGTTTATATTCAAGGGTTTGGTTTCTTGAATATGTTCACGAAATCAATTTTACTACATTTTTGCAGACATTAAACACTATTCTCTCCTACAATAAATCTATTTACCTTCACTGCATTGCTACGTGGGTAGTTATTAGCACTTTAAACATTCTCACATAAAATATACATATCTAATATTTAAAATCCACATAATATATACAAATTAATTGATCTATTGCAAAATTAAGGAATATGACAATTGAAGGTGTCATGTTCTCATGGGATAGTCATTAGTGGTCAACTTACGGAGACAGCAGGAATCGTTCAGAATGATATGGAGAAAGCGTCAACAACCCCTTTCCTAGATGGACAAGACCTTGAGCAATTCGCACCTGCATAATGTGCAAATATATTGCATTAGATTTTATTAGTAATATTTCATTAAATGTGTATCAATAGAAGATCTTGGTAATTTCTCAAATTGAATCCATACACAAAAAAGAAGGCTGGCATCTTTGTAGTAATAGCTCGACAAATTGCGAAGCATTCCAGCTATTCTTGCATTGTTGGTTCCAGCGCCTATCAAACCCAATGAAATGATGGCAGCCTACATTGAATGTATCAATTTAAATAAATCATCATTTCCACACAAAATCATGAACAATGTGAACTGAAAGAACCTAGCCTGCCAATGTGTAACATTACCATTGCAACTTCTGTGTCTGCATCATGGCTGAGCCTGCTTAATGTGTCCATAACATTGACCTGTTCACAGAACCAGAGGTCAAACAAGTAAAGCATATAACAAAAAAGGGGTAATTAAGCCTTTGCCAAGTATTGTTGAATCATGTACACCTCCGCTTCCGATCAAAAAATAAAAAATAAAAAATACACCTCTGTATTCTGAAACATAATTAAGAAAGTTCACAAAAAAGAGAGCACTCAATGGCATACTAGTTATGCCATTCAATAGCAGTATCAGGCAGTTTTCACTTCCAAGAAATGCACATGTCATAGCACAAGAAGAAAGTTTCAGCAAGTGCCCTCGTTGTGGATTTGGCTTGAAACTTAAAAGCTTATCAGAGGAGTGGAGCAAGATAATATATCTCTGAATTGGATAAGACAGAACGTCATGAATTTATACCTCTAACTTAGATCATATTGTAACAAGAATCACAAGATCAAGAGTCATCAGCTAATATTACCTTTGGATTTGAAATGCAAAGGAGGCCCAGAGCCAAGGGGACAGCCCTTCTAATGTTCTGCTCTCCATATTGCAACAGATGTTCCAATGATCGAATAGCCATTTCAAGTCCCAGCTCTTCTGCCATTGCCACCATAGCAATTCCAAGAACAGCGGGCCCCTGGTATGCTTCCCCCTTCTCATGATGCTGGGCACACTGACCAAGGAAATGTTGCACCTGTAACAAGGAAAGGCAGTTAGAAACTCAATTGGCAAGGAAAAAATGTTACCGCAACTGTTTACAACCTTGAGAACATTGCCAGTTCCTGCATATGCACATGAAAGCAGGATCATGTCACAATGTTTCCTAATCTTTTCATTAAACGTCTTTGAAACCTCAGTTGTAGCTTCGACATTGTCCTGTCACAGAGGGTATGGAGTGTTAGAACAGTAAAAGGCCAAGGATTAACGCCTTAAAATTCTAATAGCTTTGACATTACCTTGATGAGTCAGGGAAATATATATGTTGTATAATAGCTTAATGCATGTGGGAAGTGAGCATGTTACCTGTTTCCCAAGATAAAGCAGACCAAGACCCAATGTCAAGAACCGAGCAAGTGGGTCCCCCAATTCGGACTCACTTCGGTCCATCAATGCAAAAATGATTGCCTGTGCAACCTCTTCATTGCAGGATCCAACATACACCAATCCAAGGGAGATTGCAGTAAAAGCAATCACATCTAGTGAGTATTTTCCATCTCCAAGTAAGGGCATTAATATGTTACGAACCTGAGAATGCCCTCAATGATCAATTTAGTAATTCTAAAAAACTAGGTTAGTCAAGTACGCAAGCAGTAAGAGCACAGTTTATTCTTTACACAGAGGACTCACTTGCTCATTCTGAGAACCTGCATAAGCCAGACCTAAGCCCATTACAGCACCTATTTTAATTGAAGTGTCTTCTTTGTCTACATATTCAGACAAGAGAGCCAATGCCTGGCGAAAAATGAAAAAGAATAGAAAATAAACTTGTTCAAATGTCAGAAAAGAGATACTAATCATAAATAAACATATATAGAACACAGTTTCATTTCTTATTACATTATGCTGGCCATGATACAGCGCTAATTATATTTTGCTGCCCATGATTTGGTACAAATATGTGCAAATTGCAACTGGAATAAAAATTCAAATCTTACAGGATCACACTCATTCCGGACGTTGGAATTCACAATCCCAACGCCTAACAATGCGCCTGCAATCACATGAGTATCCGTGCTGTGGAAATATTTGTCAAGTTGTGCAAGTCCAGCATCAACATCCCAAAGCAGAATCATGCCCTACAATGCCAGAAAACAAAATGAGGTTGTCCAACCACTCAAAAAAATATGTAATAATATAAAATAAAAGGTTAAGGCACAAACCAGACTTGCTGCAGCACTAGCCTTTCCATGCTCTTTATTTTTAAACAGCCAACTTGTAGAAGAACTACCACTAGGTGCTTCAGAGGCAACTGTCATCAATTTATCCTACACAAATATAAAGAATATGAGTAAAAATTATTAAGCTGAATGAATAAAGCTTATAATCCACTCATTAAGTCCACAAAAAGTTATACAAACCTGACAAAACCCAGCATTCACGAATGCATTCACAAATGTTGCTGCCAAATTTTGTCTGGCTGAATCAACAGATCCCCCACCACTACCACGTCCATCAAGCAGATGAGCCTGAGAAATCACAGAAACTTTTAGAATTCAAAATGTATTTATATCTATAGTTGTGTTCTTTTGATTGGGAGAATCGAATGCATTAACCTAATTAAATAGTCAGTAGCAAATGCCAATAACATCAGGCCCACATGAAGGCAGAATAGGATTTCATCAACTAGAGCAGAAGAAAAGCTCCAATATCCATAAATACAATTCAAAATGGTCAAAGGGTAATTAATATACCTTATAAATATCCTCTGGAGATTTGGGTTCCATAACTTCAATATCTCGAGCAAGAGTAAGATAGCCTTCACTCAACTTAGTGTTATTGATGATTTCTTGCAAAGCCTCTCTTTCACTCTCATCAGGACACAATTCTTCATCGAGCTCAAAAAATGCTACGCCCTGTGGACCAACAAAACCAAGACCACAATGTAAATGGGAAAGGAAAATTATTGTTTGGTAAAATAAAAGTGCTTATACTTTCAGTGACACTAAACTTTGTTCAGCCTTCGAACAAAGTATTTGCATTGAAACTTAGTTATGAGGAATAAACCCATAGTACATGTTGAAAAGCGTCCATAAGTATATTAGTCTCTGAGAAACATTATTTTAAAATGCCAAAAGCACAACATAAAGGGAAAAGTAAAAACAAATTTTGGTTACGTAAAAGAGCTTATAGTTCCAGGCACACTGAAAATTAGTTCAGCCTCCAAATAAAACATTTTCACTTACGTTTAGTTGAAGCATTAAGCCCATAGCACATGTTGTGAAGTGATCATGTGTATCTTAGTCTCTGAAATACATTAAAACGGTGCACTTTTTCTATTGGGATTACAGACTTTTGTGACTACACCAAGCATAAGGAGTGAGTATTCCTCTCAACATAGCTAACAATGTATGTTTCAACATAACATGTCATCAAACTAATAGAAATCAAGAATTAAATAAAAAGTACAAAAGTTGCAGATACTTACATGGCGAGCCAGGATAAAACAAAACTGCTTCCTTTGGAGAGGATCATTACAAGTTTGGAAAAGTTGTTTGATATACTGCAAGATTAAAAGAAACAAAAGGACAGGGAACACCTATCAGCAATGTATCATAATTTGACTAATTATTGAGCACAGTACAATATTTATGATCCACATTTTGTAGTCACGGTGCTCACATGAATGCTTCCAACTTACTATTGTTAATATAAAACAATAAAAATGAACATTTCATAATCACCAAAAGCACAAACCTGTATATTATCAAGATACAAAGCAATCTGCAGTGCTCGTTGATATTCCCCAAATTTCATATAGATTGTGTGGGCAATATCTAGAACTAAAATGTCATCCGGTCCGGGAAGATACCTAAGCAGCATAAAAATTAAATAAAATAAAAAATTTGTTGATAGTTATTTTTTATGTGATATTCAATAGCTAATAAGCGATAGTAAAAGAACATATCTAAGCACCATTTTATGAATTCCAATAGACAAAAAATCTGAAAAACCTGTTTCTTACTGAAAGAATCAACACCCAGGATCCAAACATGAGTAACAAAAATTGCTAAAAGAGAACCAGAAAGTAAACAGATGGGTACGAGAATAGTAACACGTCAATTCATCCTATTTGGAGCAGGACTTAAGAAAATTACGACCCTCATTCCATCCTATGAAGTGATATACTGATTTGAATAATCTATCTGTGGTAAACTTGCAATATAACCTTGAAGCATAGGTCTTTCAGAAAATTATAACCTTTTGTATAAATTAAACAGTCTAGAGTTCTACAGCTTTTTACTATTAAATGAGGGGGAAAGTATAGTTGAGGAAGCACAAAATTATGAACAGCCTAGCACTTTTCTGTCTTGTACTTGCCAAAGATTTAGAACCTCATGCCCAACTGATCTGATTTCAAACAAACACTTTGATAAACAGTGACCATCCACTGAATAACATTCAAGCCTTAGGCATGTACATCCCTCGGGATTAGAACTTTGCAGGTATATCTAAACTGAATAATAAAGAAATGGACAGGCGATTCTCTTGTACAAAGGATCCGTACACAAATTTGAGCAAGTAAATAATTTCATCTGAAATGCTGCGTCATAAATATCAACATGTTGAAGAAATATTTACACAAAAAAAAAAAAAAAAAAATCCCCTACAAAAAAATATATGAATTGTGTATGTACGTACTTCGCTGAACTGGTAAGATAGAGGCATGTCCTCTTATAATTTGCATTATCCACATGCTCCACTAATAGATCAAGGTCTTCAACCTGAACAAAAAAATTAAAAAATAAAAACAATTTGCATATATGTTTTCACTAAAGTACAATATATATGTGTATATACTAATATTAAAAACAGTAGCATAAAGAACTGAGGAAAATTGAAGAGATGTTACAGTACCTCCATAAGAAGATCTACTGCTTCAGGCTCTGCATTATGCTGTGATGCATGAATATGTCAGAATAGATAATCTTCTAATCATGAAAATAATAAAAACAAAAAGAGAAAGAAAGTGCCACATGCCAAAAAAATCAGTATTCTAGGTCATGCCATTTTCCAACTGATTGGTAAAACAAAACCAAGTCATCTGTTCTTACACATTAAAATAGAATTAACTTCATAATTGCTGGAAGAATCATACCTTCATATGGAAAGCAACAATTTGTACCACCAAATCCATCAGATCATCAACTGGGGCTTCTTCACTCTAAAAAGATTGTGAATAGAATGATAAGAAACTACTGACCATTTAACATTCCAAAGGAGCACATTTCACGCCTGAGTGAAACTAATTTTGAAGTGCAAACATAGTCCAACTCTGTTAATAAGCTTTCTTAAGCAGAACATCACATGCACACATTCAATTATCATTTCACAAGAAAAATTAGTATAGTTTAGCTTCATATCAAACAAAAATTGTCAAATCATGCAAAACTTTGGAGATTGTTTATGTTTGATAGAATGTCTATGCACCAATACATAGCTTTATACTATGCCTGCATAAATGTAGAAGTACAGTGTGTTTTCATTTGTCTATTATACAGCTCCATATAACCATCAAAGATTCATTTTTTTTACCATAATATTCTATTAGACAAGATCTTTATAACATAAATTTGCATTATTGTTCTCAAATTGTTGCAGCTACGAAGTTTCATTACTCAAACAATAAGAAATTATAAAATAATAAGCATGTGATAAGCTTATTGCCTTATAAACAAACTACATATGTCCTAAAGCAAGTTTTACATATATATAACTCTAGCCTAAATCTTTTTGTCAAAACAAAAAGATTATTAAGATTGCACATGTTACTTGAAAAATCCTACTGAGAAACAGCCACACTTGAATTAAAACAAGAATGAAAGCATGCACGCAGTTGATGAATAGAAGATATGAAGATTGGTTATATGATGATCAGGATTCTTGTTTAGTTTGGTATATTCGGTGTGTATTTGATTGAAAAAATAACCAGATATTACTTTCATGGAGTTCTATTTAATCTACACAGATTGAACAAAAATGACTAGAGAGCAAGAACAATCACTTATAGATCACATAACTACAAAGCTTGACATAATTTAAACCTTGGGTAGATTTAGGTAATAATGTCTAATATAAACTTCTCCTACTATAATTAGAGCACTATGTGCCTTAAAAACACACACACACAAACACATATGTTTATATATACTATTTTCAAACATAAAGATGTATAATAATTGTTTTGAATGGGGTGACCGCAGCCATAATGTAGCAAAATTAGATGAAGACATCCAGAAATACTGTAAAGTTATCCATATTTAGAAGCAATGAGATGTCAGCTGTCTTAATTTCCCTTGCAGATAACATAATACATAATTACTCGGCGTTAAACAACTGACTCAAACCAGGAGCGTTTTGGCAAAGTAAACAGCAACATTAACTACCAAGGAACAACTTACCTCTTGAAATGAGCTAAAATAGTCAGGACACTATACTAGTATACTTTAAAGCAATTGAATAATACCCTTAGCCTTTAAGTTATGTGACACGCCAACACTAACTACCAAGGACAATAATTAACAAAGTCAAATAGAAAAAGACTTTACCAATCATTGAAAACAATGCTTCATTACTTAAAATACATATGATATTCAGGTTAAAAGAAATAGTAGAAGTTCAAATATACCCAAAGTTACTGCTGATTGTAACTAAAGCAATTATTCGTCAATTACAAGTGATTTCCGCATATCAGAATCTGATGCACAGATAGCCAGGAAAACAAATCAAATACGTGCAGAGGGTCAAACAAGAGTCGGAATTCCAACCTGCCTTTTTGCGAACTCTTGGGAAATTTCCCCTGCCAGATTCCTGTGTTCATATTAAAAATAAAAAATAAAAGGAACGAAAGAAAAAAATCAGAATGACTAAATCTTTATATACAAAAACTATAGAAGTCTCTTAAGCAGATGTCATCAAGCATTCTCAAAGGTGAGGCAATAGACAAAGTAATCAACGCCTCCACATGCAATGCTCATTAACGAAAAAAAAAAAAAGAGAAAACCACCATGGAGTATTATACATCAAAAATAAAACAGAACACATCATAGAGACCATTTACTGTAAGTATACTATGCATAAATTTAAAAAATGAATCTGCTTTCTTGAAAATAGAGTATGAAACCTGGAAAATGACAATGAAAAATTCATTATATCTTGACATTTAAGACAAACATTTCTAAAACTCAGGTTTAACCTTATCATGCATACACCTTCTCCAACAATTAACACAGGGAATCGTTCGCTCACCTGACATACTCATGGCCCCATGAACCAATATCCCCCTCTGAACCTTTTAATCTGTATTTCAAGCTCTCCTGAAAATATTGGCATTTGAATCAAGTTAAAGTAAGTCTTTTTTCATCTGGTATTTTGGTGTCAATTAAGAAGAAAAAAGTACCATTAAGGTACAGGAAAGTTGCAAATGCACTTATTTAGCAAAATGATAGGGCATACCCTTTCTCCTTCCGGGGACATTGTCAAGGCCAAGACAGAAAGTATGTCTGCAAGAAGTTTCTGAGGAGAGGCAACGCATGTTAGAAAAGTGAGAAACTGTATAAAAGATGGAGGTGGGAAATAAAAAAACGAAAAATAATCACCTTTAATTCTGAATCAGCCATGCTTTCATAATGTGCTTGTAGAGTTCCATAATTGGGGCGTAAGAACTTCAACGGCTTTGGAACTGAAGTCATTGAACTTGTTGAAGTACGTATTTCTTGCCTAGAGCAGAAAACACAATGTCAGAGTTATCTCCAGATGAGTTTACAAAGTAAGTACCTTGTAGATGGGCTCAATAAGTTGAGCTGTGTCCACAAGATATTTAGTGTATTTATCTAATTTTAAGTAATGGGGTTTTTTCTTGCGCTGCTAACCTACCTGGTGAACAAATATATGGATGAAAAGCATGATGGACTGATTAAATCAAAAAGAACTAGTTGACAACTAAATTATGTTCAACACAGATATGACAAGTAACCATTAAAAGTTAAAACAAACAACAAATATTGATAGAGGCATGCACTAATAATAACTAAAAGTTCGTTGAGATACAAATATTGATAGAGGCATGCACTAATAATAACTAAAAGTTCGTTGAGATAAATAAATCTGCACTATATATTTAAAGAGAATAGAATAGAGAAAATCTTTTTTTTTTTTTTTTTTTTGCGGAGGGGGGGGATATATTTAAAGAGAATAGAATAGAGAAAATCTTTTTTTTTTTTTTTTTTTTTTTGCGGAAAGGGGGGGGGGGGGGAGAACATTTAAGTATAAATCATATCCAAACAGCCTTGACATTTTCCACTTTTCAACATGGCATCAAGGCCATGGTGACCCATCAACATAACAGTTATCCTCCAAAACAAGTTACAATGTTACCTCCAAGCCTTGGTATGAAACAAGGCATTGCCTTAGATTATTGTGAAAACAAATCAAAACTAAAGGCCAGCTGAGAGGGGGTGTTATGGATGGATGTAAAGACAAAGGAGTGGAAAATGTATCACGACGTCAAAGAGTGAAAACAAGATGTGTTCCTCAAGCTTTAATAAATGAATTGCAGGAATCTCAACTAAGAAACTGAGGCAAGTACACATTACATATTTAGGGTATAGCCAAGTTCAATGAGTTTTCCTAGACTGGCTCTAGTGAAGAATAGAATATAAGCTCACTGGTAACTTCTACCTAAAGCTAGCAGTAGAGAAGGCCAAATTCAATATATTATATCAGAGGTAATGGCAAAACAGCATAAAAAGAAGAGACACAGAGTGAAAAAAAAAAAAAGAAAAAAGAATCCTATAGAAGTGTAACTGTAAGTTTCATTGAAGGCAAAATTGATGCAAAATCAATGGCCTAAAAAACTCAGATACAAGAACACCATTTGCAAAACCCACATGAACAAAACCTTCTAACAGGAATGCATAAAAGATGGGGCATTTATGAACTAAATAATAAACTTGTTATCAATCAATAAAATGTTCAATTAAAATGTTTCTACTATGGAACTTCGATGATACCTATGTCCAAAATAGTAAATCCACAGCATAATACATGTTTGTTTCAATAGAGACTAAACTTTTTAACGGAAACAATGCATAGCATTCTCATGACATTGGAGAATAGGAGATACGAACTGCAAGATATTACTCAGTGTGGCTAGCAAAAATAACTTACATCAATTTAGCATGGTTAATTTTTTCCTGATGAAATTGAATTGACTAGAAGATAAAAATAAATTCTTTTAACCTTTCTCCAGTTCAAGGGGATGAATTTTTAGAACTGTTCATCCGGATTGAAATTCATGGGCCAGAATTAAATTGCCCAATTTCCATATAATTGCAGTAGCAGAATCAACCATCTATTTGGTTTCAAAAGTGAAAAACTAAATACCTCATGCTCTCCAGCGCAACTTTCTGCAGGCCAGGATCTGAATCCTGCACCCTCTCCACGTACAACTCCAATTGCTGCTTCAACGCCAAGTCCTCCTCCGACTGACACACAATACAAACATTAAACAAGATCCATGACTCACACTTCAAACTGGAACCAATAACCCTAACAAAAGCCCCAGAGTTTCCTCCGCGCAAATAACCAAATAACTTACAAGATCTTCGTCCTTCTTCTCATCCTTCTTTTTGGGGTCCTTAGAAGGCGGCTTGACGGAATTCTGCTCCTTAGTGGATCCAGCACTGGCGCCGCCTCTGTTGTTGGGTTCCGCCGGTGCCATGTACGATAAACTAAGCTAAAATCCGATTAAATTAAACTCGAACCCAGATAATGAATCGAACAAAGCGGTAAAGAATTTGAAATCTTCGAAGGTGAAGAATCAAAAGAGAACTGCAGCGAGGAGTAAGCCCTAGGAAACGAGGATGAAGGAAGTGAAGTACAGGGAGTTTTCCCCCTCGTCAAGCAAAGAAAAGTTTTGTAGGAAATGAACCATGCTATTGAGCGTAATGGGCCACGTCCTATAAATCGGATATTTCTAATGGGCCGGCCCAAATTATGTAGCACTGTTTTCTGGATGATTTTTACAAAATTAATTGATTTTTTTTATGTTTAAATAAAAAAAAAATTTGAGTTTGAATAGTTATTTAATGTGATATATATATGTATTAATGTGATATTTTGAATATAAAAAATAAAAAATATTTAATTTAATGTTTTTTGGAGAAAAAATTTATGAACAGTACATAACATAGAATCATGTGTTACAATTACCTTTCTATTATTTTTTTATTATTTTCTCAATTTTTATTATAATTAGATTTGTTAACATTCATATATTACTTTTACGAAAAAGTCACTATCTTTACAAAAATAATAAATAAATAATAATTTAATTAATTATAACTTAAAATTTGAAATTTATTAATAATTTATTTATACAAACACAAATTCAAATTTATTTCAACCAATCACAATTTACCTACATATTTTTTAATATATTTTTTTATATATCTAATTTCAAAGCAAAAAAAATATATACACATACAGCATTTATTTTTCTGTTAATTTTGTAAATAATGGAATATTGAGGGTGTATTTTTTTAAGTAGGTTCATTTGTATATATAATGAATATATTTTTTATATTAAATATAAAAAATGATATAAAATAATATTTTATATTAAATTATCAAGTTTTTATAACACTCATTCTGACTACGACGTTGTGATATTACAACTCTGAGAGAACTCTTCAAATTACATTCTAAAAGCCATAGAATTTGACTCAAACCTTGTTTTGCGTTTGAAGTTTGAGTCGAGATTTGAATAGTAAAAATTTTGAATTAAAATAGTTGTATGATTTGATATAAATAGGTGTTTGATGTGATATTTTTAATGTAAAATTAATTTTTAGTATAATATAAAAAAAATAGGTATTTGATTTGATATTTATTTTAAGAAAAAATTGAATGAATAGGAAAAATCCGAAGAAATTCTCCAAAAGAAAATGAACAAATTATGTGAGTGTTTTTTTTTCCAAAAAAAATATGCAATATATTATTTTAAAAAATTAATATATTATTTATATTTATTATTTTTATATTATTTACGCAATTTTTTATATTTTATATAAAAAAAGATTTCCTCCGAACCAAAATACAAAACAAACAAACTTTGTATTTCTTTTCTACTTTATTACTCATTATATTACTCCCTCTGTCCCACCTACTATGTCTACATGGTCTGTCCGTCCACATCCCACGTCACTTTTTTTTTTTAAAATAATTATACATTTTAATCTCATTTTAAATTTTTTAATTTTAATTTTTTTAAATTTTAATTAAACTAATTAGTTATTTTAACTTTAATCTAATTAATAATTATTTTCATTAATATATTCTTAATTATCTATTAATTATAATTATTCTAAATTCCGTGTCTACCATCTAATGTGGAATGTACTCCCTCTGTCCGCCGAAGATAAAGCCTTTTGTTAGGACACTGTATTTTAGGCAGTATAGCTTATTAAATTATTAATAATAAGTTAAAGATAATATTTTATTATTTTTTTATATGTGTAGTGTTGTTGGTATTTTAAATATTTTTACAATTATATCTCAATAGAATATATGCAATATGGATATCATTTGGTAGAGAATAGAATTTTATATAATAGAAATGAATAAAAAAAATATATTTATAAATAAAGGGGTTTTGAGGAGATTTATAAAAAAATATTTAGTTTTATAAAAAATGAGGAGGTTTAAAGATAGATAAAAATATTTGTTAATTGAGGAGAAATATATAAATAAAGGGGTTTTGAGTGGGTCTTACGTGTGTAAGATATTAGAAGTTTAATTAAATTAATTTATATTTGTTAAGTATGTTTAAGATTGATAAATTTGCTAAAAACGAAAAAAGATCATCTTTTATAAGACGTAAAAAAAAAAAAAAATGAGGTCATATGTGGCGGCACTGAGGGAGTATAATTTATTTTACCAATTTAAGAAAATTAGATGTATTTACTTGTGGTATTCGTTTCTTTTTAAAAGAAATAATACTAATTGTTTGAACTTTGGGTTTGTTTAGTTCAATTATTTTTATTGATATTATTTATGATAAATATAAAAAATATAATAGATTAATATAAGTATATACCATATACTTCCTCCGTCTAAGCTAAAAATATACAATTACTTTTGGCGCGGTAATCAAGGAATAATAATATTTTAATTATAGTGGGTAGGTAAAAATAGTAAAATTATATTTTTGCTCTTACTTTTTTGGCATAAAAGTAATAATGTGATGTAAAATAGGGGTATTTGTGAAAAAAATGAGTATTTAATGAAATGGTTACTTTGTAATTGGACATCCCAAAATAGAAATATGTATACTTTTTGACTGGACGGAGGGAGAATATTTTAGTAAGTCATAGAAAGACAACAATAATATGTAATATATTAAAGACACCATTTTCGTAATTTATATAAAAAATATTACCTCTGTACGAAAAGAAGTGTCTTATTGAGAGTTGGCACGAAAATTGTATAAGGTAGAATGTAAATGACTAAAATGCCTTTACTTTTTTGAAGGATTTTAAAGAGTATGTTAGAGCAGTATGAAAAAGTAGGAATAATTTTGTTATAAAATGAGACCACGGCTACTAAATAAGAAAACAAAATAATTGTTTTGGTACAGACGAAAATGAAAAAATGGGACCGAGGGTATATATATATATATATACATCAAATAATACAAAACAATCACACCCAATTTTAATGATACTTTACAATAAAAAACTATATTCCTTTTAATCATGAACAAATAAAGTCATTTACCTTTAATAAGTTTTTATATAAAAAATTTATTATATCAAGTAATTGCTTTAACTTATATTTTAAATATTATTTATTTTTATATCATATAATTTTATAATTTTTACATTCCAAAACATCACATATATATATTCAATAATTATTTTATCTAAAAAAAATAAAAATCAATAGTCACACCATTGTTAGATGTATGATATTTTTATAAGAACATGATGGATTCCATTTCCTACCAATTTTCAATTTTCAATTTTCATCACTAGATCTCAATTTTCAAACCAAATCAAAATACAAATAAACACTTGGACGCTATCATCAAGGTTAAGCCAAAACCGTGCCTCTGTGTTTTATCCAGAAAGAATCGAAAGCAGGGGAAGAAGAAGATGAAGAAGAAGGAGAAGAAGAAGGGAGTTTTGAAGCAATTACTTCTTGGCATGCCGTGAAGAGAATTCTCCTATTCTCTCGAATCCAACCTTGAGGGCGTCGAGCTCCACGGCAAAGCTTACGCGCAGCCAGTTCTTTAGCCCCACGACCGTCCCTGCAATACAACCACGAATCAGTATCTCATTTTCAGCGATCGAGCAGCTAAAACAAATATATATACATATATACACATTCGCTGACCTGGCATGACGAGAACGGATTCCTCCTTCGCAAGCTTGAGAGCAAAGTCCATGTCATCCACCACGCCATCGAGCGTTGAGAGATTTAACTTAACCTATAACAGACACATTGCTGATGTTCGTAACCAGAAAATTTGTTGAATGAAATTAAATAACAAAAGAACAAAGATTTCTTGCTCAAGTCCTCACCATTGTGGACATGGCTCCTTCGGGTCTGTGCGAGCATTTAAGGGAAGGAATTTCGCTGACTTTTGTGTAGCATACATCCGCAGCCTCTCTCAGCAAATTGTTGGTTTTTAAGAAGAAACTTTGCGGTGAATTCTTGAGGATTTCAGGGACAGCTCCCTGAATAAGGATAGTTTCTTGCACTGTCATTTACGTCGATTATGCATAAAAGGTTCCAAATACCCGATTACGATATATATATATATGTTACACTTCATTTCATATCAAGAATGTTCAGTCTCCCAAATAAAAAGCCACCAATCACAAGTTCAAAAAATCAATTTGATTTAGATTCTCAACGTAATTGCAAGCCATTAAAAACGATAATCTTGGAAGATTTATACCTGAATGATCGTTGCAGGATCTGCCGTTAGGCCCATAAAGTCCCGAATGGAATCAGTAACCTAAATGGACGACAACAACAACAACAGGAACTGATTCAGTTCATCTCTACTTGAACACATTTCGACTATTCTTGAATATGTATATCATGAAACACAAAAACATAAAATTGATGGATAAGGTATGAGGAAATCGATCTTAACCCCAGATTCACTAAGGATTCCCTGCGGATCGGTCGCTGCAATCCAACCCAATCGCCAGCCAGGAACAAGCCATCTCTTCGAAAGGGTTCCCAATGTCAGAATCGGAGCAACGGATCCTAGTGTTCCCATTGGGACAAACTTGCTGTCTCCAAACACAAGATGGCCGTAAACTTCGTCGGCAATTAAAATAATCCCTTTCCTTCGAGCAGTCTCTGCAATCTTAAGAGAAACACATATATTTCGAAACAACAAAACTTCAGTAGAGTTACCATAAAATCCACCACTGTAATAACAAATTATATAATGCTCTTAGTTCCCTCACTCTCTGCATATGCTCAAATGTGAAAACGTTGCCACACGGATTCCCGGGATTGATCGTAACCATTGCAATGGTTTTGTCGTCGGCCAGAGCTTCAATGGCGTCGAGATCAACCTCCCAACCTCTGTCCGGTACGAGGTCGAAATGGCGGACCTCAAGACCGCTGAACTCAGCCCTAGCCTCGTACAACGGATACCCTGGCCTAGGAAACAAGATATTCGCACCAGGCCGAGCAAGGACGGTTAACAGAATCTCAATCGCGTGATTACCGCCAGCGGTGAGAAAGACGTCCTCCTCCGACAGCTTGTATGGAAGATCCTCACAAAGGTAATCTGCAACCGCCCTGCTATCCAACAACATTTCTTCTTACGTCGGAATGATTCAATAAATTTGGGGGAAAAAAAGCCCTAAAATCAATTTACCAGTGAACAAATAATTTGATAACGAAATTACTGAAATTAATCGCGAGAAGATGGACATCATGAAACGTGGATCTATGAAAAGCGCAAAGCAAATGCAAATGCAAATGCAGAGACCTTCGGGCGGCGGAAATGCCAGCGCTGGGGGCGTAGCCATTGAAGTGCGAAGAGCGGAGGGAGTGGACAATGGCGTTTTCGGCGAGGGGAGTGGTTCGGAAGCATGGGTGGACGGAGGGGTCGCCGATGCCGAGATGGACGAGGGGGCGTGTGTCGTTTTTGTTGAGATTAGCTTGCAGCATTGCGAGCATCTCTCTGATGGTGACGCCGGGCTCCTTCCGATTCTTCAATCCCCATTTCAGCAATTTGTTCATTTTCGCAAAGTCCCGACGCCTCGATGAAAATTTTCACACAAACCACAACCCATATATATATACAGAGAAAGCACCCAGGGAGAGAGAAGCGAACATAATCAAATATAATGCGTCAGCACGTGTGCAAACAGGTACGCTCTATTTTTATTTTTTGATTTTTAAATAAACAAAATAATATTTCTTTAAACAATTTGAAGCTATATATATTTCCTTTTATATTAAAATAAAAAAAATTGTATTTTAATTATAATAGACTATTAAAATAGGTGTAAGACATTTTTTTCTTTTTTATTGTTAGTATACAAATAATAATATAATAGTAAAATAAAAATATTTGTGAAATAAAATTAAATATTTTTGAAATTATTATTTTTAAGAAATCAAAATATAAATATATATACATTGTAAATAAGACTAAGGAAGTGTTTTTAATTGAATTGTTAATTTTTTTTTCTATTTATTAAAATAGACACAGAATAAATTGTATTTGGACCTCTAAAAAAAAGTTTAAAATTTTTTGAATTATCTCTAATCTGCCAATGAACCGAACTGTGTCTGACCCATGATACTTAGATCGTACTTAACTCGACCCGCTTGAATAAAATTAATATTTAAAATTTCATATCATTATATATATATATATCTTAATTAATGAAGAGTAGTAAAAGTTAAGGTATATTTGATGATAAAGTTTATATCTTATATACATAGGGTTGTGCGTTCAATTCCTAATTAGACTATTAGAATACAACTTTTATTAAATTAATCTAAAAAATAAAAAAAATTAAAATTAAAAAATTAGATCCGCCCGACATGATCCAATTTCAAATGGAATTGAGCTTGGGCCTAACTGTTCAGGCCCATTTAAAAACCGTGTTGGGCCGACCCTCTCTCATGAGTCATGACACCTATTTATTTGTTTTTTTAATTAATGTTTTGTTTTACATGTAATTGCAATTTAATCTTAATTAAAATAATTACAAATCAAAACAAGCAAAATAATTGAATATTCTTCTGAGGGCAGAGAGGTTTATGGTTTATTAAAAATGATTTATCCGGTGGTATAGGGGTTGGACTTGTGAGAGGTATACAATATTTTTCTTATATTTTTTGAGAAGCAATAAACATCATTTTTTATATTTTTACATACTTCATATTTTTTATATTTTTGCCCAAAGCAATAAACATTCATATTTTTTATATTAATATTTTTATATAAAAGTAATTGTTACATATAAGATTATATACGAAAATAATGTTCAATATGAATTTTTAAAAATGATATATATATATATATATATTTTATAAATTTTTAAAGAGGAAGATTGATCACCATATAAGAAGAGCCTGCATGATCTTTAAAAAAAAAAAAAAATATACATTATTTATTAATAATGCTAAAAATTAATTTGAAAATACATGTAAACAAATGAGCTTTTATGAATACATGTATTTCTATAATCATATGAAAGCATTCAACAAATGACTAAAATATATTCCCCCCGTCCACCTCTAAGGATTACATTTACCTTTTGCGTCATTGTACTAACTTTAAAGATATCTTTATATTTATATAATTTTTTTTTTTGTACAAATGTCATTTTCTTAGTACTATAAGACACTAATAAAAGTATTTTTGTAATTTTTTTTTTTTAATTTGTACTACATTTTTATATAATAATTAATATTTAAAGATCAACACATATAAAATAAATAGGACTCTCAGAGCCGGACGGAGATAATATATTTTTACGAGTCTTAATGAATACATTCCAGTCAACATATTAAATATAATCAACATTGCGCTCATAACAAAGTAATATATAATATACTTCTTCTGTCCCATAACAAATTATCCATTTTTTTTATTTTGGTCCGTTCCATAACAAAGTATTTATTTCATTTTTTAGTAATCGTACTATCTACTTAACACTACAAATACCCTTGTAACTTAGAATATATTACACAAATGTCATTATCTTTATATTACACCATATTAATAAGGTTATTTTAGTCATTTTTACTTTATTCATATTATATATCAATATAATATTAATATACCTTAAACTACGTGAAAAAAACAAATAAATACTTACTTATACGACGGAGAAAATATTAAATATAATCAACATTGCACTCATAAGACAGTAACATATACTAGATAGTACATTAGATATGAATTTACAATATATATGTAAAATAGAATAAAAAATACATATTAATACAATATATACTAATATTTTATATATTATGTATTATTTGTAATACTTCCATATAATATTTATAATAGTTTCATTTGTTACTTAGACTATTAGTATGATGCTGATAAATTTCCAATAAGAACTCTAACTAATATGGAAGAAAATTAGGTGTAAATGTAATTACAAAATTATACTCCATTCGTTTCTTAATAATTTATTTATTTTTTCAATAAGTATCTATTTTTTTTTAGTAATTCTACCATCCACCTAACATTACAAATATCATTTGAATTTACAATATATTACACAAATGTCATTACTTTTATAGCATATAATACTAATAGGGTTAATTTAGTCTTTTTATCTTTATTTCTACTTTATCCCAATATAATACTAATATTTCTAAAATTCCGTACAAAAATCAAATAGATATATAGATATGCGTCGGAGGGAATATTTACATAATTGTTAGGTGAACGTTATATTTAATCTAATGATTCCTAATAAATTCAACATCACATTGATATATTTACTGCATCAATATAAAAACAACATTTTATTATTATAGTAAATATTTCAAAAACAAATATAGTATTAGCTTTAAACAATAAATAATATATATAGTTCAAAATATGTCTTTCATGGTGGATGCACTTGAGATGAAGTAGGTCACAGGACTCTATTTAATTTAATTATTATTATTTTTTTTCTTAAGTCTCTTCTTATTATTTCTATATATTGATTTATTCATTTATTTTTTAATATTATTTTTGTATTATTTATTTCTAAACTTAATCTTAATTATAATCAACTTTCAACCTCTTAATTTTTCTTTATTTTTATACTTAATTTAACATTCTATTTGTCTTCGAGGAAGTTGTCTTATTATTCGCCTCTGGCTTCTTCTCACATTTATTGTCTTTATCTTCTCCAACGTTGCATTTTTTTTCGCTTGCTTCATTGTCGTCTTCCAAATTCTTAAATAAGCTTCGTCGTCATCCCATGACAAATATCTTCGTAACATCACATTTTTTTCTACGGTTTTATTAGTTGTTCCTTTAATTAAGAAAAACGTTTGGATTCGTGCTACCATCATTCCCTTACATGGTCGTTAGAAATGGATTATTTAACGGTTGATCGACAAGAGTCAAATTATCTTACGTTCGTATAAAACATTATATCCCCTAAACCCTAAACCTATCTCACCTAAATATATATATATATATATATCAAATAAAAAGTATGGGGCAAATCCAAATGAATTGGAGAAGATGATGTTGATGATGATGCTTATTAAATGAAGATTGGAGTTCATATTTAATATAACTAATTAATTTTTATCAACATACATATAAGAGTATCATTGGCTAGCATAAAATAGCTTTCTAGCAACATTGAGAATCATTAAACATTTGTTATGATAATTTTGATGTGATTGAGATTTACTTAAAGACTAAAATAATTTATTTAATTTTCGAATTATAAATAATAAAAGTTATATAGGAAGTCTAATTAAAACATGATACGCATAAATATTAAAACATAGTTGATTAATTAACTCCAAGTAGAAAAATCTATTGTAGCATACTTAGACAAATAAAATCACAACTTTTCTTATTTTGATGACATGGTCTTCTCTTATAGTAAATGTTAGCATAAAATTAAATCCAAAACCTTTTAATCATATTGGGAAAAAAAAAAAAAAAAGGAAAGAAAAGAAAGAAAGAACATCAAGTTTACTTCTATTCAAATCCCCGACGCCTCCAGGTTACCTGTCATACATAATTCGCCTAGTGTAATTTGTCTTACCAGACCTAGTTTGCAAGGTATTTTGACGAGGGTTTACCCAATGCACACTTTCGGATAGTGGCTGCGAATTTTCACGTCATTAAAAAAATAAAATGAACACTACTATAAAAAAAAAAGGAAATGAACACTACTAACAATTTCATTAATACACTAATTGGAATAACAATTGTCTTCTTCTTACATGAATAGCTTCATTCCCAAGTAATTCGAAATCTTTTCCTTTCACATGCCATTTCTTACATGCTAATTGAACAATATCTTGATCCTTCTTCCTTCAATTTTTGAGCTCCTTTAAACATCTTTAATTAAATTTTACTGGGCCTATATATAGTCATATGTCCCCAAAAAAAAAAAAAAAAAAAAAAAAGAGAAAGAAAGAAATTTAATAATATATATGTAGGGTGCGCAATATATTATTAATTGTTATTAGTTACATTGGTGGATTGAGGTTTGAAATTAGGTATTGATTTGAATTTTTGTTTAAATATTGTTAAATATCATATGAAGTGAACAATGGTGATTCCAATATGAAATCATTACAAAACAAAAATACTCAAATCTAAAATAAGACATATTAATTGGGAATTTAGATAGTTTTTTAAGATCAATATAGCATATTGTTACATTCTTATATTAAATTGCATCAAAACACGGGCGTGTTAGTGCAATATTCATATGGCAGTATATGGAATTCCATAATATATCTATAAGAATAATATTAATAAAATAGTAATTAATGTGACGTTGGGACCAAACTTTTATTTTTGCTCAGTTATAAATAATAATATTAAAGTAAATTGATTATGGGTGAACAGGGAAAGTTTAAAATTGTTGTTGGTATGCTTGTGGTAAACCAACAAAAAAAAAAATTAAAGCAAAAAAATTGAGAGATAGAGAGAGAAAGAGAGAATCAAGAAATGGTTATTTTGTTATACATGATTTCTAGTGACAGAGCCCATGAGTCATAAGTCTTAGCGGCAGATGCAGACAGAAGAAGAAACATACAAAAATGGGGTGGGGTGGGGGTGGGGGTGAGGTGAGGTGGGGTGGCCCTGACTGCCTTTCACACCAGGTAAAGAATTATATATAATGTTATATATGATATATATTACATATTGTATGCATATGCATGGTGTAGTGTGATGTCGAGCTGCCACATATCTCCCCTTGCATGAAAAACCCTAATACTATGCAGCCACGCACCTCCCTGCCCATACCCCATTCCATCCTCGTCACACACACACCCCCCCCCCCCCCCCCCCTCTCTCTCCTATATAGAGAGAGACAGACACACACACATATAGATACAGATACATACAGATTCATCCCCCCCGCCCCACCCCCCTCCTCCTGTATTTATACCTCACTCCCATCCCTCACTTTCCCCCATCACTTTCTTCCATTTTTTTTTCTTCCCCCAAATTATAAAAAATTAATTATCTTTATTTAATTAATTAAATTAATCGTACGGTACGATGGGTGGCGTCTGCGCCGAGCAACAACACAAGTTCCACCATCTCTACCTACCCTGCAAAAACAACTCCTCCATCGACATCCCTCCCCGGAAGCTCCTCCTCGCCGCCGCCGCCGCCACCGCCCGCCGGGACCACCTCATGCTCGATTCCCCCACCGCCGAAGGCGCCGGCGTCTTCTCCAAATTTCTCCCCACCAACAGCGCTGATTCCGACGACGACGACGACGACGATCCCTACTCCTCCGACCACTTCCGGATCTACGAATTTAAGGTCAGAAAATGTAATCGCAGCCGCAGCCATGACTGGACCGACTGCCCCTTCGCCCACCCCGGCGAGAAGGCCCGCCGGAGAGACCCCCGACGATACCATTACTCCGGCACCGTCTGCGCCGACTTCCGGAAGGGCCATTGCGGTAAAGGAGATAACTGTGAGTTCTCCCATGGCGTTTTTGAGTGTTGGCTGCATCCTAGCCGTTACCGGACGGAGGCCTGTAAAGACGGGAAGAACTGTAAGAGGAAGGTTTGTTTTTTCGCTCACTCGTCGAAGCAGCTCCGGATTGTGCCGGACGCGGTGGCGGCGGCGCCTTCGCCGAAGATGAGTAATTTGGGATCTTCGACGCCGCCGGAGAAGAAGTTCGACGGCGGCCGGTTGAAGCACTGCTGCCTTTTCTGTCACTCTATAACCGCTTCTCCGACTTCGACCCTCACGAGCGTGTCACGTGCGTCGCCGCCTGTATCTCCGCCGATCTCGCCGGCGTGCTCGCCGGAGTTCGCGCTGTACGGCGGCGACCGTTACAGAGGCGGCGGGTTCGAATCGTATGGGATTGATCCCTCCGGGATCCTGCCGGAGTTCAGCCACGGCGGCGGGATGGGCTACAAGGAGGCGGCGCTGAGTGAGCTGATGGCGTCGTTCGAAGCCATGAATGTGAATCAAGAGCTTCCGCCGCCGGCGACGCCGCGAAACCCTAATTGTGGTGTTAATGTTAATCTGCCATGGCTGGATGTGAATTTCGCGGCTGAAGAGCAACCCCAATTCGTGCTCTCCCCTTCGACTCCGGTCGCTGCCCCAAGCCGCCGCGCCGGAAAATTCTTCGCCGGAGATGCCGAATTCAGCGGCGGCGATTGCTCGGCGGGTCCTGATCTTGGATGGGTCAATGATCTCCTCAAATAAACGTCGGTCGGAGATTCGACGAATTCTGTGTAGATATATGGTAATATAATATATACATACACAATCCAAGTGTATGTATAGGTGGTGATTGTGATTATTATTTTTCAGCAGATTGTTTTGGTAATGACTTTTTTTTTTTTTTTAATTTCTTTTTGGGTATTTCCTGAATATTGTTATTTTAATTAAGTCGATCGGTCCTTTTGTGTTCATTATTATTAATTAATGTTATACTATTATTAATGTGTGGGTAATAATTGTAATAATAATAATGATCTTTAGTATCTCATATGTTGTGTGTATTAAATTAATAAATTATTGTTGATCGACATGATGTTCAGCTGCAACCAAATCTGACCACTCTCAAACCCTCTGGAATTTCAATTATTTACTGCTCTTTCAATTTCATTGAATTTTGTTCCATAAAGTTTACAAATTTTATTATTTGTCGTTATTTACATCAACTTTGGTGGGTTTTTATTTATTCCGAGTATTAGTGCGAGTTGAGGGTCTGTTTGATGTTTGAAATTTTTGGATTTTTTATTTAATATTATATTATAAATTTATTTTATATTTAAAATATTACATATAATCTCTATTTATATTTCATTAACCAATTATTTAAATTTAACCTTTTATTATTAAAAAATTTGATAAAAAATTTAAATTAAAAACTATCTGAGCTTAACATGAGAATTCGTAGCTGCGGTTTAGCTGCTATTCGAAAATTTCGCCTAAAACACGCATACCCTTAATGTTTTTATTTGAATTTTAATTTAAATAATAGTCATTTTTATGTCAGTGATTTTGTCTGACAATTATAAATTATATTGAGATTATGCGGTAGTAAACCATTATTTTTAATTATGCACGTGTTTAAAATATTGTGACCTCATCTCTTTCATCGAATTTGCTTGAATAGGTAAAAAGGTAGAGTTTCAATCAGAATTTTGAAAAAATACTGCCATATTTAGTTAGTAATCTCTATTTTGAATAATAATTTGAACAATTTTTATTTGATTAAAATAAATATTTTTTTAAAAGAATTATAAAAATTAAACAATAAACAAATGAAAAAAAATAAACAAATGCTACACAAGGTTTTAAATTTTTGTTTCCTTTTGTATGTTGGAGAAAAAAAATTATTTTTAAATTTTAATTTTCTGACTTAAATATATAAGAGAAATAAAATTATTTTTGAATTTTTGTATTCGTTTTTTTGCCAAACACATCTTAGATGCTTTGATATATTCTTTTAGAAATAAAATTATTGTTCAGTGTGATATAAAAGTAAGATTGAGTTTAAAATTTGAAATGAATTTTTTTTAAATTAATACTCCTATAAATTTCTAATCTTATATAAAGAAAGTTGATGTTATGTTTTAATATTAAATTAATTTTTTTAATTAATATAAACCATAAAAATAGATATTTAATTTTTGTACACTAGAAAATAGGTTTTTTTTTATTTACTAAAAATATTAAAAACAAAAATAAGCATCAAATGACGACAAAAGAAACACAAATTTCAAAATAATTATATCAAGGTGGACAAAATATTAATAATAAAAAAAGAAAGTATAATATAATTAATTAGGCTGAAACGCATTATGGTAGTTCGTAGAAGATAACGTCAATAGGTGGCAACGGCATGCAAATCGTGGACACGTGGCAGACATGCAAGAGAGGTTTATGGATGACTATACGCATCTACTGCGTTTGCCCACGCCATCAAATTTTTGTATTATTCTCCTACTGCCTCCGCCAGCTATACATACATACATATATATATATATTGACATGAATACGTTTGGCTCCGTTTGGATGAAATTTTTAATTTTTTACAATTTGATTTCTACGTTTTCTTAAAAAAATAAAATAAAATAAATTTTCTTTTTTTCGTGAACATCTCGTAAGACATTATTTTAATACCAAATTTATATTAAATTTCTTCTCAAACTAATAAGAAATAGTTTTAAAATTTCTTAAAATAATAAAAAATTAAGTATTTAATACGATATTTTATGAAAAATATTTTTTTTATATCCGGTAAATTAGATTATTTGATCCGCAAAAAATTAAAAAAATAATAATAAATATTCTTATCTTATTATAAAATAACAAAAATGAAAGCGTAATTAGAGATATTTTTGAAAAATTAATTAGTAATTAAAATGTTTATGGAAAAAATAGTAACAATTCCTGTAAATATAAAAGATTTACTGAATAATAATATTTAAATATTGATATATTTTTTTTGCTTTATTAAATTTAAAAATAAGATAAATTCAATGGATGAATAAAAAAAATATACTCCTATATAAATAAATTTGACGGACATGAAAATTATTATTTATTACAATTCTTTAATTAGTTATTAATATCAAAACTTTTAAAATTATATATAACAACCACTTTAAATATAATTTATTTATTATTTACCTAAGCTGTATTTAGAGTGGCACAAGCTATATAAGCCCACACCCACACCTCCAAAATTTGTGGTCACTTTAGGGGCTTATTTTTACAATATATATAAAACAAAATTTAGATATATGTATAATATAGAAAAATATATATTAAAATCCATTTATTTGTATTTAAATTTAAGTTTTTTTTATTTAAATATATATTGTAATATGATATTTATGAAAAAAATAGTACTCCATCCATTATTCAATCGTGTGCTCATTTGACCGAGTACAAAAAAATAGGTAAAAATAGAACATTTTACATTTTTTTTTATAAATAAAAAGTAGAAAAAGTAATATTTTGTTACTAAAAAAATGAAACAAAAATAACTTTGGATAACAAAAATAAAAAATAAAAAATAAAAAAATTTGAACAATACATAAGCATGTTTTATTGAAAATAGAATCAAACAAATTCAAAATATTTTAAATAATAAAAGAAATAATTTAAAAATATTAATTATATAAACAAATTAATAAGTACAAACTTTTTTTTTTTTTGGCCAGAGAGTCCGTAAAAACTCAAGGACGACCCTGCCTATACGAAGTCTCGCTGTCCGATCAACGAGTGTAGTCCAGGACCAACATCACGACTTGGGGGTCCAGGACAATGCCTCTAACCCAATCGGTATAGGCTAGATTATATTCTATTTTCGACTGATGGTCTTATTTTGGGTCGAATGCCAGAATTTAGCCTAAACTTCTATATATATTTAGGGTGTGTTCGTTTGATGAATTTGGATAAAATTCCACTGTTCATCCAAAATTTTCCCCCAAAAATATCAAATCAAACACTTATTTTTTATTTTTTATATTATACTAAAAATCAATTTTATATTCAAAACATCACATCATCACCTATTTATATCACATCATACAACTATTCAAATTCAAAATTTTTACTATTCAAATTCCAACTCAAAATCCAAACCCCCAAACAAACACACCCTTAATTTATTTTTCTATAACTTGTACTTTGTATATATTTGGCTTGACCGTACTCAGACATAAATATCGAATTAAATTACCAAATTTTTTGCATTTTTGTGTGTGTGTGTGTGTTTTTTTTTTTCCAAATTTTCTCAACACGCAAAACATTATATATATATAATTATTGGTTATTTTTTTCACTTGTATTTTGATTCTATATTTTATCTGAAAAATAAAAAGTACAAAACACAATAATGTCATGTCTATTTTCTCAATAAGCATCAATACAAATTATGCATTTATGTCAATGTAATAAAATATTTATATATGTTTTGTTTGGGTAATGAATATATCCTTTTTTTCTGTGCTATTTTCTTAAAAATATTTTCTTTTTAAATAAAATTTAACATCTATTTTTATTAAAATGTTATATAAATATTATTTAAAATATTTTATTATATTATAGTATTAATTTTTTGATGAAAATTTGAAGTATAACAATAACATTTTACCATTTATTTATAATACTGTCTCCTTAGTTTAAAAATAAGTGAATTTTTTTTGGGCACAAATATTAATATGATATATATATTTTTTTTGGTTGTGAAAATAGAACTTTGTCGAAGAAGAGAGGTTAATTTTTTAATATTTTAAAATAATACTTCCATTGTCATTCAAATTGATTTTTATTTTTTTTTAGTTGATATTGAAATTTATTTTCGTTTTCTTTTTATGAGAAAAGATACCCCATTTTTTATACTTTTTTTTAACATAAAAAATAATTTTTTTTTTATTTTATCTAGTTTTTTTTTTAAACTCATGTTCGATCAAATAAACACACTATTGAATGACGAAAAGAGTATAATTTATTTATAGTGTTGGTTGGTCAACATATTGTCATAATATACAATATATACCTTTGTTGAAAATTTTACAAATATTGATAAATAACTATAGCACTAGCGACTATATTATATATATATATATACACATTTGTATTGTTTAAATAGACAAATATATATAAAAAGTAAAATATTTTTAAAGAGAGAGAGAGAGTAACTTATTTTTTGTTTGATATTATTTTCAATCGTTTTATTTTTACCATGCATCTTAAAATAATTTATTGTTTTTAATATTTACATGCAAGTTTTATTTTTAATCAAAATGTTATACTATTAAATATTTATTTATGTTACATTAAATAAAAATGTAATAATATTTACTATTTGCAAAATACTAAAGATAAGGGAAACACAAGTAGCAAAACAAATCCACAATTATTTGATGAATAAAATGGCTTTAAATGTGTACCGCTAGGAATGTAACCGATTGAAATTGGCTCATTAATTTTTTAAGTTGTGATGATATTTATGGCTTTTAATATTTAGATAGACTCTAATTTGTAGCACGACCTTTATTATTATTATTATTATTATTATTATTATTATTATTGTAGTATAAAAAAATACTTTTGATTAGAACAAATAAAATTAGTAAAAATGATCCTTTTAGTTGAGACGGAAAAAGTATATTTTATGAAAATGCAAGTGTAAAATTGTGACCTTTTATTTTTTATGAATATATATATATATATTCTTATGTTAAATATGAAGATTGTATCGATAATAAAAAAGATACTCCCTTAGTCCCACATACTATTTCGTATTTTTTTTTTGGTCCATCCCACAAATACTGCAATATTTCTAAAATAAAAAATAATTAACTACACATTATCTCATACATCGCTCAAATAAAAAAAAACAAAAAGTAAAATATTTTTTTTTTGGTCCCTTTTATTCAATTTTAGTTCCTCTATTTTTTTAGAAAAATGACAGTTATGATCTCTTATTCATTAGATTAATACAATTTTAGTCTTTAATCATTATTTCAATAAAAATTAATAAATGTAGTATAATTATTACTATCTCTGTTGCATAAAAATATAATTTTTTTAATTTTTAATTAAAAAACAGAAGTAATAAAAAGTAAACACAATATTGAACTCATCCTCAAAAGTCATGAGCCTATTTTTATATATAATTAATTTTATCCAAAATCATATTCTCATTAATTATTTACATTAATTTATATTATTATTTTTTAAAATTATTCGTCTAAAGCAACATAGTTGTTAGTTAGTTGTTTGTCTTAATTAAATTATTGACATAAAAAAACAAACTATATATATTTTTTCTTTTTGTGAATAGGAACACAATATTAAATATAGTGTAACATATACATATATATATATAAAAGATTAACAATTTTTGTAAACTATTTTTTTAAAAATGGTCAATTTGTATGATTATACATATAAATAGTATATCTAATAATTTATTTTTTTAAAAAAAAATGATAATTAAAAGTTAAATTTGAACTATATTAATCAACAAGGAATCAAAATTATCATTTTAAAAATTGTGGGACTAAAATTGATTCAAATATAAATAAAAGAGATCATAATCATCATTTTTATAATATAGGGACTACAATGGACATAAATGTAAATAAAGAGGACCAAAAATGTATTTTACCAAAAATAAATGTACATATTTCTCTAGTCACGTCATTTAATTTCTTATTTAATCTATTTAATATTACCTGTCTAAATGTCCGTACTGAAACAAAATATTTTATGAGATAAAAGATTAATATATTTTATTGAATCAATGACTTTTTTTTTCTTCGAAAAATATATTATATTAATATTTATTATATTTTTTTATAATATTTATAAATAATAATTAAAAAAAAAAAAACCCGGAAACACACCCTAAATATATATGTACGTGTAGGGTCGGCGACAATTGATAAGTTGTCTTAATTAAGTATATATAAATAATGGAAAAATATTTATAGCTCGTTTTGGTGGGGGGCATGTTTCATTTATAATAACACCATATGTAATCTATTGTAGCCTCTTAGCCTCTACTCTGTACAGGACCGGAATTATAAGCACAATACCTAAATATATATATATATATAAATATATTAATAAAAATTATAAGCACAATACCTAAATATATATATATATTAATAAAAATTATAAGCACAATCCCTAAAATTAGATATATATTAATAAAAACATATAATTATTTAATTACTTCGTATAGTTTTTAATAAGAATATATTTATTACATTCTCAACAAAATGAGATGTAATTTTGTGTAATAATAATAAAAAGACAAAATTACTTACATAGTTTAAAAAATATGTACTATTCTTCCTTATAATTTAAATATTAAATGAGATTTTTTTAAAAAAAAAAAAATAGGAAGAAGTTTCATGCAATATTTACAAAATTTTGTACAATATTTTTAAATAATAATGGAGGCTCGTGCAATTTTTAAATCATAAAAACGCATTTGATATGGATAATGAAATTGAAAAGAAATTATAACCAAAAAAAAGAATTATAGAGAAAAAAAATTAACAGATAATAAAAATTAATTTTTCTATTTACTACAACACACTATATTTATGCTAAAAAATGTAAAAAAATATACAAAAAACTAGATGAATTAATTTAAATTAGAGTGCATATTGCAAGTAAAATAAAATAAAATAATTAATTAATTAAAAATTGATAAATAAAAAAGATTTCAATAAACTAAAATTTTGTTAATAAATGGTCATGTTTAATTAGTAATTTTTAAATAATAATAATTATAATAATAATAATAATTATTATAATATTATTATTTTGATATAAATTTTATGAAATCGAAAAAGCTATTTTCTTAAATGGATTATAAAAGATAAACAATAAATTAAATAAAAATATGTATTAAGTATATAATTTTATTTCTCTCAATTTATATGCAAGAGAAATTAGTATAAACAAGATAAATAAAAATATTTTTGTCTTTATTTTTATATTTCTCACAAAAACACCAAACTTTTCAAGCCATATTTAAATTATAATATAATCTTTTATAATAAAAAATAAAAATAATTTTACAATAATATAATTATTTATAGTAATAAAATTATTGTTTTCGTTTTGGCATGTGAAAATCAGCTATAGTAGTTCTAAGAGTGCTATAAACCCCTGATCAAACCTAATACTTGATTTGTCTACTAATTCTATTTACATTTATGTCATATAATTTGTCATTTTTTTAAAAAAAATATAAGTATACACTTTAATTACATTTTAAAATTCATAAGTTATACTAATATTTTTTAATGTTAATTAAATTATTTAGTTATTTTAATCCCAATTTATACTTATTTTACTAATACAATTTTTAATTACTTACTAATTACATTATACATAAAACTGTGCCTCAATTAAAGTGGACAAAGTGAAATATCATTGTTATTATTAATTTTTCCCATAAAATATTATTTTAACCATGCAAAATTCAAATTCAAAATAAAATCAAAAAATAAAAATGTAAAATAAAGTGCGTTTGGACCTTTGCGTAGAAGGTTTGGATTTTAGATTTAAGTTTTAAATAATAAAAACTTTAATATAAATAATTGTATCATACGATATAAATATATATTGATTTGATATTTAAATATAAAACTAATATTTGATAGTATACTATTAAATATAAAATAAATATTTAATTTAATATTTAAAAAATAATAAAAATTAATGAATAGTAAACTTCAATGAAATATCTAACCAAACGCACCTATTCATTACTAATTTGGTGTATTAATACAAAATTATTTTATGCAGATATATTTGGAAGCAGTTTCTGGCCACTATCTTTATACATAATTAAGTTTTCCCATCTAATTTTGAATGTGAGATCATGAAAGATTGTCTATTTAGATATGTTTTTAGAGGATGTTTGCAATTTTGAAATATATAATTAAAAAAATAAATATAAAATATCCATGTTTTATACAAATAGAGTAGATAAAATATCTTAAATATTTTTTTTAATAAAATAAATAAATAAATAAATAATTGATTAATATTTTATTTTATAGTTTATTGTAAATGAATTGTTAATAATTTTTACAGAAATTATAAAAATAAATAATTGATTAATTATTTACTTATTTATTTTATTCAAAAATTTTATTTAAGATATTTTACGTCTGTTTTGTATAAAACTTGCATAATTTAAATATTTATTTAAAACAAAACATCAGCTTTGGATAAAGAGTGTTTTGTGCAAATTTTAAATTAGTATAAAGTTCTCATGCAATAAATAAAATATATAATATTTTTTGTATTTTTACTGAAATACAAAAAAATGATACTCCCTCCGTCCAAGCTAAAAGTATACAATTACTTTTGACACGGAGATTAAGGAATAATAGTATTTTAATTATAGTGGGTAGGTAAAAGTAGTAAAATGACATTTTTGACCTTACATTTTTGGTATAAAAGTAATGATGTGATGTAAAGTAGAGGTATTTGTGAAAAATTGGGGTATTTAATGAAATGGTTACTTTGTAATTGGACGTCCCAAAATAGAAATATGTATACTTTCTAGCTGGACCGGAGGGAGTATATAATTTTACCTATAAGAAATAATAATGAATTTGTTCACTTTGTGTTTTTAGATGACTTAATTTTTTTCTAGATTAAATATGATAAATTATATCATTAATAGAACAAATAATATTTTATTTTAAAAAATTGACTTTTGTAAATGAATAAAATATATATCGTACTATATATTATATATTATTATTATTAAATAATATTTATGAGAAATTATGGGACGTAAAAATACAATATGAACAATACCAATATACCTAAATTATTATTATTCTTTATTTTCATATAGTACAATAAATATGGGTTTTTAATTTTTAAATATTATATTATATATTTAATATATTATATTTAAAAATTAAATATCATATTAAATAATTATTTTAATTTAATTTAATTTTTTTAAAAAATAAATATTGGATACCCTTCCGTCCCAAACAAAGGAGTAACGTTTGAGTTTCACGTGAGATTTTAAGTGAGAAGTATTAAGTATGATAATTTAAAAATTAAATGATATAATAGAGTGAGAAATGTATATTTTATTTTTTTTATTAGGGTGATGTGATAGGATAAAATGTGGAATATAGATTAAATATAATTAATTATTTTTTATTTTAGAAATTCTGTAAAATATTCGGGACTGAGCACTGAGGGATTTGGATATGAAAAGAAAAATTTTGAATTGTAATTGTTATTTGGTGTAATATAAATAGATTTTAAAGTGATATTTTGAATATAAAATTAATTTTTATAATAATACAAAAAATAAAAAATATTTATTTAATTTGATAATATAAAAAATAAAAAATAAACAGAGCCTTATTTAATATGTAAACATTATTATAAAAATGTCATTTCGTATAGTGAGTAATGGGAAAATACTCATCACCCTTGCCCATGCTAATTCTAAGTTAGAATTTGGCATTATTCAATTTTATTTTATTTTAAAAATCAATATACATTTTATTATTTACACTATATATATATATTTACTTCAAATTCTCTATTATTTTCAAAGTGCAAATAGAGAGGACGGAGAATTAAACAATATACTACATCCTTCTATTTAACATTAAAAATATTTTTATATTTGTATAATTTACTCCACAAACGTCATTGTATTTATATTATAAGAGACTAACAGAGATATTTTTGTCACTTTCTTTTGATTTGTATTATATATTAAAATAATAATTAATATTCAAAAATCAACATGCTAAAAGTCCATGATACCCGAGAGAAGAGGGAATATATAATAAATAATGTGAAATCAATAAAATAACAATAAAATATTGGATTAACTAGAGATGACAATGATTAATTAACAAGGTTTACTTCATTTAATTAATTTATATATAGAAAATAAAAATTAATTAAATTAAAATTATAGATATATCTACATCGATGTGTATAAACTTATATGTATATATACAATGTATTCAAGATATACTTGTTTATTGTATATTTACATATATAGCTGTATCTATATTGATCGAATGCATTATATGAATATGTGTACGTGTGAAGAATGCCAAGACAGAAAAACTCATCTAACTATTGATATTATGTAAGGATTTTTTTTTTATTTTTTTAAAATTAATGTATATATATATATATTATTTTAAATAATGCTTGTGAAATGGTAACACGTAGATGTATGAAGATACATTAGTGTTTGATGTGATTTTTTTATGTATAATATTAAAAAAAAATATTTGTTTGATTTTTTATTTTTATTTACTTCAATATTAAACAATGTCATTTAAAATAGAACATTTTGTTGAGTAAAGAAAAAAATGCCATGAATTTATATAAGTATTATATGTACTATTTTCTAAAATCATATTAATATATATATATATATAGTTAAATTTTAAATTATATATACAAATATATGTTTTGTTATCATATTTGATATGATTAAATATGTACTATCCTTGTATATTGTTCATATATAATCAATGATTGTGTTCATCTAGTATTTTAGTTTGAGATAATTTTTAATATTTATTATAAAAAATTATATTGATAATATAAAAATAATTATATTTTATGATTCTACATCATATTTTCCCTAGACATCTCTTGATGAAATATAAAAACATATCACTATAAATATTCTTTAACAAGACAAATATTTCTATATATAATTAGATAAATATTGCATTTCCTTTGATGATTTCAATTTATTTAGTAGGTACTTGATGACTAGCAACTTCAAACAACAATAAATAAATAAATAAATAAAAGATTTTCTTTTAAAAAAAAAATAAAATAAAATTATCTCACCATACTTTAGTGAATCCAAATAGTTTAAGTAGTATAAAAAATAAATATATATAAAAAATTAAAAGCTTTGATTACGAAGAGGGGTGTGAAGTTTTGAAAAAAGATAATTTAAAATAGTAAAAATTTATGTTGAGTATTTAATATGATGATTTTTTGTTAAAAAAAAAAAAAGACCTATTGAACTTGACATATATATATATATATTAAAAAAAAATACTATTGATAAATATTGTCCAAAATTTAAATAGTATCTACGTAAATAGAAGCAAATAATTCTGTCTCATTAAAATTCTTGTGACTAATATAATATATATATATATATATACATACATACATATGTGTGTGTGGAAGATAATAATGGAGTTCCAAGTGTACGGTCAGTGAAGTGCAGAATACAAAACCCTAATGTGTTGAAAGGAGTAGGTGTGTTTCCTAGGAGGGGAATTCAATTTATTTCATTACCACTTAGGTTAGGTATAAAACCAAATACTTACTTCTTTACATACATCTTTTTTATTTTATTTTATTTTAATACAATTTATTGATTAACACTAATTTTTTTTTTAAAATAATAATTTTTTTTATAAGTATTATATCAGGTATAAAATTCTTTTATTATTTTTAAAAAAATTTAAAATTTCAAAAACCTTTGTCTAAACGAAATTCTGGATTAAGGCAGAAGGGCAGATGCCATCTATGTATTATCTCTATTATCTAACAAACAAATTATCCATTGCAGCAGGCGAGTAGATATAGATATAGATACAGATATAGATAATATATATAGATACGATCATTCACCATGTCCATGTGGGGTTAGGTACCCCCTACCCCCCCAACCCCAACCCACAAGTCCCTGTCCATTTGTGGGGTGTCATGTAACAAACAAACATTTATACATACATATATATATATATATGTATATTATGATTATGATTTGCCCATGCTGAAGCTCAAGTATGGCTAGCTTCAATGGAGGGTGGAGGTCCCCCAACCATATTCCACCCCCCCACCCCACCCCACCGCACCATTCATGCTTTTTAATTCCATCACCAGCCCATCCTCATAATACCATGCATAGTGATAGCATCATATATATATATATATATATATATGTATATATGTGTGTGTGTTTGTGTGCATTTCACAGACAAAAGTTCAATTGTGGGGATCCATAGATAATTATTTGCAGTATACTTTTACATATTTTTTTAAAAAATGCAAAATTACATTTATTATATAGTATATGAAATTTTAAAAATACTCCAATCTGTGGGATAAAGTAGAAATAAAGATAAAAAGACTAAATTACCCCTATTAGTATTGTATGATATAGAGATAATGACATTTGTGTAATATATTGTAAATTGGAAGGGTATTTATAATGTTAGGTAGATGATGCAATTACTTAAAAAAAAATATGGATACTTTATTATGGGACGGACCAAAATGAAAAAATAAATAGATTGTTAAAGGACAGATGGAGTATATATACATATGTATAGTAAATTAGAGAGTGTTTACCGGTGTTTTAATTGTGTTTTGATTCTATATTTTGATACATTTTAATATGAAAAATAATTGTCCGATATCAATTGTTGTATTAATTACGGTTTTAATTACTATACATTATTTAATTGTATATTTTAAATTTTATTTATTTTCAATATCATTATTAGGATTTCGTTACTAGCTATGTTGATTTGGAAAAATTAATATCGTGTTGATTTTCCCAAAAAACAAAGATTTGATGTCCAGATAGCATCAATATTAGTGTAGATATTGTTATGCTATTTGAACTCTTAATCGGTACTATATGAACTATTAATTAAACGATACTTTTTGAAAATTTGACGATGATGCCTGATATATTATTATATCAGCGCGGTGACTATAACCATTGTTTTATTATTAATATTCTTTCAATGATTGTTCGCTAACTTGATATATTAAATTTATGAGAGTTCAACTATATCTATATATCAATACCAATTTTTCTTTGAGATGAATATGATATATTTTTTATAGAGAAAATATAATATTCATGAATAATAATAATAATAATAATAATAATAATAATAATAAAAGAATCTAGTTTAGTATGTATCCCATCTTATCTAGTTTTCTAGAAAAAATATTATATCAAATTATCATACAAATAAATAATACAACCACAAAACACATCATTCAACTTTAATAATAATAATAATAATAATAATAATAATAATTGTTTGGGCTTAGGGCTTAGGGCTTGGGTAAAGGTAATTGGATTGAGCCGATCCGGTGGACCATGCTACGAAATGGGCTAACTATTCTTTTATCGAGTGACTTGTCGGGTTAAGTCTCAAACGACCAAAACTTCTAACAATAATAATAGTAATAATAATATGATCCAAGCAAATTCAAATTACAGTCCAAGTCTGATCCATAAAAACCCCAATTTTTGCATTCTAAAACAATACACTAAGCAAGCCCATAATTGTAGCCCAAAACTGAACCCCAAATCTACACCCAAACACACCTTGGCCCTCTTTGTTCAATTTTCAATTCGACTTTTACTATTTATTCATTTTTATCCTTAAAACAACTATTAATTTAAATTTTTATATTTTACTTTTTAATAGTATATACTAAAAATTTAGAATTTCATTAAAAAGTTACATAAAATAATCATTCTAAGTTCTTTATTTGTTTTTTTTTTCTTTTACTATTGATTATTTAGTTTGATATAGAATTTTATAAGATGTCGTATATTGAATAATAACATCACATATATTATATATAAATATGTTATGATAGTATATAATATAACCATATTATATCGTACAAAATTACTCTTCATGCAAAATAAGAGCACCTCTAAATGGAGCAATTTGTTTTCTTTATATTTGGAAGAATGTACAATAAATACTAGTCTAAATTCTATTCTATTCTTTACTTAAATGCTATTCTTTATAATACTTGTTAATAAAAATATATTATTTATAAAAAAATATTATAAAAATCATTTCAGACTATTTTTATAATTCTCAATAACCATTCCAATAAATCATTAAAACTAAAACAAGAAACCTTAATTATTTGTTAGACAATACTTAAGTGTATTGGTCCCTTGAATTTTTTATTTATTTATTATTATTATTATTATTTTTTTATGTATAAGTATAACGGGTTTAGTGAGTCATTTATGGAAATTGTTGACTTACTTATTTTATGGAATTTATTATACTATTTATACGTATGTATTTATGTTATTTTCGAGGCAAAGTAAACTTATGATTATATTATTTATTAATAATTCATTGAGTGGACCGTCTAAATTTTTATTTTGAAATATTTACGTAAAACCCCATTTGGCTTTGTATTTTTATTGACTACGCTAAACAATATATTTTCTTGCCTTTTCATTTTTTTATTTTTTTACCCTAAAAAAACGAAATCATATTATTATTCAAGTAAAATAATTCAAGTCGTATTTAATATTTTTTTCACATATATAGAATATTTAAACTGATATAAAATATTACAACTAATCTTAAGGCGTGTTTATGTATTGGAACGCTTTTAAAGTTTTGAAATTTTTTAAAAATAAAATAAAATAAAATAATTAGTAATTATAAAATACAAAAATTTGAAAGAAGTATACGGATAACCATGCAAGTAAGAATATCAATATATATATAGATTTATTGTTCATTAAATGGAATAAGACTATAAGCGCGTTGAACAGTCAAAAAATATAAATTGAGTACAGCTTAACGAATTTTTCTTGACGACCAGGTCTTGTCTTTAATCTCATGGGAGAATTCGTCAATCATCATTTGTTCCTCTTCTGACTTGTGATTCACCCTTTTGCCGTCCGGGCTATTTTTGGTGTTTTAATTTTTTGATTCATCTGCCGAAAAGTCTGCATCTTATCTGTGCATGAACGAATTCATTCTTAGAAGCGCTTTATTGGGTTTTACTTTCTTGTTTGATCGTTTTTGACCGTTTGATTGGGGAAATTTAGGGTTGCATTTATTTTATTGAGTTCTGTGTAGTTTACTGGATTATGGTGTTTGTATGTATATGTATGCATATGTGTTTGATTGGAATGAACTAGTGATGGCGGGTGTTGTGGAAAATCATGATTGTTTTATGTGGAAATTGCTGTGGTGTGGTTAGTTGAAAGTGTAGAGGATTGGCTGGATTTGTTCGCTGCTGGGCGAATAAATTGGGGAAATTATGGGCTGTGTGTGTGGGAAACCTTCTTCAGCAGTTAAAAATGGTGAGGAATGTGCAAAGCAGAGAGAATTGTTGAGGAGGACGTCTGAATTGCGCCTGGCTCAATCGATCTCTTCCAGAAGGGTTCAGAGTTTTGCTTTGAAGGAGAGGTTGGAAAATGAGGGTGTAAAACATGATAAGAAAGTTAATGGGTCTAGAAGGGTGTGGGATGACTATTGTGATAAGGAAGTGGAGAGTTCTGAAGGTTTGAGTAATTTTCCAGAAATTAGGAGGCTCCCCAGAGCTGTAGAAGGAGAACAGATTGCGGCGGGTTGGCCGTCGTGGCTAGTTGCAGTTGGGGGGGAAGCTATCAGGGGATGGATTCCACGGAAAGCCGATACTTTTGAAAAACTTGATAAGGTAGTTTTATTGATCTTGCTTCTTGAATGTTTTGTAGGAAATCTGGATTCTTCAGTTATTGCATAACATATGTTGAATGTGTTAAAGCTTGTTGTTAAAGGAATTCACCATTAATTAGCGAGAATTAGGTGTAAGATAGTTAATTAGTCTTTCGTAATCTTGGAACTATTTGAATCAGAACAGTAGTATGTACCCTTAAAAGAGAGAAAAATCAGTGAACAATGTTTTACTTTGAGCTTCTTTGAAGTTCTCAGACATTATTCTTTTAAAGGCTAAAGATGTTTAACTGAGTGTGTGTATATCCTTATTGTATTTGTTTTGGTTCACTATTGATGCCAGTTGTTATTGCAGATTGGACAAGGAACTTACAGCAGTGTGTATAAGGGTCGTGATCTTCTGCACAATAAATCTGTTGCTCTGAAAAAAGTACGTTTTGATAATTTGGATCCCGAAAGTGTCAAGTTTATGGCAAGGGAGATCCTTATTTTGAGACGTCTTGATCACCCAAATATTATTAAACTAGAAGGGCTAGTGACTTCAAAAACATCTACGAGTTTGTATCTTGTCTTCGAATATATGGAACATGATCTTACTGGACTTGCATCACTTCCTGGCATCAAGTTTACAGAGCCACAGGTATGCTTTGCTGAATTCTTTTAGTTGTTCTTTTAAAGTTATTCCTAAATAACGAGCAGCACAAACTTAATGCATAGCCTTCTGTATCACTGTATTGCATCTTTCAGGTGAAGTGTTATATGCAACAATTACTGAGTGGACTTGATCATTGTCATGCTCATGGTGTCCTACATCGAGATATTAAGGGTTCCAATCTATTAGTTGACGATCACGGTATCTTGAAGATTGCAGATTTTGGATTAGCAAGTTATTTTGACAACAACCAGAAAGTTCCACTAACAAGTCGTGTTGTGACTTTATGGTATCGGCCTCCTGAACTGCTGCTCGGTGCAACTCAGTATGGAGTGGCAGTGGACTTGTGGAGTGCCGGCTGCATTCTTGGAGAATTATATACTAGCAAACCAATCATGCCCGGAAGAACTGAGGTATTATTTGTACCCACTTCCATTATGTGATTTGTTTGATATATTTAATGCATCAGTACATGGAAAGTTCAATTTGATTGTCAGAGTCTGAATTTCTTTCTTTTTCAGAATTTGTTCTCACCTTGTAGGGAAGTAGCTTGGTCATGTTTTTTTAATTTCTACATTACATTTGCCTAAATGGACTTTAAAAACATTACCTAAGGCCAGTAATAGTTGCAGTTTTTTGGTTGTAGTTGTCGGGGATTAATTCTCTAAATGAACTTCAATGTTAATTTTCTCAATATCTTTCATGACACTGGAATCCATGACATTATCTTTTTCCTTACATAGGTTGAGCAGTTGCATAAAATATTCAAGCTCTGTGGATCTCCCTCTGAGGATTATTGGCGGAGGTCGAAGTTACCTCATACACCAGTATTTAAGCCTTTTCAGTCGTACAGACGACGAATTTCTGAAACTTTTAAGGATCTTCCTGTTGCTGCTGTTGGACTCTTGGAGATCTTACTTGCAATTGATCCTTTAGATAGGGGAACTGCATCTAGTGCTCTTAAGAGTGAGGTGAGTTTGTTTTCTCTCAAATTGAAATGATGGATAAAAATGCAATCGGTTCTGTGATTCCACTGCGTATTCTAAAATGCTCCTTCTAAAATCCTTCTTGCCTGTAGTTTATTCAAGAAAAATTCTATATGCAGAGTACAGATAACATGTATGATTTACTTGGCGTGACAAAGCAGAGTAGGAAGCTCGTATTCAATAATTCATTTCATTTGAATTATGAATGAAGGCATTTGTTTGTACATTTATACTGCTTAATGATCAGTGATACTAACTATATCTTAGGTTATAAATATAAAACTAAATAACTGTTTGTGCATCTGCTAGAGGTGAGTTTCATTGTTCCCTTTGCTTGTTTTCAGTATTTGTTTATATAGAAATTCAGAAATTATTTTGCTTAAGATCATCTATCCACATCCATTGGAGAACAGTATGTAAAAGTTATTCATAATCTTTTTTATAGTTCTTCAAAACAAAACCACTTGCTTGCGATCCATCAAGTTTGCCCAAGTATCCTCCAAGCAAAGAGATAGATGCAAAATTGCGAGAAGAGGAAGGAAGGAGGTGCGTACTTAGAGCTTTTATCTTTTCTTTTAGAAACGTATTTATGAGTTTCCAATTTTTGTGTTGCTTTATAATACTTCACTTTTATATATTTCAAATTTGAAATGAACACCTTGTAACCTATGCTTTTATAGGTGCACACTTAAAAGGAAAGAAAAAAAAAAAATGCCAACTACTTGATATGATCATGTAACCGTATTAGCTTGGCAATTGCATTTGTTCGTGAATATTTTGTGGGGATATTGCTGAAGGTTTCAAATAACTTCTTGTTTTGTAGTCTTTTTTGACAGTATTATTGTACCGATATTACAGGCAAGAAAGTAAAGGACAGAAGGGTGACAATATTTCAAAAAGATCTAAACAAATGCGGGCTGCTTATGCACCTGATGCTTATGCTGACTTAACGAAGTCCATGAAGTCACATGTAAGATTGCTTCAATACTTACTTCAACAATACTTGTAATGTGGCGTTACATGGTTTAATCTTGAAGAACACTCAAAGATACTCTTGAAATTGCTTATTTTGCCTTAAAATTTTGAATCTACTCTAATTTGAAACGCCAAAACTTTAATATATGAACTGGTACATGGTATATCATTATAGCCTATGTGAGCCTTGTCTTTCTTTCATTAGCATCTTATCGAAGACTTTACTTGATCTTCTAGGATGTGCTATCCTATTTTGTTAGCTCCTTCAAGTACCAATGAAACCTGTAGTGTTCGGTTATTAGTTGGATTCATAATTTCTGCCAGTGCAAATTTCTTCCAGATCAATATCATCCCTTGGCTTCCAAAATTAATATGTTTTGATTTTTAATTTTAAGTAACCAATTCCTCAAGTTATATTCCCATTCTGTTCATGGTCTTTTATCCAATGGTCAATTTTTATCAATAGTTTCTATTCTCTCAAATTAAACATAAGTATTCTTTATATATGATATAATGTCCTGAACAGTTGTCTATGTAAAGTATGTCAAGCTCTAATGAGCAAAGGAGTATTTCTGCCTGGTTTTTCGGAACTGGGTAATTAAGATCACTGTAGATTGAGTTTTCTGTTTGGCATGATTTCATTGCCCACAAACTTTCAGAAGTCATCATGGTGGTTAGTTAGGTTTGCTACCGTCTTTGAGCATCGTGTGTAAGAATCTCCATTTCATTGCCTTGCCATTGGTAGTAAAAAGTACAAAAATCTCCCATATTATGATGAAGGATTTAATGCATGCGGGAATGAGGCATACCCAGAGAATTATTTTTCATACTGAAAATGGTTTCTCGATCCTCTTTTTGAAATTGAATAGGTCTTTCTAGAAATTTCTTGTTGGGACTGTTTCTTCTATTGTCATTTATTGATAACCTACTAGATTTTATATGAAATAGTTCTATTATACTCAAGGTTTGTAGTAAGATGTGTATGTGTTTCTTTTGCATTCAGGTATTGAGTTATATAAATTGTATCTTCTTATGTATAAATGTTAACGCTTAATAATAAATGGTTTTAATCCGCTGATTGTAGACATATTAACTCTCTATTATGTTTTGTGCATAATTGAACTCCAAACAACGAGTAATAGAATAAACAAACTTGAGTATATCAACTAGAAAGCTACTATTGTCTTAGGTCGCCTTGTATTGAGAACAATTGTTACCTTTCGTTGTTATAGAGGCACATACCAAAATGATGTCGTTTACAAGTTTGGTTAATGTGACAGAGGAAGAATGGGTATGCAAATCCAAAGGATGGACACGAATCATATAACACGCGAAAGGAGGGGATGGCTTCGGGTATTCTCAATGATTCACAGAGGATTACACACAACTTGAAAGAAATGTACAAAGATTACATGCATAACCCCCCAGTGAGAATTTCCCATTCAGGTCCTCTAGCTCCAGGGGTCGGTTTAGATTTGTCGGGCAGGAAATACGATGATATTTCCATTGGTTCGACAAGAAGCAGTTTATATTCACAACCAGGCCTGGTGTCCTCAAGGGTTTTATCATCTGTGGAGTCCCAGCGCAAATTTGTTTCTTCAAATGCAGAAGCTTCAAATCAAGTAGGTCGCTTTTCAGAGACTTTTCGGAATACCATGGGAAGGCAGGACATAGGAAACAAGTCACTAATTTCTGGTTTGGAAAAGCCTGAAACTGGAAGAAATAATATGAAAGAACCCATTGTGGTAAGTTTCCTGAAACACATGCATTCTTAATATGTTTTCTCTACTTTGGTTTTATGTGCAACGATGAGCCTCGAATCTCTTTCATGCCTTACTGAAACTATTAGATGTCAACACAATCTATTCGAGGGGGAGACGAGAGATGTTTTGTTTCACCACAGAAAATTATTTGATTCATGGTATTGGAAAAATTGGACAATATTTTACGCCATTATATTCTAAATTGTGCTCATACCTAAGGGTGTTTTTTTAATCAAATCAGCACCTATTTTTGGGATGTGTGGTGAGTCTGAGACAAATTTATTTTGGAATTCTTTGAAGAAAACATTACTTGGCGATGGCTTTCTAGAAGATAGGCAGACAAATTTTATGTAGTATTAACATATCTCTCATATGCCGAGATTAATATGGATTATTGTCACTTGCTGATGGTTTATTTACTATATAACTCATGTGTTATGTGACAGCTCTGAATAGTCGCATTGTAACAACTGCCCTTCTTGAATATTATCGTTTTTACTGCAAGAATTCTCTCGATTTTTCATTGTATTGTGCGCTAGCTAACATATTTTGATCCTACATTGTATCAAACCTTTCTTCTGATCAGAATGGTCATGCCCTCAAAGAGAGACAGCCCCATTTTTCGGGTCCCTTACTTGCCCCGTCAAGAAATATCGAGCAGGTGCTCAAAGAGCATGATCGCCGGATCCAAGAAGCTGCTCGACGGCTGCGGCATGAGAAAGGTAGAGGTGGTAGAATTCGACCTACATGAGACGACACATTCAACATCCCATCTAGTGTATGTCTCTTCTCTTCCATTAGAATGTTGTGCTACATTGTTGAATACATACAAAAATACACATTACATTTACGTATACAGATGCAAAAATATATTCCCCTGTGTATATTTTGGTTCTGGTTCATAAATTCTAGTCTCAAGGTTTGGTTTATTTCAAAGGATTGTATATTGTAAATAGACATACAATATAGTGTCACATTCTCTATTTCTCTGTTTGTTTTATATTTTATGTTGGTTTTTTTTTTTTTTTTTCATTATATATTTTAATCATATTTTAAAATTTATATTTAATTTTAATTAGATTAATTAATTAACTTAATTTATAATTGTTTATATTATATTGTAATTAAGTTTAGTACTAGATTTTTAATATTTACCAATCAGATTTTTTTCTTTAAATTCTAGTGTCTATATTATCTTAGACACAGGTTTCTTCTGTGAATTTTTACTAAATTTTTATTTATTCAATTTTATTTATTTATTATTATTAAAAAGTAACCAATCAAATATATATATTTTTTTATATTATACTAAGAATTAATTATTACATTCAAATAATTATATCAATATATATTGATAGCGCATTAAATAACTATTAAAACTTAAATTTTTACAATTAAAAATAAAAATCTACAAACAAAACAGGCAATTGAGATAGTGATGTTGAGTGGGATCTGATTTAAATGCAATTTCAAAAGTCAACGTAAATGTTTAATATCTCATTTAGTGCAGAGGAGTTTTTGGTTCATTATCAATTGCTATGTTGTAAGTCATGATGTTAGTTGGGACTGAGTGTGATTGATGGACAATATGTTTTTATTTTTGTTATATATACATATATAAAACATTATCTTTAATGATTATTTTCAACTTAAAAATATTAAAATATATATTTCTACTAAAACAAAACTAAGATTTTAGTGATATGTATATTTTTGGAAAGTTTTAATCCAATTGATTAATAATAAAATTTTCGAAAAGATATTTCGAATATATATATTTATATTTTTAAAAAAATAGCATTAAACATTTCGGGTGTGTTTGTTTAGAGTTTTGGATTTTGAATTAGGATTTGAATAGTAAAAATTCTGATGTGATGTTTTAATGCAAAATTGATTTTTAGTATAATATAAAAAATGAAAAAAAGGTGTTTGATTTGATATTTTGGGAGTGGTTTGCAATTAATTTAAAATAATTATTAATTTGTATTTTTATTTAAATAATATTTAATTGTGATATTTTGTGATTTAAAAGAAAAAAAAATGCAATCTAAGTAATAAAAAAAAAGAAAAAGGAAAAGCCAAAATTCTGGAAATTGTGAAATTCCACTATTGCTTGTGCATATTATTACTTCTCTTCTTCATTGAATAGTAGTACATTTTATTGGCTTAATAATATTTTGTAATTCACTCATTAAAATTAAAAATTTGGAGCTTTCTATTCTCTTAACAATATTTTTCAACTGTGATTTTTTAAAAATAATAATAAATAAAATAAAATACTTTTTACAAAAATAAAAAAGTAAATTTTATTTTTAAAATATTCATTACAATAAATCAAATATTTAACTAAAAATAATAGTATATTTTATCATTTGGATACAATTTTCTATATCACACATTAAAAAAAAAATAAATTAATTATTACTTTTCTTCTTTTGGGCTGCAGCCCAATATACTAACAAAAGATGTCCCCCAGCATATTGGGCTATATTATTTCTATCACCTCAAATAATACAAACCCAAAATTCAAGCTTTGTTCCATGACAATAATTTTGGACTTTTGATACTATTTATTTATTTTTATCCTAAAATATCATAATCCAAAATTCCAACAACACAAAATTTTCAAATATGTATATACACACACAAAATAGGTACCAAACCTAACCTAACCTAACCTCCACTAATTCCAAGGCTGTGGAGAAAGAAGAATACTTACATTAATTATACATAATATTATAGCCAATAATTTCATGAAGATTTATATATATATATATATATATATATATAGCAGTTAACGATCTGATCTGAGTCGAGCCGAGTCGAGCCAAATTTCAAGTGTTCATTAACGTTCGCAAACAAGACTCGTGTTCGTTCGTTAAACTTTCGATCTCGTTTGTAGTGTTCGAGCTTGGCTCGTTAAGAATTTTTGTTGTTTGAGTTCGTGTTCATGTTCGGCTCGATTAAGTTCGTTCGAACTCGTTTGTCTTATTTTTTTAAATTTATATATAAATCATAAAGAAATTTAAAATTATTTTATTTATATATTTTATATTAATATTTTATTTATTTATAAATTATAATTTTATATGTATATATAATATTTATAATAAATATATTATTTAAACGAACGTTCGCAAACGTTCGCGAACAAAGCTCGGGCTCATTCATTAACCAAACGACTCTGTTTATGTTGTTCGATTCGACTTGTTAACGTTCGCGAATGAGCTTTAATCGAACCGAATCGAGTCGAATCGAGCCGAGTTTACGAACGGCTGGGTATATATGGGTGCAACTTTTCTTTAGGCTATGTTCCTATTCTACACTATTTAGTCCTAAAAAGATATCACATTGCATGGCTTAAATCAATCAAGAAAAAATCATGCTCTTTGAGTACATTGAATTTGATTACTATTAATAATTTAATTGCATTTATTGGCTTTAAACAGTGTTTTGAATTCATAATGCTAGTAATAATAATGCCTTTATACATGCAAAAAAACATTATAGCCTACTTCATAATCTTGTTATGTATCTTATCTTATAATTACTATTATATTTAATCCCATTTTCTAAAAAAAAAATTATATATTTTAATTACATTTTAATTTAAATATTTTTAATTTTAATTAAATTTATTAACTGTTTTAATTTTAATATAATAATTATTTTTATTGTAATGATGTAGTTAGCTTTATCTCACTTGATTGTTGCATAGAAATGTTACTAAGTAGTGTATGTATAGTATGTAATTAGTATATGTATTTTATGTTCGATGATTGAATATAATATTTTACGGAGATAAAATAATAAATTTTTATAAAGAATTTTTTAAAGTTAATAATAAAAATTTTAAAATGATATCTAATAAAACAAAGTTTGTATTTCTTTTTAAGTTCATGTTGAGTTTGGAGACTTAGAATTTTTGTTTTAATAGTATTCGATACGATGTTTTGTTATAGTAAAATACGTATTATATTACATCAAATCAACTATGAGATGATTAAAAACGTTCTCAACCTCATTCTATAATTACCACATAGAGTTTAACGTGTCCCTAAAAAATAATGGGGATCGAAAAAAAAAAAAAAAAAAAGTTTCATGGTTCGACGACCTTGGCACAATGATCGGGTTCGTCTTGGTCACCGAGGCTTGGAAGTTTTTTATCGTCGAAGATGTCGCTGCTGTCTGAACTTGTGTACTTAAGGTACCGTAGTATGCTTGCATCGGGGCTACCCGAGTTCCTATAATACCATTTTCGCGATTTTTTGGGTCTCCTCTCTCTAATGGCGATGGCAATATCATTCGGGAATAGGTCTTTAAGCACAAAGGCATGGATGATTGTAGTAACGAGCAATGCTCCAACGGTAAGTATAGCCACGGTGGAAAGGGCGACGACTAGACATTTAGTCACTATGCTCGGCGCCACACTCGCGTATCTTATTGTTGTAATGGCCGCGGCCGTCATCGGGAAAGTGTATGCCCACCATGCTAGCGAGAACCTGTAACAAAATCAGGTTGACCTTAATTTTAGATCGAACTTAGATGCAATGTAAAGGATTGCGTTTTATTAATGTAATAATATTGATGCATACTTGAATCCTCGGAAAAAATTAACCCGAACGGCCTGGAAAAAAAAATAAAAAATCATACTTTAGAACAATTTTCTAAATATAAGAAATTATTATTGATAAATAAATATTGAATATAATATTTTGAATGCTGGTGGTCAGGGAGAACTAACCAGTGAGAAATATAGGAACAAGGAAATGAAGAAAGCGATGCGGGAACCGTAATCGAATGACCGATGAATCGTCGCCCAAGCGAGCGCCGCGGCATTCGGCGCAGCGACGAAAAGAAAAAAAACCGGGTGGAGTTCTCTCGGAAGCGTCTCGTTGGTCGGAAGCCTTTGATAAAGTGTTACAAACAACACGATGTAATGAGCCAAACCGACGGCGAAGAAGAAAATCGGGCCTTCTTTTAGCCCCATCGACGCCCCGAGCAAAGCCCCCACGAAGTTCCCAACGACGGCAAGATGGTTCGAAGGATTCGCAACCTTAGATAGTCTCCGTTGTCCCCCGGACATCCATTGTCCGTAAATTTTAAGCTCGAGGCAAAGAAACGGGGCCATGAGAACATACCAAAGCGGCGGGGGCAATGCCGGGGACACCGACGGAGGAACTCCGAGCGCTAAGAACAAAAGCGCGATGAACGGGGCAAAAAAAAAGTTGACACGGATCGGGTGGTAGTACTCGCGACGAACGGCTTCGAAGTAGAATATTATCTTGAAAGTATATGTAATAGCGACGACAGAGACGAGGGCAATAGAGACGAACCAGAGCACTAGATTTATGCCATGGCCGATGTTGAGGAACTTTGTCGAATCCGATGACGCTAGCGACTTCCACATGATCGCTTGGCTGCTGAGGCCGAGACATATTCCGAAGGAGGATATCGGAAATCGTAGTAGGAAAGGCCATTTCTCGTCCTTCGGAAGGATTATTTCCTCCGACGCCTGAAAAAAACCGGTTCGATCGTGTGATGAAAGATCTTATAAAGGAAATATACGATGAGAAATAATAAGTACGGCGCTCGCGCACCCGTAGTGTGTCTAATTCGGGGCCTTCTAAAGCGGCGAAGTAGCGATCCGCGGGCAATCTGTCGAAATCGGGGGGCGTATGAGTTTGATGATCTTGTCGATCTTCTTCTTCTTCGGGGGGCTCGGCGACATGTTTGCCGCGTAAATTGGAGAGTTGTCGCTCGAGCTTTCCCGACCATGTCTTGAAATTGTCGAATCGTTTGTCTTTCGGTTTAGCTGTTTCCCGACCATTGCCATCTTCATCTTTGAAGAAAACTCTGTTTCCGTGGTGTGATCGAGCCGCGGCCTCGGCCGGCGACGACGGCATGCTGATGGACACTGAATGCGTCTCCGATGACTGATGTGGACGAAACACGACAGGGGTAAATAAGGTAACAAAAATTAGTATATATATACAAGACATGTTCAAATCAAAAAATTTGTAGTTCATTTGTTAAATGACTATTTCACTTAGAAATTTAAATATATATTGATTATTATATGTTATATATAGTTGTTCAATAGAACTTATTAAATGATTATTTTACTTAAAAATTTAAATTTTATATTGATAATAATATGTTATATATAGTTTTTCAATAGAACTAACCGAGGAAATGCTGATAGGACGAATGCATGATGCTGATTTGATCTGATCAGACTTCGAATCATCGCGCTCTTTGTCGAAACCTGCAACTTCATTTGAAATTATTGCTATGATCAACGGCGGTATGGATGATTCATTCGGGAGCTTGTCGTCGGTCTGCATCGCCTGAACAAGAAACAAGATAAGATATACACCTGAAAGCATAACATGGTACTAAATCGAACCAATCCATTATTACAATTAATCCATTTTCTTCTATCCTCTAATCTTAACAACTAAATGTAAGAGCAAACCATACCTCCAATGGCAAAAGCAAGTTTTTTTTGTTTTGTTCGTTGGATTGCTTATGACGAAGGCTTGAACCTTAGGAGCATATTTATTTATAGTATCAGTAACCAAGCCAAACAACTGGACGTCAGCCTGGAAAATATTATTTTATTTTATTTTTCATTTAAAAAAAATTGTTAAGAAACAACTTTCATTAATGAAAATGACGATGCAGACAGATGATTTCATTGTGAGCAAGTGGGAGAAAAAGTTAGGCAAGCAAAGAGAAGTATGAAGTTTGAATAATTTGTCTGGTCTGGTCTATATGTAGATTTAAGAAGCAGATCAGCTTATACACCATCAACAATTTCATCTTATAACACAAAAATAAATAAATACTAATATACTTTTGGCAATTAACCCTTAATCTCACTGCATGTTAGTGCGACGGATTGATCCACAATCCATTATAACTCGCAAATAAGCGGGTTGATTGCGGACCAAGTCGCGGCGGAGCGAATCAAACTTTCATCAATCCAACCTAATCCACCTGCGTGTGGCGAGCTAAGCGGGCTAGCCCATGGGCTTTTTAAAAATATTAATATTATTAATATTTTTTGTAATTAATATTTAAAAATAGCTAAAAAATAGTTATATTATAGAATTTAAATAATAAATATTTTAAAATAAACAACAAATATAAAAATTTTCAATTCTAAATATTAGTATAAGTTAATGAATTTAAAAAATAATAATAAGAACTATTTTTAAAATAAATCATAATTAATTTTATGAATTTGTGAATAGATTCTAGAATAAAAATAATTATAAAATAATAAAATGGAAGACGAACAAAACAAATGGTGAAAAATCGAAATAAATAAGATAAAAAAGAAAAGCAATATGTAGATAATATTCATTAATTTATTTAAGTTAATGATAATATAAATTTTATATTATTTATCTTAACTAAAAATATCTATTTTCATAGATTAAAAATAATAATATGTTATTTATTAAATAAAGTGCACAAGATGATTTTGATATTTTTTTTACTCTTTGTACGTTATTTATAAATTAATTGTATTTATAATGGTATATTTGTAATTTAAATAAAATTAAAATAACTTTGATGTTAATATTTGACTACTTATATTATAATTTTTAAATGTGACAGTAAAAAAAATACATTTAGTTGAGACGAATGAATGAGTGCTAATATTATATTTATTTGGCCGCGGGCTAACCCGCCCCACTACAGGCTAATCCACTCTCAACCAACTGCTCACTAGGGTTGGCCCGTTTAGGCCCGCATTTTAACAACTTAAAAAATTACAATCCAACCCTCTTAACCCATTTTGACTGCTCTAAATCTCGCTCATTTTCCTCTTATAAAATATTTATCACCCTTTGAAATGTTTGGGACTATTTATCTTTGTATGCATTTTTCAAACGGCTCATTAAACCGATTGTTTGAAATCTCATATCTAGAAAATTGGTAAAAACATCCTACAAAAGATGAGAATTTGATAAAGTCAGGCATTTTAACTAATATGTTTTCTTAATTAATAATACTTCTTTCGAAAATATGAGTATATATATAACATCTCAACCAATCTTGATCTTCTTCCAATACATTTTGTTTTAACTTGCGCTGTGAGAAACTTGTTGGAACAAGAAATCCTTCAATCTATTTTTGGAGTGTGGAGTGAGAGAGTTGTTGTGTGGGTTTTGATAGTGGAGTATAGTGAGAGAAAGTGTGTTCAATATTCTAAACCCCAACCCTCTTCTTCTGACGTATTGAGTGAGTGTTAGACACTTATATCCGCCGGAGACCTCGTTGGAGGAAGAAAAAATCAGAGTTCCGATCAGGGGAGACGTCCAAATTCTGAGCAGCTCTACTCCGTGGTCGTTGTCAGCACGAGTTTGTGACAACATAAGCCGAGGGAATTTCCAAGGTTAGCCATGCTAGGACAGTTGAAGGAGCTGTAGTTGTCTTTGTTCATAGTCAGCACTGATTAGTGAACTTCTCTCGTATTGGTATCCCCGGATATATGATTGTTTATATCCAAACCAGGTAAACAAACCTTATCTCGTTTACTGATTTGTATTTATGCATGCATTTAGTTGGCAGTAGGGTGCTATAACTGTGATAACTACGCTTCGAGAATTGGCCCTTGAATAAGTGTTCGAAGGTGATTTGATACAACACCTATTCTCCCAACAAAACTTTTTGGGAGATTACCTTTCGCGAAAATTTGGCAACTATAAAATCTAGGACTTCACATTTTCCAAATATTTGGCCTAACGAATGCAAGAAATAGTACGACAAATTTATTTATGCATGAAGATTCATTGTTTAACGGTGTCAAATATGCCAAAAAATACATAATATATATGCATAGCTAGCTAGGTTACACATATATATATATATATTTTTCATGAGTACTTTTCAAGCATCGAGTGTCAAATAAATGACGACGATGGAATAAATAGCCTACATATATATATATATATGTCGAGAGTGATTCATGACATATATATAAATATAAATAAACATGTGGTCCACATATATTATCAAACAACTCTATAAATCGAAATGTACATATAAATAAAGGATTATTATTATTATTATTATTATTATTATTATTATTATTATTATTATTATTATTAAATTAATAGCCATGGTTGCATCTCCAACATTTCTTAGATATACAGCATGCATGAAGGTCGATCGATCATCATACTCATTATGGAGAAGTAATAAATCATAATTTAGTCAGCAAATTGAACATGAAGTCATAACCTGATGACGATGTAAGTCTTTGTGTTTGTTCTCTCTACTCAATTAAAATTAAAACATAAGTTGTGTTTTGGTTTGTAATTTTATTTTTATTTTTTATCTATTTATTTTTTATTTAAATAGTAATGTGATTTAATATTTAAAAAATATTTTTATCGAAAAATACTAGATATAAAAAAAAAAAAAATAGTTGACATAAGAGCAAACCCAAGTAATATACTTGTGCTTTCTTCTTCTTCTTCTTCTTTTTTATACAAGCAAAATCACAAAAGAACATACCCTTTAGGCTTTATGTAGCTGGAATTAAATCATATCCAAGAAACTTCTTCGACGCCGACCTAATTAAAAAAACCAACTTTAACTTTAAACTATCTTTTTTATCCCGGCAAGAACACATTTACAGTTGTTTCCCTTCATCGCGTTTGGTCTAAAATCAAACATATATATATATATATATATATACCAAAAAGGAAAAGCGTAGGCAAAGGTAAAATTAATTAATTGATTAAAGGATAAAGGTAAAATTAATTAATTAATTTATTTATTAAAGAATATATATATATAGATATATAGATACATAGGGTGTCTCAAAATCTTAAATTTCTACCAAAATTTTCGAAACGCCATCAAAGAGTCAAAAGGCGAGTGGATTCCGAATAGATGGCTACACAGGAGGAGATAAATAAATAAATAAAGTAGACCTAATAATACCTACTAGTTATATATTTAAGTTGAGGCCAGACAATGTGGGAAGAAGATATATATACATATTGATCGATGAGATAATCCTCCATTGGGAATTAATTATATATATGTAGTAAAGAGGGAATGGAAATGTGGATAATGCACATAGGGTGGATTGATTATATTAATTAATTGACTAATGCGTGAGCAGATCGAGCAACTAAATCAAAATGGCTTTTCAGACATGGATGGAATTGATGTGACCTCTTCGCTTACCTTGTCTTTAGTATTGTATTAATATTATTAATATGTGCTAAATTGCTAATTATTTAATTGTTCTATGTAAGCATGTTTGTTCACTACTCTATCACTATTAATCTGATTTCAAAAATATATAATTAATTTTCTTCGATATTCATTAGTGGATAAATGCTGAATATATCTCCTGGCTCTATTTTATATATATACATATATGAAAAATATTTTACAACTTGATTTACAAGAATTTGACAGTTCAATTTTTTCTTTTCTAGTGGAATCCTACAAGAAGGGAATGTGGAATGCAAGAATTCTATGTGACTATACTTGAGATTTCCCTATCAATGCAAAACGATGGGAATGTGGAATGCAAGAACTCTATGTGCCTATACTTGAGATTTCCCTATCAATGCAAAACGACGTCGAATTAGATGAGGTATACGCGACTAGGAAATGGTACCAAAAGAAATCTCGCGATTGGAGCGGACAAATTCTAAGATCTCTTAAATAGCAATAAGAGAGTTGCGGAAATCATTTCTTTTGGTGCAAAGACGAAGGAGAGTCAAATCTAACATATGGCTAGGATCAATATAATTAGGGGGCAGCCATAGAATAGGTGAAAAAAGTATAATCGAAACCAAAGTTTTAAAAACCAAAATGGACCCAACACAGCTGCGTCTAGTTTGTAATCTTGCTAGTTTTGGGTACGCCTTCGAAAAAGTTGACTAAGAAAAAGTTGTCCTAAGCTAGATAATATCGTGAAGCTAATGAATGACTAAATCTAAGTGTGTGAATACGACGCACTTAAAAAAAGGCAATATAACACATATACCTATTTAACTAGAAGAAGAGAAACATCACATGCTCAATCTCGGATACTTTTGTCCCATTGTATCGGCAGTATTTGGCTACGTAATTATTTCACACATTGAAAACATTGATAACGAGAACGAGATCCTCACCCACCAAAGGTAAATTGGCATTATTATTGCATGTCACATTGAAAACATTGATAAAGATAGGACTCGTATCCGGTGCTGATTACCTTAATTTCAGCAATGCTAAAATTAATCTCCACCATTAATTGTATTTAATTTTTAATGGTGGAGATTTAATTGAAGGGTAATAATGTAATTTTATAATAAATCATATATTATACTAAAAGCTTCTAATCGCTTTCAATTCACAGATACTCAGACTAAAACGGTGAAGAAGAAGAAGAGATCTTCGACACCAATGAACTGCGATTGCATTTTGCCTTGTCGAAAAAGCTTCACTTGAATATTTTCTTGTATTATTTCATCTTCCTTTTCTTAAAGTTTCTATTTCTGCCCTAATTTTTTCCATTGCAAATTACATTCCAATTTCACTAATCTGTTGTAATATCTAGGTAGCTGCAATATAGCTGTTTTTTCATATCTTTGTAATCTTTCTAGTATTCGAGTTCAATGCAATTCACTATGAAATATTAATTGAATTATACAACTCAAATAAGTAAATTACGGTAAATTATATACATAAATTTGGGGAAAAAGAAGGCAAGGCAAGGCAGGTAAGGGATTAATTGAATACATGTGTGTTGGGGTTTAGGATTGGGGGTTGAGGAGAGGTTTAATTTGAATGGCAAAAAGGAAAATTTGCTGGTAAGCTCGTGAAATTGGTTATAGCGATTGAGGAAGATCTGTCTGCCTGTTGTCATGCCCCAAATAAATGAAATTTGAATGTTGATTTATAGCTAATAGTTCTTCTATCTAAATTTTACATATTTGTGCACTAATAAGAAAATTTTAATATCAATGTTGGTGACTTGTGTTGATAGGAAAAGCCACAATTAATTCGCATTGATGAATTTCAATGTAAGAATGGACTTCCAATGCATCATATGGATGAAGTTTCAGTTGAATCAATAGATGGAACATAAATTATACATCTCAAGACCAATGATGGGACTATCTGTCTAAATGTTATATATTTTTGTTAGTTGTTGCTTTGAGTTTGTTACTCAGATACTCAAACTTAGTTTCCAAATTTTCTTAAGATTGAAACACATTAGAAAACACAAGAAACACATTATACAAATTACACAACCTGAGTCTGAGCGAGAAATCTGAATCGAAGTGTTGGCCGAGAGAGTTCGCAGCAAGAAATTTTGAATCAAAATGTCTAGGGCTCATAACAGAATCAGATTGAGAGTTTGATGTTGGATTCGCAGCAGAGGACTCGCCGGTTGTGAGAATTTGAATGATAAAGGCAATGAATCGATTCAGCGCACAAGGATTGCAAAAAGGGCAAGAATCGATTAAGCGCACAAGGATTACAAACAAAGGAGAAGAAAGTAATGGAATGAAAAGACTAAAGTACCATTGACTAATTACAGTCGTTAGATTATAATGAATGGTTAAGATATCATTCAGCAATGTTGAATTATACTATAACATCAGCACATGATCCTTCCTCGTAAAGATATGCATATATATGTGAAATAATTTTTTATTTGTTTTAAACTTATATTATGCAACAAATATATATCATTAAAACATGTATAATAAATTAGATAGGTTTAAAACCCTTGACATCTTTTCGATACGTATTGATCTTATATACCAATGTTGCATGTAAATGATAAAAATAAAAATAAAAAATAAAAAATAAAAAGAAAGAAATTTTGATGCTATTGGGTTAAATGACTATTATGCTAATTTGACTCAAATAACACACATAATCAATGTTAAATAAAAAGCATGTTCTATATAACACAGAACAATTTTGTATAATATAGAAGCATATGCCGTGAAGTTTTATATATGTATTGTATTGGTTAAACATATTTATTATGCTAAAATCAATAATATAGTATTGTTTTATGTAAAATTATATTATGTGCTGCTAAAATATATATTATTATATCATGTGTTATCACATATGTGTTGTATGTCTAATTATATTTAGGTCAAATTAGCTAGCACTAATTTGATGTTAATTATTATTTCTAAACAATATACATACTTAATATAAGAATCAGAAGATATAAGAAATGTGTCGATAAGATAAAAGTAATATTTTATACTATTAAATATACGTTTTTAGTTCCCATATTTCACACACATATACATATATTGTTCATTAATTTTGTTATCTTTTGGTATATATATATATTTTTTTGATGTAGTTTGAAAAATTTTAGTTTGAATTTGGTATTAATATATAATGTATGATGATATTTTATGAGAGAAATTTTTTTCTTTTTTTTTTTCTAAAGATACAGAGTCTAAATAATAAAAATTTTAAATTTGAGGTTAAAGAAGCAAACCCTCTTCTTCTTAAACCTGCAAATCTCGGGAGGTTTATAAATAAAGACACCCTCCCTCACTACACTCTACACCTCTCTCTCTCTCTCTCCTTCTGTCTCTCTCCCTCACTACACTCTACACCTCTCTCTCTCTCTCTCCTTCTGTCTCTCTCTTAGGTGTGAAGTGCAATTTTGAGTTTTGTAAGGCTTTCGTGAGAAGCAACCCATCAGTCTCGACGACATTAAGAACGAAGCTGTCGATTAATTGGTCAGTAATTTAATTTGTTAATTTCCAGAAAAAGTAACGAAGATTATTGCATCTGTTATATATTTAATTAATATAATTAATTGTCAGATAATTAATTCACAGGCCTAAGTGAGCACACACACACATATATATATATATATTCATACAAACTTATATAGTCAGGCAGCTAAGTATCTTTTAATTTTAGGTAATTCTTCTCTTTATATAAATACTTCTACGTCCAGGTAGAGCTCATCGTTTTTGATTCCCCATATTGGAATTTTCTTGAAATGCTAATTTAAAAAAACAGAAGTTGGTGAAGTGTATATGTGAAGCAAGGAATATCAAAATTGAACCATCCAAATTAGATTCGAATTTTGTTTTCCCCAGGTACAACTAGCTAAAGCACAAAGTACAAGTCTCACTATGCATGCATGGCATGCATGCATTAAGGAAAAAAGTTGCAGATGCTGTACACCTTTATCTTTAACAAGAAGATAACCAAAAGAAAAATATATGCATAGGCAGTGTAAAAATATAATAATAATTATTATATTCTTTCTGCATTTTGAATTAGAGATTCTGTCCTGGGAAGGCATATAGTTTAATTTCTTGGTTTTAATTCCCACTTTTTTTTTTTTTTTTCTAAACTCCCTTTACTCTCTTCATTCTTTTTCTTGCTTTATTTGATTTCTTCAAGAGGGTTTTTAACTTTTAAGCTTTTATTTCTGTACTGCAGCATTCTTACATCACTTTCCCCTTTCACTCCATAGTTTTGAATCCTTAACCTCTGCAATTTTTAGTTAATTGCAAACATTAATGGCCGGAGGTGGAGCGGCGGCACCGCCGCCGAAACAAGATGAACTTCAGCCACATCCGGTGAAAGATCAGCTCCCCGGAGTTTCTTACTGCATAACCAGCCCCCCGCCATGGCGTTAGTACTTCAATTTAAATTTTCTTACACATGTTCGATCCTTTATGTCTTGATGTTGAATGTGTCTTTTTCATTGCATGTTAAGGGAGATTTCTTGTTCTGTTCTTGCAATGCCTTACTTTAATTTTTTTGCTCGATTTGATATATCGATGTTTTTTCGAATGAATGTATCAGCTGAGGCTATACTGCTTGGATTCCAACACTATCTTGTCATGCTCGGGACAACCGTTATGATACCTTCCCTTCTAGCTCCTCAAATGGGAGGCGGAAAAGTTAGTCGTCGTCACATTCGATTTATACGATATTAATTTTCGTCGAAGATGTTAGATGATCATCATGTAATAAAAAGATAATTCATTTCCCCTGTTTTCATTTGTTAGGTAGAGAAAGCTCTAATGATTCAGACACTGCAGTTTGTTGCTGGTCTTAACACATTAACTCAGACACTCTTTGGCACTCGTCTTCCGGCAGTCGTAGGAGGCTCTTACACATTCGTCCCCGCGACTCTTTCAATTGTCTTGGCGGGTCGATACAGCGATGTTTTGGATCCTCAAGAGGTTAAAGAATCAGACCTCAGAGGATCTTGTAATAATCCCTGTTGTAAGTATTAGTTTCTTCCATCTGATCCCGGAATTTTTACAGAAATTTAGGAAGATCATGAAGGCGATTCAAGGCGCGATGATCGTGGCGTCGACACTTCAGATTGTCATCGGATTTAGCGGTTTATGGCGCAATGTCACCAGGTTTATGAGCCCTCTTTCGACAGCTCCACTGGTGGCTCTTACAGGGTTCGGTTTGTACGAATTAGGCTTTCCTCTGGTAGTCCTTACACCGATCTTTTAAGACAGCTTTCGCTCGAGATGTCTGCTCGACGCTAATCACTTTCACTTGTTGTCGACAATGCCAGCTCGCTAAATGTATCGAGATCGGGCTGCCTCAGCTTATCTTGCTCGTGATCTTTTCGCAGGTGCAGTTTCATATTATCTCGGGGAGTTTTAAGGTTGTCTGTTTTTCGGAGTTTCTAACGTTAACTAATGTTGCCCCTGTATTAGTATCTTCCGTATGTAATGAAGGGCGGGAGGAATGTCTTCGACAGATTCGCGGTGCTGTTCACTGTTGTTATCGTTTGGATCTACGCTCACTTGCTGACTGTCGGGGGAGCGTACAAGAACACGGGGCAGACAACTCAGCTGTCATGTAGAACTGATCGTGCCGGTATTATTGGCGCGGCGCCTTGGTGAGAATCAGACAAGATGAATTGTATGTCCTGTCTTGGACAACATTCGAATTTTTTACGGTTGCTATCTTCTTCGAAACCTCTTGCAGGATTCGAGTCCCTTATCCGTTTCAATGGGGCGCTCCATCGTTTGACGCCGGGGAATCCTTCGCCATGATGGCGACTACCTTCGTCACTCTCGTCGAGGTTCTTACAAACGAACCGGAACATCCTTAAACCTCTGTTGACTAAATAAGTTTCGTTTCGCAAAACAATAATCTTTTGTCGATGTTCGATTAGTCCACAGGTGCTTTCATTGCTGTGGCGCGATACGCTAGTGCGACTCCCACCCCGCATTCTGTCCTAAGCCGCGGAGTCGGCTGGCAGGTACGTACGATGACTCTCGATCACTTCTGGTTTTCGTCGAAAAATGTAATGATCATAGACAACCTTTGATGTTGGTTCTTACAAGGGTGTGGCCATACTGTTCTCGGGAATTTTCGGGACCGGGACAGGATCATCTGTCTCTGTGTAAGATGAATCTTCCTTCACCTCTGGACAAAAAAGCTCGAATCCATTTTCAGATTATTTTTTGTCGTTTCTTGTGCAGCGAAAACGCCGGATTGTTGGGACTTACGCGAGTTGGTAGCCGTAGAGTGATACAAATATCGGCGGGATTCATGATATTTTTCTCAATACTCGGCAAGCATTTTTACGTTATTTTGTCTACGTGTATTTTTAAATAATTTTTTACACTATTCATCAACAGTAATATACTTTCAGGGAAGTTTGGAGCAGTATTTGCTTCTATCCCTGCACCAATTGTGGCTGCTCTCTATTGTCTTTTGTTCGCGTATGTTGGTATGACATATCCTCTTGATACTAGAAGATTCTAGAATGTTTTAGAAGATGCTAGAAGATTCTAAACATATGTCGTAACGATGCAATGTAGGTGTTGGAGGACTCGGATACCTTCAATTTTGCAACATGAATAGCTTTAGGACAAAGTTTATTCTTGCATTCTCGATCTTTATGGGGCTATCGGTGCCACAGTACTTCAACGAGTATCTCTCGATAAAGGGTTACGCGCCTGTCCACACGCACGCCCGATGGGTAAGAATTTCGTTGATTCATTTGTAGTGTATGCATGTGTTGGATCGATCGTTTGATTAATGTTGGCTAATTTGATCGAGCAGTTTAACGATATGATCAATGTTCCCTTTTCGTCGAAGGCCTTTGTGGCCGGGGTTGTGGCGCTCGTTATGGATGTCACGGTGCCTCCTAAGGACAGCACGACGAGGAAGGACAGGGGGATGCATTGGTGGGACAAGTTTCGGTCTTACAAGACCGATACTCGAAGCGAAGAGTTCTACTCTTTACCTTTAAATCTCAACAAGTTCTTCCCGTCAGTCTGATTAAATTCCCGATTTTATAGGGATGTCATACATCTCTATTCCCTCGGCAATCCGTGTAACCTCGCCATCGTCGAATGCTAGCCTTAATGTCATGTTTGAATATTGTCTGAGTGTGTTTTTTAAGATAGTTTTGCTCCGTCCCACCACAATTCACACTATTTTTATTTTTATCTGTTCGTAACAATTGATATCTTTCTATTATTGGTAAAAATTATTAAATCAAAACATATTTAACAAATATAAATCAACTTAATTAACTACATAATATACAACATCATAAATGATTTATGACGAATGACTCATTTAAAACCCCTTTATTTCTACATCTCTCTTAAAAAAAAAAAATATTTCTATCTATATTTAAAACTACACATCTTTTATAAAATTGATTTACGTTAATTATAAATAAACAAATATATTTTTTTATTTACTTGTATAATAGAAAATTTTATATTCTACAAAATGATATCCATATTGCATATATTTTTTAATTGCTATATAATTTTTAAATATTTAAACATATTTTAATTTTTAATAATATATATTAAATTTACTTTTAAAATATAGATATTATTAATTATACAAAAAAATAATATAATAATATCATAACTAATTATTATTAACTAATTAAACATTCTACGGTGTCCCTAGTCAAATGGTAATGGTTTAATGAATTTCTAGTGAATTTCTATGGCTGTCTTTTGTCGTTTTTTATTAATTAATAAATAATAAAATTTTAAATTAAAATAATTATTTTTTATAATTTAAATATATATTTCTTAAAAAATTATGTTTTCAATTTTTTATACGAATGTAGAACGGAGTATATTTATATTCGACCTCAATTGATTTATTTATTTGTATGTATAATAGTGTGTTTGATTTAAATTTTTATTATTTTTCATGCATATATTTTTAAATGAAAATAAAAAAAATATATATTATTTTTTATAGAATAATTAAATAAAATAAAATAAATATTTTTATCATTAGTAATAACAAACAACAACAAATTCATAAATACGTGTGTGTTTGTTAGTGAGAATTTGAATTAATTTTTTTTATTATTTCAAAAAAATTTCTTAAAATATTAAGTCAAATAAATTTTTTTATTATATTATAATAATATATAAATTTATATTAAATTTGTTTTACATAAATACATATTTATACATATAAAAAAACTATTTAAATTTAAAATTTTATTCTTCAAAATCCAAACTCAAAATCAAAATTAAAATCTGACAAACAAACACACTTTTTATGTTTACTTTGGGTTTTTTTTTTCAGAATTTTAATTATGTACTCATTCTATTGTAAGAACATTAAATCAATATTATTACATGAATGAAGTCTCAAGTAATAAAAATAATCACAACTCGACTCAATAGAGAAGTCCCAAAGTTCGATGATCGACCCAAAAGCAAAGGTCTAACTGATGTCAATAGAAAGTCCAACAACATCAAGCAAGGTCTAGAAGCATCGAGCAAAATCTAGCAATGTCGAGCAAAGACCCTAATCAAGCGAAGACTTAACATGCCGCGGTGTTAAAATATCTATATATTTTTTTTTCTTATTTGTTTTAGTAAAAATATTTCCTAATTAAATATCAAAAGTTTTCATGTTTTATTTTATTGTTCTTATTTGTTTAATATCTAACCTCAAGAGTAAACTAGACCTTATGATTGCAGATACTGTGATTTGACCGTATTAGTATATATATCTCAGCATATATTGTGTTATAATATAAACATATGTTGAATTATAATAATATAGTATATGATGTATTATAAATATATCGATCGATCTTTATAATATATTCTGCTTCAGTAAAATCAGCACCATTCAGACTATATACTACTATATTATGCTATATATCTATAAAATAATTAAATATCTGAATCATGTCTCGTGTCACACCTAGTTCGCCTAACGTGACTTTTTCGGGTTTATCCCGCCAACCATTTCTGTTAATTTTTTCGGAAGAGTTTCCCCTTTTACACACATAATATAAAATAAATAAATATAATAAATATTGTATTATGTGTTGGTGTTTTGACCTCAAAGTCAAGTTGACAACGAAATCAAAGTCTTCGTCGAATTATACGCCCTTTAGAGCCGAAATTTGTACAGTGAATTTACACTAAATTGGAATTGAAATTGACCACTTGCTAGTAATAGGAATATTATTGCAAACGCAGCTAACGTACGACAGATACGTACATATACATACATACAAACGCCCACTATGATGATCGATGAGGCTGTCTTTTCCTATCCATTCTTATTACTTATGTTTTGAAATATATTAGATATTCAGTACTTGGAGATATTTTAGATATTTAGTTTTTGATTTAGTAAATTTATATCTAGATTTGATCTTATTCATATATTAGATTACTTAGATTTGAGTCCATTATTGTCTATACATAGACTCCTTATTTTGATGATCAATAAGACAATCTCATTATTTTCCCCCAAAATTTTTAACATGGTATAAGGGCAACCCCCATTTTTGCAGTGGAGTTTGTGTTGTGTTTTGTGGTATTTGTGTAATTTTATTATTTTTTTTTCGATATATTGTGTAATTTTATTTTTTTGAAAAATTATGTATAATTTTATTTTTTGAAAAGTGATATAATTTTATTTTTTAAAAATAATATATAATTTTATTTTTTTTAAAAGTGATATATAATTTTACCTTTCAAAAAGTGATATATAATTATATAGTTTTTTAAAAATAATGTGTAATTATATGTATTTGGGTTATATTGTAAAAATAAATTAAAATTGGGGTGTAATTTATAAATATAAAAAATTATGTAAAATAATATAAAAGAGAAATATATATAGAATATACTTTTTAGAATGAAAAATTGAAGTTTACGGTTGGAGTAAGATTACTGTAGATCAACTTGATTTTTACTGTAGCTACTGCAAAAATGATGGAATGGGTTGGAGATGGTCTAAGAGCCTATTTTTCTCATGCCGTAGATATAGCCTACCAACCCGTGTTTCTCCGGGTACATTCAACATGGATTGTACCGGAGGTTTTGTGATTTTGAGATCATGTCTTTGCAAGTTATCTTTTTGCAAATCTGTCTCGTTTCGTCTCCGATCTGTCATCTGTCCGCTGCTTGTCTGTTGCCTGTGTGCAATCTGAAATCTTCGCTACTTGTCTGTTGCCTGCGAACGATCTGCTATATGTCCGTTGTCTATCTGTTCATGCATGCGATCTGCCATATGTCGTTGCCTGTCTGTTGTCTGTCGTGCGATCTACCATCTTTCTTGCTTGTTTGTTGCCGGAAATCTGTCTACGATCTGCCATATATCCATTGCTTGTCTATTGTTTGCGTGCGATCTGTTTAGTGTTGCGATCTATTTGTTTTTCGCCTTCGGTGGAGTTATGTCGTGTTTTCGGCTCCGTAAAGAGTCATCTCATTTTAGGCTCCGGTGGAGTCATGTTGTTTTCGGCTCCGGTGGAGTCATGTCGTTTTTCGGCTCTGGTGGAGTCATGTCATTTTTTTGCTCCGGTGGAGTCATATCGTTTTCGGCTCCGGTTGAGTCATCTCGTTTTCGGCTCCGGTGGAGTCATCTCGTTTTCGGCTCCGGTGGAGTCATCTCGTTTTCGGCTCCGGTGGAGTCCTGTCGTTTTTTTGCTCCGGTGGAGTCATATCGTTTTTTGCTCCAGTGGAGTCATCTCGTTTTCGGCTCCGGTGGAGTCATCTCGTTTTCGGCTCCGGTAGAGTCCTGTTGTTTTTTGCTCCGGTGGAGAGTCATCTCATTTTTTGCTCCGGTGGGTGGAGAGTCAACTGCTAATTTTATTTATGTTTTCTTTTTGCGTTTATATTCAAATTTCTCATCAAACTCAAGTTGGTTTCTGTTATACCACTTGAGTTTGAGGGGATGTTGAGATATTTTAGATATTCAGTTTTTGGTTTAGTAGATTTATATCTAGATTTGATCTTATTCATATATTAGATTACTTAGATTTGAATTTATCGATTCTGTTTTGTATTGCCTATATATAGGCTCCTTATTTGATGATCAGACAATTTCATTATTTTCCCTAAAATTTCTAACAACTTCCAATAGTCATCTAGTATTTTCGTTTTTATTTTTTTCAGGATAATAGGAAGATTAATCCATTTTAGGATTACTTTCATCCTTACACGGCCTAATATTTTGAAGTTCTAATAGATTTCGATTTATTAGACACTTGCGGGGATGACAATTGGGGCGAGTCTAGGATTCGGAATTAATGAGGCGGGTTTTGGTTCAAGATTTTATAGTTGGCGCGGGCTACTGATCTTGAAATTTTAAACAGATTTGAGTTTGGGTCGAATTACTATTTTGATTAAAAAAAAAAAAGAAAAAACTCTCTCCAAACTTAAATTAATAATTATAAATTTTAATATTATATATTATTTATATTAACTAAATTTGTATTTACATTCTTTTATCATCTTTATTGTTTTTATTTTTTATTTTTATAAATTTTAGTTGTATTGTATTTTTAGCCTATTATTTTTTCAACTCATTATTCTTTCAATTAAAAATAAATTATAATTTTGTTATTGAACATTTTGATATTTAAAATGCTTAATCTATATAGTATAAAAATATTTTATTATATAATTTATAAAACGCGCAGGAAAAAAATCATAGATAAATATATTTTGCAAAATAAAATGGATTTTTCAGATTAGCCCTACACTTGAGGGGTTTAGGCAGGACGGATTTTGGGGTGGGGTTGGGCAAAGTGGGTTTTAGGACCTATAACTTTTTAGTAAGGCGGGTTATGGGGCTTGCAGAATCCGTCCCATATTTGAGCTGTTGTCATTCCTAATTGTATGGTCATTTTGGATTTGTGACTTAATCCCGTTTTGTTGAAACTTATTTGAATGCAAAATTTTATTACAATATATACTGATAAATAGAATTGTTTCTCATTTCTTGTTTTGGCATATTAGATTCTCTCTCTGTTGAAAGGTATTTCATAAATTACATAAATACAACAAATTGATTATGTTTGTTACAAATAGACATACCTGAGTTTGAACTATTTTATCTCACCGATTCAAAGATATGTAAGAAAAAAAATAGATGTATAAGGTAAGTCAAATTAAGTTAGAAACCTGGAAAAACAACCCATACCAATTTTGTGCGAAAGGAAATTAATTACTTTGATTTACATAGACAACAATATGGTTGTATAACCAACTTTGGCAATTTGTTGTTTAGTAAGCACATTTGAGAGTCAATTTAGAGATAAAAATTATTGTTAGTGCTATCACTTATGTCTGCCTCTATTTTCATATTATAAACTGTTGTTTAACATTCAAACTCTACGGAAGAATCTCTGGATGAAAGAGTTTAATAGAGAGTAAATCGGAATTGACGACCAACTCTTGAGTTGCATTACTCTGTGGATGTTGTAAACATTGGTGTCAATTGTAACAATCAGTACTTATGCAAGAATTGCAAGGTTAGCCATTGTAAAGAAAATAAGTTGAAGAGTTTGTAGTTGTTTTGTACTATATTTAATATTGATTATAGTGAATTTATTCATAAATTGGTATTCCTATATGTAAGTTGGTTTATAATGGTACATGATCAAGAAACACTTATGTCATTAATTGTTTTGGTGCATCAGTATTTACTCTATTGATAGAATATTGTTGTTAGTGTGCATTTTAGGGAGTTGACTTTTTTTTTTTTTTTTTTTGTGTTCGAAAGAGTTTAGTTCGAGCTCCATTATTCACATATATATTTATTTATATTATAAAATTTAAAATTAGACTAAAAAGATACACCTTTTAAATTTCTATTTATGTTTTATTTGAATTTTATTATTTATAAAATAATTTAATATAAAGTTTTATGCAAATAAATATGTATTCAAAAGAATATAGTGAAGATTAAATAATAAGAGTATTTAAAAATAAACTAAATTGAGCTTTGAATTCATTCATTTTGTTTGATTGTGATTATAATTTAATTAAATTTCGATGTGATTTTTTTAAAAAAAAAAAACAAAAAAACAAAAAAAAAAAAGAGTGTATTCAATAAATAATCTTGTTTTATACAATATTTTGTAAATATCATAGAGAATATAATATATATATATATATGTATATATACATATTCAAGAATATTTAAACTCAATATATCTTGTACTTATACAAGAACTCAAAATATTTTCTCTATTTTAGTATAATATATAACTGACTGATTATATCAATAATTGAATCTTTAAGATATAAGTTTGTGATATTGAATAAAGTTTAAAAAAATTGATTAGATTAGTTATAGCAATCATATGTATTTTTTATTGAGTCTATTTTAAAGAATCCTAAATTAAATGTACCTTATGTGGTCTGCCGGGGTCGGAGTATTATAAAGTTATTATATTGAATAATAATATTTTGATATCATAAAAGCAACATATCATAGATATAAGTTAAAATAATATTTCATCCGTCCACTGTCTATATATATTTTTATCTTGGGACGTTCGAATTACAAAATAAATATTTCATTAAATATCCTATTTTTTACCACAAATACTTTTACTTTACATCACATCATTACTTTTACACGAAAAAAGTAAAGGCAAAAATGTGATTACACTACATTTAACTATTCACTATAATTAAAATATTATTATTTTTTAAACACCGCGCCAAAAGTAAATGTAAACATTGTAAGTGGACGGAGGGAGTATTAAATTATTGTCTCACCTAAGATTGTGTTTGGTACAGAGAAATAAGACCAGAGAAATGGAAATGTATAATTTCTCTTGTTTGTTTGTGTTAGAGAAATAAAACTTGAGAAATAAATCATTTTCATTTCTCTATTTTAATTTCTCTCCCATATGCAGACAAATGGAGAGAAATGATGTTGTAGTATATATTTTTTTTAATTTTTAAATTTTTTTTATTATTTAATTTTTATAATTTTTTAAATATTATATTATATTAATTTTAAAAAAACGAACTTAATTTATTTTTAAATTATTTAATTTTTACGATATTTTAAGAAATTGTACTAAAATATAATCTTAAAAAAATATCGTATATAATTTATAATTTTTTAAAAAAGAATTTACCAAAAATATTTTTTATGAATTCTCATTCGTTAAAACTCTCTTTTTATCGGATTAATCATTTATTTTTGTTTGATCATTCATATATCTGCATTTTTTTGAAGTCTCTGTTTTATCAAACAAGAGATACCGTATGCATTCATATAATACAAATACAACACATGCTAGTTTATACAACACAAAAAAAAATAGTTGATTTCAGCACACCACGTATTGTTATACAACACACTTATAATTATGAACCAACAACACATACAATACATGAACTAACAACACATGTTGTATTCTTACATAATACAAATAATAGTTGATTTCAACACACCACATACTATTATATAGTACACTTATAATTATAAACTAACAATACATGTCTTTACTATACAACATATACAATTTATAATAAAACTATGTGCTGTTTATTTATATTACAGATACTGATTTAAAAAAATTAGCACGGTATTAAATTTTTCAAATCAACATCCTAACTGTTCCCTGGAGAAATATTTATTATTTTAATACTATATTAAATGAGGTCCAATGTCCTTTGCAACTAAAAATTAAATTTATAAAAATATATGAAAATCAACTAATAATATCATAATATGGAGTATCTCTTAAATTAATATTTTATAAAAAAATATTCAATATATTATATAAATAAAATACATAAAGAAAATTTAAAACATATTGTACTAATAACAACTAATATATGAAGAAAAAAAAAAATCAGCATGAATTATTGATGAATCCACCTCTATACTTTTGGCAAGAATAGAAAAATTCTTAAAACTAGCATAATATTCTGCAAATTACATTAGCCAAAAAAAGGTGATAAATTATAAAAGGGTAGGAGATCAAATGCTGAAATAATAATTTTAACACGTATGCTGAATGTGTAAAAATAAATTATGTTAATTTATATTATTAAATTATATAATTAATATAATTAAAAATAATTAAGTTTTAGTTGTCAGCATATGTACTGAATTTATTATTTTAGCACTGGATCCATCCTGATATAAAAGATGGTCTTAAAAAATTAAGTAAACAAAAAACAAGGAAATGTGGCTTTAATGAAATCAGCATCCAACAAGATAAGGATGTCATTATAATCTGAATTTTAGGCCAAACCACTAATGCACGACCCGACTTCAATAAGAAACTTTTGACTTTAAGCATTATAATAATAAACTTTTACTACAGATAAAAAAAAAATAAATAAATAAACAAATAATAAAATAATAAAAAAGTTATAATTAAGAATAAATATTCCCTTAAAAATATATAAGTGTACCGTGTAATCTAGTTAAATTATCAATTCTTTGATTTATTTTTTAATTAGTGGTCATTATTAATTCCGTTGATACTTATCCATTTCTACCAAAATCGCTTATTCGCATATGAATGTTAGGAACAGTCTGTACTGTTATAATAAGGTACACTGTAGATACGGTATTTTAATAGGGGTGTAATTAGTAGATAATTAAGAATATATTAGTGAAAATAATTATCTTATAATATAAATAATTATAAATTAAAATTAAGATAACTAATTAGTTTAATTAAAATTTAAAAAAAATAAAATTAAAAAGTTTAAAATAAGATTAAAGTGTGTAATCATTTTCCAAAAAAGGAAAGTGACATGGTATTTGGGACGGACAGAAACGACAACTTGGACATGGTACGTGGGACAGAGGGAGTAATACTTTTAACAAAAGAGTCTATTAGATCTTCGAAGAAATTTTTTTATGTGAGGCATAAGGGCAGAATCGGGATACAATTGGAAGGGGGATAAATTTTTTAAATTTATAAATTTTTTTTCCCTTTTACCGTATTTTTTTATCACTCACACTCATTTTGATTCTTTAAAGTGGGTTCTTAAAAAATATATATATATATTGTTGACATTAGTAATTTATTCAATTGATTTAAGTTTTATTTAATTTCGGGGTATCACAACCTCTCTAACTTAATAATGCAACGTCTGTCGTACCCTAAGGATTCATTAACTCTTAGGCTCTTCAACTGTCCGGTCAACGACTATGGACTGTCGTAAGTCAATTCTGATACCAATAGATGTTACCCCAAAATGTTCCATTGTATATCACATAAACTTTTATGTAGCATCGTTATGAAAGGGAGGACGAGAATAATAGTGATAAATGCAAGGAAAATAAACTTTTATTTTTCTTCTCATTTATTACCATGTTTAAAACAACTTCCAAGTATTAATTACGTACACATAGCAGTAGCTCATGTTTAAGTTGTCATCACTACTTAAATATGACTATTTCCATAAATAATAGTACTTGCCAATATATACAGTATGTATGTCAATATTACTTTTGAATTTTATTTGTCTAATTTATATTTTTTTATATTATATTTATGTACAAAAATATTATAACTGGTTACATACTCAATTTATAAAAAAAAATTTCTTCCACTTAATTAGTTGATTTAAAGACTTTCAAAAATATTTTTATTTCATGTCACAATCAACCAATGCAATTTTAAATTTATTAAGACTCATGTCTAACTAAAATGAATATACATTTAGTGGACGGATGAAATATAATACTTCTTTCGTTCACTTATAATGTTTACATATTTCTATTTTGGGACGTTCAATTACAAAGTTAACATTTCATTAAATACCCTACTTTTTTCCACAAATACCATTACTTTATATCACATCATTAGTTTTACACAAAAAAAGTAAGGGTAAAAATGTCATTACACTACTTTTAACTACTCACTATAATTAAATTACTATTATTTCTTAAACACCGCGCTAAAAATAAATATAAATCTTGTAAATAGACGGAGGGAGTAAGTATTTTGTTTGAAATACAAAACATACAAACTAGTACTATTAACCCTACATAATATAACACTTCATCGGCTACTAAATCTATGTATGTTTTTTTCTTTTTTACAAAAGATATGTACTTTATTTATAGCAAAAAGTTTTTACACCCTCTTTAATGTATACATTCAATATTATACTTATTTATAGAAATATCACAATAACTTACATATTCAATCTATTAAAAAAAATAAAATAAAATCTTACAGTTTTCAAAATACTCTTATTTTATATTACAATAATATTATATTTATAAAAATTTGTATCCAATTCAAATAAATGTATACTCCCTCCCATCTGGAAAAAGGTGTTTTGTTGGAACTTGACACGGAAATTAAAGAATTATAGTACTTCACTGAAAGTAGTATAAATTGAAATATAAAAGACTAAAATGTCATTACTTTTTTAAGGATATTAAAAAGTAATTTAAAACAATAATTAAGAGGAATATAGAAAAATAGGAATAATTTTTTTATAAAATGAGGACCATGATTACTAAATAAGAAAATATGATAATTCTTTTGGGACATACGAAAATATTAAAATAAAACAAACTCTTTTAGGATGGAGTGTATTTAAAAGACTGAGACACTACAAAAGTAACAAGCTTAAGAAACCGAGAAGAAAAAATGAAAATAAAAATAAAGAGGTGAAGAAAAGTTAGGAAAAGAAAACTTAATAATAAAATAAAATAAAAAGTTAAAAAAAAAATAAAAAAATTGATCATATATATATTCAGAAATTATAGTCAAGGTCTTTCTTTGTTATAATGTGTCCACTATAGGTTTTTGATAATTTGCAACGCTACAAATTTGGTAAGCAATAAGACATGCCAAGCATTTTTCTTGAAATATTATAGTCAAATACTATATTCGTTCGGCTCTAATAGTCTCATTTATTTTTTTGCGTATTGATTTTTTAATATTAATTATTATATCAAAATATAGTATAAATTTAAAAAAAAATTGTAAAAATACTTTCATTAGTTTTTTATAATACTAATAGTATGACATTTGTAAAAAGAAAATTATACAAATGTAAGAATATTTTTAATGTTGAGTACAATGGTGTAAAAGATGAATGTAATCCTTAGAAGTGAACGAAAGAAAGAAGTACTAATTAATTTATCTCTTTGTCATGATGTCTGTCCATTTTCAACAATTGAAAATTTGAAATTATAATGGCTGCGTAATATTGTCCTTGTGCATTTAGGAGCTGTAGGCCAAAATAATACTCCACTAAGGGTCTTTTATAGGCCATCTTTAATATATATATATATATATATACTTATCGTCTTCGTCATCGCATTGTTAGCCGGAATTGCAAGCTCTGTAAATTGACATAGAATTTTACAAACAAACAAAAAAAAATAAAAAATTAATAAACTAACATATTTTTAAATGATTAATTTATATATTTATTTGAATAAATAACAATTAGCTTATATTCTACCAAACAGAATCAATTCATATTCACCAATCTAATTATATTTTTTTTTTATCAATTTCATTATCTGTTAATTTTTCATTTAGAATCAATTCAAAAGGATGTCGGATTATTTAATAAAAAAAAAAAAGAAATTATAAAAAGGATGTCGGATTATTTTTTTTACTTATTTAGACAACAGTTTCTCTTCCCTAATCTATGTGAGGATAGGTAATAAGTGCATCCTCAGTAGGCAATAGGCAATAGGCAATAGGCATGGTTAAAAAGTGATCAATAACTTATGAGTAAATATAATATCAGTTCAGGTATGGATTTTAATTAAAATTATTTTGCACTCTTTTTTTTCTTTGTTCTACGTAATTTGTCCATAGTTTTTATTTTTTGTTTATTCTACATAATTTATTATTTTTCAAAAAAAATATAATTATATACTTTAACTATATTTTAAATTTTATATTTTATATATTTTTTTAAAATTTTAATTAAATTATTTAATTATTTTAATTTGTAATTAATTTTACTAATATACTTCTCAATTATTTATTAATTATATTTTACCTGAATTTTATGATGAAATTATTATTCTTGTTGTTCATTATATATAATATTTTTATATTATTAATAATATTATTATTTAAAATTAATGTAACTGGAGAAAGTAAGTGGAAGTATCGGGGTGGCAGGGTTTCTAGTTTGGGTCCCTTTTAATTTCCTCGCTTTGTTTTGACTGCTTTTACACTCTAACTGCAACTCCATTTTTTATTTATTACTTACTTTTGAATATAAATATCTGATGGATATGTCAACTATTTTCATTTCCTTCTTAACTACCGACCTTAAATACGTTACCTATCAATCATATTAATTTTTTTGCCCCAATCAATTTGCATACTTGATTGATTTAAGATATACAATGCTTTTCAAAACTATAGTTTTAATTGGGCTCAATACGAGATTTAAAAAATATTAATATTATATTGATAATTGTTAAAAAGAATAGATAAAAGATTTTTTTGTCCTTGTGAGTGTATCAGTGTAAAAACAGTGGCGATTGTATAATAAAAATGAAAAAGTAGGGATAGTTTTACGGTGATATGGTTATTTATGAAAATAAAACTATTATTTTATAATAGACAAAAATAGTAAACAAGACTATTGTATTGGGACGGAGGCTGTAATACTTTTATATAACACAATATTTATTATATTATAAAATATCATATTGAGTCATAACATAACATATGTTGTATCGTAAATGTTAGAAATTTTGAGGGAAAATAATGATATTTTCTTATTATCGTCAAAATAAGGAGCCTATATATAGGTTATACAAAAAAGAGACTCAAATCTAAGTAATCTAATCTATAAATAAGATCAAATCTAGATATAAATCTACTAAATTTGAATATCTAAAATATCTCAACAGAAAATATGTATGATAGTATATAATATATGTTTGATTATCTATATCAAACAACAATATGCTGATTTTATTAATTATATAAATTGTGTCCTTTTGTGAATTTATTAAAAAAAAAATTATTAGTCAACTCTTTTTTTTTAAAAAAAATAACAAATAAAATAATTTTTTTTATATTATAGTAAAAATTAATTTTACATTTAAAATATAATACTATATCAAAATTTGTTTATATTTGATAAGACAACTATTTAAATTTAAATTTTTATTATTAAAAAAGTCCAACTCAAATTTCAATTTTACAAACAAACACATCTTTCGTAGAATGAGGTATGAATTTTGACACGCCCGTGTCGGGTCTTTTTCCGCCACATGAACAACCTATGTTCTGTTCTGTTGAGCATTTCATTTCCGACAACGTTTACTATTTTATTCAATTAATTTGTGCGAGTCCTTTATTTCATTCAATGAATCTGTATGAATTTCGGCATTTAAGTGTGTTACAAATTATTATTATTATTGAAACTAACCGTGTAATAATATTTTATTTGTGCGAATCCTCTCAAGTGTGTTATGAATATTAATGTTTGGAAAAAAAAAAAATCAATTTTGGTCCCAGTATAAAAAAGCTCATCAATTTTAGTTTTAATATAAACAATTTCAATCAATTTTGTTCCTATTATAAATAATTTTAATTAATTTTGGTCTCACCGTTAAAAAATTAATTGAAATTGTTGACGTGGACATGACGGAGGTGACGTGGCAGTTGATCTGGAAAGTACACGGCCATGTTGTTACATGACCATGTATATTTCAGTGTATAATTATATATGGTCATATTGTTACACGGCGATGTACAATTATACACGGTCATGTACATTTCTATTTTAGTTTAAAATTTTATTGTTTTGTTATATTTTTATTTAAAAAAAATATTTTGAATTTAAAATAGTTGATATAGTTAAAATGACAAAATCAATAGTAAGTATAATATAATTAAAATTTATTAATTTTAAACAAATATAAAAATTTATAAGATATATTCTTTTGAAAGATTTTGTCTAAAATTTTATTATTCATAAATAAAAAATTTCTCTTACAAACATTCAATTACACAACTATTTTATAATTTGTTATATTATAGTAGTATTAAAAATTAATTTATTATTTCAATACATTAATTGGATGTTTGTAAGAGAAATTTTTTTGCTAAATAGTAGAATTTTAAATAAAATTTTTCAAAAGAACACACTCGATAAATACTTATATTTGAACTCAAATTAATATATTTTAAATATATTATGATTATTATTAATTTTTTTTATTTTAACTATATCAACTATTCTAAATTAAAAAAATATATATTAAAAAATATAACAAAAATTAAAAATTTTAGACTGAAACAAAAAGGTATACGACCGTGTAGAATTATATATGGCCGTGTAACAATATGGTCATGTATAATTATACGCTGAAATATACATGATTATGTAACAACATGGCCGTGTGAAATTGTACATGGCCATGTAACAACATGACCATGTATAATTATACACTAAAATATACATGACCATGTAACAATATGATCGTGTATAATTATACACTGAAATATACATGGTCATGTAACAACATAACCGTGTATAATTGTACATGGTCGTGTACTTTCCAGGTCAACTGCTACGTCACCTCCGTCATGTCCACGTCAGCAATTTCCGTTGGTTTTTTAACGGTGAGACCAAAATTAATTAAAATCGTTTATAATTGGACCAAAATTGATTAAAATTGTTTATATTATGACTAAAATTGATGAGTTTTTTTATATTGAGACCAAAATTAATGAATTTTTTTATATTATGACCAAAATTGATAAATTTTAATTATATTGAGACCAAAATTAATTTTTTACCCATTAATATTTTTTTTTGTGATTGACAGCGTATATGAGTATGTATGTAAGGATATCTTATTGTTATATAACACTACAAATTTGTTTAGATAAGGAATTTTTGGAGATTTTTTAAAATTTAAAAGTTTAAAAAAAATAAAAAATTAGTATTTGATTTGATATTTTTTAAAATATATATATATATTTAATATTATATTTTTTAAAAAATAAATAATATCAAATGAATAAAAATGTATTTATATTTATTATATTAAAAAAATAATATATTCATTATAAATATTCAAAATAATAAATTGATACAGATAGTACATGTTGCTTCCAGCTGAGCTTCATTGTAGAATCGCAGCAGTATCGATCGAGTCGCCACGCGGCAACAGTAAAGTATCTGATTCTCATATTTATTATTATTATTATTATTATTATTATTACCGCAGAGTGACCAAACATTCCAACACGCCGCCTGACGTCAACATAATGACGACCTTCATCTTTTTGACTTTGAATTGAATCCCTCTCTCTCTCTCTCTCTCTCTCTCTCTCTCTCTCTCTCTCTCTCTCTCAGTCTCATTATTAGTATATAAATGGGCGCGTGTCCGTCCACCTCTTCTGCACCTTAAATTAAATTCATTTCCATCATCATCATCGTCCTCAAATCAACAACTCAACAATAAAAAAAAGGAAAAAAAATGGGTAAGGCTCGTAATTGCAGTTCCTCCATTAATGGCGGAGCTCCAAGAATTGAGAGGAAAATCATCGAGAAGAATCGAAGGAACAAGATGAAGACTCTCTACTTCAACCTAATCTCTCTCATCCCTAGCCACCATTCCAAGGTCACTCAATTCTCTCTCTCTCTCTCCAAGATATATAATCATATATCAATAATGCTAAATAACTATATTTCCATGGATGCAGATGGAAGGTTTGCCACTGCCCGATCAGATCGAGGAAGCCGAAAGCTACATCAAGACCTTGAACACGAAGCTCGACAAGATCAGGTTGAAGAAGGAGATCTTATTACAGACAAAAAAGACTTCCGATTCCTGCATTACTACATCCACCACGACAACAACAACGACACCTCTAATCGAAATCCACGCCATGGATCATCATCACAACCTCAACGTTGTTCTAGCCAACGGTCTCCAAGATTATTCCAAGTTCCACGACATGATTAGGCTAATGAATCAAAATGGTGGGGACATAGTCAGCGCGAGCTTCAACCGTTACGGAAATTCGACGATCCAAGTTCTTCAAGATAAGGTCATGATCATCAATTAATTAATAGGTTACGGTGCTAATTTGAAAAATCAGCAACATACTGATTTTCCAAATCATCACACGTAAAATACACAAACAAGACACGTCTTTATTATATATGACATGTGTTGTTTGTTCATAATTACGGCGGCATGTGCTGTATGACAGTATATCATGTGCTAAAATCAAATATTGCATGTGTTGTATGAGACTATATCATGTATTATATTTGTATTACATTAACGTATATTGTGTGTTGTCTATGATAATACCATATGTTATCCGGTAACACACATTGTGTTATTCAGTACAGTGCTGAATCCGCCGCAATTAATTAATTAATTGGGTTCAAATCTTCACATTGAACAAATTGTCTGAATTTTGGAATTTAATTATTTTTTGTCAGGTTGTTGAGTCTGATTCATGCTGCCAAGGCGAGACGACGATGTCGCGAAAGCTGAAGGAATTAGTGTGTGGAGCTTCCGTCGGCGGCAACGAACAATTCGCGGAATCGCGATTGAGTGTATGGGATTATGAAATAGGATCGAACATTTGGGAGTTTGAAATCAAGGATGCATAAAAGACATGAATTTTATATGTACGTATGTATGTAATTGTAACTTGAGAGATTAATACATGTTTTTAATAGTGGATCGAAATAATAAATGGATAAGATACAAATGAATATACATAAGGATGTAATAAGAATCAAAATTATATATAACCCAGAATATAGGTAAAAACAACTTTGTATGTAAATTTAAATAAATATATTCCCTTCGTCCCAGATACCATATCCACGTTGCCGTTTCTGTCCGTCACACATACCATGTCATTTTCTTTTTTTGGAAAATGATTACACACTTTAATCTCATTTTAAATTTTTAAATTTTTCTTTTTTTTTTAATTTTAATTAAACTAATTAGTTATCTTAATCTTAATTTATAATTATTTATATTATAGAATAATTATTTTCACTAATACATTCTTAATTATCTACTAATTACATCCCTCCTAAAATACCGTGTTTACAGTGTAGCAGACACGGTATCTGGGACGGAGGGAGTATAAGACAAGGGAAGGGATTTATATATATGTGAAGGAAGTGTATCCAAATCATCTTAGCCATTTGAATAGAATGTATGATTTCGAAGAAGTTAATATATATATATATAATATTCTAAAAGCATTCGATATCGTTTTTGTTTAATTTTGATCTTTGGTTCTTCTTATAAATAGCCCACCAAAGTTTCATTAACATTAGAATTTTGTTTACTACAAAAATTTATTTATTTATAATTACCTTAAAATTAATTTTATAAAAAATAAGGGATTTTAAATATAAATACATATATTTATTTATTGAAAAAAGATAAAAAATAAAAGAGATTTTGAATGAGTCATATTAAAAATTTAATTAAATTGATTTATATTTATTAAATAAAAATAAGTGAACAGACTGAGTATATTTTTATAGAATATTTTGATGATTGCATAGTAAAAAGAAAATTGAAATCAAACTCTAAATAAATAGAGCTCTTGAAATACCTAAGTTTTAATGATAAGAAATTCGATAGTTAGAAAAGAAAGAAAGAATGTCATTTCTCCCATGCAAATCTTTTACTCCCTCCATCCAAAAAGAAGTATCCATTTGCTTTTTACACGTAGTTTTAGAAATATTAGTATTATATTGGGATATAAGTAGGAATAAAGTATAAATGACTAAAATAACCTTGTTAGTATGTGTGATATAAAGGTAATGACATTTGTGTAATATATTGTAAGTTGTAAGGGTATTTGTAATGTTAGCGATTACTTAGAAAAAAGGAAATGAATACTTTGTTAAAATAAAAAATAGATACTTTGTTATAGGACGGAGGGAGTATACATTTTTTTCTAATTCTTAATTAATATGAATTATTTATGAGTTGGGTCATTTTAATAGTCAATCGATTCGTTGTTAATGGAGAAAGTTAAACGTTGATACCAGTTGAATTTTTTCGTTGGATGATGGGTTAAAAGTAATTTATTTAAATAATATTTAATTTATAATTTTAATATTTCTTCCGCCTATCATAGTTATGCTACTTCTTTTGTTTCAAATAAATTGACCTATGTTAGCGTAGATACGAAAATTTAGATAAAATATAATTATTAAGTAATTAAAAATGTATTAATTAAAATAATTATTGTATAATAAAAATAATTATAAACTAAGATAAAAATAATTAAATACTTTAATTAATATTTAAAAAATTATAAATTATAAAATTTAAAATATAATTAAAATATATAATTATAAAAAAAAAAATGTTAAATTAAGTATGACAGACATAAATACAAAATGAACCATTTATGTGAGATGAAGAAGAGAATACTTTCTTTGTAAATTTACAAAGAAAGATAAACAAAATTTTGAATATATGTAAAGTTATTTAAATAAAATATATATAATATAAATATTATTTTATAAAAGAATAAAATATTATATGATACAAATATATATATAAAACAATATAAATATTTATTTATAATTAACATAAATTAATATTACAAACACTAGAAAAAAAAATTACGAATTAGCAAAAAAAATTTGTGAGAAATTTTATTTCCCTCGCAAACTGTTGTGCGGGAATTTTTTCTCACATCCAAATTAGCAAGCAGATGCGTTTATTTCTTCGCAACTTCCTTCACTAATGGATTTTGCAAGGAAATTTAAATTGAATATCTCTCTTTTAGGTTAATATCATATTCTAAACAAATACAATTTTTTAGATAAAATTGTATAAAATGAATTAATTTCTTCGGAGATATAATGTTATATACTTGAATTTGAGGATTCTTATATAAGAGTAGAACAATATGAAGTCTGATTTTTAATAAGAGTGGAACAAGTTATAACATCATATTGTCCTAATCTTATAATAAGAATCCCCAAATTTAAGTATATAACATTATATTTCCAAAGAAATTAATTCATTTCATACAATTTTATCTAAAAATTTGTATTTGTCTACATAAAAGATTGTGTATTTTAGTATTTTTAATTTGAAAAAATTTTGTTGTGTAGATATAAAAAATAGTACTCCCTCTGTCACAATACAATTTTTTTGTTTATTATTTCTGTCCGTCTCAAAATAATAATCTTATTTTCATAATTAATCATATCACTATAAAACTACTCCTATTTTTTTATTTTTATAACATAATTGCCACTATTTTTTACACTAATACACTTACAAAGTCAAAAAAATCTTTTATTCGTACTTTTTACCAACTATCAATATAATATCAATATTTTTTAAATTTCGTGTTCAACTCAATTAAGACTATAATTTTGAGACGGAGTGAATATTTTTAATATAAAAAAATTATTATTTTGGGTAGCATATAACATACTCCTTTCAGAGTTATATATATATATATATTTTTTTTTGGCTGTATGATAACAATAACAGAGTTATATATATTTTTTTTAAATATCTTTTTATTATAAATTATAAATATCTTTTTAATAGCAGTTATTTATATATATATTATTATTTTACAAATAAAGACAAAAAGATAAATTTGTCTTTTACCTTCAAAATTTACCATCTATTATAGTTATAATACAATATTTATTAATTTTCGGGCTAAAAATAAATATAAGTCTTTTGGCAGTATATTATATATTAGAACCAGTAAAAAATAAATAAATTGTATGAACAAAGTCTTTAATATTTAAAAATTTAGAACAAGCGTATTTATAATATTTTTTTGTCCCAAAAGTATAGTATTGTTGCGTTGGGCATATGATTAAAAAATATTGATATTATATTGGTAGTCGGTAAAAAGTAAAGATAAATGTTTTTTTGTCATTGTGAGTATTAATGTAAAAAATATTGACAATTGTATAATAATAATAAAAAATATGAATAATTTTACAGTAATATGATTATTTATAAAAATAAAATTATTGTTTTATAACGGACAAAAATAGTCAACAAAACTATTGTATCGAGAGTAGGGAATATTTGATAAAACCAGTACTAACATTGCAACTGATCTGCACTGAGGTATATCTATTCAGGCAATAAATTACATTTATTGATTCTACGAATAGCGCTTTTTAGCATTAGATTTTACGACTACATAAAATGTACAGAGCAAAAACGCGTATTGAAAAATGGAACCAAATAATAATAATAATATTATTATTATTATAAATAATTTAGGTTCAATTATTTTCCCACCCACCAATAAGCCTAAATAATTGAGTCATTTTTTGTGTGCGTCAGTCAGGTCAAGATTGTGCTTTTCTGATACAGATTTTTATTTTGGAAGGAACAAAAATCTAATAATGACAGGAGGAAGAGAGATCCTCAACAAGATGAAGGTTTGCTGCTTCGTTTTCGTTTATTTTCTCTCTACGAGATAAGATTTTTTTGGCTTTAACTTCTTCAGAAAGTTTTTGAACTCCATGGCTCCCTTTGTGGCTTGATCTGCAACTTGGAAGATCTATGTGTGGTTTCGTAAATATTTGGTTAGGTTAATGAAATTGAATAAAGTTGATCAATAATCTGATTGTAATTTTTAATGTTTAGAGCACAGAAGAGGTTAAATCGACGGTTGTTGAGCTTCGTTAACGGAAGAACTGTGGGAACAGAAATTGGTTCAAATTTGTGAAAGAGGACCAGAAATGTTACTTATTGCTGATATGTAGATTATCTGTTTTAGGGGAAAATTTTGTGTTAAAGCAATGTTTTTCTTATAGTGACGTTTTGTGAGATTTATTATTGTTGTTGAGGTGTTTATGGTTCATCCTTTAGGATTTGGTGAATCTAAGTTTTTTCTTTTTTCTGATAAATCTGATCAAAATTGATAGAATAGAAATGCTTGATGCCTTGTTAATAATTAGACAAAATAACTTATAACACACATGGTTTGGAAAGTTTGTAAAAAATTGTACGAGACTCTCTGGTTTTCTTTTCAAATATTGTACAGAATTCTATTTTTAAGGATTTTGTGTAATGTTATCAAACTACAGATAGATTATAAGTAATTTTCTCTAATTATTATAATTAAGTGATGGGTAGGAAATAGGAATGAAGCCATTTTCCGAAAAAGGGTGTAGTTAAGTAACTATACGGTGGCTATGCTATCCCGGCCGGGCCATAGTTTGCTCTGTTCTTTTATTTTCTTGCAAATGGTTTTGATTCCTTATCTTGTGTTCTTAGAATATTCGGAAGAAAAAAGAATGTCGCAGTGTTTTTGTGCGAAACAATATGGTTCAATCGCATATGTTTTTGTATATGAGTATGCATTCTTGCTTAAGGGCTTATGTTATCTCATAGTTCACCTTCTTGCTTTATGTTCTTCTTGAAAAAGATTCTTGCTTAAGGGCTTATGTTATCTCATAGTTCACCTTCTTGCTTTATGTTCTTCTTGAAAAAGATTATATGAGATTGATTCTTATGCTATATACGGTTAAGTTGAAAAACCCTCATCACCTATTTTTGCATTATTGACAAATCATCTTTCTGTTGTTGTTGTTGTCAGAACCCATAACAGTCTCATCAAGTTGTATTTATTTGTCTTTCCTAGGATGGTGGTTTCTCAAGACAAAATGGACACTTTGAGTTTGTCCTTTTGTGGTCAGAAGTGTATAGATACACACCATTCCTTTTTTGTACCAAGGAAATTAATTCCGTGTTAGCATAATGGTTGTTGTGGTTGCCTTACTCAGCTCGAGTGGGGAAGTGAAGGAGTGTGGTGGTTTTGAGAGCGTGTGTAGTGAGAGAAAAATTGGCCATTGAATAAGTGTTCGAAAGTATATTGGTGCCGCACTTATTCTTCCCAGCATATACTATTATAAATTAAAAAGAAAATGTGAGTTCGTTTGTGTTTTTATTTTCGATTTTTTCTTATTGAATTTGCCATTTCCTTTTAAAAAAATATATCACATTCAACTACTATTTTTATCTCAAATATATCATTACCAAAAGTACAAAACAAAAATGCAAGTGAACACAATGGTTTGTTTGTTTGTGTTTTTGTATTTTCATATTTTGAGAATGGTGAAAATTTTGAATTTAAATAGTTATTCAAATTTGGTGTAAATAGGTAAAATATATTTTTGACGTAATATATTAAATGAAAATTAATTGTACAATGCCATTTGATGTCTTTAGGAGTAATCTATGAATCATCTGTAGTGGTTTATATGTGGCTTAGCCAGCAATTTCTCCAATTTTCTTCTTTTAATAGTAAACAGAAATAACATTTATTATAGCAGTAGGCGAAAATGTGTGCACTCGAATATGTATAATCCGAAATGGATTGGAAGTAGCTTGCGTTTGCATTGGCTGGCTTGAATCTTTGATCATATTTTTTGGAGAACTTCATTGCATTAGATGTTGCTGCATATCTTGCTACATGATGATCGTAGCTGCGAATTCTGCTTCAAATCTTACATTTGTGACTGTCTGATTTCATACTTGTTTCTGCTTAAACATTATGTGTAATTGGAGAATACATGTGGTTGATGTTTGTGCGGCTCGGGTAGTATTTCATCGCCAAATGTACTTTGCATATATGAAGTTCTTATACTTCCTATTAATCATATAGGAAAAGGCTTGCTTTTCGACTCCAGTCACCCCCGATGCTGGAAAGGGAAAAAGTAAATTCTCGAAGCGCATTTCTCATGGCTTCCATCTTGTGAAGGGAAAAGCAGCTCATGCCATGGAAGACTGTTTGGTTTCTGAATTCAAGATAGTTGACTCGTACGAGTTGGGTCTATTCGCCATTTTCGATGGGCATATGGGACATGATGTCGCGAATTACTTGAAAGAACACTTGTTCGACAATATTCTAAAGCAGGCATGAGTCCCTTAAATCGATGGCACTTTTTACCCTTCTTGTGAAGTTTTTACCTGTCATTAGCTGATTTCATCATCTTTCTGGATATTCTTCAGGACGGATTTTGGACCGATACGGGGAGTGCGCTAAAGAAGGCGTATCAGGCGACAGATAAGGAAATTTTAGAGCAATCGTTTCAGTTGGGAAAAGGCGGGTCGACAGCAGTTACTGCAATATTGATCGACGGACACAAGCTTGTTGTCGCAAATGTTGGTGATTCTCGAGCAATCATCAGTAGGAAAGGCGTCGCTAAGCAACTTTCGATTGATCATGAACCGAGCAAAGAGAAGAAGCTAATCGAGAGCAAGGGTGGCTTTGTATCGAACATTCCCGGTAAGGCGGCAACCACTGTTTTTGGTTTATGAAATCTTGCTGAGATTCTCGAGTATTCTGTGCTATTTATCGACAGTAAATTTTTTTCAAAAATATCTATTTTTTTCTTTTCACAAAACATCACATTAAATGCTAATATTTTTACTATTCTCAAATTTTTTGGCTACAATTTCTTTTACAGGTGATGTCCCTCGAGTCGATGGCCAGCTTGCAGTGGCCCGCGCATTTGGCGACAAGAGCTTGAAGAGACATCTTAGTTCAGAACCTGACGTAGCAGTCGAGATCATGGATGACGATGTTGAGTTGCTCATTTTGGCGAGCGACGGATTGTGGAAGGTGAGAGAGATCGTCTCAAATTTGCTCTTAACATTTTCTCGATCTTGTTTACATACACGATCATCATCATCATCGTCTCGTGTTGATAAATAATAGGTGATGTCGAACCAAGAGGCTGTCGACTCGATCAAGAACATCAAAGATCCAGAATCAGCTGCAAAGCATCTGATTGAGATGGCGGTGTCGAGGAAGAGCAAAGACGATATCTCTTGCATCGTCGTCAGGATTCATTGATCGATCTTGTGTAATTGTCGACATATTTCTTTCTGTGTTGTGTTTGTTTAGGGTAACATTTATATATATATATATATATATATGTATGGCCTAGTGTAAATTTCTGCAAACCTTCAAAATGTGGAATCAATCGCCATGAATATGTTTTAGTTACATTAAAGTATGTGCATGTGTAGCCAATGCAGCAATTTTTCAAGCATATGTTGGCTGTCTTTTTTTCTGTTTTTTTTTTTTTTTTTTTTTTTTTTGTTTTATTTAATTACACTAGGCATTATAAATATGGTTGTTTTGTTTCTGGAACCGAGATATATAAAAAAATTTATTATTTCTAAATTCTTTGAAACTTCAAAACTTTCAAAATTGTTTTATTGACTGGGCCTAAATATCGGAGACGAAACCCATGAAACAAACATTAGTAAAAAAAAAAAAAGGAGCCAGGGGTTGATGCAAATTCATCATATAAACATTTCGGCATACATATATAGCAAGCAAATAGTACACGACAATATTACTTACAATACATCGTTTATATTAATCTAATACAACCACAACATATAACTAACAGTAAACAGATAGCTAGCAAACAACACACGGTAATGTTAGTGACAGCACAACCATTTATATTCATATAATACAAATGCAATATATGAACTAACAACACATGATATAGTCTCACATAGAACATGATCAGTTCATTTCAGTACATGAGATACACTTGTACAGCACACTTGTAATTATAAACAAAAAACACATGTCATTATTACAAACAACACGTGCTATTTTTAATAAAGATATATGTTTTTAATTTTAAGAGTGCTCAAATTAGCACCGTAACCTTCCCAAAAAATTCCATATATTATAAGTAAATGCTTTAGTGATTATATAAGATTAAAAATTTGGTCTGCGGACAATCCCTTCTAAACTCAGCCCACTTAAATATAATTTTGAAATTGGTCATATGCCAACCCATACCCATTTTGGTAGCTTTAGAATCAAGATTCAATTAGAAATAATCAATACTCAATTTTTGCCATACAATATCACAATTTTTTATATGTAAAAAAAAAAAAAAAAAATGATACATTTTTTACTTGTATATTTTATTCGACTTTTTTACTCCTAGTCTCTTAAAATTCTCCAAAATATTACAATTAGAGGCGGATCTAAATGTAAGGTTAAGGGTAGAGCTAGCAAAAATTGACCCGACACGATAACCTGATACGATCCGATACGAAATAATTGAGTTTGGATCAAATATTTCAACATGTTTATGTATACGAGTTGACACGAACCCGACACGATAATAAACAGGTCGGGTTAGGGTTGAGGCTTTCAACTCGAATCCGACACGACAACCTCATTATAATATATTAATATTGATTAATATATTTATTATATATGTAAAATAATCATAATTTAATAATTTTCTCATAAATTAATTTAAACTAAGTTCAATTTTAAATCATTCAATCTAATTTACACTCAAACCAATAAAAACTAACATAATACGACAACATAACAAAAAATTATTTAATTTGAATCAAGAAATTCGACTTAATTATGTATACTGGTCAACACGAGTCAACCCGAACCCGACACGATAATAAACGGGTTAACACGAACCCGACACGATAATAAACGGATCGGATTAGGATTGAATAATTTAACCCGTTTAAAATATTCAACCCGATATAAATCGACTTATTGTCAGCTTTAGCGAAGGGGCAGCCTCCATCCCTCAAAATATTTTTTCTTAGTGTAAAATATATAAATATTTTTATACATAACTATATGATAAATTGCTCCCTTTAATGGTAAGTTTAACACCCTACTATTTTTCTATTTTTTTTTTTTTTTTTCTTTCATCCATTTTTTATGTGTCAAGAAACATTGAAGTATGAATCATCGAATTGGTAGAAGTGAATCCGCTCGAACGCTGATTCCAAAATCAATATTTAATAATAATAAAAAAAAAAAATTGATTCGCTTTTTGGGGTGTGATTCCTTGTAATTTATGAATTAATTTGGTCTATATTTTGATGGAAAAAGATATCGAATAATTAAATAAATAATTAATTAATATATGGAGATAGTTAAGGCGGCGGCAGAAACGCGTAGAGGGCGGCTAGCGGCGGACACGTTCCGCTGTCCTTGGCTTACATCAGGATATTTGTGGGCCCCACTCTTCATCTTTATTATTATTATTATTATTATTATTATTTTATTCTATCGTGTATGTATAATGTATGTCTTGTCTTTTGTCTGAGGCACACACCTGTCAAATGACACGCCAAACTAAACCGGGATGGTTAGAATTCGGGTTTATTCAACTCAGTACTACGCATTAAACAAGTACATATTGCGTGTGTTTGTTTGGCCATTTGCGCTCTGGTTACACAATATATCATCGTTTATTTGATACTATTTATTTTTTAAAAAAATATTATATCAAATATATTTTTTTTAATAAAATTTTAAATTAAATACTAACTTATTATTAGTACGTGACTACTTTGACTATAATAAAATAAATAAATACTTTTAAGTTGGATATACGAAAATAATAAAAATATTTTTAGTTAATACGAAAAAACTGTGTAAATGTATTGCATAGATATATATATTTTTGTGCTGAAAATAATTATTGTATTTGTTATGTAAAATTTTGGGGTGTGTTTATTTATTTTTATATTTAAATTATTATTACGTACTATCTCTGTCTGGTTTTAACGATCTCATTTATTTTGTGTATATTGATATTTGAATATTAATTATTATATCAAAATGTAGTATAAATTAAGAAAAAGTTGCAAAAATATTTCCATTAGTTTCTTACAATACTAATAAAATGTCATTTGGACAAAAAATTATACAAATATAAAGATATTTTTAAAGTTAAATATAATATTTTTCAATAAAAAGATTAAAGTAATAAATATAGCAATGACAATAGTATTATAATATTATTATTTTTAATTATTTACTTTAAAAGTAAAAATAGTGAAATGATAGACGAGTGCACACTTTGAATTGTTAACAATGTGATTGCTCGAGTTTTAAATATTTCAAAAATCATAATAAAGAAAAAAAAAATTATAGTAAATAACACCTTTATTCAGTCACTGTTATTTTCATTTGATATGCACCTATATGTTTATTCATATATTTATAAAAATGTATTTATGTTAAACCAAAAGATATTGAAGCAGTAGAATAAAAGATAATTGACTAATATATTTATTATACTATCAAAAGTGCATTTTATATTTATAAAGTTTGTTTTACAATTTTGTTTCTTTGTGTATGTCCATCATATTCTATTTATCTTTTAGAATTAATAAAATCATTTTTTCTATTTCTCTTTCTTTTTTCGCTTTAATCGTCACATGGTATCAGAGTGAGTACGTTTCTTATTGTAATTAATTTTTTCGTCATGTGTATCGATTCTTTTGATATTACTCCCTCATCTCTCGTACGAGCTCCGGCGTAGTCCATTTGATCGGAATTCATCATCAGTGATAGTGATCAATTAGGTCTTTCTCGCGCGTATCAGTTCAGCTGGATTCCAACAATTGGATTGCCTAGAAAGTTGTTATATAAGCTGCCCTAAGCTGTAAAATCAAAGATAATTTCATTAATGGTTGAATTTTACTATTGTCAAGTTCACATCCAGATTTGAAGTACTGGAAACGTGCTATTAACCTGGTATTATCTTGGTTGAAAAACTCGATTGATCCTGCTATTGTAAGGTCATTTGTGCTTATATCTACAACTAGAGATCTTTAGCTTGAGATCGAGGACATATTTCGTCAATTACTAGCCCTCAGATCCTTCTTTCAAAGAAGAAAATTTATGACCTAACACAAGGTAACTCTACGGTTACTGAGTATTTTAGTAATTCGAAATCACTATAGAGTGATTTTAGAGTTGCCATGCCATTTTCTAAATGCAATGATCTATATACATTGAAAATTTTGAAACTAAATGATGTCAATATGTTGTTACATTTTTTTTATGGGTTTAAATTATATTTTTTAGCATGTTTGCACCCAAGTGATGATGATGAATCATTTTCCATTTATATGCAAAGTATATGGTATGATGTGTAATGTTGAGATGCAAGAAAAAAACTATGAGTAATACTCATCAAGTTGAACATGTTTTGGTTATTATTGCTGTTAAAAGTGGTCCAAAGCTAAAGACTATGAAAATAAGACAGAATTCTATTATAGTTTGTGCTCATTGTAAGTGGACTAGTCATTTAAAGGAAATTTGTTTTAAGTTGTATGGAGAACTAAATTGGTATAGAGATGATGTAGAAAAGAAACGGTAAAATAGTAACTAATGTTTCTGTTTGAGCAATAGCTTCATCTCCAAATTATCTCACTGAAGAACGATTTGAGGAATTGTTTAGGAAGATTATGGAAGGAATATGTTCTCAATCTTCTGTGAATTTTGTTGTTAGTGCCTTCACCTATGCAGATATATTTATAGTAAACCCATTGAGTGTTATCGAGTGAATAATGGACATAGGTGCCTCTTGTCATCTGTGTTCCATTTTGTCCTCATGACATATACAAAGTCTGTTGATACACCTAATGCTATACTTTTGCCATATACTTCATCTAAAATGTGAAAATTTACTAGAAATCTTTTGTTAAACTCATATGTAGAGATTACAGGGGTGTTTTATATACCTGATTTGATTTCTAATCTTGTCTCTATCATCAAACTTATTATGGATCTTAAATATAAAATGATATTTGACTCCAAGCATTTTCTATTGTAGGATTTGAAAACTAGACAAACTCTGCTTGTGGCTTTTCTAAATTCCACTTTATATCTTTATGATACAGTTTTACATAATAATGTGACTTTATCATTATTATATAAAGATGAGACAAACTCAGTGTTATGACATTGTAAGCTTGATCATCCTTCTTGGACGGTTATGAAACATATCAGAATTCATTTTTCTGCTATTAAAAAGAGTACTCCATATGATACTTGTTCTAGTTATAAATTCCTCTTACTTTTTAATGAAAGTGACTCTCGTGCTAGTGCTTTATTTGATCTGGTGTATATGGATCTTTGGGGTCTATTTTCTCATCTCAGCACTACAAATGTTACATATATGCTAATCATTGTTGATGACTATTCCAGGGAAGCTTGGGAGTAGTTTTTTATATACAAATCTAAAACAATAACGATACTTATCAAGTTCTTCACTCATGTTAAAAATCAATTGTGCAGAAAGGTTAAGGTGGTAAGGATTGACAATGGGACATAGTTTTGCAATCGTAACTATGAATAACTCTTCATCAAAGTTGAGAGGAACCGCATATATTTTATTGAAGTGACTAAAAGCTTGTTGTATCATTCAAATATTCCTAAATTTTATTGGAATAAAGCCATCTTGACAGCAATATATCTAATCAACAGAACTCATTCTAGAAAATTGGGGTAGAAGTCACCTTATTCTTTGATTTGCCAAGGACCCTAACTTAAGCAATCTACATGTCTTTGGTTGCTTGTGTTTTACGAAAGATTACAGTTCTAAGTTGAGAACACTTGATCCTAGAGAAGTTAAATGGATCTTCTTGGGCTACAACAACACACAAAAGGGGTATAAGATTCTTGATTGCGTCTTTCATAAGATATGTATTTCACAGGATGTGCTATTTCATTATTCAATTTATCCCTTCTTGAATAATTCTTAAGATGAGGCTTCCACTCTTAAACACTGAGTTTTCTCTTCCAATAATACCTCTTAACCCTCATGAATCAATATTTCTTCATGTTGTAGTAGAATATCCTCTTATGGTTGCTGATCGTGATGCACCATCATTTGATTCTCTTAATGGTTATTTGTCAGTCAGTCAATCATATCATTTTCTATCTGCTAATGATTAAGGACCATTATGCAAATATGAGAGGATAAAAAAATTACCTACAAAATTTTAAGATTATGTAATGCAAGTTGTTTAATCTACCCTGCCCCGCAATTACACTAAAGTATGTAAATATGCAGTTTAGTAGCGAGCAATGGATGAAGAACTTAATGCCCTTATATCAAATCACACCTGAAAATTGGTTAAAACTTTTGGATCCAAGAAACCAATTGGTTGTCGATTGATTTAAAGGATAAAGTACAATCCATATAACATAGTAAACAAATATAAGATTTGAATTGTAGCGGAGGAACTCAAAAGTATGAAAAATATTTTCACGACTTATTTGCTCATGTTGCAAAGAATGTTATAGTTATACTATATTTTATTTTCTTTTGAGAATTAGTAAAATCATTTTTTCTATTTATTTCTCTTTTCGGTTTTTAATTAACGGATAAATACATCCATAATAAAGTGAGTAGGTTTTAGTAATTTTTGTTTTGAATAACTTTATTAATTACTTCCTTCATTCGGGATATAATATTACAAAAATTGTAAAAATAAAAATTTAAGCGAAGTATACTTAATAATAATTAAGGATGTATCAGTAAAATGAATTGCAATATAATACAAATAATTATACTTCCTCCGTCCATAAGAAAGATACAATTTTTTATTTTTGTTCGTCCCGAAATAAGGGTATCATTTTCTAATTTAGTAATTGTACTACATACCTAACATAATAAATATCTTTACCACTTATAATATAATATACAAATATTATTACTTTTATATTACATCATAATAATAGGGTCATTTTTGTCTTTTTTACTACAAACTAATATAATATTAGTATTAAAAAATTTAAGTGCAAAAAATAAATGATAATTTTATTGCAGGACAGATGTAGTATATTAAAATTTAAATGACTAATTAAAATTATAAATCATAAATTTAATATTTTATTATAGCATATAATTATTTTTTAAAAAAGAAAAAATAACATGAAATGAAATAGATATAAATAAAAACTGTGACATAATATGTGAAATAGATGGAGTATATAAATGTAAAACTCTTATTTGCAAGCCACTATGCCGGACATTTCGGATAAGACTAACTCTACAGATCAACATAACTCTTTCAATCACTATTGTCCTCACTCACACGCATTTTAAGAGACTTCTCTACGGTCTAGAGTTCTCTTACGTGGGTTTCGAAAAAAAAAAATATATATACATGCACATTATCGACATAAATAGTCTATTCAATTTTTTTAAATCACTTATCGACATCGAAATATCACATCTTCTTTGACTTATCTCTATTCAACTATGTGGTATCACTATAAAAGAGAAAATTATTTCTAATTAGTGTGTTTGTTTGGGGGTTTGAATTTTGAGTTTAAATTTGAATAGTAAAAATTTTGAATTGGAATAGTTGTATGATGTTATATAAATATGTGCTGATATAATATTTTGAATATAAAAATAATTTTTAGTATAATATAAAAAATAAAAAATAGGTGTTTAATTCGATATTTTTTAGAATAAAAATTAGATAAGTAATGAATTTGAAGGAAAATACTACGAACAAACACCCCCTAACTAAACAATTTTAAAATAATATAAATTAAAAAATAATAAAAAACTTGGGCAAAATTATTCTTTCATATACATATATTTTCTACATATTTGCGTTATATTTTGTATTATATTAAAATATTATAGATATTTCTAAAATATGACTAATATATTACACCATATTACATTAATATTACAAATATAATTTCAAAATCTATGCCGGACAAAAATAAGCTAATAATAATAATAATAATAATTTAAAATGCACAAATAAAAAACAATACATAAATAGTATGTCCGTCCGCATCGAAATCATCGCGAAACGACGGCCGCAAAAAATGTTATAATAGCCGGCACAATTGCGCCTCGGGCGTCCTTGTCTTGTCCCTTTTGCACGCGTCACCCTCCCCCACGCCCCGTGCACTTCACGCGCCCGTAAACCAATCCCCTGCCTACGAAACCGCACACAAATTCCTACACCCTTCCCACACTCTTCCTGTCTCCTTCGGCGCGGCGCGGCGCGGCGCAGTCAAACCTCTCGTTGACCACGCCCTACCCTACCCTACCCTACCCACCCTATATAAATACCCCATTATACTGCGGTCCTTCCCCTTCCCTCATTCCCACCCCAATTTATTACCTCGCCCCTTCTTATTTTTTTTTTCGGTAATAATAAAATCATTTTCATTTCTGCTGTATATTTGGATAAATCAAATGACGAAGGAGAGGGAGAGAGAAAGGGCTACCGCCGGCAGGGAGGCGCACTATAGAGGCGTACGGAAGCGGCCTTGGGGGCGGTACGCGGCGGAGATACGCGACCCGGGGAAGAAAAGCCGGGTCTGGCTCGGGACCTTCGACACCGCGGAAGAGGCGGCGCGTGCATACGACGCGGCGGCGCGGGAGTTCCGTGGGGCGAAGGCCAAGACTAATTTCCCTCTACCTTTCGACTCTGCCGCCGCCGCCGCCGCCGCGGCGGAGGCGGCGCGCGGCAGCCCCAGCCAGAGCAGCACCGTCGAGTCCTCCAGCGCCGACCGCGGCCCCGTCGAGCTCGATCTCACGCGCCGCCTCGGCGCGTCCACCGACGTCAGCGGCTTTCTGAATACCGTCAATGGGTATGGCCACGTGTTCCGCCGTCAACCGACTGTTGCGGTCTTGCCTAACGGCCAGCCGGTTTATTTCTTCGAACCGGCCGTGCATCCGATGGCGGCTTTCCGGATGAACCGGGTCGATATCGGCGGTGGCGGCGCGGTGCAGGGAGAATCGGACACGTCGTCGGTGGTGGATGAGAATAATTTCGAGGGCTCTGATGGTAAGAGAGGTGTCGGGTTTGATCTGAATCTTCCGCCGCCGGTGGAATCTTGACTGTCTCCGGTCGACCGGAGGATTAAACGGCGGTTGAAGTGATTTTGTAAATATTATTGGAAGGGGCTTAGATTCTAATTTTTTGCAGCTCGGAGGAATTTCTCTAGTTGTTACAGTGATGATTGTACTATTGATTTCGGCATTAGATGAAAGAAGACGACGGGAAGTCTTTTGATTTACTTAATTTCGATTACTCCAGATCCGATTTCCGATATTGAACTTGCCACGTGCGTGGCACGTGGTTTAAAGCCAGATTAATTTGAATGTCTTTTTTATCGGCCTGTAATGTATTGTCATGTAACGTTGCTGTAAAATTTTAGCTTTTATTGTTTTGAAAATCTATAATAGACAAAACCTCAACCATAGACCAGTCAAATTTTATTTCAACATTTTCTTTTTACTTCAATATGTATATGTATTTTCCCCAGACGTCAGATCCAATAGTGGGGTGTACACGTGGTTTTCTATATTTAAATTATTTTGGATTTATAAAAGTTCAAATATAACACTTTAGGATGGGATTACAAATAGAAAATGAAATAATTAATTAAAATTACAATTAGAATGAAATTTAAATAATAAATTAGACTGTACAGTAGTACAAAATAAATATAGAACCGCATGCAATACAAGTGGTCAAAAAAATTTTCTTTTAAAAAAAAGATGGGAGGCGCCGACAGAGTGACGGCTGTCTTGATAGTGGTGGGGCCTACGAAAGACCTCTAATTCCGCGTTGACAGGACACGTGTCAGAGCCACGTGTAGCTTATGCTTTAAGCCTGCCCGCCCGCCCGCCCGAACCCCACCTACCTCAATTATTTCGATTTGATTTGTTTTTTTTTTTTTTTTTTTAATATAAATCAATTAAATAAAATATAAAGAAAATTTTATTTGAATTTGAATTGGATTCTAATTTGGGTTATTTCAACAATAGTGAATGAGCTGTAGATTCGACGAGGGATTGTACTTGTGGGTAGAGTTATTTGTTCAGTTGTTATTTAAGCTTTTTTTTTTTTTTTGGAATTTTGATTTAGTAAAAATTATATCATTTTTTATATATATTTTTTACTATATTGTGTGTTAGTAATCGTCATTTTGTAATTGTGGCACAACTTATGTAGTTGCATTGTTGTCTTTTGTAGTCAATTGTGACATTTGATTTGTTACCCTTTTGAATAAAATGGGCTCTTTCTTGAGTGGCATATTGGTACTTGTTCACAACTTCATCGATATAATATGATTATATTATTGTGAATATGTACACTAATTTTTAGATAGATGATTAGTTCATACAATATTAATTGAAGTTCCTTCAATTAAAATAAAATAATTGACACACTTCATTTATACAATTACACCAAATGGAAAAAACAGTTAATACACTTCACTTAGGACATGATATAAAATATTTAAGTTTGGTTATCGACAAATCAATTTCATATTGATTTTTTAGAATAGTATTGATTAAGAGTTCGGAAAATACCAATAAAGAGTTTAAATAATACATTATTTATATCAATATAATATAAATAAAATAAAAATACTAAGAACACATAACACAAATACAGTACAAATACAACACAAGTACTAAGAAAGTAATAAGAACACAATCAATATAGCTCACAATCATCAAGGATGAATCAGAATTTAATCGACCAAATAGCAAACTACGCAAAGTAATTCCCGGGCCTTTTAATAATATTTTTAAAAAATTAATTATAAATATCTAAATAAATAATTCAAAAAAAAAAATTGCTAGTTTTTTCTTTATCAAAATATTTTCAAATTTTACTATTTCAATTTTATTTTCTCTCACAAAATATTTCATCAAATATTATTTAAATACAAAATTTAAACCAAATTTTCTCAAATCAAATTCAAAGAAACACACCCTATTCTTTGGGTTTGGTTACAAAATTTAATTTAGATTTTTTATTTAATAGAATATTTTGTAAGAAAAAATATTTTCTGTTCAAAAATTTAAAATTGAAATGATGAAATTTGAAAAAGCTTTTGTTAAAGAAACACATGGCTATTAAGTTTTAAAATTATTGTCAAATATGATCATGAATTAAATTTCATTTTCTACCATTGTCTCTACCCAATGAATAATAGTATTGTATTAATTAGTAAAAATGTGTAAGAAAGATTTGACATTTTTGTCATTTAATAGTATTCTATACTAATGTATATGATTACTTAAAATTGATACTTTAAAATGAAACGGACGAAAATTGTATAATGAGTACTTTGAAATAAGACGGAGGAAGTATAATTTATTTTTTGCTCACCGATAAAAAAAAAAACCAAGCAGTTAGACACTAAATATTTTGTTCTTATTTAGCCTATGTAAGATTTCATATATATCTTGTTTAAGGTTCAGGGTGTAGGTGGTATATAAATACCTAAATGTTAATTTAACAAAATTATACATATTTAAACCAAAGTTTATAAATGAAAATGTTAATTTTGAACCTTATGCACTCAAAATTTTACTCAAAGAATGTGAAAACTAGTACATTAACAATTATGCCATTTTTTGAATGTTTACCTAAAATTGGGAAAAAAATTATTTTTTGTTTTATTGTAAACTATAATAATCAATTTTAGTTCCATTGCATTTTTTATTTTTTTTGTCTATTTGGGTCTCGTTCAAATTAAATTTAATTAATTTTAAGGACATAATAACTAATACGGACTGAACACGGTCATATTGACTTGAACATTGCAGTATTAAATTACTTAGAAAGCTTATCAAACTTTCTAAACAGGCAACGCAGTTGTGTTGCCGTGTTTGAATATGACCATGTTTGAACACGACCATATTGAAGGCTATGTTTACTAACATGTTTCTAATATTGCGTATTGAAGATCATGTTGAATGTCTTGTTTTTATCATTAACGTATTAAATGTCATGTTTACTGTCCTATTTCTAATATGATCATGTTCACGTCTTATTTCTAATATAATCATTTTAATCTGTCATATTCATCACTCTATTTAGTCTGATTACTATATATTCCCCCGTCCCACTTACCGTATCTCCTTTTTTATTTTCGTGTGTCCCACTTATTCTGTCATTTTTCATTTTTGAAAAGGTATTATACACTTATTCCGGTGTCTACAACAAAATGACACGATATATGGAACGGCGGGAGTATATTAATAATTCAACTAAAATGCTTTTCATAATTATTTTTAAAAAATCATCAAAATTTGGTATTTTAAATTTTGATTGCAAAATAATAATAATTATTATTATTATTATAGTAGGAAAATTATAAATAATTGATTTCTTGCATGTCCACTAACAACATGAGATCATCCCCGTAAAGTACTGCAACGCTATTCCAAATCGACAACATGAAAGTAAACATGGGAAGAAACGAAGCTGCACGAATATAGCCACTAATTACGCCACAATATTACATGCAGACTTTAATTTATCATCAATTGGCTGCTGATTATACGATCATTCATCCATGGCAGAAAACTTTCATTTTCACATTTAAAATCTCAATTTCAAATTCATCCATCTCAAAAATATGGAATTTAATTTCAGTGTAGATTCCCAGAACTAAGCTGCATCCAATTCCAGCCACATTATACAAATACACGTACGTATAATCAAAGTTCTCCCCGACAAATCTAAACTAAAAAAGGATTCAGACGCATATACGACGAGAAACCGATCGAAACTGCAACGTCGTCATCTTCACAAGATTTCACCTTAACCAGCTAACTTTGCGTGCACAGTCGACTCAAGTAACGAATTTGAGAAGGAAGCGCACCTTGAACTCTCGCCAGCCTACACGAATGCTCGGTGAACAGCTTGTACGTCGACTTCCTCTCCCAAGGAACAATCCCAAAGTCGTCATTAAACTCTTCCATCCCCTCCACGAGGAACTGCCACACTAAAGATCCGGCGCCCGCCTTTTTTTTCACGGCAGATTTGTACATGATGTCGAGGATGACTTTGTAAAACCTGTCGCGTTGCTCGGGGGTGAAGTCTTTGTTCTCCGTGGACAATCCGAATTCGGTAAACATGACGGGCTTTTTCAGTTCTTTGTCTCCATCTTCGATGTGGGATATCATCCACTTGGCGACGAATTTCAACTTATACTCGAAATTTGGATTGTGGGTCCTGCAAAAGAGATTGATATATCGACACATATTAGATGATGATGATGATGATAAATTGGGATGGTGTAGAGCTAGCTCACCAATGATCGGGGTAAATATGAACCGATGCAAAGTCAATAGTTGGAATTTTCGAATTGCGAATAAAATCAGTGCCGACATCAGCTGCCCACCACTCGGGATTGACGGTTAATCTTTTAGTGCTTTTAGGTCCGTAAAAGCCTTCGAGCCCCACCGTTACTAAATGATTGGGGTCGATAGATTTCACAAAAGTTGACATTTCCTCGATCCAATCCTGCAGTTATTTTAAGCAGTCAATTTTCGAAACATGGATTCTCAAACATCAATAATCTATTTAGGGCTTACTTACTGGCTCGGTGAAATTGAAACCTTGTGGGTGAATTAGCTGTTTACCTGTAGTGTGTCGCCGGATTTGTCAGTTATACAACGGGGCTCGTTGATCAACTCCCAGCCTAAGATGGTTGGATCATCCCTATACTCGAGTCCAGTCAATGTGTTCCGCCTTGTTAGAACAGTCTGCCAAATAAGCATTCGGTGAATCTTCACTCCATCAGATTATAATGAAGAATCGGAAAAACTATTCCAATAAACAATGCAACAACAAACTGCACGAAAATTGCTATAAGTAAAACATAAGAAAATCACTGTGATAAGCCTCACTATGCTTCTTAACTCAAAGAGTTAAAAATGGTAAGAAATTAGTATCTGAAGTAAAACAACCGCGGGGGACAACATTGATCGAACAAAACCAACTCACTTTACATGCATACTCTCACACCAGCCCAGGAATGCCGGCATTCTTACGGTACTAAATAAAACATCGACAAAAAAAGTAATAATAATAATTCATCTTGTGACCAAGAACATTATCTCTAATGTCGTAAGGTTTGTTAATTTTAACCCAAATCATCAATCATCTTGCACAGCTTATACATTTGGTGCTCTAAGACCACCAGCATGAAGAAATCCTCTGCGAGTTTCTCATCACTTCCATGTCACACTCTCTTTCATCCACATCACACTTTCTTTCTTCGAATCTAAATAAAAAAATACATATATATTTATATTAATATGATTTATTTTTAAAATTAAATTTTAATAAAAATATATAAATGAGTATCATTGTCTAAAGAATAAAATTTTATATAATACAAAAATATAAAAAAATAAAATAAATACCCTCCGTCCGCCTAGGGTTTAGGGTCACATTTACTTTTAGGTCATTGTACTTAACATTAAAAATATTTTTATATTTGTATAATTTTTTGTAAAATGTCATTCTATTAGTATTATAAGATATTCATTGAAGTAGTTTTACAGTTTTTTATTAATTTGTACTATTAATATAATAATTAATATTCAAAAATCAACAAGCAAAAAAATAAATGGACCCCCTAGAGCCGGATGAAGATAGTATGTTATAAATAAATTCAAATAAGTTTTTTTTTTTTTTTTTTAAATTGTAAAAATGGTGACATGGAAAAGAGAGTGAGTTTCACCGGGATGGAGAAACTACCGATTAGGCTTCCCTAAGGCAACTAATATATTTAGTTTTCTATTTTGAGTTGAAGATACATGGCAAGAATTGCTTTTGCAATAAAATTGTAGTATGCTGAAAACTAGAAAAATGTACAAGTTTCTCAAGAAATAAAATCTAATATAAGATTCCGATAAAAAAAAAAAAAAATCTAATGTGAGATATCTCAATAAAAGAAGAGTGTTTCCGAAGGACTTATATATTTTTTCAAGCATCAAGTGGAAAATTGAAAGCCTCGCAAGTTAGTTTACTCTTTCAGTATTAAGTCTCAGTTAGCATTTCAGAAAATTCCCAAAATGTGCTTCACCACAATCATGCCGACTCGATCATTACATTTCCTTTTACTGGAAAAAAGACTTTATCACTTCAACTTTCTAAATTATAGGTGTCAAATGATAAAATTAGAGTCAACTAACATATCTAAAATCAACAAAAATGGAACAGCAAATAAGGCAAAGAGGCTTCCATTGACTGGTTTGAAGGGAAGCAAGATCAAGAAAGTTGCTCGATAATACGATGCCAACAAACACAGCCTGCTTACGAGCTTCGTCCCTTCTCCAAAAACTATGTACACGTTTACGGCCATCAATGTTTTACCAACCAAATATAGAACATTAAATAGCTTTTGCCTTCTCACAAATACAAATTTGGATTTAGAGAAAATAACAATAATTATCGGCTAGGGGTTTGCTAATACTCATATTAAGATGGTCAAGACATGATTATCCATGATCTTCAAAAATTGTAGGCTATATTATGTAGAAACATTAGAGAAAACAACAATAATTATCGGCTAGGGGTTTGCTAATACTCATATTAAGATGGTCAAGACATATTTATCCATGATCTTCAAAAATTGTAGGCTATATGATGTAGAGACACGAAGATATTTTATTCCTAAATAAGGAAAAAGATAATCCGAAATTGCAGGGTCATGTAATGCAGACTTATTCGCATGCTAGCCGAAACGCATTTAATAGAAACGTTACCTTAACATAATTCTTAAAATAGCGCCGCACTGACGGGTCATAAAAGAACGAATCATTCGAAGAACTCAAAGCAACACCTTCTTCCCACGCCCACTTTACGTATTGAGTCTTTCCTCCGTATGCTTGCAAGTTATTAACTAAGCACAACAATAGTCTTACACCATGTAACCTTGCTTCTGCAATAACATGATCCAGTGCCTGCAATGCAAAAACATGCACCACTAGTTCAAAAATCGACAAAATAGGACTGAACAATCAAAAAAGAACTGTACTTGCCCATAATCTAATGAACCAATATCACTTTGATCACATACAATCAATTCTAGATTAACATTATCTTTTACTCACACCTCTTTTGATTAAAAACATACACGAAAAGAACGCTATAGTTTCGAGTAATTCTTGGGATTGGATAATATTTTGAATCTTCCACCGATTGCACAGAGAAACAACATTCACATCAACTAAACACTAAAACAATCATCAAACAGACAAGAATTTTTAAAAAAAAAGGTAAGAAAGGAAAACAGTTTAGCTTACTCTGAAGACTCTTTCATTGAATCTACCAGGAGAAGTTTGGAGAGCATTGTAATCACCATCATTGAACGCCCAAGTTCTGCAAACAGTAAGACCCATTTTGGCACCAGTTTTGAATATCGACCTGACTCTATGTTTGGTAGAGAAATCGACGGAATGGTCCATCATCCAGTAGGAATTCCATCCATTAAAGTAGAAAGGCTTCCCATCCACTATAAGCTGAGTTCCATTCCTCTCCACAAAGCTCAGGTTCAAATCAGCATTCATGTCGATCCACAAATCCCCAAAAGATAAGTATATAAAAGCCACACACGACGCGAATCCAACAATGGGGTAGAACACCCCATTCCCACACAACATTCTGCTCTTAACCATCAATCGTCGATCGACAAAGAGTATAACTGTATCAGACAGAATAAAGGATTATACGAAGTATAAATAAATAAACAACATATATATATATATATCCCTTTCCCAGCCCCAAAATCGAATCGAGAGCGAGCTAGCTAGCGCAGCAAAGGGCAATAAATGCAGACGCGAGTCCCGATTGAAATTGGATCTATACGACGACCTTCAGAAGGTATGGCTACCGGAAAACGACAAAAACATTCAAGGCCAAGTCAGATCCCCTTCTGCGAGGGTTTCGAAAAATCAGTTGAAAGGATGACAAATTGAATCCGAGAAACGCCCAATGAGGGGCTTCGAATTTTTCTGAATTGACCACAATGGAAACAGCGTCACGGCGGTTATTGCAAAAGAGTCGCAGCCGCCGCGGGTTTGCGCAACCAATCACTGCACAATAATGCCAAAATCGGAGATAATCTGACGCCGACGGTTGAGATGAAAGTGGATGGCGAGACTGAGAGCAAACCAGGGCCCAAATTAAAGGGCGAGGGAGAGAGAAAGAAGGCCTAATATTGGGACACCGAAGAAGGCGACTGTAGTAACAAAGGAAACTCGGCAGCCATTTTTATTCTACACGAAAGGTGTTGAATGCGGGGTTGAGATCTCCCATCTTGAAGTCATTATTTCAGACTTTCTTCAACTAAATTACAATAATTAGAGACATGGGCCATCTTCTTCTTCTTCCTGCTTGTTCTCTCTCTCTCTCTCTCTCTCTCTCTCTCTCCTCTATTTGCTATGAAATTATTTCTGTCATTTCCAAGCTCATACAATTATTAAATAATTTTTTGTCTTAAGGGTCGGTTCTTTTTACCTTTATTTATCTGTTACTGTTTCTTGATGACCCTTCATCACTCACACATATAAATTTTATTTTATTTTTTATTTCAAGAAAGAAAAGATGCCCTGGAATGACTGAGAAATCTTCCTGGATACAAATATTTCAGGTCTACTGGGCCCATTATGATTATGCTAAATTAGGTTTAATGTAATCATCTTTAGTGTTGAAGATTTTTCTTCAAGTATTCATTTCCCCGTGTGAATAAAATAAAGTGCATTCTTTCTTTTTTTTTCATTTTTTTATCATTTCATTCTAAATGAATATGAACCATCACGGATCAAATTTGATTAAAAAATGGTAATAAATAAACTATAAATCAATTTATTACGAAGAAGAGTTCCAACAAGAATCTTCCTGCGTGAATCAAGGACAATTAGGCCATATTACATATTTTATTATTCTTTCACTCCCAACATTTTAGGACAATTTGTTTGCTTGCTTGCCTTAGTTTAAATTCGTTAAAAATTTGTTCAGGTAAGTTAAATGAATCAGAAATAAACATAAATTTTGATTCATTATATTCACGAGTGAGTTCGAATTTGTTCACAAATGTTTCATAGTACTTGTTAAAAAAAATAAATTAATATTTTTATATTCAATAAATATATATATATCTTTATAAATATTATATTTTTTCGTCTATTAAAATTAGTCTATTTGAATCCGATGTAAAAATAAAAAAAAAATTAATATTTTATTAAAAAAGTAACAAATATAAAAAGATAATTAGAGTATGCACATGATGTTTTGTATAAAAAAAAAATTAAATTTTTTTTAAAAAAAAAAAACTATTTGTTTCAATATAATATTTTATATAAATTTATTATATTTAATATTCAATTTTATTTAAAATGTTACTTTCAATTAGGATTATATATTAAGAATATTAAAATAAAAAATTAAGATATATCTTTATTACAACATTAATAAGTTTCTAATGTAACATTTTATATGTCCGATAAAAGACCGTTTTAGATAGAAATGAATATTTACTATGTAATGATTAAATAGAAAGAAATATATATATATAACAAATAATCCAAAAAAAAAATTTAAAAATACAACCAAATAAACATTATATTTTTGTAATGATTAATAATTGATGTCCCAACGGCAATGTGTATATACATTCGTTGTAATGTTTCCTTATGATTTGCTCAATAATTTGTGAGTTAAGTTAGGTGGAGTCATTCCAATTATAGAAATTGAGATTTTATAATATAATTTACATTTGTAACTAACTGAACTTTATCTGTTTAGATAAATATTTAAAAATTGTTACTTTAAACAATTATTCGATATTCATATTAATAATAAATTAAATCATCTCTAAAATGATTTGTTGTTAGACAAATGGGTTAGTTCTTTTGATGTGTTTTTTTTTTTCCAATAAAATAATGCTTGAATTGGATGTAATGTTTTGTGTAAATTTTGGTCTATTTTCATAAAAGAAATAATTATGAAGTTGTATTGTACAAAATTGAAGAAAATAACCTCAAACAAAACAAGAAGCGTGTTACATTTATTTTTTGCGCTATTATATTTAATATTAAAAATATTTTTATATTTGTATAATTTTCTATACAAATATCCTTCTATTAATATTATAACACACTAATAAAAATATTTTTGTAATTTTTTTTTATTGACATAATAATTAATATTCAAATATCAACGTGAAAAAAATAAATGAAACTCTTAGAGTCGGACAGAGATAGTATAATTTTTTGTTATGAAATACATGAAATTGTAAAAATGTTATACTCCCTCCGTCCCAAAAGTAAGTATTCATTTGCTTTTTGCACGTAATTTTAGAAAATATTAGTATTATATTGGGATATAGTAGGAATAAAGTAGAAATGACTAAAATAACTTTATTAGTATATGTGATATAAAGGTAATGTCATTTGTGTAATATATTGTAAGTTTTAAGGATATTTATAATGTTAGATAGACAATACAATTACTAAAAAAAGGAAATAAATACTTTATTATGAGACGGACTAAAATGAAAAAATGAATATTTTGTTATGGAAATAAGGGAATATATAATGACGTACTATCTATTTTTGTTAGACTTATGTATTTATTGTAATTGATTACACCCTTGTTGTTATTGTTATTTTGAATGAGTTAAATTATAAGGAAGTGTGAAGTAATATAAAAATCTCGACTCACTTTGCCTTTATTTATTTGTAAATTTTTATCAACATTTTTACTATTTGTAAAATTTTTAAAAAAAATCAAATATATGAAATCAAATAATTATTTTCATTTTCGACATTACATTGAAAAATAATTTATGTTATATTAAAAACTATTTCAATTATAGTTTAACTTATTTAAAATCTAAATCTAAAATCCACACAAAAAGACCTTTGATCTTTTGGTTACTGTACCCGAAGACTATAAATAAATCATACAAAGACTAATGAAATGTATAAATAATTTTTATAGAATTCGTACAATATTTGTAGGTTTATTTACTTTTTAAAATTTTATGTTACGGTTTCTCGCAAATATTATTCTCTTCCTCTTATATCTATTTATTTATTTTATTTTTTACCCAAAATTTTAGAAATATTAATAATATATTTTAATATAAATAAAGATAAAAATAACTAAACTAACATGTATAATATAATGATAGTAACATTTGTGTAATATGTTGTAAATTGTAAGGGTACTTGCAACATTAGGTAGATAATATAGTTACTAATAAAAAAATAGATATTTTGTTATGAGACGGACCAAAACAGAAAAATGGATAAATTGTTAAATATAATAGTCTTATTTATCATTTTCGTCCCTCCCAAAATTTTTTTATAAATAATCATATCACTATAAAACTATCATTACTCTTTCATTATTATTACACAATTGCCACTATTTTTTTACACTAATACAATCACAAGGACAAAAAAGTCTTTTACCCGTACTTTTTATCCGTGCCAAACACAACCCAAACTATATTTTTTAAAAAATAAGTACTCTCTCCGTCCCGCGAAAGATGAAGCTTTTTGTTAGGGACACGGTATTTTAGGTAGTGTATGTTATTAATAATAAATTAATATAATATTTTATTATTTTTTATATGTATAGTGTTGTTGGTATCCTAAATATTTTTAGAATTATATCTCAATAAAATATATGCAATATGATATCATTTTGTAGATAATTTTTTTTTTATATAATACAAATAAATAAAAATATTTATTTATTTATCATTACTATAAATTAGTTTTATAGAAAATGAGAGTTTTAAAGATCGATAAAAATATTTATTAATTAAAAAAAATATATAAATAAAGAAATTTTGAATGAGTCCTATATGTAATATGTTAAAAATTTAATTAAATTGATTTATATTTTTTTAAGGGAAATAGGTTATCTTTTGTGGGACGTAAAAAAAATAAAATCATCTATTACAAGACCAATGGAGTATTTAATATATCATTTTATAATAATAAAACAATACATAAAATAAATTAAAAATGTAAGTGAACAACGTCTTAAAATGAAAAATTATTCTAATTATAATATAACACTCAAATTAGAGACACGCTTAAAAATAAAATTCGTTAGAATTAGAAAGCGCCGTACGGTCGAAACTTTTTCATAATATCGTAAGGAAATTGGGGTTTGGGAATAATGACGACACATTTTTGGTCCGAGATATCACCGCCCTTGTCACGTGATGTGCACGTGGACGACATTCACATACCTTTCGCAAATCCCTGTCGGTTGCACATACAGTCAGAAACTTCATTCAAATTCACAGCTAATAATAATAATAATAATTATTATTATTATTAATTAAAACAAATTTATCACTTCTGTTGAACTAATTAAAAAATTGACAGATGACCCTATTTTATGGCTTGAAAGTGATATTTTATTTGCATATTAGAAAAAAAAAAAAAAAAAAAAAAGGTTGGTAATAGTGGTTACGACTTGACCTGATTAAGCCACGGACACGAATATATATATATATATTATTTTATTTTTTTTCAAATGGATATCAAGAAATCCGGAAGGATTAGGGAGTTGGTTGGGACTAATTAGTCCTAATTAATACATAGTACATAGAAAAACAGTATTCTACGCATTATACGTACAAACAACACGTAATCTTATTATATACAATACGTATTGGGTATAATAATGACATGTAACATTACTTCATAATTATAGCGTACTGTATAGCAGTATGTGGTGTGCTGAAAATCAATTAGTATTTGTGTTGTATAAAACTATAGCATGTGCTGATTCAGACGCTGTGCCGCCGATTATTGTGTTAATTAAATATATGTCACATGAATTCCATTATTATATAGATTATCATCAAATATTGTTAATTTATTTATTACATTTATATTATTATAAATTACTGTATGCGTTATCCGTTTATAATAGTATGTGTTATCAACAAATATTAATTGTGACGTCAGCACGGTAAAAATTTTCGTTAAGCTGTAGATCCATTTTCTCTGATTTTATTTTAATTCTTTATTAAAGATGTCTCCACAGATTTATCTCACAACCTTTTACCACAGATTCAGTTTGGTTGGTGCATTGAAGAGTTATTATTAATTCAATCTTCTTTTGATTTTTCCTACTAAGTTTGTAAATTATTTTTCCCTACAAAATATAAATTTAACTACTATTTATATTTAAATCTAAAATTAAATAAAAATTTAATTAAATTTGTTCACTCTGTGTTTGTGAATTGATACGATTTTTCATAAATATTAGTATTAAAAAATATAATATAATATATATTTTATTCATTTACAACAAATTAATAATTTAATACAAATATTAATTTTTATACAGCTCGTACCTAATATAAAAATACATGCATTAAAAGATATAGAATGGAAGTACATAAAACCAAGTTCCAATTAAACACACCTATAGTTTAGTGCCATATTTGCCAAAAGCCTTTGAAAACAATCAACCCATTGGGCCAAACTATATACAGTTAAATTAAATTAATCTTTATTGAGATCTATTAAGCCAATAATTATTAGTTAGATATTGTCATGTCACGTCATTTTATTTAGGTCTACTGAGGTACATCTGTACTTAATGAGTTTTACTCCCATCGTCTCAGATACCATGTCAAGCGTTGCCGATTCTGTCCGTCCTATATACTATGTCATTTTTTTTTTTTTAAAATGATTACACACTTTAATCTCATTTTAAATTTTTAATTTTTTTTTAAATTTTAATTAAACTATTTTGTTATCTTAATCTTAATTTATAATTATTTATATTATAAAATAATTATTTTCACTAATACATTCTTAATTATCTATTAATTACACACTTTTCAAAATACCGTGTCTATAGCAGCAGACACGGTTTCTGAGAGAGAGGGAGTACAACATATTTCACACATTTTATTTTTTAATTTGGATAAAATTTACTATTAAATTGAAACATATTTAACAATTTAATTAAGTACATAACATATAATATTATACATCATGTAGAATTTATTAAAAACCTATTTATTTATATCTCTCTACTTAAAATTAGTTTATATATTAATTATAAATTTATTTATCTATTTGTATTATAGAATAATTTATTTTTCAACAAAATAATGTTCATATTGAATATATTTTTTTTTATTGTGATGTAGGAGGGGTATAACTAATAAATAATTAAAAATATATTAGTGAAAATAATTATCGTATAATAAAAATAATCTTAAATTAAAATTAAGATAACTAATAGTATAATTAAAATAGAAAAAAAATTATAAATTTAAAAATTTAAAATTATCTTTTCAAAAACAAAAAATTGACAGAATAAGTAAAATAAACGAAAATAGAAAAATGAACATCGTTGAGACAAAGAGAATAATTTTTAAAATATTTAAATACATATTCTAATTTTTTTAATCATATATATACAATTAACTTTTATTATAAAACTATCAATATTATTAATTATATAAAAAATAAAAAAATAATATCGTTACTTTTAAATAAAGTATCACTAATAAAGAGATTGAATTCAACCAAAATGGTAGGAATATATTACAATATGAATTTTGAAATATATAGAAAAATTTTGATTGTGAATATAATAAACAATTAAATAAAAAAATAAATAAGTACACAACCCATTTTGTGGCGCACGGGCTTAGATTTCAGAACCCTTCCCGCCCCCGCCTAGTGTAGTTTCCGCCATATTTCTTTCCTTTTCAAACACCATCAAATTTGGGCTCGATTTTTTCACCTACAATGGCGCCAAGTTTCCCGCCACGTCTCCAACCATTCCCCCCTACAAAACCCCCGCCGCAGCCGCCACTCTGAACCACAACTCACCGCCTAACAAACCAACCAAACCAGATCTGCATCTTCTGCACCAACGATTCCAGCCATGGTTGTCGCCTTGGGTCCCGGAAAATTCTACGGCAGCAGTCTGCCTCGCCCCCGGTTCTACACCGACGTCAAATTGAACAGCGAGAGAGTCGATCCGCCGGTTCCGGTCATGGATCCGCTCATGCAGTGGGCGAACGAAGCCCACTGGTCCATGGGGGGTCTCAATTTCAAGCGCCTCCGCCTCCAGGGTCGCATCGAGGGGAACGTCGATAGACTCCGAGTGCAGAGGGAGAAAACTTTTAAGAAATCGGAGAGGCGACGCCCGAAATCGGCGAAGCGTGTGCCGCCGTCGATTTCTGAGGAAGATCGGGAGGAGAGTAGCGAGGTTAGTGAGACTCCGTCTCCGCCTCCGGCGCCGGTGGCGATTAAACGGCGTCGTGTTGTTGGGGTTTTGGATGAGGATGCGGATGAGGCGGTGGAGCATAAGAGGCGGGGGCCGGTGAGGAAATTGGGAGACGATTTTGATAAGGTCGCGGTTGAAAGCGGGATGGCTGTGGACGACGACGGAATTGGTCGGAGTGTGACGAGCGAGGAACCGAAACGGAGAGGGAAATTGGTTAGAGGCGGCCTGAGAGTTGGCGCCGCCGTGGTGGCCGCCGCCGTCGCCGCCAGGAAGTCGCCGCGGCTGTCGAGGAAAAGATTGTATTGAAGGTGTTCGACGAAATGCCTGACTGAAAAAAAGAAGAAAAAAACTGTATACCTAATCAATTAGTAGCTTAGTGCTTTTGCCATCCAATTTCAAATGTTTCTTTTAACTCTCTTGCAATTCAATGACAAATTTATTTCATTGCATAAACAATTCAACACCAAAGAAATCCGAAATGAATAATTCGGCTTCGTTTAAATACAAGTTTTTGGAGATTTTTGAAATTTAAAGAAAAATGAGTTCTTTAATAGAACACTTTGTAGCTGCGAAGGGGAACTTTCCGGCAGGCAGCCCAAAGAAGATCAAAATACAGAGGCAGCTGAGCAACGGCGAAAAATGTCACTGGAAAACTGGCGACGGCGTAAATCGGCCACGCTGCGTACTTAAGCTTCTCACTAAGAATAAGAGTATGTCCTGCGCAAAAAGATAAAAGGACCGAAGCAATTGAGGCGAAGAGTGAAGTCAGCCCCATCAACAGCTTAGTCGGGAGGCTCTTCTTAAAGTCGCGCTCTTCACAGCGCGACGTGATGATCGCGAGGAAGAACACAAGCGCTGTAACAGATAGGCAAAGCGCCATTAACGATGCGATGGAGAAGATATGGAACGCCTCTTGATACCATAGGATCGGATATCCCGTCGTTTGATCGAGGCCGCCGGGCACAGTTGCAGCCGTGGCAAACGATACGGCTGCGATAAGCGCCGCGACAACTGAGCACGACTCGGATGTTTTTATCAGCCATTCGTTGCCGTCCTTCACTAAACTCTGATGCGTTCTCGTGAAGACATTTCTTGGAGTTTCGCGCTTCGAGTTTAGCGTGAAAGACATGGGAGGAACCGATCGCTTCACATGCTGCATCGGATCGAATTAACAATAATCGACTGAATTAATCCTTCTTTTAGAAAAAAAAAATGATTGATTTTGACTACCTTGTACCACTTGATCTCCCACTGCATCTGCAGAGCAGCGCCGGGGATCGACCACGGCTGCTGAGCTCCCATCATCGCGGCAAGATGAAGGATGCTGTTACCCTCGTCGTCGATCTGATGGAACATGTATTCGGGGAGATTGATCGATAGAAGATAGTCGAGGACGCTAGTTTGTCGATTCTCGGCCGCCAGCATCAGCACGTTCTTCTTGTTAGCGTCCAAGTCCTCGATCGCCACCGGGCATTTGCTGATTATCTTCTTCACCATTTCCGGGATTCCCATTTTTGCTGCAACTAACAATGCCGTGTCCTTAACTGCATCGAAAATTTCATTTCCCCGACTTACAAAGATGTCGATTGACAAGCTCGAATGAATATATATCTACTAAACTAATCCACTCACTCTGTTCCTTGTGATCGTCGGAAAGATTCGGAATGCTTTCCAAATGATCGAGCTCGTCTCTCTCCGGTGGGCGTTCCCCGGTGTTCTCGTAGATGTATCCCGCTTCGTTCTCGATCATTTTTCTCATGATTTGGTATGCGTGCGAGTACCGTTCTTTTTTGTCCCGAATCTTCTTTATCCTCCAAAATCCTGCAAACTTAAGCGAGCGAATAACAATCGATGAAACTATCGACAAAAGTCGAGAAAACTTGTAACTACTAACCTACTCCAGCAATGGTTAAGACGACCTTCGTCACAAATTTGAAAATCAGGACACAAGTCGTGTAGTTCGGAGGATACGAGTGTTTCCTCTCTCGTTTTATCTCTTCACCTGGAAACATAAGCCCAAAAACCAATCGAAGAACTCAATCTTTGAGCTCTCGATGCAGACATGAATTTAAAAGCTATTAAAGAACTTTAATGTACATACTTTCATTCTGTCTCTGCCTCTCTTCATCAATCGAATCGCTATTTCGTCTTTTGAATCTCGGAAAACCAGCTTCAACGAAAAAAGACACGTCGAAAAAAATCTCTAACATAAGCGAAGGGAGCTGCAAAAGTTGCTTCATTTACCTAAAAAGCTTTTCATAATTGGCGACCAAAGAAGAAAGAAGATGTCCACACAGGTTCTGTAATTTTCCGGGAGGTTGATTTCGCCTCCCGGCACATAACTACTCTGTGCGCTGGGATTATATTTCTCCTCCTTCAGCTCATCGACAAAGACGCCTGGATGATTAATCATGGTTTCCATTAGCACCATGACGTCGCAAAAAATGCTAAATTCGCGCGTAAACGACAGACATTCTTACAATAGTAGATGAAGGAGTCGTAGAATCCGAAATGGCTGCAGCTCTTGAATGCATTAGGCTTCCTCGCCAAAACATGAAGTGGCGATTCTCCCTCGACATTTATCGAATTCACAAGCTTCGGGTAGTAGATGATGATCTGATAAGCCAATCCTGCGATGAGAACAAATTAATTTCGTCAAATAAGTCAGTTTCACGATCGTTTCACCTAAAAGCTTAAGCTAAAACAGATCAGCATCAAATTTGAGACTCTTACTATAATATTCCCCGGAAATGGCCGAGTGGAGAACCGTGTTCCCATCTTTTCGTCGACGTAGAGCCTCGACCGACAGCTCGCCATTGTTTGCGGAATTTCTGATCAGCTCCTGGTGGAGACAGAGGAACGACTGCAGATTCCCATGATGCGCTGCGACGAACAATGGCGTTTCACCATTTTCGTTGCGTATGTGAATGAGCTCGCGATTTTTTGCAGCGATTCGTGCGCAGACGGAGACCCATCCGACGGCTGCGGCGAGATGGAGTGGGGTATCTCCTTTGACATTTTGCATTGTGAACACTTGGCCTTCGACGAGATCGATCATTTCTTCGACGTGCGCCGAGCTTGAGGGGTGCTTCGAGTGGTAACTTGAGACGGCAATGTGCAGCGCCGTCTCCTCGGATTTGGTGAGCTTGGCAGTATGCGCGGCCGGCTGCCGCCGGTAGATCTCGGCCACCTCTCGCCACCTCTTGGCCATGGTGAGCTTGAAGAGTGCATCGTGATTAGGTCCTCTTTGATTTTGGTTCATTTCTTTTGTAGGAATGCTTTCTTAACTATGTCATCTATCAATCTCTATTTATTGTTGTTAGTTTATATTGACAACTTCTTATTTAAAAATTTTAGTAGTTTCTCCTCCGTAAAATTTATTATCACTTTTCTTTTTAGGTTGGGCGGTAAAAAATCAACAGATCAATATTTAATTACTATTTTTCATTCAACACTTATTCACAACAAATACACTACTTTGCATTCAACACTTATTTATAACAAATATCACTAACTTTATTACCGTCTTTTTTTCATTTACTTCGATTTTTATCTAAATTTCTAAAAATACTTTAACTATCTTTAATTTTTTCAATAAAATATTTATTTATTTTTAATCTGAGTGGTCCATATTTATCATTGTTATTATTATTATTAAACTATAGAAATCTCTCTCTAAATTGAGCTATATTTTATTTAATGTTCTTGGAGTGAGTTGATTAGAAAAGCAAAGTGATGCTAGTAATAAACAAAGGGTATACTTTACATTATATATTTACACACACAGTGTCTTGAGGTTATTATTTTTTAAATGAAAATTAAGAAATTATATATGATTTAAAATGAGGTAAAAATAAAAGAGAATAAATTAAAATCTCCTGCATCAAGTTATTCTTGCTTCTGCGTTCATTTATTCACCAGACTTAACTACTTTAGTGCTAAGGATGGGATCTCCACACCAATATAAAAAAGGTTCTGAAATTCTTATACATATTTATTCATAAATATTCTACATGTTCATCCAATTTTTATTTATTGTTAATACAATTTACAATAAATATTATTGCAAAACATAATAAATAACATATATACCTCCCAACTGATCTCCTTTAAATATTCAATTCACCACAAGAAAAAAGATATTCAATCATATACAAATTTTCGGGAATTATTTGGATTCGTCACTTTAATTTTTTTGCATTTTTTAATTTTCTAGCATTTTGTAGTAGTCAGAGATTTCGACTTTCTTCATTTTTGAATGAATTGATTTTCGGGATGTGATATGAGTAATTGTATTATATCTGTCCAGTTCTAAAGTCTAATTTATTTTTTTACGTAAATTAATATTTATATGATAGTACTACTTAAAGAAGTAGAAAGAAGCTAAGAAGCCGAAGAATTTATACTAATATTCATAATTAATATCCAATCTTACATTCATTATTATAATGAATAACTAATTATTTAAAGTACAACTGTATGATTATAGTGTTGATCGAAAAATCAGTATCATGTTGATACTTTTAATTAATACTCATTCAGTCCCCTGTGTTTCGCACGAGATCTAAAAAATATTGATATTATATTATAGTAGATAAAAAATATAGGTAAAAGATTTTTTATCCTTGTGGTGTATTAGTATAAAAAATAGTGGCAATTGTGGAATAATAATGAAAATGTAAGGGTAATTCTATAGTAATACTATTATTTATTTATAAAAATGAGACTATTATTTTAAGATGGTAAAAAATGGTAAACAGAACTGTTGTATTGAGACAAAAGGAGTATATAAAAATAATAATGATCCCTAAGCCTTAGAGTTGGCAAAAAAATAAGCATAAACATGAAAATTTGATTCAAAAAGAATTGTGCTTAGGCCTAAAAAAAATAGATTCGAAATAATTCGGGCCGTGCTTGGCCCGTCATGACTATAAACTGGACCGTGCCTGTCCAATTTGAATATATAATCGGGTTGGGTCGGTCCGAAACAAAAAAATCGTACCAGTCTGTTTTGCCACCTCTACGAAGCTTTTTTTTTCTTTTTTTATTATATATGTAAAAGTTTTTTATTTTTATTTTCAAATACATAGAAAATTTGCCCCCCAAATTTATTAATTAATTCAAATCCAATTATTTGTCCGCCTCTATTTTAATTTTGCCTCACCACTTTTCATAATAATATATTAATTTTAAATATTATATATATATATATATATTATATACATTAAAAACAAAATCTAACCCTACAATTTAACATACCAGCCGCCGCTACACACCATATTCTTTCTTTCAGTTTTTTCTTGCTTTTCATTTTTTATTTTTATTTTTTTTCATTGCATTTCTTTAATTGTTTTTCACTGTACTTCTATTTGCAAAGTAGATTAGATATTTAAATTTTAATTACATTTATATTTATTGTAATGTAATCGTAGCTACTTCGCCAAATAATATAAGTGCTTCAATAAAATATTTTAAAATGTACTACTGCTTGTTACTTTATGTGCTGCATTTTATTAATATAATAAATATATATATTTCTACTGTGGTAAAATATCAAAAGTATTTATTTTTATAAATTAAATTTATAATTCCCTAACGTATTTGACATGATAGTTCATAATCCAAAGCTTAATCTTAATACTCATTCTAGGGCTTTGCTAAATAGATAATTGGATCATCTCATGCAACAGGTACTACTTAATACTTTTATTGTGTGCTGAACTGAAGCCGCCAGGGTTCATCACTCAAAACCAATACGGCCCGCCGATTGAGGGTTTTGATCGATCAATCATTCATCATCAATAGAAAGATTGTATTGATTATTCACCAAGTTCCAGGCTGATTAAGTTTTCTTTTGAGTATACGTTCGTTCATTTTTGGCTTTTCGAAAATGTATGGAGGTGCGTATAACTACTCGGACCCGAATCCGGGCCATCACGTGGTGGATTTGCATGAGGAGGATGAAGATGATGAGGATGAGAATTTGGAGGAAGAAGAAGACATGGAATCGAAACAGATATCGCAGGAGGATGCATGGGCTGTGATCAGTGCTTATTTCGAGGAGAAGGGCTTGGTGAGGCAGCAATTGGATTCCTTCGATGAGTTCATACAGAACACAATGCAGGAGATCGTCGACGAGTCCGCTCACATCGAGATCCGTCCCGAGTCCCAGCACAATCCCGCTCGATCATCCGATTTTGTCGAGGTAATTTATAGAAATTGTTCCTTTTACTCTATTAACCATTCGAATTGCAGTAGAACTTGTTTAGCTTTGTTTTGGGGATTTGAATTGTTTCGAGAATAGTAAAAAAATTGAAGTGTTATAATTTGCGAATTCCATGAAGAGGATCATAAATTCCTACAGAATCGTGGCTTGAACATGTAGTCTATTGCCTATTTTCATCGTTTACTTTTAATTTGGGGCTAAATTTTACTTTCCATGTTTGCTTTCCAGACTGTATACAGAATCAAATTTAGTCAGATATACCTTAGCAAGCCTATGATGACAGAGTCCGATGGCGAAACCAACACTCTGTATCCGAAAGCAGCGAGGTTGAGGAACTTGACATACTCATCACCATTGTACGTGGACGTCACGAAGAAAGTCGTGAGAAAAGGGCATGAATGCGAAGAGGTTGCAGAGACTCAAGAGTTCACCAAAGTTTTCATTGGAAAGGTTATCTATATTATTGTTGAGTTTGAGCTGAATATGTATTATCACAGCCAGGGATGTAGACATCTTGCTTATGGTATTCTGAATTATGTAGGTTCCGATAATGCTGCGCTCGAGTTATTGTAGTTTGTACAATCTATCAGAAAAAGACTTGACAGATTTGGGGGAGTGCCCGTTTGATCAGGGAGGATACTTTATAATAAATGGGAGTGAAAAAGTTCTCATTGCTCAAGAGAAGATGAGCACAAATCATGTTTATGTTTTCAAGAAGCGCCAGCCGAACAAATACGCTTATGTTGCCGAAGTTAGATCCATTGGCGAATTCCAAAACAAGGCACCTAGCGGCATGTTTGTTCGAATGCTTTCAAGACCTGGTGCAAAGGGGGTATCTAAATTTCAATCTGTTCTGTTAATATTTCTCATGTTATATATATATATATACATATATATATGTATTTATATTATATTACCTTAATCACATGTTTTAAGATACACTCTTGTTTCATAATTCTTGCTAAAAATGCAGGGAACCTCTGGTCAGTACATTCGAGCTACACTGCCCTACATTCGAACTGAGATACCGATAATTATAGTGTTTCGCGCGTTAGGTTTTGTGGCAGATAAAGACATTTTAGAACATATCTGCTATGATTTTAGTGATGTGCAGATGATGGAGTTACTCCGGCCTTCTTTGGAGGAGGCATTTGTTATACAAAATCAACAAGTATAATTTCTATCGAAGACATAGTGCAGAAGATACAATGTTCTTCATTATTGATATCTTAAGTTTGTTTCTGTAGGTTGCTCTTGACTACATTGGCAAGAGAGGTTCTACCGTAGCCGTTACAAAAGAAAAAAGAATTAAGTATGAATCCATATTACTATGTTCTGATGCTTAAGGGGAATATGAATATCGTCGTATCTATTGATAGGTATGCGAAAGAAATTCTCCAAAGAGAGATGCTTCCGCATGTCGGTACTGAGGAATACTGTGAAACTAAGAAAGCTTATTATTTTGGGTTGGTACTAAACCTTTTCTTTGATCAATTAACCTCTTTAGGTATCATGAGTAAACTTGTTTCGGTTTCGGCAGGTATGTTATTAATAGACTATTACTTTGTGCACTTGGAAGAAGAGCAGAGGATGATCGTGATCACTATGGAAATAAGAGGCTCGATCTTGCTGGCTCCTTGTTAGGAGGCTTATTTCGCATGGTTCGAATGTTTACACTTTTTTTAGATACCATTGATTGGTTCAGAGGACAGAGTTCAATGAGTTCATCCTTTCATTGAATGCAGCTATTCAGAAAATTGACGAGGGATGTTCGATCTTATGTGCAGAAGGTTTAGTAACATCTCAACTTTAGTATAATTAGTTCTTTGTACTGAATGAAGTTTCCAATTGCATAACTAATGGATCCATATGAATGAAACAGTGTGTTGATAATGGGAAGGATGTGAATTTGCAATTCGCAATCAAAGCGAAAACGATCACTAGTGGCCTCAAGTATTCTCTTGCCACAGGAAACTGGGGACAAGCGAATGCAGCCGGTACTAGAGCAGGAGTCTCCCAGGTTCGATTTTGTTGTCTTGGTATATTCGATCCTTACTACATTAGTCTTACAGTAACATTCATGCTTCTCTGTAATAAGGTGTTGAACCGTTTGACATATGCATCGACACTTTCTCATCTACGCAGACTAAACTCACCTATTGGTCGAGAGGGTGAGCCTTTTCATGTTGTTGCAATGGTCATAAAAATCTTGTGTTTCCTTTAATGATCATCTTTTGTGTTTAGGCAAACTGGCTAAACCCCGGCAGCTTCATAACTCGCATTGGGGAATGATGTGTCCTGCAGAAACGCCGGAGGGACAAGTATAGTTTTTATGCAAGATTGCTGTTACATACTTACATTATCAGTTTAAAATGGTTTCGATTATTCCTCGGTGTTTGTATTTTTGATGGTTTTATTACAGGCTTGTGGACTGGTGAAGAATCTTGCACTTATGGTGTATATAACAGTAGGATCAGCAGCACATCCGATTTTGGAGTTCTTGGAAGAATGGAGTACAGAGAGTTTCGAGGTCGAAGAATTTCTGGAATTTCTTTGAACTTCTTTGCTCACAATATTGATTCTATCTATTTTTTTTTAAGGAAATATCACCAGCTGTTATTCCTCAAGCTACCAAAGTATTCGTTAATGGTACTTGGGTTGGAATTCACCGTAACCCCGAGCGACTCGTTAAGACTCTGAGGAACTTAAGAAGACAGGTTCTCTACAATCTAATGATATCATATTTTGATGTTTAGTTTTAGTAGTGAATATCACCATGAATAAAAATTTGATTGCTTGTATATGTCTTACAGATCGATGTGAATACAGAGGTTGGAATTATCCATGATATTCGTCTTAGGGAGCTTCGGCTGTACACAGACTATGGTCGCTGCAGCCGTCCTTTGTTCATCGTCGAAAACCAAATGCTGCTCATACAGAAGGAGGACATTCTTGCATTGCAGCAACGGGTGGGTTTAAATCGAAGCTTGATTTTGCAATGTCCTTGTCGATGATTTACTCTGTTTCTGGTGTTGATCTCTGTCTCTCAGGAGTCTGCTGATGACTACAGTTGGCATCATATTGTCGGGAAAGGATTTGTCGAATACATTGATGCATCAGAAGAGGAGACTACAATGATATCGATGACAATAAATGTAAGTAGCCTACGATTCACTCTTGTTAAGGGTCCAATGTTCTAATATCTGCAGCTGAATTTTTGTAGGATCTTGTCAATTCGAGGCGAAGTTCAGGCGATGCTTACACTGAAACATACACTCATTGCGAAATCCATCCGTCGTTGGTGTTAGGCGTTTGCGCTTCGATCATACCATTTCCTGATCACAATCAGGTTTCTTTGCTTCGACATTGTGTTATAGCTCTCGAGTTTCTTATGAACTTAATCTTTATACCCCTCGATTCGTTGCAGTCCCCTCGTAACACATATCAATCCGCAATGGGGAAGCAAGCGATGGGAATATATGTTACTAATTACCAACTACGAATGGTGAAGATTAGTTTCAAACTTTTTGTCGACATTGCTCAATTCTACATTTTCTTCGATCATACGATGTTTGTTTTTGCAGGATACATTAGCATATGTTCTTTACTATCCCCAAAAGCCTCTCGTCACGACTCGTGCTATGGAACATTTGCATTTTCGACAGCTTCCTGCCGGCATAGTAAGGATTGCTTACTACTTTCATTTTTTGTTATTCTAATGTGTTGATGATGAAGTAATCAGTGTGTTCTTTTTATGCAAGAATGCTATTGTTGCCATAGCTTGCTATTCTGGATACAACCAAGAAGATTCTATTATCATGAACCAATCTTCGATTGATCGTGGATTCTTTCGATCCTTATTCTTCCGGTCATATAGGTTACATTCTCTACTTTTTCCGATTCAGCCATAGTTTCTAGATTCGATTTCGTCGAATTTATGTCTCTCTCGTAGGGATGAAGAGAAGAAGATGGGAACACTAGTTAAAGAGGACTTTGGGTGTCCTAATAGAGACAGCACCCTCGTTAGTTCTCTGAGTTTTTTCGAATTTGGTTTTAGCTTTCTGGTAATTCTTACAAGAGAAGTGTAAAAATGTTGTATGATTTGCAGGGTATGCGACATGGATCTTATGACAAGTTAGACGATGATGGATTCGCTCCGCCTGTGAGTATGACTATTATTCGCTAGCTTTCGTTTGAACTGTCGATCAATGGCGAAGTTGTGAACCATTCAGCGTAATTATACATGTATCAGGGAACTAGAGTGTCCGGAGACGATGTTATTATTGGCAAGACGACGCCGATTTCTCCGGAGGAAGCTCAAGGGAAATCTGCTAGATTCACAAACAAGGATCACAGCACAAGTTTACGGCACAGCGAAAGTGGAATTGTCGACCAGGTATGCTTGAATAGGATGTGCTTGTCATATACTGTCAGTTCATATGATGTATCGTATTATATTAACATAAATTTTATGTTGTTTGTCTGTGTGAAATATTGTTATGTACTGTCAGTTCATATCCTGTATTTATGACATCTTTAATTAGGTTCTATTGACGACCAACGCTGATGGATTAAGGTTCGTCAAGATACGTATGCGATCAGTTCGAATACCTCAAATCGGCGACAAATTCAGCAGCCGGCACGGCCAAAAGGGAACCATCGGAATGACTTACACACAAGATGATATGCCGTGGACAATCGAAGGCATTACGCCGGACATCATAGTTAACCCTCACGCCATACCTTCTCGTATGACAATTGGCCAGCTCATCGAGTGCATCATGGGCAAGGTTGCGGCGCATATGGGCAAGGAAGGCGATTCCACGCCTTTCACCGATGTTACGGTAAGAAATGTGCTCAGTTTTTCATCTTACTTTCGACGTGAATGGTTTTAGTGCTGATTTGAAAAATTCAGCACAATGCTAATTTGTGCTGTTTGTTCATAATTATATGTGTGTTGTATAAGAGTATGTATGTGCTAAAATCAACTTTTGTATATGCTTTATGTAATTATAACTAGTACTATTAATTAATGGCTGTAATTGTATTATATTAACATATAAAATGTGCTGTGTGCTATGCTTTTCTGCCCAGTGTTGAATTTTAAATATGCTTATCACCCGATGATATCTTGATATACTCACCGGTTAATCGATTTTCTTCATTCAGGTAGACAACATTAGTAAAGCTCTTCACAAATGTGGATTCCAAATGCGCGGTTTCGAGAGAATGTACAACGGTCACACCGGGCGTCTGCTGTCCGCAATGATATTTTTCGGGCCTACTTATTACCAGCGACTCAAGCACATGGTGGATGACAAAATCCACTCTCGAGGCCGAGGCCCCGTGCAGATACTAACTAGGCAGCCAGCCGAGGGACGGTCTAGAGACGGTGGTTTGAGGTTCGGGGAGATGGAGCGCGACTGCATGATCGCCCACGGAGCTGCGCACTTTCTCAAGGAGAGGCTGTTCGATCAGAGCGACGCATACAGGGTTCATGTTTGTGAGAAATGTGGCCTAATCGCAGTTGCGAGTATGAAGAAACCGTCGTTCGAGTGCCGAGGCTGCAAGAACAAGACAGACATTGTTCAGGTATTGTATTGTATGTAGTAACTAATTAACTAACGAGTAGTAGATTTAGTTTAGTTCGATTTGATTGTCATATGTATGTTTTGGTCTTACAGGTGAATATTCCTTATGCCTGCAAGCTTTTGATCCAAGAACTCATGGCTATGGCTATTTCCCCAAGGCTACTCACTAAGGAAGACAAAGCTTACCAGCAACATAGAGCCAGAGGTTAGTGAAGTTTTGAAAGTATGCCAACTTGCCTTTGATCTATCGATTATAATTTTCTGCTATAAAAATAAACGATCCGATTAAACAGTAGTTTGTTTTTTTTTTTGAGATTTTTGAAATTTTTAAAAAAATTTTTTTAAAAAAAATAAAAAAAATAGAGGTGTGCTCTGTCAATTTCCTCCCCCCCTCCCCAAAATACTACATATAAGATACATATAAGATTCACTCAAAATTCATTCAAGATTTTCTATTTCTATGAATAAATAAATAAATATATTTATATACATTTAAAGTTCCTTATTTATTAGTAAAAGTAATTTATATTAATTATAAATAATTTTTTTATTTTTTATTATATAAATTTTATTGATTACAAAATAATATTTATATTATATATTTTAATAAAGTATAATTATGAAAATAAATAAATATAAATCTTAATTTTTTTAATCTTATATATATTACATTATATATCAAATTAATTAAATAAATCAATTTCAACTCAACTTCCAACTCAATAACTCAACCCCTAACTATAGGCACAATATTTGATTTGATATTTTGTTAGAAAAAAATATATTTAATATAATATTTTTTAAAAAATAAATAGTACCATTTTTTTTTTTAAAAAAAAGCTTAAGTCGAGGAATAAGGCTCAAGTGTTGATTATTATTACTGCTTGAGGATGGATCAATGTGAACACCTCTTATATTAATATCATGGAACATATGATGATATATGGTTAGTGGATGAAATAAAAATTTGAGAACATGATCTTTTGTTCTTATTACTCCTTTATTATTTGGTGAAATAATTCTCAAATGCTATGTTTTTATTAAATAAATGACTATAGTTTTGTGGGAATGTGTGATATTGTGTATGCTACTTGTTACCTTATACATATATAACTGGAACCCTTTATCATTTTAGTCCCGTAAGTGGAGCCTGTCGCAAACTAGTCTCATAAGTGAAAAATTTTCGCTGTTTTAGTCCTCCGACGCCGGAGACGCTCCCGTGGCTCGCCGGAGGTGACGTGTCCGCCAGGTGTCCCGCCAGGTCAGCGACACCTGGCGGACACGTGGATTTATTTATTTATTTATTTTTTTAAATTGGATCAAATAAAAAAAATACAAATAAAACTAAAAATAAATTAAAAATAAGTTTTAAAAAAAATTTAAAAAAATGAAAAAAAAAAATAAAAAATCCACGTGTCTGCTAGGTCAGCGACACCTGACGGACACGTCACCTCCGGCGAGCCACGCGGGCATCTCCGGCGCCGGAGGACTGAAACAGCGAAATTTTTTCACTTATGAAACTAGTTTGCGACAGGCTCCACTTACGAGCCTAAAATGATAAAGAGGTCCAGTTACGAGACTAAAAAAACAGTTTAGCTTTAATTTAATCTAGACATATGTATATACTTACTTATTCAATGTGACGCTGCCTAACTAATAATTGGGGGTCGTACAGACATGAGGTTGGTCCCCCTACGGACATCGCTATCCTTGCCCTATCCTCGTTAATTAATGAAGATCCAACCCCCTTGCAAATCTAGCGCGCTTCTAAATAAATTAATTATTTTTAAATAAATATGAGATGATTAACCATTTGAATTTTATATTAAAATTAGATAAATCTTGTGTGGAATGATCAAACACTTTATTGAATGTGCCTATTCTTTAATACTTCATCCGTCTCAAAATATTTAGGACATTTGGGATGAATACAATAAGTAAAGTATAATCGTATTATATTGATAGTGAACCTAAAAATATTTTTAAAAAACTTAAATGCTCTTATAGTTTTATAAAAAAGTGGAGAGTTAATAACCAAAAATAAAAATGAGATTATTGTTTTGAGACGGACGAAAATGACAAAATAAGACTATTATTTTTTAATGGAGGGAATATATTTTAGCTTTGATGTTTTTTAGATAAAAATATTTAAGGATGTGTTTTTCTTGAACCAAAAAGGAAAATTTGTCAAAAAAAAAAAAAAAGAAAAAAGAAAAAAAAAGATATAAAGAGATCTACTAAAAGAATGCACATAATATGTGTTGACACAATAAAACTAATGCATTTAAAACGGTTCAAACCCTCGACAGTCTCATAAATAAACATGGTCATAGGCCTAGAAAGCAAGTTATTACACCCCAAACACGACGATTAATGGCGCTACAATTTACCTCAAACCATCGTACTTACCGACATAGCACGATGTTGCAAACAGACACACCATTTGTTCAAAATTCATCAGCGGACATCTTACACTATTCATCAATACACTTGTTGGGATATGTCTTACCTTTAACAACATCGACGGAGATATGTTGGAAAAATCACTCGAGTCTCACTAGATTGCATAATTTTTAATAAAAATATATTATTTTATCTCACAAAATATCATATCAAAATACTATTTAAACGAAAATTCAAATATAACACATCATTTCAAATTAGTTTCAATCTACAAGCAAAGAAACAAACAAGAGAGGGAAATGATGGTTTTTTCTTATAATAACATGTGTATTAGTGATTAAAGCAAATTAAGCATTTTTTTTTTTTTAAATCATCAATAGAATAAAATAATACTATAAAATATTACGTATAAGTATTATTTTATCATAATTCCATATATTATTAATAGTATTCTCTGGTTGCGTTTATGATTGTATTATAATAATAGATTATTTCAATAGATTATATAATCGATTGATTAATTAATAAAACATTTATCTTGTGTGATTAAATATTAGATAAAATTATATTATATTTACTTTGTTTGATTATATGATATGATTATTTTTCTTACCCAAAATATCCTTAATAATGTTATTAGAAATGATTGTAATATAATTTATTTTATATAGTTTTCTTCCTTTCTAATTATAGCAATATTAAAATTTAATTAATTTATTGTCATGACATAATATATATATAATTTGATATATTTTTATTTTTTATTAAATATATTTAATTTTATCCTTAAAATTATAAATTATATTTTAGTAACATATTATATAGCAAATTTTATCACTTTATATTATTGATTACAATTCTTAAAAATAATGATAATTTAGATTTCAAATTAAATTAAAATATATTAAACAAAAAGATTGTTAATATTTTCTTATAAAATGTTTTTAAATGTTAAAAAAGGGGCAATTTAAACACTTTAGTAGGTAGAATTAAAATATATGCATTGTAAAATATGTGCTGTATTATCATGTGTTACGAAAATATGCATTGTATTTATATTACGACGCTTATTTAACTCAGTTAACACTGTAATTGTTCTATGACATAAGATTGTTTCAAACATAACGATGTAGACTCAAGCTATTCGTATGTACTTATTAAAGTTTTGCTATTATCTTGTATTAATCAACATTAATATATTCAATAAAAAATTATTATCATATATTTTTTAAAAATGCATAATTTTCTCTGATAATTTTAAAATTGTCTAAAGACTTCCTTATATTTTTTAAATATTGCACAAAATTCATTGTTAGAAAATTATGTGCAATATTTTCGAATATACAAAAGGGATTTTATACAATTTTTAGGAATTTTGAATAATATGTTTTAAAATACAAAAAAATTTCATGCTATTCTTAAACCATAAAAAAATATTGTGCAAACTTTTAGAATTACAAGTGAGTCATAAATAATTTTATTTTCATATGAAATAGAAGTATTAAATATAAAACTTTAGAAAAATGTATAGCTGAATAACTTAAAAAGTAAACTTTTGTGAAAAACAACAATTAAACGAAGATAACATGATGTACATGGAAAACTAGAAGATGTTTGGGAAATAGCTTTTTGAAAAACTTTTAGCTTATTGAACAATTTTTAGCTGTTTGACCAATTAAAAAACTAATTTAGATGTTCGGTAAATTAGTTTTTTTTGAATGAGTTTTTTGGACAAAAAAAAAAAAAAAAATTCTGAAAAGCTCATATACCCAACGTTTTGAAAGAATTTTTCATTTTAATTTTGATTATTCCTCGTTTACCCTTAAAACTTAATTATTTATTTTATACATATAAATATATTTTTATAGCAGTATTTATTATTTATTTTTAATATATTTAATTAATTAAATTATATTTTTATTTTTGTAAATTTTAAATAATAATAATTATTAATTATTACATATAAATTATTTTATTTGCAAAATTTAAAACTAAATCAAATAGAAAAAACAAAGGTTATTAATTTATTTATATATATTAAAACAATAATCAACATAATAAAAAAATATATACAAAAGATTTATTATTTTATATTTTATATAATTTCAATAAAAAATTATAATTTTTTAGTAAAAATAATTTTCTCAAATCTAAATAATAAAAATAAAAATAAACATTTTATAATATTTTTATAATTTTCAATAATCAATAAAAAAAATTCTCATAAATTTCAAATCAAAATGAACAAAATTAAATATTTTAGAAAATAACATTGCAATGTCCTTAATAGTCATTTTATGTATAAACAACTAATGTCAAATAGTTGTTATACCAAACACTTTAATACAAACCGCTAATTAAATTAGCTAGTCAAACCATCTAATTAAATCAACTAACAGCTAACAACTAATTGAATAAGTTAACAACTAAAAGCTATCAACTAATTGCCAAATGCACTCCTAATATAAAATCGATGAGTGGCTGGGATTAAATGCATAGACACTGGACCTTACATTACATTTTTTTTTTTTAATGTGAAACTACAGCTGCTACTCATTGAGTGCGATTTGGATAAACTTTCGATCAAATTTAATATTTTGCAAATTAAATTCGACAAAACAAATCACATCGGCCTAACCATGTGTGACAGATAAATCTGAAGACATCTAAAATTTAAATATATAACTCACGATCACGAGTTCACCGTCACACTACCAAATCATCGAACCCAAAGGAATATATAGACTATAGTGAGACAGTAGTTAAATACTCCTATAAATAAAAATCTTGTAACTAAGCAAACATAATATATATTCCCTCCGTTCCCGATCCAAAGAGGTCCTTTTGCGATTTTATAGTAGATTAAAAAATAATAGTATTTTATTTATCAGTAAAAGTGTGTAAGAGATTTTGATATTTTTACTTTACGTAAAAAATAATTGTATATGTAATGATATGTTTATAATATAGGTAAAAAATAAAGGGTATTTTGGTACTGGTGTATAATTACTTTTACTAAAATAAGAAAGTGATACTTTGAAGTGAGACTGACGAAAATGATAAATAATGGACTTTGAGTTGAGACGGAGAGAATATTTATTTTCTTTTTTAAGTTATAGTAAAAAATAATTCTCATTTCTTTTTTTATTTTTAGTAAAAAGTATATTATTTTTTATATCTTTTATTATAAATAGTAAAAAGTAAAGATTTTTATTAAATTTCATACTCAAATATTTGAGACAGTCGAATTTTATTTTCTATATATAATTGCTTGTATGCAAAATATGTATCCAATTTTGTAGCCATATATGTGAATCACCCTTAACTTAAAATTTTGAATGGCTGTACACATATTTCTAAACTTAAACTGAACAAAAATGAAATTAATAAAAGAATAAAAACTATCTGTTTTAATTTAAAAATTCATAATAATCCGTGTGAAATATATGTCACAATTAAATTCACATAGATTTGAATTGCACATAAAATTTTCCAAATTTTTATCAATACTTTTACACAATAAAACACACATTTATTTAACATTGAACATTGTATTGGCATCGCATTCAATATGAACAGACAATATATAAATATCATAAATCAACAACATAGCTTAAACAATTTTTTTTTTTATTATTTATAAATACTATTTTTTATATTAACGAGATATAATTCTTTCGAACAAAAACAATGAACAAACAAACTCATATTATATGTTATGAAAACTTAATATCACAAGTGAAATTCAAAATATGACTATAAGAGCTTAATATATATATATATATATATGCATGCACATATATTTCCATTGAAATTTATTAATTATATAAAAATAATAAATAAGTATTAAAAATTGTGTTATATTAATATTTTGAAAAAGCCATAATATAGAGAATATATATAGTTGAAAAGAAAATAAAACATTAGCTTTAGAGAAGTGAATATCTGCTTCACAGAATATGATAAAATAAAAAATATTAAAAGCGACGCATCAAAACACATATAAAATTAGCAAGACATGAATAACCAACATCCCAACTCGATCGAGGAAGATCATACATACAAACATATATATATATATTATATATCATCAATTAATAATAATTAATAAATTACTCAGAATGCAAGAGCCACTCACAGCTAATAATTCAGACACAACACAGCAACATTCGACGATAATACACACAACAGCTGCCAGTGATAATTAATTGATCGATTTTTTTAAAATTAACTAATAGTAGCTCCACATGCAATCGAGTTCTGTGGCGTTCACTTTCTGATTATACTCCGCCGGAGGAAACTGCCCGAACAACGGCGCAATCGAGTTCACCATCTGATCGCCGCCGCCTGCGGAAGAGTCGCCGGCCGGAGCCGCCGCCATTGATGGGAACAGAAAAGGTAGGTGGAGATTCTCCTGGAGCGACCTCAGGCTCGGGAATGCCGACACTCCCATGTTGCTCCTCGAGCAGCGCGAATAATCAGACGACAGCTGCCCGTAGATCAGCGCACTCAGAGGTGAATTCTGCGGCGGCGGCGGCGGGGGAAGGTCGAAGAGAGAGCTGTGGCTGAAACTGGGTGGAGCTGGCGTGGAGAAACAGGGCACGTGCTCCTTCACGTGATAGGAGCAGCTCTCGCGGTCGGTGGAGGCCGTGGAAGGTTCCAGAAGCGCCGGCAGTTGCGAAACGGAGGAAGGAGAACCCACTTCAGAAATGGCAATGGCGGTCGAGCCGGCTGAGTGGCGTTTCTTCCCGCCGCCGGCGGTGGCGGCGCCGCCGCCGATTCCGCTTTTCTGGAACACTCGGGAAATCACCCACTCGCCCTGGATAACACCAAATTAAATCAATTAAAACCTTGATGGAATCGAATTTTGTAAATCAATGTTGTAATAACATGGGTTAGGGTTGGTAGGGTACCTTGGAGTCTCGAGACAAGTAGGGATAAGCAAACTTTCCTTCGAGGCGATATTCGTGCATGACCCAGTTGCTTTTCTCGCCTTTGGGAGCTCTTCCTCTGTAAAAAACTAGGGTTTTCTTCATACCTACCAGGGAGCATGTTTTGGAGCTGTAGATCTCCCGGTCTTTTCCGGTCGCCTTCCAGTAACCGGCTTCAGTCGCCCGGTTCGTCCTCAACCCGGTCGGGTACTTCCGGTCGCGAAGGCTGAAGAAGTACCACTCTTTCTCCCCCATCTTTGCTTTGCCTGCAACACAACACAACACAACACACCTTTGATTTAATTAAGACCTAAATTATATTATATATATATTGTAGTATAAATTAATTGATATCGTGAGACCTGGAAGATTCCATGGCTCGCATTTGTTGAGATCAACTTCAGCAATGGCTCTGCTGGTGAAATTGCAGTCCAGAACCTTCTTCAAGAGGTAGTAAGTGATGAGTTCTTCGTCAGTTGGGTGGAATCTGAACCCTGGAGGCAATGCCTCATGCTTTTCGTAGCTTTGATGATGATGATGGTGGTGATGATGATAATTCTCCATGGACAAGTTCAGGAACCAAAACCCCTCTCTTACAAATGACCTAATAACTACAGAAACGTATGTATATATATATATAGTTCAGTTATGATTTTCAGGAAGAGAGAAGCACGGAAGCGAAATCCCAGGTACTCAGACAAATTAATTTAATTTCAATATATAAAAAAAAAAGAAAATCAATCAACAGTATTGGGGGAGTATAAAAGGACAGCACAGTTAAATTAAAAGTAAACCAATGAGATCGAAGAGGGGTCGAAATTAGGGTATTGTTATTTTTAATGAGGGGTTGAGTGCAGTGGTGGGTTTTGCAACTCATGGGGATTTGATAAATCGAGAGTGTTTGTGGCAGGGGGTGGGGGAAAGGCGATGAAATACTCCATGGCCATATTATTTGGAGATTGAAATTAATTAAAATTATTAAAAAAAAATATCTGCATTTCTGCAGGCTGATCTGATCTGATCTGACCTGATTTTTCAGCACTGTGCTGCGTCCCTTATCATATCAATCCAATACATGAGGTAGCTAGAGGTAGCTGGTAGGGATGATGTATGTATCTGTATCTATATATATCTATATATTGAATTATAACATACTTGTTGTAATAAATTAATAATAATAATAATAATAATAATAATGTTGGAGTATGCGTGCGTGCGTGAGGAAGTGTGCAGGTATTCCTATGTCAGTGAAGAAAATGAAAGGGAAGGAACAGAAGAAAGCAGAAGCAGTCTGTCGAGGGGGTGGGGTGTGGTGGGTGGGTAGGGGTGGGCTTGATGAATTCTCCACCGTGGATCGATAAAGCTGCTGAATAATATCTCATGGTGTCAGCAGAGTACAAGATTAAATATTAATCGTGTGGACAGAGACAAGGTAAATCCATTACTCACCCCACCCCAACCCACCCCGGGGTTTGCTTTGCTTTGCTTTGCTGCTGCTGCCTTCTCTTGTCTTCATTACAATGACATCATGCCTTACCCCTTTCTTTTGCTTTTTCAGGCTTCCACACACACTCATTTTTTACCTTAAATACAAATATATGTGTTCAGGCAAAAGGTAGAGAAAAGCAAGAAAATGGCACCAAACAAAACCTAAAAATTATAAATAAATCAAACTAATTAATATCGCATACCAAGAAGCTAATTAAGAATATACACGTATCTATTTCTGTATGTATTTCTGAATAATTGAAGTGAGAGCATGATAGCAACAAAACTATAGAGACAGTAGTGGGTGTGAGGGTGGGGTGGGGTGGGGTGGGGTGGGGTTTGGGGTATTGTCCATCATGAAGTTAAATCAGTGTTGACTTTTACATTATAAGATTATATATCATTATTATTATTATTATTATTATTTCCCACACCCAAAAATTGGCATTACCTTTCCCTCGAACACAAAACAAAAGATTTCCTTCCTGCGACGATGATACCTTCGATTCAAGAGACTCTTTTTTCTATCAGAATTCTCTTCATTGCACGATGGTCAATTAAATTAAATAAAAAAATAAAATTAAGATGATCAATTATGCACACACTTAGAATGTAATGTAAGCATAAGCAGCAGCAGCAGCAGAAAGAATCAATCACAGCAAGTCTGAGTGAATGGCAGTGTATGTAGTTTTATTAATCAATTATTAAGTGTGAACAGACCTAACACTTAGACTGCATAAGCCATCAATCCATCAGTGGCACTGTGATTTCGACAGTTTACACTAAAATAGTTCGAGGGACGTAATGGTATGTAAAAGCTGAAAGTAGTTGTTAGGCTTGCTTCTTTTTAATTTTAAAGTAGTATTTTTCAATAATATTGAATTTTTTACGATTTAATTAATTCTAACTACAATAGTTATAGTAGTACCAATCTGAACTTAATTAATGGGTAACTTTCTGGTTTCAATTTGTCTGTACCCTACAGGGAATTGTTTCTTGAGCCCACCAAAATCTCAACCTCATCTGCTCTCTCCCTCATTCAATCATCACCATGAGAGAGAGAGAGAAAGAAAACTGAACTTCAGACTAATTAAGGGAACTTTCATTAAATACATATATACAGAAAACCCTAAATAAATTAAACATAGAAATATTTTTGCTACGTCACTGAGTTATTTGCAAATCAGTTCATTCATTATATTCAAATCATTCAGCTCATTTAATAAAAATATAATTATGTCATGAAATTAGATTAATTAGTTTAATAAGCATCAGCCATAGATATAGTTTCTACTTGCTGGAATCGAATTACAAAAGGAGTAATTTCTTTGGAAAAGGGAAAGAATGGCTAGAAAAAAAAGTTTCAATTCTTTGTTTATATATAAAAATATATATATATATATTATAGTATAATGTTGAAACCTGTTGTTGATCTTCCGTGCTCGTAGCTTGCAAACTAAGTCAGTAAAAAAATTAGCAAAACTACGTTTTCGGATATCTCTGTTTACATAACCTACTTTCAACTATTTGGCACTGTTTAGTTTTAAAAAAAATTCACATCAAATATATTTTTTTTTCTCACAAAACATTAAATCAAATACTAACTTTTTACTTTTTTTTTTTTTTTTTTTTTTTTCAAACTTTCAAATTTTCAAAAATCTGCAAAAATCCTTATCTAAATAAATTATATTTACATTGTTTGAATGCAATGTAATTCAAAAGCAATCATGAATTTCAATGTGTCCTGCAATACTAACACTACAAAAAATAGTATATTTGTAACGGAATTCCGTTTCTAAAGTTCACGTAGCTAACATAATTCCATCACTAATTTCGTCTCTAATATTATTAGTATCGAAAAAAGTAGATTTAAGAACGAAAAAATCTCGTTACAAAATTGATATTTTTTTATAGTGTAATATGCTCAAACCTTTTGGAATAATTCATGTATAACTCATGCATATTTATTACTTTATGACTTTAAAGATACTTAATGCTTACCCTTATCGCATCTCATTGTGAAAACATTATCATCATTTCGATGGTAAATTTTGTAGTTTTTGTATTCAAAATTTTGGAGATTAAGAAAAAACAAAAAAAATCACACGAGGATGTAAAAAATTGTTGATTTAATTCAATCAAGATAGATCTATGTTTAAGGATGGTCAAACCAAATGTTTTTATTAGTATTTTTAGAAAAAATATAAATAGTATCAAATATATATACAAGTATATATCAAAATATTAACATATGGTCCAATAAAACATTCCCAAAAATTTCTCGGGAAGTTAGATGTACAATATTTCTTTGGTTTTAATTTGGACTTTACAACACATTATTTTCTTATTGAATGTTCCATCCGCCTATCTAAAAAGTATATATTTATTTTTTATGCGAAGTTTAAGAAATAAATTTATGGAGTATATTTTAATTGTAGTTGGTACTTAAAAAATAGTGTAAATAAAATTTTGCTTTTACTTTTTTGGAGTAAGATGAGAAAGTAAATGTATTTGTGAAAAAAATAGAGTATTTTTAAAATGAGTATTTTATAATTGAACAATTCGAAATAAAAATATTTATATTTTATAAGTAGACTATTCACCACCTTCTTGGATTCCTTTGTATTTAGATAGCTACGAAAGTAACTCACAAATTTTGCATAAAAACTTTATGTGCCTTCTCATTTCCTTTGTGGGAAACTGATCATTGTTATATACTCTGATGAATTAATATGAAAATCTATGTGAGTGACAATTCTCATTTGAATAATATGCATGCTACATGATAGGGTAATTGAGATAACGTCGAATACAAGACATTAAAAATAACGAATTCATTTGATATATCTGAAATTCGTGGCTTTTGTAGAAAAGAGCACTTCCGTTCGAGATTTTTTAGGCTCTCGAAATTTTGTCCAATACTTTTTCCGCTCCTTAACTAATTATTATTTATTTTCTTTTTCAATAACAGTACTATCTAGCTAACTGTTGGAAAAATGATTTATCGAATAAACATATTCGAACATTTTAAAAGGCCAACTTAGACGATTCACAGTTATATAACAACGCTTTAACAACGAAAGACAACGCAGAACATAAAACAACAATGAGAGAAGGTGTTTGTTGACCCGGTTCGATTATTAACCAATCTACATCCGGGGATAACAATCCAGGAGATATTCTACTAATCAGCGCTGCTGATTAAAGAGAAAAACAACCACAACTCCTTCAACCCAAAAAACTATCATGGTTAACCTAAGAAAATACCTCAACAGGTTCACGTTGTCACAAACGCGTACTGACAACGACCATACAACAAAGCAGCTCAGAGTTTGATCATCCTCTCCTGTTGGAACTCAATTATCTTCGATCTCCGTCGATCTCTCCGGTAGGTTTCAGTGTTAAACAACAGTTCAAAATATGGAAAAAATTGGGGAAGGGTGAAAACACACACAATAATTTTTTTCTCTAAATTTTGGCTCTCAAACCTTACTCACCACCAAACTTTTTCTCATTTGGTTGTATATATCATGCAACCTTGAAAAAGAATCATCCTCATATTAATTTTTCTTAGTATAAAAATAAATGGAGTGTTCTTCAACGAATTTACACGAGTCTGACCATCCCAAAATACCATATTTGACTTTTGCAGACATTTAAAGTTTGGACACAATGAATAATGCCAAGCTCACAGATTCAGATTGCAGCACGATTGCAGTGACAGCCTTACTGCAACATCAGACTATTTGAAAAAAGAAAACTTAGCTGCAAGAAAAAATATATATATATATTTGTCAATATGCCAAAAATAACAAAACAGTTTATTCATTCACACTAACATTATAAATACCCTTTTAATTTACAATATATTGCACAAATATCGTTACATTTATATCATTAAATACTAATAAGTTAGTTTAGTCTTTTCATTTTTATTTTTACCACATCCTAATATACTAATATTTCTAAAACTCCGTGCAAAAATTAAATGGATAAATACATACGAAACGGGAAACGCAAGGAGGATAATATTAGTTACGATTTAAAGTTAAGTCTGATATGCACAAAAAATGAGAGTTCTAAACTAGAATGTGTCTTGCAAGAAGAGATATTAGTTTCGCGGTAGTTATAATATATATTGATATATAGTTGATTATTAAAAATAAAAAATGCTAATTATTATTCATTTACACTAAAAACTGGTACCCAAAAGTATTTACACTTTTGTTTTTTTTTTTTTTTTTTTTTGTTTTTTTTTTTTATATACATAGAAACAGTAATTATTATTATTCAAGTGTATTTTGGATAAATTTCCAGCCAAGTTTAATAGCCGATAAATTAGGTTAGTAAAATAAATTATACTAGACAAACTATGTGTGATAGACTCACCGGCTTCCGTAACATTTTTTTATAATATGGAAATTCACAGTCGCTACTAGACAAGTATGCTTTGGATAAAACCTTGGCCGAATCTAATAGTCATACTAGACGAACCGTATATAATAAGAAAAATCAGGAGGCATCGGTATTTAAAACCATAGTCTCATATTTTTTTTTATGACGTGAAAATCCGCAATTATTACCAAAAAAATAGAGTAAATTTTCGGCCGAACGTAATTCCCTGCAGAGATAATACAAATCCATTAGTTACTTTTTGCAGTACACGGCCGACAATGCAAAACACATGTTCATATATATGTAACAAATTAAAATATTATATATTGCTCATCTATGTAATAGATATATTATTTTTTATACATGTTCAATTATTATTATTATTATTTTTTTTTTAAATTTTTTTATTATTATTTTTTTTCTCTTTTGGGACCTATGTTTAGCCTAAAATTTTATCTACTTGAAAAATAATAATTGCAATTCCTAATATATAAAAACATAATAAATTATTATTATTATTATTATTATTATTATTATTATTATTATTATTATTATTATTATTAATAATGAAAGTGTGTATTAGTAAAAGCTGCAAAGTACGTAATTGCATGGACCAATATACATTCAATAATACACATATTAATGGTCCACTATATGTTTATATATATGAGCAAATACGTGCGTAAATTTGTATTTATTTATATTTACATTAAATATTTTTAGATTTTCTGACTTTCAAAATAATTTATTGAAATATGATACTTCATCAAAAAAGCACATATATAAACCTGAAGCTTTATAAATATCGATCGAATTTGAAACCATGATCTAATTATTACAAATTATATTATTTCTTGATCATCCTCAAAGATTGAATGTGTCTTATTTATGATGGATAGATCAGATTCAGGGATGTGTACAGCTTTTACAGCAAATCATTGAACTGTGCAATGTCCCTACCAGCCTTTGTTTTTTGCTATAAATATTAAATATGTTACAAATTCGGTTTTTGTTTAAATAGAGATTTTTAGAATTTTTTTTTATTATTTTTTATTTTTTTTAAATTAGAAAGCTTTGAAAAAAAAGTAAAAATTAATATTTGATGTGATATTTTTTGAAAAATTAATAGTATCAGATGAATGAAAATATGTAAAGTAAACAAAACCGAAATGTGTATGCTTCCATACATACATTTAATTAGTGAAATTTTATTGAGTCTGGTTTATATTCATTTAAACAATTATATAGTTAAATAAAAAACAAAAAAGTTATATATTTAATTATTAATTTTAAGTGTTTTATATTATGGTTTTTCTTTTTTTTTTCTTTTTTTTTTTGTAAAAAATAATTGAATAGTGTGTTTAAAATTATTATGGATGTTTTTAAATAAAAATCATATGTTGGCTAAAATATTTTATAAAAAATAATGTTAAATGTAATATTTAAATATATAATTTAATTTACTAATTTAGTAATATAAAGATAAAGTAAAAATTAGTACTCCAACAAATAGAAGCACTCTTATATGATATAAAATTCAAACTATTGTAGGAAGGATAATATCCATATCCGTTGACCTTAATAATTGTCACGGGAGTTAATATCACAAAATAAAATAAATGAAAATAATATATATTTATAAAGAAAGAGAGAATTAAACATAGAGATAAAGGGTTTTTTTTTTTTTTTAATAATTGGAAATTCCAGTAAATTATATTCGATAAGGAAAATCATATTAGACAAAAGTTACAAGTTAACCCTCACACTCTCAAATAATTTTTATGGGTGGAAAATTATCTTTTTGTGTAGCTTATAAATTGATTTAATACAATATTATTTTTGCTTGTTTGAAAATAATTGTGAATTTTACAAGTAAAAAGGATTTTATTTTTAATATATAAAATAATATAATAATATTGATATAAATAAATATAAATTTTAAAATATTCATAGTATATAGTAAAATCTACAATTTTTTTTAAAAAGAGAAATAAATACTATCAAAATGGACGAATAAAAATAGTGTTATTTATCAAATTGTATAAATATATATATATATATTTATATTTTCAATCAATTACAAGAATTACATAAAAATTACTTATTACCTGTAAAAAAAAAAAATAAATAAATAAAGAAAAATACAATAAAATAACTTTATTTAGTGAAAAATGAGTTGAACTTTATTAATTTAAGATTGAATTACAGGGACTCAATTTGGTTGTTTTGATTGTGTCCTAATCCTGTTTTAATATATATATATTTTTTTGTTCTAAATATTTTCTTGAAATACCAAAATTCATCTTAAATACAAAACATATGATAAACGTTCTATAAACAACTCATTTTTTAGTTGTGAATTTTTTGGCGTTATTTTCAGTGTGTTTCTTTTAATTTGATTTGGAGAAAAAAAAAAAGTGATTTGAAAGCTTTTGATTTGAATTTGATATTAAAATAAATTATGATAAAATATTTTGTAAAAAAATATATATTATTTTTTTTAAAAATATATATAGAATCTAAATAATAAAATTTGTGAATTTAGTGCAAAAGAAACAAACACCAGCGAAAATGATAAATTTGAAAGAACATGTTATAAAAAAATAAATAAATTATCAAAAGAATAATGTTTTCATCATAATGGGCCATTTAATTCATTATTCACGTTGGATCCACAAAACTGCAACTCTATTTTCATTCTCCCGATCCATATTATTTTTTATTTTCTTATTTAAAAAATTGGTTATGATATTTCATTACTTATTAAAATTTGTTTTTTGAATCATTAAATTAAATATTTTTTATTTGATATTTTAGAAAAAAATATTATTCAAAATATAGCATCAACGAGGACTTAATATGATTAAGTATTTAAATTTTTATTATTTTTTAATACTAAACTCAAATCCAAACATTAAAAATTAGAGGATTTTTTTTTTTTAGTTTCATAATTAATTCATTTTTATCATTTTAGCTTTGTTGACTAAAGTCTATATAGAAATGGTTTTTTTTTTTTTTTTTTACATAATTGATCTTCTGACATTGAAGATGCTTACGTGACATCCGTATGACACGCCGGAGCACATATATATGCCAGATAGACATCACCTTATGGACACGTAGATTATTATAATTGTTATTTTTTTTAAAATTAAAATAAAATAAATTAAATTAAAAAAAAAATAATAATAAAATATTCCACGTGTTTGCTAGGTCGCGCATATCTTACCTATACGTGTGTTCCAAGCCTGCCAAACATGTGCAAAGTGCGCATCTTCAAAGTTAGAGAACCAACTGTGCAAAAAACATCACTGACGGAATAATTTTTATTCAATTTTAATTACGAAATAAAATGATAAAAGAATCAATTATAAGACTAAAAATATATTTTTCCTTAAAAAGTAAGAAATCTTATGCTCTCTTAGCATTGTTTTCTTCTATTATACAAAAAGTACTGAGATGTTGTAGGACTCTTATTACACATTGAACTTTTAGCATTATTTATTTACAATAATTTAAAAATATATCACATTATATATATATATATTTATAAAATATCATTTTAAATATTAATTTTTTTTTTCATATTTTCAAATTTTCAAAATTCTATGCCTAAACGAAGTCTAGATATTTTGTCTATGATTTAGATTAGAATTCTATTATCTTAGAATATATTTCGACTATGATTTACATTAGAATTCTATTATCTTAGAATATATTGTTATTATTATTTGAGCTTATTAGGTCTGTATCACACTTACTTCTAAGCTTTTGATTACATTAGTAATAAATAGTTTAAAATGCTACAATGATATAGAATCATGTTATGATTATCAATTTTTTCAATTTTGAAATACCTCAAAATATTACATGTTATTGAGAATCATATTCTACGGGTATATTCAATTTAGAATGTATAAGAGGTTTTTCAATTTTGAGATCCTCCACTATGTTTGTAGCTGACTGTTTATTAAATTTACTTTTAAATTTCAATAAAGTTTATATTCGAAATTCAATCATTTGTCGTAATTCCGTTCATAGCCGTCTTCCGACTCTAATAGTATTGTTACCTTGTTTGTGATTATAACAATATTGAGAGTCATATTTTCAATTTTAACTCTGTTGAGAGCTCAGTTTTTTTTTTTTTTTTTTTTTTTATCAAAACTTTATTAAAAAGTCATATTTTTCGAATATAACAATATTTAAAGCTCTTTTTTTGAAATCTAATATATTATACATATTTGGTAACACATTATATAATTTCATATAGTACAATATATTATTGGTTTCAACACCGTATGTGGATTTATACAACACCGTACAATATATAATATAACACATGCTTCTGTATGATACAACATTATATTATGTTATATAAAAAATACATTGTCCGTCTTTTATATATATGTCAGTATGGTAACTACCGTCATATTCATAGAGTTTAAGAGGAAGAGTTTCGGATTATACAAATTTCATCTATTGATTGATAGATTATGTGAGACTAATAGTTCATTAAAAATATGGTATTAGAGCGATTTTATAACTTGTTCTTGAAAGTGAACTTAAAATTAGATTGAACAAGATTGGAGATCAAGTTTAGAATTTCTAATTTGCAAATTAAATCAAACGATCGAGACAAAGATTTATATGTTGCGGCATTGAGGAGTTGCCTTGCGACTGACAATTCCGAGCAATCATGAGACACGAGTTTGTGTGTGGAGTTTGTGAGTCTTAAGTTGAGTGATCGTGAGAAAATTTTAGTGGAAATTTATGGTATGTTTGTAGTTTCAATTGTAACAATAAATTCAATTTGAATTGATATTCATGATCCGAATTGGATTAACAAATCATCTTGCTATATACATTCTGATCGTTATAAAAATCGAACAAAAATACATATTTACTATTATATAAATATGTTTTATATAGAAGATATATATTTTTTTGTTTTGTTTTGGCATTTAAAATAAAAACCAAGTAGTTATCGGGTGATTATATTTTAAAATAAAACTATTATAAATCGCGAAAAGAGTAATTTTGAAACATATGCAATTAGAGCCTTAATTAGATAATAATAATAATAATAATAATAATAATAATAATAATAATAATAATAATAAAATGATTATGAATGAATAGGATTTGGTGTATATAGTGAACTAGAAGATAGGATTAGGCAAATACATCACTTAGCTAAGAGTTGGAAGGTTCCATAGAATATTAATATTTTGTAAAAGTAAATAAATATTTAATTTAATATTTGAAAAATATATACTATAAATACTATTTAAAATGACCGAACTTCCAAAATTTTTATGTAAAGACAACCTTTATAATTTAGTGTATAAATTGGGGAATGCTAATTTATTCAATTCTATGCTATAATACATGCTTATTGTTGATAGATACTGTATCCGTGCGCCTCTAAGGTAATAATTATACTTAATATTAAAAATATCTTTATATTTGTATAAGTTTTTGTACAATTTTTTTTTCTATTAGTATTATAAGATACTGATGGAAGTATTTTTGCAATTTTTTTTTTTTAATTTGTACTTACATTTTGATGTAATAATTAATATTCAAATATCAACACGTAAAAAATAAATGAGACTATTAGGGCGTAAGAAGATACTATTATTTAACAGTATTTTGATATGATATTTTGAAATAATAATTTATTTTTAAGAGAACTAAATGGACTGAAAACAAAAAAAAAAAATTAATTTGAAATAAAAAATAAAACACATCATATATCGAAACTATGTGCTATGAGTCCACATTTTATATATGTATTTTTTTACACATCTCATTCGATGAATCGTATTTGTTTTATAAATTATTGTTATATGCATTCGATTTATATGTTTTATTTATATTATATTAACACGAATTTCATATTGACAATATTTAAAGTGTTAAGTAAATAAAATACAAATTAATTACAATAATTCAAATTAATTATGTCAACGTTTCTATTTGTCTTTACAATCATTCAAATACATTATATTTCCCAAAAAAAAAAATCTCATCCAAAGTAATATAAAGACACTATTGGTTTTTGTTTGTTTTGATTATTGGGAGAGGCGTCGGGGCACCTTCTTTCTATTTTATCTTTATCTTATGAAATTATTAATTCCTTTGAAGGTGAATTGAAAATAAAAATATTTATTTAATGGTGATATAATTCCATTTAAAAAATAAGTACATTATTGATATTTTTTTTTTATTAGTATCTTACTAATGAATTTAGAAATTATAATATATGGGTTTCAATTAACGTATTTAAGTTTTAATTATATATGTAATTCTGTGATTTTATAGTCATGAGTTTATATATCACACTAATTAAATAACATTTTTGAATAATATTTGTAAATGTTACAACGTTAAAATTCAGTTGGTGGATATATATACTATTAGATCAAATATTGAAAATAAATAGGACATTTAAATAACTTTTTAAATTATCTATTTGCTCCATCTCTTGTATTCGTTTGTTTTTTGTATGAAATTTTAAAAATATTAATATTATATTGAGGTGTGGTATGAATAAAGTACAAAAGATTAAAATAATCTTATTAGTATTGTGTAATATAAATATAATGATATTTGTGTAATATATTGTAAGTTGTAAGGGTAATTTATAAGGTCAGTATAAAATACAATTACTAAAAAAGAAAATGGATATTTTATAAAAAAAAAATCAAAATAAAAAATAGATAAATTATTAAGGAACGGAGGAAGAAGTATAATTCTAACAATTTCTTATTAAAAATATACACTTTCATCTTCTCAAACATCAAAATCCAATTCACTATTAAATAAACAATGAAAAAGAAAAAGAAAAAATCACTATATAAATACACCCTTATTTTGAAATAATGATCACATAAAATCAACGTTTCTTTATAGTTAGGGTGTGTTTGTTTGGGGATTTGAATTTCGAGTTGGGATTTGAATAGTAAAAGTTTTGAATTTGAATAATTGTATGATGTGATATAAATATGTGTTGATTTGATGTTTTGAATATAAAACTGATTTTTAGTATAATATAAAAAATAAAAAATAGGTGTTTAATTTAATATTTTTAAATGAAAAAATGGGATAAACAGTGAATTGAAAATCCAATTCCCAAACAAACAAGCCCTTAGATGATTGAAAGGCTCTATTTATTTATTTATTTATTTTTTAAATGAAGTTTGAAATTTTTGCTATACAAGAATCATGATTCTCCTTGACTAAAATATACTCATATTATTCACAAAATATTATATTAGCTCGATTTGTCTCACCGTGCAATATTTGATTTCGGTACAGTAATTTGGGTGAGTAGTATTAACTAAGATAATTTGAGAATTAAGTGATGTAATGAGAGAGAGAATTGTAATTTTACTTTTTATTTGATTAATGTGATGATAAAGTGTGAAGTAAAGATTAAATATATTTAATTATTTCTTATTTTAAAAATATTGCAAAGAATTTGTGACAACAAAAAAATATTGTAAGATATTTGAGACGGAGGGAGTACTATTAAAATAATAATAATAATAATAATAATAATAATAATAAACTTGAAAGGAGCAAACTAGATAGTAAAATAAGAACAAAAAAATAGATTTGTTCTCTTTGTGTTTTTTTTACGATACAATTCTTTATAAATATTATAAAAATGTAAAATATACACACACAATAATACTATATATAATATATCCACATTATTCACTCACAAAAATTTAAACAATTAAATACAAAGTATTATTTTTTTTATTCTGATCTAAAATAAGAAAATCACATCTATCCAAAAACACAAAATGGACGCAACATATTTACTTCATATGTCTCCGTACCTAATATAAAAAAAATATATATTTATTCAAAAATACAATGTCAACACACCTATATAATTTCAAGTTTGAATATATTATGAAATTGCCCTATAAGATATCAATTAATTTTTAAATAGGGTGGGTGAATTTAGTTACTTAAGTTGACATTGTAACTATTGTCCATAGATGGCATTGTAACCATAATGAAATTTTTATTTAATATAGATGGCATTCATTGCTACATCAATTTAGATTTGTATATTTATTTATTTTTTTTAACAAATTCATTGGAGAACCATCAATAACTCTTATATATATATATAAAATTATTTTTTCTTACAAAATTTCACAGCAAACTATCATTACATAAATTCAAACCATTTAATTTGTTTTAGTTTAGGTTAGGCATAAAGCACATTATGTTGTGGCAACTTTTAGGCATTGCTAGCTTGAATGAGCAAAATCATAAAAAATAAATAAATACTAACTCCGTCCCAGATATCATGTCCACGTTGTCGTTTCTGTTCGTCTCACATACTATGTCACTTTCTTTTTTTGGAAAATGATTACACACTTTAATTTCATTTTAAATTTTTTAATTTTAATTAAACTAATTAATTATTTTAATCTTAATTTATAATTATTTATATTATAGAATAATTATTCTCCCTAATATATTCTTAATTATCTACTAATTACACCCCTTCTAAAATACCGTGTCTACAGTGTAGCAGACACGGTATCTGAGACGGAGAGAGTAACACTCAAAAGGTAGGCAAGCCCTGAATTAGATTAGTTTACACATAACTCCAGTGAAGATATTTTTCTTAAAAATAGGTATTATTTATTTGTATAAAACATCAAATTCAATACTATTTAAATACAAATTTATATTAATATATTATTTTCATTGTCTCTAAAGGTCATATTTATTTTTTAGTGTTGATATTTGAATATTAATTATCATATCAAAAAGTAGTACAAATAAGGAAAAATGACAAAAATACTTATATTAGTGTCATATAATACTAATATAATGATATTTATAGAAAATAATTATACAAATATAAGAATATTTTTAATGTTTAATATAATGACGTAAAATGTAAATGTAATCCTTAGAAGCGGACTGAAAAAGTACTATTTTTTCAAATTAATTTCAAACAACAACCAAACAAATTTTATAACAAATTTTATATTATCATGTGTTTTGTTTGGATTGTGATATTTTTAGATATAAAAAGAATAGTTGGACATAATATGTTTATATAGATCAAAATAATTTATATATACATAAGTGTTTGAAAATGATACTTTTGTATTTAGAAAAAAAAAACCTAATATTATATTGGTTTTATATTCAAAACATAATAACTAAATTATATATTTAGTTATTTATATGTTTATTTTTATAAATTACAATAAAAAATTATTGAATCAATTTTTACTTTTTAATTAAAAGTCAGTACATTTAATTTAATTTTGTGTTGATATATCCATAAATATTGTATTTAGGAGAAATTCAAAAGATTAGAAGGTGATTAATTTTTGAAGATTCAAAGTCAGAATTAATACAATTACCCAAGACACGATGTGCTAACAAAAATATCATATCTCTAGCTCCGTTTAGACTGAGATTTTTGAAATTTTAAATTTTCTTTTAAAATATAATATTAGTATTTAATTTAATATATTATTTTTTAAAAAAATATATTTAATATAATATGTATATTTTTTTAAATAAACAGTGTCTAAGGAATAAAAGTTTGATACCTAAATAAATCAATATATATAGTTATGATATTGCGTAAAAACAACTATCAAACAGTTTCCCGGCAAAATTGAAAACAAATAATTGATTGACACCAACTCAATCACGTACGTATATTTACTTATCTTTATTTGTTATATTTGTATTAGTATGATGCTACGATTGTGTTCATGCAATGTTTTTGGATGATATGAAAAAATATATTAGTAAAAATAATAATATAAAAAAATAAAGAGTTTTAACTATAAATACAAAAAATTGTTTATTAAGAAGAGTGATAGAATTAAAGGAGTTTTTTTTAGGTCTTATTTGCAAGATGTTATAAATTTAATTAAATTAATTTATATTTATTAAGTATGTTTAACATGAATAAATTTATTAAAAATAGAAAAATATCATTTTTTTAGACTGACAAAAAAAAGAGGTCATTTGTTGCTGGTTGGAGGGAGTAATATTTTATTGGTCAGCAAAAATGTTTAAGATTATTTTGATATTCTTGAAATACAAATAAAATAAATATTTTTGCAAAAATTAGAGGTATTTTGGGATTTAAATATGCCGTATCTTTACTCCACCACTCGAGTCATATGTATCAATTTGCTTTTTGCACGTAAATTTTAGTATATTAATATTTTATAGTAAATAGTACAATAGATAGATAAAAAAGTCAATTTTGTTGTTAAACTTATTTATTTTTAATGATATTATTTGTAATATTTTGTAAAGTATAAGAGATTTTTTTTTTTTATTAAAGTAAAAAGTGAATATATTTGAGTTGGATTAACAAAAATGACAAAACAATTATATAAGTTGGACGATTTTTTTTTTTTTTTGCCTCTGTCACAAATTAATGGGATCTTTTAGGTTTTTACAATAAATTAAAAAATAATAGTATTTTATTAATTCGTGAAAATATGTTAATTTTTTTTTATATTTTTGTTATTTGAACTGAAACTATTTTTAATATACACAATTGCAAAAATATCTCGCCAATCAATGATATTAAATCATAGGCTATATTGATAAAAATTCGATCTTTAAATATCAGAATCACAAGAAAATCTCATCTACAATAAAGATTTAATATCTTAGATCCAAAAAGTGCTTGAAAAGGAGGCATAAATTCAACATAGATAATTTTAATCAGTCAAATAAAAATTTATCATAACTATGGATTAACAGATTTTTAGCTTATCCAAATTAAATCATTCAAAATTTTATAAAATTAAAATAATATTTTATATGCATAATGCACACATGTTAGATAAGATCAAATAACTGCCACGTGTAATAACAAACATATTTACAAAAAGAAGTAAATTTGGAGTTTACACGGAAGATCACCATTTGATTTTCATTATATATAAAAAAAAATAATAATAAAAAAAAATAAATTAATGAGGCCATATTTCGTTTGGGTTTGGCACCTCACAAAAACGCCAACGTATGAATTACAGCACAGACAGCTATGGATCGCGATTCTTGTGGCCTTCAAATACCTTCGTCCCTGACGCCTGCTACAATCCAAAATATCGATTTCCCTCTTCTTTACCCCGTCCCCATACCCATAACCAAACCCATACCAGAAACCTTGTCCTCCATTCTCGCTTCAACTATGGATGCTCGGAATGGCGACAGTGGCAGCCGTGAAATTGAGACGCCCAACACCATTACCATCAAAGGAATACTGGAGCTTTTGATGGCGAGTACAGGCGCCGAGAATGGCGGTGAGAGTAAAAAGGTAATTTCGTTGGGGATTGGGGATCCGACTGCCTACTCTTGCTTCTGCACCACTTCTGCTGCGCAGGAGGCCGTTGTTGAAACCCTCCGCTCCAACAAATTCAATGGCTACGCCCCCACCGTTGGGCTTCCCCAAACTAGAAAGTAACTTCTCTGTTAATCGAATCCGTGCTGCTTTTGGATTTCTCTTTTAATTTTTTCAATTTTAATCTGAGCATGCACTGTGTTCCTGCTTTTGTTTGCTGTGCGGAACGATTTGGTGTTCATTCGATTGTTGCTTGGGGATTTTGAATTCCAATTTCGTTGAAATTTATCGCAATAGTTAGGGTTTGAAGTTTAACATCATTGTTCATACTAGTACTTCTTAGCGAAATCAGATTATTAGATTTGGTGTTGAAGTTAATCCATACTAATTCACCTGGTTTATCACCATCCTCATCACTGATCATTGCTCGACTTCGATTGTCATGATTTTTCTGGAACAGAGCGATTTCAGACTATCTATCTCGTGATCTTGCTTACACCTTGTCGCCTGACGATGTCTATATAACTGCTGGTTGTACACAAGCCATTGAATTTGCTCTGTCTATTTTGGCTGCACCTGGTGCAAATATCTTGCTGCCGAGGCCTGGTTTCCCAATCTACGGACTCTGCGCAGCTTTTCGAAACCTTGAAGTTCGTTATTTCGATCTTCAACCCGAGAATGGGTGGGAGGTTGATCTCCGAGCAGTAGAAGCTCTGTCAGATCAAAACACGGTGGCTGTGGTTATCATAAATCCGGGGAATCCATGTGGGAATGTTTATTCGCATCGACACCTGAAAGAGGTAAGCATTCGATCTTGCTCACAGCTACTTTACGGCTAATAGATATATACGATCCATGTAGACCTTAATGGTTTGCAATGATCAATCAGATTGCGGAAACTGCAAACAGGCTCGGTATAGTTGTCATTGCTGATGAAGTATACGGCCATCTATCTTTCGGGGCCAATCCTTTTGTGCCTATGGGAGTTTTTAGCTCAATTACGCCTGTTCTTACTCTCGGATCTTTATCAAAGAGGTGGCTAGTGCCGGGTTGGCGTCTTGGTTGGTTGGTCACAAATGATCCCTACGGGTATATGAAGACCCCAAAGGTTTATTATCGATCTTTTAACTCTGAAATAAAATTTTTCCCTTTACTGCCAAACTTGTTAGTTCCTTTACCCTTCAATTTTTAACCGGCTCTATCTTTTTCAGTTTGTCGAGCGCCTTAAGAAATACAGTAACATCTCCGGAGGGCCAGCAACGTTTATTCAGGTGGGGTTAAACTGAGATAAATTATTTCATCGAGTCCATCGTGATCATTTGTTTGACAATTGTACGAACTGTTTGGACGACAGAAATAAAACACTTACATGACTGTGTCGGTGCACCTAGTTTGAATTATGTTAGATTGTTGCGATGCACTTAGGATTAAAGACGATGCAATCTGTTTTTCAATCAGAGTGTTTGTTTGATTTGCCAGGCTGCTGTCCCGGAAATCATCAACAAAACGCAGAATAATTTCTTTACGAAGACACTTAGCACACTGAAGCAGGCTTCGGATATTTGTTATGAAAAGATCAACGGAATCCCTTGCATCAGTTGTCCTCAGAAACCCGAAGGATCGATGGCGTGCATGGTAAAACATATATATATATATATATATTGGTGGATTCTTGTTCCCTTTCTAAATCGTTTAAATTTGATTTGCCTGATGAGTGTCTGCCTGAACTTAGGTGAAGCTGAATGTTTCCCAGCTAAAAGATATCAGTGACGACATCGACTTCTGCTTCAAGTTGGCGAAAGAGGAATCTGTAATAGTTCTTCCAGGTCCAATTTACTGAGTTTTGTCGACATTCTTGCACGCTTTGCCATCGTTATCCTTGATTTACATTGTCTATGTTTAGCAGGACTGGCTGTGGGACTCAAGAATTGGCTACGGATCACGTTCGCCGTGGAGCCATCAGCTTTGGAAGAAGGGCTGGAGAGAGTGAAATCTTTCTGTCGACGCCATTCCAGCTGATAGCGAACTCGACGGGGAGTGGTGATCGAATGAACAACCATGCGCCAGTTCTGATTACGATGGATAATATTATTTTATCCGACATAATTACTTATCACTTGTAATTGTCCAAAATTGACAAAATAAAAAGTGATTAATTTAGTACTTTTGTTGAAATTTAATAACATTAAGTTACAAAAAGCATTTGTATATTCCAAATCTGCTACAGAGATGATGTGGGACTAACATACAATAAAAATTTTGGGCTATGCAATGGTTTTATGATTTACCAATTGAAGACAATTATTCAAATTTTAAAACATGAGATTATTCAGTGTCAATCTGCTATATTAAATCATCAAAGAATGTGGGAAGAACTTGCTGGCATTGAGCTGACAAATATTTATTTATTTATTGCTTTTACTAATTGCTTTTGCTACCTATATCATCGTATAATGGACAAAGGAATTAGTTTATTCAATTTTTAAAGAGGTTGAACGAGAGTTACGAAGGTTTAAGAAATCAAATTATTGTTATGGATCTCTACCTTCTACAAAAGCCTATTCAATACTTGTACAATTTGAAAAAACATAAGAAATTACAATTTTTTTAATAGATAAACTTCTATGTTGCCTTGGTTGCTAATATTAACAAGAATGCATGTATCTAATACTGTTTTTACATATAAAATGTATAAAAAAAACATATTCAATAGAGAAGATAAACTTATTGCAATAAGAAATGTCATACTAAAAATGCATATTTTAAACTTCATGGATTTTACTATTTGGGCAAAAGAATTTTAAAAGAAAAGATATCAATATTGTGACAATAACTAATTCATCGGGAGGAAACTCAGAACTAGTGCTAATGAAAAAAATTTTGAGGCAGTGATTAAAGTTACTATGAAGAAATTATTCATCGCGAAGAACACAACATTTGAAGGGTCAGTAGATATTTTAAAATACTCTAGTTAATGTATCTTCTCCTAATACCATTATTTTTTATAACTTTATCAAGTTAATTGACAGTAGAATATCATTCCATGTTTTTAAAATATTACACACTTTATTTGATGTTAAACATGTACTTAATAGACCTCAAATCATTCTTACAAATAACATTATTCTATATCCTTCACATTCTAATTATGTTTGTCTACACTTCATATCATAATAATGTTATACATTCCAATACAATCTTCAATTTTATCATAATGTTAGCAGACCTTAACCATCTAAAACTTGAATTCTATCTCAAATATCACTATCAAATCTAACATCTAAAGAGGTTATTTATGTTGGACAATTCGGAAACAATTTTTATATTATAAACTTAACTCCTAAATCAACTTTTATTTTCACTTTTTATGTTCCCTCCGTCTCATAACAAAGTATTTATTTTTTCATTTTAATCCGTCTCATAACAATGTATCAATTTCTTTTTCTTTTTTTTTTTATTTTTAGTAATTATACTATCTACTTAACATTATAAATACCCTTACAACCTACAATATATTACACAAATGTCATTACCTTTATATCATACAATACTAATAAAGTTATTTTAGTCATTTCTACTTTATTCCTACTACATTCCAATATAATACTAATATTTCTAAAACAACTAAATGTATATTTGTTGGCGTACAACTAGAGATTAAAAACTTTAAATTATGCAATTCAGATATTCAGTAAGTGTTCATTATTAAAGATATATATTTTAATGAAAGTATAATTCTATTTATCAATTATTACCATTCTTCCACAATCACCAATACTCTCAAATTCTCATCTCATTTTTTATACTACTATATTTTATATCTCTGCGCATTATAAGTCACATTCTATGATCTATACAAATTCTTCTATTTTATTCAGATCTTAGTTTAGAGATGTCAACTCTAATTGTGTTTTACTCTTCCGTCTCCATTATTAATTATTCCACACATCATTTCTAATACTCCCTCCATCCCGTTGGAAATGTAGCGTTTGCTTTTTGCACGTAAATTTTTTAATATTAGTATTATATTGGATTGTAGTAAAAAAGACAAGAATATCCCTATTAGTATGGTGTAATATAAAAATGATGACATCTGTGTAATATATTGTAAGTTGAAAGGGTATTTATTATGTTAAGTAGGTAGTACAATTACTAAATTAGGAAATGGTAACCTTGTTTTGGGACGGACGAAAATGGAAAATGGTAACCTTTCAATAGGACGGAGGGAGTATAATATTTCTTTCCTTTAGAGTTTTACAATAGGTTTATAAGATAAATCAGAAAACCAACATGAGTGAATGATAACATTTGCTCCTCACTTAATCATTTACCTACTATTCTTTTATATTTATGGTATGATGTACTTTATGTTAGTTTGCAAGTACTCCCAATATATTTTCAAACTAATAAGGAATAACATTGCAAGTAGATTTATAAAATGAAAATCAATGATAATGGACAATTTCAATGTTGCATAGCCTGACTAGTAACTAAGGTTTTTCCTTGTTAAATAGAAATATCTTCTTATTTTTTTTTCGGCATATGAACAAACCACTTTTTTATGCTCTTGTAATTGATAGAATCCAAAAATAACAAAATTGACTTTGGCAGCTGTAGACAAACACATATTGCAACATCTGTGAATTTGTATTTGTCCATTTTGTCTCATATCTACAAATACATATACAAGATAAATTGGATGAATGATGACCGTCAACATATTTTCAGATACATGAAGAAACACCATATTCCATATTTATGCTAAGAGAATTAATTTGATCAATTTTTCTCACAAAACAAAGAAGCTGTATACACAGCTAGGACAACTTTGGTTGAGTGTGAACACAATTTGAGAGATTATTCTAGAGAGAAAAATTAATCAATCGAGCTCTCATTCCTATTCCTCTCTATCTCTATATTTTGAACTTGTATTTGACACATAAACTCACCGGAAAAGTTGTCGGAAGAAGAAGTTTTCAGAGGTCCAATTGAAGAAGATGACTAGCTCTGAACTGCATTTTTCTGTAGTTATTGTAAACATTGGTGTCAGTACACGTTTGTGACTACTAGTACTTGTGTATGAATTGCAAGGTTAGTCATTATAGAAAAAATGAGTTAAGAGAGTTTGTGGTTGTTTCAATTATGTAATCGAGACTAATTGTAATTGAACTACTCATAAATTGGAATCTCCCATAAGTAAATTGATTTATAACTGAACTGAGTTAACAAATCATTGTCTCATTTATTACTTTGAAGTTTAGTATTTAATTGGTAGACAGTTGGTTGTTACAACTGTGAGTTAACCACGCTTCGAAGAGTTGAACCATTTTTTAGTGTTAGAAAGAGATTTGGTTTAGCCTCATTTTTCAATATCCTCCAAGTTCGAGAGAAATATTATACTGATTCTTTTGCTCCGTTGGAAAAGACAATAAATGTTCAAATTTTACTTACATTTATTTATGCTAGAAGATAGTGAATCCACCAACTTGATGTGAATAATGTATTTTTACAAAATGATTGACTAAAGAATTAGACATTGTTTCTCTTTTGGGTTGTTGAGCACCCTATGTTTACTTTGAAAGCTTAAACGCTCTTTCTATATCCTAAATAGGCCCTTGTCGGTGGTATAAAAGATTTTCATTAAAATTGATCTTTTTTCGCTTAATTAGATTAATTCAAAATTTTAATTCACTCTCACATTTGATACTCACATTATCTTTTCTGTAGTATATTTTGATAATATACTCATTACAAAGGATCACTTTCTCATAATAAAAAGAATAACAGATAATCTTGACAAAACTTATATCATTGAAAACTTAGAAACAATAGATTTTTTTTGGGAGGAATATAGGGTGAACATTTTTGTTATAGCTTAATTTTCACTCATACCAAATTTTTCTTTAATATATTTAACGAAATTTGAAATATTTAACTATAATCTTGTTCTCACACCTATTATTTTGGGATTAAGCTTTAAACTAAAGTTAATTTTCCTCTATCATATTATCAACATTCACATTTTCGAATATTAATTGGTTGACTATTATATCTTACAATGACTGGGCTAAACATTATATTTTTTATCCAACAAATCTTGCAATTCATGGCTAAACCCATAACTCAATATTGGAATGCCACCCAACGATTTCTGAAACATCTTTGAGGTACCATTGGTGCTAAACTATTCTTATTTTTTTCTTCTACTTTCTCCTTATATTTTTATTGGAATGTTGATTGAAATTGATGACTAGATGTTCACATATCATTAATTGGATCTTGGATAATTATTTAATCTCATGAAAATAAAAAAGAGTAATCAAGTGTCTTCTACCCTTCCACTAAAGTGAGAATTTACTGTGTTGGTTGTATTTGTTTTTAAACTTCTTTGAATTACATATATATTTTAGAATTTTCACATGTCATGTCAGTTATCAATTCAATACTTTTGCATTGTGATAACCTCTCTACAATCTATTTAGTTTAAAATTCGGTTCACATGAAGGATCAAAACATATTGACATTAATTGTTACTTTATTCATCAATATTTCACTCAAGGATTTTTACACTTTATTATATTTTTACCATTTTCCAAATTGCTGATGCCTTTTGCGATGGCTCTTGATCCCTCTTTATTCGGTCAATTTTTATCCAAGCTTGCGCTTGAGCCAGGAAGGGAGTGTGACGGAGGATGATGAAGACTCTAGTTCAACATCAGATTCTAATCTTACTACAAAAAAATCAATAATATTGGATTATCCAATTTAATTATGCTATATTAGTCGGTTAGACCAATTACACTACCAGAAAATTAGGCTATAGTTGCGGTAAAAAAAGTCACGGTTTTAATACAAATTGGTGACTTTTTACCAAAAAGTCACGGAAAAATATACGGAACCATTTCCGTGGAATTTTGCTGGTGACTTTTTTTAGGTTGTGACATTTCTGTGACAATAAGTTATAGAATAATACCATGATATGTCCGTGATTTTATATACTAACAGAAGCTGCAACAAAATTTCGTGAATATTTTATAATGGTGACATTTTCGTGACAATAAGTTACAAAATAATACCATTACACCTCTGTGACTTTATGTTAACGAAAGTTGTAACAATTCCGTGATTTTATATTTTTGAAAAATAATATAATTATATTATAATTTTTGTTCAATGCAACCACACACGATTATTTTTTTCGGAATTATGACCTGCCATGCCAACTTAGCTATCTACTATAAAGTAATACTTTTTGTTTGTCATTATATTTTAACTATATAAATATTATTGATTATAAATTTATCTTTTAAAAATATATACATATTTATTTAATATATCATCATGAATTTTTAACAAAAAAATTGAATAGCTACGAACGATATTGAATAAAGATATTGAAGATGATTTTATTATTTTGTTATTACTTTGAATAGCTACGAACAATAATAAGAAAAATTTATAGTTGTTTTCGTTACTTATGTTGTGACATTTGATTTTAAAAAATCACGAAAATTATATTATGACGATAACTGTAATAATTTAAAATGTTGGAAATATTTTGGTTATTTTTTCCGCAACTTAAAATAGTCAAGAAAAAATTTTGTGACAATTTTTGTGACGAAATAGTCAAAAGAACGGAATAGAAATATCTTGGACATTTTCGTTACATAAGCCATTACTTTAAATAGTCACGGAAAGTTGTTTGTAGCTTTTTCTGCAAATATTACTTACGGAATAGTCAAAGCAAAAAATAGTGTCATAAATTATTCACGAAATTACTTTCCGTGACTTTTAATTGTTACGGATTAAAATTTGCGACAAATTTTCGCAATTATTAACCTTTTTTCTAGTAGTGTTACTTTGATTAAAGCTCATCTAATGTCCTACATACGGTTGGAAAATGCAAGCATATACGTCTTTTTTCCAACTATAATTAAATATAATTATTGTTTCCTCTTATTACTTCAATTTCTTTAAAAAAAAAAGAAAAAAAAAGAAAAATTCAATATGAAGAATAAAAACTATACATAATCCCATTAAAAAACAAAGAATAACAGTTATATGTAATTTTAAAAAAATGAGTTTAATTCTAATAATTCCAAAAATATCCCATATATATTTATATATATGATATGTGATTTGTGAAGAAAATTATATAAATAAATAATGAAATTACAAGAATAAAATGATGAAAAGTGATGAGGCTACAACAAAATTTATTAAATTATCAAACTAAACACTTTATTGATCAACCCTTGATGATCTTCATGCACCCAAATACATATATTATGTGTATGTATATATATAACACTAATAATTCAAGTTTTAATTTTTGCACTCGACCATGATAATTAATTTCAATAATTCAATAATTTTATACCCAAAAATCTCTTTCGTAGTTCATCCCCTCGGGAATTTGTCCGCCGTTGGATCCTTTGGCCCCACCCAGCATCAAACAAGCATAAAGCTCCTCATACTGCAACGTCTCCCCCCCGGCGGCGGCGGCAGCTCCCCATTTAACTGAGCAGCCGACGTCCTCATTCAGGCTCGAGCTGGCGGCGCCCTCGTCGCAGCAGCTCGACAGAGACGAAACCTGCGGACCGGCGTGGTTCGGCTGGCTCAGCTGAGCGGCTTCTCTGAAGGACCCAAACAGCATGTCCTCGGCTCGCTTGAGCTCGAGCCGGAGGGCGTCGACTTCCCTCTCGAGCTGCTTCTTCTCGACTAGTGCGGCTTCGAGGCGCAGCTGGAGGGCGCCGTAGTCGACTTCCAGAGCCTGGTTCTTCCACCGGGCTCGCTTGTTCTGATACCAAATGGCTATCTGGCGCGGCGGCACGCCGAGCTCCCGCGCCAGCTGGAACTTTCGCTCCGGCTCGAGCTTCTTGGTGGCGTCGAAACAAGCCTCCAGGAGCCGCACTTGCTCCTGGCTCAGCCGTTTCTTGTGGAATTTTGACGGCTGGCTCTTCGCACTTTGGGGAAGGCTCATTTTTAAATATTTTATATATATTTTTTATTTCTTGAAAAGAAAAATAAATAAAAATAGAAACAGAGAAACCAACCGTAGTATTAATTCAAGTTAGGAAAAATAATAATGGTGGAGGTGGAATTTGGAGTGTGTGTGTACGTATCTATATATAGATGGATGCAACATTTCTAGATTATTATTATTAGAAATGTCTCAAATTTATGACTATTTGATTTAGGGCCTTTGAAATTTTGATGCTATAAATATACATGACTCGTTCTATATTATCATTATTATTATTATTATTATTATTATTATTATTATTATTATTTATTTATTTTTTATAAATTGATTATTATAAGAAAGTAGAAGTGAAAGGGAGTGAGAGGGATGGATATGTAGGTGGGCTGACTTCTGTGAAGCAAGACCAACTGTGTTCACGTGGCTTTGGGCCCACTGATTAATTTTTTTATTTTTTAAATAATCTTAAAATAAATTATCTGTTGGGGATTTAATTAATTAGTTCCATGAATAATGGCATATAAAATAAGCATGTACAGGCTTGGAGCATGAACCCAATTTGGGATGTTTCATTATTATTAATTATATTTATATATTTATCATTTTTATTAATATTTTCCATCTTCTTGCATTTGGTCCCTTCAATAGATTGTGATCATTTCATTTTTATTTTTTTTTATTTTTATTCTTTTTAAAATTCTTTTTAGTTATCCATTCTTCCGCCACAAACCAAATAGAACATATTATTTTTTATGAACTATTATAACATAGATCTTAAATTATTTTCTGAGACTGAGATTTCTTATTCGTTGTTTTTGAAACTGCTGTAATACTTTTATTTATTTTTTATGAAATCGAAAAATATATTACTATAATTAATTCCATGCAATAGAACTTTCGTGTGATTTTAATAATAAAAATACATTACCTTGAGAAGTTTCATATATTTTATGATGTACTGTGATAAAAAATAAAAAATAAAAAAATCTTATGTTGATTAGTAAATTTAATTTAAAATCATACATACTCAATTTTTTTGGAGAAAAATCCCTAAAGACATCCTTAGAATTGATCAACATATAGCTAAATTAAGATGGAAAAAAAAAAAAAAAAACAATAGATGGAAAATATTTGTATGATGCATTTGATGTCAATCAGTTTTCATCCAGCATATAGCTAAATTGTCACTTACATCTATTCAAAGTTTTGGTCGAAATATTTTATTTTTTGATAATTTTTAATGATTGTAAGATAAATAATTCTAAAATCTTCAAAGCTGTAATATTTTATTTTCCTTAAATCATTGACTCTAAATTATTAATCACATTAACAATAATAACATATTTTTATATCTTTTATCGTTACATCGAGTGAATTGTTGTTTGTTATAATTTTCTTCAATGGTAATGCACTATTTTTGCTAATGCTAGAATTCTTACAATTATAGTGTATGATATGACTCAACTCATTTTTCAGCTGCTTCGATTCATCGACTTAAATTTTGCTAACTTATATCTCTTGTGAATTTCCTCACCGATGGAGTCGAAGTTTTAATTTCTCATTATTTCCCGATGAAGCCGTATATTTTGTGATAATGTCTCTTCAATTTTCTAATAAATAGACAACAAGATTTAGAGCTTTAATCTTCGTCAAATATAATAACTAAAACCAACCATAATCTGATAAAATTAAATTTATACAAGTATTCGGTTGTAATTGTAGTTTTCGATATTTTAAGGTTTAAAAGTCATCATAACAAGTAAACTTTATTAGTTGTTGATGACATCTTGTACATATCTACAAAGATTTACAATGCTTCTTTTGTCCATTTTGCTTATATGAAATTCATTTGTGTTAATATTTAATTTATTGTATGAGTTAAATATCGCTTATACGCAAATCATAATATATTATACTATATATAATTGCATAACATGCTATCAAAATATATTTATATGTTAAATTAATTTATATTACTTTTTTTATGAATACGTGCTCATTAAATCAAATTAACGCTATACTGATTTGACTCTGTTAACATGATAATTAAAACATGTATATATATATATTTGTCTTAAATTTCCTATATGCAGATTTTGACATCAATCAACGTCCAACTTTTGAATTCAAACTTATTACTACTATATACTCCCTCTCCCTATTTCAAGAAGCCTTGGTATACTTTGAGGAGACTAGCGTTTATGATTTTAGTTTAAATAGCATTTTAATTTGATTTTATTTAAAAAATAATATATATTTATTTATAAACTTTAAAATTTAACCAAATCAATAAATTTAGTCATAGTAATTTGATATATAATACTCTTTCCGTACCAAATGGTCTGTTGGAGTTTTATAGTAGATTAAAATATAATATTAGTATTTTATTAGTTAGTTAGAGTACATAAATTTTTTTTTGACATTTCTGCTCTTTGATTTTATCATAAATTAATTTTATATATAATAGTAAATTTGTAATTTAAGTAAAAATTAAGAGTATTTTGAAATTAATATACAAATATTTCTTCTAAAATAAGAAAAATATATTTTGAAATAAGACATATGAAAATAATAAAAATAATACTTTAAATTGAGACTTAAGAAATATTACTTTATTTCTCTATAAAATTTATACCAATGAATTTTCTTCAACTTCTTACTTCTTATCTATTTAAATTTATTTAATGATTATCTTAAAAGTACAAATCATAATAATAATAATAATAATAAAAATAAGGATAGCAGAATCTTAAAAGAAGTTAGACACGAAGTCGGGTGGAAAAGGAAAAAATTTTGCGCTCAGGTCGGTTGGTCCTCGGTCGGTTGGTCAGGTCGGGAGGTCCTCGGTCGGTTGGTCAGGTCGGGAGGTCCTCAGGTCGGAAGGTCCTCAGGTCGGGAGGTCCTCAGGTTGGAAAGTCCTCATGACGGAAAGTCCACAGGTCGGAAGGTCCTCAGATCGGGAGGTCCGCAGGTCGGAAGGTCCTCAGGTCGGGAGGTCAGGTCGGGAGGTCCTCAGGTCGGAAAGTCCTTAGGACGGAAAGTCCGCAGGTCGGAAGGTCCTCAGGTCGGGAGGTCCTCGGGTCGGGAGGTCCTCAGGTCGGAAAGTCCTCAAGACGGAAAGTCCGCAGGTCGGAAGGTCCTCAGGTCAGGAGGTCCTAAAGTCGGAAAGTCCGCAGGTCGGAAGGTTCTCAGGTCGGGAGGTCCTCAGGTCTGATGGTCAGCAGATCGGACAGACAGGTCGGATGGTCAGCAGGTCGGACAGACAGGTCTGATGGTCAGCAAGTCGGACAGACAAGTCTGATGGTCTGCGGTCGGATAAAGTAGGTCGGCTGGTCTAGCAATTGGTCTCTGGAATGGTCGGTCGGGCCAGTTGAGTTCTGGAACTGGTGGAAGCGTTTGGCGAGACGGTGCAAGACACGTGTCAATAAATGAGGAATTAATGGACGGTTGATGTAACCGACCAGACGACGTTTCAAAGCGTTTCGTCATAGCGGTTGACGGCGGTTGCTGGCGACGGTTCCAAAATGTCTTTTCAAGGAATATTTAAGGATTTAGATTTTTTATTTTTTATCATCTTCAATCAACTTCAACAAAGCAAAGTCAGATTCGGGGATCACCACTTTAAATTTCCAGCATTTTAATTTCCAGTTAATTTCTTTATGTACCGTACAGTGTTTAGAGATTCATAATCTCAAACGCTAATTAATCAAGTTGAAAGATATTTTCCATATCTTTGAATTTTACTTTTTGTTTGTTGAAAAAATACATCAACAATATTCAATTGAAGGTTATGCGAATACTGAACATGTAATTTTTTGTATAGATCACAAAATCTTTTTAAAAGTATTCATTTGAGCAAACATTATTTTTGGTCTCATTCAATATTGTTATTATCAATTTTGGTTTCATTCAAAAAATTTTTCAAATTTGGTCCAACTTAAATGAAAATTTATTAATTTTAGTCCCAAGATGGTTGACTGAGACAAAACACGACATTGTTGGTTTGAACACAACTGTATCGGATGACTCAGAAGGGTGACTGGACGTCCCAGACAGCCAACAGGACCGTTTTGATTACCCTGCACTCCTGAACACGGCCGTGTTCCTGCCCATGTTCATGTCCATGTTCTGAACACAGTTATATTTTTACCCATGTTCATGACCCTGTTATCAACACAACCATGTCTTATGCCATATTCACGACCATGTTTTCAATATTTATTACTCCCTCCGTCCAGCTAGAAAGTATACATGTTTTTATTTTGGGACGTCCAATTTCAAAGTAATCATTTCATTAAATACCCCATTTTTTTCACAAATACCCCTACTTTACATCACATCATTACTTTTATACCAAAAAAGTAAGGGCAAAAATGTCATTTCACTACTTTTATCTACCTACTATAATTAAAATGCTATTATTCCTTAATCTCCGCGCAAAAAGTAAATGTATACTTATTTAGTGGACGGAGGGAGTATTATTTTCACTTCTTTGTTAAATTATCTGATATATATTTATAATTCAACAAAAATATTTTTTACAATATTTTTTAATATAAAAAATAATTAATTTAATACTTTGAAAAAATAATTGCAAAAAAAAGTATTAAAAATAATATATTAATATATATTTTTAATAATCATTATTAAATATATCTTTAAAAATTTTATAGTAAAAAATCTAAAATTTTATTTTAAAAATAAATTTAATTTATAATTTATAAAAATAATTAATTTATATAATGATGATTATTTAAAATAATATTAATATATTATTTTTTTATACTTTTTTTACAATTATTTTTTTAAAATATTAAAAATTGATTTTTCTTTATATTATGAAATAATTGTATAAAATATTTTTGTTCAATTATAAATATATATCAAATCATTTTAACCAAGAAGTTGAAATAATAATAAATATGACATACAATATAACTATATTGAAAACATGGTCGTGAACATGACCTAAAACATGGATGTGTTGAAAAAATAGTCGTGATCATGGACTAAAACATGGGTAGGAACATCACTGTGTTCAGAACATGGCGTGAACATGGACAAGAACACGACCGTATTCACAAATGCAAGGTAATCTACACTGCCGTGTTGGTTGCCTGGGACGCTCAGTCACCCTTATAAGTCATCTAACACGGCCGTGTATTCAGTCCCAGTCAACCATCTTGGCATTAAAATTGATAAATTTTTATTTGAATTGGACCAAAATCAATAATTTTTTTTAAATAAAACTAAAATTAATAATTATGATATTGTATGAGATCAAAAATAATTTTTGCTCTATTCATTCGGTTAGCTCTCGCCTCAACATACTCACATATCTCTCCAAAATCAAATTTTATAATCAATACACAGGACATTTATTTAAATGATTTATTAAAGTTATGGGATCAGAATTTTTTGCAATAATTATAGTCAGTATAGAAGTATTTTTAAAATTTTTTAATAATAGAAGTATTTTTATAATTTTTTTTCTTAATTTATACTATGTTTTGATACAAGAATTAATATTCAAAAATCAATACGCAAAAAGTAAATGAGGCATTTAGAGCCGGACGGAGTAATATAATTTTTCAAATGTTACTTTTGGATAAAATTAAGTATTTGGTATAAAGCTTATATTAACACAAGTGGATCTCATAAACTAAATAATACTTCATCCGTCCCGCCACAATTGACACCATTTTCATTTTCGTTTATATCATAACAATTGACTATTTTCTATTTTGAGTAAAATTTACTAAATCAAAATATATAACTCAATTTAATTAACTACATAACATATAATATCATAAATCAGGTAGACCCACTCAAAACTTCTATATTTCTATCTATCTACTCGAAAAAATAAATATTTTTGTCTATATTTAAAACTACACATCTTTTATAAAATTAATATATGCTAATTATAAATAAATAAAACTAGTTTTTATTTACTTGTATTATAAAAAATTGTATTATCTACAAAATAATATTCATATTGTATATATTTTTTTATTGCGATATAATTTTTAAAACATTCAAATACATATTTTAACTTTTTTAATAATATATATTTAATTTATTTTAAAAATTATTAATATTATCAATTAAATAAAAAATAATAAAATAATATTGTAACTTATTATTATTAATTAATTAATTATCAATTTTTTTTAAATACCGTGTCCCTAATTAAAGGTGTTAACTGTGTTGGGACGGAGGAAATATACAGAATGTTTTACTTATTTTTATTTTTTCTTTTACAAGATATATCATGTACTCCCTCCGTCCCATAACAAAGTATCTATTTTTTCATTTTAGTTCGTCCCATAACAAAGTATCCATTTTCGTTTTTAGTAACTGTACTATCTACCTAACATTACAAATATCCTTACAACTTACAATATATTACACAAATATCATTATCTTTATATCATACATAGTAACAAAGTTATTTTAGTCATTTCTACTTTATTTCTACTATATCCCAATATAATACGAATATTTCTAAAACTACGTGCAAAAAGCAAATGAATACTTCTTTTTGGGACGGAGGGAGTATTATATTTATATGTACTTTTTGCGTTTTGATTTTGAATATTAATTATTATATAAATTGTAGTATAAATAAAAAAAATAAAAAAAAGACAAATATTATTTCTATGGGTAAACTCTTTTTTTAGTCCAGTAACTGGACTCTCTTATCATTTTAGTCCCGTAAGTGGAGCTTGTCGCAAACTAGTCCCATAAGTGAAAAATTTTCGTTGTTTTAGTCATCCGGTGCCGGAGACGCCGGCGTGGCTCGCCGGAAGCCAGGTGTCCCGCCAGGTAAGCGACACCTGGCGGACAAGTGAATTTTATTTTATTTTTCTTCAAATTTATTTTTAATTTTATTTGCCCTTTTTAAATTTTTTTATTTTGTCCAATTGAAAAAAAATAAAAAATAAAATAAAATTCACGTATTTTATTTTTTTTTTCAAATTTATTTTTAATTTTATTTTCCTTTTTTAAATTTTTTTATTTGGTCCAATTGAAAAAAAATGAAAAATAAAATAAAATTCACGTGTCGGCCAGGTGTCGCTGACCTGGCGGACACGTGATTTCCGGCGAGCCACGCGGGCGTCTCCAGTGCCGGAGGACTAAAATAACAAAAAATTTTCCACTTACGAAATTAAAATGATAAAAAAAATTCAGTTACGAGACTAAAAAAAAATAGTTTATCTTATTTTTATTAGTATTTTATAATATAATGATGTCAAAAGTAGATATAAACTTTTGTCCAAAATGATGGTGCTTTCTTGAATATAATGTACAATGGAATGGATCGACTTCGAGGAACCTTACAAAGGCACAAAACAACACTGGAGAAATTTAGGAACTTTGAATTTTAGTTTGTCTAATGATACTTTAATTTCAAATAACATCACTTTTTTGTTCTTCCTTTACATCGACACTCACCTTGCTCTGTTGGGACCATCGACACCAACGTTTTTGGGTAAAATTATTAAAGAGACAAATATGTATATATATATGAAATGAAATTAGTTTTTATAGTCAAATACATACATTTATTACTGAGAAAAGAGAGACAAAATATACATAGATGCATTTGTTTTTCAATGTTTGGTATCTTTTGAATTTGATTTTCTTTTGGGGTGTGTTTGTTTGGAGGAGTTGAGATTTGAATAGTAAAAATTTTGAATTTGAATAGTTGTATGATATGATATAAATAGGTGTTGATGTGATGTTTTGAATGTAAAATTAATTTTTAGTATAATATAAAAATTAAAAAATAGGTGTTTGATTTAATATTTTTGGGCGAAAAAAATGAGATGAATAGTATATTTAAAACTAAATCCTCCAAACAAACATACCCTTAGGGCTGGAGAAATAAAGCTATGTTTCTTTGAAAATATGTGGATTTGTTTGTTTATTGTTTTGGTTTAAAGTATTTATTTATTTATTACTCTAGAAAGTAAACATTTATTTTTGGCGTGGTGTTTAAAAAATAATAATATTTTAATTACAGTAGACAGTTAGGCAGTTAAGAGTAGTGAATTAATATTTTTGCCTTTACTTTTTGGGATAAAAGTACTAATGTGATATAAATTAAGTGTATTTGTTGAAAAAAATAAATATTTAATGAAATATTTACTTTATAATTGGACGTCCAAAAATAAAAATATATATAGTTTCTAATTGGATGGAGAAAATATATATATTTTTTTACTTGAGGTATAGAACATCAAATTAGTATTATAAAAATTAATATTAATATATTAATTTTTATAAGAGGATAAAATATTATATTAATATAGTATTTTTTTTTAGTAAAAAGAAAATCCTTTTCAATAATTATATTTAGATATCAATAAAAATACCAAATAATAATAATAATAATAGTAATAAACTGTGGTTTATATTAATATAGGGATTGCATAATATAATAATAATAATAAAGTGTCTATTCTGCAAGAAATTTTTGAAGTTACCATTCCAAAAATAATATTTTATATTTTTTTTAATATCACAACAAAAATAATTTCAAAAAAATTAAATACTCCATAGAAAAAATAAAAAAATCAAATATTTAATTTAAAATAATATATTTTATATCACACACAAAAAAAACAATTAATCTAAAAAAACATTAGATAAACAGAGTCAAAGTTGCTATATGGATATAATTTATTATGTGTGTTCCGTCCCATAAATATAGTCTTAATTGAGTTGGACACGAGATTTAAGAAATATTGATATTATAACGATAGTGTGTAAAAAATTACAGATAAAAGACTTTTTTACCCTTGTGAGTGTATTAGTGTAAAAAGTAGTGACAATTGTGTAATAAAAATGAAAAAGTATGGGGTAGTTTTACGATGATATGATTGTTTATAAAAATAAGACTATTATTTTAGGATGAACGAAAATGATAAACAAGACTGTTGTAGTGGGAAGGAAGGAGTACTATATTTTTATGGAAATAATGAAATAATAAAAAATTTGTAAAGTAAACAAGTATAGGTAAATCAGTCTTTATGAGTTCCAAGTTGACGCCACCGGCAAGTGGTTGGGAGAAATGCTGAATTCAGCAATTCAACTACTTTCAGTCATCAGACGTCTGCTCCCCTCATCTCCTTCCTTCCTTCCTTTCAAATAAATAGACCACCTCAATCAAAATTAATATTTAACACCTTAAATTAAATTAAATTAAATTAATATACATATACATATATATATATATATTTATATTTATATATTGATTTATTCATCTGTCAATTGTCAATATTGCATGTTGTTGGAGGGGCAAACTATTCCCCACACTTTACGTAATACTTAGGTTCAATTTGTTCATGCACCCACACCACATATAGTAACCTCTAACCAATTTGGAGGCTATATTCACTCAAAATATACATAATCTTGATTCTTAATAATAATAATAATAATTTATATGTTAATATAGAGTGTTATATATGTTGGCGGCGATGGTAATTAGTGTGCCGATTAGGGGTTAAGGAATACATAAAAAAAAAAAAAAAAAAAAAATTAATATAAATTGACAATAATAGTTCACACAATAAATATTATAATTATTTTTAGCACAAAGTGCTTACTCCCTCACCCCACAAAACTTGTTTCAATTTAAACTAGATACAAAATTTAATGAATATATTATTATATTGATTGATTTTGATATAAGATAAGGTATATTGTGAAAAGTATACGAGTGAATCAATAAGATGAAGAAAAATTATTGGTAAATTGAATGTGTAAGTAATAATGACATACATGTAAATAAGTGTAATATTTGAAATATATATATTAAAAAGGGTGTATGAGTTATTTGCTATAAATAAATAAAAAAGAAAACTAGACATAACACACATTAATAATTCATACAACAAATATTACGATCGATGTTAGTTCTTACATGTAAGTTAACACAATACAAATGTACGGTATAAATTGACATAACATAGTAACAATTTAAATAATTATTTATGTGCTAATTAGATCAAATCAGTATTGTGTTCGCATAGTTGCCTATCTATGCGTGTGTATGTGTTTTGTAGCTCAAATCCGATCATTTTAAGCCGTTGATTGGTAACTCGATTCATCGCACATGACAACAAACATAATTAATACATGTGTATGTATGTATATATATATATATGTATAAATTGTAATTTAGGAAAGATTTCCAATGAACCAATTAATTAATTAATTCATTAAAAAAAATATGTAGATATACTTTGGAGCTATTTTGATGTTTTGATGTCGTTTATAATAAAAAGAAATGAATGATTGATGTCATATAAATTGATATTACCATATTTTAAATAGATAATACTTTCTCAGTTGCATAAATTTATATTTAATTATTTTCATTTCAGCCTGCCCTATATAACTTATTTTTATAAAATAAATACTTTTTTTTTTTTGTCATTTACTCAAATATCACTTATAATTAACATCCAAATTTTAAAATAAATTAGAAACTCATTTAAATCACATATAGTAGTCATTCCAAATGCTAGCAAGACTTCATACATTTTTATTTCAAGCCTATAAGTATGACAATGAATTTAATTAATTAATTTGTTGTGGTGGAAAAATGATTCAAGCTAGCTAGGAGCTAATGTAATGTAACAGCACTAGTTGTTTAGACACCATATTTGGACATTTGACAATATTGAAAAGTTTTAAAAAAATATTACATCACATATAATTTATCTAAAAAAAATTACATTAAATATTAATTTTTTATTTTTTTTAATTTTTTTCCTAAAACTCCAAAAAGTCTCTTATCTAAAACGGTTCACACCCAAAAATATGGATTTATTTTTTATGGTTTTTTTTAATAAATTTAAAAATCAATAATTTTTTTATTAATCAGCAAAAACATGCAAAAAGTTTTGATAAGTTTGCCATTTGAAATTTATATATAATATAATGGTATATCTAATGATATATTTTATGTTAAAATTAAAATTATTTTGGTATCAGTTAAATTGTTTTTACTATAATAAAAAATGTATTGATTCATGCGGAACAAGTTAAATTGACAATATATATATATATATATGTGATTGAGACGAAAAGAGTATAACTTATTAAGGGAGTTGATAAATAATTAATTAATTTATTATTATTATTATTATTATTTAACTCAAAGTAATCTAGCCACTTATCGATATTAACGATAGGCTACAATGTGAGAAATGTTACACCCATAGTTGATCATATATATTGAATATATTTATTTAGAAACTGACAATTGTTTAGGTTTGTATTGATATACATAATGACAACAAATTCAATTAAGATTAGGGATTAAGCGACTTGTATAATATATTAAAAATATTTTAATTAAATCTAGTCGTTATATTTCTTTTTAGTTATTTTATATCAATTATATATATAAAAAAAAAAAGTTCTGACTCGTTTGATTATACAACATGCAACAACCTCTTACTTTCACGGCGTTCGACTTGATTTACTCATTGATCTTAAATACACTTAATTAATCAAAGTCCAATTTCAATAAATTCGCGAACCACTTGCCTACTCCGTTCCACCGGAAAGTTCTATAATCTATCTATCGATCACACCACATTAAACTAGTTTCGATGGTGCAATACATTTTAGACTTGTAGGTTTATTATTGTGTTTGGTCAAACATAAATCTATTAAAAAATATTTGACAAGATAATCGATATTATTGATCAATACTCTATTATCAATTTTTCCTTTAGAATTTATGACTATTCACTTAACAATCCTTGTTTAATATTGTTTTTGTTTAGCAATTGTGTATGCTAGATTAAGAAAATATATATATTTTTTAAATATATATATATATATACATATATAAGGTTATGGGTTTCCTCGTTACAAAAAAAAAAAAAAAACAGTATTGGCGAATATTAACATAAATTAAACAAATATAAAGAATATTAATGAAAGTAATATATTTCAAATCAATGTTAACAATTATATCACTTGTTCTATAGTCAATAAATCTTTTATTTGAATACAAATCAATATCTTAATGATTTCTTAGCAACGCAATCTAAAATTCACTATAGTTAGAAGAAAAAGGTGATTTTGTATACACTCATATAGTTTGTCCATTTTGTCCTTACATTGTTTCAATAAAAATATATTTTTCTCACATTTTTTCAATAAAAGTATAATATTTTTTAAAAATATATTTTAAAATAATAAAAATTATTTTACTTAAAAAAAAAATCACAATATTCCAAAATACTTTCGCAATTCACAATAATTAATCATAAAAGCTCAAACAAATAATGAACACTAAAAGATATTTTGCCACTTAAGAATTAGTAATATTGTGAAATTTTTTGAATGGATATGCATGAGCCAGTTTGTTGTTTGTTATTCTTGTATACAAATTAATTTATATTAAGTTTTATGGGCCACAAGTACATTTGAAACAAAATCTAAAGATGTTATTTGAAATTATGTATCCATTCATTGATATATTTGGGCCCTAATATCTTTTGGATATACAAATAGGACACTTTCAACAATAAAATGGGCTTTTTTAATCTATTATATTCTGTCAACCTACTTTACATTTAAAATATTTACTTTCAAACTAAGCTTATGTAGGATTTAATTAGGGTGAATTGATAGTATAAATACAATTTTAATTTGGGGTTAGAGAAATAAGTATTTTTTTTTATGATGTGGGAATCGGCAGCCGCTACCCGATAGTGCGCACTGGGTAAACCTCCGGTCGGACTTAATACCCTGCAAACCAGGCTCGATGGAAAGTCATACTAGGCGAACCATATGTGGCAGGTGACCTGAGACGTCGGGGGTCTGAGAAATAAGTATTGTTTTCTTTGTTAAAAGATTTGATTGAAACTACTATATATAAAGGGTAATTCACTAAAAAAAAAAAAAAAAAAAATAGTATATTAGTAACGAAATTCCGTATCTAAAGTTTATGTAGTTAACGCAATTCTCTCTCTAATTTCGTCTCTAATGTCATTAGTAACGGAAAAAGTAAATTTAATGATGAAAAAATCTTATTACAAAATTGATATTTTCTTGTTGTGATTATTTTTATACATTCTGTAACTTATTATTCATGCAATGGTATTAAAAGTCAAAATAAATTCGTGATTACGAGATTATGAGTTCAAATTTTTTATATCTTTAAATCTTGTTTACCACATATTGTTCACTTAAAAGAATTTGTCTTGTCGAACTTAATTTTTAAATTATTAAATTCAATCGAGGATTTACTCAAAACGCATAGCATAGCAGCTATTACTGAATTTTCATGTCATTAAAAGAAATAAATAAATAAACATGGTCAACGACATTTATTCTATCACTTTGATTATTTGTAATATTATTATACTGACAACATTCTATGATATGGAACTGTAAAGTTGACATATAAATTCAGGTATATCAATATATATTTGTTGCAAGTGAAATATAATGTTTATTTGAAAAACAAAAAGTATTGTAATTTCATTTTCATGTAAAAATGATAAATTATATAATGTAATCATGGTTTAGAAAATAATCATAATAATAATAACTTATAATTTTCATTTTAAGTTATAAATCATTAAAGATTTATTTGTAATTTAATAACTCTATGCAAAATCTTCCATTCATTAAAATGTATTTAATTGATGGGAGATTTTTGTTGCCTTATTATGTTATTTATTTATTTTTTACTCTCTCTCCCGCTCTCTCTTGTAAAAAATATCTTTTTGATCCCAAAAACCTATATTCCACTTTTGTAGATGAATTATGTAAACTATATTTTTAACACTAGTATGGTCGATAAATAATTTGCCTAGTATGATTTTTCTTATTGACCTAATTTATAAGTTATTAAATTTGACTAGACGTTTACCTAATGTACATTAGAAAAGTAATGAGTGAGCAATGTGGCTTTGAAATTTATTGTTTGTGTTCTCACTCATGTCTCTCTTCATTCTCATGTTTTGAATTTATGTTTAACACAAAAACTCAAGGGAAGAGTTCACTGCAGAAAAGAGTTTTCGGAGATCCAACTAGAGCAGGCGACCAGCTGCATTATTCTGTGGGTGTTGTAAACACTAGTGTAGTACGTACTTGTGACAATCATAAATGTGCAAGTATTGCAAAGTTAGCCATCATAGAGGAAATGAGTTAAAGGAGTTTGTGGTTGTTTTTGTTATATAATCAACACTTGTTAAAGTTGAACTACTTTTGGATTGAAATCTCCAAAATGTAGATTGGTTTATAATCAAACTAGGTTAATAAATACTTGCATCATTTATTACTTTAGTGTTTTAGTATTTATTCCATTAACAAGGTATTGTTATTACTGTGAGTTTAGTACTCTTTGGGGAGTTGACCTCTTTCTAGGTGTTCAAAGAGACTTGATCGAGTCTCATTTTTTCTTGCAATGTTAGCCATCATAGAGGAAATAAGTTAAAGAAAAATTGTGATTGTTTTTGTTCTGTAATCAGCGGTCATTATAGTTGACTACTCATGTATTGAGATCTCCCAATATAGATTGGTTTATAACCGAACTAAGTTAACAAATATCTATCTTATTTATTGTTTTGGTGTTCCAGTATTTATTTCGTGGACATGGTGTTATTATTAGTGTGAGTTTACCATGCTTTGTAGAATTGACTCATTTCTAAGTATTCAAAAGAGATTTGATCAAGCCTCATTTTTAACAATGCTTATTTGTGCTTGACAAATATATATTTGTTGATGCTTTGTAACTGAATTATTATATACATTTTATTGAAAAATATCTTATTATTACAAGTTTTCTAACATTTAAAACTAAACAACAAAATAATATATATATATATTTTAAATTATATAGTAGATAATATTAGAAGAAAAAGAAAAACTAAATAAAGAATAACAAATCAATTATGGTTTTTAGAAATTAAATATATATATTATATATATTGCATATTGTTAAAAAAGCAAACAAAAGGCTCTACAAAAGTTGTGTTCTATTTTTACAATGAAATATATACATCTACACGTTGTATTCTATTTGGGTTTTAGTGTTTAATCATAGCACTGCAACTTTAGCCAAAAAAAAAAAAAAGAAAAAAGAAAGATTTGTACTGTAAGTTGCATTTCTATTAATTTTGATTTAGTCATTAAAGTTAGTCATATATAAAAATGGTCATATCATATACTCTAGTCACTTTAATGGCCTTATATATTTGTGTGTGATAGACACTTTTTATGCAGTACAATTAACCCTTCCTATATGTCACTTTTTGTCTGCATCGTATATTACAGTTACAGCCGAAATGAAGCATAGTCATTCACGTATATGTTCTATGAATTAATTAATTAAATGCCTACAATGATAAAATAAAATAAAATAAAATAAAATTAATACTAGTACATTATTAAGATTATACACATATATATATATATTAAGATATTGCAAGAAAAAGTATAGTTGTGAAGGCACGTGTAAATGCATGCAATGTGGATAGAAATCTACTGAATGATAATTAATGGTGGTGGGGATGAGCAGACACAGAAATTACAGAGGGTTTCTTGCAGGGGAGGGTTTGGGTTTTGACCATCACATATTATATATATATATATATATACATATTATTTTATTAATAACAAAAAGACAAAACCTGCATGTGGAGAGTGAGAGTTTGCATTGACTGATGTATGACCACAAAACCATTAAATAAAAATATATTAAATTAAATGAAAAGATGATGATGATGATGATCAAAGATAAGGTGCTTCTTTCTTAATTGAAGCTTTGCTTTGTTAGGTGGGTGTTGGATATGCATTAGGGTTTCTTTATTAATGGAAATGTGAAAGGTGTTCATTTCACGGGGTGGGGTGGGGTGGGGTGGGGTGGGTGTGGGGGGTAGGGCTTCTTGTCTTGGTTGTGTTGTGGGTCGTTCTTGAAGCTTACAACATGCAACCCCCCACATGCAAAAAGGGGATATGGATAGAGATGGACAACTAATTTAATAGTATCATGTCATAATTAATTAATTCTATTAATTAATATTATTATCATGGCATAGTTATCGTATAGATTTAGTAGAAAAGAAATAAATCAAATCAAGTGTTTTATATATGTGATAGTTTTGAAAGAGAATTAACAATACAAAACTATGTTTGAACCTCCAAACAAACAAACCTTCATTTTGTACTCTCATATTTTAAATTCGTACAATATTGCAACTTTACAGGTTAAAAAGACAATCTTGGGAAATAAAAGGACAAAGCCATGATTGTATTTGGATACCATTTTGTACAAGTTTATAATTTTTCAAGACATAGTTTATGAGTTTGATTTGTTATATCCTTAATGTTCCAAACAGGCATATTAATCGTACCTCTTAAATTTAATCTTCTATATTAGTTTTAGATTTAGATTTTATTATATTTTGTCTCAAAAATCCACAAAAGATTAATTTTGAAGGTTTGAGAGTTGTTTAATTCACATAATTTATTTTATTTGTTTAATTTCAGTTCCCCCCTTGAGACTAAATGTTGTTACAAAATACCCTAAATGTTGTTACAAAATACCCCCAAAAGTTGTAACATGATTGTTGAATATTGTTTCATATTGCTAAATGTGTGGGATCTTCCATAGTATATAAGGGTGAAGGCCACTCCACCTATCACAAATTGGTTTTAGATTGGATGCCCGAATCTCTTCTTAACATGGTATCAGAATCATGGTTTAAATTAGATGCCCGGATCACTTCTTAACAATGATATCGTCTCTCGGGTTATATGCTTTATTGAAATGGTCACTTTATATATATATATAAAAGATTCTATGAATGTTACTTTTTTAAATCCATTCTAATAAATCTTTGACCGAAATAGTCTACAAACTATGTAGAAAAATAAGACACAACTACTTGATATGGAATGTCACAACAATTAAAATACTTGCAACCAAAATAAGTCGAAGGAGTAACATGTTGCTTATGGTTAATCCAACACATGGTAATAGTCACATAATACATATTACTTTGTTTATATTTTCATTTTTAGAAATCTTAGAGTTTTGAAATTTTAAATAATACTTATCCAAATTTGTTCTTTCTTTTCTTTTTTATTTTTATTTAAGTTTACTCACATTTTTTTTTTTAAAAGTAAAAAAATACTACTTTTTTTTATTCTAAATAAATATTTTATTTTTACTTTTTTTTAAAACTGCATGTTCAATCAAATGAGCATACATTTTGATTTTGTCGAGGGGGGAGCAGTAAAAAGTTCAATTTCATTCGATATTTTATTAAATAGTATTACTTCCGTCCGACACTAAGGGTCTCATTTACTTTTTGCGTATTAATATTTGAATATTAATTATTATATTAAAACGTAATACAAATTAAAAAAAAATTGCAAAAATATTTCTATCTGTGTCTTATAATACTAATAGAAAGACATTTGTATAACAAAATATACTTATATAAAAATATTTTTAATACTACCTCCGTCCCACATACCGTGTCTGCTACACCGTAGACATGTATTTTAAGAATGGTGTAATTAGTAGATAATTAAGAATGTATTAGTGAAAATAATTATCCTATAATATAAATAATTATAAATTAAAATTAAGATAACTAATTAATTTAATTAAAATTTAAAAAAATAATATTAAAAAGTTTAAAACGAGATTAAAGTGTATAATCATTTTCCAAGAAATGAAAGTGACATGCTACGTGGAACAGATAGAAACAGCAACATGAACATAGTATATAGAACAGAGGAAATATTAAATATAATGATGCAAAAAATTAAATGTGATCCGCATACGAATAGATTATTTAATACTACTGTAATATAACTTTTATTATAGATAATAAATAAATATTAAAAATATTTCGTTTTTAAATACAAGTAAGAATATCCCCGGTCAAAGAAATGTACGAACAGGTCAACAAGAGGTTGTTGGGGAAAAGACCAAAATGGACAAGTACAGTTGTACAAGTTCTTGATGCCTCTACTGGCATGCATCTTCTGAAACTTGTCCTCATAATATAGCGTGTGTTTTTTTACACTCAAATTTCAAATTTTTATTATTTAGGTAATATATATTTTTAAAAATATATATATTCTTTGTTCTAATACAATAGTCTTGTTTATTATTTTTATCTGTTCTAAAATAATAGATTCATTTTCATAAATAATCATATCACTATAAAATTATTATTATTTTTTCATTATTATTACACAATTGCCATTACTTTTTACACTAATACACTCACAAGGACAAAAAAGTCTTTTACCTATACTTTTTACCCACTATCAATGTAATATCAATATTCTTTAAATCTCGTACAAAACACAACTCAGACTATAGTTTTGAGACGGATGAAATATATTTTTATTTTATTAATTATCTTATTATATATTATTTTAATACTAAATTTAAACAAAAAAAAATTACAAAGTCAATCAAAAGAATTGTGATACAAATTAAAATTGCACAATTGTTCATATTATAGAAATTATGAAATCTGGATAAAGCACGTAACAATATAAAGAATCCGATGATCAAGTTCGATCAGAACTAGGGTGATCAAGACAGATATTTACACTAATAATTTTATTCATATGTCTTGAATTTTGTTTGTCATATACAATCTAGGTTAATCAGTAACCTATTTGCCCTCAATAAATTTGTTCTTTATTTCTGCCCGTTGACGTAACCACCTTGTTGGTGAATAATGTAAATCTATTTATTCTTTAAATTTCTATTTGTTAGTCGATCATTAATCCTTACAACAAATTTTATAGTGTAAATTACTGAGAAAAAATACATCAAGGGTGTGTTTGTTTGGGGGTTTAGATTTTGAGTTGAGATAATAGTAAAAATTTTGAATTTGAATAGTTGTATGATGTGATATAAATAGGTGTTGATGTGATGTTTTGAATGTAAAATTGATTTTTAGTATAATATAAAAAATGAAAAATAGGTGTTTGATTTAATGTTTTATTGGGAGAAAAAATAGAATGAATAGTGGAAATTAAATCCAATCCCCCAAACAAACACACTAATTATATTTTCATGAAAAATTGTACTCCCTCCATCCAATGTAATTTGAATGTATCACCGCAGATACGAGAATTTAAGTAAAATATAATTAATTAATAAGTAATTAAGAAGTATATTGGTAAAAAATTACTATATAGTAAAAATAATTATATATTAAAATTAAAATAACTAAATAGTTTAATTAAAATTTAAAAAATTATAAAATTAAAAATTTTAAAAAATAATTAAAATGTATAATTATATTTTAAAGAATAAAAAATAAAAAATAAATATGAGACGAAGGAAGTATTAATTAAAAATGATTGAATAACAAAATTCAAGTATCTTATTTTTTACTCCCTCCGTCCAAGCTAAAAGTATACAATTACTTTTGGCACAGGATAGGTAAAAGTAGTAAAATGACATTTTTGCCCTTACTTTTTTGATATAAAAGTAATGATGTGATGTAAAGTAGGGGTATTTTTTTGAAAAAATAGGGTATTTAATGAAATTATTATTTTGTAATTGAACGTCCCAAAATAAAAATATGTATACTTTCTAACTGAACTGAGGGAGGGAGTATTATACATTATATTTTTATGATTTATGTATATAATACATTGGGTTGATGAAATTAGGGGGAGGGGGGGACAAAAAGTGGGCCAACAACAATCACGTCCATGACAAGAAAGCATAGAAAAGAAGATTATTTTATTAATTTCTACACTTCAAAAAAAAAAAAAAAAGACAACCTTTATATCATTCGAGCATTTTAATAAGAGGGGAATCCTAGAACAGTATGTCAAATCATGCAATAATCCATTATCATATCCCCCAAACCCCATGTCAATATGAGCCTTTGAAAAAAAAAATACATTAACTGAAACATATTAAATTGAAAAAAATAGATGGTGTATTTTTTTTGTATTTTTTTAAATATATATTTAAAAAAATATATATATTACACACATTTATTTATTTTATATTATTTATATCATATGAAAAAAAATATAATTTTAAATTATTTTACAAAATAAACATACTCAAAATTGTAATTAATGGAGAATATCGTACAAATCACTTCAGTTACAGCACTAATATGATTGAAACCCAATCAACACATGTATATAATATAGACAACACATATACGGCTAACACATTGTAATATAATATACAATACATATCTTTAAAACACTTGATATAATTTTATGTAGCATAATATTATTGATTTCAATAAATATATCTATATAATACGAGTAATATATTTAGTAAAAATATTATTTATAAAACATTTTTTCATCCCATTAACGAAGAAGAAGGTTACAATAGTTCTGATCACCAATTCTTCATTAGAGAAAATTTCACTGTCGATTAAAATGAATGTCTTGTGGAAAAATACTGGAAGATTACATATATAAATTAATGTGTAATTATGAATAAAATTTCTAAATTTAATTAACCAAATGGTAAAAGTCATAATTAACAACAAACAATAAAAATTACATTACAGTCCATAGAAAGTAACACAAATGAAGAAATCCAATTAACTCCAAACAAGATACGTACATGCATGTGGTGTGTGTGTACAATACAACAAAGGCTTATCAATAATAATAATAATAATAATAATAATAATAATAATAATAATAATAATAATAAAAAAATTTGTGATCTTGATAACAATAATTATGTATGTGTATGTGATATGTTATTGCCACAAAAAAACTTGTTATTTGAACGTGGCCACATCATCGTACCAAGACAAATCATAAATGAAAATCAACATGAACCATGAACCAAACTAATAATATATATATATATATATTGCAATTAATTTAAAACTTATAATAACAATAATAATTGATTATAATTTAGAATTTTGCGAAGGGTGGTTGTTCTTCGCCATGCTCGATTTGAGTAACATTGCATTTGGCACTATATATATGTTTAGACCTTACAAGATAAGAACATCATATCAAGGATGATCCCACATGAATACATTTGGGGATTTGAATTTTGATTTCAGATTTGAATAGTTGTATGATGTAATATAAATAGATATTAATGTAATATTTTGAATAGAAAATTTTTTTTGGTATAATATAAAAAATTAAAAAAAGAAAAATAGGTGTTTGATTTGATTTTTTTGGAAGAAATATTTTTAATGAATAGTAAAAATTGGATAAAATTTAATCAAAGAATAACACAACTATGCATTATATTTAGACGAATAATTCCTACCCATAAATAATATACATGTGTTTTTATGTGTGTTGCTTTAAAGTTTAGATTTGAATTTGAGTTAGATTTATGTAATCTATTGGAAACATAAGAATATGTAAAGCATGGAGAATCCCAAAAGAAATAGAATAAGTATTTTGAAGTATTTTTTTTAAAATGTTTTGGGTGTTCTTGATTTGAAGCAATTTAAATGAAAAATAAATTTTATTATGTATCTATATGTTTAAAATTTAAAATTTATTTGATATTCCATTTTAAATATAGCATATTGAATGAAAAATATTTATTTAATGTTATTTTTTTTAATTTTTTTTTTTTTGTAGAAAAATACTTTTATCATTGAAAAACAGTTACTTTATCCACTTCTAAATAAAATTTTAAATTTTAAATAAAAATATACTATTATTTCACAAAAAAATCTAAAAAAAAAATCGAAGCATTGCTAAATGCAAACACGTCTGTCATTTAATTTGGTGTTTTCCTAACTATTTTAGTTGGCATTTATTTAATGCTAAATACAAATTATTGATTTCTACTTGTATGATAATTATAAATATAGTCTCTTTTTTTTCTTCTTCTTTTTTTTTATTTTTTTATTTTTTTATTTTATGATGTAGAATCCGCATCCGTATGAATATAGTTGATTGCTTTGAGACATGTGTTATCATCTTTATATTGAATATTACGCATGTGAACAAAATAGTATTGTGTTACTGATTTTAAAAAAAATGTATCTATGATTTTAAAGTTTAACAATATTATTTTAGTTTTATTTTCTATTTGATTTGTTTTTTCCATACTTCTCAATTTACAGTATATACATTTTTTTTTAGGATATTTAAGTTAACATATTCTTATAGATTACTTATTATATATGAAATATTTCTTAATTAAAAAAATGATTATATACAAGATGGACATAAGAACTTTTAATTTACTGATATTCATTTAGGAAAAAAAGAAAAATAAGAAAAATACGATCATTTCTATTAAAGGAAATAGTTGAAAATATATTATTCTTTATTTTTCGCAATCTGTTGTAATCATGAATATATTGTATTCCTTATTTTTCGCAATCTGCTGTAATTATGTTCGATATTTTCCATACTTTACGTTGTAATCTTGGCTATATAATAGAATTTTCTCATCACCACAAATTAGTGATGATCGCATATCACTCTTACAATTTCAAATCTTAAAAAAATCACATTAAATACTATTTTTTTATTATTTAAAAATTCTTTTAAAAAAAACTCTATATAAATGTAAAAGTTGGATTTTTTTATTTTTTTTTATGATATGAAAATTTGTAATCACTGTTTTTTTTTTAGTTCGTTAACTATTAAATTAGACGAATCATGCATGTATAACTGATAAAAGTGGATAGATAAGGAATAATAGTATTTTAATTACAGTGGGTAGATAAAAGTAGTGAAATGACATTTTTGTCCTTACTTTTTTGGTATAAAAGTAATGATGTGATGTAAAGTAGGGGTATTTGTGGAAAAAATAGGGTATTTAATGAAATGGTTACTTTGTAATTGGACGTCCCAAAATAGAAACATGTATACTTTCTAGCTGGACGAAGGGAGTATATATATTTTTTTATATGAGGTATAGATAATTGTGTATGAAATATAAAAATAATTGTTAGGGTGCAAACCGAAGTTCCATATTGAAAATTGTAAAGAAAATTTCAAACCTTATAAGTCATAGTCAATTCTACTAGTACAAGGCCTTTTGGAAAATATCAAAAAATAAATCCGAGCAGGCTCAGCTAAAAAACAAATTCGGACGGGCTCAGCTCAAAGCGGACAATTGAGTATCAAAGTCAAGTACGTTTGGGAAAAAATTGTAGAAAGAACATAAAATCAAATACCTATTTTTTATTTTTTATATTATACTAAAAATTATTTTTATATTCAAAATACCATATCAATAACTATTTATATCACATTATACAATTATTTAATTCAAATCTTATATTCAAATCCCAACTCAAAATCTAAACCATTAAACAAACACATATATACACATAATGCATATATATTATGTTGTATGAAAGGAAGTAGAGGAGCGTAAAAAAAAAAAAAAAAAGGGCTGAGAATTCCATCGCCAAATTTACTAGTTTTTGCTACAATTTCATTATAGAAATTAACTAAAATTTTTTACCTCGTTAGATAAAAGAGAAAATTCAGGTGTGGTCGAAAAAGTTCATTTTTATTCAATATTTTAATATAAAATATTGACTTGCACTCGCACATAATAAATAACAAAATCAGTGATATATATTTCGTTTGGTAAGATTTGTTTTGTTATATTTAATTTGCAAATTATTAGATTTAATCGAATATTTACTCAAAACACACTCGAAGAGCAGCAATTGAAGTTTCCACTATAAAGAAAAATGATAATAAAAAACCTTATAAAATATAAATTAAATAAAAAGATGAGAACCAATGTAAGATGAGACAAGGTGACGAAGAATATGATAATATGATGTAAATTTAAATGTATTTACCTCTAATCAAAATAATATTATCTGTCTCACATAATATATTTATATTTTTTTCATTTGTTCCGCATAATTAATTTTTTATAAATAAATATACACTTTAATCGTATTTTAAACTTTATATTTATCATATTTTAAGATTAATTAAATTAATTAGTTATTTTAATATTAATTTGTAATTATTTGTAATAAATAATAATTATTTTTACTATATTCATAGTTATTTACTAATTATATCTCTGCTTAGATTTCGGCAGGAAATTAGAACAATTAGAACTGATTATATATATATATATATGACTTTTAAGATTTAATCATTTTACAATATTCATAACAAAATAATAAATAAATAAAATCAAACAACTAATTACACATGTCAAATTGATTAATTTGATTGGTAATGTGTTAATTTGAAACTATTATTTCTAGTTCAATCAAATCAAGTTATATTGAATGATAGAACCATTTAATATAATAATTAAATTTAAAATCAACGTAATTATCAATCTTCGGAAACAAAATCATAAAAAAAAAAAAAAAACATAGAATGTTTATAATAATCAAATATCAATTAACTAAAAAATAAAATAAAATAAAATAAAATTTACAACACAATCCAAAATTATGTTCATCATAAAGTTCAACAAAAAAATTGATGTAATGAGATTATGAAAGAGAGTTGAAATTGAAGATTATGGTAATATTTGAGTAGATAATAATTGAATTCGAGAACATATCGATAAAAGGATAACACAATCAAGAAGAAGGCAAATAGAAGAAAGCTGAAAAGTGCAGGAATGACAGGTTATGAGATAATTAATGACTGATAATAAAACTTAAAAAAATGAGATAAATATATTTTTATTTTTTTATTTGAGTGATGCAATAAAATAAAATTTAGTTAATTCTCAATTTATTCTAATTAATACTATCTTCGTAAATCAATTTATTCTAATTAATTCTCAATTTGATGTAATTAAATAAAGTTTAGTTAATTATTTTATATTTTAAAAATATTATAAAATATGTAGAACAAATCAAAATAATAATAAAAAAAAAATTTATAAAGTACGGGAAGCACATAAAATAACAAATAAATTTATTGTGTATAACAATAATCTATACAATAAATACCATATTTGATCAATATATAAGATAGATTTATATAGCACACTTATGAAATATCGTCGGGCTTGGATTGTAGGATATTAGATTCGGTAGGAGGTTTACCAAATACGCATTTTTGGGTAGCGACTGCAGATTCCCATGTCATAAAAAAAAAAATATAAAATAAAATGTAACACAATTTTAATCAGCATTAATCAATAGGCTAAACTTTCAAGTAACACTTCCACATTTCTAAATATCCATTCCTAGCCAAACTGTCAAATTAGTAATTATGTTAAAAATGTTAAGTTTATGTACTCAATGCAAAATCCTCACATGTTAATATATAAATGGAACTTTTAGGGGGCTGAATTGAAAAATTCAGCCGTAATATATACAAACAACACATAGTCTTATTATACATCGTACATGTTGTATATAATAATAATAATAATAATAATAATAATAATAATAATAATAGGTATTGTTGTTTCATAATTATAGTGTGCTGTATAACAGTGTGGTGTACTGAAATCAACTAGTATTCGTATAAGATTATAGTATGTGTTATCAGTTCATATATTGTATTTGTATTATTGATTCATAATTACAAGTGTATTATATAACAATATATAGTGATGAAATTAAGTATTGATTGTATTGTATAAGACAATGTAGATAACGTGCTGCCGTAGTAATATCGCGTGCTATTTGACAGCACACCGATGATGCTGCAATATATTGTCTGCACAGCAGCCCCGTCAATATAAATATATAAAAAACCTTACAAATTTATTCATAAATAATCTCAACAAAATGAGAATTTGTGTGTACATAAATTATTACTATCAACAGATAATACTACTACTATATCCAGACTCGACAAATAATTGAGATTAAAATAATCCAAATGTTGAAACACATCCAAACAAGCTGCTAGTTACAAATATTAAATAAATAGAAATTACAATAATAATTTTATTGAAAATTAAAAAAATAAAATAACGCGACAGAAGGCGAACATCCCTAATACGGCACTTGTTTCCGGTCAAACGTACGTACTGACACGTACTTTTTACGCACATAATTTATGGTTTGTTATTCAGAAGGAATTATTAGAGTGCGAATTCTGTTACACTATCCTACACTACACCCCACAGTAAGGAGGGCACAAACGTCATTTCACTATCCACAATTAACCCAGGATTAATTAATTTAATTCGCCAGTTGTTTAAGAAACTGACGAAACAGCACATCGCCATCCCCAAAACAAACCCTAGCTTTATCCTATCCTCATCATCGTCATCTTCATCGTCATTCCCCATCGCCATTTCCCAACCAGTTTCACCATTCCTTTCTTTCTCTCCCATCAATCCGCACAATGAGCTAGCAGTAAAAACAGCATTGGCTCTCGATTTCAAGGACAAGCACAAATGGACATGGACAGACCCCATTTTCGCACTACTGCCAGCACCACCGCCACTGCTAATGCCTCTGCAACTGCTTCCGCTTCTGCTGCTGCGACTAGCGAGCTCTTCATCTGTTTCTCTTCTCGTCTCTCGTCTTCCTCATCTATGAAGCTCAGTAAGTCCATTCTCAGCCCCGGCCGGGCCGCCCGCGACTCCGGTCCGGTTTCCCTGTCGTCTTCCCTGAGCCGCCGCCTCCGCACTAATGGCAGCCTCAAGGGAGGCCAAGCGTCGCCGTTTTTTAGCACTACTACTGGGAGGAAGAGAGGTTGCGGTTTTGAAAATCCGGAGCCGTCTTCCCCTAAGGTCACCTGCATCGGGCAAGTGCGGGTGAAGACGAAGAAGAAGGCGAAACAGCAGCAGCAGCAGCAGAATCGGAGTTTGTCGAGGAGGCGGAGTGGGGAAGTGAGTTTCAGGAAGATTGAACAGGGTGGGGAGGAAGAGAAGCAGAGGTCCTCCAATGGCGGAGCGCAGTATCAGTATCAGTATCAGCAACCCCCGCCGCCGCCTCCGCCTCCGCCGCCGCAGGAGTGTCTGCAGCAGCACCGGAATCAGAGATGGGTGCATTTGCCGGTGTCGATTTGCGAGGCTTTGCGTGGATTTGGGGCTGAATTCAGCTGCTTGCTCCCCTGCAGCAAAAGCTCTTGTTTCTCGACGCGGGAGAAGGAAGACGACAAGTGCGAGAAACAGCAGCAGCAGAGCGGATCGGGCAGCGAGAATGGGTGTGGGGCTGTGTTTGCGAGGTGGTTGGTGTCGGTGAACGACGGGGAAGGAGGGAGGAGGAGGGAGATTGAGCTTGTGGTCGGCGGCGGAGACGAGGAGGAGGAAGAAAGGATGTCGATGAGGAGGAGGAGGAGCTCCAGAAGGCATGTGTTCGAAGATATTGAGATCGAGGACGACAGGATTAAAGTAAAGGGGAAGACCGTCGACGAGAGAGGCGGCGGCGCCGCCGAGGAAGCGGCGGCGGCGGCAAGAGTGAGCATCTGCATACCTCCCAAGAACGCGCTCTTGCTCATGAGGTGCAGATCTGATCCAATGAAAATGGCGGCCCTTGCCAACAGGTTCAGCTGGGATGCCCGCGCCGAGAACGACGGCAATGGCCATTTTGCAGAAAAGGAAGAAGAAGAGAATAAGGGGAAGAATGGGGAAGAAGTAGTTGCAGAGGAAGACGGTAATGAGTCGTCTGTTAATGTAGAACATGAACAAGAAGAAGAGTGTTTTGAAGAAGTCGATGCTGCAGCTGCAGAGCCTAGTTTACAATTGGAAGAGGAAATCGTCGTTCAAGAAGAGTTGCAGGAACCAAATGCTGTGGAAGACGATGAGGACAACAAGACATTGTTAGAAGAAGAAGAAGAAGAAGCAGAAGAAGAAGAAGAGGTGGAGTCTAATATGTCATCTTTTGAAGCTCTGCTTGACCAAGAAAATGCTGTAGAAGAACCCTATCAAGATTGCCTCATTCAAGACAACCACCACGTCGAAGATGCCCCAATTCATCATTCCCCTCTGTCTGAAGAAGAAGAAGAAGAGATTATTGACAGCAATCAAGTCCCATCACCGCCATGTGTAGCTGCTGTGATGGACAGAGAAAACGAAGCAACACAAGAAGAAGATCAAACAGACAGTGAAGAGAACGACGACTCCACCATCTCTGTAAACAATGAGGAAGAAGAAAACCGGTTAAAACCTCTTCCAGAAACGCCTGATAATGGAGGAGACGAAGATGAAGAAGCAGAAGATGTAAATCCTTGTAAAGAAGAAGAAGAAGAAGCAGAAGTCGAATTTTCAGAGAATCCCGACATTGCAAGCAGCGATGAACAGCAAATTGCTGTCCAGAAAGAAAAGGGGGGAAATCCAGTACTGCCAGAGTGCTTGCTGTTAATGATGTGCGAGCCAAAGCTATCCATGGAGGTCTCAAAGGAAACCTGGGTCTGCACCACCGATTTCATCCGCTGGCTGCCGGAGAGGCCGCGCAAATCCGCCAAAGCCACCAATCCCCCCGGCGGCGGCGATAACGACCCAGCGTCCAATAGAAGGCTCAGCATCGACTCCAAAGCAAATCCTTTAGATCAGCAGCCGCCACGGTCGTCGTGCTCGTCGATGGCCACCATGATTGAGCAGAAACTGGTGAACGCCGTGGGGTACGAACCCTTCGTGCTGACGAGGTGTAAGTCGGAGCCGATGAGGTCGGCGGCGGCCAAGCTGATGCCACTCCCTGACTCTTGTTGTTGGAAGAATTCGATGAGGAAGCTGGAGCCGCACCGGGGGGCGCCGCTCGGGGTCGGCGCGGCTGGAGTCGGGTTCTGAGCCGAGCCGAGGATGATGAGCTGGCAGAGGAGAAGACTTGGTGGAAAAGTGGGGAATCTTTTAGAGACCACAATAGTTTTGCATTTTCCAGTCTGTAAATGCTTAATTTAATTTCGTTACGATAAATTTAGCTGTTCAACTTAAATTAAATTCTTCATTTTCATTCTCAGAGCTATTTAATAAGTAATAATCTCCATTAAATATGGTAAGAAGAATAATTAACATTTGCCTAAATGGGTAGCGCGGGGGATGGTCACGTGACGCGGATCCGTGACCTTCACATGAATGAAGCACAAGGCTCCAGACAGTTGTCTGTTGCACAAAAGAAAAGAAATTGTAAAAAACTGGAGGGACATGGAACTGTAGGCACTGTACGTTATTGTTGTTGTTGTTATGCGGTCCAATAAATCAATCATGTGAATAAAGAAAGAATTTCTCAAGTAGTTTTAACGTTGGAAAATGTCGAATGATGAGTGGAGGAGTATGCAATGCAGTCAAAGCTGCCATTTAGTTTCCAATAATTAATAATGACATGTACTTTTCCCATTAATTATATCTTCAAACTATATTCCCATTCAAAAACCCACACAACTTATTAACACAATAGGGTGGCGGAAAGAATAAATCCGACATTGAATAAAAGAACTAAATGCATGCCATTGAAATGTGATTTACTAAAAGTATTTTGGGCTAATACAATTAAATAAGTCAATATTTCTAATAAATAGAGGTTCAACAAAACCGTTAAATAATAATAAGATTCCGGAAGAGACATGAGTGAATAAATTGGATATCAATATTACGATAAAGCTAATTTCAAGATCATACATTCTAGAGATGTTATTTTGATGAGCATGTCACCTATAAAAATAGGTCGAATGACAAGGACAAAAAGAATTCGAAAATTATTGAGTTGAATATTTTTAACACGAGCCTGAGAAACCAAACTAAGAATACTCAAAGTACTGTTGATATCGAGGTTAAGCTACGTACCCTTGTTACTGAAAGTTCTAAGATCACGACAAAAGTTGATCCAAACTCACTGATAGCAGTGAGAAGATCCAATAGATAGTGTTGTGAGTCAGGTTTGACGACTACTGCTGATAATATAAAAGGTTTGACGGCTCATATATAATACTTTTATTATATGTGGATGACATGTTACTATATAGATTGCAAAGCTAAAACAACAATTGACAGAAAGATTCTTGATGAAAGATCTTGGAGAGCCGAAATAAATTTTTGGCATGCCAACAACTTGAGATTAAAATTGTGGAAAGTTGAGTCCTTTACAAAATGAATATGTAGATGAAATTTTGAAGGAGTTCAACATCGAGGATGCAAAATTCCTAAACACACTCTTGGTAAGTCACTTTAAGTTTTCAAATAAAAAATCACCAAAGAAGGTGTTTGAATGTATTTATACGAGGAGTGTTCTATATGCATCCACTATATAAATACAAGGAGTGTTCTATATGCATCCACAATAAAAATTCTGATGTATACCATAGTTTGTACAATACAGGTACATAGATATCTATAAGACATTGTAGATAAGACATTAATATTCGAGATAAGAGAGCTCTAGTTAGTTTGATTTGTGAATGCAGACTTAACAAGAAGCGGCTATGATAAAAATATATCAGAATATGTGTTCATTTGTGGAAGAACAACACTATCATTGACTTCGAAACTACAAAATATAGTTATTTTGTCGACAATAAAAGACAAATAAAAGTAACGTAATCTAGCAGTAAAATGATTTGACTGTAGAATTTCATATTTAAGTTGGGAAAGCATCCAAAAACAATAATTTTGGGAGAGAATATAAAAAAATAGTAGTTTTATAGTGACAGTTAGAATACAATTCACTTAAAAAAGAATCATATATTTTATGCAAAAATGAAAATATTGAGCAAAGGTTTCATTACCTTCGTGAGCTATTGGAAATAGAGATTTTGAAGTTCAAGAGGAATTAGGGAAAAATCCAACAGACATGTTCACTAAAGTGATATCTTTAGACAAATTGAGGTCATGTTTAATTCCAATTGGCCTCGATAAGTATAGAAAGAGGCTTGACGTCGTTGCAATTACTAGTTGAAGATGGAGAACAAAAACGAAGAGAGTTTGAATTTAACTAGAAGATTGTTGCGATGTAAAACTCATGATGGAACCTGGACGATTACTGTACATCCATTTTCTCGACCTCCGTTCGTCGTAGAGTTTGCCTAGGTCTTCAATTTTGACATCTATATGCAGTTGATATATTTTTCTAATATATACAAAAAAATACTAGTAAAATTACTTGGTTTAGTTGCTGCCAAATGTATTTTTTTTAAAAAAAATCAAACTAGGTCAATAAATTTGTGTCTTCTTCTCCACGTTCTATGCATTTTTGTTTTTAAAATTTTCGCAACAACATAATTTTTTCAATTCAATATTTTACTATTGCAAATCCACAATTCAATTCCCAAACTCAATTCAAAATTTTACTACTCTCTCCGTCCCATAACAAAGTATCTATTTTTCTATTTTAGTCCGTCCCATAAAAAAGTATTCATTTCCTTTTGTAGTAACTGTACTATCTACCTAACATTACAAATACCCTTACAACTTACAATATATTACACAAATGTCATTACGTTTATATCACACGTACTAATAAGGTTATTTTAGTCATTTTTACTTTATTCCTACTATATCTCAATATAATATTAATATTTCTAAAACTACGTGCAAAAAGCAAATGAATACTTACTTCTGGGACGGAGGGAGTATTTTTTTTTTTTAAATGCGAAACAAATACACCAATTTTTTTTTTTAATATTTTTAAGTGAAATAATAGAATGCGATGTTTTGTTTGAAAAATAAGTACTTCCCCTGTCAATACGGTATGTATATATTTGTTGTCCAAACAACATACAATTTATATTTCCGATTAGAGCTCTATGTCGAATGTATCTATTTTTTTCAAAGTATAGACTCACTATATATTACAAATACCCTAACATTTATATTTATTCACATTAATACTTTTACAATAATTTTACATATTATAGGGTAAAATTATCTTTAAATACAAAACTATCACAAACTATTATTACAATAAAATATTTATTAAATTATATACAAAAAATAAATATATACTTATAACATGAACAAGAATAATACATTTTTTTTTTTATTGACAATAAGAAAATTATGTTTGTTTGGGGTTTAATTTTGGGTTAAAATTTGAATAGTACCAAATTTAAACTGGAATAGTGACATAATGTAATATAAACAAACAGGGGCAGCTATTAATAGGAGCATAGTGGAAGATCGTTCAGGCCCAATTTTAAGAAATGACCTATATTTTGAAATATTAATATATTATTATTAGATATATTAAATTTCAAAATTAAATTTTAGATTTTAAATTATATTTTTTCTTCTGCATAATTATCTAAGTTAATTATAATTCTAAAATTATTTTTTAAACCCTAATCCCAAATTCAATGGTCGCCTTCACAATCCCTTGGTCTCTTCTCACTTTTTCCCCTCCAACCAGCAAGGTTCACAATTCCCTCATTCTTTTTCTTCTTTTCTCCCTTGGTTCAGGGACATAGACAGAGTGATAGACAATCATCTTCTATCTTCTTCTTCTCTCCCTCGGTTCAGCGACATAGACAGATAGACAATCATCTCTGTCTCTTTCTTCTTTTCTCCATCGATTCAACGACATAGATAGACAGACAATCCCCCTCCATCTTCTTTTCTCATTCGGTTCAACAACGACATAGACAGACAGACATGCGACACACCATGCCTTTTTTTTTTTTTTTTTTTTTTCTGGTATGAATTAATTTAATAATTTTAATTCTCTCATCAATTAATTCTATTATAGTAATTTTATTGTTTTTTCAATTCAATTTTTTTTTTTTTTTTTATAAATTGTTGGATTATGGTTTATGAATTGCAGGAAAGGCGACACATTCGGCCCCAGCTGCGCTCTGTCCAACACTGCTGGAGAGGATTTCAATCCAGGTTTTATTACTCCTTATTTTTTACAATTTACAAATAATATAATAAATTATACCTCAAAAAAAAAATTATGAGTCGGGATATGAAAAACGCAAAAAGAAAAAAAGAATTAATGAACTAATTCAATCTCAGAGTGGAGCATTTAATAAATTTATTATAAGAAAACCAAAGTTGAATGTCGAAAATAATTTGAATATCGAAAATAATTTGAATATTGAAAATAATAAGAATTTTATTGATGATTATGTTGGTGATGATGTTGATGTTGAAAGTGTTGATATTGCTGATAATGTTAATAATAATAAAATTGAAAATATTGACATTGATGATTATATTGCTGATTTTGATAATGATTCTGATGTTATATTTAATATTTTTTATCCAAAAAAATTGGGATTCTTTAAATTCTGAAATGACTAATATGTTAGCAGCAAAATTGTCGATCATATTATTTTGAAAATTCATTTTATTACATGCTTATAGGGCCCTGAAAATAAGTATTGATACGATGTTTTGAATACAAAATTGATTTTAGTATAATAGAGAAAATGATTATGTATTTGAGTTGATATTTTTTGGAAGAAAATTTACATGAATAGTATAAATTTCTCAAAATCCTTCGATCAAACATAAGTAAACAATTTTAAAAGAGAGGAGAAATAAACAAAAACAAATAAATAGGTGTGTTTGGTTTATATTTCAAACACAAATTTTCACTATTAAGTACGTGATTCCTAATAAAATTATACTCCCTCCGTCCCATTATAATAGTCCTGTTTATCATTTTCGTTCATCCCAAAACAATAGTCTCATTTCCATAAATAACCATATCACTATAAAACTACTTTTACTTTTTCATTATTATAACACAATTGTCACTACTTTTTACACTAATACACTCACAAGGGTAAGAAAGTCTTTTAACCGTACTTTTTACCCACTACTAATATAATATCAATATTTCTTAAATCCCGTGCCAAACACAACCCAACTATAGTTCTGGGACCGAAAAAGTATCATTTTTTTTTTTAAAAAAAAATATTATATTAAAATACTATTTAAACTAAATCTTTTAACTAATATATCTAAACTCAAACCAAGTAACAATATTTAAGAAATAAGCATGCATGCATGTCACCATGCAATTCCATTAAATGTAATTAACTAAAGGAAGTTCTTCTGCATCATCTTTAATTAAAATTAAAATTTTTATCTTATTAAACTCATATTCAAGTCTAATTTACCTTAATTTATTTGAACTTTTAATAAAATATTCTTTATGTATTTTATATTCCATTTTATTTTTTAAAATTACATAAAACACAAGCAAAATTTGATGTTCTCTTATGAATATATTTTTAACGGTATATTTAAGTTATTACTTCCCATAACAATCTATCAAATTTTTTTTTATTTTGGTATGTTACATAAAAAAAATATTCATTTATTTTTTTTAGTAATTGTACTATCTACCTAACATGACAAATACCCTTCCAATTTACAATATATTATATAAATATCATTAACTTTATATCATATTAGTTTAGTCTTTTTATTTTTATTTCTACTATATCCTAATATAATACTAATATTTTTAAAACTTCGTATAAAAAACAAACTATGGGACAGAGGGAGTATTATTTTTTTGTTTACGATAATAATAAATATTGAAGGGCCAATTATATGCATGCAAGTGACTTTAAAAATAAAATTATAAAAGATGTGATTTTAATTATTTATTACTTATATTTTACTAAAATTTTCATTTTCCACTCAAAATATTAAACCAACAAAAACACAAAATCCAAATTTCCAAGCGAAAACTCTAATTAACCAGCCCATTTGACACCCTAATACTAATCAAATTTTATCTTACTTTATCAATCTCCCACGGCACGCAACGAATCAATATATATATACATCAAACACTCATCCAGAAAAAATTTGCAGAAATTGAAGAAAGTCAAATGCATGAGTTGCACGAAATGGAAATTAACCCTAATTAATACTATACAATTAATTAATTATATATCGATCTTACACTACACTATAAATTTAATGCAACTGCACAATCGTCAATGGAGCTGCCAAGTAGTGACATTATTCTATTGTATTCGATGATGAAGCCCCAACGAAGCATCATGTGCTGTGTTCTTCCTAAATTAATTAAAACAATTCTTCCATCCAAAATCAACATATATTCAATTAATTAATAATCCCAATTTTTCACCAAATCACTCAACTGTATCCAAGATCATGTTCTTAAACTGATCCTGCAACTAATTCTTACAGATCGAAATTGACCATGGCGAGGCCATGGAATGAGCAATACCTCGATCTCATCCTCGTACCTTCTGGGCTGATCCTCATGTTTGGATATCATCTAATTCTTGTCTACAGATACTTGAAATGTCCTGAGAATACAGTAATTGGATACGAGAATCACAACAAGAGGGCTTGGACTAGACGAATGTTTCAGGTACGTGATTCACTGATCGATCAATTTTTGCCATTGTAATGTATTGTGAAGCTGATTTTGTAGCCAGAGAGGCACTGTACATCCAGCTTCTCCACCCTACAAGGGTTTTGATGTACACTTGGGTGTGTTTGTTTGGGGATTTGAATTGTAAAAAATTTGAATTAAAATAGTTGTATGATGTGATATAAATAGTTGTTGATCCGATGTTTTTAGTGTAAAATTAATTATTTGTATAATATAAAAATTGAAAAATAGTTGTTTGATTTGATTTTTTTTAGAAAAGAAAAAATTGAAAAATCGAACCTGTTCGACTTGAAAATTTTCAGATTTGGGTTTGAGTATTTCGACTTTGCAAAAAATTGGGTCAACTCGAACCCGAAACAAAAAAAAAATCGTGTCGTGTTTCGAGTTGACCTGATAACCCGAAATATAAAAATCAGGTCAGGTTTCGAGTTTCGTGTTTTGAGTTGACTTGAATTTTTTTTATTATAAATATAAAAAATAAAAATAAAATGAATTTTTTTAGGTTAATTTAAGTTTTTTTAAGTTTTCGGATGTGTTTCGTATCGATTTTGTTTGAGTTTCGGGTGACCTGAAACTAATTTAGGTAAACGTGAACCCCACCTGAAAGAATTCGTGCCGTGTTCGGGTCTAGGATTTCAGGTCCAATTTCGTGTTCGGATTGATAGTTTTTAATTATCCTCATGGCTCAACCTGACACGAACACGACTCGAAAATACGAATTGACACTCCTATCCACCCCAAACATAGATCATCAGATCGAATTGTGTCAACAAATTTGTGTGTTTTCTTGATCATTCTTGATTTTTTAATTTCCGAAACATATTGATCTATGAATCGTTAATTATCGTTGATTTTGATGCGATAAATTCAGGTCGATGTTAAGGACCGGGGGCCGGCAGTGTCGGTGATCAGCGGCAACATAAGCGCGGCCACGGCCATGTCTTCGATATCCCTAGTCTTAACCTCGTTGCTCGGGGCGTGGGCGGGGAGCTCGGACACGCGCATTTTTAGTAGTAATTATATATACGGTAGCACGGCGGCGTCTGTGATCTACATCAAGTATGTGTCGATCCTCGCGTGCTTTTTGGTGGCTTTTGCGTGTTTTGTTCAAACGGCGAGGCGGTTCGTGCACGCGATTTTTCTGATCAGCATGCCGGACAACGACATTCCGGTGGGGTGCGTGGTGAAGGAGATTATTAGCGGGAGCAATTTTTGGAACGCCGGCCTGCGGTCGCTCTACTTGGCGGTGTGTATGGTGCTGTGGATATTTGGGCCGATACCGATGTTTGTTTGCTCGGCAGCCTTGGTCGGGATGCTCGTAAATGTCGATAGAAATACGACTAAGTTGCATAACTATAAGTGGTGAACTAAACGAATGGTTGCTTTAAGGTGAACATGATTGTATCGATCGTTTCTTGTATAATTTACTTGTAATATATTTTGCGTTGAATTTTCGACTTGAGTCTGATCGTTGTATAGATGTGTTTTTATTTTATTTTTAATTATTATTTTTTTTAATATTGTGTATTAGGCAAATTTTTGAGTAAGTGTAATAACCTACAAATCAAATAAATCAAACAAGTTATATTTGATAAGTCATGTGTGACAGGTTCGACCAAGAAGCTTAGATAGTGTTCGAACTGATGGCATTTCGTTCACCATTTACCATACCAAAGTATGCCAATCTAACACTCTAACCATTTCTTATATTCCATTTGTTTTATACAAACGATACTATTTTTTATTTTTGTTTGTCCAAACAAATGATACAATTTTTTAATTTAATAATTGTATTGATTATCTAATATATTACTTTTATAATTTTTTATATATTAAACAAATATCATTACTTTTATATTACAATCTAATAAGAACTTTTTTGTCATTTTTTCTTTACTATAAACCAATTGCCAATGTTATTACAACCAAACTAAAGTTGTAGTAAGCATTTTTTTAATTAATTAATTAAATTAAATTAAATTAAAGTTTTGGGGAGTAGGAAAGAATCGCAAGCATGCATGCGCCTGTCAAAGTCGTACGTTGATTTGAAGTAGCCATTAATATAAAATTAAAGCATACAAGTTGTTATTATTTTTGTTAACCTCTTCTATTTATTGTTTTTCCTATTATTTTTTTGTTTAAACCTCAGATGTTTCGGGTCATTTGCCAGTGTGACTTTTATGTTGGACCTGATTTGCAGAGTATTAGGTTCGGTCGAGGGTTTACCCGATGCGCACTTTCGGATAGCGACTGCGGATTACCACGTCATTAAAAAAATAATAAAAAAAAATAAAAAATAAAAATTACAAGTAAATAAACATAAATTATATATAGATTAATTATTTTTAACTTAAAGCTTGATAATGAAGTGATCTTATTGAAGAAGTAATTAAATTGGTCAGGATTAGTTGGTTTTTGCATTATTTTCTGTCTAGATTTTATAGTCACCGTGAATTTGTTTAGTTTTGATTTGAAATTGAGGTGTTAATTCGAATTTTAATTTAAATAATATTTTAATTTCACATTTTTTAAGATAAAATAATGTATTTTATTGAAAATAGTATAAAATAAAAAGTTGAATTTTCTATTTGAAAAAAAAAAAAAAAAAAAAAAAAAAAACTACACTCTTTTTATTTTTTCATTTTTTTGTATGAAATTATCACTTTCGTCAACAAATATACATTGTTTATTTTTACAATTAAAGAATTTCACTGTCTTTTTTTCTTCTTTTATAAATTCTTACTTGAATTAGATTTGAGCTCAATTTCAAATACAAAATAGTCAGCAAATATATGTGGTATTTTATAAGAGAAAATAGAATAATATTTACAGAAAAATTTTAAAACTACATAATAAGATATAATACAACCAGTGCCTTTTGTTGGCATTTTTTCTTTAAAAAGAATATCAATTTTCACATTTTTCTCATTAATTGTACTTTCATAGTCATAAAAAATATTTCCTTTTCTTTTTTAATAAAAAAAATCTAATTTTGTACTTTTTCAATTATAAAAAAATAACTATTTTTATTCATTAAAATTAAAATTAAAATTAATGTCCAATTATAAGGATATCGACGACGGAAGAAATATTATTTATTTTCATAATATATAATATTCAGCTAATCTTCAAAAAAATTACAAAAAGACATTCAATCAATTTAATAAAATACTGATAGTTGAAATGTATTTATTTATGATTTCAAACTAAAATTAATATTGTACATTTTTTTAATAAAAATGCAGTACTGTGTTTTTTTCTTCCAAAGTATTACACTAAAATAATATTAGTCACGGTTGATGGATGAAAGTCATTCCTAATGTTTGATCCCAATTTCGGATCAGTTTTTGATTTGTCTCAGAAGGCGGTTGTTTTTTAATTATTATCTACTCTTAGTTTAGGTACTTTCCACATTATCAATGTTTCCTTTTTTAAAAAAAAAAAATCTTGCATAGAAAATTATTAGCGTAAAAAATAGTGTTAACTGTGTAATAATAATAAAAAATTAGAGATAATTTTACGGTGACATGGTTATTTATAGAAATGAGACTATTGTTTTGAGACGGACAAAAGTAGTAAACAAGACTATTATATTGAAACGGAAGGAAGAAGTATATATATTTTACACTTGTAATTTAAAAAGTCTGCATTATTTTTCACTGGGTAATTTAAAAGCCACCTGATATTACATGTATTTTATAAAATATTGCATAAAAAAAAAAAAAAGTTATATACAATATTCTTTAAAACACATGAATTTTTTATACAATTTCTAAATAATGAGAAAGAATGAAAGTAAAATTTTCAAACTACTTAATAAGGGTGTGTTTGTTTGTAAGATTTTGCCAAAATCTCATTATTCATCAAATTTTTTTTCCTCAAAAATATCAAATCAAATACTTATTTTTTATTTTTTATATTATATTAAAAATTAATTTTACGTTCAAAACATCACATCAATACCTATTTATATAACAATTTAAATTTAAAATTTTTACTATTCAAATTCTAATTCATAATCCAAACTCCCAAACAAACAAATATAAGTGGATTACTAGTAATTTTGCTATATAGATATATATATATATATATCCGCAGCCATCTTCCTTTACCTAATCCCTCATTCTTTAATCTTTAACCTTTGATTAAGTAACTAAATCCCAACCTACCCTACCCACCACGGATTACTTAAGTTCTATGTTAAAGATTCCCAACCACAGCAGCCCAGACATGGTCATAATAATCCAACTTCAATTTTCTTAATCTGGTCGAATCAAGATCAATGGGGGGCCTCACATGGAAGGAAGAGCACCTGGACTTCGTATTAGTCCCCAGCGGATTGCTTCTCCTGTTCGGATATCACATGTTTCATCTCCACAGATGCATCAATCTCCCCGAAACCACTGTCATCGGCTTCGAAAATTACAGCCGAAGAGCCTGGGTCGAAAGAATTCTTCAGGTCAGTTAGTTCGAGATTCGATTCGATTCATTCACCATTATTATTACATACACTCATCCAACGGCTCAGATTCGATGATCTGCCGCAGCTCGAGGCTAAGGAGAGGGCTCTCGCCGTCGGCGTCGTCGGCGGCAATTTATCCGCCGCTACTTCCCTCGCCTCGATCTGCCTCGCGCTCAGCTCGCTGATCGGGGCGTGGATCGGCAGCTCGTACAGCAACGACTACATTTCGAGGAGAATTTACGGGAACACGACTGCGACCGTCGTGTTCATCAAATATATCGGGATTCTTGCTTGCTTCATGGTCGCGTTCGCTTGCTTTGTTCAGACCGCGCGCTGCTTTGTCCACGCGAATTTCCTTATAAGCATGCCCAATTGCGAGATGCCTGTCGCCGTCGTCGAGACTGCCGTCGTACGGGGAAGTAATTTCTGGGTCGTCGGCCTCAGGTCGCTCTACTTTGCGATCAGTTTGCTACTTTGGATCTTCGGCCCCATACCGATGTTCGTCGCATCTCTGATCACTGTGCTCCTGCTGCAGTATCTCGACAGGAATTCTGAACCGTATCCCGAGTACAAATCGCGGACAAAGCACGTCGAGACAGTTGCAGATCGTGCGGAGGATCGCAGCCCGAACGGGGCATCGATTGGTCCGCGACGCTGATGGTCGAAAAATCGCTCTTTTTGTAGATATATTTCCTTTAGCGATCGGTAAAATGTTTAAGTAGTCAAATAACAAATCGAAATTCACGAAGACATCAAGATCGTCGACATCGAATGCTAAAATTTACGAACTTTAATGCTAAGTTTATATCCATAATCGACGAACATGTACAACAAAACGGATCGAATCTTACTCACATTCAAGTCCTCCATTATTGAATATCTTCTGAACTTTGATCATCGGCCACATCGGCCGGTGGATTAGACGGCGCTCGGCTATTGTCGTTAGGATTTTCAATTAAAGACTTGAAGGCGAGCTGACCAGAGTAGAGAAACAAGCCAAGAGAATTAGCCCCGAAAACGAAGGTTGCAAGATAGCATAGCCCGTTGATGATTGTCCTGTTCGATAAGTTAATGATAGCTCGAATTAGTATGGATTGATGGAGTAAGTGTGATTGTACTGCAAGTCTGCAAGAACACAGAGTTACCTTATGGTAATTGTTATTTGGCGGACCTGAAGAAGAAGAAGAAGAAGAAAACAGAATGTGCAGAGAAAATAGAATCTAAAGCATCATGATTTTTGCAAATTAGAAATTAGAATCTGAAACAAATTAGTACAACAACGACAACGTACGGAGTAGCTATCTGAAATTGTCTGGCGATTGAGAGAAGATTCAATGGTGATGGTGAATTTGTAGAGGATAAGCGCGATCGCGGCGGCGCCTAACGCGCCGAGAAATGCCTGAACCGGCGAAGGTGGAGACTTGGCATTGTCTGCAGATGGAGATAGTGATTTCAAGGTCGCCATTGCTTCGTCCACCAGCGATTTCTTGTCGCCGGATGATCGGAATTTCTGGTGCAGGTCATTGGAGATTTGGCAATAACAGGAAATGCACAAATCCTAAATATTCTTACAAAAATAAATAAATAAATAAAATCGGGGCAGGTAGAATAAATAAATTAGCAGTACCTTTTCTTTGACAATCTTGGCGCGGCGGCGGAGGGAGCGGAAGAGGAAGACGGTGATGGCGCCGGTGAGGAGCACGCTGGTGGCGGTTTGGATTGGCGTCGGTTCGTCGGAAGTGGCGAAAATCGGGGAAGTTGTGGGGAAGAGTTCGATTGGCCCATCCTTCGCCGGCGGCGGCTCTTCAGCGGTAATGGATTCGTCGGCGATTAGGGCAGTCCATGTTTTCCGGGCATAGCAGCGATTAGGGTTTCTGGATGGGAAGCAGAGGGAAAGGGACGAGGGGAGAGGAGAAAGTGAGGGGAAGATGCCATTGGTGGAGGAGAAGGGTGAAAGGTGCCGATGGGCTTGCAACATTTAGCTATGGCTGATCAATCCTTACCGGTGATGTTTGGTGTCTGTTCTGTTCTGTTCTGTTCAGTAATCGCAGAAATCGGAAAAGATGATATCCACAGAAGGTACAAATGTTGGTGCGTAATGTACAAGTTCTGGAAGGTTGCAAAAGTTGTGATTTTTCAAGAACTTTCTAAATAGTGGAAATAGATTTCTTTAGGGGATATTTATTTTTATGAATTAATTCATTTTCGTGCAATATATGTAACTGGTTTATAAGAATAAAATAAGCATGCATAATTAAGAAATTTAAAATTAGGGTAACATTTAATTATAATTTAGTTTTATCTTTTATTATTTTATAATTCTTTTTTATAAATATAATTTGTTTCATCCTATGAAACATTATATTAAAATTACTGTTTAAATAAATACATAATATTGTTACGGCCGTGCTGTTCAAATTTCAACTATTGGGTATTGGCTGTAGCTTATGATAAGCTCTTGGTTGTAGTAGATGATATTGGTTGTAGCTTATGATAGAGTTGCCGCCGCCGCCGCTGCCGGCGGCGGTGGTGGCGGCCGCAACAGTGTAGGTCTTGTAGGTGGTAGAAATAATAGAGAAGAAAATGGTAGCGATTGTTAGTGGTTGGAAGACTAATGCTGAAAAATAATACTACTTCCGTCCGACTCTAAGCTCTCATTTACTTTTGTCGTGTTTAAATATTAATTATTATATTAAAATATAGTACAAATTAAGAAAAAATTGCAAAAAATATCTGACATTTGTACAAAAAATTATACAAATATAAAAGTATTTTTAATGTTAAATACAATGAAGTAAAATATAAATGTGATTATTAGAGGCGGACGAAAGGAGTATTCAGTACCGAATCTTTTCTAATATTTTTAAGGGCTAAATTGCACAAAATAGATTTGTGGTTTAACGAAATTGCGTCAAACCCCCGTACTTTTAAAATTGTGTTAACTCCCTCGTGCTTTTATAAACTCTGCATCTAACCCCCTCGGCGGTCCTTATTTAACGGTATTTGACTTAAATGCGTCCAAACTGCAAATAAATTTTAGAATCTCATTTTCTAAACCCCTAAACTTACAAATATATTTATTTTTCTTATATTTAGCCTAAAAAACAGTAAATATAAAATTTTAAAACCGGAGAAAAATAATTATTTTTTAGTATATTTATTATTTTTTTAGGCTAAATATAAGAAAAATGAATATATTTGTAATTTTAGGGGTTTTGAAATTGAGATTTTAAAATTTATTCGCAGTTTAAGCGCATTTAGGTCAAATATCGTTAAATAAGAACCGCCGAGGGATTAGACGCAGAGTTTATGAAACCACGAGAGAATTTGACGCAGTTTTAGAAATATAGGGGATTTGGTGCAATTTCATCAAATCACATGTGAGTTTTGTACAATTTAGCCTATTTTTAAATATTATCTTAATGTGTTCTTACAATTGCATGGGATTCTTCCTAATATTTTTTAAATAATATCTTAATGTGTTCTCATAGTTCATTGAAACTATAAGAACCGATTTGAAGTACTTTTACTTAGAATTCAATAATATCTAATATATATTATTACATTAAAAGAAAGTTGTAATATCAATAAGTTCATAAGTGTCATTCTTTTGGTAGGATTTTTTTGTTATCACCGCCGGCACGCCGGTGTTAAGCTCCTGCAAATTTACAATCGAAATGTCAAGCACCGATGTTGTGTATATATTACTTCACCTACCACCAGCGTGTATCTTCAATCACTTGAATAGACTTGACGGATTGCTTTGCAGAGAATCTCCACAACTATCTTCAGCCTACCCTGTAAGTTAGTAGAATTTTGATTTTGATTTTTAAATTTGCACAGTAATTATACTGTAAATATTAATTTGAATCCACCAATCGAACACACCCTTATTGTTATTAACCAAGGATATCCAAAATAATCTCGTATGTTTCAAGTGCATATATAATAAGGACTCGAAATTCTCAAAGTCGCCTTTTTACTTAAGATTTCAAGTCACTTCTAAAATTATTTGAAGTTCTTCTCACCAAAACACTTTTGGAGAATAATCATCCTCAAACTATAGGTAGAAAATATTTTACTACTATTTTATTGGGTGTTTTTGTGGGTTTGATTTTTGATTTTTGATTTTTGAATTTGAATTTTTGATATAATGTAATAGATATTGATGGTATATTTTAAATATAAAATAAATTTTTAATATAATATAAAAATAAAAAATAATTATTTGATTTGATATTTTAAAAAATGAATAATAAAAACTTGAGAAGATTTTACATAAGATTTTTACTATTCAAATTATACTTTTGTCTCAAAAAACATCCAATCAAATAATTATTTTTTTTATATTATATTACAAAATTATTTCGTCTATTTATATCACGTATTCAAATTCATTTTTTTACTGTTAAAAAATACAAATCCAAAACTCAAACCCACAAGCGAACACACCTTTAATGTTTATCCACATAAAATAGAACCGGAAATCACGTAGATATTGATTTTTTATTTTTTTATTTTATTTTTTTAGTTTTATAGAATTATAGTACAACATACTATATATGTAACAGTGGAGATGCCAAATCCATCGACCACAACAATGCAATCATCGTCAATAAAATTAAAAAAAAAAAATAATAATAATAAATGCAATCATCAATGGAACTTGTATTTGCGTCCAAATCCCCTTTCAAGTAATCAATTTCCCAGTTTGCTCTTTTAGCCAATTCCAGAAAACCTTATCCACTCATTCCCACAATAGATAACAAAACAAAAAGCACCATTTTGGATAATAATTATTCACATGAGAAATGATCAATCCCACAAAAGACATGTTCGATGAGTACGTACCAGAGATCTAGTTATTACATCGATCATCATCAATATCTACGAACCAGGAGAGAGATCATAGAAATTAGAATTACATACATTAACATACATACATATGTATATATGTTTGTATGTATATAATCAGCATTCTTGGAATCGAAGATTCGTTGCCACAGCTCTTGCCCAAAACTTGAGCTGTGCTTTCATGTCTTCTCTGGACATCTTCTCTGCAGCCCAATTAGGCAGAGCTGATTCGCTACGGTGCAACAATGGCCGACCAGGGTTTCCTTTGTCCAAATCTTCTGCACCATGAAATTTCAAAAATTCTATGGCGTTTAAGCTCTTCTGTGTCTCAATTCGATTCATGGGGCATAGCTGATCTTCCCGATTCCTTCTCGACAAGCTACAATTCTGCGAAAATGTCGACCAGAAAATAATTAATTAGCATAAGAATTCAGAATTCAAAAAAAGGGTTTTGGTTCGTTCGGACAATAAGTCAGTCACCTTATTAACTCTTCGATTATGGGTTTCTGAATTGTTGAGTGAAGCTTGTCTGATCAACTCTCCCATGGAAAACTCTCTCTCTTCATCGTCTTCATCCTCTTCGTCTCGGATCAGAGATGCTGGGAGCGATGGGGTACGAGGTAATTTGTCTGCAATTTCAGCCCTGGACAGTCGGGATTGATCTTTAACAGGAATATTCTTCCTGATTATCGATTCGTAGGTTTCTTCGAAGGATTTGCCATTATTGTGGTGATCATCCAAGGTTGAAGACGATGAGGTGCCAGGATCCGACATACTTCTGGAGAAATTATTATTGCTCCTAGGTCTTGTGTCGAGCAAATTCTCAAAAAACCAGACCTCATCCAGAAGCTTCCCAGGCCCGAAAGTGTCATCAACAAGAAGACGACCCATAGTTGTTGGCAAGAAAATAATCCACACCACTCGACATCACTTAATTTATTAAATCAAATATGTACAATTAAATATAACCCATACATACATATATATAGGTAGAAAAGATGAAATTAAATTAAAGGTTCGATTAGATTGGGCGATGGAGTGGGCAGTGCCAAGTGGGATCAAATCGGTGAGTGTCTGAAAATGGTTCAAGAGACGTGGAGCGAAGGAACCCAGACAGATAAATTTCAAATTAATTTGACAGGACCAGTGGCCAATAAGATCACACCACTTACAACCATGGTGCCTGGTGGTGATGACGATGGAGGATCAGCCCTTAATTAACACCTCATTAATTTTAATCAGATAAACCGACAAGACGACAAGCGAGTGAGCAGTGGTGACTAATTCTATTGGGACAAGCAATCGATCACAGTATGGGAATCAATTAAGAAAATTATTTTTTAAAAATATAAAAATCATTGTTTAATAAATAGATTAATGATATCACTATATTATTATTATTATTATTATTATTATTATTATTATTATTATTATTATTATTATTATTATTATTATTTGTTTGGATTAGGTGACAGCAACAAGATATATAGATAAATATTGTGTCTGATTTAGCGGTCAAACGGCGAATGCTGGTTGAGTCTTTAACCTGCAGCGGTTGGAAGAGATGAAGTGCATCAGCTTTTTATTTAATTTAGATTTTGACTGTTGTTTCTCGGAGTTTTCAAATTCAACCAACTACTGTAACCGTCAGAATATGCGTTAAAAAAAAAAAAAAAAAAACAAGTAGGACGCATTAATAACAATACATAATACTCTCTCTATCACGTTAAAGTCGTTTTGTTTATCATTTTTATCCATTTTAGAATAACAGTCTAATTTTCATAAATAATCATATCACTATAAAATTATTTTTATTTTTTAATTATTATTACACAATTGCCACTATTTTTTACACTAATACACTCACAAAGGTAAAAAAGTTTTTTATTTGTATTTTTTACCCACTACCAATATAATATTAATATTCTTTAAATTTCGTGCCAAACACAACTCATAGTATAGTTTTGGGACGGAAAGAGTACTGTTTCCGTCTGACTTGAAGTACCTCATTTATTATTTTATTTTTTTTGTTGATATTTGAATAGTAACTATTATATCAAAATATAGTACAAATTAAAAAATAAAAAATAAAAATATTTCTATTAATGTCTTTACGATACTAATAAAATTATATTTATATATATATAAAATATTGTATAAATATAAAAATATTTTTAATATTAAATACATTGATCTAAAAAATAAATGTGACTATTAGAGGCTGAACAATGAATATTACAATATATCATGCATTTTTTGACATCATATAATAATTTAATATACTATATAATACTGTAAACATATATTTGGACGAGGAGAACGCAAAATCAAACAGGTATTGTGATGTTGGGAATTAAGTTTTATTATTTTTTAAATGTTATATGTGAGGAGATATTGAAGAAGGGTGTGTTTGTTTAAAGTTTTGGATTTGAGATTTGACATTTGAAATTTGAGTAGTAAAAATTTAGAATTTGAATAATTGTATAATGTGATTTAAATAGGTATTAATTTAATATTTTTAATGTCAAATTAATTTTTAATATGATATGAAAATAAAAAATAAATAAATAAATATTTGATTTTTGATATTTTTTAAAGGAATTTTTTTTTTGATAAATAATAAAAATTTGGTAAATTTTGATTAAAAAATTAATTCCAAAATAAATTTCTTCAAATTTGTAGTGATTAACCAAAAACGTCATTTCAGCGTATATATAACTCCAACAGAACCACAAGAAGAGAAACTAATCTAATAAACTATCTAATCTAACAAACTACCAAAGCCACTAAAGAAGATTGGACCAAATGCTAGAACTATATTGTACAACAAAAAGAAAGGAAATTTAGCCCAACACAAACAAATAAAGATAAGGGGAAGGCCCAAAGATATTCTATTACACTTTTTCTTTTCTTAATTCTTTATTTTTATTGAATTATATATAAATATATATTATATATATGACGGCGTCTACGTGCTGAAATTTTCAGCACTGTAGTGTTGAAAGCACACAGTGTGTTGTAAGACAGTACACGGATTTCAGCGCTGTGTTGACGATACTATGCAGCATACGGTAGTATCGGAAACACATCGTCTAGATTTATATAATACAAATATTGCATATGAACTAACAACACTAACTAACAACATATGTTATATTCTTATACAATACAATCACAGCATGTACTGTTATACAACACATTTGTAATTATGAACCAAAAACACTGATATAGCACATAAACTGACAGTATATATTACAAATGCTGATATTTTTGATTTACACCCTAACCGCTCCTTGTATATATCTATTAGAAACGACATAATGAACAAAATAACAAATTCCAAATTTCAACTAAAAGTAATTATTTTTCACAAAATACACTATCAAATTAAATTTATCGAATCGTATCCTCTGTTGATAAGGTATCCGAAACATAGTTCTTTGTCTATACATCCTCTGCCCTTTATACCAAATTACAAGGTACAACAATGTCATCAAATCCCTTGCATCACAAAAATGTAATGAACCCTAAAGCTTCTGCAACTCCTGGATAAAGCCGTCGATGTAATTATCCATGAACCCATCCCTGCGCAACCTCTCCCTCCACTTTCCATGATTCTCCTTCACCATTTTCCCCACCTCACTCCCCTCATCCATCACACTCTTGATCGCCCTGCTCAGATCCTCCTTCGAGAACCACCCCATATCGCCGCGCTCCACCTCCACCGCCACCTTCAGCTCCGCCGCCAGCAGCCGCGCGTTCAGAATCTGATCCGCCAGCCGCGGCACCACCACGATCTGGCTCTCGCTCAGCACCGACTCCCACATCGACCCGAACCCGCAATGGCTCACGAAGCACCCCACCGACGGGTGCCTCAGGATCTGCGTCTGCTGCACCCACCCCCCCTCGACCACCCCCCTCCCCCCCACCCTTCCCGAGAACCCCTCCGGAAGAGCTTCTTCCATGGAGTCGGCCCCCTCGGGCTTCGACAGGGCGATGAAGAATGGCAGCCCTGTCATCTCGAATCCGAGGACGAGCTCCTGGAATTGGTCCTTTTTTAAGATCATTTGGCTACCGAACGCGCAGTAGACTACCGATTTTGGTCGGAATTTGTTTAGCCAATTGTTAAATTTCTCCTCCAATGGCTCTTTCGGGCTTTCCGGCAGGTACGGCCCGGTTAGGATAACGGGCTTGTTGTACTGGGCCGAGAGGTAATCGCACATCGGGCCCTCCAGCTCGCGGCAGGTGCGGATGCCGATGGCGTCGCAGCCGCGCATCGCGGCGGCGATGCGGACGTCGAAAGTGGTGGCGCCGTAGTCCGTGGAGATGAAGGACAGAGTCAGGGCCTCCTGGCCGCGGAGCACCACCGTGGAGGAGGGATACCCTTCCGGCGGCTGCCGGAGCTCCTCCTCCGTCAGGCGGCGGTCTTTCGGGAAATGTCTGGCGGGGACGATTCCGATCGACATCACCGACGCGGAGATGACGTTGTAGCAGACGGTCTTGAACCCGATTTCGCGGCCCAAGTCGGGGATCCAATCGGCGAAGTCGTAGAAGACAATGTCGGGGCGGATTCCGGCGAGGATGGCGGCGACTTGGGCGGCGGTGGCGTCGAAGGCTATGGCGAGCGGGTTCTTGGCGGTGATGTCGATGTCGGAGGCGGTCTCGGCCCCCGGGGGGAGGCCGGGGACTTGGGGGATGGAGATGACGTGGAATTTGACGAGGTCGGGGTAGAGGGACACGTGGCCGAGCTGATGGAGGGCTTTCTTGGGGATGAGGATGGAGACAGGGTTGCCACGTTTCGCGAGCTCATTGGCCAGGAGGATGAAGGGGTTGATGTGGCCCATGGCTACCCATGGGTACATTGCTATGTGAAGCTTCGAGTTTGCTGATTCAGACATCTTTCTTCAACCTCGGCTTCTGCTCAATCTGTCTGATGTATTGATTTAAAGGATCAAGAATATATATATATATATATATATATGTATGCGATTAATGGATGGAACTTTGGTGCAAAATCGAAGTAGAGGTAGTTGTGGCCTTTTTTTTCTTTTGGTAGTTGTGGGAAGTTTGGTGGTAATGGGAAAGGGGAGGATTAGGTTAGTGGGTAAAGGGTTTAGAAGTTAGTGTCGAGCTACCAGAGCTCGCAATAGATCTTAAATCCATTTGTTTATTTAAACATGTTAGAACAGTGAGTGCTTTATAGATAGGCACCCATTATGTGTGTGATGGGACAGGGACAGGGACAGGGAGGGGTCCAATCCCCTCCGGTTAGAACACTGCTTTCGTTTAAAATTTATTCTTTCAAATATAATACTTTTTCTGCTATTTTTTTTGGACGAAAATTTTTTAATATTCGTGTTAAATTGAATTATAGTAAAAATATATATATATATATTCTTATTAATTATAGTAATGATATTTGTGTAATATAGCGTAAGTTATAAACGTATTTATTATATTAAATAAATAATATAATTGTTAAATTAGAAAATAGTAATATTATTTTAGGACGAACAAAAATAAAAAATGACAACCTTTTAATAAAATAGAAGAGAATCGACTAACCATAAATAGACCTATTTATCCTTTTATGGTATGTTTGTTCGGGGGTTTGTATTTTGAGTTTAAATTTGAATAATTGTATGATGTGATATAAATAGGTGTTGATGTGATGTTTTGAATGTAAAATTAATTTTTAGTATAATATAATAAATAAAAAAATAAGTGTTTGATTTGATGTTTTTTTTAGAAAAAAATTGAATAAATAGTGTATTTAAAATCCAATCCCCAAACAAACACGCCCCAATAACGTTTCTTTTTAAATTAAATTTTTACAAATTTTGATATGAAAGAAAACTAAATTAAATAGTAAAACTTATTATACATATATTTAGGTTAGACTCAATTTAACTTAATAATTTTTAAAAATATATATATATTAATATATAATTGAATTGCCGTATTTAAGTTGAAGGCCTTAACTGAATTTCAATCTATTTGTTATTGTGTCAAATTTATTTCAATTCGTATATATAATAAAATTAAAATTTTATGATTCAAACTCAATTATTATTTTATCGAATTGTCGTGACAAATTTTGTCGGCTCGACCAGCTACGACGTAAATTTTACGATTACCTAACCCATTAATATTATAAAAGTCAAAGATCGACTTGGCCCGGAGCAGCATTCCTATGTTGACTTTGACCTTTACTTTTGATTTTGGGTTGGTGTCTTCAATTTTTTATTCATAATTTATAATGAATATTGCCAATAAGCCTGTCTACTTTTATTTTATTTTATTTTTCTTTGGTGTAATGGTTTATAATTCGTTTGGGATTCGAAAATTTTGTAATATATTTTCTTATAATTAAAAAATGGTATATTTTAAAAAGTACTCCCTCTGTCCTGACGTTATTTTTATTTATGTATATCTAGTAACAATGGAAACATTTTTATTTTTTATTAAAAATTATTTGTCAAAATCTCCTAAAAATTAAATAATTTTTTTTTTATATTTTAAAAAATTATTGTACATAAGCTCTCCTAAAAGATATTTTGTATTTTGTATTGGAAATATAAAAAGTTTTATACAATTTTTTAATTTTTTAATTATGATGGAGAATGATGCATACTTTTATATCCACAAGTGAGTTATAAATTTTTTTTTTTTTTCTTTAACATTTTTTCCTAAATATTAAAATATTAAATTTTATGTCCTTTGAAATTATGTTAGTATATATATATATTTGTTTTCTATGTATAATTTATTTATAGTAAAATATCTTATTCACTTATAATTTTATTATTATTATTATTATTATGGTAACGGTTTTGCTACTATATTTTCTATTTATCACATAATTTTTATTAAATTTTTAAACAAAATTTTATAATATTTCTATTTTATCTTTTACTTATATCATATTAATATTAAAATATATATATTTTTTAATATTTGTGCTTACAAAAATCACATAATTATTCCAATTGAAGAGAGTATTTAATTAAGTTAAAAAAAAATGTAAACACAATCAATTGAATAAACAAAGAAATTTTACGTTATGTTTATTTTGAATCAATTGAATTAACAAGAATTGCAAGTAAAAAAAAGTAAACAAAGAAGTTTGATTTTTATTTTTATTTTTATTTTAAGAAAAACGAGAATACTTACATGCTAAATTCAATTGTGTGAATGACAAAAATAAAAAAACATAACATTTATTTTTTTCAAGTAGTTTGATGTTGCAGTAAGGTTGTCACTGTAATCGTACTGCAGTCTGAATTTGTGGCTTGATTTTACTCATTGTGTTCAATCTTTAAATGTTTACAAGAGTCAAATATTGTATTTTGGAAATGGTCAGACTTATGTAGATCATTGAAGGACACTTCATTCATTTTTATGCTAAGGGAAATTAATGTGAAGTGTGTTCTTTTCAAGGATGCATAGATTAGAGAGAATATTATTGAAAAAAAAGGCTCTCACCATCCATCCAGTTCAACTCTCCACATTTTGAATGTGTGTTCTACACTGATATCAGGGGTGTGTTTGTTTGGGGGTTTGAATTTTGAGTTGAGATTTGAATAGTAAAAATTTTGAATTTGAATTGTTGTATGATGTGATATAAATAGGTGTTGATGTGATATTTTCAATGTAAAATTAATTTTTAGTATAATATAAAAAATAAAAAATAGGTGTTTGATTTGCTATTTTTTGGGGGAAAAAATGGGATGAATAGTGTAAATCCAATCCAATCCCCCAAACAAACACACCCCAACTAGAAAGGTCGAAGGTGTTCGGAATTAATGGAGTTCCAACCGGAGGAAATGATCAAGCTCTGGACTTCTTTGTTTTATGGTCGTTGTTAGTACAAGGTTGTAGCAACGCGAACCTGATGAGATATTTTCCTGGGTTAACCCTTGTTAGAAATTTTGGGGGAAAATAATGAGATTGTCTTATCATCCGCCGCCGTTGTTTGCCGTCCATTGTCCGTCCTTCTCCGGTCGTCTCTTTTTTTTTTTTTTTTCGGTCGTCGCCTCCTGCTTTGTTCCCTACGTCGTGGTGTGGTTGGTTTTGTCATCGGAGTTGATCTCGTTTTGCGACTGCTACCTATTGGATTGTTCGATCTACTTTTTTTTTTTTGGGCTTTGATTTCGTGATTCACATATTTTTATACGTTTTTTTTTTGTTATGGAGCATATGGACGTTCATTTACCTATTACTATTATCATGTCCGGCGATAATTATGATCTTTGGATGCAGTCTATGAAAAGTTTCTTGATTGGTAGGAAGTTATGGCGAATTGTCACTGGCGATATCCGACCACCTGTCTCTCCATCTCCTTTTGTGCATGTTGATCCCACCTCTCGGGAGCATGAAGCTTATGTTGCCAAATTGGAAGATTGGGATAGTAAGAATCATCAGATTCTTACTACGCAATACTTCTGTACCTGCGATTCAGGTACAATTGACTCCTTTTGATACTGTAAAGGAGCCATGGGATTTCCTCGCTGCTCTTTTTCAGACTACAGGTCTTGCTCATTATTATCAACTTTGGACCACGATGAGCTCCGCCCGACAGCAACCTGGTCAGTCTGTTAATGAATTTCTTGCTCAGGTTCAGCCTATTCGTTATCGTCTCAGGCAGTCACAAATTAGTCAGGACCATCTTGACTTTATTCAGATCTTGATGGCCCTTCGACCTGAATATGAGGTTGTTTGTGCCTCACTCCTACATCGACATCCATTGCCTACTCTTGATGCTGCCATTCAGGAGATTACTTTTGAGGAGACCCGTCTCTAATTGGCTAAGACACCAAGTTCTGATTTTGCTTTAGTTGTGTCTCGCCAGTCCCGATCTGCTCGTACTGGATGTCGAGTTTGCAAATCTCCTGATCACACTTGGTCTACCTGTCCGAAGATTGAGTGCCACTCATATCGTCTGCATGGCCATATTGCTCCGGTCTGTCCCACAAGATCTCAACGTTCAGGTAGTTCTGCTCCTAGACATTCCGGTAGCTTTGCTCCCAAACCTCGGGAGTCTAGTGGGTCTTCTTCGACTGCATTTTCTACGATTATGGCTGCTACTACTGATGAGACTCAGCATGCGCCTTACAATCCTCACGACATAGAAGCCATCATCAAACATGTTATGCAAACCAATTCTGCTATGTCTACCACTCCAGGTACATCTACTTGGTATTTTGATTCTGGTTGTTGTCACCATATGACCTCTAACCCTCGTAACTTGACCTATATGTCCTCTGTCTCCCATTTACCACCTATATATACTGCCAATGGTACTACCATGCATATTACCCACACCGGTCTTGCGTCCTCCCCTTCCTTATATCTTCCTGATACTTATTGGATCCTTGACTTAGCCTTAAATCTTATCTCTATAAGTCAATTAGTTGAACAAGGTCTTACCGTTACATTCTCTTCTAGTGGTGTGCAGGTTCAGGATTCTCAGACGGGTCAGCTTCTCAGGACGGGACGCAAAACGGGTCGGTTGTTTGAGCTTGAGTCTCTTCATATCTCCTGCACATATCCCCGCTCTGCAGCTCTTACCTTTGATTCCTTTAGTCTTCATTGGCATCTTCGCCTAGGTCATGCGTCTTCCAGTAAGCTCCAGTTACTCCAATCGATTGTCAACTTGGCAAACAACTTGCTCTTAGTTTTTCAGAAAGTTCATCTATTGCTCTGATACTATGTTAGAAATTTTGGGGGAAAATAATGAGATTGTCTTATTATCGTCAAAATAAGGAGCCTATATATAGGTCATACAAAATAGACTCGATAGACTCAAATCTAAGTAATCTAATCTATGAATAAGATCAAATCTAGATATAAATCTACTAAATCTGAATATCTAAAATATCTCAACAACCCTGACAAGCGTTAGAGTTAAATGAGTTGTGGTTGTTTGTGTCCTTAATCAGCCTTAGTTAGTGGAATTCCTCCTGGATTGGTATCTCCAGATGTAGATTTGTTGATAATCGAATCGGGTCAACAAACACTTTGTCTCATTGTTGTTTTATGTTCTGTATTATATTTCGTTGTTAAAACATTGTTATAACTGTGAAACGCCCACATTTAGGGAATTGGCCCTTTAAAAGGTTCGAATGTGTTAGTTCGATAAACTATTTTCCCAACAAATTGAAATTAAATATTTTATTTTTTTTAAATATGCAGAATTAATTACAATCCTAGAATGTGAATTGGGCTTTTTTTTATATTTATTTCAAAATTGCAAATAAATCTAAATTAAAATAAAATTTGTATAATATATTTGCTAATTAAACAATGAGTGTGTAGAAATATCCACTTTATATGAATTTATAAAATAAATTTAATTTGGGTGTTTACTTATAAGATTTTGCATTTAGTTTTACTATTTCAATTTATCTTTTCTAAAAAAATATAATTAATCAAACATTTATTTATTATTTATTATATTATATTATACCAAATTTTAATTTTACTTTCACGTCAATACATACTTATATCACATCAAAAAAAACATTTTAAATTCAAAATTTTACAGTTTTATATTCTTATATAAATCATTCAAAATTGAAAGTATAATGATATTACAAAAATCCAATGTGATATGTGAAATAAATTATACTCATTCCGTCCAAAATCAAAAGTACTTTTTTATTTTTTTTATCATTTTCTTCTATCTCATTCAAATTATTTTTTTCTTATTTTTTAAAAAAGGTAATTATACACTAATATTTAATTAAATTACAAGTATATCATTACAATACAATTACATTATACATTAAGTTGAAAGAGCCAAAATATCTTAAATCTCTTACATACTTCCACTAACTACTAAAATATTATTATTTTTTAATTTACTATAAACTCAAAATGACCCATTTGATTAAGATGGAAGAAGTATTAACTATTTGTTTAATTTGTAATAACATTACATGAATTACAAGTCATAGAGACAACTTTATACTAATAATCTCAATCAAAATTAAAAATGAAAAAAAAAAGGTAAAATAAATGATATTCACTGCTTTTTATATTCGCAATTCCACTGCAAAAATCTGCACATTACAAAAATCCAATGTAGCAGATGAAACAAATTATATTTACTATTTGTTTTTTATTCTTACAAACCTATTACAAAAATCCTATATAACTTTACTTTGAAATCTCATTCCACCCTTCAATATATATATATATATATATATATCATAAAACTTACACATTAAAAAAAAATAAAATAAAATAAAATCGTTTTTCAGTCATGGCTATGGGTAAAATAATTGCATGTCTTCTTGTTGCAATGATATTTTGTGTGATGTTTATAAATGTTGATGCAGTAATATCAGGAAAAATAAAATGTGATTTTCCCAAATTGAAGAAGGAATGTTTCTTGAATAATAAAAATATTGAAAATAAGCAGCAGCAGCAGCAGCCAAGTTTGAAGTGTTGTGACCAACTTAGAAAGCAATATCAATGCAGTTGTGCTTATGGTCATTCAGAAGAGAAGGATTTCTACAATTCTCCTAATGGAGAAAAGCTTTTAAATGCATGTGGAATTGGATCTATTAAATGTCTTCAATAAAATATTATATATATGAATTGTCTAATAAATTGTTATCTTTATTTACTTTGTATTTCTTTCATCAATGAATAAATATTTGAAGTAAAATATTTTTAATAATTAGCATAATATATTCATGTTTATATTAAGGGTGTTAAGTTGGTTTGATTGCATAATCATAATGTGTGGAAATAATATAGTTCTTTTTTTTAATATTGGAAGGTAAAAATATTGTTTGGTTGAAAATATTTCAATTTCAATGTGAATTTAAAATAATTTAAGTTTAGGTATATAAATGCTAATAGTGAATTTGTTTGGATTTAATTTTGAATAGTAACATGTACAAAATTTAAAATAAAAGAAATCTTTGATGAATAGTAAAAAAAAAAAATTTTTAAAAAAAGTGAGTTTTTTATGAATAGTAAGACTATTTAAAAAAAAAAAAAGAAAAAATAAATATACGGCCAAACACAATAAATAAATTAATGATGTACAATGTAAGAGTTTAAAATTTTAGGTAAAATGATCATTCTACGCATTATGCGCTATGGTATCAGAGCCCTAGCTCTCGGATGAGCTTTTAGGTGAAACGATTATTATACACGTTCGACAATAATAATAAATACATAAGATACTTTTTCTCCTTGAGATATATGTACATTGGCAAATTATATATACTTCTTGTATTTTATTATAAATATAAAAACTATTTATGAGTGTGTTTATATGTGAGATTTTGATTTTGAATTTTGATTTTGAATAGTAAAATTTTGAATTGAAATAGTTGTTTGATGTGATATAGATATATATTGATGTGATATTTTGAATGTAAAATTTAATTTAAGTGTAATACTCCCTACGTCCCAAATACCATGTCCACGTTGCCGTTTCTGTCCGTCTCATATACCATGTCATTTTCCTTTTTTGAAAAATGATTACACACTTTAATCTCATTTTATTTTTTTTAATTTTAATTAAACTAATTACTTATCTTAATCTTAATTTATAATTATTTAGATTATAAGATAATTATTTTTACTAATACATTCTTAATTATCTACTAATTACACCCTTCCTAAAACACCGTGTTAGCAGACACGGTATCTGGGACGGAGGGAGTATAATAAATGAAAATTAGGTGATTAATTTGATATTTTTGGAGGAAAAAAATTATTTGAATAGTAAAATGAAAATAAAAATTGCACAAGTATGCATTTTATTTATTTTGTAGAAACTTCTTTTGTTAATTTAAAATATGTTTTCTTCGTTCAAAGACTTGTTATATAATGTGTCCAATTATGCAAGCGCTATACAATAAAATGAATAAAATATTTTAGATAATCGTTTTTATAATAAATAAATAATTAATCAATTCTTTATTTTGTAATTTTTAAAGACAAATTGTAACCAAATTTTTACAAAAATAAAAAATAAAAATAATAATAATAATCTCTAAATAATTTATCAATTATTTATTTATTATTATAGTCAAAGAAGATTATTTAAAACATTACTTTATTTATTTATTTATGTATATAACACTTCACAATTAGGTGCGGCCAACATCAGCTTTGAAAGCACTATACTTAAATTTAATAAAATGAATTTCACACAATAAATGAAATATAATATATTTTGTGTATTTATAATAAAAAATAAATGGATATTATACAATTTATTTTATATTTATTTAATTTATTTACTACCGACTTATTTGATTTTGATTTTTTATTTATATAATATTTTAATACTATGATATTTTGATAAAATAATATTATTTGTATGGACAAATATGCGGATCAAATAATTGTGTTTTTTTATTTTGAGAGTAAAAATAAACACATGTAATCTCCATCATTTTCTATATTATTATTATTTACAAAATATTAATATTAAATTACTATTTAAACATAAACTATAGCAAAACTGTTTAAATATAATTTGTGATAAGTGTTTGAAATGTAATGAAATGATCAATCAAAAATATTAAACATAAGATTTGCAAATGTTTGAATATAGGCTTTGGGCTTGCTTAGCTGGAATTCGGTTTAAACTTTTATAAAAATCCTACAAAAATAAAAAAATCAAAACAAACACAGGGTTTGTTTAGATATGGATTTTTGGAGGTTTTTGGAAATTTGAAAGTTTAGAAAAAATAAAAAGTTAATATTTGATTCGATGTTTTGTGAGAAAAAAAAGTACATTTGATGTGATATTTTAAAAGAAAATGAATAGTACCAAATGATTAATTTAATATTACACTAATAATAAAAAAATATTTCATTATAACTGCACATAAATTATTGCACTAATAATATAATATACACAACAAATTTGAATAATATATAATAATATAATATAAAATACAATATATTATTAATTTTCAACGCAGTAAATATATACATATATATATTATATTAGATTGTACGGTTCCCACAATATATTATATATATTCATGTACTACTTTAAATATTATTCATTGCAATATTATAATATTCTTCATTGTAAGATATATTTTAATAGAAAATGCATTACTCTAGCCTATATATTTGCTAAACATAAGTGCATTATAGAATTTATCATTTTTATATGAACTTATAACATAAATTTTCTAAATATTACATATATTCACCTGTAATGAATTTATATTAATTTTACCTAAATTATAATATCAATTTTACATATCTATATCATAAAAAATCAAAAGTATATAATAGTATTACAAAAATCCAATATGATAAGTGAAATATAATGATATTCTACTTCTTATTTGCTTTAATTTTTAAATATAATACCATTACAAAAATCTATATATTACAAAAACCATATATATATATATATAAAACTTTAGTTTGAAATCCCATTTCACCCTTCAATATATATATATATATATATATCTCATAAAACAACAATACTTATCACTTTATTTTTTTAACAATCCAAAAAAAAAAAAAAAAAAAATTGGTTTGATGTGACTATAAAATACATGTGGAATCAAGCTCATTACATGTACACAATAAATTGAGGTTATATATGAAATGTCTAATAAATTATTTGTTACAATATATATTTCTTTCATGAATGAATAAATTGAATTTTGAGATGAAAGATTGATTTTTAATAATAAGCATAATTTATAATGTTTTTTGTTGCATATTTATTAGTATATGTGAAGATGTTAAGGTGGTTTGATTGCATGATATAGTTATCATGTGTGAAAATAATTTTGTTAATATTCACTTGAACATTAATTTATTGCAAAATGTATTGTTTTTATGTAAATATATTTTTTTAATGTCGGAAGATACAAATATGAAAATTGACATGTATTTATAAAAATAACAAAGTTTTATTTAGTTACAAATATTTAAACTTGAATTTAAAATAATTGAATCTATATATATAATTAATGTATACCCAATAAATTAAATTTAAAAAAAAAAACACACACAAACACACATAAATGCAGAAATATATATATATATATATTCACTTAAAAAATAACCTCCCTTTCAAAATATAATAATAAAATAACCACTAATTTACGTAAAATTCTGATAGAACATAATAGTTTTTAAATAAAGTAGTGACGAAAGTTCAGAAATGTCGAAAGTTTGAACTCATAATTTTATGGTCGTAAATTTACCCCAAAACACCATAACATTCCTTATGGGACAACAGGCTTTGAATTTTGCTTAGTTGGGGTTTCGTTATAAGTTTTTGTTTGAATCGTTTGCATATGTTATTGTAATTTTAAAAGATAAAATATTGCATTTTATAAGAAATTAAAAAAATGGTATGATGATAAAAAAAATTGAAACAAACTTCAAATAAATAATTTTTATCTTGTAAAAGATTTGTTGATATTATCTTATGTAGAAGAATAAATTGATATTGGTTTGCTGAATATTAATGTAATGTATTAAAAATCAAAAGGTGTGTTTGCTAAATATTTTTGGTTTGATGTGACTATAAAAATAAATTTATATATTTTGAAGGTTTCAAAAGCTAATTTTTAATATAAATTCAATATATCAATGTTATTTTCTGAAAAATAAAATTTTTATAACACAAATAAATATATATACATAATTAATCAATAAATTAATTTTTAAATTTCACTTTTTAAAATACTTAGGAAAGCAATTGAAGTAAATAATAAAAAAAAAAAAAAATACAAGGTCACTTGGGTGTTCTAGCTAAGAATAAAAATGGCAAGGGGCAAAAAGAATAATTATAAATCATTGAACATTTGTTATAAATTCTTGTAGCAATATAATATAATTATCCAACACATTTCACCATAAACTAGTAGAAAATAATAACTTTCATAAACTTCACTAATATAAATAAATAAAGAATATGCTGGTTATTTAACCAAATAATAACAGCAATAATACATATCCACAAATATATGAATATATATATATATATATATCAATAAAAATAATAAAAGGGTTAGTTAATCAAACTCAGAGACACACATATCAGCATTTGTTTCTCTTTTCCCTTTCAATTGGTAATCTCAGAGATCACTTGCTTAAACATTCGACTTTATTTCATCTAGTATACAAAACTGAAAATGCTATTCAGAATATACATACATGTTGACACCACATTTTCAGTTTCAAGTCAAAATTCCTCAATCATATTAAGAGCAGAAGGGCAGGGCTAGTCGATTTCGAGAACAACTTTACCTGGAATAAGCCTCTTATCCTTGGCCTCATGGGCATCCCTAGCTTGAGAAATCGGAAATGTCTTCTCCACAGGTACCTTCAGCTTCCCAGCTGCAGATAGCCTCCGAATTTCAGCTAAACCCTCGGCATCAGCTCTCATATAAGTCCAACTGTATTCTGTAAATCATGACACAAAGGATAAGTAGGATGGCACTAGACAACAAAGATTTCAGCAAATGTGGATCGATCAGCTGTTATCCTGTCGAAGGACAAATACTTAGGTGCAGAGACTGCATATAATGTAGAACTGTGCCACAAAATCTAGGAAATCCAGGAAAGAAAGGATTTAACTCTCAGAAAAACTACAAGATTTGAACATCGGAACAAAAGAGAAAATGGATTGGCCACCTGGAACTGTTTTGAGAAATGACACAGTAAGCTTCTCGCGGTGGTTCTGAATGAGATTTTCAGATGGAAGTTTCGTTTTGTAATCGGTATCCTCCAAAGGGTGTTTTTACTACATGGGATCGGTTGGAATTGTTTAAATAACATGCGGAGGTTAAATAATCTCTCATAGTGTATACATGGCCTAAAGGGGTGTCATAAAATAATTAATTAATATGCCACAGCTTGACAGCTAACCATGCACTGAACCAATGGCTAGAAAAATTAAACTCCAAGATCTACTTCTATAAACTCAATGAAAGTTAGAGAGATGTTCAATCCTTGAGAGCTAAGTAGATATCCAAAAACCTAATTATGCTACTCCAATATTGTACAAAGATGCAGTGAATCACAAGTCATTGCGCAAGAAGCAATAACTCCTTGGGAGATTAAACTATTAGTGTTTGTAAAGTTCAAGTTCAAACATAAATTATTTCAGCTATAAACAAAAAAGACAAAACTGGGATGTATAGCGCACCTATTCCATGAGAATATCGATACTGCATTTGTTTCTTCAATAAAACAGCTGTTGACACAGGAATGCCGATTGCTAGTCCATATCTATCACTCAAGGAAGCTGATTCTCCCTGCAAAAGGCAATGCAACCAAAATTTACAGATCATTTCACACAACAGGAATTTTGTTTAGGAAAAGGGAAATGTTGGGGCTCTGTTATACCTGCAGTGTCATGTAATGGCCACCTCTCTTCAAAAGATTGATACCTATTCTTTCTGTGTCAGGTACTCCGACTGTGTCCAATACAGCATCAAAATGTCCTTTAATGGATGCTTCATAATCCTAAAGATGAGATGCATGTGAAGAAGGAAGAAGGCAGATGTGAACAACTGAACATAGACAAGCAATAAATTAAAAACAGGAGTTCAATGAACACAATAGGCAGCAAATAGGCGATGTGGTAATTCACAACCTCAGTTGCAAAGTCAACAGCCTGCTCAGCACCAGCTGCCAAGATACGGTCAATACTTTTCTTTTCACAAGTTGTAGAGACATGACAACCGACAGCCACAGCAAGCTGAATAGCCGAAAAGCCTACAGCTCCTCCCCCGCCTATCACCAACACCCTTTGTCTACAAAGATTTCGGGGAAAAAAGAAACTCAAAAAAGAAAAAAACTGCAAATGACAGGATGTGATTGCACATAATAGGCACAGGTGCTTTACTGTTAATTTACCAATCAACAATCTATTCACATAACATATGATTATGTCTGACTTCTTATTATCACAGCTTTACTTAGCCATATTCAAGTTCCAAATACTTCAGAAGAAAGCATATTCTATGCAGTAGGCTAACACACCATTCAGCATCCAATTTGACTGATTCAATCACATTTATTAGTACCCAAGTGTAGTTAAATACAAATGCACAGCAAGCATGCCAAAATCTGAACTTCGTCTTTGATGATAATGAACCATAAAATTGCTATTTTAGCTATGTTGGCAACAACTAAACATCCAATATGAAGAATCAAGATTCGGCAATATTTCAAAGAAAATGCAAAATTACTGAATTGATATGCCAGTGGTTGTTTAGAATAAGAAATTGAGTATTCATTCATATGCTGTTCACCCTGTGAATCTATTCAGCTGTGTAAATTCAGAATCTGATACTTCCTGCACTTAGAGGTTGCCCTTTGTTTGGTTGCTTAGGTCCATAATTCGATTCTAATGAGGGCGTGCATCCCCATGACTAGTGGCATGCCAGTAAAATAGGTTGAGATAATGATACGACCTTGGCAATAAAGTGCAGTAGGGAGGAGAAAAAAGACAGCATAAATGCTTGAGTATAAGAGATCTGTCATTGATGATTCACACATTGCCAACAGAATTTCTCACAATATTATCATAAGAAAAATGGCATTTAGGCACTCAAAAATTAGGTTTTGCAGAGTAGATTAAGTTCAACAGAATGGGTTAGTTTATTACTTTTGTCATAAAATGGAGTGTTTAAAAAATGCAAGAGACTAGGGTTTAGTGCATTACCAATAAATAGAAAGGGCTAAAAACCTCTGGAGAAAACCTAAAGCTTCAATATAGTAATAAACCCATTGACATTAATAGAACACTATTTATAAGTGAATCATAGAATGTTGCATAAACTTCTAACTGTATAATCTACAAATGAAACAGGTTCAACCCAGAAATAAGTTATAAATCTAGAAGACTTCAAAGTTACACGACTTGAAATGCATGCACAAGTGGCAAATATTAGGAAATATTTCCATTTATCAGTGTTACAACTTACCCCTGTTTTATATTGGCTGTATCTCTAAGTGCACGCCAAGCAGTCAATGCAGGAAAAGGTATAGCACTTGCTTCCTAATGATTACAAAATAAATCTCCAGTCAGAGCTCTGATCAAGAATCCTTATTCCATGGACATTTTTAACCCATGAAAGTGCAAAACGGATGTAAATGATAAAATTTTCAAGTCAAACAACCATATATGATACACTGATGAATTCATACTCCACACATTTATACATCAAGCTCTACAGAATTTCCTAATACAAAGAATCACCAACTAGCTGCCTTCAATTTTCAGAAGATAAGCATGGCTACACTTTGTGTGTATAGAGTAGTGCTAAACAAGAAAAAGGTGTACGAATTTACTCCTGCTTGAAGTTTCCATAAGCATTTGTACTGTACTATACATACCACATGTGAAAGGGATTCTGGTTTTGAGATAAGCTCATCCTCTGCAAGAATTGCATACTCAACATAAGTACCCCTCACTGCAGTAGGATGCAAAGCTCCGTACACTTCTTGCCCAACACTTAGTGAACGGACAGAGCTTCCAACTGCCGCAACTTCGCCACTAATATCACGGCCAAGAATTAGTGGCAGGAGTGGTTCGAATAGTGACCGGCCATAGCCCTCACGCATCTGAAAAGTAAAAGACTTAAATAGCTAACGCAATGCACAAATTCTGAAAACTTAAATACAAGTGAATGTCACAATTGAACTTGCAAGCCACAATCAGACTAATGGAACAGTAATACTACTCTATTTCCTTGCAACCAACAATCAACCAATCATTTCCAAGGAATTCACACACTCAAATAACTAATATTCAATAGCATTGCAATTCCACATGTCAACAACAAAATTAAGCAGATATTTTTGGATTACGTATAGTTGAAATAATTGAACATTAGCCAGATAGTAGTTACCGGTATGTAATCCTGGAATGATTCGTACAAATCACCATACAAGGCAAGATTCAAAATGAACTAAATTAAATAAATAAAATCACTCACTCTGCAGTCAAGAGGATTCACAGAGACAGCACGAGCACGGACGAGGACCTCATTAGGCTTGAGATCGGGCACATTCAAATTATCACGGAATTCCAGAACCTCAGGCCCGCCGAACCGCGGTAATAACACTCCCTTGCAGCTCGTCACGAAACTTCTCTGACACGAATAGCGCAGTCCATTGCCGATCAACACTCTTTTGGTAATTCGCTGCAATTGAAACGGCATGATCGAGGAGAAGCTGAATTGAACGCAACTACTACCTCTTTGAGTTTCGTTAGATGCGTTTCTGCTCCAAAAAAGCTGTTTAAATGCAAAGGGCAGGGAGAAGAACTACGTGTAGGTTTTGCAATCCGCAGAGAGTAAACTAGACTATGGTTATCGAATTTTCATTTAGGGTGTATTTGTCAAATTAGGCTATTGCTATTAGTTGGTTTTACTAGTTTATTCGTTACTTGTTTATATTAAAGGATATTTATATATTAATTTTTAAGATATTTAATTGTATTCTATTCATTTTGTTTTAAAATTTTTTATTATTAATTAGTAAAAATTATAAAAATATTACAAAATATTTATTTTATTTTTTTAGATTTAAAATAGATTTGATAACAATCTATCAATTTTCATTTTTTTTTTATAGTAATTATACTATCTATCTAACATTATAAATACCCTTCTAATTTACAATATATTATCATTACCAGTCTTTTTATCTTTATTTTTATTTTATTCCAATATAATACTAATATTCCTAAAATCCCGTACATAAACAAAATGGATAGATAAATTGGGGACGGAGGAGGGAGTATTAATTATTATTTAATAATTTTTAATGTAAAATTTACATGATAAAAATAATTAATATAATAAAAAATATATATCAAAAAAATGGTTGTTTGGGACGCCCAGTCACCTTCCAAGTCATTCTATTATTTTGCATTAAAATTGATAAATTTTCATTTAAATTGATCAAAATTGATAAAACTTTTTGAATACAATCAAAACCAAAACTAAAATTGATAATTATAATATTGAATAAGACCAAAAATATATTTATTTTATTTTTTATTTTATTTTTTATTTTTTGGCTCTAAATAAGTATTTTTGTCGTATTAACGGGAGTATAAAAAATGAGCATTATATCTAATTCTTTCTGCTTAATTTCATTCTGGAAATTAAATCTGAAATCAAACAAACACTTCTCAGACTCAACTACAGAAAACGAAATTGAATTGAGATTAGGATTTGAATTTCCCTGTTCGTCGTCTCAAATTTCAGAAACGGATTCCATCCAAGAAATTAAGTTTCCTGCTTGTCGATTTCTAAGTCAGACGAAGACGACGATCAACGACAATACCAGCGAACGCGGCGGCGGTCGGCAGCAAACAACGGAGGGCGGTTGAATAGCGGCGAACTCCAGCGGCAATCGGACCCGAACGAGCAGTTCCAGGCTCCGGCCATCTACACCGAAACAACAACGGACGGACTGGACAGCAGGTATTCCGATCACCTTCTCCAAACTCTTCCGATCATGTCGATCTTCTTTCACGGGCGTTAGGGACGCGACGTTCGGCTCGGTCATGGTGCAAAATGGCCAGAGGTAATCACGTCTCAAAATTACAGGTCAGCTCATCACTTCAAGCCGACACCTACCGAAATCGGCACTCGAAAAAGCTTCTCACTCAGCTGAAAAACTGATAGGAACTCGCCCAAGAAACCTCTTTCTCTCACTCGCTCTCTCACTCCAAACCCTCAATCTCTGTATCTAATAAACTACCTCAAAACTAATCTAATCAACTAATGGGTTTAGGGTTAAAAATTTGGGATTGGGTAAAGGATTAATGGGTTTGGGCTAAAGGAATGCGCCGACCCGGTGGATCGATCTAAAGAGTGGGCCAACTAATTATTTATCGAGAGACTTGTTAGATTAGGTCTTGGACAGCTAAAATTTTCAGCAATCTCCACCTATTTTGGTCCCGATTTAACGAAATCTAAAAAACATATTTACTAGATATAGACCTAGCTTGCACCAATGGATTTCATCATCGTCTTTTGTCCTTCGCTACTTCTATGAACAACGTTATGCAGAAAAAAAATCACACGTAGAACACATAAGTCCTAACATGCACCTAGATTGATAATTTAATAATCTAGCACGTAGTACACATAAGCTATTACAAAAACAATCATACAAGCAAGTTTAAATATATTCAACACAATGAACCTACATATTCTAAACGAACAAACAAGCTACTACACAATCCACCAACATACATGCATATTCACAAATAGAACGCTACAACATATTGAATACAAAACTTAGAATTACTTAACAAGAGCTCCACCTTATTTGATATCAACTACAAAATACATAGGCACACAGAACAGCAAAGACACATTACTCTATACCTCAAACACGCAACTCTACAGGTCAGATACACAAATCTCCAACTTAGATACACTACTCTACAACTCAGACACGCTACTTTACAACTTAGATGCACTACTCTATAAACTTAGACACAGTATTCTATAGTTTAGACATACTACTCTACAGCTTAAGTACACGGTTCTACAATTCAAACATGCAGCCATACAACCTAAGCATGGAGTCCTACAGTCTAAGTATAAAGTCCTACAGTCTAAGCGCAAAGTCCTACAGCCTAAGCATAAAGTCCTACAGCCTAAACACGATGTCCTACAACCTAAGCATAAAGCCCTACAGCCGAAGCACAAAGTCCAATAGTTTAAACACTAAGTCCTACAGCCTAAGCACAAGTTCTACAGGCTAAGCACAGAGTCATACGGTCTAAGCACAAATAGCTCACAAACTAAACGCAAATATACAGGCTCGTTGACCACAAACAATCAAATAAGGAGATAATATGCTTTAATCAAACAAAACAACTAGAGCATATAAATATGTAATCCAAGTAACAAATATGATCACCAAATATCAATACTAGTCGCTATCACATATAGAACATTTAAAGATTACATCAGCAAGACAATCCACATAATAGAATCACATTAGAAAGTCAATCTACATAATGTCAACTAAACAATCAAATTGCAAAGATATCAAAGAATATATGCAACTCATCATATAGCAAACAACATCATGCATCAAAGTATTTCTAAGTTTCTACAATTAGTTCTAATTTTAGCTTCCCATGCTTATTTTCAACTAATTCTCACAAGAAACATGCAATTTGATTTTCATACTTGGCATCTTATTATTCACAAAGAATCTATAGATAAGAAACTAAATCAATCACATAGTATACAAATAAAAAATCTAATACGCGCATTTCAATTATTTCACCAAGGAAACACATAATGCAACAAAAATCATTTTATTTTGATTATCCTCCAATTTACAATTCTTTTTAGTCATTTTCCAAATAATATCTAACATTCATTTTCTATCTCACATGGAAATATCAACATGCATCCAACAATTGACTATAACAACTCAACTTCTCAAGACTAACAGAAACATAGCCCAAGAAACTACATAGTAGAAATACTAATTTCCAAAAAAAATTCACGAAGAAATACAATAAATTACGAAAAATTCTAAGATTATTCAATCTAATCACCAATAAATGCATAGTCAATCAACACAAGAAAATCAGCATATTATCAAACCACAATTTCATCAAGAATCATAATATACCGAAAATAAAGGGAATAGAGTTTAGCATTTTACCAATATTCGAGTCCTACCAAACTCGAATTAAACTTTCTTTCAATTTCATAATTGGTTGATCACCTAGGGTTCTGATACCACTATTGTGAATTTATTCTCGAATCTTTTGAATTTATCAAACAAACATTGTATACAAAAATACGAATTAATTAATAGCAGAAACATAAATTATAATAAAAATAGTGACAAAATGACGTGGAAATCCGTAACAGCTATTTTTCGCGGACGTTCTGGGTATTTTGGGTAAAAATCCCTTGTCGCGACCACAGGTGATAAAATTTCTAGCTACAAATCCTGATTTTTTTAAAGTTTAATAATTGTACTCTTAATGAACCAGAACTATATTATCCTCAAATGGCTAATCTATTTGATACTTATCAAATGAAGTTGAAGTAGAAGTGAGAATCGGACTAGTGAAGCTAGTAAGAGTAGATACTATTATAGCAACGAAAAAGATGACATCGATGATACTATTCCACCTACATAATATTATTAGAATATTATCAAATTTAATTTTGAAATTAGATTATGATTATATGAATAATCAATTTTACTATTAAAAAAATTAAAAATAATTATTTTGGTTCTAGTGTAAGAAAAGACCGCGAAAATTTCTAAAATAATTTGTACAGCAAATGTTGCGGAATTTTGCGGCAATTTGATTTCAAAGTGATAACCGCAACAATTTGTTGCGGAAAACCGAAGACCACAACAACTTTTTGCAAAATTCCGCAACAATATGTCATTAATTCCTGCCTGCGGCAGACTGCATTATTGCGGTCTTTCGCAACAATATCAAATACCCACATAAGATCTGTCGCGGAAAGAATTCCGCGACATTTGCACAGTAATTTATTAAAATTGTTGCGGGTTGCGGCCACCGGCTACAATTTATTCCACGGCATTATTGTATCTTTCTAGTAGTGTCGAACATATCCTATTAATATTATTTCTTTATATATATGATAGTAGTATTTTTGTCAGGTCCAAATATAATGATCTATTTTTTCACGAAAATTCATAAATATTTTATTTTAATAATAGAGGTGATAGTTTTATATATGAAAATTATTTTTTCTTTATATTTTAATCTAGTATAACATCAGTAATGATATTAATGTTAATTTAGTATGTTTATGGATGTGTGTATTATGTGTTTAATTTGTAGTACGTAATTTGTAATGGAATATGCATCCAATTTGATTTCTTCTTAATTCGACATGGTGACAGCTACATACGTCGTCTATCGGTGCCTTTCTATGCATTTCCTTTCATGCTTTCATCATTATGACGACATAAATTATTTCATGCATTCTAATGCTATATATGCTGCCTCATTAAATGCCCAAAATAGCTCATCATGCCGAGTCCGGGTTTGCAAAATTGGACCAAATATAAATAAATATTTTATATAAAAAATAACTTTTGAATTTATTGTAATATACTCCCTAAATCCCTCCGTCCAATTTAAAGGAGGTATCTTAGAATTTTAAAATAAATTAAAAAATAATAGTATTTTATTAATTTGTGAAAGTATGTAAATTTTGATATATATATATATTTACTTTATGTATAATTGTAGATGTGTAACATAATTTAAATAAAAAATAAGAGTATTTTGACTTTATATCATTGTATGATTATTTTTATTAAAAAGATAAAATTAATGCATTTGAATGAGACCGGTGAAAATGATAAATTAATACTTGCGACGAAAAAGTAAATATTTTAAAAATATATAACGATAAATAAGACTAAAGAGTTTAAACAATGTGGACGCAAAAGCCAACATTAAATTTTCTATTGAATTTCATGCAAACAGCATGCATCACGTCCGATGCCACCACACCCTTCGTCCGTGACACGTGGCATTTCATATCCAACTAATAATAATATTAATTAAATTTAAAAAGTCTCATTTGAGTGTCTATATATATATAGCACAAATTTAGCACGTAAACATTCAAAATATATATATATAAATAAATTAAAAAAAAAAAATCATGTCTCCATCTCCACTGCTGCTCTTCTCATCAACGCTAATTTTGCTGATCACCGTCTCCCACCGGTCCGCAGCCAAAGCCGACGGCGGCGACGACGGCAGCAACAATAACTACGGCGACGGAATCACGGCAGCGCCGCCCAACGCTTGCAGCAACTGCACTATTTGCCAGTATCCCTGCCACCCTCCGCCGTCGGATTCCGACGCTGCCCCACCGCCGCCGCCTGTAGACCAAGCCAACTGCCCGCCAGCCAATCCCATCGTATGCTGCGGCGGCGGCGGCGGCGGTGGCGGAACCGGCCAAAGTTATACCCCGCCGACAAGTTATTATCCTTACAATAATTACTCCATGGCGGCGGCGCCGCCGCAGCCGATGAAACCCTTTGGCTTTTATGCTGCCACGTGGCTTGGCCTTTGGAGTGTTTTTTTATTCAGTTATTATTTTTTGTTTTTTTGAGTAATACGAAGGGAAGAGGCTTGTCGATGTCTTTGTACTACAAGAAATATATAGAGAGATGAATTATTATATAATTGTGAATATATATATATATATTTATATGTTCAGATTCTATGGAAACTGAGAGCAATGAACAAAGTGCTTCTCGTGTTTAATTTTTTATTAATTTATAATAAATTGTAGTTACATGCATTTTAGTTTTCAAACTCAAAATATATGTGAATTTGATTGATTAAATTTTAAGCAGTAACTTTGGCTGTTACATAAATTATATACCAAGAAATAAATGAGTAGCTAGCTTGCTAGGGTTTGAGATAAAAACAAAAAACAAGTAAAACAATTAGGAGATAATGGAGATAGATTTCACAAATTTAAAAGAAGATTACAACATATATTTTTGAAAATTTTGTTTACATGTTTTGTTTTGAAATGAATTGTTGATTTGAATTTTAGTTAGATAGTATTTTAAAAAATTTGATTTGTGGGGTCATTGATTGAAATTGATTTGAAAGAAGATGATGATTTTAGTTTTTGTTTAAATATTTTGATGCGATATTTATAAGAAAAAACTAATACATTTTTATTGAGAATCAAATAAGTAGTACTCCATCCTACTCTTTTGAAATAAGTCTTTGAGATTTTATAGTAGATCAAAAAATAATAGTATTATATTCGTTAGTAGAAGTACATAAGAGATTTTGATATTTTTATCTTTAACATTTTTTATAAAGTAATTGTACTTGTAAGGCTATGTTTGTAATTTAAGTAAAAGTTAAGGCTATTTTGGTATTATGGTAGGATTACTTTTTTTCTAAAATATAAAATAGATACTTTAAAATAGGACCATAAAAATGGTAAAAATGATTCTTTGAATTAGAACTGATGGAATATTGATTTTCATTTGATCTTTGTAGAAATAGATTTGGTGTAACATAATTTATTTTTTTTTGTAGCGTCGTCCCTTTAACTTTTAAATTGAAAATGACCAAATTGATGATTTGCACTAAGAACATGAATAATATTTTGAAGTTTTGGCATGATCTCGAATAACTTCTCTTTGATTTCAACATATTTTGGAGTTTTGATCTTTTCAGCAACTTAAAATATATTCAAAAAAATTATTAATTTCATTAATTTATCAATCAATATTAGATTATTTATCTAAATTAGTGATTTTCAATGAATAAAGCTTTGAATAATACAGAAGTCTAAAGAGATTAATTGTTTGGCAAAGAAACTTATTTATTGGGGAGAGGTGGTCTTTGTTTTTTTTTTTTTTTTTTCGAACGAGATCACATAGCGCATTCCAGTCGATGAGAAGATGTAATGATATGTCCTTTTTAATAAGATGTTTCATTTTAACTTTTTTTTTTTTTTTTGTTTTGAAAAGATTTAATTATATATATTTAATATCTACAATTTAATAATAACAATAATAATAATAATAATAATAATAATAATAATAATAATAAATTGATTGATTTGTAGGTCTGATGACATTTAAGTTCAAGTGTTGTGTGGAAGCAAAGTTTAGGTGCAAAAACGACAATACAACTATTTATGCTTCTTTCATGTCAGTCTTCCTAACTTTAAGTGGAAATCATGTAATCAAAAAGCCATATCTTACTTAGATTGCGACTGTTTCTTTGCATTTTACTCTAAAACTATACTTTCCAATTTTTATTAAAAAACACCATTCGGTAAATAGTCCAATAATGACTAACAAAGATTATTCTTTAATTTATTCGAAAGCAAATTCTTTTTTAATTAAAAAAAATCAATCTTCACATTGACTCAGAAACTTCACATATAACCCATTTCTTCCCCAAATTTCTCAAACCCTGGAATGAAATAAGTATTGAAGAAGTTTAATCTGGTTCAGTTCTTGTGCAGATTTTGGAGGTTTCTCATGATAGAAAGGTTAGCTTTCATTTCCATTCTTGATTGATTATTTACCAGAATTAAATTCTCAGAGTTAAATTTTGGGGTTGGTGAGGAAACTCTGTTCTTTGGTGTTTATGAGTGTTTTCATCCATGGCTAATTGGGTAAATATTCTTAAATTCAATACATTTGTTCTTGAACTTATTTTTGGTTATTTCAATTTAAGTTTGTTTAAGCTAATTTCTTCTTTACTTAGTCAATTCAAGATTATGCCTTCGATCAATGTAGTATCTTTTTACATTTATATACATAAATTGTTTCGAGCCATCGTTTACTTCATCTAATATGGTATCGGAGGTGCCCCGGAATATACATTCTGTAGTTTCTGATCCTGCAATGCCCGGACAATACGACAATACTTCATTCTTCGGTACGCCACATTACAATGTCATCCATCCGCAGCTCCTCGCGTCAAATCTTGATTTACCTTTTGCTTCGTTGTCTGAATTTCATCATCCTCGCTCGGCGCCTACATCAAGTATTACAACTTCCCTTATTCCATTACATTCTAGTCGACAAAATTCACTGAATCGCCGATATATATGCAGACAGATGCTCGTGGAACACATCCTATTTTCAGTCATTTGGCGCTCGTCGAAGTGAAATTATTACCGATCCTAATTCAAGACAACACACCAATCTTTACTTTAGAGTTTTTCCGGAAGATGTAATTATAATCTAACCTCTTCTTTTTCATTTTTTTGTTATTTCGACTATGCATGAATTTCTAAAATGCTTGACTAGAATGCCTTCTTAGGAAGTTGCTATACTCGAGATTCCCAGCTATGTCGAACTTAGAAATTCCTTCGATCCCATGTCTTATGAGGTAATATTAGAGTCTCGTTTTGTTGCAGATTTTTATTAGTTTAAACTTTTAGGTGAGACGATCATTTAATTTAAAATACCTTCGTTTTGATGTCATGTTGTAGACAGAACTGTCCGAGGAATTCGTTCGTAATAACTTAAAAACAAAGAGCTTTACTTCCATGTCGACTCGTCTTCTTCGTCGCGATCCGCCGGAAATAAATTTGTGTGTCATATGCCAGGTATCGTATCGTAATATCATGTTGTCCAGTTGTTCAAATCATGTTGTAATATCATCGATATATGGCAATGTTTGTTCGATGGCAGGGAGATTATGAAAATGAAGAATGCATAGGACAGCTGGATTGCAGACATGAATACCATGAACAATGCATATCGAAGTGGCTTCTTGTGAAGAATACATGTCCTGTCTGCAAATCTGCAGCTTTGAGCGTGAAGAAGACGACAGTTTTGCGAATATCCGAGGCAGAGGAGAAACCTGCATAATCCTAATTATTATGCTAAAACGAACACGAGTTTGGTTTTATTATTATTTTTTTACAATGCAATTCTTATTTTCTTTTTACAAAAATACACTTTTTAAGTTAAAATTTAACCATGTGCCAATTCCAAATATGTTGCCTTGGCCATGGGATTTCTCGTCATTGTAACGGTCAAATGATTGAATATAGTAATACTCAACTTTATCTTTACTTGCGTTTCCAATTTTATTTTTAACGATTTCATTTTTAAAAAATATATAAGGTACATTTCTTTTGCAAAATTTTTTCAAATTTTACTATTTGGATTATACGTTTTTCGAAAAAAATATATTTTTTCTTCTCACAAAACATCTCATTAAATATTATTTTCATATCAAACTCAAATCAATTTTTTTCCAAACTCGTCAAAAGAAACATGTATATTTATTTTTATTTTAAAAAATAAACCTATTATGTATTGACAATATTTAACGAATGTGCTTAAAATATTACTATGAGAGAAAAATTTCAATATTATAATTATCAATTTTGTTGCATTCAATATTATAATTATCAATTTTGGTCTCATTCAAAAGTTTTTATCAATGTTAGTCCCAAAATGGTTGATTGGAACTGAACACAGCCAGCTGTGTTGATTACGGCCCGTGTTCTTAACACAGTCGTTGTTTATGACCATATTCTCAACGCAACCATGTTCTAGGTTAGGTTCACGACCCTGTTCTCAACACAGTCATGTTTTAAGTCATGTTCACGACCATGTTTTCCATATAATCATATTGTAGGTAATATTTATTATTATTTTTACTTCTCGATTAAAATTATTTGATATATATATTTATAATTCAAAAAAAAATAAAATAAAATAAAATAAAATAAAAATTTTTTAAAATAATTTAATACTAAAGAAGTATGTGTCAGTACAAAAAAAAAATTATAGTTCTAAAAATAAGAACAATCAAATATTGACGATAGTCCGTAGTGATGACGGTCAGTAGTAGTCCCGACTATAAAGAGAATTGTAGGATAAACAAATGTAAAGATAAATTTGATTTAGAATTAATGTTCTATTTTATATTTAATTTTTTTAAATAAATAAATAATATAATTTATATTGTATAAAAATATAAATAAATTTATCATAATTATTAAAATATTCGGGTTCGAGTCCGGGTGAGGCGGGTTTATAGTAAAACCTGTAACCCGCTCCGAACCCGGCCGGGTCTAAAACTCAAAATTCATAACCGGCTCCGAACCAAATTTTTTAGACCCGAACCCGCCCCATTAAGACCGGGCCTGGGGCAGGTCCGGACTAACCCGCCCAATTTGACATCCCTAAGAAAATGTACTACCTCCATCCGACTTAAATAGTTTACTTTTCTCTTTTTTTTAATAGTAATTATTATATTAAAATTTAGTATTAATTAAGAAAAAAATGACAAAATATTTCTATTAGTATTTTAGAATAATATTTGTACAAAAAATTATATAAAAATATTTTTAATATTAAGTAAAAAAAAAAAAAAATTGTAACCATTGTAAGTATTTGAGGGTTTTGAAGCAAAAGAAAAAAAGTAGAACCAAGAGGTCCAAGCCCAATTTTATCATTAGCCCATGAACAAAAAGAAAAAGATCCAAAACCAAAACCCTAAACCAATAACCCGCGCCCACGCCCATGATCCGAATAAACCACAGAAACTAACCCAATCCTATGTTCGTTCTCTCTCACGATTGCGCCATCAACGAGCGCGATCGAGCAGGGAGAGTAGGCACCTCTCCGGCGCCGGTCAACCTCGATTCCGGCGATATAGGCGAGAGAGAGAGAGAGGAAGTTTGTGCTCGCGCGAGAGAGTGTTGTGCAGTGAGCAGCAGGGATTGGATTCATCATCCGGTGACGCGCACGAGCAGTGGCGAAATAGGCTCGATTAGTGAGTGGCAAGCAGTGGTGGAAAGCTCTGTCAACGCTCGGCGTGGATTACCGGCTGTTTTCATCGTTTATTTTGGTATATGTTTTCATGTGTGGCTGTTCATGCGCTTATGTGATCTTGACATTAATTTTACTGTCTTGTGTTTCAGTTTCGTAAGAGTTCTATAAATTTAGTTGTTCGGAGTCAAATTAAATCGAACTAAGCTAGGTTTTGTCCTTGTACACAACAAGCTACCTGAGAGAGTGAAACCATTTCATTTTTTACATGATTTTCCTACTCGATTTCTAATAGACTTGAATTAAAATAAACTTTATGCTTGTTATCTTTTGATACACTGCAAAACCTTCTATATGATTGCGATCATGATTTTAACGGTATACCAAATTAGAAGAATTTGGCAGTCTGACTGGGCACCTCACTTCATTAATATCCATTTGGACCAATCAAATTAGCTCAAAACTGAACTTAATTTGCCAATTATGAAGAATTTAGTTTTGCGTTATTAAATAGAATGCTCATCCAATGACAGCTTGAGCTGAGAAGCTAATTGTGTAAACAAATTGGGAAATTATGATGCAATTAACCTGTATAGAAATTGATTGTTGAGTGATCATCTACTATGAGGTTAATTCTTCTTTTCAGGTGATATTATTTTACTGATATCTTCATATTTTTTTTTTTTTGTTTCAACTCATACATATATAAATGAGTTGCTATGTGTTTTGAACTAGATATTAACATAATCTTGGATGGTTATATGTTCTTCATTTATATTTCAGTGTCTAAATTGTTACTTGTGGACCCGAAGCGTATCATTGAGCACTTTTTGTACCGGAACAGGTCCTCACCATGGATGGTATGTGGAATTTTATATTTCAAGCATTTTTTTAATAAAAAATCATTTCATAATTTTTTGGATATTCCAAGTTGAAAGATTAAATGGCAGAAGTGACATTCTTTGTAAGAATTATCCAACAAATTCTGTTAAGAGTTAACAATTGTAGTGAAATGTGGTTTGCAAAAGTAGTGAGTTGTTTTCCTTTATACATGTGTTTCAGTGGATTCTAAACCTACAATGGAGGAAACTATATTGGTGGGTGATGATCTCATGACGGGACCGCCCTCACCCATCATTCCACCTGAAATAGCATCTCATGTACTAGAAGGTGTTAATCTATGCGATGGAATTCTGCGGAATCTGTTTTTGTGTAAGTCTTCCTCCTTTGTCTTCTGGGAATAGAAATGGCATCAGGATGAGACACTAATTTCCAGAGGACAAATTCTTATTTAATTTCATTGCTCTTGTATCATAGGTCTTCAAATTAATGATATTGAGCCATTTTGTCAAGATGAAATTGCATTATACAAACAGTGTGCAGAGAGAAGGGTAAACTTGGATTCTTGATACTGTGTTCTCAATCTTCCGTTCAAAGGAAAAAATAAAAATTCTTGCCCTCACTCAATGGAAGGATCTTCAATGTATAGGATAATCAATTGAGACAACGGCTTCAAGATAGTGAACGGAAATTAGGGATGTCAATGCCTTTGGAACAAGCAAAGGAAAGATATAAGAGCTTAGAAGCAGAAGCATCATTGTTGGAAAGGTATGTATCATTAGCTATGATTAAATGTCATCATATAAGATTAAATCACATTAATTGAAATTCATGAGTATAATTTCACTAGCTTCAAGATGAGTACATTGTGCTGATTCTTATTATTAGGCAGAATCCTGTTACATATTTTAGAATGGTTTCAGGAAGATGACAAAATATCTTCTCTGAATAAATTTGTTATGCATATGATTAACTTGGTATTTTTGTCGTTAATATGTATTATTTATAAATGTGCAACAGGCTTCTTATTTACTAGCCGTGCCATTATCACGCCAATTCTTGAAGGAATAGCTAAACCAGTCAGTTTATTTACCGTAGATGAATTAAGGAACCGCAGGAGCCATTGTTGTTAAAGTCTTATCTGCACCACCTATTCATCTAGATGCAATTTAGCCCATCTGCCTTGCATACGAAATGATTGGATTTCACTCGGAAATTGGCATTTAAATTCAAATTTTAATTGAGCTCAATGTTTATCTGTCTACTCTTCGTCATATAGGCGCCTGATTTTGGCAAGTGGAGTTGAAGGCGTGGAAGGATTTCGCCAAAGATGGAGTCTGCACGGTCGCCTAACTGATACAAAGTAATGTTTATATTTTTCTAAAGCATAAGCATTACTGCATTCATACAAATCCTACATCTTTGGCCACTTTGCTGATGATGTTAATGACACAACAACGAAACTACTGCGTAGGAATCGACAGGATGCCTTGAAGCAAGGATTGGAAAACCGAAAGGACGAGTCAATTGGCGAATCGACCAACAAGAAGAGATGGTTCTTTTGGTAATGACAACATTCTTTTATCACATCTTTCTCCTCTTCTTGAGATGCCTTGATGAAATTATTATTAGATAATATAAAGATGCACGTGCCTTGATGAAATTATTATAGTATTATATTTAAAAATTTATTATTATAGTTAAATGTAAAAATTAAAAAATAAAGGAAATTTAATTATAAAGATCTTAGTTTTGATTAGGGAGTCCATAAAAGGTTAGGAACAACTTGGAAGTACACATCTTTATAGTTCTAACTAGCAATTATGTCACCAATGTCAAAATAAATCATGTATAAATCATTACTGTTGGAACAACAAAAAACTTTATTCATGTTTTTAGGCAAAAGATTTGGGGTGTGTTTGGTTGTAATTTTAAATTCATTAAAATACTATTTAAATAAAATTTCAAATCGTGACGAGGGGCTCTATTATTCTTGTTGTGGAGAATTTATGATATATTATACTTCTTAAAAGTGTTACGGTGGAATAATTCACAAGTATGATTTGTATGTTCATTATTATAGTATGTTTTCAATATAATTAATAAGTATAGTAAATAATTTTTTACTTAATCTCAGATTTTAATCGACTATAGTAAATAAATAAATTAAATATAATAACATAGGATAATTTACATAATAAATGAAAACCACATAATTAGGTACACATTGTGTAGGCTATTATCATGCATTGCATGTGAACGTCTAACGCTCTGAATACCAATCCACACAGTATTACAATTACTTACCATTTCCAATCTATCATGCAAAAATAGCAAAATTCCTATCAAAGATCGAAGATTTTTTTATTCCCAAAAAAAAAAAAAAAAATTGATCACAAAAACAAAAATTAAATTTTTTTAGTCGGTAACCCTAAAGACCAAAATAGACCCAAAATAAGAATAACTGCAATTTTAAAAACAAAAAAATAAAAAGCCTTATTTGAAGCTCTAAACAATCTTTTAGATGGCCGGCGCATAGTAAAGCTATTACTTTGACTGGTATTTTCATATTAAATGCGCAATTTTCATTAATTCCGAGCATAAATACAAGAAGGCGAAAATAAAGTGAATGAATCAACAATATATATATATATATATTTATGACGTGGGAAAAACTGCTATCTGAAAGGGCGCACCGATAAATTCTAGCTGAATCTAATACCCTACAAATTAGATAATCACACTAGACGAACCATATATGACAGATGAACTGAGGTTCAATCATTTAATGGTCATATGTAGATTGTCACCAGCAGAGTATACGTATAATCATAGTAACAATTCATTTAGGTTCAATTAATCATAGGTTCAATTCCTCAGGAAAAATACTTCATACTATTTTCGTCCATCTAATTTCAAACTATCTCTTTCATTTTTAAAAATAAAAAATAAAAAAATCATACGTTAATATCAAAATACCTTTAACTTTAATTAGAAAATATCTTTTTTTGAGACGGACAAAAATGTAAAATAGCATACTTCTTATGAGACGGAAGGAGTATCTTTCTTTTTAAAATTTTCGCGTCCAAATGAACTATTTTTACATAATTTGGGATTGCAAAACAAAGCCAACATAGAGTTGGGGAAAAGCACGAAGGATGATTAAGACGAGGGAAAAGGGGAAATAAAAAAATTTAGTAGTAGGGCAGAGTTGGTGGCTCCTCCACGTGCAATAATTTGATTACCGGACCCGACCCGACCTGACCCAGCCCATGTACGTACGGCCGGAGAAGGAATTAATGAATGAAGAAATAAATTAAATTTTTTGGGATCATTGAAAATTAGACCTAAAAAAAACCATAACAACACAAAAACCACAGACAGTGACATTGCCTGATTTTATTTATTTATTTATTAATTAATTAATAGGTCAGAATCTTTGGCTTTTTGTTTACATTTAAAAGATATATTGGAAGAGATATTTGATTTATTTTTCAGAGGTATCCTTGAATTGAATTGAATGAATGTGAGTTTGTTCTTCACACCACATGCACATGCATATGCACATGCTTGCTGCTTCCAGTCACCACTAGTTTCTTTATTACTATATTATTATTTATTATTAATTATATATATACTTTAATGAATTTATTCTATTGCGTGACGATAAAATCTCCTTCACATGATCATAATGGAAAATCCTTTTATTAATTAATTCATGGGATATTTTGGTTAATTAGTTAATTATTATAAACATGACACGACAGGAAACGGAAGCATCTTTAATAATAATAATAATCATAATAATAATAATAATAATAATAAATGGTTTAGTGAGACAGAAGCTGCGCTGCTTGTTTGGCACAACCTTTGAACTTTGCACTAATCATTATTAGTGTCTCCCTCCCACCCTAAGCACTATATATATATATATATATATATTATAGAGACAGATATATATATATAGAGAGAGAGAGAGAGAGAGCATGCACTCAGTTTATATTTTGCCACGAATTATTACATTTTTAATTATTTTAATTTGATATATTAATCTTTTAAATTTAATAATAGAGAAGCACTAGATCAAATCATTAGTATATGAGTATGTTTAAATTTTGATACTACTTACTTATGCATTTATACTATCAGGTTTGTTTTTTTTTTTTTTTTTTTCTGATTATAGTTTGAAGAATGTTTGTATTTTTTTAAAAAAATATATGTTATAATAAGTTATTTATCAAATATAATTTTAACAAATTATACAATGTAGAGGTTAGAGAGAGAGAGAGAGCATGTGGGGATGAGGGTGAGAGTTGGGAGACAAAGTAAAGAGGAAGGTGGGGGCTAAGAACACAGTGCACATGGGAGGGTGGACATTTAATTTTATTATTTTATACATCTAATCCTAATATATAATGTTAGTGTATATATATATATATATATTATACAGTACAAAATAATATCTATAAATATATGATTTTACGAAATTGCATCAAATTTTATATATTTTAAAATTGCATCAATTTTTTTTAATAATTTAATAAACTTAGCATTTAACTTCATCGATCGTCCTTATTTAGCAGGATTTGATTTGCACACGTCCCAAGTACAAAAGAGTTTAAAAAAATATATTATAAATTCTTAAAATTTAACATATACTCATTTATTTTTTATATTCAGCTTCAAGAAACAGTAAATATACATAGAAATAGTTGTTTTTCTCTGGGTTTTTTTTTGCTGTTTTTTAGGTTAAATATAAAATAAATGAATATATTTGTAATTTTAGGAGTTTAAAATTTGAGATTATGAAACTTATTCGCAATTTGGACGCGTATAGGTCAAACATTGTTAAATAAGGATGGTCGAAGATATTATACGAATAATTTATGAAACCACGAAGAAATTTGACACAGTTTTCAAAATATGAGAGATTTGGCGCAATTTCATAAAACCACAAATAAATTTTGTACAATTTTGTCGTGTATATATATATATATTATAGATGTGTATATATATATATTATAGATGGATGCCCTTTTAATTTTCTTACACAGCTCATTTGTCCATATGTAATCTCTTTGAGGAGTAGTTTTCAACACTAATATGTATTTATATATGTATTCATATGCATACATTTTTGTATCTATAGCTGTGTGTGTAGAGCTATAGTATGGAATTTTCATGATTTTTTTTTTTCTTCTAAAGAATTTCAAATCAACAATATTATCTCATCCAACACAATTTTTACATCATAAACTTCAAATTTTAAGATAAACCAACATTGAAACAATAGTTGTGTTTTTGTTTGTGAGGTTTGTGTTTTTTTAATAGCAATTTTTGAAGTGAAATAATGGTTTGATATAATATAAATATATATTAATATAATATTTATGATGTAAAATTAATTTTTGATGTAATATAAAAAAAAATAGAAAAACAGATATTTATTGGAACAATTTTATCAAAACTCTTAGAAAATCCTACAATCAAACACAAACTAGATGTATTTAAAATTGATCTCTATTTTATATATACAAAAAAATATATATTATTTTTACATACTCTTTCAATTATATTAATATATTTTGTCATTCAATATTATTATTTATTCACTCTTTTATTAAGTAAAACTATTTTTGTACTTGATGGAATCTTCTTGAATCTGTAAAAATAATTAAAATGTAATTTATTTTTTATTAAGCCGAAAGAATAATGTTAAACTATTTTTGTACTTGATGGTACCTACTTCTTGAATATGTAAAACTAATTATTAAAATGTAATTTACTTTTATTAAGATGAAGATAACGTACTCTGCCGCCTTCAGTGTATTTGTCCAAGGGAAAAAAATATAATAGTAATAATATTACCTCCGTCCACCCTCAATCTATCCATTTGTATTTGTTGTCATTGTTTTTAATATTAAAAATATTTTTATATTTGTATAATTTTTTGTTACAAATATCATTACATTAATATTATAAGACACCAATAAAAATATTTTTATCATTTTTGTATTACGTTTTAATATAATAATTAATATTCAAATACTAAGAAATAAAAAAAAAAAAAAAAAAAAAAAAAAGGAGAAGTGAGGCAGAAATACTTTCATGTCACCTAAATTTGTACTTTTTTCTCGTCCAGTCACCTAAATTTTTATTTTTTTTTAATTAGTTAAAGTTTTAAAAAAAAATAGAAAATATGGTAACAGAAGTGCACATCCACGTTAAAACTTATACCCAAAGTTTGAGCACTTTTCTTTTTTTTTTTTTTTTTTTCTCAACGGAGGCAATAATATTTAGATATTTCCTCCGTTTATTTTAAAAATATATAATTTATTTTTAACGTGGAGTTAAAAAAATAATACTAATATTTTAATTATAATATATAATTGAAAGTAATTTAAAAATAATTTTGTTATTATTTTTTAGTGTAAAAATAATAATATAATAATAAAATAAAAATATATTTATAGAAAAAAGATAAAATCCATAGTTATTAAAAATATAATTACTTTGTAATTAAATAATTTAAAATAAAAATATGAATATTTTGTTAGTCGATAAGAGTAACATTCTCGTAATCAATATATCTATTTAATTTATTCATTTGATGTATTTTCAATCTTCTCAAACAACAATTATTACAATGAAAGAATATTTCAAAATGTATCTTGAAAATACTCCAAACAAGAAACCACAAGAATTTCTAATTCTCTCTCCGTCCCATAAATATAGTTTTAATTGAATTGGGTACAAAATTTAAAGAATATTGATATTATATTAATAGTGAATAAAAAGTATGAATAATTTTTTTTTTTTCCTTGTGAGTGTATTAATGTAAAAAGTAGTGACAATTGTGTAATAAAAATGAAATAGTAGGAGTATTGAAATAAAACTATTGTTTTGACATGGTTAGGGACGGAAGGAATATATTACATTCATCTACTATTGCTTCACTTCAAAAATATCAAAATAAATATATATATATATACATATATATACTTTCTTTGCCCCTGTCCAATATATTATTTTTTTTTTTTTTTGGTAATAGATTATATTTATTAATTAGTGAAAATATATAAAATTGTTTTGATATTTTTTTTGATTCAAAGCAAAAAGTAAAATAAATAATTTTATAAAAATTATGAGTATTTTGATATTTACATATGATTATTTTTATTATAATTAAAATAATTTGTTTTAGTGGGACAAATAAAAATGATAAATCGAATATACATTGAATTAGAACTAAAAGAGTAAAAAGAAATTATAACATATAATCCAATATGATTTGCATGATTGTAAAATAGACAAATTAATACTCGGTCCTATTGGTTTGAAGCCATCACCTTACTGTTAAACACCCAACCCCCACACCATTAGGTTATTCTTACGGAACTAATTTTTTACCATCAGTTCTTTGTTAATTTAAAATTATTAATTTTTTTTTTAATTTATATCACAACTTATGTACCATGGTTCAACATTGGGTTTGTTTATTTAGGGGTGTATTATTAATCCATTTATCTCTAAAGAAAAAAGATTTGGGTGTGTTTACTTGTGAAATTAGTTTTCGATTTTACTATTTTTAATTTTTTTAAAAAAAATCAAATCAAACACTAAATTTTTATTTATTTTATTACATGAAAATCTAATTTTACATTTAAAACACTATCAGAAAATTAGGTTATAGTTGCGGTAAAAAAAGTCACGATTTTAATACAAATTTGTGACTTTTTACTAAAAAATCACAGAAAAATATACAGAACCATTTCCGTGGAATTTTGCATGGTGACTGTTTTTAAGTGGTGACATTTCTGTGACAATAAGTTATAGAATAATATCATGACATATCCGCGATTTTATATAGCAACAGAAGCTGCAACAAAATTTGGTAAATATTTTATAATTATGATATTTTCGTGACAATAAGTTACAAAATAATACTATTACACCTCTGTGACTTTATATTAACAAAATAATTACTTCGTACCACACTAGTCGAAGGGTTTCGAATTAGTGACCTTAGTTATTAAAGACTTAAACGACTTTGTCATGCCATATTAGCTATCTACTTTAAATTATTACTTTTTATTTGTTATTATATTTTAACTATATAAATATTATTGATTATAAATTTATCTTTTAAAATATATACATATTTATTTAATATATCATCATAATTTTTTTTAAAAAAAAAATTGAATAGCTACGAACGATTTTGAATAAAGATATTGAAGATGATTTTATTATTTTTTTATTACTTTGAATAACTACGAATAATAATAAAAAAAATTATAGTTATTTTCGTTACTTATGTTGTGACATTTGATTTTAAAAAGTCACGAAAATTATACTATGACAATATCAATAATAATTTAAAATGTTGGAAATATTTTGGTTATTTTTGCCGCAACTTAAAATAGTCTAGAAAAAATTTTGTGACAATTTTTGTGACAAAATAGTCAAAAGACACGGAATGGAAATATCTTGGACATTTTCGTTACATAAGCCGCTACTTTAAATAGTCACAGAAAGCTGTTTGTAACTTTTTCTGCAAATATTACTTACTGAATAGCCAAAACAAAAAATTGTGACATAAATTTGTCACAAAATTACTTTCTGTGACTTCTAATTGTCACGGATTAAAATTTGCAATAAATTTTCGCAATTATCAACCTTTTTCTAGTAGTGAAATATCACATCAACACATATTTATATCATATCAAACAACTATTTCAATTTAAAACTTTATTATTCAAAATCAAAACCAAAAACTAAAACCTCACAAGTACACACACCCAAATAATTTTATAATAATAATGACAATATTTTTATACTTCCTCCGTCCCAGAACTATAGTCTTAATTGAGTTGAGCACCAAATTTAACTAATATTGATATTATATTAGTAGTTGGTAAAAAATATGAATAAAATTTTTTTTGTCATTGTAAGTATATTAGTGTATAAAGTAACGGCAATTGTTTAATAAAAATTTTTTATGGTGACATGGTTATTTATGAAAATAAGATTATTGTTTTGGGACGGACAAAAATAGTAAACAAGACTATTGTATTGGGACGGAGGGAGTATTACTAATGTCGAGTCGGACGAAGTATATTTAAAGGGTAAATTGTTTTTTAATCTCGTATCTGACTCACTTTATCATTTTAGAATTTTAAGTGAATTTTATCTGAAAATAGTCCCGTAAATAAAAAATTTTCAGTAAAATGGTCCTCTGGTGCCAAATTCACCACGTTGACCCGTCGTTACTGACGTGGTGCTGACGGAGTGAACATGTCATTGCCTCGTAGATGTCACGTCAACGGCACGTGGATTTTTTTTTATAAAATATTTTGGAAAATTATTTTTTTAGTATTGTATATGACCTTCTTTATCATTTTTAGGACATTTAAGTAGAATTTGTTTCAAAATAGTTCAGCAAATAAAATTTTTCGCTAAAATGGTCCCCCAACGTGGCATCTACTTGGCGATGACATGTCAACTGCGTCAGCGCCACATCAACAACGGCTGCCAACGTAGCGAATCCGATACCTTATGACCATTTTAGCAAAAAAAAAAAATTCCTTACGAAATTATTTTGATACAAAATTTAGTTAAAGTATTAAAATAATAAATGAGTTAGACAATAAACTAAAAAAAATCAATTTAGCCATATTGAAAAAGATAAATAAATAAAGAGGATATTTGGCGCCAGACATATATGAATGGAAGAGCAGAGGGCAAAAGTCACATCGGCACGTGCTGCGCTCATGATTCCCTTCCCTACCCTTCCCTTCTTATTAAACTATTCTTTAATTCTTTACTTTCCGTTGTTAATGGCGACCTCATCTCATCTCTTCCCCTCTCGCATATGACACTTCTTCTCAAATCCAGCTGTTGCCAGCTGTCCCATCTCCCCCTCACCCCCACCCCATGTGCATTACCCCCCCCCCCGCCCCCCCCCCCTGGTAACTATATAGCATCTCCACATACAAATATATATATATATATATCCTACATATTAATTAATTTCAGCTTTTATATATATATATATACATATCCTTCAATTCAATAAAGATTCCAACCTCTTGCATTCTAACTGTCTCCATTCAATCGGCTAAGCCTAACCCTCCCTTCCTATTTTGCCTTCCATTTCCGGCCGTACAGTTCTTGCAATTCCCCAACCCGACCATTCCAATTATTCAATTTTAATTTGATTTAAATAATTAAATTTGTGTCTTTAATTTGCATGGAGCAATTGCCTCCGAAGCCCCCTCTCCCCATGAACTGGTCTTCCTTCCCCTTCCAGATGGCGCCGCCGCCGCCGTCCTCCGCCGGCTCATGGGTCGACGAGTTCCTCGACTTCTCCGCCACGCGGCGGAGCGCCCACCGCCGTACAGTCAGCGACCCCATCGCCTTCGTGGAGGAGCCCAACAGCTGCAGCAACAATAATGGCTTCGACAGGCTCGACGACGAGCAGCTGCGCAGCATGTTTTCCGACGACGTCGCCGCCGCCGGACCGCCGAATAGAACCTCCAGCGCGAACCCCTCCTCGCCGTCCGATCAGAACAGCGACAATGACGACAGGAGGTTCCCGGCGGACCACCTCCACCGCGCGCAGCTGAAAACCGAACCCGGAGAGGTGGACAGCTCATGCAACGCCACCGCGGACGCTCCGTCGCCGGCTAAATGCTCCGACAACAATAATTCCGGCGACACCATTGTCGACCCCAAGCGGATCAAGCGGTACGTGATTAATTGTATATATTATTAAAAATATATATATTTTTAAAATTCTGTACTATCAAAACTTCGTAATAGATTGGTAAATTCGATAAATCATCAAAATGATCATATAAATCAGAATTACGTCTAAATCAAGCCATAATTAGGTAATTAAAATCCCGATGTGTGTCATGAATATAATATTCCTGGAAAAGTTGCTTATAAAAATGAGTAGCCGACTAACTGGATCAAACATTATATATATTTTAAAATTCAATTAATTATTAATTTCATTATTCTGCTAATCTTTTGTATGACAAAATATATTATACAAAACATTTTATTCCGTTACTAAACGTGGGCACAACAACAACATATACTTTCAGAATATTGGCTAATCGGCAATCAGCACAGAGATCAAGAGTGAGAAAGTTGCAATACATTTCTGAGCTCGAAAGGAGTGTGACAACGTTACAGGTACATAAACATTACTATTATTTTAATTAATTATATATTTTACTCGAATCAAATATCATAATTGCTAATTATTTAATATATATATAAATAAATTATTAAAGACTGAGGTATCAGCATTGTCTCCGAGGGTTGCATTTTTGGATCATCAGAGGCTTCTTCTGAATGTGGATAACAGTGCTCTTAAGCAGCGGATTGCTGCTTTGGCACAAGACAAAATATTCAAAGATGGTATATATAAATTAAATATTGAATATTAATTTATTTACAATAAATATATATAAACAATAAATAAATAAATTTTATGCAGCCCATCAAGAAGCCTTGAAGAAGGAGATAGAAAGGCTGAGAAAAATCTACCACGAGCAGAACATGAAGAAGGAGAAGATGGAGAGTGAAGCCGCCGCCGGCGACGATCCGCCGCCGGCAGCCTGATTGGCCGGCGGGATGGCTGTACAGAAGAAGATTAATTAATTAATTATAATTAATTTAATTTAGCAGCAAAATATTATTCTTCTTGATGAATTCTTTCTTCATTTTTTGAATTCATTATATTAGCTGGGCAGGCATGCGATCACATGGCCTGTCCCAATCTTTCCACTAATCTAATGCCGTAGTGGGCCCGGCCATCTCTTGTCCTGTCAGAACGACACGTGGACAGCTGCAGATGACGTGATTTCTAAATTACTGCTTTCCATTGGTGGGTTTGATTTCCTTCATTAATTTAATCGAATCAGTCATCGTCGTCGATTTTTTTTTACAAAAAATGTAATTAATTGATCGATCGATGCTAACTTGACATTAGTCTCTCTCCAGGAGACAGATTCCTCCTTGTGATTTTTTTTTTTTTTCTATTTTAATTAAGTGGATTATATATATGTTTGTTAAATTATTGTTGAAATTTAATCATCGTCGGGTATTTGTATTATTAGGTTGTGGGGTTTGGTACTGAAGTCTGTTTTAAGGTTATGTTAGAATTATTAGTGGATCTTTGGGTTGGTGAATTTGTACACTGAATTTGTTCATGGTTATTTTGGAAAGCAGATTTTCTCTGTTGAGTTTGTTTTAGAGTTCTTTTTCTTTTTTTTAACTATTATAATATTATGCTATATAGAAATACGTAGTGTATAATCTATATATTGTATGGGATTGTGTATATATTTTGTTTGCTAAAAGTTAATAATATGTTATAACATTGTATATTATATTATCATATTGGTTATTTATGCGATCGACTACTTCACATACTCTTCCTTATTAGTATTTTTGTATTTTTTTTCATATCTAGACTCTTCATAAATATTCTACTCTTAACAAAACTTGAACCACTTTAATGGATCATTTCATCTAGAATTGATGATAAATATAGATTTGATGCCAAGAATATAGAAATTGATGAGTTTATCTCATTTTTTGGCATTTTTCTAATTTTGTATTTCTAACATGTCTTTCGATTCTAATTCCAGATCCATGAACAAATCATAACCCAAAAAAAAAAAATTTGTATTGATCAACATGTTGTAGTATTAGAACTATCTTTTTTTCTTAATATATCATACAATACGATCATAACTTATATATATACCGTTATCAATACCAACTATTGCTTTTATTGAAGTAAAACCCTTTCTTTTTATTTTTCCTTTTTTTTAATCTTATACATATTCCACACAAACATCACCGCATATAATGACAAACAATACATGATATAAAGAAAAATAACATAATTTTTATTAATATAATATAGATACAATACATAAACTAATAACAGTTATAACATAATCTTACACAGCACACAATATTATTAATTTAAGCACTGAGAGGTATTCATACAGCATACCTACAAGTATAAAATAATAATACATGCTTTTATTTAATCTATTTTACATAAAAACAAGTATTGCATGCCTGCTTTATCTTAACTGATTGGAGCAAATCAACATAATATCGACTTGCCCCAATCACTACTGTAACCATTCCCCGACTTGATCGCATATATATATACCTTCATATATTTTATATATATATATATATATATAATTGGTGACAAGATTGTAAGGCATATATATATATATATCAGTCTCTCCCGGGAGTAGAACGTCCCGATTGCATGTTGAATTCAGGAATGGGATAGGCATGGTGGTTTCCTCCATTAAGATTGCTGTTAACATCATTTCCCTTATAATTATCCTCTCTAATTTGCTTGTGATCTTCCGCCGCCGCCATTGATATCCCCGACGATGCTATCAGTAAGACCAGCACGATGACCGCAGTTGCCCTTATGTCAGCCATATATATCTCTCAGATATGTTCCCTGCCATTATTCATAAATTCGATATGTTTTCAAACATGTTTTAGCACTTTGCCCTAAAGAAAATAATAATAATAATAATCTGTAAAACAGCATATTCAAATTTTATTTTTTTATAAAAAATATTATAAATGATCAAAAACACATGTTTTATAAATATTTCTAAAAGCAAACTTAAAATGTGATAACATCATACATTCAACCTGAGAGAAGAAAACCCTAAAATAAGACGTTTTTTTTTTTATCTGAAAATTTTGAATCTACGCATCCCTTAATCTGTCCAAACATCAATTAGTGTGTGACTGTGTTGATTAAGACAGTAATAGTTCTACAAAAATTGAAAAAGAAAATGGATTTCAATTACTTACTTTGGAAATAAGTGTTTTGTTTCTCTAAAGTTGAGTTGTTAATATTTTAAAAAAGAAGATCGTCATCCCCTATTTATAGTTGCTGCTTGTCTCTGAAAATAAAGAAATAAAAATCTAATCGAATGTTACATCCACCAAATGAAGCAAAATCAAGTGGGGTGTCTTCAAATTGCACCATTAGCAGAAATTAAAATAGATTCTTAAGTGAAGACAATGATGGATTTGAAGGAAAATATAAATTAAACCTGCCTCCAAGAATAAGCATCAACCATAGTGATGTCCCTATTGTTCAAGTGGAAACAAATTTTATTGCAAAGAAAGTCAAATTGATTACAGTGAAAGACCTGCTATTTTTGGATTGTGATGCCTACATGCATATCATACATTGTCATCTAATCAAGATCGATATGATATTTGTGAATAAGCATTATGATCAGCTGTATTTAATTTAATTGCAATGGCTAAATGTCATAGATTCATAATGTAGGAGCATTATATATATGTATTGGTGCCTCTGCAAGTAAATCCTTTACAACTTGATGGTGTGACACCACTTTAATTCATTTTCATAGTGCCATAACACTGCCAGAAAAAAGAGTTTTAGGTTCGGAAAATTTCCTCGGAATTTAAACTAAATCCGATACTAATTTTGTATAGGCTCGGAATCTGTCTCGAATTAGTGGCCGAAACAAAAAAAACCCGTTGCTATTTGAAGAGTATCGTAAATTATAAAGCTATTTTACATAGTCTTGAAATTTCCGAGATTATTTAGAATAGTTTCGAAAATTTTGAAACATGAGTGTTTTCGAGCGAGTAAATGAATTTTGATATATCTTATAAAAGATAGTATATTTTAACAAAGCCAAAGTGTGTCTAGTAATGACCTTATTATTCATCAATTTTTAGTTTATTTAATAGTTTTATGTCCTGCTAATTTAAACTTTTGGTGATTGAAAAAATTTATTGAACCCTAAAAATTAATTTTAAAATATTGTATACCTCATATTTCAGAATAATTTTTTTATTATTAATTTGTCTTTAAACACTAAGTCTCTTGTTCACATAGTATATATATATATATATTAATAAATACTTTTTATTATTTATTTTAATATGATTTATTCTGATAACTTATAAATTTATTTTTATAAATTTAAAATAATTAAATATTATTTTAATTTGTAAATTGTGTTAATTTGTTAAAATAAAAACAAAATAGAAATTATTATTATTATTTATATATTTTTATCACATAATTTTGTATTATAATGAATATATTATAATAAATTTATTTAAACTTATAAATCTGGTAAAAAAATTAATTAAAAGTTAATCTAATAAAAAATTCATTTAGGGTGTGTTTGTTTGAAGGATTTTGGAGGATTTCCACTATTCATCCAATTTTTTCCCCCAAAAAACATCAAATCAAACACCTATTTTTCATTTTTTATATTATACTAAAAATCAATTTTACATTCAAAACATCACATCAAACTCTATTTATATCACATCATACAACTATTCAAATTCAAAATTTTTACTATTCAAATCCCAATCCAAAGTCCAAACCCCCAAACAAACATACCCTAAGCTTTGTTCTTTTCTATTTTATATTTTAATAAAAAAATGTTCATATTTTTTAAAAATATTTATTTATTTATTTACAAAACATCTAAAAATAACAAAAAAAAAACATATATTTGAATAAATTTTTTATAATTAATTAATAACAAAATTATTTTTAAAAAAATACAGCAAACTGAAATAATGTAATTAAATATTTTTAAAATAAAATATAAAATATATATAATTTTCAATTTATGTATAACCAAATAACACCAACCAACTGTTTACTTAATACTTTAGCACAAAGTAATACTCCCTCTCTCCCGGAGCTAAATATCGATTTGTTTTTTTTACGTAGTTTTAGAAATATTAGTATTATATTGGAATATAGTAGGAATAAAGTAGAAATGACTAAAATAACGTTATTAGTATGTGTGATATAAAGATAATGACATTTGTGTAATATATTGTAAATTGTAAGGGTATTTGTAATGTTAAGTAGATAGTAACTAAAAAAGAAAATGAATACTTTGTCATGGGATGGACTAAAATGGATAAATGAATACTTTGTTATGGGATGGACTAAAATGGAGAAATGAATACTTCGTTATGGGACGGAGTGAGTAGTTAAAATTGACAATTAATTGTCATACATCTCAATGCAATATGTTTCGCAAATATTAATGCATATAGTATAATCTTTTCGTCTCATATATATATATATATATTCATTTGCTTTTTACACAAAATTTTAGAAATATTACTATTATATTGAGATAAAGTAGAAATAAACGTAAAAAAATTAAATTAACCATATTAGTATTGTATTATTTAAATTGAAATTAAAATACAAATCAAACATGTTGGAGTTTGCTTGTTTTTTGAAATGCTAGTCTTTTTATGTGAAGCAGGAAATTGTAGTAATATAAAAATATAAGTGCATACAATATATTAATATTTGAGAAAAATATTGTTTTTCTTTTTTATTTATTTTTCAACAAAACAAACACACTCTTGTCTATTTTCCTTTCATCATTATTTTTTACTGTATTTTATTATTACTATTATTTGCTTTTAATCTTAAGTGTCAAAGAGAGGGAGAAATTGAATTTGCCTTACACAGTACACACTACAGACTTGGGTATTGATTCTTAACAAGGCCCAATTGACAAAAATTAAAAAAAGTTATTTGGGTAAGTGCATGGGCTTCGAACATTTTGGTACAAGATCTTAATATAGTTAAATTTTTTATTTAATTTTTTTTGTTGGGAATCTGCGTTCCTTTTGTGCAGTAGATTTTGTTTGATTTTGTTGGATAGTGATTTGATAAGTAATAATTGGAGAGATGAGATTATTTATATTATTAAAATAATTTATATTAAATATAAAAAAATGTAATAAATATGAAATGTGATGTTTTTCTTTTATTAATTTTCTTTTCTTCGTTAACAAAAAAAAGGGAAAATAAAAAGACAAAAAAAAAAAATTAATTATGGCAGTAACCTACCGTTAAGTGCGGAAGAATAAGTGGAAGAAACATTTCTTCAATGCAAATTACGTTTGCTATATAATAATAAAAAAATATATAACCGACGTGAAAAAATATGTCAAATACCAAAAGTTAACAAGCGTTAATGACAAAAATATGTCATGCGCGTAGACCGTCCGGTGGCGTGCAGTACATTACAAATCGTCCGAGAATTACGTAAGACCGAAACAGAAATAAGCAGATAAGTATGCACGGCCGTGCCCGTGTGATGGCAATTGACTACGGCTCATAACTATAGAACTAGCATAATACAGGTAAATATGCACAACCATGCACGTATGGTGTAAATGGACTGCTTCGCGTATATATTATACATGAAAGACAAGGGGTATGAGAAGGCTTACCATGGTCAAACCCTACATACTAGCTTGCAGTTTTGTCGCCTAGGATGTGGTTTCGCGCGCATTCACAAACTCACGGTAACACTAGAGTTGGTTTTCCAAACTTAACGTAAAAGGAACACACCCTGATGTCTATTATAATATAATAGTAACAATGTACCATTACACAATATATACTATATTGATCTCAATATAAAAGCTACTCCCCCCTTTCCATCTTAATTGAATAGTTTGATTAGAGATACGGTATTTAAGGTAAGAATATTTAATTAGTAAATAATAATGAGTTATGATATTATTATATTATTTTTTATATAGTTAATAATATTTATAATTTTAAAATAAAAATAATATATATGATTTAAAAAATTAAAATATATTATTAAATATTTAAAAATATATGCAATATGGATATCATTTTGTAGAGAATAAAATTTTCTATAATACAAGTAAATAAAAAAATATTTTTTTAATTTATAATTAACATAAATAAATTTCATAAAAGATGTGTAATTTTAAATATAGATAAAAATATTTAATTTTTTATGAGAGATAGAAATATAGAAGTTTTGAGTGGTTCTATGTCATTTATTGATGTTGTATATTATGTAGTAATTAAGTTGATTTATATTTGTTAAATATATTTTGATTTAATAATCTTTAACAAAAATAAAAAATTGTCAATTGTCACGGGACAAATAAAAATGAAAATAGTGTCAATTGTGAACGGAGTATATTAACACACCATACATATAAATTATAAACTAACAATAAATAATAGTATATCGTATTAATTCAAGTTATATGATTGAAAATTCATATTCATATGTTATCAACATAATATTAATGGATACTCGAACTATTTTTTTATTATATACTACCTCCGTCCGGCTCTAAGGGTCTTATTTACTTTTTGCATATTGATATTTGAATATTAATTATTATATCAAAACGTAGTACAAATTAAAAAAAAAAATCAAAAGTATTTTTGTTAGTGTCTTGTAATACTAATAGAAAAACATTTATACAAAAAATTATACAAATATAATGATATTTTTAATGTTAAGCAGAATGACATAAAAGATAGATATAACCGTTAGAGATGGACGAATGAAATATATATTTGGAGAAACCTCTTACACGTGAAACTTATTCAAAATCATTTTATTTCTATTTTTCTTATGAATAAATAAATAATTTTATTTATATTTAATTTTTTTTTATTTTTTATAAAATTAGTTTATATTAATTATAAATAGTTATTTTATTTATTTATATTATATAAAATTTTATTCTATATTTTTGTATTGAGATATATTATTTAAAATATTTAAATACTTATTTTAATTTTTTTAATCATATTTTTTTTATTTTAAAAAATAATAATAACATTACTTATATAAAAAATAAAAAAAATAATATTATAACTAATATAATTAATTTATTAAATTATATTACCTAGAACCGAGTCGGAGGACATATTATTTTAAATTTAAAATTATAAATAAAAAATTTTTAAAATAAATTATCATCACAATAATTCAGCGTGGCGAATCAGCATAGTAGGGATGCAGTCGAACTTCAAAATGCGGGCCCCACGAAATTAACTCTGCGCTCTGATGTGATATAACAAGTGCATGACTCGTGATCCCAAATATATCCAAAAACAGATAATTCTAGAAAGTGCCCCATCCTCTACATAATTTCAAATTTATGAGTAAATAAAAATTAGGGGGGGGGGAGATTTTTGAAATTTTGAAAGAATTTGATAATATCAAAAAATTAATATTTTTCATATGATATTATATAAGACAGAATATTTATTTAATAAAATATTTTTAAAACATTATTATAAATAAATAATATCAAATTTCAAGATATTTGTATAAATAAAACCCAATAGTATATCATTTTAATTGCATTTGGAGTTTTGAATTTTTTTTTCCCATTATTTTTAATTATTTGAGTTATTTAAAATATCCATAATGGAGTGTTTGTTTATTTTGTGAAAATAAATCAATCTATTTTTTTTAAAGATAATATATTACATACATTTATTATTTTTATATTATCTACACAATTCTTTTATATGTTATAGAAAAAATTATTTTTCTTTAAATTATTTTACAAAACAACCAAACAGTTTGTGTTTTGTTAGAATTTTCCTCTAACAATTTTCTATTCATTAATACTTGTTATTTATATTTTATTCAAATCTTTGAACACATTTTAATATGAACATATATTTTTATTATTTTTAAAAATTCTTTCTATAGAAAAATATCAAATTAAACTTTTTCTTTAAAAAAAATCATATAAATGTAACTGTTTTTAGTATTGAATTTAATTTTACCTTAAAAAAATCATATTAATATCTATTTATATCTTATTAAATAACCATTTAAATTTAAAATTTTATTATTTAAATATTATATCAATACATATATACTATTTAAATTTTAAATATAAAAAGTAGACAAAAAAATTTAGTTGGACAGTAGTACCATATAAAGAAATATTTGATTCAATCAATAAATATTTATAAAAAATAATAACAAATATTAATATAATATATATAGCAACATAATATATTATATTTGTTTTTTTTTGATAAAAGTAATTACTTCAACTTAATATATTATGCTATATGCTTTGTGACGAATTGTTAGTTACTTTTAATTTGCTAATTCAATCAAATTAATACGGTACTGATTTGATCTCGTCACCGTAACTACCGATGTTATTGAGACTTATTCAAAATCTTTTGATTGGTTCTCTATGCAACAAATAATCGTTTATTTTTATTATTTATTTATTTAAACGTGTTTTTAAAAAAAAAAAATTATAAAAATTAATATGTTATATATATTTTTATTATTTTTATATTATTTATATAATTTTATATATTTCATGTTAAAAAAAAAATAAAAAATTTTGCCATTACACTAAACAATCAAACACTTATTTTATTTATTTATTTTGATTTGATGAGAATTAGTTGAGTTGAGGAGGTTAACGCAACGTGTATGTGGGGGCTCCGTTCAACCTATAGCGTTTACATACAACCGCGTCCCATGTGCTCCACTTCTAATTGTATTTATTTATTAATATTATAATTCAATTTGTATCAAGGTTTAAATAATAATAATAATATTATTATTATTAGTGAAAATTTCTTTTTGTCTTTATTTTTTTGACACGCTTTTAAGTAAATTTTTTTTTTTATTAAATTTAATAATTTGCAATCTGAATGTCACCAAAAAGAAGTCGTACAAGAAGAAAACTATGTATGATTTGATAAATTTCGAAGACGTCGAAAAATTTGAACTCATATATCAATATTTGGTATATTGAAATTACATTTAATTTGTTTGCAGAATTTTGAATTTTGAGTTTGGCTTTTAGATAATAAACTTTAAATTCAAACTATTATTGATGAGATATAAATATTCATTGATTTAATATTTTTAATTTAAAATTAAATTTTAATATAATAAATAAATGTAAAATCCAACCCAAATTTTCATAAACAAACACACGAGTGTTTTTGTTTGCTGAGGAGGTCTTTGTTTGTTTATTTGCTTGTTTTTCTTTGAATTTTACCATTTGAAAATTGAGTTATCCAAAAAAATATACTCCTTCCGTCCCATTGAAAGGTTACCATTTTCATTTTCGTCTATCCCAAAACAAGGTTATTATTTTTTAATTTAGTAACTGTATTACCTCCTTCACGTAATAAATATCCTTTCAACTTATAATATATTACACAAATGTCATTACTTTTATATTACACCATACTAATAGGGGTAGTTTTGTCTTTTTTACTACAATATAATATAATACTAATATTAAAAAATCTATGTGCAAAAAGCAAACGTCACATTTCCAATGGGACGGAAAGAGTATATTTTCTTCTGGTTTAGGCTGTTGCGCTAATTTGACCAAATTAAGAAATATCTATAAAAAAGTATATATATATTTATAACAAAAATAACAAATATTTATATAGAACATATCATATATTTGAATAGCATATTACTATAACAAAATATGTTTTGATTTTAGCAAAATGTATTTTGATTTTATCACAATAATAATTTGATCCAATGAGCAAATATTTATAAAGAAAATAGAAAAATCATCATATAATATAGAACACATTATATAACACATTATCTGTCTTATGACGATTTGCTAAGTGTTTCAAGTTAATGTGCTAACTTAGTGATGTTTTATATATTGTGTAATGATTTGTTAATTCCTACATATTAGTTTGTTGATTTGGTCAAATCAGAATGGTGTTAACACCATAACCGTTATCTTTTCTTCTTTTCTATACATTTTTTTTATTATTATTATTGTTATTTACTTTTTAATAACTTGGAAATTTGCAACTGCTATCCAATGTATGTTTTGGGTAAATCCCCGGCCAAACCTAATAGCCTGCAAACTGAATCCGACAAGGTAAGACACACTAAGCAAATCATGTGAGACATCGGAGTTTGAACTATGACCTCACGGTAACAAGTGGATGCCCACACCACCCGATCATCCCTTACAAACTTGTAACATTTATTCTTAGTTTTTGGCAAAATTGTACAAAATTCAAATATTATTTTACGAAACCGCGTCAAATCTTATGTACTTTTAAAATTATAACAAAATTCCTCATGGTTTTCATGAACTCTATGCCTAACATTTTCGGTCGTCCTTACTAACGATATTTGACCCACACGCGCACAAACTGCAGATGAATTTCAAAATCTTAATTTCCAAACTTTTGAAATTATAAATATAGTCATTTATTTTATAGTTAACTTCAAGAAACATTATAAAAATTATTAGATATAGAGGTGACAAAAATAAAGCCCGAAATTCCGATTCGAATCTGCCACGAAAAAACCATACTTGGGCCACAAAAAATATGCCCGCCGTGCTTGGCCGACCCGATCTTTAAAAATTATTATTAAATATATTTATATGTAATAACTAATAAAATAATAATAATATATTTATATGTAATAACTAATAAAATAATAATAAAAATGTAGACGTAGTTTGATGGTAAAGTAGTTAAATTGTGAATTCAATTTTTACTTACACTATTTAAACAAAAATTTTAAAATAATTTAAAATTCAAAACTAGTAAAAAAGTAATTTAAAATAAAAATTAAAAATGAAACGGATTTGCCACCCCTAATTAAAAGTAGGAAAAACATTTATTTATGAGTATATTTAGCTAAATATAAGAAAACTCATTGGCGCCTTATTTTTTTTTATTGATCGTTTAATTCATCTTTTACTAATTTTGTAATCATAATATTTTTTAATATTTATATATTACTTTTTATTCAATATTAATTTACTATAATTATTATTCTATTTGTTATTTAATTGTGTTAATTTGATTGGATATGAATTTTTTGAAAATAATAAATAAAAATAAAAATTTTATTTTATATAGTAAAGAAAAAAATAAATATTCCTTTTTTTATATAAAAAATAAAATAAAATTAAATATAACTAAAAAAAAGTACAAATAAATTTGTATGATATATTTAGTAGGTATCATTCTCATTACATTTTTCTATTCTCATAAATACCTCCAACTATTATTATTATTTACTTTTTCTTACATTTAAATAATATGTATATATATATATATATTTACTTCTCTGTACGACTTCAATGGACATAATTTTTCCAAATGAAAGTATAATATTTTTTTTTTAAAAAAAAATATAACATTGAATATAATTAAAATACAAAATTTAAATTAAATATTCTCAATTCAAACCTAAAGAAACTCTATATAATTTTAAGTGTTTTTGTAAGGCAAGCCATGAAGAATTGTGAAAATATTTTAGAAGATGATGTATTTTGTGTTTTTATTTATTTTTACATTTTTTTGTTTATCTTTTTTATTATGTGTATATACTATATTTTTTATAATATTTTTGAAAATTTTATACTATATCTTTTTCATCTTAATTATTTCTTAAATTTTGTTTAAGAGGGACTCTCTTGTATTGTTATATTTTTATTATGTTTTTTTATAAATAAAATATTTATATACATTTAAAAAAATATTAGTATTATATTGGAACGTAGTATAAATAAAAGTGAAAAGACTAAACTAACCTTATTATTATTATATGATATAAAAGTAACGATATTTATGTAATATATTGTAAATTGAAAGGTATTTATAAGGTTAGGTAGATGTAGAAAATGAATACTTTGTTATTAAATAGACCAAAATAGAAAAAATTGATAGATTGTTAAAGGACGAATGAAGTATATTGTATAATAACTCAACTTACAATTGAATAACATTTATTATTCAATATTGCAAATTACAACAATATAAAAAGTCATAAAAGTTTTATATGACAAACAAAGCAAAAGACTTTGAAGTTTAAATTCATAACCTTTATAGTTTTATATGACAAATAAGGCAAAAGACTTTGAGGCTTAAACTCATAACCTTTATATATTGTGTAAAGTATAATCAAAAGATTTCAATGTATTTGTTTTAATATTGAAAATTATAAAATTTGAAATAAATGTATAATATCCATTTGTATTTTATTAAAATGTATAAAATATTTTGTATATTATTCATTATATAATTTTTTATATTAAATTAAAATATATACAAAATCATAAAAATATAATAGATACTTTCAAACACTATACAATTTACAACCATGGCCACCTCAATCAACTTGCGACGTGTCTGCCCCTAGAGATCAAAAAGATAAGCCCACGTTTGGTCTCACTTTATTGAAACTATAATATATACATATATATATAATGAAATTAAATCTGAATTTTATGTAGTAATAGATTAATAGGAAGGACAAAAATTAGGGCATTGATAAATCATAATCTGGACCCAAAGTACGGATCATTTTACACACGGCGGGCCATGCTTCCAATGATTCCCATTTTTTTTTATATAAAAAAAAAATATTATTAATTTTTTTACACTTGCATATGTACTACGGATCTATTAACATTACAAATACTTTTATATTCACATTATAACAAATATCATTACTACAGCAATATTTTTATTTTATTTCTACTACGTATAAATATGTATAAAAAGTAAATGAATATTTACTTTTATTTTTAGTACTTTTGATGTAATTTCTACTTATAGTCGTTGTGTTACTAATCTGTTGCTATTGTTCTGAGTTTTATTTTTCATATTTTTTTTCTTCAAAGAAATTAATAAAAAAAATTATGAAAAACAATGTATTTTCTTATTTTTAAAAATAGAATTCAATAATAAATCTTGAAAAAATTGATAAAAAGAAACACACATTCATTTACGCGTCTTCCCAAATCACATATGTAGACCGCGTAGCAGCCGTAGGCGGGGCGCGGCGCAGTACCTGTATGGACCCGGTGTTGTGCACCGGGTGCACCGTCCATCTTTATCATTTGAGTATTTGTTTATTACACACTCGACACTGCACACACAGATAGATAGGGGCGTTTGAACGACATCACAGACCATACCACAACAGCCGCTCGGCCGGACTGAATTCCGAACGTCTCCGCCATGCGCCGCCTGCTGCCCAAGCCCAGGCCACTTCTCACCGCTGCCTTTCTAGTGATTCTCTGCGGCCTCGCCTATGGCAACTTCACTACCGCTCAATCAGATCTTATCTCCGACGGTCTTCACGCCTCCAAGCTTCCGGACTTCCTGCGCCTCCGCCTACCGGAGGAGACCTGTGAGGAGTCGTATGGATTTTTGCCGTGCACCACCACAGCCCTCGGAAACCTATTCCTGATTATTGTCTACGGTTACCTGATGTTTATGGCGGCCACGTATCTCTCCACCGGGAGTGAGCTTCTGCTCGAGATCCTTGGCCCTGGGATCGTCGGCGGCCTTTTTCTTCCCATGCTCGGAGCGCTTCCTGATGCTATGCTCATTCTCGGTAACCGTTACTTCACGCTTTTTAAAACGAACAAAAAAAAAAAAGGAAAATATTCTTAGTATCACTGTTCTTAGTTTGTAAATCGAACGATGCTGATGGCAGATGCGAAATTGGCCCTATAACTTTTAGTTTCAGCCCTACCATTTTTGGGTAAATCGACAAGTTGAAATTGGCTTTCTACTGCGTTTATTCAAACTTTCAACCTCATGATCTATCTATATATATATATATATATATTTTATTTTTTTTCCTTTTTAAAGAAAAAATTCTGTTGAAACTTATTTAGATCTGAATGATTTCCAATGACGTGATGGACATGATTTCAATCTCGTTTTGAATTTAACAGTTTGGATTTAAGTTAGCGTAATAGACAAATGGTCAATCTCTGCTTGTGAGATAAAGAATTTCAGTCAATATAGCGTTTTTGGCAAACCTGAGAAGAAGATCGGTACTTAGACGGGATATAGTAGCTGAATTTTGTGGTGCCTTTGTTCCTTTTAATATATATAGTTATATTCATATTTAGAGAAGGTCGATAGATCTCATCTTGTGGGTTGTTTTACATAGTACCCATCTCTGTAAATAATTAGATGATCAGCTGTAAATATTTTTGAAAAAATTATCTGAATAGTTACAGTGAAAGCTTGTAATATTGGAATTGATGTGGCATTTTGGAAATAATTTTTGATGTGTTTTGTCAATCATATAATGGTTTTATTTCCATCTAAAGTTGTACATATATATCACTTAATTGTGGTGAATGATTGATCATCAAATTCGATTTGTATTATGCCTTTGTCTATTGCTCAAATGGGTGATATTGTTTACAGTCTCCGGGTTGTCTGGAAGCAAAGAGACTGCTCAAAGCCAGGTGTCAGTTGGAATGGGACTTTTGGCTGGGTCAACAGTCATGCTTCTTACTGTAATTTGGGGTACCTGCATTGTTGTTGGCAAGTGTGATCTAGAAAATGGTGTTGCTGTAGACTCTAAAGACACAAAACGCTTTGACTTAACTGGTTGGTCTCTATCTTTTGCTTCTACATTCCTTTCTTATCAAGTTTATAACATGCTTGTCAATGTTAACTTAATGCTTACTTATTACCAGTTGTATCTGTCTATCTGATGTACTTTCTATGGCTTTAACACATTTAAGGTGTATATATATGAATATATATATGATGCCGCGTGCATGTGCTATCAATATTTGATTGATTCTCAAGATTCGTGCTACTTTGGATGCTAAGTTGCATCAAGGTGTGATTTATTTGGGTGGATCGCACTCTTTTTAGTGAAAGCATGAGCGATTTATCAGTAATGGTTTCATTTTAAGTAAAATCACCATTCATCACCTTATTCTCTTGGACGGTAGTAAACATGACGGGGGTTTGCGGCTGCATGAATATCGCAGCATTTTCTTCATCACTTTTTGATGTATTTTTACAAAGAAGAATACGTTAAACAATATAATTATCATGTGGCAATATGACAACTCCACTATGAATTTATAATTGATTTGTGTACATATGGCATACTTGATGTATATTCAGAATGTGTAGTGACTTGTTTTGTTCCTGCAAAATTTGTATGACACTAGAAGTTGTTGGGCTTGTGTGTTTCACATGTTCCTTGTCATTTTCCTTTGCAGATTGCGTTTGCCTCTCTCCCAATTTCTATTTACACTCTGCAAAATTCAGCTTATTGTAATCTCATGAAATTTCTGTTCCTGTGCAGGCTCCGGTGTTACTACAGATATATGGACAAGCTATGCAGGCATCATTATGGCTATATCTGTGATTCCCTTCGTAATAGTCCAGCTACCACAAATTCTGAATATAGAATCAGGACGGCACTTGACTGTTTTGATTAGTCTTATAGTTTCTGCTTCACTTCTAATCACCTATTGCCTTTACCAGGTATTTTCCTATTTCATATTTCTACCTGTTAAATTATATATGACAAATTTGACTGTTGCTTGTTACCGAGGTATCCTACGGGCAGGGTTTGATTGAGTGATAACAAGTTTGGGTGGTTTTGTTGTCATATTTAATTAGATGTATTATTGTTTCCATAAGATTAACAAGTGTCCCTCATTAGAAAGTTATTTTTAAATCCATATGATGAACTTATTGTGATTCACTTGTCGTTTCGTTCGGATGAGTTACTCGCCAGTAGCTCAAGGGACAACAAGTATACCTCTTTGATCCTTTAGAAAGTTGATTTGCCTCATCCCTCAATGAATTGACTTCAATCATTCCTTTTGAAGTTTTTGTCCATAGTCAGACACAGGTGACATCCAACTGTCTTCGTTTCAATTGAGGCTTCTCCTACATGTCACTTTTTAAGCTTTCTTCTCAAGATTAGTTTATCATTTCTTGGTGAAAACAAGAATTCAATTGCTGTGCACATATAAATATCCTATTTTTGGGGATTGCCTTGATTATTCTAGGAATCCAAATGACCTCTCTGTATCCTAATTTTTTTGCATCAACTTTACATTCATCATCACTATAAGATTGTGGTATAGTATCATAGTGTTTTATTGTTTGTTCCTGAACTCTCCTAATTAGAAGCATTATTTTATTCTTGTTTTGTCTGAGTTCGGTTTTCTTTATCGGTTATGAGACTCCCAATTTGATTCAGAAAAGTTTTATAAGCGCATTTCATTTATGACATGTCATTGAAAATCAACGGAAGCTATTCTCATTCGAAATGGTATGGAGAGAACCCTTATTGATCAACGACATCTAGGAATGAAATAGGAGGATTGAATTGAATGATTGAGCCAAAGTGCTATTCACTTGTCTAAGAATAAGAAGTCTCATAACATGATAAAATACAGAGCCACCAAATATCTATTTTTTCTAAGCACCATCAAACCAGAGAAAATTTCATTGGTTAAGGTTCATGTAGATAAAAATCCTGTTGATATGCTGACTGAATCACTGCCAATCGCCAAATTTGAGTACTGCTTGAACTTGGTTAATCTGTTGAATTTGAGAGCTTCTAGCGGGCTGGAGCAAGGTGATTTTGCGTTGAGGTGAGATATAGACTTCTCACCTAGTAGACAGAGGGAGAGAGAGAGAGAGGATGTTATTAATTCTGGTGATTGTCGATTGTTCCAAGTGTTGGACTGCTTGGTGAACACAAGGATCTATGTCAAGGATGATGTCATTTGAGTGCAATTGAAATAGCTTAATCTCTGTTATTTATGTTAAAATTTTCTCTCGGTGAAGAATTTAGATCCTGCTCTCCTGCAGCATATCTCATTTTGGGATCTCACGTAAAATTTTGTGTGTCCATGTGGTTTCTAAGTTAATTTTTGCGCCAAATTATACTTTATCCAAGTAAGATTACTGCTAATTATTTTGGGATTTTATTGTTGTTCTGGAACTTGTCTAATCAAATTTGTTTTCTGATTCTTGTTCCACACTTGTTCAATCTCAGTTTTCTTTCTTGGTTATGAAATTTTCCCAACACTACCTGCTGAGGGACGGGAATAATTAAATGTTGCTACAGATTGCAGGCTTTTTTGGGACTAACTAGCGGCATACTTAATTATGCTTTAAATGTAGACAATCTCAGCATGTTTCTGAACGTCCGCTGCAGATATTCCAGCCATGGATTCAAAGGAGACGACTTGCTTTTGCCAGGCATAAGCTTGTCATATCCGGAATCTTGAAGCATTTCAACAAGAGTGCCCTGGGGCGGCTTTCGACAGACGACGGAAGACCAAATGTAGAAGTCATAGAAAAGTAGTGTTACTTTCAACCTCTCTGTTTACTTCTGTGCTTGTAAAGTGTTCTAATCGGTATTTATTGTTTTGTTCAATATGGCAGGCTATTTCGAACAATTGATGAGAACGATGATGGATATCTTTCGCACGCAGAATTGAAGGCATTGATTGTCGGAATCCAGTTCAATGAGATTTCATTGGATCACAACGATGCTGTCGATAAAGTGATGAAGGAGTTCGACACCTCTTTTGATTCCAAAGTTGAACTGGATGAATTCATCGCAGGAATTGGCAGATGGCTTGCGGAGGCAAGGGGCGCCAAAGCTTCTATCGATGAATATCACCAGGTAAAGAAAATCTCATATTAATCGAGAATTTCTAAAGCATGTTACAATACATTTCAATTCATCATACCATGATTCTTTCATTTTTTTTTTTCAGCAAACAAAGATAGAACATGATCGTCTGGGCGTGGGGGAACACAGCGACGAAATGGTTGAGGGCGTCGAGAATCCTGGTTGGACTACAATTAAAGCTGTACTCTTATTGCTTCTTGGAACATGCATTGCAGCTGCTTTTGCAGATCCTCTTGTCGACGTTGTCACAAATTTCTCTAACGCCACCAGCATACCGACATTTTTCATATCATTTGTGGCGCTGCCGTTAGCCACCAACTCTAGCGAGGCTGTGTCTGCCATTATTTTCGCCACCAGGAAAAAATTAAGATCAGCATCATTGACATTTTCGGAGGTATGCTTTCTCATACATTTTAACTCATAAATCATAATATAGTCGAGCATGTTATATACCAAAGGTCATTTTTATTTTTTGTTTCAGTTGTACGGCGCAGTTACTATGAACAATGTCCTGTGTCTATCGGTTTTCTTGGCGCTTGTTTACGCAAGAGGGCTGATTTGGGACTTCTCGTCCGAAGTTTTGGTTATTCTGATAGTGTGCATTGTTATGGGAGTGTTTGCCAGTGTTCGCACGACTTTCCCACTCTGGACCTGTTTCATCGCGTTCCTCCTTTATCCGTTGTCCCTCGCGCTTGTGTACATTCTTGATTTTGTCTTCGGCTGGTCGTGAGCGCGCCCGTTAATATGGTTCGCGAGCGGTTGTGCTCCCGGGTGTTTTTGTACTTTGAGGAAGATCCATGCCAGCCGTGCCATCTTTACCTTACCTGCTTATGTATGTATTTATGTATACTTATACAGTTTGTGTTGCTTGTTTTGGGGATTTTCTGCATTTCTTGCTGTGCAGACACTTCTTGATTATTGGATATTTTGAAATTTGGAGACTTGTGACTATTTAAGTGTTGGAATTTGGTGAATGATAATTCACTATAGGAATCAGAGGTGTTCGTATTTATAGTTCACTTGATGAGGTTTTTGGTTCTTTTAAACTAACTAAATAAACATATTTTATAAAGTTTCACTCATGATGAGGTTTTTGGTTCTTTTTGGCCATGTATTGACTTGGATTACATAACAGATTCCATCCACAAAAAAACATGTCTAAGGATTCCATTCCAAAATATATTGCAAAAGAATTAGATCAAAGACATGAAAGATGTGCGACACACTTTCATCAACCAGAATGGCAACAAAATAAATCAGTTATGCCAAAAAAGGAAGAACAAGACAATGTCGACGAACAAATTTTCATCGGCGAAAAGGAGGTTAAGAGATTCAATTAACAACTAGCAAGACGATACAGCCATTAGATACATTCGTCGCTACCTAAAAGTAAAATACTAAGCTCAGGTTGTTCGCTATAGTCGCAAAGTTAATCCAATTATCTTAGGAAACTTAAAAGTATTTGAAATGATGCAAATACTTTTTCGAGCTTCAAATTACTTAGGGAGCTTCATCAAGGTATTTTCGCAGTAACTTGCTTTTTCGAGCTTCAAATTACTTAGGGAGCTTCATCAAGGTGTTTTCGCAGTAACTAAATCACTAGAAATTACGGTCCAACAAAGAAAGGTTATATCTCAATCACAGGATCATGACTTCCAAGAAAAATGCAAACTTCTTGATTCCAAAAAATAATTTGAAAACTTAGCATGCTCGAAATATGTGGAAGAATAGCACATAACAATGAATGCCTACGAGCTCTTCATCCGAGTACAAACTAACTCAGTATAACCAGGCAGAGAGACGAGACAGCAGATTCGCAAAACATAATTATATTATACCTTGAGACAGGAAGAGGAAAAGGTTTACCTAAAACAACTTCCTTTTCCGAATCTTGAAACTGGAAGACCGTATGACATCATCATCCGCCAGCAGTGTCTCCCCAAGAATCGAAATGGACTCGGGCTTGGTGAAATAGGTGAAGAGAAGGTAGATACCATCCAAGTATGTATTCGTTTCTCCAGCTTTGTTTTTCTTCTTGATGCTGTAGGCTAGAGGGATTACGCCTCTGTTGAACACCTCCACATACATCCCGCCCCCAGCAACCAGCAACTGCATACATGATTTCGACACAATAGTTGAGATGAAATACATCAATTCTATCTTAAATGGAACTCCTTTTTTCATTTTTTTTTTTGGGTAGCAAAGGAAATGATGTTAGGGAGGAAATAGCCGAGGCATCTATTATTGTTCTACGTCTACTATATCAAGAGCCGTGTTAGGGAGTTATGGAACACAGAGTTAGAGAATCAAACGAATAAACTACATAATCAAATAGATCGTGTATAGAAACACTATCTGAAAGTTACAACTTAGTGTTTTCGGGGTTGACATGAATTCAACTCTGGGATAATCCAACGATGCACTCAAGAATTCTGATCACATGTTGAGTCTAAGACCGATGTCGAATTTTGTTACTCATTCTGTAGACGACCGAAGCTTCAAAATTTTAAAAACAGGATGGTGGCTATCGGGGATAAAGGAGCAACCATTGGTGAATGATTTTAGATTCGAAATGAATACACATTTTCATTCAAAATGTATCATTAGAAACCAGCGGAATGTGCATTACATTGGAGTTTGATGTCATTTCGGCTTATACAAACTTGCACTCCACACCATCTTTTGTATTTAGCTCGACAAAATATCCCATTAGTCTCGAATATATCCCGATCATACTAAAATTAACAGCAAACTGTTCATTGCTCAAAGTGGAGTAACTTTTTCAATACGTATGGTAAATTATATCTTCCTAAGAAATTGAAGATCAACCAAATCACTTCCAAAGAGTCCATGAAGCTCATAATTTCATTCAATCATTTATTCAGAAGATTGCACGTTTAGCAAATATAGTGACAAAAACATAAAACAAACAGATAAATAAGGTTAAGATTTAAGGATCAGCAGTGGGAAAATTTGCATTTCATGCGAACATTTGCAGAGGTGAACTCGGGATTGAGAGTTTCAAGTTGAACAATTTTACGGATTAAATCATCCAAATAATTGAATTGAAGTATCGCCATAAGGAAATTGAAAGCAGCATTGATCGAATTCGAACGCAAAAATCCAACAATCAGTGAAACGACAAGCTCAGTTAAGAGAAGGAAAAGAGGGGAAACAAATTGACCTCTTCGTACTTCTGCGTGAAAGCGAGGCGCTCATCCTCGGACATGTCAGGCCTCAAAACAACCATCGTCTCGTACTTGCGGAGGCCTGGCGGGCACTGCGGCTCCTCCTTATCCTCGGCGTCTGGAAAGCCAGCTCCAGGTATTGTCGGCGTCGGAGGGGAATCGCTTCCTTCCAAGTCTCTTTCGAAGAACGTTAGATCGAACTCCGATTTCACGGCGGATGCTGTTCCAAGGGGATTGGAAATTCCTCGTCTTCTGGTGAACGGGATTTGAATAGGTTTGCTGAATTTGAAAGGCGAGAGAAGAGGTAAGGAAGAAGAGTGAGCGCCGGGCAGAGATGGTTTACAAAGTAGGAGAGCAGAGGAAGAGAAGGAAACGGGCGCCATTGGTGATGGGCTTGGGTACCGCTGTGGCTTATTGTTAGAAGAAGATAAGGGGACGAGGAGAGAATTACGGGTTTACCCATATCCGAATCCCCGACCCGGACCCGGTTTTGGATAGGATCCGGCCTGCTTACTGGTGTATCACTGTGGCACTTTTGGACACATTTTATGAGGTGAGGTTTTTAAAAAAAAATTGAAAATAATAAGAAAATGATATATGTTGTTTTATTTTGAAAGAAAAAAAATATTACAGTATTTAGTTTATGGCGATATGATATTTTACAAAATATATAAATGAGTTAATAAAATAATTTTTTTTATAAATTGAGTACGTAGGCGGCATTGACATTTTTCAAATAAATATAATATTAAAAAATATGTAAAAATTACTTATGAATATATATTTTTTATGGACAAATAACCAAATTTGATTTCATTTGTAACGAAAGTCTTTTGACTATTTAACAAAATTTTATTGGAATGTGTTTAGCTGTTTAATACAGAAAAATAAAATTATAGAAAAATAATAATAATAAATAAAATTATAAATGAAGAAAATGAACCTATCGGGGCAACAAATGAGGCAACAAAGACGGCAGAAACAAATAGAAAAGAATATTTGAGAAATGAAACAATAAATTAATTTACTATGAAATTAAAAGAATTTAAGATAAATCATTATATATGTTTTTATTTTTTGTGTTTTGTAATTTTGAAATAGAAATAAAAAGAATAGGCACCATATATAATTGCTCAAATGATCGACAAAACTTTATGCTAGCTGGTTGGACAATGTATGTAATATCCAAAGTTTGTTAATTTTACATTTTTATATTAGATATAGAAGATTGTATTGATAATACAAAAATAATATTTTGTGTTGAATATAATGTACTTTTGTAGAATTTTAAAGTATATAGATATTATATATTTTGTTTTTTTGCCATATACTTAAATTCAAAGATAAATAAACCTCTCCAAATAAATAATAAAATAAAATAAACAAAATACCCGAGTAAGAAACAAATAACACAATGCAGGCTAAAATGATGCTAAGCATATATTAAGTTCCGCATCATGCTGAATTAATCCCATCCGATAGATCATTTTATTTTATAAGCTTGTGGATTATAATGAATGAATGCATTTTAAGTATTGTATTAAAATTATTATTATGACTAGTTCAACATCATACCAGAAACGAGATACATACACACTCATTTTATGCATGCATGCTAAACAGTAAATCCAGTATTACTTATATATGTGTGTATATATATATCCACCGACACGTGGCACCACCCTGTTATTATTGCATGCATATATATAAATCAGCAGGTGGTGGGGTAAGGGACGTTGCAGTAGGCGGCGGCGCGGCGCGCGTCGGCGGCGCTGAAGTATTGAGTGATTGTGGAGTTTGTGAGATAGCTACAGAAACAGCTCTGCTGGAGCCTCAGCTGAGTGCAGCACGAGCTCGACGGGTTATTTCCAAGCGTCACCCCATAACACGGCAACGCAAGCGCCAACGGCTCGCAGCTCTGCGACGCTGCCGGCGCCGCCACCGCCGCCACCACCACCGCCACCACCACCGCCGCCATAGCCACGCTGGAAACTCCTACCTTCTTCATCTTGTATATATTAATTATATTGATTGCTAGCTCTTAATTAATTATTACTAGTTAATTGGTGGGTGCCTTTGGGGTAGATTTCGTGGGGTATTTATAGATAGTGGTTGGCAAAAAAGTTGAACCCAACGGTCGAACCGCTGAACCGACTGAATCAAATCGAATTTTTGGTTAACCGAGCAAATTTAATTTTAATAGAAATAGGAGTACTGCATATTTGATATCTGTTCGGTTCGGTTCGATTTCAGTTTTTCATATTTTTTTCGGTTTGATTTCGGTTCGGATATTAATTTTAATTATTTTTTTATGTAATTTTTCTTAATTTCGGTTCGGTTCGAGTTATTTGTAAATATTGTAAATATTTTCGATTAATCAAAATTTTCGGTTCAGATACAATTCGCGATTTCGGATATTTGTTCGGTTCGATTATCAAATACCTGCATATTTACAAATAACCGAATCGTGTGCACCTCTATTTATATATGGGCATAATGAATTAATTTCTGATTTAATTGCAGTAATTTGATAAGTGGATGGACGGTTAAGATTGCGTTGTAGCATATGGCCTGTCATGACGATATTTGGGTGGAACAAAAATAAGAGTCCTTAAGCACATGCATTGCTAGTTTTTACTTGTATCTGAAAAAAAACACGTCTACAATGGAACAAAGAGTCCTTCTGTTGTTTTTTTCAAAAATAAACATATTAGTTTGGTGAATCCCGGAGCTTAACTCCAGGCCGATTTCATACCGTAATGTCTTGTGGCAATTAGGTTCAATCAAAATTGACTTATGACGCACTAAAAAATAACAGTCTGTAAATTTTCACATCATATAACGATGTCTTGTGGCAATTAGGTTCAACCTAATACACTCAATAATAGCTCTTTGGCCCCTTTCTTTTTGCACCCTTTACATAGAGTGAATATATACAATGACGGAATTAACATCTAAATTTCGGGGAACAAAATATTATAATTTATTTATTATTTAACTAATAAATTTAAATAAAAAATAATAACATAATTATATATAAAGTAAAAATTAATTTGGTTTTTCTCTTTTCTTTTTCTTTTTTTTTTTTAAGAAAAAACTCTATTTAGATATTTTCTGATTTGATGTTGATGCGTTTTAATTTTTAAAGATCTTATAGATTTGTAACAAATATATATATATATATATATATAAAGTAAACTCATGTTTAAAAAATCCAAAGACACATTTAAAGACAACTTAGAAAAGAAAATTGATTTCTTTTTTTTTTTTTTTTTTAACATACAATATATGTGTTATGCTTTATATAGAAAATAGATATTAAATTTAATATTTTAAATAAACATGATAATTTATAATACATTTGTTTGGAAGTTTGAGTTTTGAGAATTTTTTACCAAAAGAAAGTCTTAAAAAGAGAACAAATTTTAACAGATCATTCAATTGTATTCGATTTAGCTCTAATTTTCAAAGACCTGAGAGCATATGGAACCTTGGGCCTGTAAACAATTTGTTAGGCCCAACTACGTGGCCCAAAATTCTATTGTTGTCCAAATACAAAACCCATTTCCTAATTATATTTAGGGTGTTTTGTTTGAAAATTTTTGAGAAATTTGTACTATTTATACTCTTTTTTTTTTTTTTAAATATCAAATCATATTTTTATTTTTTATATTATTTTAAAAATTAATTTTATATTTAAAATATCTCACATTAATATTTTGGCCACGGTAACCCTCTACTCTAGAAGTTAAGAAAAATATTCATAAAAAAGAAAAATATTATGAAAATATTGCGAAGTATAATAATTTTAAAATTATATAAAATATTACAAAGAAAATTTATACTCCCTCTATCCCAAGGTGTTTTGTTGACACGAGAATTAAAAAATAATATTCCATCTGTTCCACTTGTTATGTCCACCTTTCTATTTTCGTCTGTCCACTTATTTTGTCACTTTCCTATTTTGGAAAAAATTAAACTTTAATCTTATTTTTAAAACTTTAATTTATAATTTTTAAATTTTAATTATGCTAATTAGTTATCTTTAATCTTAATCTATAATTATTTTTATTATACAATAATTATTTTTACTAATATATTTTTAATTATTTACTAATTGTACACCTCCTAAATTCTCGTGTTTACAGTAAAATGGACAAAATATTCGGAACGAAAGGAATAATAGTTAATTAAAAATAAATATAAAGTAGAATATAAAAAATATGTCTTGACGTTTACATATAATATTTTGTAGCAAGTATTTTTTATAAATAATAACAACATTTGTATATTAAAAGAGCTGAACCTAATTCTTTTTTTTTAAAATAAAATAACCAATTGTATTTCTTTTAATGAAGTTTGAAAAATTTTGATTTAGCCTTGATATTAAAATAATACTATGATAAGATACTTTGCAAGATTTTTTTTAATTTTATTTTAAAAAAAAATAAAGAGTCTAAATAGTAAAAATTTAAATTTTGGGCTAAAGAAACAGACATTTAACATATATATATATACTTTTTTCTATGCATCAAATTTTAAGTAGCGTTACATAGCATCTATTTGCATGTTGAATAAATAATAATAATGGCTTACATCAGATTTTAAGATAATAAGTTACAAAACATTGCATAAGTATCTTTAAAATTTTTAAATATTATAATACTTTAGGGAAAGAAATATATATTTTTATATTCCATATTAAATGATATGGTATTTTTATTAATATTGCAGAATTTACAACTACCAATAATAATAATAATAATAATAATAATAATAAGTATCATTTGTGTATGTTCTAAATGACAAAATAGTTTATTGTTCCCTAACTAAAAGCACAATATAATACAATACACAATATTATTACAGACAACACATTGTTTATATTAATATAATACAAATATAAAAAACAGCACGTACCTTTATATTATACTAACATGTGTTATACATAATGTATGTTGTTTGGACAAATAATATGTGCTGAGCTGGACAATCAGCATCATTTAAAATGAGCATGCTAACCATCCCCTGATAATAAACATGAATTTGTAAAACAAAGTTTAGGATGAGCCAAATACATAATGAGGACAGACAGCCAAAGTATGTAATGGAGTATTCCCAATTAATTCAGATCAGATCAGCTACAAAACGATGAAGAAGACAACCAATACAGTGAAATGCATAACAACAGAACAGTAGTATCAAATGCAATAATAAAGCTTCAATTCTTCTACAGCTTGAGATTGAGATCAATGGCGTCTTCCTTTCCCCCCACCTCGCACTTCACCGCAAACAGCTCAATAGACCCTCCCGACGACTCATCCAAATTACGATGCTTCAATTCCTCATCACATGGTGATGCCGATGGAGGAGCCAAACTCAAAAAGTCTGCATTCAGCTTCCCCGGCAAAGAATCGATTGACAGGAAGCTGCTTGAGTTCCATGGACGATCTCTGCAACAAGACCACAAAACTATCTGTATAAAATGACGACCACGATGACGATATGTAACAGGGAATTCATGAGAACTCGGGGAACCTCGGGTAGTTAATCTCAATTCCTGCTTCTCTATCGTTTGTGCTGCACGACGACGACTCGTCGGAGAATTTACCACGGCGGTGGACGTGATGCTGCTGCAGAGGAAAAGGGCAAGGCCTCTTCATGCCAATAATCTGCAAAAACAGCGCTTGATCTGTTGATCAATCGCTTAGAAATGGAAGAAACTAACCAAGGATTAATGGATACATTATAAATACCTGTCGATTATCATCTGGGTGCGTGTAGATGTTGCTGCTTTGGTTTGAAGGGGGCTCTTTCTGAGAACTCAATTTGGGCGGCAAAGGAGAAGAAATCTGTGTGAAAGAATGGAGTAATTGGTGAGATTTTTGAGGAAGAAGATGAAATTGGGGCAAAATTGGCCCCTTGTTGTCTCCTCCATTGTCGCCATTGACGAAATGCTTGCAGTTCCAGTTGCAGTTGCTGCCGATCTGAAGAGGGAAGTGAACATCCAAACAAGGATTAATGGCTATGGCTGAAGATTCCAGAGCCTCCTTCTTCCGCTGTTCTTCCAATCGGATCTTCTCAAGCTGCGCCACTCCTAATCCCCTCTGCGGCACTTTCTTCGGCTTGCCGGATTTCGACCGTCCGCCGCCGCCGCCGGAGAGGATGTGTTGCTGTTGAGCCATGGATCGTCGTCGTCGTCGTCTTCCCTGCAACTGCAAGGCATCCGAGAAATCAGGAATGGTATTTAATACGAAATAACCAGAAAAGAGTAAAAAAGGCAAGCCATCAAATCCACCTAATCTTCATTTCATTTTCTTGGATGCTGAGAATCTGAAACCCCCCAAAAATCCACGATACATAAATTGGAGTAACAGAAAATCTAATACTGTGGATTACGGAAAATTCTCGAAAGCCATGGAGTCAAGATTGCCTATTTGAAACCCTAATTTGATTTGATTTGATTTGATTCGATCGATATGTGTAAATATATATGTCTGGGCAAAATGAGGACAGGGTTTTCCTAATTTGGGTGGGTTTTACAGCTTTGAACAAGTTCATGGGAATCGGGATCCGCCATTAATCTTTTCTTCCTATGTCTCTTCAAAATTGGTTTTCAAATTTTGTTTAATTGATTGATTTGGCAATGGCGATGGACCACATAGAGGACGAGGAAGGTTGAAGATGCCATGAAAATGAATTGGTTTTTGTTTGAGAGGATGAAAAAGAAAGTTTTGACGAAAAGAAAGTGATGAAGAAGAAGAAGCAGAAGCAGAAATGCAATAAAATCGATGTAGAGAAATGTTTAGAGAAATGTGGATTTGGGCTTTCAGTTGGGGGGTGGGGCCACCGTCGTCTTAACAGAAACTCGTCTGCAGGGACGGTGGAGCCACCGCCACGTCAGCTTTTTTTTTTTGTCGGTTGGGATTCAGAGATCTTCTTGCGTATGAAAAGATATACAAGACGCATCTATTCACAAGATTGTGTCTGTGTGCGCTCCCGCGCGTGTCTCCAATCCTTCTTTCCCATTACAAATATTTTTAAATAAGTTCATATTTAAATTTAATATTTTAAATAAAAATATTATAGTTCGGTTCTAACTATCCCATTAAATTTTTATATATTAATTTTTTAAAATTAATTATTATATCAAAATATAGTATATATTAAAAAAAATTACAAGAATATTTTATTAGTGTCTTATAATACTAATAAAAATATATTTATAAAAAAAATTATACAAATATAAAAATATTTTTAATATTAATAAATGACGTAAAAGATAAATGTGACTTTTAAATACGCTAATTCAAGGAATACTATATTTTTATTACTGCATATTGAATAATGTTAAACAAATACACCATTCGAGGTTTTTTTGCCCGAACACTTAACAATTAACAGTGAATTTGTTCATTTAGCAGGTAGAATATTAAAAAAGATATAATATGTACATATTAATATAATATTATATATTTATTTATTTCTGGCATTTAATCATATTTCCATTTAATCAGATACTAATTTTTTTAAAAAAATATCTAAGAATATGAATTTTTATTTTTTAAAGTAAAAAAAATTGCATTTCTTATTAAAAAATACTCTCTCCGTCCCACGTATTATATCCATGTTGCCGTTTTTGTCCGTTTCACATTCCGTATCACTTTCCTATTTTAAAAAATGATTACACACTTTAATCTCATTTTAAATTTTTTAATTTATTTTTTTAAAATTTTAATTAAACTAATTAGTTATCTTAGTCTTAATTTATAATTATGTATATTATATTATAATTATTTTCACTAATACTTTCCTAATTATATATTAATGACACCCCTCTTAAAAATACTGTATCTACAGTGTAACAGACACGATATGTGAGACGGATGGAGTAATAATAATAAATTTAAATGACAGTAGAAAAAGAAAGTAAAAATAGACCACGGATACTATTTTGTTCACTTATAATACTTATAAAAAAAATCAATAATTAAATATAAAATATTATTTTTTATATATCTATATAAACTTTTATAATACTCCTTAAATAAAAAATACTTACGGATGTATTTGTGTAGGGGTTTTAGGGAAATTTGAATTAGAGTTTGGTTTTTATCTGAATTTTGAGATGGGTTTGAATTTATATGTTTGTTTGTGTTTAGATTTGGGTTGGATTCAAAGAATTTTGATATGCATTGATTTGATGCTAATAAATATAATAATATAAATGTGTATTAATTTTTATAATTTGATTATGAAATTACATTATATTTACATATATATTTCTAAATTTTTATTAATTTATATTGTAAAAAATTTTATTCTCTACAAAATAATATATATTATATTGTATATATTTTATTAAATTATAATTATTATAAATTTTTTTATATTTATAATTTTATTTTATTTTTTTTTAAAAAAAAACACAGTCAGATTACTGTGCAAACACCTCCAAATTGGGCGGACTATGCAATAGATTCAATTCAACATTCACTTTATTTCAACAAATAATTATTATATTTTTTTATCCCAAAAAAAAAAGCAAATATTATTATTATTATTATTATTAGTGTTACCACTTGACAGGAACAGGTTTCCTAACGAATGAATGAAATGCCAAAAAGGAGTTGGTTCTCTTTCCGCTGCCAATATTTCAAATAATATAAATTTATATATATATTCTGTTAATCCGATGTACGGTTATTTTGTATGGTACGATTTAATGGTCTGTTTTTTTCAATGATTTTCTTTTTAAATTCATATGTTTAAAATAAATATATATTTTTTTAATAAAAACTATATTAAATGTTATTTAAATATAAAGTTCAAATTAATTTTTTTTTCCAATTCACTTTAAAAACTACACTCTAATGCTGGATATATTTTTTTTAGTTAAAAAATATATTCTTAATTAGAGCCAGGAAAAACTAATACAATTATTTGATATACTCCCTCCATCCAACTAGCTATTTTGGGATGTCCAATTATAAAGTAAATATTTCATTAAATACCTTACTTTTTTTCACAAATACCCTTACTTTACATCACATTATTACTTTTACACCAAAAAGCAAGGGCAAAAATATCATTACATTATTTTTAACTACTCATTATAATTAAAATACTATTATTTCTTAAACATCGCTTCAAAAATAATTGTATACTTTTTTTTTTTGTGGACGGAGGAAGTATAATAATTGGATTTGAATAAAAGAAAAATAATTAAAAAAATTATTACTTTATAAAGGAATATCTAATATTATATATATAGATAAGACAAATTATTTCAATTTATCATTTGTTATTTCTGACAGTGGATGGAAAGAACTGAGCGTTCATTATCATTCACCATTTGCACTGCCTGTAATATATTTGTACTATTTAGGTGCATTTATTTGGTGAGATAAGATTATATACATATATTATTTTAATAAATTATATAGTATATTCAATAAATTATTGTGTAAGATTATAATTTTTTTTTTTTAAAAAAAATACTCTTAATTATATAATAAAACTAGTACTAAGTTAATATTAAAAGAAAATGTTTAATTTTATTTAATTATTACCTAAAAGAGGAGAAATAATCTCTAATTGTGCTACTATTATGCCAGACTATAATAGTAAATAGTAAATATGTCATTAAGGTGAATAGAATAATATTGTTTACCATCATCATATAAACACACACTTTTTGGTATTTCTTATAATATGACAATAAAAGATATTTTTATATCTTATGCCAAAACTTGAATATGAAAATTTTATTTTATTTTATTTTATCAACACCATCTTTTCTTTGTAAATCGTGAAAGTAAGATGTTCAATAACATGCCTTGAAGATTGAGGGCTATGCTCATAACTTGTAAGAATGGATTTAACTTTTGCTTGCATCCATAAAAATAGGATTGATTGAAGGTTACTACTGAATCTAAACGTTATGGTAACGAGCCGACATCCAAATGAACTCTCAACGAATAACCCAAAACACAACAATCAAATTTTAAGAAAATACCCGAAAATGTAAATTATTATGGAGCAACATGAAAAATATTGGGGTACGATTGAAAAATTAGAAAAAGTAACAATACCTTATAAGCTTACATATAACTCTATTTGTATGCTGTCTTTTGGAGAAAGTTTCAAAAAATAAATCTGTGCGAGTTCGGCTTAAAGCGGACAATACTATACTAGTATGAGTTGACTCAATTCTAATAACTAGTAGTTCGGTTTGAAAGAGTTAGTTGGTGAATTAGACTGGACTGGACAACATTGGGTGTTGGTGGTGGGAAGCTCTCTGTGATACTTTCGGAGTTGGGCCGATGCTAGGTCAATCTCATGTATGGATAAGCCGGTGCTAAGTCATTTGAAGTTGAATAAAGATTAAGTTGATTGAATAAATTACTCATGTTAACAATGTGCCCATTAATTTTCAAGAGTTTTACTTAAAGAAATTTAGACTTAAGCGTGTTTGTTCTGAGTAATTTGAGAATATGTGACCCCTTAGAAAGTCTTCCAGAGGGCACTTGAGTGAGGACAAAAGTACGCTAGAAGGACTCGTAGCGACCTGTGAGACCAGTTTAATCCCGGCACGCTCGGTCAGCTTGACTTATGGGTCGGGGTGTTACAATTGGTATTAGAGTCGAACTGAGATAACTCACAGTCGTTGACCTGACTTTTAAGAGACGAGACAATCAATTGACGAATCCTTGTGGTGCAACATAGATGTTGCATTCTAAAGTGGCGAAAATGTGATACCCCAGAATTGGGCCAGTGCTAGGCCATCTGAGTTTGAATATAGATTAAATTGATTGAATAAACTACTTATGTCAACAATGTGGATATTCTTTTTTTGGAACTCTACTGAAAGACCTCTAAAGTTAACCGTGTTTGCTTTAATGTATTTTGAGGATGAGTGACACTTTGGGAAGTCTTCTCGTGTGCGCATGTGATACCTCCGGAGTTGGGCCGTTATTTGGCCAACTCCCATGTTTGGATGAGCCGATATTTAAGACCATTCGAAGTTGATTAGAGGTTAAATGAATTGAATAGACTACTCATGTCAATAATAATGAGCACATTCCTTCTCGAAAACCCTACTAAAAAACTCTAGAGTTGAACGTAATTGTTCAAGAGTAATTTGAGGATGGGTGACCTATTGGAAAGTCTCTAAGGGTGCACATAAGTGAGGACATAAGTTTATTGGAAGAAATCATATTGACATGTGAGGCCAGTCTACGATCCCGGTGTGAATGAGGACAAAAGCGCACTAAAAGACTCATGGGGCCAGTCTGATCCCGATACATCCGGTCAGCGTGGTTTACAAGCCGGGGTGTCACACCCTCGTAATTGGAATCTGCAATAGTGTCTTGTGTTTTATTTATTGTATAAAATCCTCTTATATTATTTTGAAGTAAGCTGAAAACACAATCCGCATCCAAAATATGCACCTAATTATGCAAGTGTTATGAAAATAAATTGGATATAATGTTTTAAAAACTATTCTTTGAATAAACTAAATAAATAAAAAGTAGATTAATCCTTCATTTCACAACTTATAAAATTTAAGTTATGACTCGTCTTTGTTTTACGAATAGTGAAAATGAAGGATGATTCAAGCTTTTCTATATTTATTCTTTGAAGAATAATATTTAAGATATTTTATCCAATTTAGTTGCATAATGTGTATAATTAGACACATATTTACAAACAACATCATCATTAGCATAAATATGATAGTTTGTACTTACTTTAATATAACATAAATGATTTCACGTTAAAAAATAAAATATAAAGAATATTCTCTAAACATTTTTAATCTAAAAAATTGAGATGATTTAGATTCTCATATGATACATTATTTAGCAATAAAGAGTCTTCAGGGATATTTGTCGAAAATTTTCAATTTCTTTTTACACTAGAGTTTTACCAAATAGAAAAAAATGTGATTGATCAGATTTACTTGTATATTCGAAAAAACTTGACAAAATTTTTTATTTTTGTTTTAGAGGTTTTAAGTAATAGTGTGGGAAACGACAATTAACAAATGAAGATTTTAATGATTAGACACACATTTTTGTTAGAATTAAAGAGTATAAAAGTGGTATTGAACATGTTCTAAATATGACTATTTAGTATTATTTGGGTCAAAGGTTTTAAAAAAGCATACTATTGACAAAGTGACTCAAATGCATTCTAAGAAGGAAACGTAGCATTGCAAAAGTATTTAGCCAAGAATGATTCATGTTGTAAAATTTCTTGGAAAACATAATCCAACATTTTGTGGTACTAATGAAAAATTACGTCATAATAGCAATGAAATTTTTTTTGGATTAATCGAAATGATATATGAATTTGATCCTATTACAAAAGAACATGTTTGTTGTATTATCAGTGATGAGAATCATGTTCATTACATTGATTACAATATTCAAATTGAACTTATTCTTTTACTTAGATATGCAAATCTGAAATTGTTAAAAATATAAATATGCTAAGTATTTTTTTATTACACTTTACTGTACTATTGATATTAGCCGCCGAGAACATGTCTTTAATTTTAAGAAATATGGATATTTTCTCTAATAATTGTGCTATATTTAATAATCATTTTTAGAATTTTCAAATATTTGGCACAATTGAATAATGATATATATATATATATATTTTTTTTTATAGAGCACAATATATACTTTATAAAGCACTTTTATAATGCACCAAACATAATTTTCTACAACAGCAGTTTAAAAGACAAACATATATGCATTAAAGATTGGTGCACATTGGATATTTACTACTGTGATTTTGGAGAAAATCAGTACGGCGTTAGTAACTTAATCGAAGCCGTCTGGAACAATTGACGAGTTTGATTAGTGATGTAGTATTTTAAGTATAGAGATTTAATAAGTTAATAATGATTGATTATGATATTAGTTTTATGTGAATTGTTGTTAGTATTTTTAAAATAAGAATTAATATATATAATTAAAAATATCTAAAATATTTGTTTAAATATTTTGAACACTATATCTAAATATAATGTATGTACTATGAATATTATTTTATAGTGATTTTTTTTCATTTTTATATATAATACAAATAAATAAATAATTATTTATAACTAATATAAACTAGTTTTATAAGAAAAAATAGAGAATTTTAAATGTAGATAAAAGTATTTGTTTAATGAGAAAAAAAAAGTAGAAATAATTTTTTTTTTTGAGTGATCTTAGGACGTAAAAGATTAGAAATTTAATTAAATTTATTTATATTTGTTATGTATATTTTAAATTGATGAATTTACTAAAATAAAAAATAATCAATTCTTATAGAACGGATTAAAATAATAATAAAAAAAAATGTATCAATTATTACGATGATGGAATACAATTATAGAGATTTAGTGCATTATAAGGAAAAATAAATTTTAAGCAAAATATTTCATACATCGATTAAGATACAAATATTACAGATAAAATTTAAACTTTATTATTTCTATAGGTCTACAGCAGCTAATGGGCCCAAATTAATCAAAGTCCAACAATTTATAGTACATATATTTGTCTTGTGTATATGTCTTTTTTTCTTTTTTTCAATTGTTATTAGTTGTAGTAGTAAAGTATTCAATATCCATTTAATTAAATTATAACATTAACAACTATTCCAAAAATCTAAAATGCATTTAAAACAAACTTAGCATACCTCCCCTTTCTTTGTGGTTTTAAGAAAGTTAATAAAAATAGTATAATATACTTATGTAATATTTTATATAAAAAAAAATATATATATAATTTTATTAAAAAACATACATATTGAATATTATTTAACACAACATTAAAACACATACTTGTGTTTGGCATCGGGTCGTCAGCTCTATTTTCTCATATACATATACATATACATATATATATTATATATATATTTATATATCATATATACATATAAGTATTATATATAAATATCACTTTGAGAGAGGAGCTGGAAAAAATGAGGCTGACGATCTGATGCCCAAAAAATGATCTGGTGGTGTGAAAAGTGATTTATAAATTCAAACTCGGATGCCTTCAGGTGGCTACGGTTCCCACGTTATAAAAAAATAATAAAATTATATAATTTTATTTAAAAAAATATATATCATTTCTATTTATTGTTATTATTATTATTATTATATATTTTTGAAATCAAGAATATTTTCAACGGAACAATTGGAATAATTATAAAAGTTGCATAAAGTTCCAACCCACAAGCTTTCAAATCTCCAACTAAATATTGTACCCACAAACAAACACTTCCATATAGTCAGTCCTGCATTTATGATCAAAACCAACCAAAAGCCCTTCTTCTTCATCATCTTCTTCTTCGATTCAGACAACATTATTAAATCGATCGACCCCATCGTAGTCTGTGTTTTTAATTTCCACTATACAGTATTTTCCTCATTCAGTCTCTGTAATTTAATTTCCCAAAACAATGAATGAAAACTCAATTCCATCACTCACACCATTAAATGCCTCATTTTATTTATTACATTCACCCATCAACATATTTGGTCCCTCTATTGATTTCCATCTTACATACATTGCAATATACCTACCATGCTTTCTTTCCTTACCTTTTCAAACATTTTTTTTTCACACTATTAATTTTATATTTCTCTATTTGAAGTGGGTTTTCGATATTTGGAAAAACCCGAAAAGAAATAGGCACATTCTTGAATTCCAAGAACTTGGATGTGTAAGCATTTCGACAGGTTGTATCTCACGTAACTCATAAGTGGTCAGCAATAAAGATGTACCAACAACCGTCCAGGAATAGTCACTATCTTCAGACAAAGCCAAAAAAACCAATCCTTTCTAGTATTTTAATTTCATCTTTTGTGTGTTGTTATGAGTGAGGTAATAAATTCAATACACTAGTTTCCAGCTAGACTTTGGATCGAGATTTTTAAGAGGTCACAGAGATATGCAGAGTTGGGGACCATGGCTATGATATCTAAGTACCATATTTTTGGCCCTATTTCATTCCCACCCTCAACAATAATTCAACCTCCTATCTTTCTTCCCCACAACTTTCATTACATCCAATCTCATGTTATCCTAACATCATACCAAGTTTCCGTAAAACCCGACTATTTTTAAGCTACTAGAGTCACATTACAAATTACATGTCGAAACAATGTAACCTAAAGTTTCTTTCTCAAAACAGACCTACTTATCGATTATAATCATGTTAGCTATCTTAAACCGGAATTTCCAATGCCGTCAAGAAACTACATTAAAGGCCGCAGATAAATAAATTAACCGACTCGGGGTTTCCTAATTAAAGAAAGGGATACTCTACTTGGGGGATAAAGATTCGATCTCGATCTTGCAAGAAACGCAAGCTTCGATTTGAACTTACATTAATTAATGAATATGTATAAATCTCACCCTTTGGTGTCGTATTTGTCCAGAGAAAACGACGTCTATTCCAAATGCTCCCGGACGCCGAGCAACGATGGAGATGTAAAGGATGTGTCACTTTAACAATTCCTTTCACAGAATTTAAGTTGTGAATAAGAAGGCAGCAGCAGATCAGGCAATTCTAGCAATCAATATATATATATATATGTATGTATGTATATATATGTATGTATAAGTTGCTAACTAAGTATCTTTTCTACCTCACATGAATAATTGACCATTTCCTTACAAAGGAAACAACCTAATTGTTCCTCCATTTTCAATTTTGAATTAAAAGAGCAAGAAACAGATCAAATCATTGTCAGCACAGCTATGGCATGTTTCGAATAAACAAGACCACATGGCCCTCATCCAGGTTGTAATAATACTCGATTGTTATTATTATTTTTTATTTATTTGTAACAAAAAGGAAAGAGAAGTGATGGGAAACTTAATAATATAAAGAGATTATTCTGAAAACACTCAATCATGAGGTGGGAATTTATCAAACATCAGCAACACAGATATAGTAGCAGGATGATGTCTGGAAACTGGAAATGGAAAATGGCTGCAAACAAAGTTGAGAGCTCTATTTGCTCGTTTAAACAGTCGGACTGGACTTAAATCCAAAGCTGGAAATTGCAATAAACAATTAACATAGAATGAACAGCTAGCCGGATCAATGAGAAAACCTGAAATTAAGATCTCAGGGTTCTTGGCCACTTGGCTGCTGCCATTGTTGAGAAAAAACTCACTCAGACTCGATCTTCCCTTGCTTCTTCGAACTCCATGATCGAATGACGTCAGCAGAAATTGATGATGACTCCTGACTAAAAATTTAAGTTTAAAAAGGGGATAAGTAATGGCGAGATTGGGGAAGGGATTGACAAGTGTTGAATTTGATCACCTGGTAATGGCGGAAGAGGGGATGTTTGAGTCTGGGAGGTGAATTCTCAACGACGAGAGTCGGAGGAAGCAGAGGATGGCTTGTCGGAATAGCCATCGTGATCCTCTTCTTCACCCTGAATTCGTGCAGGAATATGAAACCCTGAGAAGCCACCGAAACCGGAGGCGAATCCAATGCCGGACATTGAAGGTGGATAGATCGGCACAACGGCTGGATGGTGGAGATGGTGGTGGTTGTGATTCTGCTGCTGCTGCTGGCCGTGGTCGGCCATGGCGGCCATGGACGGGTCCATCCAAGCACGAACTGAAGGTGTGTTACTGGACTGAAGGGGTCCCCTCTGAGAAGAAGAAAAAAACTGGTTGTGGCTAAGGAGCTGCTGCAATGGCGCTGGCGTCGAGTTGAATAAGTATCCACTGGCTGCTCCGCCACTCCCACTTGCTGAATCTCCTCCGCCGCCGCCGCCGCCGCCGGCGGCATTCCAAGCTGCAAGCCTCTGAAAGCGGCTGAGTTGATCGGCTGTTTGTTGGTGGTGGTGGTGGTGGTGGTCCTGCCAGGCTGAAGCTCCGTCGAAGCCTAGCGGAGTTCCGGTGAATAGAACGTGTGTTTGTTCGCCGGCGTGAGTGTGATTTTGGTTAGGGTTATGGTGGTGAGGGTGAGGATGGAGCATTATGGGATCTTGCAGGGAGTGCAATGAGAGCCGCAAATCTTGGCTTTGGCTGTTGCTGTTGTTTCTCGACAGTAAATCGGGGGTTGGGAAGTTGTCGAATTGCATAGATGAGGAACTGGCTTCTGCAGAAGCGCCCATGGGGAAGAAGGACTTGATGGTGTCAGCAATGGCGTCTGAGTCTAAAGCAGGGGGGAGGAAGCTCGAATTCTGAGTGCTGCTATGGTGCTCGTTGGCGAGGATTGTCGCCACTGCCGGCCGCTTGCTCGAATGGATGGAGATTTCAGGGTTCACCATATCGGAATTCATCTGCTGTTGTTGATGTTGCTCGTCTTCGTCTTCTTCGTCGAGTTTTCTCTGCAATTCTTCTCCTTTTCCGATACCGCCGCCGCCGACGGAGCAGTTGGTGGGATGCCATGCGGGGAGCTCGGCGAGCTCGTCAATGGCGGCCTTAGCCTTCTTGATTAGCCAATCGACGGCCTTGCTGGGGCGGTCGTAGCCAAGGCGGTCCTGGACGTCGTAGAATTGGATGGCGGTGTGGGCGGCGAGGCGGACGCGGCGGTCTCTGGGTCCTTTGGCGGTGCAGACTTTACTGTGGCGGTCTTTCCGGCCGGTGGACCTCACAATGTGGCCGCCCTGCACCTCGACAATCTCGCCGCCGCCGGCGGAGGCACTACTGGTCCTCATCAGCCCTAACCGTGACGATGTTGGTCGCTGATGATGATGGCTGCTCTCTCCCATCCTATCCCCCAAGGCCACTCTCGCATGTTCGGCGGCCGGCGAGCTTGAAGACGGCAGGTAGGACCGCTTCCTCGGCGGCGCTAGTCCCTGCTGGTGGTGGTGATTCTCTGCGTTCAAGGCTCCGTAAAGAAGGTGGGTTTGGTGGAAATCGCCATGGGAGGAGGAGGAAGCAACTAGTGGTCCTCCAAGAAAGTGACGCTGCTCATCATCGTCTTCTCCTTCACCCTCAGCCTCGTCTCCTACATGCCTCCTTGAGCTCGATGTAATAATAGCCTGACTCTGGTTCTGGTTCTGGTTCTGGTTTTGATTAGGGATTTGGGTTTGAGGATGAAGAAGATGAGGTTGAGGTTGAGGAGGAGGAGGAGGAAGAGGGAGGTTTCTCAAAGGATCCAGACTCAAACACTTGTTGTCTTCTTCTTCTCTCTTCTAGACAATCTTGCAATAATTATAATCAAAATCAAAGTTCCTATTCCAAACCCAAACCCAAATCTGTCATTCAACCTTCCTATTTCCATCACTGCACTGCAACTCTAACCCATCATTACACACACCTTCTTCAACAACAAATTCAATCAACCCTAAAACCCCTTTGGTATAATCAATTCCCTATCCAAACACCTCAAAACAAAAAGCAAAGAAATCAAGAAAGGAAGAAAGAAATCGTCTCCCTAGCTGCTACTGCGTATGGCAGTTTTTGGGTCAGAAAGGAGATTAAAGATCCCTGTCCTGCCCTGCCCTGCCTTGCCCGACCTGACCTGCACTGAGTGATATCACCACTGCTCTCTGCTCTATTTTTTTTTTTTTTTTGGTGCTGCTGGTTCACCAGCAGTAAGTACTGCTGCGGTAACCTAAACAAACACTACAAAACAAATACAAAAATCCCACCTCCTCTTTCTTTTTCTTTCATTAGCAATCTAAACTAAACTTGCTGCTGCTCTCTCCAAGATTTCTTTTTTTTTTTTTTTCTTCTTCAAATTTAGGCTATTTCTCAGAGGCCCATGTGTTGTAAATTATATATATATATGTGTATATATAAATTGAATAAATTAAGAAGATTGTGTTGTGTTGTGGGAGTGATTGATGTATGGATGAATGGAAGGGAAGGGAAGAGATAGATCCTCCAAAAAAATGCCACCCCCTTGCTGAAAGTGACCTCTGTTACAGCTTTTGTGGTTTTTCTGGCATCCCTTTTTATTAATTTATTGTATAGAAATTATTTATTTATTTTCAAGATTTCTTTCTCTCTCTTTATTATTGCTTCACTCAAATTTCCCTCTCCAAAACCCACTTTTTTTTTGTTTTGGGCATTGGGTTAAATGAATGAAAATGGAATGGCATCAACCCCTTTACTTTTATTGTTGTTACTGTTTTGCTTATTTTTGTCTCCTTTGCTCTCTGTAAATGTTACCATACATTTTTGCTGACGTTTACTTTTCATAATAAGGCATTTATTAAAAAAATAAAATTAATATTATATAAAATATTTTTATTTAGGTTATATACCATATTAAATATTTTCACTGCCTAATAGTAAAAGTTTTGAGAAAATTCTATAGAAGAACGTACCCTTATTGATTTTTCTTAATGCTCCCGCAATAGAAAAAGTATATAGCATTATTTAGTTTTGATTTGAAATTTTCATTTTAATATAAATAGTGATATTTTAATTTGATATTAACAACCATGCAAATATTGATTATTTTGATTTCAAATAGAAATCAAACACAATATTTATTTTTATATCATATCTCTATGTTCCAGAGCCATGATCTATTTGTTTCGAACACAGTTATTTATTTATAATTAATTTAAATTAATTTTATAAAAAAATTAAGAGGTTTTAAATATGGATAAAAATATGTGTTTACCAAAGATAATAAAAATAAAGAGTTCCAAGTAGATTCTACGTATGAGAGATTAAAAATTTAATTAAATTTATCAAATACATTTAAAATAAATAAATTTATTAAAAATTAATAAATATTATATGTTATGAACAAACAAAAAATAAAAATGACTCACATATGGTAGGATGAAATGAGTATAATTTTTTTATTTATAGAAATTTTGTTTGCAATTTCAACTATTTGCTTTCACTGTTTTAAAAAATATTACTAGTGACTTGTAAATAATACTCCTCTGTTCCAACTATATTTAAGATAATAATATTTAATTAGTTAATAATAATTAGTTATAATATTATTATATTATTTTTTTTTATAATTAATAATATTTATATTTTTAAAGTAAATTTATTATATATAATTGTAAAAATTAAAATATATGTTTAAATATTTAAAAATTACATAGAAATTAATAAATATATGCAATATAGATATCATTTTGTGTAGAGAATAAAATAATTTATAATACAAGTAAATAAGAAAATATTTTTGTTTATTTATAATTAACATAAATCAATTTTATAAAAGATGTGTAGTTTTAGATATAGATAAAAATATTTATTTTTTGAAGAGAGAGGTAGAAATAAAGGGATTTTGAGTATTTACGATGTTCTATGTTATGTAGTTAATTAAATTGATTTATATTTGTTAAATATATTTTGATTTAATAATTTTTACCAAAAATAGAAAGATATCAATTGTTACTGGACACAAAAAATGGAAATAGTGTTGTGATAGGATGGAAAGAGTATTTTTTATATAACAATCAAAAATAAACTATTACTTATAGAAATTTATGACTCATTCCATCCTAACAATAATATGGTAGGATGGAATAGTAATAGTCACATGAATATTTTAAAACTGATATCACAATAAAAAAAAATATATATATATATATATGCAATATGAATATCATTTTGTAGATAATAAATTTCATATAATGTAAATTAGTAAAAAAATAGATTAATTTATTTAATTAATATAAACTAATTTTATAAAAGATGTGGAGTTTTAAAGGTAGATAAAAAAATATTTGTAGTTTTAAGAGCGATAAAAATAAAAGTGTTTTGAGTAAATCATACGTGATATGATATTATATGTTACGTGAATTAAATTTATTTATATTTATTAAGTATATTTTGATATATTAAATTTTATCCAAAATAGAAAAATGTCAATTGTCTTATAGTAAGACAAACAAAAATAAAAAAATGTGTCAATTAAAATTAGGCGAATGATGTTACGTTAAAAATTATTTTTATGTTTATAACATGAAATATTTATTTATATAATAAAAAACAATCGTTTCAATTTAATTTTTTTTATTTATTTATTTTCAGAGTGCTACGAGTTTTTGGTTGTGGACTTATGCTTTGAAATTAAATATTAATTTAATTTAAACTTAAATAATATTTTAATTTTATATTTTATATATAAAAAAATAATATATATGTCCATCGTATTTATGCCACTTTTTGATAGTGGATGGAGATCATTTTTATAAAAATCGTTGTTTTCCATTTAAAATAAAAAAAATATACTATTCATATTTTATCTTAGTTAGCATATTAATATTTAAATTGATTTTCAATTAAATATACAAAACAACCAAATTTTTTTGTTAAATACTACAAAAATACAAAGAATCACGGCCACCTTTTCATACAAAAGACGTGTTGTTAATTGTTATGTCAATTTTCAATTAGATTTCCAACAAATAAAAGTTTGTTTGTTTGTTTATTTGTTTTTTTTTTTATTTTATTTGTATTTTTATAATTTTTTATTTTCTAAAAAATACTATTTATATTAAATGCGTGTGTATATGGTTTTGATTTGAAACTGATTTTTTTTAATTTAAATTTATTTTAATATAATATTATATTATAAAACAAGAGTTTATTTTTATCTAAGGTCGTGTTGATTGAATAGTATTTTTTTTTTTATTTGAATTAAAAACAAATAAACTAAACATATCTTATTAAATTATATTCTTTCGATTCTAATATTTTTATTTATTTTTTGTACGTGGACGAATAATGTTAGTGTAACAAATTATTTTTATTTTTAGATATTAATGTATAATGAAGTGAAAGCAAAATAGTAAATATATGTAATAAAATATATTAACACTTTATAGTAGGGTCCACAATTACAAATTTGAATTTTAATGGATAAAAATATACAAATATTAGAAGGGGCAGATAAAATATATTTTAAAATGTTCAAAAATGTTTTATATTTATTTTTAATAAAATACATTTTCATCATAATTAAAATAAAAATAAAATAATATCTTATTGTCAAGTGACCCAACATTCAGTTTAACTTTCCAGTTTGCAACTAAACATGTATTTACATATTTCCGACAATGTAAAACTTACATATGACTCTGTTTATATAGACAAATTTTTAATAGTTTTGATATAGTATTTTTTTTAAAAAAAAAACTATTAAATTAAATATAGTTATAAAATATTATATCAAATATCTATTTTTTATTATTTAAAAAAATTAAAATTTTGAAACTTAAAAAATCTGTACTCGTACTTTCGGGTAGTGGCTGCGGTTCCCACGTCATCTAAATGGTATAATGATTTGAGGATAAAGTCGTAAACTACAATATGTGTTCATTTTGTGTTAGTTTATAATTATCTTCACTGATTAAAAAAAAAAAAGTATTTTAAATTGAGAATAATGAACTAATATTTATGAGAATTGTGCCATTTAAAAGAAATTGGATGAACAATCCTATTATTGTATTTAAAAATTATATAATAAATAGTGTAAATTAGTAAATTATTATTAATAAAATTATGATATTATTATATTATTTTTTATATAAATAATGTTGTTGGTATTTTAAATATTTTTAGCATTATATTTTAATAAAATATATACAATATGAATATCATTTTGTAAAAAATAAAATTTTATATAATACAAGTAAATAAACAAAATGAAATGATTTATTCATTTATAACTAACTTAAAATTAATATATAGATAAATATATTTGTTTATACATGACATAAATAGAAATAAAAGGGTTTTAATTAGATCCTACGTGGAAGATGTTAGAATTTAATTTAATCGATTTATATTTGTTAAATATGTTGAAAATGAATAAATTTATTAAAAATAAAAAATATCACCTTTTATGGACGAACAAAAAAAAAAAGATCATTTGTGGAGGGATTATATAAATTTATTCTTCTATCATTTTAAATATAAATCAATATTATTCATTATAATAAAAACTAACAAAATATTATATCAAAGTTATATTTAAACAAAAATTCAATTTCAAACAACAACCAAGAAATTCAAGATAATCTAATAATCTAATACTCTTTCCGTCCACAAACTAACGTCCTACTTTTCTATTTGGAATATCCAATAATTATTGTCCTTTTTTTATTTTTATACACAAAATTTATTCTTTTACCCTTACTTTATTTACTTTTTTATTTTCTATACACAAGATTAAGGACAAATTTATTATTTTATAACAAAAATCCTAATGGCCTAAAAATGCATGTAAATATCAAATAAGACATTAGAAAATGGACGGAGAAAGAGTAATTTTTGAAGGCCTAATAAGTGGGTCGGAGCCATTCCAATATTAAATCTCGTAATCGAACATTGTCTTGCATCATCATGTATTGTCTTTTTTCTGTTGTCTTCTTTTCTTTTGGAAATTAAAACATTTCATATCCATCGTTGTCCTATTTCCAAACTTGTTCTTCTACACTTTGATTGGAGATTTGTTGTATAATGTAAATAAATTAAAAAATGTCCTATAATGTTTTCCCTCTTGATGCTTACATAAATTATTTGTGTCTTTTTTTTTTTTTTTATTAGGATGTTGACACGGTCAATTTTTTATTTTTTATTTTTTATCGATTAGGATGTTGACACGGTCAAATTAATATCGTATTGGTTTGATTTCGTTAGTATAGTAATACAAAACAATCAATATTTTATTACAGACAAATAACATGTGATCAAATTAGTATATTAATTTGAAATAATTAATATTTTATTACAAGACAGATGATATATTTTGCGTTATATAGAAACAAGCGTTGTTGCGTAAGTTATATATTGTGTTGAAATCTATATTTAATGTGCGACGTGAAATTATATAACGTACTATGTTATATACTAGATTAACATTTGTTGTGTGTTATATATTGTGTTGTGTTATATAATCTGTTTGTTCCGTTATTGGTTAAAATCAGAATATATTTTTTTACATATAATTATATAATATGCTATTAAAATATATGATGCCTCCGATTATTGTCTGTCACATATGATTCGCCTAGTGTAACTTGTTTTTCTGAATTAAGTTTGCAGACTATTAAGTTCCGCCAAAAATTTACCTGGAATGTATTCGAACAGTAATTGGTGCAGATTCTCGTATCGTTAAAAAAAAAAAAAAAAAAAAAAAAAAAAAAAAAAAAAAAAATTGAACAAGGCAAAGATTAGCACTATGGGTTTTGTTTACAAAACAATAATTTTGGACTACTATTTTACTTTTCAAAATTATCACATTTAATATATATATATATATTCACAAAATATCATATCAACTACTAAATTTTTTCTATTTTCAATATTCCAAAGCGTCCAATTGTTAAATTTGATTATATTTATAGTTTTGGAAAATCAACACACTTAAAATATATAAACAACACATATTTTTATTACACACAATACGTCTTATTTGTAATAAAAGTATGTGTTATTTATTCATAATTATAACGTGTGTTATATAAGAGTATGACATATGTTAAATTCAACCGTTGTATGTATTGTGTGAGACTATATCACGGGTTGTTAGTTCATATGCTCTATTTGTATTATATTAACGCAGACTATTTATTGTCTATAATAACATCGTGCTTTGTCCGTTAGCACACCATTTGCTATTCAACATAGTAATGAATTTTATATTCAACATTGGAGTCGCCACACCTATGTAAATGTATGTTGAATGTAATATTTCGTATATATAATATTTAAAGTAAAAATAGTTATTAATTGTGATATAGTTTTTTGAAAAAAAAAAACTATAAAAGAAATACAAATTGCATCACATATCAATACAATCTACGGATACATTACAAAATATGTGATGTGAGCAGTTTATACCAAATGTAATTAAACTGTAGTAATGATTGTTATTTTTTTTTGGGAGGGGGAGGGGGAGGAATGATAGTTAATTTGATTATTGACCTTACAAGTTAATACAAGTTCTAAATACTTTTTGTCATTGTTTGCGTGTATTATTAAAATTTATCATAGAGTAAACACGTTTAATTTTAAATTTTTTTTAAGTGAACTTAAAAAAAAAAAAGTATATTATTGATATGAATAGTCTAACTAACTAATCAACTTAAAATTCATCTCAATTCCGAGATTATCACATTTATTGATTCTTCGAAGAAGTCTTCCATAACATGCCGAATTCAAGTTTCTCTTCTTAGATTACTTGTCAAGTAGCCTTCGATCGACAATTTTTTGCTGGGCTCCGAAATTAGTTCGCTATTCTTAGCCTTTGGCCGATCGTAATAGAACTCTGAATATATAAATTTAATAATTCAATATGTAATACTAAACAAATTATTATTAAACAAATATCCTGTGAGTAAAATTGGTTACTCTAAACAATTTTATTTTATTTTTTTCCCTAAACAATTATAACATCACAATTTAAAATTACCATTTAAATCCTAATACGTGCCAGATTAATTGTAGCCCTTTACAATCACCACAATTTATTTGAGAATGTTATTTTAACTGTGAAACAAATTATCGCAGCATTTTGGCTCTTGTCCTTTTATTTATTTATTTTATTTTATTTTTATTTAGTTTCTTTAACGTGTCCGACACAATCAATATGTGTAAAGCCATATGAAAAGTTTCCCTTATTTTATTTTTTTTAGCAAATTGTTTTTTAAGTCTCGTAACTAGACTCATTATCATTTTAGTCTCGTAAGTGGAGCTTGTTGCAAACTAGTCTCATAAATGAAAAATTTTCGTTGTTTTAATCCTCCGGCGCCGGAAACGTCCGCGCGGCTCGTCAGAGGCCACGTGTCTGCCGGGTGTCGCTGACCTGGCGGACACGTGGATTTTATTTTATTTTATTTCATTTTTTAAAATTTTTCTATAATTTATTTTTAATTTTATTTGTTTTTTAAATTTTTTTATTTGGTCCAATTGAAAAAAAAAAATAAAAAATCCATGTGTCCGCCAGGTGTCGCTAACCTGGACACGTGGATTTCGGCGAGCCACGCGGGCGTCACCGGTGCCGGAGGACTAAAACAACGAAACTTCTCCACTTATAAGATTAGTTTGCGACAGACTCCACTTACGAGACTAAAATGATAAGGGAGTCCAGTTAAGAGTTTAAAAAAATAGTTTTCCCTATTTTGTTTGGTTTGTGGAAACTCAAAAATGTATTATGCCTTTAATATCTTTTTTCCTTTACTTATTTATTTATTATTTTAAATATAAATTAAAGTTATTTATTTTATACAATTTTAATAAAAATATATTTCCTGCACAAATATCAATATATTACTATTATAAGACACTTATAAAAGTATTTTTGTTATTTTTTTTTAATTTGTACTACATTTTTATATCAAATATAAAAGTGTCTTATTTTTTGTCCCATTTATATTATAAGACACTTATAAAATATTACACCAATATCCTATTTAACCAAAAGATCAAATCGACTTATGGGAATGGACTTGTGGCCCTGAGGTCACGGGGTCAAACCCAAACCCCTCTAGGTATTATCCGCCATACATGGTTCGCCTGGTGTGACTTGCCTTGTCGAACCTAGTTTGCAGACTATTAGATTCGACTAGAAATTTACCCATAGCGCACATTCGGATGGTAGTAATTATGACGGTTAGAGTAAATTGACAACACAACTTAACTATAACCTAAATATTAGTATAAAATATATATTAATATAATGTAAATACAATATACGAGCAAACAATACATGACACGAGCTATAAATTAACGGTATAAAATGCATGCTAATATAGCAAATATAACATATGAACTGGTATGATAATACTTTATACAATATATGCTAGGATTGATCTTATTATAACATGTATGTTAAACACAATCAACATATATGCTATGTTATCTCTTAAACGGAAAGAGCAATGGTGTATTTCTTTTGAGTAAGTTTGAGAAAAATTAGTTTAAATTTATTATTAAAATAATATTTGATGAAATATTTTGCAAGAGAGAATATATATATATATATATTTTTTTTTCGTAAATGTGGAATTCAAATAATAAAATTTGGAAAAATTTGGCAAACATACATATTCATCTATATATCCATCAAAATAAGTACATAAGTATTGATTATTAAATTTGACTGAGAGTTTATCCAAAATATTTGACGAGTAAAGATTACGAATTCCCATGTCATTAAAAAAAATACACATGTACTATAAACTAAGGTCAATAATAATAATAATAATAAAGTCCTTCTAGCCGCCTTTAAGTCTTGCACTATTATATGGATCGAAAATTTATTCAGAGTACACTAAAAAAAAATAGCGGTCACAACCGGTTCTTACATCAACAAAACAATAATACTAATAAATTTTAACATTTTCCTTCTTAACCTTTTATTTATTTATTTATTTTATTTATTTATTTTTTATTGGTATTTAATTTATATCCGTCGTCACCAAATTGTCCTACTAAGTATAATGATGCACTTCTTTAATTTTATGATTAACTAACTTACAACTTAATGATTGCAAACGAACAAATCAATACTTTAATTAAACCTTTCCTTTTCGTTGATCGGTTGAGACATAACTATATTTAATGCATGAAATGTCATTTTCATTGCTTTTCACTATCAACTTTTATTATTTTTATTATTATTATTATTATTATTATTATTATTATTATTATCTCCTCCCAATGTAATTGTTCTAATGCCTTATTTAATTGTAAAGAACAATCATAAATGAGTCAACTGTAATTCAGATATGTTAAAAAGCTTCCTATAAAATAGAATATTTATATTTGTTCCAATAAAGTGTTACTATAGTATTAGTATTAATACTGTAGAATGAACAATGACTAACTAGTGTTTTTATAATTGAGCACTCCAAATTATTTTTAGAAATGTTTTTTTTTTTTTTGTTTCTTTTAAATATTTTCTTTTTCTTTAATTGAATATATTGTTGTTAACTTTTTCTTTTTCTTTAGATTGCATCACTATGAATAAACGAATTAATAATAAATTACATTACATTAATTTAAAGGTAAAACTAGATATATTACATTCAAATTAATTACAACAATAACTATTTTTAGATAATAAGAATAATATAAAAATACAATAAATATGAAAGTGCAACACTATTATTTATGTATATATAAATAATATATATATATGTATATAGTGAAAACCGTAATCAATAGTGATTATTTAAAAACATATTAATATTAAATATAATCAATATATATTACTCCATCCGTCTACCTATGGTGATATTTACCTTTTATGTCATTGTATTTAATATTAAAAATATTTTTATATTTGTATAATTTTTTTTTTACAAATATCATTTTATTAGTATTATAAGGCACTGGAAGTATTTTTGCAATTTTTTCTTAATTTGTATTATGTTTTGATATAATAATTAATATTTAAAGATCAACACACAAAAATAAAATGAAACCTTTAGAGCCGGACGAAAGTAGTATTTTATATAAAAAAATAAATTTTTTCATAACAAAAAATTAAAAATAAAAATATTCATTTGTTATTATTAAAAAGTAATTTAAAATAATGTAGAATATATAAATATATATATTTATATAATATTATAATATTAAATATATTTAAAACGTGAGCCCACTTATTTATTTATTTATTTGGCTTTCCATGGTAGCAAAAGCTACAATGTCAAAACTATTTGGGATGACTATCTAAACAAAGCCTAAAATCTTCTAATGATAGCGATATTGCTATACTACGTTATATTGGTAAAGAGCATGAATTTTAAAAAATTATAAGTAGCCTAAATTGCATGCATTGAAGGTTAAAATAATAATAATAATAATAATAATAATAATAATAATAATAATAATAATAATGAAAAATGAAAAATAAAAAAAAAAATCGTCCCAAAATAATACTCCATTCCTTCCATGTAATATGGGTGTATTACTGTAGACACGAGAATTTAGGTAAAGTATAATTAGTAAGTAATTAAGAAATGTATTAGTAAAAATAATTATAGATTAAGATTTAGATAACTAAATAGTTTAATTAAGATTAAAAAAATTAAATTTTAAATTTTAAAATATGATTTAAGTCTATAATTAATTTTTCAAAAAAGAAAGGACAAATTATGTGGGACGGACGAAAATAGAAAATAGGGACAAATTATGTAGGACGGAGGGAGTAGTTTAATTTTTTCATTTTCGTCCGTCCCAAAACAATACAATAGTCTCATTTTTATTTTTAGTAACTAATTCTCCACCTTTTACAAAACTATGTCATTTTTTTTAACAATAATTACATAAAGTAAGAGTATTTTAGTATTTTAAAATACTTTTACACCGCTATCAATATAATATTATTATTTCTTAATTCTCGTGTCTATTCCAAAGTTCTTATTGTTTTAGGATGAATGGAATAGTATATCTAATGCATCATTTTACAAAATGTTAATTTAATACAAAATACTACTCCCTCCGTCCCAATACAAGAGTCTTGTTTATTATTTTTTTCCGTCACAAAACAATAGTCTTATTTTCATAAATAACCATATCACTATATAACTACTCTTACTCGTTCATTATTATTACACAATTGCCACTACCTTTTACACTAATACACTCACAAGGGCAAAAATATCTTTTACTTATACTTTTTACTCACTATTAAATAATATTAATATTTTTTAAATTCCGTGTCCAATATAACCAAAACTATAGTTGTGAGACAAAAAAAGTATTATTTTTATAAAGTAAATTGCATAATACCCAAATGCATTTTATTATAAATATAAAAAATATATTGTTATTATTTATTGCATGAAATAGCTTTATCTTATACTAAAGTATATACACAAAATAATCTATCCATCCAAAACTGAGGTTTATTGTAAATATTCAACTAATAATGTAAATATTATACAAATAAATATGGTAAAATATTTTAAATACTATTACTCTTTGAATAAAATAAATAAATGGAAAATTAATCAACTTTTTATTTCAAAGTTTATAAAAAAAAATAATTTACATTTACAAACAGTGAAATAATAGATCAATCAATTATTTGTAATTTTATTCAAAAATAATATTTAAAATATTTTACTGTATTTATATGCATAACATTTGTATAATTAATAGCATATTTACAATAAACACCAACTTTGAATAAAAATGATGTTTTGTGCCTATTTTAATGTCGACAAATAGATTCCATGCAATACATAAATACACGATATTTTATGCATTTATACAAAAATACAAGTAGATATTACACAATTTAGCATTTTATTATATTATTGCCGTAATTTTCATATCTATTATAAAAAAACATAATTATTCCAAAAATACAAATAGAACTAACCCTTAATGTATTCTATGTTTTTCAAACCCAGTTTTCTATTATTTAAAATCTGTTTTTTTTTTTTTAAAAAATAAAAATTTATCATATATTATTTTAATATGAAATCCAAATAAAAAAAGTTCAAATCCTATCAAAAGAAACACACAACTTTATATTTCTTCCGTCCGTTTCTAAAGGTCACATTTACCTTTTTATCATTATTGTTAAACATTAAAAATATCTTGTATAATCTTTTGTACAAATGTCCTTCTACTAATATTATAAGAAACTAATTCAAATATTTTTGCATTTTTTTCTTAATTTATACTACATTTTGATATAATAAATAATATTGAAAATCAACACATAAAAAATAAATGAGACCTTAGAGTCATTAAGTAAATAAATGTATTATTTTGTATGAATATTTTCATAATGGTGTAATATAAGTTATTTTAAATTAATTTAAATTATATTTAATAATTTCAAAATTTTAATCATGAATCTTAATATAAATATATATGATGTATAATATAATATTTTTTAAAACAAAATTTTAATGTTGAAAGCATCAAAATAAAATTATTTATTATAAAGAAAAATATAAAGTTGACCATTGGAGATAGATATTGGAAAACTATAGCTTTGTTTACACAATATTCTGCAAATTTGGTACTATTTAATTTTTAAAAAAATATAAAGTTGACCATTGGAGATAGATATTGGAAAACTATAGCTTTGTTTACACAATATTCTGCAAATTTGGTACTATTTAATTTTTAAAAAAATATTACACCAGCTATGTATATATTCACAAATTATCATATCAAATGTTAATTTTTTATCATAGTCAAAATTTAAAAATTTCAAAAACTTCAAAAATTCCATGTCAAAACAGAACCTATATAGGAGATTGTTGAAGCAGGTAGTAATGTCCGAATACACTATTCATCTAATTTTTTTTTTTAAAAAAATTATCAAATCAAACACCTATTTTTTATTTTTTATATTTTATTAAAAATTAATTTTACATTCAAAATATCACATCAATACCTATTTATATCACATCATACAACTATTCAAATTAAAAAATTTTACTATTCAAATCCCAACTCAAAATCCAAAGCCCAAACAAACAAACCCTAATACAATATATATAGCACAGCCAAGATCATCTATGTAGATCTTAACTTATTAGGCCAAACACTTATTAAATCAAGAATTTTTATTGTGGATCTTAACTTATTATGTGGATCATCTGTGTGAATATTAAAATAACACTATTTATAGGCGAGAAACCTGATGATGACTTGATTCAATCAACACAAATCAATAATGCAGATAATGCATGCATATATATTCCCTCCGTCGTATATTTATTTATCCATTTATTTTTTATACGGTATTTTAAAAATATTAATATTATATTAAGATGTAGTATAAATAAGGTAAAAAGACGAAAGTAACTTTATTAGTATTGTATGATATAAATGTAATGACATTTGTGTAATATATTGTAAATTGGAGGGATATTTGTAATTTTACGTAGATAGTACAATTACTAAAAAATGAAATGAATACTTTGTTACGAGACATGCCAAAATAAAAAAATGGATAGATATTATAATAATAATAATAATGTATCATATAGAAATATGTATTGCATAATTTATATATTGTATATATATATATGTAGTTATTGTGTTGAAATCAATATATAATATTACTATATAAAATTATTATGTGATATTAGGATATATATATTATACTCTCTCCGTTCCTTAACAATCTATCCATTTTTCTATTTTGGTCCGTCTCATAACAAAGTATCAATTTTTTTTTAGTAATTGTACTGTCTATCTAACAATAGATATACTCTTCTAATTTATAATATATTATACAAATGTCATTACCTTTAGATCATACAATACTAATAGGGTTAATCTAGTGTTTTTATTTTTATTTCTATTTTATCTTAATATAATATTAATATTTCTAAAATTTCGTAAAAAAACAAATGAATATTTAGATATGAAACGGAGATAGTATATTATATACTGTATTATCATGTACAATTATAGTCCGCTTTACTGATTTGTATTGATTGAAATAAATTTGCACTATACTATACTGATTTGACACAATTAACAAGTAACTGTTATAGAGAGAGAGAATATATATATATATGTATATAATAATAAGTTAGAATGTTTGTGGATTAATCAATGTCCAATAAACGAAAACCCTCAAATTAAGTTTCACGTTTTCCACGAATAAAAGCATGTTTGGGACTCTCCTCAATGCACACCTACATGGATTGCCACAAATTTAAATAATCCTAACAACAACAATAATAATAAATAGCTACATAGATAGATAGATCTATCCTTACAATTAATTAATTAAATAAATAGTATTACAATATTTATATATATATATATATATATATATATTGTCGTACAGATCTAAGATATGAAGGATGGCTGTCTCCTAACACAGAGATAATTGAATAAACCCTAAATTAGCCACATGAGTCCTGTTAGGTCGACACAATATATATATATTTATATAATGCTTATTGGGAAATGCATTACCCTTATGGCAATTTGTGTTTCTCACAATTACCAACATTTTATCGTTCCAACGAATACATGTATATATATTGACCTAATTAATTTCCCAAAATAAACCATGATTATTATTATAAAAAAAAAAAAAAAAGTAATATAAAATTTTATTTTTATATTATTCTCTATAATTAATATAAAAAATATTTCAAACTAAAAATACAAAACAAATACAGCCAACAACAACAACGAAAATAATAACTCAATCCATCGACTCATGTGGGCACAAAATTCTTATTATTTCTCAACAAACAAAAATTTATATTTTAAAAAATTAATTTTATGTATCATTTTAATTAACATCAAGATTAATATCCTCCTAGACAATAACACTTCTACATACGCATGAAATTTATTAATTTATTATATTCAAGGTAGAATATTTTAATGTTAAATGTGAACAAGAATGAATTTATATACTTCCTTCGTCCTATAATAAAGTATCTATTTTTTCATTTTAGTCCGTCCATAATAAAGTATCCATTTCTTTTTTTAGTAACTGTACTATCTGCCTAACATTACAAATACCCTTACAACTTACAATATATTACACAAATATCATTACTTTTATATCACACATACTAATAAGGTTATTTTAGTCGTTTCAACTTTATTTTTACTATATCTCAATATAATACTCATATGTTTAAAAATACGTGCAAAAAACAAATGGATACTTAATTTCGGGACGGATGGAGTATATATGAAGGATAAGAACAAAAAGATAGTTACAATAGATGATACATTGGTGTCAGCTTTCTATGAATAATTGTTGTTTGACTTAAAATGAAGAATGAGACATTATCACATGTCACAATAATTATTTGAAGGATTCAATGAGGAGGCTAGGTTATAAGGCTGCTTCACTCTATTTGTGCTACATGAAATAATTATTTTTAATATTATATATACTTATATTTGAATTTTATATTATTAATTATATATCAATATGATATTTTATTTAGATATATATATATATATACTACTATAAATATCAAATTAAAACACTAAATAAACAAATTCAAGATATAAAAATTCTTGAATGGATACTGTATATTGTTGAACAAAAAGCCTATGGATCATGTGCTGCTGATCTACAATTGAGTTCAGCATCTGCTGAATCATATTTTAATTATTTATTTTGTATTAAGAATTTTTATATTAAAAAATTATGATTAAAATGAATAGTTTTGATTTAATTCAGCCATATTGAATTAGTAAATTCAAAATAGAATCCATCCTGAAACGAAAATTATACATTATTAAGGAATTCGTATGAATTATTAATATTGTCTTGTATAATTGTTAAATAGGAAATATATATATATATATTGATTATAGATACAAAGTAGTATCATCTACTAATGATAATTTATTTGAATCAAAGTCATTAGTTGGATAAAATAATATTGATTTGATAAAATAGTTTTTTAAAACAACCAATGTAACATGGATAAAATCTATGCTAATTTTTTTATTCGTCCATAAAAAAAAAATATATATATATTTTTATGTATATAGTAAATAACTCATACACACATATTAATTTATACCTTTCAATATTAAATTTGTATACAAATATGTCACAACTATTTACATAATTTATAAAAAAAAAAAAAAAATCACTTTATTAATTCACTCATATTTTTTAAAATATTCATACTTTATGTAACAATAAATTATATAATATTATATTTATTAAAATATATGTCTAACTCAAATAATTATAAATTTCAGGAACAAAGAAGAAAGTATTAACTATTGAAAATTATAAAAATATTACAAAAATAGTAGAGTCGTTTAGAGTGGAATAGTTTTTTTATTAGTTTTAATATCTTTTTGGCGAAAAAAAATTATATTTTTTATTTAAAAATAAAAAAAAAAAAAGAAAAAAAGAGAGAAAGCACGCATGCATTAGAGAGTAGGCTTTTATGGGAGAAAATGAGTGGCTTGTTTAAAAAGGAGTTTGTTATGCTACTTGTGGTATCACTTTCATATGTGTTGTCCCTTCCCTTGGACTAATCATCAATGTACTACTATTATTATTATTATTATTATTATTATTATTATTATTATTATTATTATTATTATTTATGACGTGAAAATTTACCATCGCTATTGGAAAGTGGATACTGAGTAAACTTTCAGTCGGACCTAATACCCTGTAAATTAAGCCTGACAAGACAAGTCACATTAGATGAACTATATGTTGCAGGTGGATCTGAAGGCGTTGAGATTTGAACCCATGACCTTATGTCACAAGTTCACTCCCTTGTGATTAGTGGGTTTCGGTCAGACAGAGATTTTTCAAAGAGTTTTAGAATTTTGAAAGTTTGAAAAAAAAAATAAAAATTTAGTATATAATTTGATATTTTGTGAGAAAAGAATGTATTTAATGCGATGTTATTTGAAAAATAAATAGTGTCAAATGAGTGAAAATTTGTTAGGTAAAGAAAGACTATTACTTTGGGGTGATGAATAAGATAAGAAAAGCCCTTTGCCCTTGCTTCTATGCCATCTCGTGGGATCATTGATGTTGATATCATATATACCTTAATTATACTTTATCCAACCTTTTATGATCATTATATTGTGTCCATGTGCTTCTAACATCTATTTATTTTTTTATCTTTTATTTTTTGTTTAGTATTCGGGAATATTTTAATTCTATCAATATTATTAAGAAAATTCGATTCGACATTGCGGGTGTGGCCCATCTTACCCAATAATTGTACCCTATATTAACAAGTCGAGTATCATATAAGTATTGTTTATGTAATACGAGATACACTCAATACATATTTTACTATCCCATTAGTTAATTAATATAGGAAGAATAGTTAATTGATAATTGGATCAATCGATTTCAAGAAATACACATTTAATTAAACTTATTAAATTTTCAATAATAGATTAACTAACACCATTGCATTGGTTTACTTATTGTCCATTTTATCATTTTGTTGGTACTCTCTACATTGACTAGTGTCCTATTTTTTACAATTACAACATATTCTTCTAGGGCATAGTTTGATTCTCCGGCTTAATTTGGCTCCGAACATTTTTTTTAGGCGCTCTACCATTTTTTGTTTTTTTTTTTTCGAATTCTTTTAATTTGAAATTAAATCCCTAATAATGGCAAATTTTCGTTTTTCGTATCTTCATGTAAAAATGATGAGATTAAATTTGTTGAGAGTGTTGTTCTTTATTATTATTATTATTATTATTATTATTATTATTGGAGTAAATTATATTTACAATGCATATGTTTTAATACAAGGGCATGAAATAATTTATATATATACATATATGTGTGTGTAAATTTGTATGTTACTTTCATATTAATCAGAACAATATAATGGTGTAGAATAGTGATTATATATATATATATATATATTGTCAATACAAATATATTATTATTATTATTATTAGTAGTAGTAGTAGTTGACTGTTGTGTGTATAATATCGATGCCTTTTTTTTAAGGTTTCTTTTGATGTCACACTATTTATATAAGAAAAAAATCTTAAATATTATTAAATTAAATATTTATTTTTTATTTGATATATTATAAACATAATTTTTATTGACAATATTACATAAATATACTAATTTTAATTTTAATGTATACTATTCTTAAATTCTAAATCCAAATTCAAATATTAAAAGAATACAATCCATCTACCTATGAATTTTATATATATATATATATGATATTGTATATTTAGTTATGCATGCGTGTGGGTGTGTGTGAATATATATATATATATTTATATCATAACATATATATGCATGGACATCAAAATGAGGTCAGTGCTGACCGAAACTCCACTTAAAAATTCACTTAAAAATTTTATGCTTAAATTCTTATAATATTCGAAACAATATTTGATATCGACTCTTTGAAAACTGCCTATGGTTTGCACTTTAAATATCATCACACTTATTAGATTTTTTTTTCTTTAAATATATATATATATATATATTTATATTCCACTTCTTGTTGTTGTTGATAGAGACGAGAATGTATATAAAGTAGTATGTAAAGTAGTAACATATTTCCACAAAATTTGAGGCTTATTTGGTCATTTGTCATTACCAAAAAAATTCAACTTCTTAGGAACCATTAGGGTTGCCAATTGCCAAATATATTGATTGGAATAGGTAGGTGTTGATTATGGTGTATCATTGATTATATTTGAATTAATCCCTTCCCTTCCCAACCAAATAATATAAATATAAAATAAATAAAAATAAATGTATTGGGCTTGGCAATTAATGGGCCAGTTTGAAAGGCATAGAGTACCTCGGCTTTGGTGACTCTTTTATTTACTTATCTTGTGATATTCTTCCATCCTAAACAACTTTACAGTTAAGTGACAATTTTGTTGATTAAGACAACATTTGAAGTCCAATTAAGGGTTAGTAAAGATACATGCACAATCCTGAATTGTTTCTGCAGCTATTGATTTAGGGTTTGTTCTTTCAACAAATTTTTCCGACTTGATTCTCGATATATATTGTAGACACTAAAAATATATGTCTAAAATTAATTAAATATCTATATTTTGGAAGAAAATAAAATTCCAATAAAATAAATATATGATATTTAATTATGCACATATGCTAATTTTTTATAATAAATATCAACCATTAATGCAAGAATCTGCTTAAAATGGAATATATCGTACAATACATGCATACATAGAACCATAATAAATTTGACAGCAAAATAAATTAATCTTGTCAATAAAGGAAGTATATAAATTAATATCTTACGAAAAAGGGCAATGATATAAAGATCTTGGCGGGAAAGGAAGGTGCACAATCAAATCCGTCAATAATGGAAAAGAGCATCTGATGAAAAAGGAAAGATTATTTCTATTGGCCAATCAAAATGCGCCACGTGGCACCATTCAAAAAGGAAATCGAAGCCACCCCTCCCCTATAAATAGGAGCCATGGTCAGTTCATTTGAGACACCGAAGTTGCATTGAAGATTCAAGCAAATAGGTAAGTCTCTAGACTCTCTCTGTATTGTTCATGTTTTTTGTGTCATTCGAAGCGTTCTTCGTCGAAAGTCACTGATTTGGATAAATGATCCAATATTGGTTGACGAATCGATGGAATTAACGTTCTTCGTCGTATGCCCGAGCCAGAGGAAGGATCAAAGCTCTCAAAGCCGTTGAGGAATTCATCAAAGCCAAGGGAAGGTCTCCAAAGTTCCTTTCAAAATTTCAAGATGTTCATCGCGTTCTTTAACAAAGCATTAACTCGGCCCTCTTCGATCCAAAAGTCAAAGGGACATGCCACCAAAAGCGTTATGGAGCACCAAATCCACCTCTTCAAGGATCAAAGCTCTCAAAGCCGTTGAGGAATCCATCAAAGCCAAGGAAGAGCATCCAAAGTTCATCCTAAAGCTTCGAGGAGTTCATCGCGTTCTTCACCAAAGCAACAACTCGGCACTCTTCGATCCAAAAATCAAAGGGACATGCCACCAAAAGTGTTATGGAGCACCAAATCCACCTCCTCAAAGATAAAAGTTGCGGATCGTCCAAAAAAAACATCAAATCCAAAACCAATTATCAAATCGCCCACACGGAGACCAAAGCCCTCCAAACGGCAGCAAAGCCAAACCAAAGATCAAAGTTGTGGATCGTCCAAAGAATACATCAAATCCAAAGCCAACAATCAAATCGTCCACACGGATACCGAAACTCTCCAAAAGGCGGAAAAACAAACCAAAGATCAAAGCCACAGATCGTCCAAAGAAGACACCAAACCCAAAGCAGATGATCAAATCGCCCACACGGAGACTAAAGCTCTCCAAAAGCCGGCAAAGGCAAACCAAAAATCAAAGTTGCGGATCGTCCAAAGAAGACATCAAATCCAAAGCTGACGATCAAATTGACTGCACGGAGACCAAAGACCTCTAAAGTCTGGCAGAATCAAACCGGAAACCAAATCTTTTCGGATCAAATAAGCCATAGAAAACCAAGTTGGAAAATAGATCGACCCGAAAGGAGAATCAAATGACCCATTAGAGAATATGACTCACTTTAAATTCAAATCAAATATAATTTGTACAAATTTTTGTGATTATTAACAATAACATAATTTTTTGTCCACATATATAATATATGTTTTATCATTTCACAAAAAATTCAATATTCAATATAAAATATTAATTTATATATAACCTACATAATCTGGTTATGAAATTAAAACATTGTAAGTAAAAAAAATAAAGTCCCTTGAAATTTGTATTGTTTGCACTAATTATATTTGCTATTGTCAAAGTTTTTGGTTATATTTGTTATTGGCAAAGTCTCTTCAAATAAAAACTCCTAGCCAATGATTCATTTCAGAAGTGAACTTCGGATTTGATCATCGATTGCATATTTTATTTTATTGAATCTTTTGATAAATTGGTTATAGAAGCCGACAGCGTGCCCAACTTTCAATTTTTCCTTACTTAATCGTTAATTAATGTTCGGTCGTTGATTAATTCTCTAATTGAATAAAGAAATCCAGGTACGCCTACAAATTTGAGTTTTTCAATCGCATTAAACTCTAGAAAAACCCAATTATGATTCGCTAATTTCTACGCATGATTATCGTAATCATATCATAAATTCTTAAAATGGTTTGTAAGCATCTTATTGTCACTAAATCAAACGATCGCACAATTACGGATGCAATTATTCAATTGATTATAGATTATTAATTGAATCTAAATATTTGGCTACAATACTCGATTAAGATAATAACCTTAGGCATACTAAGAAATTTTACGAATACAAAAAAAAGTCAATAGAAATTATAAATTGAAGAGTCAATCTAAAAAACCATGAAGTTCAAATTGTCAATCAATCTTTAGACTAGATAAAAAATTTAGCTACTTATTAGAAAAAAATAAAAAAAGAACGTAAAAGGAAAAGAAAAGCATCCGCGGGAGTTTTTTTTTTAGGATGCTGTCGATTCGTCGTTTTCCTCCAACATATATATATATATATTATAGCTCGAGTTGTCTATATAAAATTCTCTCTTATAAGTAGCTTAAGAACACACCAATTTAATCTTTATGATTGGTTTGGAATTGGCTTAAAGGAGAAGGAACTGATGGTTCTATCTCTATTGTATAATCTTGCAATTGTTTTTCTCGTAAAAGTAATGATGGTAAATTGGAAGTATTTGTAAAAAAAAAAAATGAGATATTTTTGAAATAGTTATTTTTTAGTTGGATAATTCAAAATATAAATATATATTTTGTAAATAAATGAAGGAAATATATACTTTGTATTGGAATTGACCGAATATTTAACATAAAAAATTGATACAAAACTCAACACAACTGCAACTAGAGCTATTAACGAGCTAAAGAACAATTTTAAATGTTCATATTCGGTTGTTAACATTCGTGAAGAAGACTCGTGTTCGTTAAGATTTCGATTTTATTCGCAGTGTTCGAGCTCGATTCGTTAAAAAAATTTTATTGTTTAAGTTTGTGTTCGTATTCAGGTTGACTAAGTTTATTGAAATTCGTTTGTCTCATTTTTTTTAATTTCATATATAAATTAAAGTAGATACTTGAAATTATTATATTTATTTATTTATAAATTATAATTTTATATGTATATATATATTATTTATAATAAATATTTCATCTCTTTCAATTCAAATTATATATATAGTTATTATTTATTACTTTGTATGTCACACTCAAAAATATATTTTGTAATTTTACTTATATTACAAACATACTAATATTATATATACATATTTTATATAGTTTTTTTTTTTAAAAAAAAAATCCCACAAATTAATCATAATAGTATATAGGTATAGCTGAGTTGATGTCAGCCAAAAGACAAAGCTAAGTATGAGAGGTATTGCACCTCCTTGCACTTGCACGCCACCAGGCACCAGCAGCCGGAGGATAAGCTCCATTTCAAAAAGGCAGGAGGAGGAAGAATCTACGCCAATGCTGCGCCCCCATCCTCTCCTCCGCTTCGAATCTCTCCCAAACCTTCTTCCCTCCCGATTTCCCCTCTCCCTCTCCCTAAATGGACCCCGAACCTTCAAACCCTGCTCTCCTCCGCGCACTCTATGCACCGCCTCGCAATTTGAACTGGATCTGGACCGGATGCTGGCCGTTCTGACGGAGGACAAGCGGCGGATGCTGGCGGAACATCCGGAGTTCGGGGATTTAATAGAGGTCGTCATAGACTTGGGGCGGAAACCGTTGGCTCGATTCCCCGATGGGGATCTCGTCCTGTCGGAACACCCCATCACCGTGGAGGATATTCAGCACGCCGTTTCGCAAGTGCGTACGCTTATTCTTTGTTTGTGTTCTCCCCGTTTAATTTGTGTTTCATTGACACGATGAATTTTGCAATGCCTGTCGATGCCTTTTCCCCCAATACATCACATTTGCATACACGAAATTACGATTACATAGAAAGAGACATTTGTAAATCATCTACGGCTAAGATGTAATGTTAGGTATTAATGCAAGCAGGTTGGGGACTTTGCAGTTGATAATCGAGCTGGAATCAGCCGCACATTGCATCGTATCAGTGCCATTAGGAACCGGAAGGGAAAAATCATTGGTTTAACTTGCCGTGTTGGTCGGGCTTTGCCAGGAAGTGCTAACTCTTTGCGAGATTTGATTGAGGATGGAGCGTCCTTGTTGCTGATCGGGCCTCCCGGGGTTGGGAAAACCACAATAATCAGGTGAAAATATGCATATCTTTGCACAAAGGTTTACTAGTGCTTTACTTTGTGAGAAGCTGATTATTCAGTGTTTGAAAGTTATCCGAAAAGCAGTGACTATGATCTAGAGACTTATTTCATCCTACTTTCTATGCTCGTGATTAGGATAGATACATTGTTGCCTCTAGAGAAGCTTAATTAGTTAGTTGCGAATGCTAATTTGTTAAGAATTAAGTGGATTGATGATAGAGAGCATATCATTTGCTGGAATCAAAATATCTTCCATATTGGGGTCACAATTTGTATCAATTAGACGAATTGTTGGATGAAAATTGCCATCTCGAACTACAATTAATTTATGTTTAATCTTGAAGGGACATAGCTCGCATGCTTGCAAACGACTATAAGAAGCGTGTAATGATTGTTGACACGTCAAATGAAATTGGTGGCGATGGAGACATTCCTCATGCAGGGATAGGGGATGCACGTCGGATGCAAGTCCCTCATTCTGATGAACAACATAAGGTATGAGAATCACTTGTCTCCTTCTGACCAACCAATGAGACGTTCATAATTCAAAGAAGGCTCATTACTCGAAGCGTAGAAGTATTCACATAATCTGGTTTCCTCTTATCTACATTATGTTGCATGTTTTGTGGGCTGAACATTCTAAGCAACCTATGAAATGTACACCATCAGATCTTCGTCGTTCTTTCCTGTAGGTGCTGATAGAAGCTGTCGAGAATCATATGCCACAAGTGATTGTGATAGATGAAATCGGTACGAAACTTGAGGCTGCTGCTGCTTGTACTATTTCACAGCGTGGAATTCAGCTTGTTGGAACGGCTCATGGTGTAACGTTTGAAAATGTGGTGATGAATCCTGCTTTAGAGATGCTTGTTGGAGGAGTGCAGGTAATTTTATGTTTCTCGAGCAATTTAAACACTGCGATGAATCTGTCTTCGTCGCAGGGTTTGAATTCTGCCAAATATCACTTTATAGTGACTCTTTCTCAGAGTGTAACATTAGGAGATGAAGAGGCAAGTAGAAGACGCGTTCAGAAGACAGTGTTGGAGAGGAAAGGACCATCGCCTTTCAGTTGTGGAGTAGAGATAATTACTAAGGCTGAACTACGAGTTCATCGTCATTTAGAAGCGACAGTAGATGCTATACTTCAAGGTTTTGAGTTTCTTCTTCCACATGACATATGATGTTTCGACTTTCTTGGAAAACTTTTCTATGATTGCCTTATTGCCATGTCTGGTGTGAGCAGGGCGTAGACCAAATTTTGAGGTTCGCCGAACACACCCGCGGCCATCGGATGAACTTGAATCAGGATCACTCATCTATGATTCCACTGAGCCAAGTACGAATAATGGTATTGACGATAAATGTGAAAACAAGGATGTTACCCCTAATGACGACGAAACTGTTGCAGAAGAAAATTCATTGAAAGACAAGACTGCTCTGTGTATCTTCCTTTATGGGGTACGCATTGTGGTCAAATTTTTGTTCATAATCGCGGAAAAGATCAGAACTGAAAGAAATGGCATCATTTTCCAGTGTTCATATGCTGCTTGATGTTCCTTAATCTTCATGAAGGTTTCTTGTTTCCGATGAACTGAAAATGAAAATTTTGTCTAGATATCAGAGACGAGTGCGATACAAGGAATAAGGCAGCTAAACTTAGATGAAACATTTGAATTCACAGACAACATCAGCGAAGCAGATGTGTTACTAGCTTCGCAGTCCAAACTCAGGAAGAATGCTCAGCTTCAAGCTGCTGCAAGATCTCGTGGCATTCCGACTTATGTTACCAAGGTAACGCAAAAATTGTAGTGCATCAACTTTATTTTGCATTTCTATAATCACTGGCACACGTTACTCATAGGGAATTCTATGTCTTATATTATTAGATACGTATATGTTCTAGATATTTCTGTTTTTCTCGATGACTTTCAATGCTTATTATTATTATTACCAATATATATATTTCCTTTTTCTAAGCAGACGAGTTCGTTGTCCCAAATATCCAAGGCTGTGCAAGCTCTAATGTCTGACTATGCTGATGGTTTTGAATCCTATGAATCAAAAGTGAAGGCAAATGATGCTGAAAAGATCGATGCCTTAGAGGTAATTCTTTATTTATAGGCTTATACTTGTATGTTCAGTTTATGGCATAAATGCTTCACACTTCCGTCTTACGATAAATTGTCACAGTTTAATCCCGACTTAACTCAACAAAATTATGTCTCTTGTGTACAAAGGAAGCAAGAATTGCAATAGAGCAAATAGTTATTTCCAAGCGGGAGCCGGTTGATCTTCTACCTCGTGCATCTAATATCTTGTTGCTTCAAAAGGATCTCATTCGCAAATACAATCTTAAGTCAGAAAGATTTGTTTCTGAGGATGGTCTGCAGCATCTTCGAATCCTTCCTTTACCGAATGTGAGTGATGAGTTCGAAGATGCTGATGATGCCACAAGCCTTGGAAACTTCTATGGTTCAGCTGATGAAAGCAATGGGTCGGCATATTCTGTAGAAAGATTACCTCTCCTCCCGGACTAGACAACAAAAACTTGTCATCTGTTTCGACTCCAAATCAAAAGAGTAGAAAGGAACAGGTAACTTTCTGCTTTACTTTGATTATGTGCTAATATTTACACAATTTTCCCATGAAGTTTCAGATGACTGCTCGAATCAATTGCGATCATATCTGCATTTCTATGTTTCTTTAGGGTAACGTGATATTGTCACTTTATGGTTGTCTTTATATTACAACAGAGAGACTAAGGAAACCGTGACAAATTCACTCACTCACTAGAAAACAACCACCACATGAATTGGCAAGTATTTGACTTGACCTGTTAGGACATTTTTATTGATACTGCTCTTCTTTCGGTTTGTTTATATGATCATTTTAATGATACCAACTACCAAAGAACACACTTTGAAAGAACAAGATAAGAATAAATATGCTAGTGCCCCAAAAAGTAGTTTTCTAAATCAGTTGCTACATTTTAAATTCTTGTTTGGTGTTCTTTTCCACTCGAAGCTTTGTGATGTAGTGTTTGGAATCATTGTTCATAATTTCAAAAGTCAAACCTCATATATATATACATAATCAGTTTGTTTAAGCACTATCCTCAATGTGGAAGTGCCGAAAGATTGCCATGTTTGCCGGTGATGCATGAAATCATTTTGATTGCTACATAAAAAACTTTGATTTGTTTTGCTACATCTTCCGGTATTGGATTCGAGTAATATGATGCGATTAGTTTTAGGTACGAATTCGAACATGACACTTCACACTTTGTGACTATCAAATGGCTGAGATGTATCGATAAATCTTGATGAGATTTGCATATACTGAGTGTGATTTCTCGATAATTTCTTAATAGAGTAATGCAATGTGTGTAGAATTTGGTGACATTTGCTACTTATTCTGCAAATTTCAAGTTTAACGAGTTCGAGACATTTTGCGAGTCAAATTAATATTAGGGAGTTATCTCACAACAAGATTGATCTTGTCTTACTATATTCAAGATTGTCGTCGTAAATTTGTCGCTATTCATCAATATTTTGCTAACAATTTGTTTTTTCAACGAATCTACATGACTTTCATGTTCTGTTTTTTTGTGTTTAGGTGGTTGCAGAAATGTCATTGGAGGCCGTACAATCAGATAAAGTTGCTGTAAGATTAATTATTCTCGACGTGTATATATTTATGTGTATACAAAACCGACCTCATAATTAGCATGGGATACCATCATTGTAAAGCATAGATTTAACTCATTATTTTACGGTGCAAATTGGTTATGTTTTTAACAAAATATATTACTATATATAATCGTAAAATACAAGCACACCCACCCTAAGCCATCCAAAAAGAACAGCCTAGCTAAGAGATATGTATATTTTATATTTTATTTTCTTAAAGTTTTGTTTGGCCTGCAATTTTTTAAGTAACTGCATATTGTTTTATTTTTTATGACGTCGAAAGTGAGCATTGGTTGGGTAAACTCCTAGGGAACCATGTGTAACAGGTGACCTGAGGTGTCGGGGTTTGAACTTATAATCTTACGGTCGCAAGTTCTACCTCTACACTACCGTACCATCTCTTACTGCACTTGTTTTATTGTCTTTTGTGTATATGCGTGATGAGTGCACATTTTGAACCAATATTTATATCATCGTTAGTTTTGTTTAATCTTTAAAAATGCATTATCACTAGCTGGGACCCATGTCCTCCACCTGATTTAGAAATCATTCTAATAATAATAATAATAATAATAATAATAATAATAATAATATGTATAAGCATAAGAAATTAATAATGATATAAACAAACTAATTGTAAGAGTTAGAAGAAAACATAATAATTGCACTTTAAAAGTAATTAGATTAACAATTAGAGTAGGGTTTAGGGTAATACCGCTATAATTATTTATTTTTATAATGTAGAAATCCTCAGCCGCTATTTGATAATATGCACGGATAAACTCTTGAAAACTTCGGACGTTTGAACGCAGGACTCTACCCCCATTATTTATTTATTACTGATAGATGTATAGTCAACAGCATATCCAGATTTGATCAAATTAGCATGATTGATTTGACTTCATCTACATATATAATATATAATATATAACATACATTATAATATAATATATATATATTTATAACATTATGTTTTTTATATAATATATATATATATATATATATAGTGATTGGGTCAAATACCGTGACAAATAAACTAAAACGTATATAAATAAATAAACCAGAATTACCGGATAAGAACATACTTATAAAATAAGTCGAAAAGTCGACTTTAAAACCAAAAATTAGTTTATATATTAATTAAGGTTAAAATAGAGTTATAATTAATCCGATATACGAACTTTTGACATAATAATAGGAGAGGATGGGCGGCGGAAAGTTATTTGATTTTTCCGGCATTAATATTCAAAAATATAATATTTCTTATATATAGGTAGAATAGTACCAAGATAAAAATGAAACTGAATACTATTAAGAAACCACTATTCATTATATAGGACCGACTCTCAGTAGGGCCGAAAAGCTCACAAAAAAATAAAATATTCTTTTCGTTCTTTTTTTTTTTTTTTAAAGTATAATATATATATATTGGATTTTAAAAAAATAATACTCCTTTTCTCACAAAATAATAGGGAGATAAACAATAGTATTATATTGATAGTGAATGTAAAAGTGTTTGTAAAAGACCAAAATGCTCATATTTTATGTAATTATTGTGAAAAAATGAGGATAATTTCGTGAAAAGGTTGGGGCTTATTACTAAAAATGAAAATTGAACTATTGTTTTGAAACAGACAAAAATAGTAAAATTAGACTATTATTTTGGGATAGGAGTAGTATTTTTATTTTATTGGATAGTTAGAAACAATGTGAAAACAACTTTATCTTTGCGATATAAAAATAATTTTGTGATAGTAAAGTAGAGGTACTTGTAGAAAATAGTGAGATCCAGAGTTTGTACAAAAGAAAATAAATATTTTGTAGTTGTATAATCCAAAATAGAAGTGTGTCTACTTTGTGAGTGGACGAAGAAGTATTATACTCACCCCTGTTCCATTTTAATTGACACGTTTGGTTAAAGACGTGTTTTGCAGGTTGTTGGGAGTGCAAACACAAATCCCACATTGGAATATTTGAAAAAAAAATAAAAAATCTCTCCTATAAACTTTACTAGTACGAGGCTTTTTTAAGAAAGTTTAAAAACAAATTCGTACATATTCAGTTCAAAACGGACAATATCTTGTGGTATATCTTTTACCGAAACTAATATTAATATGTGTATATGAAAAAAAAAAAAAAAAAAAAAAAATTTATGGAGCACCATGCATTGATCACTAGCCTTCCTTCTATATAAACCCCTACAATTCCTCCACATCTCTACCTCCTTCAATTTAGGACAACCTAATTCTCCATGGCTCGTCTAAGCTTTTGGTTCCACTTCGCCCTCATCATTGTCATCTTCGTCCCCGCCTTTGGCAATCGAGCAATTTGCGAATCGCGGCCACTTAATTCTCCACGAGATCAACAACATCATCAGAAATACTACGGCGCATTGGCGTTTGAAGTAAGATCAAAGAGAAAAATAGGAACTAATTGGTATGATCCGAATCGAGCAAGCCCCGGGGGACCCGATCCCAAGCATCACTAGAAAATAATTTTTCAGAAATTAATTTAAGCAAGGGGACATTTGCATGATTGTACAAGGGCCAAGAATTGTTGTTCTTCTCCTGTAAATTTTTTTTTAGTGCATCTTTGCTACATTATATTATATATACCATCAGAATTGTTACATCTTTAATTTTATTGTTTTTTTTTTTTTTTTCCATTAGGAGATCTTGAGGATTGCATATATATATATATATATATATGTAGAAATTAATCAATATGTATAATGTTTTCATGTTAACCCATGCTGTGTGATGCTGCAGCTCGTACGGCTTAAGCTTATTATATACATGATGATAACTTCAAATAAAATAAAATAAAATAAAATAAAATAAATTATATATGTGGACTATTAATGAAAGAAATTAGGGAAAGAATAATTGGAGATGTTTCCACTTTATATATGTATATGTATGAATACAATATAATATAATATATAAGCATCAATATTGAACAACTAGATCTCTACTAAAGGGTGTCTCGATTGGTCATTGATTTATTTATAATAAATTTCTTTTTGTTTGTATTTTCATCCCAAAAAATATATGAATGAAAAGGAGACTTTGGTACGTCCTTTATTTTGAAAATAAATAAATAAAAAGGAATTAATGTACTATCTATATATAATATGTGATAGTGAAATTTTAAATATTTGTACAAGTGGGTGTAACTAACTAAGCATATATATATATATACCTAGCTATTGTGCCCATGCATATATTAATACCAGTAGTATTGTTATATACATAAATATATATATATATATGTATTATATTATTTGTTCAACAATAATATTGTCAGATTATACTTAATACTTATAATTACTGGAGTTAAAATATAAAATTTATATTATATATATATATTCATTTATAAAAGTACTACGACTTTCTTCTTTTAATCAAAATTTTCTAATATATATTTTGAGAAAATTAATATATTATATATATTTATTGCTTTTATATTATATATATAATTCTCTATATTTTACGTAAAAAAAAAAATAAAATAAAATAAATTTCAAACCAATATACAAAACAAACACACACTTAATATTTATAGGAAAGACACAAAATTTTAAAATAAATTTAGAATAGTATCAAATTTCTTTAATAAAATTAGTACCATAAAATAATACATGACATGACATGAATATATAACCTAATAATAGGTCCGATCAAAAAATATATATAACCCAATAATAGGATATAATTGAATTGAACTTTAGTAAGATAATTAATTTAGTATCCGCTGAACAAGTTTATTATCAATGTATATTTTAAAAGAACACTTAGCACAAAATAAATAATTACATAAAAAAGAGAAAATTAATGGTAAAAAATTATATTTCTTCCGTCCCGCTACATATTATTATTATTATTATTTTTTTGTATCCATTTCATAAAAGATGATTAATTTCTATGTTTAGTAAATTTATCATCTTAAGCAATTATAAATCAATTTAATTACATTTCTAAGTTCTTACCTATAGGGTCCATTCAAAACTTTTTTTTTTCTTTTGTCCTTAATAAATAAATATTTTTATCTATATTTAATTTTTTTTATTTTTTATAAAATTAGTTTTGAACTAATTTCTTGTTTGAACTTGTTCTTCTATTTCCGTTTTCGTAATTTAAAGTTCTGCACATTGATTCCCCAAAATTCTAATAATTTCTCCGTTCTCCTTTGAACTTGACTTCACATTACTGGATTGAGAAACTTTTTGTGTTATTATTATGCGCTTACTTTCGAAACCAAGTCCCGGTAATCTTTCTATCTTTACCTCAATTTTCTCTATATTGATTTCTTAATTGTCTAATATTTGAAAATCATCCTGCCAAAATTAATGAGATTTTATTGAACATCCATATATATAAAAAAATTAAGTTAAATGTATAAAATTATATCGAGCATACAAAATAAAATATTGCAATAAATAAATAAATAAATAACATACATATTATTTTATATAAAAAAATAATTATCTATATAACTTAAGTAAATAAACAAAAAGTCTATAGACAACGACAACAACAATAATAATACTCCCTCTGTTCCCACTTTGGATATCTGGGTCACTGTAGACACGAGAAGTTAGGATAAATATAATTAGTAGATAATTAAGAATGTATTAGTAAAAATAATTATTCTATAATATAAATAATTATAAATTAATATTAAAATAAATAATTAGTTTAATTAAAATTAAAAAATATTTAAATTAGAAAATTTAAAATAAGATTAAAGTGTGTAATTATTTTTCAAAAAAAAGGAAAGTGACATGGAATGTGGGACGAACAGAAACGGCAATGTGGACATAGTAGGTGAGACGGAGAGAATAATAAACATGCAATAAACATATAAACTATAGGATTGATTTCAAGTTGGAAAGTTTGTAATTAACACAATATTTCATATTTTATATCAATGAACAAGAAATTTCACAATCACTTCAAAATCCTTCTAAGGACCACTCTATTGTTGATTTTTTTGTCATCCAATCATGACTTCGGATCTACCTGTCATATATGGTTCGCCTAGTGTGACTTGTCTTTGTCAGACCTAGTTTGCAAGATATTATGTTCGACCAGGAGTTTACCCAGAGTACATTCGGCTAATAGCGACCGCGGGTTCCCACGTTATCAAAATATATATTGTTGGTATATATTGTTGGTTTCCTGTCCTGTAAAGGATGCTCTAGTAGTGTGAGGATAGACTCGTGACCGTGAGGTCATTGGTTCAAACTCCAATACTTCAACTCTGATGTATTGTTGTCCATTCTTTACAGGTGAATTGCCTTTGTGAATGTAAAAATACAATATAAAATACTACTTATAACTTATTTTGTGATCCAAATGTTTCATCTAAATTATTTTATAGTGGTTGAAGTGTTGGATTACTTAGATGATACACTCCATTGTCGGGAAGATAATATTTCTCTATTTTGAAAATAATTAGTCATTCTCATTTCATTGTCATTTACAAGTATTGATACTATACTACATAATATTGAATATAATACTTTCTCCGTCCCAACTCAAATATTTTTTTTTATCATTTTCGTTTGTCCACACCAAAGTATCTGTTTCCTATTTTAGTAAAAGTAATTATGCACCAATACTAAAATATCTTTAACTTTTACCTAAATTACAAATATACCATTATACATACATTACTTTTTACATAAAGACAATTGGCAAAAATGTCAAAACTTCCTACGCAGTTCTACTAATTAATAAAATACTATTATTTTTTAATTTATTATAAATCCCCAAAAAGAATCCCTTGTGACCGGAACAAAGGGAGTATTAGTTTATATGTATAAAAATATATATATGTAGAAAAAAAAATGCAGAGAATAATATCTATATTTTGATGTAATTTAATGTAATTTTAAGATATAAATTTCAAGTAGTTTGTGTATGTCCAATAGAACTATAGGCATTTGGTTATTCTATAAAATTTCAATCATAGTCTATTAATATTAAATAACATTATACTATAAGAAGTAATAATACTATTGGTTGTGTATAGATCTAAGCGATATAGAAGCACTCTAAATTAATGTTTAATGACATGTAAAAACTGATTTTTTGTATGCTTAAAAAAAAAAAAAACATATTGTCAATTCCTCTCAATCAAACTAATACAATACACAATTTCAAATAATACAAATGTATTGTCTTAATTGAAATTATATATTATTTTTCTATGTATGATAGACAGTGAGAAAATCTGCATCATGGTGATTTCCCGATCAAGTCAGTAACGTCTCTCATTCATGTGTATCGACATGTGTTAATGCGATTGTATCAAATTAAATACTTTCTTGATAAGTGTAATTAATCGACCATCAAACTTATGGAATGTTGGAATTATTCCCAACTAATCTTTGAATATTTCATAACAGCACAGATCAGGTGCTGATTGAATTTATTCAGCACCCATGCTGATAAGTTAAAATATAATTATACTAATTTTTATTATTAAATTATATAATTAATATAATTAAACAGAACAGATTCTTATGCATCAGCACAGGTGCTGAATATAATTATCTGGCACAAACTGTGCAATGTTTGTATTAATGCTGTTAAAAAAATTGCTTAGTACCATATATCAACCAAAATATATTATATCATTATTTTATTCATTACTCTAACCCTTCCACGACACTTTAGTTGGACACATAGTTTTAGGTATTATGTAATTATTAAAGTAATTAAGAAGTTTATTAGTAAAAATAATTATGATTAGATAAAAATAATTATGGATTATGATTAAAATGACTAAATAGTTTAATTAAAATAAAAATAATAATAAATTTTAAAATATGATTAAAATGAAAAAAACAAATTATGTAAGACAGACGAAAATAGTAGAGTGGACAAATTAGGTGAGACGAATGAAGTATTTGGTATGAGTTTCAGTCGAAAATATGTGATGGAATAGTTTGATATTAATTTCTTCTAAAACAAAACACCTTTTATGGTAATCTCCAATCCGCGCTAAATTGAAGGATTTCGCGTCAATTTTCTCCGGCTGACGTCAAATTTGATGCCAAAATTGGCGTTGATATATTGTTGCACTCTAGCAACACACCAATTTTGGTGTTGTATTATTATTATTATTATTATTATTATTATTATATATTGATCATTTTATTTTTTTTAAAGTTAATTTGAAGTATAAATACAAAAAAGTGGTTTAAAATAATACTTTCTTTCAGTCCACTCACAAATATACATATTTTTATTTTGCATTGTCCAATTACAAATTTAATCATTTAAAAAATACTTTATTTTTTTTTTACAAATATCTCTATTTTACTATCACATCTTTACTTTTATATCAAAAATCAATGATAAAATTGTCTTTATACGACTTTTGATTATTAACCACAATTAAAATACTACACTCTAGGTCTGTCCCACTTAATTTGTCACATTTTTCTATTTTCGTTCATCCTACATAATTTGTCATTTTTTTCAAATATAATTATACACTTTAATCACATTTTAAAATTCATAATTTATAATTTTTTAAAAAATTTTAATTAGACTATTTAGTATCTTAATCTTAATTTATAATTATTTTCACTAATACACTTTTTATTTACGTAAACTACATAATATTTAAAATTCTGTGCCTACGGTAAGTAAGAAAAATTAGCTGGGACGGAAGAGTATTTTTTTTAAACACCTCAGCAATAGTAAATGATTACTTATAAATTGGATGGAGGTGGTATATGAAATGGAATATTGGAAGAAAATTCTTTCTTAGTAAAATTAGAAAGATGGATTGAAATAAAAATATTATAGTAATTAAATTTTTAGAATTAAAATTGCATAGATACACTTTGTAAATTGGAGATGACCTCAAGATTAGCCATTAACTTCAATGTAATAAAAACTCCTAAAATTGGATCTTCCCATTCTTTGCTGATTGCTAACGACAACGACCACTTTACGCTCGTTGCCAATTGTGATGACACGGGCGTGTCGATTGGACTCTGAACATTATAAAATTATTGTCATCAAATACACGTATATATATATATTATTACACTGTAAAATTGGTTACAACCTTAATTCACACACATATGGTACACTTTTTACCAGTAAGTATTATAAACAAATGTCTTCAGAAATTAAAGGTGCACGTAGATTAGGACAAACCACATAAGATCACAAGGCAGATATGGAAGTCAAGTTGGAAGAGAAAAGGGATCGAACTGACTTCCCACGCCACGTCCAAATCTGTCTTATCTGTCAGCAAGAATGGGATTATCAATAAAACCAAAAAAAACATCGTATATATGCAAATTGCAATAAGCAGACAAATAGTGATAAAAAAAAGAATGTCGTGTTGCATAATAATCCATGCCAGCAAAGCTTCTTGCCCTTGGCCACGTAAATATTCTTTGTTTTAGCTTTTGGAACTAACGATCCGTTTTGATTAACTTTAAAAATAAGCATAAGTCAAAAGTAAAAATAAAATTAGAGACGGTTCGAATTCTGTGTTTGGATGAATCATTACAAAAACATACAATTTTTTATGAAAAACAGTTTGGATGTAAATGCCCTGCTTAAATTGACTTTTGCTGGAATTTTTGGTGTATGCTTCTAAAAAACTACTTTGTACATGTTTGTATTGACTCATGTTCAAAAGCAGAAGCAGATTTTGAGGCGAAAAATGCTTTTTAACCGTTTATTTCAGATGTTATCCTCGATGTGTTTGTGAAAAAAATATTTTTCAGTCTCAAACTTTTGAACAGAAGCCGATACAAATAGGTACAAAGTAAATTTTTTAGAAGTAGAAGCCAAAAAAAAGCTCTTGCCAAAAGCTAATCGAAACGAGGTCTAAATCCACAATTTACTTTTGTATTGTAATTGGATTCGAGGGTTAATAACTTATTTCAGAAAGCTTAAAGTTGGGAGAACCCTATTTGTCAAGTAAAGGCTTCTTTGTCTGTTGTGAATATTAATAATATATAATTATTTAAATAGGGTTTTTTAAACTCATGATCGAGGTGATGGCGATGGAGATGATGAAATAAAGAGCAGTGATGACTAGACAAAAAACTACGTTCGAAGGTTCAGACAACCAAAACTTTTTATCTCCTACATGGATGGGGCTGCTCCATATCTGATGTTTTTTGGTGGTGATTCGAGGTTGCAGATCATATCTTGGATCAACTTTGAGTTAGGACAAATCATATATATGTATATATATATATATTTGGATCTGCAGCAGTATATACAGAATCTCCATAAATCCATTGAGTTATATATATTCAAAATGCCAAAGTGATGTTGTCTTTTTTAGGTGACGTTTTTCATTCAACCTACCATGCTGTGATCTATATTTTTGTATAAATATTATGTAGAATTTGGATCAATTAATTATATACATGGTACATGCACAAGGTTGTTACGGCGAGGATTTAGGCATTGCGCCATCGGACTGCCATATCGCCTAGGCGTCATGGCGCCCGAAATGGCGACAATACGGCGATACGGCGACCTGCTTAGTGCTTATTATTAGTTTCTAATATTTAATTATATAATATAAAATTATAACATCAAATCATTAGATTTCAAATAAAATATCAAAATACCAAAATACTAAGCATAACCATCAAAACACTAAATTATCAATATGTCAAAATATGAAAGTTTCAAAACACCAAGAGAAAAGTCCCTCAATTTCCCAAATTTCCATTAATCTTCAGTATTCATATCATCTTCATCGTTTTCTTTATCCTCATTTGTCAAACGTCTGTCAGAAGGGCCATGGCGACGGTCATACACTATGGGGGGACCTGAGGATTCACCAACACCTCTACTACGAAAATTGGAATTATTGAGGTTACTTGAAGCACCTACGGCTTCATCAACATGATGCCACTCAAGATCTCCATCTTCGTGAACCAAATTTCGAGAATCATCAACCCATTCATTGTTCCATTGAAATTCTTCAAGAATTAAGGGATTAAAATTGTTTCCTTCTTCCCGCCGCTTTTGAAAGCGATGTGCAATCTTCCGATTCTATTGAAATACACCAAATCATTTAGTCTTTGGTGCTCTAGTCTATTTCTTTTCTTGGTATGAATCTAGAAATAAAACTTTATATCAAAATTTGAAAATTATTACTAAAATATTAATATAAGTAAATTTCGAACAAATTTACTTACAAATTCAAATGTGCTCCAATTGCGCTCACAACGGGCAAAAGAGCAACATAAACTAATAGTTCGTATGGAAAGTGATCGAAGTTCTTCGTTGTCACCACTATATGCATCCCACCAATCAACTAAAATATATTTATAAAAAAAAAAAATTATAGTCAATATGTGAAATTAAGTTTCATATAAAATAAAAATATATATATGTTAAAAAAACTTACGAGGACTCTTTTGCATTTGGTGCTTGATTGTCAATTGACGGCCAAAGCTTCCTCGCATTTTATACATATTTCTATTTTGAATTATTTAATTACAACATAAATATTTAAAAAATACACCATTTTTTCTTACAAATATTTTTACTTTACCATTTGACCTCAAAAAGCAATGACAAAATTATTACATTTATTTTAACTATCAACTACAATTAAAATATTATTATTTTTTAAATTCAAAGTAATATCGTATTATAATATAAAATTAACTTCTTTTTTGTTTTAATAGTGAAAAATGGATATGGAAGGAGTATATGAATATGTACTTTTCTTATATATCTTAAAATATATTTTAATGTGACAAGTATACAGTACCTATGAAAATTTTATTGTGTTATTCTTCATTTCTACTTCTAACTCGCTATGTCATGGGCCTTTCCAACCATTGTAAGCCTAATTAATATGTGTTGTAAGAAGAAAATTGATCCATTCTACACGAGAAGTTGTGTTAAACAGAAATTATTATGATGAACACAATTATTATGCAACCATCCTAGAAGTAGAATCAATGCAATTATCTTGCAAAGTTACTTCATGTTACAATTTGTAACTCATAAACCAGTCTCACAGTGTTCTATAACACTTCAAACATTAAGATGGAACACAGAGATCAAAAGGAAAATTGCATTGCCAAGTTATACCCGACGAGCAATCGATGCTGACCTGAATCAGCAATTCCACTCAAGGGACTTCAAGAAGACAACCAACAGAAAAGAAACCTCAGGTGTCTCGCTAAGAAAGAACCCGATTATGTTAAAATTTGCCAAAGTAAACCAAGGCAACCTAATCCAATTATGCCTGAAAATCGGATTATGAAGGCCAAGATTACGAAAGACCAAAAGTGTTCCCCTAACACACTAGTAACCCATTATACAAAAATCATTATATAGAGGTCACCAAAATCTATCGATCACATCAGCACGTTATTTCCTAAACCTAAACCATAAATTTCAGATCTTAGATAGCTCCATGTTCATGCAACATAATTGAGTATAGGAATCAAACTCCCTTATTTTGAAACACCAAAATCCCATGGATGAATATTAGTCTAACAACTTGACTGCTTAGCCAAGCCATTATTAAACAATGTCATATTCTCCATAATTCATCTCTCGGTGAAGCATCACCTCTCCAGCAGTTATAAATGATGAAAGACTAAAACACGGGCAAAAGATGCAAAATTTCGAAGGGACTCAGGAAACGAAAGGTTTTATGAACCACCATTTCAACTGTTGTGAACAAACGCAATTCCCTTTTCAATTGAAGATTTCAACTCCGGCTTGAGAGCTTCTAGTCCTTGTTTCTCATAGTCGGATAGCGGACCCAGACCTAGAACTTCCTCCACACCATTCTTCCCAAGTCTCACCTGTTAAGCACAACAAAGTTAATAGCAGCTCTGCATAGCATACTCAAGAATATAATACCCTTTGATTGCATAATCAATATAAATATTTATGGGTATGCGTAGTTATGTCCCTAAAAACAGGTAAAACACCGGGCGGAAAGCTGCTTAAGTTTACCAATGTGCATAGCCACATCAGCTATTTTAATTCTCAATGCAGCTTACACATTACATAACCTCATGTAGACTGGAGTAAACATAACAATGGAACAGTTTAAGTTTTAAAATTTTAAAACAAGCATGATGATGAAAAAGTTGGATTTAAATGTCAAAATGCTCCATCATCATATATACAAATGGGAAAATGATCGAGTTATTCTCAAAATGCTCCATCATCAACTGACCTTGGATGCAAAGAACGGTAACTCAGTAACTGTGGATTGCACAAAAGAACATTCAACAACATCCGGGACCCCATTAAGACCCTTCAAGCAAGCATCTGCAAATATAGCCCCAGCATACCTGCAGGGATAATGTGAGGTGAGTCACTTAAATCAACTTGCCACCATGAAATCATGATTAGAACATGAATTGTGCAGTACTTCCAATGTTAAAAACTAACAATATATAATTCACTACACAATCACACAAAATGCGTTATCAGATAACTCCAGTCAACTATTCAAGTTTAACGAATCAAGTAGCACAGCACTTACGCCATTGAAAGTGTAGCTGATCCCTTTCCAGCTTTGGCTTCAACAACTTCAGTTCCACCATCTTGTGTCCTTTTAGTAAGGGCTTTAATCTCTTCATCCGACAGATTTGCGCTAGGTGCGGCCTATCAGTTGAAACACAGTTGTTACATATAACAGATGCAGTAACAAACATCACCTTCATAAAAAAAAACATCACAATGTAAAGAAAGTGCTAGGGTAAAAAAAATCAGTACTTGTGAAAATAAGGGAAGAATGGTAATTCCGGCGTGACCACCAACAACTGGCACATTGACATCTGCAGAACTCATATAGAGATAAAACTCAAATCTCTCGTGAATATAAGATACAAAAAGTGAAACCTTATAAGCGTACCTGCAACATTAACTCCAGCCTTGCCTGCGTAGAAGGTTTTGGCCCTTACCACATCAAGGGTGGTCACACCAAACAGTTTCTTCTCATCATACACCTTTTTGTTCTTGAACACCTCGGCGGCAATAGGAACAGTTGAATTAACAGGGTTGCTGATCATATTGACAAGAGCCTGAAATTTTAGGTGAACCCAGTCAACATCCTCAGTGGAAAACTTATCCTAGCAGTAAGTGCACTCGCAGCCTAAAATTGATGAGAAGAAATAGGGAAAAATATGTATCATTACATTGGGGCAATACTTAGCAATGCCCTCACAAAGTGATTTAACAATGCCAGCGTTAATCTTAAAGAGGTCATCTCTAGTCATGCCCGGCTTTCTAGGTACACCTGCAGGAATAATAACTATATCTGCACCTTCAAGAGCATGTCCTAGCTGCTCGTCTCCTGCATAGCCTTTCACCTATACATAACCACAAATAGAAGTTCAAAGATTGTTAGGGGAGGTGATGAAATGTCCAGGGAGAAGAAAATGCATACAAGGATCCAATTGGAACTCTACCAGAATCGATTAAGCAAAACAGAGAAATCCAGAAATGAAGACATAGTTACAGATCCCTATTTGAACCTCAAATCACGAATTTCGCTTTCAATGTTCTGGAGCAAGACAAGAAATAACTTGGCTACTTTGTATTCTATTTCAATAGAGCCACGAAACAACAAACCAAACAGTTCACTTAAGACTAGTTGAGCAGAGAACTAAAACCATGAAATTGAACCAGAAAAGCAGATCCGAAACCCTAGAACAGAGCAGAACAGAAACAAACGATATCAAATTACAAATCTCCAACAGAAAAAGAGAAACGCACAACAAACAAACGCGCGAACACACACACCAGAGCGATACCTCAGATCTAGTGTTGATGTGGCTGACATCGGCAGCGACTCCAGGGGTTCCGGCGATATCGTAGAGGGAAAGAGTGGAGACAAGGGGGTTCAGCTTTAAAAGCAGAGAGAGCGGCTGGCCGATCCCGCCAGCTGCCCCTAAAACGGCGACCTTCCGCTCCGGGGCGTGGTCGGACAAGAAACTCCGCCGGGACAGAAACGTAGAAGCGCGAGCCCTCCTGTTCAGCACAGATCTCAACATGGCAGCCTTCATCGGAGAGCGTATGAAGCGTCGGAAGCAGAGAGAGCAGATGGATGGATTGATATGGAGCCGATGAGCAGTTGAAGACGCAGTGAATGGTGCGCACTGGCTGCCCTGCCTCGCACTGATATGCTATGGTAATACGGGTACGGGTACGGTTTCGGGTCGGGTAATCGGATCCTCGGAGCCTCCGCCCACCGCGCCGCTGTCACTCTCGTTCTCTTAAATGCATTTATTTGTGCTCCCTTTTCTTCCTTTTTAACTTTTTTTTGTTTTTTTTCCCTTTCGTTCGTAAGGACCACCCAAATTCCATTCTTTTCAGAATTATCATTGTGTATATAAATTAATAAATAAATATTTATTTATTTATTTTATAATTACAATATATTAGAAACTGCCAATGAGCTTAGCTACCAAGCTTACCATCGGCATCGGGCATGTCAATCTTGCAGCTTTATTTTATTTATACATATTTTTTAATATTTTTATCTTTTTCCAAATTAATATCTATATAATTCTTATTCTCGTTTCAAAGTGTTACCCATGAAATATTCGTAGGACTTACATAAACTATGAAAAAGAATCACAACATCATCAACAAAAGACTTGAATAATACGATGAAATAAAGTCCGTCTTAGAAATTAAGTATAATTATTTATTTTTTTTAAAAAAAAATTGCAAAATATTTGAAATAAATTAAAATATATTTAAAACGGATAAAGTATAATATATATGCATATACTAATACAATATATATAATTATATACACTTTATTAACTCAAAGAGAGTAAATAATTAAATAAAAAAAATATCAATTTTATATTACTGATATCATTTATTGAACTTAAAATATATATGTATATATATTTACGAAATACTATTATCTTTTTGTCTTTGTGACGGAACAAAGTAGAATAATTTTGGTGGATCTTAAGAGTTCTATATATCCTACTTATGATCACTATCATGACTGTGTTTAATTATCTAGGGATTTTGTTTTCCTTCTAAATTTTTGTTTGAATATATATAATTATTTGAAGTAAAAAAAAATAAAAATAAAATTAAACAATCATTAAAATTATGTCATAAATAATCGAAATTAATAACCAAACAAAGCCACTAAAAGCATCTCCAATGGGGCTGCATAAAAAAAATAAAAATTGTCATTGTGAGTGTATTAATGTAAAAAACAGTAGCAATTGTATAATAAAAAAAAATAGAAGTAATTTTACGGTGATATAGTTATTTATATAAATAAAACTATTGTATTGAAACTAATAAAATATATATAATAAAATATGTCAAAAATATTCTTTTTTGAGTAAAACATAGAATTGTAAATTAAAATAAAACTAAAAATAATATAACAATTATATTTTTAGAGTTAAAACTCTATAAATAAAGTATTTAGAATAAAAGCCCTAAGGAATAAAAGCAACACATAGTGCAAATTAAAGCCCAACCTTAACAACTTCACCAACCAGCAGTTGCACGCCAACCCTTTAATCCCAAGCTATCATTATTAAGTACCAAAAAAAAAAAAAAATTATCATTATTAACCAACAATACTATCTATAGAAAACACCTATTCAATTTCAACCCCATCCATAAATCCCAAATAGCCCCTACTGCCACCGTGGCCGGCTGCCGGAAATGACGACGACCCGGCAGCACCAAAGAATGCGTCTCCTCTTCCGGCTATCATTGGTGTCTGTCCTCACGGTCGGCGCATCTAGAGTCGCACTCGACTACTTGAGGAACAACGACGTTGGCATTAAGTTGATGCCGTCCGAGTACACAATCCGCGTGCCGGTTGAAGTATCTGAGGAGGAGACAATCGAAGACGGATGCGATGTTTTTAAAGGCCGATGGGTTTGGGAAAACGAGAGCTATCCTCTTTACGAGGAAGAGAATTGCCCGTTTCTCGTTAAGCAAACAACATGTTTGAGGAATGGCCGACGTGATTCTTTCTACCGGCATTGGCGATGGCAGCCCGACGGGTGCGACTTGCCGAGGTAATTGTTTGTGTTGGGACCAGTGGCGGAGTCAGAATGTTGAGATTGATAATTTTGTTTAAGTTTGTTAGGCCATCTGCATAAAAGAAACCCTTCAAAAGTTTCTCTCAATTTCCATTCCATACTTACTTTTTTATTTCACAATCACTTTCTTCTACCTCACTAAAAAAAAAAATATATTTTTTAATTTATACCAAAATAATTAATAATATTATTAAATTTAAATAAAATTATATCAATATATATCATTTTGTAAAAAATGAAATTTTATACAATACAAAAATATAAATAAATAATTAAATAAATGATATTTAAAAAAAAAAGAAAAAAAAAGTTTTATTAGATTAGTTTACCCATCACCTCTTCTGCGCCAATTACTTTCCACTTCATAATTTTTATTCTTTTTTAATTGTAAATGATGACGTGGGGGTTTCTCTGCAGCAGAGAAATGGCCGATACTAATACTCTTAAGAGATATTGTCAATGTTTATATTTGGTTGTTTTGGAAAATTAGAATTTTCAAACATTGGAATAGGAGATTAAGGATAGATACTATTGAAGATTTAATTGATAGTAAAATATAGTACTTCATCCATCCGAGAAAATTATATAATTTTGATTAGACATAGAGAATTAAAATAATAATACGTTAATATTAAAATAGAATAGGAAAAAAAAAAAGTAGAAAATTATGAAAAAAAAAAAATATTTAAAATTTGATAAAAAAGATAGGAAAGTAAATAAAAAATAGGTATATACATTACGAGTATTTGCATTTAATCTCAAATTATTTTAGTTATGGTTGAAAATCTTTACTAGTGTTGGAATATAATTAAAATTTATAAATATGATTAAAAAAATTGATTAATATGTATTGTATGAAATTTTAGGTTTAATGGGATAAAGTTGATGGAGATGCTGAGGGACAAAAGATTAATGTTTGTCGGGGATTCAGTGCAACGAGGGATGTTCGAGTCGATGGTGTGTTTGGTACATTCTTCCATTCCTTCTAGTGTGAAGACATCTCTTCGAAGAATACCTCCTCGAAAAGTTTTCAAAATAGAGGTACGTGCATCTTGGTGTTTCTAAAACTACCTTAAAATTAAAATGTATGTTTAAAGAAACGATCATCTTACTTTAAATTAAAATATAGATGATATATGTGCATATCTAATTTATTATGACTTAGGTTAATTTTTTTTCAACTAATCTAGGAATTCAATGCATCGATCGAGTACTATTGGGCTCCCTTCATAATCGAATCTATATCCGACCACGCGACAAATCATACTGTACATAAGCGTTTGGTGAGACTCAATTCGGTGGCGAAGCATAGCCAAGAGTGGGGAGGAGTTGATATCTTGATATTTGAGAGCTATATTTGGTGGATGTACAAGCCAACCATAAATGTAACGTATGATTATTAATTCATATATATATATATATTATTTCAAGTAGAAGTTTTGAATGAACCTAATTATAAGTTTTTGGAGAGTTGGTTTAATTGTTGTATATGATTTTCAAATGTTTTTTTTTAGATATGGATCCCTCGACAAAATCGAAGAAATCAACGTAACGGCTGCATATAGAGTGGCACTTCAGACATGGGCTAACTGGCTCGATTCTACAATGAATCCATCTACTCAAAAAATCTTCTTCGTAACGATGTCTCCAACACATTTGTGGTTAGTATAAAATTCAGTTAGATTCAATCAAAAGTTGTTTAGAATAATGTTCCGTAACGGATGATTTAGAAATGTGTAATGAATTTATGATCGTAAAATTATTAGTTCAAACTCCCGACAACGTCATAAAAAAAATATTTAGAATAAATTTTACAAATAAGTTTTAATCAACATAAATAAGAATTTTTTTTTCTATTAATTTAAACTTGAGCATATTATGTTTACTTGGTTTTTTTTTTTTTTTAAGTTTAAATAATGGGTTGGATTGATATATATTAAAAAATAATAGTAAATTTTTATAAGGAATATTGTAGTAAAAAAATTGTAAATTTTAAAGTGAATGTGTTTGTTCAATTTTTAGAGTCAATGTAATTTTAGGTTTCAATATTAAAAATATACGTTTTTGTTATAAATTGTTATTTTGTACTATATATTTAAAATATAAATAAAATCTGTTTTGAAGATTTTAAAACTTACTTTAATAAGAATATATTAAATATAGATATGATTTTGAAAATACGAAATTTTATATAAAATAAATAAATAAAATATATGTATTCATATGTCATTAATATAAGCTAGTTTATTTAATATATAAATTTTTTAAATACATATATTGATAAAAAAAAATTATTTAATTTGATGACTTTTTTAACAGAGTTCACAGAATATTTGTATATACAGTAGAAAAAAAATAATCTAAAAGAATCTCAACGAAGTAAAAAAATAAAAAATTACAGCGGTGATGGTTAATCGTGATCGCAATTTTTTTCAAGTATAGGAGTTGGGAATGGAGGCCGGGAACAAACGGCAACTGCTTCAACGAGACACGCCCGATCAAAGAATCATCGTATTGGGGCACCGGTTCCAATCTCGATATCATGGGAATCCTAGAAGACATTCTCGGACAACTAACAATCAATGTAACCGTGCTAAACATTACACAACTGTCTGAATTGAGAAAGGATGGCCATCCTTCGATCTATGGAGAACGAAAGGGCAAACTTTTGACTAAAGAACAAAAATTGGATCCAAAGAACTATGCCGACTGCATCCATTGGTGTTTACCGGGAGTTCCCGATACATGGAATGAAATTTTGTATGCACTTCTTCTACAAGACTATCGAGTTCATGTTCAATGACATGAGCTCGAGTCGCAAATCACCTTTATTCTTTCCCGATCAGGTATTTTTTGACGCCAATGAATGATGTAGAGTACTAATTCAAATTTTTAAGAAGAAATAAGAATGAAGAATTATTTTTGCCCAATTCTATTTTACTTTGTTCAAATTTAAAAACATTTACGATGTTTTAGTTATATTTTACTTTAAATATACATTTGATATTTTTTTTTCCTCGTAATATATATTTTCTCTATCTGCTTCTAAGGGTCACATTTACCTTATTGTAATTAACATTAAAAATGTGCTTATATTTGTATTTGTTTTTTTTTACAAATATTCTTCTATTGGTATTATAAGACATTAATAGAAGTATTTTTACAATCCTTTCTTAATTTATAGTACGTTTTAATATAATAATTAATATTCAAAAAGACCTTAGAGCTGGACATATGTAGTATCTTATACTCCCTCCGTCCCATGTAATATGTGTGTATTACCGTAGACACGAGAATTTAGGTAAAGTATAATTAGTAAGTAATTAAGAAGTGTATTAGTAAAAATAATTATTATTTAGTAAAAATAATTATAAATTAAGATTAAGATAAGTAAATAGTTTAATTAAAATTAAGAAAATTATAAAATTTAAAATGCGATTAAAGTGCATAATTATATTTCCAAAAATAGAAAGGACAAGTTATGTGGGACGGACGAAAATAGAAAATAGGAACAAATTATGTGGGACGGAGGGAGTATTATGTAATAAAAATAATTTCCACATATCGCATCTCTATTAGAGAAATAGAGGAGATTACGGCTAAGTCCTCAGGGATGGCTTAGTGATCGTGAGATTATGGATTCAAATTCGAAGATCTTATATGTTACACATGATTCACATAATATAATTTATTTTTTCGAATTTAATTTTTAAATTATTGAATTCGGTCAAAATTTATCCGCAGTGCACCTGAAAAATTGCAAGCTATTATACTCTGTTTAAGTTTAGAATCCAAATCCAATATTGCATTTGCATGGTGGTCTAACTTTAAACTTACTTCATTCATGCATGAATGTATGAATTAATTAATTACCCTTTCTTCGTACCCAAGCAAATTAAAGGGTGAAAATATTTTCCTAGGAGGTTATTCTCAATGCCCACTCAAATCTTTTGAGTTGTCTTCTCAATCCCCACTCAAAATTAAATTAGTTGGATCATCGATCATTCAGATTATCCTTAATTATCCAAAAACATAAATAAATAAAAATTTCTACATATTTCTTGAGAGAAAGGTCAATTTTTACCCATTTGTAGTTTCCAACATAATCATCATATTAATTGGTAAAAAGTCGCTGTAATTGGTAGTTGTAACAATTACTGCTCAAGCCCCTTATTACAAATACTTAACCACAAACCCCATTTGTACTTGGAAACAAATTTTCTATTCGATTCGATATTTGATTCGATTTTTAAAATTAATTCACTATGGCCTTTTACCACTCTTCCCTTACCTTAATTTGTCTGTTCTTCTCGACATTCACGATTATATACGCCAAAAGCAGACACGAGCACAAACATGAACACGAGCACAACCATAAACTTCGACAAGCCTACGTCGCGCTCCAAGCGTGGAAACACGTCATCTACTCGGACCCGTCGAACTTCACGTCGAATTGGCGCGGCCCGAACGTGTGCAACTACACGGGCGTGTACTGCGCGCCGTCAATCAACGACGCCGCCGTTTTAGTCGTCGCCGGGATCGACCTCAACCACGCCGACGTCGCGGGTCTCCTCCCCGACGAATTAGGCCTCCTCTCCGACCTCGCCTTGATACATCTAAACAGCAACCGATTCTGCGGGATCCTCCCGCGAACCATTTCGAAATTGTCGCTTCTCTTCGAGCTCGACCTCAGCAACAACCGATTCGTCGGGCCTTTCCCCGACGTCGTCCTCTCCCTCCCTTCCCTTCGCTACCTTGACATTCGATTCAACGAATTCGAGGGGCGGGTCCCGCCGCAGCTCTTCGGCGGCAAACTCGACGCCATATTCATCAACAACAATCGGTTCCAATCGACAATACCGCGGAGCATCGGCACCAGCTCGGCCTCGGTCGTCGTCTTCGCCAACAACCAGCTCGGTGGATGCCTCCCGCCGTCGATTTCGAAATTTGCTGACACTCTCGAAGAATTAGTTCTAATAAACACGAGTATCTCGGGATGCTTGCCCGTGGAGGTCGGATTTCTTTACAAGTTAAGAGTTCTCGACGTGAGCTTCAATCAAATTGTCGGCCCCATACCGTACTCGGTCGCCGGCTTGGCTCATCTCGAAAGATTGAACCTTGGGCACAACAAGATGAGCGGAATCGTGCCGGAGGGAGTCTGTGTTCTACCGAATCTTGTGAACTTTACGTTCGATTACAACTTCTTCTGCGAAGAAGAGGGGATTTGTGCGAATTTAAGTTCGAAAGGGATCGTGTTCGATGATCGGAGGAACTGTCTGCCGCGGAAGCCATTGCAGAGGAGGAAGAAGGAATGTGAAGCTCAGAAGCCTGTGGATTGCTTGGAGGATCGTTCTTGTTCATCTTCTTCCGCTGATTCTGATGTTCATCAACAAATTATTCCATTGTCTTCTTCGACTCCTCCTCCTCCATAAGGTCTGTAGTGTGTCTGTGTAAATGTTATGTAATATAGCCTGTCGAATGGGAGATGCAATAATGAAGTTAACTTCTGTATGTTTGTACATAGTGATGTTATACACGTAAATGGATATATTGGCATCGCAGCTGTTTGGGATTCGAAATTTGATATTGGAAAAATAGGATCCATGTAAATTAACTGAATAGATAATGAAAGGAATATACTTAAAAAATTTTACTAATGAAATTAATGGGCAAAAATTAAAGTTAATGTATGATTATTTTTTCTAAAATATGAAATAAGTACTTTTTTTGAGTGGGATTTCCGAAAATAGTACTTTGAGTTAAGATACTAATAATGCATATTTAGCGTATCTTTTTACTATTTTCGTATATAGTGCAAAAATATCAAAATTACTTTACATACAAGAAAAACCATTTAACATAGTTCCGACCCCAACACCTCCGGCCCATCTCAAAACGAAAAAGACGATGACGCTGGCGACGCACTCGTCGCCGGAAGCACGAACGCGGCCGGCTCAAGCTCGACACCATCATCCAAGAACCCCTTAAGAAACTTCGGCACAACACAAACTTCTGCCTCCGATAGACCCTCGAAAACGTGAACCACCCGCCCCATGCTCGGTCGATCCTTCTCGGCGTCCTGAATGCACCAACACGCCACTCTGCACACTCTCCCGACCTCTTCCACGTCGCCTCGACCCCCCAACCTCTCGTCAAGCAACCCCATCACATCGTCGCCCCGCGACACTCTGCTCGCCGCAACTGCCGGGAAGAATTCCCCTGACCCATCGCTCGACGCACCGCCCGTGTTTCGCCTCCCCGACACCATTTCTAGCAATAGCATGCCGTAGCTGAAGACATCCGCTTTCGTCGTAATTGGCTCATTCGACAGCCATTCGGGCGCGAGGTACCCTCGCGTTCCTCGCACAGTCGTCAAGACCCGGCTGAATTCTCGACCGAACAGCTTCGCTAGGCCGAAGTCACTGATTTTGGGATTCAGCTTGTCGTCGAGCAATATGTTCTCCGGTTTAATGTCGCAGTGGATTATACAGTCGCGGCACTTCTCATGGAGGTAAGATAATCCTCGAGCGATTCCGAGCGCGATCTTGTACCGTGTTGTCCAGTCGATTACATCCGTATCCTTCGAGAAGAGGACGCGTTCTAATGAACCGTTCGCCATGTAATCGAGTATGAGAAATCGATCGGAGCCACGGGTGCAGAATCCTCGGAGACGTACGAGGTTCACGTGTTGGATCGTGCCGAGAGTCGTGACTTCTGCCCGGAATTGCTTCTCATGATTCTTGCCTTGGTTTACACTCTTGAGTCGCTTCACCGCGACGACGATTGAATTCGAGAATGTCCCCTTGTAGACAAACCCGAAGCCCCCCTCGCCGAGCTTTTCGGAGAAATTCCTCGTCGCATTACGCAGATCGCGGTAATTGAACACCGTCAATGAATCCTCCCCCGACGGCCCGGCTGGGTTTCTCCGACGTCTTTTTAAAACGACGAAAATCACAATAACGACGATGACACAAAAACATCCTCCGATCGATCCAACAATAGTCCAAACACTCGAACTCTTTGATCGGACATCGCCATTGCTCGATCCCTGTTCGGACAACCCCGAAACCTTAACATAAACATCTTTCCCCGTCGAATCATCCGACGGGAGAAGCCGCAAGTTGCGAAATCCCCCGATCCAATGCAAGCACTGCCCATCATCAAACACCTGCGCAGTGCAGCTGCAATTTCTCAAACACAACAGCCTGCAATCTTCGGAATTTTCGACGGCTAAAACCACCGCATCCGACGGGAGGTGTACCCGCGACACGACGAAAAACGTGTCGCTACCCCCATCTCCGTCGCACTGCAACGGCCGGCTTCGAGCGCAGCCGTCGGTATGATCTTCCGACACCCAATTTTCGACGTCGACGGGCTCGAATCCTGGCAGGCATTCGCAATGCGGAGGCTTTTCGTCATTACAGCTGCTGAACTCCCCGCAAAGGGCATAAACCAGACACTGAGGATTCGGTCGGGACCAAAATTGAGTCCAATTGGTGGCACCTTGACCCCAAACGAATTGCTGCAGCTGCCCGGACGAGTCGATTAAGAAGCGGGTCAGGGCGCCGGGCACGCCGGGATCGTACGTGAAGAATCGTTCGTTTTGGTTCTCGACGTATCTCAGATTCTTGATGTAGAAATTGAGAACGATCTCCGGAATCAATTCGAAGAATTTTCCGTTCCACTCGCCGGTGCTCCAGTACAGCTTCGTGTCGTTCCACGTCAGCACGTGGCTGGTTCCGTTCGCCGCGACCCCGACGGAGAAGACGCTCGCCGCCGGATTCCTCGCGCTCCGCCATGGCCGGAGCTTCTGTTCAATTCCTTTCAGCTTGTTGTACCTGTCAGAATTTTTACAAGCAATAAAAATCGAAATTCTTGCAATTGCAAATATATATATATATGTATGTATGTATATTGTGAGTACCCAATTTTTCCGGCGGGAAGCCAGTGATCGGTGGGGTAGTCGAAGCTCTGCCACAGTGGCGGCGACGGATCGGCGGGGTTTCGATTTCGAACGACCAGGTTTCCGGTGTCGAGAAGCGTTGCCGCAACGGTCGAATTGGGCGGCGGTCGATTGGAATTTGTGGACCAAATTAGGTCGCCGGAGTCGCTGAGGAGAACTAGGTTTCCGTCGCGGCGGAGGTGGAGTCGGGAGGCGGCGGGATTCTTGAGGGGGTGGTGTCTGTTGGCGACCCAGACGACGACCTTGGTGGGAAGCGAGATAGTGTACCATATTCCGATGTAATAATTTCCTGATTTCTCCGGAGTGAAGAAGCCGAGCTCGAAAGTTCGGTTCGGGGAGGAGAGTGTGCGGTTGCCGGAGAGGAATTCGCCATGGCCGATGGAAAGGAAGGCATGGCAGATTGAGGAGGAAGTGAGGATGAGCAGAAAGAGTTCAGGTTTTTTTAGAGTCATTTGAATTTGATGTGTTTTAGTGAAGTGAGGACGACGGCCATTGAAGTTGCAGGAATTTATTTATATGAAGAAAATTATATGCGGAGTAATAAGTTTGTGGGTGTGATGTTTGAAGAGGGGTAGGTGAAGTCGACGACGAAGCAGCAGGCTAGTGGGAAGATAGGAGCATAAGACACATTTCCAACCCTATGCATTTATACAGTGGTGTACCAAAAATGCGGGAGGGTTCAACCCACCCCCAAATTCTCCCATTTTTGCAGTAATCAACAGTGTTATTCTATTTTTGGAGTAATATTTAGAGTGAAGTTTTTGTGGTACTTTTTTATATTTTTGGTATTTTTTGTATATTGTGTAATTTTAATTTTTTAATACATGATATATAATTTTATATTTTAAAAAATTGTGTGCAATTTTATTTTATTTTGAAAAATAATGAATAATTTTATTTTTTAAAAGTGATATAATTTTAGTTTTTGGAAAGTAATATATAATTTTATTTTTTAAATTGATATATAATTTTACTGTTTGAAAAGTGATATAATTTTTATTTTTTTAAAAGTGATATGTAATATAATTTTTATTTTTTTAAAAGTGATATGCAATTTTATTTTTTAAATTAACGTGTAATTTTACTTTGTAAAAAATTATGTTTAATTATTATGATCATATTTGTCTTGATAGCATTTAATTATTTATTTAAAACTATTTTATTTGTAATATTTATTAATTATAAATGTTAATTTTTATATATGTAATTTTTAAATAATTTATAAATTATATGTGTATGGATCTAATGTAAAAATAAATTAAAGTTGTGGTGTAATTTATATATATGAAAAGTTATATAAAATAATATAAAAGAGGAATACACAGAGAATATACTTTTTAGAGTAAAAATTGAAGTTTATGGTTATTGTAGATCACCTGCATTTGCATTTTTACTGTAGCAACTCCAAAAATGGAATGGAGGGTTGGAGATGGCCTGAGGATTGAAATTTTGGAGGATTTAGATTTAGATTGGGTGGACGAATTTAGGGTGTGTTTGTTTGGGGGATTGGATTAGATTTACACTATTCATCCAATTTTTTCTCCCCAAAAACATCAAATCAAAAATCTATTTTTTATTTTTTATATTATACTAAAAATCAATTTTACATTTAAAACATCACATCAACACCTATTTATATCATATCATACAACTATTCAAATTCAAAATTTTTACTATTCAAATCCCAACTCAAAATCCAAACTCCCAAACAAACACACCCTTAGGATAAATTAGTTTAATTTTGATATTAAAATTATATTTGATAAAAACATATTTAAAAACTATATACTCCCTCCGTCTGCTTACAAAGTTTACATGTTTCTATTTTGGGACGTTCAATTATAAAGTTTACATTTCATTAAATACCCTACTTTTTTTCCACAAATACACTTACTTTACATCACATCATTACTTTTACACAAAAAAATAAAGGCAAAAATGTCATTACACTACTTTTAACTATTCACTATAATTAAAATACTATTATTTCTTAAACACTGCGCCAAAAGTAAATGTAACCCTTGTAAATGGACGGAGGGGGTATTATATTAACGGTAGTTATCATCTAAGAGATTGTAAAATTCGTGTCAACGATATTCTTACTACTGAAATAGAGAATTTCTTTGAGATGATTTAGATTTAGATTGGGCCTACGAAAGAAATACACAAGTTTCTTAAATTTTTTAAAAATAATTATAATTCTTTTATAAGAAAAAATATATCAAAGTAACAATAATATGTATTAATAATATAATTCAAAACCTTAATTGTTCTATGACTTTAGTTTGTTCCGCTATCCGAAAATGTACATTTGGTAAACTTCGGCTGAACCTAATACCGTAAACTAATTCCGATAAAACATGTCACATTAGGCGAATTATATGTAGCATGAAGGCGTCGAAGGTTTAAACTTATGACCTCACGGTCACGGGATTTGTATTTATATATTTTGATGATACATTAATGTCCTTTTTTTATTTTTAATTTAACAATTTCTTAATTCTAATTCTAATTTGAGAATAAAACTAAATAAATTTGTAATTTCTAAAAATCAATTTTCACGTTGTATATATATTCATAATTAAATACAGTAATTTTAAAAATATTTAAATTATAATTTAAATTTATGTTTTTAATTAAATAAATATGAATACATAATTTAAAATCGAACATCCTATTAAATGTATCAACTTGTAACCAATTACGTTTGCTGTAGCCACAACTAAAGTATGGAGGTGCACTACATGTCCAACTTGTTTATATATATATTTACTCTCTTTCGACTGTCCCAAAATATTTATTTATTTTTAATAATCGTAATATTTACTTAATATTAAAAATATAATTTTGACGAAATTCATGGCAATTGAACATTTCTCGTTGTCAATAAACACTGCTCTGTGAGCTCTAGACGAAGACTCAGAGTCGTGGTCAACCTTAATTTTATTTTTTTCTTAACCAACCGTCAACGATTATGGGTGTGGGTGACTTTATTTGTATTTGAAATAGTTTTTTTTTTTTTTTTTTTTTATTATTATTCTTTTCTTTTAAATAATAAATATGATAATTGAAAAGATATTTAATATAATATTTTAAATAAAAATTCCTTTTAGAGCCCTTAATTTAAAAAATACTAACATTTCTTTTTTTTAGCATTAGTCAAGAATTGGGGGAGGCTCCAACCGACCCTCAAAATTTCTCCCATTTTTGCAGTCCGATACAGTGTTACTCTATTTTGAGGGTAACACTCTACACTCCATTCCATTTTTTAAGTGGAGTTTGTGTGGTATTTTGTGGTGTTTGTGTATTTTTGTTATTTTTTTTTTGGTATATTAAGTAATTTTATTTTTTTTAAAAATGATATGCAATTTTATTTTTTTGAAAAATTATGTATAATTTTACTTTTTTAAAAAATATATAATTTTCTTTTTTAAAAATAATGTATATTTTTTTTTTTAAAAAAAAAGTAATATATAATTTTATCTTTCAAAAAATATATATAATTATATAATTTTTTAAAAATAATGTGTAATTATATATGTGGGTTATATTGTAATAATAAATTAAAGTTTGAGTGTAATTTATAAATATAAAAGGTTATATAAAATAATATAAAAGAGGAATACATAGAGAATATACTTTTTAAAAGTGAAAAATTAAAGTTTATGGTTTGAGTAAAATTATCGTAGATCAACTGCATTGTTATCGTAGCTACTGCAAAAATGAAGAAATAGGTTGGAAATGGTCTTAGAAAAGAATTGTTTGTATTGGAAAGTGATCCTCATTCCTCATATCGTTCGATCAGAAAGTATACAGTTGTTTTTTATTGATATTTAAACATTAATTATTATATTAAAATATAGTACAAATTATAAAAAAAATGATAAAAATATATCTATTAGTCTCTTAATGCAAATTAAACTACTCTCTTTGTCACATAAAAATGATATTATTTTTCATTTTTTTCCGTCCCAAAATAAAGATATTATTTCTTAATTTAGTAATTGTACTACATATCTAACATAATAAATACTCTTACAGCTTCTAATATATTACATAAATGTTATTACTTTTGTATCACACAATCTAATAGAGACATTTTTGTCTTTTTCACTATAAACCAATATATACTAATATTAAAAAATTTACGTGTAAAAAATAAATGTTCCTCTTGTTTTGACTGAGGAAGTATATGCTTTTGTTTTTTATGATAATAATTTAGAAAATTTTGAAGTATATTTGTTTGGTATTAATAATTTTAGATATTCTTTTCAAAGATAAGTGAAATCATGAAAATACTGTAGAAAATATATTTTTTAGTATTAATAATTTTAGAGTGTAAACTTATTTAATATAATATTTTGGAAGAAGAATATATTTCTATTAAATAGCAAAATACATAAACAAAACTCTAAAATAAGATAGCCTAAACCAACCAACAATAAATGGCTTCTTTGACTAAAAATAGTCCTTTATGGAAAAATAAGGTTAAATAACGATGTAATAAAAAGTCAAATATTCTCTTGTTTAAATAAAATTTTATGTGAGGCTTATTTGTATCTTTTGCCAAGTTTTTTAAATTTTATTAATTTGATTTGTATTTTTTTAAAAATATATATATATTATTTTTCTCTTACAAAATATTTTATTAAACATTATTTTAATATCAAATACAATCTAATTTTTTTTCAAAATCAACCAAAAAGAAACATACCCTCAAGTTTAACTTTCAATATGTTTTGTGGGTTCGATTTATGTACTAATTGAATCATTTAAATTTGGTGTTAATTTTATTTAGTGAACACATACACAATAAGATAGCTAGTAGCACATATTTGAAAATATATAATAATACAATATTCAATACATATTCTAATAATAGAGTTTCATATAACATAATATATTACTCCCTTCGTCTCATATCTATATATCTATTTGCTTGCACGAAGTTTTAGAAATATTAGTATTATATTAGGATAAAGTAGAAATAAAGGTAAAAAAAAAAAACTAAATTAACCCTATTAGTATTATGTGATATAAAAATAATGATATTTGTGTAATATATTATAAATTGGAAGGATATTTGTAATGTTAGGCAGATGATACAATTACTACAAAAAGAAATTAATATTTTGTTATGGCACGGACCAAAATAAAAAAATAAATAAATTGTTAAGGAACGAAGGAGTATTATTTTCAACCGCTGGCAGCCGCTAGCTGCAGTTTTGCGGCTTTTTCCTTTTTTTAAATTTTTTTTTATTTAAATTAAAAAAAATACGGTATAATATGCATGGCCGTGAACAAATTCATGTAAAGTAATTATTTGATAATTATAATAATTATAGTTAAATAAAATATATACAATATATATGTCATTTGGTAGAGAATAAAATTTTTTATAATACCAAAAAATAAAATTTTAAAATATATATGTTTATATAATATAAATTCATAATCAAATCATACTATTATTAATTTTAAAACTTTAAATTTATTACACATTTATATTATTATGCTTATTACCCATCAAATCAACAAATATCAAATCTCTTTAAATCCAAACCAAACTTACATTGAAAAAAAAAAACACATAAATTCAAACATATTTTAAAATTAAAAAAATAAAAATAAAAACCAAACACTGATCCCAAATTTTCCAAAACCTCCGTGAGAAAACACACCAAAGTTTCTCTACTTGGCCTACACTATAAGGAAAATCACAAAGATAAAATCATTTGAAGCAATAAATTAAATTAAATTTATTACTCCCTCGTCCAACTAAATAATTTAAAAATGTATTATTAAAAATCATTATGATATAATTGTTGAATATATTTCACTAAAAAAAAAAAGAATGTGGTATCTCTCCTTAACTTATAAGGGTAAAGAGACTTCAGTTATTATCAATTGGTTTTAGGTTGGAGCTGGATCTCTTCTTAATAATAATAAAAATAATTAAATTAAAATTAAAATAACTAAATAATTAATTAAATATAAAAATTATAAATTATGAATTTTAAAATGTGATTAAAATGTATAATTATATTTCAATAGGTAGAAAAATAAACAAAATTAGTCAGAGTCAAGAAACATAAGAAGAAATCTTTTGTTGTTACTTAAAATAAAAGTTGACAATATTTGGCTGAGAGAATTCGATAAAGCCAAGCAGGAGCATATATCAAAATAAAGGTATCTTTGATTGAGTTTTAGCCATTTTTTTTTTAAAAAAAAAAAAGGAAAAAGTTTAGATTATATATAAAGTTATTTAATAGTATAATATAATATAATATAAATATTCAATTTAATATTTTGAATAATTATATATATATATAATCTATTAAATAACTTGAAAAAAATGTATTTTTATATGAATATTGAAAATATATTAAAAATTGAAAAAAAATGAAATGAAATGAAAGACAGCCAAACAAATTAATAATAATAATAATAATAATAATAATAGTAATAATAATAAGCAAGTGGTGCATAATATATGGGAAGAAATTTAAGAGGTTGACAATAGTGGGGCACTTTAGTGAAGGTGGATGTGTGTAATAACTTTGGTTGTTGGATTTATTTGTAGGAAATGAAATAAAATGAAATGATACATCTGTCTTGTGAGCCTAATCAATACCAAAAAAAAAAAAAAAAAAAAATAGAGCTAGAAAAAAAAAAAAATATATATATATATATATAAAATGATTTTCAAATTTGTCTAAATAAATAAAAGAAAATTTTGAATTAGAATCGAAAACAGAATCCGTTTTCATTCTCAATGAATTAAAATGACTTGCTCTCTTATAATAGAGTTAGAGTTAGAAAATAAAATTTGCTCGCTTAACGGAGTTATAATCAAATACAAGATTTTCAATATAGTTAGAGTTGTAAAGAGAATTATGTCAGTAGAGATCAAACAATGGTTAGACATCTCTTGTTTGAAGACTAGGTGTTGAGTTTATTCCTCTGGGTCAGTATTTCATTAATTATTATATAAAAACTTTCATTTCATTTAGGGTGTGTTTGTTTTTGGGGTTTAGATTTTAAGTTGAGATTTGAATAGTAAAAGTTTTGAATTTGAATAATTGTATGATATGATATAAATAGGGGTTGACGTGATGTTTTTAATATAATATAAAAAATAAAAAATAAATGTTCAATTTAATACTTTTGAGGGAAATAAATGGGATCAACAGTAGATTTCAAATCCAATCCCCGAAACAAACACAACCACTAGATATTTTAGCTGGAAAATAAGCATTTGAACTTAAAATAAGCTCAAATAAATTTTTGGGCTGGGCTAGTACTGTTGAAAATTTGGGCCGTGTTTGGGCCTGTGCAAATTGGATCATGCTTGGTCCAGCACAATTTAACAAATATTATAAATATATAAAAAGTAAAAATGTTATATATATTTAATGTTAAATTTTTTAATTATAATAAAAATAATTTAGTTTATTTTTAATAAAAAGTTTTGTAATACATTTTTTTTTTAAAAAAAAAATATAGAAATTAGGTTGATTTGACTGGCTCAACACGATTTTAACCGGTCATTCTTGAGTTTAAGCTTTCAAGCCCAATTGTAAAATGGGCCGGGCCAATCCAATATGAAATAAAAATTATTTGGCCCAACTCAAAATTGCTACCTCTTATCTTGACGTCACTTTAACTATTCTCCAACTCTCCCAGTCAGTTAGGGGTGGCTAAAAAAATCGAATAGAACTGGAATCAAATTTTCGACTAATCGAGCAAATCGGGTTCGAATATAAATGCTACATATTTAATATTTATTCGGTTCGATTCGGTTTGGATTTTTGATATTTTTTTCGGTTCGGTTAACTGAACCGAATATATTTATATATTTATATTACTTCATCCGTTCCATAATTAGGTATCCGTTTGCTTTTTGCACGAAATTTAAAAATATTAGTATTATATTGGAATTTCGTAGGAATAAAGTAGAAAATACTAAAATAACATTATTAGTATTGTGTGATATAAAGGTAATGATATTTGTGTAATATATTGTAAATTGTATTATATTTGTAATGTTAGGTAGATAGTACAGTTAAAAAGGAAATGAATACTTTCTTAGCAGACTAAAATGAAAAAATAGATAGTTTGTTATGAGACAGAAGAAGTATTATATCTTAAAATTTATATTAAAAATTATATTCGGTTTGGTTTCGATTCGGTTTCGGTTTGGATATTTGAAATATTTGCAAATGTTTTTATTTAATTAGAATTTTAATGATTTTTTAATATATATTTTTTAAATTTCGATTCGATTTGAATTATTTGCAAATATTGCAAATATTTTCGGTTAACCAAAATTTTCATTAGGATACGGTTCACAGTTTTGAGTATTTATTCGGTTCGATTCAGATATTAAATACTTGTATATTTGTAAATATCCGAACCGTGCCCACCTCTAGCAGCAGTCCTGTATATTTCAAGTTAATTAATTCGTCTTCTTATGCTGTGTTTGTTTGGGAGATTCATCTCATTTTTTTTTTCCTCAAAACTTCAAATCAAACCCTATTTTTTATTTTTTATATTATATTAAAAATTAATTTTACATTTAAAAAATCACATCAATACCTCTTTATATCACATCATACAACTATTCAAATTCTAATTTTTTACTATTCAAAAGTCAAAATCCAAACCCCCAAACATTCTTCCACAAAATTCTACCAACCATTGTCGTCACTCATTAGCGCTTGAAAAATAAATAAATAAAAATTTTAAAACAAAATAAATATTATTTAAATAAAAAATTTAAACCTTCAAATTCTATTAAGACCGAAGTGGAACAGTCATTAATTCATCATACCTTGTACTTGATATATATGTGTAACACAAACGAATTGCAATTTGCTTGTGTACATACATCAATAATAATAATAATAATAATAATAATAATAATAATAATAATAATAATGGGTTAATTAATATATATATATATATATATAAATATGCTATGATTGAAGAAGTGCAGCTTTAGAAATGGCATCGAAGGCGTACTCTATGCAGGACTTGAACTTATTTGGATCCATAAAACCCTTTTCCATATTCAGTGCAATTCTAAGCTTTCCCACGTAACTTATCATAGTTACTGACAGGCTCTGCATATACCAAATTAATTAATCAATTTCTATCAAATAAGATTCAAATTAAAACTAAATTAGAATTAGGTAAAATTGCCGATAACTTCGGTGTTATTTCAAAATTCAACATAATTTTTTTTTTACTTTAAAAATTGCTAACAAAATTCCTCTTGTGGTTTCAAAAAATATAGATGAAATGTTATTTTCTCATCATACAAATTTTTTTTTTTTTCTTTTCTTTTAATATAAAGAGTCTTATGCAATTTTTAAAGTATAAAATTTCGAAATTATAGAAGAATTATTACCAATTTTACGTTAATATTAAAATAAATTAATACATATATACCTGGGGTGGCCCAGCCACGATGAAATACAATCCCTTAACAGGTTGGTTGGCTAATGCCATTTGTTCGACAGGCCCTATCAGATTCGATATTGCCATGCTCGTGTTCTTTAAGGTCCCGTGGATATATTTTGCTGTTGCCTGCACTTAGCACAATATATATATATATATTGAATTTAATTTTATCGGAACTATATATGAATTTTTTTTTTCGATGACATAAAAATCTACAACCGCTACCCGAAAAACCGAGGAAACCCATTCAGTCAATCAGAATGAGATTGTTGTGTAAGAAAAAAAGATGGATTATAAATCAGACCAAGACACTTATTAATATGATAATTATTGATGCTTACGTGTCCCCAACCTTGACTCTTACTCAACTTCTTTGTTAATTACATTATGGCCCACATTGCCCACAATTTATTTTCTTCCAAATTGACCACTCCAAATTCCCAAAATTGAACAATTCATTTCATAATATTACAATCAAACAAAAAGAAAGAAAGATAGAGGAATTAGAAGTGTGATTGGTTGTTATTTTCCCTTCCCTAATCCCTAAATAATAATTCAACTCTATCCATCCAACTAATTTCATACATATATATTAAGACTCAAATTATATGAGGTTGTCTGCATGAAAACTAAAAAATAATATTCTTTCCATCCTATTTTTAATGTATTATTTTGAAATTTTATAGTAGATTAAAAAAATAATAGTATTTTATTAATTAATTGAAAGAATTTTTTGATATTTTTGTTTTTTTTTACTTTATGTATAAAATAATTGTCTGTATAATTATATATTTATAATTTAAGTAAACATATAGTTTGATATTAATATATGATTACTTTTATTAAAAAATAAATTAATATTTTTGAGTACAACATGTGAAATTGGTAAAAATTATAATTTGAGTTGTAATTAATGAAAGAAATAATATTCTATACAAAGTAGAATAAGTAAGTAGAGATATTATGAAAAAAAATTACAAAATAATTATTATATACGAAAGTAGGATTAATAAGATTATAAATGAAAAAAATATTTTATTATAAATAAAATGCACATAAATTTAACGAACAGTAAAAAAAAATGCATATTTTTGACAAACAGATCAAATAGCATAATAATAATTTTTTAAAAATTAATTAGTTAAGAACATACCTCGGGTCCTTTGAATTTGCTAATAATATTAAGAAGTTGGCCGGTCAAGAACACGGAGCCAGAGTTTCTCTGGCGCTTAATTATCCGGTGAGACTTTTTAACAAATACGAGAGGATTCTGTATTTCCTCTGGAGTAAGTTTAGGAAGAGGAACAGGTAAGAATGTAAATCGATTCCCCCATGGCATGTCAGAATCGGGTCGAACCATTTCATCCACGGATCTATAGCCCCCGATGGCCCTCGTATTCAATAGCACTAAGGCTGTTGATTTCGAATTGCCCGATCCTTCGCTTGTTTTTTGCATGTATAGGCGAGTCCCAAATATAATTATGCCCGTAATCACGTCATTAATAGTCTACATATATGTACAAATTTAAATAGGGACATTAGAATATGTACACATATATATATATCTATTATAACAACATGGATGAATTCGAATTAGGGCATGAAATAGTTTGACAAAGAAGACATCGTCATTCTTATCCACGTTTACTATATGTTTTTTTTCTATTTATTTTTAATATATATATATATATTTCTAAATTTATGATAATTTTGAAAACTCAATGGCTTATTATGAGGTTGGTAGTTGAGCATGCATACCGACAAGGGCTACCATAAAATTATTCCCATGATAATTATATGTATATATATATATATATATTAATTGAAGCTGTTCTTTTCCATTGCTGAATTATTGAATAAAAAGTACATATATAATATACGTAGACTGATGGCCTAGACAACGTATGTTAGTCGAACTCTCTTCATTATTTATTATTATTATTATTATTATTATTATTTATATAACGTGGAAATCTGTACAATAGTATGAGTTAAATTAGAATGATCGAAATATTTTTCTTAATATTTTGAAATTTAAGTATTTTCTAAAATTAATAATCTGATCAAATTATATGTAAAACCATCTACTACTGGGGTAGAAAACAATTAAAAGAAGGAATTTTTCAATAAATGTTTATCATTTTAATGTTAATAAATTCTACTTGAAAGTAATGATATATATTTTAATGACTTATCTGTATTCTAAATATTCTAATTTGGTATATATATAATATCTTAAGAATTTGATTATTGCCAAAAATAAACAAAACGACATACCACGTTGAGCTTGTTCTTGATTTGCTTGATCTGATCAATCGAAAAAGTGGTGGTGGCGGTGGCGATCGGCCGGAGCTCCACAGCGTCTTCGCCGGACCTAATCGGCGACTTATCATCCTCATTAAGACTACTCTTCAGAAGGCTCCACCCGAAGTCATACACGGTGTGCCAAATCCCTGAGAACAGCCGCGGAACTCGCCGGAGGACCGATTTCCGGCGATCGGCGTCCGCCGCCGACTGCCGCGACGGGAAAGTGAGCGGCAACAAGGGGTTGTCGAGCCTCTGGAGGCAGGACAGGAGGGCGCCCATGAGGGAGTAGCCGTCGCCGAGGGAATGGTGGAGCTTGAAAATTAGGTTTCCGGCGGCGTGCCGCGTCGGATACTTAACGATGTGAATCTCCCAGAGCGGCCGCGACGGCGGGAGCTGCTCCGTCGACAGGTTCGAGAGGTAGTCGGCGAAGCAATCGTCGTAGTACTCCGCCGCCATCCCGTCGGGGAAGATCGGCACCTTCACGTGCTCCTCCACGTGCACCTCTACCTTCTTCCATTTCTTCACCCCCTTCTTCCCCGCCACCTGTCCAATGTCCGTACACAAATCCACCATTAGGGTTCATCCTCCTTGCAATTTTTTTTTTTTTTTTAATTCTTATTTTATTTGCAGTTTCTCAATTTCCATACTCTTCCCAAATCAAATCAAATGGCTCTTTTAGAGTTTTGTAATAGATTAAAACAATAAAAGTATTTTGTCCTCCCTCCCAAATCAAAGAAGTCTTTTAAAATTTTATAATAGATTAGCAAATAATAGTATTTTGTGATTGTGTAAGAGGTTTTTATATTTTTGCCTTTATATAGAAAGTAATTGCATGTGTAACGATATATTTATAATTTATGTATAAATTAAAAGGTATTTTAATATTAGTGTATAATTATTTCTTTTAAAATAAAAAAGATATTTGAAGTGAAACAGAAGAAAATGGTAAAAATAGTACTTTAGGACAGAAAAAATATAAAATATCACATTAAATTATTATTTTATTTAAAAAACCAATAGCATTATGTCATTTTCTTATCATGTAATCATGCCATTCACCATAAAATTATACTACTATAAATTTCTCTGTACAAAATATCATATCCAACAATTCTTTTACTTAAAAAAAACAATAAAATTTTAGATTGTCTTTCTTTAGCAAAAGTTGATCGATTTTTACTATTTGAACTTTACATTTTCAAATAAATACAATCGAATCTTCTCGATCCAATCAAATCCAAAGAAACACACTTAACTAAAACACAAAGAACATATATATTTATATATATGTATATGTATACGAACCATGATGGAGGAGAAACGAGGATTGATTGGCAAGAAAACATCTTTGACGAGGGAGATGGCCAAGGAATCATCAATGGGACCTTGGCATTCCAAAACTCCAAGAATGGTTAGGGACAACACAGAACTTTTCAAGTACTGAGCACTAGGGCTCATGGGCTCCAGCCCTAATTCTTCTTCTTCTTCTTCCTGCTGCTGCTGCTGCTGCACCTCAACTTTCATATTATTAATTCTATATATCTCTGAATTTAATATGTACCTATGTTTTGTTGTGCCTCCACTCCACTGTTTATTAATTTGGATAGATCTAGCTACAGATACACATACATATAGATTATATAGGTGGAAGGGGTACTGTGAGATTGATGACTTGGCATGCAAAAGCCCACTAATTATATATATATATAAAATAATTAATTGAAAATTAGTCGTGATAGTTGGTAGAATTATGTCACATTCGAACAATTAACTTAGGCTGCTAAAAAAGATTGTAAGGTGGCCAAAACCAGGAAAAAGATGATTATTCCACGCAATTGATTGTTGTTAAATGTGAAAGAAAGTTGAGAGACAAAAGACAAGAAGTAAGATTGCATAAAGATTTATAAATATTGGGACCCACAACCTTTTAAATTTTTTTTTTTTTTAAAAAAAAAATTATATATCAATATAAATATACACACCATAGATTGTGTCTTGTTTATTTAAAATTTAAATTAATTTTTTTTATAAAATATTATACCCAATATTATTTAAATACAAAATTTTAATTTTAATCTTTCAGAGTATTTTTAAAAAATAAAAATAAAAATGATTGAAGATGGGCATGATTTAATAATTTTATGTATTTATTTATTTTTCCTTATCATTCACATCACAAGTCGTCCGTTTGGACTGAGCACCAACAGCAATATAATGTAGTTATGGTTGGGACATTGTTTCATATTAATTACTTTGATGATAAATGGATGGATGGATGGAACTTCTCCAATATGACAAATTATTCTTCTTAAATTTCATGACATTTTCTACAACTTGTTATATATATATATGGTCCTTCCAAAAATAAAAAGTAAATTAAAAAATTGATACAAAAAAATAAAAATATTTTAAAAAATATATTAGTGAGTTAATAAAGTAATTAAAAATTTAAAAAGTATAGATTAAGAGTGTGTAAGAATTTTTATGTTATAAATGAAAAGTAAATATTTTTTCTATCTCAACTCACTGTATTTTATTTGTCTCTCGAAAGTATATATTTTTTAGTCCAATAAAAGTAATTTATATATAAATATTAAAATATTTCTAACTATTACAAAAATATTTGTTTTTCTATTTATAAAGATAAAATTGTCAAAATATCTTATCGTGTGATTATTTAGGCTGGTTTGGAGAAATTTGGGTTTGAGTTTGGTTTTTATTTGAATTTTAGGATAAGTTTGAGTTTATTTGTTTATTTTGTGTTTGGGTTTGGTTTGAGTTTTGAGATATATTGATTTGGAGAGGGCAAAATGTTTATAATTTATTTAATTTATTTAATATTTAGCTAATAAATTTATAATTTTATAATGTAATACTACTAGATTTTATCCTTTTTTTTTTATTTTTATGTTGAAAAAATTATTCAATTAGCGCAAGACATACCAAAAATTTGTAATGCTATAATTTATTTAGTTTGTCTGTTTATTTTATAATTTAGAATCGGGTAAATTGTTGTTTTTAGTCGTGATTCATTTTATCATTTTAGAATTTTAAATGAATTTTGTTTAAAAATAATTTTACAAATAAATTTTTTTCGCTAAAATAGTTTTATGGTGTCGGATTCGTTGCGCTGGCCCACCGTAAGTGCACACTGGGTAAACTTCCGACCGGATGGATCTCTTTGATTAGGTGTGTTTTTGTGAAAAGAGCTAACATATTTTTCTTAAAAAATTACAATATTACACACATTTATTATTTTATATTATCTACATAATTTCTTATAATTTCACATAAAAAAAAAAATTCTCTCCAAATCAAAACACAAAACAATCAAACCCCAAGTTTCCTTGCCATTATATTCTTAACTATTCTTATTATTTTTTCGTTTAAATTTTCTTAAAATAGAATTCATTTTATCAGCTCCGGCACCCAACGTTTTTAGATGAAATTATTTTTAGCGTGGTACGGAAATTATCTTAAAAATATAAAAAAAATATATTATTTTAAATTGAATATTTGTGGTAATAAATTTTTAACTTTTTATAATGAGTATTTAATTTTTTTTTTTTTTTATTATGTTTGAAGAATCGTAATTGAAAAATGATGTTGAAAGAATAGAAAGGTTTATTTCTATCACTCTACTTATTAAAGTAATATCTTTATGTTCGTTCCAAATGCAAGTTTGCTTGATTTTAATTTAAATTTAAATTTAAATTTTAATAGTATCTTGATAAAATATTTTATAAAAAAAATATATTTTTATTGAAATTTGTACTGACTAATAATACTATTAATTTTACTTTTGAGAGAAAAAACCAAACAAACTAAAATATACTAATATTTATTTATTTATATATTATATATATTTTTTTACAAAATAAATATTTATATTAAATATTAATTATTATATCAAAATATAATACATATCAGAGGAAAAATGACAAAAATATTATAATACTAATAGAAATACATTTGTATAAAAAGTTATATAAATATATAGATATTTTTTAATATTAACTACAACGATGTAAAAGGTAAATATAACACTTAGAGACGGATGGAGAGAGTATCCGATTTTGAATGTAATTTTAATTTTTTTTTATAATATTACATAAAAAGAAATAACTATTTAATTTAATAACTCTGAAGTTTATTTTATTTCATTTATTTATTTTTATTTTTTTTATGAATGGTGCAAAAAATGCCAAACTTTAAATAAGTCGAGCCATAATTATTATTTTATTTATTTTTTATTTATTTATTTTTTTCTAATATGCAAATTGTCACTGCCTCAAGATTTGGGTTGGGGGCATTGTTATATTACAAGTTTTCTTGCCGAAATGAACAAACACAATATTGTAATATTGGAGGGTAAGGATTTATCAATAATTCAAACCTTCACATGACTTGTCCATATGTATAAATTAAATTCAACTTAAAAAATTCTAGGGATATAATATTTTATTTTATTTTATGTTGTCTGTAAATTTTCGTCCATTTAATATTTATGCTCAGAGATGGATTAATGCTTAACTCAACCACCACACATATACAGATGTATACATATATATTATATATATATATATATATACACAGAGACGAAACTACGTGACCCCCAAGCCAAATTTTTTATAATTTTTTTAGTATTAAAAATATTAATTTTTATGTATTTATATACAATTTGCCTCCTTTAAAAAAAAACTATCTAAATTTATATATAAATTTGTCATTATTATTTATTTAAATTTATTAACTAAATATTAAATAAATTATAACATTTTGCCCCGTCCGAAATTTAGATGCTAATTTCGTTACTATATATATATATATATTTAATAAAAGAGGTAAATAGGTAAGAACGCTTTAGCCTTGACTAGATGCAGCTGTTGAGCTGAATAATATTGATATATAATTTAGATTAGACAATTGTTATTTGGATATATATTTATTTTATAATTCATCTATAAATATGTCTATGATTTTCACTACTTTGATAGAAGTCTTTTTTAATTTATCTCTAATTCCAATGTAGTATCAGAGTAACCATCGAAAAAAATAGAGCCAGTAATTGGTCGATTTGTGTCGGGTTGAATACTTTAAACGGGTTAAATTACTAAATTCTAATTCAATCAGTTTATTATCGTGTCGGGTTCGTGTTGATCCGTTTATTATCGTGTCGGGTTCGAGTTGACTCGTGTTAACCCGTACACATAATTAAGTCGAATTTATTGATTCAAATTAAATAATTTTTTGTTGTGTTATGTTAGTTTTTATTGGTTTGAGCGTAAATTAAATTGAATTATTTAAAATTGAACTTAGTTTAAATTAATTTATGAGAAAATTAATAAATTATGATTATTTTATATATATAATAAATATATTAATCAATATTAATATATTATAATCGAGTTGTCGTGTCTAGTTCGAGTTGAGAGTCTCAACTCTAACCCGACCCGTTTATTATCGTGTCGGATTCGTGTCAACCCGTATACATAATCAGGTTAAAATATTTGACCCAAATTCAATTATTTTGTATCGGATCGTATCGAGTTGTCGCGTCGGATAAATTTTTACCAGCTTTAAGAAAAAGTAATAAGGATGTCAAGAGTCTTATCTCACGTGGGAGACCAAACAAATCATAATTTCCTTAAATATATTGTGGTTTCATTTATTGTAAATGGATTAATTGAGATTGGATTGGTTTGGGCCTTGAGTTTGGGCTTGGCGTAACATTGGGTTTGATTATTTTAAATAAGTAAAAATGAGCCTTGGGCCGTGAGGCATCGTGGGTTAAGCTCAATTGAATTAAAATTAAATTTTTATGATTAATTAATCAATTGCAACGCGTGGAGGAAAGTTATGGATTTTGTGGCTTAATACATCGGCAACTTTTACTACAAAACCGTCAAATATACGAATAATCTTCCTCTCTAACAAGAAGGTAAAAACTAAACCTATTACTACATAGGATTAGAGTTTTTTCTCTTTTGATAAAAAATTGGGCTTAACCCACGAATTAAACTCCAAAAAAGAGTTTTTCTCTTTTGATTTGTAACTCCCTTGACTTTCCAAATCGATGCAAACATACGCTCTGTTTTCGCAATACATTTTCACTCATTTGACATTATTTATTTTTTAAAAATATTAAATCAAATATATTTTTTTTCTCATAAAATATCAAATCAAATACTAATTTTTTACTTTTTCCAAAACTTTCAAATTTCCAAAATCCTCCAAAAATTCCTATATAAACAAAATGGAGTTCTTTTCGCCTTTGTATTGCTATGGTCTATTTGTGCCGTTAAAGACCTCTTCCAACTCAGCACAATAAAACAAGTAATGAGGATAGTCAAGCGGCCAGATAAACAATTCGATCCGTTCATCCTATATTTTTAAATGAATTAATTTTTTATGTGTAGTATGAGAAATTGTATTAAAAATATAAAATATATTACTTTAAGTTGATTATTTGTAATAAAGATATTGAATGATTTTATTATTTTTTTATTACTTTAAATAGTTACGAACGATAATAAGAAAAATTTATGGTTGTTTTCGTTACTTATGGTATGATATTTGATTTTAAAAATTCACAGAAATATACAATGACAATATCTGTAATAATTTAAAATGTTGTAAGTATTATGGTTATTTTTTCCGCAGCTAAAAATAGTCGCGAAAATTTTTTGTGACTATTTTTTGAAGAAATAGTAAAAAACACGGAATAAAAATATTTACGACATTTTCGTTACATAAGTCGTTCCTTTAAATAATCACGAAAAGTTGTTTGTAACTTTTTATGCAAATATTAGGAACAGTCAAAGCAAAAAGTTGTGATATAAACTTGTCACGAAATTACTTTCGGTGACTTTTAATTATCTGCAAATTAAAATTTGCGATAAATTTTCGCAATTATCAACATTTTTTCTAGTAGTGTAAGTTGGCTCGTTTGGACTGGCTATCTATTAATCATCTCACAATACAATAGCAATGTATTATATGGTGCTTTGGATAGTTTTTTAATATGTTAGAAATATTAAAATTAAAATTAATTATTTATCTAATATATATTTAATTTAATATTATATATGTTAAATGATAGTATATTGCACAATATTAAAAATAAACTCATTATAGAATATGATTATATAAACACGGCTAAACAATTAAAATTTAACATTAAGTATGTAAACAATCAGCAAAAACTGATATGATATGATAACTCAATACAAAATAATTGAATTTGAGTTAAGAATTTTGATCCGATTAAATATATATATATATAGGCGCGAACCCAACACAATATAAATAAATAGAGTTAAGATAGAGACCCTTAACTAAAATCGACATGACAAATCGATTATAATATATTAATTAATTTATTATATATAAAAATAATTTTAATTTAATAGTTTGTGTTTTTTCAAAAACTTATTAATTTAAATTGAGTTCAACTCAAATATAAAAAAACCTATTTCTTTTAGTATTGCAAGTGACCTCTTATCATTTTAAATTCATAATTTGACTTTGCATATTAATAATTCTACAAATAAAATAATATGTTCGTACAAATGGTCATCATGCGTTGGAGTTACTAATATGGCACCGTCGTAACACGATGAAAATTGAGTGGATGTCTTGTGAAAAATATTTGAGAATCATTCTAAGATCATAACTAAATTTTATACTCCCTTCGTCCAAACCTGGTGCAACATTTGTTTTGGCATAAGAATTTTGTAGATAGTATTAAATAAAATAATTTGGGAATTAAATGATATGATTAACGAAAAATGTATATTTATTTGAGTGATATAATGAGATAAAGTGTGATATAAAAATTAAATATATTTCATTACTTCATATTTTAGAAATATTGCAGAATATTTATGATAGACTAAAAAAATATATTAAGGTGTTTGGAGAAGAGAGTATTAAATTAGTCCTAAAATGTTGTAGGGTGTTTGGAGAAGAGAATATTAAAATATGAGATAGAAATTATATTTCATTACTCCAAATTTTAAAAATATTTCAGAATGTTTATGACAGACTAAAAAATAAATGTTGCAGGTGTTTGTGTTTGGAGAAGAGAGTATTAAATTAGTCCTACAACTAAATTTTTTTGGCATGAATGATCCTTCGACGTTTTCCACGTATATGTCAGGTGGTGCTTACTCAACGGACACGTGTGCTCCGCCGTACCTCATGAGCAAATCTCCAGCATCAGATGATCAATTGGGCAAAAAAAAAATTCATTTACATGACGATTTATATATATGTTCTAGGAACTAAAATGACAGTTTTCTCATGATTTATATATAGATTGTACTCACTTCGTCTCTTGAATAAGTATCTGATTGTTTTTTGCACATAATTTTTTTAATATTAATATAATACAGATATGTAGTACAAATTAAAATAAAATGACAAAAATAACATTATTTACTTTGTACGATATAAATGCAATAATATTTGTAATATAGCGAAAATTGTAAATATATTTTTAATATTAAGTAGATTATACAGTTATATAAAAAAATTGTTAGGAGACGAATGAAAAGTAAAAAACAAATACATAATTTATTAAGGAAGAAAGAAAGTATTATTTTTAGATTTAGCAAAGAAAGTATTATTTTTAGATTTAGCCGGGTTTTATATGATCCTGATTTTGCCTTTTTGATTTTGAGACTTTTACACTTTAAAAAAATAAAAATAATTGAAAATGATATTTAATTTTATAATTATTGTATGTACAAGAATTTACGTAAAATATAATTAATAAATAATTACAAAGTATATTAGTAAAATTAATAATTTTATAATAAAAATAATTATAAGTTCATATAACTAAATAATTTAATTTTAATTGAGATTAAAAAATTAAAAAATATAAATTCATATTTTAAAAAAAATTTATTTGAACGCTTCAAATATTTTATGTGGAAAAAAAAATTAATATTATATATATATATATATTTATAAAGTTAGCAGTAGCAAAATTACTAAAAATGTTCTAATAGATAAACAAAGCCCCGTAATTTTATTCCTGTCCTGCTATTCGCTGGGCACATGCACATGCAGGCATTAATGCTGATTTTTGATTTCATGGTATATGCCCATAATATTCTTACATTAATTTTTGCATCTCCAATTTTCCATAATATTCCAATACACTTGCGGGCCTTATGCTATTCTCCATAAATATCCTTTTACACTTTAAATCGGATTTTGTATGCGTTGGACAAGGGTTTAAAAGTACCTGAACATGAAAGAGGCTCAAAGATAAAAGTGGAATCAGAACTCATTGGCCACGGAGCCGCTCAACAGCAATGGAGCTTCAAGTCTCGGAGCCAAAGACTGCTGCTTCCACAGAGCCGAAGACAATAATTTTCATTGGATTGTGGTGCTTCTACAGGGCCGAAAGCAGCAGCCTCCATGAACCTTAGGGCATCAACTTCTTGGACTATGGCGCCTCCATCCCGGAACAATATTTCCATAAGATCAGAAAGTGTTGTCTGAATTGGGTTGAAAACAACTACTTTAGGTCTGGGTTAATAACTTCGTACTTAACATTAGTGGAGGGCGTATGTACTTCCATACTTTATTCAAAAAGTTCTATGGAACAAGCCAACAAGAGGAAAACCGAAGATTCCATTTAGTTCGAGGCTGTTGAGGATACATCCTCGTGGACCGGCTAAGAGTACAATGGAAACAAGTCGGAGTAAGCAACAAATTTGGTACAGAGGCAATGAAAGAAGTTCAGAGCAAGTGGAACCCGGTCCAGGGCAATGGAAGTGGTTGGGAGCTGATGGGGAACTGATGGAAGGAGTGGAAGGAGGTTACTAGACGGTTGGAGACAGTAGTGGGAGGTTATTAGACGGTTGAGAGTGGTGGAAGAATAATTGGAACTGTCACTTTTAGTTGGAAGAGACGGTTATTCTATTTTAGAAGTAAAACTAAGAAAAAACACATCAACACCGGCACAAGAAGATGAACTCGTATTTTTCTCTATTTTCTTTTCATGTTTTAGTTTCGTTTTATGTATTTTAATTCTAATTACATGCTTTTTTTTTATTCGCTTTCCAAAGATGTTAATTTAAATCCATCGAAATCGATCGTTTAGGCTCAAAGCCTTGCTTAGGCTCGAAGCCGTGCAGGCTCCACCGAAGGAGCCGTCCAAAATTCGATAACGGACAAGCTATTTGGAATACTTCCGGAACCCATACAGACAAATCGACAAACGGTTTTGAAACCTCCTAATTTTAAGATCCAATAGTATGTGACATATAGTTCGTCTAATATAATTTGTCTTGTCGGACTTAATTTGAAGGCTATTACGTTTAGTTATACATTTCCAATTTTTTTAAAAACATAATTATACACTAATGCTAAAACATTCTTAACTTTTCCTTAAATTACAAACATATCATTACACATACAATAAAATATTAGTATTTATTAGTCACATTTTAAATTTTATAATTTTAATTAAAATATTTAGTTAAAATATCATATAACACCTATTTATATCATTTTACAACTATACAACTATACAAATTCACAATATTACTATTCAAATATCAAATCAAAATCTAAACATCCAAACAAACACACCATAATATTATGTATATAAATTCCAAAATAAATATAAAAAAAAAAAACCAAATCCATGTCCCTATATAGCACGCTTCAAGAATATTTATTCAATTGTATTTTCTTTCAATTTTACATTTTAAATTTTAAATATTACGTAAATTATCAGTTTAAAAAAAAACAAAAAAAAAATTTGAAATATATATATATACAAGCCAATGTAGTCTAAGTAGCAAAGGTCAAGGACAACATTCCTGAGACATCAATACCAATAAAACAATACTAAGTCTATCAAGTATAACTAATATCAACACTAAGTGTCACAAAAAACAAGTAAGGGGTGAAACCTGCTACCTGAAATGGAAAGTCGGGAGACCATCTGCGTCTGCTCGAAGGAGACTTTTGATCGACGAAGTGATATATGTTGGGAGAAGGGTACGCTCAATCGAATGGTTGCACCCAAAGTGGGCTGCCTACGTACCCAAACGGGATCATACCATACGTAGTTATCCTAATACAGGCTATACAGTCTAAGTCAAACAAAACATACCAGACAAGCCAAGGTAGTCTAAGTAGCAAAGGCCCAAGGCAATATGTCTGAGGCATCAACACAACAAAACAATACTAAGTCTATCAAGTGTAAGTAATATCAACACTAAGTGTAACAAAAAACAAGTAAGGGGATGAAACCTGCTACCTGAAATGGAAAGTTGGGAGACCATCTGCATCCGCTCGAAGGAGACTTTTGATCGACGAAGTGATATATGTTGGGAGAAGGGTACGCTCAATCGAATGGCTGCACCCAAAGTGGGCTGCCTACGTACCCAAACGGGATCAAGCCATACGTAGTTCTCCTAATACAGGCTATACAGTTAAAGTCAAACAAAACAGACCAGACAAGCCAATGTCGTCCAAGTAGCAAAGGCCTAAGGCAAAATGCCTGAGGCATCAACACCAACCAAACAATACTAAATCTATCAAGTGTAAGTAATATCAACACTATGTGTCACAAAAAACAAGTAAGTGGGTGAAACCTGCTACCTGAAATGGAAAGTCGGGAGACCATCTGCATCCGCTCGAAGGAGACTTTTGATCGACGAAGTGATATATGTTGCGAGAAGGGTACGCTCAATCGAATGGCTGCACCCAAAGTGGGCTGCCTACGTACCCAAATGGGATCAAGCCATACGTAGTTCTCCTAATACATGCTATACAATCCAAGTAAAACAAAACAGACCAGACAAGCCAATGTAGTCTAAGTAGCAAAGGCCCAAGGCATTGTTCCTGAGGCATCAACACCAACCAAACAATACTAAGTCTATCAAATGTAAGTAATATCAACACTAAGTGTTACAAAAAATAAGTAAAAGGGTGAAACCTGCTACCTAAAATGGAAAGTCGGGAGACCATCTGCATCCGCTCGAAGGAGACTTTTGATCGACGAAGTGATATATGTTGGGAGAAGGTTACGCTCAATCGAATGGCTGCACCCAAAGTGGGCTGCCTACGTACCCAAACGGGATCAAGCCATACGTAGTTCTTCTAATACAGGCTATACAGTGCAAGTCAAACAAAACAGACCAGACAAGCCAAGGTAGTCTAAGTAGCAAAGGCCCAATGCAACATTCCTGAGGCATCAACACCAACCAAACAATACTAAGTCTATCAAGTAAGTAATAACAACACTAATTATTAGTAAATAATTAAAAATATATTAGTAAAAATAATTATGGTATAATATAAATAATTATAAATTAAAATTTAATAACTAATTAATCTAATTAAAATAAAAAAATATTAAAATATATAATTTTTTTTTTAAAAAAAATTACAAAATAAGTGAAACGAATGGAAATAGAATGGTAGACATGATAAATACGACGGAGAGAGTATAAATTAATTTCAGAATGTACAGAGCTTATATCTATTATTAGTACAATAGCATTCCGAAATATATTAGTAGTATTTTTTATACAAATAGTAAAGTATTTTATTCGTTTACTATGTTAATTGATTATTAGTTTAATAATACAGTCATGAAAGAGTAAAATAAATAAATAAGAATGAACGTTCATATATATTAATTACTTTTATTTTGTATTATTTTAATAATAGTTAATAAAAAATTTAATGATCGAAAAGAACTTATCGAATAAAATAAAGATTAATTTTTCACATAATAAAAAAAGTTTTTTTAAAATAAAAATAATCAGAAAAAGTCTCTATCATTAATTTTTATTGTACTATAATAATAAAATAAATTCTACTTGAAATAAATTTAATATTGTTATATAATAGAATTAATAAATTTAATAATATTGAATAAAATATTTATAACAAAATAAATAATTATATTAATATAATTTTTAGGGAAAGAGTGAAGAAAAAAATAAATTATTAGATAAAGGTTATGTAGCCATAAAATATTAAGATATATGTATGTTCTAGGATTTATATATATATATATATATATTCTTAACAGAATCACACGTATTTAAATTGTCCCTTTTAAGAGTGGACTTTGCGTGTGTCCTCGTTGCCGCCGGCCCTGTATTGGTCAGATTCATTCATGGAGATTTCGCAGTCGAAGAAGCCTCAAATATCCGCCGTCATATTTGATTTGGATGGCACGCTATTGAACACCGGTATTGTGTTTCTCTCACGAGATTTTGATTTTGATTTGATTGCATTTTTTCTTTTTTCTAAAAAAAAATTAATGGGGTGCTTGAGTTTGCAGAGCAAGTCACAAAGGACGTTCTGAAGGATTTCCTGGCGAAATATGGGAGGGCTCAGGACGCCGAGAAGGAGAAGAGGAGATTGGGTATGACGTTTATTGATTCCTCTGTCACAGTTGTGAATGACTATGACCTTCCATTGACGCCCGAGCAATTTCGCGAGGAAATTGTGCCGATGTACTATGGGAGGTGAGCATCTCAACAATTCTCTAAAATATGAATGTTTTTCGAATTCTTGTCTTTTTTAATTCTTGCATGTTGTTCTATGCATGAGAGGTTTGGATTGACATTGTTTGTCGGCTTTGTCCCGTTCTTAGATTTCTTTGTCAGCTCAGATGTTGGCTATGGATGCCTTGAAAATTTGAACAGAAGTACTGTTGGAAATTGAGGATGTGTGAGAATCAATACAATGATCAATGGATGAGTTAAAACATTTTGCAAAGTTAGGACAATTCAACTATAAATTCAATTTTAGGATAATTCAAACAAAACACTTGAGCTTTTGACATAAAAGAAAGTTGAAAACTAGAGAATTTAATTCTTCTATGCTTGCAGCACACCAAGATCGATATGTAAAGGGTTTAAGAATTGTGGCTATTGGGGGTTGCACTCATTGGAGAAATTCGGCTTATACAAGCATGCGCTTTGCACTTCCTAAATCATATTATAGTTCGATATGGAAATCTCGGTTAATGAGTAAATCTCAATTACACTAAACAAAAAGTACCTAAGTGTGAGTAAGGTAACTTGTGATGGATTTAAGTAGTTTATGTATCAGTTGAGAAGGAACTGCAAGACTACAAGAATTAACATTACATCTCCGAACTAGGATTGTCTAACAAACAGTTTGATTCGCAAACACGTAATGATCATTTAACACAAATGTGTTGAATTTGAATAATCTTCTTTCCATATTCTCTAAACAGTATTTGCTATAGTTTTAAATTATGGATTGAAACTTGAACGTTGTGTAACTTTGCTTATAAGGATAGTTTCTCAACTGCACTGTGACCTTTCCTATTTTGTATGGTATGGCTCAAGTTGCTGTTATTTGGGTCCGCATGTTTACAACTATAATCTAAATTTCATTTGAGTCTCGGTTATTTTATAAATAGATTTCTTTTATTCACCCACTTTCCACAGCATTAATTATAAGATGCATAATGACAAAGTCATAAAAAGGTAATTGTAGCATCGCAAGTTTCTCTTGATGCTTAAATTGGATTTCTAATATAAAATGGTTATACTGGCATGGCAAATATGTTTAGATGTATTTAAGTTTGTGAATAGAAAATCATGTCTCAATGTGTAGAATAATTTCAATTTCCTTTTCACTTGTTTTGATGTAGGTGGAAACTGGCCAAACCACTTCCTGGTGCCAATCGTCTTATGAAGCATCTCCACAACCATGGAGTGCCTTTTGCACTTGCTTCAAATGCTTTGAGGAAAAATATTGATGGAAAGATATCACATCACGATGGTAGTATTTTCCACATTTTCATTTACTATCTTATCCTTGATTTAGTTCTATATTATGCTATATCTCCACTCATATCTTAATATTAAGTTGCTGAAACTTTTGTATCACACAATCAATTCAAAAGGGCAATGACTCTATACCATTAACAAAAAAAGTAACTTTTTTAAGTGTATTAGGAATAATTGTTCCCACAAACCATTACATCGACTGTATAATATATTCTCTTATCCCACATCCTACATGGCACAGTGCCTGCAATATTGAAAGAATTGAAGTAATTACTCTGCATATGCATTATTCTTGCAGTTTACTTATCTCTTTTTATATGGCTGTGCATCCTTGTCATAGTTACTTTATTATGACATGTTTTAAGTAAGATGTTATGCTAGAAAATCTTTTTGGTGAATAAAGTATCGTATGCCTTATATCTCTTCTGGTTTCGTTAAATAAATGCTTGAACCGTTGCATTGTTGGTGTTAGTTGTTGCATTGGAATTTGGAAGGAACATGCCAAAAGATTGGGACTGTATTTAACTAAAACCAAACTTATTAAAGTGTGTGGCTATCTGTTTCTCTCTTCTCCTTCCGACTTAATAAATACTTTCTATGAAATTTTAAAAAGGTATTCATAAGTATAAAATCATATAGTATTACATTATATCTTATGTCCACAATTTTTATGCATTCGTACCCAAGCTTTCTATGAAGACCTTGGCTGCAATTTTTTTTAGTTTTATGATAACTGTTTTTCTATAGGTTGGAAAGAGAGGTTCAAAGTAATTCTTGGGAGTGATCAGGTCAAATCAGGGAAGCCCTCTCCAGACATGTAAGGAAAAAATTTCTCACTTAGCAACAGTTCTTAATAGCTGCCATTTCTATTTTGTGATTAGTATTTCTTGATATCTCTGCTCTATGGAATTATTTTTGTTGTCAAATTTGTTTCTATATCAAGGGATGCTAAACAGTTAAGCTGTTAACACGATCTTTTTATCTATATAATATGACTTAATAGGACTTCAACATAAATATTGCCAAGTTAAGATTCTGATGGGATCCATTTTGTCTTCTTGAGTTCATTTCATACAGTCTTTTGCTTGTGTATTTAAGCATTTATTATTGTTTAGATTTCTCGAAGCGGCAGAAAGGATGGGAGTGGATCCATTGAATTGCCTTGTGATTGAAGATTCTATGTAAGTCTATTTCCCTGTTATTCTATTTACTTGAAACAGAAGACTATCCTTTATTACATACACTATACTGCATGTGAAATCAAACATATCTTATTTCATGACAATCTGGTCAAAATTGCAACAATCTTAAGCTACCTTGTTTAATGCTTATTATTTTTGATTGAAAGTCTACAATTTATTTTCTCTAAAGATCAGAAGTCATGCCATTCGAGTCAAGTGGGAATCTCTTTCAGTTTTTAAATTTCTTTCAATGTAAAATGCTGAGCATCTCAAAGATCACTTAGCTTTCTGATCTTTTCCTTGCTTTTTATTCATTATGATTGTAGTCTGAGTTACTATTAAATGTCATCAGATAATTGTAATCCAACACGTATCATTGTTTTAAATGCTTATAATGAACAATTGCATGGTATTTCCACATAGAACTTAATTGCTGGGGCTAACTTTAGATTTTAATGCAAGAGAAACTTGTATATGGTTTCCAACAGTGTCGGTGTCAAAGCAGGAAAGGCTGCTGGAATGAAGGTTGTAGCAGTTCCATCACTTCAAACGGAAGCCGATTCATATTCTATTGCTGACTTGATACTTCACTCACTTCTGGAGTTCCAACCAGAGCAATGGGGCCTTCCCCAATTTGGAGACTGTATGCATCTGTATTTAGTACATTTCTCTTATAATTTCTCCCATCTATGGATACAATGGATATATCAGCTTATTTTTCGTCAATTACAGGGGTGAACGATGCTTTGCCTATAGAACCAATTCGTCTAACAGGGTTCTTTACCAATGGGCTTCTCCAGATATATTCAGGTATTGAGAATCCATTCTACTCTACATTTATCATTTTTTTTTTTAATTTTTAATTTTTATTTTTTTTGTGACGATTGTTTTCCGTTACCTACATTTTGATGTGCTACTTTATCATCTTTCTTTATTCTCCAATGGATTGCAATTCACTAATACAATCCTTTGAATCTCATTTTGTCTGTTCTTTTACTTCTTATTGATGTTCTATTTACTAAATCTCATGAACTATTATGCGGATCCAGATGATGAACTTCCTGATCAAATCTGGGGACTCTTCCTTGGATTCGCGAAGTTTGATGATTCGAAGACTTCAAAGGCTGTAATCAGCATAGGTTGGAGCCTTGGTTGCGACACGAGAAGAACAATTGTGAGTATACTTCTGTAGCAAAAGCTTTACCAATATTTAACCTGTCATAAAATAAGGTCCCGTTTATATCCCCCATTTCAGACTAAGGCAATATATACACATTCAAGTTTGTAGCAGAATCATAAGTAAATCAGCTAAAGCAATTCTAATATAAGTTTGTTGATGCCTGAGTTTGCAAGATTAGGCGTCAAATGCATTGCGATAATTAAACTCATGTGTGTTCTAATATGTTAAACTAAGCATTAAACCATTTTACTAGACTATATCTGTGGATAACCTTATAATAAGCCGTGACTGTCTCTTGTAATAATACTACCATTTTGCTTGATCATAAACGCTCAAACTTGTATTGACCTATTTTACTTCCTTCAGAAACCATGTATGCTTGAAGAAACAGATGTCGAAAAATATGATGGTAAGATGCAATTGCTTCTGTTGGGCTTACTTCGAAGATCTTGCGATGAGGTACACAACTATGAATGTGCATTTCTGTTGCAACTTTTTTTCGGGTTATATTGTTCAGCACACTTCTATGAATTCTGTTACAATTTGACGCTGTCATCTTATTTTGGTTCTTACAAATTCCATATCTAATTCATATCTGCCATGGACATCAATCGACATATTTTCTGAAATCACCTCATCTCATCTCTGCTTCGTACAAGGGATCATTCAATCAAGTTCTATATAATTAGGAGAAGAATTTCTTTGGGGTTTGGATTTTTTTGTTGGTATTTGAATAAGAAAAAAATTGAGTTGGAATAATCGTAGGATGAGCGTTGATGTGATATTTTGAAGGAGTAGTTCGAATTTGTTTATTTTCTTTGAGCTGTGACATCTACCCCGCTGTCGCGGGGGAGCTTATTTTCATCATCCATGACTGTTGTAGGGCAACAAATTGGACAACATAGACATAACTGATGAAGACAGAATGGCTGCTGATGCAGCCTTGGATTTGCCTGAATTCTGCAACAAATCATTCACATCTGATGCTGAAAATGGTTTGTGCATTGATTGACAACAACATAGATTTACTTGGCTGTGTTTTCATGGCATAACATGAACAGCCTACATTTGATAAGTGATTGAATTGATGTGAACTAGTTTGTAGCTTCCAATGTGTTTTATTGTATTGTCTACTAACTCTTACATACTTTTTACTGTATTTTTATAGATAAATGAATGCATTCCATTGGTCTTTAACTATGTCAAAACACATCAATAAAATAATTTTGATTCTGTAAATAAATATTCTGCGACACATGAGATTAATTATTTATGTATACACACTTATCCATGGATAATCTCACAAGAAACTAAGTTACAAGTGTGATAATGGTTAAGATATCATAATTTGTAAATAAACAGATTGTTTGTTATCTATGATCAGGTAGATTAATATTTAGTCAATCCAATCATAATTTGTAAATAAGCAGGTAGTCAACTCATAGCATTTTTAATAATATTATAGATATATATATATATCTAAAAAATAATTATATAATCTAGTTCAAATAAAAAATATTTCAAAATATATTTAACCTAAAACCGATTCAAAATTTGATGTTATTGATCGTTATATATATATTTTTTAAAATTAATAGTTATTTAAACAATAAATAAAAATTATTCTTATAGATCTACAATAAGACAATGACATAATATTAGTTGATTGTTAAATTAATTATTTGATTTCATTTAATCTAAACTTCTTAAAAAATTACTATAAAAGATAATATTCTATCAATCACATATATTGGTTTACTTTTTGCATATAAATTTTTATATATTAATATTTTATATGTATACAGCACAAAAGAGTTACGAATAGTCAATTTTTTGTATATAAATTTTCTAATATTATTGTTTTATTATAATATTTTTGAATAAATTAAAATACATAAATTTAATAAATTTAATATGTCAGGTCCGGGTTTGGATCTAATATTAAATTAAATTTTAGGAATTGTAAAAGTATTTCGAATTTATCCATTCTTATCGGGATAGTTTGGGTCGGATTTGAGTATACATGGTCGAATTCGGGTATAGCTGGATTCGATTCGGGTCTTGGGTTCAACGATATGTATTAAGGTCGGATTTCGAGACCATCCAATTGTGTTCCCTATTTGTTCCCTTGTATTTTTGTTTATCATTTTTTTTTTTTTTAATAATAACTTAGTATTTTTTTCATCAAAAATATTATAGTATTAAATAATTTGCCCTCTCCCCCTCCCCCAAGTTTTTCGTTTTAATTTTATTTTTTTGTCTAAAAAACAATAAAATTTATATTTATTAATTTTCTCTTTAACATTCAACTTTTTAAAATAAAGAATTATAAAAATTAATATAGTTATTTTAATTTATTCTCAATCCAGTCCAATATATATATATTTTAAAAAAAAAGATCGAATTGATAGAAATAAACTCAAAACTCAGAGGTTAGTTTGTCACTGGCGACAAGGATAGACTTAGATACATCGTACATCCATGCATGTATAATTTGGAAGACACGTGGCCATGGCCTTTATATTAATATGATTTATATAATTAAATTAATATATGCATGCATGCATGGAGAAGTTGTGTTTATATATATATATATATATCACTATTCAATAATTCATTTTATTTTTTATTTTACTTTTTTTAATTAAGTAAACAAATCCAAGTTGACCTGTGTGTTTGATTATAGATATAAAATAGTATTTGGTTAGGTATACTCATAATCTCAAAAATCATTGCTTTGCTGTGCAGACTCGTGTAATAATTTAATTTGCAGATTTTGCAATTACCAAAACAATAATATATATATAAGGCAATAATGAATTAAATTAATTAAGCATCTTCCCCAACTAAACCCCAACAAATATCTTGGAATCCTATGCTATCTGAGATCACTCATCTCTGCCACATTAACTTCTTCGATCTGCACCAAAAGGTGTTTCTATATATATATATATATATATATAATACTAAAACACAGTCTAATAGGGTTAATTGAAGTAAAATTGTAACCGCGAAATCATAAGTTTTATTTAGATATGATTATTGAAAGTTTTGAAAAAACAATAAAATTTACATATTTGGTGAATATATGTATTTGTTTGGGGGTTTGGATTTTGAGTTAGGATTTGAATAGTAAAAATTTTGAATTTGAATAGATGTACGATATGATATAAATAGGTGTTGATGTGATATTTTGAATGTAAAATTAATTTTTAGTATAATATAAAAAATGAAAAATAGGTGTTTGATTTGATGTTTTTGGAGAAAAAAAATTAGATGAATAGTAAGATTTTGCACAAATCTTACAAACGAACACACCCAGTGGATGTGTTTATGTGATTCCAAAACAGATTCTTTATGTGGTCTAATGTGCTTATAATATGATTTTTTAACATATTTCTTACATTGTCCATTTTTATAATTATATCAATAAACTCGTATTAAATTATAGAAACAAATGGACTAAATGTTTAAAATTGTGTTCAAGAATCTCCACACATGATGCAAATTATTTCAATAATATATATATATATATATAGATATATATTATTCACATGTTAACCATTTAAAGATTTATTACAGTTCTGTAAGGATGGTCGAATTTGTGTGATTTGGTGGCCGTTAATTTTACTGTCACTACAAAAAAATAATATATTTGTAACGGGATTTCGTTTCTAAAGTTCACGTAACTAACGTAATTCCATTCCTATTTCCGATTCTAATGTCATTAGTAACGGAAAAAGTAGATTTAGAGACAAAAAAATTTTGTTACAAAAATGATTTTTTCTTATAACGAATTCAAATTCCGACGATAGTTCTTTTTAGCGAATAAGATCTATATCCAGTTCAAAAAAATATATATATATATATATAATTGAAAAAACAAATTCGACTCGATATATTTTAGAAGAGTTGACTATCCTGTCATTAATTAAATGAGTTTAGTTGATGCTAATGCCATTCTTTGTAAGTCATTTCATTGTCTTTTGCATTTCTATTTTTTTTTTTTTTTTTTTATAATGTTTACCTGTACGGCAATGGGAAGGTGTTTCAATGCATTTCTTAAATTAAATAAACAATTTTATATACTCTATTGTTCCTTAATAATTTATTCATTTTTTTATTTTGATTCGTTTTATAACAAAAATATTCATTTTATTTTTTTAGTAATTGTACCATCTACTTAACATTACAAATACCCTTCTATTTTACAATATATTACACAAATGTCATTACTTTTATATCATAATTTAGTTTTTTTACTTTTATTTCTACTTTATTCTAATATTTCTAAAACTCCGTTAAAAAATAAATTGATATATAGATATGGGACGAATGAAGTATATAGTAACAGATGGTGTCACTTGCTACTGCTTTGCCCTATCACATCACACTAAATAAGTCAAATTTTTTAAATTTATCCATTTTTAATATATATATACACACACATTATAATCAAGAGAAATTTAGACTTTCTTCTTGGATTTCTTTTGAGTTATTACATGTTCCTCAATTATTTATTTATTTTTGTTTCTCATAAAAATTACTTCAAACTATTATTCATTATCGTGAATGAGAGTTGAATCATAGTAAAAAAAAAATAAAAATAATAAGGTATAAAAAAATAAAGCTTAAAACTCTTTTTTTTTTTCTTTTTTTTTTTCATACTCTATATATATATATATATATAAATTTTATGACTTGAGTACCCCATACTTTATATAAAAAAAATAATCCAATTACCTATCGATGGTAAAATATGTATCATTAATTAATTTGAAAATGAAATTATGATTCACTTCCCTATAGTAAATAAGCATAAAGAAAATGGGTAGCTAGTTCTAATCTCGTTTCTATTTTATCTTCATTTATTTATTTATAATTATGCTAACATATAATATGAATTGAATTATAGATGATACAACAATTTCTATTAGCAAAGCTGTTGAACAGTTCTAATCTGTAAATTTTCAATGATTTTCACTCCACATCTTCATGGAAACTGGTGGATGCTTTCATCAAATATATATTATATTATATTATATGGTCAAGACAAATTGCAAACTAATATACACACACATATATGTATATATATATATAATCAATAATCATCGTCGTCTTCCAAAGGACAATTGTGAATATCATTGTTAACCTGTCAAAAAACCCCAAAAGCCGTTGAGAGATTCCCCAGGAAATTTCTGTCCTCGAAAATCTTCATCTCTATTTCCTCTCTGTTAAACCAATGGAAAAATAAAAAGGAAACCCCAAAAATTCCATTTCCAGCCAAATAACTGTTCTTGTCATTTCTGTGCTCTTTCTTTGGATCAATTCACTTTTCTAACCAGTAAATTTGCACACACAACAACCATTCCGAAGAAAATAAAATTAAGAAAGAGAAGAAAAGAGAGATGGAATTCTTTAACAGTGATATCGATGGATTTCCACCAGGGAGCTACTTAGGGTTTCAAGAGATGATGAAAAGCAGTATTAATGGCGAGACAGCACAAGTGATGAGGGCTGTTTTGAAGCCTCCAGGACTACTGCAGCACCAGAGGCCATCGAGTGAAGAAAAGGCCATGATTGCTCTCAGGAATCACAGTCAAGCTGAAAGAAGAAGAAGGGAAAGAATTAATGGCCATCTGGCCACACTCAGGACACTCATTCCTGGAACTAACAAGGTAAATCTAACTCAATCGTATTAATCATTTTTATTTCTATTTCTAGGGTTGGTTAATTGCATTCGAAGATTGTTTCAACCTTGTAATTTCCAAATATATTTTGTTCTCGATCTTTTGTCTGTTCTTGTATTCGTGTTGCTTCACGCCCTTAATTTAGACTCTTGAATCGGGATAGGTTAGGATGCTGAATAAGATTAATCAGCACATCAAATATAGTTTTAACAATATATAATAATAATCTATACAACATATATTGTATAAATTGTTTATGCTGTATTAATATAGTTTGTGTTGGGATTGTATTATTCTGTTAGTTCATGTAATTTATTTGTATTATATTAACAAATATCTTGTTTTGTCAGTACCGTGCTCGCTCCACCCCCTAGAAAAAAAAAAAAAAAAATTGATTTAATCTACACATCTCAACATCAAACCAATTTTGTGACTTGTATTCATTAGAATCTAATGCTATGTTTCATCTGACAAAATTATGCTGTTAATTTCAGAATTAGATTCACTTTCAAAAGTGGGTATATGCTAAACTGGACAAACATCCCATTAGCTAGAAAATCTCAATTCCTATAGTATAAAATTCTACTAGATAATATAAATAAATAATATTACTTTAGACAGTTTTTACTTTATTTCCAACTTTAATTTAACTCCTAACATAATCTCCAATTCATGGAAAGAATTTCCTCATTGTGTTTTATGCTGAAAAGGCAACACAGTATACATGATTTCAGATTCTGAGCATATACACTGATCTTCATTTCAATAAGGTTCAATAAGAAAAGAAAAATAAAATCATCAAGTCAATTAGTTTCTATTTCAATTTGTTACAATCAGATGGACAAAGCAGCATTGTTGGCTGAAGTTATAAGTCAAGTGAAAGAACTAAAGCGCAACGTGGCGAGCGCTACTGACGGCGCGCTCGTCCCAACAGAAGTCGATGAGGTGAAAGTCGAGCAAGAAGAAAGTGTCGATGAAGGAATGTCTTCGTTTTGCATCCGAGCATCACTTTGTTGTGATTTCAAACACCAACTTCTATCAGACTTAAAAGAAGCCATCGAGTCTCTCCCTTTGAAGATGGTAAGATCCGAGATTGCAACACTAGGAAGTCGAATGGTGAATGTTTTTGTGATTGCTAGATCAAATGAGGATTCGAATATTGAAGATCTAGGTGAAGGGGGGCAAGTTCTTGTTGATTGTGTGCATCAATCTTTACGATCCGTTCTTGATAAGTTTTATGCATCCGAAGAGTTCACTTCGACGAATGCACTGTCCGGAAAAAGGAGAAGAGGTTCATTCTTCGGCCCTTCCGGTTCATCGTCTTCCACGGGAGATGTTTGGTGAATTTTTAGGTTTTTTTTGTTTGTAGAACAATGTGGGAGAACAATGGTATATGCCTTGGCATTCATATATTATATCTTGTGCAAATGTGCTTAGTCATATGCTATATATCCCTATGATGTGTTGCACTATTTTTTATGCCAATATTAGAACAATTAATGAACTAATTGTTACTATCTAGTGGTGTTTGTTGTGATATAATGTCGTTGTGGCATCCTTGAAGATGCTTCGAGGTTTGATGATTGTGATGAAATATTTTTGTTTTGATTTGTTAGTATAATTTTGTGCATAGTATATTTTTGGATAAAACGCAATAGTCCGCAGGTTATACTAGTTGAATAAACTATACTAGACAAATAATGTGTAACATACTCAAATGGAAAATATGTTGAAAATATAAAGGATTAGGAAGCATAATAGTTTAGGTAGATTCCATGTTGAACTTGGACATGATTTCTTTAATTTGGATCATATTAAATATTTATATTGGATCAAATACTACTTGATATAAAGAAAAAATAAATTAATTATTCAACATTTGAATAAACCTCTTAATTGATTATCTATAAAAATTGCCCCCTTTTTTTTTTGCAATTTTAACATTTGAGGAAATCCCTTTAAGCCAAATAGCATGGAAAACACAAGTTGATGCAACAACATATATACTCCATTTGACAAGTTGATAAAGCAACAATAAATTATTTTTTACTTAGGTCCAAGTGAATGCGTCATTGCTCAAGAAAAACACAAACCAAGTTGTGCTTTTATGATCATCGTAGTTTTTAGCCAGACCAATAGCGCTAAAGCCGACAAGCTCTGGATTTCCAACACTCGAATACAATGAACTACAATCAATAATACCTTGATGTATTTGAGAAATCTCTTGGCCTCAAATGAGAAGTCATAAGATGCTCCATGTATCTACTTACTAAATCAATTCTAAAAAGAATGTCGAGTCTAGTGCATATCAAGTATCTAAAGCAATTAACAAGGCTCTTGTAGTAAGCTAGATTCACTGGTTTTCCGTCTCCATCATTTGACAACTTGATGTCATTCTCCACGAGAACGTCAATAAATTCGCAGTTTTCAGTTGAAAATTTCTTCAATACCTCTTCTACATATTGTTACTGTAAAATCAAAATTTTATCGATTTTTTGGTGTACTTGGATATCCATAAAATACTTCATAAATCATAAATCTTGTAAGTCTGTTATCTTAGAACTCATTTTTCATGGACCACTTGAATTTCTTAATTATATTTTCATCATTTCCCATGAAAAATAAGTCATTCGTATATAGACACACAAATAAGATACCTCCACTTCTATGCATTTCCATGTATAAGGCATGCTCGTAGAAGCTTCCGATATGAAAAAAAAAAATCATCAATCCTTGAATTTCATGCGTACGAGACTTGCTTTATACCCTATAGGTCATCTTTTAAATTTAAGTACTTTGTCTTCATGGTCTTTGATAATGAAATTTGATGGTTGCTCGACGTATACTTCTTTTACAAGCTTTCCATTCGCTAATTTCACATTCATTTGCTTCTTCAAACTCTACGAGATTATGGATGTATTCTTTTAACAAAATATACACATATATTTTTTTAATATTTATTCATTATATTTATATTCTCTACACAATTTTTCATACCTCACATGAAAAATATCTATTCAAATTATCTTACAAAACAAACACACCCCTTGTGTTCCCAAACAAAACACATAACCTTATGTTCTTTTTGGATCATCCAAGCTACCAATCAATCAACTAATTATTTTCATACATAATTCTCATGTTCATGTGAAGCAACACAACAAATTCTTATATTACATATTTCTACCAAACTATCATACATATCTAGTTGTAAATTACTATTAATATGGTTTTAATTTGTCCTTCTGCAACCAGTACGTGTCACTCTCATGCAATTTTTGGAAAAATAAATTATATTATCATTATTATGCAAGTGTATATTCAAATATAGAAATACATATGAGCATGGAAATTACATTTTTAGCTAATTAATCAAGTAGACGACCACAGAATTCTCCAAGATCTATGATACCTAATGAACACAAACCCTAAAAACCTGTAACCAACAATGAAGCTCAACATTATCACCAAGTTAGTCCATTTCTGTGGTTCCTTCAACCCTTGTTGTTTCAAGAACTCATTCCCGAATATTATGCAGACATCTTCGGCGCCTTGAACGCATCTCAGCCTCCCGTGAACTCCTCCGAATTCGTTCATCAACAAGCATTCAAATGGATATTTGAACAAGCTCAAGTACTGCATAAAATACCAAAACTTAGGTATGGTGTCCTTGGATATGAAATATCCCGAAAACAAGAAAAATGACCCCATGATCGCGTAGATCAGCGACATCCCGGTGATCAAATCCGGCACCAAGGCGCTAAAACACACCACAAATGAGTTCGCCATCGACACGACCATCCAGACCACTAGAGTGAAGTAAAGGAATGCGCTTAAGTCGCGCCTAAGTCCGACTAGCCAGTAAACCGAAGTCGAGTACAACAAAGCTATTATAAGAAGGAAAGGAAGAAACACGAGAGAATTCGAGATAAGGTATGAGGAGACTCTATAAACTCCTCTTGATGTCTCCCTCGTTACAATCTTTCTTTCTTGTAAGAAAATTGGCATTGCTTCGACTGTCGATGAGATCAAGAAGCTTAGAGTGAAGGCGAAAAACCCTACCTGGTTTTGCAGCCTCATTATCTTCGAATTTCCGAAGGAGGCGACGTACACTGTGCCTAAGATTATTCCGGCGAGTAAGGTCCAAACTGTCTTCGCTACAAAGAGCTGTTTGTTTCTTAAAATGTTGTTAGAAAATCTCTGGCTTAAGATCACTACCTCTTTCAATGGCGTATTAGGGTAACACAACATTAGCTTTCGATCTTCCGATGAGAGATTCGTTGAAACGGCAAAATCCCTTTCCATGGATCCGAATTGGAATTCTACATTTAGGGATTCTTTGAAATCGATGGCGAATTCGAGCACGTTGACACGGTTAGGGATTGAGTGACCCGATTGGTTAATTCTGTCCTCGAGGAGGTTCAAGGAACCCTCGTGGAGAACCACGCCGTTGGACAAGAGTACAACGTTGTCAATTAGGTCGAGGATTCGAAACCCCGGCTGGTGGATGGTCAGCACCACCGTCTTGCGGCGGCGCTCCGCCATCGATTTGAGCAGCAACATCACATCGAATGCCGACCCAGAATCCAGCCCGGAAGTCGGCTCGTCCACCAGAAGCACCGCCGGATTGTGCACCAAATCCACCCCTATCGACACGCGCCGCCGCTCCCCGCCAGATACTCCCCGGCGGGATTCGCCGCCGATTCTGACTCCGGCCACGTGTTCCAACCCTAATTCCTTCAGCAGCTGCTGCACACGTGCCTTAGCATTTTCTCCGGCGCCGCCGCCGGCCGGCAGCCGGAGGCGTGCGCTGTACAGCAGTGTTTCTTCGACGGTGAGGTGAGGGAATAGAGCGTCGTCCTGCGTCACATACCCCGAAATCCTTTGAAAACCGGCCGCCGCATTCATAACCACTCCGTTGACGAGAACATCGCCTGAAATTTCGCCGGGAACGGGCGTCCCCGACAGGATTTCCAGCAATGTGGTTTTTCCGGCGCCACTAGGGCCGGCGATTGCAGTGAGTTGTCCAGGCCTGGCTTCGCAATTAATGTTCTGCAAAATGCAGCGATTAATGTTAGGGGTGAGGCAACTGCGGTTGTCTCTTGGGGACAATCTGTAGGACAGATTTCTTGCGGTGATTGTGTAGTCTGGATTAGCAGAAAAAGGAATTATCTTTACGGGCAATTCCATGGTTAAAAAGGAATGTAGGTGGGAAAAAGTAGGGAGGAAGATGAACGAACTCTGTGCAAAATTAGTAAAACTGATCGATCGATGGCTATTGTTTAAATAACAAGATTATGAGTCAGTTACCTAACTGGTGTGAACAGTAATAATGTCTTGTGGGCTTTGCCAAACCTCTTTGTAAGAAAGTCAAGAAGCTAATTAAGGGTTAAATTAAATTTCACTTTTTGATCGTCATTTTTATCTAGGGTGTGCTTTTTTTGGGTATTGGATTTTGAATAGTTGTATAATGTGATATAAATATGTATTAGATGTAAAATTAATTTTTATTATAATATAAAATATGAGAAATAGATGTTTGATTTAATATTTTTAGAGAAAAATATTTTAATAAATAGTAAAAAAATTGTGAAAGTTTAATAAACGAACACACCCTATTTTGTAATTTTCTGATAATAACTATATTATACGTTTTGTTATTTTTTTAGTCTAAAAAAATATATATTTTTTATATGTATAGACTTCACTCCATATTATATATTTTACATATTTTTAGGGTAAAATAATTTTTACATATAAAAAAATTATCAACTATTGGTAAAATACAATTTTTATTAAACATTGTGCAAATGTCTACTCTTCAAGTTGAGGGAGAGGGTATTTTTTTATTTTTTAAATAGAGTACAAAAACCAGTTGTACAATGGTAAAATGACCCTACTTGTATTGAAAGTTTGTATGAAATTTTTGTTGTATGCTTCTAATTTATTTGAAAAAAAAAAAAAGATACTTTCCTCCGTCCGCTTACAAAGTTTACATGTTTCTATTTTGGGACGTCTAATTACAAAGTTTATATTTCATTAAATACCCTACCTTTTTCTACAAATACTCTTACTTTACATCACATCGTTACTTTTACACAAAAAAATAAGAGCAAAAATGTCATTACACTACTTTTAACTACTCACTATAATTAAAATACTATTATTTTTTAAACACCGCGCTAAAAGTAAATGTAACCCTTGTAAATGGACGGAGGAAGTATTTTAGTGGTATCAACTTTTACTATAATTCAAATTTTATATTGGTAGTTGGAGCGGGACTAGAATGACAAAAATGTATAAATTGAAGTGAGACCAAACTTGTACAAATATATATAATATGACATATATTAAATACTTCTTCATATTATATTACCGCGTTTCAAATGTATCGAGACATACTATTTCAACATGATATTTATTTTATTATATAATCATTGTGATTCCTTATATTTTTTCTGTTCACAAAAAAAATATATTCATTAATTTATAAAAAAAAAACACACACACATTTTTTAGTTGACATATAAAAATTAATACTTTATTTTACAAAAAATCTAGGGTTAATTAAAATTGCAAATACAATAGGGGTGTTGATTTAAATTTTAAATTGAAATTAATACTATTCAATGAGTCTATAATGTGTAATGAAAATATGCTAATTTTTTATAAAATATTTAAATTAAAATTTAAAACAAATATTGAATTTTAAATCAAATCTAATCGAAATAAATAAACATGCATAAATAAGGAAAGTAGAGCGAACGAGTAGGCTATAATTAGAATTTAGACATAGAGAAGGACGCTGCTCCCGCCGCCGTACTGCTGGTCGTACCAATTAATTAATTAATTAATCTTTTATTATTATACTCTCTTTCCTCAATTACTGTAATCTACTCCCTTATGGTGTGCTATCATATTTTAGGAGGAGTATAATTAGTATATAATTAAAAATATATTAGTAAAAATAATTATTTTATAATATAAATAATTATAAATTAAGATTAAGATAACTAATTAGTTTAATTAAAATTTAAAAATAAAATAAAATAAAATTAAAGTGTGTAATCATTTTCCAAAAAAGAAAAGTGATGGAACGGACAGAAACGGCAACGTGGACATGATATCTGAGACGGAGGGAATACTATTTATTTTATATTTTCATCTTTTCTACTTAAATAAAAATAACAATATCTTAATGTCAAAAATGTTTCTAATTTTTATTAAAAATATATATATTTTATTTATAAGGATCAAAATTTCAAAATTATTTTACACACTTAAACTACCAATAAAATATTACTTCCTCCTCCACAATTTTAAGTACTTGTTTTATTTTTTTATATATTTTATTCAAAAGTATTTTTTTTTATTTTAGTAAAAATAATCGTATATTAACATCAAAATATTTTTAATTTTTAATTAAATTACAAATATAACATTACATATAAAATTAATTTATACTTGAATTAAATTTTTTTACAGACATCCACTTATATTAGTTCTCAATGTACTGCAAAATACCAAAAAAGTATTTTAAAATAAGCTAAGGAAATATTATTTTTAATTTACTTTTTAAAATATTTTTTTACTATAAAAAGCAAAATATACATCTCACATTAAATTAAAATTCGTACCTAAATCAAATAAGTGGGTGCGTGAATTACAGTCGTTGTTAAGTAGTAACATAAAGAATCTTTTATGCAATTTAAAAACCACAAGTAAGTTATATGAAATATTAACCAGTAACATAAAGAATTTTTTATGCTATTTTAAAACCACAAGTAAATTAATTATATGAAATTTTATGATCAAAAAAATTTCAACAAATTTCGAAAATCACAAAAAAAATTTATATTATTTTTCCTATTTATGCGACGGAGCGAGTATAATCTTTCTTTATTTTGTTTGTATTAATTATTAGAAGAAGATTATAACAAAGCACTCCAAACTTTTTGGCTGGCAAACCCAACTAATAGTTATGACCTTCTCTTATCAAAAGAGAATAGAAATATATCTCTCATAACCGTTAACACGTTTTTTATTTTAATTTATAGCAATAGATATATTTTTATTTCTAGTAAATTTATTAATTTAAAATATATATAATAAATATAAAGTAATTTAATTTAATTACTAATATTTTAAACATAGAACCACTCAAAAAACATTAATTGTTATATTTTTTTAATAAAAAAATATTTTTATCTATATCTAAATTTTTTATATATTTATAAAATTAGTTTATATTAAATATAAATAAATATAAATAATATTTATTTAATTGTATTATTAAAATTCATATGGTATATATTTTATTTGAGATATAATATTTAAAATATTTAAATATATAGTCTAAATTATTTTAATCATAAATATTATAATTTATATTTTAAAATATCAACCTAACAACTCACATAAGAAAAATAATACAATAATTTATTATCATTAGCGTATTAAATTATATTGCCCGAATTAAATGCATTGAATATTTTGGGATGAATAAAGTATATTGTTTAAATAGTGATTTGATGTGAAGTTTTATTTAATAATAATGTAATTTTATTAAATAATTTTAAAAATAATAAAAATTAGAAAATTAGAAAGAAAAAATATAAAAAAGAATTTTTTCGGATGTGTTTGTTATGTAAAATAATTTGAAAAAAATATTTTTTTTATATAAAATATAAAAATGATGTAGATAATATAAAAATAATAAATATATACTATTTTTTTTAATAAAAATTATATATATTTATTTTATAAATAAAAAAAGCACGCCCATATTTCAAACATATATATATACTATGAAACAAAGAGTGTGTTAAGTTTTGATTTTAAACTAAAATTATTAATATTTATTTTATATAATTTTCAAAAAAGTATATATTATTTTTTTTATATATAAATATCATATTAAAATATTATTTAAATAAAATACTCTAACTTAAATTAAAACAACAAACCAAAAATTTATTGGAAGTACATCCTCCGTTGAAACGAGCACTTGCTATGATAAATAATTGATTGACTAAAATTCAAACCTTCTCAAGTGGATCAGCCTTCATTGATGTTGAAAATAATACTCCATTTATTTATTTATTTATTGTTGTTATTATTTTCAATTTAGAATATCATAATTTTTTGTAATTTTTTTTAAATATATGCATAGTTTTTTTTTTTTTTTTTTTCTAATATATATATGCTTACATATAGTTTACAAATTTATTTCAAACAAAAATTAAGAGTAAATATTTTTTTCTAAAAAAAAAAATCGAAACTATACAACTGTAAAAATAAATAAATAAATAAAACCGAGTAAGTATGATTGTAATTACTTTATTTATTTAGCCGCAATATGATTGTTAAATTAATTAGCTCATGCATGCACGCCGCCATTGGTAAGTTAAATTTAAAAAACACAATTATATTGTGATACTTTGTATAGAAGAACAATTTTCAACTACATGAACTGTCAAATAAATAAATAAATAACACCAACTTGAAAAAAATGTTGTAGCACTGAATATTTATATAATTTAAATTACTAAACAAATCATTTTTTGATGCATTTACTTGCTTTACTAATCACAACAGCTTTACTAAGACAATAGTTGTCTCATTAGTGTTTAATAAATAATTACAGAGTCAATTATTTGCATATTAAATAACATATCTTTTTTAGTTAAGTAAATTTTTTAAATAAATAATATATGTATAAACATATTCAAGATAGTCAATATGTATACATTATAGAATTTAATACACACATGTTGATGTTTAAAAAATTTTTTAAAAAAAAAAAATTATTATCTCTACGATATTATGTAAAGTTAATTTGGCCTTAATTATGAGATGTTGAGTTCAACATTTCCTCAAAATGTATTGTTTAATAATACTCACTCAAGGCAAGCATGTTCATTGGCTAGAAAATTTAATTGTTAAAATTGGATTTCTATTAATTCGGAAATGAACCCGGACCAACCCTTCGCCATTTGATCTACAAAGATTTGACAAGTTCTTACTTGAGAATACTAAAGTTCAAAAATATATTACAAATTGAAATTTTGTAATAATGAATAGTAAAATAACTTTTTGTAGTATTATTACCATGTTATATATATATATATATATGATGTATTACAATCAACTCCTTTGTAGTATTATTTTACATTTAAACATTTTAGTTCATATTTTTTCTTAGAATTAGATTATTGTTTATTTTACATTTAAACATTTTAGTTCATATTCTTTCTTAGAATTAGATTATTGTTTATCTATGATAGATAGAAACTTTCATATACATATCTAATAATCTGATTAAATTATTTTGGGCTTGCATGCATTTGTTGGGAACAATTCATGTAAGAAAAATTCAACAATTAATTGAATAAACATAGTTTTATTACAGGTAATTGATAATTGTCTACTCATTGTCCATTCAATTTGCGTTAGCATGAATTAATTATTTTGTAGATTTGTTAAACTCAAAACTTGTCTTTAGATATGAACTTTTATATGTCTGTTGCAAGTATGGATACATTTAAATTGTATGATTTGTAAATATAATTTTTTATTCACTATATTTTGTTCAATACCTTAGTGTTTCATCATTGCGAAATGTGATTCTTTTTTTTCAATTTCTTAAATGTATGTAAATATATAAATAAATATATATATATTAAATATCATGAATATTTAGGATAAATTGGATCTTCAATAATTTTTTTTTAAAATATATATATATATATATACATATATAGTACTAACAGGAAACAAGAAAAAATCATGCACACAGAAGCTTCTTCTTGCTCCTAAAGAAATTTTTTTTTTTAAAAAAAAAGTCTTATTTTGTAGTACTATATAAAATAATAATAATAATAATAATGCATAATGGTATTCTATAATAAATTGAAATATGCAATTATTGCGAGACTAAAATTTCAATAGTACATAAACAAATGGATTGAAAAATTACCTAGTGAAAATATGTAAAATAAATTCACTATATGAAGTGCGTGGAAATAAGAAATGTCAAAATGAATGAATATGAGACGAGAAAATATATGAATTACAGCTTACCGAGCTTGTGATCATCGATGAAGTAACTTCTTGGATTGTGGAACAGAAAAATTTTATAGTCATTTGCATGAATTACAACTAAAATTCTGAATTTATGATTTGAAGATAATTGCAAGTATAGTTTATAATTTGTTTTTAACAAAAAAACGTAAAATAAAAAGTGTGATTATACGATTATCATAGCTCACATTTTTTAGATAGCGATGGAAAGTTATAGAAAGGGCAATGAACTTCACTAAAATCACCGGTTATATAGAAAAATAAATTGGTAAAATAAATGAAGTTCGTTTAAAAGAATGAAATATAATATATATATATTTAATTATAATTGACAATGCGTTTTCTAATTTTGTCATTGATTACTTAAAAAGAAAAATCATTATAAAAAAATAATTTATTGTTTATTGAAAAATATTTATATTTGAGATGGACATGTCATATGTTAAATTAATTTTTAAAGATAACTAAAAGGACTTAATGTTTGTTTATTGGTACCACATACTGTTTTTTACAATATTGATTATTGTCTTCTAAAAAAATTTTCAAGCTGGTGATATATGCACATACCTATCACTTTACTATCTCATTTATTATTTTCTCTTATTTTTTCAAAAAATCAATCTTCTCCTATCATTTCTCTCTCTGTTATATATATATATATATACACATATATATAATACTTATTCTTTCATTTAAATATATGTTTTTTTTTTCAATTATTATAAGAAAAATTATTGTTTGGTTGTTTAATAATATATATACCTTTATATTTTTTTACTATCAAAGATAAAAAATAATTATTATTATTCATTTTTATTAAAAGTCATGTCTAAACATTTGAGCTTAAAATTAAATAACCAAAGAAATATTAATATATATATAATAGTGGTTCGCGTCATAAAAAATAATATCAATAATATTAAAGTATTAGTTATAAGAAAACATTATCACCTTTAGAAAATATAGCTATCAATACTCACATTTAACTTCTTTAAATAAAAACAATATATAAAAATGTTGGGTTTGTGGCAGTTTCATTATGGTAAACAAACATTTCAGCCACATGCTTTCTCCCACAAAGAAATTACAGGTTTTTGAGTTTTGGAAGCAAATATTTTGTGACACCTTCAATGCTCTTGAAAAAATTGATCATTTTGTTCCCTCTCAAGTTTTAACAATATCTTGATGTATATCTTCATATACCCAAGAAAAGTATTTTTATAAATACTGGGTTGTTCTTGAAATATATATTTGCCGATGATGTCAATAATTTTAACATCCTAGTCATCAACATCCCTCATTATCTTTGCAACTTTCAGCTAAAAGGTTGACACCAATGTCCATTTCAACTGCACCTTAAACTACCCACTTTCCGTAGACTTTCCAAAAAGTACTATTTTCAATTTCTGTTTTTTATCAAAAGGAATTTGAGAGAAGCTTTTCACCTGAAAGTACATCCAGGTAAACCATCATAATTGTTGAATCTCTTTCTCATAAATCGTTTCCACGCTGAAGGAAAGTGCTCGAGAAGAAAGAAAAGACACGACAGTGAATTGAAACGGTACATCAAGGCATATCAATCATAATATTTCATTTTAACTATATATCAATCAATATATCATTATTACAAAAATCAACTTAAAACCAAACAAAACTTAAACATCTCAATTAAAAAAAAAAAAATTAAAATCAACTTAAATTCCAACGTACAACTAAATGCACCATAGTTGATCTATCAAATCTATTAGGAATGCAATTGTATTTTTTTTCGTTTTCTTCTTCTAGATTGAACAAATTTTAAAAATTTTTCATACTAGCCAAATTTTCTACTATGTTAACAGTATATATGGATGTCAAAGTATTACATAAAATTCAACATTTCAAATGTTTCAAGTTGTATTAATGTTTAAAAGGATGTTTTTTTAAAAAAAATGGTAGAAGAATGAATACTATTTATAAAGTATTTCTACAAAAAAAATATGACAAGAGTAGTGAAAATACAGGTCGTGTCGTCCAACTTCTGACATTGAGATGACGTAAATACATTTTTAAATTTTATTAAAAAAATTTATAATGCAACTTTAGAGTTAAATGTTTAAGAACTATTGCATCTTATTGTTATGAAAAAAACCGAACCGCTTTCTATCGCTTCCTTGTACAAACCTGTGAAAAAAACAAATAAGTAGCATGACCACATCCAAAGCAACAAAAAAATGAACGCTAAGATTTTTACTTGGAAACCTCAATATAAGAAGTACAACTACAGACCGTATAGTACACTAAAAAATCCACTAATCAAAAAAAAAAAAAATGGATTACAACATCTACATAGCAAGGCGAAATTAAAATGTCAAACAGCAAGCCTAAACCTCTAAATTTCCAAGATAGCACAATATTCACTAAAACATAAACAGTAGATACATGACCATATAGTTTTTTATTCCGAAACCAAATTCAAATCACACCGTACAATTAAGAATTTCCATTGGTAATATTTTGATTCCGAGAAACAAATTACAAATAATTGAAGTCAGCATAAAAAAATTTAAAAGTACTTCTGAAAATAATCAAGAGTGAAGTGGTGAAGTTAAAAAAAAAAAAATTGACAAATTAATTTATAGATAAAATACAAGGAAGTTAATAATAAATTGAGTAATAAAAAAATAATCGATTATGATGACGGAGCCACTGATAGCAAATTTGGTAATTGATTTTTTATGAATTGTTCGATAATATTGATGCACAAAATGGAAAATGAAAAGAACAAGTTTAGCATATATCTAATAAGACGGATAAGTATATTTTTTATGAGATCTAGAAGCTATCGAACTCCAATTTTGATCTTTTGATGTGATGGAAATGAAGTGAGACACGATATTCATTCTTTTTATACATTGTTAGAGATATCTTTGCAATTTCAAACTTAACGATTGTCATTGAGCATGTCTTCAGCTTATAAAAAGAAGTTATGGAATATTTTAAAACTATTTTGAGTTAAAAAAATTATTTAAGTATTGGAGTATACTAACAATTGGCTCAAAGTAGCGGATCACAATTTATATGAAGATCAAATTGAAGATTATTTTAACTTGTACTAAGAAATTTAAGAAATTGAAATGAATAAATTTTATGTTTATTTTTATTAATATTTTCTTACTTATAATTATTAAAATGAAATATATTAATATATTTCTGATTATTTTGTAAATGTAAATATCAATCAAGAAGATTCTTCTAAAACTTTTTTGGCAACTAATATATCTAATGGACTATGACTTGAATTGTAAGATTATATTATAATTTTATCTTTTGAATATTGTTTATATATTATTTTTTTAATACCATTGTTTAATACATTTATTCTTCAATTATGTAAAAATTGATGGAGTGGAGGGCGACGCGATTCGAACACGAGATATTCCGACTCTGATACTACCTGAAAGCTTAAGTCTCAAAATCTATGAATAATCAATTATTATATAGTTAATTAATAATTATAATTAAAGTAAATATATTACTAGTTTTATATTTATTTTGCATATATAAATATCAATTAAGATTCTTCTATAATTTTCTTCCAACAACTATTTGATTGACTATGAGACTTAACTTGTAAAATTATATTCCCTCCTTCAACTTTGAAAGTTTACAATTGTTTTTTTGTGTTGATTTTTTAATATGAATTATTATATCAAAATTTTATACAAATCAAAGAAAAATGGCAAAAATACTTCTATTTGTGTCTTATAATACTAATAGAATGACTTTTATACAAAACATTTACAAATATAATAATATTTTTAAAGTTAAGTACAATGACGCAAATGGTAAAAGTAAATTTAGTAAGTTGGACGGATAAGGTATTATACTTTCACATTTTTTCAATTTTTTCAATAAAATTATTTAATATATTTTTTTCTCCATTATAAAGAAATTGATGATGATTGCGACAATAATGATGAGATGAATATCATGATTTTTGGTTACGTCAACGGGTAGAAAAATCGATTTTCTATTTGTTTTTAATTTTTAGATTGAATTTACTTTTTTAATGATCAAAGAAGATAAAGTTTTATTATATTTTTCTTGTGAATTTTTTGATAATTGTCTTAGTTGAAACTTTTGAAATTGTCAAAGAATAAATTGTTTTGAAATTATATTATATTTATGTATTTATTTTATGTCCAATCACATTAAATTTTTCTGATCATATTCAAATCATTGATCAAAAATATATTTATTTTATGTCCGCTCTCATTATTCTTCGTTAATTGAGATATTTATCATTAAGACATACATGAAATAATTCGATAAACAATACTTAATCGTTTATTGAATACATAAAATATTTTCAATATTTTTCATTTTACTTTTATTAATATATTTATATTGATACTTTTAATTTTATCTGTTTTAATTTTCAAGATATATTGCGATATAATGTTAAGTTTGATATGTTAAATTTATTGTAGTACACTAACAAATTGATACAGTATCGATATGAAAAATGTTATAATGTAACAATATATCAAATAAGTCACTATTGAATCACTGTAACATTTTATCATATACCAATATTTACTGTCAGAATAGAGCTAACAATGACTCGTAGAATGTGACGCCCTAGGAACAAAACGATCATCCTTCAATCTCCTTAATTGAATAGATTTATTTTGGCACACAAAAGGTCCGTTGCCACCCTTTGATCGGTGATTGTCCTTTTAAGAAAACAACAAATACGGTGAAGAAAAAAAAAATACTTGAAAATTGACAAAAAATGAATGAAAAAAAAGAAGATAGTTAAAAAGATGAAAACAAGACGAGAAGAAAAATAAACCAAAAATATATTAGAAAAAAAGATTGAAAAGAGAAAATTAATAAAAAAAAAAATTAAAAAGTACATGCAGCAATTATAGATCAAAGTAGTGTTAATATTTTTAATAATAAATTTATAATTAAAATAATTTAATAATATTATTCTTTTATATAAAAAGAGAATAATAATGATAATAAAATAAATATTTATTAGTGTTAATAAGATAAAGTGAATAATAATAATAATATAATACTTATTAGTGTTGTATATTCATAGTTTTTAAATTTATAAAATATTTTTTTATTATACAATATATTTTTTATACAAGTATATTGATTTATTTCTATTAATTCATAATAACTAAAAATAGAAAAAGGAGATTGTTTAAAATACATAATTACTTTTTTAAAAAACTTTAATAAAGATTTTTATATAAATTATCTTTTCCTACCCCTAGCTCGCTCCTTCGCTTCCGATTCATACATTCTAACTTGGCTACTATTTACTGTACAATATAGTAGTTTCTTTACCGAATAAAAGAAGCACTATTTTCATTTTGGTAAGAAAATTTAGATTGGTAAGATGAAGTGTAAATATTATGCGATGTAATGAGAAAATAATGTATATATATTTTTTATTTGAGTGGCGTGATGATATAAAATATTTTTTATTTTTTATTTTAAAAATATTACAAAGTATGTAAAATATATCAAAATAAAAAATATTACATAGTATGTAAAATGAAAGAGTATAAAATTTTCAATATATCATGAAATTATTCCTCTAAAAATAATTTATGTCTTCGCTTGTCAGGATGACAAGTTCCTCCACATTGAGGATATTTGTTGGGTTTGGGCTCCCAACTATGTAAATTAAAGGTCCAAATTTAATGGGTAACTAGGCATAATTGATAATTATGACCTAATTATCTTTGGAAAAAAAAAAATCAGCAGCAACAACCACGTTCAAAACAGTAAAACAGAGCAGTTCTGTGTTTTTTTTTTTCCCCTGCACAATTTTGGAGATTAGATCGATCGACATAGCAAACGTTGTCTGATCGGCTTGAAAGTTTTACTTAAGATGGAGGAAGTCTATATCGTCAATCTGAATGGTGAAGATCGATTTTCAACGGCCCGATTTTCAAATAAAAATTGGGTTGTTCTTGAAACATAAATTTGCCGATGATGTCAATAATCTTAACATCCTACTCATCAACACACCTCATTATCTTTGCAACTTTTAACTAAAGGGTTGACACCAATGTCTATTTCAACTACACCTTAAACTACCCATTTTCCGTAGACTTCCCAGAAAATACTATTCGCAATTTTCTTTTTTTTTTTTTTATCAAAATGAATTTGAGATAGGCTTTTCAGCTGAAAGTACATCCTGGTAAACCATCATAGTTGTTGAATCTCTTTCTCTTAGATCGTTTTCACGCCGAAGGAAAGTATACGAAAAGGAAGAAAAGACACGACAGTGAATTGGAGCGGTACATCAAGGCGATCATAATATTTCACTTTAACTATATATATTAATCAATATATCATTATTGCAAAAATCAACTTAAAACCAAACAAAACTTAAACATCTCAATTCAAAAAAAATTAAAATCAACTTAAATTTCAACTTACAACTAAATGTACCATAGTTGATCTATCAAATCTATTAGGAATGCAAATGCATTTTTATATTTTCTTAAAAAAATTTATGATGCAACTTTAGAGTTAAGTGTATTAAGAACTATTGCTATTGCATTTTATTGTTGTGAAAGAAATCGAACCGTTTTCTATCACTTTATTGTGCAAACATGTGAAAAATCAGTGAAGTGATGGATTAAAAAAATTTAATAAGTAGCAATTAAGTGAGAAATCTTCCAATCACAAAATTTAATATTTTTCAACATTGTTGTTTTTTCTTTCTCTTTATTTTATGTTGTTTAAAAATATTTACATTATTCAAGTGATGGATTAAAATTTTTTTATCATATTTAAATAATTGATAAAAATATATATATATTTATTTTATTTCCACTCACATTATTCTTTGTTAATGGAGATATTTATTATTCAAGACATACAAAAAATAATTCTTTAGACAATACTTAATTGTTTATTGAATATATGAAATATTTTCATTCTACTTTTATTAATATATTTATATTGATATTTTTAATTTTATCTTTTTTTTTTTTTTTACGATATGTCTTGCGGAATAATGTTAATTTGGTATGTTAAAGTTTTTTGTCGTACACTGATAAATTGATTTAGTATCCATATGAGAAATATTATACTGTAACAATATATCAAATAAATCATATTAGATCAATATAATATTTTATCATACCGATACTTACAATCAGAGTAAAGTTATACAAGGATTTGGAGAATGTGACACCCTTAGAAGATAGACATCCTTCAATTTTTTTAATTGAATAAATCTATATTGGCACATGAAAGGTCTGTTGCCCCTTTAGTTGGTGATTTTTCTTTTAAGGAAACAACAATGTGATAGAAAAAGGAAAAACTTGAAATTGACAAGAAAATAATAAAGAAAAAAGATGGAGCGAGGTAGCAATAAAGAAGAAAAATTAATCAAAGATTAATGAGGAAAAAAAATTGAGAAGGGAAAGAAAATAAAAAAATGCAATGTTGCAACAGCTATAGGTTAAAACAGTGTTAATATTTTTAATAATAAATTTATAATTAAAATAATTTAATATTATTATTAGTTTATAAATAGAGAATATTATGATAATAAAATAAATATTTATTAGTGTTTAATAATTTAGAGTGAATAATAATATTATGTATTATTGTTATATATTTATAATTTTTAAAATTTATAAAATATTTTTTATTATACAAAATATTTTTTATATAGTATATTTCAAATTTTTTTATTAATTTATAATAACTAAAAATAGAAAAAAAAAATTGTTTAAACCGTTACGTTTATGCCGGGATTGATTTTTTTTATCTGTGTATCGAAAATTTGGTTAAAAAATATAAAATATGTAGTATTATTTTAAGTTGAATATTTGAAGATTTTTTATTTGTTAATTTTTGTAAAAAAATTATGTTATGTATTACTCTCTCCGTCCATTTTTGGTCAGTCCCGTAACAAAGTATTGGTTTTTTTTTCTAATAATTGTATTATCTACCTAACATTAAAATATCTTTATATCACACAATACTAATAGGGTTATTTTAATCATTTTTACTATATTCCTACTACGTATCAATATAATACTAATATACCTTAAACTCTGTGTAAAAAACAAATAAATATTTACTTAAATGATGGAGGGAGTATTATTTTTTAAAATCACAATAAATAGTATCGATAGAACACGGTGAATTACATTTTTTAAAAAAAATTAATAAACTTTTTAGATAAACTTTTTTTTTTCTACCTCTAGTTTGCTACTTCGCCTCCAATTCAAACATTCTGAGTTGACCACTGTTTACCTACAACATAGTACTCCATTTGTCTTATATAAGAAGTAATATTTTGATTTGGATACGAGAATTTAAATTGATAGAATAAAATGTAAATTATTTGATATGATAAAAAAAAAATAAAAATAAAAAAATAAAAAAAATTGTATTTTTTTTTATTTTATTGATGTGATGATATAAAATATAGTAATTATTTTTTATTTTAAAAATATTATAAAATATATAAGATATATTAAAATAAAAAATATTAGCGAGTATGCAAGATGAAAGAACTAAAAAAAAATTTCAATATATCCTAGTATTATGAAATTATTCCTCTCAAACTAATTTATACCCTTAACTCATGTACATAATTGGGCCCTCTCTTAGAGCCTTTTACTCTAACCACTACGTTTCTCTAATTGGGCTCAAATTCAATCAAATCAATCCTCTCCAGACCAGATCCATTAATTTTTGTAGCCGTTAGATTCACGCCACGTAAAACAATCCTGGCCGTTGATGTACATACCGTGGGCCCACCCGACTCCCCGACACAACCCTGATATACGTAAGTAAGGTGCAGAACATTTATTACACATATATTGGAGCTTGTCTGTGTTTCAAACTCCAAACTCAATTTCATTTTCCCTTTTCTTTTTCAAAAAAAAAAAAAAAAATACATATATGAGGCGGCATCTTCTAGAAGCCCTCTTCGCCGCCGCCGCCTTCTTGCTCCCGGCGGCAGCGGCGGCGGTCCAGGCAAGTCATCACCTCCTGAACACCACCGGCGCCACCACCTCCGGCGGCGGCGGCGGCGGCCGGTGCAACATGTTCAGAGGAAAATGGGTTTTCGATGGGTCGTATCCATTGTACGATTACTCGAAATGTCCTTTCATGTATGACGAATTTAATTGCCTCAAGTTCCGGCGACCTGACCGTATGTACCTCAAGTATCGATGGCAGCCATTTTCCTGCAACTTGCCAAGGTTCTTGATATATTGATTCAATTCACATTATAATTATATTCTTTGATTGATTAAAGATTAATTTTTTATTTGCAGGTTTAATGGGTTGTATTTTTTGGAGAAGTTTAGGGGGAAGAAGATAATGTTCGTGGGTGACTCGATGAGTTTGAACATGTGGGTGTCTTTGAGCTGTATGATCCATTCTTGGGTACCTAATGCAAGAACTGCATTCGTAAGAACACAAGGCCTTTCTGAAATTGCATTCTTGGTAAGAACACAAGTACCATATCATTTATTTATTTGATTTTTATTAATAATTGACAAGATATCAGATCATTGAAGTATTAAGTAGGAGTCGCCTCGGGTTCCATGCATTTGTTGTGGGGTGGGGTGGGGTGGGGTGCATGTTGGATCCATGGCCATTAAATAATTAATTAATTAATCAGCTTTTGAGAAGGTAAAGTTATAAATGTGAATTCATTGGTATCTCTGCAATCTTTCTCATTCAGCTACTTTTTTTTTGAACTCTTTCATTGCGCTGTCCGAACGGGCCGACCGGTTCGGGTCCGCTTCAGTCTGGCACGTACCGGGCCGAACTCCTATTTCTTTGTTAATTTATACTTCCTATCTTATTTTCTTATTTAGTAATCGTGGTCTCCACTTTATAATAAAATTATTTTTATTTTATGAAACTATCCTTAATTATTACTCTAATCTACTTTTTAAAATTATTCAAAAAGTAAAAATATTTTAATTTTTTACATTCTATTTTATACCAACTTTCAATTAAATACTATTATTCTTTAACTTCCGTGCCTACTCCTACTCTTATAAGATATTTTTTGGGAACAGAGGGAGTATATTTACAATGTTTATATTTTATACAAATTTCTAAAAATATGTATAAGGAAATTTGTGTGTTTGACTACTAGTCCTCTGTCATCTAATTAAATTTATATATTTTTTTTGGGGTTTACTATAAAAAAAATAGGAAGTAAAAAATTATTCCCTCCTTCTCAGGTATTATGTCCATATTGCCATTTCTGTCCGTACCACATACCATGTCACTTTTCTTTTTTGGAAAATAATTATACACTTTAATCTCATTTTAAATTTTTTAATTTTTTTTAATTTTAATTAAACTAATTAGTTATCTTAATCTTAATTTATAATTATTTATATTATAGAATAATTATTTTCACTAATACATTCTTAATTATCTACTAATTATACCCCTCCTAAAATACCGTGTCTATGGTGTAGCAGATACGGTATATGGGGCAAAGGGAGTACTATTTTTTTTTTTTTTTTACCTTAAAAAAATTACTCCTTTTGTGTCAAACACTTTGTGATATTTCTTTTTTTTTATATGTCTTGAACACTCTGCAATATTTTTAAAATAAGAAATAATTAATTATATTTAATTTATATCCTATATTTTATCTCATCATATCACCTTAATAAAAGAATAAAATATATACTCTTCGTCACATCATCTTATTTCTAAATTGTTCCAACTTAAATGTAGCACCTGATTTCTTATTTAGAATGGGACGAAAAGAGTATTATTTTCAAATATTTTTATTAAAATTTGTATGGAACCAAATATGCCTAATTTTTAATGACAGAGGAGTATATATTTGAAATAAAAAAGTGCATATATAATTTATTTTTTTTAACACTTGTGTCAACATTCTATTAGTTTATACTAGTATTGTGTATATATATTTAACATTTTATATTGTATTTTATATATGTAGAAATTATATTACTGCTTTGCTGCAACATTAAGTAGTCGTGCTGTCCCTCACTCGCTTTAAAGTTCAATATTCCAATAGGACCATTTTTTAGTATTATTTCTGTCCTCGATGCATAATAATAATAATAATAATAATAAGAAGAAGAATAATTTTTTGTTTCAGTGTAGCTTCGAGATTAAAAATAATAAAATTTTAAATTAGAATGAATATTTAATTTGATATAAATTATATTTCATGTTATGAAGAGTGAGGATGTCCAAAATCCTATATCCAAACTCTACATTTTTTTTGGCTAACCTACACTTTGGTATCAATTATTTATTATTTATATATATATATATATTGCATATAATTTTAAATGCCATTTCGATTTAGAGTTGCTTTTATTTTCTGAAATAAAAAATCATATTATAATTTTTTTTTTTTGTTACATAATTCGTTACTATTCGAGTTCATCGTTAAACCACCAAATTATTATTATTATGAAACAACAATGCTCCTATCTTCATTTTAGTTTTAATTGTTTTCACATTATTTTTTATATAAAAATAAATATTTGATTTGATATTTAAATATATTCACATAATTTATATACAACAACACTGGAATATAATAAAAGGAACAATTAATTATTTAGGGCGTGTTTGGCAATTAACTGGTTTGACTAGATGTTTATATTAAAATGTTTGGTAAAATAATTGTTTGATATTAGCTGTTTATACGTAAAATGACAATTGAGGATATTTTTATTTTATTTTTGTTTCTAATATATTCAATTATGTTCTTTTGAGTTTAGAATGTTTAAAATTTTTTGTTATTAGTTATTGAAAATTGTAAATGAGTTATAAAAGTATTTATTTTTATTACAGTTAGATTTAAAAAAAATAATATATTTTTATTAAAATATATAAATAGTTTTTTCTATTAAAAATGATGTAAAATATAAAATAATAAATTTTTCGTGTATATATTTATTATGTTAGTTATCGATTAGTTCATTATATTTATAGTTTTTAATAAATTTAATTTATTAATTTATTTTTAGTATAAAATTTATATAATCTAATTTTAATATAAAAATAAATTATTAATATTTATATTTTCTATTTTATGTTGATTTTAATAAATTTATATATTTTACAATTAAAGTAATTTTTATATAAAAATTAATTATTTTAAATTTATAAAAGTAAAACTATAATATAATATAATATTCTAATATAATTAATAAATAATTAAAATATATTTATTTGTGCAAAATGCATAATAAATTTTTAAGGGTATATATAAAAAAAATTTATAGAAAAAATTATTTCAAAACATTAGGTAAATTAGTTTTTCAGAAATTAATTTTTTTGGGTCCAAAAAACTATTTCAAAAAGCTAATTTACCAAACATCTAAATTAGCTTTTTGACTGATCGTAAAAGCTGTTCAATAAGCTAAAAGCTCTTAAAAAAAAAAAAAACTATTTGTCAAACACCCCTTAATTAAAATGGAGTAGGTTTTATGTAATCTAAAATTTACAAAAACTGATGCACACAAATTTGAAAAACGATGTTGTTATGCAACGAGCTTATTATTAATTAATTAATTAATTAATTTTGGTAAAGTAAAGTACAGTAGAATATCTGATCGAAATTTTTTCCCTTTATTTCCATTTTACATCATTACAAAGGCGGATAGGATAAGGCAATAATAATCACTAGTGTTTTTATTTTTATTATTTTTGAAAATATTTGTCCTAAAAAAGTGGTCAGGTCAGGTCAGGTAGAGAAAATCAAGAAAGTTATGGATGCACATGACGCTCCATGATTGATGGATGGATATCAATTACATATAATTAAAAACTGGTTTATTTGATTTTATTGGAATAATAATAATAATACTATCTCCATCATCTCTCAAGTTAGATGTCCTGATTACGGTAGATACAAAAATTTAAAATAAATATAATCAGTAAATAATTAAAAATATATTAATAAAAATAATTAATCTTTAGTATAAATTATTATACATTAAAATAAAAATAATTAATTAGTTTAGTTAAAATTTAAAATAAAATTAAGATGAATAATTATTTTTTAAAAAATAGAAAGTGACAGATAGGACGAATTAGCACTAACGAAGGTGTGAAATCTATCGATTATATGTAAAAGGGATCCGTTTATGATTGTGTCATCTTTGAAAATGAGACAGGGCATTCATTGCATTGCACGTGACCCCACTCACTGTGTCTCTCTTCTTCAATTTCAAGCCCATCCAATATATTAATATTAATTCTTACACATTGAAATCTTCTCGTGTGTGAACAAATTCTTGAAGGTAGGCACAAGCCTTCTCTTGTGTAGATTGTCACACGAGAATTATGTTATATAATAAAATCATGTCTACTCATTTATAGGCATAGTATATATACATAAATAATGGCCACATAATCTTAATAATATTAACAAATATATATATATACACACACGCGCAGGAGGATAGTTACGGTTAAATCAGCACCATGCTGATTTTTCACATCAAAATACTCATATATGCAAATAACACACATTAGTATTACATACAAATATATGTTATGTATAATAAAGGTATGTGTTATTTTTTTAATAATTAACAAGTGTGTTGTATACAAGTATGTCATGTGGTAAAATCAACTGTTGTGTGTGTTGTATGAGACTATAGCATGTGCTGTATTTGTATTATACTAACATATACAACGTGTTGTATTGTGTATTGTTAAGACTATAGCATGTGTGTTTTGTTCATGTATTGTATTTGTATTATATTAACATATACAGGGTGTTATTTGTAGTAATATTATGTGTTGTCTAATAGCACACGATGTGTTGTTCAGCACAGTACTGAATTTTAAATTCAGTACCATAGTCGTCGCCATATATATATAATATACCTAAATTTAAACTTAAAGTCATCTTGTAAAGGCAGGTCTGGTAGTGTTCGATGGACTTATGACCGTTAGGTTATGAATTTAAACTTTTGACGTCTTTGGATCTTGTATGTCACACATAATTCGTCTAGTGTAATTTGTCTTGTTTAATGTCTTATTTCCACTTCTATAAGTCTTTCTATCCTTAGGCAATTCAACAAGTTTCCGAGTGTTATTTTTGTATATGATTTTCATTTCCATATCCATGTCGAATTTCCAATTTTGTGAGCCTCTTAGACTTATTCGAACATTGAATCTTTAATATTTATTGTGTACTACAGGATTATGGAGTTAAGCTGTTGCTATATCGAACTCCATTTCTCGTGGACATGGAGAGCCAAAAGGCGGGTCGAGTATTGAAACTTGATTCGATCCGAAGTGGCAACTCGTGGATGGGAATGGACATCCTCATCTTTAACTCTTGGCATTGGTGGACTCACACAGGAAGAACTCAACCGTACGTAGTTAAATTTAATCGATCGATCGATCAATCTATATTTTTTGTGTTTCATTACATTAATTGATTACTTAGTACTCATTCTCTAGCTCTTGATTCATTCCTTAGGGCGCAGATCTCACGTTGAACTGCTGATTTGATTAGATCTAACATATTTTATAAGATAAATTATGAATATTCAGCTATATATATCATAAATATTATTTACCTTATAATATATGTTGATCCGATCAAATCAGCATGGATGAGATCCGTGCCCCAATTTTAACAATAAGGATTGACACATATACTTGCAACATATTAGATGGGATTTATTGCAAGAAAGAGGGAAGCTCTACAAAGACATGAACCGAATGATCGCATACTACAAAGGTTTAACGACATGGGCAAGATGGATCAACCGAAATGTCGATCCATCCAAAACTCGAGTCTTTTTCCAAGGAATCTCGCCTACGCATTACGAGTAAGCTAACCATTACAACCCTCTATATCAACCCATACTAATTTCTTTATCCTTTTCGAATTTTTTTTTTAAAAAATGTCATAATATAAAGCGACGAATGTATTGTAGGGGTAGCGATTGGAACGAGCCACTAAATTCGTGCAAAGGGGAAGTGCAACCATTCTGGGGTTTGAAGTATCCGGCGGGAATTCCTCTGGCGAACGTGGTGGTCGACAAAGTTTTAAGCCGGATCAAGAAACCTGTTTATTTGTTGGACATCACGGCGCTGTCGCAATACCGGAAAGACGCGCACCCGACCTACTATGGTCGCCATGGCTTGGATTGCAGCCATTGGTGTCTCCCTGGCTTGCCTGATACTTGGAATCTCTTGCTTTATGCTGCTCTATTCAATAAGTAGAAAGATCCAATTTTTACATTGAATTATTTGGACACAACTAGCTCATTTGATCATGTTGTATTACTATGTACGTATGTATGTTCTTTGTTTGTTTCAATTTATGATCGAAGAAGAGATAGATCTCTTGTTTGATAAATGAACGAACTCGAGTTTTGTTCGCGAACTTTCGTTAAAATAATATATTTATTATAAATATTATATATACATATAAAATTATAATTTATATATAAATAATATATCAATTTAAAATAAATAAATAAAATAATTTTAATTTTTTTTTAATTTATATAGAAATTTAAAAAAAAGTGAGACAAATGAGTTCGAACGAACTCAAAGGAGCTTAATCAAGTCTAAACGAATCGAACACGAACACGAGCTCAAACAATAAAATTTCTTAACGAGCTGAGCTCAGACACTACAAATAAACTCGAAAGCTTAACGAACAAACACAAGTCTTGTTCGCGAACATTAACGAACGAACATGAACAATTAAAATTCGAGTCGGATCGGCTTATTAACAGCTCTATATGCAGGTTAATTACTAGGGTAAATTATATAATACCCTTGTGATTCAGTAAAAATGCACAAAACACCTTGTGTTTTATTTATTGCGTTAAATCCCCTTGTGTTAATGTAAAATTTGCACGAAACACTTTCTTCGTACAAAACTGATGTTGAATTCTAAATAAAACATAAATTACAAGTTTTATATAAATAAAAAATTTAAAATATCTTAAATATTTTTTAATAAAATAAATAAATAAATAATCCTTCATTATATAGTTTTTTAAGATAAATTGTTATTTGATTTTTACAAAAATTGTAAAAATAAATTATTGATCAATTATTTATTTATTTATTTTATTAAAAATTATTTAAAATATTTTAAATTTTTTATTTGTATAAAACTTCTTTAATTTAGGTCTCTTTATTTAAAATCGAACATCAATTTTGGACATGAGAGTTTCGTAGAAATTTTATATTAATACAGGGACTTTCACGCAATAAATAAAACTCACAGTGTTTTGTGCATTTTTACTTCAAAAGTGGCGTTCTATAATTTACCCTAATTACTATTAGAAAAATTCATTGTCAAACTTTTAGATCGACACAAAAAATCAATTTAATAGATACTTCGAATCTAAAGTTAGTAAATTTAATAATCACCAGCAAAATCTATCGAGCATAAATTATAGCCTAAAATGATGCAAAGCCTGTCCATCTTCTTCTTCTTCCGCCATTAAAATAGCCCTCAAGACTATCTCTTCTGCATTTCGAATCAACAATCATCAATGGCGTCCGAGCAACTGAGAAGGGAGGATGATGATCATCACGTCACAAATGTACAAACCAATCCCGTCGAAAAAGATCGAGTGTCGCATATGACGACACATTTCGAGTCTCTTGCGCACCCGGAGGAGGCCGCCAGAGAAGCCAAACATGGCGGCGACCCTCAATTCGACGTCAAATCTGAATCGAAAAACAAAGGCGGCGTAGCAGAGACCGACGAAGAGGAACTCACTTACACCGAAGTAGGCGGCGAAGAAGCAAAACAGAATCCGGCGACAACGGCGGAGGCTAATCCCGACTCGGGACAATCGGCGCAGCAGAGCTCAACGGAAGTGATCAAAGAAATGCAAGCATCGGCGATGGAGAAGGCCCGTGTAGCAAAGGATTACACGGTCGAGAAGGCGATAGAGACAAAGGACATAGTCGCCGAATACGTCGCCGAGAAGGCAAAGGTCGCGAAGGAGACTACTCTCGACACCACAAAGGCGGCGGCAGAATATATTGGCCAGAGAGCGGCAGCGGCCAAGGAAGCGGCGGTGGTGGCAGGGTGGGGGACGGCGCATGTCACTCTCGAGAAGGTGGCCGAGGCCACTAGGGCAGCCGCCGGGTATGTGGGCGAGAGGGCCGTGGCGGCTAAGGATAATAAGGATAAGGCGGCTATCGACGCCGGTAAGAATGTCTCCGGGGAGGCAACAATGACGACAGCGACAGCGACAGCGGCGGAAGAAAAGGCAACAGAGAATTCAGACAAGGATGGGAAAGATTTGAAGACAGCATAGATAAGATGATCAACGAAGTTAATCGTATGCCGTTAGTTTATGTGTTTTTTTTTTTTTTTTTTTGGTAGAACAAGATTCGATCCGATTACCTTAAACTATACCTCACCAACTCGGTCATTCTTTCTGGACAATAAATTCAAGTTTTCTTAGGCAAACTAACACGATCCCTATGCGGATTAATAAAGTAGGCCCTCGACGATATAACAATTTATTTGACATATATTACAGAGATGATTCTAAGACTTCCTCCTGAAACTTGTGGGCTCGACTACGAGCAATTAGACCTGTTTCAATTCAGGGTTGGATCAATCCGACAACAAGAACTGGCAAGATGATAGTATCTCCGCAGGAACTAAATAACATAAAGTGGCGATAGCTGAATAGCAACTAGACAATCTAGGGAAATAATGAGAGTTCAACGTCGAAACAAGACAACCTAGGAATGCATAGGAATAAGAATAATAAATGCCGTTGAACTTAAATGTCTGTCTATCTAAAAAAATATTACCATAACTTAACATTGAATTAGAAAATACCTGCAGGCATAGGAACACTTTGAACTGCGACTACCGAAAGCTTCAATGGCTGCTTCTCTTTCAAGCACAATCTGAATAATGTACACTTTACACAGAAACTTTACAGAAATTGCAGGTTAAGCACTACAGTTGTATGTCCAGAACATGCAATGAAAATAAAAAAAAGAAGCAATTTCTTGTCATCAATTGTACACACAACCGAACTATGAGATACACACGATTAGCTAGCATGTGCAATCATCACATATTTTACAGTTTTGTTTCCAAATTCGATCCTCTGTTTTCTCCCACTAAAGAAATTTACAAATTCACCTGAGAATTGCAATTTGTTAAGCGATCAATCAATCCATCGAACAGTGTATGACTGTATATGAAGATTGTTCCTCCGTTGGAAGCATCCATTCGCCAAGATCTGTTAAATAATCGTGTTACAAAGGTTTAGTACATGTACTCAATGAATCTGAAATATTAAATCTATTCCATTTAAACTGTGCAAGAATAAAAGAATGACAAATCAACCAATGTTCATATCATCTCTCCTATTATAATTGGCATTGCTTAAGCCGTTGGTGTTGCTTCTACACATTAAAACTTTGCTAATCTTTCAAAATTGTATGTAATTGCTAAGGTTCCACTCCATTTCAACGGATCATCATATTAATAAGAGACTTTATAAAACAACCAATGGTGGGGTTAGTAGAAATTAACAGGGTAAGAAACTAAGCATTTGGTGCATTCATTTGGCATTTGAAACAAACATTTGACTAGCTAGGTCTACCATCGCCCCTAGTATACAGAACTATTTTTATGACGAATGATAGCATGATAGAAGCATTGCTTTTTCTTAGAGATATAGTTGTGCGGTAGAAATATTCAAGCTAAAGATCATCAGTGATTTCTCTAAGGCTCCAGGAAACTGTTGTACGAGAATTGGAGAAAACCCAGAGACGCTAGTTAGAAAATGTGTTCATACCTAAGAAACATCATTGATATATGCAAATTTCACCCAGAATGGCCAAACCTGGGAAATGCAACAAATTATTTCCAGAAGGAAATGCATTTTTTCATGTACTAATTCCTTCAAGAAAATCATAAGTTTAGCTAACCCACCCCAGACAGATTCCAAATTTAGTATCCGAAGTAAGTTCAAGTGAATATAGAGCTAATTAAAGATATTCAACTGAAACATGTGTCCACCAGCTTCAAGCCAATATTAATTAAGGAAGATGGCATACTATGGTTCACCAGTCCTTTGAAACAATGCAACAAATTATTTCCAGAAGCTCACACAAAATTGCACAGAATTATAAAATAAATTCCAGAGTATAACTTAACTTTAAGATCCATAGCGCACTAATCTAACATAAGTTATGCATATGACTAAAATGCTTAAGTTTTAAACAATTTAATATTAAGGAGTTCTAACAAATTATAAAAAATAGTTTCGACATGTGATTGAAAAACTGAAGAAAATATAAAAACAGAGGATATATATATTTATGTATGCATATAGTCAAAATTAAGAGAATTACAATGCAACTACGTGAAAAGAGGCAAAACAAGTAAGATTATCTGGAGTAAAGTGATGATCATCCTCAGAGAAAGGGAAGAAGCAATCATATTTTGCCTTGAATTAGAAGTGTTTCTTTTGAAATTCTTTTTTTCATAAAGAAAGACAAAGAAGAAAGGTGTGTTGCCCTTAGGTACTTGCTCACACATGGATTCTTATCATTCATCACCCTGTTGTTTGCAATTGGGGAGTTTAAAAACAAGAAAATAGCCGAATATCTATTTTCTTGTTTTAAACATCAAGGGATTTTCTGATATTAATTATACTGTCAGTTGAAAAAAGGCAAGTCATTAACTAACTGAGGTTTTACGAAGAAAAGGACAAATCTTCCAACAAATTAGATAATGCTCCGTAAATTATTTGCTGATCAAAAAATTCCATCGAGTCCGTGAACACAAGTGATGATCCGAAGCGTCACACTTCTAGCCTAAACACTATGACCAAATCAATAACTCCAATAGATCAAACAGGTGCCAAGTCAAAATAATAAATCGTCAAAATCAAAAACTACCTAACTACTAAAAGCCCCGGAAAGAATAGGTAATTAATGTATCAAGTACCGAACTTTACAACATTGGATTCACATCCACATTAAATACAACAGAAAGACAGGATTTCCTTCTAGAAACATCATACTTTAAATGAATGTTACACTACCTTAACTTCACTTCCTCGGCGAGGGTCCACCATTAGATCCATCAACAGAGGAACTTTCATGGTCAGAATCTACAATAAAGAATAATAATTACAAGTCTGAGCTTGCTATTCATATAACAATAATAATCATACGCCACGTGCATCTTGAATGGTCAAGGAACTGCATTTAAACAAGAAAACAAAGAATATTTTATTACTACCACTGGATGAAGATCCAGAATCAGAGCTAGAGATGCTCTGGCTGGCTCCTTGATTTTTCTTGTCACGCGCCTGCTTTTCTACGTCAACCGGGGTTGAGATAACTCCCTCTACATCTGTCAAGAAAATAAACATCTTTTTAAATTTCAATTGAATTTTCATTGGTAGTGGATGACTTAAACAAATATTAGTTATTTCCCTTCTAACGATAATTACCTTTTCTACTTTCTTTAGGGGTTTCTGTTGCAACCTGCAGAGAAAGCCACATCATAAGGTATGGAAACAAAATAGTAATTACAATGAACTTAAGGAAACAAAGAATCGACCGTAAATTACCTTTTCCTTGGTCTCTGGACCAGCAGTTAATCCACTAACTATTTCAGCCTTTCTTTTGTTCTTACTCAAACTCTTCTTATAATTAGTTATGAACCTATCGAGCTCCCAAAGGGTTTCCGTATCAACACTATCAATGTCAACCTCTATTTCATCATCTTGCTGCGAAACGAAAGGATTCCTCTTCTTAATAATCTGAACGACACTTTCAAGCTTCTCTGATGGTAAGCTTTGCAGATTTATACTAAGTTTCTGCTTTTCTTCATAAGTCATGTCCCTTTTATTAGGTTCTTTTGCCTTTGGCTTCTTCGGGATAGGCGCCCTACCTTGAGCAACACTTGCAACCTTTCTCTTCGGCGCAATTGATGAAGCCATTGATTCAGATCTATCAATAGTCTTTGGCTTAGCCCGTGACTGTGGCAAAGACTTCCGAAGAGGCGCTGGAGAACCCACATCAATGTCCATATCGAGCTTCAAATCGCGCATGTACTCGGCTTCTATGAGAGTCCATTTGTCCTCAAACATTTTCGACAATTGTTCAGCCATCACATACACATCTTGGCCTTTGGGATTATACGTCATGGCATTTCGGAATGTAAGTCTAACATCCTCAGCAAATTCCATGGGCGTCTTGTACCAATTCCGCGTTAATCTATCCTTTACAGTACTGAGATCCATAGGCTTTTTTATGATCTCAAAATAGTCGTGCAAACCAAGCGCGGCCGCATCCACAGGCATGTTAAAAACCCAACCATGTTTGTGCTTCATCAATCTCTCCAAAAGTGCACTACAACTTTTCAATACTTGATTTGGAAATTTATCAGTCCGCGGCACACTACCGACTCCCTTCTTCCCATTCGATTTCAGCTTCTTGTTACTTTCGGACGCAGGAATCTTATCCTTCCCAAGCAAGAACTCCGAATTTCGGTACAACTTGTTCGCCTTTGGCGTCCTCTTCTCCTTCTCTGCACTATCATTCCCCATGTTGCTGTGTTCATTCACCAACACATTCAACTGCTTCACCGATCGAGGCTGCAGCATCTCATCCCCATCCTGATTTTCAAATCCCTTCTTTTGTCTCTCATTTGCCTCAATCTTCCTCATCACGCTCCTCACAGTCTCACGTTCCCCTTCCAACTTCCTCTTCAATTCTAATGCCTCGTGTTTTGACTTCATTGACAAGCTTATCCAGACCTTGTCTTCCTGCCGCAGAAACCCTCCCTTCACAACCAGTCCAGAGAAATTATCCGAAGCCAGATCAAAACCAGAAACCCTAGCTTGAGGATTTGGGAGCGGCGGCTGCTCCTTCGACAAATTACTGTTCTCAATTCCTTTGAACGATCTTCTACTGTACACCTTACGCCCCAACAGCTTCTCCTCCTCTTTTGAGCCTTCGTCTCCACCGCCCAACATTGTCCCAGAATGCAATTAACCTAACGAAATTATTAAAAAATAATTATAATAATAAAAAAAACGTTGCAGATCACAGGCTAACTACAACACCTTACTAGCTAAACGCTTCTGAATTCCTACTACAACCGGAGACAGCCGCAGCCATTGGAAGGAAGCGGCGAGGTTAAATTAGGGTTTTGAGGCCATACCTTGGGCGTTTCTCTCCCCCATCCCAGCGAGCTGCTTTACTCTTTGTTTCTTCTTATCTTGTCTTGTCGAAACACTGAAGTGGTGGTGGAGAGGTTTGGGTGGGGGGTTTGGGGGGCGGAGAGAGTGTACGCGGGATGACGAAGCGTGATTACACCGCGCATTTTGAACGGCTAGGATTGCATCGCGGTGACTGTGGGCCGACAGCTGATGGTTGAAAGCAATAGGGGCCGGGGGCGTTACAGGATTCTGACCTTGAAGATTGTGCTTCTCAGACGCTCGTGTGGCGGCGCGTGCGAACAAGACTCGCCGGCGCAGGGTGGTAATTGGGCTGTTGTCCGATTACTGGGCTTCTCCTCGGCCTTTTCACAGAAATAGTTAATAAACGTTATCCAAGAAAACTATGACCATGAAGACGAGCAGCTGACTACCCTCATTTGTTAATTACATTTAGGTATTTGGGGTGGTTTGTTCTTCCGAGTTGATTTATACCTCCGTCCCATAACAAAGTATCTATTTTTTCATATTAGTTTGTCCTATAATAAAGTATTCATTTCTTTTTAGTAACTGTATTGTCTATTTAACATTACAAATACCTTTACAACTTACAATATATTACACAAATATTATTATCTTTATATCACACATACTAATAAGGTTATTTTAGTCATTTCTACTTTATTCCTACTATATCCCAATATAATACTAAAATTTCTAAAACTACCTGCAAAAAAGCAAATGGATATTTAATTTCGGAACGGAGGGAGTATTTCAGATTTATGCGTTTTTCGAAATTTAAAGAATATTGATATTATATTAGTAGTGAGTAAAAATGCAGGTAAAAGACTTGTGAGTGTATTAGTGTAAAAAGTAGTGGCAATTGTGTAATAATAATGAAAATTAATGGTAGTTTTATAGTAATACGGTTATTTATGAAAATGAGACTATTGTTTTAGAACAGACAAAAATGGTAAACAAGACTATTGTATTGGAATGGAAAGAGTATTTTATTAGTAAATGAAACTGTGTTAAAATTTTGATATTTTAAACTTTGACTTATTTTTTTATAAAGTAATTGTATTTAAAAACTAAAATTCAATTTTTTAATTGATTTTTGGCCTTCTAATTGGGGCAATATTATTTATATGTATATAATTACAATAATTTAGGGAGAAAGATCGGATATGTTTTTTCTTTTAATTTTTTAATTTTAATTTTTTGTTTTTGCACATGTTTTTTTAAAAATAAAAAATAAAAATTTAATACATAATTCTCTATATTTCATATAAAAAAAATATCTTCAAATTATTTTACAAAATAAAAACACCTTTCTCTAACATAGGCAAAAGTTCTCTCCCATTCTTTTCTCAGTGCATACGGACATGATGTTATCTATTTGTTATGACATAAAAACCTTCTACCATTATTTCTCGATTGTGTTTTAAATAAATTTATAAGGTAGAACTAAAGTTGAGAAGAAGTTGGTAAGTATTTTTTTTTTTTTGGAGTCTCTTAAATTTTATTATTTGATTTGATTTAAATATATATATATATATATTTTCTTTCTTATAAAACATTATTCCATCCGTCCGATGAAAATTAGTTACATTTCTTTTAAAATTAAAAAAAAAATCTAACTAATTTTTACAAAGGAATATCGTAAATCTAACTCTCTTATAGGACTACATGACATTTATGATTTTTTAAGAATCGGAATTCTAACACGAGACCTCCTTCCATCACTTAAAAAGATTTATACTATGCTTTTAGTGTAGAAAATTAGCAACAAATTCAGATTGGCGTTCTTTTGTAAGTTTTTTATAAAATTTTATTATTCAAATTTATTTTTTTCTCAAAAAATATTAAATCAAATAATTATTTTTTATTTTTTTTTAATATATTAAAAATCAATTTTACATTCAAAATATCACATGTAACACTTATTTATATCGCATCAAATAACTATTCAAATTCTAACTTTTTACTTTTTAAAAATCTCAAACCCAAAAATCAAACCCCTAGAAGAAGAAAATTGACAAGAGATAGATTAGTATATGAAAATTATAAGAGAATTGGTCACAACAATGAGACTTATTTTAAAATCTACGAAATACTTTAATTGTATAAAAATATTTAAGATAAAAAGAGTAACGGGTATATAGAAAATTATCCCAATATGAATGCTGATGTCGCACACTAAATTGAAATACTTTAGATATTTAATTTATTGTTTATATCATATTTAATTGGTTTAGATTATGATTTAATCATACCTATTAGATTAAATTAATTTTTATTTAAGTCTGTCGATTTTGTATTATGTTTATTTATAAACTTCTATTTTTATTACCAATTATATGCAATTCTGAAATTTCTATAAAATATAATATCAAATCATTTTTTATTTTTTTATTTTTTCTGAAATAAAGATAGCTTATCAATGCAATAAATTTGGTGTTCAAGAATTGGACGTTGGAAGTGGAATTGTAGAAGGATTGGACGACGGCCAACTAAGGTATTAAATATTTGGTTTATTGGTTATATTAAATTTAGTTGATTTAGATTGTGATACAATCACGAAAGTTTGTTGGTTATTTTAAAATATATTATTATTATAATTTTTATTGTTTTTATTTTTATTTTTAAATATTTTAATAAGTTTAAGAGTAATAAAATTTTTATAAAATATTAATAATTAAATATTTTACAATAAAAAAATATTAGAAAAATTTATCATTTAAAATAAAGTAAAAAAATAATTTTACAAACTTCAAATGAATATTTAATAATATAAATTATAATTTACCTTATATATTTGGACAAAATATGTAATATAACTAAAATAATTTAATGTTAAAATAAAGTTTATTACGAACAAAATCAATTATAAAAATATATATACTCCCTCCGTCCAATTTCTATTGTCCTAAGGTATATTTGCACGGTTGTTTGGGTGATTATCTTTTTGTTATGATTGACAAATTTGTCTTCGTACGGTAGAGATTAAAAGTAATAAATGAATAAAGGTAAAAATGTAAAATTTGTATTTAAAAAAGAAAATATGACAATAGTTGTTGTACGTCCCAAATAGGAAAGTAGGATATTAGTTTGTGGACGGAGGGAGTATAAGTTATACATATATTTGGATGTGTTTAGAACTTGATTGATTATTAAAATAAAATTATTATTTATATACATATCAATTTTTGTTTTTACAATTTAACGAATAAAATCAATTCTCCAAATAATTTAATTATAATACTTTGATAACAAAATTGTAACTCTTATGATGAAAAATAAAAAAATAACATATAACATATAACTTAATATAAATTATGATGAATTACTAATAAGAATGTACATAAAATAATTTTTATATATTACAAATAAAAAAAACCACCAAACTCTATAGCTAAACACCTGCATTTATTTTTTCTTTTCTTTTCTTCTTTGTTCCCATTTCTTTTTTTTATTCTGGTTTCTTTTTTCTTCTTTTAACATCCCTCTCTCTCTACCTTAAATGCTACAATCAGTTGTGAAAACAAATTACTATAGGAAGAAATTAAATACATAATGAAAAAGAGTAATAAATTCAAATTTTCAATTTCAACGTCCAAAAAAAATTCTCTGACTGCAGTAAATATAACATCGTGAAAAGAAATCATTAGGCAATATAAATAAATCAATAAACCTAAATAAAATTTAGAAATAAAAGCGAGCGAATTCTCCGGCAAACAACTTCTTATGTTTAGAAGGCAGTCTTTTCAGATCCAACTTTATAACTTTTGCTCTGTGCAAAAAAACAAAAAAAAAAAAGCACACCAAAATAAACAATTTAGAAAATAACAAAAAAAAAACTGTAATCAATACAAAGGTATCAAAACAATTGTAAAAATTTGAAAGAATATGAAAAGAAAATAAAAAAAAAATTGTGAAAAATAGAATGAAATTTTAGAAAAATGTAATTACTCACCCCATTTATAAACACTATGAAAAACTATATAAAATATATATATATCAAAATTCTGACGTTACAAAATTGCAAAAATTTACAAAAAGTGAAATACACGCTTGAGCTCTTTTATATATATATATATATGATATGATATGATATGATCCACTGTACCCTACGAACTTATAGAATCTTGTTTTCATTGTCAATTTATGCAACATTTTGCAAAATATTTTGACAACCTTTGCCTCTTATTCACTTCCAAGGTTTGATTATTTTTACTTGCTCTAAATATTGATCTTCTAAAACTAGGGTTAGGAAAGAGAGTACAAAATGACATATTTATATCGTATCAAATATTTTTTAATTAAAAGTTTTATTATTCGAAATCAAATTAAATTTTCCGGCCAATGTGTATACATGTAAGATAGATACAAACCAAATACACTCCCTGACTTCGTGCAAATCAATGTATTTTTAAGCCCATCTCTGTTTCTTTTTAATTTATTCAAATCTTGGGTATTTTACTATTTGAATTCTGTATTTATCTGTAAAAAAAATATATATATTTTTTGTTTTTTTAACAAAAATATATTATCGAACATTATTTTAATTTAAACTTAAATCAAAAAATTCCTAAACTACTCAAAAGAAATACTTTCTTGACAAGACAGAAATCTAATCTATTGCTTCTGGCCTTCAAAAAACTGTGTACATATAGATATAGATGTATGAAACCACGTTTAAGTCCACTATGAACTGTCCCCCTTATTTCTCAAACCTATCCATAAAACAAAAAGGGACCAACAAACACACATCCTTATCCATGCAACCATTAACACTGTTTAACTTACCGCTCATATTATTAAGACAAAATTGTTCATAACTCAATTGTATTTTGAAAAGTTTCTCTATTCTTCTTCATAATTTGGTAACTATGTGAAATTTTCTTTTATTTTAAAAAATATTGTACAAAATCTATTTTTAGGAATTTTTATTTAATATTTTCTAAAACACGAAAAATGATTAAATTATATATGATTTTGCCTATTATATATATATATATATCAGTGTTCATCTGATTCTAATCTTTAAAATCTACCATGTAGTTTTAAAAACTATTCTACACCAGTTAGCAAGAAAAATGGCTTGTGCAAGATTTATTATATCTTTGTTCATTGTCCTTAAACTTTCTTGCTACATAGTTGCTTCGGCTTCGGCTCTTCGGATTCCATCTAAAAATGCCGACACCAGTGCTTACTTTCAAAGTATAAGAGGCTTGAGCCGCGATGGAGTAGAGCTGTACGCATCATCGAGGAGGTTGAGAGGACAGAGTTTTGACGACAGGGTGGCACCAGGTGGACCTGATCCCCAGCATCATTCGATCCCGAGGAAGATTTTCGGCTAATGAATGAGCTTCTTAATTCATCATCATTCATGTATGTTGCTGCTCATGAATTTAGAGACAGATTGATTAATGGTAACATTGCTAGCTACCATATGATACCATTATATATATATATATATATTGTTCAAATTAATGTTATGAATTCATGGATTTTTGTTTTTGTTTTGGAATTTATATATGGATATCACCTAGGATCTGTTTATTTTTAGTGATTTTTTTTTCCCAAAGTTTTATGCATTTTTTTACTATTCTCTAAAAATATATTGCTTCATCTATCATACATCAATTCATTATTTAAACAAAAATTTGTAAAAAAAAAAAAAAAAAAAACATCAAGCAAACCAACCCTAATGCCGATGAAAAGTTTCGTGAAATAATTTAGGCATACAACATTTGTAAGAAAGTTTGGAATATGTTTTTAAGGTTTTTTACCTTCATTTTTTTTTTCTTTTTTTGGTTGCAACACGAGGATCACACTTAATTTTAGAGTTCTGATTTAATCCGTGGAAATATTATCCAGTTTATACTAGCTAAGCATAAAATGAGAAAAAAAAAAAAATGATTTCTCATTAATTTAGCAAGGGAATTTGCAAGAAAAATCTAATTTCTCACAATATTTCCCTATTTTGCGAGTACATTTTTTAATGTTCTATATCTTGAAAAAAGAATTGTGAGGGGTGTTACGAGGGATTTAATTAATCCCGTAGAGAACTCAATATTTAAAACCCAAAATTGGACTTAGAACAGATTGCATTACCGAACACACACACCCTAAATTTTCTTATCGGATATGTTGTAATTTCCTTTCAAAACAACTTCATCATTAACTAGTTAGTATTAAGAGAACCAATCTTTGTTATAACACATGTAATAAGAACATGCCAAATCAAGTGCCTAAATGTCCCCAATTAGGTAAGTGAGCCAACCGATAGCACGAGAATGTCGTTGCCTTTAAATTATATCGTTATTCTCATCGGTGCCTTTAACAATCTTGTTAAACTAATAAAACACACATCTTAATCCAACATAATTTAAAATCGTTCTAGCCACCAAATTTTTCAATATTGTATTTCCATGTATTTTACTTTGCCATAAAAGATAGAAATAAACTAAGCCAAACAAGCTGTTAAGGCATTTTGCCAATCATTTGAATGAATTTGGAGTGTAAAAATCACTTATTAGTCTATTCTTTTATCTTTTACATTTTTATTTTCATAAAAATATATTATTATATTTTATTAAATATTTTAAAAAAAAAGTTTTAATTAAACAACGAAAATGCCCAAAAAAAAATACTTTCAAAATTATCAATAAATAACCACAAATAAAGTAACAAATTTTAAAACAATGAAACAAGACTCCCAATTCTTTTTTTTTTTTTTTTTGTTTACTTAGAATTATTCTAAGTAGCTTCGGCTCTTTTGCCTCATCGTTTGAGTGACGCATCGAACAGATATCGATCATGTTATGTAGAATAAATTCAACTGTAAATTAATCACTCCAACACAATCACCTCTTTTGCATCTGCCCATGTATCAATTCTGTTCTTTGCAATTTCCACCTGCATTTTATATACACAAACTTATAAGACTTATCTCTCGAAAAACACCGGCCAATAAGCCCCGCGATGCTTATTATAATCAAATATAGCCATCGTATTCCTGAGGAATTAAATCTAGCAACAACATTTCGGATAGAATAACGACGACGACCAAAAATTGCAAGACTAATAGTTGTATTTTGGTTATTAAGGCCGGGTAATTGTTGGGAGCTTTAAATTAATATTTATATAAAAATATATATTACATTAAATATTTATATTTTATTTAAAATATTACGTCTAATATCTATTTTCTATGCAAAAAAATCATATTGAATATTTATTTTTATATCGTATTAAATATTTATCCAAATAGCATAAATACACTCCTAAAAAGGATGATGAGATGATTTAAATTTATACCTCTTTATTCCAATCGGTTCGAACAGTGACCCAAATCAAGATTAGGGTCTGCATGAGCATGCCTCCCAACATTCCCAACCATATTCCCTACAACAAATTATATATCATCATTAAAATTTATAATAAAAAAAAAATAATTTATTTTGTTTACAAAACGTCGTATTAAAATATAATATAAAAAAGTCAAAGTGAACAAATAAAATATATTTTTATTGAGAAATACAAGAGTTGAATTAACCAAAGTGAATACGAACTTAACTAAGATTTAGTGCTATCACTAATTTTTTATTTTATTTTTTGAGTAATGAAATTTCGAAATGTTTTATATGCTCTATTGTTTTGGTTTAATGTTTTAAAAATAGCTAATTTTTGAATGAAATATTTTTAAGATTTTTATTTCATAAATAGCGTAACAACCAAAAACAAGATTGAAAACATAAGTAAACAAAATCAAGTCTAAAATTGATTTTTTTTTTTTTTTTATTTATTTTATATGATGGTGAAACTTCAATAAGACACTACAAAAAAATAATATATTTGTAACAGAATTTCGTTCCTAAAGTTCACGTAGCTAACGTAATTTCATTCCTATTTCCGTCTCTAATGTCATTAGTAACGGAAAAAGTAGATTTAGAGACAAAAAAAATATTGTTACAAAAATGATTTTTTCTTGTAGTGAGAATTCAACTCTACTTTTGCGAACATTCATAAATTACAAAGTAAATTACTCTCAAACATATACGAAAAAAATAAAGAAATTAATTACCTTAATGCCAAAATTGAATTGGAAGCCGAGGAGAGCGCCGAGTGGAACACCGATGACATAGTAACACCCAACGTTCACGTACGCCACAAATGCTTGCCATCCACACCCAACCGCGACACCTTTGAATCAAGTTATCCATTGTCATTGTCGTCGTTAAAGCACAAATAACTATTTCACTCAAAATATATATAAATAAATTTTTTTTAAAATACCGAAATAACACACCATATAATTCAATAAGTAGTCGTTTTATTGTAAATTATTGCAAATTTTAATGGCACAATCTAAAATAATTAAATATAGATAGTAATATATAGCTATATTATTATTGAAGAAAAGTCCTAATACTAAATGAAATGTTTGATTTTATATCTATATACATTCAATACTCACTTATAATATACGATTCCTATATTTTTGCTAACAAACAAATATATTTATTTGTATTTAAATTTTTATAAACTAATTATGCATTTACCATTGAAGCTACTAAAACCTTTGAGTTGAATTGTAAAACTATATATATATATATATATTTACTTCTTAATGGTATTATTTGTAATATTGTATAAAATGTGAAAATATTTTTTATTAAAGTAACACTATTTTTATTAAAAAAAAAAAAAAAGACAAATTAATTTAATAAGTATTGTGGAGTTTGGTGGAAATTTGAGAAGTTGGTTTTTTGCAATTAATGATTCGAAGATCTTGTCACCAACCATCCATTAATTAATTAATTACTTAATAAAATATAGTACATGTGATAAGGTGAACTCCTGCTATTTTTTGGTGTTCAATTTTTATTTTTATTTTTTATTTTTTATAATATTCATCCTCTGTGTTATAGATAAAAATATATTATTTTTAAAAATATAATACTCCAAACTTTTATGGATAATTTTAAGAAAGTAAATAATATTTTAATATAATGAAGTATATTATAAAAATATGAATCAAGCCAAACAAAATATCCTTTAGTTCCGTGACAAAAGCAATGAAATGAATAATAATTAATCAATAACTTATGGGCTTGAATTTTAAGATCTCAAGAAAATAAAATATATAAATAATTTGGATTGCGACAGTATATTTTATATTTTATTATTTATTTATATAGTAGTACTGTTTCTGTTCCATAATTTTTATTATTATTATTATTTCATTTGTCCCACACCTCTTTGATTATATTTTTTAAAAAAAAATTAATATATAATTATTTTTATATATTTTTTAATTATTTATTAATTATATTACTTGTCAAATTTAGAATCTATAATAGACAAGACACAAAAGATATGGGTTGACGTGTATGATGGATGAGGTTTTGTGAGAAATAATGCAAAGAAGACAAGAAAAATAAAATAAAATAAATATATAAGAAGGATATGTATATGTATATATTACCAGAGAGAACAGGCTGTATTCCGTTGAGGACGACAGAGCAGGCCAAGAATGGCGTGAGCTCTGAGACAGCCTCTGAAACCACTTCACCCTCCGTGAAGATGTAGCTTATTTCATGGCGGAATATCAGCGTCGCCGCCGCGAATATCACCGCCACCACCAACGACGACGCCGTCGTCACCACCACGCTGAACGCCGCCGACCTCGGGTGTCCGCCGCCGACCTCATTGCTAACCCTTATACTGTAATCGTAATCATTATTATTATTATTATTATGACAACCACAGGGGATTAGAAATGATAAAAGAAATTAGGTATTCTCATATTTTGTAAAAAAAAAACAAAAAACTTCCCGGTCACATTTATTTTTATGTCGTTGTATTTAATATTAAAAATATCATTATATTTGTATACTTTTTTGTACAAATATCTTTCTAGTACACTAATTTTTTCTTAATTTGTACTACGTTTTGATATAATAATTAATATTCAAATATTAACACGCAAAAAGTAAATGAGACCTTTAGAGCCAAACGAACGTAATATAGTATATATATATATATATATGTGGCGGCGGTTACCATGCTGAATTTAAAATTTAGCACTGTGCCGAACAGTATATAGTGTGTTGTTTGACAACACATGGTATTACTAATACACCGTACTGTATATACTAATATAATACACATACATCACGTGAAAAATGAACACATATTATAGTCTTTACATCATATGTTGTCCGACAACACACAATAATTACAGACAACACATTATATATATTAATATAATACAAGTACAGTACATAAACTAACATAGCACACTTGTTATTATAAAAAAAAAAAAAACAACACATACCATTATTATACACATGTGTCGTATATAATAATATTATGTGATGTTTGTACATATAACGTGTGCTAAGTTGAAAAATCAGTATGATGCTGATTTTATATATATATATTACTTCCTCTGTCCTAGTTACTGTATTCTCATTTTTATTTCCGTCTGTCTCACTTTAATTACATATTAAATTTTTTAATTTATAATTTTTTAATTTTAATTAAATTAATTGGTTAATCTAATTTTAATTTTAATTTATTTTTATTATACAATAATTATTTTTATTAATATATTTTTAATTATTTATTAATTATACTGATTTTTAAATTTTCGTTGTTACAATAAACGGGACACCAAAAATTTTAAAAATATTATATTTTGAAAAAATTAAAACCCCACAATCCACATCCCATATGAAATATCAAATGGGGAAAAAGCAAAGTTTAAACAGAACAATCACAGTCGTTTTGTTTTTTTCGAAAACCCGTGTAAGGATACGCCATTGGACGGATGAGCTTAATTTCTTGAAATTTATATATGGAAATTACTCCCTCCGTTCCACATATTATCTCTATATTTTTATTTTTATCTGTCCCATATACCATGTCATTTTTTTTTTTTTTGAAAATAATTACATACTTTAATCTCATTTTAAATTTTTTAATTTTATTTTTTTAAATTTTAATTAAACTAATTAGTTATCTTAATCTTAATTTATAATTATTTATATTATAAAATAATTATTTTCACTAATACATTCTTAATTATCTACTAATTACACTCTTCCTCTTAGAATACTGTATCTACCGTATAGCAGACACAGTATACGGGACGGAGAAAGTATTATTTTTCTGTTTATCTAAAACTATATATATATCTTTATTAGTAAAAGGTAATATGAAAGTATTTTTAATTTTTATGTAAATTATAAATACATTGCATTTTCAATAATTAATAAAATATTAAGTAACAGAAAAAATATTATTTTTCTTTTTATAAATTAGTATATATATATATTGACAAATATACATATTGAATAGCCGCGTTTAACTTTCTACTTGTAACATTAATTTAAGCAAATAAGAACAATTAAGAGGTTTTTTTTATATTGATTTGAATTTTTTATTTAAATAATATTTTAAATAATATGTAATAAAAAATAATATATTTTTTAATAAAAAAAACGTATAAGTTAAATAATAGTAATTTAAAATTTTAAAATAATAATTAAATGCACTAAAAACTTGGTGAGGTATTATTATTATTATTACTATATAATATTATAATTATTATTATTATTATTTGTATATTTTTGTAATAATAAATCAAAATTTTCAAATTAAATATGCAATTATTTTAGGAGGGTCAATAAATTAATGAAGCTAACCTGATGGCAGCATTAAAGCCGACGGAGACCATGAAAACCCATCCGAGAACCGTCCCACTGTCCGTACGCATATTATTAATTTACATTATTAATTAAAACAGAATCAGTCCATTTAAAAAATAAAATAAATAAATAGATAAATAGTAGTATCAAATTTTAAAATATGTCCACATGTAACGACTGTATGACGCTGCGCCATCTTGACCTTTAGATTGAAGGTATTATTATCCTTGTTGCTTTTGAAAATGGATCCTTTCAAATTTTACACTAGATTAAAAAATGATATTTTATTTCTCATCTAAATATTTTTTTATTTTTTTAATAAAAAAATAATATTTTTTAACTTTTTTTTATCCTAAAAATAAAATTTTTATTTTTACTTTTTTTTCAAAAAAAAAATGCGTTTCCGATCGAATGAGCATATGTTTTGATAACGGAGAGAATAATATTTTACTATTAATCAATAAAAATGTATAAGATAAGAAATTTTGACATTTTTATCCTTGACTATGTAAAAAATAAGTGTATGCATAATGATATACTTGTAATTTAAATAAAAAAATATTAGTGTATAATTACTTTTATTAAAATAAAAAATAATAATAATACTTTAAAAAAATCGGACGAAAATGATTAAAAAAAATAATAATAAAGTACAGAGGGATATATAAATAACAAGAAGGGGTTAAATTTAGAATTTTACCAGACTGCGAGGGCGTCCAATGCAATTTCAGGATTGGGCAGCAAACCGGCGACGAGGACGATGACCTGAAAATACCAGGTCTCAAGGCAGAGCATCACCGCCGACGCCGCCGACAGCTTCAGAAATTTCCAGAGGCCGGAGAAGGCCCGCCAGCTGAACCCCCGCCATGTGTCCCGGCACCGCTCCGACGTCACGATATACACAAATTGCGCCACCACTATGACCCACCACGAGAAGCTCAGCACCAGCGCCGCCCCCAGCAGGCCCCACCGGAAAACGTACAACGCCACCCACGTGAGCGCCACGTGCGCCACCAGCGTCACCGCCGATATGTAGGCGCTCGGCTTCACGATGCTCTGCGCCTGCAGAAACTTCTGGATCGCGAAATTCGCCGCGTACGCGAAGATCTGCGGAATCAGGCCGTACACAAACATAGCCGCCGACGCCGCCACCTCCTCCGACTGCCCCAGCGCCACCAGGATCGGCTTCGAAAAGATGTAGATCAGCATCATCGGAATCCCCGTCGCCATTAGCAGCACCGTCGACCTCTGCATATAGATTCCGAGCATGTCGTATTTCTGGGCGCCGTACGCCTGCCCGCATAGGGTTTCGACGGCGCTGCCCATCCCAAGCTACAATTAATTAAATTAAATTAATTATTATTAATTTTTAATTTAATTTTTAATTGAATTGAATTACCATGAGGCCGTAGGTCAAGAGCTGGACGCCATTGTTGCCGAGGGAAGAAGCTGCGAGCTCGAGGTTGCCGAGATGGCCGCAGAAGATTTGAGTGGACATGGAAGTGACGTTATTGAGGAGGTAGACGACGATGGCGGGAGCGGCAAGACGGGATAGGTATCGGAATTCGATTCCGGCGGCTTTCTGGAGGCGGCGCCACCGCGGCATGGTTGTGTGGGTGAGTATCTCTTCAAGTTCATCGCTGACCTCCTCGCCCTGCTGCGGCGGCGGCGGCGGCGGCGCTGCGACGATATTTGATGGCTGCTTGTCTGGTTCTAGCAGAGGTTCTTTCATGGCTGCCGCAGTACTGTTCTTCATTGTTACTATTATAGATATATATATTAATAATTGGTGTTACTATTTTCCAGAAACAAAAGTTGTGAGAGATAAGTAAGTGAATTTGTGTTTGGTCTGTGTTCATGCAATGATTGAGTTTTTAAATTAATAAAGAAATTTAATATTTAATTTGATACTTTAATATTATGTCATTTTTTTTATCATTTACTAAATTTATATATATAATTTATAGTAAATAATTTTATCAATTCATAATATTATTATTATATTTAATTAATAATAATTAGATCGTCAGTCACTTTTTTTCACTTACCTTAATATATATTTTTTGATAAATATACTAAGATAGTCATTATTTTTTGTTTCACTTACTTTATTATATATTTTTGTGAGCCCTTTAATGAATTTTTAATAATATTTTAAATTTATTTTTATTTATTTTATTTTTATATTAAAATATTATTATTTTTTAATTTTTGTATTATGTATTCAAACATTGTGGCATAAATAATTGAGACAAAATATAATATTTTATATATAAAAAATTTATTTAATATATTATTTTTCCAAAAAAAATTACCATCAATAAATAATGACATAAGTTGAAAAATATATTTATGTAAATAGATCAAGAAGTTAGGCTTTGTTTTTTCCTTTTTTTTCTTTTTTTTTTCTGCATGTTATTTTTTAAAAAAATTAATATACTATACATATTTTATTATTTTTATATTATTTATATAAATTTTTATATTTCATATAAAAAAACTTTTTTTCAACAATTCCTGTTAGTTCACATGTTGTACCATTTAGGTCCAGTTGATTGTAGATACATGAATTTTAAATAAAATATAATTAATAAATAATTTAAAAATATATTAATAAAAATAATTATAAATTAAAATTAAATTAGCATATTAATTTAATTAAAATTTAAAATATCTCATTATTTTTAAGAGAGAAAAAAATAAAAGTAAAATGAACGATAATGGACAAATAGTAATTTCACAAAAGAATACTAATCTAAGAAGGAAATCTGTAAAACAAATAATAATTAAAAAAAAAATAAAAATGATAAGCGACAAAAGAGGCAGTAATGAGTGATCCAAATGTGTGGCGTAGCAGAGCAGTGTTCAATTTTGACTTGATATTTAGAGTAGTTATTTATTGGTTGGTTCCCTTTATCTGTCACTTCAATTCAATGTCTGAATAATGTCGGATCACGACTTAGGCGTCATTCTTTATTTTATAAAAAAATAATTAAATAGTTTAATTCAAATAAAAAAATATATATATATAAATAATAAATTTTGTAATATGATTAAAGTGTATAATGAAAAAATAACGAATTACGTGGATGGACAAAAATAGAAAATAAAAACATTATGAGGGAGAGAGGACGAAGCCACAAAGTGAACATGTCTCGAGTCAAGGAGCATGTCGGTGGGCACGTCAAGGATGATCAGGAGGATCATATCCTAAGGTAATTGGACAGTCTGACGTTGCCGAGCACTTCAAGGAAGAGCATGTTCTAAGGTAACTGGACATCCCAAGGAGGAGGAGTATGCTCGACGTTGCTGAAAAGGCCAAGAGGGCCGAGCTTTGTTCGTGAGGGAAAAACCACGTTAAGGACGATCATCGGGCGAAAATCGCACAAGCCGCAACAACGGATGTCCCAGACGGTGTGTGGAGATGCGCAACGGAAGTTGGGTCACACATGGATTATGGCAAAAGACCTCGCTGGCTATTGGTGAGCACCAAATGAATGGTATGCAGGAAAAGGTTCGGCGGAGGCATACCGAGGGTGCAAAAAACAACGTTAGTGCACTCAAGTAGCGTCGCACGGGGGTGTTTGTGACTTGAAGTGGGGGAATTTGTCACGGGCTGACATTCCTGCCCCTGGTTCTCAGCCATAGTCCGTTCTATGTGTGCGAGTCCCTGTCCTGTACGGCCGACTAATGACCCATATCTTGGTGCAGGTACGTGTTCCACATGATTCTCTCATACTGCATGGTATACCCCGGGCGTGTTGCGCACAGGGGACGGCTAGTCTGGGCCTCAGCGCTGGCGTGGCCTAGGCGCCGGGCGTGTCAGCTTCCGGATACGTTACATGTGGTATCAGAGCCCGGCAACCGATTCCGAAATTGAAAGAATTATTTGGTTCGAGTTTGGTAAGACTCGAATCGTGGTAAAAGGCTAAACCCTCAACTCTCTAATTTCAGTATATGTTAATCTTGGTGAATCTTGGTGAAATTGTTGTTAGATAATATGTTGAATTTCTTTGTGTTGGTTGGCTATATGTTTCTTGGTGATTTTTAGATTGATATATAGTCTTGGAATTGTTATTTTCTTGTATTTTTTCCTTGGTGATATTTCTTGGGAATTTTTTGTTCCTTTATTATATTCTTGTTGTGTTTCTTGGGTTATGTTGATAGTCTTTTGAATTTTTTGTGCTAGCCAAATTATTGTAGTATATGCATCTTTAATCTTATTTGTGTGTTATATGCATGCTTTAGTTTTTCTTTGTGAGATAGAATATTTCATGTTAGGTGTTAATCAGAAAATGCCTAAAAAGAATGAATAATTGGAGAATAATCAAGAATAGTTAGGTTTGTGGCATTATGTGATTTCTTGGTATTAATGCATGATTCTTGATTTGTATGCTATGTGATTAGTTGTTTGTTATATCATGTTTTGATTGATTGCTTTGTGATTGTGCTCCCGGGGTTTTCTAAGTGGTAGTGTTCGATCAAACTAGGTGCTTAGTTATTTGTTTTCCATCTAGTCGCTTAGTGTTCTTCTAGGGTTAGCTTTGTTACTAGTTGATGTGTGTTCCTCTAAGTTTCGTCCTAGTTGCTTAGTGTTATTCTAGGTAGGATGTCTGAGTGATTGTGTCTCCGGATAGCTGAGTGATAGTGGTCGATCGATCCAGGTTCTTAGGTTGTGCTTAGCCCATAGAGGTGTGTGCCAGAGCCGTAGTGCTTAAAGTTTTCTTTGTGTCTAGAGCTTAGTTTGTTCTCTAGTAGATGTCAAATAAGGTGGAGCTGCTATTATGTGTTTCTATATTTTTTTTGTATTCGGCATGTGTTTGCTTTCCTTTGTGTGTATGCATGTATGTTGCTTGATTGTGTAGTTTTTTGGATGAACTATTTGCTAGGTTGCTATGTGATCTATCTAGATACATGTTAGGATCTATGTGTTCTATGTGTGGTATATTTTGTCTGTATTAACGTTTATTCGTAAATACAGCGAGGGACAAAAGACTATGATGAAAGCCATTGGTGCTAGGTAAGTCTATATCTAGTAAATACGTATTTGGGATTTGGTTAAATCATGACCAGAATAGGTGGAGATTGTTGGGAATTTTGGCCGTTCGAAGCCTAACCCAACAAGTCCCTCGATAAATAATTAGTTGCCCCACTCTGTAACCCGACCCACCGGATCTGTCCAAACCCTTTAACCCAAGTCCACTTACCCAAACCCATCTTACACTAAACACAATTAGTTAAGTTGTTGATTTTGTTATAATTGTAAGTGAGTTGGTTATAGTAAGTTGTGGGTTTGTTATAGGGTTAGTTTTGGGGGTTAAGAGAGGTGATTTTTTAAAAGGGTTTTTTTGGAAGATGTTGGTGGTGAGGAAAAAGATACATCAGAAATCGAGAGTTAGAGCGTTTGGAGCATGGGAGAGAGAGAGAGCTTTCCGGTGAGTTCCGACGAGATTTATGAGTGCCGATTTCGGTGGGCGTCAAGGCTTGGAGTGACGAGCCGACCTCCAACCTTGAGGCTTAATTACCATAGGTCATCGCGCACCATGGGGCTGAGCCGAAAACCACTGTCCCTTTGCTAGGTGTGATGATCGGAGGAAAGATCGGGTGAAAGAAGGAATCGCCGGACCTATTCGTCGTCGTTCGCTGGAGAAGACTGGAGGAGCAGTCGTTGGTCGGAGCCGCCGTTATTCGGTCCATCAGAAGCGCGGGTCTGTTCCGGTGAAGATTGTGTCGCCGCTGTTGTCCTGCTGCATGGAGTCGTCGATGCTGAACCGGACCGAGTCGTCATAGTCCAAGCCGTTCCTAGTCTACCGGTGGAGTTATCGGCGGAATAGAATTTGGAATTGTTGTCGGTGGCTTCAATTTCGTCTCGCGGATGAATTTCAGAAATAAAATTGGGAAGTTTGCTTTGTTTTCTTTAATTCATTCAAGGCACTGTTTGTTTGTGTTACTTTGATTTCCATCTAGATTTATAGCCTTAGCATTAGCGTTAATTCATTTCGATTTTGGTAAAGTTTAATTTGAGTTTTATTCGAATTTTGCTTCCGCTAATTCATTGTCGTATTGTATACAAGGTTTGTTCAATAAACCCAAAAGATCCGGGAATAAATTCACAGCAGTCGTATTGTATAAAGTTCACTTAACTCTATCCCTAGCAAGTTGATTTTGATGTTGATGTTACCTCATTAGCTTATAATGTGTTTGAATCATTAGATGGTAATGAACCAAAGTCATATAGTGAGACTATGAAATCAAAACATAAAAATGAGTGGATTAGTGGTATGAATGAAAAAATGAAATCATTAAAGGATAATAATACTTGGATTTTGGTGCCAAAGTTAGCCAATAGTTTTGTTGTTGATTGTAAATGGCTTTACAAAGTAAAACAAGATGAAAATAGAGTTAGATTTAAAGCAAGATTAGTTGTTAAGGGGTTTACTAAAAAAGAAAGAATAGATTACAATGAAATTTTTGCTCATGTTGTTAAATATTCTACTATAAGGTTCATGCTTGCTTTAGTTGCCTACTTTAATTGAGAATTGAAACAATTAGATGTAAAAACTGCATTTTTACATGGTGATTTGTATGAAAGAATTTACATGAAACAGCCGAAAGGCTTCTTTGATAAAAATAATCCCAATCATGTGTGTCTTTTAAAGAAATCCCTTTATGGACTAAAACAGTCCCCTAGGCAATGGAATATAAAATTTGATGAATGCATGAAATCTTTGGAATTTAATAGAAGCAATTTTGACCATTGTTTGTATTTTAAAATAGCATGTAAGTATCCTATATTCTTGCTGTTACATGTTGATGATATGTTGATTATGAGTCCTAGTTTGGAAACTATTAATCATGTGAAGGACTGTTTAAGCAAGAAACTTGATATGAAATACTTAGGGGATGCGAAAGTAATTTTTGGCATGAATATACTTAGGAATAGAAAAAATAATATGTTGTTTTTAAATCAGTCTTCATACATTAAGAAAGTTTTGAACAGATTTTGCATAACTGATGCTAAGCCCTCTTTTGTCCCCCTTGCTTCTAATTTCATTTTATCTAAAGATCAATGCCCAAAATCTGAAAATGATGTGAAATACATGATGAATGTTCCTTGTACTAGTGCTGTAGGTTCTATTATGTACTTGATGGTGTGCACTAGGCCTGATTTATTCTATTAGTTGTTTGAGTAGATATGTGGCTAATCCTGGTGTAGAACATTGAAATGCTTTAAAATGTGTGTTTAAATATTTGGTTGATACTATTGATATTGGTTTAGTATTTGGTAAACACATTTGTAAGATAAAACTAAATGGCTATGTGGATTCCAATTATGCGAATGATAGAGATTCTAGAAATTCAACTACATTATATATCTTTTTTTTTTGTGGTTCTTGTGTTAGTTGGAAATCCCAACTGCAGCATATAGTTGCTCTTTCTACGACATAATCTAAATATGTGGTCATAACTGAAACTTTAAATGAAGGTATGTGGTTAAAAGGTTTGTTAAATGAATAGACTACTTGAAAAATGAAGTAATAATTTTTTCAGATAGTCAATCCGGAATCCAGCTTTGTAAAAATCCAGTTTTTCATGACCGAACCAAACATATAGATGTTAGGTTTCATTTTATTCGTGATATAGTGTCTAAGGGTTTTTTAAAACTAGAAAAAATACCTTATGAATATAATCCTGCGGACATGGGAACTAAAGTTTTGTCAATAACAAAATTCAATTTGTGTAAGAAAACAGTGTATATAGATACTTTTGATTAGGAGAATCTTTGAAACTCAAAAACTTGTATCTTTTGTTTAATCATTCTGTTTTCTGCTTGTTGTATCTGTTTATGTAGCTATTTTTGTGGTTGTTTGTTTAGTTGTTAAAATTTGTGAATATTAACCGTAATAATAAGTCCGCAGGTTAAAAGACTGAAGTCGTTGGAGCTCGGACAGTGATGACACCCACATCTTAAAGCACATTCTTCATGCCCAAAAAATGTGGAGATTTGTGGAGTTTTGGGTCAATGAAAAAGAGACCCAATACAAATACAACCGACCCGCCCATTTGAAGCTCGGATCCGCAATCCACTGCCTGACCCAATCTCTGTGAGACCCGTCGGTTTATGGGTCTGAACCGGTTTGGACCGCTGAACCGGTCTGGTCTGTTCTGCTTTTTATATATTGTTGATCCCTTTGAACCGGGTTCAATTCATTCATTGAGATACAGAACAGACAAGAACAGATCACGATTCCTCTCTTCCAGCCCTAGGCGATTCCTTCAACGTCGCCTCCGTTCTTCGGCGATTTTGTCCGGCGAGTTGGGAAACTCTCCCTCTCCTTCGACGTGCACCTTCTCCTTTGGTGTTTCTACAGTTTGATTTAATCGATTTGTGTCTGTATTCTTGTCTCGCGATGTATATGTTGTTCGCAGTGTAATAGGCTTGAAATCGTTGTGTTTCCGTAGATTATGGTTCGAGTTTGTGTGTTAGTTGCGATTCCGTGGCGAGTCTTTGTGGTTTGGGTCTTGGATGTATATTCGATGTCGATTTGTTGATATGTGAGTAAAACTGAGTCCGAGTAGATGGCTTCCGTTAATAATAAAAGTTTCTTTAAGTTTTTCGTTAGATTCGGGATATTCTTATGTGAATATATATTGTTGATTTTGGATTAGTAATAACAAAAACAATACTATTTTATTGATCAGTGAAAGTATATAAGAGGTTTTGACATTTTTGTTATTTTGATTTTACGTAAAAAGTAATTGTACGTGAATAATATATTTATAATTTAAATAAAAGTTAAAAGTATTTTGATTTTAGTATATAATTATTTTTATTAAAAAATAAAATGAATGCTTTTGAATAGAATGAATGAAAATAGTAAACAAATATTTTGAATCGGAACATATGAAGTAGTTGAATTAATATATATATTGAGTAGATAGAATATTTATTGTGTAAATTTGTATATATATATATATATTTTAGAACTCATCTTCTTCGCATTTATGAATAATTTTTAGTATCATCTTATTTTATTGGTGATTTTTTACGAATTATTTTGATTTATTTTTAGAAAAAATTATTTAGAATTATCCTCTCTGTATATTCAATTTGCTCATATACTTCGTACTCAATTCTCACATATTAAAGTCCTGTATACTAATAATATTTGTAATTATAATGAATTGTCCTTTTTAGAGTTTCTTTGTAATAGTATACTATTGTCCAACATTTTTATCTTTATATGTTTCAACAAAATATGAGGACAAAACGCAAATATCGTTACATTCTTGATATTGTTTGTATTATTCTTTTCTCTATTAATTGTCTTAATCACTTTTGAGGGATGAACTTTTCCTGCTATTTACACTATTAATAGATTACCATTATATGTTTTTCATTATATCAGTCTCTTCAAACGATTATATAGTCGGTTCCTTAATTACAGTATATTATACGTGAGCAGACAAAACTACAACCTAAAATTTGTTAATGTTGTTTTTTAGAATATGGGGGTAAAACACAAAATATTTTAAGCGTTGGGATCCTATCATAATATCTATATTAGGTTATGTATCGCACATTATGTCAAGTTTTTTGAACACACTATTTTTTTTTCATTATCCAAATTTATCGTATTGTTTAGGATGTGTTTGTTTGGGGTTTGAATTTTGAATTGAGATTTGAATAATAAAAATTTTGAATTGTAATAGTTGTATGATGTGATATAAATAAGTGTTAGAAGTGATATTTTGAATGTAAATTTATAATATAAAAAATAAAAAATAAGAGTTTGATTTGATATTTTTGGGGAAAAAAAATTGATGAATAGTAGAATTTTATATTAGTCTTTTGTTCCTATGTTATTTGCATAACAAGATAAAAATAGATATTTATCATACTCCCTCCGTCCCGTTTCATTGAAAGGTTGTCATTTTCTATTTTCGTTCGTCCCAAAACAAAGTTATCATTCCCTAATTTAGTAATTGTACTATTTACCTAACATAATAAATACCCTTCCAACTTACAATATATTACACAAATACCATGACTTTTATATTACATTATACTAATAGGGATATTTTTGTCTTTTCTACTACAATCTAATATTAATACTAATATTTAAAAATCTACGTGCAAAAAGCAAACGCTACTCTTTCACCGGGACCGGGACGGAGGGAGTACTCTCTTTTGAAAATAGTAATACTCCCTCCATCCCATAACAAAGTATCCATTTTTCTATTTTAGTCCGTCCTATAACAAAATATCAATTTCCTTTTTTAAGTAATCATACTATCTACCTAACATTACAAATACTCTTACAACTTACAATATATTACACAAATGTCATTACCTTTGTATCACACATACTAACAAGGTTATTTTAGTCGTTTATATTTTATTTCTACTATATTCCAATATAATACTAATATTTCTAAAACTACGTCCAAAAAGCAAATGAATATTTTTTTTTGGGCAGAAGGAGTATTATGATAATGTAAAAATAATCATTAATATATTTAACCAGGGTTTTACTTGGAAAATATTGCATTAAATGGGTTTTTGAAAAAAATGTTATATTAAGGGTGTGTTTGTTTGGGGGTTTGGATTTTGGATTGGGATTTGAATAGTAAAAATTTTGAATTTGAATAGTTGTATGATGTGATATAAATAGGTATTGATGTGATGTTTTGAATGTAAAATTGATTTTTAGTATAATATAAAAAATAAAAAATAGGTGTTTGATTTGATGTTTTTGGGGGAAAAAATAGGATGAATAGTGGAAATCCAAATAAATCCCTCAAACAAACACACCCTAAATATACAAGTTTTTTTGGTCCACTTAAGGGTGTGTTTGTTCCGAAATTGAATTTTAAATATACTATTCGTCCCATTTTTTTTTCCCAAAAACATCAAATCAAACACTTATTTTTCATTTTTTACATTATACTAAAAAATCAATTTTACATTCAAAATATCACATCAATACCTATTTATATATTTATATCATACAACTATTCAAATTCAAAATATTTACTATTCAAATCCCAACTCAAAATCCAAACCCCCAAACAAACACTAGAATTTATTTATGTTTTTTTTTTTCACAAAAAATAAATATATTTATAAGAAATAGCTCTTATATTCTTTAATTTTTACTTATTCAATATTACATTGATTTATACAAATACTACAACTACTACTACACACACAATCTATTGCAGAAGAAGTATTTTCTATTTTTTCAAAACTATTCTAAAATACATTTTAGTAAACTCTATGGCACTATTTAGTGTAATTTTTATTATTTTTTTTAAAAAAATTACCGTATATCATTCATTATAAAAATATATATTGTTTTCTCTTGTAAAATATCAAATAACTATTAAAAAAAAACCAAAATCTAAAAAAAGATAACCAAGCAAACACATTCAGTGCCTGTTCTAAGTCTAATTTTGGTTGCGTATTATTCGTTATTTTTTCTCTTCGAAACTATCAAATTAAACATATTAATTCACTTTCACAGAACATGGCATTATTCTCAATCAAGATATATTATTCATCTCGCAAAATATTTAAAAAATACTAATAAAAATAAATGTTCTAATAAAACAAACCAACTCCTATCAAATGATATTTCTTTTGTCATTTCTCTTCCATTCAAACTATCTATGGGTAAATCAAGGGTACTTACAGTTGGTCTCCTCAGTGCAGCTACCACCACCACCAGCCACTATGTTCCGGCCAACTCGAATACCATCTCCGATCACCACCGGCCTTCGACTGATTTTTAAAGGAAAAAAAGAACTAAAATCAGTACCAAATAATCTTCTCCTTCTAAACTAGCCAAAAATTCTTGTTAGTAAGTCCAACTACAGCTCCCTCTAAGCATGTTTACTGTAAATAATTAAAATGGTAAAAATACACATACTACCCATGAGTATAGCCGATGAGAAAATCAATTCCAGGACAAAATTATCAAGCAATTCAGTAAATTTAGAATTGTAACATCATCTAACAAAATGAAGACTGCACTTTAACTTAAACAAGTCGAATCGCAGGCAGACAATATATTGTAACATATTGGGCAGTAGAAGTGCACATTTCTTGATTGACTCCAAATACCACACACATTTCTGCTCACCGAGCATCGATCTATTCACTAGTATTTTGTTGGCAGTGTTATGGCATATTATGCAACAATTAAAATATGATAGCCAAGAGTCTGCTTCAATGGCAAAAACAGCTATGCCTAGTTTTCTACATTTCCCACATTTAGTTACTTCATTGAGTATCGTTTCCTGACTAAAAAGACAACCGCCAACATTGTTCAAGAGGGTTTCATTCTGTTTTGTGCTACTGTTCGAAACTGAGGACGACTAATTAGATAGACTATACCATGATGTAAATGAATTTCAGTAGATTGATTCCGTGTTTTTTTTGCCATAAAGGATGAAGTTCACGCTAATATCATCAGAAAGAAACCACAGTCCTTTCAGGGGATCGTAGACAAAGCCAGCCATCTCTTGGACCTGGAAAGTATAATAAAAGCATAAGTTATAATATCTCCAATGGCCGGATGGGATAGCTAATTGCAAGATGTAGCAAGGATTTATTTCTGACTTACAGAAATAGAAGCACGCTGAAGAATAAGGACTAGTTCCTCAGGTGTGAGAAAGCTTGACCATTCATGTGTGCCTTTTGGGAGCTGAAAGTTTTTAGTGTCAAGAAAGTTCAAAAAATTATGCTGTGTCATTAGATTTGTATTTTATTAAAATTTCAAAAACTACCAAATAACAAGAAAACTTCCAAGTCATTCATTCATGTAACACAAGATTTTATTAACATGCACGTAACATGTATGAATTAATTTTCAAACTACTAGCAAGACACGATTTATTGTGAAGTAAATCTGTAAGCAGTAATGTCATAATGGGGTGAGTTAAGAAATTGTTAAAGTGGATATAACTATGTCTTTCTATAGGATTTATCTAAGTTAAGTAATAGGTCACACTTTTTAAGAAACTTCGAGGAAGGCATGGAAATATTGTCTGGTTGAACTAGAAAAAGTTATGGATGAGTACAAAGCACATCAAGATCAGGAATTCCTTGGAAGATCAAAGAAATGACAGCAAATAATTAAATAAATAAATAGAAACAGAAAAATAAATGTTGTCCGAAGACAGAGATCACAAACAAACAAGTTTTAATCAAGACATGCCCACATATACTCAATCAATATAGTAAAGTAAGCCTACCCAATTTAAGACATATTCTGCAATGACAATGGCAGTCGCATATGCTTTCATGGAGCGATTAATTGTTGAGATTAAAACAGCTCCACCACTGCTGGTCAATGCTGACAAGGATTTGCAGAACTCAGCTGGATTAGACACATGCTCGATTACCTAAGGAAAATGCAAAGTTTCAAATTTAACCAGCAATTAGCAAAAAAAAAAAAGAAAGGAACATGATTTAAGTTGAATACGTCGCTCATCACATAACCTATTAGCCATGAGGGCACTCGGTTGAAACATTATAATTAAGCAATTAGAATAGACTCGTTAAATATTAAATTTTAGGTATTCACATGCAAAAACTTGTCATTTAAATAAAAACTAGCATACCTCTAGTGCAATTACAGCATCAAATTTCTTTTGTTCCTCCACCAATTTTTCTGCTCATCAGGGGAAAGTTAGATCAGTTTACAAACAAATGCTCAGGCTTTCTAAGTAAATGGTCTCCGTAATGCAGCTACAGATACATAGATTAATAATCAGCTAGAAATCATAACAAGAGAACATTCGAAAATAAACAATGAAATAACAACAGCACATCAATATACACCATGCCATCAAACAATAACAACTTAACAGATGAAATGACAGGTATCTGGAAAACAAATTTATTAAGCATCAATCTACACAGTCCAACACTCCGACCCTAAAAACAAAATGGGAAACTAAAAGAAACATACATGTATATGAATTGCGATAAAAGGATGCAGGCTAAAGGCAGCAGATTCCATTTTAGGAAAACAAAAATAAACAAAAAGAATGCATGAACAAGGGCAACAAATGACAAAATATCGAAGACAAGAAATTAACACATGCAGGTTGAGCTTTAACTTAAGTGCATAGAATAAAATAAATTGCGGTAAATACAATGAATAATTTTGACCTGATTACAGCATGAGTTCTAACAAATTATAACGAGTGGTGAAATAAGGAATATACAGATTAGAAAGTAAAATAAGTAATAAAATCAATCAATAGGCAACAAATAAGAATTATATTTATACCAGCTGTTGTGCAACAATAATTGATTGATGAAGTTACTGGATCCATATTCTGCGAAAGATGAAACAATCACTGCTACAAACGGAAAATAGTAAAACACTCAAACAAATGAACCTCCACAATAGTGGGTCTCAAGTAGGAGCATGAGAATGAATCTTCAGAAAGAAAATCAAGAAAATGAGAAGTTTGTTTATGTTCCCCCTAACCCAAAAACTACTACACCAAATTCCTTTTCCCAGTTAAATGGGATGCAAATTCTCTCTATCTAACATAAAACTTTTTAACTAATTAGTTATTACTCATATGGCAATAAGTTCAAAAATGTACCATATGTCACTGATGTAATTAAAACAAATGCATTATAACATACAAAGAGTGTCATGTCTTCATTTTATGTGCTTGAGGGCAAATTGGATCCTACTTTTATCCATCTGCAGTTAGACATACCGCATGAAGCTGTGCAATCTTGATATTCTTTTCCACAGCATCAATGCCCATAACTGTAGCACCCATACGAGCCAAAGGCTGAAGTAACCCCAGAAAAATGAAGATCAGAGACAAGAATTAAATATGTAAAAGTTATACCAGATAACTCCTACAATAATAAAATGAAGATCAAAGTATAAAATCTCTTAACATCATAATTATGCCAAGTTCAAGTATCAACAAAAGACAACGGTGCAAACCTCAGATAATATGCCTCCTCCACAGCCTACATCCACAAATTTCAAACCTTCAAATGGCCTGGCACAATGTGGATCCTTTCTGAAACACATAACATTCATCCATGTGTATAAGAATACAGCGTAGAAATATAGATACTTGACACCTCTTCGCATCTACTCTGAAAATACTTACGTAGAAGTAGGTTTAATAAAGGTGGGTAGAAAAATTGACTATGGTAACAAAATTTAGCAATATTTAACATTACTGCTTCTTTAGGCAGCTCAAGGATATATAAAATTACTGAAGCTCCACTTAGAGACAATTTGCTTATTATAAATGATCCCTTCATTCAAAATGAAGCTTGAAGCATCTATCCTGGAGCGAATGGATCAATTAACTAAGTTAATCAGTTTATTAGAATAGTAGAATCATGCCATACTTTTCTAGAAATCAGTCGGTTAGTGAATAACATGTTCTGTAAGCCCTAACGTTACTCAAAAGCTTCTCTCAGCTTTGGGCTCCCAAGATTCAACTTGAAATTATTACTACGAGGTTCCCAAGTTGAAGCTAGTTAGCAAAATTAGTGATTTCTTCGCTAGAATGAAGTCATGAACAAAATTTCATCCGTTTTCCAAACTGGCAGAACATTCCAATCCCACTCATAAATAAAATTTCTAAAACACTACAAAAATTACCCAAAATGCCGGCACAAAGTGGACCTAATAAAAGCCAGACGCGTCGGATTCATCGCATGCAACGGCTTAAACGGCCCTTCCGCATCCCACCTTACAAAAATTCAAATGCCAAGAGTTAAAAATAATCAAAATCAACAATAATATTACAATAGTTCAGGACAAAAGTTCAAAATAATAAGAACTGTAAAAAAAAAATGTACCAGGTCTCGGCGATGGCGGCGAATTTTCTTAGCTCGAGTTCATTCAGCGAGGTATTTGGACCCAAATTGGATGGTGGCGGAGATGGGGCAGCAGGCGGAGGTGGTGGTGGTGAGTGAGAAACATCTGAGAATCGACTTTGGGTTTGGAGTTGTTGCAGAGAATTGGTACAGGTAGCAGGGTGGGCGATGATTCGGAGTCGGTTTATGAGATGCCTAGAAATCATGATCGGAAGCAGTCGAAGTAGTCAGACTGAACAGTTCTAATTTCTAAAGAAGAAGGCTATGAACGCTCCTTTGTGGGCCGGGCTTACTCCAAAGGCACTCTAACTTTTAGGGACCGGAAAGGAATTTGATTTTATATAATTTTGGTAAGCTGTTTTTTAGTCTCCTAATTGGACTTCTGTACGTATTATTTTAGTCCCGTAATTGAAGTATGCCGCAAACTATAGTCTCGTAAGTGAAAAATTTTCAATGTTTTAGTCCTCCGGCGCTGGAAATGCCCGCATAGTTCGGCGAAAGCCACAAAAATGGTTGGCGTCATTGAAATTTAACAAATATGAATAGAGAAAGTTACGGGGTGGGTAAATAAATACTTGTCATCCAAATTTATTCTCACTTTTTTTTAAGTATCATTCAATTTTATTCCCCTTTTTTTTAAATAAAAAAATACTTACTTTTTTTTTATTTTTTTTATCCAAAAAAATAAATATTTCTATTTTTACCTATTTTTTAAAAAACTCAAAGTAAATAATAACAGTAAGAAAGGACAATGGCCTTTTTTGTCTTCTTCTTTATGTTCTTTGGTAGAACAAGGAAAGCGTAGAATATCTCTAGTGCTTCTATGTATGTATGTATTTTAAATTTTGATATATTTAAAATGAAATACTTGGTAGACAAAATATTTTTATATTAAAAAAAATATTGAATATATTTATAGGGTAAATTCGAGAGATTGTTTACAAATATAGTTTGTGAAGTTGTGATTTGAATTTTGTTTAAACATTATTTTTATTTAATGTATTGTAAAATAAAATAATTTTATATATGTACCATATTGTTTTTAGTGTACAATAAATTTTTTTATTTAATATCCCACCACAATGATCTATTTTATTTTTTCCGTTTTATAACAAATAACTTATTTTTTTTAATTATCTTTTATAAATTTATTGATTTCAAATATAATTAATAAATTTAAATTAATTAATTAATTATATTTTTAACATTTTACAAGTTTAAAATTTTTTCATTTCTATCTATTTTTAATAAATAAATATTATATATATTTAAAACTCCTTTTTTTTTATTTATTTGTATCATATACTATTTTATTATTTAAAGAATAATATATATATTATACATATTTTATTGAGATATAATGTTAAAAATATTTAAACACATATTAAATTTCTTTTAATTATATATATAAATTCATATTTTTAAAATACCAACAATACTAATAATATAAAAAATAATGAAATAATATTACCTCTGTCCCGCGACAAAAGTATTATTTATTTTTTTCACATAAATTTTTTAATATTAATATTATATTAGTTTGTAATAAAAAAATAATAATAATAAATTAGATAAGTAATACAATTATTAAATTATAAAATGATACACAAGTATTTAATTTATTATTGTAATTTACTATTGTTTAAATAACTGTGCTCAGATCAAATGAGTCATAACTATATTTTTTAATTTGATCATTTTAAAAGACGTTTAATAGTACGAAATTAAATCCAACCGCAGTCAAATTTCATGGTACCAATTTATCTTGTTACCTAGCTGCTGTAAATTTTATTCATTGTTCCCAGCATTGTACGACAGACAAACGCCAAATATATATTCCTTTAGTCTTACTCCTATCGTCTTTTAACGATTTTTTTTTTTCGTCCGTCTCATAAAAAAAAATATATTTTTTTTAATAAATGGACTATCTATCTAACGTTACAAATACCCTTCCAATTTACAATATATTATACAAATGTCATTACTTTTATATCATATAATACTAACAAAGACAATTTAGTTTTTTTACATTTACGTTTACTATATTCCAATATAATACTAATATTTTCAAAACTTCGTGTAAAAAGTAAATGAATATATATGAGACCGAGGGAGTATAAAATTGGCAGTTTTTATTTTAATACTCATGTTCCACATAATTTGTTTTATTTTTTATTTTTATTTATTTTATATTATTTTTATTTTTAATAAACTTATTAAATTTAAATATATTTAAAATTTAACACTCTTTTATTTTTTATTTTTTAATAAATAAATATTTGTATCTATATTTAATTTTTTTTATATAAAATTAATTTATATTAATTTAAATAAATATATATACTTTTAACTATTTGTATAATATAAAATTTTATTTCATACAAAATACTCCTTTCGTCCCACGTAACGTGTCTGCTACACTGTAGAGACGGTATTTTAGGAGGGATATAATTAGTAGATAATTAAAAATGTATTCGTGAAAATAATTATTCTATAATATAAATAATTATAAATTAATATTAAGATAATTAATTTAATTAAATTTAAAATGAGATTAAAGTGTGTAATTATTTGCCGAAAAGAAGAATGACATGAAATATAGGACAGATAAAAACAGGAACGTTGACATGATATATGAGACGAATGAAATAATATTTTTATGGTATACATTTTATTGAAGTACAATATTTAAAATATTTAAATATAATATATTAAATTTATTTAAAAACTACTAATATAATTGATTATATAAAAAAATAATATGATAAATAATGAATCACTAATGAAAAAGGTGAATTCTTTATTGACTAAGAATTATATTTCTTCTATCTTAAATAAATTGTTTAGATTACCGGAGATATAATAATTTAAATAAAATATAATTAATAATTAATTAAAAAATGTATTTATAAAAATAAGAAATTATAAATTTAAATTTAAATATTTAAATAATTTAAATAATTTTTTTTTTAAAAAAAAAATAGCACATACCATAGAAGTGGGGTTAAATTTGGAAAGATTTTGAATTTAGTAGGCATTAAGTGAAGTAGGACCCATTGCCTGCTTCATTATAAGTGTCCTTTGAATCAGTTCAGGTGTCTTGTTTAATCACAAACCCCAATCCATGCACTATTTATTTATTTATTATTAAATCCCTTTTATTTCCAGTAATTAGTCACTCATGATATGATATATTCTTCCTAGAAGGGCAATGGGGCGGGTTCGGGACGGGTTCTGCAGGCCCCGAGATCCGCGCCGTTAGAAAATATTAGATACCGAGACCCGCCTCGCCCCGTTTTCACTCGGCCTCAGGTCCCGCCCCAAACCCTTCGGGTTCGAGGCCAATTCGACAAATCCGTTTTTTTTAAATATATACTAATAAATATTTTTTTTAACAATCGAATACTAAAACAAATAGTATTAAAAGCAAAAAAAAATCTAAAAACAATCAAATATTGATCCATAAAAATAAAATAAATAAATAAATAATATATTTTTATTATATAAATATACATATATTAGGTATAATAATTTTAAAAAATTATTTGGAATAGACGAGTAATTTAATTTTATATTTAAAATTATTTAAGTAAATAAATAATATATTTTATTATATAAATGTACATATACATTAGTTATAATATTTTTAAAAAATATCCGGGTTCCGGTCCGGATCCGGATTGGGGCGAATTTTTAGTAAAACCCGTAATCCGCCCCGAAGCTGGCCGGGTTTAAAATTTTAAATTCACAACATGCCCCGAAACATATTATTTAGACCCGAACTCGCCCCATTAAGAACGGATCCGGGGCAAATCCGGGGCTAACCCGCCCCATAGGACATCCCTAAAATTTCTTCCCACGAAAAACAAAAAAGAAATTGTTCCTATGTTAAACAGTCATTTGATTTTGAAATTTTGTACCACAAAGTGTAGGTTTTTATTTATTTCGTACTATTTATTTTTTAAAAAATATTATATTAAATACATTTTTTTTCTATAAATATTAAATTAAATATTAATTATTTATTTATTATTATTTTTTTAAATTTTTAAATTTTCAAAAATTTCTAAAAATTCCTATCTAAACAAAGCCGTAGTTAGTGGGTTTCAGACATTCTATTGTAGAGAGAGGCAAATTTTAGTTTTTTTTGTTTATATAATAAAATTTGGAATTTTGGTAATATTTTTTCCTATATATTTTATAAAATATAGATTAATAGTAAAATATTTTTGGTTTTTACTTAATATATCATTTATTTTATATTTTACAAATGAACAAAATTTGTGCTAATTCCTTTTGTATTTTACAAAGAAATTAAACACAAATCTAAATGACAGAGATAGTACATAAAATTTAAATATTTTCACTTATTAATAAAATATTATTACTTTTTTATATTTATTATAAAATTTCAAAAAACCCCTTCAATTACAATAGAGGAAGTATATTTTTCCTTCAACAAAATATCACAGCAAGTATTAATTTTTAAAATTTTAAAAATTTTAAACCCTCAAAACTCTTTTATTTAAACAAAAGCATTAAGTCTTGACTCTAACAGGGATCATTTGTTGGCATCAGATACTGTAACTAAATACTATCCACTATTGGGACAGACAGAAACGACAATATGGACATAGTATATGAGACGAAGGGAGTAAAATTTAAATCATTTCAAATTAATTTAATAAATTACTACCAAACAAACCCTAATGTAAGGAAGGAATTCAACAATGAGTACCCTTGAAGTTAAATTAAAATACAAACACAAACACAAATCAAATCAAATCAAATCAAATCAATCTTTTTTTTTTTTTTTTATTATTATTATTTTTAATAGAATATAATTACAATAGTAACACTACAGAAGTGTGTGATAAAAAAATCAAATAAACCATAGCAGCAGCAATGTCGACCCAAGTCGAGGACTTTAACGTAACTTCAGATGTCTCCAAACCGGACATAACATTCCCACAAACGCCGACCCCAACATCGACGCCGTCCGCCGCCGCCGCCGGGCTCAGGCACAGCCCTTCATTACCACTCAGGTCCAAATTCCTGCCCAGCCTTTTAAAAAAACTCGAATTGAAAGGGACAGCACCATCCAGGGAGTTCCTGCTCAAATTCAGGTGAAAAATCAGCGACAGGCTGGCAAATCCGGCCGGAATCCCGCCGGAAAGTCGATTATTCTGCAGCGACAGTGTGCTTAAATTCTTCAGTTCTGAATACGCCGGAGGAATCGTTCCAGAGTAGCCGGAATTCGAAAGCCTGATTTCTTGCAGCCTCTTCAGCTGCCCTAAAACCTCAGGTAAAGACACAAACATCGGATTGTCGTCCATGATGAAGTACTGCAAGTTCTTCAATCCCGACAGCCCGCCGGGGAATTCGCCGCTGAATTTGTTGTTGCTCAAAGCCAAGAAGGCCAAAGAATTCAGGTGCTGAAAGGTCGCCGGAATTCTTCCGGTGAGGTAATTGGAGCTGAGATCGATCTTCTGGAGCAATTCCAGCCGTCCGATGGAAGAAGGGATGGGACCAACGAGGTTGTTGTAGCTTAAATCCAGGCCGACAAGGCTGACGAGGTTTCCAACCTCGAATGGGATCGAACCCGTCAGGAGATTATAGCTCAAATCAAGATGCACAAGCGAGGTGAGGCTGAAAACCCCGACAGGGACTGAACCTGTCAAGCTGTTTTGCGACAAGGTAACAATTTGAAGGGCTTTCATGGCGGAAATCCGAGGAGGGATTTCTCCAATTAGGGCAGGATTCGCCCTAAGACTAAGCTGCTGGAGAGGGGAATTAAATTGGGGGTTTTCCAAGGGCACTGAAATTCTTGTCGGGGAATGATTGAAGCACTGGGAAATGAAAATCGATTCGAGGTTTGGGAGCTGGAAAATCTCAGGAGGGAAAGTGGCTGAGTTCTTGCACGATGGGTTGGGTGGGGTGCCTAAATCGAGCCTGTAGACATGGAAATGGCTGCTGCCCCCGATAATTCCAGTAGGACTGTTCTTGCACTGAATTCCAGGCCAGGATGAGCCAGGCAGACAAGGGTTTGGGTACGAGGTTCTCCAGTTCTGGTCCGAGGAAAGGGCTTCCATTACCCTGAACAAGGTTTCCAATTCTTGAGGATCCATGGCGGGGCTCACTGCAAGAGAGTGTTGAAGGGAGAAGGACATTGTTGAAATCAGGAGAAATTGGATCAGTGAGGATGGGGAAGAAGAGAGTACCATTTCGAACCCTAGAAATGTTTTGAGGTTTGAGGTGTGGTGGAGCAAGTTTGGATTGATCTTGTGTTTTTAATTAAGGATTCATGTCATGGAGTAATATGAAGAAAGAAATGAAATGAAATAATAATATGAAATGAGATGGGAAGTAGAAGTACAAGTAGAGACAAAGATTTGATTGATATGATGGGTGAAGGGTAAAGACTTAAAAGAGAAGAGAAAAAGAGGAAAGAGTTGTGATGAAAGGGGGCATGCATGTTTCATATGATCAGACTGTCAATGGCAATGGAAACATTAATCAATATAGTAGTAAATGACCTGATATATATATATATGTATATAATGACGAAATATCAACAAATTTACACCAAATTTTTACTTCAAAAATATCATATCAAATATCAAATTTTTATTTTCTATATTATATTATAAATCAATTTTACATTTCAAAAATCACATCAATACTTATTTATATCATATCATATAACTATTCAAATTCAAATTTTTTACTATTCAAATCTCAATTTCAATCTCAATTTATTTATTTATTTATTTTTAAACTGCGGAGAACTGCGGTGGATACTCTCTAAGTAATTTGTGGATAAATTTTCGATCGAATTTAGTAACTTGTAAACTATTTTTACACTAGACAATTTTTAGTTTGGATGGATTTTGGTTTGATTTTGTGTTTTGAAAGGTTTTTTGAAATTGATGTTTTTTTTAAAAAAAAAAAATAAACAATAAAATAATAAGATGAATGAGAGTTAGTTTGGATATGAATTTTAGAAGTATGTTATGTATTTGATTAAAGAAAGTGTTTTGAAAATATATATTCAGTATGTTTGTAATAAGATGGTTCGTAGCTGATATAGAATAGGTATGCTGAGCCTAAGCATAATTAATCATATTAGTCCATACAAACTAAGAAGTATTTACCTATTAATTTTCAAATTTAAGTATCCAAATCCACATATAAATTTTCTCTCAACAAATTAACTATTCACATATGATTATGCACAAAGCCGACTCTGGTCTCGGGCGAAAGGGACAATATAAATCGTGTCTGTTATATATTTATGTTATATATGGATATATATATAATTTATTTGATGTGTGTAAATATTAAAAAAGTATAACTTTGTAATTGTGGTGGTGAATATGTAATGATGAGATTTTGAGTTTTATATTTTATTATAGATACAAAAAAATATTATTTATATATAATTAAGGGCTTTACTTTTATTCTGCTCTGAACTTTTCGAAAGTTAGATCAACCATGATCATGGAAATATAAATAAAAATACGACAAATGAATAAAAATATTGATTAATTACTCTTAAATTGATTCTTAATTAAAAGAACATAATCGATGACTTTAGAAACAAAAATAAATTCCACTTTCATTTTCGACGAGAACTTCATGAACAGGATTATAGATTAACGTGAAGTTCTCCGAATGAACTTGATGATTAGTCACACCTCTTTAGTTCCTAAGACTATTACAAATTGGATGTGAATTTGCCTATTATTTCTATGACAATTGAGGGACCTTATATAATCCCCACCCTCTATCTAAAATGTTTTTAATTTATTTCTATCTAAAATCATATCGATCTTGTAAGTTTGGAATGAAATCAAATTGACTCGTGAAAGCCTATTTGGTGGATCTGAAAATAATTGATAAATATAATTCTTCTCGATTTAGAAGGGTGTTCATTGAAAAAAAGATCTTGATTTTATACTCACTAGAGATGACATGAGTTCCCTTTGCAATTCAATTGGTTGTTTCTTTTAATAGGGAGCGATGACGATTGGAACTCACTAAGGGTTCGATTTATTCATCTATATCACTTGGGATTTTGGGTAAAAATGACTTGTTTTAACATATATATACGATAATATTGTTAGTGCTCTCAACAAGATAGAAAACTATTTCATGCATCAAACGTTAGTATTACATTTGGACCAAAAACCCTTAAAATGTATGCATTGGAAACAAAGAAAAACATATTAAAAATACTAACTAAACAATTGGAAATTAACCTCACTCACATCACCAATATAAAGAGCTCATTCTTTCGTTATCCCTGGCACGTTCTTATTCTAGGTCAAATCTAAAGTTAATTGTATTATTAAAATACAAGTATACCATTGATGGACTAACTAATGATTGAGAATAGACCTAAAAATTTCAAATCCAATGTTCAAAGTAAATCGTTGTATTCAAATTCTTAGTTTACTAGATTTAACTTTGCAATCAACAATGGCTGATTCATTTTCATCGATGATTGAGATTATTATAATTTCTCATTGGTATATCCAACTTGCCTTCTAACAAAATAAAAAAAAAAAATCGCTTCTTCACCTAACCAATGAATAAGAGAAATGACATTTCAAAAGGCAAGTAATTCCTAAAAACAAATAATACACGATGAAAGCATGTTAATCTATTACTATATTTTTGTGGCGTTTACAAAGTATCCCACATCGTAAAATTTAAACATAATCGTTCACTTTAAATTTATTCTAAAAGCAATCTCCGTTCGCCGAGCTCATTGACGCGGGCTTGTAACCTAAGTAGGGGCATCGAAGTCATTCGACTTTGAATTGGTTTATTTAGGTGGATTTGAGTTGGTATCCCAACTTACTATTACCGACTTGTAAACTTAGTAGAGGCATTAAAGTCATTGAAAATTGGATTGGTTTAGTTAGTAGGATTTGGATTCTTATCCCGACTTGCTTAGTCCAAGCGAAAAAGTGATAATGTAATCGATATATAAGTTTAAACAAATATTTTTATTTTTTCAATTGTTTTGGAGGTTTTGGATTATTTTATAAATAATAAAAATATAAAAAATAGTATATTTTTTGTGTGTGTGTGTGTGATTAGTTTAAAAGAAAATAAATATTAGATATAATGTTTAAATAGAAATTATTTTAGATGTAAGGTTTTTAAATAATAAAAATAAGTGTTGAATAATATTTGGAAGCAAAAAAAGAGAAAAAGAAAAAAAAATGAGTGAATACTTTATTTGTATTTGTATTTTGATCTTTTACGTGAAATAGTTATTTGTTGTAATATTTTATATTAAATATTAATATATTTTTATAAATAACTGTTAATTAGTAGTTTTATATAGTAAAGAAATTGGACCAAAAAATTTAAATTAAACAAGGCATTTTTTTTAAATTCTTATTATTGGTGCTGTTCTCTTAGTTAGCTTTCTTTGGATTGGTTTTAGAATTTGGTTTAAATGTTAAGATTTGAAAATTTTTAAATCAAGATAATTAGATGGTATTTACATGAGTTCTATATTATATAAAATTTAACATAAATTTAAATCATGTATATAATATTTTTAAAATTATATATATATTACAATAAAATAAAATTATAAATGGATCTCACAAGTTAAATATAGAAAATGTATACTGAAATATTAATATTATATATATATACATAATTAAATAGACTGATGAATATACAATTTTACTCTTATGGATATTTTCTAATATAGTTAAATCATTTTGATAGTATTATAGAAATAATATGTAAGATGTAAATATTTTTTAATATTTCTAGAGACAACAATTACTAAAAAAACATAGATTTCAAAATAGATAAATTTTTTGAATAACTCAAAATAGATGCATTAGATTTCCAACATAACTTTAAAAAAAATAGTATATTTGTAACGGAATTTCGTTCCTAAAGTTCACATAGCTAACGTAATTCCGTCTCTAATATCATTAGTAACGGAAAAAGTGAATTTAGAAACAAAAAGACTTCGTTACAAAATTGATAATTTGTTGTAGTGTAGGGAATATGTCTTCCTATTTAAAATTACATACTCCATCCGTCCCATAAATATAGTCTTATTGATATTATATTAGTAGTTGGTAAAAAGTATGGATAAAAAACTTTTTTGTGGGACGGACAAAAATGATAAATAAGACTATAGGCGAGCCCACCACCACAATCAATGTCCAATGCCACCCAGTCCACTTCACCACCTAACCGGGCTCTGATACTAGAGTTAGAATTGGGTCAACTCAATCCTAGTATGATATTGTCCGCTTTTGGCTGAGCCCGCACGGATTTTTTTTTGGATATCCTCCAAAAAGCCTCGTACTAGTGGAGTTCACTTGGGATTTATAAAATGTGAAATTTTCTTCACAACTTTCGATGTGAGACTTGGGTTTACACTCCAAAATATTTGAATATTTTTTTATTTTTTCAGTATTGTGCTCATTTTATATTTATGGACGGACGTATTTTTTATATTAATTATAGAAATTAAGAATAGAAAAAAAATATTTGGCATTAAATTATTAATTTTTATAAATAAATAAGATATATATTATATATATTATATTAATGTGCTTATATTTTTTAAATAATATTTATAAATGAATAAGATATATATTATATATATTCGTAATATTGAAAAAGAACAAACCCTATATTAATTTAAAATAAATTAAAATATATTTTTAAAAATTATTTTATATATAATTAGTGGATTTTAAAATATAATTTGTTTTAATATATTATTTTACCATTAAATTATCTATGATGTTCAAATAATTAATTTAATAATTATTTAAATAAAACTAATATATTTGAATAAAATATAAATATCAATATTTAAATTAATACAACTCCATGTTTGCACCTATCGTTGATTTTGAATTTAACTGTAGCATTTTACTATTCCACCTAACGTGTTATGAATATAAAAAATAAACTTGGTTTGTTCGCCCATAATTTTCTCTCCATTTACAATATTTTACTTCTTCCGTTCATATATATTTATCCATTTACTTTTTCAGCATAGTTTTAAAAATATTATTTTTATATTGGGATATAATAAAAATAAATATAAAAAAAATTAAATTACTCTTATTAGTATTATATTATATAAATGTAATGATATTGTATAATATATTGTAAATTGAAAGAGTATTTAAACCCCGTTTGGATTGGCTTCTGGCAGGAGCTTTGCTTCTAAAAAACAGTTTGCACTTGCATAGGCTTCTGTCCAAAAGCAGAAGCAGCTTTTGAAATTGAAAAGTGCTTTTTTCAGAAGTACACGGGGATAACTTCTGAAATAAACAGACACACTTCTCATTTAAATTTACTGTTTTATCTTTAATAATAATAATAATAATAATAATAATAATAATAAATACAATAATATAATATAATATAAAAATAAATAACTTATATATTATATTTTAATAAAATTTAGAAAATATAATTAATTTATTATTGTTAATTTATGTATTATATTTGAATTAAAATTTAAAATTTAAATACTAAATTTAAATAGAAGTATATAACCTTTTTAATTATACTTAAATTACTAAATATAACTTATAAAATTTTAAAATAAATTATAAAATACAAATTATTTAATATTATATTTTAATTTTATATTTAATTGATATATTATTATTAAATTAAAATTTTAAAATATAAATAATCAAAATTTAAAAGTACAATTTTTATACTTTAATTTAAAATCTTTAAATATAATTTATAAAATTTAAATTAAATTATAAAAGTGTTATAGAAAAATACTATTATATTAACAGCATGTCCTTTTAAGTAATTTTAACAGTTTTAAAATACTTTCAACTATATATATAATGTCCAAATAATTTTTTACGAAAAACTGCTTTTATAATGATTTATCCAAACACAAAATCGAACTGCTTCTGCTTTTGACTTCTGCTTATTTTTTAAGTCAATTCAAACGCCTTATAATGTTATATACATAGTACAGTTACTTAAAAAAAAATAATAATAAATACTTTTGTAATGTTTTATCTTCTTATAAAAATATACAATTAATATAAACTATTACTTTTATATTACCTACACAATTTTTTATTTCTTACATAAAAAAATTCAAATCAAAATACTCCCTCCGTCCAGCTAGAAAGTATACATATTTTTATTTTGGGACGTCCAATTACAAAGTAACCATTTCATTAAATACCCCATTTTTTTTACAAATACCCCTACTTTACATCACATCATTACTTTTATACCAAAAAAGTAAGGACAAAAATGTCATTTTACTACTTTTACCTACACACTATAATTAAAATACTATTATTCCTTAATCTCCGCGCCAAAAGTAAATGTATACTTTTAGCTTGGACGGAGGGAGTACTAAACAAACAAAACTAAGGGTGTGTTTGTTTGGGGGATTTCCCCCCTAATCCACTATTCATTCAATTTTTTTTTTTAAAAAAACATCAAATAAAACCTATTTTTTATTTTTATATTATATTAAAAATCATTTTTATATTTAAAATATCACGTCAACACCTATTTATATCACATCATATAACTATTTCAATTCAAATTTTTTACTATTCAAATTCTAACTCAAAATCCAAACCTCCAAACAAACACATCCTAATCCAAATAATATTTAAAAATAATATAAGTAAAAAATTAATATTATCTTCGTCCGGCAATAATTGACACATTTTTATTTTTGTTTGTCCTATAATTATTGACATTTTTCTATTTTAGGTAAAATTTATTAAATAAAAATATATACATAACAAATATAAATCAATTTAATTAACAATATAACATATAACATGTATGACTCACTCAAAACCTCTTTGTTTTTATCTATTTCTTAAAAAAAAAATATTTATATAGAAAATTCTACATCTTTTATAAAATTAATTTATATTAATTATAAATAAATAAAATTACTTTTTATTTAGTTGTATTATAGAAAATTTTATTATATAGTCATATTGTATATATTTTTTTATTGCGATATAAATTTTAAAATATTTAATATATATTTTAATTTATTAATCATATATATTAAATTTATTTTAAAATTATCAATATTATTAATTCATAATTCACCATTATCAACTAATTAAATATCATTACTTAAATATTGTATCTCTAATAAAATGGGTCAATTATTTAAAATGAAGGAAATATATAGTAGTATTTAAATGTAAAAAATTATAAATATTTTTTTGAAAAATACTACTGTCTCCGTCCCAACTAATTTGTTTACTCTAATTGGAGTACGAAATAATTTTTGGTATGATGCAATTAGTAAATAATTAAGAAGAATACTAATAAAAATAATTATATTATAATAAAAATAATTATAAATAAAAATTAAAATAATTAAATAGTTTAATTAAAATAAAAAATTATAATTTATAAATTTTAAAATATAATTAAAATATATAATTATATATATTTAAAAAAAAATAAATTATATGAAACGATAAAAAAAAAATCAAAAAAAATTATGTATAACGAAAAAAAATATTAATAATTCATAAAAATTTAAAACCCCATATATTAATTATGACATGGCATCGTAATTGTTGGAAGATAGGATATGACTGACGTTATCATCCACTCAAAATAGCACATCACGCATTCCAACATCTTGCCATATTGATCACCTCCTTTGCCTTACAAATACTCTCTCTGTCCAATTTGTATTGTTTGGTGTATTTAATTATATGATAGAGATTAAAAATAATAAATAAATTAAAAGCAAAAATATAAAATTTATGTTTAAAAAAATAGAATAATAGTTATTGAACGTCTCAAATAGAAAAATAAAATATTAGTTTATGGACGAAAGAAGTATATAATATCGATCTATTACTCAAAATCCATCGTTTTAGTCTCATATTCCAATAATTTTCAATATACTTAGCACATGCTCAATTAGTTAATTTAATTTTATTTAACAATTAATCAACATGTTTTGGGAGCGCTTTTGATTAATTTAAAACAATAAAAAAAAAAATTGAATATGTTTTATATTTGAAAACATAAGTAATCACATGCAAAGATTTTTTAGACTTAGTAAAGTTGTATTGGGATAGCATTTGATTTTTTATATGTACACTAACCAAATCACTAGGTATGAATATTTTATTACTATGAGATTACAAGTAAACAAAATTTATTTTATTTATATTAATCCCTCTGTCCCATATGAGTGTATTACTGTAGATACGAGAATTTAGGTAAAGTATAATTAGTAAATACTTCCTCCGTCCCAGATACCGTGTTTGCACAATATTTTAGGAGGGATGTAATTAGTAGAAAATAATTAAGAATGTATTAGTGAAAATAATTATCCTATAATAAATCATTATAAATTAAGATTAAGATAACTAATTAATTTAATTAAAATTTAAAAATTTAAAATGAGATTAAAGTGTGTAATTATTTTCCAAAAAAGGAAAATGACATGGTATGCGGGACGGACATAAACGACAACGTGGACATGGTATCTGGGACGGAGGGAGTAATTAAAAAGTGTCTTAGTAAAAATAATTATTATTTAGTAAAAATAATTATAAATTAAAATTGAGATAAGTAAATAGTTTAATTAAAATTAAGAAAATTATAAAATTTAAAATTTAAAATGCGATCAAAATGCATAATTATATTTTCAAAAATAAAAAGAACAAGTTACGTGAGACAAAAGAAAATAAAAAATATGAATAAATTATGTTGGACAGAGGAAGTATATTTTATTCATTTGCAATACTTTTACGGGCGTAGTAAAATTTAGCATATTTATTCATAAAGCTTTTAGGTTTGTAATACATCATTGTGCTCTATGGTCATTTTAAGACTTTAATGTCACCATCAAGTAAATTTTAGTGCACACTGGTAAATCTTCGGTCAAACCTAATACCCTACAAATCAGGCCATACCTGCAAATCAAGTCACAAGTTCAATCCTTATAATACGAGACCATCCCTTACGGACCATCATCAAGTAAAATTCAAACTTATGAAACACGTGTTTGGTTGGTTTAGGGTGCAAATATGGTTAATATGAAACATGAAGAACGGAACATGCAGGAATGTTCACGATTTTAGGAAGGGTGACAAATATTACTATACGTGTCTCCATCAAAATCGGGCGGTGCTTGGCTTGATCCAATTTTAAAATTAAATATAATTTTTTAAAATAATATTATAAATATATTAATAAATAAATTTAAATTTAAAATAAATGTATAGTCTAATGGTTTAGATTGTGTAATGTACTTACGAGATTATAGGTTTAAGAATTTAGTAAAAAATTTTAAAAATAAGAGAAAAAATTGTAACAAATGTAGTGACATGGTTATAAATAAGTATTGAATGAAAATAGTGAAATATTAATTTATTAATTTTATCCAAATTAATAATAAAATAAATTTAACAGAAATATTAAAACTGAAAATAAAATAAATTTGAGGAATAAAGTATTTTACAAAAGACAAAAACAATAAAATAAGATTATTATTTTGTAACTAAGAAGGTATTTATAAAATATATTTAAAACAAATAAATTTATTAAAATAAAAATATATAAAAACGTATATAAAAACGTATGGAAAGTTACGAATTTATATTTATTTACAAAACGCGGCGGCGTATTTTAGCCGCAAAGCCAATTGACTCGTTTATAAATCTTCTATTTATTTTATTTTTGATTTTTAGATGTGCGTGCAAAAATAACATTACTAATTTACTACGGAAAAGCATTAGAAACAGCGAGAACTAGACAACAACTCGTCGGAAATGGAGAGCACCGATCATTCAACAGTGGCTAGAGGGCGTTTGGCGGTACTCGCAGCGCACATCGCGGCGTCCGCCGATCGATCCGCCGCTGGTTCCGCAGGAATTTTGGATTCCTCTAGCTGCTCTGCAAACGTGGCGCCACCGCCTAATCTGAAAGGTTCGTTGCTTCTGGTTGACGAGCGCACTGGAAACAAGTACCGGATTCAGGTATCCGAGGAAGGAGTTCTTAGAGCGACCGACTTCAAGAAGGTATTATTGACCGGACTGGCTTTGTTATTCTGTATTAATCGATAACTTTCGGTAGCGTGTTTTTGGCGTTTAGGAACATCGTAGGTGAATGTTGTTATTCACTATAATTTTCCTGTAAATTGCAACTATATGTGAACTTTTGGTCTAAGAATTTGCTATCTGCCTGTGACCATGTGTTTGTTTGTAAATGGATTTGAATCTCCATACCTAACTGTTGAATTTCTTTTAATTGATATGATCTTTAGAAAATTTGTTTACTTTTATTAGTTGAATGGGCGTTGCAGATAACAACGGGAAAGAATGACAAGGGACTCAAGCTTTATGATCCAGGATACCTTAACACGGCTCCTGTGCGATCGGCTATATCTTATATTGATGGAGATGAAGGGATTCTTAGATACAGGGGTTATCCAATAGAGGAGCTGGCGGAGGGGAGTTCCTACTTGGAAGTGGCGTATCTATTGAGTAAGCTGCTGCTAAATACTCGCCTTTTGACAAATATATTATTTTCTTTTAATATATCCTTAGATTTACCTTCATTTAACCTTTTTGCTTACAGTTTTAATAGAAGGATCTTAGTGATTTAAATTATTACTTAATGTGTGAGAAATATATAACCACATATATCGTACTGTCAGTTCTTGCTGTACACCTGCTCTTCAAAATTGTACAGTAGGTCTCTTACTGATTACTCTTGTAAGACCTCTTTATCTTATTTTGATCACATTTTATTGTTTTTAGTTGAATTTCGGAACTACTACATTAAAGTTTGGAACTTCTTTTTTTCCCATCTGTCATGTGGTTCATTATCATCATATTCTATGACAGTGTATGGGAATCTACCATCTGAAAATCAGTTAGCAGATTGGGAGTTTGCTGTTTCGCAGCATTCTGCTGTTCCACAAGGAATATTGGTATGGCTGGCTTCATTTCCCTGTATCTCCATTCAAAAGGATCAATTGTTAAAATCTATATATTTTTCCTTTCATGCTCATCATCTTATGATCTGGTCTATGATCAGCTCATGTTTTGTTTATATCTTGTGGTACCTTAATTCTGAGGTACCCAGCCTTATAAATTGTTTACACTCAAATCGTGATTTGTCTTTTATATAAAGGTGAACTTTGCATTTTGATAATTTTTGCAGGACATTATACAAGCAATGCCCCATGATGCTCACCCTATGGGTGTTCTTGTCTGTGCCATGAGTGCTCTTTCTGTCTTTCATCCGGATGCTAACCCAGCTTTAAGAGTAAGTCACTGTTAATTTTCTGATTTATTGCAACTCTACTTTCCTGTTAAGTTTTATTTGATAGAAGTTCTTGAATCACATAGACAGATCCATCTCATTTCCAATGTATAGATTTTGTTTTCAATTTATCATGCAATGGAATCAGTTCTCAGATCAGATGGGTCAGTACAATGATTCTTGTTGTTTTGTATTTGTATACTATCTATAGCAGTTTTAGTCAATTGGAGTTCCCTAATAGGATAGAAGTTTTGGTGCTTCCTTGTTTTTAATGATTACTTCCTGTTGTGGGAGATCACTTTTTCTACTGCTTCATTAGTGCAAGGCAGTCAGGCCTGTTCGTGACTTTTGAACAAAAAAACAAGGCCCTCAATAATGAGCCCTTATTGTAGAGGGCACTGGTTGGTTGGTGTGCCTTTTACTCTGCCCATGGTAATGCATTGCCTTCAAAAGAATTTTCTCCATTTTTTGTGCAGGGCCAAGATATATACAAATCCAAACAAGTTAGAGACAAACAAATTGTCCGCATTTTGGGGAAGGTCATCGCTTATTATCCCTTTATTACATGTACTATTAGCTGTATCTTGTTTTTTGTGATGATTTGCAGTTGGTTTAAAGTTTGTTGGCTGATTTACTATGAGTTTCTGATCCTATTTGCAGGCTCCAACCATTGCAGCAGCAGCTTATTTAAGAATGGCAGGGAGGCCTCCTGTTCTTCCATCCAGCAATCTTTCGTATTCAGAGAACTTTTTATATATGCTTGACTCATTGTATGTCCTAATTCCTACCTGTCCTGTGTCCTGGCATATGAAATAAATTTGACTATATGGATATTGATGGTCCATCTCTGAAGTACAAAACTATTAATTTTACTTCAAAATTTAACTGCTGGTCTAACAAAGTTTAATTGATGAAAAAACAGGGGTAACAGGTCTTACAAACCAAATCCTCGGCTTGCTCGTGTCCTTGATATACTTTTTATATTGCATGCAGATCATGAAATGAATTGTTCCACTGCTGCTGCAAGGCACCTTTCTTCAAGGTTACTTCTAATTTTGTTCTTGAACATGCAAATATATTCACTGGTTTTACTTAACTCTACTATACATGTGTAGTGGTGTTGATGTGTATACCGCCCTTGCTGGTGCAGTTGGAGCCTTGTATGGGCCTCTTCATGGTGGAGCCAATGAGGTATTTGGCTTTTTAATGTCTATGTAGCTGCTTTAAAGAAATTTTAGTTTTCAAACAGTATAAGCTTATTGGTCAGTTACCGAGGCTGAACATGAACATGATATGTGTTTCCTAGATGATCTTTTCTTTGTACGTTGTAGGCTGTGCTCAAGATGTTAAGTGAAATTGGAAGTGTAGACAATATACCTGCTTTCATCGAGGGAGTAAAGAACAGGTTAATATCTTTCTGACTATCATTTTAAATGTCCTAGGAATGGCTTCACATGTGCAATCTAACTTTTTTTTCCCTTCAAATATCATATTCTCTAGGAAGCGTAAGATGTCTGGTTTTGGGCATCGTGTTTACAAGAATTATGACCCCCGAGCCAGAGTCATCAAGAAACTCGCAGAAGAAGTTTTTTCAATTGTTGGCAGGGATCCTCTTATAGAGGTGGGAATGTTTAATGTGAATTATAGTAATTATTATGAGAGACTAGAATTCCCAGTTGAAAGTGTTGAATTGGAATTCTTATTTTATAATGAGAATTATCTACATATGATTTGACAAAAACCAAATTATAAATCCCCTATAGAACGATATCATGTCCGTATATTAGGAAAAAATGTAGAATGATATTCTTGCATTTATGTATTGCAAAAAAAGTATGAGCTCTACCATTATAAAGTTTATCAGGTTAACTCGAAGCACATCACTCTTTTCTGGCCACAAAAGTAATCATACCTCTCTCTTATATCATTGGGTCAACCTTCTAATATAGATGTAGAGTGAAACTTTTTGGATGATTAGCGAATTAGCTGATGATGCTGGAAATATCTCTGAAGGCTTCTGGTGAAGAACTTAGATTCTTGATATTTTTTGCTTGTGTTCGTGTACCTCTTTTGCACCTTTATCTTTCGTGAGTGCATCGTATAAGGGAAATATCTTTTGCTATGTGATTCCCTGTTTGTCGAGCAGGCTGTGAACTATAGTTATTATTATGAAAATATTCATTGGACACCATCTGCCATGGCAACATATTTTATACTTCATAGTTGTTTCTATGTCATTCCTAATACATGCTTATAGCTTCGTTGATTCGTTTATGTGGAAATGCAAGTTTCTTAAAGGATCAATAAACTAACATCCAGTATATTTTTTATGGCTGGCTTCTATTCATAGGTGGCAATAGCTTTAGAGAAAGCCGCGCTATCAGACGAGTACTTTGTCAAGAGGAAGCTGTATCCTAATGTCGACTTCTACTCTGGGCTGATTTATAGGTGTGCATCAAACAACAATCTGTTTCCATTTTTCTTTTCGCCTCTGTGATAGTCTAATTTAAGTATATTCTGGACTCTTTCCCGTCAGGGCAATGGGTTTCCCCACCGAATTCTTCCCTGTTTTATTTGCAATTCCCCGAATGGCTGGCTATTTATCACACTGGCGCGAATCTCTGGAAGATCCTGATACAAAAATAATAAGACCAGCACAGGTAATGATTTTCATCTTTTGAGTTTCATTGTTTGTTTCCTTCAAGGTAGCATATTATACGATGTTGCCTGCATTTTTGTTCTCAACTTTGGGTTTTGTTATTTTCTTGTACGTCAAAATTTCATCAGGTGTACACCGGCGTCTGGCTGCGACATTACATGCCATTGAAAGAGCGCATGGGCTCGAGCCAAGACGAGGATGATAAACTAGGCCAAGTGGCTGTCTCCAATGCTACAAGGAGACGGTTGTCTGGATCCGGGGCTTAGTCTCGCCATCGGACTGTCTGATTTCAAACCGATCGAAGAAAATAAGTGGACCTAGGAGTTGTGATGTTAAAAGATCTATTGCAGCCAGAAAAATCGTTGCAACAATAATAATAATAGTACGTACACACCACTTGAATGGTTCTTTCTTACGTGCTTAGAATAAAATCGTTTAGCTGTCTGAATTTTTTCATAATCAACTTTCCTTCCCCAAGGTTCCATAATCGTTTAGCTGTCTGTGCGTACACACTGTATGAACTATTGTCATATAATATTAGATTATATACTGTATAAACTTCATATGTTGTCGATGCCTTTATCGATAATACGCACTGAAAGTTGTACACCAAAATATTTCTAACACTCGCTTATGATCTCCATACTCATTCTTTCATCCAGTCGAAAACCAGCCATCTCTGCTTCCCGCCAGATTTCCTTTCCCTTCCCAATCCTCCCTGTGGCGACATAAATTCCGATCACTTCACTGTAAATGTCGTAAGTAGGAACAAACCCATCTTCCTTAAGTTTCACAAAGTATCTCGACACTCTCCCAACATCTTGCAGAGCAACAAAGAGCTTTATCAACACCCGGTACGCTGGGAAATCGATCGCACAATTTGACATCTCCATTTCCCAAACAACAGCCATCGCTTCCCGATAATTTCCCTCCAAACACCGACTGTTGATCATCGTCGTGTATGTTACTACCGTAGGAACCGTACCCGACGCTTTGAGCCAACTGTATAATGCCTCAACAATGTCGAACCTGCCGAGATGTATGCATACTTTCATGACAGCTGTACAATCCTGCTGTTTCAATTTGAGGTCGTCCCTTCGCGCGAGCTCCTCCAACAGGGGCAGAGCAAGAAATCTTTTGTCGGGATTTTTCCCGAGCTCAAGAATCAGTTTGGCGTACACTCCAGGGTCCAGGACCTTCTTGCCTTCCATGGCTGCCGAGAGAAGCTTCCGGGCGAGCCCCAAGTTCCCGCCTTTGATATAACCCTTCACCATTGCTTCGTAAACACTCTGGCTCGCCAAGCTGATGAATTTCTCCATATCAAAAGGCATTTTCAGCTCGTTTGATCTTGCTAGGACCTCGACGGTCGCAGCAAGAATGCGATCGTCGGGGAATAAATGAGGCTGCTTTTGAACCCAACAGAAAACATGTAATGCTCTTTCCGGTACCCCCATGTGTCCTAATTCCCGAATCGCGATCGATAAGGACCCTTTTCGCAAGAATCGAGCCCATTGGTTTAGTACAATGGATACATCTTCCTGAGGATGAAGGGCTCTGATATCCTTAGCTAACTTAATCAAGAAAGATGGATTCTTGTAAACCTGATCAGACAATGGCCGCCTCCATGATCGAGCATGATGCGTTCGTGGGAGATTCTTCGTCGCCGGAAATCCCAACGGTCGAATTTTGTGGGGTAGGGGGAGTGGGAGGGGCCTTTCCCTCCCCAATTCTCCAGGCTTCTGTGGAACTCTTCCCTGAAAAAGGGATGAAATGGCTTCGATCTCATCTGATTCCCAAACTTCACTACCATTATCAATCTCACTGACATCGTTTTCTTCTTCGTCTGACTGATCCACGCGATAAAGCACAGGATGGAAGTCAGGTGGAATTCCGGTGCGTCGACGGTTTTGGAGGTTCTTGGGAAGGTGCAGTTTTCTGTGGGGCCGTCTTTTAGCACTTTCAGAGCGTGATGCGAATGCTATTCCCTGTGAAAACCTAGAAATGTTGCTGCAATTTGGAATCGGATGCGGAAATTGATAGGTGGGTAAGGTCTTCATCTCAGAGGACTGATTCTTGCTGAGCAGGCATTTCGTCGAACAGTTGGTGGGCGAGATCGGAAACGATGATTTTTTGAGTGAGAATGTGTAAACGGCTCTTGATTCTGATGAGATAAATATAGAGAGATGTGAGGTGAAAATTGTAGGCATTAATTAAGCAAGCAAGAAATCGGAAAAAGGAAAGGAGTTGTGTTTACAGTATTGTGAAGATCGCCGGCGGGCAATTCAAAGCGCAAAGGTTTCCGAGGAGCCGACCAATTTCCCCAATTTGGGTTATCTTCGATTTTTAAAGACTTGATTTTTTATTTATTTAAAAGTAGCTTTTGATATGATTTTTAAATAATATATATTCATTCGAAATAGGAGTTTTTTTTTTTTTTTTCTTTGAAATAGATTCGATATTTTAAATGAATATTAAATTATTTTTAATATAAAATAATTTTTTGAAATAATAAATGTTGCAATCCATCAATAATATTTGTGTAATACCTGAAGAAATAATTGATATAGATTTTAAAATAATGAAACAAAATTACGTATGACTTGTGATTTTCAAAGTCTGTACATTTTTGGTTTTTTTTTTGTATTTTTAAAATATTGCACAAATTGTTTTTAAAATTTTTATGCAATATTTTATAAAATACAAGAGAATCTCTGATAATTTTAAAGAATTTCGTATACTATTTTTTTTATAAGAGGAAGCTTTGTGCAATTTTTAAAAAATGAAAAAGTATAGGCCGATATTTCAAATTGGATGATAAATTTTTGCCATAACAACAACAATAATAATAATATTTTTGTACTAGATATGACATAGACACACTCTAGACGGCAGTGGTTAGAAAATTCAACACCATACTAATAGTACATCATTTGCTAACGGACAACACCCGATAGACAATACATCATTTATATTAATATACTACTTTCGTCCTACAATCGGTGTCTTGGTCACTGTAGACAGGAGAATTTAAGGATACATATAATTAATATATAATTAAGAATATATTAGTGAAAATAATTAAGCTATAATATAAATTATTATAAATTAAGATTAAAATACCTAATTAATTTAATTAATATTAAAAAAATTTTAAATTAGAAAATTTAAAACAAGATTAAAATGGGTAATCAATTTAAAAAAAAAAAAAACGAAAATGACATGAGATGTGGGACGGACAAAACGACAACATGGACATGATAAGTGGGATAGAGGGAGTAATATAAATACAACGCGCCGACAACACAACATATGATATAGTGTCTTATATTTGGCATTACATATGACAATTATTTTAGCACATATTCCTATACAACACATTTAATTTAAGTCTGAACAAATATATAAAATAAAAATATATTACCTTAACAATTTATTCATTTTTTTATTTTGATTCGTCCTAAAATAAAGTATTCATTTTCTTTGTTAGAAATTGTACTATCTACCTAACATTACAAATACCCTTCTAATTTACAATATTTTACACTAATGTCACTACCTTTATATCATACAATACTAATAGGGTTAATTGAGTCTTTTTATTTTTATTTTTACTTTATCTCAATATAATATTAATATTTCTAAAATTCTGTGAAAAAAACAAATGAATATATAAATATGGGACGGAGTGAGTATGTTATTTGTACATTTTATTAGTACAGTAACCATTCTCCACTGTAGAGAAACGAGAATAGTTTAAATTTTTTTATTACGTAGGAATCCGCAGCCGTTATCCAAAAGTGTGCACTAGATAAATTTTATTCGTATGGACCGTTACGATTCCGAAACACAACTCTAAGTAGAGTCACGTGTTTTACTTAGATTTGAATCCAACACGAAAAAACTGTATTTGGATATTCAAAAATATGTTCGAAATTTTTCCGATCATGCCTGGCCGGCACGCCAGTGAATCAGGAAATATCCGAGCCCATAAAGGTCGGGCCATGACGGGCTTGGTCCAACCTAATTTATTAAAATTATATTTAATATTTTTTTATATACAATATTAACTAATAAAATAATAACAAAAGTTAAAACATAACTTGATGATAGAACTCTCAAATAATATTTATATGATTGTGAATTCAATTTCTATTTAAATCATTTGATTTTTTATTTTTTTCTATTAAATTAATTTTTTATAGCTAGGGGCAAAGTCGGACCTTACTTTTAAATTGAAGTACAATTTCTTAACAGTGTACCCAAATCAAAACAATTAACATTAAGAAATCCCCATACAGTAAAATACTATTTTCGTCCTACTCTAATATTTCATTTACTTTTTGGATTGTTAATTTTTGAATATTAATTATTATATTAAAACGTAATACAAATTTAAAAAAAATTACAAAAATACTATTAGTTTTATAATACTGATAGAAGAACGTTTGCATAAAAAATTATACAAATATAAAAATATTTTTAATATTAAATATGACATAAACAAACAGTATACGTGATCTTTAGAGACGTACGTAGCCGTAGAGAATATTCAGAAATACGTAGTAGAAATCAGATCTTATATTGGAAGAAATTCAAATATGATTTTTTTAACACTTCTTTTACCATACACAATATATATATATATATATAATTATATACATATACCATTTTATTTATTTTTTGTTTATGATTATACATACAGAAAGTATGATCAGTTAATATATAATATACATATAAACAATTAAGGCACATATATATATATATATGTATGTATTGTATTATTCAGCGGAGCATAGCATATAGAAAGTGATTCCAGATGTCGGGAAGTCCAGTGAGGCACCAGTGGGTGCAGTCCACGGCGGCGTGAACTCCATGGCCGCCGTAGAATGAAGGATGGGCGTCGATCCGCAGCTGCGAAAGGGCAGTCACATCCAGCAACTGCACCGGCGTCGCCATCGAATTCAGAATCTTCTGCAGCACTAATTCTGCTGCTGGTACTGCCGGACCTCCTCCTCCGGCAAGTGGCCGTGTGTGTCCTCCACAGTTCCTAATTCCACTGCTGCTCTCATTCATTAATAAATTCATTAATAAATTATCTGTCAGTCATACAATTGTTTGCTCACCGATCATGAATTTTAACAAAATTAGGTAAAAAAATAAATAGAACATTTACTTAATAAAAAAAAAAAAACTAGCATTAATTTAGATGACAATTAAAAAAGAAAAATGAAAATAAATTTGAATGAAATAGAGAGTACTATATTATACAAATTAAATAATAAAAATTTATATTCCCTCCGTCCGTCATATTTAGTCCATTTGAGCTTAGTGCAAAATTAATAAAAATAAATATGTTATTGAAAATTTTGAAAAAATAAAAGATAGTTGCGCATATCTTTTTAAAATTTAGTTAATAATTAAAAAAAAATGTAATAAAGTCATGTAATGAAGGGTAATTTAATATTGACTTTTTAACTTTTCTAATAAGATAAATTTAAAGGACAAACAAAAAAAGGAAAAATAGGTATAAATTTGGCTGAAGAAGAAAATAGATATTTGATTTAAGATTTTTCTAGGGAAAAAGAAAGTATTCAATGAAATATTTTATAATGATAAAAATAATTACTTACTATTATTTAATAGACACAATCTAAATTCTAGGGTTTGTTGTAAAATTAATTTGGGAGAAGATAATTCGTTTTCAATCATGGCTTTCATAACCCATAAATATTATGTGATGTTTTAAATATAAAATTAATAAAAATTTGATTCAATATTTTGAAGAAATTTTTTTTTAATGAATAGTAATTAAAGATTAAATTGAATACCCACAGCCAAACAAAATCCAATATCGATCCAGATATATATAACCAAAATGAATGGAGTTTGTAATATTGTTATTATAGTAAAACTTAATGGATCTATGATCCAATGAGGTTTAACTATATAATTGAAGCGTTTTTCACGTAAATTTTTTTATGTTGTTATTTTATACAACCTCCGTCCCACATACCATGTTTGCTACAATGTAGACACGGTATTTTAGAAGGGGTGTAATTAGTAGATAATTAATAATGTATTAGTAAAAATAATTATTTTATAATATAAATAATTATAAATTAAGATTAAGATAACTAATTAGTTTAATTAAAATTTTAAAAAATAAAAAAATAAAAATTATAAAATGAGATTAAAGTGTGTAATCATTTTCCAAAAAAAGGAAAGTGACATGGTATGTGAGACGGATAAAAACGCATCGTAGACATGGTATGTGGGACGGAGGAAGTATTTTATATAATCATTTTAATAGTATAAAGAGATATAAGTTATTTTTTCAGGTACCTGAAATGATCGGGTGAAACACCTTGGAAGAAAACTTGAGTCTTGGATGGATCTACATGAGTGTCGATCCAATTAGCCCATGTATTTAGGGCAATCTCGTACGCAACCAAACGGTCCATGTCCTCAACAACTTTATTCCCATGCGCGATCCACTCCCACCTACATTGACCGATCATTCGAGCAACATGCACTAATTAAATCAAATCGAATTATAGATTAAATGATGAGCTAGGAGATGAAAAAGTTTATTATTATTATTATTCGATGTTTTGAATGAAAAATTGATTAGTGATTAAATAATTACGGTTGTTTCCTGCCGGTGTGAAGCCACCAATGCCAAGTGTCGAATACAAGAATGTCCATTTCTCCCCAAACTCGACTATTGGTGATGGAATCGAGCAACAACACTCGACCTTCGTTGGGCTTGTCTACGAGATCCACTAGGAATGCATTTCGATAGAACAATAGTGATGCATCGTAGCCCTACATAGAAAACTTATCGATCTAATTAATTAGTCGAAGAAATTTAATTATAATTTAAATATTTATGTATATATAGATATATATTCTCACTGGTACGTACTGGGAAGTAGAAAGTAGAAAGGCCATATAATGTGTGGGAAGTGAAGGGTGCCAAAGGGAGAGCAGTATGAAGCAAACATGTGAGAGATTGCCACTGGTTTAGGCTAAGTGAATCTCCCACAAATATCAACTTTTTCCCTCTTATTTTTCTTAAAAAATCTACACCATTGAACCTGCATTAATGCATAATAATGGCCATAATAAGTACAAGAAAACTAAGTAAAACAAGATTTGGAAGTGAAAAAACGAAAAGAAAAGATATGTCTTTTATCGCACACAATTCAATAACATAGAAAGACTTTTCCGATAAAGAATGACTTAGTAATATGGGATATAAGATTAAGGATTCAAATTTTCGATATTTATAGTTATAGTTGGCTATATATAATTTTGTCTAACGTGACTTACCGAATTTGTAAATAATGATAAAAAAAATAATATATAAATTTCAAGTGCTAATATTTCTACATGGGCTTAAAAATATGACATTGACAATTTTTTTTTTTTTTTTTAACAAAAAGAAAAAGGTAGGATATAATTAAACAAAACCCCATGAAAAGAACTATGCACCAAAATCTTTGTATAATGATTAATGAACTAATTAATCCATAATTAAGCAATGTAATGGTCCTTAAAATAATTAATAATAATGCATGGCTCTGTATATTTGATTGATTAATGATTGATTATATTGTTAAGTGATACTCATTGTCACATAATTAATTTATGTAGTTGGAATATTGTAGCATACAACTTGCATTGCCATGCCAAATAATATATATATTCTTTTTCAAAATTATACAAATATATGGTCCAAAGAAAATTGATGAACAAGACTTTTCCAAGTTTCCATCACATTCAAAAATACTAACTAATGGTCAGCTGTCACATCTAATCCTACATTATTGATTTAATACTATTAGCTTCTTCTTTTTCTTGTTAGAATATTTTGTTTTTCTTTAGTGTAATTTTAATATCATCCAAATATCATATAATAATAATAATAATAATAATAAGTTTTTAATTAAACTAATATGAAAATGCATTATTAATTATATTGATTGAAAGAGATTTAATTTGGAGTATGGACACATCAGATCCCAAAACATATATATATATCCACCAAGCAATCTGATCAGACTTGTGTAGGAAAATATTATCCATCCATATGCAGAGACGTGTTAATTTGTATGTGTTCCTTTTTTCTTTTTTTTTTAAATGTTATTCTAGTTTAAAATTATTTTCTTTTTTTTTTTGTTATTAAAAAATATTTTTATTCTTTTTATAACAAAAAATATAATCATTCTTTTTTATGTTTTTTTTTTGTGTAAAATGAAAAAAATAATTATTCGAGTGTGTTTGTTTCGTGAAATAATTTGAACGTGTGTAAAATATGAGGAAAATATAAAAATAATAAATATGTGTGTGATATATTAATATTTTTGAAAAAACGTGTAAACATTTTTTTGTTAAAAGAACACGCCTTCCCTCTATCATAAAAAAATAAATTTATTTTCTTTTTATACAAATTCTAATGTAATATGAATCTTTTTTTGCCTTTTATAATAAATAATAATAATAAATTATATAATTATTTTCTAAAAAAGAAACCCAACTTAATTTTTATGATAGATAAAAAAAAGAAAAATAATTCTAAGTTCTAATGAAAGGAGAATATTATTATTGACTCGTGTCCAAACTTGTTTGTATGTCATCATAGGTAATATTCTATAGTGAGGGTAAGTAAAATATTAAACATAGGATTATAATAATTCCTACTTATGTTAAAGAAATCTCTATGATTTGCTTGGTTGTATATATAATATTTTAAAAAATAAATTGTAAGAACAAAATTAAAAACATAAGTAACAAGGCACAATTCTCATGCAAATCACCAACCATTTTTCTCTCCCAAATAAATTTCTCCAACACACACATACAAATATATATATATATATATACATATATACATATATATATATATAGAGAGAGAGAGAGAGAGGAGGAGAGAGAGATGCATGCAATGAAAGCAACACTAAACCAAAAACCTAGCTAACGATCAAAAGCCATCATTTTATATCCAACCAATTATTCATTCTATCATTCCTATCCATTATTAATCATATATATATATATATATCGAATCATATCGTATGTACCTCGGCAGCGGACAGCCCGACGGCTGCCATCGATACTTCATGTATTCTTTGTCCGGTCGTCCATTTTTTTGGCAATCAAACTGAGTTTCGATGAATGGACACTGCCTCGAATCGTAGAGAGGATACGAATTGTCGTAAACCCAATTTCCTTTAAAAATATCGCATCCAAATTTCTGCGCTATCTTTCCATCGACGGTAGAGATCGAAAGAAGAAGGAAGTAAGAAAGTATTATTGCTAGAAAATTAGGAGAGGCCATCGAATTAGTATATAGAATGAGCTGAGAAATTTTTGTTATTGAGTGTTCTCACAAATTAAATGCAAATGAAATAATATATATATATATCTATATATATAGCAAAAGGGATGTAGGTAAAATACTATTGTGGGTTTTTTTCATTTTATTTAATTTAATTTGCTATATATAGGAAGATAGTATTTTAGTAGCTTTGGATATGTATATGGGATTTTTAATTTTTTGGGTTTCAGGATTTGACATATATATATATATATATAATATTCAATAAAATTAAAAATATAGAAGAAACGCAATAATTTTGTTTTTGCATGTAAAAGGGGTTAGAATTAGATGCACAACAGTTCGTCATTTGCGTATCAAAGGGTTTTCTTACCTTTATTTACGGGGCATGTTCGTTTTGGTTTTAATAGGAAAATTTTTAATTTGAATATATTTTAATACAATATATTTGATATAAAAATATTTTTAACGGTAATATAAAAAAATAAGTATTTATATTTTTAATAGAAAAAAAATTCATAAATAATAAAAAGGCTCCAATCAAGATCAGTCTATATAATTCAATGATCAATTAGGCTATCCGCAACCCCATCTCATACAGAAATCCATGAGCAACTTAATTTTCTTTTTTTTTTTTAATTATAATTATGATTTAATTATATTTTATATAAAGATAATGTTTATATATTTTTATTTAATTTTAGTTTTTTAAAAATATATATATTTTTGATATAATATATATATAATTGAAATGGTAGAATTGTAACTTAAGCGATTGAGCATTCATTGACATGCTTTGAGGTTGGACGTTTAATTTCCGTAGACGGTAAATTTAGCATATGATCCAAAGTCAATTATATAAATTTGAATTTTGATTCTATTTATTCATGTACAGACAAGTGTGACATTTACATAAAAATTACTAATTAGTACAAAAATCATGTGTGTAAAATGAGACATGCTACCAAATGGATCCTCGGTCTTCAAAATAAACTCTATCCCTCTGTCCCCACACACATAACATGTATAGGGAATAAAGTGTGTTAATGAGACAGAAAATTCGGTCTGAATATGCTACATGTATAATCTACTACCCATAAATAACAATAATTGTATCCCAAATTAATTTAGATATGATTGAAAGTGTTGATGTAGATGTATTTTATATAGAAAATGAAGTTTTGATGTGATATATTTATTTAAAATTGTATTGTTAATGAATATTATCAAAAAGTGACTTCAAAATATATAAAAAAAATTGTCTAATTATAAATAAATAATACTAGTATTTTATTGGTTAGTGAGAGTGTGTAAAATAATTTTGACATTTTTATCTTTGCAAGTACAAAAGAAATGAATACTTTTGTAGAAGTTAGGGACATTTTGGTATTTATATGTAAATTATTTTTACTATACTAAAAATTGATGCTTATGAATAAAACGAGTTGTTAACGATTTGAACTGAACAAAATTTTAAGTGTTCATGTTCGTTCGTTAACGTTCGCGAACAAGACTCGTGTTCATTGGTTAAGTTTTCGAGTTCGTTCGCAGTGTTCGAGCTCGGCTCGTTAAGAATATTTATTGTTTGAGCTCATATTGATATTCGGCTCGATTAAACTTGTTCGAGCTCGTTTGTCTCAATTTTTTAATTTATGTATAAATTAAAAAGAAAATTTGAAATTATTTTATTTATTTTAAATCGATATTTTATTTATTTATAATAAATATATTATTTTAACGAACGTTTACGAACAAAGCTCGGACTTGTTCGTTAACGAACACGCTTGTTTATAATATTCGGCTCGACTCGTTAATGTTTGTGAACGAACTTTAACCGAGCTGAATCGAGCCGAACCGAGTCAAGTTCACGGACGGCTTGGTTCGTTTAACAGCTCTAGTTCTTAAAACAATACTACATATTTTGGTAACAAGGTTGGTACAATCATTCTCATAAGATCAAATATTAAATATTTATAGATTTTATATTTTCCTTCAGTTGTATTATTTTGTTTCCTTGTATAACGGACATATTTTCATAATTTCTTTATATATATTAGTTCACACTGATCACAAGATCATAGGTAATCTCAAATCACACTTTCACATAAGCTTGTGGGTGCAAAATTTTCAAATTTTACTGGCTAAACTCATCAAGAACTTACATCGATATAAATCAATTATACGGAAAATGAGTAGGAAATGTATGTCACTATCCCATGTCTCAAAATACACGAGGCAAGTTGGATTCAATTATGCTAGTAGAGCACGAAATAAATCAAATAATTTTATTCGATTCGATATTTGTGTATATATATATTTGATTCGATAATAAAAATAATTATGTACGTAATATAAAATAGAGTATACATATATTTTTATTTTCAAATTAAAATTTAAATAAATCAAATAAAATTATTTATAATATTTCTTTTAAACTTTTTATAAATAAATAAATATATATTATAATTCAAATTATAACTATACAATAAATTTTTTTTATTTTTGTTAGATGAAGAAAGTCTTTCTGTATCCATTTGAAAATTTAATAAATAGTAGATACATGTATTTTTTTTTTTAATTAAGTTGTCCTAATATTATTTTTTATAGTTTAATTACAAAATTCCGAACCAATTCGATTAGGTGAAAGAAGAATTGAATTTTGAATGATATTTTTAAAATTGTATTTTAAATATTTGAATCAATACTCAAATCGAATAACTAAAAATTTATTTCGAATTGAATCGAATACTACAATATTTGTATACTAAACCTAATGTATAGTGAAGTTCATATATATTATTTCAATATATGTATTGTATACCATATGCAAGTTATATGCCCCAAATATATATATATATATATATACAAGTGCATAAATCATGTGCACAAACAAACCTTATGGAAAGCAACCCTTGTTATTTAGGACAACTTTTGGTTGGATGTTTCCTACAAATTCACATTTGACAAGTGACCACCCACCCTTTGGTGTTATGTTCTTTTATGTGGTCTCTCTTGCTCGTTGTCCACACATCTATCATATACTATACGATCATTATCTCTTTATATCCTCAAAATAATTTAGTTATAGGGGAATTTTTGTATTTTAGTTATTTAAGTAAATTGCTTCTGAAAATAGGTATATATCTTATTTGTTGTAATTTTAATTATACCGTTTCGGTAAAGTGCGCACTGAATAAACCCCAGCCTAATATCCTGCAAATTAAATTCAACAAGCAAATCATACTAGGCGAACTATGTGTGGCAGGTGACCTGTGTTTAAACCCATCCTTATGGGACATGATTATACATGATAATATTTGCACATGTATTGTAAATATCATTTTTAATAATTTGTTTATCCCATTAAACTTTACCTGTACAATTCTTAATATATGATATATATATTTTTATAAAAAATTAATATTTAGTACAAAATATTATTTTTTTATATTATCGAGGCAATTTTATTTACATTTAATTAAATTTTATGAATTAATATAAATATATATATCACTAGATGCCTTAGGCAGTCTTTAAGGCCTGATGGACTACCTATCGTCTATAGGCAGAGCTCCCAAATATGTATTAACATTTTTTTGGGGGGCTGATTTTGCCTACATAAAGCTAGGAAACAATGATTAAACAAACCTAGATAAAGATTACTAGAGTATTCTTTTGAAAAGATGCAGTAAGGAAATTAAAGTTCCACGTATACACACACACACATATATATATATATATATCCCTTTGTCACAAAACATAATCATATGTCATAACCTTATTATAATCTCCCATATCATAATCTATATATATTTGTCAAAGTACATGACTCCTCAATTCTTATATATATAGATAGGCCTCAAGAACTCTCATAGCATAATGGCATTAGAACCAGTAGTATGATATGCAGAGTAGTAATATATGCACACCTTATCTTACACATGCACCTTCCTCAGCCATATCAGTGCTGAAAGTTTCGGGATTGTTACCCGTAGAAGCCCATCCCTGCACCACAACCAATCATCAATATCAGCATGGAAAGGGTCATCTTCAAAGAGAACCATTTGAAAGCTATGGTAGAAGACAACCTATCTGAAAATGATCTAGGATGTTGTATTTTGTTTATAACGATAAATCTTAAGTTCTAATAGATGCATGGTATTGAGTGTGTTACAAAAATATATAGAATGTTCTTGACTATGTTCTTTTATATAAAATTTCAGTTATTATGTATATGATTTCCTTATGACAGAATGCTCCCATGCAAGTGAAATCGACAAGGTAATGCTTACTGAATTTCTGCTGAAACATTCTCCTTGTTTGCATTAGAGGGAAGTTGCCACACAACTCGATATGGTCCTTGTAACATTTCTCTCCTGTGATAAAGTGAATCTGACTTATTCAAATTTGCTGCTTCGCAAGACCAGTTTGAGCGATGGCCAGTTACAATCAAGCTGCAGGGGTGAGATGCATAGTTAGGCCCTAAAGAAATTGGATCAGAGCTCATGTATTACAGTGAAGATAGAATAGGTCATGTGCACACTATCTCACACAACATCCACAGCTCATTTGATCACACTAAGAGTAAGCCCATTTGTGTTTAGATCAGAATCTCGTATCCAAGTAAATTTATTGGAAACCACCGGTAAAATATCAGTATGAATATAAATTATAAGGGTGATGACATATTACCTTTGGTTGTTGACCTCCACCTTTAATTTGTCAATACTGATACCAGGAATCTCTAATGTTACCACGTAATTAAATCCAGATTCTACAACATCCATCTTTGGGGACCACTCAGATTCTGCAACACAAGACAAATATACACAAGAAATGAATTATATTCAAGTAGATGGTTATGTTAAAATATATTGTTTTTCTTATGCAGCTAAACAGAGCATCGCTCTATATGTCTAAGTAGAGAGGCATTACTCAACAGCAGAATGAAAATGCAGTCAAACAACCTAAAACTATGGACAAATATTTAAAAATGTTTTCTACAACATGCCCGTCCAGTTGAACATGACTAAAGGTTCATTACTAACTGCAATTACCATGCATAATTTGAATTTGATCACTATGCCCTGCCGCACTTCATCCTTGTCTTCATTAAAAAGATAAATGACATCCTCAACAATCTTGCGTAATAGCTCACTAAATTAAGAGGCACCAATACAGTAATCAACAAAAGAAATAAAAAATCAAGTAATCTATGTCTTTTTTTATATATATATAATATGGGAACTCGCAACGCTACTCGACGATTGCGCTCTGGGTAAACCCTCGGTCAAACCTAATACTCTGCAAACTAGGTCCAACAAGGCAAGTCACATTAGACGAACCATGTGTGACAGGTGAACCTCTAGGCACTTCGTGGTCACAAGTTCACCCCCACACGCCATCTCCTACGGGACAAGTAATCTATGTCTTTTGCATGTGAGGATGGTGGGTAAAGTGGTCTCTCTTTAATAGACAACAGCTATTAAAACGAGATAATGGTTTGGTTTGAAGCACTTGAAAAGAGTGAGATGAAAAGGTCTGCTTAAAGTACAAATACAGAGGAAAAAGTAATCAAAGATTGTGATTATTATAAAATTGAACAAGGAAAACACTAAAGAAAGGAACACCGTAAAAAAAAGCTCATATGGAAAAAACACACACTGATGCAAGCAGCTCTTCACTCAGTCACCTTCAGTTGTGCTAAAAATAACAGTTGCCAAGATGTTTTCCGTTCAACTCTTTTTCAGAAGGAAATACATACTGAGCAACCATTATGTTGCTCAGAGGGGATCTGGTCTTATTTGTCACCTTCATCGCTCACACTATGGCTTATGTTATTTTATAAAACTGAAAATCTCTATTTTCATTCATAAGAAATCGCACATGAAATACATAACTTCTAAATAAGTCAAGAATCTTACATATCTCCCAAATAAAGCCAATACCATAATTACATATATATTTAATATATGTAATGTAGCACCTCTCCTTAAACTTAAGTTGGAATTCTTAGAGACTAACTTGAGCTTGTGCAAGAGATCATAAACTCAGACAGAGAGTTGGTGATGGTCCGAAAGTTGAACAACTTTAGATTTTGAATCAGGACTTATTAGATTCAAAAATATTATCCATTTGAAAGTTTTACATTGCATAAGCTTTATTGTTTAATGGTGCCTACTTGATTGATTTAATGAGCAAAGAATTCTAGGTTATACATTGATTCCCTTTCTTTGCTTCAACTACACTGCCATTTAAATGGCTTTCGCCTTCTTTTTTTTTTTTTTTTTTTTTTTTTTTCTTTTCATATTTTCTACATGTGGTTTTGTGAGAATTTGAATCCTTCAATTACTATCGGATATATTTATTATGTAAGATTTCAATAGTGTTCAAACTGAAGTCCAATTGCATATATAAAGATTTGAATAGTCCACTAAGATAACGATGGATTCAGAGTATACTAGATTCAAAATTGATCGTGCTACTTATAGGGGTATAGGGTTTGGTAATTTTAGTGTAGGCTAAAAACATGTTTATTTGCACATAAAACACCCAAACAATAACTAGACACAAATAAAAAATTCAGAGAACATTGAGCAAGACAATATCGAGTAGGTTGAGACAATGAATTTTACGTCTTGCCTCAAATGAGCACATTTCGCATATTGCTAACAACTCATATTTTGATAAGGATTGTCACTGGTTAAAAATATAGACTCTATTCTTAAGTTTTTTTTTAAAAAAAAAAACAATACAACCCTATAATTTCCTATAAAAGATTTCGATACAAAACATCAAACCTACAACTATTTCACACACACACAAAAAAAAAGGTTCAAATAAACAAACCCATAGTGAAATAACATTTTCTTCTATTCTTTCCCCGGCCTTGCTTTTAAAATAGATGTTCACTCAAGATCCTATACATGTAAGTGGGATTGAGGTATTTCTATCTATTATTTGGAGACTTATAATTAGTCAGATTTATTGGATAGATCTTCAATTAATTAAATCTCTAAGAACCACAAAGTTATGAGAATGCCACATCGATGGTAAAAGGATAAAATTTGTGGATGTAATGCAAATAAATAATATTCATGTTGCGAAACAAAATGACTATTAAGACTATAACAAAAGTAGTAATGGCTTGAAGAGAAGAAAATTAAAGAACACCTTAACATACCCTTTGATGTAAAATTATCAGTGCTTTCATTATTTTGGCACTGGGGCTGCCCACATTGTATGCTTGGTTTTGCAAAAATGGGAGCTTCCAGAGCATTGCCATTATATTGGCAGCCTTCAACTGCAGAAATTGTACTCTTGACTGTTGGAATACCTGGTTTGACCTGAGCAGGGCGAGCAAAAGCAGGTGCATCAGGACCATTAGGCTGCATTTCTCCACAACTGTTTGATTTTGAAATCTTACCAAATTGAACATTAGTCTCCTGTAGAAAGCATTGAAAAAATAAATAAATAAAAAAGATTATGCTAGCACTTCTTTAGACAGAAATGCATGAAATTTTTTATCAACATCTTCCATACCTGTTCAGGACTAGATACCTGTCTCATAAAGCCACCTTGAGAATCAGAACCTTGCCGGGCAAAGAATGTTCTGTTGTCAAATCTCCGACTAACAGGATTCAGTGTGTTGCTAAAGTCCTAGACATAATAAAGCCACCTTGAGTAAAAAAGATTATACTAGCCCTTCTTTAGATAGAAATGCATGAAAATTGTTATCAACATCTTCCATACCTGTTGAGGACTAGATATCTGTCTCATAAAGCCACCTTGGGAACCAGAACCTTGCCGGGCAAAGAATGTTATGTTGTCACGTCGCAGATTAACAGGATTCAGTGTGTTGCTACAGTTCTAGATGTCATATATCAAAATGAAAAGGCAAAATAAGTAAAAAGAATACTAGATGTAAAATTTAAAAGTGAGAAAAAGGATGGAATCACAGAAAATGCATTACACGTGCATGTGTTATACAAAAATTAAACCATTATTTTTCTTTGTTATCTATAATAACATGACTTAGAGGAGACATGATGGTGGAGCTTTTGAGGCAGTGAGAAGTTGAGAATAAAGAGAAAAGCACATATCAATGATTTGATTTGAGTATGTTTTAACAGAACAATTGAAGGCCCATATAAAGCATGCGAAAAAAAAAAACTAACAAAGAATATAAAATCGAGCATACCTATAAGCAGCCTAATACATAAAGTATAACATATAATTCAAATATAGCTTTTTAGAACATATTAGAATCATTCTCCTAACATGACTGTAAAAATCAGTAGAACAAATCATTGTGTATGTGAAGCACTTCTTCATAATATGACGCTTCCAATCATCTTCAAATTTTATTCTGAAGCACTTCTCTTCATAACAAGATATTGTTGATCATCTTAAAATTTGTTATATGCATTCTCTCATCAACCTTAACAAATTTGTTAATGCACTTTCTCACCACCTTGTAAATGTAGCACTTCTCTCCAACACTTCTTGCAATCTAAATCTTCTGATGCTGTGAAACCTTGAGCTTCTATACTCTAGACTCCCTTTTTTTATTCATTATCACAAGTCTGTAAGACTATTAGGAGTTTGATATCTTCTCGACCCCTGCGATTCTACTGCAGTTATGACTCACGAATATTGCATGCGTCATTATGTCTGGAAATTTGTGAATCATGTAACTAAGAGATAAATCTTCTGCTAATATTTGGATATTTATATGGAACAAATTCATGTCCAACCCTGGGGAAGTGGAAGAGTACTTTGGGGTATGAAATGTATGTCATGTATAATGTAGATATAGCTTGATAATTATTTGTGTATCATCAAATGATCATCGATGCTAAATTTCTTGAATCTTTTACACCCTTGTTTCATCTCCCTTCCAATAGATACTCCAAAATCTACATACAATTCATGTCCTATGAGAACATCCAACTGTCTTTACTTCACACTATCTAAGCTCGCCAAATTAGGGCATATTTCTCATGATTTTAAAGGGGAAACGATTTTAAGATGCACATAAACAGCTTCTAGGCTTTTTAAGCTTTAATTGCAGTGGCAATACATTTCCGACAACTAATTGCAAATCCCTCAGCAATTCTCCATCACAACCCAACAGAGCTATTCTTCAAATCCATGTAAAATAGATTTTACTGCTACTTATGTTTAGAAATTTTATTTAATTTTCATAGAATATAGTCTCCATGGCTGAATCCAGAAATGAAATACTGAAATAAAACAGACAATCTTCTTCAGGTTAAAAATCCAATGGCCAGTGCCAGAAATGCAAAATAAAAAAATAAAAAAATCATAACCAACTTCAGAAAATTATTGTGGTGTTCAAGAAAGCTGCTAATATATATATATATATATATAATACACACAAGAAAAATATGAACAAATCTCCTCCACCAGTCATCTTTATACTTCATCTTCGGTACAAAATACTAACAATAGTCTATAGATCTGTTGAATTCTCTACATTCTCCTGATTTTGAAAATTATAGGACAAAAAAAAATGCTTCAGAAGAGCAAGGCAAAGCCACAAATTTCCAACTCCGTTAAAATGGATATAATTTCTTAAATCAAAACACAGCAGAGAAACAGAAACATTTGCAAGGATTATGGCAACTACCATGGGGAAAACGTGGCCAGGAGTAGCTGAAACATCATCAGGAGAAGCTAAATGCCCAGCAATAACATTCACTCTTCTTTTCACAATTTGACTCTCCATATCGTATGACTAAAAGACGCAACTACGGCCTGAAGAAGGTGGTGTTGGTTGATTGTCTGCAGAGAGAGCTGATGATTGCCGGAACTGATCTCAATTTTAAAGCGCAAAAAAGAGAAGCGGATGTTTCGCCATGAATGATGACATGATTGAAGAGCAGATATTTTTCCTGAACAGTGCAGAAAACGACAGAATAGTTAGGGGTATCGTACAGTGCCATAACAATCAAGCTCAGTCATAGATATCTTTACTGTGAGTGTGTTTGTTTGTAGATTTGATTTTGGGTATGTAATTTTTCATATAGCAAAAGTTTGTAAAAGAATTGTTTTAATCTAATAGTATTTTTTAAATACGCGTTCAATATAAAAGTACTGATATATATTTGTATAATATAAATAGTACAATTATTAAATTAAAAAATAATAATTTTTTTGGGACAAACAAAAATTAAAAATAATATATTTTTATGGGATAAAGAAAGAATTTTTTTAAAAAAAAATTGTTTAGGAGTTTGGATTTTAAGTTGAGAATTGAATAATAAAAATTTTGAATTTAAATAATTGTATAATGGGATAAAAATGGGTGTTGAAATTAATTTTTAATATAATATAAAAAATAAAAAAAATAAAAAAAATAAAAAAATAGATGTTTAATTTAATATTTTTGGAGAAAAAAATTTAATTGAATAGTGTATTTAGAGTAAAATCCCCCAAACAAACACACCCTTAGGATTCTAGGCATGGCGGGTTTGGGGCCGGGCTAAAGTGGGGTAGGGTCTCGAGGGCTACAGAATCGGTCTCGAACCTGCTTTATTGCTATCTTTAATTGCTAATTCATGATTTCAAGAATAAAACTCCTATTGAATCTAACAGACTGACGATTTAAACTTATGACTTCACGTTCACGAATCCGTCTAAACATCGCCCGATCATCTCTGACGTACCTAATGATGATAGGAAAACTGCTCCAATGTTCCAAAAATATATATATTTTTTTTAACTATAATTTTTTACTGTAAAAAAAATATTATTTATGTTTCAATTGAAAGTATGTTTTTATTATTTATATTTTTTCATTTAAAAATTATCTATTTGTCGTTATATTAAAAATAATCGAAGATCAAAATATAAATATAAAATTATTAAAATTATCTTAAAATTAATAAAAGATTATTATATCCAATCTATCACAAAATCTCATTATATAACCTAAATAAAAATAATTTTTTTTATCAATTAACTCATTTATTTTTTGTTTATCGTTAAAAATATTGTTATATTTATATAATTTTTTATAAATGTATTATAAAAACTAATAATACTTTTGCCATTTTATTCTGATTTATATTATACTAGCGGAAAGACCCGTACGGTGCCATCAAAAAAAAATTATTAATTTTGTATTTAATAATAAATTTTATAAAATTTAAAAAGTGTATATATATCTACTAACACTATAAAAAAAATTGTAAAAATTATATAGATTTTAAATACCCTACCAAGATAAAAAACTGTAAAATTAAAAAAAATTAAAAAAATAAAAAAAAATCCCAAAAATATCAAAAAGGAGAAATTAGGAACTAATATCAAATACATAATATATAGAATATAGATAATATATAGATGATATGATATGATCGGACGAGGTAGTACAATTTATTTTATTTGACAAACTGATTTTCTAAAAAAATAAATAAGATTGAATCAATTATTTATTTATTTTTAAAAAATTAATTATATTTTTTTATTTATATACGATTTGTATAATTTATGTCGTATTTACAAAGAAAATAATACTACCGTAATTATAATTCTTGATTTCAATAATCTAAATTAAAAATATCTTAAACATCTGCATATTATACACACACCCTCTAATTAATCAAAAAATAATTTTTTGGTGTGGTTTTCGTAAGTTCTAAGCCTAATCAAAACAAAAATCATTCTACAGTTCAACTGCCGACACGAAATCCCACCCTCGGACGGATACGCACACTCCACCAAACTTCAAACTTCAAACTTCTCAAGAGGAAGGAAGGCACAGATCGGATCGAACTTCTGCTGCAACCCTTTTTTCTCTCGAGTAGGACTCCGGGGAGTGAAAAGCAATTCCCAATCCATCACCCGGAGCCTGTTTCAATCTCGTTGTCTTTCTTGTATGGTTAGGTTCTTTGATTTAATCCAGATTTTGATCCAATTTAGTATCTGCAGTTATGCCTTTCAATTCTATTATCTTTTTAAGTTGACGCAGATTTGATTTTTAGCTTGTTCGGTTTAATTTTAAGTGGAGATCTATTTCAAAATTAAAACCACTATTTGCGAGTGAATTAAGGGAGTTTGGAGTTTCTGTGATTTAGTATTATTTCTTTTTGGAATGATTCTGATCAAATCATTTCTCCTTCTTTTTAATGTAGTTGACTGTGAGGTAACTGGCAATTCTGGGGTTTGAAGGTATTTAGTTGTGTTTGTTTTAGGATTTGGGTGGCAGAGAAAGAATGTGGTGAAGGCACATGGTGAAGGGCAATTCCTGTACCTAAAAGTGCTGAGAAAAGTAAATTAAGGAAGACAATAGGAGATCAGGAATTATATGGGAAGCTTATTCCCACCTGGTGGCTATATGAGGCAGTAAATTAGCAATACTTTTGTTTTAAGTTGCTATTGCTTGAGCTGCGTGGATTGGGAGAGAGATATTCTATTAAATATATTTCTTTGAAGTATGGATCATGCTGGAGAAATTGATCGTGGTTCTCCTACTACGGATTTGAGAGGTCGAAATGACAGTTATGTGCCTCTAGACATTGAAAGTAATGATGGTATTGATAAAAGTTATACACATGGCACCAATGGCGTTAATCACATTGATTATCGCGGTCCGTATGGCAAAAACGCAAAGAGCCCTATATCTGCTGCAGATGTGCTGAAGACATTGTTTTTCATACTGGTTTGGTACACATTCAGTACATTCTTGACCCTGTGAGTGCTGCTTTTTCAATTGTCGATAGTGCAATTTGTATCTGTTTGGTAAATTGTTTCTTCTTATGGATATGTTATTGTGATGATGATGATTTTTTATTTTACTTGGAGCAGTTACAACAAAACTTTGTTAGGGGACGACTTGGGGAAATTCCCTGCCCCACTATTGATGAACACTTTCCACTTTGCAATGCAAGCTGCATTGTCGAAGGCCATTACATGGTTTTGGTCTCACAGATTTCATTCTCCTGTTATGTCATGGAAAGATTACTTTGTTAGAGGTAGGAGTCTTATGATTACACTAATGAAATGTTTTCTAAATCCTTTGCTCTCCTTTTTGTACCTTTGTAATGTTTGCACTTTGCACATCTCTTCATATGCAATAGTCTTTGTGAAGTATATCTGTTAATCACATTTGTTCTATGCAAACCATGTTATGCTGTGAAGTTTTCCTTTATGCTTGTTTTATGAATTAAGATGTCTTAGTGACTTGATTGTGAATTATTCTTTCATTTTTGGCTGATTCTTTTCACAGTACCATTCACTAAATGTAAAATTTTGTGACATCAGTGAACATCTATAACCAGATAAAATATCAACTCATCTGCATTCTGCACAGAGACATCACTTTAATTTTTGTTTGTTTGTTCTCAAGCCATTTTCATATTTAAATCCTTAATCATCTTGAAATTTTTAGTTAGTGTCTCTTTCCTTAAAAATTATATCCCTCCCATCTCACTGATTTTTAGTTCTTAGTTCAGCCTCAAAACACATTTAAGGTTTGGCACTCCAGCATATTCTCTTCTGCCACATAGCTACAGTCATACCTTTAGTTGCTTTTCCAAAGATTCTCTTGTCACAATTAATGGTAGACACTTGGGCCTGTAACTCTGTGAATGGGCGTTGCATTAATATGTGTAGATACTTCACTCCACCAGTGACTGTTGTCTGAATAGACTAGGTTTAGGCAGTATCTGAATCTGAGTGAAATAGATTAGCATGCTTTCTTCTGGGTTGCTTTAATATTTAGCCATTTCAAATGATCTTTCTACTTTGAAATTATGAGATATACATTTTATCCTCCATCTATCCTCTGTTATTCTATGTAGCTGTTAATCATGTTTCTTCTATGACACTCCCCAGTATCTGAATCCTCCATCCCCCCACTATTTTTCCAGTTCTTATATAATATAAACCCTCTTTACGTTTTCTGATGGCTGTAATGATTTAAAGGACTTGACGGAGTTTTAAATTTTTTTTGTTTTCATGTTCCCATTAGCTTGGTCAAACCTCTCTTCTAGGTTACTTTCAACACTAGCCCCTTGATTTTCCTGTGCTGTTTGTTACATAGTATGAAAAGCCTACCTCCTAAAATTTAATTCACAATTTTGTTCATCCAAGGTTTTAGTTACAATTTGTTTCTTCCTACTCATTTGTTGTGATGTGGTGCGTTGATGATACCATATTACTAATATTCGTACATTCTACTTGTTTAATGGTTACATCATCATTAACTTCTCTGACAACTAATGCTACAGATGGCCTTTGCATTTCACAGTTGTACCAACGGCTCTGAGTACTGCAATGGATGTAAACTTAAGCAATGAATCCCTGGTTTTCATCTCTGTTACATTCGCCACAATGGTTAGTCGATTTTATCCTACAAATTTAGAAAATTGTTTATGCTTCAAGTGTTGAATCAAATTGCTTCAAAACCTTGAGTTTTTGGGAACTACGAATTGATGATATTTGGGCAATTTTTCCTGGTTGGCCTCATGTGAAATTTGTTTTCATAATTCCTCAAAGGATCTGCAAATGAATATCAGGAAAACATGATGGAGATTGAAAATTATGGTCATTGTTGAAGACCAACACAAAATTTTCTGCTAAATAATTAGTTATTTTTGTTTAAATAAATTAGAACAAGTAAGAACAGTGGATCTTTCATCTGAAATTGGTGAAGGAGAAAAGCACTGTGAATTAATTTGTAGACAGTTGCTTTGGTCCCCTCTTATGGAAAGGGCACAAAATAGCATTGAACAAAAGAGTTATCAAAGCAAGAAACTAGTGTGCTTTGAAATTGCTTAACGATGAACGAACACTTGTAGGCTTTTTAATTTCCTACATCAGTGTATTTTTGCTATTTTGTTATATTGTTTGTGATTATAGACTTGCACAAAATGTCATATAGGGGCTCACTTTCTATCATATAATTTTTGGATGTAATATATTTCACGCAGAAGCATTTGAAGATTTCAGTAGGTTTTAAGTTGATCATATGTAAGAGTTTTGCATTCTATTACTATGGAATTCTTGCCATATCTTTGAATTAATAGTTTATTATGATGTTATTCGCAGTGTAAATCTGCAGCACCAATATTTCTCCTCCTATTTGCCTTTGCTTTCAGGTATTTCTCTATGAACTTTGCTGGTTTCATTATCTTTTGGCTGCTACTTTTAGATCATTTATTGAATGCACAGATTGGTTTGGTATTCTTGTTCCCTCTGAACGCTTTGACTTGCTTTGAGATAGGTGTTGTATCCATCATTTAAATTATAACTCAACTTTTATTCTGTAGATTAGAGTCTCATTTAAATTATAACTCAACTTTTATTCTGTAGATTAGAGTCACCAAGTGTTAAGCTGGTTGGCATTATCTTTGTGATTTCTCTTGGGATACTATTAACAGGTATGAAGTTGATCGTTTTCATCACTGTTACTGAATTGTTCTATACATTGTCAGATAGCTCAATATTCTTTATCCAAAACAAATGATTTATTAGTTTTGATACTTCTTAAAAAAATTTGAGCTGGGGATGATAGTAAAAAACATTTATTTTTAATGTTGCTGGTGCATGCTAACTTCTGCTGTAATATTTCCTGTTCTTGAAGGGATTCTATAGATCCTATAAACGTGCATTTTCAGGGAATATACCAAAATGCCTATCCAACTTTATGTAAATAATGTTTTCAGAAAGAAAATGAATCAATAGAAAGATCCTACCAAAATGCCTATCCAACTTTATGTAAATAATGTTTTCAGAAAGAAAATGAATCAATAGAAAGATCCTAGAATAGATGTGTGATCTAATGTTCAGATGAACATTATATCTTGTTTCAATGATTTTGTAAATTGTGAAATCTAGATATCCGTATGCAGATATGTTGCTGTTTTAGTTTGTTGTTTTGCCTCTAACTTTTTGGTATAAATTCAGTCGCAAAGGAAACAGAATTTGAGTTTTGGGGGTTTGTATTGGTTATGCTTGCTGCTGTTATGTCTGGATTTCGTTGGACAATGACTCAAATTCTGCTTCAGGTAAGACTAGCATTACACTTGTGACTCATATATTTGTAATTCTGGTAATATTTGCCTTTTTCCATCGTAAAGCATTTGTACATGTTCTCATGACATTCCTGTGTTCTGGTTGTCTTTTTCAAATGTTCGTGCTGATATGAAAACCTGCATGAAGAAAGAAGCCTATGGTAAGTTTTATTAATAACCACTTGCTTCACCATGATCTTAAGAAATTAATTATTATAGCTACTAGCATGGAATTACCTGATGAATTCCCATTCTAATCAATACATTTGTTTTTCAAAATTTAAGCAATTTTCAATTTCTTGATCTTGTGTTAGCCACAGAATCCTGGTGGATATTCAATATCTTGTTTTTTACTCGAGTGGTAGGGCAAACTCTTTAGTTAATTATGAATCACACATCACTTCCTTTGTTTTGAGGATTATATTCGTTTCATTCCACATTCTTTCATTGTATGTCTATAATTATCTGTCTGGTAAAATAAGGAGCCTACTTCTAAGATCTATTGGTATGCAGTCCTTAACAAAGAAAGTTGATTTGATATATGTGAAGTGGATTAGCTCTTTGAACCTGGATTAGTCTTCAATTCAAATCAACATCTAGCAGTTGCAGTCAAAGAAATTGCATAAAACTGTTCTTGCTGCCTCCTCCAAGTGCGCTTTGGGTATGCCTATACTAATGAGGGTTCTAGACTTCTAGTCAATTTACACATAGGTGGTCCTTAATGATGATTGAAGTGAAAGTGGCTACTGTTTTCATCAAGGAACAGTTGTCTTACACCAATTGGCTGTGACAATTTCAATAGTTTTCAGTAAACATTATCGGCACTGCTCTATCAGCTCTCACATCTTGTTAAGGAATACCATGAAAATTCTGGTTGGGCAAGTGGCATCAAGCTGCATTTCTTGTAGATGTATGAGAATCATTGACATAATATCATTTACCTTTTAATATCTGTATCTGTGATCCTACCAAACAAAATAATGCAACTGATATGAATTTGGTTTAATGGGAGTGGCCTTACATAGTCTTATGGATTAACTGTAAGTTTTACTCTATAAGAAAAATGGCAATGCTTGCTTTATTGTCACTAAGCCTACTTCAATATTGTCTTCTATTTAACCCTTATTGGAAACTAACTTGAATACAAAATCAAGGGCTAACCTCTATATTTTCTTAAGATATTTGTTACAATATTAATATTTTATCTTAAAACCTATTTATTGTTTTAAACTAGATCTTTGTTTTATGAAGTCCCATTAGCAACAATATCTTTTTGTTGTCTCTTTTTCCAGGTCTTAAAAATCCACTTACTTTGATGAGTTATGTGACCCCAATTATGGCAATTGCAACTGCTGTACTTTCTCTGACATTGGATCCGTGGCATGAGTTCAGAACCAGCAGTTACTTTGACAGTTCTTGGCACATCATGAGAAGTTGTTTGCTCATGGTCTTTGGTGGAACCCTGGCTTTCTTCATGGTAGTAGATTCTGGATTTAGTTATTTGAATTTAGCACTATTTAACATTCCATCGTGTTTTAATATGTTTAAATTCTTTGTCACAGTCTTGTAAATCAAATTAAATGCTTGGTAGTTGGATCAATCACTTGTCTTAAACTATACTCTGTAATTTATCAATGGCCGTTGTCTTACTTTTATAATTCATTTTGTAATCAATTTCTTTCCAATGCTGATGTCTCATAAGAAGTGATGGTTACAAGGCTGAAGAATATACCATCTTTACACTTCAATTCATTACTGCATTTCACCTACTTTAAAACTTTCATCTCTGGATGCTTCATTTTTTGATTCCTTGCAGGTATTAACAGAATATGTTCTTGTGTCAGTGACTAGCGCTGTAACAGTAACAATAGCTGGGGTTGTAAAGGAAGCTGTAACTATCGTGGTATAAAGGACTACAGTTATATTTCTAAGTTTTGAATTTCTTACATTGTGGGTATTGTTAGTTTTATTATTTGTTCCATTTTTATTGTTATTCTTGATTACTGAATCAATTATGAACCTTGATGTTTTCTTCAGGTAGCTATTTTTTATTTCCATGATGCATTTACATGGATGAAGGGATTCGGCCTTCTAACTATTATGGTTGGCGTCAGTTTATTTAACTGGTACAAGTAAGTCATGAATCCTGTGACTTTCAACAATTGTCTGGTTATTCGTAGTTGGTTTCATAAATTTTGCATTGCATAATTAAATATAATTATCTAGGTTTGATGAGTCATTTGTGGGTAAAATTTCCTTTGTAATGTGGACGTTACCATGCTTACTTGACGATTTTTTGATCTATGGAAGTCAATTTCAAATTATGCTGTCTGTTTAGTGATGTTTAAGATCCTGCATATTTCTTTACATCTTTTTTTTTTCCCTTAAAATGAGAATAATTGAGAGTGAAGTGGAGTAAAGGTTTCACTGTCTTGAATAACACTGAAGTCTCTCTATTTTAGTCAGAGGCAGGATTTAGTTTGAGATTACCTTACTTGTTAAATAATTTCATGAAGTGTGTCACCATACCCCTTAGTGAACACATCGTAACTTACATTGAGAAAGGAAAATATGGTGTGTAAGTATGTCAGTTCATTAAAGGGGTTGTTTAATGCCCTTGTGGAATACTGCATAGGATGTACTGCAGTCTGATTTTTGTTATCTGAGTAATTGTTAATGGTGTGTGGATATATGTTCTTCTAACAAATTCTTCGGGCACAATGTTTCACTAACTCTATTGGTTATGGCATTGTATTTGTCTTCAATATTGAAAGTAGTTACAAGCCTTCTCATAATTTGTGGCTTCACGTTGGATCTAGTTGTACTACCTATTTCTTATTTTGTCAGAGTACAAGATTTCCTCGAGTAGGTGCAATATCAAGAACAAGATTTTCTATTGGCCTTTGAGTTGGCATAATTAGCATCGAAGTTAGTTTGACTTTAAGATGACTGTTTATATTAAACAGCAGAATAGCAGATGTTGATAGGGTCTTGATTACTGTAAGGGTAATGGGTAATGGAATCATTCTGTTCAAATCATCTGAAGACCAGTATGTTTTGAGTGATAGGGTTGATAAGAAATGAATTTAATTTAGCTAATATGAAGATCCTACAAGCTATTGATTAACTAAATAAAAGTACTTTTTAATCGGCACAAAATGCAGGGCATGTATTTGATAGATGTTGGAGATTAAGTTATTATCATTTGAAAGATATACCTGATCAAAGTAACTGCACATATATGGAATAGGTTTTAAACATAGAATGATATCTCCAATTAGAATTCTGATGTAATACGCATGTTCGAAGTCCAAGCAAGCACAAAGAATGCTTCAAGCATACAGTAGATGATCAGAATGACCGCCTCACCTAAAAGCTTACGTTATTGGTGATGGGCATCATTAATACTCTTTGGCTTTGGAATGCATTTGGATATCTCTTTGTGTAAATTCATATTCCAGCAACAATGCTTGTGAAACATTGAAATATTCATATGCCTTTACCCATATCAATTTAAATTAGATTTGGTAAATTTGAGAATGATTTGGATTTTCTATGTTCTTGACAATTTGTAATTATGAACAAATGTTTCCACAATAATTTTGCTACCTGTAATTGAATTCACACTGATCTTTAGGTACCTGAAATTAAAAAAGGGTGAGACTGCCGTTGCAGTAGAACAAGATGCTGCAGCTTCGAAGTATGTGATTCTTGATGAGATGGATGAGGAAGAAAATGCTCTTGAGAAGGCTCAACTGTCCAATGGAATTAATGAACATGAGTAAGACTCATCTGAAATTTTTATCGATATTCATCCTGTTTATCTATGAGGTTTGAGTAGAGTTTCAATCCATTCAGAATGCTATCTTGATTTTTGGAAATGACACTGTTTTTCTAAACAAGCTATTTTGCCTACGCGCACATTCACACACATGTTTATCATTAAAGCTGATGTATACCCCAATTTTACTCAGGCTTGTAGGCAACTGAATTTCTATTTCACCCAAAAATCTTTCTTATTCATAGTTGAATCTGACCCATTTATTCATTAACGATTCTTTTTTCTTTGTTACTTTCTTCCCGAATCTTGTAAGAGCGATGTTCATATTTAAAATTTCAAAATCACCCTGAATTATTAAATTCCTAGATTTACTCTCTACTGCGATCAAAGACAACTTTCTTGAATTTGATTCCTACATGCATTGCGAAGAACTAATGGAACATACACGTACAATAAGCACTACAGTAGCTCATACTTGCTAACATCTCTCGAGGTTTCTTGTTTAGGTCGGTAGCATCAGATGACATCCAGGAGGCTGGTGGCTTCGTCTCTGGTGACAACAGGTAGTACTTCAAATCTCACCACCGTGCCCATTTGTGTATGCCGGGATTTTTCCAAGGTCCATGTATCATTATTGAAGCCATTGGTTGCTGTTGGCTGAACACTAGTTTGAGATGAGATGTAGTAATTTTTGTGTGCCAATTTGGTGAAAATGTTGGGAGATGAGATATGATGACCTTTTGATATTCTCATCTCAAATTATTCACTCCTAATTCAAAATATTTTCCTCCATTATCAATGTATATTCGAATTTCATACAATGGATTGGGTTCAAGCCAAAATTTTATTACCAGTTCAATTTTGGAAATGGATTGGGTTGCTCTGATCTGGTCTGGTCTAGGCTAAATCTGACTTCATGTTTTTTTGCTTTTGTGTAAATTAAACGCACATGTATGTATGGTGAGTAAAATTGTGCCGTTATTAATGGTTGAATGGGAGTAGAAATTTCTATTTGGATAATTATTATGATAGACGTTTATTTGAGGTTTTATTTAAAAAAATTAATTTTTCTATGAAATTTGTTTCTCTTACCGAAAGTAATAATAAGATTCTTCATGTTTATATTCTCTAGGTCGTCGAATTTTATTCTTATTTGATCGGAAACCGATTTAAAAGTAAATGAGTAAAAATAATTTTTTAAATATATTTTTTTCTTTTACCGTAAAAAAATGATATTTTTTTTAATGAAAGATAAATTTATATAGACAATAAAAAAAAAAAGAATAAATTTAAATAACAAAGTATAAAAATACGTAAATTAAAATATTAAACAAATACACCGTTTGAGTTTGAGCTTTTACATTTTATTGGTAATTGTATTGTAAACTAAATAATAATGATTTTTAATTGAAATAAAAAACAAAAGCACCCTATACTTTTATTTCAAGAAATATATCCAATAATAATACTAATAAATATATATATATATATAAATCATACTTGAATAGTTGAGCCATTTAAACAATAGAGGAATGATTAAAAAGTAAAAATTTTGATTTTTTTTTCTTCAATGAAGTGGAATGGCCGCCGTCGCTATTCAAAAATATGCACGGATAAAGGCTGACAAGACAAGTCAAACTAACGAGTTAAGTCATAAGTCCACCCTAAGTCAATAGGGACAAATATTGAATTTAGAAAATGTATAAATAATAATAAATAATAAAAAATACATTAGTAAAAATACTTATGAGATAATAATAATTATTATTAATTAAGATAATTAAATAATTGAATTAAAATTAAAAAATATAAATTATAAAATTTAAACATAATTGAAATATATAATTATCTTTTTAAAAAAACATAAATTATAGTATGTAACTAAAATAGTAAACATTGATATTTTATGTAAAAGTAATAATAATAATTTTTAAAGAAAGAAAAACATAATGACATGATAGTACAGAAAACAAAAGTCAAACAAAATACAGAAAATCTTTACCAAACACAGCAAAGCCACAAGATGGATTTGAATGTGATGACGAATGGCCCAATAGAATTAGACGAGCTGCGCTGCGCGGGCCAGGCTGGGTGGGTGGGTTATCGTCTTCCTTCCTTCCTTCGCCGCCTTGGATTCTGCTCGGTGGCTATGGCTTTTCGTCGATCCAACTGAATTTGGAACTGAAATTGAAATTGACCGTCCTCATCATTTGCAGTTCGAAGCTTCCCCACTGAATTATTATTACCATATAACATCAGAAATCTCTATGTTCACCTGAATATGCTCTCCACTTCCGTCAGTCCACGCCACTATTGCTGCAACTACCCCCTCCCTACTCATCCCTTCTCCCATGATCTCCATCTCCATCCTCCCTGCAATGTTACCTTCAATTTGAATCCCCGCAAGTTCCCCGGCGCAAATCAAAGCATCCTCAAGCTCACGGCGACTCTCAGTTGCAGCAAAGAGCGTGAACAGGATCAGAGCCATCGGAATACTGAAGACGACACCTATTCATATAGACAAAGCGACGGCGAATTTCTCCATGATTTTCGCTCTTCTGCTGACGTTCCGGAAGGAGCAACTGTGGGGGAACAATCTGCTGTGGCGGACAGCCGTTCGGGCATTTTGTGGAACATGTGGTGGGTTAATCTTAAAGCGGCTCTGGGTCAGAGAATTAACCTAGAAGGCATTGCTTGCTTCGTCGGGGTTTTGTCCAAAAACAAGCAATTGGTAATCCCGCATGTTTCCGTGCCCGACATTCGGTACATTGATTGGGCTGAGATGAAGAACAAAGGTTTCGAAGGCGTTGTGTTTGACAAGGACAACACCATCACTGTTCCTTATACTTTAAGCTTGTGGCCGCCACTTCGCTCATCTTTAGAACTGTGTAAATCTTTATTTGGCAGTAATATTGCGGTGTTCAGTAACTCTGCGGGTATTGATTCCTTCTGTAGCCTATTTGGAATTTTTGAGTTTAGAATTTCTGTGTAGTTTGATAGTCTATTTTAGTCTCACTGTATTGGCATTTCCTAAATTTCAGGTTTACGTGAGTATGATCATGATGGAAGAAAAGCTGCAGCCCTTGAGGATGCAATTGGAATCAAAGTGATACGGCACAGTAGGTTACTGAATTGGAGTTTTATCACTTGAAAAAATCTTCGAATAGGCACGGAATTCTTCAAGAGAATATCGGTATAGGGGCAAATGTTATTGGTGATTTGATAGTAATATGCTTATATGTTATCTTTTGAAGTTAGTGTTTATACAATTTGATTTCATTCTCTTATCATTTATACATGTTGATGAAAGTCCGTATACGGGTTTTTCTTGTTTATATAATTCAAAAAATGTTCATTATTGTAGTAATGAAATCTTATAATTATGGTTATATATGGAGTTTGAAAGTAATTTATTTTATATTCAAGATTTCGGGACTAATAAATAAAATTCTCAAATTTCTTGTAATAGACTAGGATGGGACCAGGACAAGTATATTGTTAGTTATTCAAGACGTGATGGGGAAAAACTTGCCTTGCGCCAGCCAGCATCTTCATTTATTTTGTTTTCTAATGCATGCTTTTTTGTAATTTTGTGTTTATTAAGGAGTGAAGAAACCAGCTGGAACAGCCGAAGAAATAGAAAGCCATTTTGGTTGCGACTCGTCAAGACTAATTATGGTAAGTGCATTGTTGCTTTCTTCTTTCTTCTTGTCGTTTGACCTTTTTCCTGGCACTATTGGGTATCACATCTCATACCACATCAATCATGATAGGTGGGCGATCGACCCTTCACGGATGTTGTGTATGGAAACAGAAATGGATTTTTCACAATATTGACTGAGCCTTTGAGCCTTGCCGAGGAACCATTCATTGTGAGACAGGTTTGTAGTTTCTATTTATTATGTTTTTTTTGGTGCTATTAAAGAAACCTATACGACAAGGCTTGACATGACGTAAATATGTTGAATTGTTGATGATCTAAATTGCTATGCATTGGTCTTTAAGAATAGCAAATGAAATTTATGTTGTCGCATAAAATATCATGGGAGCATGTGTATATGTGGATATATATATATATATATATGCATATTTATATATTATAGGAGCTGAGTTTGGGTATTTTTGAACTCATTTAAACCACACTTCTTTTGAACTCATTTAAACCACACTTCTCACCAGTTAATGGTTTGTTATCATTGCTCTGGATGTCTAAGTTGTCTTGGAATTGTTATTTGGAAGTAGTGTAAAAGAAACCTATTGCATTACCTTACATGTGCCTTAAATTGCCTCAAAATGATTAACATGATCTTATCTGTGTTAATTTTAGGAAGGTTGTTGTGTCTATGGCTAAAATTTGCTTGATTTTATTCATAATTTTGATATCCACTTTCCATCCCCACCATTCAAATCTCATTGGTTTCACGCTGAACACCTCAAATATTACCTCTGAAACTTGGTTCCTTCCCATTTAAATCTCCGCTATTCACACTGAGCACCTCAAATATAGCATGTAAAACCTGGTTCCTCACCATTCTTCTGTTGGTAGGCTTGTAGCTCTTACAACAACTATTGATTCCAATTACTGCTTCTTTGAAAATGGTGGGTAATCAAAATGGAGTGATGTATTGTAGGGGAAGTTCTGTAGGCAGGATTTGATGAAATATTGACTTTAGATCTAAGTTGTTGAAGTAATGGTATGAGCAATGAGGGCATCGAAAGAGCGTGGAAGTTATAAAGTAAATGCAATAGTAGGGACTATCGTACGGGTATCTTTAGTTTGTATGCTGGGATGAGATTAGTATATATTATTTCATCTTATTTAATATGTATGTTATTCATTTTTATCATGCTTAAATAACAAATGATTAGGTTGCATATGCATTATGCAATCATCTTCTTTTAACTAAGCATGCCTTCCTTGGGTTCTTATAGGCAGGATTTTCAGAATATTGTAACCTGGGTTTGTAGGTCAAAGTTAAACATTTAGGTTAGCCAAAGCTTGAGCATTGCCACCATGCCATGCCAGGAAGTCTGTCTTACCACACAAGACCTCCCAAATAGGATGCTTAGGTTAAAATGTAAATGAATCCATTCTCGGTAATTTAAAGCTTTTATAAAATAATCAAGTCATGATATAAATAGCAATCATACAAACCAGAATTTAACCTGAAAGCCATTGAAGTACATGTCAATGATTGGAAGTCAAATTATGGCACATGATCTTTCGCAAGTAGCTGTGTGCATATTGTCAATCTGGCTTTATTCCTGAAAGTCATATTCCCTTGCTCATTGCTACGCAATGGCATCAAATTCGAAAGCGTTAGGGGGTTGAAATTGAAAACAACTTTGAATGGGAACATGTTCGTGGAACTATGGATAGCTCTATTATAAAAAATGCATTAGTTTCTCATCCAGACAAGCTTTTCTAAAATACCTCAGCTTTCCCTTTAGTTTGGGATGATATGCCGAATAAAAAAGAAGGAAACATAAAAGCTTTCCCCAAACCCTAGTTTTCCGGAAATGTTATTCTAGAATGGTTTTAAAATTTTGGTATCACTGTTAGAAAGAATTGCACCGGGAATACTATGCATTCTAAATACTTTAAAACAAGTTTGTAACATGCATTATGTCATTAGTTCTATTACAAGCAATGAAGTGTGCCATGTTAGAAAATTGTGTGCCAACTAATATAATGCAATCTTTGCCAATTTTAGAGTAGGATAGTTCTAAAATGAACTTCATGCCAAGGCCATCCTAAGGCATTTCCGGAATAAAAAATGGTGTGCATAATCCATGGGGTTTCAGTCTCGACTTGGATTGCTTGCACGTTATGCATTGACTGATGTACTTCGCAAAATCTGATTGCATGTTAGGTAAATAGAATTGCTTCTACATTAATTTCAATATTTTGTTGATATTGAAGGTGCATTCTGTTGTGTGTGTTTTGGTGCTTTTTCTTTTGATGTTTTTGAGGTGAAAATAGTTGTTTGATGTAATATTTTGTATAGAAAATGGATGTTGGATGTAATGCTTTTTAAGCAAAAATAAATAATTGAATGGTAAGTGATAGAAACCAAATGGTGATGTAGTGAGCTTCAGTAGTTTGACAAATTTGCAATAGTTTGAAGCATCCTCCTACAATTAATGCATAGCCGTCAAGAATAAAGACAAAGAGGGATCTCATATCCAAGTTGCCATCATAACCAACAACCACAAAACCATGAATGAAATAATGTAAGGGTGGCCTAGTTAGTGTGGTGCTTGACTGGTGACTGCAAGGTCATCAGTTCGAATTCCATCAATGCCTTCTCAGTCGAGCCTATCACATTTGGAGGTTATTGCGTTCAGCCTACCCGTTCACACTCAAAGAATAGTTGTTGTGGGTTTCTATGCCATAAAAAATAATAATGTACGGGATTTGGGAGTTTTGGAAAAATATTAGACCTTTATCAAAAGAGCCTTTTAAGTATTTTAGAATCCACTAGCAAGGCAACAGAATACTTTAGGATGGAGAAAACTCACCCGATAGCAAGGCAACAAAGTACTTGCAGCTATTTATTGGCAGCAAAACTCACCGAGGGCGAGTAGTGACTAACAAGTGACACCTCAGCTCGGTGGATTAGAACTCACTCAGAAACTCTCTGGTGATGAACTCATAGGCGACGGCTATGTATTTGTCACCAACCTGACAATGTCAACATATCTTTTGTACATTTGATTTACACCTTTTGACACATGAAATAGAAGATGCAGAATGATTTCTTTAACTAGGAAACCTGAAGTGCCTTAGATGCTAAACTAATCTTTGTCTATCAATTCTCTAAACATTACATTTTTCATCGCTTTTTCCTTACTTTTCAAACCTTTGTTCTTATTTCTAGTGGCATGTAATTGATGGGAAAAAATGTTGACAGGTGCGGAAGCTGGAAGGAGGCTTTCTTAAAATATTATCTAAAAGAGGGGTGATGCCAATCAGTCACAGGCTTGTTACAGATCCTATGAAGTGTATTAAGAAAGTAGCACTGTAATCAATGTTTTTGACAGAAAATATTATTGCTATTTATTTATTTATTTTATTAGCTATTCACTTTTCGATTACTGAAAGAAAACCTTTTGGACAGCTTAAGTCCTAGTTTGTTGATCTCAATAGCTTTCTAATCACCGATCATTTTCATCTATTATTGATAGTGCTAATAAGTTGATGATTAGTGAAGGAACTCAATATATGAGTGACCCACACAGCATTTGCAAGTGAGGTCAACGGTCTGGAGAAGTGCTGCACCGGTGGCGATTCTAACTACAGACCACATTGCGGGGAAGAGGGCCGCATCGACATGGTAATTAAGCTGACATCCTTCTTCCTTGGTATTAAATACTTTGGTGATGTTGGGTACAGTTCCTTTTCTTTTATTAGCTATTCCTATTTTGTTTCTTTCGTTATAATTCTAGTCTAAACATCCGACAAATTTATACTCAACAAATTCCTTACATTGTTAGAATTACAACATTTATTCTACTCTTTGATAACAGAAATTGGAAATGAGGATTGTCATAAAACAAGTACTTTTTTTTACTCCTGCTGTCTTGTTTTTGCACTTTGATCTTGTTGGTTATTGAATATTTCTATCAACTATCAACTATGCATTATTTTTGTATCTGTCTGATTGTGAACTAGTCGGCTTGCTGCTAGGTGGCCCCAGCTGGAGGGTAAATGTATGATGTTGATAATGGGCAAGTTTGTCACTGTTACTTGAACAGCACCATGCTTGCCTCTAACCATCAACTCTTTTGGTCAAAAGGTATGCACACACCCCGTAAGGGATGATCAAGTAGCGTGGAAATGAACTCATGACCGTAAGTTATGAGATCAAATTTACGATTGCTTCTAAGTCCTATGTGTTGTGTTACATATGGTTTATTTAGTGTGACTTATCTTACTGGCTTACTTTGCATGCTATTAGGTTCAGTCGGAATTTATTCAAAACACTCAAGAGTCCATGTTATTAAAAATAAAAATAAAAATGCACACTTTATAGCACATGTTGATGGAATTTAAGTGAATTATTTATTTATTTATTGTTATTACTATTTTATTTTTATTCTTTTCCTGATTCATGGAGTAACATTTATCTGACCAGTAATATTAAATAATGATATAAGGTATTTCTCCAAGCATTTGTGAGGTTAAATATTATTATGGCTATGTGTATATTTTTTTTATTATTATTTTATTATATTATAGATAGGATATTTTGGAAAGGGGTTCACTTTCTATGAGAACATTTTGCCTTTTGCCTTGATTTTAACCCCTGCTTCTTTTACCTCTCTCACTATCACTCCCACTCAAATCACTGCTCTTGATCCATCCTTGATCAACCCTCCACTGGTGTTCCTCACTTTCAGCCTGAAATTGACAATGTTTTTACAAGCAAGTTCTGATTCAATATCATCCTTTTCTAGTTTTGAACCAATCTCTACCATTGTCTCCATTGCGGAATCATATCTTTCCTCTTACTCCAACACTTTAAATTAACCCAGTGCATCTTTCTTTAGCTTACCGCCAAGAAAATGGAAACAATCCTTTTAGCTCAAAAATTATGTTTGCAACACCAATCATTCTCAACCAAACATTCTTATTTATCATTTATGTCATTTTGATTCCTATGTTCATGACCAGGAAGTTACTTTATACTCTTATGTTTTATGGGATAAGCCTGAATTTAGGGGTATGTATACTAAGTTGAAGGCTATGGTACACAACCATACATGTGAGTTGTCCAAACTTTATGTTGGAACCCAACCTATAACAAATACATAAAGTCTTAGAATTAAGGGGAAGGTTGTGGAAAGGTATAAGGTAAGGCGTGACTTGTTTCCAAGGGGTACTTGCAAATTTATGAATAAGACTATACAAATTTTTTTGGCTATTGCAAAGGTACTGACTGTCAGAACCATGCTCGCAATGGCTTCATATAGGTCTTGAAGAGTTGTTCAATTAGATATCAACAATGATTTTTTTCATGATCACTAGGATTCTAATAGTTATACAAATTATCCACAGGGATAATAAGTTTCTCCTGAACATGTATGCAAGCTAATGAAAGCAATCTACGGCCCCAAACAACCCCGTAGACAATGGCGTAAGAAATTCACATCCAAGTTGTTGGGATATTGTTTCTTACAATCAAATTATGATCTCTGCTTGTATATTTTGGTTCAAGATCAAATACTGGCCCTTTTGCTAGTTTATATTGATGGCATACATCATATATAAGAATTTGGGACATGCAAATATGCTTTTACCAATGAAAATACAACACTGTGAATAAAGAGTTCAGTAGCTCAACTTCGATTTTATTAAGGGTGTGTTCGTTTGATGGACTTGCACAAAATTTCACTATTCATCCAAAATTTTCTCCCCAAAAATATCAAATCAAACACTTATTTTTTATTTTTTATATTATATTAAAAATCAATTTTACATTCAAAACATCACATCATCACCTATTTATATCACATCATACAACTATTCAAATTCAAAATTTTTACTATTCAAATCCCAACTCAAAATCCAACCCCCCAAACAAACACACCCTTAAGAGTATTCTTACAAAGGCAGACATGTAAGTATCACCTTATCTAATACTTCCTTTATTGTGGAAAACAAGTTGTAAAACAACAGATACTGTATATAATAGAATCATTGTTGCCATGGTTTTAAAGGTACTGTGAGTTATCTATTTTCTTTGTGACTTTAAGATGTCAATTAAGTTTTATGTCTTCCTTCACCGTGACAATAAAATCAACAATTCACATTGTTGAAAATTCGGTCCATCGTAAGTGTACAAATCACATAGATAATTTATTTTTACTTTATCTGTGGTTTCAATTAACATACGTCACCACATCTTCAGCTTAATGATATTATTAAAAAATTTATTTATCATTTTCGATCTTTTTAAAATTTTAATAACATGATAGACTATTTGTTGATCCAACAAGTTTCAAAAAAAAAATCACCCATCTTGAACAATCGTTATAAACATACAACTGTCATTGTTTGATACATTTTTTGGTTGAAGCTAATAGTTTGTAAATTAGATATAATCAAACAAGTCGCAAATAAGTTTAAACTCATATGTAACAAGCTAGACTCGGAAGTGTCAAAGGTTTAAACTCATAACTTTATGATCATAAGTTCACTCATAAACACAAGTTTTGATTTATTTAGAGTTTCTTTACTCATGTATATTTTCATATAAAAACAAGAAGTATTAACCGTCCCATAATAAAATATCTATTTTTCTATGTCATAACAAAGTATCTACTGTCTACTTAACATTACAAATACCTTTAAAACTTACAATATATTACACAAATATCGTTACTTTTATATCACAGATACTAACAAGATTATTTTAATCATTTCAACTTTATTTTTACTATATCTCAATATAATATTCATATTTTTAAAATTACGTATAAAAAGTAAATTGATACTTCTTTATGGGAAGGAGGGAGTAATATTTTTTTTAAAAAAAATAAAAATGAATACCAAATTAGCACTCCTTTTAGTTATTGTAAATTTTGCTATTTAGTATTATTCCCACAACCCAATTAGAAAATCCACTGTGGCGGCGCGGCGGCGGCGATAGTATGCTCTATCAGATCTAAGCACTCCGTCAAAAATAATAAATGATGTAAAAATACGACGCTGCGTGGGCCATCCCGATCCATGTGAATTTGTCGGTGATTTGCATAGGCAGCCAAGGGCCACTTCGTAAATAGATTCGAAACTATGTGCAAAAAACGAACCCCACAATTCCCGGTACCCCTCCCACTGCGCAACGTACAAACACGCTTCTGTAGTGGTGTCCGGTTGCAATCTAGTATATAATAATTCCTCGGCATTCAACGCGGCTCTCGTTCACCATTTCGGCATTCCTCTTTCTCCTTCGCAAATAGACTGACATAATAAGCATAATAATACCGTTTTTGTTTTTTTTTTTTTTTCTTTCTCTATTATCTCGAATGATCAGAGAAGTGCAAATGTTTGCAAACCTGTTTGTGCTTGAGAAATGCTCAGCGCTCTCTGGACTGGATTGAGGTAGTTTTGATTCATGATTGTAAATACGATTGTTGATTTCGCTGGTTTTGGATGGCGCTGGGGACGATCCAGTAGCGTTGCGATTGATTTTTGGTATTCTGATAGGTAGTAGAGTTTTGGATCTGAAGCTGCGGTTCGATTGCTTGGATGAATTCGTTTCTGAGGAAGAAGAAGCGGAAATCGAAGATCCGAGTATGAAGAAGTTCTATATATCGGCGACGGGGATTAAGAGATTGACAATATCTTGCGTCGCCTCCGTAGGCGACGGCACGAAAAGTGTTGGCCGGGGGATGGTGAAGGGGAAGAGCTCTCCAGCGGCGTTGCTCGGCCGCCGGCTTTCCCACCGGACGCTCCGGTTGCTGGTTGGGTTACTTTTGCCGTTTCTTCTAGTAAGAACTGCTTTCCTGGCGCTTGAATCAGCTGCTCTTTGCTCTTCAACCATCGGTAATTTTGATTTTTTGAGGGGTAAAATTGTAAATTCGAACTTATACAGAAGAGTAATTGTGTAAAACGGTGTGCTCTCGCAGGGTGCATGACTTGGAGATTTTTTGGCGGGAGTGATGCTGCCGTGGTAAGTAAAAATTAGTTACATATTTGTTTTACATTTTATATATTTATTTATATCCAACTTATATAACCAAATTGTAGAGTATAGTATATATAATAATTTAATTAAATTTTAAAATTAAAAATAGGTCTGCTCGTTATAATCAGATAGTAACTATGTAGGTACAGTAGATGAGTCCCAATGCTACTGATAAGTGGTTATCAAATTGCTTGTTTTTTTTTTCTTATCAAACACACGGCATGTGTGACGCTTCGGCGCTTGTTTGTTTTGATTTCGTTGAAATTTTAAATTGATTTTTTAAAAAAAAAATTATATAAATAAATATTTTCGGTACAAGTGATATTATATTTGTTTGTTTTGTCTTGTATAATTTGCCATTTCCTTAATATAATTATACATTTTAAATTTCATAATCTATCATTTTTTTAATTTTAATTAAATTATTTAATTATTTAATATATAATTATTTTTATTATATAATAATTATTTTTAATAATATATTTCTTAATTACTTATTAATTATACTTTATTTAAAATCTTGTGTTGGTCATATTATATGGAAGGCGGGAGTAACTTTTGATTCCAAAAGAGCGTAAGTGTTTACTTTGTAGTTTTACATGATAGTATTTTTTATATTGAGTATCGAAAATTATATCGAAAATATAAAAAATACTAATAATTTGTGTTGAATTATAGATTTTTTTTTATGTAAATGAAAGATATATATTATATATGAGGCATGGTGCCAACTAAAAAATAAATTGAGTGAACAAATTTATTATATAGTATTTAATTTTTAACAGAAATATTATAGTAGTATTTAAAAATTATTCCATTTTTTACATGCTTACTCTAAAATAAATAGCACACGTGTGTTACCGTGAGAAATTAATGACAAGTTGCAATTGTTTAGAACCTAATTTTCAGTACAGTTGAATAAACTTAAAATAATCTATATATAATATTCTATTATTAGTTTACATCAATTAAGTGATAAAAATAAATTAGTGTAATAAACTTATCCATAAGGACCATACTACAAGTTGATGAGAAATTAATATATATGTACTTTTTTGTTATGTATGCATGCGTACGGTTTTACGTAGAAGATTATAGATTCGTTATTTAAATAACATCAATATTATAATCAATTTATTTTAACTTTTGGTGTATTTCCTTTATACCTAGATTGAATTTAAAGATTTAGATTTTATATCTAAATAACGCTTGATACAGTAATTTAGGAGAAAAGTATTTATTTTAGGAATATATACAAATAATAAGAAATTAGATAAAAACTCAAAAGAAATATTTTGAGTTGGGAGATTTAACTGTTTTTTTTATTATTAGTTATTAAAAATTGTAAAATGATTATAATGAATTATGATAGTTTTAGTGAAATGATTTTTGTTGTTTTCAAAATATCTTGTAAGAGAATTTGTATATTTTTCTTGGAAAATAACGCTCAACGGATGTCGAACTAAATGAGCTAATTTTTCAAGACTGAGGGATTATATGCCCTTAGCAATCTAAAAATTCACATTTAGAAATAGGACAAAGCTTATATTACATTGGGAGTCGTTGGTCCATACTCCTTTCCGGAGGAGCATCCAAACATGATAAAATAAGGTTGCGTTCGATTGTTTTTTAGCTTTGATTATTCTCGAATAAAGATTCTTTTTTAAATAATAAAAAATAATTTTTCAATATAATATTTTTTTAAAAAAAAAAAGAAAAAATAAAAATTATAATGCATATGCAAAATGATTTAGAAAACTCAATAAAACACATCAACCTAGGAGACTACCAAGCTAACTACTGGCCTAAAATTTGGAATTCAATTCAAATAATTCAGTATATTTTCACCTGTTTGCTCTTTACAAATATATATATATATATATAAAATTTAATTTCTTATTTTTGTAAAACTTTGTTTAGAATATGCTATGCTGTCATCTATTAATTGATAAAAAAAAAAAATGTAATTTAATAACTTTTGTATGTAATTTAATCATTATATAAATATATAAATATATATAATTTAATACTCTTTCCCTCCCACTCCAAAATTTAATACTCCCTCCCTTCAACTCCAAAGTATCTATTTTCTATTGTAGTAAAACTAATTATATATCAACACTAAAATATCATTTAACTTTTATCTGCATTACAAACATTTCATTAGACATACAATTATATTTTAATTTTTACTTCTTGTAAAATACTATTATTTTTTAATCTACCACAAAATTCAAAAACCCTTTGGACCAGAGTGATTTTATTTTATTCAAATTTAAGTATCTTAATAAATTATAGTATTGATGTCCTAAATCAGATTTTAATAATTAAATCAATAATAAAATTATCATTTATTGCGGTCCTTTTTTATTTTTAGTTTTAGTTTTTATCTCTTTGAGCTTTTTTCACCTTTTTATTATTCGACAATATGATCGGTTTTAAATAAAAAATATATATATTATAAATAAAATATTATGTCCAATTAAAAAAAAAAACACCTTTGTATCTGAAAATTCCAAACTTCAGCATTTCTTTGGATTTTTCGAAAAATAGAATGTAGTAACACCACCCCTCTATAATAATAATTATTATTATTATAACAAACCTTATCTAGACTCTGCAATTGTACATAGATTAACAAGAATGTATTATGTAATTTGAAGTATATTGCATGTTATATTGAATAAAACAATCATGTGGCTGTGCAAGTCGGTATATTTTGTTACTGTTATTTATTTATTTATATTTATAGTTTTTTTCTCTGACGGTACCAATAATATAATGTGGTATTCATTGCAAATTTCCATGAGGTGGTCCCCTTAGAAAACAATAATCTATTCACGTCGTGTCCCATCTCAAAGAAAACTAGGGAATAATCCACTAAGAAAAGGCAAAACTGTGCCACTCCCCTCCCCTAGTGAAGTACAGCTTAGTTTAGACCTTACTGTGACCCACAAACCATTGATGATGGATGATGCATGGCTTATATCAACAATAAATTGATAAATATAAATAAATTAATAATAATATATAGCCAGTCAATGACTCAATCAATCGACCCATAAACCATAGATGAATAGAACCAATAATAACAATAATCAGAAATGTTTTTATTTATGTAGATGTAATAGTCGATTTGTGTGTTGATGTGTCATATTTATATTGATGGTTGAAATAAAAGCTCAGAGAAGAGCTGACGAGGGCGTTGGTGGAGGCCGCAGAAACGAGTAATGATGGAGGAGTTGGAGTTGGAGTTGGAGTTGGAGCTGTTTCATTTAAGGATCTTGTCAAGGAGGTGACTGTAAACCGACAAGATATTAGAGCATTTGCTCTCAAGACAAAGGCCATGGTAACAACATCAACTTACACTAGTAATTAATTAATTAATTTATTTATTGCTATGCTGTTTTTATCTACTACTTGCAAATGGGTTCCCAGTTACCACCATTTCTGTATTTCAAAAAAAAAAAAAAAAAAAAAAAAAAAAAGAACCCTGGTTTTGTCTAAAAAGAAACAATTTTTAGGAAGAAATCAAATGAAGCAAAAAGACAGGAATTGGTAGAAGCAATACAAGTTGAGATATTTTTATATATTTTGATGCATAATACTGTAAGGAATGAGCCCAACAAGTAGTGGTTGTAGGGTGTGTTATATATATATATATATATATAATGTATGGTAGATTAGGTTAATTTTTAATGGCTGATGAGATGGCAGCACATGCAAGTAAGTTACCTATAGGCTATAAATAGATGATTGTGATTGTTACTCTTGTACTTTGTTCCTTTGGTTTAATTAAGGCAACATGTGAACTTCCACTGCATTTTTTTTCAATAGGTTATGGCTATGGCTATGATATGATGGTGCTTTGGGAATTGTATTTACTATCATCTATCTATTTATATCCACCTCTCGTTTTCGTTACGATAAAAGGTAGTATTAAAGTGCCCTCTTTAGGTGGGGTGGGGTGGGGTGGGGTATTGAATGAACACCAAGGCTTCCTATCTGTGTTCTTCTTTTTAGTTCAAGTCTTGTTGATAATTTGTTTGATCTACTTATATGCTGCAAAATGTGCATGTTTTCGAAGATATTTTAGATATTTGAGTTCTTGTTTAAATTAGGTCTATATTATTTTATACTACCTCATTTCTACTACAATGGCTCATTTCTACTACAATGGGTCTTTTCGATTTTACAATAAATTGAAAAATAATATTTCTTTAGTCCAAAAACAATAGGAATATTTGGAATTGACACGAGAATTAAAGAATAATAATATTATATTATAGTGGATGTAAAAATATTTTTACGTAATTATTGTGAAAAAGTGGGGATAGTTTGGTGAAAAGATAGAAAGGGAAACGAGACTATTAGTTTGGGACAGACGAAAAAAACAAAATGAGACTATTGTTTAAAGACGGAGAGAGTAATATTTTATTAGTTAGTAGAAGTATGCAAGAGGTTTTGACATTGTTCTCATTTGACTTTACGTATAAAATAATTGTACGTGTAATGGTATGTTTTTAATTTAGGTAAAAATTAAAAGTATTTTGGTATTAATGTAAATTTACTTTTACTAAAATAGGAAATAGATACTTTGGATTGTAACGGACGAAAATAGTAAACATGGTAATGTGAGTTGGGCCGGAGAGATTATTAGATTGTTACTCTTGATTTCATTATTAATAAAATGCAAATATGATATTCTACAAAATGTAGCATAAGGAAATTATGATCTCAGTTCTTTGCTGAAAAACATATACCAAGCAACATTCTTTCTATTACATGAATGATGAACTTGGCTTAACTTCCGAGTCATTTTTCTGCCAACATTCATTCGATTAAGCTAAAGAAACTCTGTATTCTGTAAAACAGATGGCGAAGATGGAGCACAATGTCGAAACAGCAAAATGGCAAGAATCAATCTACTGGCATCTTGCTGCTCATGGCGTGCCGAAGAGTCTTCACTGTCTTTCACTCAGATTAGCCGAAGAATACGCCATAAATGCTGCAGCTCGTTCTCGACTACCTCCGCCTCAATATATTCACCGCCTGATCGACCCTTCTTTTCATCATGTTGTTCTTCTAACCGATAATGTCCTTGCAGCCTCTGTCGTCATCTCCTCGACGATCAAAGCGATGGCGAAACCGGAAACATTGGTCTTCCACGTCGTCACTGATAAGAAGACGTACACGTCGATGCACGCCTGGTTCGCAGTAAACACGGTCGATTCTGCTGTTGTTGAAGTCAGGGGATTGCATCAATACGATTGGTCCCACGACGTGAACGTCGCCATTAAGGAGATGTTAGAAATTCATCACCAGATTCGGAATCGACAGTACCAGACCTTGAAGATGGAGGATTTTAAAAATGTCGAAGAGATCGATCATCGACTCCACGTTCTAAGTCCCGCCTGCATCTCCCTCTTGAATCATCTCCGAATTTATCTTCCTGAGGTTCTAGTTTTGTATACATATAGATATATATATATATACACATTACTAATGCTCCTCGTCGTCGTCTGTCTTGCAGCTGTTTCCGGAACTCGAAAAAGTTGTGTTCTTGGATGATGACATCATAATTCAACGCGACATTTCGTCGTTATGGGAATTGGACCTGGACGAGAAAGTAATCGGTGCCGTTTCCGACTCATGGTGCGGACGAGATTGCTGTCCCGGAAGAAGATACAAAAACTACTTCAATTTCACCGAGCCGATCATATCATCGAACTTGGATCAGAATCGTTGCGGATGGCTCTACGGAGTGAACGTTTTCGACCTCAAAAGATGGAGGTCGACGAACATCACTAAAGTATATCATCAATGGCTCAAGCTCGTGAGTGTATTCAGTTCGATCGAGTACATTAATCGCGATCATTTTTCGCTCGGTAATCATTCTATATATTAATCTTGTAGAATTTGAATTCGGGATTTTCGTTGTGGCATCCGGGAGCGCTTCCGCCAGCGCTACTGGCGTTCGAGAATCAAATGCATCGAATGGATGCGTCTTGGCAGATTAATGGTCTGGGGTATCGTAGCAGCGACGCACGACGACGACGAGACGATTGGGAATTAGAGAGAGCAGCTGCATTGCATTTCAGTGGTCCTGGGAAGCCATGGCTGGAGACTGGATCACCTCTGGTAAGATCACTGTGGAGTAGACATGTAAATTTGTCTAATGAACATATTAGAAGATGCAAGGTAACAACAGCCTAGGGTCCTGGGAGGGAGAACACACACATATATATATATATATATACACAGATATATACAATATATATACATACACAGGCATATATATGTATGTATGTATGTATGTGGTTTTGTGTGAGGAGTTTGTTTGGGAAAGAGGGAAGAAGGTTTAGCCTTCAGTCTCTTTCTCACACATTAGTCTTTCTCATACATCATCTCTGCAAGCTAAATGAAGAATATATATATGTATTTACATGCACACAGTGTCAACATGATGTATACATTATTATTTTTGTAGTTTGTAATTTGATTATATATATAACCAAATCACACTAGACGAACAAAACTAAATCCGTCAAATGATTGACTTTATGACTTTACGATCACGCCGCCACCACCAAGACATTCTTTAAAGAACTATATATATATATTAGAACAAAAAATTTAGACTAGTAATCCAAACTAAAAAAATGTTATATAATATACAATTCTATATTCGAATAATTATTATATATATATATATATATTGTGAAATTTATGCATTCAATTTCTTATAAAGTGAATAGAACATTATTGAAGATACTCAAAGGAGTAATTCTTAATCCTATACATCATCTCATCACGTGCTTTACAATGGTGTCCAACAAGTCCAACATCACTCAACACTAAACAACATCCTTCACACTTACTAATTAATACATCCTCGTCATACCATATTGGGTATGATGAACACTATATCCATTTCTGTGTGTCGCTGCCGTTGCTGTTGCCGATGCCGCTGTGCTCATAGTCTTGCCCATTCCAATTTCCATTCCCACTCCCATTCCTCGGTATTGAGCTTTTGCCCGCACAAGATTTGCATCAACAACGACTCTATCATCAACATATAATGGATGCCCCTCTACATTTATCACTGCATTGCTGATTGGCACCTGCTGCTTCGTTGCATAGGACAGCAAGTCCCCTCGGTATGTCTCAGCAACTGATCCATCCAATGCCCTGACCGGCACAATTCTCTGGTAACAATGAGATGGGGGCATAACCTGGGGGGAGAGGACTGTACTTTTTACAAGGGTTTGGGGAATGTATGGTTCTCTGACAGCATATGTATTGTTGTACGAAAAAACAGGGCCTACAGCTTTGTTGGATTTAGCTGCTGCTACTCCTGCTGCTGTTGGCATCAAAAGTTTCGAGGAAAATGATGATAATGCATTGGGAAAATGTTGTTGGTGAAGCATAATGGGATGTTGCAATTGAAAAAGTACCTTGAGAGATTCGGTGCTGTGGTCTTGATGATGTTCTTGACGGCGGATAAGTGGGATAAATGCCATCTGAATTCCTAAAGCAGGGTTCTTCTAAATTCTGCCATTCCTTCGCATTTGCAGTCATTATCTGCTCCTTTGGGGGAATTGTATTGGAATGTACAATGGTCGACCTGCAAACCATGTGGAACTATAATATGAACTTTGTATTTCAATGGACTTTAAATATGTATTCTTCTTGCAATATTCAAAGAAAACATTCATGTGGAGGGAACTCTCTACAACAGTAATACTAAAATTACTTGCGATAAGCATACTGCAACAGTATCAAATCATATAAGCTTTTCATGTAATATACCACTCACTACCAATACGATCGCTAGATATTAGCTGAAAATATAAGTAAAATATTATATTTCATACAGCTGGAATCACTTGCCTCTCCATTTTTTTTACTAAGCAATCTCCACGATATTATATAAAAAAAAATATATACTAGTTTTTCTCAAAAAAAAATATATATTCAATCACTACTTAAACATAATATACAAACCAAACACACCCATCTAGATTCTATAATTAGATACTTTTCCAAAAGGTAAATACATAGCACAACCGAGCAAGCTGAAGTTATTTCCAATATAAAGTGCAACTTGGCAAAATTGTTTGCACCTAAACATTAGTTTGGATGTGTTTTCAGGAGTGTGCTGGGGTTTTTACAACAGTAAATAATTGGATTGAAATATTTTTTTAAGTAATACTAATAAAAAGATATTTGATATGTTGTTTTGAATAGAAAATTAATTTTAAATGAATATTTTACATGAAATATAGGTATTCGATGTTATGATTTCTAGAGGGAAATAATATAATAAATAGTGCTTACCGGTTACGAAAACACATCCAACACACCCATCAGTATCACACTAAAATCATAGAATAATTACAAATAGAAAATGAAACTCAGACATAGCCGGCAGAAATCATTGCTTTGGTCACAAAATTCTAGAGCACCAAACAGAGGGTATAATTAATACTATTATCATTATTTTGTTTTTGTCAAAATGTTTATAAACAGAGTAGATGTTATTGTTTTGTTGGTTGCATACATTTGTATATATTAATACAATCATTAGGAACTGCCATAGTGTGTAAAGAAATAACAAAAGGTTTTGGGTATAAATATAAATATACAATAGATGTATGTGGGCGTATTTGTTTGAATAATAATTTAAATATGGAATATAGGTTTAACATATATTTATATATATGTGGGGTAGGGGTATAAATGTTACGTCTGCTTTCTAAAGAAAATTGAGCAGAAGTGTAACAAAACATTAAAAAACAAAAAAAATAAAAATGCTGAATAATGAATATACCTGGGAAGAGAAGCATGCTTTCTTTCAAGGGGAATTGCAGGGTTGCCTTTGCCTCCATTTTCTTCTAAATGAGCAAATTGCTTTTTGAACTGGTCAATGGCACTGCAGATGAGAAATATTCCAAGATTAGCACTTCAGAAAACCGAGCCCAAATAATCTAGCAGAAAGAAAGAGTTTAATCACCTAGGATAGAGAAAAGTAGTTCTCTCGACTCCATTGATGTAATCCTTCAGCAGCTGAGGATGATACTCCAAAACTTCACGAAATATTAGCTCCCGTATATCATCCTTTGTGACTTTCCGCCTCTCAAATTCAAATTCCATCTTTGAAATTGGCTGGCAAGATGGTTCTCGCTCTGGTCTGCACAGTCCCTTAAAGTAGGGATCAGCCAATGCCTGAACACACATATAATATAAAAAATCTACCATTAAAGATATGATGAATAAGAAAATGCGTATGATATCTCCAAAGGAAAGGGATTACTCACAAACCATGATTCCACAACAATACAGAACCATCATATTGATATATATATATATATAGAGAGAGAGAGAGAGAGAGAAAGAGAGCATGGATATAATATTATAATGAAATTACTATACTTCTGATGACTTCCAATTACAAAAACCCATTTACAAGAGAAAAGGCCATAGCAAACCTCCTCGGCAGTGGGACGGTCTTTTGGATCAAATGCAAGCAGCCTTTGCAGGAGCCGAAGTGCCAAGGGATCAGCATTTGGGAATTTCTGTGCAAAAGAAATAGGCTGCTTCTTTCTCATGCTCGTAAGATATCTTCTGGCCTTCTCATTTCGCACCTAAACACAGAATAGGAAAAAACAAAATGTAAACAACAGGTCGGCACATTTAACATTAGCACAAGGAAACAATGATACTGTAAGGAAGCACAGATGAATACCCGAGAAATGGTATCCATTGAAGGTGTTCCAAGAACATCAGTTATCAAATCCAGTTGGTGAACAACATTTTTTCCAGGAAAAAGTGGCTTCCCTGTTAACACCTCAGCAAAAATGCATCCAATACTCCATATGTCGATTGCTGGAGTATACTGAATGAGCATGCAGTCAACGTCCAAGAAACGTCAGCAATGATACCGTGAAAAACATCGAAACTTGATTGAGAATCAATGCAGACAGTTAGACAGAAACATGTGCCACATCATGTGATGTATTAAACTAAGCTACAAAGAATACAATATATCCTATAAAACAATGAGAGATTTAAAGAGATTACAGACCACCCAAACCACATTTAGTAATATTTTCAAATTATGTTTTTTATCTGAAAAAAGAAACCATTTCTATAAGTACCCACTGATTGGCTCCATTATACCGAAATCCAGACAATTTACTAACCAAACAATGTTAGAAATAAGAGCATTTATAGAACCATTATATCTGCCAGAAGATAAATTAAATGAAAGCAATTGGAGATCATGAAAGGAAGCAATCAGAAGATGTTTAGCTTCTGCAGTTTTAAAATCATAAATAACAAAGTAGCCAACAAGAAGAAGTTAACCTTGGAGAAAAATGAGCCACACAACTCTGGAGCCCTATACCATCTTGTGGCCACATAATCCTGCATTTTGCAACAAAGGAATATTACTCGGAAACAGGCAAACAGTTAGCATCATATCTAATGACCACAGCTTTTATTTCATACCGTCCAGAATATGGTTGTAGGAGTGTCATTAAATGCAACTCTAGCCAATCCAAAATCACATATTTTCAGTTTACAATTTGCATTTGCCAATATGTTCTTTGGTTTTAAATCCCGATGATACACATTAGCTGCAGACAGAAATTTTAATTGTCAGATGTTTTAACAAAAGTACCCCAAAATATTACTCCAATGATCAAGTAGAAGAAAAGCCTAATATGAGAGATCCACAACAAAAATAGATGCTCTATGAATACAACGCTATTTGTTAACAATCATCAGGAATTAGGACTGACATCCGGAACAGCAAGAAGTGTTCAATTCTATGATATAGACATGGTTTTTAATCAGACTCATCCTTTTTACTATTTTACGTTGGACAAACCAGAGAAATTGAAGAAGGTTTCACAAGGACACAAAACAGAAGGAGCTATTACCTGTGTGGATGTATTTAAGAGCTCGGAGTAATTGATAAAGAAAAAATTGATGATGTTCCCGAGTTAAGTCATCATTAGCCTTAATGACTTGATGTAGGTCTGATTCCATAAGCTCAAAAACAACATAGATATCTTTGAAATCTCTTCTTGAAGGTGGAAACATGATGTGTTTAATTTCAACAATATCTGGGTGTCGTAGCAACCTTAGAAGTTTAATCTCTCGAAGAATTCGAGCAGCGTCAGAAATGTGCTCAAAGATGTTGTGTATTTTCTTTATTGCTACTTTTTCACCAGTATGAGTGTCAATGGCTGAGCAAACAACACCATAGCTTCCTTTCCCTATGACCTCCTGGATTTTATATCTGCTTGCATCACCATATTCAGAAAAGAAGTCCATTTCGGCTGAACCCTGATGCACAAATATAAGTGCAATAAGTGGTTTTCTAATAACATAGGAATGTAGTTTTTCGTACACCATATAACAACATAAGATTTTTGTCAATTCAAAATCAGTATGACCATAAATATCTTTACAAGTGTACTGTTTTGCCCAAATAAGAAAACAAATATACAAAACAAAATAACTTTCTGGTCAAATTGTGACCAGAATGTTGTCCTCAACCTATAATGCATTTTTTAATATAGCATTACATCGATAACTTAATTTCCTGAGAGAGGAACAGAAGAAAACTGAGCAAGGGACAAAAAATAAGTGAAAGCACTCTTTAAAGAATTGAATTGTAATTGTCCCCAATAGCCAGAGAATAATCAGCTCAAATATTTGTTTTATTAGTAGAAAAGCATAACTGGAAAGATAGAATTAAAAGCATTTACTAAATATCTCTAAATTTAACTAATGAATTAGTTCATTGATTGACCAACTGGTGCATCATAGAATCCAGATTTCACTCACTACCTCAACCCCATTAAGAGTAATTAACATTTACATCACTGCCATAAATGAAAATTCATTTTGATTCAATATGCAGCAACACCGTGGAAAACGATCATTTACCAATAACAGATATAAACATTCACATCGTGTCATATCAGATCAAAAGAATTGGCTTCAACAATCATTTACAGGAAGCATAAACCCTAGGTACTCAATATCGTTTCTTTCTTCCAAATCTTCAATTCCACAATAATCAATCCAAAAACTTAAAAAAATAAAATCATCTCCAACCAAGCAAATTTTTTTGCAAAATAAACAAACAAATAAATAACTGAGAATAGGATAAGAAAGATAAAACAGTAAAACGAACTGACTTTCTTTCGGTGATCGGCCTGCATTGTCAGTGAAATTCAGAAACCAAACGAACAACGATCTTAACAATCACCCCCAAAATCAGCAAATTCAAAGAAACAGATTCTCAATGCATTGGCTCGACATAAAAATTCAGCCACATTTCCCCCATCTCCCGCGGCTTCTAATGGCGAAGGAGAAATCCCACCTGGTCCGCTTCCGATCCGTCATACAACGCTCCCTTCTTCCTCTTGCTGCTGCTGCTTGTCCGCCAACAATCATAGAACTGCAAAAGCAACAATCATAAACGCCCTCTATACATACATATATATGTTATATATGGAGAACTCCGAATTCGACGAAATAAAGGACCCCTCTACGCTCTATTGTATTCACACACGACACAAACACAAATGAGCGAATGCTTATGCGAGTGTGCGTGTGCGTGTGAATATGTAGATCTGAAGGAGCCCTTCTTCTGCAGCTGGCTGGCGATCCAACACCGACACAACGCAAAAGTGGATAGACAAAGAAATGTGGATGGAGAGGATATTCTGAAATGCGTTTGTAATTTATATCGTGTGTGTATATGGGCACCGCGTAATACTGTACCGCTACAACTGTAGACAGCAGTCGGTTTATTTTTGTGTACTTTTCTATTTTTTTTTTTTTTTAATAATGGAGTAATAAAAGTTTTTAAATATAGGATGTATATATATATATATATATATTTTTCAAATCAACATATTTTATCAAAAAATAATAATAATAACAATCATAATAATAATAATAACACAGTTTATTACTTTTATATTTTTTTATAATTTTTTTATATTTTACATTAAAAAATTATTATTTATTTTACAAAACATACCCATAGTACTCCCGATGCACTAATTAACCTAAGAGATAAGATGTAACTAAAAAAATATACATTTTAAATTAATATATTAAATAAAAATGAGTTGTATGTCAATCATTTTTTTTTTTTTTCTGTTTGTCCATTCTTTTCGTTGGTCTCAAATATAATTATAAATTTTTAATCAAAGACGAGAGTTTGAAGTTCCAACTTAAAATCAATTGGTTGTAAATAAATAGCTCTTCACCCCTTATAAGTTTGGAAATCACAACATTAAACCCTACGTGGGATATTTAACAAATAAACTCTCAATTTTATTTTATTTTATTTTATATTTATTTAATTTCTATTACTCTTCCCTCATGAGTTCATATATCATTTTTCTACCCATTGGCCATGCACTTCGGTGAGGCCTAGACCTTTCTTCTTCATTCCCCTTTAATCATTTTTCTACCCATTGGCCATGCACTTCGGTGAGGCCTACACCTTTCTTCTTCATTCCCCTTTAATTCCTAGCAATCATTCTCATCATATCTTTTGATGAATATATATATATATATATATATATATTTTTTTTTTCTTTCTCTTATGCTCTAAATATATGTGCGAGAATGCAGTGTTTTTCTTTTCTAGAACAAATTATTATAGCTTTAAGTAGAAAAATTTGTCTATTGTTTATGCAATGAATTGTACATTTTATAAAGATCTCTCTCTAGTTTTATGATTGAATATTATTAGGTTGATTTACTTATCATATTTTATAAAGATCTCTCTCTAGTTTTATAAAGATCTCTCTAGTTTTATATTAATGCAACTATGTGGTTGTTTTCTATTAATTTATTATTTAACTTTATTTATGGTATATGTGAATGAAAGATATCGAATTAATATCATTATGGAACTGCAACAGAAAGTTTTGATGTTCTTTTCAAAATTATATCGATGAACTGCGATACCCTCGAATTGGGTCCTTGTATGGTCAACTCCTGTGTGTGATGAATTGTATTAGGTTATTCGAAATTGACCAGAGGTTAAATAGATTGAATAAACTACTCATTTCAACAACATACATATTCTTTATCGAAAGCCCTATTAAAAAAACTCTAAAGTTAAACGTATTTATCCTACTACTTATATCAACAATGTGCACATTTTTTTCAAAAATCCTACTAAATAAGAGTAATTTGAAAATGGGTGACCCTAAGAAGTCTCTCAGGTTGCGCGTGCCATATTTTTAACATTTTCTCATTATTATAAATAATAAAATTTTGTACATGTGTGACTCATACTTCTTATCACATTTATTATATAAATTAATATTTAAACACATCTTCTAACAATGCATTTAACCACTGTAACTCCTCAACTATTAGTTAATTATACCCACTGTAACTCCTCAACTATTAGTTAATTATACCTCATTAGCTCAAGTCACATGTAATTAGCCTAAATTATCAAGTCCAACTAATTGACTTTACATTAATTAATTATTTTATCAAACTCAATGCATTTCTACTTACTAAATAATTAATTTCGAAGAATTTTAAATTTTATTTTTCTATAAATTAAATTTCATCGATTATTTTAACTATATATTTTCTGAATTTTTATGTGAAAACCAATACAATATCTAATTTATGTTATATCTTATTGAATTATTTCATGTGATATAATCCAAAGTCCGTTTGTGGAGATTATTGATGTTTTTAACCTTTTCAAACGATGTTTTAGCCCAAAAATTGACTAAGTATGGAAGACAAGCAATGACGCACCCAGTTGTAGCAAGCAATGCTCTTTCTGCTTGCGCCCAAGCCAACAGCCAGACGTTCACCGTTGATAAGCGAGATCCTGAAGCTACCCAAAATTTATCTAAGTGTTGATCTCCCATCGAATAGCCATTCATATAATGGCCAATGACGATAACACCAGTTGAGTTGTGTCGATGCCCTTCAGCCAAGTTAGGCCAAGCCAGCCAAGGTAGGAAGATTTGTGCCGCAGCTAAACCAAACCAGTCAAGCGAGCAAATTAAGAGTTAGGACAGCTCTAACCGATCAACTGTCCAGCAGCCTAACTGCCCAGCAGTTGCAACAGCCTTCGACCGTTTCCAACTGTTGTCAACTGCCGATCCAGAAAATCTATAAATAAGGCCAGATTTTATTTGTAAAATACACTACATTCCAGTGTTCATATTGTTTTTACTCTATTCAATTTTCGAGAGCTCCAATCCTGTAAGAGAGTTCTCTTCGTTAGTGAAGGTCGGAGGAGTAGAGATTCTCTTTTTCCTTAACCGCCCAATTAATGCTTTCGTAGGCAGATTTATTGCTTTCTTTTAATGTTTTTATAATGTAGATTTACTTCTTTTCGTAGTTATTAATGGAATCATGATTTTTCCATCTGCATTTTCATCCCCAAATTCATGTTTATATTTGATTGTTTAATTCTTAAATCTAGACAAGTTGTGGAAGTTCTTTAAAAGAATTGATTATCTAAGTCTAATTTCGCATCATGTTCATTAACAGATTTTAGGTAGTTCATAGTTGTTAAGTAAGCAAGAGCATTGTCGACATGTTTAATTACTACTCTGAATTTAGTTTTGATTAAAGAGATGTATCAGAAAGGTAAAATCATTAATGAAATAGATTTTAGAATGATTAATTGGACAAAGGCATTTGCCTATCGAGTCTCAGAAATGACTAATGATAGTAACTTTTTTTTGCTTATAATGTTCTGAATTTGGGTGTCATTGAATTATTGTTGTAAATATTTTAAAGTCAAGTACCAACTAGTCAAGAATTTGAGTTAAATGAACAAATATGATCACACATATTTCTATTATCACTTTGTAATATATATATTTCGCTAATTCACCTACATCATCCGCTCATTTCATCAATGAAAATCTAATCATTAAATAACGCGCAAATCACACACAAACATCTCTGCACATCCTCCCCGGTGACATGTCAGCGCTCACACTTTCATTATCACCATCAGTTGCCGTTCGCAAGTCATCATATATATATATATCGCTCACCAGCCATCTCTACCTTTCTACTCACCGTTATTCTCATTACACTCACCACTCACAAGCCATCACTTCACTTACAACCACTGTCCGCTCATCTTTACTGTTTCCTTTATATTTCTGTCTTTTACAGCTTTTGCCTCGCTTGCCAACGAGCTAATTTATTGTTTTTCCGATCAGCCAAACTCAGTAAGTATTATTTTTGTTTTAAATTTCATCATTTAAAATTCTTGTGTTCGACCTGAAAATTCACCAATGTGAAGAATATAAAATCAATTATGATACAATATTTTTGGGCCTACAACAACATCAATTTTCCTTAACTCTATATCTGCTCATTTGCCATAAACCAAGATCAAAACCATTTTAATCTATCTAAATCCCTAATCTCCTCAATCAAGTTATCACTCAACAATCCTTTTATATGAGTAGAAATACGCATAATTAGGATATATGTAACTCAATTTCAGATAGACATTGAAGTATCATAATAGCTAACTTGTGACTTTAAATCTCCCACAATCAATATTATTATATGCACTAGTGGCCTCGTTGATACGAAGCATTGAACTATCTCATCTTAACGTGCATTTTGTCAATAATATTGACATGTCACTATCTCAACTTTATTTTCTCACATTTTGATTCGTTTCGATCATGATTACATTTTTTGATTCATAGTTGTTTCATTTGAAGCAACCCTCACTTCACGTTTATATAGGTAATCATTTCTAAAAGTATTTATCTCTATCATAAGAGTCAATTACTTAATCTCACTACTTTTGCACCTTTTTACACTCGTTGAATTTCAGGGAATGGTGATTGAATGTTTGTGCTAAATTTTTACAACTTATTTTTCTCATTGAACCAAAGTTGGAGATTGACAAGTCATTTGGCTAAGTTACCACTGTAATCATCTATATCATGTGGATTTCAAGCTCAATCTCTTTAGCAATTTTTACATTTAATCATGATATAACATTTTGGTTAGGGATCCACTAGGTTTCCTACTAACTTCACATAGTCAATAGTCAAAATCTCATTTGCGATCAAACGTTTTACCTTATTATGTCCACGTCGGATATGTCAGAATTTATCATTGTAAATCATGTTCTCAACCCTATCTATTGCAACTTGGTTATTATAGTGAATTATTATTGGAGATACTGATTTAGTCTAGTATGAAATGATATCTAAAAAGTTTTTAAGTCATTTGGCTTTTTCATCAGTTTTATTTGAAGCGATGAATTCTAATGTCATCGTGGACTGTGAAATGCACGTTTGTTTTGTAGACTTCCATAAAATAACTCCATTTTCAATGGTAAATACGTTTGCTTGTAGACAACAAGCCATTTGTATTGAATATCCAATTGGCATCACACTATCATTCAAACATTGGAGAATATTTTGCATAGTATTTGTTGAAATCGATTGTGAACTTAAGATAAATTAAGACTCTCATTAACGATTTCCAATATTTGTGATTGGTATTGCTCGTGTAATGACTAAGCTTGTTTACTAGAAAAGCTAAGTGAGGTCTTTTACATTTCGTTAAGTACACTAGACTTTAAATTATTTTGGCATACTCTTTTTGAGCTACAAAATCTTTTTCATTTCTTGTTTAAGTATACACTGAGGCCTATTGGAATTTTTGTTGGAGTATTGTCAAAGACATTGAATTTTTTCATATCTTCTCCACGTAGTGGGTTGAGTTAGAACAATATATTCGTTTCATTTTAAAAATTTTATTCCAAAAATAAAATTTGTTAATCGTATCGTCTCATTGCATATATATATATATATTTGAGAGGCATTATTATATCTCCTAAAATTTTGTAGGTAAAATTTTGTGGGCCAAATAGAGAGGAAGAATTTAGTGGTCGCATTTGGAATAATGATCCATCGAATGACTAAGAAGTAGGAAAATAGAGGCCGAAAGTTAAAAAAAAAAAAAAAAATGTGTGCAAGGATAGGATAATGGTTTAGTTGAATAATGTGTTAATAAAAGAGTTTTGAATAATTTAATAATAAAATAAATAAAATTGATTAAAAGGAAAGAGGAAACGGATGAACAGGGAATAGCAGATGAACATAATTCAATTTTCTTTTATATATGGAACATTTTTGAGAATTTTCTTGAGTTTGAATTATTTATATTTATTTTTGTTCTTAATCAAGTATTTTTGCATTTTTGTTTATCATTTTATGAGATTTTTTTGTCTATTGTGTTTGTTAATTGTTTGATCCATTACAACAATCTAATATCAGTCCGAAAATATATCGTGATTCATCCTACTGGTTCAATATCGAAACGATGTCGTTTGACATTTCGATCAATAAAAAGAATAAATCTATTTTAAAGAATAACTACTAGTATTATTTATCTTTGCAACATTGGTCTCTTTGTTTATAAAGTTTTGGCTTTTATTTTACTATTTTTAATTTTTTTTAATATCAAATTAAATACTAATTTTTAATTTATTATATTATACTATAATTTAATTTTGCATTCAAATTTTTAAATTTTTTAATTCAAAATTTAAATCCAAAACTACGTCAACAAACCTACCCTTCTTTTTTTTCAAAATTTATTTAACAAATTATATTTTACTATTTTGCAATTCAATTCATTTTTTTTTAAATAAAGAAAATGAAAAAAAAAAAGAATTAAATAAAGGACGTAATATTAATTTTTCCAACTTTATATCACATAATATATTCTTTTCACATTTTCCAACATCCATACTAAAAAGCCTACATCACTATCTTAACAGTACACTTAAATACAGTATCGACAAATTCATTTAATTTTTTTTTTTAAGAAAAATAAGGAACAAAATAAAATTACAAATAAATGCAACACTGGTCTGTATATTGAACATCACGCAGATGTTTACGTTGGTTATTTTTAATTTGGGTAAACTTTTTTTTAAGTTCCGTAATTGGACTCTTTTATCATTTTAGTCTCGTAAATGGAGCATCTCGCAAATTAGTCACATAAGTGAAAAATTTTCACTGTTTTAGTCCTTCGGCGCCGGAGATGCCCGCATGGCTCACCGGAGGTAACGTGTCCGCCAAGTCAGCTACACCTAGCGACACGTGGATTTTTATTTTTTTTTCATTTTATAATTTTTTTTTTTAATTTGATCAAATAAAAAATATAAATAAAATTTAAAATAAATTAAAAATAATTTTTAAAAAAAATTTAGAAAAATGAAAAATAAAAAATAAAAAATTCACGTGTCCCGCCAGGTGTCGTCGACCTGGCGGACACGTCACCTCCGGCGAGCCACACTGGCGTCTCCGGCGTCGGAGGACTAAAACAACAAAAGATTTTCACTTATGGGACTAGTTTGCGACAAACTCCATTTACGATACTAAAATGATAGAGGTCCAGTTACAAGAATAAAAAAAATAGTTTACCAAATTTTCCAATAAAATAGTTATTAATTATGATATTTTATATATAAGAAAATATATTTCAGAATAACAATATAATTATTAGGTAATAGAAAACAAATAAAAATATAAATCAATACAATTCAATGAAAATTTTTACTTCCTCAATTTGAGCTAATTATGCTAAGTATTCGAATACAGAAATAAAAAATATTAATAATTTAATATAAAAATAAAGTAGAATATTAAAAAAATTATTAATTTATTAATAAATTATAATATTCTTATTTTATTTATCATCAATCTCATTTTAATATATATTTTATTTATCCAACCAACATTATATAATTTTTTTTTTGGAAGGAAAAGAGTATAAATCTTCATAAAAATTGAAAAAAAAAATACTTATATTCAAATATCAGGTTTGTCCTTTGTTCATCTAGTTGACAAAATATATTTTATACGTTTGAAAAAATGTCATTTATATCCCCCATCTGGCAACGATTTTTGTAAATAATTAATATATATTTTGCCATCAAAATAAATAAATAATAAAATTAATAATTAAGTATACGGGAATTATATTTTTTTAGCATTTTTTCCTAAAATACTTCCATAGCAAAGTTGACTAAAGGAAAATTTAAATAGTAGTACTACTATTCATTTACAACATTCATTTACAAAAATCTATTGCTTGTTTGATTCAACTATATCATTTATATCGGACAGGAATAATTAAATTAAAAGCGTGAAAAGATAAATAATAAATTTCATAATTTGGCAATAAAGATTTTTGACCACAAAAGAAGTCCAATAATGAATTCTCTTCTTCTTTGTGTGAATATTCAATACGATAATGGAAGATAATTATGTACATATATATAATTAATATATATACATATTAATAATGTAGATATACAGTATTTATGTATTCATATGCCAAGACAAAGTTTAATATATATATATATATATATTAGAGAGAGAAAGCTCCAATGATTGTGCACTATGTACTAAAAAATTCGAAAAAAATCATTCTGCACTCTTTCCCCTTTGGACCATTTTGCTTTGTGGGTCTCCTCTCTCTCTCTCTTTCTCTCTCTCTTTGGAGCGTTGATTATCAATTGGCAAAAAAGAAATGATTTTTTTGGGTTTCCCAGAAGCGTATTTCATTTCACTGGTGTCCCGGCGGGAGAGAAGGAAGTGAAAGAGTAGAAGAAAACAATTCCTCTGCTTCTACGGAACTGATTTCTTGATTTATTTTGTAAGTTGTGTATTCAATTCGTTTCCTGATTGACCTCTCCCTCTCTCTCTCTCTCTCTCTCTCTGCCCCCCTCTCTCTCTCTTATTTCCCTTCATCTGGAAGATATTATTATTATAGTTTTGTTTTTTCATATCAATCCTTCTTCCTGTGTTTTTTATCCGCCTTTATGTTTTTTGCCTGACATCCTTTTTTCTGGCGGTTACTGGTTGTGGTTATCTCACTCTTGAGGTACTGTTTTGGTTTCGGCGTACCGATTTCTCTGTCGGTGGGTTTTTTTTTTGGGGGGGGGGGAGGGGATTTTGTCCTTTATGCGTTTTGCGTCGCTCTGTAATTGAGGTGGGCCTTTGACTGTGTTGTGTTATTCCCTGTGCCTTTCGGGCTCTAGGACGGTTGAAGCTTCGATTGATGTGGTTGTTGGGTAAATCTTGTGATAATTTTTTTTGATTGTGTGTGTCACTGCAGATGTGATCTCCTATTAGGGTTTTGTTCAATTTGTGCACGCGGTGGTGTACTGAGTATTTGAATATCGATTAGGTTTTGTGGTTTTGGTTCGGAAGTTTGTGGATTTTAGTTTCTTGGATAAAATTTTGGATTTTGATGTAGGTGTTGACCCGAAATTGATTTGCCCTAATTGAGTTAGTCGCACCCACAGTTGATTGTGGTCTCTCCGACCGATCAATGTTTTATAATCAGAAATATTTTCTAATTTAGGTTTTTGCATGGCAATTTTGGATCTTTTTCTATATGATGCTTTCTTTGTATGTTTTGATGACATAGTTGCTTAATTTTATGTATATCTCTGTGGGGTAAAGGAATTACAATTAATGTTTATGTTTTCTGCTTGAGCTCTTTTGCATATCTGTATGGTTGTCAATTTCGTTTCTATATACTGCATTTCTTTCTTTGCTAATGCCCAAATTATTGTGTATCTTCTTTCAGTCTGTTTTTGCATATCACTGGAATTGGTTATTGGGCTGTTTGACATTCTTGCCTTTTTCCATTGGTTGTTATTTGTGGAATTGATCATATTAAATATGATTTTGTAAACCAGATTCTTGGTGATTTCACATTCTAACCCAGCCATATACTTTTTGACATTATCCAAACTTTATTGATCCTTTCTTTATGGACCTCTTTACTCATACTTACATAACTACTTTCGGTTGGGGCTGTTTTGGCAGGAAGCAATTTGAATGGAGCCGTCATCAGAAAGTTTCAATTCTGGTTGGTTGAGAGATGTGTTGTTGTATCCGATTATTTGTGGAGTTCAATTCTTGTATAGTGTGTTTCAACAAATTATTTTGCTTCTGCATTTTTAGGGCATAATAAAACCCTTTTTACGGGTACTGTTGGAAAAGAGAAAACTGTATGGGGACTTCCTGGTGGGACTAATGCACATCGTTCATCTTCTGATGCTAGCCTGTTTTCGACTTCACTGCCAGTCCTTTCACATGTGAAATGTGTGTACAAGTGATTGATCTTCAGATTTTATCATTACGGCTCTTTTATTTTAGAATGATTTGAAAACTGGGTCTGCTTTCTTCTTTAATTGCAGTAAATTTTAGTGAATCTGATCAAAGTGGCCAATTACGTGATGATGGTTTTCCTAGCCTTGATCGGCTGCGCATTGCTGGTGATGTAATGGATCCGCATGATTCTACAGAGCAAGGTGCAATAGGGAACTTTCTTCCTGGCGATGAAGATGAACTTTTAGCAGGGCTTATGGATGACTTTGATCTTAGTGGTTTGCCTACCCAACTTGAGGATTTGGATGACGATATTTTTGGAAGTGGAGGGGGCATGGAAATTGAACTGGATCAAGAGAATCTTGTCAATGGTGTATCAAGGCTGGGTTTGTCTGACGGTATTGGTAGTGGCAGCATTTCTCATTATGGCTTCGTAAATGGTGCTGGAGCTATCAGTGGTGAACACCCGTATGGAGAGCACCCGTCAAGGACTTTATTTGTTCGAAACATTAACAGCAATGTGGAGGACTCTGAACTTCGGTCCCTCTTTGAGGTATTTTGACAAGATTGATGTTCATTAATTGAAACTATGTATAATTGTTCATTGGTTTGACATATGGTGTGCATCTCTCAACTTTCACTTTACACTTTAGCATAGGATTTCATAAGAAACTAAGAATATTTTATATGGGAATTAAATAAATAGCTAATGAAAGAACAAGCAGTTTAGCAGAAATTTTCAATAATGTCACATAGTGCTTTCTCCACCCAACACAATTTATGAATTCTGTAGTTATCTGGCAATACCCTCATTTTTCTCGTCCCTTGTGATAGCAATATGGAGATATCCGAACTCTGTACACTGCATGCAAGCACAGGGGATTTGTGATGATATCATACTATGACATCCGGGCTGCTCGAACTGCAATGCGTGCATTACAGAATAAGCCCTTGAGAAGAAGAAAGCTTGATATTCATTTTTCGATTCCAAAGGTTTTGAGCTCTTGGAACTCTTTATACATTCGATTTATAGATCACTTGTTATAACTATTGCTTCTCTCCAAATTCAGGACAACCCATCTGAAAAAGACATTAACCAAGGAACCTTGGTAGTGTTTAACTTAGAATCTTCTGTATCGAATGATGAACTTCGCCAAATATTTGGAGCTTATGGGGAAGTTAAGGAGGTAGAGATTTCATTTCATGCCTGTGTTCTATGTATAATATCTCATTTTTCTTCCTGCCAGTTTATCTGCCTTTGTTACTGAACTGAGGTTGTATTTTGTATTGTATAGATAAGAGAAACACCCCACAAAAGGCACCATAAGTTCATCGAGTTTTATGATGTTAGAGCAGCTGAGGCAGCACTTAAGGCTTTAAATAGAAGTGACATAGGTGGGAAACGCATAAAGCTTGAGCCCAGTCGGCCTGGTGGAGCACGCCGGAGGTAAATGCATAATTTCTTGCTTTAGGGTTGCTGTTTTTTGGTTTTCTTTTTTCCAAAATCTCATTTTCTGACTGTGACAGTATTGTTGGTACTGTTGTAGCAAAAACTATCTCGCACTTCCCTGAAATGAAGGTTTTAGATGTGGCCTTGGTGCTGGTTAATGCTTATTCTGTTCTGTATTTTTCATGTTTATTCATGGGCATGTGCAAAGCACTTGCGACATCTTTGGTTCTTCTTAGCGCTTGTCTTGTTAACTTGTTTTCCGTGTCTATAGTTTCAAAGAATGCCGCATGCTGCACATCCTTTTCCTTTATAAAAAAATTATATAATGACATGGGATGAGTTCTGTTAATTTGCTTGAATATTTTCTTCACAGTAAGGTGGCTAGATTTGGATATCTTACTATTCGTTTGTTCTATCTCTGGAAGTTCTAACATATCTCAAATTTACATTATGTTGATTCATTGTGAGGTGATTCTTGTAGATTTGATGTTATGTAATCTTGCGACAATGGTTGCATAATTTAAATGTAATAGTCTGTTGGCATATGCATCAATATATCACTATAAATTTTTATTCTGTATTGCGAAACTGAATGGAATTTGAGTTTCGCATAAACAGCTATGAAAGTTAATTCATTTCAAGGTTCAGCTGTTACTTAAAGTATGCTGAGGTTGAACGTTTAAATATAGCAATCAATTGTTAGAATATAAAATTTTAACACAAGTTTTCCCTCCACAGTTTAATGCTGCAACTTACTCAAGAGCAGGAGCAAGATGAAGCTCGAACTTTTCGCCAGCAAATTGGATCACCCATAGGGAACTCCCCTCCTGGCATCCTAATTGACGGTGCACCTTTAACAATGTCTTGTTGATTTTTTCAATCTTCAATCCACACCTTGTGTATGCACTTAAGCAGGTGCTGTGTATATGCAGGTAGCTGGCCAAGTTATGGCAGCCCGGTTGACCAGAATTACCTGCATGGTTATAGTCAGGCGCCTACTTTAGGACAGCTCAGCCCTGTAGGAAGCAATCATGTGCCTGGCTTGGCTTCTATTCTCCCTTCTCATGCATCAAGTCCTGTAAAGATTGCACCAATCGGAAAAGATACTGCAAGAATAAGTCCTGTGAACACAGACAATGCAGTGCATGCGGCCGCCTACCAGAAACATTTTTCTGCCACAGATTCATCGAAGTTAAGTTCAAGTCCTGGACATGCTGCATTTAGTGATTCAAAGGCATCTAGTGTTGGAACTCTTTCTGGTCCTCAATTTCTCTGGGGAAGCCCGACTATTCACTCAGAAAACATCAATTCTCCTTCATGGTCGTCATCATTGAAAGGGCTTCCATATGCATCCCGAGGACAGGGTATTGGCTTTCCATACAACAGTCAGCATGGCACTTTTCTTGGTCCGCATCATCATCATGTGGGATCTGCTCCATCTGGTATTCAACTGGAACGGCATTTCGGCTTTTTCCCTGAATCAGTGGAATCATCATCCTATAAAAACCAGGCAACATTTGGAGTTTCAAATTATGGGCCCAATAATGGAAACCTCGCTGTGAATATGGGTCGCCCTGGGGCTCTGAAAATGGGTGTTGCTTTTGCTGGAAACTTCACTGAAAGTGGTTCCCCTAATTCTCGAATGATGCCAATGTCGAGAAATGGTCCTATGTATTTTGGGAATGGTTCTTTTGGCATCATGGGAGATGGACTAATAGATCGAAGTCGAAGTAGGAGGACTGATGGTGGAAGCCAGGTGGACAACAAGAAGCAGTATCAGCTTGATCTGGAAAAAATTGTCAACGGCGAAGATATCAGGACCACTTTGATGATAAAAAACATTCCCAACAAGTAAGAAAGGGTCACTTAATTTTTGTAGTTTATACTCTAATTTATCTTTATGTAATTATATTTCTTTCAATTTATGAAGGTACACATCGAAAATGCTGCTTGCAGCTATTGATGAGACGCACAAGGGTACATATGATTTTCTTTATTTGCCCATAGATTTTAAGGTAATTGTTTGTTTGAATGGAAAGTTTATATATTATTATTTTTTTTACATTTGTGGTAAAGGAAGAACTCAACTTCTGTGTCTTTTCATTTGTTTCCAGAATAAATGCAATGTTGGGTATGCGTTCATCAATATGGTGTCCCCTGCCCACATCATCACTTTCTATGAGGTATTTGTCTCGTTCACTGGTTGCAGTCCAATGCGAATTCATTAAATTATGCACCCTTTTGCATGATAGGATTGATATTCTTCCTCTTCAATGTACACATTATAGAATTGTCCATCTGATTAGTTGTTTTGTCTTTGAAGGCATTTAATGGGAAGAAATGGGAGAAGTTCAACAGTGAAAAAGTTGCTTCCTTGGCCTATGCAAGAATCCAGGGAAAGACTGCTCTTATCTCGCATTTTCAAAATTCGAGTTTAATGAATGAAGACAAGCGATGCCGGCCAATTGTTTTCCAATCTGAGGGGCAAGAGATTGGTGATCTGGTATGTTTTGTCACTGTTTGTGCATACCGAGTTCTCTGCTAGAAAATTTGTTAACATCACTAATGACCCTTTTATGTTAAAACTATGACAAAGTTGCTAATGTAATTATTTTTACAAAGAGAGTTGGCAAAGTATTTTCCATTTTTTGGGTGTCTTCCAACTTGAAGCCACTTTGTGCTTATTTTCTTATTTATTATTGTTTTTATTTTTACTCTGGTTTCGTCATACTTAGAAAGTCGTCTATGTGCTTCGTTATCAATCATTTATATAATTCGTCTTCTTGACATTTAATGAGCTAATCTATCTTTCACAACACAGGACCATGTCCCATCTGGCAATCTGAATGTGTTTATACGTCAGGCGGATGGATCTTATGCAGGCGACTCTCTGGACAGCCCAAAGGGTGATCTGGATGAGAAGCTATGAGAAGCTAACTGTGCTCTCGGTGAATCTTAATAAGCTTTGAAGGGAAGCGAGTATATGCTAACTTTTGTATAGTTTGTCTTGCGTATAATTGTCGGTGTTGATAGTAATCCTGGATTACCTATCTATATATATATATATATATATATTTAATGCACTTGTGCCTGGCGATGTCTGCTTTTTGTGATGGGAACGTCGTAGCTCTGGTGGAGAAGGGGGTCGGGTCGGTCTAATGAGGGTTGCCATTATATGCGCGTCATATTGTCGTCGCATCAAGAGGAACAGAGAACAAAGCTAAGGATCTGCTGATATGTTTTGTCCTGAGTTTTCTTCCAGGCTCTTTTGCCTGCAATGCCAAATGTATAGTAGTTTTCAGTGCTCGGTGAGGGCCGGATTTATGTATAGACAAGACAGACAGACAGACAGACTGTCGGTACTACTTAAGAAATGTACAGTAGGCTCTATGAACAGATGTGTCTGTGGATCATTCTGACCTTGTTTGCCGTCGGATTGCCCGGATTTATGATGAATTTGGATGACATTCAATCTATCTATTATCTTGCCATGCTTGATTTCTGTTGTTTGCATCTTCTGATTGATAATTCATTTGTTGTGAATTGTGGATTGTTGCGTCATAATCATACATTATGTGTGTGTAATAATGTATATGAATTATTACTATTTGTAGTCGAGTAATTACCTGTCATATTTTTTAGACATAGATGGTGGGCACAAGGAACTGATTCTCTGAAAGAATAAATGTGCTTTGAGGCTGCTCTCCCAAATTGTTGTTCAGAATATGCTGCAGCAATAATGATGCAATGGACCAAAGATACTTCCATTTATGACCATAAACCATTCAAAAACCAATACCATGGATGAATGGGAGGTGATGAAGAATCCCAACGACGACAAGGATCAAAATACCGAATGGGTTCCCAGTCTAAAACAGAGTACGATTTCAGATTCGCATCAGTTGTTATTATTCATTCGTGACGAATTATCAGATTTGGAGAGCATCAGCTATGGATGCAGCAAGACTCAGCACCTCAAAAGGAGCTATGTTGGCTATGGCACTCACCGTTGCAGGGCAAGAATCCGTGATCCAAAAATGGGTGAATGCGTTCTCGTGTTCCTCTGCAACAAATGACATTGTGATGATCAACAGAGATGCAACCGGCAGAATAACAGACAAAATGACCAAATATCACCAAAACGTACCTTTACTCTTGTGGACAAATCGCTCCCATGATTTCTTCGGGAACACACCATGGGTTACATAGGCACTAACTTTTTTTGCACCATGAGCTGCCAAAACTTTCTAGACACCACAGGGAAACAAATTAGACTAGGTGTGTACAAATTATTGCCCAGCTATCTACAATTCAATAATTGTAATCCCAATTCCTTATCAATTCTATTAGTATGTTAATCTATCCGTGTACATATAACGTCATAATAACAGCATAAAGCAAGAACAATGAAAAGAAAATTAGAAGTTTTTGGTGGCCTCTTCAATGACAAGCACACAACCAACATTGTGTAAAATTATAAGTAGAAGGAAACAGGAAAGACCTGACATTCAATTAAAGTGCCGCCAGATTGCACCAAGTCATCAACAATGACAACATGACAGCCAGCTGGTTCACCCTCCTTTATCCTAACAATTCTTTTGTCTCCTTCACGAACCTTGTTGCAGATGACCTAAGGAAAAATAACAAGACACAAATGCCCAGGATGATAAACACGAAGCAGCAACAAAGAAAATTGTTGTCAATGTACACAAACCATGGGAAAGTTGTCCAGTAGTTTGTGGAATCTTTTCCAAGCTCCATCATCAGGAAAGGCAACTATTACCTGTAGCAAAATGCTCAACTATTACCACCAGAGCAGATAAGAAAAAGCTAAATTTGAAATTGATATATTCTATAACTAAAAACTCGACATGTGATTTGAATAGATATTTTTTGCCCATTTAACATTACGCAGAACACTGCTGTCCCAAATCTTCCATTTAGAACATGTTCAATGTTCAAAAACAACTGGTCCATGTATCAAAAAATCATATACTTGTATATCACTCATTCCACTATATCTCCAAACATCAGTACAATACATTGCCTCTGTTAAATTTATATAGGTGCACATATGTGAAGAATTATAAATATACAGATATTATCTAAACATGAAATCACAATAAATAATAAAGTTCAATAGCTGTAATATATAATAATATATTTTAATCATTAAGAATAACAGTTCCAGTTGATCATATAACTACATCCTCTCACCTTATCCGATTTTAGAAGTTGAAGCCGTTGCTGTAGAAGTGGGATCCCAGTCTCAAAAAGAGGTAAGACAGTATCACTGAAATAAAATCTTTCCTGTAAGCAATGAACAGTTGCAAACAAACATTACCTAGTGCTCCATCTTGTGCAGACATGTCCCTTTAATATCATAATTCCAAAAGATGAATGCCAAAGGAGTTGAAAGATCATTCACAAAGATAAACACAGGAATGTCAACAAAACAACTCATATATGTTCACTGCTATAAAAGCCAACATTAGTAGTGACGATTTTTATATTCCAAAGGACCAACCTTAGTAATTCATGATACCATGCACCATAGGTGATAGTTCTCAATCTCCTACATTTTTCACATCTATTGACTGATTTGGACAACATACATGTTTTAATGATGATAAATAAATAAACTGAATTCAGAACATTTGAATGACATATATACAAGGACTTCTTGGCAAGGATTGAAAAAGAAATAGGACATTAATAAAACAAAAATGAACAAGGCAAGGTCACAACTTTGTTTATAATTGCATGCTTTGACACAAGTCATAACAGAGTATCTTAATAGATCATCTCCTATAGGAAATGTGTATTATCTTATACTCATCATTGGACAAGACACAAAAGATACATGACATACTATCTACAATCTCAGAACTGATAACTAGGCTTTTGTCATATATATCTACAAATCCCTAACTAAAATGTCCCCATTGTTTTCGCCACTTCTTAGCAGGAAAATGTTAAAAAAACACAGAAGAATCACACTGGAAAATTGGTAGAAATCATAACTAAAGTTCTACAAATCTAATATAGTTGTAAGTCGTAACCATTACGAAGACTTCAAAGCAATATATAAAAACCATAAAACCAAATACACCTTTTGTAAAACTATCATTGGAAGATTAACTTAATCGCTGAAAATGTTAGCAACAACACAAAGCCAGAAACAATATCTACATGAGAGAACACTCAATTTTATGTTATAATATATGATAAAATCGAGTAATATTATATTTAAAAAATACACTGAGAAGTGGCGGGTTTAGAACGCAGACCAAAATAAATAAATAAAATTGAGTAATATAGAATAGTGCAGTCTAAAAAAGAACCTGTAATGCATGTATATCATAGACAACCAAACTGGTTGGACCACCCCTCGATATAGGAGTATTAGACAGCATTCTCGCCAAGGTAAATGCAGTTGCAACATCACCTTCCTCTTCAATTCTTTCAAATGATCCAGTTGGAAAGAAAGGCAAGACAACCGTAAATGAAGCAACAAATAGCATAGGCAGTGCATAGATTACAGAAAGTTGTTCAAAAATGACTGCAGTCGAACTGAAGGATGCTAGAAAGGCAACATGTTGGCCTCTGATAGCATGCGCTTTCTCTATGAAGAGGTTTGGAAATCCATCATCAAAACTCCTGCATACAGAAAGTGCAAGCGTTACCAACACTTTCACAAACCAAACCCAGAACTATACAGCAGATAATGCAAAAAGCAAGGTAGACATGTATAATCGCACCAGAATACAAAATCCTAAATTCCTGCTAGGGTTCAGTGAGTGCAGCAGCAATCAGCACCACTCAAATGCTAGCTATAGGTCCGATCGCTATATTGCATTCCATGAATGTAATCAAATCAACAGAAAACCTCAACACAACAAACTATACGCAGCATTTCTGGCGGCAACTGGATACAATTCTAGTAGATGTTTAGTTCTAAAAGAATTGGTTTCACAGCTAAAGCTATTCAGAAGGTGAATTCCTCAGCTCCGGAAACTTAAATGCAACGCATATCAAAATTTGTCCGTTCCGTAACATGAAATGAAATGATATATCCGTATACAGACCAGTCAAGACAGATGAAGCTCACCAAACAAAAACTGAAAAAAGAAGTTTGTAACTATGTATGAAGGAGAAACAAAAGAGAGCAAGCCATTTCAAGGCAGAAAATCAGTTTGGTTTCGGGAATGGATTTTTACCTCCACTTGATGGTTTGGAGTTTAATGTAATCTGACTGAGCAGCAACCTTTCGTGCCAAGTCCTCGGCCTCGACACAATAGAAAAGAAGCACTTGCTTCTTCGGCCTCTCCATTACACCTGACCTGGCGCAGTTTTTTTGCAGCAGAAACTGAAGAGAAGAGAAGAGAAGAGAATTGGAGTAGGGTGAAGCAGAGGCGACCAATAGGAACAGTCAGGCAGGCGGCAGGTTTATCAGCCGGTTACCAACCGCCGGTCTGAACCGGCGGCTCGCCTGTTCCGAACCGGCGGAACCAAAAACGAAGAAGGGGGGAGGTGGGATAGGGCGGCCGCGTGGATTGTGTTGTGGGTGCAGTGGTTTATAAAGTATTTTTTTTACTATTTAGTTTATTAAAATAATTCATTTTTTAAAATTAATTACACTTAGTATTAAACTACAAAAAAAAATTCATATAAATTCAAATGTATAATTACATATACAATTACAAAATTAATCAATTTTTTTTATATATTTTTATTAAGGAATAAAATATTACTATTTTTGTAAAATTCTAAGTTTCATTTATTTTTTTCAGGTTAATATTTAAATATTAATTATTATATCAAAACTTAATACAAATAAAGAAAAATTAACAAAAATGTTTCTATTAGTGTCTTGATGAAATTTGTACAAAACAAAATTATACAAATATAAGAATATTTTTAATTTAAAGTAAAATACCGCAAAAGATAAATAAAACCTTTAGAGCCGGACATAGGGTTGAAATATTATTTTTTAATTTATTATAAAATTGTCATTTGGATTGAAATTGAGAGAGAATTTATTCTACTACATTTATCAATATTATATGTGCATTCTTATTATAAAAGATTAATATGTTATTCTCGGAGCTATTAGAATGTTTATTTGGTCAAATAAGCGTCATGTTGATTTTGATTAAATTAGCAAACTAATTTGAAATAACTAGCAAATCATCACATATTATCAGGTTATACGTTTAACTTGAAACAATTAACAAATCATTACAAAATAAATAACATATGTTGCGGTATATAAAATATATTTTGTGTGAATTATATTTCGTGTTGAAATCAACATATATTGTACTATATACAATTATATAATATGTTATGATATACTCCCTCCGTCCCAGATACCGTGTCTGCTACACTGTAGACATGGTATTTTAGGAGGAGTGTAATTAGTAGATAATTAATAATGTATAAGTGAAAATAATTATCCTATAATATAAATAATTATAAATTAAGATTAAGATAACTAATTAGTTTAATTAAAATTAAAAAAATAAAATATAAAAATTTGAAATGAGATTAAAATGTGTAATCATTTTTCAAAAAATGAAAGTGACATGGTATGTGGGACGGACAGAAACGGCAATGTGGACATGGTATCTGGAACGGAAGGAGTATATTGTATTAACATTTATCGTGCTAGTTGTATATTGTATTGTACTCTTATATAATTTGTTTACTGTACTATAGTGCTAAAATCAGAATATATTGCTCTGAAATCAAAATTATATTTTACTATTAACATATATGTTATACTCCCTCCGTCTCATATTTATATATTCATTTATTTTTTGCACGGAGTTTTAGAAATATTAGTATTAGGTGATAGTACAATTACTTTAAAAAAAATGGATACTTTGTTATGAGACGGACCAAAATAAAAAAATAAATAGATTGTTAAGAGACGAATGAAGCATATATATTATATTATATGTGCTATTTATTTTATAAATATTTATTAATTGAATCAAATCAGCATCGTACTGATTTGATCCCATCAATATAGTAACATAAGCGACTATTCTCAGTATACTAATATTATAACGATAATACTATATGTAATGTTGATTGTAAATAGTAAAAATAATATCCATAATATAACAATATATTTGTGTAATTAATTAAATATTTTGTTCAATATATATAATGCTAATGCTAACGGAACAAATATATTCACTTTGTTTGTTCTCGTCTCATTATCATTATTGTGATCCATTGTTTGAAACATTCATAATTTACTGTATTCTTCTGGATGAATTCAGTTTGGTCTGACCTACTTTATTGCAATAATATTCTATGTATTATATCTGACACGAGTATAATTTAATTTTTAATTATATCAATTATTCTAAATTTGATATATATTCATGTATGTATATATTTTTAAAAATATAACGGAAAAATTTTAGATCAAAGTAGAAAAATATACGGTTGCATACAATTAAATTGTTACGTTTATGTCACTAATTTTTGTTGATTTTTTAAAACTGAAGCCAAAATTAATTAAAATTATTTATAATTAAACTAAAATTGATGAATTTTTTATATTAAGACCATAATTCATACATTCTAAGGAGACTATTATTAATTTTTTTTTCCTTATTATTATTATTATTATTATTATTATTAGGAAGTAGAATCTTTGGTGTGTTTTTTTTTTTCTTCGTTCGAAATGACAACAAAGTAAATAAAGTTTAACCACGTGCTAAGCACAAGAAAAGCGCCACCTTTACTAATTATGTGCTCTATAAAGCAATTTACTACTTTTACAAGTTTTATGATTAATTATTACAATACCTCTTTCATTCACAAGTACTTTCCTATTTTTTTCTATTAAATTTATTAAGAGTGTGTTTGTTTGAGGTATTTTGTGGGATTTCTATTATTTTCATAAAAATTTTCCTTCAAAAACATCAAATCAAACATTTATTTTTTATTTTTTATATTATACTAAAAATCAATTTTACATTTAAATCATCACATCAATTCTTATTTATATCACATTATACAACTATTCAAATTCAAAATTTTTACTATTCAAATCCCAACCCAAAATCCAAAACTTCAAACAAACACACCTTAATAACTTGTTTTTAGCAAAGTTCAAATATCTATATCTAATTATTGTTTCTAATTTAATATTTATTTACAAAAAAAATATCACTATTACATTTACACATTATTCACCATTTTTTTTTTCTACTTTAAATTTGTATAAATATCATCAATTACATTTATATTAAACTTTTAATAAGATATATATATATATTTATTTTTTTACTTAAAGCTTCAAATGTGCTAATATTATTGGAAGGAAGAGAGTAATATATATATATTTTTTAAACAAATATTCTATCAAAGATATATTTACAAAATGTCACGACAATCTAATACTAATCTTCATATTTTTTTTTTTATTTAAAAAATTGTATTTGGTTGGAGAACTTGTAAGATTTTTATTATTAGTAATTTTTTTCTCTCAAAAAATCAAATTAAATAGTCATTTTTTATTTTTTGTACTATACTAAAAATTAATTGTATATTTAAATATCATATTATATAATTATTTTGATTTATATATTTTACCACTTATGATCCAAATTCAAAATTATATACGTATATTATAATTTTCAAAATATTATATCGGAAAACATTCAAAATTTTCAGAATTTTTTTTTTTTTTTACAAAGTTAATTTATACTATCTTCATTCAAAAAAAAAAAAAAAATTGAAATGATGTGATTTTGGTTAAATAGGGTAACTAAAAAATAATAATATTTTAATATTAAATTAAAATAAGTAAAAAATAAAGTACAAATATTATGAAAATTTTATTTAAAAGTTAATAAAAAAAATAGTTAAGTAAGCAAAAAAGTAGTTACAAAATATATTATTATTTATTAAAATAAAAATAATAAAATTATTTATTATAAATAAAATAGGCCTCTATCAAGAAAAAAATATTAATATAATTGTAGTAGATGAAAAAATTCATATTAATTATGATATTATAGTATACTTCCTTATTATTTTTTATTAATTTTGTGTTTCTATCCATTTTTTATTATAATAAAATTAATTTATATATAAATATCAAAATAAGTTAATTTAAGAAAAATATTTATTTTTATATAAAAAAATATGAAAATCATTTTATAAATATTAACTACTTAATAAAATATTATTATTATTTTTATATACATTAAATTAAAACAGAAATATATTTATTTTAATATATTAGTAATATTTAAAGCATTTAAATAAATAAATTTCCAATACAACTTCCGACTTAAAACAATAAAACCAACCAATAACCAATAACCGAAAAAAAAAAACAAAAAAACAAACCAATAACCAATCAAACCAAACCCTATAATAAAGGAAAGGTGCCTGTCAAAAGGTAACTGAAATATCCATCTCCACTACTGTCTACTGTGCTGTACTACTGAGCGGAAAACAACAAACCCTAATTTCAATCATCTTTGGAGGAGCTTTGACCTCGCCCGCCCGCCCGCCCGCCCGCACTCAAGGTAAGCACGCATCTCTGCCTCTGCAATTTCACATTTCATCGCCGCTAATCGAATCTCTACACAGTTTTTTAATTGTTTGCTTTCGAAATTTGTAGGAGGAACCTCTGGTAAGCCGCGATTCTACTCGAACTGTTGGGTATTTTCTTTACACCTTTCGCTTGTCAAGATATGTGAAAGAAATTGAGTTAGTTGTTGTAGGAGTATCAGAAGTTCGCTTTAGCTTAGGCTTTTCGGTTATTTATAGATAATCTGTGGCCATTTTTGATCTGCGGAAGGTCTATTGATTTTCTCCGTTTTTATTTTCGTCAAAATGATTTATTGTCTCACATCCGTGATTTTCTTCAAAGATTTTAGGAACTCGAAATGGGTGATGAATCGTTTAAGAACGGAGAATTTCATGATGCTAGTACTATAGAAATTACCAGGGATGAGGTTTCGTTGAAAATTACTAAACTCAACGAACGGATCGCTGAGCTTGGTAAAGAAAAAGGTGAAATAATTCAAGAAAATGAGGCCTGTAAGAGTCAAATTGAAGAGTTGAAGGCGTCTGCCCAAACGTTGGTCACTGAGAACACAGAGTTGAGGAGGCAGGTTGAGGAAGCCAAATCTGAAATCAATGCATTGCAATCTGTGGCATCCCGTGCTGCAGAGCTTGAAGGTGAAGTGACCAGGTTGCAACATGATTTCTTGTCAACAATGAGCAATTTGCAGGAAACTTGTGTTGAGTTGTCGGAAATGAAAGGAGAATTGGATGATTTAAAGGAGAAGGATAAATCCAAGGGTGATCAGTTGCAGGCTATTGTGAAGGAGAGAAACATGTTAATGGATAAGGTGGAGAAACTGGCAAATCTGGAAAAAGAGTTGAGGCTTGCAGGCAAGGATAAGGATCAAGAAATCAGAGAGTTGCAGAATAAGATTGAGGAAATGGAAATGGTTGTGGGAAAGAGCAAGATTCTGGAGAAGATTAATGATGATTTGGCAAAGCAAGTTGAAAAAATAGAGGAGCATATCAATAGTTTAGATAGTAGTTTGAAAGAGAAAGATAAGGTCATTTCAAGCCTGCGCATGAAGGAAAGAGTAATCTGGAATGGTGATAGCCTCAATCCTTCAAAGGATGATGGGCATAAGGGATTAACTGGAGGCTTGAAACACAAGGACAAGCTGGTTGTTGGAGGATCGACCGTTGCTGCTGTTGCTGCCATGGGGGTTGCTTGCTATGTGTATGCTGCAAAGAAACATTGATATGGAAGCGCTCTTGCTGCGAGAAGTTATATGTGCTTTCTAATTCTGATGATAAGGAGTGTCAATTTTGATAGGCGCATTTCTCTGGTTTGTCTGTTCACTTGGTATGATAACCTTCTGCTTTCTGTGGCGCAATAATGTTTGATAATACTCCGTACTAGTTTACTTTGAACTGCAGTTCTTCAATATTTGCGAATATTAATCTTGATGAAGCTTTGAATGTTGTTTAGAACTTGAGCTCAATATTACTGCGTGTAGTTTGTCATGCATACCTTTATTCGATTCGATATGGTGCTTGGAATTTGATTCTATGAATGTTACATTTTCAGAATTATATTGTGTAGCCGCCCTAGATTGTAGTGATTACTTTCTTATGTGAAGTTTGGTATTCTTGATTCATCTACATGGTAGTTTTGTTCATCCTTCGTTGAAGATGATTTCTGTTTTTTGTTGGAACTGCTGATGAGTGCCTTTAGAGAAATTTCAATGCTCGACACTACCAATTCTGTTGTGACCTTTTGCATCGGCCATGTGTTTGTACATTCTTTTTGCATGTCCTTTTCCACTGCACTCAAAAGTATGTGATCTTCTTTTCTGCATTAAGCACTGAAACTTGTTGGATGATTTGTGTTCTTCAGCTTTAGTATCTATTCTACGGTCAGTTCTGGAACCTTATGGTGCTGCTGCTTGATTTTTCACCCTTTTTGTCGTTGAACTTCTTCCGTAGAAAATTTGTAGATTCTTTAGTGACAAACTTGACTTTTATCATTTTCCGAATGAGAATCAGCATCTTTCTTCTTGATTTTTGGTTGCAAACTTTATCCCTTGTAGATGATTTTCACTCATATGCTTGAACCTTACCTTTTAGTTCATCAAGTTATAGTGTATTTAGGTTTTTGGCACTTGTTGAATTTGAATGCAACAATTTTCATATAACTCTGGCATCATCATAATATACATACCCTTTGGAAGCATGTAGGCTCTATTGATAAAGTAGGGACAAAAGGTGGAGATACCTTCGTAAACATTAGGCCAATCTTCTTGTGCTACTTGATAGCTGAAGATTAGTTTGAAGTGAATTCGCTTTTTTCTGTAACAGCTCATTTATTTCTTGAATATTTCCTTGCATCTCTAATTTTAGAATCCAATTTGTTTCGCAAATTAATTAATTAATTTTTTTTTTTTGTGAACTTTATTTATTATTTTATCGAATTGGGTGTGTTCTGTTAAAAAAAAAATATTAATACAATGTTCGATTAATTTTTAAAAATATAATATATAGATCATACAAAATATATACTCCCTCCGTCCTATTTCTCATATTCACTTTTTTATTTCTGGCAGTTCCACTTTTGTTATTTTATTTTTTTAAAAAATAATTATACACTTTAATCTTATTCTTTAAATTTTAATTTATAATTTTTGTTATTTTTAATTATACTAATCAATTATATTAATCTTAATTTATAATTATTTTTACTAATAGAGTAATATATATAATCTATACATTAAAAAAAATACAATAATTTATATAAATTTATAATTTAAATTTATTTGACTGGTGTATTTAGTTTTGTATTTTTAATTTAAAGTGTATTTTTATAGTATTAGATATGAGAAAGAGTGGAGATAGTATAAAAAAAATAAACATTTTATGTTAAATTATTATATTTTTATATAGATTATATATATAGTATATCATATATTTGTATGAATATATATATATTATATCTTTTAATATTAATCTATTAATTTTTATTTATTATTATTATTTTTTTGTTTTAAAACACACTCAATTTGGTTAAAAAATAAATGAAGTTAACAAAAAAAAATGTAAAATTTAATTTACTACAATAAATAAAATTCGTGGAAAGATAATTACAAAAGTTCAAATAATTTGATTAATCTACAAAATAAATTGGATTTGGGAAATATATATAGCATTTAATTTTATCAACCAAAGAGATCATATATTTTTGACATATATTCCCTACCTTAACAAAAAATAATAATAATAATAATAATAATAATAATTCTTATACCTCACCTCAAAAACAATTACAATTAGATAGACACCCTTTACATACGCTATTATTTTATTTATAGTATTTATTAATTAACATTTATATAACTTTTTAGTTGACATTACCAAAAGAAAATTGATATAATTTATAAATATAAAAATAGTATTTCATTGTTCTAATCCAAATTCAAAAGACCTTTGGAATTTATAGTAAATTAAAAAATAATAATGTATTATTAATCAGTAAAAGTATAATTTTTTAAAAAATATTTTTAGTTGACTTTACGTGTAATTAATTGTATGTATAATAATATATTCGTAATTTAAAATAAAAATTAACACTATTTTAATATTAATATATAATTATTTTTATAATTGATACTTTTAAATATGACTGATTAAAATGATAAAAAAAATAGATAATACAAAAATAGAATTTTAATAATAATTGATACTTTTAAATATGACTGATTAAAATGATAAAAAAAAAATAGATAATACAAAAATAGAATAAAATTACTATACAAAAATAGTTACGAGTTAGAGATAACTTGTGCTAGAAAATATTCCCAATTTTTGAAAAAAAAAACTATTAAATAAAATGCTTGTTAATTATTTATTTAATAGATTATACAAAATATTAAATTTTAAATTAAAATATCACATCAAAAATTTATTTATATCATATTAAATACAATTTCAATTCAAAATTTAATTTTTCCAGAACTCAAAGGTGTGTTTATTTGTTAGATTTTTATTTTGAATTTTAATTTTGAATAACAAAATTTTAAATTAAAAATATTCTTTAATATAAAATAAATATAAATTAACGTGATATTTTGAGCGAAAAATTAATTTTAATAGTAATTATAATAAATGAAACATAATTTTTTTATTTGATGATATATTTAAGGAATTTTTTCTTTGGAATAATACATCAATAACCAAAATCTCACTATCTTATGGACGACTATGAAATGTTCTAAAATCCTCAAGGCTTCCATCTACCAACAAAAATTATAACCAGGAATTTGGGATGTGATATTTACACATGGTAATCTGTATGTATGTATGTATAGGTATACCATACTCTGTATCCTAAAGGCTATAGAATCAAGAGCAGAATTTATCTGATTTATTAAAGGCAGGCAAAGTTGCTGATGCAGAACTAACTGTAAAGAAACTGAGGGTTAAAAATCTGGATTGACCATAATAACTTTTCATCGATCTTCCCCCGGAGTTACTATAATGTATAACCACAGAAGACGGCACAAGAAAGCATACCTGCCATGTATCCGGAAACCAACCGAGAAATGACCATAGTAACCTCAAGGGGGTGTAGAGTTTAAACGCCGGGTGATACGCTCTAAACTGAGCTTATGTTGGGAGAGTCCATGCCATGGCTCCTTAGGTGAATGATTCTTAGCAATTGTATGGTGCAAAACATCGAGGTTGACAAGAGGCACAGTAGTTGGGCGTCCATGGGCACACTGGTGCAAACAATGGATTGGTCAAGAATATGAACGATTATCTGTTGAAAAAGAATCACTGGAATAGCCATATTCGTTAGCTCACCTGGAAACAGAGAGAAGTTCGTTTCAGCTCATCAACGATGAGGGAACATTCAGAAGGCAGTAGTGTGTCTCCAAACATAATTGCCCCTGCATTGTTCAATTGACCGGTGAACAATAGATATGTCAACTAGGAATCCAAATGTTTCATATTACTTCGTCCGTCATCCAATTGTGTGTTCATTTGATCGAACACGGGTTTCAGAAATAATAGGTAAGAATAGAAACTTACTTTTTAGGGGAAAGAAAAAGTAGAAAAAAATGTATTTTTTTACTAAGATAGAAAACGAAAATAAATTTAGATGACAACCAAAAAAGAAAGTGAGAATAAATTTGGATAATAGAGAAAATATATCACTACATTTGCCCATGTTTCAGTCCCTCATTCTCTGCAGCTTGAGTCTAGTTAGCACTTACAGAGCTGGAGTGTACGTACCTCTGCATGCTTTGCTGTTAAGTATACGAGTAACAGATGGAGGTACAGTTGATGAACCATCCGTATCCGCAAGCTGTGGGATGGAGAGCATGGCAAAAAATGGGAATAACATTGTTGCAGAAGATAGTTGCTGATCAAGATTAGTAAGGATAAAAAACTACAAAAACATCTCTACCTGTTGAAGAAACTCTAATAGATCCATGTCAGTTAAATTTACACCCAAAACGCAAGGTACCTGAAGTAATTTTAGTGATGCAGCCTTTAGATGAAAAAAGATTAGAAGTTATAAATAGAATAGTAATCTAAAATGTTGAGATATTATATATTATTAATAATATTTATAGAGAATCGTTACAACAAAAAACACTAGAGTGAACAATATAGATACATTTTTGCATCTTGTAAGTTACTCAAAGGAAAGACACAAACTTGAAGCATCATCAGAAAAAAAAAAAAGAGAGTCCTAGAAGGGGTTAGAGCTTTACCGCATGAAGTTTAGCAACCGTAGGTTGTCTGTGTAGACAATCTAAATGCCTGCATGCAAGCATTGCATAATAAAGTGAATATAGAAGTATACTGAGACCTTTAAAATTATAGCAACAAGGCAGTGACCATAAAAGCATTTTGCACATTAGTTCCAATGACAATGATTATTGTGTTACCACTGAAAAATACAGACAAGATATATGTAACAGCAGATGGAAAAAGGTTGAAAATTACTTTGAAAAGGAACTTCTATCCTGGGAATGAATATTGCAGATCCAACCCCAATTTTGAATTTGTTCAGCATAATTGTGAAGTAACTGATAACCAATTTCAGGTAAGACCTGCTGGGATCAAAATAAAATTAATAAATTCTGGGATAACTTGTAACAACTAACAACAGATTGAGAGGTGCAGAAATATGGTGGTTTGAAATGGGACCATAGATACCAATTCTTGCTCGGTGTCTAGATAAGTGATAGTCCTCATTTCACCAGTCAACACCTGATAATTTCCATGGGTGAGTAATAAATGATCATCACATTAATAAGCATTTTACCAGCTCCACAAACTGTCTGATGTACCTTGTGTCGTAGTTCTTCCAGCCTAATCCTTTCATCAGCAGCATGCTACATACAACCCAAAAAAAAAGGGAAAAAACATCAACATAATCCTTCTGTATGTTTGTGGGTTTGGATTTTTTAATAGTAAAAATTTGAATTTGAATAGTTGTTTGATGTGATATAAATAGATGTTGATGTGACATTTTGAATATAAAGAGATTTTTAGTATAACATGAAAAATAAAAAAGATATTGTTTGATTTGATATTTTTGGAGGTAAAAAAGAAACTAGATAATAAAAATCTGTGAAAAATCCTTAATAGAACACAGCCTCACTATTACGATTAAAAAAAACTTGGAAGCAAAGAAGAAATTCTATCTCAAACTTCTATATTGGTGCAGTTGATACATTTGCTTTAATTAATCCATATTGTAGTATGTCTCTCGAATATGTTAGTTTTTTTGGTCTTTTGGAAAACTGAAATTCTCTACCATGCGGTATACTATACATAGAGAGAAATACAAATCTCCTAATCTAAATAAATTGAAACCAACTAGACAACTAGGAAGTTGGAAATAACTAAATATATCAACTAAATAAATGCTGTAAACCAATATAATCTAATGTTACCTCTCAAACTCAACACCGATTCGTAGAAACTAGCTTAAGTTTGTGTAAGAGATTGAGAAATTGAGCAGAAGGTGGACCTTAACGAAGATACTAACAAGTTGGCTAGGGAATTATCAGGTGCGGTCCCGTTCAAAGGATCAGAGTCAGAACAGGAGTGTCAGATACAGTACCCTCTACTAGGTCAGGAGATTATCAGGCATAGGGCCCGACCCTCTACAGAAGGTCTGAACATTAAATTAAGAGATACAGAAGCCCCCGCCAGAACAGACTAAGAGTGTCACTCTTCAATACTATTCAAGATTCATTTCATGACTGATAGAACACATTATTGCCATGATGAAAACCCAAAATTTTGAATGTGGAGCTTTCGAACATTATCTAGCTTATCTTGTGACCCAGAAATTTTAGATTACACAATCCCATTTGATAGCGGTATATCTAAAACAACTATACTTTCAAAGTAGATAACATTTATTTGACTCAAACAAGCAAAACTAAGGGTATAAGACAACCATGGATTAAACCTTCGAAAGTAATCATTGCAATTGGAACATAAAGAACCTAAAGCTATCCAAAAGCAAGTAAAACGAGAAACATGATAAGCTAGACAACCCCACTGTAACAACTCAGATACTAAACTACGGAAAATGACAACCAAACTGTTCCAGAAATATTAATAGTGCCCAAGTTAATATAATAACCAAAGATTCTTTACGATCAAAATCATTCTAGAATCATCTTAACATATTTTCAGGGTTTCCCTCCCTTTTCAAATATCAGCATAAACATATGACTCATTAAAGCCCACACCAACTGTTGGTGCCCTTTTCAATCACCAATTAAAACATAACGGTAGACATATATATATATATATATATATCAAACCAAAATAATTGTATGTGGAGTGATTAATATAAAACTCAACTGTTCAAAAAAGTTTAGAGAAAGCATCCAAGGTTTTTCCAAAAAGCAATTACCTGATCAATTATAGCAAGGTTCTTTCCAGCCACCACTGGGATGAATTTCTTATCAACCTGATTGAGAACTTTGGCATCCTCAAGGGTCATCCGGTCAATGGATTTAGGTACTAAGGACTCGCCAGCAAGGTCCAAGATGTCACATATGTCAAGGATATTATCCTGATTCCAGTAATTTGGCATGTTTTCATCCTGGACACCATCATAAAAGCTCAAGTAATTAAATCCAGAGATCACAGAACAGGAAGCGTGCACAAGAGGAGGAATGGTACCCAACTGCAGTAGATGGACAACAGTTCCTCCATTTGCACCCAGAGTCAAAGGAATTTTCATGTTCCTTCATATCAAGACCTGAAGAAATAAACTTGCATGATAACAAAAGCTTGTAACAGAGGAAAGCTTAAATTCAAATGGTTTTCTTAATGTGATTCAGTAACATTTGTTATACCAAAATCAGATTAGGTTAATTACCAATTAAATTATGAACAAAGATTAATCCAAAACAGATCATAAAAGGAAAAAGCTTTTAAGAAATTCTACTTCTTCACATAAAGGGAAGCTTACACTCCACACTCTTCAATTTGACACGTTGCCCTCCTTTCTGTGACGAGTCACTCTGATTTGTAACAATCTCTCCTGTCAATTCGGAACCTTGTCTGCAAGGGAAAGAATAGATATGTAAAGCCTGATATTTAATATGAATATGACACAGTATTCAAGGAGTTCAACCTTTCAGTAAATGAGCAATTCATGGATGATCTTTTCACCCCCGACAGGAGGGATGAATGAACCGATTTCTGTGATTTCATTTTTGTACTTGCACAATTGGAATTGCTCGGCTCTGCATAATGCACTGGGTTTATGCATCTTTATATATAGTCTATATATTTCTATTAAAAATCAAAAGCTGGAAAATCGTGACAAACCATTGGAGGAAAAATTTGTACAGCTATTCTGGTTAGTGCATTTTGCAGACAGTATGGTAAAAGAATCAGTCAAATCCAAGTATCTTTGCTTTCCTTTGTAACAAGGTGGAGCTGACTGGCTTCTTCCATAGCGATTGTTTCTGTTAAAGATTGTTGTTTGTTTCCTGCTAGTAGTTTTTCCAAATCCATGCTCTAGTGGAGTTTCATATGCTAATTCCATTGAGCAATTTTTGGGACTTTCTTCAACATAGGATGGTAAAGGTGACCAATCCATTTCACAAATTTTTTTGAAAGGCTTCCAACAAGACACATTCTTAGCATCCCTCCAAGGAAATTCAGTAATCTCGCTCTTACTGCCAGAGGAGAAACATGTTACAGTACCTTTTTGCTGAGACCATCTATCTTTAGTATTTAAATTGCTGAATTTCAGATCTTCCTCCTTTCTCAAAGCAGAACACCCCGGAATAAACCCTGCACCAATTTCAGAGTATTTGCTAACTGAAGTTTTGTAAAAAGAATCATCGTTATGCATTTTGATCTCCTTAATTTCCTCTTTACCAAATTCTGAGTAACTGTCAACTGATTTTTCGTAAATAGCCTCATGATCACCATAGTCATCATGAAACTTGATCCCCCTAACATTCTCTGTGCCAAATTCAGAGTAATGGTCAACTGATTTTTTGTAAATAGTCTCATCATCATCATGAAACTTGATCCCCCTAACTCTCTCTGTACCGAACTCAGAGTAATGGTCAACTGAAGTTCTGTAAATACCCTCATCATCACCATCATTACAGTTGATCCCTGTAAGTTTCTCTGTTGCCATAGGAGACCATCCGGATCTGAAAGAATGCAGGATGGAAGTTCCTTTCCAATCTTCTTCTGAAAAATCAGGGAGTTCCAATGCTTCATGCATGTCATAATGGGTCATTGATGAGGATTGAAACAGTGATGATCTGTTGTGTCGTAGATCTCTCCCTCTAGTAGCCAGGCTGATCTCATTTAACATACCATCATCGCATCCCAACCACCTTTTTAGAATTTTATCATCAGTTCCAAATTCTAGTAATTCATCTTGAGCAGGTAACCTCTCACGTGATGGGCTTCTTTCAAAGGAGCAATTTCTAAGAAGACATTTTCTGTTATTATTACCAACAAGAACATTATGGCCAAATTTAACATAACCAGAAAAGGCCCCACGTAAAGTTGACATGTTATTTATGTTATTGTCAAATTCAGGTAAGATATTTCCCAAAGCTGAAGAAGATTGATAGTCCACCTTTGTATCATATGTATGCGGCACATTCTTCAAAAGTAGAAGACGGTCAGCAGGTAGATGGTTCCTTATATTACCTTTCACATAACTACCGTAATCCGCAAGAGATTCATCACTGGTTTGCCTCTGGTATTCAGTTTCAGATGAAAAATCTTCCACGGTATGATGCTTTTCAAGCTTAGGAATTTCTCTAGGAGACCTTTCAAGTGACAAAAAATACTCATCTGGTATGCTATCATATCTTTTGCATAGCTTCTTCTGTTGTGGGGAGGAAAGATTCAGAGAAATTTGACAGTCTTGCTTGCGATTCCTTTTATTACTCCGCGATGTATCAGACATATCTGATAATACACAAAATCTCCTTGGATCAGTGTGCGGCACTTTATAAAGTCAATAAGCTATGCTTAAAACAATAATGTGAAAAGGATAGGCAGTGCAAAGATATACAGAGGTGTGTGTGTGAATGAACTTATCAAGGTCATTACAAAGTCTGATTCAATAACACTTCTTTGACATAAGAAATGTAGCTTCAAGTTATCTTTACAGGGTGTAAGGACTTTACAAGATGACATTTTATTTACGGATATGACTCAAGTTGGCAGCTTCAAATGGGATGAAGCTGAAAACATACTAGTCCGAAAGTGACTACGTAAAACATGTGAAAAGCACTAGTTGCAGTCACATGGTTTCGGGTGTGAAGATCTTAGATGATTTTTTTTTTTCAATATGCAAGGTCAGGAAATATTTCGTGATTTTCATTTTTAGATACCTTTCATATAAGGATTAAGTAGGTTCCCCTACATAAGGAATGCCTTCAGAACTTTGTGCAGCTGTTACTAGAAATTTCCATAAAGATTAAAAGCAAAGTTTTAAGCATATATGTCACGGGAGTTAGAATGCACAATGCTACAGATCCAATAAGGAACAAAAATAAATACCATGTACATGAACTGTGACCAAGATAAAAAAATGACAAAGTAGAATCACAGAATTTATGGTGTTCAATAAGTAAGGCTCAACATAATGCTACCACATTTGGGACAGAACTCTTTCACCAGAATATTAAATTGACATAAACCTAGTTTCTAGATGAAAAAAGCAGAAGGTTCGGATATTGATAAGTCATGGAGACCTATGAGTTAAGGGTTGCATTATTACTTCATAATATAGGGGGATGAGTGTCCTTGTGGTTTCTGTAAATATACAAATGTAACAATGAAGACAATGAGACAAATCACTTGATTTATCCTGAGCAAGTGCTAATAAACAGCAAAAATATTATGGATATCTTAAATAAGCTCATCTTATAAGTTATTATCACCATGAGAAATATTCTGGGCCCAAACACGCGTGATGCCTTCCTCAATAAAAGTAAGCACAGGACCCCAATCCTAGCATATGAAAACAAACAAAATATTAAACACAGGATCATCCCATGCACATATATAACTTTCAAGAACTAAAAACTCAAGTCATTCATGGCCAAAAGAATAACTTGCTGAAAATAAGCAGCACAGATTATATGCTAATCATACCTGAATGAAATAGAGTACCGCAAACAAGCAATAAATACAAAATGTGGGAGTGATATATATATATATATATACACTCTCTTTCCTATGGAGCTATCTTGTACTTGAACCACATATTCCATCTATTTCTAATCGAAAAAAAAAAAAGGTAAAAAGATGATGCACAAGTTGGACTAAATTATAAGGAACACAAGAATTTGAACAAAAAGGTGGATAGTTGTTGGATGTGGTTTTTTGGCGGGAAAATTGTAGATTGAATAGTAAAAAAACAACACAAGTGAACAGCTTTATGAAGATATAGAATTTGGTCTCAACAACTAAATGGTATTTATGACCAATCACAAATCCCAAGCTGAAATATAAGACCATGATGACATTTCCCCAGTTCTGGAAGGGCTACAGTCCTGGCAATTTTCATTTGAGTGGATTTCTCCTTTCTTTTCTTTAGAAACTATAACAAAGTTTTGCTTATTTGTGTTAAACCGAGAGCCTCATAGAAATCTTTTCATGGTGCTCCACATACTATACTAGTCCAAAACAAAAACCAAACTCTTAATCCTACAAGAATCATAACCCAACAGAATCCTCCAGAATCGTTTTAGTGGAAAACAAACATTGATGGATCAGTGCTTTGTAAACTAGGATCAGCGAGCATTGGAGCAGTGATTAGAGGTCACACAGGACATTTCCTATTCATCATCTCCAAATATATTAATATGCAAAAAAATCCTGATCAAGCTTGCTTTGGACTCAGTTCTCCAAATCCAAAAGGCTCCCTCCCCAAAATTGTTGTTGAATGCAACTTAACTAAACTTCCCTGGAAGCTGATTTTCAATCTGTCTCTAGATTGTAAAGGTCCCTCTCATTATTTTCCAACATATCCTTCGTTGGACAGATAATGTTGCAGATTATTTTACTAAGCATGGTGCAAAGGAAACATAGATATATCTGCTTGGTTGTAATCCCATATGAGTTTAAAAAACTTCTTATATTTCATATTTCTTCTTTTGATAAAGATATTTTCTACTCTCTCACAAACAATTTTTTTGGAAGAAGAAGAAGAAATGCTACCTTAAATTCCACCAATCTTCTCGATTGTCCAGAATCGATCATATCATAGCAAGATCTTTGACAGCATAGATTTAGCACAAAGGTTGGGCAAATGTCATATTTATTTTGCTTGTCGTTCTGAGAACTGGATGCAGAAAGCCTGGAAAGTGAACAGTCAAACTTCACAGCTAATTGATTTATGCATTTATGTATGGGGCCCTTGCAAACAAATCTCGAGTTGATGTCTGCAGTTATGATTAAGGATAACAAAGATAAGATTTCTTTCACCACTGTTCCAAACAAGTGTGAGGAACATCACATTGGCATGGATACAGACATACTGAATTACCTGCAAGCAAGCAACCGCCCACAAAAAGTTAGAAGCTATTTTAAATATTAAGGGAAAAAACAAAAAAACAAAACAATCTGCCGTACCTTCAAATGGAATTTCTCACAAGGACCAGAAATAAACCCAGAAAGCTTCATGTTACTATCAGATAAATCCACGTTGTAGAAACTAACTGAATCTCCAATTCCCATAGTACTAGAAAGTAATTGTAGAGGAGAAGATAAAGGTCCAGTATGTAGCAGCTCATATGCACTGATATTCAAGAGAACAAAAGTAAACAACATTAAGAATTTTCATTTTAAATATGGGATGGAAAAAAAAAAAAAAAAAACTGTAATTAGTAAGTATAGGAGAAGAAGTAGAAGATCCAGTATGATGCTACATCACAATGAGCAAGATGATGCTAACTAAATAATATAAAAATCCAATACTGGAACATTGAAACAACTAAAGCAAGGGACCATACCTCTCCATATCCACAACCTTGAAGCAAATATTAACATGAACAAGGGCAATTCTCAACACAGTCATCTTGATTGAATCCAACAGTTTACTGGGGCTGAAATACCCAATGCATGCAAAATACAATTATGAGCTAACAGTAAATTTCAAAGAAGCCACATCCTTTAGTTGACCAAAAAATGAACTTGTTTAGCCAAATGAACCTGGATTCCATGTGCTTCCTTCTAACTGGTTGATTGTAAAATATGTCACGAACAATAACTGTAAACAGAGAAGGCCAAAAATTGAATTATATCAACTGAAAATAGCGCTATAGAGATAACACATAGCACATGATAACTACAACCAAGCTCACACACACACACACACACACACATATATATATACATATAATTAGCTCTGGTTAGTGGTTAGTAAAATAAATGAGTTAGCAACTATTTAGGCAACAAATATAGGTATGCTCTACCCGACGAAGGAATTTTTTCGCTAATAAAATGACTGAATGTGTGCAACAATATGTTGGAATTCACATGTTTCCAATAATTTTTGTATATGCCAAGCATAAATATAATGTGAGTATGAGTATAGGTATGCTCTACCCGACGAAGGAATTTTTTAGCTAATAAAATGACTGAATGTGTGCAACAATATGCTGGAATTCACATGTTTCCAATAATTTTTGTATATGCCAAGCATAAATATAATGTGAGTATGAGTATTTTGATGAATTTCAGGAAAAGAATACCATTCTCACGAGTTAATGGTTAACTAGCAAACACATGATGTCTGCCACATCATTGTCTCCCCTTGAGGTGCACCGACACTTAGGCCATCCTTCCCTGGGGAATCGAAAGAAACTGTGCCCACAGTTCCCTGGTTTGAAGTCCTTGTAAATCACGCCAATTTGCTAAACAGTCTTGTTCTCATATAAATCCTCAGAATTTTACATATTTTGGATTTAGTTTATTCCATTGTTCGGAGACTGTAACAAACTAACATGTTTTGTCTATAAGTTTCAAGTATTCTTTTGCATTCATTGATAATTATTCTCAGTTACTTGGCAGGAAAAATCATTCTTGAGGTGTTCAAGCATTTTTCTCATTCTTGTGTCGAAATAAAAACACAGTTGACTGTTTCTATCCATACTCCATGTTGTATTAATGCAAGAGAGTAGCTGTCTTCCTAGTTTCAATCCTACATACTTAAATATGGAATTCTACACCAATCTTCTTGTGCAGATACTCCACCAAAATTGTGTTGTTGAACTTAAGAACCACCAACTCTTGGAAGTTTCTCGAGCACTTCTTCTGATAAGTGTTATGAAACCATCTTGGGCTGACGCTGTGCTCTTGCTTTTTTTTTTTTTTTTGGATGTCTTTTGCCTCTCATTGTTCTTGATGAAGCTATTCTCAATTCTCATTTGTTTCCTCTTAAAACAAAATTTTCCCATTAAGTTATGTTTCTTCAATGGTAATTATTTTGTTCACAATACTCAACCTTCATTACCAAGTTAGAGCCCGAGATTCTCAATGCATTCTTCCTTGGTATTAAAAAAGGGTATAAGTGTCTTTCTTCTCTGAATATTGTATTGTCTCTCCCAATGTGTTTTTTTTTTTTTTTCCATCTTTCTTATTATCATGTGACTTCCTCTCAGAGCCGATTAGAGGACCCAAATCATTTCTTCTATCTTGTATTCAAGTCATCCCAACTCCCCCTACTTCTTCACCATCAATACACCTCGACCTCACCAATTAAAGTTTACACTTGATGCCATTGCCTAACTATGGCTCATATAGATTCTAGTCCTTTGGCAGATGATCCTATCAAGGTTGTCATGGCGAGATTCTTTTGTTAATATCTCTTGCTGCCCTTATGATTGACCTCTTCATCAATTGGACACTAAATATGCCTTTCTCTATAGTTTTCTTCATATATAGGTTTATATAGAGCAACCATGTGGCTTTGTTGCTCATGGGGAATATGGAAGGGTTCACCATCTTCTTAAATCCTTATATAGGGTAAAACAAAGCCTTCGTGCTTGGTTTCACAAAATCAATATAGAAGATATGCTTAGTTGGTGATTTATTTATTTATTGTTCTGGGTTCTTGTTTGAATAATAGTTTGGATATGATGTTTTATAAAAGAGAGTATGTAGTATATTTTTATAGAAAATCGTAAGAGTTGAATAGTGAAAAAAAGTTAAAATAATGACCAAGTGAACACACACTTAGTCTAGAAATATAGGATGTATATGTGCAAGTCCAATCACTCAATGCACACTCAAGTGTAATTATCGTATTGATTTCATATGTTGATGACATTGTGATTATTGAGAATGACAAATTTGGCATTATTGCGTTGGAATTACTTCTCCAAATATTTTACAACAAAAGACTTTAAGGTTTTGTTTGTCTGGACTAATCTCACACTATTCATCACTTTTGCCCACTCGAGACCATAAAATCGAACAACTATTTTTCATTTAAAATATCACATTAAAATCAATCTTCTATTCAAAATATCATATCCAATATCTATTTACAATACATCAAAGTCATGGCTCATATCTCAATTGAATGCTTATTATTCCCAAACCCTCTCAACCAAACACACCTTTAGGTCTTGTTGTCTGAGAATAGGTTTTATTGTTTTTCCCAAAAAAAACCATCAAATCAAGCACCTATTTCATTAAAATATTACCTAAAAATCAATTTTCATTCAAGCATCATATTAAATACATATTTATACCATATCAAACATTATTTCAATTAAATTCTATTATTGCCAAACCTCAAATCCAAACACAACCACCAGACAAATAGACCCTTAAGACCTTTGAGATGTTTTATATAAGTTGAAATAACAAGGAACAAGAAAAGAATATTTCTATCTCGAATGAAGTATGTTCATCTCCTTAAAAGGGCTAGAAAATCAAAAGTTAAGCCTCGCTCACTCTGATGACTCCCAACACACATCCAGAGAGACCCTAAGAGCTATCAAAGACTTATAAAAAATTTGCACTATTTGACATTAACTTATTCCGACATTACATTGCAATTAGCGTTGTAACCTGGCTCCAACACTCAATCATTGGATCCTATTAGACCTACTTATATGTGTTCCAAGTGTTGTTTAGAATCACCTAAATGGCTACCCAAAATTTTAAGCAAGCTGCAGCTATCTTGTACTTAGAAACATTAGAGATTTTAAGGGAAAGGAATACTAAAGAAAGGTGCAAACTGAAAATATGTTAGGCCAACTCAAACAGTGTCTCTTCTTCTTTTTCTTATTTTAATCTTATATATTGCCTAACAGATACTCCAATATTTAGCCTGCTAAAAAGAGATTCGGGCTTCCAACCTAAAACCAATTGGTGATAGGTGGAGTGATCATTCACCCTTATATAGCAGGGGAGTTCCCACATGTTTACCAATATGGGACAATATTCAACACTATCCCTCGAGATAATAATCTCGAAAATTCATATAGGATCAATACCCAATACGGGTACCATGGCTCTGATACCATGTTAAGAAAGGATCCGGACTTTCAACCTAAAACCAATTGGTGATAGGCGGAGTGACCCTTCACCCTTATATAGTAGGGGAGTTCCCACATGTTTACTAATGTGGAACAATATTCAACATAGCCTAATAGCATCACCTGATAGAGATGATCTGCCAGAAGATCTAAATTGTACATAGAAAAGAGAACAATGCCAGTAGAAAAGAAAGAAAAATTTGTGAGTTAGATATTTGTATTAACCAAAGGGGCTGGCAAGTTATCAATAGAGATAATTCATATGAAGATTACCTGTTGTCCCCACCTCTTGTCTATCATCACTGATTCCAAGGAACATGCACTGTCTGTTCTGTTAAAGAACAAATGTAAGTTAACCAAAGACAGTTAAGACTAAAAGCCACACATCTGGTAGACACACTTCATTGATGATCCTTTTACCTTCATTATCTTTTTGTATCCATTTGGTTTTCCACGTGCTTTAGTCACAATCTCCAACAAAGAAACATTTGAAATTGAACACAGAGCTTCTCCATGAGAATCAAGGTTTTCAAAGCCAGTATCCATCAGAGTCATTTGGTCAACTTTTGATGTTGCTATTTGCAGAATAAGTAGCAAAAAGAGTTAAATAGAGAGGTCAGTGTGCAAACTAAGATCTTCTGAATGCTCACTGGCTTGGAGCTGACATGATTAGTACATCATCTGCAGGAGAAGGTTCCATACATAGTCAAGAGTTACCTTGTCGTTCACCCAACAACACCAATCCATCCCTTGAAATACCAGATCCTACAAAAGCATGGATCCATGAATAAGAAAGAATGACTAGTCAAATTTCTATCACATCACTTTCTGGGAAAGTAGTGAGATGCAATGATCTTGTTTTGGCAAATTGTCCAAACTCTAAAATGAATAAAGCAATCTTTCTCACATCTTTCACATAATTGATACACAGTACTAAGGATTTATTTCACTTGCCAACTGATATCTAGCCTTAAAAGGAATCATAGTTAGAGAGGTCTATGGAGCTTACCATTATCCACCACTTTAACGTAGCAGCTCCTAACTCCAACTGCAGCATAAATCTAAGGTGAAATTTTAGTTAGCTATGATGGTAGAGCATTTCCAATAATTCAATAGTAATACGTATAAAGAGCATAAACCAGATGTAAATGAAAATTACAGATCCCATCCCGAGATGAATTATCCCCACAACACTATATTAATGGTTTGTTCACGTGTCCAATATCCATTTCAAACACATTCAGGCACTCTGTGCGCACACATGCATGCAGAGCATCCAACAGCACGATGACATCTACTGATGTCATAAAAAACAATGTCATGAAAGTATGAAACAAGTCTTTGATACAGAAATGCACAAGCAAACCAGGGTCATACAAACAACTAAAGTTTCCCCAGCACAGATATAACCCTAATTTAACATATTTTTCCGCACTGCAATAAAAGGGTTGCCTTTTGGTGCACTTTCTCGAAAAGAGAAGCAAATACCTCCCTCTAAACACACCATCGACTAGCATACACAATAAATCATGAGCACAATTCAAAAAAAGCATTTTTATTACATGCCTTCGTAGCACCTGCTTCCAGGCTGTTGAAAATCAGCTCCTCGACAATCTTCGTCAAATCAGCTATCACAACCCCCGAACGCACAGAGCTACGGACAGATTCAGGCAACCGTTCGACGTTCCTCATCTAAAAACACCAATCCAAACTTAGTCGCGACACCATGTAGAAAGACTATAGAAGTATTTGCAATCGTACACAATAAAAACAAAAAAAAAAATCAAAGTAACAGAACTCTCAGTGCACTTAGAATGTGATCCTCACGAGTCACTACTACCACTGCAATTAAGATTTTGTCCGGTCAATGAAACACAAATCCATCTTCATGTTCTTGCGAACACGTTATCTCACCCGGTAGCATCAACTATTAGAAAACGGAGAGTAATGGTCTTACCGTGAAACGCCGGAGCATGAAAACCGAGTTTCGAGTTTGGAAGTAGGGGTGGAACTGTAAATTGGAGTTCAGTGAAAGTGTTTTTCGAAACTAATGGGTGTGTTTATTTTATTAATTTGGAAAGAAATATGTATTGAATTTGATAATAAAATAATATTCGACAGAAGTTTGTAAAAAATTGGGAATTTTGAGTTAAAAAAACACACCTTATATTTTTCATATGAATTAGAGATAATAATGACATTAATATAATAAAAATAAATATATAATATATTAATTTTTATTTAAAAAATATACTCCAGTCTATAAAAAATATCTTTTTTTTTTCGCTTAAAAAAATATTATTTTCTAATTTAATAATTGTACTACCTAACATAATTAATACCTTTATAATTTTTAATATATTACATAAATATCATATTTTTTTATCACATAATTTAATAGGATATTTTTGTCGTTTTTACAATAAATTAATATAATATTAATATCAAAAATTTACGTGCAAAAAATAAATATTACTCTTTTTGCGAGATGGATATAGTATATATGTTTTTTAAAACACGAGGGTTCAACATATCTTATGGTTGTATTCTTTTGTGATTTACCATATATTTTTACCATTATTTTTTTTAAATATCAAATTAAATCATTATTTTTTATATTATAATACAAATTTATTTTACATTATCAATATCTATTTATATAACATCAAACAAATTATTTAAATTTATTTTTTTACTATTTTAAAAAATTTTAAAATTCAAATCACAACTCAAAATTATGTTCCAAAACTATAGGGATATTTGGGATGAATGCGAAAATTAATAAATAATAGTATTATATTGAGAACGTGTGTAAATACAGTGGCTACAGTACCGTTCCAACCATAAACTTCAATTTTTACTCCAAATTATATTATATATATATATATTTTTTATATTATTTTATATAACTTTTTATATTTATAAATTACACCAAACTTTAATTATTTTTACATTATAATCCATACACATATAATTTATATTTTATTTAAAAATTACATATATTAAAATTAACATTTATAATTAATAACTATTATAAATAAAATAATTAAATGTTATTAAGACAATTAACTATTTAAAATAAAAAATTATACATACATTTTTATAAAATAAAAGTGTATGTAACTTTAAAAAAATAAAATTATATCACTTCCGAAATGTAAAATCATATATTAATTTTAAAAATAAAATTATACATTATTTTTTAAAAAAATAAAATTTTATAATCACTTTTCAAAAAATAAAATTATACATTATTTAAAAAAAAAAATAAAATTATACATAACTTTTTAATATATAAAAGTATATCATTTCTAAAAAATAAAATTATACAATATATCCCAAAAAATAACAAAAATACAAAAAAAAACTACAAAATAACATAAAATTTCCACTCCAAAAATACATTACTTCAGACAGCAATCAGAAAAAAGAAACTATTATTTTAAAAAATATATACTTATATTATAAAATAACTTCAAATTGTGAGAACTCTCTCGTGTAAACTGAGCCTTGAAAATAGTACAAAAATGTTTGAGGGAACCCATTTTGCGTTAGTTGGGACAGACTAAAATTTGCTTGTTAGAGTTGGGACAAAACAACGTTTTCCTCTGAAAATAAATACAGATATATACATCAGCGGTCACACTTTCCCCTTCTTCCTTTGTGTCCAGTCCAGCTGAAGGAGATGGGTTCAATGGGTGCCAATGGCAATGGCGGCCTATGGGGCATTGGTCCATTTCACGACAACTTTCATCGAAGGCGGAATACTAGGAGGAACAAGGACTCCAAGCCCTCTAGCTCTAGAGGCGGCGCCGGAGATTCTGCCTCCGCCCCATCCTTTGGGTTCCCGCTCAAGCAAGCCGCCACGGCTGCGTCCCTTGCCCTAACCGGCGACTCCATCGCGCAGATACGGCAGAGATGGATCCGGAAAAGGGACGAGTTGTCAAATTCCGAAGATTTCAAGGTGCGAATGCGTGCGTCTCATGTTTGAGGTTTCAATCTGGACTTGTAATTGCTTTCATCTTGAAACTGCTCAGGGATTTGGAATGTTGTTTCTCGAAGTTTGATGATTTCTATGAAATTTCTGATTATTTGCAGTTATAACAAAAACAAACAAAAAAACTTATATATGCTTATCGATTGTTCACTGTATCAAAATCGCGTGGAATAACCTGAGGTCATTGTGTTTAGCGTTCATCTCATTTCTGGCTTGACGAGTAAATATTTGTTAGGGTTCATCAACAGGATTTCTATTCTGAGATGACAGAATAGGGAATTATCATTCTTTTTCTTAATCTTTGTGATGTGATCATGAAATTGATTCCTTTGATGCCCTGTAAGCAATCTCTTGTATTAATGTAATGAGCACTAGCATATATATTCGCTCAATTAGGTCTATATTGTTAATGTTGATTCAGTATCACAAAGATTATTCCATTTGATAAAGTACATGAATCTTTAATCATATGCTATCAAAACCAGCAACGATCATTTGTTTGGTTTAACTGGTTGCTATGTATTTGTTTATAACTACATGATTACTAAATAATTTTCACTGGTTGGTAGAGTGCAGAAACATAAGACGTTGGTGAGTATAGCTGCTGTAACTGTGTATTTGTAATCGATTGTAAATTTAAATTTTCTTTTGTTCTGTTTGCTCAAAATTTGCTAAGATGGAATTCTTCCTCCCGGCATTGTGATGTTTTTGGTCGGTTAAAGTTATACAGAGTTTTTTTTGCTTCTGTTCGACAGTTTTCTGTGATACATTAATTACAAAAAAGAAAAATCTAAATCCTTGCCTTAGGTATGTATTCTGTGTTAGGTAGACTGTTTCGTTGTAGTTGAATTAGCAGATTACCATCAATTCCACTGTTAATTCTATTATATCCTGCAATGTTATTCTTCTTGGTTGCTGTATGGATTCCCTGCATTCAAAAAATAAGTAGCTCCACAGCCTTTACTTTGTCCATTCCAAACTAAGTTCCGGTGGAACTCTGAGGTGTATGATCCAAAATGAAAAATAAGATATTGGCTATATTTTATGCTATTGGCGATATTCTCCTCACGTTTGATCACCGTCACAATTAAACACTGTCATTGGAGCGAGTAACTGTCACAGACGAATTTCTTGAAATACATGTACTGACCTGTAACATACAATGCATATCACCACATGCATATTTGTTATTTATTTGTCTTCAGATAGATGTGCAGATGCAAGCTCATACATAATTTGCACCCCATTGTGTGTGTGTACATGTAAGTATGTGCTTGCGAAGATCTAGAATTAATATTATCTCCTGTGTGTTAAGAACCTAAGGTATTATTGCTAAAACTAGGGACAGGTTATTCGTTGAACTAACTCAAACCGAAGATTTTCTTTTGTTTTAGTAGTAGAGAAGTTTATTGATTCGGGTTTGTTGGATAAAATTAATACAGATTATTGAGAATTGTTTTCCAGTCCTTTATTTTGATGTTGGGGTATTTAAGTTGTCTGTTCTTTTATTTGCTTTCCTAATCACTTCAACTTGACTTGTCTTGGAATTTCTTCATATAGGACATCACAAGCACGCTTTTATCTGAACATGACTGGATCCGAGCCCTTAGGATGACATCATATGGATTCCTGCTCTACGGTCCTGGTTCATATGCATGGTATCAGTTTCTCGATCGTTGCATGCCAAAGCAAAATTTTCAAAACCTCATGATGAAGGTACATTGAAGGATTATCAAAACTAATCCTTGTGTTACTTAAGGATTGATTTTCAACTTCCTTATGATGCAGGTTCTACTAAATCAGATCATACTCGGCCCCTCAGTAATTGCTGTTGTTTTTGCATGGAATAATCTATGGCTTGGGACGCTTTCCGAGCTTCCCAATAAATACAAGAAAGATGCCCTCCCCACCCTCTTTACCGGTAACAATCCTTATTCCTTAATGTTGTCTGATCATTGTAACCAACATTTTCTTCTAAATTGGTGTCGTCTATAATACAGGATTCCGGTTCTGGATTCCAGTCAGCATATTGAATTTCTGGTAGGTTGCTCTTCTTTGATCTTCTCTTCTCCCCTACCAAAGTCGACAAATGTTAGTTGCAAAAATTTCAGAAATGCAATGGTGTTGAATGCAAGATGTATAATGTAATGTTGTGTTGGAACTGGCAGGGTGGTCCCCCTTCAAGCCCGTGTTGGTTTCATGTCGATGGGATCTATATTCTGGAACTTTTTCTTGTCCTCAACCATGAGCAGGTGACTTACAGTCTGCCATTGCTCTGTATTAGGCCTTCATCAATCAATCTTGAATACAATCTAGTATTATTCTTTTGTTTTGTTATGCTTTCCTCCTATTCGAACTGAACAGTTAAATGTAATCGTGACATGGCTACTACAATTTCTTTAGTTTGTCTATGTTTCTTGTGGTGCATTGTCTTGTCTTGTCCCCATCCATCAGTCACTTGTGTACTTGTACAATTTTGATTTAGATTTTACTATTCAAAAAAATTTTCCCAAAAAAAAAACATCAGATCTACTTTTATTTTTCATTTATTATATACTCCCCCGTCCAAGAAGAAATGTCTAGTTGAGAGTTGGCACGAAAATTAAAGAATAATATAATAGCTGGATTTTAAAAAATAGATTAGAGTAATAATTAGGTGTAGTTTGAAAAGTAGGAATAATTTTGTTATAAAATGGGGACCACGGTTAAACAAGATAATTATTTTCGGACGGACGAAAATGAAAAAACAAGACCACTGTTTTGGGACGGAGGAAATATTAGAGTAAAATTTAATTTTATATTGAATCAATGCATATTTATATCACAAAGAAACTATTTCAATTTCAAATTTTACTATTCAAAATCAAAATCAAAATCCCACATGTACAATAATTAAATATTTATAAATAGTATATACATATGTATATTTTTAATTACAAAGTAATTATTTTATTAAATATTCTATTTTTTTCATAAATATTTTTATTTTACCAATCATATTATTATTTTTACATTAAAAAAATAAAAATAAAATTATTTTCACATTATTTTTAATTATTTATTACAATTAAAATATTATTATTTTTTAAATTATGTTAAAAATAAATATTTATTTATAAATTGGGCGGAGAAATAATATCAATGAGACAAATTATATATATTAGTTTATTAATAAATTAAAACTTATAGTACAAAATTTTAACTAGATAATTAATTATTTTTTAAATTATGACTTAACATATTGATTTATTTATAATCATAAATCTTAAGCCTAGAGCAATTATGTTTAAAATTATAACTTTAAACTCTAAAACTAATATACATATAATTATAAGTTAATATCTTAAGTTTATATTTTAGTAAAATTTTTATTTTATTAATTTAGTTTGTTAAAATCAAAATTTTTATTTATTTTTAATTAAAAATAACTTTCAATTGAATAATAGAATATTTTTATTTTTTATTCTTCACACTATTTTTACTTTAATGTCAAAGTTAAAATAGATTTTATACTACTTTATTATAATATATAATATTAATTTATCTTAATATGCATGCAAAAGTAGCGGAAGAATTATATTTTACTTGTTAAATTTAGATTTAAATATATACTCTTACAATTAGTATAAAATTTACAATGAGTACAAATTGTCTAAAAAAAATTTAAAATAATAGATTTACAATTAATTATAAATTATTCTTAAATATTAATTTTAATAAAAATCAAGTTATATAGATTAAATAAAAATTAAATACAATTCAAACTAATTAAATCTATAAATGAAATTAATCAAAATAATCCAATATTAATTCCAATTAAAAAATTGAGCAAACAAATTAATTTAATAATAATATATTTACAAAACTTTAAATTAATTAAACTAATAACATAATTAATTTAGATTATTACCCAAATTACCCCAATTCTTGCCCAACACCATCCTCTCTAAATTGACACAATTCCTTTTTCTTCCCAAGTTCTAACTTCTTCTAATTTGAAATTGAAGGAGAACAAAACAAACGGTAGAATGAAGCCTGTGTTTACCTGAAAAATTTGAATTTTTTTAAATTTTTTAATTAATTTATTTTTAAAAAATATTAAACTAAAAAATCTATTTTTTATTTATTATATTACACTAAATTAAATTTTATATTCAAAATATTATATAAATACATATTTATATTATATCAAATAATTATTTAAATTCAAAATTTTATATTTCAAAACCAAAATTTCACAAATAAACACAGTTTTTCTTTGAACCGGAATGGGATCCGGTTCGGTTCCGTGTGGACTCGGCCGATCCGGCGAACCACCCCTGCCCCTCCCCAGTTCCTCTTCCTGTATTTTCTGCCCATTTCACCTCTGCCTTTCTCTGCATATACATACATATATATATATAGGCGTGTCGGAGCATTTGAATAAGGAAATTCGAGGGCGGGGACCTGGCAGGAGACATGAAAACATTCCTCGTAAAAGCGAAGGCTCGCAGAGCCAATTTGAGGTATGATCGTTTGTTTTTGCCGTTCCTTGTTCTGTAATTTTCAACGATTTTGTGCGTCGCCGTTTTGAATGAGGCGGAGATTTTTCAATGTGGCTAGGGTTATTGTATAAGTAATTTGGTGTTCGTCTTGCAATAGGTTTGTTAGAGTTTCGTTCATTCCTTGTTTCGAGTTTGTTTCATGCAATGGCGATTATGTTGTTTTGTTGTCTTTCGTTTCCAATTTCCAAATGCAGTTTCGTAAGGTTTTTCCATGTCAATTACAAGGCTGTGTTGAGTTGATTCCAACATTGAATTCCGATGCCTGAATTCATCATGGATGGATCCAAATCCAAATCCAAATCCAATGGTGAGATTTTTGCCAAGGATCATGAACAACAGCATTACATCTTCTCTGAGAGGTCTCCTAGAAGTCCATTGAGCACACACAGTGTACCTCCTTTGAGCACCGAGGCCAACTCCCTCGATCTAGCCATTGATGGAGCAGTCGACACCTCTATCGACCAGCTGTACCACAACATATGTGAGATGCAGAGCTCCCATGAGTGTCAATCCGGGCGCAGCTTTCTGTCCTATGGCGAAGAGCCACGTATCGATTCTGAACTAAGGTTCCTTGTTGGAGGAGATTACGATAATGTAATGGAGGTCGAGGAAGTTGTCTCCAAGCTTGGCAATGGAGGAGATAACAACAAGCTTGAATATGCCAGTGATGTTGTTAATCCTTCAAGCAATAAGTCCATGTCCTCGGCACAGGCCAAAAAGTTCTCTTCAGGCTTGGAGGCCATCCGAAAGGCGAGTTTGAAAAGCAAGACATTCGGCGGGAGGCCACCAAATGGAAAGCAAAGTGTCGAGGGTGCAAAAAAGTTGAGTACTGTTTCCTCAATGAAAATTGAGAAAACTCGTCCACTTGCAGGTGCTAAGGTGCAGAATGGAGGAGATGACAATCACGGCGAAACAGAGTATCTTGGGCCGTATCTGCTTAAGCCGGCGAGGGACATAATAATGTCCGGGGATAACTATCACAAGGCTCTCGAACTTGCTCTCCGGGCGATGAAATCTTTTGAGGTTTCCTCGAGTGAAAAGTCTAATTTAGATTATGTTATGTGTCTGCACATTGTGGCAGCACTGTACAGCCGTTTAGGGCAACATGCCGAAGCCATCCCCATTTTAGAAAGATCGATTGATATTCCAGTGATGGATTTGGGGCAGAACCATGCTCTCGCAAAGTTTGCAGGGTGCATGCAGTTGGGGGATACGTATGCGATGCTCGGGCAGATCGAGAATTCGTTGCTTTTCTACGCTGCAGGTTTGGAGATCCAACGACAAGTGTTGGGAGAAAACGACCCTCGAATTGGCGAGACTTGCAGGTATTTGGCTGAAACTCATGTTCAAGCAATAAAGTTTGATGAGGCAGAGAAGCTCTGTTTGATGGCTCTTGAAATCCATAAAAAGAATGGCATGTCAGCTTCACCCGAGGAAGCTGCAGACCGGAGACTTCTTGGGCTGATCTGTGATTTGAAAGGGGAATACGAGAGGGCTCTCGAGCATTATGTTCTCGCCAGCATGGCAATGGCTGCCAACGGGCAGAATGAAGATGTTGCAGCAATAGACTGCAACATTGGCGACGCGTGCTTATCCTTGGCACGCTACGATGAGGCAATTTTCGCATATCAGAAAGCTCTAAACATGTTTAAGTCATGCAAAGGAGAGAATCATCCCTCGGTTGCTTCGATTTACGTTCGCTTGGCAGATTTGTACAACAAGATAGGGAAGTTCAGCGAGTCGAAATCCTACTGCGAAAATGCTCTTCGAATTTACAACAAGCCGAGCCCCGGAAGCCTTCCGGAGGAGATTGGCAGTGGATTGGTTGATATTTCAGCTATATACGAGTCGATGAACGAGCCGGAGCGCGCATTGCAGATGCTTGAAAAGGCAGTAAAAGTGTATGGCAATGCACCAGGACAAGTTAGCATAATTGCAGGGATTGAGGCTCAAATGGGAGTCTTGCACTACATTTTGGGAAGCTATTCGGAGTCTTATAATTCTCTGAAGAACGCTCTGACTAGGTTTAGATCCACAGGAGAAAAGAAATCAGCTCTTTTCGGGATCGCCCTTAATCAGATGGGGCTTGCTTGTGTGCAGCTCTTGATGATAAACGAGGCTGCTGATCTGTTCGAAGAAGCAAGAACTATTCTTGAAGCTGAATGTGGACCGTACCATGAGGATACATTAGGGGTTTACAGCAATCTTGCAGGAACATATGATGCAATGGGCAGGTCAGTGTTTTGGTATTCTAAATTGTTGTTATAAGTTTGATTGAATTTTTTATGATCATCATGGTTTGTGAGTGAATATGCATCGTTAATTAGGTATTATATAGATGGTTATGATTATGGTGTGGGGGGTGTAGGACTGGTGATGCAGTAGAGATATTGGAATATGTTGTGGAGATGAGGGAGGAGAAGTTGGGAACTGCAAATCCAGAGGTGGAAGATGAGAAGAGAAGGCTGAGTGTTCTTTTGAAGGAGACAGGAATGGTGAGGACAAGAAAATTAAGGTCATTGGAGAAGCTGCTTGTCAATAATAATAATAATAATTCACACAACTTTAGGCCTTATGTTGATGGTGAGGTTGGGGAGTAGGGTTCTTGAATATACATACTATTATATATATATATGTATATATACTTACTACTAGTGATGGGATGGGGATGAGATTGGAACATCTGGTCTGAGGTTTGATTTCTTCTACTTATTTTTTCTTGTTCTCATTCTTTTTATGATTTTCTTTTGACTAGTCTAGTCTGTTGGATTAGTTGTGGTTGTGTTTTTGGTGGGGATTGTGTATTTGCAAGATTGAGTGTATGTATGTATGTATATGTATACTATGTAAAGTGAGGTATTTGAATGAGCTTTGGGTGGGTGTCAAATGTAAATTGTTATGTACCCTTCCCAGCAGTTTCATCAAGTTTCCTCTGTCAACTACTATTTTTTTTCTTTTTTTTCTTTTTCCGCGTGTGTACAATGCAATGTAATGTAATATGGTGTTTACAATGCTGAACTTAAAATTTAGCATTGTTCTGAAAAACACATTGTGTTGTATATATGACAATATACAAATAATGCACATTGTATATGTTAATATAATAAAAACAAATATAATACAAATACAATAAATAAAACTAACAGTACATTATATAATTTTATACAATACACATAAACTTTTGTACTCCCTCCTTCCCACCTTCCCAGATACCATATCCATGTTGTCGTTTCTGTCCGTCCCACACATACCATGTCATTTCCTTTTTCTGGAAAATGATTACACACTTTAATTTCATTTTAAAATTTTTAATTTTTTTTTTAATTTTAATTAAACTAATTAATTATCTTAATCTTAATTTATAATTATACTTTAATTTCATTTTAAAATTTTTAATTTTTTTTTAATTTTAATTAAACTAATTAATTATCTTAATCTTAATTTATAATTATTTATATTATAGAATAATTATTTTCACTAATACATTTTTAATTATCTACTAATTACATCCCTCCTAAAATACGGTCAGACACAGTATTTGGGACGGATCTGGGACAGAGGGAGTATATATTATGGATGTTCCATTCGTTTTTTATTAGAGCTGTAAAACAAATAAACAGTTCGCGAACTCGATTCGATTCGACTTGTTTGAGTTCGTTAAGCTAGGCAAACTGAATATGGCTCATTATGTTTAAGAATGAGCTAAACTTGTTCATCAACGTTTGACAATATTTATTAAAAAATTAAATTAATAATTTTATATTTAATAAGTATATATATATATATTTATAAATATTATATTTAATTCTATTTTTTTATTTAAATTTATTAATATAAAAGTATCATTATTATTAATTTAATTTTTTTAATAAATTAAATAAAATTTCCTTAACGAGCCTAACTGAATACGAACAAAAATTTTGCTAAACGGAGTTTAAACAAAAATTTCAACTCATATCTCTTAATCAACAAACACGAGCCGTACTCGAATCCTTAACAAGCCGAACTCAAACATAAGAAGCTCATATGGGTTCGTTTAGTATATTGAAGTGGAAGATGAGATTTCCTTCTTCTTTTTTTTTTTTTTTTTTTTTTTTTTTCTGAGGTTGATTTGATTCATGTTTTAAAAAGGTTATCCTACATGGGAAGTAGGACAGAAAGCTGAGTTTTTGTATTATTATTATTATACAAATCATATCTGCATAAATTTATTGTATCATCTTCACAACACATTAACTGTTGTACAAAAGATGATATAGAAAAATCCAAGTAGTTCCATCAAACATTAAAAAATACAAAATTACACTTGGAACATATATGTCCTTTTTATCATATACAATTCCCAAAGAATATCATCATATCAACTAGTAAGTTCTACCCAAGAAAAAAGGCCTAAACCCTAATTAGAATGGATGGGTTAAGAATGACAAGGAAATGTAAAAAGGAAAGAATTATATCTATATCCCATTCATTCTCTAGTGTCTTGCCTAATAAACCAATATGACCAAAAGAACCATCACCAGCCAAACTAAGACAGTTAACTTCTAATTCAGGAAAATGAAACTTGACCTGTTCGTTGCTGCGCTCGATCAGTTTCGTCATCAGATTGGGCCGGAGAATTGGTAGCTTCTGCAAGAGATTCCAGCATTGCTACCACTTCAGATGAGTCGTCTAAGTAGTATTTTGCTTTGCTGGGCTTTTGCCCGACTGTGCAGGCAAATACTTCGGTATTGTAAGATATAATTTGCCTAGATACTGCTGTCCTGATAAGCTCAAACATGTCCTCATCAGATCTATCATCACCTATACACAGAACAAACTCTGCCTGATTCCCACTTTCGGTTATCGATGTGAAAACTTTTTCAGCAACAATTCCTTTGCTAACACCCTGCAGTAACAGTATATTGACATTAGAGGTCTCAAATTTAAACTGTTTTTGTAGAAATAAATACGACCCAACAAACGTGTAGTGAAAACATATCAGCCGTATAAGACTTTGATGAGTTCATTATGCTTCAAAAGCACATATATGATAAAACTACGAATTAGCTCCCTGTGCAATATGATATGTCTTACCCGAAAAATACCAAGAAACAAGCTCATATTTTACTATTGGGCACATACCTGAGGTTTGACTTCGACAATAAACTGCCCACTTTTCACAGCTACAGGTTCATTTGCCAAAACACTTTCTAAATGATCCAACATTTCTTTTGCCTGGGAAAATCCGAATCCCAGGTCTGCATCTTGATAATGCCAAACTAGAGCACTTTCCTTTCTCTCAATACCGGAACCATCTGTAGCCTCGGTATATGATTTCATAACTGGTTCGGCCATCTCCATCCAACCAAACTCAGAACCCTGGCTGTATGTTTCCCAATCTTCATGTTGTGGCCACCTGAAGAATTCAATTTACCGACATAGAAATTTTGTTTTCAGTATAACTAAGAAGAGAAAGTGATGTTATTAAGAACTGAAACCATCTGATTTCACAATTTGAACCAATGAAATTTACCTACAGTACCACTAAAAAGGAAAATATACACAAGGATTAAAATCATCTTGTTTCACAAAAAGCTCAAACAAAATTCACCTATGTTACCGCCTTAAACACAATCTAAGAGATACTGAAAACAAACATCATGGAAGACTAATTTAAAATTCTTGCTCACATAAACACAAACTCCCTTTGTACAAACCAACCACAAGCCCTTTACCAAGCATTTACTGCAGTGGTTAATTTGTTAGTGTAATAAAAATACATAATGACATTGCCTATCAGGTAAAAGTGAGTAAGTAACAAGAAGGCCTGCAAGCATTCTGTATTTGTGGTCCAAACTAAGAACCATATTGATGGTCCATCAGTGACTTACTGAAAAGTTCATATATTTAACCAAAACAGAATGATTATTAGTAAGATATATGCTGAGAGTTTTCAAAGCAGTTGTAATTTTCAACCAAGAATTGAACATTTTACCAATTTTTTACAATTCAATCTTCCAATTCCCCTAAAAACATTACATTCAAATCCATTCAAAATATGACATCTATCAGCTATTTAACCTAAAAACCATCAAAACAACAAATTATGCACACATACACAAAAAATTACAAGAAAACAAACCCTAGCTTTTGTGTTTGATTATGACATCGTATAAATAGCCATTTTATGGCTCAACTGAACAGTTTTACCTACCTTATTGGATTTTCTTACATTTCACTAAATTCTTGTGTTAAGTGTGATTTTGTGTCTTGATTAGTTCATGTGCTAGTGTTATTCAACTTCACAATTAATCAGCCTCAAGATTCAGTGATTTATAATAGTTCTTCACTTCTCAATTGATACAGGAATCGATTGGTGCGTGAGGTTTAAGTCACTATTGGCTTAGTGAAATTGTGTTGCTTAAGCTCTATTCTTTGTGTTTTTCCAATTGATTCTGAAATTTGAGAATTCTAGATTACCCATCCATACTTCAACTGGATTATACATTTTTTTTATTTGTGTAACCAGTGAGTCTATGGATAATCAACTCTCCAATTATGTTCACATCAAACAATTATCTAAGCAAGCATTCTTGTTATTATGAATTATAATACACTCATCAACATATAAGTCAGCTTGAGCTAATGAGAAACACAAAGAAATGCAATACCTCATAAAGTAGCCATGTTCGGCAGCAAGTCCCAACTTATTGCATGGAAGAAACCAACTGCTTAAACTGCTCCTCCCTCTTCCACTCACCATGAAAACAATGTTTTTTGGATCTTCACACAGACTATTCAACAGGGATATCACTTGGGCACTTGGAGTCTTAATAATCGAATTTTGAGGCATTAAGGTGCCATCATAGTCCAACAAGATAGCCCTACTCTTGGCCCTACAGTAAGCAGCCACCACATCATCTATGGAAAGCTTTCTAAAGTTAGGATCCAAAGCCACTACTCGAAAGCCAAAGCCAAGACCAATGCCCCAGCACCTTTTCCTGAAATGATCTGCACAAGTTCTTTCCATATCTTGCAAGAAGCTTCTGGACCAAAAGGCTACATCATGGGTGCTAACATACCGGTAATGCTTCTCATGCCGCAACACTTTCTCTGATTCCATCATTGATATGGCCTCATTCATTGCCTCAGCTGTTGATTCGACATCCCATGGATTAACACGAATGGCACCACTTAGAGAAGGAGAGCAGCCAATGAATTCAGAGACCACGAGCATGCTCTTCTTAGGTCCACTTACATCCAGCCCTGTTTCAGCGTCGGGTACCCCTTGCCTGCAGACAATGTACTCATAAGGAATCAGGTTCATCCCATCCCTCACTGCAGTCACGACAACACATTCAGCAATGCTGTAATAAGCCATTCTTTCGGTGATTGATACCGGATGATGGATAAAAACAATAGGTTGATATCCAGGCCTCCCGAGCTCGTTATTAATTCTCTTACAGGTCTCTTCTATCTCAGCAAGTGTTTCGTCCAAACTTATTCCTTTTCCTCTTGCAGGATTTGCAATCTGCACTAGAACAGCTGTCCCCTGCCATTTCTGACGTTGCTTGAGCATTTGTTCCATAGCTAAAAATTTCAGGTTTATACCTTTAAATACATCCAAATCATCAACCCCAAGCAGCACTGTCTTGCCTTCGAACTGACGCTTCAGCTCCTCAACCTTCAGCTCTTTATCCGCTTGCCTAATTACAGACTCAATATTACCCATATGTACCCCAACAGGCATAATCTTTATTCCTACTGTCCTTCCAAAATATTCCAGCCCTATGTACCCCCTCTTCGACTGATACTCTAAGCCCAACATCCGACTGCAGCATGAGAGGAAATGCCGAGCATAATCAAAAGTGTGAAAACCAATCAGATCAGAGTTGAGCAGTGCCTTGAGGATTTCTTCTCTAACAGGAAGTGACCTATAAATCTCAGACGAAGGAAATGGACTATGAAGAAAAAAACCCATTCTTAAGCGGACAAAGCGCCTCCTCAAAAATGTGGGCAAAACCATTAAATGGTAATCATGAATCCAAACAAAATCATCCTCAGGATTGAGAACCTCAATAACTTTCTGCGAGAACAACTTATTAGCAGACACATAGGCTTCCCACATAGTCCTATCAAATCTACCACCAAGCTCGGATGTAAACGGCAACATGTAATGAAAAAGTGGCCATAACTGTTTCTTGCAAAATCCATGATAATATTTTTCCAAAAGGCTCGGTGGCAAAAAGGCAGCCACGCAGTTAAACTTCTCCAAAAGATAATTGGATACATCATCTTGTTCGATCGGATCAATATCAACAGGTAATGAACCTACATACAGCACCTCCATATCTTCTGAAAACCCATTCTTCACCTGTAAAAGCAATGAATCGTCATTCCAACAAAAACTCCACCCTTTATTGTCCAGCCTCCGTTTCGCTTTCAGAGGCAAAAGATTTGAAACAATGATTATTCGATCACCAGCTATGGAAGATGGATTTTCAGATGTAACACTATTTGTTTGCTCATCGTCTAGCTCTGATATATTCCCTGGAAGTGTCATTACCCGAGGGAAACGTTTCCGCTCTGTCTCCGCACCAATTGCTGGGAAATTACCAGAGACCAAATCCAAAAGATTGGTGTAAGATCTTGACATCATCTTTGCAACTTTTCCCTTATTGTCTCCTCAAAGGGAGCAGTACAAATGTAGATTCTTCTCTTCAAGAAAAAAACAAATCCCTAAGTACACAATTCTTCTCTTCAAATAAATCTCCAAAAAAATCTGTATCAAGAAAAACCATTTACAGAGACCTAAATCCCACATACCAACATTTAATAAATAAATAAACATGGCCTGTGACGAAATGCCGCAAGAAAGTTAGGGAGAAAATAAAATGCAAAGAAATCCAACATAAGCAATACAACACAACAGAGACAAATAAATTAATTAACAAATCAAGAACATATCTAAGCCAACGCCAAAGACCAAATTTTCCAAGAACATCAAACTACACAAAAATCTATGACAAAGAACCCGTGGCTCTCAAAGGATTACAAAAACGAAACGCTTACCAGAGTCGCAACGATGATTTGTAGATTGGAGGAGTCTCACATTTCAATTAAGCAGAAATGTGTCTCAGTGAAATGAGAAAGCCAGTCAACCTTCGACCAATGAGAGAATTTTGATTCTAGGGTTTGAAGCCAAAACCGAAATTGGGATTAATCGAGGGTTTGATAAACGTATCTGGAACACGGAGTTTGGGAAATGAATCTTTGATCAATGATCCATTCCTCCATCCTCTTCATGGATGATTATATTGGATGTGTTTGCACGTCTCGCCAGACGTTTCTAAAGGTGAAAATTGTGAAAATAGTTCTTGCAGACAAGTTTGTATAAAATACTATTAGGGTGTGTTTGTTTGGAGGGTTTGGATTATTTGTTGGGATTTGAATAGTAAAAATTTTGAATTTGAATAGTTGTATGATGTGATATAAATATGGGTTAGATGTTTTAATGTAAAATTGATTTTTTTTTGTATAATATAAAAAAATGAAAAATAGATGTTTGATTTAATATTTTTGAAGGAAAAAATGGGATGAATAGTATATTTAAAATCCAATTCCCAAACAAACACACCGAGGATCTCATATTTGCATTTCTTTAAGGACGGTAATTAGGTTGGTAACTTTCGGGAAATCGGTTTATAGTAGTAATATTTCATGTATTTTGGAGCCTTCTACATTTACATTATCATAGGAAGGAATTGTGATTCAAGTGATCGAATTATTCCTTTTGCATTCTAAAAAATTTTAATTTGAAATACAAACTAATTGTTGTGGTTTGGATGAAATAATGACGATCAATAGTTGTGATTTGGATGAAGTGATGATTACCAATGAGTAAGAATGATAGGAGGGAAGAAAATTTTTAATAATATTTTAAAATTATGATTTTTATTAAGAATGTTTCAACTAGTTATGAAATGGAATAAATTTTTAAAAAATATGTAAAGTAAAAATTAGGGTTTGTTCGTATAACATTTCTAAATAGAACGATTCTATGTAAATATTATTAACATATATAATATACATATATTAATATAATATTTATTTTATTTTTCACAAAAAATCAACAATTAACAAAAAAACATAAAATTATATTTTATATTATCAATATAATTATTTATATTTAATAAAACCATTTACATCTAAAAAATAGAAATTAAATAGTAAACAATATTTTAAATAGATATTAGATATTAAAGATTAAATAAACTCAATTTCAAACTTTGAGCATATAATGTGGGGTTCACCTCTTGAGAAATTTACTTTTGAGCTTCTTTTATGTAAGATTAGTACTCAATTTACTAGATAATAATAATATTATTTTTTATTGTCTTACCAAAAAAAAAATGAATAAATATATATGAGACGAAAGGAGTATATATTTTTAAATATAGCTTGAAAATATAGTATGTAATGTAAAAAGTGTTAAGTATTTTGAAGATAAATTTGAGAATATTTTTAAGACTTTGGTAAATGCAAATATCACGTGTATCACATGTTCTATTTTTAGTTCGAATTCATCACCTTATAGCTCTAATTGTTAACTTTCATAACAAATTCATATTTTTCTAGAGTATACAAATTTTAAACTCATAAATCACGGCCACAAGTTCATCTCTTGTAATATTGTTGAAGAGTTTTAAACTCATAATTCTGTAAAATTGAACCTGAGTCACTGGCTCCATACAGAAATGACAACTATTTGACCTAAAGACAAGTCAATTTATGGGTGTTAACTGTTATTGCTAACATATTGTAGTGAATCTTATGCTATTCAATCCTAATCTTGTTGGCCTTTCCAAAGCAATTTATGTGTGTTTGAAACTTTGAATTCGAGCTAAAGACTATTAGTAAGTTCTTGATGTTGTTATTTGTATGCTACAAGTTGGGATGGTTGGAGTGTAATAGAATCTTCTAGGTCTCCAAAAATATTTTAAAATTTAATAGATTGAAGGAGGTTGGAAACTCAATCGGTCCCAAAAGAGGTCCAATGCCTCCGAATTTTTTGCACAGCGGAAATATGAAACCATCGGCGGCGACACAGTTTTACAACGTGTGGTTGTCTCGTAATTATAACAGTGTGTGTTCGTGCACATATCGATGGCTGACTAAGTGCATAAAGCAAAACAAGACACAAAGTTTGTTTACTCTGTTCGATTTTTCAACCTACGTTTGAAGGATTCCAATCCAAGAGTCTTAATAAACCAAACACTTGGTTTACACCATATTAGACACCATACAAAATTACCCAACCTATCTTCTATCCAAACTCTATTTAGTTTTTACAAAATCTCTATGATTGGCTATTACTACGCCGTAACAACTCCAGCAGACCGGCCAAACTAAAAATAGGTTGTATACCGAATGGTTATCTCCTTCGGCTTCGACTCTAAAAATTCTTCTTCTCGTCTTCAAACCTCTATAGATGAGCTTTCCTAACACGCTAATAGGTGGAGAGGAAAACACTTCAAGTTCTGGTTGCTTACCTACGAAAACAAACATACATACATATAAAAAAAATACTGCACACAAAAGACAAAGTTGACTGTATGCAGTCTTTGGGGCAGCAGAGACAAGGCATAAATGCCTTTCAAGACGAGTGGAGTACGCAAGTATCATCTCCTACATGTCTTCTATATGGGGCAAGTTGATTTGTCCCAAAGCATTAAATATCCAGCATGATTGACCTGTCCAAAGGTGGTAACTCGGCCACAGTACTTGTCTGTGCTGCAGATTTTCTAAAGTGTGTTAAACAACCGCTGCAACAACACCTGGAGTCTTGCTTATGCTCTAAAATTAGAAGAATGAACATAAATATCAAAGTAACGGAGGAGCATTATTTAGTCAAAGTTATTTATTATTTTTTTATTTCAAAATCTCTACCATTATGGAGATAATATTTTTTTACATTTAATCATTTAAGTATTGTTCAAGCATTTCCATTATGGAATTAGCTGAGGAAAACAATTTAGAAATCGAATTGGTGTTATAACTTTAGGTTTCTAACCAAAATTAATGAAAAAATCTGATCAGAGCAAGATGTATTGGTGTGTGTGGTTTTTTTTTTTTTAATGAGAAAAACACACATGTGTCTTTAAAAAGATTAATATATTAAATATATTTATTATTTTTATATTATCTAAATAATTTTTCATATTTAATATTTCTAAAGTGTGATTTTTATTTTAAAACTTTTTCAAAAAAAAATGAAGGGAGTCTTTTTTAATTAACATATAAAAAATAATCAGATAATACGTATTAGATTAGCTGAAAGTATATACTGACAATGATATTTTATACTTATTTTGTATAAATAAATATAAATATTTTTTGTATCAATTTTATTATTAGTTTATTTATTGTATTTACATGGAGTATTATTATATTGAATGTATTAACACAATAGCTTATGCTTAACATTCAAAATTGTAAAAGCAACATGTTAAAAACACATAAAATTATTCATTTACTTCTAATTATACATCTATCCAAAATTCTATAGTACTTCATATCAAAATCATTTATTTATTTATTTTAACATTATAACATAATTTCAAATTTGATATCAAATTTATTGCACCAAAAATTTCTCTAAATCCATGGGAAGAACCAAATCAAGGTTGTGCTGATGTCAAAATAAAAAACAAAACATGTTTTTATTAGCGCTATTTATAATAAAAATACGCGACATGTGAAGGTGAAGTATATTTTATATGTTTTAAAATCAACTGTTACATGTATTATATTTATATTATATTAATATAAATAATATACTATCGATAATATTTGCTCTCTGGTGGTTGGAGACAATGCTAAATTTAAATTGCCCTCATTATACTAAATCGTTATATATTTGGCTATTGATTACCAAATGATACACAAGAAATAGAGTAGATGGAATCTGATGTACCTAAAAATTCTAAAAAGTGCAATTTTAAAAAAAAAAAAAAAAAAACGATCGCAAAACAGGCAATCCCAAAACGACGCCGTTTTCCCCTTTGCCGAAATCCCCGACAGAGGTCTCCCGTCTCTCCAGGCCACTTCACTGCCGAATTCCAATATCACACACCACACCAGAATTCCCATTCCCATTTCCACTTCAAATTCTCCTTTTTGCAAAGTCAGCACCATTATCATCGATTCATTTCCCACTTTACCACCACTCACTCCCCAATCCCTTCCTAATCCTCCCACCAATCAATAATTCGCGGAGGCGGAGATGGCCGGGTACAGGGCGGAGGACGAGTACGATTATCTCTTCAAGCTCGTGCTAATAGGCGATTCCGGCGTTGGTAAATCCAATCTTCTATCCAGGTTTACCAAGAACGAGTTCAATCTCGAGTCCAAGTCCACAATAGGAGTTGAATTTGCCACCAGAAGCCTTACCATCGACGGAAAAGTCATCAAGGCTCAGATTTGGGACACCGCCGGCCAGGAAAGGTTAGCTCTCCTTTTTCTTCGCTAATCATGCTTCGGTTGCTCATATGCGATTTCTATCTTCCTTGTTTTCGCACTCGTGCGGCAGATGTTGTGATGCTGGAACTGGGGTTTCTGCTTTGCAGTTTTGATTATGGTTTTTTGTTGAAGATTACTTCGTCTTATTAAGTGGTTAGAGTTGATCCATATAATTTTGCTATCTTTCCTTTCAACTCTTATGTTCTTCCCTCCATTGCCTTTCCTCGAAAAACAATCATCATATGTATGTCCCAAGGATCTACGCTTGTCAATGGTGTTCTTAGGTTTGAATCCAATGGAATTCACAAGTTTGAAATCTTAGCATCGAAATCTTTAGGACAATGGATTTGAAACATTGAAATTCCGAGCTATTTTAGGGTTCCTTTAATTATTTTAAATTTTTTTTGTGGCCTTTGAGTTGGGAATATTGAAATTAGGTTGACAAGTTCTGTAATCTACTATTTGATTGTATATTAGATATGATGTACATTTAATTCAAAGTTGAAATTGCAAAGCAATCATAAGACTGCATTCTTTCCATTTTGATGAATTGAGTTTCAAAATTAGCTATAAAGTCAGGGAATTTAAATTTTGTATACCCCAATGTATGGTGGTAGGGCTTATTTACATTTGTATCGAATTTAGGGAAGGTTTGTATTACACACTGGTTTTTTAATGGTTTTTGGTTATTCACGGAATCGACATCTAAATTCAATTCACTGAACTCGTTGATCTAACCCATTGCATCAGTAGATTTATCTTCTTGGATTTGATGATCTGTCTTTCCAATGGTTGACCTCAAGTGTGCTGCTGTTTGTGTATTTGCACTTGACCTTAGTTTGTTGTGACAAAATTGGTCGATCTTATAAGTGCCCGGATCTAAGTTTTACCATTTCATATCTTGTTTATTTCTGTGGTGTTGAAGTTAGTGTACTTTTTGGATTGTGATATAAATAATGCACAAATTGTGTTGCTTTGCTTCTTTTGTGTGTATATTGATAATAGCTCATATAATGATTAAATGCATGATAATGTTTAGGTTTATAAGAATATAGATGATGTGGATTTGTGTGTTCATCTGATAATATGTTTTGTTTTGTTTTGTTTTTTTAAATAATATTTTTTTTGGAAATAAAAAAATTTTATTTCTAAAAATGTGTAGCCACAGTAGTTAGTAAACTGAATAGACAGAAAATAAAATAAGCATACCCATGATTGTTAAACCATGTAATGATTAAGGATTTGTTCTTCCAACTATTTTTTTTTCGAGACTCAATTCCCAATTTATATAGTATTTATCATCTCTAAAAAAAATTAACATTCAATATAAAATATTATTTTTATTTTAGTTATACAATTTCTTATACATCTCATAAAAAAGTATACCTCAAACCAAAATACAAAACAAACAAATCCTAAGTTTTAACTATTTTTATCTATACAATAGTGTTAACTTACTTTTTCTGTTTATTTTGAATTTTCTTTATTCCTAGTCTCAAGAAAAAAAATACCCAAAGTATTTATTATGCTTTTCAAACCCCTCTCCACGGGGGGTTTCCTGGGAGTGTTTGTTTGGTATTTTTAAGACAAATGTGTGTATTTAATAAGTAGATATATATTTTTCACATGGGGCAATTTGCTCTATTTTTAGCAATTATTTTCATGTTCAGTTTGCAACTAAACAAAACCCATGTATCTCAGTCTGCATCCAAATTGTCGATGCATTACATGATTTCAGCCATAAGTATATGCTTGAATTATTTGAATATTACTCAATTAAAACTCAGCCCATGCTCAGAAATTATTGGTACACAATTGGGGACATCACAGTATCCTAAATCAGTGACTTTGAAGTCCGAAAATAGGTGTGATGTTGGTTGGATGTTCCTTCTAGGTAATGACACTATGGTCTCATTATCCTAATCTTAGTAGAATCATCGTCTCTTAAGCAACCATGAGCCCTATCATGGTTGGAAATGGTTGAGCGTGCGACCTTACTTGAGTGCTGTCATTGCATGCTTATAGTGCTATGGCACTCACCATATGCACCATTGTCAAGGCAGAGTTCCTAAACATGCCAATCATGATACTGTTAGATTTTCCATGTTTTACCCCCTCTTTTATACATATTAGTATCCACATGAATTGGATAGATTCGAATGTAAACCCCAATTCGTTAATTGTATACAGACATATATACAACTATTATTCATCCTCAATGTAAACTTGACTGATCATATTTAAATCTCTCGCTTGGTGTTTAACTGATCATTGCTGATTTTTTTTTTTTGTTTCACAGGTACCGTGCCATTACTAGTGCTTACTATCGAGGAGCTGTTGGCGCATTGCTTGTATATGACGTGACACGGCGTGCTACATTTGAGAATGTATTGAGATGGCTCAAGGAGTTGAGGGATCATACCGATCCAAGCATTGTGGTCATGCTCATTGGCAACAAATCAGATCTCAGACATCTCGTGGCTGTGTCAACTGAGGATGGCAGAGAATTGGCTGAACGTGAGTCTCTCTACTTCATGGAGACGTCTGCTCTGGAAGCAACAAATGTTGATAATGCCTTCAGTGAAGTCCTCACTCAAATTCACCAAATCCTGAGCAGAAAGGCGGTTGAAGCCACTGACGACAATGCTGCTTCCTCTGTTTTGCCTAAGGGGGAGACAATTAACCTCAAAGATGAGACATCTATTTGGAAGAAATTCAGTTGCTGCTCAAGCTAGATCGACAATCGTTGAGGGTAAGTATTCCAATGTGTTTGTTTTCATTCATGGCCGGTCTGTCGCCTCCGTTTGTTATACCATTTATCTTTTGGTTCTTTTCTTGCATCCTCTGTAGTTCATAGGGGCAAGCTTGGATGCACAGAACCTGAAAATATGGGAAAGAGGTATTTTCATGCCAACGCCGTAGATGTGAGAAAACAGTGTGTTATTACTGGTAAGCCTATACGATGTTATGCCTTAAAGATGCATTTGGAACATGGCATGATTTGGGAATTCTTGTGTATTGAAAACCTTTTCAAGGTATAATGTCTACAAGAATTTATATTCATTCATGTGTGTTATTTTGTCCAAACTCCCATACTTGCTGAATACTCACCTCACATGGTATGTTCAATAAAATCTTATCATATCCGCAACTAAAGCAAAATTTAAAACTATAGCTGGCTGCCCTTTACTGTTTGTTACTCAATTAAGAATTTTATAAGAATCTTTTGTTCTTGTCTGAATATTATTACAATAAGAATCTTCTGTTCTTGCCTGAGAATATTAGAGGTCTGCTTCATGTCTCACTTTGACAATAGTACTATGTTGTTATATACAGTTGTGTTATGATAAGATCAAACACTCTAGCCTGTGTTAGAGATTGTTTCTGGAAGTTTGAAGGTGGGGCGTTTGTCGACGCCCTTCCTAGAATACTCTCTCCATCTCCGAGCAGCAGCAGCAGCTCGGGCAGCCCTCTCCTTCACTTCTTTCTCTACAACCCCAAAGAAAAGAATATAGCCGAAGCACATAGGACATAAGAAAGCCCGAAAAATAAAAGAAAGCCTTAGCTGATGTATACAGTTAAGGATCAATGTAATCATTAACAATCCGAGGCTAAAACTAATGAATTTATCAGTATCAAAACCTATCAAACCGAATTTGCGCATTTACGTTTCTAAGTGTTATGAGTTTTTTAGCGGCATTAAAGAAAATGATAGTCAACCTGAAGTTGTCAATGCATGAAGTTTGATTTACCTGTGGATTTGTTTTCATTATTCTTGGATTGTCCCCAAAGGTTGTTCCAAACAGCTTCATATTTTTCTGTGCCCTTTTGCTTCATCATACTTACTCTAGCTTGCTCCTGTGACATTGGAAGATTGATTTATGTAAGAGTAATCCTTACCACTTAAAACCTTAAATTGACAGGAAAATTGAACCCCAGATAACGGTAATGATAGTGTGTAAGTTTCAGGATAGTATCATAAAGGACATAGAGGAGTAAGGACCAGCAACTGTTAGCACAAAATGATGTATGGAAACTAAAAGGGAAGTGTTTAGAATCTTAACTGTTGATAAGGTTACAAGTGTGAGGCTTTAAAAAATGCCCTTGGATTTTTTGTTTGGATTTTTGAATAATAATTTTTGATATAAATAGGTATTTGATGCAATGTTTTGGAGATTTGTAATATAATATAAAATGATATTACCAAGACTTTTGCTTGTCTTTTTTCCCATCGAGTGCTTGCCTGCACCAAGTAAAAGCAATCAGAATTGCAACATGAAGTTCCAAAAACGAAGCAAATGAATTGATAAAGAAAAAGAAAAAAAGAAAAGAAAAAAAAGCCATATAAAATTTTCTGATCATCACATGTTCTTAATCACAGAAGCATGAACAACACCAATGATCAATGGGGTTGTTCTTCTTGTTTGTCTTTTGCTCTATCAAACCTTTCAAATCCATTTCCCATTTTTAGACCTACCCGAACTAATGCTACAAATCAATTGAGCATAAGGACTCACCATCCGAAATACATCAACAGATCCGGAGCCCATGCCGGCGAGCATCAATCCAACCTGAAGTTCAGTATGAAATTATACTAAATTACCCATCTGAAAAAGACAAATCTAAGACATAAGGTATGGAAAATTGTTTTCACAAGGCCAAGGAAGATCAAACATGGTTCATGCTAAGTTATCAGAGCATCATTGAACCACTTCATATGGTAAGATTGATAAAGAAATATTCAATAATCTCAGTAGAATGGTAAATCAATGTCTGCGAAGTTCCAAGTAAATGAGAGAAATCAGAAAGGGATTCATATTCTTACATTTACCCTCTCCACTCTTCGCATTTCATCTTCAAGCAAAGATAACTGAGCAGCAGAAGTCCAGTGAATACAATCAACTGGGCTGCATCGAAAAGATGCAGTTATGCAACCATAAAAATCGAGTCATGTTCAACATAAATTTCATATTATACATATGCCAGAAAAATTCAATTTATATAAGCAATAACTAGACATTACTAGATTAAAGACATGTTCACAAGCACTATACAATATTTTCCTCTCACTCAGCTTATATAACGAATCCACAGCTATTACTTGTTCATACTCATTAATTACTTAATAACTATATATGTAAATGGATAATCGAACAAGTAAACGAGCAGTTCTTAAATTGTTTATTTATTGACACCTCTAGTGTTTCTGTCTTTCCATCTAAACACAAAATTATTAGCTGATTAACAAAAATCCTGAGAACTAGCACAGCATCGGTCTACACTCTCCTGCTCGTCCGCAGATTTTATTACCAATCCTGGCCTGGTTTTCCAATAGTGATGTTAAAATCATAACAACATTGCCTAGAATTGGTACCTTGATTTAAAACTATTGAACCAAATGAATGACACAATTATTATCTACTTTTATGATAACTCGTGCCCAAACATTTAAGTACACAATTGGATGACGGAGGAGTATTAGCTTACCAGCTCTCAATTGCTTGCTGAATTTTATTCGGGATTCCAGATTGGCTGTAAACTCTGGCTCTTCCGTATTCTTCCTCGATGCCAAAGACATCAGAGCAAACATTTGCACAGTTCTTGCAACCTACACATTAAAAAGGGAAGACAGATATTATTAGTCAGTATAACATTCCTCTTCAACAATTGGATGCACTGCTTGACCCATAGAAAATATTATACATATGTATATACAAAAACTAGTGCATTTTTTAAGCCTGTAAAATGATAAAACCAGTAAAAAATTATCAGGCATGTGTATCATCACCATCTAAGACTTTATCCATTTTATGGTTTCCGTATGTGAGTTTGGTTCTCCTTTTCATTTTCCATTTATGTTTGGTCGTGTTTTCAAGACACCACAGTCACTATTACTATACAAAAACTTATCTTTTTCCCCCCAAAACACATCACATAAAATGCATAATTTTCATTTACACCTTAAATATTTTCTATTCAAAATATCATATATATCGAACACTTACTTCAATATCATAAACGTATGAACAATGCAGAAGCAAAAGTTTAAACTCACTTTTCATTGACTTACCTCTCTGGGTTGCTGTCATACCACTTTTACAATTGATGTGTTTTCTAAAGTAAAAACTAATCTATTATGATCTCAAACAGTTAAAATTAAATCATTATGATTTTAACTAATGTGTTTTCGAACCAACACCACAAGCACTCATGTGTTAAGCATGATTTCAAGAGCTCAAGCACAATTGAAAAGCCAAAATTCTGCAGAACCAAGAAACTCAAACATACCTATGCAGCTGAATTCATCAACAAATACGTGATCCTTAGGGCTAGAATCATCTAGAAAAGGATTGATTCCAGTCAAAGCATAGCCATGAATTTCATCATAAATCATCCGTTGCAGGGGATCGCTGAGAACCTAAATAGAGAAAAAGTCACTTGGTAGTACAATGAAATCACCCAATATTTAGTTAGTGCCGGAGTTTATTGAACTCACTGCATAAACTTCATTTATAAACATGCAGAAATTAGTTGTCTCCGGATCGTCACCACTCAAGTCTGGATGGCAAGCTTTCATGCAATTATAATAGGCTTTCTTTATCTGCTTTGGTGTGGCATCAGGAAGCTGACAGACAACAAACGTTTTGAATATCAAATGATAAAAACAGGTAAAATCCTTTCGCTGTCTTAAATAAGTTGCCACCTTAGTATTCACCAAGTAAATGTAGAGCCCAGTAGTAAATCATGAAACATTGGGGAAAAAGAAAAATTAGAGGATGATTTTTGTCATTGTTTGTTACATGATGGCTCGATGGTACAGCACAATTTCCACTCACCAACAAGAACATTACATATATATGTATATCATTTATAGGATTCACGCAAGCATACATTTACATATTTGCATGCTGGATCGCTATTTCCATGCACTTTAAGAACCGTAGTGAGCAAATTCATATAGATTCTAAATTACTATTGATGGAAAATAGAAGATAGCATTCCAACTACAGGATATGAGATCTACTCTTATCTTTCAATCGAGTTCTTAAAAATAGTACACTTCCTTCTATAGCATAACTTCAGCAATTCATATCCTTGATTTTCTTCCAAGTCCAATAATCTAGATCATAAATTTGCAAGTTTGCAGCAATGCTTACAATCTCTCACATGGACACCGAGTCTAATTTGTCGAATTCCGTTTTTTGGAATTAAGAAAGCTCACTACTCAATCAATCCTTAGCAATACAATAAGCAATTAACCATCACAACCTATACAGTTTAACCGGAGGTTTATGCCCATTCCACGGGTGTCGAAATCAAGAAACTCTTCCTTCGATCAAGAACACTCGAATGGAACTATTAATCTCCTATATGACAATCAAGATCAATCTTTCCCCAGCAATAAGTTCCTTAGCAATAAGTTCCTTACACCAAGTTCATCAAATTTCATCAAGTCCAACTTTCACTATTCTTCGCCAAAAATGTCTTAACATACCAAAATTCCCATCACACAAAAACTTTCTTCCAAGCTCCATAAACACACCGAGCCTTAAGCAACAACAACAAACAGATTATCTAACGATGTCAGTAGTATATCTAAAAGCAACAAAACATAGAATTGGACGAGTGCCGATAAAGTAAAACGATTTTCCACATTACCAGACCCAATACAGCATAATAATCATCTGCAACTTCTTCCCGCGATGCAGCAGAATCCTGAGATGCAGCTCTTATTCTTCTCAGATGTTTCTTTCTCCCACAATGACTGCTCCTCCACCAATTACCAACTAAATTGGGGCATTCGTATCTTGGGCGGAGACTGTACCGAGAGTTTTGGAATTTGAGAATATGGGTGGAAACCGGCGACATCAATTGAGCCATCACATCGATCACCACGGGGAACGCAAGAAATGGAAATGTTATCAGTTATCACACTGCTTTGTTCAAATCAAGACACACTCTCTCAGTCTCACAGCATACGAAAACCTGAAAAATATCAGTACTTAGTAGAAACAGAGGATATTTTGATTAAGAAACAATGACGGGAATTCGAAATTGAATTTATGCGGAGGGAGAATTTTTTGGGTAGGAAAATGGGGGCCATTTGTTTGGGAAAGAATCGGGGGATATTTTGCTTCATGCTCGCCTTCATGGTGTGACGTGACTGAGCTCTCACTTCTATTCTGTAGGGCTGTCGTGTCGATATTCTCGTTTTCTATTACATTCGTTCAACCAGTACCGTTTTCGATACGAGAAAGAGTATTTTTAATCACAAAATATAATATTATTGAATTAAAATCTTAAATAAAAAAAATTAAAATTAAAATCAAACAAACTATTTATGTTCTTGCATAGTTACTTTTTATTATTTAAATTTTAAAAAAATATATTTTTACAAAAATATCAAATTAAATATTATTCTATCTTTCTCTAAATTTTCTTATGAAGTTTTGGTTTTGAATTTTGATTTTAAATAGTAAAATTTTGAATTAAAATAGTTGTTTGATGTGATATATATATATATGTAATGATGCATGTAAAATTAGATTTTAATGTAATAAAAATAAATAAAAATTAAATATTTGATTTGATGTTTTTGAAATAAAAAAAACTTAGAATAGTAAAACCAAAATTAAAATCTCACGAGTAAACAAAATTATAATAAAATATTTGGTTTCCGATGGATAATATTAATTAGAATAATTAGAATTAGATAATGTAATTAGAAGAAAAATATATATTTATTTTTTATTTGAATAATGATATGAGATAAAATATAATTAATTATTATTATTTTTTAAAATACTAAATTAGAAAGTAGAAAATACTGAGCTGGAGGCAATGGCAAGATGATGGATGTAGTATTTTTCTTGTGAGGGAGAGTAGAAGCATATTTTGGTGAAAAATGAGGGGAGAGGGAGGGGCAAAACAAACATATTACTTTGTCCGTCCTAGGTAATATAGAATAAATACGAAAATTTAAGTAAAATATAATTAGTAAGTAATTAAAAAATATATTAGTAAAAATAATTATTATATAATACAAATAATTATAAATTAAGACTAACATAACTAAATAGTTTAATTAAAATTAAAAAAATTATAAAATATAAAATTTAAAATGTGATTAAAGTGTATAATCATATATATATTTTAAAAAGAACAAATTATGTAGGACGAATGGAAATAAAAAATATGGATAAATTATGTGAACGGAGGGAATACATGACTATTTCGTACAATTCGTCGGTTAAAGTGGCATATCCGTAAATTCTTGAAATTTCATGGGTAAAAGTGACATATTAGACGTATCCATATTCCATACTACTTCAGATATATTAGCATTGATATAGATTCAAATGAATTACAAATTTGTTGTATTGAATGTGATATATATAATATCTAGGCTTTTTAAGTTTATTAATTTAGTGTTTAAAATTTGTTTTAAGATGATTGAGTTTGTTATTAGAAGCTTGGAATTAATTATCAGAAACTTGAAGGGGATGGACATAATCAATGAAGTTAGGCATTATATTTCTGAAATTTAATTTCTTCAAATTACCATGTCATGTTATCTTCCATTGGAAATTCCTTTGATTTGAAGAAACTCCACAATATTCTTTTTATGGTTTAAAAAATTGTATGAGACCTTTGGTATCTTAAAAAATATTACACAAAATTTCATTTTCAAAAGATTCTCTACGATATTTATGAAAACCGGAGAGAGGTTTCTGCAATTTTTAAGATATTTTGTGCAATATTTTTTAAAGATAAATTGTAAAAAATATCCTATAGGTAGATCTTATTATTATTTTCAAATATTTTGTGTGTGTGTGTGTGCGCGCGCATTTTCTCAATAAAGGACAATAGATCCTTCGAGATCTTAAAATTGTTCTTTGGTGTTGAAAAAAAATACATAAGTCTCACGTGAGCGGACATGGCCTCACTTGCTCTTACGTGGAACTTGTCGGAGCCAATGTGGCAGGTGAGGTAGGCAGGTAGCCTCGTCTTTGGCTGCTAATGTGGAAATTTACAATTTCGGATAATATGTCAACTTGGGGTCTTATTTTTATTCTTCCGCATTTAAAAAACACATGTGACAAGCATGAGCGCCTACGTGGCCTCCTCTGCTGCAGACGTGGATTTTTGCCAGTGCTGTGTCGTCGCATGACGTAGACCGGCGGCGGCATGAGTGAATTTTTTTTTAAAAAATATATATTTTTTAATTTCAATTTGTTATTTGCAATTAATAGTATATATATAAATAATTTAAAATGTAATTGTAAATAGTTACCAATTTTTTTTCATAAAAATATATGTATAATTAAATGTTGCAAAATATTAGGAACTTATATTATGATTTTTAAATAGTAATGAATAATAAAAAAATTTATTCAATTACAATATATGTAAAAATAAAGATATTAAAGATATTTTTATTACTTTGTTACTTTAAATAGTTGCGAATAATATTTGATTACAAAAAAAAAATTGCAATATTTTACCATGGAATTATTTGTAATAATTTAAAATATTGCGAATATTTATGTTATTTGTGCAGCAACATAAATTGTCCATAAATAAATTTTGTGCCGATATTTTTGACGAAATAACAAAAAAACACCTAATAGAAATTTTTGAATTTTTTTGTTAATTGCAAATGATAAACTGAAATAAAAAATTATTTTAAATAAAATGTGTTTCCAAGTCACGTCACTGCCGGTCCACGTCGCGACAAGGCAAGGTCACATTTACAACGGAGAGGCCAAGTAGACGCATGTACCTGTCACTTGTGATTTTTAGGTATTGGAGAACATAAATAAGACAATGAGTTGACATATCGTCCTAAATTGCAAATTTTCATGTCAGCAGCCGGAGGCGAGGCCATATCAGCTATCACATCGGCTCCGGCGAGTTTCACGCAAGCGCCGGCAATGCCACGTCTGCTCACGTAAAGTGCACGTGCCTTTTCTTGACGCTAGAGAAAATTTTAAAACTTCGGACGAACTTATTGTCCTTTATTGAAAGAAAGCAAAAAAATAGAAAAAAAAATCCAAAAATGATAATGACACTTGTATATAGGACATTTTTTTTGCAATTTTCATTTTTTTAAATATGAGAGTTTCATTCAATTTTTGAATTATGAAAATTATACAGAAATATGAGAGGGTTTTATGCAATTTTTAAATTACAAAAAAGTACGCTCTAAATTTTCTAAATTACAAACGAGTTATAAGTAATTTTTCCTTTTAATTTTGATCATAACATCAATTATACATATATATATATATATGTAATAACATGTAACTAGTTGATGACAACCCTGCAGTCCCTTCGGATAGTTCCATCAGAGCCGATGAGCGGGCTGATGTTGCCCATCTTCACCATCACCGAATTCTCGCCAGAAAGCCGCAATGTCGGCGCTGTAGAGACAAACCAGCGAGTCCACCGTCCCATTGTTGAAGAGCACCTGGTCCAAGGGCAAAAGGCCACGCCGACTCAACAGGTTCGCGTAGTAGCCATTGTCGAAGCAGGTGGGAGTGTGCAGGTCAAGGACGGCGAGGTTGTTGTCGCCGGCGGCACCTTGGGGGCAGATGCCGCGGCGGTTGGGGGTGAAGAGAGGGTTTATGTCGGTGCTGTTGTACATACGGCTGCGGAAAGTGAAGCACCGGGCGAAGCTGAAATTGTGGGCCCCGGAGAGCGCGACCATGTCGCCGGCGGAGAGACCCTCTGCGGCAAATATGGTGATGAGAGTCGAGAGTGAGCCCAATGGCGGAGGTATTTGGTAGTTGGCGGCGCTCTGGCTCGCGGTCCGGCTATCCCTCCGCCCCACGGGACGGGCCACGTCGGCCCTCCCTTCTGCAATGCAATATTCGTTGTGTGTGGTACGAGTTTTTGTTATTTATTATTTTCGGTATACTCTCTTCGTCCCAAATCAAATAGGTTATTTGAATTTTATAGTAGATCAAGAAATAATAATATTATTTAGTAGAAGTGTGTAACATTTTTTACATTGGACTTTATATATAATAATTGTATGTGTAAGTAGTATTTTTGTAATTTAAGTAAAAGTTAAATAATATTTTGGTATTAGATGATTTTTTTTTTCTAAAATAAGAAAGTGAATAAAGTGAGACATATATAAAAAAATAGTTTGAATTATGATGGAGGGACTATATTTTTATGTACTATTTTTAATAAAATTATACGATTTTGTCTTATAAAAATTATAGTGTCAAACTATTATTATGAAAATTCAAACTACTTAAATAAATTTAAATCGGAACCAAACAAATATTTTCTTAAATAGTTATCATCAAGTGTGTTTATTTGTGAGATTTTGATTTTGAGGTTTGATTTTGAATAGTAAAAATTTGAATTGAAATAGTTGATTGATGTGATATAAATATGTATTTATGTGATGTTTTGAATGTAAAATTAAATTTTAGTGTAATATAATAAATGAAAATTAGGTATTTGATTTGATATTTCCGGAGGAAAAAAATTATTGGAATAGTAAAATCAAAAACAAAATTGCTCAAGTAAACACAAATCTTTTTGGATTTGCATGTTTCTAATTTTCAATTTATTTACAATTTTGATTTTACATTGTTTGAAAAAATATATAATTTTTTATAAAATATAGTATCTAATATTTTTTTTTAAAAAAAAATTAAACATTCAAATTTAATTAATTCAAATTTAAAAAAAATATCATAAGTTGTTTATTTAATTAATATAATAAAATTTTGAATGAAAATTAAATTTTCAATGTTTTATACTTTAAGAAAAATGTGTGTTTTGAATACTTTTAAAGTTATTTATCTGTTTAGTTTAGTTTTGAACAATATATTTATATTAGAAAATTAAAGACTATATAAATTGTGATTAACAATATATTCTTTATTCAAGAATTTATCTCAATTACGTATTTTGTTAATTTTTAATTATTTAAAAAATGACTTACAATATCAAAATATATTTAAAGCGCACACACATATATCCAAATAAAACTGAACAAGAAAAAAGTGTTGAATGTAACTTGATTTAAAGTTCTAAATATACTTAAAAGAAAAAGTATTGAAGGTGATATTATGTATAAAAGAATATTTTCAATATTATGTTTTAAATAAAAAATATGAAATTTTTAAAAGAAAATATTTCAATAATTAAAAAAATTATAAAACTGAAAGACAAATAATAAATTTATTGGTAGGCATGGCTAAGAGAGTTGAAGAGCAGATGACCGACCAGGAAAACTCCATCGCGGGCAGCCAAGGCCAAAATATCGATCGGCGCAGGAAACTGTGGCATTGCAAGAAGCTCCGACGCGGGCTTTGATGAAGATGCAATAATACCTCTATCTATCTATGACTATGGAGTTGGTGTTTCGAAGTTGACAGCAAATCGGAGTTTATTGTTGTCGGTGGGTAATCTGTATCCCCATATTTTGATGATAGTTCCAACTGTATTCGTCAAATTGTGTGCTCTGATCATGTCGATCCAGCCTTTTTTGAGAACTAGAATGGCAAGGCTCTTCCACTCGGTCATGCACAGGTTATGGGTAGTGCCGAGTGGATCAACGGTGGGAACATCGATCCCTGTCTCCAGCGCCATTTGCTCTTCTTGTGTAAGGAAGTTGACGACGTTGTTCTTGCGATCTATGAACAATCTATTCAGAGAGGCAGTTGTGTCGGATTTTGTCATCAACTTTTGGTATAAGAAGGTTGGACGATTCCCGCCTTGAGATGCGACGATTTGCGAGACTTGTTCGGGAATCTCGTTTGGAGAAGGAATCGGGAGCGCAGGCTTCTTAATCCTAGTTCTTCTTGTAGTAGTAGTAGTAGAACTTGTAATTAAGTTTGGTGGAGGAGAGTTATGAGTTGCGAATCTTGATTTCATTGATTCGCTCTCCAATTGAGAGTTTGAATTAGAAGAAGAGCCGATTTCTATTTGGGGTCGACAACGCTTCTTCGACAGCTGCTGCTGCTCCTCCTCCTCCTCTTCTTGCATTACACCTTTGCCTTTCTCGGCTGCAGAATAATATCGATCATGGATTACCACTGTAGATAACTCTAACCCTAAGAATGGCGAAGGAGCTCCAGGTTGGCGAAGGGTAAGCGTGAGATCCAAATCATCAGATGGCTCATTGGATTCAGAAGCAGCAGCAGCAGGATGCAGAAGATTACGAGGCGAAGGAGCTCCAGGTTGGCGAAGGGTAAGCGTGAGATCCAAATCATCAGATGGCTCATTGGATTCAGCAGCAGCAGCAGCAGCAGGATGCAGAAGATTACGAACTGCAAAAGCTGGTGGTGGTGGAGGTGGTCGAGTGATGTCAACTCCGAATAGGATCACTGGAGGACGAGGAGGGTTTTCTGTATTGCTCGCCATTGCCATTGCCATTTTGGGATCCATCAATGATAATGTGCTGCGAGGAAATTAAACTGATCGATCAGTGAAATTACTACTAGGAATTGTGTGGATGGAAGGGGGCATCATATATATATATATATATATATATATAGACAAACCAAATTATATCAATGGCCAATATACAAATCATATCTGATACAAAGATTCAATATGATTTGGAGGGAAAATAATATATTATATTTTTAAGATTTTATTTATAACACATTCGATCGTAGTCTTATTTCATTTAATAATTTTATCCATGCGTATCTATAGTTGCCAATGCAGTTTGAAATCGCGGTTTTTCAGTTTCAAACTGACGATTACAGTTCGAAACCAAAATCGGACAACAAACAGAATCGAAACCGTCCTTTGTGATTTAGTCATCATGTGAACCGGCGGTCTGTTCTGGTCCAAGCTCTGGGGCTCCTGCTTGATGCTTGCACTTCTGTTTAAACTGCTTTACGAATTCCCATTCGATTCCGCCATCGGGTTCCTCCCTCAATTCTGCAACTTTTATGCTATCAGCCCGCCTGTGATTTCTTAGCACTGAATGAAATAATGAATCGGCGCTGATCTTGTGAAAGAGGAGGAGAAACTATGGCCACAGTTGATGTGATAAAATGCTGTCTCGATTCAATCCGACAAGTAAGTTATTGCTTCGCCCCCGGTGTGAAATCGCAATATTCTGTCTTGGTTCAAATTGACCTGTTTATTGTTTGTTTATCATTTTATGCAATTCGTGGAGGAAGGTTTGGTTAACTGGAATTTCTGAATCGCTGACGATTTTAGGGAAAATCGATTGTTTTCGGGCTAATCCACATTTCGTTTTTTGAATTTCAGATTTCGGATAGCATTAAAGATGCCACTGTATACTTGGATGCTGGAAGTACCGAGAGCTTCCAGTTTCTTGGGGCGTTTCCCTTGTTCTTCAAAACGATGTTCATGGTTTGGTTCAGGAATTGGAGGATAAGATTTCATTTGGATCAGGTGATTTTAGTGTACAATCCTAGATTTGATTTGAAGTATTGAAAAAAGCATATGAACTCATTTAAACTGCAACCTCAGGTATCTATATACAAGTTAATTGTAATATCTCAAACTTGGAAAGAGTTTTAGGGGATTAGTAAGACTTACCAATGTGAATAACAACTTGAGAGTTAAGCTTGCAGTAGAGTATTTTGAGGATGGAGGATCTATCAGGAAGTTTGATCATGTAATAAACTCGGGGGGGTGTTTTGAGTATTTCATTCAGCTTCTTAGGGGGAGAGAGTAATTACTGCTGACTAAGCGCTGGGGGCACACTCCACATATCCTGATTCTCCTCTGGGACCAGATGCTTTTTATGAATATGAATATGAAACATTACTCAACCATGATTACGAGGAGCTTGTTCGGCAACATGAATCAGATTCCACTATGTCTGGTGTCTGGTTTTTGTAATCGGAGGCATTAATGGAGTCGAGGTTTGGTTTCTTTTTTCAATTTCACGTCACTTTCTTGATCGGGTGTTTGAAATTTTCACTTCCACTTCCGATTGCAATGCAAGGTGCGGGAAGCACACGAGGCATTAACTGGGAGCAACAGGTCTGATACTTCTCTCACACCCGACGACATGCGCGAGATGAGATGCTTTTGGGTTGGGTGCCCCCAAAAAGCCTATTGAAGCTGCTGCGGCTGCACCTCATGATCAAAGTCAATTAGAGAGCAAATCAATATCCGATCCCATGAAATCAAGATTCACAGCTGACAACACTCTTCCTCCTGCATCAGAGTTAATTAGAAACACTACTACTGCAAGAAGAATTAGGGTTAAGAAACCCAAGTTACCGCTCCCGATTCCTTCTCCAAATGAGATTCCCGAACAAGTCTCGCAAATCATCACGTGGGAATCGTCCAACCTTCTTGTACCAAAAGATGATGACAAAATCCGACACAAATGCCTCTCTCAATAGATTGTTCATAGATCGCAAGAACAACGTCATCAACTTTATTACACAGGAAGAGAAAACGTCATCATAAATTTCTCTTCTTGTGTAAGAAAGTTGACGACGTTGTTGTCGTGATTCACGAACAATCTATTGAGAGAGGCATTTGTGTCGGATTTTGTCATCATCTTTTGGTACAAGAAGGTTGGACGATTCCCACGTGATGATTTGCGAGACTTGTTCGGGAATCTCATTTGGAGAAGGAATCGGGAGCGGTAACTTGGGTTTCTTAACCCTAATTCTTCTTGCAGTAGTAGTGTTTCTAATTAACTCTGATGCAGGAGGAAGAGTGTTGTCAGCGGTGAATCTTGATTTCATGGGATCGGATATTGATTTGCTCTCTAATTGACTTTGATCATGAGGTGCAGCCGCAGCAGCTTCAATAGGCTTTTCGGGGGGCAGCAACGTCAAGACTATGGGAGTAGGATTTGGATTAGGGTTTGAATTAGAAGAAGAGCCTTCGATTTGGGGTCGACGGCGCTTCTTTGGCCGTTGCTGCTCCTCCTCCTCCTGCATTACGCCTTTGCTTTTCTCAGCTGCAGAATAATTTTGATCGTGGATTACTACTGTAGATAACCCGATGAATGACGAACGAGCTCCAGGTGGGTGAAGGGAAAGCGTGAGATCAAGATCATCAGATAATTTGTTGAGTTTATAATTAGAATCAGAATTGGAATCTTGACGAGGAGGCGGCAGCAAATAAACAGAAGTAGAGTGGTCGTCGAAATTATGGATGATCATCTCCTTCATCGGGGAGTCAGAAGAAGAAGAAGCAGCAGCAGCAGGAGGATGTAACAGATTACGAACCAGTGGTGGTGGTGGTCGACTTATGTCAACTCTGAACAGCATCACTGGAGGGCGAAGGAGGCTTCTCTGGACGATTTCTCTGTCGCCATTGCCGTTTTCAGATAGATTCTAGCTCCCTCTCTTTTTACGGCTGTATATCTAAAAATTGTTGACAAGTGGCAAATGGAGTTTAAACCTAATTTATTCAATATGTCCATTTATCTGAAATTTGAAGGGGAAGTGAAATTTGCGTTACAATTTCTAAATTAATTATATATGATATTTTTAGTATTTTATTTAAATTTTATTTATATCATTTTAAATCCAAACTTGTGTTTACTCTTTTGAATGGTAAAATTTTGAATTGAAATAGTAACATATAAATATGTATTGACAGCGCTATTTTGAACAAACAGAAAAAATAAATCTCACAAGTAAACATTATTTCAAGAACTGTTTAGTCAGTTTATGTATTTTTCTTTGAGCAATACTGAATGCAACTACACGAAATTTACAAAATAATATATCTTTTGAAAGAATAATAATAAATTAAAAGGAGGAGAAAGGAACTAAAAATGAAGTATACGAAAGTGTTGAAACAACCAATTTTGATAATTGTACACATACTTCAGCCAACAAGAAAGAATTCATTCAGCCAAATGTCTAATCAAAGAGTTGTTCCTACAAAAATTATGACTTGTTCCTATTTTCTATTTTCGTCTGCTCCTACATAATTTGTTCATTCTTTTTTTTAAAAAAAAATATAATTATACACTTTAATCTCATTTTAAATTTTAAATTTTATAATTTTTTTAATCTTAAATCTTAATCTTAATCCACAATTATTTTTATTATAAGATAATTATTTTTACTAATACACTTCTTAATTATTTACTAATCACATTTTACCTAAATTCTCAATTTTCGTATCTACAATAATAGACCCATAATACATGAGACGGGGAGTAAAATTCAACAAATGCCTGTCTGTGAGGTGTGTTTAGTTATGAGATTTTATACTTTATTTTACTATTTAATTTTTTTTTTCTTAAAAAAAAATATTAAATTAAATATTTCATTTTTTTTTATTTTATTATACTAAAATTTAATTTCAAATTCAGAATATCACATCAATACATATTTATATCAAGTCAAACAACTATTTCAATTCAAAATTTTACGATTCAAAATCAAAACTAAAACCTATAATCTTACAAGTAAACACAATGTGTCAGCACAGTGTATAGCATAACTTAAAACAGCTACAATGGAGAAACTTGCTTGGAGGGAAATTGCAGATCAACTATGGCTTCAATAACTGTCATTGCCTCCATATACCTGTCACTAAATTGTTCTCCAATTTAAGCATGGCTATAATCGCCCAAAAGCAGCTCGCGCATGTCGTCCGGCGTGAGAAAAGTGGTTCCCCCGAGTATGAGTTCGATATCAGACCTGTTGCTCCCAGTTAATGCCTCGTGTGCTTCCCGCACCTTGCAATGCAATCGCAACACGACGAATTAATTGGAAGCAAAAAATTCAAACACCCCATCAAGAAACTGACGTGAAATTATTTGACTAGGAAAAAAGAAACCAAACCTCGACTCCATTAATTCCTCCGATTACAAAAACCAGGATAACATTCTGGTCGCCAAGGCTCGGTTTAGCCTACAGGAAGCAAACTGAAGAATCAGTCTCCGCAAAACGTATAAGATGATAAATAAGTATTGTTCGAGCAGGGGGTACCTGTCCAAGGCCAAATCTTCCAAAACCACTTTTAAAAAGGCGTCCTACCGTAGAGGAATGATACTCCAGCCCAGGTACATCTTGCTTGTCTAAGATACTTGTTAGAAGTTTATGAAGCAACCCTTTACTCGTGTAAGGATCGTCAGTATGTCTGCTTTCCAAGGCGAACAACCCCTCTCGCAGCGTGGAATTGCTTCTCACTCTTGATAATTTATGGAGGAATTTGAAAAAATGGTCTACTCTGTCTTTCAGCTCTAACTTCAACTGCATATTATCATACTGCTGCTCATTGGTCGTTTCTTTATCCTCGTCGTCATCGCCCCAAGCACCCCACTGATCATCATCGAATTCAACATCTGGCAATGGATCAGAAGTGTCTTTCTTCATCTCATCAGATTCTGTTTTGTTTAACTTGCTTTTGAGTTCTTCTGACAAGCCGTGGAGAAACTTTAGATTCGAAATAGTGGGATTCTCAATAATCGCATCCACAATAGCATCCTTCATGAAATGCTCCTCTTGCCATGAAAATGGACCATCAGAGCCAGACGTTGGAAAATTCTCGCCGGCTAAGACATATGCAATAACTGTCATTAGAAGAGCGTCGTGAAGACTGAAAAGCCCCGCAGATTTCTTCATATCTTTTTGAACTTGTGATGCCACCAGAGTCGTCTTATTGATAAGGTCACTGATTTGAGCAGCGAGGCTTTGGCTTGTGTCAGCAGCATTTACGCGTAGAATCTTTTCGGCACTACTAAATGCATCCCAACTGGCAGAATGTAACTCATCAAAAGCATGCAATGTGGCCGCAGCTAACTGAACGATTCCTCTGTTCTTTAGCAAGCAAGGCTGCCTCATGGCTAGTGCCCTAACAAAAGACTCTAAATCTGACTTAGAAAAACCAGGATGGATTTTCAGATCAGAAGATATATTCTCCCGACGCAGACATTCTTGCAGCCATTTCTTGATCAACATGGCTCCATCCTTAGTCCTCCGGTCAAGTAATGCCTCCAGATAAGGTGCTCCGCGGAAATTATCAGTAGATACAAAGGCTCCGTGAAGAAGTTCATTGCGATCACGCTGAAACTGGGTTTCGTCATTCAGTTTCTTACTGTGTTTCATAGACTCCATGTCTTTAGAATCCAAGTCAACTGAATACCATCCATACAAAAATGATTCTATGCTCTCCAAGAGCTGAGAATTATTTTTTGAATCTTCATCTTTGATGAACTTTTGAAGTGGAATCTCCACAGCTAAAGGAGAGCGTTCTAGTTTAACAGGGCAATTCTTCAGTTGGCTTTTACCTCCTTTCACCTGGCTAAATGATGGTATGCGTTGCCTGCGGGGCAGGGATGTAAACATCCTATCAATGAGTGAGTCCCCATGGCAGCATGGTGTAAGAAGATCAAGCGTCCGATCAATAAGCAGTAGTCCAGCGGATCTTTTACGGCGACCAACATCATAAAGACTAGACATGTCTGTCAAGAGCTTTCCTACATTTTTGGATAGATCGCCCAGAGAAAATATTTCTAGCTTCAAATCCATCTGCAAGTATTAGATAAATCAATAAAGCATCCTGAAATGTTATAAGAATTTTAACGTTGCACGTGCACACAATAAAGTTAATAGAAAGTTCATACATAGCTCCATATAGAATATAGAGACAGATATGTACTATCATAATAACACCTCAATGGTGAAGAAAGTTACAGAGTCAAGGTAATTGTTTGTGCTCGAAAATACACATGGAAATTTCTGACACTTTCCACTAACTTGAACTGCCAAAGGTTAAGAGCGAAGCTCTCTTAATCCACATTACTAGGGCAATACCCTTAGGGGTTGTTTAGTCGTAAGGACTAAATGATTTTATGTCGATTATATAGTCCTTAATAGTAAACGACCCCAAGAAGGGTGTCATTATCTACAGCTATACATTTTCCATTAGGCCGCTCGGCATAGAAGATCAAGGTAAATTAAGAATTTATATCCTCAGTGAGATGAGTTAAGTTACGCAAACAATGCTACCTAAGACAAAGGATAATAAGAAAGAGGATAATTTTTTGTCCAAAAATATCTAATGTAGTTTCTATGAAAGAAAATCAACATATGGAAAAGCTTCATCACCTTCAAGGCAAAATGATAGAGAAACTGGGCTGTTAGAGTTGCTCCAGGTGTTACGTCCTCTGTGTCCATAAGGTGGCCAGTGCTTAATGGAGGCAAACCATAGCTTATAGAACTCTCATGCTCGGTGGATAAGCTTGCTTCAGCAACAGAACCTTCGGAAGGTAATACAAATACTCTAGGCGAAAGGGGACACAAAATCAAAGGGAAGTGATGCACTGAAATTTTCAGTTTTTGACCTACATCATCAGAGTGATCAGGGGAGTAATCTTCTTGAGGAAGTCTTACACCTGAAATTTCATCAGCATCATCTTCCATGGAAGTTAGCTGTGACCACCCTTCCTCTTCAGTACTTTGGTCAAGCATACCGTCACCAGACATACTGGGATCTGATTCATGTTTCCGAACAAGCTCCTCGTAATCTTGGTTGAGTAATGTTTCATATTCATAAAAAGCATCTGGTCCCAGAGGAGAATCAGGATATGTGGAGTGCGCCACCTGCGCTTAGTCAGCAGTAATTAGCTATTAGCATAAACATGTTCTGAACATGGCATATTGATATTTCATTAACTATCATCAATAATATATGCCAAAAAAAAGTTAATAGCGAGCCGAATGCTTCAGAAGTGAATTTATTACAGAAATGATACATAATCATCCTACAAAAGGGGATGAAAGCTCAGAAGGCACTGCATTCTCACATAAAAGCATTTGTTCAATGCATATTGACCAAGAGACATATTTACCAGTAAACAATCCCATATTCTATTACATAGAGCCACTTCACTCGACACACAATATAAGTATAGACCCAATGGCCCAAATGTTCGGAATGAGAGAGTTCACCGCTGCAGATACTACACTCACATAATGCTCTAACATTGACAAACCTATTTTAACAGACAATAAATAACAATCTCAAAAGATTGTAATAAATAGTTGAGATGGCCCACAACGAAAAAAGTGCATCGCATGTCCATAAATTTTTCTGACTGTAAAACTATAGGAAACTTCAAAAGGTCAATGCCATGTAGTTGCTTTCGCCCTTTCTAGGAAATCATAATACATTGTATCCGCTATTCAATTAACAGATGTATAGTTATTTTACTCATTCCAGCAGCAAAACCAAGTGTAAATCTAGAACTTTAAGAAAGAAGTATATAGCAATATACCAAAGAAAATAAAATAAATGTTGAATAAAACAGTATCGCGTAAAAATATGTTAATGCTAGAGTTTAGATGATTCTTTTCCCTTTATAGGAAACAAATGCAGCAACAATGATGGAAGGACCCAGAGGATAAATCTAGACAGAATAAATAAATAAATCTGAAAGAAAGATAGGCTCATAAATCTTAGAAGCTCGACTTTTTCTCACACAGTACACAAGTTATAAATGCAGTGATGTTACAATTGCAGCTGAGATGCGTATGAAGCCAATGATTCACTCACATTATCCAAATGATAATAGACATAGCACCACTATTACCGAACTCTTCCAAAAAAGGAGAGAGAAAGAGAGAAAGCTCTTACAAAAGCTTTCACAGAAGCAAGGTGGAGAATATAGCTCATATATGAACCATCAAAATGACATAAGACTTCAATATAGGTACAGTTTGTAACTCTGCACATATGGAGGATAGAAGCACATGCAGATGTCAAAACATCCTCAACTCTTAAGTTCATTCCGATTCTGGGTATTACTCTCTCCCCCTAAGAAGCTGAATGAAACACTCAAACACCCCCCGAGTTTATTACATGATCAGAGGTCGGCTACACAGATTAACACAAGCCCTTTCAGCGCTCTTAAGTACTCTCTAGCACACACCCTAGAAAACTTCCTGATAGATCCTCCATCCTCAAAATACTCTACTGCAAGCTTAACTCTCAAGTTGTTACTTGTGGGCTCACAGAAAAGAAGGTACACCGTACACCTTATTCACATTGGTAAGTTTTACTAATCCCCTAAAACTCTTTCCAAGTTTGAGATATTACAATTAACTTGTATATAGATACCCGTTTTCAATTATATGCTTTAGAGGTTGCAGTTTAAATGAGTTAATAGCCTTCTTACAGTTAATATGCTTTTTTCAATACTTCAAATCAAATCTAGGATTGTACACTAAAATCACCTGATCCAAATGAAACCTTATCCTCCAATTCGTGAACCAAACCATGAACATCGTTTTGAAGAACATAGCATACTATGTACAGATCAATAAATTCAAGCAGAGCATGATAAGAATGTAAAAAGCACATTCTCACAAACAAGTATAAATAAATTAATCATATCAAAATGCAAAAATTTAATACAACAAACACAATGAAAAGGAGCAGCTCAGATAATATTCAGATAATCAAAAAACAGAGAAAACTTTCAACACTTATCTAAATAAACACCTCAGAAATGGACGTATATATAGCACAATAGCGAACACTCCGTAGCATGCTCAGGCAACGCAAGATATAACGATGTGTACCACTCAAAAGACATGAAGTGATGATCACAATCTTCCTCACAGGACTTGGGTTAGTCTTCCAGTCAACAACCTAAAAAAGATAGAGAGTAAGAATTTTTACAATCCATCGTCGTAGAATAAGAAACAGGTCATGCGTGCATTATTCTATATAGTCATCGTAACTTCAACACTTACAAAAAAAGGCACTACTGTTATAAGGATAATCTAACTAGTGATCCCAATATCCTATTTTTTCCAGTTCTGTGATGGGTTTTTTCGCTGATATATTTCCATTAGTCAAATTTCTAGTTAATAGATGTCGTCATAAAGAGAAATAGAGAAATAGATTGAGGTGGGTAATACTTCATTTAAGTATATTCATGTAGCATTTTTGCATAATCTCACTAATCAATTGTCGATGATAACTTCTAGGTAGAAATGATTACAGTTTACACCATATCATTAAGAGAGGTACTCTCCACATAAATCAGAATCAGCTATCCAAATGTCTACACGAAATTTACCATCCTCATTCCACAGTCTTGCATCCGTAATCATTGTGTTTATTTTATATAGTGAAACAATATCAATGGATTAAAAACAGGATGGCTATGGTAACAATAGGTCTGACCTTATCAAGAGCCAACATGTTCTCCAAGCTACAAACAGATCGAGCACCTAGCTCCAGGAACAAGGGAAACGCCCCAAGAAACTGGAAGCTCTCGGTACTTCCAGCATCCAAGTATACAGTAGCATCTTTAATGCTATCCGAAATCTGAAATTAAAACAAAAATGTGGATTAGCCCGAAAACAATCTATTCTCCCTAAAATCGTCAGTGATTCAGCAATTGCAGTTAACCAAACTTTCCTCTACGAATTGCATATAATGATAAACCAACAATAAACAGGTCAATTTGAATCAAGACAGATATTGCGATTTCACACCGGGGGCGAAGCAATAACTTACTTGTCGGATTGAATCGAGACAGCATTTTATCACATCAACTGTGGCCATAGTTTCTCCTCCTCTTTTACAAGATCAGCGCCGATTCATTATTTCATTCGGTGCTAAAAAATCACAGGCGGGCTGATAGCATAAAATTGCAGAACTGAGGGAGGAACCCGATGGCGGAATCGAATGGGAATTCGTAAAGCAGTTTAGACAGAACTGCAAGCATCAAGCAGGAGCGCCAGAGCTTGGACCAGAACAGACCGCCGTCCACCAACATCCATCTGCTTCAATGTCTATGGAAACGAAAGATCGCGAGTCGGGGCTTTTGCTCTGTAGCTATCATTTTTAAGGGGGTGAATTATCATTAATACTTTATTTATTTATTTATTTATTTTTTAAATTACATACTCCCTAGTCCCTATCATTTTTTCTTTTCGGTATAATTATTAAAAATTACTATAATTCTTTGAAATTATATTGAACCAATACTTGTATATAAATTAAAAAAAATAATTAATATCCTAAAAATTAGGTTGACAAAGTAAATTATTGACATTTTTTTTTTTATAAAATAGATCTTAATGAATTTTAATGTAAATAGTTTTTTACTTAAATATATTTGTGACAGTATTAAAATTTAATTTAAAATATAATTAAAAATTTATGTTTGGTTAGATTTTTTTTATTCACCTATTTGTCCTTATATTGAACTTTTATTATTTTTTTTTTATAGTATATTAAAAAATTAATCATATATTCAAAATATCATATCAATATTTATATTCTATACATAATTTCCTATACTTTATATATAAAAAAAAATTTTAAAAATTTCATAAAACAAACACACATTGAACTCCTATTATTTTTTATATATTAAAAAATAAATTATACATTTAAAATATTATATAAATATTTATTTATATTATATCAAATAATTATTTGAGAGTAAAAAACTTAATATTGAAGATTCAAACTCAAAATTCGAACTCTCAACTAAACATATAGTTAATATTAATTAATTATAAAATATGTAGTTTAAAATATTATAACTAAAATTATTTTAAAAAATTAGCTCGACTTGACTTTGCTTGAGTCCGATTTTTTATATTATGCCTAAGTTGAATTTTCGGACCTATTCATTTTTATTTGTTCTATTTAAATATAATTAAAAATATAAATTTTTTGGTAACAACATACTATTCTGAAATTTTCATTAGATTTTAAAAAAGAAAATACAGAAGCATAGAAAAATTGAAAATCGTAACAAATATATTTTGTACAGTAGTGATATGTATAGCAGCAGCATAGTATGGTATATATCATTTCATAGTGAATTATCAAAATTAAAAACAATTTTATTATTTAAAATAATAATAATAATAATTTTTGTATCAGTATATAACCAAAATATGAGTATATTATACAGGGATGGAGAAATTTACCGAATATACGGAAATACCGACGTATCGTACCGTATCGTGTCAAAAATACTAAAAATTTCAATATACTGATAATTTCGGTACGGTATGGATATCATACTGAAGTTTTCGGTACGGTATCGGTATGAATTTTCGAAAAGTTCGATATTGCGGTATGATACCGTACAATTATTATTTTTATTAAATAATTAAATTATTAATATAAATAATAATTATTGATTTTTTAAAAATCATAACAAAAAATACGTAGACTATTGAAGATTTATTGATTTTTTTTTCATAATATTTTTGTGGAGGAGATCGGTGATATTTATTAATTTTTTTAATTATTTTAAATTTTAAAATTATAATTTTCGATATAACCGGTATATACCGATAATGTACCGAAATCAAAATTTTCGGTATAAACGGTATATTCCGATATCGTACCGAAATTAAAATTTTCAGTAAAAGAGATAATTAGTAAAATATTATTATTCATATTACATTATTTAATAATATGCAGAATTGAATTGCAAATTTCAAATCAGACGTCGAATAGGTGAGCTATTTATCCGATAATATGATTCTTGATATGGTCGAATTTACGATCATGTTTTGAAAAGAAAATTTAATTTAGAATGAAATTTTAAATAAAATTCGTTACAAAAATTTGATCGATGAATTTACTTCAAAAACTTATTCTTCAAGTAATGATTAGTAAGTTGGAATTTTTTTATTCTTACACTTAAACTTTAATATTGTAATTTTATTATTTGTAAAATATATTATGACTTCTAATAAATTATTTAATATTTGTATAATTTTTAAAATTAAGTAATTAGTCATTTTTATAGTCTGAATAATTTTTTTTTATTCAAACACTTTCAAATATTCAGAAATATTTAAAAAAAATAAAACAAGATGAGAAAAATGATTAAATTATTATATATGGTATATATATATATATAATTTTGACTCGGGCTCCACGAGAGGATATACATAGATTTGCTCAAATGGTTCAAACTGCCGATTACGGTATGTTAAAATATCAAATCGAAATCAAACCTTTTGAATAAAGGTTTCGGTTTCGGTTTGACGATTTCGATTACGATTTATAAACCGTCATTTTTTGTTTTAAAACCGCTGATTACGATTCGAACAACCAATTCATGTATATTCATTCATAATATTTTTCATTCTTATTTTCTAGTTTTTCTAAATTCAAATTTTATTTTAGAACAATTAATTTTGATTTAATTTGATTCAGATATATAAAAGTTATATAAATAAATAATTAATTAGATTGTTACAATATAAAAATAATAATTTTAATTATTTTTGAATTAAAGTAATTAAAAATAAATTATTTCCTCCTTCCCATTAGAATGATATTATTTTTCATTACTTTTATATCTCATAGAAAAACATTTTTATTTTTTCATTATAAACCAATATGATACAAGAAGTAAATGTTGCTCTTCTTTTAAAACAGAAGTAGTATAAAAATATTAATATACTATTAGATAATATAATAATTTCAATTTAATTATACTATTTTTAATTTACTTGTTTGGGATAATTGGTTCAATTTGTGCAATTCATATTGGGAATGAAACTGGAGACCATTGTGAATTATAGTCGAATTCAAATAAACCTGCGAACACCTCCCGGACGGCCAGCGAAGAAACTAGCGTCTAAATACCGGGGGGACAAAATGTTATAATTTGTTTAATATTTAATTAATAAATTTAAATACAAAATAACGACGGAATTATATATGAATTTACATATTTTGGAGGAGGCAAATTGTATATAAATACATAAAAATTAATATTTTTAACACTAAAAAAATTATAAAAAATTAAGTTTGGAGGTCAATTGCCCCTAAGCCCTAGTGTAATTCCGTCCCTGCGGAAAGCTGCGGTTGTACTATAGCGGTAAGCTGCGGTTTCCGACGACAAACCAACCTTCTCGAGAGAACGAAAAACGACGGACCCAGCAACGCATCGCACAATCGACATCACGCAGTTTCGGGCAACACTTTCTTTTCTGATTAACTTCAAAATTCCTTCAATCTTCTTTCCGGAGATAGGGACGATGATTTTCGGCTCAGTTCATGGTGTAAGAATGCCCGAGGTAACCGCGCCTCAAGATTGGAGATCGACTCGACACTTTATGCTACTGGACTGCACTCTACGAGGCTTATTGGCTTGATTTGGAATTGAAATTGAATCTTAGTAATTGAACATATTTTGGCCTATTTGATTCGTTTTCTATGTTATGGCATCGTAACTATTGTTATAAATTTTTATTTAATTTTGTTTGAGTATAAAATATTTTTATTTTTCTAGAACAAGGCAAAATATATTCAAGTGTGGGAGGCATTTGAAAATTAAAGAAAAATTACAGGTAACTATTGAAAATTAATTTTTTTTTTTTATTTTAAATATTTTTGTTGATGTAATATTTTGTTTAAAAAACTTTATACAGTAAAAAAGTTATTATTATTATTATTATTTTTAGGTGATGTTTTTTTTTTTCTTTTTAGAAATTTAAAAATTTTATTATACTGTGTAAGAGTTATGTTATCTCCAAAAGGCTCGTAGAAAGAGAAGTGAGAGTCAAACTGGAAGTGGATAAAATATTATAGCAACGAAGAAGATGATGAATATGAAGACGACTACGATGATTAAATTATTCTGCCTACACAACTTTATTAAAAAATTTGTACTTTTTCGTCCAACGGAAAGGTTGTAATTTTTCATTTTCGTCCGTCCCAACATAAGATTATCATTTCCTATTTAGTAATTGTACTACATACCTAACATAATAAATACCCTTATAACTTATATTATTATACAAATGACATTACTTTTATATTACACAATACTAATAGAGGTATTTTTGTCTTTTTTTACTACAATCTATTATAATACTAATATTAAAAAATTTACTTGCAAAAAGTAAACCTTGCACAGGATGGAGGTTGTATAATAATTTTATTTATTTTTTTTCTAGTTTAGTTTGACAAATTGGGTGTTTGTTTTGGGGTTTGGATTTTGAGTTGAGATTTGAATAGTAAAAATTTTGAATTTGAATAGTTGTATGATGTGATATAAATAGGTGTTGATGTAATGTTTTGAATGTAAAATTAATTTTTAGTATAATATAAAAAATAAAAAATAGGTGTTTGATTTAATATTTTTAGGGAAAACAAATTGGATGAACAGTGTAAATCCAATCCAATCCCCCAAACAAACACACCCTGAAATTAATTAATTAATTTGAATATGATTTTGATACTTTAGTCTTTTTCAAAAAAATAATTAAATCTAATTTTGAAATTTTAGAATATTTATATGAATATTTATTTTTATTATTTTAAATTAAAATTTTAAAAAAAGTAGAAAGGGACAACTGCAACTTATTTTTATAAAAAATTCATAATATAAAAAAAGTTTAACTACAACTATATTATTATTATTATTATTATTATTATTATTATAAAATACATTTATTTTGCCCTAATCAAAGTATTTATACATCCACACTCCACAGCCGCCCGCAGGCCGCACGGTTGCACCTGTTCTCATCTTTCTTCTTCTTTCCACCTCTTGGCTCCTTCCACTCTTCTTATTCTTTTTCTTCATTTCACCTGCAAGATTCAAGATAAAATAATAATAATAAAATTATAATTAAGGGTCGAGCCGCGGTTCAAACAGTAAATAGGCGGTTTGAACCGCCGGTTCACAGGATGACTAAATAAAAAGGACGGTTTCGATTATGCTTGTTTTTGAACTGTAGTCGTCAGTTTGAAATCGCGGTTAAAATAAAATCTTAAAAATATAATATATTATTTTCCCTCCAAATCATATTGAACCTTTGTATCAGATATGATTTGTATATTGGCCATTGATATAATTTGGTTTGTCTATATATATATATATATATATATATGATGCCCCCTTCCATCCACACAATTCCTAGTAGTAATTTCACTGATCGATCAGTTTAATTTCCTCGCAGCACATTATCATTGATGGATCCCAAAATGGCAATGGCAATGGCGAGCAATACAGAAAACCCTCCTCGTCCTCCAGTGATCCTATTCGGAGTTGACATCACTCGACCACCTCCACCACCACCAGCTTTTGCAGTTCGTAATCTTCTGCATCCTGCTGCTGCTTCTTCTGAATCCAATGAGCCATCTGATGATTTGGATCTCACGCTTACCCTTCACCAACCTGGAGCTCCTTCGCCTCGTAATCTTCTGCATCCTGCTGCTGCTTCTGAATCCAATGAGCCATCTGATGATTTGGATCTCACGCTTACTCTTCGCCAACCTGGAGCTCCTTCGCCATTCTTAGGGTTAGAGTTATCTACAGTGGTAATCCATGATCGATATTATTCTGCAGCCGAGAAAGGCAAAGGTGTAATGCAAGAAGAGGAGGAGGAGGAGCAGCAGCAGCTGTCGAAGAAGCGTTGTCGACCCCAAATAGAAATCGGCTCTTCTTCTAATTCAAACTCTCAATTGGAGAGCGAATCAATGAAATCAAGATTCGCAACTCATAACTCTCTTCCACCAAACTTAATTACAAGTTCTACTACTACTACTACTACTACTACAAGAAGAACTAGGATTAAGAAGCCTGCGCTCCCGATTCCTTCTCCAAACGAGATTCCCGAACAAGTCTCGCAAATCGTCGCATCTCAAGGCGGGAATCGTCCAACCTTCTTATACCAAAAGTTGATGACAAAATCCGACACAACTGCCTCTCTGAATAGATTGTTCATAGATCGCAAGAACAACGTCGTCAACTTCCTTACACAAGAAGAGCAAATGGCGCTGGAGACAGGGATCGATGTTCCCACCGTTGATCCACTCGGCACTACCCATAACCTGTGCATGACCGAGTGGAAGAGCCTTGCCATTCTAGTTCTCAAAAAAGGCTGGATCGACATGATCAGAGCACACAATTTGACGAATACAGTTGGAACTATCATCAAAATATGGGGATACAGATTACCCACCGACAACAATAAACTCCGATTTGCTGTCAACTTCGAAACACCAACTCCATAGTCATAGACAGATGGATATAGATGCTCTAATTGCTCATGGCGTTGTGCAGTCAGTGCGTATATATATAATGCTTCCAAGTTCCAACTGATGGACGGTAGACAATTGCTTAGAGACTCTTTGAAAGCTCTAGTAAAATTAATTATAAAATTTAAGGTGTATTTAGTTTTTTATTTGAAATAAAAAAAAAATAATATTACTATTCACTCGGCACATTATTTATTAAAAGTATATATATATTCTTTTTATCTCATAATAGATTATATAAAAAAAATATTAAAAATATCATTTGATCTAAAAGTTAAATAAAAAAAAAATTCAATTTCAATAAAAAAAACAAAACAATATTTTACTATTATATATATAAAAGATAGTATGAATTTAATTTTTAAGAGATAATCATAATAGATTGAATAGTATAAAAAATGAAACAAAAGAATAGACGAACAAACCGTTACACAATCATGGGCAAGTTAGCATTAGTTATCTAAATTATCTGAACTAATGAGAGAAAATATACTATGCCTTGCAATTTGCCTTGTACACTCAGCTCAAATTTACCTATATTTTCTCCTTATGTTTTGAAATTATTAATTAATATTATTTTTTCTAAAAATAATTATTACATCAAATATTAATTTTTTTTTTTATTACATAGTTCTAAATATTTTTACAAATATGATTTCTAATATAGTATATAATATATATTTTATATTATTATTCTCCCAAAAAATCTACATTCAACATAAAATATAATTTTTTATTTTATATATAAAATATTTATATTTTTACATAAAAATAACACAACTCAAACATAACGAACTATACACTCAAACTTCATAATTCTTCCGGCACCACCGGAAAATCCTCCTCCGTCGGCGGCGTCAAAACCCAGTCCCCATTCTCATCCAGCACCATTCCTTTATTCTTCTCCACCCACCACGACGCCGGAATCAGAAACTCATCCCTAACAATGGCGCTGGACTTATTCACCAGCGCCAGGCTCCTCTCCACTTTCAGCTCAAACTCCCCCTCCGCCCCATTCCACCCCGCTACCGTGTGCAGCAGCGCCTGCAAGTTGTGCCAGTCGCCTGGATTCTTCGAATCCTTCAAGCTCGGAGATTTCCTGTTGTCGACCACCAGCTCCACTCCGACGTCGGCGTATCCCAACAATCCGCCGGGGTAGAGCGGAATCACGTCGATCATGTTCCTCACCTGCAGAATCTTCAAATTGGGATGCTCCTCGATTCGCTCCTTGAACGCGTTATTCCCCACCTGCGGGCTCCCGAAAACGATCGCCGTCACCGGAATGTCGCCGGCGATGTTCTCGGTGAGGTCCAACGCCGACAGGATTGCCAGACAGGCGCCGAGGCTGTGCCCTGTCAGAATTATGCTGAGATTTTCCGACTTGTATTGATCTCTCATGGCTGCGATTGCTTTCAAGATTTGAGCTCTCGCGCTTAATTTCGTGAACGGCGAATTTGGATCGTCGGAGACGTAGATCGTGAGCCACCCGTTCATAACTTTCGGGACTGTATCGTCGCCGTCGCCATCGTCGTCATCGGAGTTAATTGAAGAATTTGATTCTTTCTTTTCCCACGATTTGGGGCGCAGGAGCTCCTCGGCGGGTTCGGGCCGGTCTCCGATGACGTCGATCCACTCGTACATCCGGGCCGTGCCGCGCCAGACGATGTAAATTTCGCGGCGGCCTGAGGCAGCGCTGGCTTCGTCGGTGGCGGCGGCGATGTAGCCGATCCAGTTGGACTCGCGGTCCCAGGAGTTGCGGGAGAGGGAGTGGAGGAAGATGGCCTCGCCGAGGCTGAGTTTGGCGGTGGCATAGAGGAAGAAGCGGACGTGGTAGCGGGCGGCGGCGGCGTCGAACATGACCTTTTTGAAGAAGGAATTCTTGCCGTAGCGGCTGCTGCCGGCGTATTTGGAGTTCTGGTCGTTGTTGAAGGCGTCGCAGGTGGCCTGGCAGAGGTCGCCGCAGCGGAGGATGAGGCGGCGGAGGGAGAGATTCAGGGGATTGAGGAGGCCCTCCCAGCTCTTGCCGCCGAGGAGTTCCGGCCATGGCGGCTCCTCTTCTGAATGTTTTGTGGATTCAACACTGGCTTCCATGGCTATATTATTTTGAAAAAGGAGGAGTGAGAGGACATATATATATATATACATTCTGCCAAACTTAATATATATGCAAACAAGGTCCAATAACACAAGTCACACTAGATGAACTATGTGTGGCAGGTGGACCTGAAGGCATCGGAGTTTGAACTCATTACCTCACGATCACAACCCCACACAACTAGATCATCCGTTACAGGATGTATAATGTTTGAATGTATTACTCTGTTTGTTTGGGGGTTTGAATTTTGAGTTGAGATTTGAATACTAAAAATTTTGAATTTAAATAGTTGTATGATGTGATATAAATAGAAGTTGATACGATGTTTTGAATGTAAAATTGATTTTTAATATAATATAAAAAATGAAAAATAGGTGTTTGATTTGATATTTTTGGAAGAAAAAATGAGATGAATAGTAAAAATTAAATCCAATCCCCCAAACAAACACACCCGTGCATGGTCGCACAATCTTATATTTTACCAAGTATGGGTGTGTGATTATAGGTGTTAGAAAATGCACGTAGGTATGTACGTACGTGTGGGGTTATTACATTACATGGCTGTGCTGTTGTTGTCGATTTCCTCGTAAGCATAAAATATTGCACAATATGGGTAAGTGTAGATGGTGTGATAAATCTCTTAAAGCATGAAAAATATTGCATTGTATGAGAAAGTGGCCTACGCAAGTAGCTAGGTGGTCGACGTCAATTAACCAATACTCCCCCCTTTCCATCTTTTGTGTCTATATTGTAGTTAGTCTGTCTCAAAACTCGACTCTTATTATTATTATTATTATTATTATTTGAATAAAATTATATATTTTTAATTTTTTGAATTTAAATTTTTTAATATTTTAATTAAAGTAATTAGTATTTTTGCAGTTAATCGAAGGTTGTGTCTTCTATCTAGTCCTCTCGTAAATTTCTGAATTGCAAAATAGGAAAAAAAGAGGATTCGGGAATCAATTTTGATTTTCAAACAAAATTTGCAGAGAAAGTGTTACAGAAATTCGATGAAATCAATAAGAGACAAATAAGGACATAAGAACACAAGACATGATCTACCAGAAATTTTATTATAGAATACGCATACACGTGTTAAAGTGATTATACATGATAAGCTAAGTCTATGTCAATAATATGAAAATTATATCTCTAAAATTTAGAATATAATATCTAAATTTTAGAGTATAATCACTCTTCTCAAAAAAAAAAAAAAAAAAAAAAAAAGATTTGCAAAGAAAAAGTGAAATTTGCATAGAGAAATGAGGGAAGAAGACGATTGGGGTCAAAACTATTGTGCAACATAAAACTAAATTCATTGAAAATGTAATAATTTGTTCGGACAAATAGGCAAAATGAGACATTTTTGTAATTTTCCATTGTGATTGCTCTAACCACTTCGAACCCATCCAATGGGAATGGATCTTCAGCATCATCAAACACCCATGTATAAATACATAGATATGTATCTATAAATGAGTGTTTATTTATTATAGATACACACCCATGTATCTATACATAGGTGTGTGTGCGCGTGGGGCAGGGAGGAGATGATGCCGAAGATCCCCTCCTCCATCCAACACTTTTTTGGTTGAGCCTGTCAAACATCAAACATGACTTGTTGAATGAGGCTTATTTAGTGTGTGGTGTAGACTCGAAATGTAATGTGATTGTCTTACTCAAGTAGTGGTTGTGTGACAATATAATAGTTGCGGCATTGGCCGTGACCAACGATTTCATGGCATTGATACAACTTTTGTGACAATATGAAGTTATGTAACGGTTGCGATTTTCGTTTCTATATAGAGTCATGGAAATATCATAGTATCATCGACTAACTTATTATTACAAAAATGACCAAAATCCATGGAAGTTATTCCATAGTTTATACAAAAAAAAAAAAGACACCAATTTAAATTGAAATCGTAACTTTTTTTACCATAACGTTATACTTATTTTCTAGTAGTGTGCGTAGATTCTTTCAGTTAGGAAAGTCCCATTAATGTTTTCTCCATTTATAGTGTTCCTCCCTATAACCGATATGCCTACAATTAATGGTGATCCCTTAGTTGCAACAACTCTTCTATCAATGATTATAAATATATAAATTTATCAATACCTTCATATTTCAAGTTTTTGTGATGACTATGGATAAAAACAAAGATAGTTTCGCCATAAGGTGCAAACTCATTTGTGCAAAGTTCCAACCAATCTTCTGCAAACTCGAGGTGTGTATTATCAAATTGTTTCCATGCCTCTGCATCAAATGAATGCCTTGTCGACTTTTCTTTGCTTCTTTGGTGGTGGTATCAAGTCGTTTCTTTAACCTCTCTTTAAATAGCGGATATATTGTATACGATGCTGCAATACTCTTCCATCGCAAATATTTTGCATTCTTTTAAAGCCTCATCATCTTTCCAATATAGCAGGCATCCATTTGAAATATCTATCTCTTCCATACTTTTGGTAAGATTTTCGAGCCATACAAATAAACACGCAAGCGACGACCCTAAAGTAGTTCTCATCTAAACAACTTCCATGGAACATCATACGCTGCCTTTGGAACATTATGGTTGGCATTAAAGTGACTAGTTTTGGTAATGATGTATAAATATTTCTGCATAAGTGGTTTGTCATAAACTTGAAGCTTGCAACTTGATCTACTTGTCATGTTTGATTCTTACAATTCATTTCCTCTCATGGACATATGCCTTTGTGGTACGTTTCCTTGGAAAAAGTTAAAAGATTTGAATTAGATTTAAATTTAAAAATAGTTTTATAAAGTTGTATTCTTTTGGATTCAAGGGGTTGAAGCCTAAAGTCTTTGCCACTAAACTATACCCTTATTTCCTAGCAATTTTTTGTTTTGTTTATCATTGCTTTTCCTTCTTTTTTTTTTTTTTTTTTTTTTTTTCTCTTCTTCTTCTTTTTTTGTTTTTTAATAGTGTTACATCTGATGTTTTGTTTACATAGTAAAGAAATTCAAAAAGGTAAAATAAAAATCTCAAAGTATACATAACATTAATGATACAACTTGAGTATTTATTGTAATGAAAACAACTAAAGAACAATTGTAATTTCTTTAATCTTATTAAGTTAGTTGTTTCAAAATTCTCACGAAACTTATGCAACAACTGCAATTCTTTTCATTTAATTCTAAGATTTGTCGGGGATATTTATTTTGTGTCGAGACCGTTTTTTTATTGTGATTGTCATCGACCAATTAATTGTGTCGTAGAAAGACAAGTCAGCTTTTTGGATTTTGTTTTCAGTTTAAATCGCGCATTCTACGTGATATTTTAAAAAAGAAAAACCTTTTTTTAGTTCGCTACTAACTCATTATTATTTTAGTCCCACATCCGGAGTCTATACAAATCATTTGGTAAGTGATTTTTTTTGCACTACATGAATTGGTTTTGCTCCCGCGTGCCATGTGCACATCTCCGGGCCGGAGGACCAATTATGTCAAAAAATTACTTAGAAAACTATTTTCCATTGAAACTCTAGTTATGAGACTAAAATAATAAACATATTAGTTTAAAAAAAATAATAAATTTGTTCACTCAATAACTCTTACTAATGAAACATATCTATTAAAAAACACAAGAAAAACGCAGTTGAATATATATTTTTAAATAAAATAAAATAAAATAATTTTATGGTACGATAGAAAAAAAAAAAATCTCAAACTAAACCGAGTCCAAAAGTATCCCACAAAATCTTCTTTGCGGCAGTTCTTGACGCCGCAACAAAATTTTGTGCCGCCGAAATTCAGCTAAAAATCTTACATGAAAATCACAAAAATGGCTTTACGTAACACTTCCACTGATAAATCATTGACACCATAAATCTCATTTTGTATTAAATTTGGAAAATGTAGATATCCAACATTGACCTGATTGCAGAGAGATCGAAGTAATTGCATACCCAATATTGGAACAAATCATATTGATTTCCTAAGAAACCATACATAAAACTAACATCGAAATAAAAAGCAACAAACTAGAAATCAAAGACACAAACTTCAACAACCTAAATGACCCTTTAATTTATTCATTAAAAAACCCAAACCAAACCCTAAATTAAAACAATCAAGAATCTCGATCTTCTTCTGCTGCAATCTTCCCATAATCTCAATGGCTCACTTTCTTCGACTTCTTCTTCTTGTACATAATCCCTCGCGCCATAGCCTGCGACTCCTTAACTTCTTTCAGGTGCATCCTGATCGCCACGTTGGCAAACGGGTTCATCTCGGGCAGCCCGCCATTCTCCTCGAAGGCGGCGCGCAGCCGCCCGATCAATGCATCCAGGCTGCCCCACGCCTGCCGGAGAGGGCAACCGCACGCCGCCGGAGGTTCAGGATCGCCATAAAAGGCGCAACCTTGCAGGTGGACCTTCGTCTTCCCAAACTGGTCCAGGTACCTCAGGAAAGCGAGGACATGGCTGCTGTTGCAGTGCGACAGCGGCACCGGCGGCCGGTGGTTCTTCAGAAACTGCCCGAAGGTGTTCCAGTCGCGGCGCTTCTGAGACTCATACCTGCTCGGAGTAACAATGGCTGCCGGTGGATCAGCAATCACCATTGAAGACCCTCCATTTTGAAAGTGACCTAACTGCTGCCCTACTGCTCTCTCCATCGAAAAAACTGAAAATTGATGTCTTGGTGGGAATTGTTTAATCATTTCGATTCGTATAAATAAGCAAAGGGCTAGCATACGATAATGGCAGAAAGTGAATTGAGATCACACTGGATAGGGAGATGATAATTGTTTGTATGCTTTAGGCTTATCATCACCATCCATGAATTAATTTTTCTGAATTCAGGTTGGGGGGTAAATATTCGCGAGCTCCCGGACTCTGCGTCCATCTGGACCGTTGGTTTTGCAGATCGACGGCGTGGATTGATTGGGTGCAGGGATCCCAGGAGCTGGAAATTTTGGATTTCTTGTAGATTTGGTTCATTAGTATGGTTTCTGTTCATAAGTTACTGATGCAAAACTATCTGAACATTAATGGCGAAAGTAATTAATTCAATCTGTATTGGCGTTTTTCAATTGTGTAATAAAATCCCACAGGTCAGAAAGAATAAAAGATAAAGAAAGTGGATTACGAGCTAATCTGTTATCCCAACTTTTATCTCTAAAGAAAAAAATTTAAATAAAAATGTAGTCTTTATTAGATTTTCATCTCATAAAAAAAATAAAAATGTAGTCTTTATTAGATTTTCATCTCATAAGTTGTCTGGTTTTGTTTACGGTAAATTACATTTACTTCAGCTGTGTAATTTTTGCCGAGTTAAAAAAGAAATATACCCTTTCATTAAAGCAGCTCATTTTTCAATTTGAATAAATCTCTAAGAATGTATTCGATCCATAAATAATTATGAATTTTTATACTTAAAAATGTTGTAAATGGTTTTACTAGAAATTATTAAAGGAGGAAATCATGAATTTCAACTCAATTAGTCTCTTTAAATAAATAATAAAGTAATCGTTCGAGTTCTCGGAAAAGAAATATAGAAAGAATAAAACCGTATAAGGGGCGGCGAGTTGGTGTGGTAAATTTGTTATAACGAATTTTTACAATCAACGGTTACAACTTTTCCAAAATTGTGGTATTGTCACGGACCGTACGACACTATAAAGATCGAACAATGATCTTGCAGTCAGCGATCACCTATCACCGACTTATCCATCATTTACAGAAATTTTATTTTTTATTCTTCGATCATATAGTGTCATCCATAAATTTAATATGTTTCATATATTTATTTAACGAGTATTTATTTTGGCAAGAAATTCGATCTTTTAATTTAATAGTATTATCTATTTAATTTTCAGTTTCAAGATTCTCTTTTTTAATATCTTGATGTTTTATTTATTTTTTGTACTTCACCTCAACTTTTTGGATTTCATCAATTGTTCTTCAATTTTTTATTTTTTATTTTTTTTGCTGTGATTCTAATGGACGCAATTTTTATTTTTTAAACCTATTGCATAAAAAATTTAAAGTTAAAAATACATAAATCTTTTATTTATATATTAACTATTAAATAGTCATGGATAATATTAATTGAAATAAAAGTTAAATAAGGTGATTAATAATGTGATTTTAAATAGTTAGAGAAAAAAATTCATTAAAGGAAGCTGCTTTGCTTATAACAATCAACATACAACATATATTATATGAGATTATATGCTCAATCACTACAAAAAATAATAATAATAATAATATATTTGTAACGGAATTTTGTCCCTAAAATTCACGTAGCTAACGTAATTCCGTTCCTAATTCCGTCTCTAATGTCATTAGTAACGGAAAAAGTAGATTTAGAAAAAAAAAAAAAAAAATTGTTAATTTTTTCTTATAGTGAATATTCAAATTCAGCCTGCTGAGTTTAATCTCTACTGTTAATAATTAAACAAATTAAATGATTTTTAATTAAGTAAAATTATTGAAAGGGAAAAAATTAATCAAATCAATAATCATAAAAATATTCCATAACAACATTTTTAACAAATCAAAATATTGCATACACTTTCCTACTTAATTAATTCTATCATAATTTTAAATAGTTATAAAAAATATTACATAATATTTGTCACAAATCAAAATATTACATGCGTTTCTGTTATTTTGTTCTTAATTTAAATAGTTGCAAATAGTATTATAATGTAATGAAAAGTATGAGATATTTCGAAAATAGTCTCGAAATCAATTATTATACTATTATAAATTTATTTAAATAATATATAAATCAACTATTTTTATGGGTATTAGAAATTCTAAGACTAGTGTATATAATATTTTTTAAATGTAATAAGTACAAAAAAACTTGAGTCCATTATGTGGGTGCTGCAATAGGATTCCAAAATTTTAATACTTTATTATATATATTAGCGCAGTCCGGCGGCTTTAAGGGTTGTATTTACTTTTTGCATGTTGATTTTTGAATATTAATTATTATATCAAAATATAATACAAATTGAAAAATAATTACAAAAATACTTCGAGTCTTATAATACTAATAAAATGACATTTGTACAAAAATTATATAAATATAAAAATATTTTTAATGTTAAGTATAATGACGGAAAGATAATAGTTTTATTAAATATAAAAAGTGCGGAGGTCCATGTCCATCCCTTGAGTACTAGTCCCTCCGTCCGCCTCTAAAGACTACATTTACCTCTTGCGTAATTATACTTAACATTAAAAATATCATAATTTTTGTATAATGTTTTGTACAAATGCTCTTCTAATGGAAGTATTTTTACAAAAAAATTTTAATTTATACTACGTTTTGATATGATAATTAATATTCAAATATCAACATGTAAAAAGTAAATAGAACCCTTAAAGTCGAATGGATTTAGTACTAAATATCTCTGAAAATCCAAACCTCTATTGTAATATTTTTAAAATACTCCCTCCGTCCCGCAAGAAGATTGTCATTTAATTTTTACGTCATTGTACTTGACATTAAAAATATCCTTATATTTGAATAATTTATTCGAAAAATATCATTGTATATGTATTATAAGAGACTAATAAAACGTATTTTTATTTTTATTTTTTTGATTTTTACTTTGTATTGATATCATAAATTATTTATATATATTAATACATAATAAAAATATATAGAAATGAATAAATTATTGTGTATTTATAAAATAATAAAGGTAATGGGTTGAAGGTGATTTATTATAATGATGATAAATAAAATGATTTGAATATTACGGTGGATATGATGTGGATGAGAGAGATAAAAAAGATAATGGAGTGGAGGTATGACTATAAGAGATACTTTTAGGGGATTTGATGAAATTTGGATTTGGATTTAAGTTTGATTTTTATTTAAATTATGAGTTAGGTTTGAATTTATGTGTTTCTTTTGTATTTAGTTTTGGATTGAGTTTGGAAAGTTTTGACGTGTATTTATTAGATGATAATAAATATAATAATATAAATGTGTATAATTTTATTATAAATTTATATTATACCTACCTATACATTTCTAAATTTATATTATTCTTCTCATATATATTGTATATATTTTATTAAATTATAATTATTATAAAAATTTAATTTATATTTATAATTTAACTTGAAAAAAAAAAAAACAAATAAACAAACAGACAAATGGATGATGTCTTACTCCCAAAATCAGACAATCCAAATTTGAACTAATTTACTGTGCAAACAGTAAACCAACTCAAAACTGTGCTGGAGAAACACATCCTAGAAAATTAAGCCAACTCAAAACTGGGCTAGAAAAACACATCAAATGGCAGAAGGCCTAATTAATTTTGACGAATGAAAAGAGTAATATTTTGAAGAAAAGAAAAAAAAAAAAACAACAAAACAGGGTCTAGAAATTTACACCAATCTTTTAAAATATTAGGGATTTAATCGGAATTTCATTAAATCGTGAATTTTGTTGTGAAGTTTAGCCTATTAAATATATGTTCATATAACAATATCTTTTTATAAATAATTTTCAAAATATGAATAAAGAATTATTCAATCAACATTTTATTTTCTTCAATAAATCGTTCTGAGCTTTGCACATTCCCTGAAACAATGAAGAACAACAAATCATCCATTATTTCCATAAATCAACAAACCTGTCTGGACTGTCTTCTTCTAAGCCGGCTGCTGTTCCTGACCTCCGCCGCAATACAGCGACTTCAGCTGCCGGCTAATCAGCTTACTACTACTAAGCGCCGTCTGCAGCTCCAGCTCATCCGACCACCATTGCTCCAGCCCGTGAGCTTCCAGAAACTTCTGCTTTCCTTTCGACAGCACAAACAGCTTCGCCGCCGCGCACGACTGCGCCGTAGTCGCCGCCGCCGCTACGCCGCTATTCTCCTTACCGGCGCCGTCGTCAGGATCGGTGTAATAACAGCAGATGTAATCACTGTTATTCACGTAAAGATGAGGCACCCACTGCTTCGATCCCATCTTCGTCGCGACTTCCCGGACATCATCGCCGTGATCTTTGGCGCTCGGAGGCATCACCATAGCCCGGAAACGCTTCAACATTATCCCTGCTCGATCGCCGACGTTTCTCAGGCTCGACGCCAGCGAAACGGAAGGCGGATTGAACAAATGCGCCTCGACAAAAATGGATTCTTTCGCCAACGCCTTTCCGACTTGGAGCGCGAATCCGGCACCTAAAGAATGTCCGGCGACGCAGACGTTGCTGCTGCCGTATTTCTGCACGATCGACTTCAACGCCCGGTGAGCGCAGCTGAATCGGACGGATCCCTTCAGGCTTTCCCAAGCTAAGAAACGGAGATCATCTTCGATGTCGCGCCGGATAGTTTGGCTTTTCAGGAGCGTCCCTCGGAGCGCTAGAACGGCCCTCGGCGCGCCACTTGGTCGGATTAGAACAAAATCGGAGAGTGCGGCGTATCTGTCCCATTCTAGTATGGCGCCAAATATCGACCCATCTCGTTCGTCTATTAGGACCTCTGATAATTTGTACTTGAACGGTATCCACCATTTTGGGGCGAGGGCGGTCTCGTTGGTTCGGTTTTCTTGTCTGTCGAGCTCGAGTAAGTATACTGCTTGTATGAAACAGGCTATCACCATTCTTTTGTACTTGCTATCGTTCCTGCTAATTTTTCAATGAATCGATCAAAAGATTGTTAGTTTCCAAGGTTTTGATCGAAGGATATATCGTGTGCTAAAATCGAGAAACATATTTATCTTAGCATGTCCAATCTATTAAAGAATCAAATATCAACATTGAAAAAAAGATCCAAAATTCGAAGATCAAAGTTACAACTTCCTAATTCCTCATAACTAATCGAACTCTTAATTTCCAAGGGATTGGTTGATAAAAGAGTCAGAAAATCACTTCATTCTCCATAACAAAAAACTAAACAGATTCAGCAGCAAATTCTAGATGAAGTTCCATCCAAATGAATCAAATCAGACAAGTTTGAAAACAAGTTTTGAAGTATTATTTTACTGTAAAGATCGACCAAATGCAATTGAAAACATCTAATCTTCACAAATAAACATTGAAGCTAATGCAACACAGATAGTGCAAAACATCGGGGAGGAACTCAACATCAAGTGTGGTAAGTTCGAAGGCAAATGTCGTAATAACATGTTCATCAGTTTATGTAGACCAAAGAATGTGATCCATTTCACTGCCTCCTTGTGTACATATATTAGCTAACATTCCCACCCCCTCTGTGTGCCTATGTACAAATAGATCTGATTCGGCTAACAAGAACGAAGATTAATCACATTCTTGCTGCATCAAATCTTGTCAATAGCAATGGCAGCAGGTTCATATGCAGAACATTTACACCCTACTTATCAACCAAATCAACTCAGTCCCAATCCAATTTCTCAGTACAAGAACACTCCGGAAGATATCAATTGCAATACATAAACCAGCAATCCATCCCTAATTCAAGCCCAAAAAAACATATAAAACTCAGCAATAATCAGGAGTTGTAACTCCAATGTTCTGGTACCAAAATTCTAATTCAAATAGGAAACAATAAAGTCGAATTCTCTTCCAACATTAATCAGAGTAAATTAAACCCTACAATATACGAAGTGTTCAATTCAGCCACAGGATTTCCTTGAAATCTGGTGAAAATTCCATAATTCGAAATGTAAAAAGCAACAAATCGCAGACGATTCAAACACATACATACATTCCTACATCTAGCTGAGAATTCGAACAAGGAGGAGACACGTTTGCAATCAACAAAGACGAGAGAATCCCCAAAAAAGTTCAATCTGAACAAAAAAATTAAAAATGCTGCGAGGATGATTGAGAAGAGCACTGACCAAGTGGAATTGATGAGATCTCGCCAGTTTATACAAGGAACATTGCGAGGACCGCACACATTAAACGCATAGGGATGCTGTTCCTGATTCGAAGCCTCGGGCGTCTCAGTCGCCGCCGTATTGTTTGTCTCACTGTTTTGATCTCTTCCTTGTCCTTCCATCACCACCACCACCGCCTCCTGCAACGCCTCGTCGGCGCCCCTCTTCCCCATTCGTCAATTTCTGCTGCGGCGACGAAATCTAATGGATGATTCGAGGGCTCTCTACGGCGCCAGTGGCAATGTGAATTGGATTTTCCTCAATCATTGTAGTCGTAGAGGAGCAACTTTATATGTGTTTAATTCTTCGGACGCGCTCTAATTATTAAATTTATTATTGAAAATAATTACTGAATTGGGAGGCGGCAGCTGTTTTAGAATCTGCAACGGTCATATTTCTACCATGCCAACTCCGTACCGACGATAACGCAACTGGGCCAGTTTAGGACATTATTTTGGGCCAATGTAATAATTATTTTTTTTTGCATTTATTTTAATTAAATAATTTAATATAATTTTTATAAAATATTGTAAAAATGTATAATATAAAATTATACAAAAAATGTAGTGTAGGTAGTGCAATAGGAAATAAAGAATATAATGAAACTCTTGTCCCATTAAATAATTAATTGAATTGAAATGGGCTCATGAATTGATCTCATATATATATATATATATATAATATTTTTATTGCAAAATTATACCAAATGAATAATGATAATTTTAAATTAAAATCAAAACTAAAAATATTATATTAAAAAAAATTATTATATAACTTTTAATGTCTCTTATTTATCAATACTAATTACTATTCTTATTAACGAACTAAATTACAATATAGTAAGTACTGTCTTTGTCCACAGTCAATCTATTTATTTGCATTTGACGCTATTTTTTTTAACATAAAAAATATTTTTATATTTATATAATTGTTTGTACAAATGTCATTACATTGGTATTATAAAATAACAATAGAAATATTTTTGTCATTTTTTTTTTGTCATTTTTTCTTGATTATTACTACATTTTGATATAATAATTAATATTCAAATATTAACATGCAAAAAATAAACCGATAGATTGACGGTGGACGGAAGTAGTATAATATTTTATAAAATAAAAATTCAGAAGTATAGATCAAATTTCGGATATGAATATTTGTATCTTATATCACCATTCAATTTTTTGATCAGGTATCCAAAACGTGAGTGTGTTTCCTTTGATTGAGTTTGAGAAAAATTAATTTGAAATTGATATTAAAATAGCGATGTTTTGTGAAAAAAAAAAAAAAAAAAACATCTTTTTTAATATAAAAATAATATATTTATATTTTAAATCATAATGCATGATTAATTGTCCGCCCGTCTAATTATATAAGCCCTCCGTCCAGAAAATTTAGGATAATAATTAAACGTTCACCTTGTCAAATTTAACAGTACAGTAAATTTAGCTTATAGATTAAAAAAGAAAATTAGAGTAAAGAGAATAATATGTAATAAACTAATAATCTAACACAACCATTTGTGTATGCATAGAAACTCTCAGGAAAATTCCTTCAATGTGCTGCAACAATCTTGTGTGCATAGGGAGACTCTTCGAATTTTCCATCCCATCTATATAAATATTGCATGTCACCAGCAATAATGCACCATCAGTTCAAACTAAAATTCACTCAAAAATAAAATAAAATTAAAAATTTTAATTTATTTTTCTCACACTAACCTCAATTCATCACTTGTCGGAATTCGAAGCTCCAAATTTTGGTCAAATGGTTGTAATACCAAACTCACCTTTTCTTCATCCACAGATTCAAGAGTTGCTGGCTCCCACTGCAGACAAAAACATGTCGTTTAGAATCGAATGAATAGAATTTATGTTTATTGTAATATAAATGAGTGTAATGAGGTGTTTTGAATAAAAAATAAATACATTTTAATGTAAGATGAAAATAGAAATAAATAAATATTTAAGTCGGAATTTTTTTAGAACAAAAATAGAAAAGATGAATAGTTGGTTGAAAGCCAACCCCACATCCGAACACAAATGTACTAAAAGAAACTAAAGATATAATAAAAACTATGAACTACAAAATGTAAGATCGTGTTACTTTGAAGTATGATTTTAGTTTTTTTTTAAACTATGCGACAACCATCGATATTTTTAATAAAAATAGACTAGTTTTTCTTACAAAGTATTATCATTAAAAAAAAAATAATATATTTGTAACGAAATTCTGTTCCTAAAGTTCACGTAGCTAACGTAATTTCATTCCAATTTCCGTCTCTAATGTCATTAGTAACGGAAAAAGTAGATTTAGAGACAAAAAAAAAATTTTGTTACAAAAATGATTTTTTCTTGTAGTGTATATTCAAATAAATAAAAAATCAAATCAAATCAAACTTTATAGAGAGAGGGAGAGAGAGAGACCTTAGGTGAATTGTCCTTGTCGATGGTGAGTGCTCGAATACCCTTTTGAATGGAAACAAGTTGTACTAAGAGAAGTGCAAAAGTCTTGCAAATGTTGTATATAAAAAAAGCTTTAATTTCAAGTGTGTAATAAATAAAGTGTAGAGCAAACTACCTCGTAAACATCAGGTGATATTACAGTCTTGAGAACATTCATGGTGATTCTGAACTCTTTCTTCAAGCATTCACCTAATGTTTGTTTCCTCGCTTCACGAATCTGAAATGTATTATCGTCCGAAAGATAACTTAATTGATTTATCATTCCGAATAATCTCTAGAATTTTTATGCTAATATCAAAACACAACATATTGTGAATTATTATAGGGAGATAGAAACCATCACCGATCTTAATGTTATCTTTAAAGCCGTTGGCGATGCCTTCTTTAGTGGCTTGAGAAAAGTATGCATCCACTCGCCTCCCTCTTTGCTTGCCTCGCCTTCCTGAAAATGAATGAATTATTATATAAGATTATTTTAGCGCACGAAATGCGTGTGTAATAACTATATCCAATTTGTCACTCACAAATGACGCCAAGATCTCCTCCATCGAATCTTTAGAAAAGCACTTGTCAATTATAGCGATCCTAAAAAGCGAACCAAAAACACCACACTAAGATCCAACTTTGGTATATGTTACAAGTTGGGGTAAAAAAGAACATATCTCCTTAGAAAGAATCATGTCCAATATTTTTTGATCAAAATTTTATATATTATTTTTCAAAATAATCCAAAAACTAAAACACTTTGAAAATATAACTAAACCAACCGTTCTTTATTAAGGAAACTTTTAGAATCAATCGACACATTTGTGGAAATTTCCTCGATCACTGATCTCACGGCATTCTCTTCTCCGCTATTTAGTGCTATCAGCTGACTTTCAAGCTCCGCCATTTTCTACTAAAATAATATCACATTAATTAAAGCATCCAAGATGTTTCGTTTATTTAAAAAAGAAAATGTCGTTGGATGAAATAATACTTTTGTCACTTAAAGAAGACTTGATTTCCATTCTATTCCAAAAATTGTATTTGTTGATATAAATTATTCTCACTTTAATGAGATATTTTTGCATTATTCTAATTTAGTTCATCATACATCCTAAAATTTTAAAATCATTATTGTTATATAAGAGTTTACAATGAATATATAGAATATAGAAACCGGATAGAGAAGGGTATGTTCCTTTTTTGTAACTCAATTTAAATAGTGATTTGATGTAATATTTTGTAAAATACAATATTATCTTTTTGTTGAAAATTGTAGAAATTAGACAGTAAAAAAACTAAAGACATCCTAAAAGGAACATACCCTTTACAAAACTAATAATTTAAGACCACAAATTGTGATTTTTTATTATATATTGTGCTCAATTTTTAAATTTGGATTCAAAATCTAAATGTACTTACCAGTTTTTTTATGTCAGAATTGACAAAATGAAGTTACCTGTGAAATAATATTCATACGAAAGACCAGTGCTATCTAATATTGTATCTCATCAATTTTCAAAAATTAAAGATGAAAGAAGCAAAAATGATATATATATATATATATATATTTAGCCAATTGAAATTAAATTCATATGTCGTATAGTATAAAAAGCAAAATTTGAAACGAATCAAGGATATAAATATATATTAAATCGTGTGGACAACAAGTTACCTGTGAAGGAACAAAGTGAGTGGCAAAACCAATTGCAATCAATTCTGGTCCATTGAGCCGAGCTCCAGTTAATCCCAAAAATTCCCCTATTACAAAACAAGAACAAATGCCTATGATCAAATATGTTCTATTCATATCTTATTATTTTCGGAAGTATGTAGACATGCTCTCACACACGCGTATATATTACCTAAATGGCCCGGAAGGCGGGAAAGTTTGTACGAAAGACTACAATCGGTGTGAAAGCCAACACTTGTCTCCGGGGTTGCAAATACCTAATCATGCACAAACATGCATTAAAAGTTACTACATTATTATTTATAAATAATTATTACAAATAATTATTTTGAATACCTTAAAATCAAAGGACCACATAGCATTTATGAAGATTAAAAACCTAACCTAAGACTAATAAATTCTGAGTCGGACCTTAGACCAACTCCAACCCACCCCCAAATCTCGCCCCATTTTTTTAAGTAATGTATTGGAGTGGAGGTTTTATGATATTTTGTGGTGTTTTTTATATTTTTGTTATTTTTTGAGATGTATTGTGTAATTTTATTTTTTTAGAATATGATATATAATTTTATATATTAAAAAATTATGCATAATTTTATTTTTTTAAAATGATTGTATAATTTTATTTTTTGAAAAGTGATATAGAAGTTTATTTTTAAAATTAATAATTCCTTCGTCCCATAACAAAGTATCCATTTGTCTTTTTTAACATTGAAAATATCCTTATATTTGCATAAAGTTTTATACAAATGTCATTATATTAGTATTATAAGACACCAATAAAAGTAATTTTGTCATTTTCTCTTTATTTGTAATACAATTTGATATAATAATTAATATTCAAAGATCAACACGCAAAAAGTAAATGGATATCTTGTTATGGGACGGAGAGAGAGTAAATGGATATCTTGTTATGGGATGGAGGGAGTATATAATTTTATTTTTCGAAAAGTGATATAATTTTATTTTTTAAAAGTTACATGTACTTTTATTTTATAAAAAATTATGTATAATTATTTATTTTAAATAGTTATTTGTCTTAATAGCATTTTATTATTTATTTAAAATTATTTTATTTGTAATAGTTATTAATTATAAATGTTAATTTTAATATATGTAATTTTAAAATAAAATATAAATTATATCTGTATGGATTATAAAGTAAAAATAATTAAAACTGGAGTGTAATTTATAAATATGAAAAATTATATAAAATAATATAAAAAAAATATATATAGAAAATATATATTTTTTAGAGTAAAAATTAAAATTTATGATTTGAGTAAAAATATCGTAGATCAACTACATTTACTGTAACAACGGAAAAATGGAGCTACCTTGGGGCACCTACTTTAAAGTTAATTAGACCCTTTAAAGCCTATGTTAGGTTGTAATCGACTCGTACAGTCATTGATGTGTTTATATTTTTAAATATATATTAATTTGTATTGTGGTAAATAAATTTTAAATAGTATATTTTATAGAAAAAGTAGAAATACTTTTATAAAGCACAATAATAAATTAAATAGTAAAAAATGAGAAAATTTCAAGGAAAATAAAAAAAAAAAAAAAAAAACAGATTCAATACGTTTTTTTATTATTTAATGTTTTTCTTTATGAAAATATTTTATTCAAATATTTATTTTCAATAAAAAGATATTACGGTCAGTTAAATTTTATTTAAAAAAAAATAGTATAACAATAATAATAATAAAAAAAAAAAAAATTAACATATGAGAACTTTTCAAAGTTCCAATTTAGAATGTTTCAAAAATTTTGCTAACTTTTACTATTATTTATTTATAGATAATATTTTCCCTTTTTATCTTTTATGTAATTTATAAAATTATTTAGAAAATAAAGATAAAAATCATTAAGAATATATCAAAATATAATAGCCGTATAAAAGTAATTGGAGTACCGTAGGTGTGTTTTCTCGTGTGATTTTGATTTTGAGTTTTGGTTTTAAATAGTAAAATTTTGAATTGAAATTGTTGTTTAATGTGATATAAATATGTATTGATGTGATATTTTGTATGTAAAATTAGATTTGAGTGTAATAAAATAAATAAAAAATAAATATTTAATTTGATTTTTTTTTTTAAAGAGAAAAAATTAAGAATAATAAAATCAAAAATCAAATTATTAATTATTTATTGTAAAAGGCATTACATTTAATGGGTGGGTCCACGGGAGATACGCTTGCTTATTTCTGTAGTAGTTTAATTACCTACTTATTTCTTTATTGCAGTGTTGGTAAAGAAGAGGATGGAGAATAAGAATAAATAAATAATAAAAGAATAAGAATGAATACTGACAGTGTTTTCTGTAACGATGGAGAATTTCGCGGGTGCCATAAACGCTCCACCACCTCCCATCGTGATCCCATCAGCCAATGCAACCTGCGCGCCGTGCACACTACAAATTTGTTTACCTGATTTAATTTTTATATTTAAAAATAAAATAATAAAAAATATAATATTTTAAATAAATATATATATTATGATATTTTTTAAGAAATAAATATTAACCAGTAAAAAAATTAATAACAGTAAGTATAATGAACCACGAATGCTTTATCTAGGATGTCAACGGGGCGGATTCGGGACGGGTTTTATAGGCCCCGAGACCTGCCCCGCTAGAAAATATTAGGCTCCGAGATCCGCCCCGCCCCGCTTTCACCCGGCCCCAGGACCCGCCCCGTTCCGCTCCGAATCCGGAGGGTTCGGGGCCAACCCGACAAATCCGTTTTTTTAAAAAATATATAATAATAAATATTTTTTTAATAATCGAATAATAAAAAAAATAATATTAAAAGCAAAAAAAAATCTAAAAACAATCAAATATTAATCCATAAAAATAAAATAAATAAATAATAATATATTTTTATTGTATAAATATATATATTAGGTATAATAATTTTAAAAAATTATTCGGAGCAGCCGACTAATTGAAATTTTATATTTAAAATTATTTAAGAAAATAAATAATATATTTTTATTATATAAATGTACATATATATTAGTTATAATAATTTTAAAAAATATTCGAGTTCGGGTCCGAATTTGGATTGGGGCGAGTTTTTAGTAAAATCCGTAATCCGCTCCAAACCCGATCGGATTTAAAATTTTAAATCCATAATCCGCCCCGAAATATATTATTTAGACCCAAATTCGCCCCCATTAAAAGGGGATCCCGGGCTAACCCGCCCATTTGACATCCCTAGCTCTACCTGTGTTTTGGTGTAGGTGTGGAGGTGATAGCAGAGCCAGTACATTCTGTACACCACTTCAACACTCGGATTCTCTACACAATGTTCATTGATGAACAGTTAACACACAAACACATAATCTCAATCTCAGATCTCAGATCAATGGTGCTTTTCCTTGGATTTATTGAATTTGAAATGAATTTTGCTGCTCACCGGACATCTTTCCTTGGTAGAACATCTTCAGATCCCCACCGGCTGAGAAAGCTCGTCCACTCCCCTTCATCAACATTCAACAACAACAACCAACACATCAATTTTGTCAAAAACTCGTTCACACTTTGATAAGATATGGATGATCGATGATCGATGTATGTCTATGTATGTATGTATGACCTTGATCAGTATGAGCTCTGCATTCCCATCCTTCTCCCACTTCTCCATAAACTTCGCCATCAAAGCTACCTGCAATTTTGCCAAAGGATTAATTAATCTACAACTAATTGAAAATTGAGACTAGCTAGGGTTTGGAGTTGGAGGAGGCGAATTTATCAACAACAGAGGATGATCGCTTAAATACCACATCGAAGGAAATAACGTTCAAGCGGCGAGGCTGATTCAAGGTAGCAATTCGAACGTGGTCGTGTTCCTCACCCAAAACAACCATATCGACCTTCAATAACAATCAAAAACTAAAACTATTTTCACCAAAACCAAAAAAATAGTTGAAAACTGAAATCGAAACGAATTCATGGATCGCCTGAATGAAATTACCTCCTCAACACCGGCGTGTGCCATTTCTCTCCCTTGGAGATAGAAATCGGAGGCAGAGAGGCCTTTGATAGGTGGGAGATGCACTCTGTAAACGCAGTTTGGTGAAGCTTCCACGGATGATGACGGCGACTTTATATACGACTAACGCTCCGTTCTGTAATTGCATCCGCATTAATTATTTTGTTTCATTTTTTTGTTGGAGTCTGTCCTTTTAAATTGCAACTGCCGCTTCCAAACTAGAAAGTAACATTCTGACACCACTCTTTTTTTACCTTTGCTTATGACGTGGCACTTGCAGAAGCCGTTATTTTTCAAATACGGTTTTTATTAAATAAATATTTTTACATTTACAAATTACAACAATAATTAAGATCCATCTATCGTATTCTTTTTATCCGTTAACAATTTATCCAATTTTTTTATTTTGCTTTCTCCTATAATAAAGTATTTATTTCATTTTTTTTTAATAATTCACAAAAAAAAAGTAGTATATTTGTAACGGAATTCCGTTCCTAAAGTTCACGTAAGTAACGTAATTTCATCTCTAATTTCATCTCTAATATCATTAGTAACCGAAAAAGTGAATTTAGGAACGAAAAAACCTCGTTACAAAATTGATAATTTCTTGTAGTGATTGTATCGTCTATCTAACATTACAAATATGTTTCAAAATTACAATATATTATACAAATATCATTACATTTATATCATGCAATACTAATAAGGTTAGTTTAATCTTTTTATTTTTATTTCTACTACATCTCAATATAATACTAAAATTTCTAAAACTTCATACAAAAAGTAAATAAATAGATGGATATGGGAGGAACTGAGTATGTTACTAAACTAGCTTACAATATTTAGATAATAATATTCTTTCCGATCTCATTCAAAATATATTTTTTACTATTTTTGTTTGTTTTATTTCAAAATATTTATTTTTTATTTTAGAAAAAGTAATTATACACTTATACCAAAATACCTATTGTTTTTACCTAAATTATAAATATACTATTACACATACAATTATTTTATACATAAAGTCAAAGGGAAAAAATATTGAATTTTTTTACAAACTTCTACTGACCAATAAAATATTATTCCTTTATCTCACTTAATTTGTCTCATCTTTCTATTTCCGTTCGTCCCATATAATTTGTCATTTTGTTTTTTGGAAATATAATTATACATTTTAATCACATTTTAAATTTTATAATTTATAATTTTTTTATTTTAATTAAAATAATTTTAATCTTAATGTATAATTTTTTTTATTAAAATCATAATTATTTTCATTTGTAATTACTTACTGATTATACAAAACCTAAGACTCCGTGCTTAAGTTAAATAGGACAATTTACCTATAAAACCCTAAAGGACCATTTAATAAGGAACAGATGGAATATATATTTTTCTTTGGGTTATTTAAAATTATGGCATATGTTTATTTCATTTATAGTTAAATTTTAACAAATAGTAATATTTTTTTTAATCTTCATATACAGTTGCTTGAACTATACACCCTCAACAACTATAATATTTAGGTAGCAACGTGTATAAATACATAAAACACTTATAATATTCATTATCATATGTTGATAAAATAATTTAGAAAATATAAATTACACTATATACATAAAGCCATATAATGTTAATATTTAGTCAATAATACATGTATTATATATATATATATATATATGTAGTACATTGTGTTCCTTAAAAAATGACCTAAGGGACTAATTAATAATTATGGAGCTATTTATACATATATAATATGCTGTAATTATACTTTTTTTAAAAAGAAAAAAAAATATATATGAATATATATTTTATTGTCTTGTAAAAATATGCACCAAGTAAAATTAAAATTTTTATTAATTAATAAGGTAAGTTTTAATTAAAATAGAATGATCAGTGACAATAATGTAAAGAAATAGAAACATAGTGGATAATAGTGTGATATTATTATATGATTAACCAATAGAAATATTAATTACTTATACCGCTAACCACTATTTTATATTTTGTATTATATTAGATACTGTGTATAATATATATATATATATAGATGTGTGTGCGTGAGTGCGTATATATATATACATATATGTATGTAGTATGTAGGCTAATGTATGTATGTATATATAAATTTATGTATGTATGATATTGTTGACGAGAGATATATAAGGAGAACGAAGGGGTTGTTGATTTGGTGGAGTAAATGAAAATGTATTTATCTGATTTCATTCACGGATATATTCATAAGCAAATAAACTCCAACACAAAAAAAATAAAAAGTATATATATGGATTACGTAGCACCTTCGTGGGTGGGTGCTACGTGTATAATAGATAAAGATTAAAAGAATATTTGTATATTTTTTTATATATGAGATACTATAGCTTTTAAGACAGATAAAATATAAAATCTAATTTTATCTAAAAATTAAGTTAAATACCCAGTTATATCACATACATATATTTGTTTTTTCATTTAACTGTTAAAAAAATAACATTAAAAAAAAAAGACTTACAAAATATATTTAAATACATTCATAATATCGCTTATAATTTTAATTCTTGAGATAAACCTATGTTAATATAATTTTGTATTCATCTACTGTTACTTTTTTAGTCCCAGCTATTGTGTCATTATTTCTATAATAAATAATTAAGAATATATTATTAAAATTAATTAGAATATAATATATATAATTATAAATTCAAATTCAAATAACTAATTAATCTACTAAAAATTTAAAAATATTATAAATTATAAAACTTAAAATATAATTAAAATATATAATATTTTTCACAAAAAAAATGACAAGTGAAATCGGATGAAAGTAAAAAATGTTATTCCCTTCGTCCTATGTAATTTGGGCGTGTTACGGTAGATACAGAAATTTAGGTAAAATATGATTAGTAAGTAATTAAAAAATATTTTCACCGTCTCACGAAATTAGTTCACTTTTCCTTTTTAGTCGTCCCACGAAATTAGTTCACTTTCCTATTATAGTAATAATTAATAACTAATACTTCTAATTAAAAAAATTTAACTATATTTTATGAACTTACTAATATCTTTATTTTTATTATTTGTTAATTGTAAATTTAGAAGTTGGGCTAAAATTTTGAATAATAAAAATAATAAATATTTAATATTATATAAATAAATATTCATTTAATTTTAAAATTAAATTTTAATGTAATATATAATAAAAATTTGATGTTTGATTTGGAAATTTATAGTTGAAAAATTAATTAAAAATGAGATTTGATTAGAACTTATTTATAAAGCAAAATTATAAACTTATTTTAAATTTCGGTATTTGACGTAAAATATTATATTCTAATATCGTATATACAATTCAGTTAGAGATAGTTTGAGATAGTATATCGAAAATATCGAAGTATATTGTATACCGTACCAAAATTTTTAATTTATTAAAAAAAGATATCGATATTGTATCAAATAATCAGTATATACAAATATACCATTTTTCTAATTATCTATATACATTGAAAATATCTTATTATATACGTTATCATACAAAAAAAGTCATATTGTATCGAAATTTTGAAATATTTTCGGTATTTTTTTTACGAGTATGCATGTTATTTCCGTAATTCCGTATTTTTTATCCACAAATTCGGTATACCAAAATATTTGTACGGTACGGTAAAATATCATACCAATAATTTTGTACCGTACGTATGCGATGTGGTATTAAATTTGGTATATCACAAGGAACTATCTCTAACAACAACCAAATTCGAAAAATTTCTATGTATTGTTTATATAATTTTTTTTATTACATTTTTTATTGTATAACTTACATTTAAGTTATTAAAATTATAAGTATTTTTTTTTATCTAAATGCATGTATTGATTTACAATAAATACAATTATTATTATTACTTTAAATAATATCAGTAAATAAAAAATTTAATATTTAAAAATTAAAATAAAAAATATTTTAACTTTTATTTTAATATTTTATCAAATAAAAAATATTTAATAAAAAATTTTATTACATCCATTAATCAAACTAATTAACTATCTAACACAATATTTCTTAAACTGCATGCCCTAAAGAAACTGAACTAATTTCACGGGACGGAGGGTGTATATTAGTAAAATAATGATTATATATTATAAATAATTATAAATTAAGATTAAGATAACTAAGTAGTTTAATTAAGATTAAGAAAATTACTCCCCGGTCTCAATATAATAGTCTTGTTTACCATTTTTGTCCGTACCAAAACAATAGTTTTATTTTCATAAATAATCATATCACCATAAAACTACCCCTACTTTTTCATTTTTATTACACAATTGTTACTACTTTTTACACTAATACAACTCACAAGGATAAAAGAGTCTTTTATCCATATTTTTTATCCACTACTGATATAATATCAATATTCCTTAAATCTCGTGTCCAACCCGGTTAAGACTATATTTATGGGACGAAGGGAGTATAAAATTTAAAATGTGATTAAAGTGTATAATTATATTTTTTAAAAAAAAAAAACAAATTATGTAAAAATGAGACAAATAAAAATAAAAAAATATGAACAAATTATACGAAAATGTGTACATTATAACATAATAAAGGCGAAACAATAACATAGGAAAGGACAAAGTACATATTTAAAAAGAAGAGGGAAATGTGCAGTGAGTTTCAAATCACGTAGGAAAGGCAAAATAATAGCAACATAAGAAAGGACAGAGAGTACATAAAGGAAAAAAAGACCCTCCATTCTGATTAGTTGCACTTGCACAGGTCTTCAATGGAGTTAGGTGGTGCGTTGGGTGAGCTCCATCATCAACTAAATTGTACTCCACCAAATTTATATTGAATGGAGGCATTTTGAAGTTTTGAAGAAATTAAAAAAAAATAATACTATCTTCGTCTCAAAAGTATAGTCTCATTGTATTAGACATGAGATTTAAAGAATATTAATATTATATTAGTAGTTAGTAAAAAAATAAAGATAAATAACTGTTATTACTAATCCAAGATCCAATAGACTATATTTTCTCGAAATCAAATCAACATCGAAGAAAACTTAAAGAAAACTTCGATTTATTACGGAAGCAACAGTTCGGACTCAGTTTACCCTAATATCAAACTAACAGACATCAAACACACATCCAAAACCCAATCACAAACGACACGCCACGGAAACGCAACAAACACGCTAAACCGAAACCCAATCTAAGGAAACATTGCCGAAATTAAGCCTAAACCCACATCGCAGACAAGTTACACCGCGAACAACAATAAGACATAAATCGAGCAAACCAAACCGTAGAAACTCCAAGGGGGATGACGCGCATTGTAGGGGAAGAAGGACCTCCTAATTCGCCGGACAAATTCATCAGAGAAAACACGAAGAGATCGATCGGAACGCATCAACGCTAGGGCTTGAGAGAATCGCGAATCGAAGATGATCTATTTTGTTCTGTATCGAATGCTATTGAAACCGGTTCAAGGACCCAGTAATATATATAGAGAGAGCCAACCGGTTCAGCGCAGTTCAAACCAGACCGGTTCAAACAGGTCCAGATCCAGGCAGCCTATGATCCGACGGGTCTCTCAAAGATTCGGGTCGGGTAGCAGGTTGCCATATCCAGGCTTCAATTTGGGCGGGTCGGTTGTGTGCATTCTAGGCCTCAAGAATCACTGGCCAAAATATATAACAAATCTCCAGCTTATCTGTTCAAAATTTGATGAATGCATGAAATCTTTAGAATTTAATAGAAGTAATTTTGACCATTGTTTGTATTTTAAAATAGCATGTAAGCATCCATATTCTTGTTGTTATATGTTGATGATATATTGATTATGAGTCATAGTTTGGAAACTATTAATCATGTGAAGGACTGTTTAAGCAAGAAACTTGATATGAAATGCTTAGGGGATGCGAAAGTAATTCTTGGCATGAATATACTTGGAAATAGAAAAGATAATATTCTGTTTTTAAATCAGTCTTCATACATTAAGAAAGTTTTGAACACATTTTGCATGACTGATGCTAAACCCTCTTCTGTCCCCCTCGCTTCTAATTTCATTTTATCAAAAGATCGATGCCCAAAATCTGAAAAAAATGTGAAATACATGATGAATGTTCCTTATACTAGTGTTATAAGTTCTATTATGTACTTGATGGTGTGCACTATGCCTGATTTAGCGTATTCTATTAGTTGTTTGAGTAAAAATATGACTAATCTTGGTGTGGAATATTGGAATGCTTTAAAATGTGTGTTTAAATACTTCGTTGATACTATTGATGTTGGTTTAGTATTTGGTAAACACATTAGTGAGATAAAAAACTAAATGGCTATGTGAATTCCAATTATGCGAATGATAGGGATTCTAGGAAGTCAACTACATTTTATATCTATATTTTGTGTGGTTCTTGTGTTAGTTGGAAATCCCAACTGCAGCATATAGTTGCTCTTTCTACTACATAACTTGAATATGTGGCCATAACTGAAACTTTAAGGGGAGGTATGTTGTTAAAAGGTTTGTTAAATGAAATAGGCTACTTGAAAAAAGAAGTAACAATTTTTTCAGATAGTCAATCCGGAATTCAGCTTTGTAAAAACCCAATTTTTCATGATCGAACCAAATATATAGATGTTAGGTTTCATTTTATTCGTGATATAGTGTCTAAGGGTTTTTTAAAACTAGAAAAAATACCTTATAAATATAATCCTCCGGACATGGGAACTAAAGTTTTGTCAATAACAAAATTCAATTTGTGTAAGAAAACAGTGTATATAAATACTTTTGATTAGGAGAATCTTTGAAACTTAAAAACCTGTATCTTTTGTTTAATCATTCTGTTTTCTGCTTGTTGTATCTGTTTATGTAGCTATTTTTGTGGTTGTTTGTTTAGTTGTTAAAATTTGTGAATATTAACCGTAATAATAAGTCCGCATGTTAAAAGACTGAAGTTGTTGGAGCTCGGACAGTGATGACACCCTTTAAAGCACTATCTCCAATGCCCAAAAAGGTGGAGATTTGTGTTGTTTTGTGCAAAATACATTTCAACCCGACCCAAGTCTTCGAAACCCGGAATCTGTACCCGCGATTCGACCCAATATAGTGATGAATCTGGCTTATGGTTTTGTTTGGATCTGGACCGCCCAGAACCGGTTTTGGAGTCTTTATATATATGTATGTTTCCCCGGTTCATGGGGTGAGTATGGAAAATTCATTCTTTCATTCTTCACATCGCAATACTTTCTGAAACCCTAACCTCCCCGACGCATCGCGATCGATCTGTGCTTGATCTTTCCGGCGAGTTTGGCCATCGAAGCTTGAGATTCGTCTACCGCGGTTGTGATTCAGCCTATTCTAAGGCTGTTCTTCGATTTGATTTTTCGATTATGCCTTTATATACTGTTCGTGGTGTTATTTGGTTGTCCGTGATGATTTAGGCTTAGAATCTTAAGATTTCTTTCGGTTGGGGTTTTATTCGCGCTGATTGTGCGTTTCCGTGGATGTCGATAGGGTTTGGGTCGGGGTTGTGTGTATATGTTGCTACACAGTTAGAATGTTGGATAACCTGAGTCTGAACTCCTTCGATTTCGAAATATATAAAAGATTCATTGTTTTTTGTTTCGTATATGTTCGATTAATTGTAAACTACAAGTATTAGGTCCTATATTACATTTACAATGACGTTTTTGCCCTTGTGAGTATATTAGTGTAAAAAGTAGTGGCAATTGTGAAATAATAATAAAAAGTAGGGATAGCTTTATGGTGATATGGTTATTTATGAAAATGAGACTATTGTTTTGGGACGGACAAAAATGCTAAACAAGATTATTGTATTGGGATGGAAGAGTAGTATTTTATTAGTTAATGGAATTATGTAATAATTTTTGATATCTTTGTCATTTAATTTTTTATATAAAGTAATTGTATGTATAATATTATATTTGTAATTTAAATAAAAACTAATGATATTTTAATATTAGTGTAAAATTATTTTTTCTAAAATAAAAATAAATATTTTGAAGTGGGACAGATGAAATTAGTAAAAAAGATTTTTTTTTTTTTTTTGGTTGTTGGTCAACATATTTAAATATGTATTTTGTATGTGTAGCAAATAATTTTTATAGAAAGATAATCAATAATGGTCTTAATATAAATAAAATGTATCAACTTTAGTTTTAATATAAAAATTATATCAATTTTGGTCATACGACCATGTACAATTATACACTTAAATTTTGTCACACGGTCATGTTTCTTTTTATTTTGATCTAAAAGATTTTTTATTATATTTTTTGAAAAAAAATATATATTAAATTATAAATAGTTGATATAGTTAAAAATTAAATTGTATCAATTTGATAATGTTAAGTCCAGTTCATTCGTGATTGAAATATATATTAAAATTTTAAATTAAAATAGAAAAAAAAAAAAAACATGACCATGTGTTATCTACTAGGTCACACAACCGTGCTTAATTTTACACGGCCATGTACATTCTTACATTGTACTGTGATGACGTTATAACATGGCCGTGTGTGTCAGTGAACACGTACGTGTACATCCGAACTAAACTTCAATATTTCTATGATCAAACACGGTCATGTGTCTTTTTATTTTGATATAAAAATTCAATATATATTTCAATCACGGTCGAATTGGAATTCAACATTTTGAAATTAAACATTCTCAAATTGGTACAATTTTATTTTTAACTCTATTAACTATTCTAAATTTCATACAATTTTTTATAAAAAAAATATATAATCATAAAAATAAAATTTTAGATTAAAGCAAAAAGAAATACGGTTGTGTACAATTAAATATGACTATATGACAACATGTGCATGTATAATTGTACATAATCATGTGACAACATAATTGTGTATAATTATACACGATCATGTTGTATCTAGATCAGGTTCTCAATCAATCTCGTTATGACCAAATCAATAATATACTTATTTAAAAATAAGTCACAATTACTTATATATTCAAAAAAAAAAAAAAAATTATTATCTCACTAACTCATTTATATACTTGCAAGACAATCATATTTGCTATCATAAATAACAAATATAATATTATATTCATTAAATTGTTTACAAGATAAGAGTACATAAAATTATATACTCTCTTCGTCCCAAAACTATAATCTGAGTTGTGTTTGCAAGGGATTTAAGAAATATTAATATTATATTGGTAGTGGATAAAAAGTAAGGATAAAAGATTTTTTTGCCGCTGTGAGTGTATTAGTGTAAAAAGTAGTGGCAATTGTGTAATAATAATGAAAAACTAAGGGTAATTTTATAGTGATATGATTACTTATGAAAAATAAGATAATTATTTTGGGACGAACAAAAATAGTAAACAAGACTATTGTATTGGAACAGAGGGAGTAAATAGCTATCATATGAGTATTTACTTTTTTAACATATATTCGTTTGATAATATTTAAGTCATTTTATAGGAGTACAAACACTAGAAAAATAATACTCCCTCCGTCTTATATCTATATATTCATTTATTTTTTGCAAGGAATTTTAGAAATATTAGTATTATATTAAAATAAAGTAGAAATAAAGGTAAAAAGACTAAATTAACTATATTAGTATTGTATGATATAAAGTTAATGGTATTTATGTAATATATTGTAAATTGGAATGAAATTTGTAATGTTAGGTAGACAGTAAAATTACTAAAAAAGGAAATAAATATTTTGTTATGAACGAATCAAAATGAATAAATTGATAGATTGTTAAGGGACGGATAGAGTAATTTGTTAATATAAAAATACATTAATAAAATATAAATTGAGGGTAATAATACCAAGTCAGTTGTTATTATTATATATATTGAGATAGGGATAATAAAATTATTAAAAGATAAAAAAAAACAAAAAATTGAGAAAGAATATTTTAAATTTTTTGAAAAATTATATTTACTCTGTTATTTAAATTTTATTATTATTTTTTATTTTGAATTGTTATTATAAAAATATTCTTATTTTTTTATTTAGTAGAATGTCATACTACTTATATATATATATATATATCTTTTATTATAATAGACAAAAATAACATAAAATAAGTAACAAAAAAATACACGTATTAAAAACGAGGGAGAATATTATTTTTCACATAAAAATTATAATATACTACCTCTATTATTAAAAAAATACTCTCTCCGTACACAATGTTTACATTTACTTTAGCGCAATATTTAAGAAATAATACTATTTTAATTATAGTAAGCAGTTAAAAGTAGTGTAACGACATTTTTGTCTTTACTTTTTTGTGTAAAAGTAATGATGTGACGTAAAATAAGGATATTTGTGGAAAAAAATTAGAGTATTTAATGAAATGTTAACTTTGTAATTGGACGTCCCAAAATAAAAATATATAAACATTGTAAGTGGACGGAGGTAGTATCTAACTTCTTTTATTTGTTTGTCATAAAATAATAAATATTTTTTTAACAAAAAAAATCGTATTACTTTTTACCATTTTAAACTATTTTTTAAAAATTTTCTTATTGTAAATGATAAAAAAATATACATCACCTTAAAATATATAGCCAAAGTATATAGATTTATTTTTACACCACATAAAAAGTAGTAATAATTACTATTAAAATAAATAAAACAGACTTTGATAATAATAATAATAATAATAATAATATCTCTTTGTTTGATGATTTAAATTTTAAATTTGAATTTTTTTTTTAATTTTAAATTTATATAATTATTTGATATAATATATATATTAATATAATATTTAAAAATAATAATTTTTTTTAGATTTAACTTAACATTTAAATTGATTTAATTTAATATTTATTTTAAAAAAGTGAATAATAAAAATCTACAAAAATCTCCAACTAACACACCCCAAAACAAAAAAAAAAAAAAACAAGTTGGGTGGTATTGTTAGGTGAATAATGTGCGGGTCACAAATTGTAGACGTGGAAGCAACAAAAAATAGATAAACATAGGAGAAGTCGAATCGGAAGTCCTACCTCAAAGACACGTGTCCAACAAACAAGTTGTTCAAAGAATTTCTCCAATCTATATTCAAACTTTGGTGTGTTTAATTGATGTATTTTTTATATTTTTTTGTCGGTCAAATTTATATTTATTTATTTATTTTTTAATTTACAAATGAAATGGGCCTAAATTTAGCTGGCTACAAAGGAAACGAGTACATGGGTCTACAAAGAAAATAAATATAAATGTGTCAGATAGTGACAACAGCTCTGTTTATCTGGGGGAGTTTGAATTTTGAGTTGGGATTTGAATAGTAAAAATTTTGAATTTGAATAGTTGTTGTTGAGGTGTAAATCCGAGTTCCACATCGAAAGTTGTGAAAAAAATTTCATACCTTATAAGTCTCAAGTGAACTCCACTAGTACGAGGCCTTTTGGAAGATATCCAAAAACAAATCCGTACGGGCTCAGCCAAAAGCAAACAATATCATACTAGTGTTGAGTTGACCCAGTCCCAACAATAGTATCATAGCCCGGTTAGATGGTGAAGTGGATTGGGTGGCATTGGACATTGGTTGTGGTGGTGGGTTTGCCCTCGTGACCTGCCGATGTGCCTTGTATCAAAAGTCTCCTGGCGGTACAAGGTGGGCAGGGAAGGTCCTTGGTTTGATGAGAGGATTGTTGGAGTGCAAACCTAAGTCCCACATCAGAAGTTGTGATGAAAAAAACACATCTTATAAATTTCAAGTGAACTCCACTAGTATGAGGTCTTTTGGTCCCACATCGGAAGTTGTGAAGAAATCCAAAAACAAATCCGTGCGGGCTCAGCCCAAATCCAAATCCAATCCCCCAAACAAACACACTCTAAGTATATATTTGACGGTCTACAATTATGTATATATATTATACTCCATTCGTTCCACATATAATGTCTAATTTTTTCATTTTCGTTCGTCCCGCATATTATGTCACTCTCATTTTTTTAAAAAGAAATTATATATTTTAATTACATTTTAATTTTTTTAATTTTTATTAAACTAATTAGTTATCTTTAACTTTAATATATAATTATTTCTATTATATTGTAATTATTTTTACTAATATATTTTTAATTATTTACTAATTATACTCCTTTTAAATTCATTTTTATACAATAACTGATATAATACCTGGGACGGGAGGAGTACTTTTTTTTAATAATATTCATCGAAAATTTTGTTGGAAAAAAAAAATAATAACTAATAAAATATTATTATTATTTTTTAATTTACTAAAAAAATAAATAAGTATATTGAATTGTGACGGTAGAAATATTTTTTTATTATAAATATATTTTTTTCAAAAAAATTAATATATTATAAACACTCATTATTTTTATATTATTTATACACTTAATTATATCTTACATAAATTTTTTTAAAACAATCTCACTAAACAAACACACTAAAAATGCTAACATATATAAAGTATATATATATATATGTTTGTTTGGTCGTAATTTGAAATTAATTTGAAATAAAATCTTAGATTTGAAATTTTGTTTAAATAGTATTTCTATATAATGTTTTGTAAAAAAAAAAATAGTAGTATATTTTTTATTGAAATTTATTTTTGGTAAATAATATTAATTTTAATTTAAAATATTAAAAAAAAACTTATTTTTAATAAAAAAAAATACTAATGTTTTTCATTCATAAAATAGATATATATATATATATAAAACATTTCTTTTCCATAACATTACAATTTTTCAATTTTCTTTTTTCTTTTTATAGCTAAAAATAAAATTCTCATAGCACATTCTAAGTAGTCTATTATCTCTCTATATATCTCGTTTTCACATATAAATTTTATTGAAGGGATATTTTTTAGAACCACATTTATTTGTTAGGACACGTCACTTTATTGATAAGTGTCATTCATTTGCAATATATATATATGTTACGTACGAAATTTAGAATTAGGTTAAAAGTCCAAGGTAAAAAGAAGAATGGGTCTGGCAATAGGGTTGATTGAACTGGCTAAAGGACACTGTGAGGAAATCAAGGAAAATAGATTTATTTCTAAGGAAAATACAAGACGGAAGGTCCTCAAGACGGAAGGTCCTCAGGGCGGAAAGACCTCAGGTCGGAAGGATCTCAGGTCGGTAGGTCCTCAAGACGGAAAGACCTCAGGTCGGAAGGTCTTCAGGTCGGGAGGTCCTCAAGACGGAAAGACCTCAGGTCGGAAGGTCTTCAGGTCGGGAGGTCCTCAAGACGGAAAGTCATCAGGACGGAAGGTCTTCAGGTCGGTAGGTCCTCAAGACGGAAAGACCTCAGGTCGGAAGGTCTTCAGGTCGGGAGGTCCTCAAGACGAAAAGTCATCAGGACGGAAGGTCTTCAGGTCGGTAGGTCCTCAAGACGGAAAGTCATCAGGACGGGAAGTCCGCAGGTCGGGAGGCTTTCAGGTCGGGAAAAGGAAGAAAGTTAAGATCTCAAGAATTGATCCAAATCCAGACCGAAGTCGGGCAAACGCGGAGGTCTGTTAAGAGGAAGGTCGGGCAAGGAAGAGGTACGGACAGATGCGGAGGTCTTCGGTCGAAGACGGAGGGCGGCTGATGCGGAGGTCGGCCCAAGTGAGGTCGGGCGAAGAAGCAGGTCGGGCGAAGGACGAAGTCGGGCCAAAAGAGCGGAAGGTCTGTGGTCGGCTCAAAGAGTGAAATATAAGGATAATTTTGGTCTGCTGAGGACACGTGTCAGCATGAAAAGGGTTGGAAGACGGTTGGGAAGGAGACGTTGTAACCGTTCGGGTGACGGTTTTCAGTACGGTTTCCCAGAGAATATTTAAAGGTTTGAATCATCATTTGGCAAGGTATCTTCAATCAACTTCAACAAAGCAAAGTCAGATTTGGGGATCACCACTTTAAATTTCAGTCTTTTATTTTCCAGTTTATTTTCTGTACTACAGTGTTTAGAGATTCCTAATCTCAGGCACTAATTAATCAAGTTTAAGGATATTTTCTATATCTTTGAATTTTACTTTATTTTTGTTGAAAAATTACATCAACAAATTGGCGACCACAGTGGGAGCAAGACAAAATTGATCATTCCAATTCCGGCGATAATTTCATACGTCTTAGATCCGGCCGAATCATCGGAAGGGTTATGGCAGGTTCACAACCGCAATCATCTTCGGCACCGGTGGGAGAATCCGTTCCACCACCTATTGTGCCAACTGCCGGGGAAATCCCACAACCACCAGTTGAATGGTGGTCTTTTGTTCAACAAATGTTGCGTGAGCAACAAACGAACATGTTGCGTGAGCAACAGAATCTGATGCAGAACATGATAGATCAAGCACTGTCAAGGGTTAGTCTTCAACCCACTCAAACTCCACCAGGAATATCACCATCCAGACCACAGGCAAATTTCGCAGGGCCATCATTCGTGGATAGTACATTTCCAAGTGCCACAAATCCCAACCGAATGGATAGGGGAAAGTCTCCTCTGACTTTTCCCAATACTGTTCCACTGGGACCAAGGGTTACCAATCCGCAGACGAATAATACAAGGGAGGATAGGCCTGAAGGATATATACATGATCCTATTCATATTCCTGTGCAGGATCCGTTCCATGTTCCTGATCATCAACGCTTTCATGTAGATCCTGATGAGCTTGCACATATATTAAGGGATCAGTATGGATTAACTCCTCAGATGGCTAACCGCCCTGCATATCAGAGACCTTTCCCAGAAAGGATCATTAATGAACACCCTCTCCCAAGGAATTTTCGACCACCCGACTTTCATGCATTCTCAGGGGAGGACGGATCTTCCACCATAGAACATGTTGGTCGGTTCACAGCACAATTAGGAGAAGTTGGCAATAACCCTTTCTATAAGTTACAGCTGTTTGGGTTATCTCTTACTAGAACGGCGTTTTCATGGTTTTTAAGTCTGCCTCCTGGACAAATTCAGACTTGGGAAGGACTGGAGATGGCATTTCACGCTAGATTCTTCAATCCTTTACCAGTTGTTTCTTTAACTGATCTTCTAGAATTGAGACAGTTTCCAGAAGAATCTGCTTCACAGTTTATAGAAAGGGTGCGGTTGATGAAGGGACGATGTCCTACGGTAATCAGTGAGAAAGAGATGACCAATTTAGTGGTCCGGAATATGCATACTCGTTTAAGAAAGGCACTCACTGCCCTGGATGTTGAGGATTTGGCAAGTCTTGCATCCAAGGCAGGACGTCTAGAGTCTTTGTTCAGAGAGGAAGATCAGCATAACAGGCGTAATAGAGGCCAACATATGGCGAGTATGGGAACAGAAACATGTGACTTTGATTTTAATCAGTCAGAAGAGATGGCAGCCGAAATCCTTTCTGGAAAACCGTATGTATGTCCTAAATTGAAGCCAGTACCAGGATCTGAAGGAAAGGAGCAACCGACCTTTGATAGTTCGAAAGCTGATGAAATCTTTGATATCCTACTGACTGATGGGCAGATCCGTATTCCAAAGGGGCAAAGACTTGCCACTAAAGAAGAAATTCAAAGGGAGACCATATTGTAAGTGGCATAATTCTTTCACACACACTACAAGTCAGTGTACTCATTTTAGGAAGGAAATTCAAAAGGCCATCAAGACAGGTCGGCTCAAATACATCACTCTAGGTGTAGACCAGCAACCGTTTCCGAATGTAACAACGGCAATGGTTGACATCCAACCAAGTTCGGAAACAAGGAAAAGTTCGGCCAACGATGGACAAAAAGGGGAACGAACCCAGCCAAGCCCCGAAACAAAAAAAGGAAGTCGGCCAAACAGCAGCCGACCGGAAGAACGACTCAAAGTTTGTGAGAAGCCAGTTGCTGAAAAGTGGGACCATCCAGATGGTTCTTTTAATGTGGAGGTGAAAGAAAAGGTTTTGGTACGTGATCACCCGACCAGAAAAACAGGGTCGGTCGGGAGCAATTGGGCTCGAAACAAAAAGCCTTTACCAGTTGATATAGATCCTCGGTTCCCAGGTATGAATCGTGCACAGATTCGCAATGCCAAACGCAGGTATGCTGCAAAGTATGGGAAACGAGTTCCTATAGCAAAACGACTAACCGACGAACAAAAAGCAGCCGACCACTTGGCAGGAGATCAGTCTATTAGAGTCTTTACAGAACAAACGACTAACGAGCAAGGAGCAGCCACTCAATCTCCAAAAGGTCGGTCCAGTCGGGTCTGTTCAGGAAAGCAACCGAACGTCGGATTAGGCGCTTCCGACTATGCCAAAGGAAGTTCGTCGGGACTGGGGAAAGGTAAAGGGATGGCAGATGAAATAATTAAAGGTTTTAGATGCCAACATTGTGAACGAATCAACATCAATCCATCTCTTGAGGAATTCCGTATTGAATCTTTGACGGTTCAATCTCAATCTCGGGATAAGACAAAGGAAGAAGTAGTAACTACAGAGGAAAGTTCAAGATCTGTTAAATCTCGTCTGGGACCACGAATCCCTTGTCGAATGACAGAGATTAATCAGATGAGTGATGAACCGATGTGGGCGAGTCTGGTAGATGAAACTATGGACGAACCTTTATGGGCATTCTTGGCAGATGGTGAATTAGAGGGGACAGAGGGGGCAAAGACCTCAGATTCCGATCCTCAGTCGGAAACACCTTCGATTGTGTTTCCTCCTATTCCAGAGGGTGCGATCTCTCATTTGAAACCTCTGTATGTTAATGCTCACATTTGTGGGAAACCAATCACAAAGGTTTTCGTGGATAATGGAGCAGTCTTTAATGTTATGCCATTGAAGACTCTCAAGAAGCTAGGGAAAGGAATTCAATCTGTCTCCTGTGGAATTCGAAATGACAAGTTTTACAGGGCAGCCGACTAAGCCTGAAGGCATGATGGTTGCCACGATCGAGGTCGGGCCAAAGAAGATCTCCACTGTTTTCTTCATTGTGGACGCAGATACTACATACTCTCTCTTGCTGGGAAGAGATTGGATTCATGCCTCTCAATGTGTGCCATCAACCTTGCACCAACAATTAATGTTCTGGGAAGGAAATCAGGTCTTCAAAATGGAAGCGAATGACAACCCATTCGATGTATCAGAACAAGTTGAAGAGTCAGTGTTTTATTCCAGTCCTTTGGCTCCGATGTCTCAATTGTATATGGCCAGGGAATACCCAAACAAGGGTTATAAAGTCACTGGCCAGAACTCGATGTTCTATTAAAAGAACACCTTTATTGTATGGCTCATGATAAAGCCACACCCATTCCCATATAATTTGTTTGTAATGGAAGATACAAGCTTAGAAGTATGTAGTTCTCTTATTAATAAGTTCTATTTAAAGCAGTTATTACATAAAGCAGAAAATAGTAAAGAGATTCTGGATGTTCACCTCCAAGAAGATGAACAATTTCGTTGGCCCGATTTATTAGAAAAAACAGAACCAACAGCTTCATCACAAGACCCATTATTGGAGTTTAATTTAGGAACCGAATTGGTTCCAAAAGTGATCAGGTTAAGTGGTTATTTGTCTAAAGAGCAACAAACAATGATGCTCGAAGTTATTAGAAACAACATTGATTGTTTAGCATGGGATTATTCAGAGATGCCTGGTTTGACAAGAAGTCTAATAGAGCATCGATTGCCTATCAAAGAAGGTTGTAAACCTTACAAACAACCTCCAAGGCGAATGAGCCCGGATCTGATGCCTCAAATCAAGGAAGAAATCCAAAAACTTCTCAAAGTGGGTTTCATTCAACCTTGCCGTTATGCGGAGTGGCTGGCTATATTGTGCCAGTGGTCAAGAAAAATGGTAAGATTAGGATATGCATCGATTTCAGGGATTTGAATCTAGCTACCCCTAAGGATGAATATGTGATGCCTATGGCCGACATGTTGATAGATGCAGCAGCAGGGCATAAAATCCTTAGTCTGATGGATGGTTATGCAGGCTATAACCAAATATTTCTGGCAGAAGAAGACATTCCTAATACAGCATTCAGATGCCCAGGGGCTTTAGGTATTTATGAATGGACAGTCATGCCATTCGGGTTAAAGAATGCAGGGGCAACTTATCAAAGAGCCATGAATTCAATCTTTCATGATTTAATTGGCAGATCTATGGAAGTTTATATTGATGATGTTATTGTTAAATCTGCCAGTTTTGACGAACATTTGAGAAATCTTGAAGAGGCATTCGAAAGAATGAAGAAGTACAAGTTGAAGATGAATCCAACCAAATGTGCTTTTGGAATATCAGCCGGGAGTTTTTTAGGATTTTTAGTTCATGAGAGAGGGATTGAAATTGATGCCAATAAGGCTAAAGCCATTCTTGATAGTCGGCCACCCAAGACGGTTAAAGAAATCCAAAGTCTTTTGGGTAAGGTGAACTATTTGAGGCGTTTCATTTCTAATGCTGCTGGCAAGGTCAGACCCATTACTAAATTGTTGAAAGCTGGGAAAAATGCTTTTGAATGGGGTCCCGATCAACAGACGGCTTTAGATGCTATCAAGCAGGCATTGGTTCACCCTCCAGTCTTGATGCCTCCTAAACAAGGTCGGCCACTCAAACTTTATTTGGCAAATACATATGAAGTGGTTAGCTGTTTATTGGCACAGGATGGTGATGACGGGAAGGAAAGGGCAATCTACTATCTCAGTAAAACCCTTACAGGACCAGAACTGAATTACACTATGCCAGAAAAAATGTGTTATTCATTGGTCTTTGCTTGTACTAAACTCGAGCATTATTTGCTGCCCAGAAGAATTGAAGTCATATCTAAGGTGGATCTCATCAAATTGATTTTACAGAGACCTACTATGAAGGGCAGACTCATGAAGTGGGCCATCAAATTGGCTCCTTTTGATCTTCAACATTCCCCTTTGAGGGCAGTCAAGGGACAAGCAGTAGCCGACTTCTTAGCAGAATTTTCACAAGTCGGGTATTCTCTTTGTGATAGCGTCCGACCACTTGGTCGTTCATCATATTTGAATAATCTACAGGTCGGATGTGTACCTTATATAAGTACCAGAACATGGTTGATGTTCTTTGATGGTTCTACCTCTGGAAACAAATCAGGGGCAGGGGTCTTTTTGCAAGGTCCTGACGGTCAAAAGATCAACTTACAACTACGATTGGAAGCCATGACCCATAATTCGGCAGAGTATGAAGCTTTAATTTTGGGTTTGGAGGCTTTAATAGCCAGGAAGGTCCAGTCTGTAATCATAAGAGGGGATTCTCAACTAGTAATCAACCAGGTAAACAATCAATATGTTTGCAATTACCCTCATCTTCGCAGATACAGGGACATTGTGGGTCGGTTACTGACGAAAATCTCAGAAGTAATAATTGAGTTCATTCCGAGGAAAGAAAACCAACGTGCTGATGAGTTGGCTCAAAGGGCCTGTAAAGGAATTCTGGAGGATATGTGGTCAGTGGTCAAGTCGGGCATAGAAGAAAAGACAGACCCAATATGTGACCGAATGGTCGGGCAGGGGACTGTCGGACAGGAGCCCGACTGCGAAGTTATTGTCGGACAGGAGCCTGATTGCAAAGTTATGGTCGGGCAGGAGACTGTCGGACAGGAACCCGACTGCGAAGTTATTGTCGGACAGGAGCCTGATTGCAAAGTTATGGTCGGGCAGGAGACTGTCGGACAGGAGCCCGACTGCATAGTTACTGTCGGGCAGGAGCCCGACGGCGTGGTTATAGTCGGACACAAAGATACAAGCGAAACAGTGCCCGATTGGAGAACATAGCTTATCACGTATTTACAGAATCCAGGCGCAAGTGTTTCGATTGCGACACGATTGAAAGCTTTACGTTTTCAATTGATAAATGGAATTTTGTATAAGAGATCATTTGAAGGTTTACTTTTGAAATGTTTGGGGTCTAAAGAAGCTCTAGAGGTAATGACAGAAGTACATGGTGGGATATGTGGAGCTCATCGGGCAGGTCTGAATATGAGATGGGCCATTCATCGTTTGGGTTTTTTCTGGCCAAAGATTTTTCAAGATTGCATACAATTTGCCAAAGGCTGCCAGGAATGTCAGAAACATGGAAACTTAAACCATTTGCCGGTAACCGAATTGCAATTCTTGGCAAAACCATGGCCTTTTAAATCATGGGCTATGGATATTATTGGTAAGATACATCCTGCTTCATCGAAACATCACTGTTTCATATTGGTCGCGACTGACTACTTTACCAAATGGGTAGAAGCAGTTGCTTTGAAAAATGTGGATCAGAAAGAAGTGATAGACTTCGTTTTGAACCAAATTATTTACAGATATGGTATTCCTCAGTCTATAACAACCGACCAAGGCCTGGTTTTCACAGGGGAAAAGTTCTCTAGTTTCTTGGCAGAATTCGGGGTTCGATTACATCATTCTTCACCTTATTATCCCCAAGCCAATGGACAAGCGGAAGCAGCAAATAAGATTATTATTGGGATTATAAAGAAGATGGTTGAAGGGAACCCAAGAAAGTGGCATTTGTTATTGTCTCAGGCTTTGTGGGCACATAGGAATACCAGAAATACGGCAACAGGGTTCTCACCTTACCAACTCACGTTTGGCCAAGATGCTGTTTTACCAGCCGAAATCCGAGTGTCATCTGGCCGAACAGAATTTACTGATGGTGGTCTTACAGAAGAATACCAACAACTTATGTTGCAACAGTTAGAAGATTTGGATGTTAACCGACTCCATGCAATAGGGCGAAGTGTGAAACAGAGTGAAATCAGAACAAGGAGTTATGGAAAGAAAGTTCTTCACAGGACATTCCAAAAAGGAGACCTAGTCTGGAAGACCATTCTTCCTACATATAAGAAAACTGATCAATTGGGAAAATGGTCACCGAATTGGGAAGGACCATACATTGTTCAAAAAGATATTGGGAATGGTGCTTTCATTATTGTAAATCATGAAGGTAGAAGAGTACATGATTGTATTAATGCTAAATATCTGAAGAGGTATTATCCTGCCTTTTCAGATAACAAAACTGCCTGAAGCAAAATATTATTCTCAGAACCCATTTGTGGGGTTCGAACCTATTTAAAGGTTCAGTTCGGTTAGTCATCATGTATTTGTGAGAAATTTTCTGCCTCTGAATCAGACTTTTCATCCCAATGAGTGGATATTAGCTCTGGTTCTTCTTCAATAAGATCTTCCAAATCTGGTCGGTATCTTTCCCATTGGCCTTGCATGTCGTCTAAATCTTGATGGGTACGTGCTTGCATGTCCGTTAGGGCTTGATGTTCACGATCAACGATGGTGCGCAATCTGGAAAAGACTTTTCGTTGATTGGAAAATATATTATCCCAACCAAGATCTGGAAGTATGGTTGCTGCGTGATTTTCGATCATTTCCATGTGATGATGGAGGTCAGGGATGCGATCAAGGATGTCACGAAGAGGTTCATACCCCTCAATGATTTTTTCCATTAGGCGGATGACGCGATGAATGGTTCTTCTTCCTCGTTGGGAGAATCGGAATTTGAAGTCTAGTTGCTTGAGTATATGTAGCAGGTCTTCTGCATGGCCTCCAATAGGGTGATTACCCACGAAGAAGGGTTGAAGAACACCTTCCCAGTTACTTGATGGAACATGAGGTCGGTCATTCGCCATATTTGTTAACACTTTAAGTGTTTTGATTTTCAAATTATGCCTTGGAATGTGTTTCTTAAAATGTGAAAGACAGTGTTCTTTTAAAGAAGGAGTTGGTTTTGATTCCTACAAAGTTGGAAATAAAAGGTGATCCTTGTTTTGTGAGAGGAAGAAAAAATGGATTACTAAGTCAATTGATGTTACAGAAGGGGAAGTATTACAAAAGTGCCCCTAGAGCAGTTTTTATATTTGTCCACTTGATTTCATCCCTGGATAGCCTTCTGGTGTTGGCAGCCGTTTGATATCTTATGATGAATTGGGATCGGGCTTGGGTTTTCAGCTCTTGATCCAATTCAGCCTCATTCTTTGTATATTTCTCAAGCAGACGCTGTTCATTGATAATTTGCTTATCCAGGGTAGACTGTTCTTTCTTTAGTTCCCTCAATTCTGCCTCCTTTTTCTGAATGGCTTCATCAACTTGAGCCTTCGTGCTAAGGAGACCGCCCAGCCTTCCAGTAGTCTGCTGAAGGGATTCTCGGGTCTTGGCCAAAGAATTCTCCAGTGTTGTTTGATCGAAGTCGGGCTGGGGGGTTTCGGCTGACAGGAGTCCAATGACTAGTACTTCAGTTTTGAGCTCTGTAAGTCTTTCCATCAGCCGATGCAGAATGGGGACGGCTGGCGATTCCGTCGGAGTGTAGAAGAGAAGGCCACCAACCGTCTGAATGAGTTTGTCCAATAAGTCGGATCTCAATTATGACAGGGGATGGTTAATGGCCTCAGTGATTATAGTCTGGGCCTCCGCTGGAACTGGAACAGTCGATAGGACAGCTAAGTCCGAAGGCCCCTGTAAGTCCTACAATGTCAATAAGTATTCCAAGGGAGGTGCAAATTTATTCATATAAGATAGGTGTTACCTCTGGGCGGACTGCTGTCAGTGAGGGTGGCAGCAATGAGGTCGGTCGAGTAGGGCAGGCAGCTGGTATAATAGCAGCCGACTCGTCGGCTGCTGCGAATGGTCGCTGAGGTGCCGACCTGGGTCCCTATGGAACATGGTATATAAAACAGTTAGTGTTTTCTGAGGGAAACATTGTGGCATGGATTGGTGTAATCTTACCAAATTCACAGAAGTCTCCGAATCGGATGAAGATACTTCTTCCATTTCTGGAGGTTGGGCTGCCACAGGTGGTTCTTCTGCCTGCCACTCGATTGCTTGAGGAAGTGCCGCTGCTGGCTGGGCGGCTGCAGGTTGGGCGGCTGCTTCTAGAGCTGCTGCAGCCGGGATCTCTGGGGCACCTTCGATTTCGGGATCAGCAACATCAAGGATGTCGTTTTGAGGGTCAGCTTCGGCGAGGGCAGTTGGTCTTTCCTTCGAAATGGATGAGTCTGATGCCATGTATGGCGGGCGACCCATCTGGGAAGTAGTCCCCTCGCTGTCTGAAGAGACCCCTGCTGCTGATGCGATGGGTGAAGGTGTCTGTAAAAAATCATGGAAATGTTTGTTGTTAAATATACCAAGGCTGATCGTTAAAATCCTAAGTATTGTTGATGAGAGAACTTACTGGTTCTATAGGCACTGTTGGTAAAGATTGCCTCCTGGTCGGGTGCCTGGCCCGACCACTCCTCGGTACGGGAGGAAGAGTTTGCCTCCTTGACGGGTCCTCCGCCCGACTGCTCATTGGCAAATTGGAGTGGATTATAGGTCCGGTTGAATGGTCGGCTGGGAGTGGCGTCGGTTGCGTGGTCGGTGTCACCAAGGTCGGTTCTGGTGAATGAAATGAGTAAAATCAAAGTTATGATATAGTGAATTGGTTCACGGTGTTAAGAAACATTACCAATTCGGGGTCGGGTCCTTGCTGACGTCCTATTTGTTCCAAGGTCTGCTAGTGTTTGCTGGTCGGTCCCCGAGGTCGGGGGTGTTTGCAGCTGGGAAGCTTTCCTTTTTCGCGTTGGACCACTAGATCCGATCCCCGGGGCGGCTGTTTGGGGCTGGGTGCTAGTGTGTCTAGCCGCCCCTAGAACCAATACTTGGGGGGGAAGGAGTATGTTCAGCAACCGATCCTCATCAGGGGATATCAGGGGCCATACAACCGACCACCATTCGTTGAATGTTTCTACAGTCTCAGGGTTAGAGCGGAAAGGAATATAAGAATTGGAAATTATGTACGTGGTGAGCTGGGATATATAAGAAGGGATTGAATTAGGTAGGACTCGTCGGTCAGGGCTTTGAAAAATTATTTGCGGACACGCGACGGGTCCAGGGATACCTTGACAACAGCCGAACTGGCGCGCCAGGAATTGAGGTTCATAATTAAAGGTGTAAAAAGTTTTCTGCCCTTTTTTATCAAGTTTTTTGCTGCTAAAAAGAGACCTGGGTTTGAGGGCAACGTCCCAGGCAAAAGAATAGGTGGGATGAGGACAAGGCTCAGGAGTCGGAAGCGGATTTGGTGCTGGAAAGGGCCAGAAATGGTCGGGAGCATAACCCGCATATTTCTTATACATAGAAAATCGAGAGTTACTGCGGGTATCCGTTATAATGGCGATTATTATTGGATCGGACGATTGGAGTTTATTGCGTCCTGAGCAGAGTCGGTTGAGGGCTAATCCCAAATGTTTTTCGGATGTTGGCATAGTAGGAGGGGATCCTAAGTTAAACGCGTTGGGGGAGTAAAGACGGAACCAAAGTTCTAAAAACCAAAAAGGACCCGACGCGGCAGTGTCTAATTTTCTATTATCATTATCTGTTAAGCGAAGGCTAACCCTGGTGAGTCCTTCAAACAGATTGGCTAAAAACAGGGTGCCAAGGGAGAAGAACCGACCTGACGCGATATGAATTGCCAGGTCGAGATGAGAAGGAAGAACACATTTGGAAGGGGAAACAATGACGTACCTACAAAGCCAAAAAAGGATAAAGGCAGTATGCTCCCGGTCGGTCACAGGGGTCCTTGGAGCCCCTTGCTGGTCGGTTGCGAACTTTGTCCAACCCCATTCCTTCACACCTTGTAAAGACCACCCTGGATGGTCTTCTGATGGCTCCTGCCCATCTAGGGCTCCCATTACAGGGTCTTCACCCATGACTGGGAGATGCGCGATCATTGCCACGTCCATAAGAGTTGGACCACAGGGGCCAGATGGTAGGAGGAATGTCCCATTTTCCGCATTCCAGAAGGCAGACATGGCCAACAGCACCTTCTCATGCAGGTTGATAGGCATGGTGGACAGTAGTATGGCTTGGTCGATTTTTTGAGATCGCCATTGGGCCTGGAAGCGTTCTGCTACCCGTCGATACCAAGCGCGGTAAGGATATTTTGGGTCTGTGAGATGGGTTTTGATGCTGTCTCGAATGCGAACTGCTTGGTAGTTAGGATTGTTGATAGCCAAGGAATTTCGGGATTCCAAAACTTCCCTCATCCGATTTGAGTCTTCAGGAGTAGTGCAGTATGGACGGATCGTCGGAGTTAGTACTTTCGAGGCTGAAAATGGGCCCTCCGGGAGGGTTCCGTCGAAAGGAAGGGCAGGAATGTATTGATTCGCCATAGTTAGAGTGTTTTGGGATTGTGATTCACAAAGGTTTGTATTGCGGAGAAGGAAGTTAACCAGGAGTATTGCAGTAACTGGTGCAGTTGCTAAGGGAATTTTTCAAGAAGGTAGTGATTTATGAACTTCCAAACATTGATTGTTAAATGGCGTTTGAAAGTCCCTTGGCGGCGGGCAAGTTGTTACGTACGAAATTTAGAATTAGGTTAAAAGCCCAAGGTAAAAAGAAGAATGGGCCTGGCAATAGGGTTGATTGAACTGGCTAAAGGACACTGTGAGGAAATCAAGGAAAATAGATTTATTTCTAAGGAAAATACAAGACGGAAGGTCCTCAAGACGGAAGGTCCTCAGGGCGGAAAGACCTCAGGTCGGAAGGATCTCAGGTCGGTAGGTCCTCAAGACGGAAAGACCTCAGGTCGGAAGGTCTTCAGGTCGGGAGGTCCTCAAGACGGAAAGACCTCAGGTCGGAAGGTCTTCAGGTCGGGAGGTCCTCAAGACGGAAAGTCATCAGGACGGAAGGTCTTCAGGTCGGTAGGTCCTCAAGACGGAAAGACCTCAGGTCGGAAGGTCTTCAGGTCGGGAGGTCCTCAAGACGAAAAGTCATCAGGACGGAAGGTCTTCAGGTCGGTAGGTCCTCAAGACGGAAAGTCATCAGGACGGGAAGTCCGCAGGTCGGGAGGCTTTCAGGTCGGGAAAAGGAAGAAAGTTAAGATCTCAAGAATTGATCCAAATCCAGACCGAAGTCGGGCAGACGCGGAGGTCTGTTAAGAGGAAGGTCGGGCAAGGAAGAGGTACGGACAGATGCGGAGGTCTTCGGTCGAAGACGGAGGGCGGCTGATGCGGAGGTCGGCCCAAGTGAGGTCGGGCGAAGAAGCAGGTCGGGCGAAGGACGAAGTCGGGCCAAAAGAGCGGAAGGTCTGTGGTCGGCTCAAAGAGTGAAATATAAGGATAATTTTGGTCTGCTGAGGACACGTGTCAGCATGAAAAGGGTTGGAAGACGGTTGGGAAGGAGACGTTGTAACCGTTCGGGTGACGGTTTTCAGTACGGTTTCCCAGAGAATATTTAAAGGTTTGAATCATCATTTGGCAAGGTATCTTCAATCAACTTCAACAAAGCAAAGTCAGATTTGGGGATCACCACTTTAAATTTCAGTCTTTTATTTTCCAGTTTATTTTCTGTACTACAGTGTTTAGAGATTCCTAATCTCAGGCACTAATTAATCAAGTTTAAGGATATTTTCTATATTTTTGAATTTTACTTTATTTTTGTTGAAAAATTACATCAACAATATATATATTAATTACCTTGTACCATGTAGTTGAGCCATTACCATAAATGAAAAGAGATGAATCTGATGGCATACGATTTCATACATATTGAATCTTTCTATTTATTTATATTTATTTTATATATTTTTATAACAATTTTGTATTTTTTAGTATATTTTTAATTAAAACAATTATATACAATCATTGTTTTTAAGAAGATTTTCATTTGAAATATAGAAGAAGTAAAAATACAATATATATGTAGTATATACATATTCTTTTTTATTTTAATCAAATTATATATATATATATATACATACATACATATGCTTTGCTATTTGGACCAAAGTTATATTGGGCTATTGGGCTTTACTGTTGTTTTCTTTTAGGTTGCATTTAATCAAGGTAAATATACTCTCAGCATTCCAAATCCAATGAGTGTAAAGTATTTATTTTTATTTTTGTATATTTTATTAAAAATTATTAATTTTGAATGGTAAGTTTTTTTTTTAAAAAAAAAAAAAAAAAATTGACAACTTTATATTTTGTAACTACAAGAGCAATATTTATAATTTTATACTAAGAGCTTTTATTAAATTGATGATATTTTTGCATTAAAATTTAATTAAGTGTATTAACATTAGAATAAGATTATTTTTTGTAATAATATAAAATATATGTTGACATAGAAAAATTAAAATTAATAAAATATATAATCGGGGAGGTTTTTTTTAATATTATTTGCTTAAAACAACTGGGGATGTTTTTGTTTGTGAAGTTTTTAATCGTTTTACTATTTATAACTCTTCAATTAAAAAAAAAAAACTAAATATTTATTTATTTTTAGTATATTACATTAAAATGTAATTAAATTTTTATAATATAATATTAATATTAATTTATATTATATCAAATATTTATTGGAATATAAAATTTTATTATTCAAAACTCAAATTCTGCATATACATGCACATGCACCACGAAGTCTATTTTAAATATTTTTTATTATACTAATATATATATTTTAACTATAATATTTTCTTTATCTAAATTTATACTTATTTTTTTGAATTAATAAAAAAAATATTTTTTATTTTTAATAAAACAATATATATTTTTTGTACATTTTTACTATAAAATAAAAAAGAATAATTATTAATTACTTTAATTAAAATTTGTGATAAAATATTTGAGCATACATTTTGATGATGGATAAAGTATTTAAAAGAATATTTAATACTCTATCCGTCCCAATAAAAGTATTATTTTTACTATTTTTTTCGGTCCTACTCCAAATTTTTTTTTTTAATATTTAGTAAAATTAATCATATACTAATATCAAAATATCTCTAATTTTTACATAAATTACAAACATGTTATTACATATACAATTAATTTATACATGAAATCAAATAGCAAAAATATCAAAATTTCTTATACATTTTCACTAATCAATAAAATATTACTCCATTCGTCCAATTGAAAAGTTGTCATTTTCTATTTTTATCCGTCCCAAAACAAGGTTATCATTTTCTAATTTAGTAATTGTACTACTTACCTAACATAATAAATACCCTTCCAAGTTACAATATATTAAACAAATGTTATTACTTTTATATTATACTACACTAATAGGGGTATTTTTGTCTTTTTACTACAATCCATTATAATACTAATATTAAAAATTTACGTGAAAAAACAAACATCACTCTTTCACCGGGACAGGGAAAATATTATTTTTAAATCTACTATAAAACTCCAAACGAGCCATTTGAAATGCGACGGGGAAAGTATAAAAAACGAAATTGAATGTGTCACTAGTTTGGGGGAAAAAATTGATTAATAAATAGTTAATACTCCCTCTGTCTCATGTAATATGGGTGTATTACTGTAGACACGAGAATTTAGGTAAAATATAATAAGTAAGTAATTAAGAAGTGTATTAGTAAAAATAATTATATATTAAGATTAAGATAAATAAATAGTTTAATTAAAATAAAAAAATTATAAAATTTAAAATTTAAAATGCGATTAAAGTGCATAATTATATTTCTAAAAATAGAAAAAATAAATTATATAGGATCGAATGAAAATAAAAAATAAGAACAAATTATATGAGATGGAGGGAGTATAAAAATACTGCAAAAGAACGGACCCTTATAACTTGCGTATAAATATATCATTAGAAAAGAAAAGAAAATAAAATAAAATAAAATGGTAAGAGTGGTCCTCATGACGCGGAAATTTCACTAAACACAATTGTCATCTTTCATTTTTTCATTTTTTTTTAAAAATAAATAAAAATAAAATAACTTAGACCAATTGTCATCTTTCTTTGCTGCCCACAGCTTTTCGGGAAATCTACAATAATAATAAATATATTTCCACTTTTTGGCCCTAAGACATTGAAATTTTGTTATAGGCTAAATCACCCCAAACTTAATGTCTTCTGCGTCAAATCTTTTATATTTCTAAAATTGCGTTAGATTTTTTTTTTGTGATTTCATAAACTATGCATCCAATCCATCGGCGATTCTTATTTAACAGTATTTGACTTATATGCGCTCAAACTGTCGAAAAAATTTTAGAATCTCAATTTCTAAACCCCTAAAATTATAAATATATTCATTTTTTTTTTTATGTTTAGTCTAGAAAAATAGTAAATATACTAAAATAATAGTTATTTTTCTCAGGTTTTAAGAGTTTATTTTTAATTTTTTTAGGTTAAATATGAAAAAAATAAATATGTTTGTAAAATTTATTCGCAGTTTGGGTGCATTTAGGTTAAATATTATTAAATAAGGACCGCCAAGAGGGTTAGACGCAAGAGTTTATGAACCATAAGGAAGTTTGACGCAGTTTTAAAAGTATGGAAATTTGACGCAATTTCGTGAAACCACAAGTGAATTTTGTGCATTTTTGTGCAATTTAGCCTTATTAATAGATTGTTGAAATTCTGTGTTCGGTAGAAACCCCAAAGACCGCTTTGGACATATATTTTTTGTACACAAAATATCACATCAAATACTAAATTCCAATGGTTTTAATATTTAAAAACTCTAAAGTTTTAATATTTAAAAATCTTCAAAAGTTTTTGTTTAAACGGAATCTTTATTTTTCACTAAAAAAAGTTGGTCACCTATACTATGCTTGCATAGGAAAATTGTGTATTTTACCTAATTCTAGTTTGTTAGTGGTCAATTAACTTGCATAGGTAAGTTGAATATACATTTTTGGGACATGCCACATATATATATATATATATTTGATGATATACTTTTTTTCATTACGTAAATTTCGAACATTTGAGTTTTGACATGAAAAATCATAAAAAGAAAAGGATAATTGAAGATATTTTTAAAAATTTAATTAGAAAGTAAAGGAACAAAGACAAAATATGCAATAAAAGTAGTGATATTTATTCTAAATAAGAATTGAATGAAAATTTGTAATTAAAAATTAATTTGTTAATTTTGTCATCACAATTATTAATGAAATAAATTTAAGGAATAGACTAAAAAAAATAAAAATAAATTTGAGGATGACGAAAATAATATTTTTTATAAAAAATTATTGAATATATTATTTTTTCAATAAAAATAATAGATTAATTTTATTAATTTTTCGACAAGATTTGAAAATGTTAGGTTTGAATTTGGTTTATATTTGAATTTTCGAGTGTGTTTGATTTTTGTTGTTTCTTTAAATATATATGTATGGTTTGGGTTTATAGTGTTTTGATATAAATTGATTTAATTGGTAATAATTGTGTAAGTTGAAAGGAATATTGCATGGATATTTTTGTTATTATTTTTTTTTAAGAAAATGAGAAAAGATATTTTTTTGAATATTTTGGATTATTGTTTTATTTACCAATAATATAACAAAAGAATCAAGGCAATTTATAATTTTTACCAACCAAAGTAATTATTTTTAAAACACATTATTTTAAATGACATAAATACGTATAGGAATTACGAATATTTATTGGAGTGGAGAAGCAGTTGCATACGGCCGAAGCAAGAGCATCTCCAACCATGCTCCATATCTGATGTTTCAACACTATTTTTGCCGCCGAGCTGCTCCAATACAGTGCCATTCCCAATACCAAATTTAGAGTTTGCTACAGATTTTTTGTGTTGCACTGTAGTAAACGCTATTTTTTCTTTAAATTATAAATTTAATTTTTATTTTTAAAATTTTTTTAAAATTTTATTTTAAATTATAAAAATAAAAAATTGTTTAAAATAATAGGAAAATTTGAATATTTGAAGAATAATAGTAAAAAATAGAGTTATGGTTGAAGTAAAATTACTGTAGCAACTGCATATTTGGAGTTAAAACTGGATAAATGGAGATGATGGGTTGAAGATGGCCTAAGGGCTTCAGTGAATTGGAACAAAAATTTTCGCATGATCATCGTAACTACATACAAATAGTTCAATATCTCCATTGTGTTGCTCTTTCTAGGCCGTCGTCGTCTCATGTAATTTTACGACATACCACTCGAAACTGCACACGAGCTACGGTGTAAAGGAAAGCGTCACAATATTATTTTGTAACGAAGAAATGCATGTACAACGAATTAAGAGATGATAACAACCTGTGAAAAGAAGAAATATCGTACGTAACTCGGGACTGGAATGAAGGAATGCAGAAGTAAGAGAATGACACGTGGTTTGTGAACAACAAAAGATCGTAGGCACAGAATGAACGCCGTCCCCGGGACGGAGATGCAATGACCCGTCAGCCAGAACTCTTCGCAGATCCCCACATCTCGTGATGGTGGTCATAGTGGGCGACTGACTGCATCAGTAGATGGTTGTGTCGGGGGTGTGTCTGTAGCAGACATGGGTTCATCTTTGTGATAGGTAGAAACAATAAAAAAAACATGGATTATTGAACTCGGCGCTTACCGTTAACCATGATGCTTTCTCCTCGTCAGGTGCATCAATGAGTCACGTGGTCGAATTCCAACGAAAGCCTATCTCGAGAACAACGAGGTCACGTAAAACAAAATACAATACTTTAATCCGCTTGAACTTCTCCTTCAGTGGCTCCAACTCAAATGTACAACCGGTTTTCTTAAGGAATTGCATACGTATCTGATCCCAAACTTGCGGGCCGATGTTGCACCCATACAATCTGTATACTGTTCAAGTTGATAAATTCAATGTGCCGGTGGTGTTCATGACCCATTGGGTGTCGTTCCTCGAACGGAAGCATATTTTCGCTTACAATTATTGGAATGATGAAATGTTAGAATGACGATGAGACAACATAAGGTAAATGTACTCTACAATAACCTCAATAATGAATGGTTGTAAGAAGATGAAATTCGCAAATCCCATGCCCTTGTTTTGACATAGCCAGTCAACAGGAAGGGGGGGTTGATTATCTGCACTTGGGGGTTTGCCCATTCTAGACTCAATGACACAGAGTCTCTCGTCAATCCGCGTGTGACACCCAGCTTGCAAGCCACGCAAAGCCAGACGTGTCGGGATCGTAGACTGGCCCCACTGGTTAACACGAGTCATTCGATTGCGCTTTTGTCCTCACTCACGCATACTCTAGAAGACTTCCAAGAGGGGGTCACCCATTCTCAAATTACTCTAGGGCAAACACGCGTAACTCTAGAGTTCCCATCCTCAAATTACTCTAGGGCAAGCACGCTTAACTCTAGAGTTCTTTCAGTAGGGCTTCCGAAAAAGAATATGAACATTGTTGACATAAGTAGTTTATTCAATCCATTTAACCTATATTCAACCTCGGATGGCTTGACACCGGCCAATTCATGGGAGTTGGCCTAGCACCAACCCAACTCCGGTAAGAACACCGTGCCTGCATATGAACAAGCTGATACTCCATTATCAACATTTCGGTAAGAACACAAACGGGACATATATTTAGCTAAGTCATAGGAAATATCAAGACGGTGGTTGCAATATCAATTAACCCACAATATTCAAATGCAACCGCGAAGCAGAGTTTGATATCCTTTATATCGTCACCAAGTTAGTACACACAACTACCTTTGACACCATAAATTGCTTGGTTGGAGACTAATTGGGGCTTCTGTTAACCCCGAGATTGGGCAACGTTGGCAACACAATTTTAAACCAACTTTAATAAAAAACAAGTCACTACAGACAAGACTCGGAAGAAGCATATGACATACTTTACTTTATCCCATACTCTTAAACTTTTCACCGCAGCGAAAATCACATAAGTCGTATAGGCTGAGAAATAAAAATTCGGCTGCTAAGATATAGCTTACCCCCCAACGCACTGTCTCCCAAAAGCAAAGAAGGCATTGTAATCATTACAAACCACCCTCCCCCACGAGGAAAACAATCTAGTAAGAATATTTTTGAATGCATTGAATTTGCCATTAAAATGAGTTGACTCACACCCTCGACCATTATGCCGCCGTGTAAATCCCGAACTTCAGGTTTGTGCGCGCTCTAAAAGTTTTACCGTAAACCCTATTCAAATCGTCATAAAGTAGTTCTAACAAATTTCGACAACAACCCTTTACATCTACCAACATTCTTCGCTGCAGATTTAACATTCAATCGCCGATGCCTACGGTGTTAACCGTAATCGTTCTAGATCGGGATTTTTTAAATATAAAAAATGCAAATCAAGCCTATTTTGTCTTGGACAGCAAAAAGAATGTTCGAGTAGAGGCATACCTTGGTTAGTCGATGGCTTACAACCTTACACACTTTCGGGTACGGGCCGACGATCCGCGCACTGCAAGCTCCTCAGTTCGAGTTCCCGTCAAATTGGTTGACTCCCATCGCCTTAGACAATCCTTAGACATTAGTTTTTTCAAACCTGGTCTAGAAAAACAGACCTAAGAATCTTACAAGAATCTTAAGTATAAATAATTGTATTATTATTAGTTCAAATATCTGGTTTCAACCCATATATATATATATATATATATATAAAAGATGCACCAAAAATGAAAAATAAAGATCCAAAAAAACGGTTCAACAAGGAAGTTTGGGATAGAGTTATAATATAACGAACTACCTGAACTTATTAGATATAGAAAATTATGTCTTTAATATAAAAATAATATTTTATTTAAATTTTTTTTTTCTTTTTTTTTTATAAATGGTAAAATATCTATATTATATATATTATTATTAATATGTATACACTACAAGAAATTATCAATTTTGTAACTTGATTTTTTCGTTACTAAATTCACTTTTTCCGTTACTAATGATATTAGAGACGGAATTAGAGATAAAATTACGTTAGCTACGTGAACTTTAGCAACGGAATTCCGTTACAAATATACTATTTTTTTTAGTGATATATATTATAGTTTTTTTTATATAGTTATGAGAGAATCATGTTATTTAGAAATATAAAATGAATAAAATCATAATCTCATGTTTCAGTCATAAATGTAAATTTATTTTTATTTATATCGAATGTTGTTTAATAATAATATTATTATTATTATTATTTTAGTTAAGTTGAGAACTTGATTTTCATTGTTAAAATTTTCACAAAGCTTCACTTAGTGATTCTTTGAAAATTTCAGAGATTTGAATTCATAATCTTATAGTCATAACTTCACCTTCACACTATTATATCATTTTTAAAAAGTTACTTTTAGTCTTAATTTTATCTTATTGTGTAATTGATTCTATTTCAAGGTGTAGCTTATTATATTTTAAAATTTCAAATATCATATTAACTATTTTTATTCAAAATTTTAATATTCTCATATCCTAAATTCAAGTAGAAAATGAACAATCACTCCAAATATAGAAAATAGAACACCACTCTGGCTCACTTCCCACAAATTAAGGGGATTGGGTGCTGACATAAATATTCAGCACCCAGCATTACAAAAAAATATCAATTTTGTAACAAGATTTTTTCATTCTTAAATTCATTTTTTCCGTTACAAATGATATTAGAGATGAAATTAGGGATGAAATTACGTTAGCTACGTAAACTTTAAGAACGGAATTCCGTTACAAATATAATATTTTTTTATAGTGCAAACTAAATAAGTTAGAAAACATTTAAATTGATTATTTTATTTAATTATATAATAAACATAATTAAGATAATTAATTTTAAAATAATCAGCACATGGGCTGAAATAAAAAATTCAACACTCAATTCCTACGGTAAAGTAAAGCAATAAACAATTCTACTCCCTCCGTCCCCGGAAAATATGAGAATATTATTATAGATACGAGAATTTAGGTAAAATATAATTAGTAATTAATTAAGAAATGTATTAGTAAAAATAATTATTATTTAGTAAAAATAATTATAGATTAAGATTAAGATAAGTAAATAGTTTAATTAAAATTAAGAAAATTATAAAATTTAAAATTTAAAATGCGATTAAAGTGTATAATTATATTTCCAAAAATAGAAATGACAAGTTAAGTGGGACGGACGAAAATAAAAAATAGAGACAAATTATGTGGGATAGAGGGAGTATCATTTTCGGATTTTGCATGTCACATTTTTTACCATACAATCAATCAATCAATCACATCCTTTATGATTTCCCAACATTATTTTTTAATTTCGCTTTCTAAAAAATAATAACAAAAAAAAAAAAATTTATAATTTTTTTTAAAAAAATACTCATTATAAAAGATTAATAAATTATTACAAAAAATTAAATATTCAATCTAAAATTTTATATTTTTAATACAAATTCACCTATTACAATTCCAATATTAGGCAAGGCGGGTCAATTGACGTACCCAAAAAAAAAAAATAATAATTATTACTAAAATTGCAAATACACATCGACGTCAATTTATTAGTTTTATACTTATTTCATATCAATTATTAAATTATTGTTTAGTTACTCTTTTAGAAAGATATGCGTTTACGAAAGTTAGTATAAATGTTATTATCAATCGATACCAAAATCTGAAATCTCTTCGTAAATACTCGTAGTTATTTTGATGTATAAGTGATTGTAAATTTAATTTTTTAAATTTTTTAATATAAGTTTTAGTTTATTTATTTAATTATACTTCTTCCGTCCCAACTCAAAGTACTTTTTTTTTTTTTTAAATTTTCGTTCGTCTTACTCTAAAGTAACAATTTCATATTTTAGTAAAAATAATTATACACTAATACAAAAATACCCTTAACTGTTATATAAATTACAAATATACCATTATACATACAATTATTTTATACATAAAATCAAAAGGCAAAAATGTCAAAATATCTTACCCAAATACTATTATTTTTTAAACTATTATAAAACCCCAAAGAGGCCATTTAAAGTGGGACGAAAAAAAATATTAATTATTACCCACCAAATTCAAAATCCTATATTATTCATTGCATACCAAAAAATTATCTAATCTAAAAATGATGGTGAACGAATCCCGGCTTATCTCTTAGAAATATTCAAATATATATATATATATATAATTATACTCCATCCGCCCCAATATAATACTTTTATTTATCATTTTTGTTCATCTCAAATCAATAGTTTTATTTCCATAAATACTCATATCATCATAAAATTATTTATACATTTTCATTATTATTACACGAATGTCACTACTTTTTACACTAATACACTCACAATGGCAAAAAAATCTTTTACTAATACTTTTTATCAACTGTCAATATAATATTTATATTTCTTAAATTCGTGTCCAACTCAAATAAGACCATAGTTTCTAAAATGAGGAATTATTTTGGATTCAAGATTTGATCCCAAAAACAAATCAGTCCCACGTAACACGATAGTCAATCTTTCCTCTTCTCTCGATGATGTGTAATGCATATTGGGAATTGTGACTCCATATTACTTCCAGTTAACTCCTCCCAATACCTAAAATAAACTATTTAAATACTACAAAATAGATCGAAATAAAAATAAAATCATATATGTATAGTTGTCAAGTCAAAGGCATGTGTTTGGATGGCTCTAGCTTGGATTCCATTATTGATACATATATATATATATGTATATTTTTTCTACAAAATTTTAAAATATTAACTTTTAAAAAAAATTAAAAATTAATACTCCATCTGTCTCATATCTATATATTCATTTATTTTTTGTACGAAGTTTTAGAAATATTAATATTATATTGGGATAAAGTAGAAATAAAAGTAAAAAAACTAAATTAACCCTATTAGTATTGTATGATACAAAGGTAATTACATTTGTGTAATATATTATAAATTTGAAAAGTATTTGTAACGTTGGGTAGATAGTACAATTACTAAAAAAAAAAATGAATACTTTGTTACGAAACAAATCAAAATAAAAAATCTAAATAAATTGTTAAGGGAGAGGGAGTATTTCATTCCAAATTTTACATCAAACACACATCACATTCAAATTTTTGATAGCTTCAACCCTAAATTTTAAAATCTACTTTCCACACCCTTTATATGCATATATACACTACTCCACCATACTCAATTTTCAATAGTAACTATACACACATTGAAAGGTCAACACCACACTATAGAAATAAATAAATAATTTAATAATAATAAATAAATAAAAATAACAGTACCCCCACCCCCACCCCACCCCCAAAAGAAGGTTTTAAATACCCCTCAAGAGAATGGCTCTTTCTATCTGTATTATTATTATTATTATTATTATTATTTTGTCATCATATGAATAGTGAATGGAAAATGCTTTATCTTTAGCTTAGCTTCAAAGGAAGAAAGCAAATGGCAATGGCAATGGCAATGGCAATGAATAAAGCTACCCTTCACTTGTTCTCATTTTATGTCTTCCTCACATTATCATTATCATTATTGCTTAGTCCCACTCCCTCATTTGCTGCCAAAAAGGTAACCATTCAATTTAATTTAATTTAATTTAATTTAATTCTATAGTCTCCAATGATCAATCACTACACTACACTACATTACACACTGTACACTAACTTGCAATACATTCTTCTGATCCCTAATAACAATATATATATATAAGTATATTCTTGTTGCCTTTTCTAAATCTCTTCTTTCTTTCTTCAACAGTCTTTTGTGGTGTACTTAGGATCTCATTCCCATGGAGATCAAGCTCTGACCTCCATTGATTATGACAAAGTTGCAGACTCCCATTATCAGTTTCTTGGATCCTTCTTGGGAAGGTTATTTATATATATCTTTTTATTGTTCATTTTATTTTAAATGTATCACCAATTTGTGTTCTTGAGTAATTTAAATTTCTACACAGCTCTGAGAGAGCCAAAGATGCAATCTTCTATTCCTACACCAGACATATTAATGGGTTTGCTGCAATTCTTGAAGATGATGAAGCTGTTCAAATATCCAGTAAGTCATTCTTATTTATTTATTTAAATTTATTTATTTTCTTTTCTTTAATTATATATATATATTTTTAGGGCATCCCAAGGTTGTGTCTGTGTTCGAGAACCAGGGAAGAAAATTGCACACGACGAGGTCTTGGGATTTTCTGGGGCTGGAGAGGAATGGAGTAATCCATGGCAGCTCTCTGTGGAAGAAGTCCAGATTTGGGGAAGACACCATTATTGGGAATCTTGATACTGGTAAGCTTCTGGTTTCATCTTCTCAAATTAAATTAATGAAAACTCATCTTTAATTAATTAATTATAAATAAATAAGTAAATAAAATTGATGTTTGTGTCTGAATTGTTTGTGATGATCATCATTTGTGTGTGAAAGTTGCACCTCCATTATTGACATGTTGATGTGGGGATGCTTGTCTCTAGTGCTCTATCACATTAGGTCGTGACAAACAATTGAGCTAAAAATGGATACTTTTATATTACTATTATTATTATTATTATTATTATTATTATTCTTTCCCATGAAGCTAATTTGTCGGTTACAGAGTTTTAGGTATTATATAATTAACAAATAATTATAAATTAAAATTAAAATAACTAAATAATTTAATTAAAATAAAAATAATTATAAACTATGAATTTCAAAATATTGTATAATTATATTTTATTTTTTTTAAAAAAAAACACACGGATCTGAAAAAAATGGAGAAATTAAGTAGAACCAAAATGGATTATTATTATTATTATTATTATTATTATTATTATTATTATTATTATTATTATGCATTCCAATGAGGCATTGGGTGTGCAATAATAAAAATTAAAATTGAATTTAAAATTACGAATTAAATGGGAGCAGTATTTAATGTTTATAATAACAACAAATCTGAGGGTTGACCTTGTCATATTAAGGCTTGTTTTTAGTCTTGATTTGAATCTTCCTTTGTTTTATTGCTACACTTTTGAATATATTCCTTTCTGCTAATTTGTTTGCTTGTCTTTATTTTTGTTGATATGGTATTTTAGAAACTACTCCATCCGTCCCGGATATTTTGTCCTATGTTACTTTAGAGACGGAAATGAATCTATAAATTATAAATTTATTATTGTTATTATTTTGAAATAAATCTATAGATTATAGTATTAGAATTGTAAAAGAAAATTGATGTTAAGAAAAAATTGTAAGTGTTTCGGATATTGTGTAAGTTTTCAAATTAAAAATAATAACAAATATTGTATACAGAGCACACCTGTAGTATTTGATTACTCCAATATTAAAATATTTAGTATTTTAGTTTGAAATATTTAATTATATAAGATATGAGAATCGTATAAAATATACTCCATTTGTTCCGATGAAGTTGCCCACGTTAATGTAGATATAAGAATTTAAGTAAAATGTAATTAGTATGTAATTAAAAGTATATTACTAAAAATAATTATAGTATAATGTAAATAATTATAAATTAAGATTAAGATGACTATATAGTTTAATTAAAATTAAAAAATATTAATTATAAAATTTAAAATTTGATTAAAGTGTATTATCGTATTTCTAAAAAAAAAATAGATAAATTATATGAGATAAAAAAAAAAAAAGTGAAAAGAGTACACACTATAGTTTAATTTATTTGACTTTGGAAATAATAAAATAAATAAGATTTGTATTAATATTATTATTATTATTTATAACGTGGGAATTTAGACCCATTCCAAAGCATATACTTACGTTATAAAATAAAATTTTAGTTTATATAAATATGTATTTAATTTAATATTTTAATTCTAAAAGTACTAAAATATAATTTTTTAAAGAAAAAATATACCTTTATGTAATAGTGTTTTTTAGGTTTGTTCTTTCTAAAAAACAATTCATTACTATTATAATTTTTTTTAGGTTTATACTTTCTAAAATATGGCTTTGTTCTTTTTAGGTTCTTTTTTTCCATGATTTAAAAAAATAAATTAATACAATATATATTCATTATTTTTATATTTTCTACACAATTTTATATACTTTATATAATAAAAAATTATTTTCAACAATCTCACAAAATAAATACACTTCTTTTTTCAACTCACGCAAAAATCTTGATACATTTTGTTTTCATTATATATATATATATATATATATCTAAGAATATTTTATATATTATTTTCAATTAAAAAATAACCATGCCATGTGTGGTATTTATTTAAAGAAAAAGTAATAGAATTTTTTATTTTTTATTTTTTGAAGTTAGTAATTTTGGTTACTTAAGTTCTGTTTATAAGGTTTTAAATTTTTTTTAAAATAAGTAAAAAATTAAATGCTTAAGTAATATATTATTTTATAAGAGAATAAATATTTAGCATTGTTAAAAAAATTATTATTATTATTTCAACTTCGGACTTCAAATAAGTTCCAATCAAATTTAATGGTCTATAAATTAGGCCATAAAAGCAAGACCTCGTAGTCATGAGTTTACTTCACACAATTAATTCTATTTTTTACGGAACTAAGAAAAAAAAAACAATTATTATTTATCAATACACTAAGGGTTAGTTTCTTTATTCCAAAATTCCAAATTTTTTATTATATGATCTCTCTGCGTCCCTCGAAAAAAATATACTCCCTCCGTCTCATTGGAAAGGTAGTATTTGCTTTTTACAAGTAAATTTTTGAATATTGGATTGTAGTAAAAAGACAAAAATATATGATGTAATATAAAAGTAATGACATTTGTGTAATATAATGTAAGTTGAAAGGGTATTTATTATGTTAGATAGGTAGTACAATTATTAAATTAGAAAATGATAACTTGTTTTGAGACGGACGAAAATAGAAAATAGTAACCTTTCAATGAGACAAAAGAAGTATATTTTTTTATCTCACAAATATTTTATTAAATATTATTTTAATATCAAATTCAAACATTTTTTTTTTTTTTTTTTTCGATCCAAAAGAAACGCACCCTAAAATTTATCGTGTCCTTAATTTCCTTTTAATTAATTTGTGTATATATATTACATAATTAAATGAATCAGGCGTATGGCCGGAGTCAAAAAGCTTCAGTGACGAAGAAATGGGACCCGTCCCGACAAAATGGAAAGGCATTTGCCAAAACGACTTGGATCCTACCTTTCATTGCAACAAGTCAGTCTTACTTATTATTATTATTATTTATTTATTTTTAATTTATATATTGTATTAGTATTATATTAACATGCTATTCTATATAATAAGTTTATATTTCATTTACTTACTACTGAATTTTTATTAGTATTCTAACCGTCGTCGTATATCATGTATCTTAAAATGATTATGTTTAGGAAGCTTATCGGAGCTCGATACTTAAACAAGGGATACCGAGCCGTCGTCGGGGATCTAAATTCGACATCTTTCCACACGCCACGGGACACCGAAGGCCACGGGTCGCACACATTGTCGACGGCGGGTGGGAATTTTGTGCCCGGGGCAAATGTCTTTGGGTTTGGGAATGGAACGGCTAAAGGCGGATCCCCGAGATCCCGGGTGGCGGCCTACAAGGTGTGCTGGCCTCCCGTGAATGGTAACGAGTGTTTCGATGCCGACATATTGGCTGCCTTCGACTTAGCTATCCATGACGGCGTCGATGTCCTCTCGGTTTCTCTTGGAGGAGATTCCGCGCCGTTTTATAATGATAGCGTTGCCATCGGGTCGTTCCATGCCGTGAAGCATGGGATCGTAGTTGTTTGTTCCGCCGGGAACTCGGGACCGGGAGATGGTACCGTGTCGAATGTCGCGCCTTGGCAAATCACGGTCGGGGCGAGCACCATTGACCGGCAATTTCCGAGCATCGTTGTGTTGAGAAACAATGTTAACTTCAAGGTTAGTCGAATTCTATTCCCTTTTAACTAGCGGAAAAAAATTTGTAAATTTAGTTTTGTAGTTACGGCCAATTATATCGTTTTTCTCTTGTGTGTCTCTTTGGCTGTATTTTGAGAAAATACAGTCGTTTGAAACATATATGACAAAAATGATAATTGACTATAGATACATGACTAAATTTACAATTTTTTCGATATATTCGAGTTTTTCTAAGTGAAAACACTGAAAATACAACCGTTTGAAACATATATGATTAAAATAATAATTGACTATAGATACATAACTAAATTTACAATTTTTCTGATATATTCGAGTTTTCTTTAGTGAAAACACAAAAAATATAGTTGTTTGAAACATATATGACAAAAATGATAATTAACTATAGGTATATGACTAAATTTACAATTTTTTCGATATATTCAAGATTTTCTTAATGAAAACACCGAAAATACAACCATTTGAAACATATATGACAAAAATGATAATTAAGTAAAAATATATGACTAAATTTACAATTTTTCCGATTTATTTGAGTTTTCCTTAGTGGAAATGCTAAAAATACAGCCGTTTGAAACATATATGATTAAAATGTACATTACTAAATTTACAATTTTTCCAATATATTTGAGTTTTTCTTAGTGAAAACATCGAAAGTGTCGTGTTTGAATAGTTTTGAAAATGTGACGCCCTTTTTAAACAGGGTGAAAGCCTTAGCGTGAAAGTGTTGTCGAAAGGGAAGTTCTTCGGCTTGGTATCGGCTAGAGACGCCAAAGCCGCTAATGCATCAGCCGACGAAGCGTATGTTATATAATATATAAGCATCGCCGTACATTCTCTTCGTTCGGACAAGCTGTTGTCTTGATCTAACATTGTACGAATGCAGGGTACTTTGTAAGCCCGGAACTTTGGATCCTAAGAAAGTGAAGGGGAAGATCTTGGTGTGTCTTCGCGGGGACAATGCAAGAGTCGACAAAGGCGAGCAGGCTGTGCTAGCCGGAGCCGTAGGAATGGTCTTAGCCAACAACGAGGCATCCGGGAACGAAATCATCGCAGATCCTCACCTCCTCCCAGCGTCGCATATCAATTACACCGATGGAATCGCTATGTTTTCTTACATCAACTCGACGAGGTAATAACATAGTACATACAATCCTTGTTTGCGTATCGATTGATTGTCTTCTCATACACCGGCAGGAATCCAATGGGCTACATTACTCGACCGGAAACTCTCTTGGGCACAAAGCCGGCTCCATTCATGGCAGCATTCTCGTCGAAAGGGCCTAACAAAGTTACTCCAGAAATTCTCAAGGTCTTAAAATTATTCGACATTTATTACATTGCCTTGATCGATTTTCGGGTGTTTTCTCATCGAGATTATCTATTACAATTTCAGCCCGATATCACAGCGCCGGGAGTGAGCATTATTGCAGCGTACACAGAAGCGCAAGGCCCGACAAATCAAGACTTCGACCTACGCCGTGTCCACTTCAACTCGGTATCCGGCACGTCGATGTCTTGTCCACACGTCGCCGGTGTCGCCGCCCTCTTGAAAACCCTCCACCCGCATTGGAGCCCCGCGGCTATCAAGTCCGCGATCGTCACAACGGGTAAATAAATAGATTAAAAACAGTACTTTTAGCGTAATTTCTCATGTTATTATAACATCAACAATGTTCAGATACCTGATTCAAAATAACTAACATTGTAAATTTAGTTTATCCCATAGGTGGGCAAAAAACCGAACTGAACCGCTGAACCGAACTAAATCGAACCGAATTTTTGGTTAACCGAGCAAATTCGGTTCGAATGCAAATACTGCATATTTGATATTTATTCGGTTAACCGAACCGAATATATTTATATATTTAAATTATTATATTTTAAAATTTATATTAGTAATCATATTCAATTCAGTTTCGGTTCGCATATTTGAAATATGTGCAAATATTTTTATTTAATTAAAATTTTAATTATTTTTAATATATATTTTTTTAAATTTTAGTTCGGTTCGAATTATTTGCAAATATTTTCGGTTAACTGAAATTTTCGGTTCGGATACGGTTCGGGGTTTCGGGTATTTGTTCGGTTCAATTCGGATATCAAATACCTGCATATTGCAAATACCCGAACCATGCCCGCCCCTAGTTTTTCCCAAGTTATTACCACGAAAAAAATGTAATATTGTCAATATTTTGCAGCGAGGAAGCGCGACAACACGATGAAGCCGTTGACAAACGCATCCTACGCCAAAGCCACGCCGTTTAGCTACGGGGGAGGGCACGTGCAACCCAACCGTGCGATGGACCCAGGCCTCGTCTACGACTTAACGTTGATCGATTATTTGAGCTTCCTATGCAACCTCGGCTACAACGACACGCAAATCAAGCTTTTCACAAACGGGCCGTACTCGTGCCCGCACGAGCCCTTTAGTCTCGTCGACTTGAACTACCCGTCAATCACGGTCCCGGACCTCAATGGAACCGCAATCGTGACGAGACGGGTTAAAGACGTGGGATCGGCGCCGAGCACTTACAAGGCGCGTATCCGTAGCCCGCCCGGGATATCGGTTTCGATCGAGCCAAGCGAGCTCGAGTTTAAGGGTGTGGGAGAGGAGAAAGAGTTTAGGGTAAGTTTGAAGGCTAGACATGGCGGGAGAAAGGAAGAGTATGTGTTCGGAGAGTTGAGATGGTCTGATGGTAGACACTTCGTAAGAAGTCCAATTGTTGTGAAACAAATAGGGGGTTAAACACAGACTCAATGTTTTTGTTTTGGAATATTCTTACGAACTTTTGTGTTATTTGGACAACAGATTTGGTTCACTTCAAATTTGTGATGGAAATTGAATTAGTGACATCCAAATTTGAGTAACTGTCTTTTTTTTTATTTATTTAACTTTTTACCTTTTTTTTTTTTTTTTTTTTTTTTGTCATACATAAAAATGTCTAGTATTTTTATTTCAGTATATTCAATATAATTGATCTTTTTTTGAAAAATAATTATTAATTTTATCCTCTTTTATAGGATTTTGCCTCAATTTTACTATTTATCATAATTTTTCACCTAAAATTATCAAAGCCTATAAATGTGAAATCGTGGTCCAATTCTTTTTGTCCATCCCAACTAACCGTCTAAGATCAAATCTGAGCCGTTGGATAGAGAGTTTTGTTCTTAGCCAATTGATACTTACACCGCTGCTCCAGATTATTATCATCAAGTCATCCATATGGCGATTTTTCTCTGCTCTTCGTCTTCTTCCTCTCAATTCTTTGTGCGATCGATTGAGGATCTTGTGGTGGGATTTTCTACTCTATATTGTGGGCGAATTTTTACTATTGTAAGATTGAGATATTTGTGCGAAAATCTTCTTGTATTAGTGAGGATTGACTGTGCCAGTGATTGTGGTTAGAGTTTGGTGTGCAAGCTAAATCAATTAGTTGTGGTTGTTCTAGGCAGAGATCGAGTCTATGTTTCCTTTCCACGCACCGATATTTATTCTAGGGTTTGTGCCAAGGGGTTGATCCGAACTTCTCTTTGCGATTCTTGTGCTTATTTTTTGTTCAATTCAATACAATAGTTTTTAAATTTAATTGTATTGTTTCTTGTTAAAATCAGATTTTACTATACAAATACATAACATTACTATTCAAATCTCAAACTCAAGATCCAAACTCCAAACAAACACACACTAATTATATTTTAAATTTTATAATCTATAAGTTTTTAATATTAATTAAATTATTATGTTGTAAAGAATAGAATCATATTAGTACAAATATATAAATTTATTTCTATGTAATTAACATAAATTAATTATTATGTTGGGAAGAATTTTGTATCAGCTTCAAGAGGGTTTTGAAGCAATATTCCTCAAGTTCGAATGTGTATTAGTGAACTATTAACCAATAATTGGACCATCTATCTAAAATATGTGAATTTCGATCAAAAAGAAAATGGAACGAATTACACGAAAATCGTTACAAGAGTCTTAACACACAAAAAGTAAATGGATACCTTGTTATGGGACGAAGGGAGTATAATATTTTATATTATAAACCTATCTTACTTTAACAGTTGAAATTTACTATATAAAAATTATTGTATAAATATACATTTTGGGTAAACTCCCAATCGAATTTAATAGCATGCAAACTAAGTTCGACAAAGTAAGTTATATTAAGTGAATCATGTGTGGCATATAAGACCGGTAGACATCGAGATTTATTTATATACAATTTGTTCATTTTATGTTTTTGAACAAATAAATATATTTTTTATATTAAATAAGAAGAATCGCATAAAAAATATATAAAAAAATATTTTGTATTGAATTATTGATTTTTTTAAAGATGAATAGCATGTATATATATTCTATTAATATGAATATTTTTATAATATTTATAATATATCATACCACTAAAAATTAAATTGAGTGAACAAATTCATACTCATCGCCTAATTACCAATTTATTTTTACTTTTACCTCTATTTAATCTAATATTATTCCACTGTTTATTCTTTGATCCTACTAAATTCAAGAAGATTTTAAACTTTTACATCTCACTAATGTAGTACACTTAACTTTTTTTTAGTTAGATCTTACTTTTCTTTTAAAATATTTCCTCCGTCCCAAACATCGTCCAATATTTTCTTTTTGTTATGTTCCAAACACCTGCAATATTTTAAAATAGAAAATAATTAATTATACTTAATCTTTACCCCACACTTTATCTCATCCCATCACACAAATAATAATAATATATATATTTCTCTCTTCATCACGTCACCTAATTTCTAAATTATCCTACTTAATACTACCACCTAAAAACTCGTGTCCAAAACAAATGTTGCACCTTATTTAGTACGGAGGGAGTAGCTTATTCAATTTATTAAGGCATTATTTATTTATTTTTTAACACGTATAAAATTCTCACTTTAAATTTATTCGGCATAATTTGAAGCATTTAATTTGAGACATGAATTATCTATTTTTATAGTTTTGTTTTCAAAAAATAGTTTAGATGTGATATTGTATAAAATGAAATAATGTACCCCCTCCATCATGCAAATATGTGCTCATTTGACCGAGCACGAGTTTTAATAAAAGTGAGTAATAATGATTATTTTTTCCTTTTATAGTAAAAAAAAATACAAAAATGTAATAATTTTCTACTTAGAAAAGGAAACGAGAATATTTTTCAACGACAATCTAAAAAAAATGAACATAAATTTGAATGACGGAGGGAGTACACTTTTAGGCCACAATTGTTTTTAGCCCAAACATTCTTTAATGGCCATTTTCAGCCCAAAAGTTTTTTGGCCCAACTCATCACTTCTTTTGTAGACACCCTTTTTGCCATTATATAATTTTTAGGGCCAACATAGGTCCACATCACCCTTCTCTTTCTTATTGTAGTCACTCCTCATTCTTTATATCTTTTCTAATTTGATCAAATATAATCAATCAATTGGCCTCATTTATGCAATCAACTCAATTAATTCATGTTGGTATATTTAGAATGTAAAGGGGGCCAAAATGATCGGATTAATTACGATCATAATTACAATTTTAATTATCCATGTAATTTATTTTAATTTTAAATTTTATATTTAAAACGATTGTAATTTATTCTAATTTCAAATTTTTTGTTTGAAAATATAATAAATTTATCAATCAGATAAGATTTTATTCAAATAATTATGTCACTTAGGTCATATACCTGAGTTTGACTACACATTTGGTTTGCCTTGAGACAAGCAAAATAACCAAAATATTAATCAAACTCCATATATAATATTTATTTATTTCATCCAAATTAATTTAATTAGTTTGGTTCACCGATCCGTCGCATTTTCACTCGCCGATTAATCGATTGCGTAAATTTTGAATTTAATTTTAAACATTAAATTTCACCAATTAGATAAGCACTTATTCAACATTTCAGACATTACATTTTTATTTTTTTTAATGGTAATATAATTATAAAAATATAAAAATATTATTTTAGTAGAATAAAAATTACTTACATATGGATCCTTCTTTAATTTACCTAAAACGTGCTTAAAAAATAATAGTTGTGAATTCTCATGTCATATATATATATATAAAGGTATATTTTACTGATTATTAACTTTGATCGAAAGTTTAATTAAATAATACTCGAACAATAACGAATATAAATATTTACATTATAAAAAAAAAAATAAAATGAAATGAAACTTATAGGAATATCTTTACCATAAAGGGTGGTTGAATTAGTGTGACGGGTAAACTTATAATCACTAACACGAATTTTCTTGAACATTTGTATTTCATATATATACACATTAATATTGTTTTTAAGATTCTGTAGTTATTTTTTTATCTAATTTTTTTTTTTTGTATATTTACTTTTTATCTAATATTGATTGTTCTGCAACTTGGCCGTGTGCTCCAATCTTCCTACACGTGGATTATTGGCACATGGCATCGCTGCAAGAATGTACTACTATTCAAAGATATATATATATTGTTAAGCAATTGATTAGAACTTTTTTTTTTTTTTTTTTTTTGGAATTGATTTGAAAATATTTAATTAAATTTTATATTTCAATAATATTCAATAATTTAAAAAATATATATTTTTTCCGTCCTAATACTATAATCTTGTTTATCATTTTTGTCCGTTCGTCTTAAAACAATAGTCTCATTTTCATAAATAACTATATCGCCATAAAATTATCACTATATTTTAATTATTATTACACAATTGCTACTACTTTTTACACTAATATACTCACAAGGGCAAAAAAATTATTTATTCTTATTTTTTACCAACTACTAATATAATATCAATATTCCTTAAATATCATGCCCAACACAACAAGACTATACTTTTGAGATGGAAGAATTATTTCTTTTGAAAAACATAATTTAAAATTTTAAATAAAAATTTGAAAAAATGGATTGTTTGTCTAAGATTTTTTCTTCACGATTTCTAATATATATATATATTATCATTTTACAAAAATCAACGTTTAATATACTTATTTGTTTTAAAAGAATAGTCTCATTTTACTATTTTCATTTGTTCTAAAGTAATAGTTACATTTCTATTTTTTAACTAACTTTTTATCTTTTTTTTTACAAAATTATCCCCATATTTTTCACAATAATTATATAAAGTAGAGACATTTTAGTCTTTTAAAAATACTTTTACATTTACTATCAATATAATACTACTTCCTCCGTCCCATTGAAAGATTGTTATTTTTCATTTTCGTCTCTCTCAAAACAAGATTACCATTTCCTAATTTAGTAACTGTACTATCTATTTAACACAATAAATATATTTACAACTTGCACTGTATTACACAAATAAGGCCCTGTTTGGATTGACTTCTAGCAGAAGCTTTTGGCTTTTGCTTCTAAAAAAAGTGGTTTGCACCTGTTTGCATTGGCTTCTGTCCAAAAGCAGAAGCAGCTTTTGAAGCTGAAAAATGCTTTTTTCAGAAGCACATTGGGGTAGCTTTTGAAATAAGTTTAAGCATTTTTCAGTTAAAATTACTGTTTTATCCTTAATAAAAAAAATATAATAATAGAAAAATAAATAACATATATATTATATTTTAATATAAATTAAAAAATATAATTAATTTATTATTTTTAATTTATGTACTATATTTGAATTAAAATTTAAAATTTAAATATCGAATGTAAATAGGAGTATGTAAATTTTTAATTATACTTAAATTACTAAATATAATTTATAAAATTTTAAAATAAATTTATAAAATACAAATTATATAATATTTTACTGTAATTTTATATTTAATTGGTATATTATTCTTAAATTAAAATTTTAAAATATAAATAATCAAAATTTAAAAGTACATATTTATACTTTAATTTAAAATCTTTAAATATAATTTATAAAATTTAAATTAAATTATAAAAATATCATAGAAAAATACTAGTATTATATTAACTGCATGTCCTTTTAAGTAATTTTAACGTTTTAAAAGCACTTTCAATTATATAACGTTTTACGAAAAGCTGCTTTTATAATAATTTATCTAAATACAAAATCAAACTGCTTCTGCTTCTGCTTTTGGCTTCTGTTTATTTTTTAAGACAATCCAAACGGGCTCTAACATTACTTTTATATTACACAATATTAATAGGAATATTTTTGTCTTTTTCAATACAACCCATTATAATACTAATATTCAAAAATCTATGTAAAAAAACGTAAACGGCAACGTTGCATCGGGACAGAGAGAGTATTATTTCTTAATTCTCGTGTCCATCCCAAATGTCTCTACTGTTTCAAAAAAATATATATATACTCCCTCCGTCCACACACAAAGTATATATTTACTTTTGACGCGGTGTTTAAGGAATAATAGTATTTTAATTATAGAGGGTAGTTGAAAGTAGTGTAATGTCATTTTTGTCCTTATTTTTTGGTGTAAAAATAATGATGTGATGTAAAGTAAGGATATTTGTGAAAAAGTGAGGTATTTAATGAAATATTTACTTTGTAATTAGACGTCCCAAAAAAAAAATATGTATACTTTCTAGCTGGACGGGAGAGTATATTTTTTTATATTAATAACACAATTAATTATCTGAACTTCACATAAAATAAAAATAAAATAATTTTCAAATTAAAACATTAAACAAACAAGTGTTAAATAAGTACACCCGGAGTGTTTTGAGGGAAAAGTACAAGCATATGTGCACTGCGTAGGCCTACCAAATTTTGAGGAGTAACTTTTGTCGTTTTCTGCCAAATACACGCAATTATTATGCATGGCATGGGATGACGTGTCTTTATTTACATTACATATATAGATATAGATACACACACGTCCTTTTCTTTCATTTCCTGTTCTGTCCCTAAATTCATTTCTAGTTAAAAAACTAAAACCAAATCAACGGTCAGCATTCACTCCCCCCCGCAGATATATATATATATATTTTCACTTAAATTCTGCTGATGATCCATCACATGATATCAGCTTTTAGTCCGTTTTCGTTATTTTTTCTGATTGATGCGTGGAACCCGCAGTCGTTATTCGAAAATACGCATTGGGTAAATCCTCAATCGAACCTAATACCCTGCAAATCAGGCTCGACGGAAAAGTCACACTAGACGAACTATGTGTGGCAGGTAACCTGAGGCGTCGGGGTTTGAATATATGATCTCACTCACGGTCACAAATCCAACCCCTACAACACTAGGTCATTCCTTATGGGACTAGTCAAATTTCATTAGTGTGAGAGAGACAAGGGAAAAGTGGTCGTAGTTAGTTATATGTTTTTTTTTTTTTTTTTTCAAAATTAATTTAAATTTTTTCTTTATAATTAATAAAGGTAAAAAAAATCAATTTTGGTCAAAATATAATCAAAATTTATTAATTTTGGTCTCAATATAAAGAATTCATTAATTTTAATTGTATTATAAATAACTTCAATCAATATTGGTGCCACCGTTAAAAAACTAACAAAAATTGCTAACGTAGACGTAACGGACAATTGACTTGGAAAGTACATGGTCATGTACAATTATACACGACCATGTATATTTCAATATACAATTATAGACGACCATGTTATACACGGTCATATTTAATTCTACACGGCTATGTACTTTTCTGTTTTGGTCTAAAATTTTATATTTTTTGTTATATATTTTTTTAAAAAAAATATTTTGAATTTAGAATAATTGATATAATTAAAATGCGAAAAATCAACCATAATTATAATATAATTAAAATATATCAATTTAAATTCAAATATTATAAAAACTTATAAGATATGTTCTTTTTTGAAAAATTTTGTCTAATATTCTGCTATTCATCAAAATTTTTACTTTTATAAACATACAATTACACAATTTATTTAATTTTTTTATATATATTATAGTATTTAAATTTTATGATTTTTTATATATATTATAGTATTTAAATTTTATGTTACATTTCAATATAATTTCAACGTAGACATATATTATTGTATTGAAATATAAAAATAATTTATAATACTATAATATACAAAAATAAAAAAAAAATAATAGTGTAATTGAATATTTATAAGAGAATTTTTTTTTGGTAAATAATAGAATTTCAAAAACGAACATAGTCGATAAGTTTCTATTTGAACTAAAATTGTACATTTTAATTATATTAGAATTACTATTGTTTTTTTTTTAATTATTATTTTAACTATATTAATTATTCTATATTCAAAATATTTTTTAAAAATAAATATATAAAAATAAAATTTTAGACCAAAACAGAAAGGTACACGGCCGTGTAAAATTATACATGACCGTGTACTCTCCAGGTCAGCTGCCACGTCAATCCCGTTATGTTTACGTCAGTCATTTCCGTTAATTTTTTAACAATATGACTAAAATTGGTTGAAATTATTTATAATTAGACTAAATTGATGAGTTTTTTTTTTTTTTTTTTAATTGGGACCAAAATTGATTTTATCACTTAATAAAGTTACTATTAATTAATTTTTATTTTATTATTTAATTTTATTACATGAGAATCTGCAGCCGCTTTTCAGTGCGCTTTAGGTAAAGTTCCTTGAAATTAATAGCCTACAAACTAGACTCGACAAGACAAATCACGTTAGGCTAACCATGTGTAATAGACAAAATTTGAAGGCGTTGAGATTTGAAGTTATAAGTAATATTTTTCTTGTCTTAATTACAGTGTTTACATTATCATTATCATTGTCTTATATTTTATATTATTTTTTATTTTTGACAAAAATTTGCATACTTTAAACATAATTTAAAAATTTTAATCTAAATCTAATTATATTTATCTTCACATACACATTATCTACCCCACCCATCTCATTCTCTCTCATCCCTTTATCCCACCAATCCGTTTTCTTTTTCAAATCTACTCTCGTCCTTTCTTTTCATTCTAAACACCTCAATCCGTAGATAGTTTGGTCCGCCCAGTGCCCACTACAAAAAAATAGTATATTTGTAACGAAATTCTATCCTTAAATTTTACGTAGCTAATATAATTTAATCCATAAATATCATTAATAACGGAAAAAGTGGATTTAAGGACGAAAAAATCTCGTTACAAAATTAATATTTTCTTGTAGTGGCCGTCGACTTCTCTTTCGAGTCCATGGGTTCCAAACCTTAATCCGACCGTGAGACCTCGTTGCCTTACTTGGGACTATTACCCTTTCGTGGTCTCTAAATCGATTGAACACCACTTGTATTTTGAAATAATTTCAGCGACATTTTGATTTGTTCTTATTTTCGGGGAAGCATCTGGATGTGGCAAAGAAGACGACGGATGGGTGCCGAACACAGAGGAGCCCTTCAATTTGGGTTTGGATTTCGACATTGGTGCCCGGTTTCATGAAGTAGTGCCTGAAACTACTCAACATCCTCAATCTTAGCTGTAAAAGGACGATAGGCTTGAAGGCGGCATTGAATCAAATATCGGAAGTGCTGATGTTTGGTTTGTGCTTAGGTTTGTTCCTGACTCGTAGGTCGAGCACGATATTAATATGGAGGAAATTGCTTATCTATTTTGGCTGCCCCTATGAACACATCCCTTATGAGGAAGTTTGTGAGACGTTCATTGCGTTCTCTGTTAAATCATCAAATTCGGCTTTCTTTAATCCAAAAAGAGACACACCATCAACAAATCTTACGAATGAACAAGCCCGCACCACCAAAGATCAAAGCCTCAAATTTATCAAGAAAACATCGAAGTCAAAACCGATTATTAAATTTGCCCGTACTAAGATCAAAATCTTCCAAAGTCCAGCAAAGTTAATTTAAAAGACTAAATCCTTTTGAATCGTCCAATGAAGCCATCCAAATCCGATTTAGAAAACAAATCAACGCGAAAAGAAAATCAAAGAATTTAAATAAAGTATATGACCAGCTTTAAATTAAATATAAAAGTTATAAAATTAACATACTTTTTTCTTGTCTACAATCGTTCGGTTCACTCAGCATTTTTTAATAAAATAATTTCCATAAATATTATTAAAAAAAAATACATATATACACACAATAATATAATATTCCCTCTATTCGGCTCTAAGGGTTATATTTACCTTTTGCATCATTGTACTACGTTTTGATATAATAATTAATATTTAAAGATCAATACACAAAAAGTAAATGAGTCCCTTTGAATCGGACGAAGATAGTATACATAATCAACTTTTTAACATAAAATATTATTTTTTATATTTCCAACACAATTCCATATATTTAATACTCCCTTCGTCTCTTAATTATTTTAAAAAATTTCATGTAAAAAGTAAATGGATAAATTGATATAAATGGAGGGAGTATAAAAAGTAAACTTATTAAAAGAATACTAATGGAACAAACTGATACTCACTCCGTCCACAAACTAACGTCCAACTTTTCTATTTGGGACGTCCAATAACTATTGTCCTATTTTTTTTTTAAACACAAATTTTATATTTTTACTCTTTATTTATTTATTACTTTTAAACTCCGTACAATTAAGGATAAATTTGTCCATTTATAATTAAAAGACAATTACCTAAAAAAACTGTAAAAATATAATTTAGCATAATAGAAATGGGAGGGAGGGAGTATATTTTTATAAATAAAATAAAGTTTAAAGCATGTTAGTCACGTCACGTGTTTAAGGTCAAATTAGAGATATTGAATGAAGATTTATTTCCATTTTGCCCTCGTCAGTCACGTCACGTGTTGTAAGGTTAAATTAGGGATTTCACAAACCCTCTCTCATAGTATAATTTTTATTACTCTTATTATGCAAGGCTAAGCACCGTCTTCCATGGCGTTCGTTCTCTGTCCCTCTCTTTGCGGTTACTCTATAAATACGATCACACTGTCACTGTGATCCGCCATAGGTTTAGGCTCGTTCAAACCCTCCGACACTTCTTTCGCTGTTGTCCGTCTCTTCGTGATGGAAGCTGCCGGATTGTTCTTGAGCGTCGTCCCCAAACCAACTGCTGCCGACGACAATAAATCACACTGTGCGGCCGGTCTCGGTTCAACGTATAGGCGCCTGTCTTTCGCAGCATCTAATATAGGTAGGAATGGCGTCAGTTTCCCATTGTTGAGGCGTCGTTCTGGATTTGAATCTCAGAGGCAAAGGTCATTGATCGTGTCTCCGAAGGCCGTGTCCGATTCCCAGAATTCGCAGACTTGCCTCGATCCAGCAGCGGACAAGGTAGTTAATCCATTCTGTGATTATTCGCTTTTTAATTGTGAGTGTGCATAAAACTTACTGTCTTCGTTGATGTTCTCTTTTTTTTTTTGGCATGGACGGTTTTACATGGAAATTGTGAGAATGTAAAAATGAAAGTGAATCTTAGGGATCTGCGCATATTGTTTCATGTGTCATTTGAACATTTGTTTTAATTCAAAGTTATATCAGTGTTTTTCCATGGATCCGTAGTTTTCTCTCTCGATATGCAACAAATATTCAGAATACATCATGTTCAAACAAAGTTATACGATTAACTGTAACGCTCTACAATTGGCAGAACCAAAGCTTGCAGTGTTAATATTACCATTCATATCTGCAATATTAATATGTAATTGTTTGGTCACAGATTTAACAAAATTGGTGGGAAATGAATTAATGTTTATAACTTCGTTTTGAGGATCATTGATTAATTTTACAGAAAGAACGAGTCGTTTTGAGGATCATTGATTAATTTTACATAAAGAACGAGTCGTTTTGAGGATCATTGATTAATTTTACATAAAGAACGAGTGGGCTGCAATGGAAGATAATACTCATTTAGTTTGTTCATAGTAACAAACATTCTGTAAATTTCATCTTATATTCCCTTACTTATCAGAATCTGTGAAAGTCTGATACATTTGAGGACTATTCAGGTCTTATATATAATCTGGATCAATAATTCTCTTTCCTTGTTCTTGATCAGAGTGTCTTGGGAATTATTCTAGGAGGTGGAGCTGGTACTAGACTTTATCCTCTCACAAAGAAGAGGGCGAAGCCGGCAGTTCCTCTTGGAGCAAATTATCGGCTAATTGACATTCCTGTGAGCAATTGCTTGAACAGTAACATATCCAAAATCTATGTTCTCACCCAATTCAATTCTGCTTCCCTTAATCGCCACCTTTCAAGGGCATATGCAAGTAACATGGGCGGTTACAAGAATGAAGGCTTTGTTGAGGTTCTTGCAGCTCAACAGAGTCCAGAAAATCCAGATTGGTTCCAGGTACCTTTCATTAATCCAGTATTCTTGAAGTTTCCTCACCCATAAATGACAAAGTAGGTGTACAACAGTCCCCATGGCTAAAGCTCTTGTTCTGTTTTTGTTTAGCTTAAATATTTCTTTAGATTTTTTTTGCGTTTTGTTGATTATCTACCAATTGTTTATGTTTAATTTCATTTCCAGGGTACAGCAGATGCTGTAAGGCAATATATATGGCTGTTTGAAGAGCACAATGTTCTTGAGTTCCTCATTCTTGCTGGAGATCATTTGTACAGAATGGACTATGAGAAATTCATTCAGGCCCACAGAGAAACAGACGCTGACATAACCGTTGCTGCATTGCCTATGGATGAAAAACGTGCCTCAGCATTTGGACTAATGAAAATCGATGAAGAGGGACGGATTATTGAATTTGCAGAGAAACCAAACGGAGAACAGTTAAAAGCTATGCAGGTTGCTACGCTGTCTAGTAAATAATAGATTGAGAGCTCAAAGTTTGCTACAAAATTATCCATCTTTATTCGCCTAATGGCTTGGTTTCGCAGGTCGATACTACCATCTTGGGACTTGATGATACTAGAGCAAAGGAGATGCCATACATTGCAAGTATGGGAATATATGTTATCAGCAAAGATGTGATGATAAATCTTCTCCGAGACAAGTTTCCTGCGTCTAATGATTTCGGAAGTGAAGTTATTCCTGGAGCTACAGCCAGCGGACTAAGAGTATGTAACTCAAATATGTGTTTTCATCCTTCTTTACATCAAACACTACCACTTTTGATCATATTTAGACTAGTTGGGAGCTAATTTTTGTCTTCTATTTAGGTGCAAGCTTACTTGTTTGATGGCTACTGGGAAGACATTGGTACCATTGAAGCTTTCTACAATGCCAATCTAGGGATCACGAAAAAGCCTGTGCCAGATTTTACGTAAGAATTTCCTTTGCTTAATCTGCTTTTTTCTTTTCCATTATGATAGGTTGTGCGCCACTAATAATGTCTCTATTCATAGAACATTGAAATACCTTATGTTGCCACTTGCTTCTTGTAGCTTCTATGATCGATCTGCTCCAATCTACACCCAGCCGAGGTACCTACCTCCTTCTAAAATGCTGGATGCAGATGTCACAGATAGTGTCATTGGTGAGGGCTGTGTGATCAAGGCAAGTATATTTAATACCATTCAATGATATAATCAGCTAAGCCCAAAATGGCATTGCCAAAATATGATTTCTCGACTCAAGAATTCTTATGCTTGTGATTGGTTTGCAGTCTTGTGATATAGCTAGATAAAGTTGCCAATGTTGTTCGTTAATCCATACGTTATTTCTCATTATTCACATGATCCGTAGTAAGTCTTTCTTCCCGGCGCAGAACTGTAAAATCCATCACTGTGTAGTTGGACTTAGATCGTGTATATCAGAGGGTGCAATCATAGAGGATTCCTTATTGATGGGCGCAGATTATTACGAGGTCAGCACATATAAAACAGTCTCAAGCACTACATACTTTTATTAAACATAGCACTAATTTTTATCTAAGAGACCGTGTTTGATAAAAACATAGAGATCCGCTGTATTGATATACTTCTTCCATGTGCCGATAATTCATGAGCTGCTTTTGAATTATGTTAATATGATTCTTATCAGTCTCTCCATCGTGTGATTATGTAGGACTATGTCATATGTTGTTAACATAAACGATGTATTGTATTTATATTATATTAACATAAACGATGTGTTGTCTGTCGTTATTATCTTTCTATGGTGTGTTCTCTATTCTAGTGTTTATATTATATTAATATAAATTTATGTGCTGGCTGTCTGTATTTATACCGTGTGCTGTCAGCACACTGCTAAATTTTATATTTCAACACAACAACCGTGTCGTTACCTATCATCTAATCTTCTACATTCTCAAATAGTATTGCAATTACCATTTCTTGTGCTTCAGACCCATGCGGACAGGAGAAATATGATTGCTAAGGGAGGAATTCCCATCGGCATCGGTAAGAATGCTCATATCAAGAGAGCCATCATCGACAAAAATGCTCGAATAGGAGAGAATGTGAAGGTATGAACTGAGGAATCTGTTTGGCTCATAGCAAAACAACCAGTTTTTTTTTTTTTTCTTTCCTTTCTATCTCAATGCTAATATAAGTTTGTGAATTTTACGGCAGATCATTAACAGCGACAACATACAAGAAGCAGCAAGAGAGGCGGACGGATACTTCATCAAGGGCGGCATTGTCACCGTGATCAAGGACGCCGAGATCCCCAGTGGTACTGTGATCTAGACATTATTTATAGGATCATCAACAGGTATCTTTGAATATGGCTTCTATACTTTTGATTCGAAACTGAGTCGATAAATTATTTGCGAGGATAATTTTGATGTACGTGTTGATGGCCATAGCAATAGCAATAGCAATAGCAATAGCCCGGATAATAGAGATATATACAATGCCGAAATGTCGATGTTTTGAGAGGGCTGCTTATAAATTATGGAAGGAAGATCACTTTGATCAAACTAATCTTAGATTTACTGAAAGTAATTTGATTGAACTGCAAATTTTATTCATAATTTCACGAGGTTTTGTTCCAACTGTATATATATATATATTTTAAAATATTCAATAGTAATTGATGAAAGCATCACAATATATGAGCATGGTTGTTCTTCATTTTTGTATTATATGTAATATTTTTTAAATTTAATAAGTAAAGAATGTTCGAGTCCATTTCATGGATATTATTGTAAATTTCGAAAAATCCAAAGCTATATTATATATAATATTTTTAAACATATAGAAGGTACGAACATTCCGAGTCTATTCGAAAACTTTTCCTAAGAATCTCGACAAATTTGAAGCTATATTATATATAATATTTTTAAAATATATAAGACAAGAACATTATGAGCCTATTATGTGCCTTTGTTCTTATTTTATTTAACAAGTTCGGAAAATATCGCGACCAGATAAGTGGGTTGTGAAAAGGGCCTCGAAAATTTTGAACTTTATTATATATATTTTATGTTATTTAGTAAAAGATGATCGAAAGATTTAAACTCTAGTCAACTAATATGTAGATATTAAAATGAGCTTCAGAATATTCCGTGCCAATGTAAATTCCGAAGTTTTGTTATTTATAATATTTTCTTTAGTTGTAAAAGCTCGGAAGATTCCGAATCAATTTCTAGTGATTCTCGAAATATCCGAACCTTTCTTACATATTTTAATTTAATTAATTAAAAAAACTCAAAAGATTTCCTGGTCTCGAATATTTTGTACTTCCCAAATTTTAAATTCGAATGAGAATGGATGATGAGTCATTCCTACCATGGTGAAGCATGAATATATAGGATTATGTAGTGACGAGTTTGCTCCATTTGGCAGTTACTGTGGCAATTACCCCTGCTTCTTGTTATATATATATATATATTAGTTGTTATCCCTGGTCCAAAGAAGATAACGGTTACTTATTTTGAAATTATCCGCTTAACTCTAAAGTTTCTTCAAGTGGATTCCTGAAAATGAATATTGCATACGAGTAGTCTAATTAATCTGCTTAAATTTTATTCAAGTTTGGGAGTATCGTTTCATTTAGACACAAAAGTATGAAATAGAGTATCTTTTGGGATTTTTTCATATTGAAAAGACCTACTTCTGCAATACAATTTAAATATCAAGAAATATGTGATCAAAAATATCATACATACTGTTATGGACATATTAGGAAAAGTGGAGGACAATATCAATACAAGGAAGGACAAGTAACACCACTGTTACAGGTCCGAGCTTTCGATTTCAGCTAATGAAGATGATCCAAAAGAAAAAAAAAAAAAAAAAAAAAAAAAAGGGATAGCCTATGCATTTTCTATTCACATTCACGTTTGTTATGTCAATGGGTGAGCTCATTAAAGTTCCCAGATGATTATATTTCAAATCTAAGGCACCGGAATACAAGTACAACGGACAAAGATGAAAAACCATTATGCATATGTATTCATGCGGTGACTTATTTCCATTGCAAACACCTCGGTCTTGACTACACCGTCGTCGACCTCCAAACGGAACAGGTAAGTAGCGGCTTGACCTACATCCTGAGTTTCTATGAAGCTTCGTCTTTGAATGTTGTTGCCATTTGATCATATAATGGTTGCAGTTCTATATATATATTTTTTGTATTTAAATCCATAATAATGTTGTTTGTCATTCTTTTGCCGACATGCTGTTATAGGGAAGAAGCCAAATATTCATTTTTCTTCTTTCTAGGCCCACATGAATAATAAACATAATTATATCACTTTCAGATCCACGAAACTGCATAAAAAAATTTGGTTTAGCTGCTTCTCCCAGATTTCCTATTGTGTTGAAGAATTTTATTTTATTTTGTCCCATTTATGCTGAATTCAAGTAAAATACTATTGCAATATTAATTTTGTATATTTACTTTAATGGAAACCAGTGGAAATTTTTAAAGAACATTGTCATAGGAATGAAGTTATGGCCTTGTATATGCTATTAAAAAGTTAGACAAAGTAATAGTGTTTGCTAAAAAGTTACTGTATTAAAAGTCTACTCATTTATGTTCAATAATTTCAATGCCAATTTCCAACATGAAAGAATAATCAATATCCTTTACACCCACCTAAGAAAGAAAATTAGGAAGACAAGGAGCAGCCTCAACTAGGCCGTCAAGAACACCGATTCCGAAAAAATGTATATTTATCACGCCATGGACATTTCCATTTAAGTTTGCATCCATTTGAGATTGTATTTGTGTTTGAGAGTCACGTCTCTGACTTTGATTTAGTGGATGATTCCAACTACATCAGTTGGTTCAATTCTTATTTGAGAGGTGTGTCTCTGACTTTGATTTAGTGGATGATTCCAACTACATCAGTTGGTTCAATTCTCATTTGAGAGGTGTATATCTATATTTCATTTATGATACTTGTCTTGATTAAGAAATTTGTAGAATTCTCAACCAATTTAGATGATTTGTAATCTATTATAAATATGTACATGATTGAAATAAAAAATTCTAATTTTATATTCCAACAATAAAATAAACATATATATGAAGTTGCACCATTGGTCTCTCCTCCCAAATCCGAAAGACCATCACATTTAACTTTAATAAGTTTGCATATTTCTATTTTGGTCAAAGGTTTATATTTCCCTTTTTAGTAAATATAGATCCTATCACTAACTATTAATACATTTTCTTTTATACTTATTTACCATCTTACTCTCACTTTATAATACACTTATATCTAAAACTAAAGACAATTTAATTTTTATACCATTATATTTATCCACTACTATTGAAATACTAATATTTTTAATTTGCGTGTAAAGAATAAATGTAAACTTTAGAGTTAGACAAATGGAATATTATATTCTATATTGGCCTATAGAACTTGTATCGTTGGGATTCTAAGGACGAGGGCGGGGTATTCGAACAATATTTTGAGTGAAAAGGATTCCAACTTCTATCCCGGGTGTCGAGGAAAACCCGGAAGAAATTGAAGCCAAGATGGATCAAACCAGTGCTGTTTCGGGCATAATTGACAATAGGGATAGCATGGGGACTCAGATGAAACCAATGATATGAAATAAATGCAAATTCATATCATGAAAAAAGCAGCTATAGATTTTCCTCAAGTTTGTAAGATGGCATATATTCTGTTTCACTATGTATGTATGTATGTATGTATGTATATATATACACAAAATTCTTGATAATACAGTAAAAAATTTCTGCATCCAGTAAACCATACAGCATCAAACCTGAAACACATGAAGGTTCTCTCCATTGGCCTCCTGCATTCATATGATTTTTACGGCATGCCGGTTGGTTTGTCCTCTGCACAATAGTGTCGGCATTTTCAGCATCATAAGCAATTGTATACAATGACAAAATGAGTATGTGCGTGTATATATATATATATATTTCATAGTCTAAAAGGAACAACGTCAGGGAAGAGACTCACGGACAGATTCAGGGTCTACATGTACAAAGAAGCTGGCGGCGACTATAAGGTAGCATAGAAGAAGCATCAGTCCTTTGAAATAATTTGAGGTTCCCTCCTGCGTTCAAATACAAGCAGAGTTTAAGATAAGGCTGGCTGCATTTGGCCAAGTTTAATGTTGTTTTCCTGCAATAAATCGTAATTGATGAAAGAGATGCTATAGACAACCTTCTTTCATCATTGTTTCTCCGTAAAGGAAATAGATAGATGTTGACAATGACAGAGGCAAGGCTACATCGGAACATTAATATGGGAATGTATTCAAATTTTTATCATTTCACCTATTTACCACCAAACATTTAATTTATATACAAACATGTATTCACAATAATACATAGTTCTCTCTTGATAATGGATTATTACTCCATCTACGGTAATATACAGTCACTATAAAATAGAGAAAAGGAAATTCAGCATAAGCTAAAACCTTAAAAACTGCAGTATTGCACACAAGAGTCTTGAAAAAAAAAAATAATATATAGCAATGGTCAAAACAAAATCTCTGCTATTTGCAGAAAGACAATGCCCACCATGTCATCAAAAGAAAAGTGCATCAAGATGAAGCTCAGGCGCACAGGAAAAATATTAGTGCAAGGTTTAGAGCAATTCCACTGAAATGACCGAGAAACAGGACAAAGCTGTAAGCTTACCTGCAGCAAGAATGCCACTACAAGAACAGTCATAATGAGAGTTGCAGTCTCAAATAGTTGAAAGTTTAAGTCCATCGGACATCCCATGATCCATCCCATAACCACACACAGAGGAATCTACAGTTGTCAACAGCAGAGCATTTCAGTTTAATACTTACTTGGACAAGTGGAAGCATTAAAACAACACAAAAAAGTAGGTCTGGGTATGCTAAAGAAGTAGAAATGTGCACATTCAAAGACACGGGCATAGTCTGTGACTGAGTTGAAATGTACGACAAGCAACTATGACACAAGCTTAGTAGTAGTACTCAGATTAACCAAGCCTACAGTCAATAAATATAAGAATTATGCTCATTTGTGTATTATTTTGATTACTGTATTTATATCTTAATTTGGATATCAGTGGGTATTTTCTTAATACTTGAATACATACCACAAACATTGCTATTTGGGTCGATGAGCCTATTGCCACTCCAAGAGAAATGTCCTGCTCAACTAAGGAGAATGTGAGGATTGTAATCTTCACAAAAAACACAGCGAGGAAAAAATCTCAGAACACTTACAAGCTTGTCTTTCACCGCAAACATAACAGCACCTGCATGCTCTGCTGCATTCCCAACTATTGGGAGCAGAATGACACTTATAAATGCAACCGGAATATTCATTGCAACAGATGCTCCCTGAAAATAAAATAATAAATTATCATTCGCTAAAAGGAGGTGACACAAAATATTAGAAGTTTCAGAAAATAAAGCAGCATAAAAGTCATCTTCTAGCATGACATGCGCATACAAACACAACCTCCTCCCCCCACAAACAGACAGAAGAAAAGGTGTTACAACCGAAACAATAATACCAAAAGTGGCAATAATGAGACTACAGCCAAAGGTCATAAGATCACACTAATTGAGAGTAACTACCTCTATAGCATTAACCAAATATTCGGACAAAACTGATATCAAAGAGGTCAATATAAGTAACCAAATAACTGATTCCCATTTCGATGTCTCAGGTGTTTCATCATCATCATCTGAGCTCCCATTAGTTGAACTCTCCTCCTATAAATGCAAAGAGGGTTAGAAGAAATTAGCACCAGCAAATGAAGATAAAAGGAACAATTAACTGATTTGACTAGTAGCCGATCTTCTAATGCAAGCCAATTGTTAAAAATTATCGAATAATCCAATTGTACAAGACAGTAAAATTACCTACTTCTCAGGTTGAATTCATAAAAATTGTTCTGGCTTATTTAATGGGAACATGAAAGGTACAGAATATTCAGAAATTTAGTTTTAGCCTGATGAGTATACACGATTTACAACACCATAAATTAAGAAATTAAACGAAAAGCAACACCCTTTCGGAGAAGTCAGAGATGAAATATATACAAACTATATCTCAAAAATGAAAATTAGGATATTATCAATGACACAATGATTTACCTCATTTACAGGTGTGTAGAGATTATTTTGGGAAGTCAGCTGGAAAAAAATGTATGCTCCATATGCTACAAGCATAATGCAACTGCTAAACCTAGAAAGTGCCAATTCAGACTTGCCAAAATGCAGCTCAGTTCTCGTGAAGTGGAGAACAGTCGGAAACAAGAGACCCATTACCGCCATCAAGAGCAATCCTGAGTTCATTGCTGCGGTTGGCTGCCAAATAATAAGCAAAATGAATGAACCTTTAGTTGGTAATATCATATATCTATAGTATGACTATATCATAAGATCCCACCAATTATTTTCCTTTTCAATTGGAAGCAGCACATCGAGATAGCATAGTAATTGACTAACCTTATCAAACACTTGGTCCCTTCTACAATTAACAATTCCTCCTCCAAATAAAGCACATCCAAGAACCAACAACATATTTGAAAGAATGGATCCCAATAATGATTGCTGAACAACACGTATCATGCCACTTTTAAGTGCATGAACAGATATAATCAGCTCCGTTGCATTGCCAAATGTCGCATTTAGAAGACCCCCAACTGAAAATTTGAAAGTTCATCATAAAATGCTTTCATATTACGTTACTGAAACAAAAAGGAAAAACAATTGATTTTATTTAGTCCATCTAGCTTAAAGATATCCGAGAATGATATATATTTGACATAAACAAAAATAGTGTTAACAAAATAGATAGATTCAGTGGTGGATATATACATAAGTGATAAAGCATAAGTCAATGACAGACAATACCAAAACATTACTTCTACGTCTTAGAATTAGAGTAGAATTAGCCTAAAAATGCATAGGGTATGTACCCATATTAGGATAGAGACTTAGAATCAATGGATTAGGATACTAAATTCCAATATCAGATAGTTCAGAAAGTTAGCTTGACACACCACACAAACCCAACCCAAAGTGCATCAATTAGATCAATAGAGTGATATTTTTCCAACCAACTAGAAGAGAAAAGGGAGACAGTCGGAAGTAGCATTGAAACTACAAACAGAAGTAGCTAAAGTTTATTTATAATTATTTTTTAATCCTAAAGGAAATCAGTCAAGTGATCACAGTAAACCTTTTGAATGCATCATCAATTCTATGATTCACAATGAAAATATTAAGGCGTTATCACGGTCAGCAATAACATCTATGCTTATAAAAACAAATAGATTTAATAACAAGACATGAGACAAAAAAAAGAACATTTAATAAAGTTAAAGAATGCTTGCAATGTATGAATAAAGCATCTGGTAATCTGCAGGGTAAGTTTGGAGGAAATGGAGATAAACCTGTAGGTCCAGTATAGAAAGCAAGCTGCCTGCATCGAAAAGTAAGACATAGCAATATTAAACTGTAATCCATATAACAATAAAAGAACATATCCTCTTCATATTGATAAATATAAACAATAACAGGAAGCTAAAGTACAACTTTTGTATGCTAAAAGTATTAAGATGACAAGTAAAGAGCATACTCTGTAGCCCAGCCCAGACGTTCGGCCAAGGGAATGATGCCAAACAAACTTAGGAAAAAAACCCACCCCTGAATTTTTTAAAGAATTACATTAGTATATACATAATTATAATCTTAATTAGTAAACAGCCAAAATAAATTCATAACTCACATGTTGGTTTGTAAGCTTATCAAATAATATTGCCAAAGGACCACAAGGAACAAGCAAGTTCAACTTGTTGGAGATCAGAACAATTTTTACACTGCGTATTACGGTATCTAGTATGCATTTACAGCCATATTTATCAGGACCAATGAAAGATCTGGGAAGAGTTATCTCCAGAGAGGTGGTCTTGCTAGCAATTGCTTGAGAGCTGACTAGGTGCTGGTCTTCAAGCTCCAGTTCTGATTTTCCTGCCAACGAGCCCATCTGTTGAACAAATCGTTAATTTTTGTTTCCGAAACAGAAAAAGAAAAGAACCTGCGCTTAAAAGAAAAAGGCTTGAAGAATGAATCTGAATTGACAATCAGTAACCTAACACCGATTCAGCTGTAATATATTCCACATTTTCATGTCAGGATTTTGTTATGTACGACAACCAAGTAATATGACTAATCTCTGCTTCGCCGGTAAAATAACGAGCCATAGATCAGGAAATGCCTCTTCAACCTCAATAACATTTAAGATGAGAATTCAAATTTATCCGTATAAGTTTCGGAAAATTGCATATATAGGATTACAGATACTCAATTTAAACTCACTTCCACACAGTTTCAATTTAGGGATGGAATCTCTTTCAAAAGACCTTTTTAAAATTAGCCAATATATTCTACAAATCCATGATCATTTACTTACAAGAATTGAAAACAACAACCTCAAGCGGTGAATCTATAGTGCGCTAATCACTTCCAAGAATCCACTCCAACAACTGGTGTAGCAAACCCAAATATATGAACAGGTATAGATTTCCTAACACAGGAAAAGTTGCAGAATCGTAACCACCGAAAATGGGGATAATTCAAATCCGGAAACCAAGTTATGACAGAATCAAAACGCCTATTCCACAATAAATCTCGCAATACAAAATTAGAAACACCACTAAATTATACGAACAGTAAAAATCCACATACCCAACTAACATCCAAATACCATAATCGGGAACACAAGTGCCGAGAAACGGACGCAAGAACCTACCCGCTCTTGCTTGTCCGGCAAACTCCACAAGCTAAAAAGGGCTGATAGCAATGCCGGGCCAGAAAGAAAAGGATCGTTGGGAAGTCAGCATCTGCTGCCGAATTGACCACGGAGCAATCCGCATTTTCTTAACACTCTATATATTCAACGAAGTAAATTCTACAATTGGGGCGTCGATGGAACGATCGATTTCCGCGCGGCGGCGGCGTCGGTTATGTAATCTCTCGATCGAAGGGCGATTCGATTATGAGAAGGTCTGGCGAATGGATTCGACGATGATTCGGGACGCCGGGCGGCCACGACGACGTATGTAAATTTTTAGGATGATCCGAAACCCCTTACGGCAACCGCTCAAAAGTGAGAGAGAAGGTTTAATTTAAAGTCGTGTGTGCCTGCCTAAAATCGTATCTCCAAAGTCGGGTTTTCTAATTTCACAAGTAGTAGCAAACCTCGTGGAATATAAATTTAAATGTATGAATATACATATATATATATATATATATACTAGAACACGCTCTTGCGCGGTATACCGCGCGACTATTCTATAATGTAATGTAGTGAAACATTATTTATTTGAAATATAAACTGTAAAACAAAAATACAATCGAATTATTTTCGCTCAGGTCGGTTGGTCAAGTCGGTTGGTCTTCGGTCGGTTGGTCTGGTCGGTTGGTCAGGTGGGTTGGTTAGTTGTCGGATAGGCAGGTCGGAAGGTCCTCGGTCGGTTGGTTAGCGGTGGGATAGACAGGGCAGAAGGTCCTCGGTCGGTTGGTCTGGTCGGATGGTTAGCGGTCGGACAGATAGGTCTGATGGTCAGCAGGTCGGACAGACAGGTCTGATTGTCTGCGGTCGGATAAAGTAGGTCGGCTGGTCTGCGGTCGGATAAGCAAGTCAGCTGGTCCGCAGGCGGATAGATTGAGATAAGAAGGGTGACCCTGTATCTCTTTATGAGTTTTGAAATGTAAAAAATAGTAAAGATATTTCAACTTTGATAATTGTTACGCAAAAAAAAAAAATAATAATAATAATAAAAATAAGGATAGCAAGATCTTAAAGGAAGTTAGACACAAAGTCGAGTGGAAATGGAGAAAAATTTGCGCTCAGGTCGGTTGGTAAGGTCGGTTGGTCGGATGGTCAGGTGGGTTGGTTAGCAGTCGGATAGGCAGGTCGGAAGATCCTCGGTCGGTTGGTCTGGTCGGTTGGTTAGCGGAGGGATAGGCAGGTCGGAAGGTCCTCGGTCGGTTAGTCCTCGGTCGGATGGTTAGCGGTCGGACAGACAGGTCTGATGGTCTGCGGTCGGATAAAGTAGGTCGGCTGGTCTGCGGTCAGATAGGCAAGTCAGCTGGTCCGCAGGCGTATAGATTGAGATAAGAAGGATGACCCAGCATCTCTTTATGAGATTTGAAATGTCAAAAATAGCAAGGATATTTTAACTCTGATAATTGTTACGCACAAAAAATAATAATAATAAAAAAAATAAGGATAGCAGGATCTTAAAAGAAGTTAAACATGAAGTCGGGTGAAAAAGGAGAAAAATTTGTGCTTAAGTCGGTTGGTCGGATGGTCATGTGGGTTGGTTAGCGGTCGGATAGGCAGGTCGGAAGGTCCTCGGTCGGATGATCAAGTCTGTTGGTTAGCGGTGGGATAGGCAGGTCGGAAGGTCCTTGGTCGTTTGGTCCTCGGTCGAATGGTTAGCGGTCGGACAGACAGGTCTCATGGTCTGCGGTCGGATAAAGTAGGTCGGCTGGTCTGCGATAGGATAGGCAAGTCAGCTGGTCCGCAGGCGGATAGACTGAGATAAGAAGGGTGACCCTGCATCTCTTTATGAGTTTTGAAATGTCAAAAATAGCAAGGATATTTCAACTTTGATAATTGTTACGCACAAAAAATAATAATAATAAAAATAAAAATAAGGATAGCAGGATCTTAAAGGAAGTTAAACACGAAGTCGGGTGGAAAAGGAGAAAAATTTGCGCTCAGGTCGGAAGGTCCTCGGTCGGTTGGTATGGTCGGCTGGTCCTCGGTCAGATGGTTAGCGGTCGGACAGACAGGTCTGATGGTCAGCAGATCGGACAGACAGGTATGATGGTCTGCGGGCGGATAAAGTAGGTCGGCTGGTCTGCAGTCGAATAGACAAGTCAGCTGGTCCGCAGACGGATAGACTGAGATAAGAAGGGTGACCCTGCATGTCTTTATGAGTTTTGAAATGTCAAAAATAGCAAGAATATTTCAACTTTGATAATTGTTATACACAAAAAAATAGTAATAATAATAAAAATAAGGATAGTAGGATCTTAAAGGAAGTTAGACACGAAGTCGGGTGGAAAAGGAGAAAAATTTGCGCTCAGGTCGGTTGGTCAGGTCGGTTGGTCGGATGGTCAGGTAGGTTGGTTAGCGGTCGGATAAGCAGGTTGGAAGGTCCTCGGTCGGTTGGTCCTCAGTCGGATTATCAGGTCGGTTGGTTAGCGGTCGGATAGGCAAGTCGGAAGGTCCTCGGTCGGTTGATCTGGTCGGTTGGTCCTCGGTCGGATGGTTAGCGTTCGGACAAACGGTCTGATGGTCAGAAGGTCGGACAGACATTTTTGATGGTCTGCGGTCTGATAAAGTAGGTCGGCTGGTCTGCGGTCGCATAGGCAACTCAGCTGGTCCGCAGGCGGATAGACAAGTCGCTGGGTGGGTGCGGCCAAGGAGTCTTTTGGCCTACCGATTGGTCTCTGGATTGGTCGGTTGGGCTATTTGAGTTCTGGAACTGGTGGAGGCGTTTGGCGAGGCGGTTGATGTAACCGACCAGACGACGTTCCAAAACGTTGGGCGGTTGATGGCGGTTGCTGACGACGGTTCCAAAACGTCTTTTCAAGCCAGTACAAAGGTAGGTTAAGGGCTAAATTGTCATTTTCGAAATGAGGGGCAAGATAGACTTTTCAAGTGGCAGATCCGAACTCGTATTTATAAGATATAATATATACAGTTTTGATGTTATGTACTATGAAAATTTTTATTTTTAATATAAAAATAATATTATATTAAATACTATTAATTTTTATAAATAAATCAATAAAATCTATTATATATTATATAAATATTTATATATTACTCTCCCGTGTTGGTAAAATTAATTAATTTTAGTTGAATAGAAATTTAAAAAATAATACTATTTTAATATTAAAAAAAAGTAAGTAAAAAATAATGTGAAGTATTATAAAAAAATTTATAAATAAATTGATAAAAAAAATAATAAATAAATAAATAAATAATGATAAATTGTTTATTATTTGCTAAAATAAAAGTAATAAAATTACGAGAGGATACAATTATTTTTCTGTATAATAAAGCCAAAAGTTTTCTTTTAATACATCACACAATCACACTCTAGCAGGAATTTCACTCAACACATGAGTACCCACCTAGAATCGAACCTGACACCCAACTCATAAGCGAGAAATGTCCGAGAGATGTCGCTTTGGAGTTTTGAAATGAATTAATAAATAATAGTATTTCATTTACTTAACAAGTAAAAGGGGTTTATTATTTTTGCATTTTGACTTTGTGTATAAAATAAGAACCAGTACTAGGCCATCTGAGATTGATAGAGAATAGTTAGGTCCAATTCGAGTCTGGATCCAACAATGTGTATTCGAGTCGAGTCTCGAGTTTGGCTGGATCTGACCTATACTTAATCTATTGTCTTCTCTACTATGTATGCCATAACCACGTTTTATTGTTTGCGCCATTAGATACATTGGCCTTGCAATATTTAAAATTAACATATATACATACATATATATATATATATATATATGATTTTTGGCGTGCATTACCTTGGCTAGAAGGTGTTGATCTTGGTCGTGGATCCTCAACACTTATTTTGGCATCTAAGCAATAAGAAAGATGCCGACGTCCATGGGAGCTAATGATCTAAATTGTGAGGAACAAGTCCGTGGCCGAGGGCACAGGACTCTCTCGCCGTGATCGTATTATTAGTTGTAATGTGGTGTACGGGAAGTTAGAGGGACAACTTACCAAATGCTCAAACGCGACAACTATAACGATTGATCACTCGTTGCGAAAGCGATGTTCCAAGCGAGTGATACTAAATTTGACGATAAAATAAAAAATTAAAAAATTAAATCAACAAGCAACGTTTAAAGTGATACTCAATAAATATATATAGAGTGTGTTTGTTTGAAGGATTACGTAGGATTTTCACTATTTATATATACAAATTTTTTGCTCCAAATATATCAAATTAAAGTTACGATATTTGTGCAATATAGTGTAAGTTGAAATGATATTTATTATGTTAGGTAGGTAGTACAATTACTAAATTAAAAAATATAATTTTATTTTAAAATATACAAAAATAAAAATGACGACCTTTCAATGGGACGGAGAGAATATATATTTTTTTAAATATTGAATGGATCACAATAATCCGGAATAACTAGGGGACAAAAAATGATAGCAAGAACGTCCCCCACGCCACAATTGAAACAATGATGGAAGACAGACACAAACCCACCACGCCAATGCGCAGCGCATCTCTAATTATTTATAACAGAGAACGTCAGATAAATCAAGAATCATTTCATTTCATTTCATTTCGGGTGCGTTTGGTTATCTGTTAAGTCTTTGAATTGAAAGATTTATTTAATTAAGATTTTATTTTCCATTTAATATATATATATTTAATTATTTTAATAATTATATTTTAATAAAAATTATTTCAAAATATTTCTTTCATATTTTAGAAAAAAAATTATATATTAATGTCAAAATACTCTAATTTTTATTTAAATTACAAATATCAAACTACAAGTCAAACAACAAAAATGTCAAAAACTCTTGCAAATTTTCACTAATTAATTAAAATATTACTTCCTCCGTCCGGATAATTTGACCGGGTTACTGTAGACATGGGAATTTAGGAGAAGTATAACTAGTAAATAATTAAAAATATATTAGTGAAAATAATTATAGTATAATAAAAATAATTATAGATTAAAATTAAATAATTGATTAGCATAATTAAAATTAAAAAAATTAAAAATTAAATTTTTAAAAATAAGATTAAAGTGTATAATTATTTTTAGAAAAAAAAGTGACAAAATAAGTGAGACGGACAGAAATGAAAAGATGGACATGAGAAGTGAAACGGAGGGAGTATTATTTTTTAATGTACTATAAAATGTAAAAATTGCATTTGATTAGAAACGACGGAAGGAAGTTCATAATATAAATATTATTTTGTAAAAATTAAAATGGTACTCCCTCCATCCCAGGTACCATGTCCATGTTGCCATTTATGTGATCCCGCATACCATACTATGTCACTTTCCTTTTTTGGAAAATGATTACACACCTTAATTTCATTTTAAATTTTTTAATTTTATTTTTTAAATTTTAATTAAACTAATTAGTTATTTTAATCTTAATTTATAATTATTTATATTATAGGATAATTATTTTCACTAATACATTCTTAATTATCTACTAATTACACTCCTATTAAAATACCGTGTCTACTGTGTAGCAGACACGGTATCTTAGACGGAGGGAGTATACAATATAAATATTTATTACTAATTAATTATTTTATAAATAAATGTAAAATTTTAAATATATATAAAATTATTATATATTGAAGAAAGATATAAATAGATCGATTTTGAATACATAATATTTTTTTTTTAGAAAATGAATAGAATCCCTTTTTATCTTCCCAACTTTTTGCCTTTAAATTCCACAAACGAAACTCCATATCCACACCACTTGTCTGTTTTGATTGATTAATTAATCAATCATATGGCTCCCATTACAGGCACAGCCACCGCGCCGGAAAATAAATCCGCCTCCTCCACCACCAGTCACGGCGGCGGCTGGAGCACAGCTCCATTCATCTTAGGTCACTTTCTTCTTCATAATATATATATATATATATATCTCTCTAAAAGTATGATGTTGATAACTGGAAGGTTGCAGCAAGTGTGGTGGGGATGACAGTGGCCAGTGGAGGATGGCTAAACAACCTGATAGTTTTCTTGATCCAAGAATTCAACATAAAGAACATCGATGCTGCTCAGATCTCCAACTTCGTCAATGCCTGCACCAGCTTCTTCCCCGTCGCCGCCGCCATTATTGCCGACGCATTTCTTGGCTGCTTCTCTGTCATTTGGATTTCCTGCTTCGTCTCCTTCTTAGTAAGTTTTTTACCTAATATTTTTAAATAAAATATTAAATAATTTTAATGAATAATACCAAAATAAAATCGAAAAGTTAGGGACTGTCTGTATTTTTTTTTTTTTTTTGATGAGTTTGGAAAAAAAATTAGTTTGGATTTGGTATGTAAATAATGTTTGATGAAATATTTTGTGAAAGAAAAAAAAATATATTTTTTTAGAAAATGTAGAGTCTAAATAGTAGAATTTGAAAAAACTTTGCTAAAACATAGAATTTGTTATAGGGTTTGAATTGAGTTTAGAACAATAATTTTTTTAAAAAAAATTTTTAATAATGGTTTGATACTATAAATAGATATTGTTAAGAAGTTTTAAATATAAAATTAATTTTTAATATATATAAAAAAAATGAAAAATAACTATTTGGTTTGATATACAATATGTCTAAATTTTCTTTTATATGTGACAAAGTCTCCCATCATCACAAATTTGGTTATTTGGCTTTGGAAAATTAATTCGGATATTACTTTGACTTACAGACAAAATTTTAAAATTTGGTATTAGCTCAGAAAAGTATAAAAAAAAAAAAATCATTTCATTCAATAGCATTAGAAATTTTGAGACTATTTAAAGAGTCTCAGATTTTTCGAAGCAAAAGAAAGAAGGCTTGGAATATTTAAGGCCACATCCGAACAAGTCCAACGGTGAAGTGCGTGGGCATAGAACCCAAATTGTATCATACTTTTGGAGACCGATCATTTATTTCCAACTTTCCAAATCAGTTTTCAAAATATTTATATAAAAAAAAATGTCCAAAATAAGGTCGCCGGAGGAATTTTTTCGTAACTATGGCTTTGTCGCATATTATAATTTTTACTCAGCCTTAGACGACCGCCGTAAGATTACTCTGTGGGCGTTCAACCTCAACTAATTTTTCCAACAGGGGCTAATCCTCTTGGTGCTAACGGTAACTATATCCGGCTTAAGACCGCCGGATTGCAAATCAGAGTCGAGTTCTTGCGCCTGCCCATCAGGACTTCAGTACGCCGTGCTTTACACAGCATTGGCTCTAGTTTCCATTGGGGCAGGCGCAACACGGTTCACCCTAGGGACTATGGGTGCGAACCAGTTCGCCAGACCCGACCACCAGTCGACTTACTTCAATTGGTATTTCATCGCCTTATACGGCGCATTATTTGCATCTGCCACGGCCATTGTGTATGTCGAAGATAATGTCAGCTGGTTCGCCGGCTACGCCATTTGTGCTTCTGCTAATGTCATTGGATTGGTGTCATTTTTGGCCGGGAAAAGATATTACCGGCATGATCGGCCACATGGCAGCCCGTTTGCCAGCCTCGCCCGCGTGGTTGTGGCGACTTTCCGGAAAAGGAAATTGAATAGTTCTTCTAGTACTGTGGATTATTATTATGGCGAGAAAGGTGTGGAGAAAGCCGCGATAAGTAGCTTAAGGTAAGTTTCCTATTTTAGTTTTCCGAATATAGAGTAGATTATTATTTGTTCACTTAGTATTTTTGGTTGCACAATTTTTCATAAATATTAGTTACTCTATCATCCAAATTTATTTTTATTTTTATTTTTTAGTTGTCATCTAAATATATTTTAATTTTTCTTTTTAGTAAAAAATACAATTCTTTTTATTTCTTTTATTATAAAATTTTTTTCTTAAAATTCATGCCGGATCAAATAAGAATAAAATTCGATGACGTCGGAGGGAGTATTAAAATAATATAATATACATTAACACAATAAATATAACATATATTTTTTCCACTCACAAAAATTAAAAAATTCAAAATAAAATATTAATTTTCATATATTAATCACACAAATTTTCATACATATATTTATTTAAGTATCACTTACATTTTATTGTATAATTAGGTGTAATGTTAGTTAAAGTTTTGCATAAAACCCATAGAAATGTAGTTAATAATACATAAAGCATGCAATTAAATTAAGATAGAAAATTTATTCCATGCAATAACATAAAGCATGCAATTAAATAACTTATTCCTACCTCAATTTACTTCCATTTTTCTTTTTGGTTAATCCATTAAATTTATCTATTACTAATTTTAATAAAATAAAAGATTCGATATTTAACTATTATTCTTTATTATTTATTATAATTGTCGGCACCTTTATTACACAATCTTTTCATTATCTTTAATTACTAATTAAACTTTCAAAAATACTTCTAACTATTTTTTTTATTCTTTTTATTTTTTTCAATAAATTATTATTTTTTAAATTTCCGCACCAGTTCCAATATTATATTTAATAGTTATGTTTTTTATCTTTGAAAATATGATATTGAAAACTTAATTTTTATTTAAACAATCACATTTCACTCTTTTCAAAATATGATACTGATAATTAAATCATCCATTTGGTCTAATTTATTATTAAGTAAAATGAAATAAATGATGTATTAATATATTTTATATAAGGGAAAATGTGGATGCCATGAATCCCTCATCAACTTGGTCTGATAATATAAAAAATATATTTAAGTGGAATATCTTTTCCCAAAGATGATTTTAGTAAAGAGTATCTTTGATTTGAAGTTAAGTTAGAAATAATTTATTACAATTCACTTTGCAGAACTATATATAAAAAAGATTCTTGACTAAGCATCTATGCCATGTACAAAATGTGGATTAGAAATTCCCAATCAATATTAAAACGTAGTTGTATTTAAATATGTATTGAAAGTATTTTAATAATTTTGCATTATTTTAGTGAAAAATTCAATGAAAAGTAGTATTAGATATACCCCCTCTCTCCTGGTGAAGATGACCGATTTAATTAAGGACACCGAATTTTAGGTAATATAAATTAATAAGTTATTAATAATAAGTTATAATATTATTTTATTATTTTTTAAAGGAATAATGTTGTTGGTATTTTGAATATTTTTAAATAAATAATATACTTAAATATATAATACTTACATAAAATGAGTATTAATGACTTTTCTTTAAAAAATAAAAAATAAAAAATAATTCAACATGCCCTTGAAAACATTGGCAATATATTGTTCATTCTGCGTGGATGGATCCACGACACTTAAATGTAATATTTTGTATATAAAATAAATTCTTCATATATTATGTTAAATGAAAAGTATCCGTTATGAAATAGTTTAGAAAGATATTTATTTTTTATTTTTATTTTTTTTAATAGTTCCAAAAGTTACGTTTCAAAATATATCAAAACAGAGCCTAAATATTGAAATTGAATTAATTTTCAATTTGACATTTTGGGTTATAAATAAAATTATAATGTCATTTTTTTTTTAAAAAAAAAATAATATGTATTCTACTTTAGGTTACTGAACCGTGCTGCCATCATAACCGAAGGGGACATTGCCATGGATGGCTCCATAGCCAAGCCCTGGAAATTATGCACAATGCAGCAAGTGGAAGACCTCAAAACCCTAATCAGAATCCTGCCCTTATGGTCATCCAGCATCTTCCTTTCGACTCCCATCGGCATCCAGGTCAGCCTGACTGTTCTCCAAGCTTTAGCCACCGATCGCCACCTCGGGCCGGGCCGGCATTTTCAATTCCCAGCAGGGTCCATGATCATCTTCACATTCCTGGCGACAGTCGTATGCCTCGGCCTATTTGGGCATTGCCTTTGGCCGCTTTGGAAAAGGGTTACCGGAAAACAAGTGACATCTCTGCAGCAATTAGGCCTCGGCCATGCGCTAACCATCGGCAGCATGGCTGTGTCAGCTCTTGTTGAGTCTAAACGACGCCGAGCCCAATCCCCGATTTCAGTTCTTTGGCTTGTGCCACAAATGGCTATTGTGGGGAGTGGGGAGGCATGCCATTTTCCGGGACAAGTGAGATTTTATTACCAGGAGTTTCCGAGTAGTCTGAAGAGCATGTCGACGGCGATGATATCAATGCTCATTGGGATTGGGTTTTACTTGAGCACGGCGCTTGTCGATCTTGTCAGAAGGGCGACAGCTTGGCTGCCTGACGATATCGATGAGGGAAGAGTCGACAATGTGTATTGGATGCTAGTGGTGATTGGTGTCCTTAACTTTGGCTACTTTCTTGGGTGTTGTTGGTTTTTTAAGAACAAGAATGGTGATGATGAATGATGGATAGAATTAGCCTTTACATGGTTCAAATCAATTGTGTTTTCATAAAAAAAACATTGCTCAATTGTGTGATGAGTTGATTATATTGAATCTTGATCCACTTTAGGGCTAATGTATTGGAGATTGATTCATATTTGCACCCAACTGAAAATCTAATAATTTTATTTATTTATTGTGTATCTAATGAGTCATTAGTGGATGATGATAATTTTTGTTTTTATTGTGTGTTTTATGGTCATTAGTGGATAATTCTAGCCATGTTACTGGAATTGTACCACTACACAATATTGAAATGTAACTACAAAAAAAATTCGTAACAAAAAGGTATGAATTCATACCAAAAATATTTTTGCTTTCATTGCCTATATGGCATTAGTAAAAATCTTTGGTGACAAATATGACTTTCGTAATAAAAAATAAGTTATTTTTAATGAAAGTTTAAAAAAAAAATATAGGTACGAAAATTTAATTTCGTAGCTAAAACTATTTTGCTATAAAATTAAAATTTTTAGCAACAAAATATGTATGATTTTTTTTTGCCAACTGGTTTAGCTATGAAAAATAATTTTGGAGGTAAAACCTTTTTGTTAATTAGCAAAGCTTCTGTACAATGTTACCTCAAATGCAAAAAGAATTGTGGCAAGTTGAATAATATTAATAAATAATAAGTAGATGAAATTGAGACTCTATGCAATTACAAAGTCAGAAAATTAGAAAGAAGCTTAAAATGATACTTGGAAGTGACACTTGAATCTTTCAGCTTGTTGACTAGTTTCTTTCTTTTTTTTTTTTTTTTTTTTTTTTTTTTTTTTTTTTTTTTCAGTGCAGAAGATTTTTCGTGGAATTATCACCCATTCTTGTACTACTAACACACTTAACTTCAAAGTTTTTATTTATTTTTTTTACAAAAAAGTCAGCATGTATCAAATATATGTGAAGACTAAGCATATATATATATATATATGTATATTGAAGATTTGCATACTCACTCGGGACAAGATAGATCGACGACAATCTGGATGACTTCGGCTGCTGGTTCGCATTCCTTCACGTAAAACCCTTCATGGAAGCCTAGCCTATTGAAGGATTTAGAAGCTTTTCCGATGATATGGAAAGCCTTTCTAAGGTAGGAGAAAAGGATATGATGAGCCAGGTAATTAACTTTAGGGGTTATGCTGCCTTATATCCTCTAGGGTTTGATATTTATGGACAGATCAATATGTTGCTATGGTGCTTTTGAACATGTAAAACATACACAAGAGATTAATTATTAGTAATGAAGAACTAAAATAGAAATAAAAATCAAAGATCGGAGGCTTTCTTTTGAGCTCAGATCCGCACCATTAATTGGTAATCATGATCGAGAAAGAGGCCACTGGCTTCGGAAGTAGCCAATAGACGCCCAAACAGACCAAAAAAATTGATCATGAAATTAGTTTAAACCCTCTCCAATCCCAAACATCAAGGTTGCCAAAGTTTCACCAAAAGAATTTCACACAAAACACTCAAAAGAAACACACAAAAAGACCCATTTGACAAAAAATATGGTTGAAACTAACAAAAAAATCTCACCTGAATCACAAAGAACACCAAAATCAATGAGACGGGAAGAGAAAAATGATATCAAAAAAATGAGATACAAAAGTTGGCCAAAGAATTATTTAAAAACAAAATGAAGGACCACAAGTAAAACCCTAATAATCCAATGACTTAGATTCATCCAAGAGTTAAGTGGTCTAATGGGCTGGGCGATCCTTCAAGCCAATGCTATTGGGCTTGAAAGTATCTATGATCCTTGGCACAAATACAAACCATGGGCCGAAACTGAATAGCATGATTAACTAATTCAGCTATAAGGATATTGGTTTAGATTTATTTTTGCAATTGAAACCTCGTGTGTTTTTTAGTCCTAATATTTCTATGTCGTGGAAGCATGTCCGTAGTTTCTTTCCTTAATTAGTCTTCACAGTATGGTCTTGCATCTATACACTTATTGTTATAAAATTTTTGAACTCTAATTAGATGTTGGGACATTTTTTCAAATTAGGCCTCAATAAAAGCAAAAGGAAGCACACCAATAAAGAAGTAAAAAATAATATGCTATTCTTTAAATGAAAAAAATAAGTTTTACTGAATGCAATTTTTTAATTGTAATTTGCATAGTTAAAAATATTGTGATTGAAAGAGCAAACACTATATTCTATACTTGGGTTTTATTTTGATGCAATTTCCTCGCTATAAAAGGGGAGTTCTTTTGGGATTTTATTAAAAAATTCTCTTTATATGGATGTAATATGTAGTTTATCTATAGTGAACATTAAAAAGAAAGAATAGTGAAAGAATCTCATCAACCATTATACTAAAAGAAAATTATTATTATTTTATTACATTTTTCCGAAAAACCTTAGCTTTCTAAACTTCTCTGATTCTGGTCATTTGGTGTCTGGAAATGAAGCTCAAGTCACAACAATGAACTCAACGATCATTTCAAGTAATTATACACAACCTCATTTGTTGCCAGTAATTATAGACCCCATAATTCAGTGGCCTGAATTGGTTGATGGGCGAAGTAATTGCAAACCTTTGTCGATAGACGACTATCCAGATAACTTTGGCAGCTCAACAGATGCAACTAACCCCTAATGTAGGCACAACCAGTGAGGACTTCGGAAACATTTTCGATGAATTGGAAAATCTCTAACATAGGTGAAAAGGATCTTGATGATCCAGGTATGGTTTATTCACTCATTGGGGCTGTAGGATTTGGTGTTTATAGATGGTAATCAGTTCGAGAAAATTGCAAAAAATATCTTCCACATATACTAAATTATCACTTCTGTTCTTTATTTATCTCGCTGAAAAATATAAATTCTACACGTTTGCAAAAGTAGCAATTTCTATCCTCCAGCTGCACGTAAAATAGCTGTTGTGGAACATGATGCGCAGCTGGAGGATAGAAATTACAATTTTTACAATCGTATGTGATATATTTTGCAAGCGAAAAAAGCCTCTCTAAGTTAGGAGAAAAGCCGGATCTAAAGATCCAGGTAACTTTGGGAGTTATATTACATTTGGGGTTGAATCCTCTATTATTTGATATTTATGGGATGCAATAATGTTTTTTAACCTGTAAAACATACACAAAAGATGAATTATTAGTAATTAAGAACTAAAATAGAAATGAAAATTAAAGATCGAAGCCTTCCTTTTGAGCTCAAATCCGCACTATTAATATGTAATCAAACCAAGAAAAAGGCCACTGTCTCTGGCAGTAGCCAATAGACACCCAAATGGACCAAAAAAACCAACCATGAAATTTTCTTAAACCCTTATGAATTCCAAACATCAAGTTTGCCAAAGTTTCACCTATAGAATCTTACAAAACACTCAATAAAATATACAAAAAGATTCATTAGAAAAAAATTATGGTTGAAACTAACATAAAAATCTCACCCGAATTTCAAAAAACACTAAGAGGAACAAGAAGCGAAGAGAACAAGGGTACCACAAAAATGAGATACAAAAATTGGTCAAAGAGTTATTTATACACAAAATGAAGGGCAAAAAAACCCTAATAATCTAATGATTTCGATATGACCGAAGTTAAGTGGGCTCTAATGAGTTGGATGATCCTTCAAGCCAATGCTATTGGGCTTGAAAGTATCTATGATCCTCGGCACAATTGCAAACCATGGCCAAAACTGAATAAAATGATTAACTAATTCAGCTACAAGGATATTGATTTAGATTTCTCTTGCAATTGAAACATTGTGTGTTTTTTAGTCCTAATATTTCTATGTTGTGGAAGCATGTCGATAGATTCTATCCTTAATTACTCTTCATTATATGGTGTTGCATCCATACACTTATTGATATAAAATTTTTGAACTCTAATTAGATGTTGGGACTTTCTTTCAAATTAGTCCTCAGTAGAAGCATAAGGGATCACAACCCATGAAGAAGTCAAACAATAGTATGCTATTCTTTAAATGAAAAATAAATATGTTTTACTTAATGCAATATTTGTATGAGGAATTTTTTAATTATAATTTGCATTGTTATAAAATTGTGATTGAAAGAGCAAACACATAAACCCTTATATTCTCTAGTTGGGTTTTATTTTGATGCAATTTTCTCAATATAAAAGGGGAGCTCTTTTCGAACTTTCTTAAGAAATTCTCTTTATATGGATGTACTGTGTAGTTTATCTTTAGTGAACATTCAAAATACACAACAGTGAATGAATCTCACCAGGAATTATACAAAAAGAAGAATATTCTGATTTTATTACATTTTTTTTCGAAAACATTAACTTTCTACACTTCTCTGATTCTGGTCATTTGGTGTCTGGAAATGAAGCCGCAAGTCACAACAATGAACTCAGCCATCATTCCAAGTACAAACCATAATCAACAGGCTGCAGATACTTCTTTGGAGCATGCAAGTGATCATACACAACCTCATTTGTTGGCAGAGTTGCCAGCAATTATAGACCCAAATGGGTGAACGAGATACAAACCTTTGTCGGTGGACGAAAATCTGGATAACTTTGGCAGCTCAACAGCTCTAAGTACTCTAACTAAGACCACCTTTAATGCCAGTGACGACTTCGGTAATATTTTCGATGATTTGGAAAGCCTGTCCAACATAGGTGAAAAGGATCTTGATGATCCAGCTATCCTACATTCACTCTTTGGGGGTTTTATCCTGTAGGATTTGGTGTTTATAGATGGTAATCAGATCGAGAAAATTACAAAAAATATCCTCCACATATATCTAATTATCACTTTTGTCATTTATTTATTTCGTTAGCAAAAATAAATTCTACACGTTTGGAAAAGTCGCAATTCTATCATCCGGCTGTGCGTTGAACAACCATTGTGTAAACATGATGCACAGCCGGAAGACAAATTACGATTTTACAATCGTATAGAATATATTTTTCCAACAAAAAAAAGCCCCTCCGAGGTAAGAGAAAAGGCATATATGAAGATCCAGGTAACTTTGGGTGTTATACTTCCTTTGAGGGTTGAATCCTCTACGATTTGATATTTATAGAATGCTATAATGCTTTTTAACCTGTAAAACATACAAAAGAGATCGATTATTAGTAATTAAGAACTAAAAGAGAAATGAAAATTAAAGATCGAAGTTTTCATTTGAGCTCAGATCTGCACTATTAATTGGTAATCGAGACAGAGAAAAAGGCCATTGTCTCTGCCAGTAGCCAATAGACGCTCAAATGGACCAAAAAAAACCAATAATGAAATTATCTTAAACCTTTACGAATTCCAAACATCAAGTTTGCCAAATTTTACCAATATAATCTCAAAAAACACTAAATAAAACATACAAAAAGACTCATTAGAAAAAAAAAATATAGATGAAACTAACATAAAAAATCTCACCGGAATCTAAAAAAACACTAAGAGGAACAAGAAGCGGAGAAAACAAGGGTATCAAAACAATGAGATGCAAAAGTTGGCCACAGAGTTATTTAAACATGGAATGAAGTGCCACAAAACCCTAATAATCCATGGACTTCGATATAACCTAAGTTAAGTGGGCTTTAATGGGTTGGATGATCCTTTAAGCTAATACTATTGGGCTCGATAATATCTATGATCCTTAGCACAAATGCTAACTCCAGACGAAAACTGATTATCATGATTGACTAATTCAGCTGTAAGGCTATGGATTTAAATTTCTCTTGCAATCGAATTCTCATATGTTTGTTTGAGTCGTAATATATCTATGTTGTGGAAGCATGCTCATAGTTCCATTCCTTAATTAGTCGTCACTTATTATAGAAAAAGTTTGAACCGCTAATTAGATGTTGGGACTTGAAACATTTTTTGAGAATATGCCCCAATAAAAGCATAAGTGAACAAAACCAATCAAAATGTCAAATAATAGCATGCTATTCTTTTCATGCATTCTTATCACATAATTTTAACTATTTCTATTCGATTTTTGTTTTTTGCTTGATTTATTTTTTTACATTGCAGCTTTTAGGTAGTATAAATAATATATATATATATATATAGATATATATTTGATCTTACTTTTTACTGGTTATGCTTTTTTTTTTTTTAAAAAAAAAAATTATTTTTAGAGTGGTAAGAGAAAAAAAAAAAAGAAACAAAAACAAAATAGAACAATGTGAAGAAAGACTTATTTGATTTTTTTTTTATTTTTTATTAAATGTTCCAAATTAGAAATAATAGAAGAAGACTCAAAATGGAAGTATTACTTATTGAATCTTCTCCAAAATTTTTTAATTTAAAATATTTCAAAAAATTGCTCAAGCTTTTAAATATTTGTTTTCCTTATTTATATATCTAAATAATCTTACAGATAAAGATTTCCAAACAAAAAGGGTATGTTTGATTTTTATTAAATTTAAAGTCATTAGTGTTCCTACGTTGTTTTTTTTCTTTTTTTCAAATGAAACATCAAATGAAAAAATAATACTTAAATAAAAAATTCAAATAAAAAATCAAACTCCAACCCAAAAAAAAAAAAAAAAAAAACAAAAAAACAGTAACCATAAAATGGATTAAAAACTATCTAATCATAAGAACTTATTAGGGATAGAAGTAGTATAATACTTTATCCATTACATATACCTGTCCATATTGTCTTTAATAAAAATTACACACCTTAAATATTAATAAAAAATCCTAGGGTGTGTTTGTTTGGAAACTTGAATTTATAGTGGTACAATATCGTATAAATAACGTTGATCAGATGTTTTGAATGTAAAATTAATATTTTTATAATATAAAAAATAAAAAATATCTAATTTAATCTTTTTGAGGAAAAACCAACGCACCGGTGATATAAACATAGTAATACCTATTTATACCCACCCACCCATATTTTTAATGCCTACTACTAGTAACCACCGACTCATAGTTTTAATTCCTACGGCTATTAGAGCATTGTCACAATCACCTTGGTCGTTACCTTTATCACTCCATTTTCATTTTTTACTATAACAAAACTCATTACCTTTAACAACAAATACAGTTTTTAAAATTTATTACAATTCTAAAAAACAGGTTACCTTCAACAAATTAAAATTAAAAACAATTAAATTAAATTAAATATTATCCCAAAATTTTTGAAATTTCAAAATTTTAAATTATAAAGCTTACGTAAATTATATATATATATATTTAAAATTCATTAATCAATTCTCACACTTTATCTATCCTATTTTAAAATTATTTGTTGTTACCTTAGTGTATATATTATTTGGATACGATTTGAAAATAAAATTAATAATTCTTAAGTTATATTGTTATTATTACGATTCTTTTAATGTTATTTTTATTAATATATATATGTTGGATTTATTCTGAATATATTTAATTATTAAAATTTATATAGGTTAATATTTAAAAGTTTAAAATATTATTAAATGATAAAAATATATAGAAATATGTTTAGATAAATAAATTATTTATATATTGTTTATATATATTATTATATAATAAAAATATATAGAAATGAATAAATTATTTTGTATTTATAAAATAGTAAAAATAATGAGTCTAAGGTGATTTACTAGGGTGATAAATGGAATGATTTGAATATTAAAGTGAATATGATGTAGGTAAGAGAAATAATGAGATTGTGATAATGACTACAATAGGTGTTTTTATCAACCCACCACTATTTTTATTTCCTACTACTACCCACCTACTCGTATGTTTAATTCCTACCACTACTCACTGATTCACAGTCTCATAGTTTTAATTTCTACTGCTATTACCCACCCACCAATATTTTTATTTCCTACTACTATTACCCACCTACTCATAGATTTAATTCCTACTACTATCCATCGCCCACAAATATTTTTATTTCCTATTACTACTACCTACCTACTCATAGGTTTAATTCCTACTACTACCCACCAACCCACCCACAGTCTCATAGTTTTAATTCCTACTGCTATTACCCACCCACCAATATTTTTATTTGCTACTACTACTACCCACCTACTCATAGGTTTAATTCCTACTACTATACATCCACCCTCCCATAGTCTCATAGTTTTAATTCCTACTGCTATTACCTACCCACTAATATTTTTATTTCCTACTACTACTACCCACGTACTCATAGGTTTAATTCTTACTACTACCCACCCACCCACCCACATTCTCATAATTTTAATTCCTACTGCTATTACCCACCCACCAATATTTTTATTTCCTACTAATACTATTACCCACCTACTCATATGTTTAACTCCTACTACTACCCACCCACCCACAGTCTCATAGTTTTAATTCCTACTACTATTACTCACCCACTAATATTTTTATTTTCTACTACTATTACCCACCTACTCATAGGTTTAATTCCTACTACTACCCACCCATCCACCCACAGTCTCATAGTTTTAATTCCTACTGCTATTATCCATCCACCAATATTTTTATTTTTTACTACTACTACCCACCTACTCATAGGTGTAATTCCTACTATCACCCAAAACAGTATCTCATCATGATCTATCTTCTTTCTCTATCTGATTTAGAAAATCCTACCGTTGATTTTTTCCATGTTTTAGTACGCCGCAGTCGACCGTTGCTCTGACTATGAGGGATCGACACGCTATCCCACTGTAGTTTTTTGCTGTCTCCTAAGTATGAGTATTATCCAATGAGATACCCTAAATCGTCCCACAACGGCCCCATTTATGATCCTTACTCTAGCGACGGTCATTCGGTAATTTTCTTTGGTGTAAAGCTTAGTGCGTGCAAAGGCGAAAGTGGATGGATTCCGGACACAGGAGCACTTTGATCTAAGACTGGATCTTGACGTCGGTCCTCCTATTTTCGAAATCACGCATGCAACTGCTCCCCGTCCTCGAAGTTCGCTGGCAAAGGATGAGGGGCTGGAAGGTAGCATTGGAGTCCCTGCCGAAACTGGCAATCTTGGTTTGTACTTGGATTTGTCCCTGACTCAAAGAACGAGGACAAGCATGAGTACAACATGGAACCTGCCATTTACCTATTCCGATCGCCCTTACAAACATGACCCTTTAGAAGATATTGATGAGATCTAAACCACACTTTTCTCATATCTTATGGGTTGTCAGATTAAATTCTGAGTATATTGCAACTTTTGTCTGAATAAGTTCTTAGTGCTTGATTTTGGTGTCGATTGGCTTTGATTAAAATTACCGATATTTTCACATGCTCGTTAATGCCTTAATCCCTGTTATTGAACATCTAATTATCATTCTGTCTATTAATGACATAGTAAATAACTTGGACAATGAAATTATAATTATGTACATTTAATCCAAGATCTCACGTATTGACCATTCTTAATTTGTATATACCATAACTATTCCAATTACTATACTTAATATATACTACCTCTCACTTAATTTGTCCGCTCTTTCTATTTTTATCCATTCAATATAATTTATCATTTTTTTTAAAAAATATAAATATATAACTTTAATCACATTTTAAAATTTAAAATTTAAAATTTTTTTATTTTAATTAAACTATTTAGTCACTTTAATCTTAATCTATAATTATTTTTGTTAAATTATAACTATTTTCACTAGTATACTTTTTAATTATTTACTAATTATACAATACCTAAAAAACTCTGTGTCTAAGTTAAATGAAAAAAATTAATTGGGACGGAGGGAGTAATACTATTAACACATATACAAATGTGAAATTACTATATAATGTTGTGTTGGTGTGCATAACCATAGATTGTCGCGGATGCATATCAACTACTTATTATTAGCACAGCTCTAGCAATACTCCACTACAAAAAAATATCAATTTTGTAACGGAATTAGTGATGGAATTATGTTAGCTACCTGAACTTTAGGAACAGAATTCCGTTACAAATATACTATTTTTTTGTAGTGCTCGAACGACATACTATAAATGAGATTGCTTCCACCATTGTCACATATTTGATACAAACTGTTTTCGAGAAACAGCTAATGTAGAATCATATTTAATTAGTTGAATTTATTATTGCAGAAGCAACAGCTAGAGCAATTATGGGATTGATGTATGCTGAAGGACTAACCCTTGCCTACATCAAGAGTCATTTGCAGGTATCATTACAAACTTCTTTTATTTTTATACGACTTTGCATACATTTGAGACAACAATTTAAAGAATCTGTGCTAATTGATAAGAAATTTAACCATTTGATTGATATTTTTCAGAAATTCAGGCAAGGGAAGGTTGCCCAAAGATTGCTGAGAAATAGATTCCTACCTGCTGCCAATTACAGTATATCTTTCTTATTTATATAGCATGCATTGATTGCATTGACATGAGTTACTTTTTTATTTTTATTTTTATTTTGGTATCTTTAGGCCTTTGTGAAAAATGAGGATTCAGCAGCACCCTCTCAGATTTCTGACCATGTGGAGACATTCAATAGGAACTTGTAAGAAAAATTCACATTTTTGGTAATCATTCTTACTTCAATTTTGCATTGTTGTGTGACTAAGAAGATTTAGTACTCATACAAGGTTGGTTGACGAACGCCAAGCCAACTATTTTGAAGCTGATATCTACGAAAATTTGAATCAAGCAATTGAGGTAAGCTATTGTAAAAATGAATAACTTAGGTCTACTTGTGTAATTTTGATTTTTTTTTTTTAATATTTTTTTATCTTTTAGGAATAGTAAAACTTGAATAGAAAATGGATTTTTAATGTCGGGTATTTTGTTTAGTGCTTTAATTTAAGGTGTTCTTTTGATAAGAAGGATGAGAAATTGTGTCGATAATATAAAAATTAAATTTTATATTGATTTTTTGTAAGAGAATAGAGTATATATATATTATGTGAATGTGTGTGTACATTTTTTTTTTCAATTAGTATTTATGGGAATCGTATGAGCACAAAATTATTGGATGAAACAAATCCGATCATGTTTTTAATAAAAATAATTATTGAATGTAGTATTTGAATTAATATATATTAGATTTTAGATGTGATATTTAAATGAAAAAAATAAGTTTTACTGAATGCAATATTTGTATGAGGAATTTTTTTAATTGTAATTTGCATTGTTCAAAATATTATGATTGAAAGAGCAAAACACATAAACCCTTATATTCTCCGCTTGGATTTTATTTTGATGTTATTTTCTCAATATAAAAGGGGAGCTCTTTCGGAGTTTTCATAAGAAATTCTCTTTGTATGGATGCAATGTGTAGTTTATATTTATTGAACATTCAAAAAACATAATAGTGAATTAATCTCATCAGGCATTATACATAAAGAAAAATATTCTAATTTCATTACATTTTTTTCGGAAACCTTAAGGTCTGTTTATTTGTAAGATTTTGGTCCTAATTTTACTATTCAATTTTTTTTTTTCTCTAGAAATATCAAATTAAACACTCAATTTTTATTTATTTTATTACACTTAAATCTAATTTTACATTCAAAACATCACATCAATATATATTTATATCACATCAAATAACTACTTCAATTCAAAATCAAAACTCAAAACCAAAACCTCACAGGTAGCTTTCTGCACTTCTCTGATTCTGGTCATTTGGTGTCCGGGAATGAAGCGTCAAGTTACAACAACCTCAGCCGTCTATCAAACTACGGACCATAACAAGCAGGCTGCAGATACTTTTGTCGAGCCTACAAGTGATCAGACACAACATCATATGTTGCCAGAGTTGCCAGGCATTACAGACCCCATAATTCAGTGTCCTGAATTGCTTGATGGGCTTGATGGGAAGACGAGTGACAAACCTTTGTCGGTGGACGACAATCTGGATAACTTTGGCAGCTCGACAGCTCCAAGTACTCTAAGTAAAACCACCGCTGATGCCAGTGACGACTTTGGTAATATTTTCGATGATTTGGAAAGCCTGTCCAACATAGTGAAAAGGATCTTGATGATCCAGCTATCGTTCATTCACTCTTTGGGGGTTATATCCTGTAGGATTTGGTGTTTGGAGATTGTAATTAGTTCGAGAAAATTTCAAGTAATATCGTATATTCAATTATTACTTTTGTTCTTTATTTATCTCGCTTGAAAAAATAAATTCTATACGTTTACAAAAAAATCACAATTTTATCCTCCAATCACGCATGGAACAGCCATTTTGCGAACATCTTGCACGGCCAGAGGACAGAAATTGCAATTTTTACAATTGTATAGGATATATTTTACCTCTAAGGTAGGAGTAAAGCTGGATCTGAAGATCCAGGTTACTTTGGGGGTTATACTGCCTCTGGGGGTTGAATCCTCTACAATTTGATATTTATGAGATATTGTAATGTTTTTTAACCTGTAAAATATACACAAGAGATAAATTATACGAAGAACTAAAATAAAAATTAAAATTATAGATCGAAACCTTCCTTTTGAGCTCAGATCCGCACTATTAATTGATAACGAGACCGAGAAAAAGACTACTACCTCGACAGTAGCCAATAGACGCCCAAACGGATAAAAAAAAACCAACCATGAACTTAACTTAAACCTTTACCAATTCCAAACATCAAGTTTGCCAAAATTTCTCGGATGTAATCTATAAAAACACTCAATCAAACATACAAAAAGACTCATTAAAAAATGTTACGATTGAAACTAACATAAAAAATCTCACCGGAATCTGAAAGAACACAAAGAGGAACTAGAGGCGGAGAAAACAAGGGTACCACAAAATTGAGATACAAAAGTTGGGCAAAGAGTTATTTATACACAAAATGAAGTGCCACAAAACCCTAATAATCCAACCACTTCGATATAACCGAAGTTAAGTGGGCTTTGATGGGCTGGATGATCCTTTAAGCTAATACTATTGGACTTGATAATGTCTATGATCCTCAGCATAAATGCGAACCACGGACGAAAACTTATTAATATGATTGACTAATTCAGCTACAAGACTATTGATTTAGATTTCTCTTGTAATTGAAACCTCATGTGTTCCTTTGAATCGTATTGTTTCTATGTTGTGGAATCATGTTCATAACTTCATTCCTTAATTAGTTGTCATTGTATTGTGTTGTATTTGTACATTAATTATAGAAAAATTTTTGAACCGCTAATTAGATGTTGGTACTTGAGACCATTATAAAAAATAAGCTTCAATAAAAGCAGAAATGAACTAAACCAATTAAGATGTCAAATAATTGTATGGTATTCTTTTCATCCATTCTTATCACATATTTTTAACTATTTCTATTCGAGTTTTAATTTATTTTTTTGCTTGATTTATTTTTTTACACCGCGGCTTTGAGGTAGTATATGTTATATATATATATATATGCTCTTGCCTTTTACTTGTTATGCTTCATCTTCTTCTTCTTTTTTTTTTTTTATTTTTTTATTTTTTTTTTTATTTTTATTGTTTTTAGAGTGGTTAAGAAAAAAAAACAAATGTATAAATAAAGAATTGTTTGATTTTTTTATTTATTTAAATGTTCCAAATTAGAAATAAAAGAGATGAAATGAGAATTATTACTTATTTAAATCTTTTACAAAAAAATAAAAAAAACTTAAAATATTTCAAAAATTGATCAAGCTTTCCAATATTTGTTTTCCTTGCTTATATTTCTAAATTATCTTACACATATAATTTTCCAAACAAAAACGGTATGTTTGATTTTTAATTTAAATTAAAGTCAATATTATTTGGTTTCTACGATTTTTTTTTTTTATTATTATTTTGTCAAATGAAACATCACATTAAAATAATATTTAAATAAAAAAAACTCAAACCAAAACAAAAGTAACCATAAAATGGATTAAAAACTATCTAAACATAATAATTTAGGATAAAAGAAGTATAAAATTAGCTCTCAGATTTCTTTGAATTGAAGGAGCAATGAATTTTAGCGTCTGTGGTGCAAAAGTGCACCTCACAAGAGAAAAACCAAAATGGTCGAAGGCTGAACCACTATGCCTGGTTTGTTTGTTTGTTTTTTTATATATATTTTCAAAAGAAGTAGAGCACAAAAAAACTACACATTATTATATATTCTTACAATTGTAAAAAGAATTTTCAAAAAATGTGAGCTTCATCTATATTTTTGTATTTAAAATAAAAAATAATAATAATAATGGGCCAACTTTTTTTCCCTTTTTTTTTTTTTATTTTAAAAAGATTCAAAATTTACTAAGAAATTGACGCCTATGATCTTTCTTTTTTAACTAAAGCAAAACAAAAAAGTAGGTGCGATTTTTGGCCCGATTCACAAATCAGACTGAAAAGGAGAAAAGGTCGAGGCTGCCGTGGTCCGGAAACTCGCCGATCGATGTAACTTCTCTCAGCCATGAATTTCTCCACCACATATGGCTCCCGATAAGTCCGAGGAGGAGAAGCAGACAGAAAACCCTGGAGAAAAACATTGTCAAGGAAGATGAAACTGAAAGAATTAAAGGCAAGAAGGATCGCAGTGGTCACTGCTACACTTACTTTTTTGGCTGATTTTGAAAACATTTACAGGCTTTGGACGTTTTGTGGAGAAGAAACGGTGGAGATACACCAAAAACAAAAAAACAAAAGTTTGTAGAACTTTAAGCACAGTGATGGGAATTTAGGGGATTGCTGATATGTTCTTATTGTGAGGAGATTCTTTATTTATTTTTTTATTTATTTTTTCCCTGTGAATTCTTATAATTCTTCTATAAAATTTTCTGAGTCTTGTGAGACGGATCTTGCTCCTTCTGGCATGATCATTGGTGTGGCGAGAGGACTGTTGCGGCCATGAGAGGTGGTTGGCACCCCATTTATACGTGTGTACTTTTTCGAGCATTAACAAAGGGGACAGACTGTGTTTGTTTGGGGGTTTGAATTTTGAATTGGGATTTGAATAGTAAAAATTTTGAATTTGAATAGTTGTATGATGTGATACAAATAGGTGTTGATGTGATTGTAAATTTGATTTTTAGTATAATATAAAAAATGAAAAATAAGTGTTTAATTTGATGTTTTTGAAAAAAAAAATGAAATGAATTAGTAGAAATTAAATCCAATTCCCCAAACAAATAGACCCGAATGCGTGTGGGATAGGATTTGTAGAGCTGTGTCCAGCCTGTTTTTTATTTTTTATTTTTAAAATATTAAAATAATTTAATAAAATTTTATATAATTAGAGTAAAAATTGAATACAGAATAATAAAAACAAAACTTAAACTATTAAACTATACCCTTATATATATACTCCTCCGTCTCTTTTGAAAGGGTTTGAAGTTTTGAGTAAATTAAGAAATAATATTATTTTATTGATTAATGGAAGTGTATAGAAAATTTCAATATTTTTTCAATCTGATTTTTTTGTATAAAGTAATTATATGTATAACTGTAGAGTTGTAATTTACATAAAAATTAAAAATATTTTGTTATTAGTATATAATTAATATTACTAAAAAAAATGATACTTTTGAATGAGACGGACAAAAATAGTAAAAACGTTTTACGAATTAGGACGGAATGAATATTTATTTGTTAATATATTTATAAAATCATTTATTTCAAAATATTTAATTTATTAAATCGGGCCGGACCAAACGAGGCCTAAAGTTTTTTGAGCTTATTTCTTTAGGCTTAAGCACGAATTTTTGATGGATTCGGAGTGAATTTTCAAACAGTCCATAATTTTACTAGCTCTACGCCTAGGAGTTCCCTATTTAGGTGGAACCAGGGCTAGTCCTGGGCCCGGACGGGATGGGCGTCCGCCTAGGGCCCACGGTAAATAAGACTCAGTTATATATTTATGTTATATATTTATAAGTTTTACATATAAAATTTATTTGATATATGCAATTATAAAGTATAGTAATTAGGTGGTGTCTATTAACTACATTTACGGACAGGAACGGAGAACCAAAAAACTCTTTGCTCTGCTCCATGGACTCGAATTTGCGAGGGAATGTTGCATTTTGGCCGATTTGGATAGAAGAGAGGTCGACGGTGATCAAACTCTGAACTGTTCATGCTTCGAGAGTTGGTCTTTTGTTCGTGTTCGAAGGAGATTTATTTGATACATCACTTCATAACATACCGGGAATGGAATCGTGCCGCCGATTGGCTTGCCTCACAGGCTCGCGACATAGTAACTTCTTCACAGGCTCGTGACATAGTAACTTCTCAGACTCTTGATACGGCTGTTCTTACAGGTCACATCTGGGGGATTAATTATCTGTATCGACAACGATGAAACTACAATATTTTTAATAAACAGAGGAATTGATGCATGTGGACGATGCTACTGATTTTGACTTCAGTTTATTTCAAAAGCATGGAATTTTGCTGGTTTTTGTTGCATGTTTGTAATTATGTTTTCGTATTTTGGTTTAAAAGAATCTTTTTTTAAGGAAACTTATAGCAAATTGATTACATAACATAAAAATAATGAGTATATGTAGTATATTATTTATTTTAAAAAATGTGTAAGGTATAGAAATTTTTTTACAAAGAAAACAAATTAAACCCGTCTTTAACTTTGTTAGAATATGAAATTGAAATTATCTATTTCAATCATAAGAATAAGTACATATTTATAATAATATACAAATCGTCTAAATAAGACAAGAATCATACGAATATTTAAATAAGATAACTACCATTAATATAATATATTGCTTCTAAATATATTTTAACAACCCTCTTCAAACTCAAGATATGATGGAACAAACTTGAGTTTGATACAAGTGGCCAAAAAAGATATAACTGAGATCTTCCACGTTCGAATTTGAATTCGCCAAGATTGACTGAAAGTGGTGTAGCCGTCCGTTGGATCAGTGTTAGAAGCAAAACTCTAAACACCGTTAGAATTGGAAACACGTCTCGCTCGCTCACAACGGAACTAGAGCCGAAAACAGGATTCGCTCACTCTATAGAGCTAGAGTTGGAAACATGACTCGTTCGCTCACAACAGAGCTAGAGTCAGAAATAGGACTCCCTCGCTCTCAATAGAATTAGAGTGGAAAACATGACTCTCAACGTCGTTAGAGTCGAAAGTAGACTCTGTCAGAGACAGAGACGACATGAGAATAACAACATGATCGTGGATAGAAACAAATACATTAATAAAATATAAAAATATATACGGGATATAACGGGTCATGGAGGTATGCGGAGAGAATTTGGCTCTGATATCATATTAGAATATGAAACTGAAATTTTCTATTTCTATCATAAAAAATGTACATGATATACAAATTATCTAAATAAAACAAAAATCCTATTGATATCTTATTAACTATCATAAATATAATATATTATTTTTAAATATATTTTAATAAACTTGATAGTAAATTTAGTTGCTGGTTAGCATAGCCCGTGGCTAACCTGACAGTACTCTTGCTTCTATAAATGTGTTGCTTATATAAATGTCTTTTATTCTTATATATAAATTCCTTAATTAAATATATACACACATTTTACTCTTGCTTATATAAATGTCTTTTATTCTTATATATAAATTCCTTAATTAAATATATATATATATATATATACATTTTATCACAGAACATCTAATATATAATTGATTTTAAGTATTTTTATATCTATAATAATCTTTTAAATGAAAAATTAATATATTTCTATAAAAGAAAAAGAAAAAAACATTAGAGATGCATTAAAAAAAAAAAAAAAAAAAAAAAAAAAAAAAAAAAAAAAGAAGAAGAAGACACTCATGTAATCAAAGTCACAATATTTATAATTTAAATTCTATTGAATTAGATTTGAAAGTTGTGCATCTAATTATCCTTCCTTCTATTAATGATATAATAAATAACTTGCACAAAGTAATAATAATTATGTATATCTAATCCAAGATCTCACTTAGCTTATTGACCATTCTTTGTATATGGTAAACTCCTTGACTACTCAATATAGAAATTACTATAATGTTGTGTTTCTATGCATAACCTTATTTTTACACAATATAATAGATGGAAAATATTTAATTTTCTTATTAAATATTAATTTATTTTTCATAATATAATCTTCAAATATGTCACTCATAGAAAATATTCAATTTTAACATATGTTGATATATATATATATTATATTTATGGAAATGGTCCGACCCAATATCAATTGTATATATATATATGTTTATGTGACCCTAATTGTAATTTTTTGAGAAATAATATTATTTCGTTAATTCCAACATGGTATCAGAATTAAATTTTTTTTGGGTATCTCCATAACTCGTTATATCACGTATATATTTTTATATTTCATTAATATATTTGCTTCTATCCACGATCATGCTGTTATTTTCATGTTGTCTCCGTCTCTACTACTCCACTGACATAATCTACTTTCAACTTTAACGTTCGTTGAGAGTTCTGTTTTCGACTCTAACTCTGTTAAGAGCGAGGGAGTCATGTTTCTGACTTTAGCTCTATTGTGAGCGAGCGAGTCCTGTTTTCGACTCTAGCTCTATAGAGTGAGCGAGTTCTGTTTTCGACTCTAGTTCCATTGTGAGCGAGGGAGTCCTGTTTCCAACTCTAACGTTATTGAGAGTTCTGCTTCCGACTCTGATCCAGTGAACGGCTACACCACTTTCAGTCAAAATTGGAGAATTCAAATTCGTATATGGAAGATCTCGACTATATCTTATTCGATCACTTTTCATCATATCTTAAGTTTGAGAAGGGATGTTAAAATATATTTAGAAATAATATATTATATTTATGGTAATTATATTATTTAAGAAATTCGAGACAAGAGGCGATGAATAATCCCCTATATTGATATTGGTGGTTGTTCATGTCAGACTTACACGAACTATTTTTACCGAAAGGGAGATATAATTTATAATATTGGTATGACTATAATATTGACTCGCCAAATATTAAAATTATACATATGATGTATGTCCATATATATTATATTATCAGTTCATATATGGTATTGTGTGTTTGTTTGAAGGATTTTGGTGGATTTCCACTATTCATCCAATTTTTTCCCCCCAAAAACATCAAATTAAACACCTATTTTTCATTTTTTATATTATACTAAAAATTAATTTTACATTCAAAATATCACATCAAACCCTATTTATATCACATCATACAACTATTCAAATTCAAAATTTTTACTATTCAAATCCCAACTCAAAATCCAAACCCCCAAAGAAACACACCTTATACTATATATTTTTTATTTGTGTATCATATGTTGTTAGCAAAATTTTAAAATTTAGTATAATGACCACGGTCATATAACATCTATATATATGTATACATTAAAGAAATTAAATTATATTATTATTATTATTATTTAAATTGTTAGAAAAATCAAAATTTGTGAGCTTTCGTTTTCATCTCTTTAATAAAAATGCATATTAATAATTACATAATGCGGTATTTAAAACACGTTTAAGGCTCCCTGGATCCCGAACACCCAGGACATCCTGCAAGCTAAAATTGTAGTGTGCCCCACATACGTTTCTCAGATCCAGGACCATCCAAGATAATTAGTCCAACTGCAATAATACCAGCTGCAGAAAAATAAAACCCTAAAATGGCGAAGAAGGAGACAGAAGGCACTAACCATATTGTTCTGACACAGAGTCGACTCTCCCGATAAAATATCAAGAGACTGAACTCTCTTTTCCCCGACACTCCAGTTACAGATTTGCAGGTTCGGCTGCCCTTCCAAGTGAATTACGTAGATCCAGTTCCTTCAATCAGCTGCCCATGGAGACACAAGGTGAGAATTCGACGCCGGCCGGAGATTCCCGGCGCAGTCCCGTCGCCGGAGTGGAAGATCGTCGGGAGGCGAGTGGTGGTCAGATTCAACCAAATGTGGTTCCCGCCGGCGGAGGGGATCGTCAAGCTCCGACCCCACGGCTGCGGTGGACGGCGGAGCTTCACGAAGCGTTTGTTAGGGCGGTGGAGCAACTCGGCGGAGCAAGGAGTGAGTTCTGATCTCTACTGTCCTTTCTCTCTATCCTTAATTTACCTTCGAGTTAGGGTTTTCAATTCTTTTTTTTTTATATTTATTTATTTATTTCTTAACTGGTTTCTGCAAAACCTAATTAACTTGTTTCTTGATTTGATTTATTTGTTGGTGGTTTAGATTCTTGTTCTGATTAAATTCCGATGTTGACATGTTTCTTTCTTTGCTTTTATTTTTCATCATAGGAAACATGTTTCAGATTACCTCAGATGTGTAATTTATTGTTCTTTAGGTCATGATGGAGTAATGAAGAGTATTCATATAAATAAATAGTATTTTATTTCTTATTTTTTCAAATTAATATATAAAGGAAACACTTAAATGTGTTTTCTTATAAGAAATTGTATACATATTTTATAGGAAATGTATAATGAAAGAATTGAAATCAAGTTTCAAATAAATATTCAATAGTCTGATTTGATATACTGTGGTTTAGCTTCAGATTATCTCTAGCTTAATCCACTAATTAACTTTAATTTAATTTAAAAAGTAAGCTTCATATATATATATATACATATATATATATATTACAAAATTCAAGAAATAAAAGTACTTGGTATATAAATTTATCTTTTCTCATTAGTAATACAAAGTTAATAGTTATAATAGTGAGTGACATAATATTAAGAAAGCCAAAGAAAGAAATGAAAGGTTTATACTTTCTAATACAATGTGAGTATTTAATATTCTCATTTAAGTAATTAAACAATCATTCATACATACATATAGTGGGTGTGTTTATTTGATTTTCAAACTCAAATCAATAATATTAAGATAGAATACTTCCTAATAATATTATATTAATTTATTTTTTTACAACATATTATATTAAAATTCTATTCAATCAAAATTGAAATATTAAATTTATATTTAAATCAAAACCAAACAAACTCAATATATTTATGATAATATATGTATTATATATGTAATTCAATAATAATGGAACGATAAAAGTATAAATAAAGTGATAGGTAATTCAAACAATAGATAATACATTATAGGTTTATTGTACTTTCAACATTTGACAAAACTTTATCTTTCAAATTAAACAAAGTTCATTAGTTCATTCATGTTAAACATATTCAATAAATATTCAAAGTTTTTGAAATAGTATACAACTATTTTGATTATCAGTTCTAGTGATTATAGTAATGTTGGATACATTTTAAGATGCAAGAATCCTTTCGAAATAAATAAGTAACATGTTTGGAAAGTTCTGGAGGCCACAAGAGAACATGAGCATATACCGAAATAAGTTTTTCATCATATTTTGAAACATGTTTATATATATATATATATATATATGAGGTAAGAATCCATAGTTGCTATTGTTCGAGCATATACCCTTAGTAACTTTTGTGTTAAGGTTAACTCAATTGAGGTTTGTGGATGAGTAAATATAACAAGATTCGGAAATTTGGTAGACTTTTTATTCTTTCGAAAATATCTTAAGATACAAATATGTATTAACTATGGAGACCAAAATTTTGCTTTTCGTTCTTCAAACACAAAGTAAGTTAACATTCATTAAACTCTGATTATAAGAATTGAATGAATCGCGAATCTCTTGGTTAAGTTTATGTGTTAGTATTAGTAGAAGATTCACATCGATTAGAAACAAAACGAGCAATCCAGCTATTGCATTAATCTTTGTCTTCTGGTTTCCTTGTGTATATTTTTGATTATTTTTGTATACTTGTATGTCGTTTTGTAAGTTACCTTTTTTAAACTTCGTTTTGTTTTTTCACCGAATATTGGGATGAAAGAAGCATAGTTTTGTAACTTGCACAATAAAAGCTGCAATTTGTCCTATTGTAACTAGAAAAACTTTCCAAAATTTATTTGAAACTTTAATTCATTAGAAAGAATAACAATGACATGAAAATAACCGCGAAATATGAGGTCTAGTCAATTCAAAACCCTAAAATGATTGATCAACAGTGAGAGCCTTCTCATCCATTCTACCCATTCTTTCCAATTCATTTCTCTTAAACTTATTTCAGCTATATGAATTGCCTCTTTAGGATGACAATGGTGCGGGTTTGGGATGAATTTTACGGGATGTAGAACCCCTCATCCTAGAAAATCATAAGCTGCAGATCCCAAACCAAACCCATAATCCATCCTACTTGAAACCAATACAGAAAATCCTTCTAGTTTTATACTCTCTCCATCCCTCATAATTTATTCCTATTTTTTATTTTCGTCCGTGCCACATAATTTGTCCTTTCCTTTTTTAGAAAATTGATTATACACTTTAATCATATTTTAAAATTTTAATTTTAATTAATCTTAATCTATAATTATTTTTACTAATATACTTCTTAATTACTTACTAATTATACTTTACCTATTATAATAGGTTCATATTATTTAGGATGGAGGGAGTAAAAAACTACATAGATTTTATTTTATATTTTTATAATTATATAATAGTATAATATAATAAAAAATTCAAACATAGAACATCAAAAAATTTAAATTTCAAAGACATCAACCAGAGCATATGCAATGGTTAGGCATAACTTTGCCTCTATTAATTAGCTGATGGGGAAGTGACGTGGTTCTGTTTAGAATCTACACAAATGCAAAAAATAAAAAATCACACAATAGCTTATTCATAGTTAGATAATCTTTTATGACTTGAGAAATGCCTCATTCACACGAGGCCTAACCAAATCAACTATCATTATTTTGTCTCTATTCTCAAACCATTGACAAATGCCTCACTCACACAACTGCACATACTCTCACATTGGTAACATCGATGCTGCAATGATAAACAATGAAAAAAGTGAGTGAAAGATACAACATACTTAAAAATTGTTAGAAAATAAAAGTAAAAACCAATGGAGATTGTGGAAGTTTCGACTTCGAAACTTATACAATATACATAATCATAAAAATATATAACATTAATATTTAAGCAGATTTAGGACAGGGCCGGATTTCGTCAAGGACTTTTGATTAAATCCGTAAGCCACCTTTGGCCCATTTGTGTTTAATATTTAAGATATGTATGTATCAAATTATTAACATGAACATGCTCTATTAATATTGGGGCCGGGAGGGACCTCCAAGGAAAAGCTCACTTCAATCGTCATTCCTAGGCCTTTTTAAGGCGATATCCAATGAGAATAGTACTAGTTTGTATCAACTAGAAGGTAAGTACTGTTTTCTTACCGACTTCTTAATTTATATCTCAAGGTTTACAAGTTGAAAAACAAAAAAAGATGTTTGATCCCCGTTGTTATAAAAAATAAATACAATAGGAGTGTGCAACAATAAAAATAAAACAATACAATGAGTATTTCTAGGAAATAGAAAACCAAAATCTTGGAAAGTATGTTAAAACCTATAACAAGAATGTTAAGTAAGCACAAAATATGCATGATAAATCACGACTTGGAGAAACACACAAAAGTAGGGGTTGAAACTATCATAAACCCCGCGAACGAATTACTATATGTCTTAAAAAATGTTTTATCACTTAATGCACATGAGTTCTTTCTTATTTGTTTTAACATGCTCTTTCCCATATCTATAAAGTAAAAAAAATTTTGCAACTAAATCATAGAGTGCGTGTGGATGTTGCTATTGGTATTTCAATAATTAGCGTGTTATTAGTAACATTTTAAATTAATTAAATAAAACTTTAATGTAACGTAACTATATGTTTGGTATGATGTTTTAAATAAAATATATTTTTCACTAAATATAATTGAAAATACATATTTTTGGAAGGGCGGGGGGAGGGGAATAAATAGTGTGACGCTCGCTATTGCCTCACCCAAAAATTATATGTATAGGACATAAGGACATGTACAAGAATTACAAAAGTATTTGTCGTAGAATTAAATTTGTTGTGGGATAGATTCTAGTGAAACTTGTAAGTTTCCAATGAAATGGATGGATGGTGCAGCTCATTGGGAAGAAATGATATTGAGAATCCATAGATTGGCGCGGATGCATATCGACTACTTATTATTAGCACAGCTCTAGCAATACTCGAACGACACTATGATTGCTTCCACCATTCTCGCATATTTGATACAAACTTTTTTCGAAAAACAGGTAAATTAGAATCATATTTACTTAGTTGAATTCATTATTGCAGAAGCAACACCTAGAGCAATTATGGGATTGATGCATGCTGAAGGACTAACCATTGCCCATGTCAAGAGTCATTTGCAGGTTTCATTACAAACTTCTTTTATTTTTTTATGACTTTGTATACACTTGAGACAACATTTTAAAGAATCTGTGCTGATTGATATAGAAGAAATATAACCATTTCATTGATGTTTTTCAGAAATTCAGGCAAGGGAAGGTTGCCCGAAGATTGCTGAGAAATGGATTCCTACCTGCTGCCAATTACAGTATATGCTGCCATTAATTTTTTTCATATTTATATGGCATGCATTGATTACATTTACATGAGTTACATTTTTATTTTTATTTTGGTATCTTCAGGCCTTGTGAGAAATGAGGATTCAGCAGCACCTTCTCAGATTTCTGACCATGTAGAGACATTCAATTGGAACTTGTAAGAAAATTACACATTTTTGGTAATCATGCTTACTTCCGTTTTGCATTTTTGTGTGTACTAAGAAGATTTAGAACTCATACAAGGTTGCGAGATGAACACCAAGCCAACTCATCTGGAGCTGATATCCATGCAAATTTGAATCAAGCAATAGAGGTAAGCTATTTTCAAAATGAATAATTTAGTATACTTGTTTGTATTTTGATTTTGATAAAAAAATATTTTGAATTATTTTAGGAATAGTAAAAGTTGAATAGAAAATGGATTGTTGATATCATATTTGTTTGTTTAGTATTTTAGTTTGAAATGTTGTTTTCACGTGAAATCTGAGAATTTATGCTGATAATATAAAAATTAATATTTTTTGTTAAATTGTTAATTTTTTGTGAGAGAGTAGAGTTTATATTATTTGAATATGTATGTATATATTATTTCTTTTCTTTTATTTTAATATTCATGGGAATGGTATTAGCAAAAAATTATTGGCACAACAAACCTGATCAGGTTTCTATTAAAAATAACTATTGAATGTAGTGTTTTGAATATAAATTAGATTTTAGATGTGATATTTAAATGAAAAAATAAGTTTTATTCCTAATGTAATATTTGTATGAGGAATTTTTTAATTGAATTTTGCATTCTTCAAAATATTGTGATTGAAAGGGCAAACATATAAACCCTTATATTATGTACTTTTAGGTATTATTCTGATGCAATTTTCTAAATCTAAAAGGGAGCTCTTTTAGGATTTTCTCAAGAAATTCTTTTTATATGGATGTAATGTGTAATATATCTTTAGTGAACATTCAAAGCACAACAATGAATGGATCTCATCAGGCATTATACATAAAGAAAAATATTCTGACTTCATTACGTTTTTTCAAAAACCTTAGCTTTCTGCACTTCTCTGATTCTGATTATTTGGTGTACGGGAATGAAGCCTCAAGTTACAACAACCTCAGCCATCTATCAAACTACGGACTATAACAAGCAGGCTGCAGATACTTATTTGGAGCCTACAAGTGATCAAACACAACATCATATGTTGCCAGAGTTGCCAGGCATTACAGACCCCATAATTCAGCGGCCTGAATTAGTTGATGGGCTTGCTGGGAAAACGAGTTACAAACCTTTGTCGGTGGATGACAATTTGGATAACTTTGGCAGCTCAACAGCTCCAAGTACTGTAACTAAAACCACTGCTAATGCCAGTGACGACTTTGGCAATATTTTCGATGATCTGGAAAGCCTGTCAAACATAAGTGAAAAGGATTTTGATGATCCAGGTAAAGTTTATTCACTCTTTGGGGGTTATATCCGGTAGGATTTAGTGTTTATAGATGGTAATCAGATCTGTTTGTATGTTTAACTACATCGATCATCTTTCTTTCTTTTTTTTCTTTTTTCTCTTTCCTTTTTTTTATAACTACATTGATCATCTTAAGGCTGCTGGGGTTGGAAGTAGTAAATACTTGAATTGAAATTAGTTTTTGATTTAATATTTTAAATGAAATTAACTTTTGTGAGGTACATATATACTCCTTTTGTCAGCCAAATTTATTATGGTTTTTCTTTTTGTTCAGTCACCTAAATTTACTCCAGTACTAATTTAGATAAATTAAGCAAATAAACATTTAACTATTATTTATAACTATTTTTATTTTCTTTAATTTCTAACGAGATTTTCGAAAGGTCCCCCAACTAGTTTTTTCACTTTTATCACTTTTTCTATAGAATATTTATTGTTTGGGAGTTTGAATTTGGGGTTTAGTATTTGAATCGTAAAATTCTTAAGTTGAAATAGTTGTATAATGTAATATAAATTGGTGTTGTAATACTGATTTGTAGCATAATTTAAGAAATGAAAAAATATATTTGATTTGATATTTTTTTGGGAGAAAAATTTGATAAATAACTTTGGTGCAGGTTACTGAACTATGCTGCACTGATTGAAGTGGAGGTCGCCATTGCTGGTTCCAACGCCAAGCCCCTGAAAAATTGTCTGTTCAGCAAGTGGAGATCTCAAAACTATTCCGAATCCTTCCTCTATGGTCATCCAGAATCTTCTTATCAACTCTGATTGGCATCCAGGACAGCTTGATGGTTCTCCAGCCTTTAACCACAGATCACCATCTGCAGGTCATCTTCATTGCTCCACCAGCTCCATGGTGCTCAAAACATTTCTGGCCAGTCATATATATATATATGCCTCACACTATTTGGGGATTGTCTTTGAACAACTGTGGAAATATAGCTACTGGCAAGCATGTGCCATATCTGCGGCAATTAGGCATAGGTCATGTTCTCACCATCGCCAGCATGGCCGTGTTAGCCCTTGTTCAGTTTAAATGCCGCCGTTCAATCCTCAATTTTGGTTGGTGCTCCAAATTGCCATTGTGGGGACTGGGTAGGAATGCCATTTTAATTTCCTTGTCAATGATACGATGCTCATCAGGGTCTTGTTTAACTTGAGCTCTCAATTGGTGGATCTTGTCAGAAGTGTAATATAACGATGAGGGAAGAGTGGAGAATGTGTCTTGGATGCTATTGGTGATTGCTGTCCTCAACTTTTGCTGCTTTCATAGGTGTTGATGGCTTTAGAGGAAAAAGAATTATGTAGTTGGTGGTAATTGTAGCATCAAGAAGTTATCCTAGTTTCTGTTCCATATAGTTTGGTTGTTAGATCTTGCATGAGTATTTTCTTGCATGAGCATTTACTCTTGTTTTTTCCTTTATTTTTTTTAAAAAAATCACCCTTGTTTCATTTGTTCTTTGTTCTTGTTTTCTAACAAACGTGGTATCATAGCAGGTTCTTCGAGCTAATCTTTAGGTGTTTATCTAGTTCATCATTTCGTTGTGCAATGGTTACTAGTTCCAATTCTGTTAGCATGTCTCAACAACAAATACCCATCTCCGGGACGTTTTCGAAACTGTAGTTTCAGAGACGATCAATGATGAACCTACAAAAGGAAAAATCAGAAATGTAATGCAAATGCCCTCTTTTTTTTCGTTTCCATCCAACAAGTAGTGGATGAGTCCATCTTTTCATGAATTGCAGTATCCTCTAAAGTATATCAACCATGGACAATCTTGAAGACATAATTCCAAGGATCAAGAAAGGTAATTGCAATTAAACTTCAGTCACTTTGCAGAGACTCCGAAGCTTCAGGTATGAAGGGAAACGAATCTGTTCAAGATTAGTTAAGAAAGGTTTTAGTCATTATTAACCAAATGAAAGCATATGGCTAAAAACATACAGATGAAAAAGTTGTTGCGAAAATTCTCAGAAGTTTATGACTATAATTTGATTATGTTGTGGCGGGAATTGAGTAGTCTAAATATCTCTCCAAATTTTAGTTTTATGAACTCATGCGTTCTTTACAATCTCATCTCATGAAGCTTGAATCAATTTAAGGGGTCAAGTACTGATGACCCGAGACCTGACTCGAATAAATTAAATCCAAGATCCAAGCGGGATCCGATAATACCTGGATCCGACTTGACTAGCTTTATATCCCAAGAGACCCGAGGAATCAGACAGACCCACCACAATAATTTTACAATTCTTAATAATTTAACTCAAAATTAACTCATGACCAAATATTATAATAAATAAATAAATCAAATTAAAAATATTTTAAATATAATTATATTATTAAAAAATATTTTTACAACATTAGCATATGTTTTAATTTATTTCTAATCAAAATTATTTATATCATAAACTTAATCAATTGTTAAGCACATTTTGTTCCAATAATAAAATCAAAAACTTCCCATTCACAATAACAAACAATAACCAAACAAATGCTGAGAACCATCTATATTACAACTTACTCTCTTTCTATGGGATCAACAATATATATTATTAATTTTAAAATTAAATTTTGATAAAAAATATTTTTAATATATTTCATTTCCCTTTATAGAAGATATAATTATTATTAAAAATCATAAATATAAAAACCCTAAAATAAATATAAATAATAGAAACATATACTCCATTTTAAGAGTTGAAATGAATACTTTTCTTATTGGATTATTTTTAAAATATGTGTAAATGATAGCAAGGGGATTGTGTTTTGTTTGGATTTTTTGCTATTAATTAATTTATTTTTTCTACAAAAAAATATTGAATTAAATATTTAGTTTTTATTTTTTATAAAACATAAAAGATATTTGTTTAATGTTTTGATTGATTTATTTTAACGCCAGGTATAAGATGGTATGGCTATAATATAAAAGATAATATTGAATATTGAATATTATTTTTATGTGTAGAAAAAAAAAAAAGATGACAAACAAATTCTTATTTGTATTTTAAGTATCATAGTAAGACTTATTTATACAACATCAATCGTCTATAAAATAAAAACCAAACCCTAAAACAGATTTCTGTCATTGGTTGGAAAACCTCTAAACTACATTCATAACTTCGAGCACCCACTGAGATTATCCGGGTTCTGTCCAACTCAGTCACCACCTATAATTGCAAATAATTACCCTTTGAATCAAGGAGTACTCAGGCAGTCGATCGACAGGAGGAGGACGTCTTCCCCCCAGGGTAAGGTAGGGTAGGGTAGGGAATTCAGGCCAATCAGTCTCTTGATTTTGAGTTTTCAATGGTGGATCCCCTTGGAAGCATTTACACAGATGGAGTCCTTTCAATACGCCGCTGGCCCTTCCATGAACACACAAGGTCTGAGTTCGAAGCATGTCGAAGGAATAGAAGATCAGAAAGCGAGATTCAACCGAATTATGTGGTTCCTAGCTGAGAATTCCCTTTTTTCCAATCTTGTTGCAACCTTCCCCAAGCCTGAAGTGTTGGAAATTATTAGAATTAAAATCTAAGCCCAAAATTTTTGGTATTGAAATAATTGAATTGAGATAAGAAAATACGCGCAATCGAATTCAGATCTACAAATTAAGGGAAGATTTTGTGTTATTCAAGTCTACTAGGCAATGTCTCTTGAGAAACCGCTAGGGTTTAGGATGAGATATGAAAAGTATCGCAACCCTAAAGTACATATATTGTGTTTGTTTGGGGGTTTGGATTTTGAGTTGGGATTTGAATAGTAAAAATTTTGAATTTGAATAGTTGTATGATGTGATGATATAAATAAGTGTTGATGTGATGTTTTGAATGTAAAATTGATTTTTAGTATAATATAAAAAATGAAAAATAGGTGTTTGATTTGATATTTTTGGCGGCAAAAAATTGGATGAATAGTGCAATTCAATTCAATCCCCCAAACAAACTCGAGATTAGCAATTACAAAGTCATAAAATTAGGAGTTTGAACGATACCTCGGAGTGACTCTTGAATTTTTCAGATTGTTGCCTAGATTGTTCCAGTGCAGATTTTGGAAGCTTTTTTTGATGATGTGGAAATCCCTTGAAGGTATTTGGTATTTAGGGACTGAGGATCTTGTGCTTATAGACTGTAGGATTTGGTATTTATGGACTGGAATCAGATCAATATGCAACTATACTGCTTTTTAATCTGCAAAAAAAAAAAAAAAAATAACCAATGAAAAATTAGTAAAAAATTTCAAAAACAGCCATGAAAATTAAAGATCGAAACCTTTCTTTTGAGCTCAAACCTTCACCACTATTAATTGGTAGTCGAGACCAAGAAAAGGAAGCGCCAGCTACGGCACCAATAGATACCCAAATGAACTCAACGCACCAGCTATGAAATCAGCTTAAACCCGGACCAATACCGGTCATCAAGTTTGCCTAAATAACACCAATAAAACTTCACAAAACACACTTCAAGGAACACACAAAAGACTCTTCAAACAATAGACATGGTTGAAGTAAACAAGGAAAAGCACCTCAATCGTTAAAAGCACCAAGACGAACAAGAGATGGAGAGAAAACGGCGAGAATGAGATACAAAAAGTTGACAAAAGAGTTCTTTAAATACAAAATGAAGGATCACCATTAAAACCCTAATGATGAGAGCTAAGTGGGTTGTAATGGGCCAGGCCATCTTCGGACCAATGCTATTGGGCTTGATAGTATGTATGTGCTCGGCACAAATGTGAATAATGATCGAGTGCGCTTAATCTCTTTTTGATTTTTTATTTGAATTTTATTTTTATATTGTTATCCTTCAAACCGATGCTATTGAGCTTGATAGTATGTGTGCGCTCGGCGAAAATGCAAACAATCTCTTGAATTTTATTTGAAATTTTTTTACATTAATTATTATTCTTCGAACTAATGCTATATTGGGCATGATAGTAAACGTGCCCTTGGTAAAAATGCAAATCATGGGCAATAATCCAACGGGAAGAGTAATTGCTCCTAATCTCTTGTTGATTTTGTATTTAATTTATTTTTGCATAAATTGTTATCCTTGGGACAAATATACATATTACGTATATAGTTGTTATATGTAAATATGTTAAAAAATATAATTACGCTTTACAAAGCTAAATATTACAATTTATTGATATATAGAGATATAGTAAAAGGGTTCTGAAAATTAAGAAATAAAAGTATAAAAAAGCAATTTGAAATACTAAGAAAAAGAAAAAATTGCAATAAATATTTCAATTCACTAGCTTTTTTATTGCTACATGGACAAAATATATTTTACATGTGTCAACTTTTGTGAGTTTTGTCCTTAGTAGCACAATCTCACTTGCACCTATACTGGAAGGACACATGTCATGTGATCCAGGTACTATGCGAGCACATGCAATTGTATCCATTGTGAACTTGATGCAACCAGATACGAAAATCATAAACTAATGACACGTGTTAGATATATTTTGTAAGGTGACAATTAAAAAAAATTGATAATTATCTAATTCAGAGTCTAATTTTTTTTTTCATTTTTTTATTTTCTACATTTTTAAGATCAGTTGGCTTTTTTAAAATCAAAATAATACTTTAAATCAACGAAAGATAATTAATCAAAACCAAGACAAATCTGACAAATTCATATGAAGTTTATTTCACTCTCTAACTATAGATGTAAACTACTCACTAATTATGGTTAGAGAAACAAACAGAACAAAATTAAACATCATTTGAGATTTTATTGAATTGACGGGAAGCAACTCGAAATCTCTTTGGAACAATTTTTTTTTTCTTGCCTCGTCTCTTGTACGATCTCTCTTTTGGATGTGCACGGCTCAGCTCTATATAGTGAGATCTTTATTAAAAAATAATAATAATAAAAAAATAGAAGGCCTGTCTCCCACTTTTTTTAATATCTCAGAAATAATTTTTTATGCTTTATCCACTTCTAAAAGATTTTTCCATAACAATTTATTACCATAATTATTTAGAAAAATTACCTATAAGCACCACTAGTTTGAAAAGTCTACAATATTTTCCACATAATTTAAAAGTTGAATTAGATTTTCTTATATTCTTAAAAATATTGCACAAAATTTCTTTTCAAGGGATTTTTTTTTAATATTTTAAAAAGTACAGAAGACTATCATGTAATTATTTTAGGAAAATCTATAAACTATTTTCTAAAACATGAAAAAGACTCGTACAATTTATAAATCATGATGGAATATGATATAGATTTTTCAAATCACAAATAAATTATGGTGACAGATCACATGCTGAATTCGTGTGTGTTGAATGCTTATGAATCTAATATTTTAATTTACTCTATTAATTAATATAATTAGTTGAAGTAATTTTGTAGGCATCACCGCACATGCTGATAAATTATACTACCTCCCTCCAACTCTAAGGTCTCATTTGTTTTTTTATCCGTTGATTTTGAATATTAATTATTATATGAAAACGTAATCAAAATTAAGGGAAACAAAAAAATTATATAAATATAAGTAAATTTTTAATATTAAATATAATGATGCAAAAGATAAATGAGTCATTTATAACCGGACGGAGTGAGTATATAATTTATCAAATTATTTCCTTTCATAACAAATTTCTTTAATTTTTGTGCAGGAATTTTTGCGCGATCGGGTAAGGAGAGTATTGTTCACAGTTGCGATCGGGTAAGGAGAGTATTGTTCACAGTTTCTCAATGTTCTCTGTTTTTAATGATTATGTGCTTTACACACACACAAAAAAAAAAATAAAAAAAAAGACTTTAAATAGATTATAAGATAAATATTAAAATTTAAAAAATATATACAAATAAATCTTACTAAAGTGCGTCTACCAAATTCTAATATCTAAACGGTACTTGTCCTCAAGCATACTACCGAGCAATACAATTCGAGTACATACACATTCTCACAAATATCATGTTCATCGCTTGCCAAGCAAAACATCACCAAATTCGAATACACCAAAGTCACAAATAAGAAATACTTTCATCTTCAATTGTTTATGCTAATGGCCCTAACTGCACATTAAGACAAGAACTATAGGTTTGCTAAAAAACCAGACAAGCACCTAAACATTCTCACAAATATCATGTCCATCGCATGCCATGCAAAGCATCACCAAATTCGAATACACCAAACTCACAAATAAGAAATACTTTCACCCTCAATTGTTTACGCTAATAGCTAATAGCGCTAAATGCACATTAAGACAAGAACTATAGGTTTGCTAAAAAACCGGACAAGCACCTAAACATTCTCACAAATATCATGTCCATCGCATGCCATGCAAGCATCACACTACAAAAAAAATTAATATATTTGTAACAGAATTCCGTCCCTAAAGTTCACGTAGCTAACGTAATTCCATTCCTAATTCCGTCTCTAATATCATTAGTAACGAAAAAAGTAGATTTAGAGACAAAAAAATTTTGTTATAAAAATGATTTTTTCTTGCAATGTCACCAAATTCGAATACACCAAACTCACAAATAAGAAATACTCTCACCCTCAATTGTTTACACTAATAGCGCTAAATGCACATTAAGACAAGAACTATAGGTTTGCTAAAAAATCGGACAAGCACCTAAACATTCTCACAAATATCATGTCCATTGCATGCCACGCAAAGCATCACCAAATTCGAATGCACCAAACTCACAAATAAGAAATACTCTCACGATCAATTTTCTTGAATGTGAGACTTGTTTGGAGAGCTTGTTCCAAAGAACTATCACCTCCTCTTCTCAAAACCATGTGCTCATAGGTTTGGAGCGAACCTAGCAACTCATCAACCGTCATCTCCTCCACATTTTTGGACTCTTGACGAAATCATACCTCGGATGTAGTGACCTCAATATTTTTTGATTAATTTTGTCATATTCTAGTTCCTCTCCATTTCCTCGGATCTGATGTGCAATAGTTATAACACGAGAGAAGTAATTCGCAATACTTTACGTCTCACCATGATTCAATGCCTCAAACTGAGCCGTTAAGGACTGCAGTCGAATCTTCTTTACTTTATCAATTCTTTTATAAGCTTTCTTTAATCTATCCCATGCCTCATTCGATGTCTGGGCAGTGGATATCAACTCGAAATTTGCTTCATCAACACCTTGATAGATTGTGAACAAAGCCTTCTTCTCCCTTTTCTTCAACTCCTTCTGTCTCTCCACGTTAATTTCTCCATCTTCCGCTTCTCCATACACAAATTCAACCAAATCCCATACATCAAGAGATCCCAACAACGCCTCTATTTGTATACTCTACATTATGTAATTATCTTTCATCAATTTGGGCACGGGAAGGGAACTGTTGGACGCCATATCCGTCTCTGGGTTGTTTCTCACCGTTAAGCTCTGATACCACTTGTTCGATATTACAGAAGCAGGATAATCAAATAACTTAGCAAATACGGTATGAATTGCTTGGTTAGTGTTGTGTGTGCACTATATATTTGAAGAAAAAAAATATTACTCCCTCCGTTCCAAATAAGGTGCAACATTTGCTTTTGGCACGGGTTTTTAGGTGGGTAGTATTAAGTAGAATAATTTAAAAATTAGGTGATGTGATGGAGAGAGAAATATATATTTTATTTTTTTATTTGGATGATGTTAGGAGATAAAGTATAGGGTAGAGATCAAGTATAATTAATTATTTCCTATTTTGGAAATATTGCAGGGTGTTTGGGACATAGCAAAAAGAAAATGTTGCAGGGTGTTTGGGACGGAGGGAGTACTTATGTTATATCTATTAGGCCATCCCCAACCCATTACTTTATTTTTTGCGCAGCTATAATAAAAATGCAGTTGGTCTACAGTAATTTTATTCCAACCACATTATTTTATATAACCTTTCATATTTAGAAATTACATCCTAACTTTAATTTGTTTTTACATTATCACTAAAAAAACAAAATATTCCAAAAATATACAAAATACTCTACTTAAAAAATGAAGTTGAACTACAATGCCATTTTTTAAGTAACAATGTAGCTATTCCCATAAATTGGGAGGAAATGGGGTTGGGTTGGAGCCCCAACCCCTCCGTTTTTAGCCAACTCACTACATTTATGCAGTGGGTTGGAAATGGTCTTATAAAACTACGCAAATATATATAGATACAAGTAAAATTCTAGAGACAGCAAACAACAAGAAGTAAATGCAAACGCAGTTATATATCAAAGGGTTTGTTCTAACAATAACTTCAGTAAATAAACCGTCACTTAAAAACCAGTAAATGCTTGATAAAAAATACTGCGCTTTGTTTGAAATTTTTTTGAACAAGTTTAATTTTCATCACCTTCTACCGCATATCAGCTCAGCTTTTCAGTTCAGCTCAGTTCACAGACTCCTCATCCTCCTTGGCTAGCTGCAGCGACTCTCGACTATCCGCATCCGCATCCAAATCTGATGCGGATGCCATTCTCGCCGTCTGCCCCTTCGACTGTTGCATCACCGCCGCCGCTTCTATCCCAGACGATGATGAAGATTTCCTATCCCCATCCCCACCACCACTATCATTTCCTCCTGTTCCTATTGGATTGCTGTCGTAATATGCATCCCCCAACACAGCGCGGCCATTAGCGGTTGTCTCCATGCTCGGAACGTCAGAACACGACCTCCCAAGAAACAGCGATGAAAGCCACCGGGGATTATCCACGTCGTAGATGACTTGTCCCTCTGTTGCATCAATCGCAGGAATTATATTAGTCTCTCTACGAGCGCACTTGAAGGGTCTCGGCTGCAGCGACTCTCCACTATCCAAATCCGACTCAGATGCTGTTCTCGCAGTCCGCCCCACGGACTGTTGGATCGCCGGCGGGGCTGCTATGCCCGACAACATCGAGAAATCCCTATCCCCATCTCCACCACCACTGTCATTTCCTCCTGGTCCTCTTGTGGGTTGGCTGTCGTAATATGCATCCCCCAACACAACACGGCCAGGCGCCATTGCCTCCCTTACATCCGTGCTCGGAACGTCGGAACTCGACCTCCCAAGCAGCAGTGATGAAAGCCACCGAGGATTATTCACGTCGTAGATGACCCGTTCCCCGGGTGCATCAATCTCTGGAATTACATTCATCCTCTCCCTAAATTACATTCATAACAGGAACATGTCAGTGAAATGGCTCCAGTACTCATTAATTAATCTTCACATCTTCTGTACAATATTGCACACTGAATCCTTTGTCCAATTAACATTTCATATCCCCTATCCCCCAATATTTCATATCTCCTATCCCCAAACATATCGTGTGTATGTGCTAGGGAATAGAAGAATAGAGTTTATTTTTGTGACAAGGATCCGAGGGACAATATTGGCACAAATGCAGAAAGAATCATGGAAACTGAAAAATATTAATCGTGTGTTTGGCGCACGGTTGTTTCTAGAGCTTTATAATAGCTTATTGGGTAAAAAAATAATAACAATAGTTTTTTAAATGAAATATTATATTTTCTAGCTTTTTATTTTAAATTTTCTTATTTTTATTTATCTTGAAAAAATTTTATTAGTTTTTCACACATATTGTATGTTTTTTACATTATATATTTTCTTCTTTTAACTTATAAATTTATTTTTACAAATTAGAATAATTGAAATTATTATATGTAAATTATTATATTAATATTATAAATTTATATATTTTTTTTATCACATAAGGTTTTTAAATAAAAATGAATATAATTCAATAAAAATATTAATTAATTAAAAATGAATCTAATAAAAAATATATATAATTACTTATTTTTTACATTTATACTATTATTAATAATAAAAAAAAAAAAAACAATGTTAATAGATTTCAATAAAAACACATCTAGTTTGCAGGTACAAGCTATTTTACTATAATGCATTTGAAGGGTAGTGGTTTTGAATTCAAACGTTATAAAAAGTAACAATAAATAAATATATAAAAATACGTTATTTTTTCCATAAAATATTTAAAAATAATCAACTATTTTAATAAAATTTCTATAATTTTCAATAACTAATAATATAATATTATTTCTATATTTTTTTATCATTTTTATCCGTCTAATTTAATAAAATATTTATTTTTTATTTTAGTAAAAATAATAAAATTATAAATATATACATAAAGTCAAAAAAAAAGTTCAAATGTTTTTACATATTTTAACTAATTAATAAAATATTATTATTTTTATTATATTATAAAATTTTAAAAGACTTTGGAGTGGAAGGGAGAGTATTTTGTGCTAAAACATTGACTTTTATAGTTGAATAAAGCATGTATATATAATATATTTTTTATTGAGCTATTTACTTTATAGGTGAATAAAGTGTAAATATATATATATTTTGTGTTAAAATGTATATATTGTATTTTTATAATAGTTATAGAGAATATTGTCACCCAAAAATAGGTTAAGTGAACAACGCTTCCTTATTTGTTATTTTACATATAATCGGATGATATATTTATTTAGTCACACGGGTTAATCGAGTCGGCTAATAGCTATTGCCAATAAATACATGAGATTGAAATTCTATAGCAATTACAAAGTCATAAAATTAGAAAAAGTTTGTAATGATACCTGCCAGTGACTCCCGAATCTTTCAGCTGGTTGCTTTGGTTGTTGCCGTGCAGATTTTGGGAGGTTTTATCCATGATGGTGAAATCCTCTCGAAGGTAGGTGAAAAGGATCTGAAAATCCAGGTATTGTTGTTTAGGGATCGGAGGATTTGGCAGTTATATATCGTAGGATTTCGTATTTATGGACTGAAATTGGATCAATATGCAACTATGCTGCTTTCGAATCAGTAAAACAAACACAAGAGATGGAAAATTAGTGAAGAATACCAAAATAGCCATGAAAATTAAAGATCGAAGCCTTTCTTTTGATCTCAGGCCGGTCGTCAAGACCGAGAAAGGGGAGCGCCGGCTACGCCACCAATAGACACACAAATGGATCCAACAAATCGGCTATGAAATCAGCTCAAACCAAGACCAATACCAAACAAAGCTAGCCTAAATCACACCCACAAAACTTCACAAAATATAATTAAAGGAACACACAAAAGGACTCTTCAAACAATAGACATGGTTGAAGCCAAAAAAATCCTCACCTTAATCGCAAAAAGCACCAAGAGGAACAAGAGGTAGAGAGAAAAACGGCGAGAATGAGATCCAAAAGTTGACAAAAGAGAAGGATAACAATTGAAACCCTAGTTATGAGAGTTAAATGGGTTGTAATGGGCTAGGACATTTTTCGGACCAACCCTAATGGGCTTGATAGTATATGTGCGCTCGCACAAATGAATCATGGACAAAACCGAAAGAGGAAGATTAACTGTGTTCAATATGTTTTTAATTTTTTGTTTGAAAATTTTTTATATCATCTGTACTTTAACACTATTGGGCTTGATAATATGTGTGTTGTCGGCACAAATTCAAATAATGGGCAACAACCCAAGAGAAAGATTAACTGTGCTCAACATCTTCTTGATTTTTTATTTGAAAGTTTTTTCACATTAATTGTTACACAATGCTATTGAGCTTGATAGTATGTGTGCGCTCGACACAAATGCAAATCATGGACAACTTCTTGAGAGGAAGATTATCAATATCTTCTTGATTTTTTATTGGGATTTTTTTACATCAATTGTTATTCAATGCTATTGTGCTTGATAGTATTTGTGCACTAATGCGAATCATAAGAAACAATCCAAGAGGAAGATCAATGCACAATCTCTTCTTGATTTTTTATTTGAAATATTTTAACATCAATTGTTGTCCAATGTTATTTGGCTTATAGTTGATGTGCGTTCGGCATCTAAATCATGATTAACATTCCAAGAGGAAGATTAAACATGCTCAATCTCTGCTTGATTTCTTATTTTTAAAAAATTTCTACATCAATTGTTATCATTCCGACCAACGTTATTGGGCTTGATAGTATGTGTGCACGAATGAAAATAATGGACAACAACCCAAGAGGAACATATGAAAGCGTTCAATCTTTTCTTGATTTTTATATGAAATTCTTTGACTTCAATTGTTATCCTTCATACCAATGCCATTGGGATTGATAGTACGTGTGCGCTCAGCACAAATGCAAATCATGAGCAAAAAGCCAAGAGCAAGATTAACTTAGTTCAATCTTCTCTTGATCTTTCATTTTTTAAATCTTCCATTTGAAACAAGCTCCCTTATCCTTTTCTCGCTCATATGTCTGAGACGAGAATGCCATAAATTTGTGTCATTATTTATGGCCACAGAACTGATTCCGTCTTGCATGGTTTTCGTCATGTAGAGAGTTCCATCTCTTCTCCCTTAGGCCACCACAATGGATCCTTGAGTTACCTTCCACGACTTAGTTTCAAAAACTATCGAGTAACCTACCTCATCCAATTGTCCCACAGAAATCAGATTCCTTTTTAGACCTGTGACATGTCTCACGTCATTCAGTCTCCACTCCCCATCATTCGGTGATTCAATTCAAACCATCCCTTTACCTACAATTTTTAGTGTCTCATCATCTGCAAGATAAACAATACCAAAATTACCTGCGGTATTAGGATTTCATGATTCCCGAATCACTGCATGAGTGGAATGACGCTGCTGAGACCAAAATCCATGACTCTATTGGACTGCTGACGCTCAGAATCAGCGCATTGGATATCTCATCCGCTGCGTTTGTCGAACCCTGATCCTTCTCTGGCGCCCTTCCACTTTCGAGTAACCTACCTCACCCAATTGTCTCACGGAAATTAGATTCTCTTTTAGACCCGGGACATGTCTCACGTCATTCAGTCTCCACTCCCCACCATTCGGTGTTTCGATTCGAACCATCCCTTTACCTACAATTTTTAGTGTTTCATCACATCTGCAAGATAAACAACATCAAAATTACCTGTGGTATAGGATTCCATGATTCCCGAATCACTGTATAAGTGGAATGACGCTCTTGAGACCAAAATCTATGACTCAATTGGACTGCTGACACTCAGAATCAACGCATTGGATATCTCTTCCGCTGCGTTTGCTGAAGCCTAATCCTTCTCCGGCACCCTACACTATCGTTTCAAGTGTCATTTGCAGTTCTAACATACCACCTGACTTGCATCTTCCTTGTCCTTGTTCTCCGGCTTCAACTTTGACCACTCTTGATCTTCACCATTTCCTTTGCTTCAGATCTAAATTCAGTCGAGACATTCTCCCAAAGGGTTAATCGAACCACACTCATCGTCTTCCTGTCAATCTTCTTTTACTCAACTTCATCCATCTTGAACAAACCTAAAGTTCACTTAATATGGGAGCACATCGGATATCGCCTTCGTTGCGTTTGCCGAAACCCTTATCCTTCTCTGTCTACCTTGCACCGCCTATCACAAAAGGTACACGCTGCCTGACCTACAAAAACTGTCGGGACCGACCCAACACCGCCAGGAGACTTTCGACACAAGGCACCTCCATAGGTCACAAAGGATTTCCACAGCCACAATCAATATCCAATGTCTCTCAATCCACCTTACCAATGAACCAGGCTCTGATACCACTTGTTACAAAAATTTCATGAAATTAAGAAAAGACAAACAAGGACACAATAACATAAGAATTTGATAACCCAGTTCGATAACAATGATCTACGTCTAGAGGCGCTGCCAAGCCAGGAATTTTACTATAAAGTTTACAGGCACATGTTAAAGTGAGAAAACATGGATATTTATAGGCTAAGCTTATGCCAATAATATCCAAATCATATTTCTAATATCTAGAATATAATTTATAAATCATATTTAAATTATATCCTTAGATTTTAGAATATAATCAGGCTTCATATCCCAATAAAGTAACAAAGTAACTAGAAATCTTAAACAGCATATTTGACAACTATTTACATAACCAATACCCAATAATAATCCCTCACCAATGCCCAGTTAGGGCAGACTTCGGAGCCTTTTTTCGATGATGTGGAAAGCCTCTCCAAAATTGATGAAAAGAATCTTGACAATTCAAGTATATTGTATGCCCCCTTTAGAGGTTATATTGTGTAATATTCAACGTGTATTGGAATCGTATCAATTTGTAATTATAATGTTTTTGAACTTGTAAGAAAAATACTTCGAAAGCCTTCCTGTTGCGCTCATACTCTCGTAGGGATGTCAGCGGAGCGGGTTCGGGATGGGTTTTGCAGGCCTCGAGACCCGCCCCGCTAGAAAATATTATGACCCAAGACCCGCCCCGCCCTGCTTCAACTCGGACCGAAAACTCGTTCCGCCTCGAACCCTCCGGGTTCAGAGCCAACCCGACATACACGTTTTTTTTAAAAAAAAAAAAAGAATAAAATATATATTTTTTAAATAATTTAATACTAAAAAAAGTACGCATCAAAGTACCAAAAAATTATAGTTCTAAAAATTAGAATAATAAAATATTGACAATAGTCGACAGTGATGGTGGTCAGCAATAGTCCCGATTATAATAAGAATGATAGAAGAAACAAATGCGAAGACAAATTTGATTTAAAATTAAAATTCTATTTTATGTTTAAATTTTTTAAATAAATAACATAATTTATATTATATAAAAATATAAATAAATTATAATAATTATTAAAATATCCGGGTTCATGTCCGGGTCCAAAGAGGGACGAGTTCTTAGTAAAACTTATAACCCGCACTGAACACGACCGGATCTAAAACTCAAAATTCATAACCTGCCCCGAACCAAATTTTTTAGACCCAAACTCATCCCAGTAAGACTGAGTCCGGGGTGGATCCGAGGTTAACCCGACCCATTTGACATCCCTATACTCTCGGCACCATTAAACACCAAAACTAACCTTAAAAACCAACAATGAATTAATTTAAACCCCAACCAATAGGAAACATTAAATTTTCTGATTCACTGTTAGAATCTCTCCAAAGATTCAAAAAAACACAGGACTGGTTGGACAAAAACATGGCTGAAGCCCCTAAAAAAACAACTCATCAGAATTGCACAGAACAAACAAGAGATTAGAGGCAGGGTGACAAAAGTTATCACAAAGGGAAGGAATCTGCAGCATCGGGTCGTTGCATTTTGGATTTTTTCAACTTTTGGTAGCTATTGTTGATTTAAGGTTAGATTTTTTTGATCTTTAATTACAGAATCTGTTCAGATTTGGGTGAAGAGGAAGGAACTGACTTGCTTCATCGCGGATTCTGCAAACAAAATAAGCTTTGTCGGAACGGAAGAACAAATGTTTTAGTATATTCTCAAAGCATTTTTTGTTTTTGACTCTTCTCCCTCTATCTTATTTAATTTACCATCAACACCGTGAAAAGTTCAGAAAATATAATGTATATCATAAGGAGTATTCGAGTTGGTATAAGATAATTGGTGACTTTGAAATCACTGATTCAAACCCCATCGATCAAGAGCTAAGGTTTATTTAGTTTACTATCAACACTATCAAAGGTTAAGAAAAATATTATGAACATAAGAAAAATCTCGAAAAGAGCCAGACCTTAATCTACAAATTTTAGATAGCCATGGATTTCTCACTGAGTTTTACAAGGTTTGAGAGGAGCAAACAAAATATGCTTTGAGAATATAAATAAACATTTGTTTGTATGTACTTAAAAATATTACACTTGACATATTTTCCAGCTTTCGCTCCAGGTTATGTCGTAGCCAATGAAGTTGATGCCTGAAAAAAAGAAGAAGGAGCGGGATTAATGTGGATAAGTAATTTCACAATGGGACACGACCATGGTTCGCCGTCGTGGATCGTTGTCGCGGATCGGCTTTCATCGTTCCAGATACGTCGCGGCATATCGGCGCGGTGTATCGTTCAAATATCGGTCAACATTATTTTTATATAAAATTTTTTATTTTAAAAAATGATAATATACACAATTAAATATATTAAAACATAAATATAATTAATTTTAAAATTATATATATAATTTGATCTAAAAAATAATTTTACAATTAGTTATAAGTTATTCTAAAATATCAATTTTAATGAAAATCAATTTGGATAAATTAAGTAAAAATTAAAGACAAATCAAAACAATTAAATTTAAAAATTAAATAAACAAAATAATTAAAATAATCTAATACTAATTCCGATCCAAAGTAAACAAATTAATTTTATACTTATATTTACAAAAATTAAGTTAAATGGACTTAAATAATTATTTAGGTTATTTTCCAAAATATTTTCAATTAATTATTCGCTACTCGTTCTTCTTCCCAACCTACACTATCCTCTTCCCCAACCGACAACACTGCTCGATCTTCCTCTCCAATCCTCTTCTTCTTCAGCAACCTTCTTTATTCACAACGCAGCCGCACCTTCCACTACTTCTTCATCTTACCGAACAATATCTTCCCTAAATTTATCCCTAAACTCACATCTTCTCCTTTCCAAGTTTCAAATTCCAAATATGAAATTGAAGTACTTCACAATTTCTACGTATTAAATTGAAGTAACGGAAGGAGAATGATTGACAAAAACATCTCCAAAATAAAAAAAATTGAGTGATTTCATGAAGATTTGGAAGAAAATCGGATTTTTTTTTCGTACCGGAACGGTCCTGCCCGTTCCGGTTCCGGATCGGCCGAGTCGGACCCGAATCGGCCGATCCGGCGAACCATGGACACGACAACGATTGTAATAACCAAAAAAATGCATATCAAAGAAGTCTTTGACAGTGTTGTCTTGCAAGAAATAGGTAAGAATGTTGATGGTTATCGAGGCACACCTTTTGCTTTGTCGACACAATGTGTTGGCGTAGGAAGTTATTCAAATCATCGATTCCACTCAATTCATTTCGGAGAAAACGTGTGTCGTCCACTGTAAGTGTAGCCAACATCGGTGTCCTTAGAGATCCTCGTGCCAAAGTCTCCATCCTCGGGCACTTGTCAATGGTTATGCTCTCCAACAATGGGAAGAAAAGAGCACATCTCCATTGGCAAAATATTTCCAATGAGGGAAGAGACAAAAGAGCTAACACTTTCAAACTTGGGAATAGTTTCGAAGTTTCGCCCTGGTCTTCTTGAACAACTTGTTCCATTTTGTTGCAACTTATAATGGTTAGTGTTGTGAGGTTTTTAAGATTCTCTACCATTGATGATGGAAATAAACTTGTAATATTGTGGCAACCAACTATCTGTAATTCCTCCAATGTTGTAAAGAAACATGGTTGAATTTGTTTACACCATTTTTGGATGAGCTTGTCATGACCATCAATCTCTAAGGTTTTCAATCTCCCAAATATTACCTAAAAACACGAACAATTTGGTAGTAAATATTGATGTATTCCTTTATGGTTTGGGTTTGGATTTGAAGTTTCAAAATACTATAAAAATTTGTAAATTTGTCCATAACTCTCTTATAGTTTCAAAATTCAGCATAAATACTCTCTATACTTTAAAAATTGTATAGCGTCTCCTTATACTTTAAAAAGATGTACGCATTAAACCCTGTTATGCAAAAAAAATATAGATAAGAAATTATTTTCTCATCACACAGAAAAAAGGTAAAAAGGGGTTTAATGAAAAGTACAAGGGGCGTAATGCAATTTTTAAAGTGAAGATAAATTTACGTTAGTTTCTATGAGAGTTATAGGCAATTTTGAAAAAAATAATTTGAATTGAAATAGTGTTACATACCTCATTGTTGCCAAGTACATCGTCATCGTTGTCGGGAGATTTTTGTTTTCTTTTATGAGAGAATTCCAGGCGAATATCCAATGTATGTAGGACGGGGAACTCGATCCTTTGGATTCCTTTTCCGAGACTTGTAAGATTCGACACATCTAAACGGATTACCTGCAGTTTTGGGAATGTAACAATACTTTTTCTTGCAATCTCTTCATCATCTTCTTCTATAGCCTCACACTTATCGATTTCATCTGTTTTTTTCTCCACTTCAATCAATTGTTCCATGCCCGAGCAGAAACTTACGGATATAGTTTCAAGTTCCGCGACACTTTTGCTTATTGAAGATGAAAATAAACTTCGAATGTTGTCCCAACATCTTAGTTCTAACCTTTCCAACCTTCCAAATTCAACCTTTCAAAACATAGACATATATAGAACCATAAGAGTTTTGGAAGTTCCGGAGTTTAAAAAGAAAATTGAATAATAAAAAATTGGACATTTGATGTGATATTTTGAATGAAATAAGTATTTGACGTGAAACATAAAATAAAGTTATTTTTTGATAAATAGTGTCAAAATTTCAAAAAATGCTCATATAAATAGAATTGTAATGCACTTATGAACACATTAGCTTATAGATGTAAAGAACAAAGGCATCAATGCATACCTTTACGTCGAAAAAGTGATTTAGAGATCGATAATCACGCGCGCGCTCCACCTCCCTATTCTCCGTATTTGCTTCGAGACGATAGAAGTCATCTAACTTCAAAACAGGGATAATAGGCGGCGACGTATCCAAGAAGTCGATTGTCAAGTCCTCCAACACTGGAAAGTCAAGGCTTTCAAGTCCTTGGCCGAAACTCCTCAAACTCGGCATAGATTCTATAGTCAGCTTCTTCAATTTCTCGAATTTAAGGTTACTTCTTCCTTCATGAAAAAACAACTCTTTCATATTTCCGCACCGTCTAATATCAAGATGTTCGAGCTCTAGGACAGCATCCATCCCGATTTCCATCGAGAGGGGATTCCGTAGCTCGTTACATTCCCAAATAGCGACCTCAGAAAGGCGAGGGAAAACAACCTTCTGATTTGGAGTCAAACGCGATAATGATGGCAAATTCTCGAGAAATATCATTTTAAGGTTGTCGAAAGAAAGCGCTTCATCAGATATCCGGCTGGCGCAGAGCTCTTTAATGTTCGGAAGATTGCCGAGCAGCAAGAATTCCAATTCGCCGAAAACGCGACTCTGTTCTGTGTTCACCAATGCCTCAATTCCTCTGCAGTTCCTAACTTCCAAACTCTTGATTGTCCCTTGAACTTGTGAGAGATCGAAGTTTTTCGATCCTTCGCCGTCTATGTACAGCCCCTCGGCGCTTGTCGCAAGCCTTTCGATCCAACTGGAGATTCGAATATCTTCGGGTAATCGAGACAAGGCCAAGCCTTTTGTTAGAGTGTCAAACCAATTTGGAGCATCGACGTTCCCACAGATTATTTTGTAGTTTTCGACACTTCTTGGAAGCTCGATCTCTTCCTCGAGCAGGCGAAGATCCTTCACTCGAATCTCCAATCGCGCTAAGTTGTGTAATGACTGAAGCTCCATGAGGGTCGCATTTTTTCTTTCGGTTTCATTTCTCTTCGATGATTCCCATCCGTCGAAGCTTTGTAGCATCCTCAACTCCTCCAATGCAACCAAGTTCGATAAAACTCCCGGCGCCACGGTTTTCAAGCCTTTGCAGTTCGAAAAATCTAACAGCTTGAGGTGCTCTAATTTTCGAATGTCGAGAGGTATCTCGCTGATATTTACACACCAAATGCAGCTCAGAATTTCAAGACTCGGTAACTTACCTATGATCGATATGTCTTTCAGCGCGCAATTGTATAGTCGCAACGTTCGAAGCTTTTTCAGCAGCGCCATTCCTCGCGGCAGCGAATCGAATGAAACTTCTTTCAAAGACAATACGCGCAGCTCTTCGCTCCTCTCCAAAAACGATAGATCGCTTATCTCCAAACTCTTCGCTCGTCTCATTGCCATACGTTCGTCCAATGGGATCAAAAACTTCACGCCTCGATGCTCCATCAAGAAATCGAGCATTTCCGAATGTTTTTGTACGATCAAGATGTTAAGGTTCGGGAAATTGCATCCTCTTCGTTCGTCAAGAAACTCTATCTTCGTATCCGTAAACTCCAATATCCATTCGCTTCTTCGAGCATCACCTACCAACTTCTTCTCGCGCGCAATAGATCTAACGACGCTGCGAACAAGATCGTGAATTTTCACTGAATCGCCGTGATCTCCATCACACAGCAAGCATCTACTCTTAAGCTTATCAATTTTTACAGCAACTTCATCTCTTGCCTCGCTTAAATTGGAAACTCCCTCCGGCCACAAGCGCAACCCTGTGGCGTATAAGGTTAGCTCGTCGACGCTAATGTTGAAATCTTTCGGAAACTGGCTGCAAAGCAGCAACAGAGACTCGGCATCTTCATCGTGCAACAGCTCGAAACATAGTTTCAACGGGCCGTAAACTTCTTGCAGATGCTCCGAGTCGCTGAACTTCGGATCCGAACTTATTAGTCCTTTCAACGCGTTCTTCCAATGATGTTTTTCTTTATCTTTCAAAGCTTCCCCGAGGCTTACAATGCCTAGCGGCAATCCCTCGCATTCCTTCGCTATTTCCTTCGCTATAGACTTCAAATTCGACTTATCGACACAACTTCCAGCCGTGTCGCGAAACAGAGACCACGCCTCATCTTCCGATAACGGATCCACCGCGAAGATATTCGCTTCCATTCGACTCAAAACTTCCTTGTTTTCAGAAGTTACCAAAATCTTGCAGTTTTTTAAATCGCTCGTTCCTAATCCGATCAGCGCCTCGAAATCGATCACTCTCTGAACATCGTCGAGAATTATTAGGCTCCGGTTTTCGCCTATTCTCCGGCGCAGATCAATCGCCATAGCTTGCGACGACTTATTTTCATTTATACTCAATCCTAAGTACTGACTGAGCTCGAGCTGGACCGTCTCGACTTTCTTATCGCCGACAACGACCATCACATTATCATCGAACAATGCGCGCTTCTCGTATCGAACTTTTGCGACCAAAGTAGTCTTCCCGACACCGCTCATGCCGCATATCCCGATCAAATGAACACTCCCACTCTCTAGAGCTCTAACAACGCCATCTTCGACGACTTTCCGAGATTTGAACATAGGTATCGGTTTCGGAGGATTAAGAGTCTTCGATATTGGCGGCGCAGGTGTAGATATATCGCGCAACTTCTCCTTTTCGAGAAAAATTCTTATTTGTTCACTTGATTTTTCGGCTTTTCGACTTAATGAACAGCGCGATCGCATAGAGAAGCAGCCATTTCCTACTTCCGAAACCTTGTCCTGAATTTCTTTGGCATTTTTTAGGTGCTCCTCGGCTTTTCCAAACCAGTGGTCGACTGTCGGAAGAATGTCGTTCGTAGTTCCGATCTTGACTGCTCGAACTTTCTCCTTTAACTCGACTTTCGCAGTTGTTAAAGCTTCGACTTCACTGTTTAGGACATCGATGTAGCTTTCATAGTTCGTAGCATATTTCGTTTGCTCTTTGATCAACTCGAAGAGTTTGTCCAAAAGGGGCTTTATAACTTCGCCTATCTCCATATTTTTGCCTATTAGAATCAACAAATATATTACAAAAAGTCGAAACCATACTGAGTTGATCAGTTAGCACATACAGACAACAGCAGCACGTGATAATACAATATATAATAATGCAACATATACCACAAAATACTCCTTTCGTTCCAAAAAGAAGTATTCATTCGCTTTTTGCAAGTATTTTTAGAAATATTAGTATTATATTAGGATATAATAGGAATAAAGTAAAAATGACTAAAATAACCTTGTTAGTACGTGTGATATAAAGTTAATGGCATTTGTGTAATATATTGGAAGTTGTAAGGGTATTTGTAATGTTAGGTAGATAGTACAGTTACTGAAAAATGAAATAGATATTTTGCTATAGGATGGAATAAAATGAAAAAATGAATACTTTGTTATGGGACGAAAGAAGTATTATTTTCAGCATAATAAATGTATATATAGTACGCCATAATATATAAATTTTACATCACATAATTGATACTTCTAAATAACACTATATTAGATATGTTTATTTGATCAAATCAGATAGTACTAAACCTAATTGCACCCTACTACAAAAGCATATTACTACAATGACCAAATAGTTGCGGCTTTTACCACAAATTTAGATTTTTTTAAAAAAAATAATTATTTTAAAATATTACTATCAAATACTTGATTTTTTATTATTTTCAAAAATTTTAGAATTTAAAAACTTACAAAAATTATATCTAAAGGAAAACTTTCAATAACAAAATACATATATTTTTCGAATATATACTCATTGCAGCTAAAATATTTTGAATGTGTGGCCGTCTCGGTAACAAAAAGATGGATTCATAAAGCTAATCTCTAATGTAATATGATTTTTATTTCCTTTGATTTTTCACGATTTTTTATAAAAATATATTTTTTTACTAAACATCGTATCCAACCAATTATTTAATTAAATAAATAACCAAAAAATAAAAAATCACAAAGTAAATACACCCTCGACCTTCATCTTCATCTACTACTAATAATTTTATCTTAAATTCTTTCACCGTATCATTGCGAAACAAAAGCATATATGTAGCCAATGTAATAATGAATTTTCAAGAATCTATAGCGAAATTTGTTGTAGAAACTATGAAAAAATAACCTGTAATCGATCCACCCAAATCGTAGCTTTGCCACGGACAGCCTAGACGAATAACTGGCCAAAAGCTACGGCAACGTGCAATCAAATCCTTAATATAGCCGCGAAAATCTTACATAAAAAAAAAAAATAACCATCTTTTAATGAAATAAGTTGCTGTAATATATAGCAAATTAAAGAAACTATGAAGACTCTAATGTTGAGTAGAGTGAGAGATGGATAGATACAGAAAGTTTATAAATTCCATGGCTGTGAAACTCTCTCTGAATTTCATGTAATTTGATCCAAAGATTTTTTTCAGAAGATGATAAAATGGTGGGGCATATATTGATTAATCACTGTCTGAAATCTTGGCTGCATTCATTAATGCCTGCTGTGGAATAAATAAACAAATGGATGCTTGTGGAATTATATATGACTTTTAGGATCAAATGAATTGCTCGATCGATTCTTTAGACAATCATCGATCTGAAACCACTCGTTCTGTGTTCATGAGATATTATCCATCCGCGATATTTTGTTAAGGTTCGGCCTTGTCCATACACGTTGCATTTTGTATGATTTTGTTATGTTACAAAACACAAAAAGACATAATTTGATAACTCAGTACGATTAGAATGATCTACGGGTAATAATATTTTCATTATAAAAAGTAAAGGCAAAATCCTAATGTATGCAACCCAAAAATTATACCTACTGACCAAAAAAATTTACGCCCTATGCTCGAATTTGGACTTCACAACATATCAATTTGGATTGATGATTTAAATGCAATTTTATGTTTTCTTGTAATACAAATTTCCTGTGATTCAATTTATGTTTTTTTTTTTAAAAAAAAAATTTACAGTTTTTTGTGTGGTCATATACAAGACAAAATAATTTTAGAATTCATTATTATAGTTGAATTCACCATTGTTTAAAGTCTACGGAATATTAGGCCACTCATGTAATAATCACAGCCGTTCCTCATTTACTAAGTCCGGGTAAAAACAACTTAAGCGAAGGTGTTTGGTAAATAATTTTTTGAAGAGCTTTTAACTTATTAAACAGCTAGCTATTTGATCAGTCAAAAAGTTAATTTAGGTGTTTGGTAAATTAGTTTTTGGAATAGTTTTTTGACCCAAAAAAACTAATTTTTGAAAAGCTAACTTATTCAGCGTTTTGAAATAGCTGTAAAAAAAATTTTATTCCTTATATGCCCTTAAAAATTTATTATGCATTTTACACAAATAAATATATTTTGATTATTTATTAATTATATTAGAATATTTTATTACATTATAGTTTTACTTTTATAAGTTTAAAATAATTAATTTTTATATAAAAATTATTTTAATTGTAAAATATATAAATTTATTAAAATCAACATAAAATAAAAAATATAAATATTAATAATTTATTTTTATATTAAAATTACATTATATAGCTTTTATACTAAAAATAAATTAAATTTATTGAAAATTATAAATATAATGAACTAATCGATAACTAACATAATAAATATATACACGTAAAGTTTATTATTTTATATCTTACATCATTTTCAATAGGAAAAACTATTTATATATTTTAATAAAAATATATTATTTTTTAAATCTAACTATAATAAAAATAAATACTTTTATAACACTTTTACAATTTTAAATAACTAATAACAAAAAATTTTAAACATTCTAAACTCAAAAGAACATAATTGAATATATTAGAAACAAAAATAAAATAGAAATGTCCTCAATTGTTATTTTACGTATAAACAGCTAATATCAAACAGTTGTTTTACCAGACATTTTAATACAAACAGCTAATCGAATCAGCTAGTCAAACTAGCTAATTGAATCAGCTAACAGCTATCAGCTAATTGCCAAACACGCCCTAAATATTTTTTATATTAAAATATATGAAATACTACTTTATTTTAGACTTTATAATAACTAGCGGGAAGGCACCAACGAAAAAAAATTATTAGTTATTTCAAAATATATTATTATAGCTAAACTACCTGCATTTATCTTTGAAAAGAAAACATTATAAAAATAAGAGCGACGAAAACTTTCGATATTTAAAAGATAACCTTTCGGATTTCAACTTGTCTGTGTAGAAAAAACACAACAAAATAAACAAATTAGAAAATAACAAAGAAAAATCTAAAAAGTATAAAAAAAGGTATGTCAAAAAGAAAATAGAATCAATAAAAATATATATATATAGCAAACAAATAAAAAAAATTATTAGAAAAATAGAATGCAAAACAACAATAACGAATTCCGTTGAAATTGACGGAAATCTTCTCCGACTGCAATGAATATAACATCGTGAAAAGAAAATATTAGGCAACATAAATAAGTCAACAATAGAAATAAGAGCGATAGAATCCTCCAACAAACAACTTTCGATGTTTAGAAAGCTTTATTTTCGAATCTCAACTTTATGGTTGCGCAGAAAAAATACAACAAAATAAACAATTTAGAAAATACAAAAAAATCTAAAAAGTATAAAAAAATATATCATCAATAAAGAATAGTACCAAAGCAATTTTAGAAAAGAGAGAAGATGAAAAAGAAATAGAAAGACAAACAAAAATTCTAATTTATCACTCCAACAAAAAAAAATAACAATGACTCATTCGAAAAACAACTATCCCAACTTTTAGAAGACATCTCTTCAGATCTCAACTATCCCAACTTTTTATCTGCTATCTTGTTTTTTTTCACCATATATTTTTTACGATAGTGATCCTGTAAATGTAAAAAATCGTAATTAAAAAAAAAAAAATTCTTCAACTTGTCTTTTCTTCTTCTTCTCTATAAATAAAGAAAAATATAAAAAAAATAAAAAAATAATTTTCCTCTACCAACATTGAAAATCATCCCCACTATTTAAGAAAACTATCATTCACATTTTGAGCTCTTTTATATATATATATATATATATGATAAGATCAAATGTTTATTATATTATTTATATGATGTTACATAAAATTTTAATAATTTAATTTTAAAAGTTTAAATTTAGCAAAATATTATGTCACTATTACTAAAAGAGTATTAAAAAATAATTAATAATTACATAAAAAAAAAATTATTTAGTAAATCAAAAATTTTAAATTGATTATTTTAAATTATTTGAAATGTATTTACTGTAGTTATATATATATATTAATATGTGATTTACTTATTTAATGTAATATTATCATGTATAATGATTGTTTATTTTGGTTGTAAATTGAAATTAATTTGAAATGAGGCCTTTATTTAATTTTTTATTTAAATGATATTTTTTTTTATAATTTTTTCTATATTTCATTAACTTAATGACAGTTTTTGGAGAGCCTCTCCCGGGAGGGGGCAATTTAAATAAATAATAATGACATAATTATATACTAATTTGGGGGGACAAATTGTATATAAACATATAAAAATTAATATTTTTAATACTAAAAAAATTATAAAAAAATTTGACTTGGGATCAATTGATCCCTCAAACCCTAGTGTAGTTCTGTCCCTGCTGGCGAAGGTGATTATATATTATATATTATGAAAAAAAATAGTATAGTCTTTTTAGAAGCATAGAGAGTCAATAGTAAAAAATTGTCCAAACACACCCATTTGGTTCGTTCTATCTTTATTTTTTGTTTGAAATAATTTTGTAAGTTGTTTGTATGTATATATATATATATGTAAATAATTAATAAAAGGTTGCCAAAAAAAATTTATTTTTGTTTAAATAATATAGCAAAAAATTATTTAAATTTTAAAACAACAACAACAACAATAATAATAATAATAAATTTTTTAGTGTCCTGAGGAACGTGAATATAGGCATGAATAATCTTATCGATCAAATCCTAATGCCTATAAAAGTTGCTATTACTTTGACATTATTTATCAGTAATTTAAAAAAAATATCACATCAAATATATATGTTTACTATTTTTAAATCTTTAAAAACTAATCCAAAACTTCAATAATTTTTGTCTAAATTATAAATAACAGGCTTAGTTGAATGTAAGTAATACTACTATTGGGTTTTAACCCAAAATTTTATATTTATTGGGAGGACAATAGATAGAATGAAGTCCAATAGAGTTGGCCCGGTCTATTAAAGCCTACTTATTTTTAGGATGAGAATCGTTCATTTATTTTGCATTTAAATAACTCTTTTGCCGACATTTTGTATCTCATTGGCACAAAATCCCTTTCTTCTCCGGCTTTTGTCCCTCTTGTATTTTCGATAAATTTATTGAGGCTTTTTTAGTGGTTTCAACTCTATTGTTTGTGCATTTAGGTCCTTTTGTGTGTTTTCTTTTGAGTGTTTGGTGAGGTTCTACAATGAAATTTTGGCAAGTTTGAAGTTTTTGAGGAAATATCATTTTTTGTCTCGTTCAATATTATAATTATCAATTTTGGTCTCATTTAAAAAATATTATCAATTCTGGTCTCACTCAAATGAAAATTTATCAAGTTTAGTCCCAAAATAGTTGACTGAGACTCAACACGGCCGTGTTTTGCTTGAACACGGCCGTGTTGGATGACTCAGAAGGTGATTGGGCGTCCCAGGCAGCCAACACGGCCGTGTTGAAACCCCTGCACTTCTGAACACGGCCGATTCCTGTCCGTGTTCCTAACACAGCCATATCTCTGCCCATGTTCATGCTCATGTTCTCAACACAGCCGTATTCTAGGCCATGTTTCTGCCCATGTTCCTGCTCATGTTCTCAACACAGCCGTATTCTAGGCCATGTTTCTGCCCATGTTCTCAACACAGTCATGTTCTAGGCCATGTTAACGACAATATTTTCAATATAATCATATTGTAGGTCATATATATTATTATTTTCACTTTTTGGTTAAAATTATTTGATATATATTTATAATTCAACAAAAATATTTTTTACAATTATTTCATAATATAAAAAATAATCAATTTTTAATATTTTAAAAATATATAAAAATAATAATATATTAATATATATATATTTTTTCAATAATCATGCTATATATATTTTTAAAAATTTATAGTAAAAATTTTAAAATATTATTTTAATTATTTCTATAAATTATAAATTAAATTTATTATTCAAAATAATATTTTAAAATAATACTCTCTCCGGATCACTGTAAACATGAGAATTTAGGATAAGTATAACTAGTAAGATAATTAAGAATGTATTAGTGAAAATAATTATCATATAATATAAATAATTATAAATTAAGACTAAGATTAAGAAAATTCATTAGTTTAATTAAAATTAAAAAAATTAAATTAAAAAATAGTGTGTAATTATTTTCCAAAAAAGAAAAGTGACATGAATGTGGCACGGACATAAATGGCAATGTGGACATGATAAGTGGGACATATGGAGTATTACTAAAAATATATACTAATATAATATTATTTTTATATATTTTTAAAATATTAAAATTTGATTATTTTTTATATTATTAAAATAATTGTAAAAAATATTTTTGTTAAATTATAAATATATATATATCAAATAATTTTAACCAAAAAGTAAAAATAATAATAAATATAATATACAATATGATTATATTGAAAACATGGCCGTGAACATGGCCTACAACATAGTTGTGTTGAGAACATGGTAGGAACATGGCCTAGAACATGGCTGTGTTGAGAATATGGGAACATGGGCAGGAATATGGTTGTGTTCAGAATACGGGAAGGAACACGGCCGTGTTCAGAAGTGCAAGGGTCTCAACACGGCCGTGTTGGCTATCTGGGACGCCCAGTCACCTTCCGAGTCATCCAACAAGGTTCAGTCCCAGTCAACCAATTTGGGACTAAAATTGATAAATTTTCATTTGAGTGGGACCAAAATTGATAATTTTTTTTTAATGGGACCAAAATTGATAATTATAATATTGAATGGACCAACAATAATTTTTACTGGAAGTTTTTTATTGGTTAGGGTTTATGTTGATTCAAAGTTGGTAATTTGGGTCCATTTTGGCTTCGGTTGTCGGTTGCCGGTGATGGTGCTCCCTTTCTCAGTCTTCATTATCAATTAATATGCCATTTGAACCCAAAAGAAGGTTTCGATCTTTAATTTCTTTGTTTGCTTTTGCGCTATTTACTAATACTTTGTTTAAGTTTTTGCCTTGCAAGTCCATAAACATTACAGTTACAAGCTAATTTGATTTCAATCTATAAATGTTACATGGATCATCTAGATCTTTTTCACCTATGTTGGAGAGGTTTTCCACATCATCGAAAAAGCTTGCCTTCTTGAAGGGTTTTTTGTTTTCCACATCATCGAAAAAGCTTGCCTTCTTGAAGGGTTTTCTTTGGAGTAATGGTATTGGTTTTGCAGCCAAGCTCCTTCAATTAGTCGTCAAGTGATATACTATCTAAAGGTTTGTAGTTCCTTTTCCCATAAGCCAATTCAAGCCACAAAATCTTGAAATGAGTAATTTCTAAGAACTGCAGTAACAAAAGATATTGTGTATGAGTATTTGCAACCTCCACACGTAGGTTATTGTATGTACTTGGAATGATGGCTAAGTTCATTCCTGTGACATAAGGCTTGAGGCTTCATTCCTGACACCAAATGGCTAGATTTAGTTAAGTCTAAAAAGATTGAGGTTTTAAAAAAATGTAATTAAATCAGTTAAGGAATATATACATTGTTGTGTGTCTTTTGAATGTTCCTCAAAGAAAAGTTGCACATTACTTCATTATAAAGAGGGCTTCTTAATAAACTCTCCTCACATAGAATTAATTTTGCAATTTATATTTTGGTGAACATTCAAGAAAGAATAAGAATAAATGAATCTCATCGAGCATCATTCCTATAAGCATAGAATCTCCTGCCCTTTGTACCAAGCCTTTGTCCCTCTCACATTGTGTATATATTAAACGCGTGTGTGGGGCATGAAGGGGTGGGGAAGGGAAGGGGCAAGGTATCAAGTGTCATTCTAATGGTATACAATAATAATCTATAGGTTGGAGACACTTTATCAACATTTTTTTATGAACTATCCGAGGCTGCAAATGATCATACATAATCTCTTTTGTTGTTAGAATGCTTAAAAATTATCAATTGCACGATGTAGTGGCCTGAATTGGTTGTTGGACAAAGAAACTAAAAACCGTTAAGCGCATATCAGTTACCGACTATCTGGATGACCTCAACTACATAATTGATATTGTTGCTCTAATCAAAACCCTTCATCTAGGCCTGGCTAAGGTAGACTTTAGAAGCTTTTTTGATAATGTGGAAAACCTCTCCAAGGTAGGTGAAAATGATCTTAATGATTCAAGAGAATTTTATGTTGCCTTTGGGGGTTATATTTTGTAGTATTCAATATATATGGATTGAAATTGTATTAATTTGTAACTATAAAGTTTTTGGATTTGTAAAACAAACACTATGGAGGAAGAACAACAAAAAAAAAAAATTTAAAAAAATCAACATTAAAGCCTTTCTTTTATGCTAAAACTCTCGGCATTATTAATTGGTAACGGTGACTTTGTTTAGGGAGCACCGGCTCCAGAAACGGCCATCAAACACCAAAACAAATCCTAAAATGTAAATGTTGAATCAACTTAACCCCAACCAAGAAAAATATCAAAGTTACTAAAATTTTATCGATGGAATCTCACCAAATATGCAAAGAAACACACAAAATGACTCATTGGACAAAAGACATGGTTGAAGCCCATGGAAAAAACCTTATTAGAATTGCACATAAAGTATGAGTTATGAGAGGTAGAGTGGCAAAAGTTACACCATAAATGGGATATAAAGGTTACAGATGAATATATTCATCGATTAAAATTAATGATGGCAACATTACTATCTACACAACCCTACTATCACTTTGAATAACGAAATTATTGTCATTCTTGCCAATCTTGACAACTTTTGAAGATTTTAAATTCATCTTTTTGTTTATGTTAAACTATGAGTTTCACTCATAGTCATTACTCTTTAATGTTATATGTGTTTTTAGGCTCGGCTCAATTGTTATTGAAATAGAATTGACCCATTGAGGATACAATATAAAATGTTCATTAGCATGTTTACCATACCTATCATCACTCTGATTTCACACACGATTCACGCCCTAGTAGTCACTTTGACTGTCTTGGACCACCAGCATTCTTACATGACCTCCTTCGGTCTTCGCACTAGAGTTTCTTTTACCATGCTTTCTTTTTCAATCCCTCACTATTTATTTTCTACTTTCTTCCACTTTTAATCTCTTACAGGTTATTGTTCTCAGTTGGTTGATTGTTGTTAGTGATACTTGTATCTGGTAGACAAGGTTAAGGATGAGCAATGCTATAAAGGCATCTGATACAACTATTTTGAGTTCTAAATTGGGGTATTGTTCCCTTAATTATGCCTATTGCTATATTTGTGGTGTTAACTTGGTTGTCCTAACATTTTGTGTAACGTTGTTCTTGCTCAAGGATGACTCATTTGTTGTTTGATTTATTATTATTATTATTCTTTTGGAAATGAGATGAAAACACTTCAATTTTGTCACCTTCTATACCTTTGATTGTTCAATAAACTTGAATCGCATGTAGGTATACTTTACTCGAACTTTCTATTCTTTTTATATCTTTGGTTTATAATATCTAACATCGTATCAGAGTTTGTTTCGATCTCTTCTTTGTAGATCTATATTGGAGTTGTTTTCTTCCGTTGCTCTAGTTATTTTTTTTCTTTTTTTTTTGTTGCTTGTGCTCCTTTAATTGTTTTGATGCTACTAACCAGCATGTAACAGGCTACTTCAACAATATAAAAACTTAGTATTCCACAGTAAAAAAATTTTATGTATGGAAACACTTGATGAAAACTTGAGGTAATAACCATGGTACTAACGTGTATGATATTTTAATAGAAATAACTATAGAAATAACTAATTGTGTGCAAGACAGAAATAGCGTTGACACAAAGTACTGAAGTTGAAGTGAAGTATGAGTATGATGTTGTAATATCCAAATTGGAGTTAGAGAGGTATTATACATTTAGCCCTTGAGCGTCGATCGAGCTAGAACTTTGACTTACACTTTTATATATGTTTGATGTATTCTCTCTGTAATTAATACTTAAAAATACTAGTGAAAATATTTGATTTGACCGTCCCTAGAGGTAGATTATATTAATCGAACTGAATGAATGAATAAACCTTATGTTCTTGTATATTCTTGATTGTTCTTGATTTCTTAGTTTCTGTAACAAAAGTATAATAAATGTGTCTACTTTTGGTTCTCGAGACATAGGTAGTAGATAAACAATTTATTGCATTATGTTTTCTTTTCTTAATCTAATTTACTTACGTTCAATATGTAATCGTCTCGTCTAACTCAACCAGGATAATTTTCTTGAGGATCGAGTAATAATTTTAAGCCACCAATTTGGTTTATATAATATCTACATTCTTCAACGTAGTCGAACACTAAGTACAAACACATCAATGGAGGCTCTAAAGCAGTAAACTATGCACGATATGGATTATGGAGGATCGAAGTCACCAATTTGATACAAGATCGACGACAAGAAGAAGGATTAGATCGAGTCGCACACCCCCGGAGTTCATACATACATACATATACAGATCTTAATTTACCATGGGAATTTGAGGTTTGTAAAGATATTGTTGTTGAATGGATCAGCCAAATGATCCAGAAGATTCTGCCAGGGGCCGACGCCGGTGACCGGCGCCTGAATAAACAGGCCGAGCATTGCCAGCATAGCCAGCCTGCCATTCTTCACCTCCTTCACCTTATAATCCATCAATGACTTCTCGTCCTTCCCAAATCCCAGCGGGTTGAAGAACGGCCCGCCCGGGTATATCGGGTTACCCGACCCGCCAAGCCCCTTCTCCAGCCCTAGAAAGTACTGCTTCCCCATAGAACCCGGGTTGGCCCAGTCCTGGTACCGCCGGTGCTCCGCAAACCCGACCAGACCCAACTCGAATACGAACAGGGTATACGGGTCGGCCCAGTATTGGTACGACCCCGCCGGCGGGAACACTCCCGTCTTGAACCACGGCAGCGCCGTCTCCGGCGGAATCAGCCCCGCCTGGCCGAGGATTTCCGGCGCCAGACACCCGATTATCCCCACCATCGCCGTACGCCCGTTGAAGATCTCGCCGTAGGTTAGCCACCGCGGCTGGAACCACATTCCGGCGCCCTCCGGATCCGACAGCCCCAGCGGGTCGAATCCATAGTCGCCGGGAAGGCTGAAGAAGAAACACCACATTACAATATACCAAATTTACTTAAGTAGTGACAAAATATATAGATATATGTTCTAATTACCTTCCATCCAAATACGACAGACTTTGCTTCGACGCAAACCACAGCTGCCTGTTGGCTCCTTGCTGAAAATCATCGATCACCATAAAATTACACATCAATTTCATATATATATATATATATATATGTATGAGAGTGTGTGTGTGTGTGAGAGTACCTTGACGGGAGGAGTGGACTCGGCCTTGACGACAAAGGAGGCCTTCCGGGTGGAGCGGAGGGGGCGTCCGGCGAGGGTCTGCCGGACGGCGTCGGCTGAGGAGCAGATAGAGGAGGAAGAGACGAGGGCCTGGGCTGCCATAATTTTGGGATTCTGGAAATGGAGAATTTAGTTAATCAAGAGGGGGTGCAAAAATAAGGGGCGAAGAATGATTAATTGTGGTGCAGAAGAAGTGGGGATGGAAGAAGAGATAAAGTTGGGATCCTACTGTCAAATAGAACTCTTCCATGTCGGATATCGTCTTTTCTTTCATAGATAATACTTAGATATTTTATTCTGCCTGCTGTTTTTAACCACAATATTGATTTCGTTTCTGGCCTTCTCAAAAAAACATATTACTTAATAAATAAATCATTGTATTTTTGTGTCACACACACATGTATGTGTATAATAACTTAAACCAAGAGAATTGATTTTCCTATATGATAGAGTTGCACAGCCTCCATGTAGTTTATTTGTTCATTTATGTGTTTTGAGGTTTTTCTCATAAATCCATTTTGATGTCGAGCTTCAAGGTTCTAGGATGGTAAAGTGGATTTGGTGCCATTAGACATTGGTGGTAGTGGTGGTGGTGGTGGACTCTCCCTCGTTACCTGCAGAAGTGTCTTGTGTCGAACGTCTCCTAGTAGTGTTTGGTCGATCCCGACAGATATGGTTGATGAGACAACGAGTTTCTTTGTATTAGGCGGTGCAACGAGACAGAGAAGGCCCATAAGTTGGTCCTTAGTTTGAGGGGAGGTTTGGTGGGTCCAAACTCAAATTCTACATTGGAAGATGCGAAGAAAAATTCACACACGTTCCACGTAAACTCCACTAGTATGAGATCTTTTGGAGAAAATCCAAAAACAAATCCGTACGGGCTCAATTCAAAACAGACAATATCATATGAGTTGGTCTTGTCTCAACATCAAACCTGCAAACTAAGTACTACTAAATAAGTTACACTAAGTGAACCATGTGTGGCAGGTGGATCCGAAGAAAGGATTTTTTTACTTAGATTTGATATTGTATTTTAAACTTGAATTATGATTTAAACAGTAGTTTGAATTTGATATTTTAGGAAAAAAATAATATATTTTTATAAAAAATCATCAATCTTACTTAGTTAAAAAAATTGAAACTAGATTACAAATAAAGATAAATTAATTATTTTATTTTTCAAATACGTTCTGATCTAATTTTTTATAATTACATTAATTGTAACTCACAAATATAGATTGATGTCAAACTAGTTAAGAAAATTAATTCTTGATTTTGCAATCGACAATTTTGTTATTAAATCATTTTAACCTATGATCATTTTCATTTATAATAAATGTTACCATGATCCTTACATCATCCTTGGTTATCAATCTTGTTATTGAATCCTTTTAACCACATTCTCTCCTCCTAGTCCCAACTAGAGCTGTTAAACGACGTTCGGCTTGATTCGACTCAGTTAAAGCTCGTTCACGAACGTTAATGAGTCGAGGCGAACAACATAAACAAACTCGTTTGATTAACTATCGAGCCCGAGCTTTATTCGCGAACGTTCGTTTAAATAATATATTTATTATAAATATTATATATACATATAAAATTATAATTTATAAATAAATAAATATTAATTTAAAATATATAAATAAAATAATTTGAAATTTTTTTTATAATTTATATATAAATTTTAAAAAATAAGACAAACGAGCTCGAACGAGCTTAATAGAGCCTAAACGAGCCGAACACGAACACGAGCTCAAACAATAAAAATTCTTAACGAGTCGAGCTCGAACACTACGAGTCGAGCTCGAACACTACGAACGAACTCGAAAGCTCAACGAACGAACACGAGCCTTGTTCGCAAACGTTAACGAACACTTAAAATTTAGCTCGGCTCGGCTCGACTCGGATCGTTAACCGCTCTAGTCCCAACAACCTTTAATCTATGTAAATTATGAATTTTAAATTAATTACACTTTGTCTATATGAGAAATATTTTTTCAATTTTGTACAACAGCAACTAGAGTTCTTTCAAAGTGCAATTATTTCAAAAAGTTTTTTTTTTTTACATATATTTTAAAATTATTTTTCTACTATTTGCCAACAATACATATTTGAAAAGATGTTATATTTGAAATTTAACTTTTATTTAAAATAATACATCAAAATTATATCTTTTACACAAAACCTTCACATCTCACATCAAATGTTTATATATTATTTAATATTTTAACATTCTCAATATTCACCGAAACTTCAAAATATTTCTAAAAATTATTTAAGCGCAGCCTAAATAAGTATATACTTTAGAATAAATAAATAAACTCAGACCAAAGAAGAAAATTCGTTGTATTAAAATAGGATACTAAAATCCTCTAAAAATTCATATAAACACGCTTCAATTATCAATCAATCAATCTATGAATACCATAAATTCAACAAGAATCAACATATGGAAACAACAAACCCCCGAAAGTTCTGCTATTTATATATATATATATATATTTTTGCTCGAACTAAAAACTTTAGATCGAAAATCTCACTATTGGATTGAAAAAATAACGGATCATGAATATTTTCTAAAACTTTTAACTTGATCTGATAGTTAACGAAGCTAATTTTGCTATTTTTTTCCAAGGCTATGCAATTTTGAACTGAAATTTTATTTTTAATTTTTTTGAGTTTTATTTTTCTCCAATTGTAATCGCTTTAACTTTAATATAGATTAAAGTAGTTTACAAAATTTGAGTTTATTCTTTGGTTTCTAACTTAACGATAGAGTACTCGGCTTTTAAGTGCGACTAGAATCTTTTACACATTTTGATGAAGTTAAAAATTTGTCCATACCATCGACACTAACTCTTCGATAGATCTCTATATAATATCTCCATTATATTAAAATTTAAGTTATAGAATGTTCTAGAGTTATAAAAATATAAATAGACATCAAACAATATTTCAAAATAGAAAAGAGACTAGTACAAAATTTTATAAAATCATAAAAAAAAAAACTATATATAATATAATTTCCACCTAATAATGGCTATAATATATTTTAGGGAAAAAATTATTTTTGGTCCAAATATAACCAAAATTCATCAATTTTGATCATAATATAAAAATTTTATTAATTTTGGTCTCAATATAACCAAAACTCATTATTTTTGGTCTCAATAAATTTTTTTTTTTTATAAATTTTAGTCTCAATATAACCAAAATTCACCATTTTTTGTCCCAATATAATCAAACTTTATCTTTTTTGGTCACAATCATTTTTATTACACGAATTCAAGCGTCGTTCCGCGAAGCGAAAACGGGATTCATCCCGACGGCGATAAAATCATGCAAGGTGTCCGAAAATCCGGGATGTCGATCCTTGCCAACGCCGGAATCATCGATGCTCTAATGGTCGCAACACAAAGACGACGGAATCCGACGAACTGTCGACCAAAGCTCTGCTGCGGTGGCGGCGGCGTTATCTTTGGCCTGCCTCATGGTCTCGCCACCGCCTATCGGAAGAGCTCTGGTCGCCATGATCTTGGCCACGTTGTATTGTGAAATGTCGTAGTTCGTGACTGCCCCGACTCCCCGAAACTTGATGGCTGCTATATCATAAGCTTCAGCTGCCTCCTCATATGTGTCTGTCAATAAATATGTATATATGAAGAACTAGCGGAACCAGCAGTAAAAATTCACAGAGGTAAAATATCGATGTTTTTTATCGATTCAATGTTTTTTTATTTTATTTATAGTCTACGTTAGTATTTTTCATCGATTTGTTGGTAGTGATATCAAAAAAAGATAAGGTTTACTTATATTGGGACTACAATTGATTAAAAAAAAAATTATATCTGAACAAAAAATGATGAATTTTGGTTATATTGAGATAAAAAATGATGAGTTTTGGTTATATTAGGACCAAAATTGATAAAATTTTTATATTCCGACCAAAATTCATCAATTTTGGTTATAGTGGGACCAAAAATAATTTTTTTCCTATATTTTAACATCATTATTAAAGTATCCATTAAAAAAATAGCAATACTAACAATGAGAAAAGCAATAAAATTTCGATGGATTGGAGACAAAACTCAAGCTAGAAAGTGATATCATTCATCGGCCGACATTCATATGGGGCCAGAATTTGTTGCAAACCATTTTTATATTTTATTAAAGTTTATTAATTAACTTTTTTCATTTTTTATTAACATTTATTACGTATTATGGTGCAATTATTTTAAATAATTTGATTTTAATAATATTTTACTATTTTATCTTATTTTTTATTTACATTTATAAAATATGATTAAAATATGATTAAAATACTCCGAGTTTGGAATAGATATGTAATATTAAGGGTTTGTTTGATTTTTATTTGACTTTGAATTTAAATAGTATTATTATATTATTTTCTATTTTATTTATTTATATATATGCCATATTTTTGGATGAAAATATTGTTATATGTGAATTTCTTTAATAAAAAAATAAGTGTTAAATAATGAAATTTTTGAAAAATTGAATAATTAAAAGAAATATTTCCTTCGTCCCAATACAATAGTTTTGTTTACCATTTTTGTACGTCTTAAAACAATAGTCTTATTTACATAAATAACCATATCACCATCAAATTACCCCTACTTTTTCATTTTATTACACAATTACCACTATTTTTTACACTAATACACTCACAGGGGCAAAAAAAATCTTTTATCTATACTTTTTACCAACTACCAATATAATATCAATATTCCTTAAATCTCGTGCAAAATCCAATTAAAACTATAATTTTGGGATGGAGAGAGTATATGAAGTAAATCTCGGTTATAAGATTTTAAATAACAAAAAAAACTAAAAATATATATATATATATTCAATATATTATTTTTTAACCAAAACATAGTAGATGAATACCTTAAAACAGCCAAACACACCTCAGAAATTTGTTTGTTTTCAAAAGTAGTCCATTAATTTAAGTTTGAGACTTTTAAATGATGAAGTAGATGTTCAAATTATTCAAAAGAAATTAAATATGTTTGAAAATGTACTATATTCTTAAATAAAGTGAGCATTAAAATTATTAAAAGTTTGAGACAACTTGATAAAAATTTTGGCAAGAAGAAACTTTAAAGCAATTGGTTGAACTTGAAAATATATTATAATTCTGGTGCGTTTCTTTAGGGAAGTTTGAAAAAATTTAAATTTGGGTTTGATTTTTATTTTTATTTTAATTTTAAGATGAATTTAAATTTTGATATTTCTTTTATGGTTAAGTTTGGTTGGATTTGAAGAGTTTTAATGTGTATTAATTTGATTGTTATAATATATTAATATAAATATATATTAATTTGTATAATTTAATTATAAATTTATATTATATTTATATATTTTTAAATTTCTATTCATTTGTATTATAAAATTTTTTTATAAAATAATATATATATATTATATATTTAATTAAATTATAATTATTATAAATTATTTTTATATTTATAATTAAAAAAAGACATAAAAGACAGAGCGTCCCCCGAATTCCTCCGACCCAATTTTGGGCTGAATTAATATTGCACAGTCATTCAATCCATAACAGAGCCGGAGAAACACACTCTTAGTCTTTGTAAAAAAAAATAAAATATATATAAGTAAGACCAGATCAGTCTTTGTAAAAAAAAAATAAAATATATATAAGTAAGACCAGATCAAATATTGGAATATATTTTAATTTATATAATTATATTATTTAATAAACTAAATTAATGTAATTAATATTTTAAGTATTTAGCACAAGTGCTGAATTTCAGATCTGTATATAAGAATAGAGATAAATTTAGGGTTTGTCTGTTCGAAGGATTTTGATGGATTTATAGTATTCATACAATTCTTTTAAAAAAATATTAAATTAAACATATATTTTTTATTTTTTTATATTATATATAAAATTAATTTAAATTTAAAATATCACATCAATCCATATTTATATCATATTATACAATTATTTCAATTCAAATTTTTTACTATTCATATCTCAATTCAAAATCCAAACCCTAAATAAAACCCCAAACAAACACACGCTTACAACGTTATCCGTACCCATTAATCAATTTAAACGGCACTCTTCTGAACCTACGATATGGCGTCTCGATTGTTGCAAACATTTCAAATGTAGCCTTGACACGTGGCGACACCTGTACACGGGCTAACCGTACCGGTTCAACCGGACGGTCGAGTTCGACCGGCAGAAAAGGATTGCTATAAAGTACAACCGCTTCTCCTTCAAATGGCCTGTACCTATCGGAATATTACATCACTGCCACTCCCCTCTGTACGGCCTCGCCGCGCCGACTGGCCGCCTGTCGTCTGCGAGAAATCGAGTGAAAAAATTCTTTTCTGCTCACGTTTGTATCTCTGTGTTGGTTGTTTGTTTGTTTGAAATCGTGATGAATGGGGCTATGATGCTGCGCGATGGACCAGAATTTGATGCGAGTGATTTGGGTGGTTTTATGGCAGTTATTTGATCCGTGAGTAGTTTTCGGTGGAAGTTTCGTGATTTTGTTTGCGGAGATGGGTAGCATAACTGACGCGACGATTCTGCATCATGTGTCCATCGTCTTGATTTCGCTGTGGCTTCTCAATTCATATGATTGTTGTCACCCTGTTGCTTATTTTGTCTCGCTCATATATCTTTATCTCGTAAGTTTTTCGTTGTTTTGCTGTTTGTCTTTTCGAAGATCCATTTGGCGAATGATTATTGCGAGGGATTTTAGTGATTATTTGCGCAAATTGAAGGTTCATGAAGGGTATGTTCTGAGACTGAGAAAGAAACTACAGTTCGAAGAAAAGAGAGATGCCAATCAGAAACGGGTAAATGATAAGTCTATTCAACTTACATTTGAAGAAAAGTTCCACTTTCCTCTTTCTTGAAAAAAAATAAAAAATAAAAATAGAAATGAAAATTCTGGTATCGATATCCCTTTTTGTTAAGCCTATTTTTACTGCGAAGAGGTATCAAGAAAGGTAACGAAAGAGAAATATATATATATATATTTATCATGTGTTGTCTTTGGCATTCATAGCATCAATAAATTGATATTCCTGAGATTTTGAAATCAGTAGGCAAGTAAATGACATGTTTAGGGTTGGTTGAAAGTTTCATTTATACAAACATGTCATTGGCTGCGTTTTAGCCCTGGATTTTGCTCCTCTTATTACTTGTTCTGTTCAACTGATCTTATATGAGTTTCTTTTTTCTTTATTAGTTTCTATATTTCTCTTAATGGAGAGGTTAAGTTTCTTAATTCATTTGATGAAGTGCCTTCAATTATCTTCATACCTTGTGTATTTTTTGAAGGTGCTTTTGGATTCTGAAACCGTTAGATGGTTGAACCATGCTGTTGAGAAGATGTGGCTTGTGTGCATGGAAGAGATAGTTTCTCAGAAGATACTTCTTCCTGTTGCCCCATGGTTCCTGAAAAAATATAAACCTTGGACGGCGGTATGAGCTGAAACCATCCCCTTCATTCTGGGTGGTGGCTTGGCTTGTTCCCATTGACCATACTGACTCGTGTTGTATGCTATACTTTTTTTATACTGACAAGCAGCGGCTTTCGTATATATATATATATATTCTATTTAAAATTCGAAGGCAATCTCATTGTGGTTAACTGACTTCCTGTACATATGGTGGCATATCTTATTTCTGGTTTTTGAAGAGAAATATTTTTCCCTCTATTTTCAGAAAGATATTGAGATTCAGCATTTTTATCTGGGAAGATCCCCTCCTATGATTACTGAAATTAGGGTTCTTCAGAACTCCAGTAGTGATGATCACTTGGTAAGCCGTGGCATAGTGGTGTTATGGAGCATAAATTGGATTCTGCAATACTTGTTCATAGACTAGAATAGCGTGATAATATTTGTATATTGCCAGGTTCTGGAAATAGGAATGAATTTTCGGACAGCTGATGATATGAGTGCAATACTGGGTGTGAAATTGAGGAAAAGACTGGGTTTTGGAATGTGGGCAAAGTTGCATTTGCTGGGCATGCATATTGAGGGGAAGGTAAGTTAGAGAAACTTGATGCTTCACTGCAACCTTTAATTTAGTTCGTTTCTTTAACCTGTTTGTTTTCTGAAGTATATAAATTGTTTCTTTAACAATGCAACCTTTGAATCCGCATATTTGCATTAACCTCTATTATTTCTTCAAGTATAGTAAAGTCAAAATTTCTTTTTGCTCAAACATGTGAAAAGTGTACATTGGAATATCATCTCAAAACCATATTTTCTCTAACTGCAAAAGTTATCTGTATGCTCTTTGAGGCTATTATGAAATGATATAATGTTAGTTATATTTGTTAATTAAATTAATGTTACTCTGTATTGAATGCATCAGTAATAGTTATGCAAAATCTTCTTCGCAGGTGTTAGTTGGAGTAAAATTTCTTCGTGAGTGGCCTTTCATTGGTCGCCTGCGTGTCTGCTTTGCTGCGCCGCCATATTTTCAAATGACGGTTAAGCCAATGTTCTCTCATGGCCTTGATGTAACAGAAGTTCCCGGGATATCTGGCTGGATAGTAAGTACATAAACCTATGACCATTCCAAATACTATTTTCTTTAGCTCAGTTCAAATAATATAAAGTATTTTGTTAAATAAACTCAAGTGTTCATGGATCAAAAGTCAGTTCAGTCAATAATCAAGTTAAATATTGTGCTTAAAGCTTGGTTGAAAACTGAGGAAGGAGCTTAATATGAGAACATATGGAAATTGGTTTTTCAAAAGTTTGTGTGTGAACTATTTCCATTAGAGACCATTTATTTGACCTTAATTGTATCTGACATATTTTGTTCATTTTTTAGGATAATCTCCTGGCCCTTGTTTTTGAACAAACTCTGGTAGAGGTGAGATGGATTTCAATTTTCCTTTATCCACTGCTAGGGAAATATCATCAAGCATTTTATAGAAACCATATAGTTGAATCCCCAACGTTACAATATCTTCTTCGGTTTTCACATGTTTCAACAAGATGTTGATTAGTAACTAATATCTGTAACTTTCCCAGCCTAATATGTTGGTGGTTGATGTTGAAAAGTTTGTCTCACCCCAGCCAGGTATTCTGAATATTGATATCTTCTTGCATGTGTTTTACTCCATTTATGCTAATTTTAAATGAGCTTCAGTCATTGACCTATTTCTCATTTTGATCTTTGAAATTTGACTCATGCCTCGGTGATTTTTACATCATTTTTATAACTAGTCATCCATGATGGAACATCCATCCTCATGAATGATAATCGAGGTCTTAGGAGTGATATTGTATCATTTATGTTCTAATTCTTCCAATAATTTTGTTCAGTTAACCTTACTGCGTATATTCTCAGAAAATTGGTTCTCTATTGATGCAAAGGAAGCTGTTGCCAATGTTATTGTGGAAGTTATTGAAGGTGCTGAAATGAAGCCATCTGACTTGAATGGTAAGTTTTGAAAGTATTATTTTGTGAATGGTTACAGTATGCTGTATTAAACTGAATGGTGGTCTATCAGGGTTGGCTGACCCATATGTAAAGGGACAACTCGGGCCTTTCCGATTTGAAACTAAAATTCAGAAGAAAACTTTGGCACCAAAATGGCTTGAGGAATTCAAGATCCCTATCTGCTCATGGGATGCACTCAACATTCTTGTCCTTGACGTTCGTGATAAGGACCATGTATTTGATGATATGATGGGGTAATTTTTTCCGGAGTTCTTGATTATGTTTGTCGTTTCTTCCTTTAAAGCTTTGCCTTTGGAAGACATATTTTCCTTTGATTTTATTTGATATACTATTCAACGATTGAGATTCCTCGTATATTATTTTACTGTCTTGCTGATACATGGATATATATTGAGAAGTGTGTGTTAGCTTTGTTTGGTTTTAAAACTTTTTTCTACTCTGCAATTTTTCTTTGAACTGCCTTTGATTTATATCCTGCAAAAATCTCTCTTTTTTGGAATTTTCAACTCTATATCTTTAATATTGCTGTGATAATTTGTTGTATTGACTGCCATTGACTAGATTTTTTTCCCCACTTGTATGATCCTGATAGCATATTTGCATTTATTAGATTTATTCAAAGTTTAGCTTTCTTTTTCTGACATTTTGTGCAAGTTATGCAGAAAATGTTGTGTAAGCATCAATGAGCTTAAGGATGGACGAAGGCATGACATGTGGCTGCCTCTCCAGAACATTAAAATGGGAAGATTGCATGTTGCAGTAACTGTATCTGAAGCTAATGGAAAGGTATCCTTGTAAATCTAGTGATTTGATCGATTTATACTTCATTTTATATCCAACAATGCATTTATTGGTCTTTGCTAGAGTTTTTATATCTTAGTCGTTGGATTTGGAACCCTATGTAAATTAAATGTGTTTAGGTTTTGATGTTACACTTTCTTGTGTCCCTTAAGCAAAATCAATGACATTTAAGAATCTTTGCATAATTTTTTTCTCATTTGTTTGAAGTTTTACTTTTTGAATAATGAAAATAATCTGAATTTTTAGTTTGTACTCAAATTTACACTATCTGCCTTTGTAGTTTACAAATTTTTACTTGTAAAGATGTTGTTAACATGCCTGTGCATTGCCAACTTGTCCACACACAATCCAATGCATTTTACTTGATACGACAAACATGTAATGTGTCAAGTCAGTTGAATATATTCACTTTTATTTCTTGAAATTAATAGATTTTTTTTTTTTTTTTTTTTTCAGTTGGTTCAGTTGAGCCTGGCACTTATTAAAGTTGGGTAAAAGGAATTATAAAAATTAAGTCTGAGAATAGATTAGGTATTTTGTGTTGTGCATGTCTAGTGACAAATATTGAATAAGATTTTTCCTGATTAAATCATTCGGGATATGGTTGAAATTTTAGAATGCTATGCTTGGGGAGTTCTTTTGAAAAACCTAGGATGCGTAGGAAAAAGTTTTGACGAAGAATATTTCAGGCTATTGGCAAATTTTGTATCATATATGGCAAGCTGCATGATGTTAATCTCCATCCAATCGGCACATGCGTGCTTGAGAAATAAGTAAAATTTTTGTATTTATGTATCTATTATGTGGTAAGTATATAATATGCACGATTTCTTGTATATTCATCCTTAACTAGGCTGTGATTATCGATTGTCCAAAAGAAGATAGGTGGTTAAATAATGATTTCAATTTGCCCTTATAATGGTAAGAAGACAGAGTACACTCGGAAGCATGCCAAGGGCATAGGTGTAAAAGTGAAACTGAGGCTACGTCGTGGAAAGGCAAAATTTGAGAAAGGACTAGCAACCCTTATTGTGAGTGCTAAAATTGAAGGGGTTTTTACATGTAGCAATAGAATGACACCTGAAAACCTGAGAATGGTTTTGTCATCAACTTTCTGCCTGTGAACAGCTTTTGTGATAGCATTGCAGCTACGCTGCAAGGAGTTTTAAAGATATTTTAAATGACAACCTGAGATTGGTGGCTATGCAGTGAACCTTGTGAGAAGAAATCATAAGGATAGTCTTATATTACTTTTCTTTTTTTGACCGGTGTCTTATATTAGTTTTCTTGTTATTTATAGTGGTGGTATGCACTATTCGAAGTTTTTCAGTGTATTGAATTCTAAAACTGGTGGATGTGGTTATTTACTAAATGCTTATATAACCTGTTTCTTTGGGATAAGTCCAAAATCCGAAGACATTTCTATCGTCGATAGGTTTACTAGCTGCTGGATATCGTCAACTATCTTTTACATTCTCTTGTGCTAAAATCATTTAATGTTGAAACAGGCCACGGAACCTTTGTCAAGTGCACGAGGCTCCAATGCCAATCATAAACGAGTTTCTTTTGAGGCTGATCCGACACCAACATACTCTGAAGCTGAGTCTAAGAAAGAGTCGGACTATCTTTCCCAGAAAGCCTCCTCACCAAGAATGCCAGAGCAGTCCCCAGAAGTTGAAGATAAATTTGAGCCAGTCAACATTGAAGGGCAAGAGGACACTGGAATTTGGATTCAACATCCAGGTAGTGATGTAGGGCAAGTTTGGGAACCAAGGGAGGGTAAAAGCAGGAGCCGGGATTCGTCTCATAACCTTAGCCCACACGTTAAGGGCGACATTGGTGAAGATGATGATAGCAGCAGCAGTAGCAGTGATGAAAATGCAGAATCTCTGAAGCAGAAATCAAAGAAGCAAATGCGGCGAGGGCTGAAAAAGATCGGTTCAATGTTCCACAAGGACAAGGGTCCGGGGGTTGAGGACAAAACATCACCCTCCGAACAATTTCCCCAGGACACTATTAGAGAAACAGAGCTGCCAAAAGATTACGACTTTGACAAAAATGTGTCAGAAAACCCACATGGGAATGTGAAGCACAGGGCCAAGAACATGCTGAAACAAGCTGGGAAATCAGCGCGGGAGTTGAAGTCTGTTCTCTCCCGGAAACGAACAAAGAAGCACAATGCGCAGTCGAGATCATTTCCCACTGGTAGATACACGCGTCCCGGGCCCAATGCTTCTGATGATGATGACGACAATTCATCGTCTTGTACGGACACGGAGCTTGCCGAAGCTGCTTTGCCTGGTTCTGGCGCGGCAACCGCTGTTGTTGCGCCGGCATCGGTACCGGTTTTGCATAATAATGATTCTTTGAAGTTGAAGGATGATGTGATAGGTAAAGCAGAGGTGGTGGTATCTGGAAACAGTTCAGGTAAGGAAAATGTACTTGGAGAAATAGCACAAGCAGCAGAAGCAGCAATGGTGGCTAGTGAATATGATGATGCCATTGCCAAGTCTGGTAATTTGTGAAAATGAATGATATAAGCATAAAGATGGGTAATTCCTCCAATCTTGAAAGTGGATACAAATTACAAGGTACACATATATATATATATATATATTTTATACATACATGCATGCTTGTTTATAGTTTATACAGTATGTCTATGTCTAGTTCTACATATATGTATATTAGGTGGGTAGTTAATGGTGGTTTTGCTATCCATCAAAGTTTGGGATGGAATAGCAATACTTTAAGAATAGTTCTTCTGCAAGTTATGATCTTTGGATGGATATATGTAGCAATGAATTTGTTTCTTCTTTTTTTTATTCTTTTGGTTGGTTTGAGAATATTTAATTTAGTTTTGTAATATTATTTTGTATTTAAAATAATATTCCCGTGGGGCTCTAAGAAAATTAATTAAATTCAAATAAACCTGTAGACTTTGTGATTGTTTTATACAACATGAACCAATAAGTTGAATTTTCTAACATACACATAAATACATACATACATATATATATATACACTGTTATGCAAGTAAAGCCATGGAATTGGAATCAGGAGGTCCTGCGCTTGAGCTTTCCAGGAAGAATTCTCTGAATCTGCAACCTTCGACTGAATGCTTCGTTGAAAAGGACCCTGGTTTGGAAGGCTGAGATTATGGGCAGCCAAGCTAACACAGCTATGGGTGCAAACAGAACTACTGCCATCCCATAATCATACGCCCGCGCAAACACCTTCGCGAAATGCCACAGCCCCGTCCCCCCGATCAACGGCCTCAACGCCTGCGCCACCTGCTCCCATCCCATCCCATCACATTACATGAACAATGCAGTGTTAATCAATAGGATTTTAGTGGGCAACAGTCTTTAACTTCGCTAGAATTAGGACTCACTAATTCATGCAATTTGTATCCAACATTCTTTCGTCACAAAATTGTCATAACTCTCTTGTAATTTTGAAACTCAGCGTTAATCCCCCGTTTACTTTAAAAATTGCATAGAATCTCTTATACTTTCAAGACCGTTGCATGAAATCCCTATGTGGTTATTGAGTTTGAAACTCAATGTAAATCTCCAATTTACTTAAAAAAAATTTCATTAACGCCCCTTATACTTTAAAAATATTGTATAAAACCCCTCTGCCGTGCAAAATATATATATAGAAAATCATCTTTCCTATCACATAACGGATGTGTAAATCTCCAATTTATTTAAAAAAAATTTCATTAAGGCCCCTTATACTTTAAAAATATTGTATAAAACCCCTCTGCCGTGCAAAATATATATATAGGAAATCATCTTTCCTATCACATAACGGATGGAGTGAGGTTTCATGCAACATTTTTTAAAGTACAAGAAAATTTTAAGCAGAATTTTGAAACACATAGGAGCTACAAGCAATTTTACTCTTTTTTATTTTATTTTATTTTATTTTATTATTATTATTTTTTTTCAAATGAACATTTTTAAGGCATAGCTCCCTCGCAACGAACATTACTGTTCTTCTAAATCTCACGAAAGGTTTACCATTCGATTACCATTAATTTTATGTGTAGGCGGAATTAGGACTCACCAAAATCATGCCCCAACCAGTGGGGAGAAATGCAAGACAGCAGACGATGAGATCCTTGAGGGACAGACGACAGATGAGCGACAGGGTTATGATCGTGGCGACAACGCCTAGGAAAAGAAAGGCTTTGAAGAGTCTGAATGCCAGATGATGAGTAGTGCTGAGATATTGCCGGCCGAGGTTCATTACCTGCGAAATTCAATCAAATATCCTTAGCTTTCGATCATTTTCAGCGAGCTACAATCTACTGAAAAAAGAAAAAGGGAAAAAAAATTCATCTTGAAAGAGAGCTGAGGAAGTTACCTTGAGCAGAAGGAAGATGACGACTATAACAATCCATGAGAGCACGTAGACGACAAAGTTCTTGTTCTGGCCAGATATGTCGAGGTGATAAACCAACCCGTATTGATACATAAAGAATCTTAGCGACAAAAGCAGCTCTATCAGTCGGGAAGTGATCCCCGAGTGAAGAAGATGCGCCTGCTCCTCGATCCACCACGACTCCCAGCTTTTATCTTGCTGAATCCCGATCCCACCCTGCTGCTTGATCCATTTGTTCCAATCTTTCCAGTCATCGACGATCCGGCCCCAGTCGAACACAGATGGATTGAAAAGAAATGGCGCGAACAGCCAAGTCATCGACATGAACCAGATTGCATAAGTTATCAGTACATACGCCATGCTGCTCTGGTAAGATCGTCGGAAAAGATCATAAACAATCAGCAGAAGTGTGAGCTCGAAACCTTTCACAAAGTGACTCCTCGAATACAGCCTGTAGTTTTCAGTAAAACTGGAATGGAACACGACAACTTTACGCCCTGTCGGCCTGTACTTAGCTCCGCCGTGAAGAATTGTTCGTCCGTAGTAATGAGCTTTTGTGCCGTACGAGAATGTAAAGAATACCGCGGCTAGCTGAAGCTGCATTAGAACAAAGTCTTTGATGGCGTTAAGGAATCCTTTCTCGAGGCCTATTTCTATGACCATCGGCAAACCAGTTAAGAGGCCGAGCTGGATGAATGATTGTGAGGCTAATGCTGTTTCCAAAGATCGAATGTTTTTCACTCGGGCCTCTAAAAGAAGCGCTCGTTGAAGTCCACTGAGAACCAGGTAGAGTTGTCCGTAGAGGAATACATATACTCCGATAACAGATATCTAGAAAGTCAGGTAATAAATTAAATAACACTCACCGTGATTTCGACATAAAGGATATTGTTGATAAGTGAAAGGAAAACTTACCAGGCTGTTGAAGTAGAAGCCAACAGTAGTGAAGTAACAAGAAAGCATTCGAAAGAAGTCGAATCGGCGTCCGAGGCGATAGATATCGCGGCTAAGTGTTTGCTCACTGTTGCCATTTGCCACTTTGGCTTCGAATTTGGAGATTTGGTTCAATCCGACGTCGCGGCCTTTGCCAACTTGTATGTACTCGTGATACGTAATATATCCTCGCCGCAATGTAGTATTGTAGCCTGCATAATACCGTTGCATTTTTTAAATAACAAGACTTGTATTAGTTAAGCAACAGCATGATTTTGATTTCATTACAACCTGCAAACACATCTTCGCTTAAATTGATTGTCTTCGATGCCTTGCTTATTCCACCTCGAGTCAAATGAAATATCCTGTCGAACAAATCTGGATGCCCATAATGGAATCTAACTCTGTATCATAGATCAAATTAGTACAAACTATGACATAAACAAGAATGCAATTTGCAGTGAGAGAATAGCAGTAAGGGGTGAAGTTCATTTGTAGAAAATGTTTCTCTTATGTCGACAGTGGTGAATATATCGATGTTTTACCTGAGTGGATTTGCTAGGAGTCTTTGCCCAATTGTCACAAAGCTGGTTTCTTGATAGGACATGAACTTCGCCAAAGATGAAACGCTGGATTGTTTTGAAATATAATTAGTGACACATGTAACAGTATCTACTTTATTTTCGATGATATCTGTTAATTATTCTACTGTAATAAACATTTTGATTCAACTCTGCTTGCCAAGAAGAGTATAACAATATTAACTGATTACTTATGGTTTAACAATTCAGCATGGTATGATATTAGGAGTCGAATTATTTAGAACTTCGAAAATTAGAAATCTTCCATACAAAGATCCTAAGATAAGATCTAATCTAACCTTCCTGTAAAGACATGCTCTCTTATTCCAAGAATAGAAGGACGATTCCTTTGAGCTTGTAGAAATTCTTGCAACAAATTTCTCATTTTGAGAGCCTCTTCGAGATAATTATCCTGTAAAAACAAATTAAACATTACATGGATATAGATTTAATGCCATTGAAAACTTGACCAACAAATTAGAGAACTATAAATCTGACAGTACTTGATTCATATCGATTGCTTGAAGTGCTTCGCCACGCGTGAAAATTATTGCATGATTTTGGTTTTCTGGTTTTCCTTCTCCAATATTAGGTGGTCCGGGGAGCTTTATGCGGTATATTTCCTACAACAAACAAAGTTTTTGTCGGCATCATGGATCCGAAAGGGAAATTATTATTACTCTTTGCTAACCCATGCTTCATGATCCTAGATAATATATTTTTTCTGTTGTTGATTGTCGTATGCATCTAAATGCTGGTCCGGTTAAAAATTGATGGATTATACATAACGAAACTCTTAATAGTCATTTAGACTTAACAGTCACCTGATCAAAATCATTGACAGCTTTGACCAGAACAGAGGAATATACTGGCCGAGTACCATTCTCCAAATCTTCCTTCTCCTCGACATAAGCAACACGCAAAGCCGGATACCTATAGATACATATATTCAATTTCCTATTCAAGATGTTCAATAGATCTTTCAGCTTCGAAGTTACCTTATCATTAACTGAAGTATGTCTGTTGCCTGAGGATCTCCGGAAGCCTTTTGGGATCCATACATTTGACATGAAACAATGTGAGTGAATTTCATGTCTACCAAGGCATCAAGCTGCGCTGACAAAGTATCATTTGGCCTTTCAATGGCGTCATAATTTTGAAGAATATCTGCAGGATATGTCATAAAATTGACTTAAAAATTTCTTGTTCAAACGCAGATTCTTCAAGCATTATAGTGACTTGATGGAAGTAAGACTTAAGAGGCAAAAGGAACAAACCGTCGTCCTCAGCCATGTCCAGAAAAGCTTGCAATTTTAATGCCTTCCGGTAATACATCATACCCCTTACTGTTTTGTAAACGAGAACAATGTTAGTTATGAAAGAGTAGATCATTCCTGAATTCAGTTCATGACAAAATAATGAAATTTTGGAACTCGCCTGTCCTGCTTAGTGTTTGTCCCCGGAAAGAAGCCCAATCTCTCAGATCTTCCTCATCAATTTCATTTCCCAGGCGCTCAAGAAAATTTTCCCACTCGTCTGCCAGATAAAAGAATATTGTTGAGCACAAGAATCGGATGTTACTTTGTGGTATAGAAACAACCATTTTCCTTTTTCTAGTAAATAACCTGGAAAGATCTTTTCCATATAATAGCTTATGGGAACTGCTTCTTTGCTGAAATAAAGTTCTGCCTTTGAGAACTTGACTTCTTCCATGAAATGTGGAGTCAATATACTGTAAAATGAAGAGAATCGATGACGTCACAACAACAGATGTCATCTGATATAAGTCTAACAACCAACCACTATCTGTTAGTACTGAATGGATGCTTAAATATCAAGGTTGAAGGCCTAAAAGCTTTGGCAGGTGTGTATTTATAATTTGTGAAGAAAAAAAGAAGCATCACATTTCGAAATGGTAGGTTAATAGAACTAATATCATAGGGATACAAATGGGCTTTTATAGAGATTCAAGAATATAAATTATATGGAATATACATGGACTCTAAAGGCCGCAAGAACATTGAAGAAATAATTAGTAGGAAATGCGGAAAAGCACCTGAATGACAGCATACTTCGCACTTTTGGAGCTCTAGGCATGTTCATAAAGAGAGATGTGGCAAAGAATGAAATTCGTCTACGAGCCTCCAGATTTGAGGGCATATACATAGCTTTATCTTTGACGGAAAGTAGTAGATGAAACCTCTTAATCTGCCATCCAAGTTTGACACCATGCTCAGTCAATACTCTTTATATGAATCACCAAACATGTTTGCTTCCTTTAGAAATGGAACCATTCATCCCTTTTGCCAGCATACAAACGAAATATGTAACACTAAAGTAAATTACCAAATTGGTTGAGTATTCAGGTAAGAATAGACTTCAATTTTTTATTTTTTATTTTTTTATTTTTTTATTTTAATTTCAGAAAGATGAGACTGATCTGAGTATGGAAGGAGTAAAATTAGGAACAGTGTTCTGTAGTCGTTGAAGAGATGAATATGACAGTAAGTTGAAGATTTCCTTGTTTCATAAACAAACTATCAACTGAAAATGTAGAAACATTATATTAGTGTCTAGTGATACCTTCTCCATGAGAGGGCCACGATCAGGCAACGGGAAATGAATGGCATGCTTTGAGGAAAATAATTCTGGCTCAAAATAGCCAAAGAAATCTGTATTTTCTTCCTCCAGTTGTAGGCAAGTGTTGAGTGAATCCAGTGATCTTATGTGTCAATTAATGAACTTTATATGTCAATAAATGAAGAGAAAGCCAAATTGAAGTAAATAAACAAATAAATGAGATATAAAATATAAAAAATAGCAAACCTGGAACCATTTATGAACATATCATTGGTTACAAGCTCAAAGATATCTTGAAGAGTCTTCACAACTTGATGATGATGATCTTCATTACCCTCAACCTTAATTAAAGCAAAATGTGAGTATAAAACTACGACGCAGTGTGTTCTTTTACATTTCAGTAAAATGTTTGCCTTTAGAAATTACCAGAAGCTCAACCAGTTCAATACATTTAGCATGTAAAACTGGTAATTGACTCATCCGTACATCCTTCAGGAGTGATGAGTTTCGAATGCTCTCTTCAAGTTCCTCCACTATGCCGAATATAACTCTGGATGACAAATTGGAAAAAAAGATAGGAAATATGTGGCAACTTGAACACAAAGTAGACAAATATTGAATATATATATATATATTATATACATATAAATATATAAGGATAATTCAAAAGAAAGTGTTCAATGGCACCCTACCTTCTCTCTACATCACCGACCACAAGAATATCCAATATGTACTTAAATGATTCATAGCATTCAGCCACAGCCAAGTACATGTAGTTATCTTTTCTAATCTTTCTCAGGAGACTGCCGTATTTTCCACGAAAATCTTGTGCTATGCTAAGAGCTGTTGATAACTGTAACAGAAAAACAACTTTTACAAATATTATTGAAGTAGCAAGAGAAAATTGAGTTTAAGAGGTCTACCTTATTTGCTAAGAGAAAAACAGGCCAATAGACTCGGCCAGACACTAATTCAGACGATATGGGCATTATCATCAAATCCACTTCCCTGTTTCGATATTGTGTGCTCATTATAAACTTTATCTTCCCTTCAAACAATTCAATTGAAAAAAAAAAAATCCCTGGGAAGGCATTTGTAACCTGTTGCTTATCAGGTCCTCGTCCCGAAAGCTACTTATGATTTGATTCCACACAATGGCGAACTTTAAAACTCCACCTTTCTTGCTCTCTAAAGCCTGAAATAAGTTATAATGGGTCACCATCTCTTAATTATAAGCACTCAACAAAGTTAGAATATTAGGACAATGTACCTTCAGAAAGTTTGGCTGACAAAGCCACAATTTGATACCATCTTTATTATCTTTTGTTGGGGGTGGAATAAGCGAGCGATTGAACGCCGCGGGTAGCGTTTCAAATTTACTTCTCAACATTCCCAGTGTACGAATCTGTTTGAACCAAAGGCATTCAATTTCTTATTCAAGTTCTTAGTGAAAAAATAAATAAATAATGTATCATGCAAGACTGACTTCACCAAGATGATGCAAAATTCCATAAAGTCCTCCAAAGACAGAACAGTAAACAGAATACCATATTTGAGCATCCATGAAATATACCTGAAAAATTAAGTACATAAGATAATCTCTCTCAATCATATAATATAAAGATACTGGATAAAAAGTGGTGGTATGTGTTTCCATAAACTCGAACGTGTTACATCTGTCGACACTTACAATGATAATGGGCGACCAAATGGCTGCAATGGCACCACCGTTGTTCTTGACTAGACATTATAAAATAACACCAATAGAAATATGTAAGTCAACTCATGCATTTTTACTTTATAGTTTAATAAGCACTAAAAGATCAAACAGGGGTTACCCTTTGGGAAAAGCTCATGCCAATCATAGTTTTTTACCCCAATCGCCATGATTTGTCTTGTGGGTGAAATAAGTGGTTTAATCTGTAATTCCAAACAGGGTCCATTGAAAACTTCATTAGCCTACTTTCTACCATACCAATCATAAGACTGAGTCACTCAACTCAAAATTAAATTAAAAAAAAAAGGTGAGACTTCAATAAAATTTGCTTGCCAAATGAGTCTAATTATTACCATCCTTTTTGGGCCAACTGCATATCTAAGGCATATACAGCGCAAGTGCTTCTTACCTAGTACAAGCACCAAGAAGAACTGATAATACTCACCTCAAATGTATAGCTGAATGAAAATTTGCTTAGCAATAACAACACCCAAAATAATGTGTACCTAAAGCAAAAAAAGTTTCCCCCATAAGAAAAAAATCACTATTAATAATATAGACCAGTAAATGACTATAGTAAAGATTAGGGGAATACTTCAGGAGAGAAACTTGGCTCTCTTGCATTCCTCTTCCAATGTATAACCTAGGCTACAAAAACGGGAAGATTTTTCAATATTTTATCAACATCAACATTATATGTCAAAACTAGAAGTTTCATAAATAGAAAAATGAAAAACTTAAGAAATATCATAATTATTATTAGTTAGGGGATTTTGACAAGCATCACACGGAAGCAGATGGAATAATGAATATATTTAAAGTACTAAACATACATTCCAGAAAGAAAATAGAAGAAATTGATAATAAAAACAACTTTACATGGTAATATATTTGATCATGTACATAAGTATAATACCTTAGAGCTTCATAACTCTATGCATACAAAATCTGAACCATGTGAGGTTTATATATATACCACGTGCTTTCTTTTACATGTCATTTTACTAAATGAAGAGTGTTTCAAATACAAGCTTTATGCCTATAAGCACATAAATGCATTAATAAATTACGACTGTCTACCAAAGAAAGATAGCAATGAAAAAAAAAAAAAAAACTTCCATTCAGCTTTGAGACCAAATTACAGATTGGCTGAAATGTATAAATATTCATATATCACGAGGAATATTTATAGAGAATACATATGACCTATTATAAAAATAGAAAAGTTTATATGGCAAGCATATCCATATCAAATAATATCTAAATAAAATAAGGAAAACAAAATATGTTGTAGAAGCTAAGTGGTTTTTTATCTTGTTATGAATTTTCACTTACTAAGTCGCATTAAGTGTGAAAATATCAAAAATGACATTTATAATGAAATAGGGCAGAGTGAGTATAATTAAAACACATTATAAAACTAGTCCAGTACGCATACAGGTGAAAAGAATTCAGATTAACTCTCAACTTTTACCTGTGTCCACAAAGACATGACTTTAAATAATCGAATGTTAGATGTCTCAATATAGTTCCCCGCTGCAGGCACAAAAAAGAGGACCATATTGACTCCATTGCTGATCAAGTAAAATGAAACTGCTACCATGTAAGAAGAATAGCACCACTGTCCAAGCCAACTTTGATCTTGTGTAGAATAACAGGTGTATTTTCTTCGAGAACTAGAGTAAAATATAGGAAGAAGAATTGTCCATATCATTGCCCACACTAGCTTCAGCAAGTTTTTCAGACGATGAGTCGAGTCCATAGTTTCTCGGGCTTTCCAAGTGAAGATAATATCAAGAAATGCTGCAAATAGATGTTGCTTTCATTGTTAAGGTATAAATATTAATCACAAGTTTTAATTATGGATGTAAATGCTGCTAATGCTACAGGATAGCAAATTTTTGCTAATGAATTAATGAGAGCTATAGACTGTATTAATGTTGCAGAAATATACATAAGTACATAACTTTGTGAATGATTGATTTAACTGTCTAAAGAAATAAGATATATTAACCTTCGAGGTAATGTATAAAGTTATTAGCAAACTTTCTACCGAAAGATTTACTGCAGCACCTGTAGACTAGACTGTATACAGTTAATTAATCGTAGCACGCCCACTATCGAAGTGTGCATTGATCAAAATCAGGAGTATAGATCTATAATATCCCAAACTTTCGCATGCTCTTAAGCACAAGTTAAGACTTGAAATTAAGTACATGCTAGGTGCAGCAAAATGGGGGAAGCAATGAACTGAAACAGGTATCTCAGATAAAAATACTTTTGGTAACACATAAATTAATAGCAAACCTTGGATAAATTTAAGAACAGCTGCAGTGATGAAGACGCTCATAACATCCTCAAGTATTGTTGCCTCAAAAACTTGGAGAGGAGATTCCAGATCATGAAATGCCATAATTATCATTGCCTAACAAATATTTAGCATTAGGGGCCCTGCTATACAGTGCCTTTAACAAAGCATGACTGGTAGATCCATATATTTACCTGAAGGGATAAAATAAGGAAGCTCCACATTCTGTCAAAGCTTCTGAATATCTGCCAAAATGAACGAACCTCTGCAAAATTTGTTTTCCCTAACCACCTCCGCTTCCGTGGTTTCTCTACCTGGGGCTGAATATTACAATGAAGATACATGTATAGGGGCCAAAATTAATTGAAACAATAACATGATCTGAATCTAAATTAGTTAAGCTGCCCATAAATACCACAAATAAAAAGGATTGGTTACAGATCACAGTTATATAACAAACGCAAATTTTAATGTAACTTGTTATTTAATATGGAGTGTATAGAAGAAACTCATTGTATCGAAGCTAATGTCACCGGGCGTTTCTGACATATATGACAGCTAATAATACATAAGCCAACATGATACTTCATTTTATTTAGAGGTGTTAACTTACTTCCATTTCTTCAACTTCATCATCATCATGTTTGTCTTCTTGAGTTCTTTCTGGTGTTTGGGCATTTTCCTTTTTGTCATCTTCTGGAGGGTGGTCGAGAAAGAAATCATGATTACTGCGCATGGGCCATCCTATCTCAAAGCAAAGTGGAGACCTGAAATTTCATGAGTGAGAAAATTTAAAACCATCACCACTGATGAATCAGAAATAAAATCAATATAAGCCCTTATCTGGAACTCATATCTTACCAGAAAAATTCATTCAAGTCATCATAGTTTCTCCATGTCGAATGATTAGCAGTTCCATTTCTGTTTTTCTTGGCTTCCTTTAGTAAAGTGAAAGTAGAATTAGACAGACTTCAAATTAAGCACACAAGTCAACCAGTCGAAGATTCACACTACCTTACTTATAACCTCATATATTGGGGATACTACATTGTTTAGGAAAGCCTCATGCGCTCCTCCATATGCTGGCATGACTCTTTCTCCAGTTGTCAAACTCACAGCACCACTTAGCATTGCATGCAATTCACTGGCCATCTTAGGGGGGAAAAAACAAAAAAAGAAACAAAAAGGAAAAAAACAGTACAAATGAAATTAAGTTTAAGAAACATCTTGCTGAAGGTGTAATATTACAAAAATCTCACTGCTTACAATCAACTTATAATAGTATATTATATACAATCATTTTAACTTCTTTTTTTTTTTTTCCCCTCATTCAACTAGTTGAGATTTTAATAAGATCAGATGCTACTATAGCTAATCAAGATATCGCTAGTAAAATTGTTGAAGTGCATAAAAATTGAGTAGTACACTTAGATGCCACAAGCAGGTTGTCTACACTGTCTCTTTTTCCTTAACTTCATAATATGACCTATATAGAACAGTGAATGGCAGAATATTGGAGCTTACATGGTGAAATATATAGCAGAGACATTCCGGCATAAACCTTAAGTTCGCAGCTTCTCCCCAGATTAGGAGATAAAGTGCTATGTATAGAAGCTTGTACTGCTGTGCTTCCTGTTTTAAATACGGCAACCTGGATAAGAAATTTTGTATTTATTAACAATGAATAGTAAAACACACATGAATACTCTTTATCTTATCAGCCAGAGAAGACTCCAATATCCTTGCTTTTCTCAGAGCATTATATATATATATATATATACTTTCCATTAACTAAGACCGGTAGCATGGATCCATGCAGATTCAAGTTTTGTAATCAATTCACTTCCTGGAAATTTCTCCTTTGAAGAAGCTACATGAAGGTTGTTTCTAGTACATACCCAGCCCCAGAAGATTAAGCAAAGTTCTTTGTTACCATTCATATCAAGTGGAATTGTAATGAACTTCATTTTATTTATCTATACCATCAACGATCACGTCATGTTTCGCTTTTGTTTAAGCTTAATCTACCCCCTCTCAGGTATGTTTGATTAAAGAATGTAATGTAGTCCTTGATGAGATGCGAATTAATAGAAAAGGTGAAAAAATATTTGCGCAAATAAAGAGTAACAAGAGCAGCTCATACAGTAGAATCCCCTATTGTGTATATGCTCACCGAATGCTGCTTTTCCTTTCTAGAAACTTGCACCATTGTGAATAGTTTTTGAAGAACTTCTTCATCAGTTCATCCACAGCTCCATCACCTAAAATCTGATATATTATCCAAAAGTGAAGAAACTTCTGGGTGGGGATGTGCAGCGACAAAGAAGGAACTTCTAAATATAATTATTATTGCATATACCTTCGGAGCTTGTTTATGAGTCTGGCGAATATGAGAATTGGCCAGTAGAAGAATCAGATGCTCCCTCTGGTTCGAAACATTTCCTTCCTAGTAAAAGAAGAATTTTTAAATTTGGTTCATGTCAATTGGAGATACCAAGATTCTACAGTTTTCAAATCATATGTCACATTGTTGGTACATTATGAACTAAATGAACTTAAATAGCACACAAGTTCATGAAAGAAGTTTAGATGCATGAAAAACAAAATCGGAATAAAACACATAGGAAGCAAAAGGGTACCTGAAATCCAAAGCAAAACTGAAGCCAATTGAATAAATCCATATTTGACGTACGTGGTTTAAAATCTTCCAAAAAAGGCAAACCTCGAACATTGCGGACAGCAGCAATTGCAGATTTGATCTGTAGAGTTTCTACATGTTATCGTAGTTATTTCATTAACAACACCTCTCCGCAACTTTATTTATAATTGTAACATTCACTCAAATGAACTAGAAAAATACAAGTCCGGCCAAACATGATAGCATACAGAAACTGCAGCCATCCATCTCAAGGTAAATGAAAGTTTTTTCTACTACATAAAATTTTTTTATAAATAAGATGCTGTTAAATAGAGAGCATCAAACCTCAGGAAGTTGCATTATCGCTTGATGAACACCACCTTGATCAAGAGGAAGAATGTTATAAGGCACAAAGAATTCAGATCTTGAGCTGTCATCCTCAGCAAAGGCCTATTCAAAATGTCAGACATCATACATTGTGTGTTAAACGGGACAGTCAAATCAGAAGGGAACAATGGCATTCGATCATAAATAATAAAGAAACGAATGTTATAATAACATAATCAAATGGAAAAGGGAAATGAAGCAATAGGAAACCTGGGAACCTGCTGCAGAAGTAACTGTTTTTAGCACTTCAAGTATGACTGACGCAATGACACTTGCTTTGGTCAATTTTGATCTGAGAGAAGAATTAAATATCAACAGATGTGATATGAAAACAGATTATGATTTTTTTATCTCCCCCATTATTACCGAGTTTCCAAAGTGTATTCTCCACCATGTTTAATGATATAATCTTTGTACTCCCAATATACACGGCGCAATTCTCGTAAGTCGCTCTTTTCCTTCCTCTTCCTAATTGTGATTTCTTCATCCTAAGTATCAAAAGGTACAATAAAATTGAGTTAGAGAGCTATAATTTGATAGATGTTGAAACATTTGGCCATTAGAATCTTATATTGTCACTTGTACCTTTTACAAAGCTGTTGTATTTTACAACACAGAAGATATTTCCATTAAAACCAAACATCATCTTAAAATTATTGATGACGTTTGGGACACTGGAACAGTTGAACAGAGCATTTTTATTTTTTTCAGGATAAGGGACGGCGTTTTACAGAAGCTAAATTAATGATAATAGCAAGACCATTGTGAATTGGAAAGAAATCATTTCAAGTTGAATTGACAGGAAGGTGAGTTTACAGTTGCACACCAAATCATCAAGAGAGGTTCATATATATGCTTGATTTTCTTCTGATCAGAAATAAGAAAAATTATTCGCTATCAAGGCTGTGTGATCAACTTCATATTGCCCTTTAGTCAGACAAAAGATTAAAGAAAACATCAGGATAACAATCTTGACTCTCATGCGCATATTCAGAAGGTTGCTGCAATTTGTCATTGTCGGTAAAGACATGCCAAAACTACAAGGACCTCTGGCAAATTTAAGGAAGAGAAACAAAAGAAGCCATTAGTACTAGCTATTTTCATTACCCTTTCATCTCCAGTTCAGAACATACCTGCTCAAGCCGCTGAAGAAGAGAAGTTTTGAATTGTCGAACCCCACGACCACTTGAGTTTCTGTCCAAGTTATGAGCTACTTCGAAAGCATGAAAACGACCTGATCAAAGAACTTGATTAGTAATAGAACACCAATTTTTCATTAGCTTATCATTAGATCGATTTTCGATAAATGCTTTTTATACTTGTTAGATTATAGTACTATGAATCTTTTTTTAAACGTTACTACCTAATTCCATAAATCACAATTATCTTCGACACATCACACAATTTTTCAGTTAAAAGTGAAGAAATTTCCAAATAACAAAACAACAATTTAACCTCCAACTATTCATTTACTAAACAAGAACTCATCCAAACTGCACTGTAAACATTTTAAAAGCTAAACAACATCAAATTCATCTAAATTAAGCATTTGGAAATTGTAAAATCTCTGTCCACAACAAAAACTCCATTCCTTCGAAACCCAAAACAGTATAGCAAAGAAACTCACAGAGATAAGCAACCCGGGGCTCATCGGCTTCTATCTGATTGGCGACACGAAGAAACCTCTGAATCTCAGACACCAAAGTGACAGGCAGCTTCTCACTATCAAAGGGCTCCGGCGTATGGTCCCGGCCGGAGGTAATCGATCTCGTGAAGGGCCTGGCATGATCAGTGGTGGTATAAGGCCGTCTCCTCCTGCTGGTGCTGGTGCTGGCTCTATTTGGGTCGTCAATGGGGGGATCGGCCACAACAATTTCGGACATTGTGTGGAGAACTGTAGTGCAGAGAAGAGCAGGAAGTGCATGGGGGAAAAGTGTCGATATATATTGAGGAATCTTTGGTGTATATGCATGATTTGCTGGATTAATTTTTGTTGGCTTTTGTGGCTTTTTGTGCTGCTGCTTTTTGATGATGGGGTGCAATCTTTTTAGCTTTTGCTTTTGGATGAAATCAAGAAACTGGGGAAGAGAAAGAAGGGGAGTGAAGAGGCTATTGACGAGGAAAGTTTGGAGTGAATTTGTGTAGAAGCACAGCAGTTTCATTGGCAGGCGGGAATTAGAAATTGTTTTTTTTTTTTTTTTTTTTTCACAAAAGAAAAACAGAAAAGGAAAGGGACTCAGAAAGCAAAAGAGTGGATAAAACCTACGCAGGTCCCAGGACTTCGTGGTCCTGGAATGTCATATGCCCGAATTCCGATTGGCTTTTCGGAGTCGAGTCAAGGCTATTGTTCACCGAGTTAAGGCATTGACCTTACTTCATTTTAAACAAGTTTTCTTGCTTTTGGTTTTTTATTAATCTTATGTCCACTTCCAAATTATATATATTTTTATTTTGGAACGTCAAAATATAAAGTAAATATTTTATTAAATATTTTATTTTTTTCTACAAATATCTCTTTTTTTTTTTCTATAAATACTCTTACTATACATTACATCATAGTCACAAATCCAACCCCTGTACCACCAGACTATTCCTCACGGGACTAAATATTACTCCATTCGTCCACAAACTAATGTCCTATTTTCTTATTTGAGACGTCGACAACTATTGTCCTATTTCATTTTTTAAACACAAAATTTACATGTTTACCCTTAATTCATTTATTACTTTTAATCTCTACCATACACTTAAGGGTAAATTTTTCCATTCATAACAAAAAGACAATCACCTAATAAATCGTATAAATATACTTTAGGATAATAGAAATTTGACGAAGGAAGTGGATTATTTTCCTTCGGCTAGAACGTAGTCGGCCTTAGCTGGTGAATCACATCATTCTATTTGTCTATTTTTTTTTTTTTATTGTATTCGTCAAAATATATTGCATTTGTATTTATGTTAATATAGAACCAAAAATATAATTTATGATTGATATATTCATACAACTCAAATATATATATCATAATTAAAATATATATGTATATATATAATTTATGATTGATATATTCATACAACACAAATATATACTTTTATTTAATATTTTATGTATTATTTTTACTTAATATTTTTATTTGCTACTAGGTATAAATTTTTCGCATTGAGCATGGTGACGCTTGAAGTCACTCATCCTAACTTTTTTATCAATCAATCTAACATAATTTATTTTATAATATTAATTCAATCATAATAGGCAGTGGATTTTAGGGAAATTTTCAATTTTTTTTTTTTATTATTAATAAAATTCCTCCTTAAATATTAAATCAAATAGATAAATGTTTACTTTTTTTTATTTTTTATATATACTAAAAATTAATTTAAAAATTAAAATAAATATCAAAATTATTTACATCACATTAAATAAATATTTAAATTAAAAGATATATTATTCAAAATTTAAATCTAAAATTCAAACCTCCAAACATATCTATTAGATATTCATTTTATTGTCTTTATTATATTTTTTCTCACAATTTTTCTTTTTTAATTTCTAACTGAATTTTTAAAAATATTTTTAATTATTCTCTTACTTTTATTATTTTTTTAATAAAATATATAATACCGTATTAAAGGAAAATTTAAACAAACAAATAAATTGCAGAAAGGTATATTAATCAGTTAATAATGTGAGTGGGATCTATACTATACACAATAATATATATTATTTATTTATTTATATAAAGCTGCTTTTAACTGATTTTGGACATGAATTTTAATATGATATATATTTTGTATTACTTTTTATTGTAAAAATTATAAAAAAGTATATATTTTTTAATAATAATTAAAAAAATATTTTTAGGTGACATAAAAAAAATAAAAATAAACACAAATTTAAGTAAGGAATGCAGTAATATATAATTGATTTCTTAAAATAGTGTGTTTAAATATTTTAAAAATTATATTTAACTAAAAAAATTTATATAATATAAATATAATTTTGTAAAGATAACAAGGGTGTGTTTGTTTATGATTTTTAATGTTACATATTTTTTTAATAGTGAAAATAGAACATGTTAGATACATCCTACTTGATAGTCTTATTTGTTTGGTTATAGTTTGAAAATAATTTTATATAAAATATTATTTTAATTTTTTATTTAAATAATATTTTGATATAATATTTAATGTAAAAAATAATATATTTTTATTAAAAATTATAAGAAGTAAATAGTAGTATTTTTAAATTGAAATCACAGCTAACAATGTAGACTAAATATTTGTTCATTTGTGTGAACATGTATATATATTTTTTTACACAAAATAATAATTGAATATAATAGTTTAAATACAATTATAAATAAAGAATATATTTTTGAGAAAAATAACTAAATTAAATACTAATAGTAATACTCCTTTCGTTCCAATCATATTCTTTATCATTTTTATCTACTTTACTAAAAAATATCTATTTTCAGAAATTAAGAAAATTAATATTCCCTCGTTCTCAGCTACTGTGTAATTAGTAAATAATTAAAAATTGTATCAATAAAAATAATTATAAATTAAGATTAAACTGAGTATATATTTTAATTTAAATAAAAAAATTATAAACTATGAATCTTAAAATATTACTTCCTCTGTTATTTAAATCTATATTCACTTTTCTTTTTGGATTGTCATTGAAAAATATTCCCGTTTTCTTTTTAAGTAAAAAATTATTACATTTTTGTACTTTTTTTTACTATAAAAGGAAAAAATAACAATTATTACTCACTTTTATTAAAACTCATGTCCGGTCAAATGAGCACACATTTGCACCACGAATAGAGGATTAAAGTGTATAATTATTTTAGGTTGAAATGTTAAATAAAAATTGGGGTTTATTAGATAGTGTTAAGATTGTGAAAAGCAAGGAAGGGTCCACCCAAAATTGTAGTTTCTTACCCTCTAAGATTGGTGACTTTTTTGGTTTTCTTCATACATGAATTTTTAAGCTTGTTGAACTTTTGTTTTCAATTTTGATTTTGTACTGTTTATAAAAATTTCTTTCATTAAAATATATTTTATTCAAAATGAATAAAATATTTTTATTTTTAAAATACTATATAAATATTATATATATATATAATATTAAATATCTTTTTATATACTCAAATAATTTCAGAATATATCTAATATTTCAATTTGGGAAATGTCTCTAATTTATTACTTAGTATATTCAAATAAGAAATAAATATTATAGGTGAATTTATTTACTTACAAAAATAAAAGTTTACTATAATATTATGAGTAAAATTTTAATATTTTACATAAAATATATATAAATAAATTATGTTTTCAAAATATATATTTTATCATCACTTATTTAAAAAAAAAAACAACAAATTTGAAAATATTCCTCCGTCCTAAACAAGGTGCAATATTTGCTTTTGACACGAGTTTTTTTTAGGTGGATAGTATTAAATAGGATAATTTAAAAATTAGGTAATGTGATATAGAAAGAAATGTATATTTTATTTTTTTTATTTTAATGATGTGAGGAGATAAAGTGTGAGACAAATATTTACTATAATTAATTATTTTCTATTTTGAAAATATTGTAAGATGTTTGGACATACAAAAAAAATAAAATTATATAATATTTGAGACGAACGAGGACTTTTGTAAGTACAAAAGAAATATACAGTTGTTTTTAATGTAATATGAAATAAATATTTTATTAACATTAAAAACTTGCCAAGGTTTAAAAAATATGTTTATAGATTATCAAAGCAAATGGATATTAAATTACAAACATAAGTAACTACTGTAAAATTTCACTATATAAGAGATATTAATTAGAATCGACACATAAAATATATTCCCTCCATTCCGAATTTAAGTATCCATTTATTTTTTACATGTAGTTTTAGAAATATTAGTATCATATTATGATATAGTAGGAATAAAATGGAAATGACTAAAATAACCTTAATATGTGTGATACAAAGGTAATCACATTTGTGTAATATATTGTAAGTTATAAGGGTATTTGTAATGTTAGTAGAAAGTACAGTTAGTAAAAAAAAAAGAAATAGATACTTTGTTATGAGACGGACTAAAATGGAAAAAGAGATACTTTGTTATGAGACGGAGGAGTATTACTTCCGTCCGATTTTATACTTTTGCGTATAAAAAAAATATTATATAAATATAAAAATATTTTTAATATTAAATATAATAACGAAAGAAAATATATATTATCTTTGAAGACGAATAGAGGTAGTATATCAAACAGACAATATATGAATAAAAATATTTGATGTATTCTTTTTTAAATTTATACAAGCTATCGTAGACATCGACGTAAATTATTCAGATCAAACTATCATTTTTCTTGCGTGCATTTTATTTTGATTTTCACAAATTTGAACACCGAGAGCCCGTTCATATAATTCATTTCGAGTCGTATTCGCATTGGCCAATCGAAAAATTTGAAATAAAAAAAGAAAAAAAATCTAAACTCGGACGTACATCTATACGCACATCATTCAATCTTCTTGCTTCTTAAGGGGACAACAAGTCCACATCAGTGCACGCCAAACCCGACAACATCTCGTGCATAACAATCGACATAGTATTCTTAATCTCTTCAAACTTCATAACAGATTTATCTCCAGAAAGGAACACTTCAACCTTATCCCTTACAGTAATCCAACTGCAACCAGGGCTCTTCTTAACACCTTTAAACCTCTTCGACAATCTGACTTCCTCTTCACCCCTTCGATTCCCGACGAAACTATAAATATCCGACAACGCCACGTACGCAGCCGCATTGTCCGGTTCGATTTCTAATATCCGCCGAGTCGCAACCTCGGCAAGATCGGGATGCACGTAGCTGCGGCACGCCCCGAGAAGAGCACCCCACACACCAATATGAGGCTCGACGGGCATCGACGCGATCAATTTCGACGCTTCGTCGACTAACCCAGCTCGACCCAAAAGATCGACCATGCACGCGTAATGATCGAGCGTAGGCTCGATTTTAAAGAACGATTTCATCGAATTAAAGAACTTCTTACCCTCGTTGACGAGCCCGGCATGGGTGCAAGCGGATAGAACGCCGAGAAACGTGACTTCGTTGGGCTCGTGTCCTTCTACGATCAATCGCCGAAACACGTTGAGCGCTTCTCCACCGTATCCGTTGTGGGCGAAACCCGAAACCATCGAATTGAAAGTGACGACGTTCGGCGTGGCGACAGATTGGAATATCCGGTAGGCGTCGTGTACACTTCCGCACTTTGCGTACATTGAGATAAGCGAATTTTGAATCGATAGATCGATTTCGACGCCCGTTTTCGATGAAAAGGAATGGATTTGTAGGCCAAGGCTCAAGATCGACAAATTACCCGAAGCGCTAAGTACGGTACTCAACGTAAGGGGGTTAGGTTTGATCGTATTCCGTAGCATACGAACAAACCAATGAATAGCGTCTTCGTATTCTCCGTTGCTCGCGAATCCGGATATAAGAGCTGTCCAAGAAACATCGTCCCATTCCGGCATCTTACTTAACAGCCAAACACCTTTTTCGGTGAAACCACGATTCGAGAATCCGGCGATTAACGTTGTCCACGAGACTAAATCTTTCGAATCCGCCTTCTCGAAAAGTTCGTACGCCTCTTCGAGCCTTCCAGCTTGAACATAACCGTAAATCAATGAATTCCACGACACGACATCTTTCGAACTCATCGAATCAAACATAATTCTCGCCTCGTTCGCACGACCAAACCGGGAATACATTGCTACGATAGAATTTCCTAAAAATACATCGAACTCCAATCCCGATCGCGAAACCAATCCGTGTACTTGACACCCTTCTTTATACCTTCCGATTTTTCCGCACGACTCCAAAAGCACGGTCGCAATAGTAGGTTCGATTCTCACTTTAGTTTCCTCTCTCATTTGCGAGAACAATCGAAAACCTTCTTCAAAATGTCCGGATTTCAAATAACCATCGATCATCGAACACCATGTGAATTGATTTGCACACTCTTTAATCGAATCGAATAACTTTCTAGCCTCGTCCAATCTCCCAATTTTACAGTATCCGTCCACCATCGAGCTCCAAGAAACGACGTTCTTCTCCACCATGCCCGCGAATATCCTAACGCCTTCCTCAACTTTCCCGAATTTGAAATATCCATTCATCAGAACATTCGAGCAATACGGATCCCGCCATTTCAATGGCGTTTCTGCATACAATCTCTCAGCTTCATCAAACCTTCCGGCATTTACGAATCCCATCACCATTGTTGTATACGATATTGCGTTTCGAGCCGGCATTTCGACAAACAACCTTAAAGCCTCTTCAGCACCACTCACTCTGTCCTTGCTCTTTATGTAAGCTGTAATCATGGCGTTCCATGCTTCCACAGTCCGTTGCGGCATTTCGTCGAACAACTTCCGGGCATTGGCTATCTCCCCATTGTTCGCGTAGGCCGTCAGCATTGCTGTGTAAGAAACGATAGTCTTCTCCGGCATACGCTGGAATAGCAACTCGGCTTGCCTGGTGTTCCCGCTTCGGCCATGGCTCGTTATCTGCTTGTTGCAGTAAATCACAAACTTGCTGACTTTGGCAGAGATGGCTTGACTTGCTGTGCTTGAATAAGGTTTCAGTGTTCTTGCGATCGAATTTTTGGAAGTACTGAAGCAGAGAACTATCCTTTGACAGATTAGAAAATTCTTGGCTACGAGCATGGCGCAAAGTAGCTGCAAAAGAATGATCAAATACGCACAACAGAATATTGCTTCGAGCAGGGTGGATCATTTTTTATATGCTTTCATCAAACCTTTTTTTGGTTGCAGAAGAAAATAGTTGAAGAAGAAGCTCGGAATTTAGACATTGGTTGTACGCGCCTCACACCATCGCTATCGCCATCGCCATAGCTCAATCTGGTTGATTTATAATTTTGACATTTTCACCCATTTCCCAAACATGTTGAATATACAAAAATTTCTATTGAATCGTGATTTTTTTAAAACAAACAAATAAATAAATACAGTTATTTATATCATTGAACTCTTAGATAATTATTTTAAAATATTATATATTTTGGTGTATATCTTTGGATAAATTTATATTAAGAACGAATTCGAATTTTTAATTTAAAATTAATTGGTGATTGATAATAATCTTGAAAATTCAAATAGAATCAATACGTAATATTGACATCATGACTTTTGTATCAATTGATTTTAAGTTGAAAATCCAGATCATATTTTAACAATTTAACAATGTATGAATTTAGGAGAAATGAGAGTAGAAAATGGAACGACAGATAAAATAATTCAGTAGAAAATAATAATTAATTGTCTTGTTTGATATAATAATAATTCAGTTAAAAAATATAAAAATGCAAATATTTGGATGAATTGATCAAAAATATATGATTAATTGAGTAATAAAGAATTTTAACTAATGAGAGTCCATAAAAAAATATTTTTCGTTCTAATAATATATTAGATATGATATTTGGTAAGATCAAATTTTAATATAATTTTTTAGAAAATAGTAAAAAAATTAAATATTTGAATATAAATTAAATGTAATATTTTATAAGATTGAAATAATATAATTTAATAAATATAAAAATTAAATAATACAAAATAATAAAAAAATAAAATATACTACATCAATATATGAATATCTACCTTTCTCTCTATGTGACAGAGAAATAAATTCATAGAATGGAAAATAATTTCTTTCTCAATTCCTTGTTATCTTGTTCAATCAAATAAGGCAAATGAGATAATTTTTATTTTAAATAAAAATTCAGTTAAGAAATATAAACAAATACAAATATTTGGATGAATCGATATATAATAAATAATTAATCAGGTCAGAAAGAATTTTGATAAGTGAGAATATATGAAAGAAATATTTTTGGTAATTTTTTTGTTTAAATAATAAATTAGATATGTAAAATTAAATTTTAATTAATTAAAAAAATATTAAAAAATAAATACTTAAATATAATATTTTGTAAAATTAAAATAATACTTCCTCCATCCAATGACAATATTTTCATTTGACTTTTGTACGTGTATTAAGGAAAATTAGTATTTTATAGATACATAGTGTTAAAAGTAATGTAACCTATTTTATTTTTAAAAAAATGTGAAAAAATAAAAAGTATGAGTATTTTGATATTTAGTTTATAGTTACTTTTTATAAAAAATGAAGTGAGAATTGGACATACTAAAATGAAAAAAAAAAAATTAATAGTGGACGGAGGGAGTATAATTTAAAAAAAATATATAAAAATTAAGAGAGATATATATATATTTTTTATAACGTAAGAATTCATAACCGCTACCCGAAAGTGCACACTGGATAAACCCCGGTCGAACATAATACCTTGCAAACCAGGTCGTTATTATTGTTATTACTTGCAGAGTTGCAGTCTCGGCAATAATTAATGAAGTCAACGTTATTTTATTTTATTTTTTTTTTAATAAGATTTCTAGATAGATAGGGGATATTATTATGATTCTTATTACTACCTCTGTCCCACACACCGTGTCTGCTATACCGTAGATACGGTATTTTAGGAGGGGTGTAATTAGTAGATAATTAAAAATATATTAGCGAAAATAATTATCCGATAATATAAATAATTATAAATTAAGATTAAGATAACTAATTAGTTTAATTAAAATTAAAAAAAATAAAATTAAAAAGTTTAAAATGAGATTAAAGTGTGTAATCATTTTCTAAAAAAAAAAATAACATGATATGTGAGACGAATAAAAACGACAATATGGACATGATATGTGGGACGGAGGGAGTATTATATTGCTTGGAACTTGCAAGGCATTGCATTGTAGTTTGTTCAACTGAACAAGAAAGCAATGAGTAGCTAACACTAAAAGCTCAATGTGTACATTGAAAATTAATTGATGATACTATTCCATTCAATTGTATCAATGATTGATTTAATAAAATAAACATAATTAATATTTTTTACAATGAATTAAAAATATTATTGTTAAAATTATTCACTAAACTAATATTTTAGGCTTTGGTCGGGCAATTTTTCATTGATATATTGTGAATTCCAAACTAGAACAAATAGATTTTATTAATTCAGTTGATGTGTTTTGAAGTTCAAGTTAGAATTTGGGAAGAACTATGCCTTCCGTCCCTCAAAAGTTAAACTTTGATCGCCTGTTAGGATTTTTGACCTATATTTATAAATATATATATGTATGTATTTAATTTATTTTTTCTGTATTTAAAAAATTCATTCAAACTTAATTGTTCTGTTAGGTAGTGCAATAGATTTCAAATCTACAAAAATCACAACTTTCATTTTCATAAATCCACCCATATTATTAACATTTTAAACATTCCCTTAACATTAACACTTCAAATATTTTTTACAACCAAAAAATAGATTTAAATTACGAAATATTCCAAATTGGGGATATTTCAAATTCATTTATCTACAATTTCATTATAATCAATCCAAATCTATCAAATCAAATCAAACAAAACCCAAACGAATTCACCAAATCAGGAGCAAAATTTTCAAATGTTAAGACATGCATATATTACAATATAGTTTCTTGAACAAGTTCACCCCACTTGTAATATAATCGACCCTCAAAAGTCATACAAATTTATAATACTTTAGAAGTCAATGTCAACCCCAAAATTTCGATCTCTTTTCCTCGATCACAATTACAAAATTTTAGCCTAAACCCTAACAAATCATCATATATATAAAGAAGCCAATATATCATTTTATTCATTAGGACATTAATTCATATTCATACATACATATGAATTAGGATGAAAGCTTATGCAATAGTACTCATAGTATGTGGTTCTGTGGCTGCAGCAGCCATTCTCCTATGCTGTCTTTGTCGAAATGGTAAGAAAAAGAAGCAAGCCGCGACAGCCACCGCCTATCGCCCTAACCACGACGTCGAGAGAGGTAATAAACCTAAAAGCAGCCTAGCAAAGGATGGTGGTATGGTGGTCTTAGGAGCAGGAGCTGCTGTTGCCGCCACTGTCGCTGCCGGTGCAGTCATTGGTGGTGGAGGGGGTGACTCCGGTGGTGGAGATGGTGGAGGCGGCGACTCCGGTGGTGGAGATGGTGGCGGCGGTTGCGGTGGTTGTGGTGGTTGTGGAGGTTGCGGAGGCTAATATTGATTAACATAAACACATTCCTTTGATTTGTGCAGTTGGATAATTTCTTGCAATGCATAAAAATAAATGTCTTTTTGACCAAGTAATTAAGTTTGTGTGTATGCTAAACTATTGCATTTGGTTTTCTTGTGTACAATTTGGTGGGATCTTTGTCAATATGTCTATCAATGTCTTTTACTCCCTTCCTCCTTCCAGATATTTTGGGCTTATTGTAATTAAAAAATTGTATTAGTAAAAATAATTATAAATTAAGATTAAGATAAATAAATAATTTAATTAAAATTGAAAAAATTATAAAAATTAAAATATAATTAAAGTGCATAATTATATTTTTTTTAAAAAAAGGACAAGTTATATGAGACGGACGAAAATAGAAAATCTGGACAAATTATGGAGGACGGAGGGAGTAATATTTAAAATTGCTTTATTGCTTTCTTTTGGGTGGGTATAGGAAAATTGATTTAAGTTTGGTATTAAAATACTACTCTTTTCGTCTAAAATACGGTGCAATATTTGTTTTGGGCACAAGAATTTAGGTGGTTGGTATTAAATATGATAATTTGATAATTAAATGATATGATCAGGGAGAAAAGTGAATATTTATTTGAGTGATGTACTGAGTGTGTTTACTTGTGAGATTTGTTTTTCCGTTTTACTATTCAAACTTTTTTTCCCTAAAATATATCAAATTAAACACCTATTTTTTTATTTATTATATTACACTAAAATTAAATTTTACATTCAAAATATTACATCAATAGATATTTATATCACATCAGACAACTATTTCAATTCAAAATTTTACTATCAAAACCAAAACCAAAAACAAAAATCTCACAAGTAAATATACATATTAAATATATTTAATTTTTCATATTTTAAAAATATTGCATAATATTTGGTACATACCAAAAATAAAATGTTGCAAAGTGTTTGAGATGAAGAGAGTAATATTTAATTAAATGTTTTATAAAAAATATATATATTTTTTTTTATGAAATTCAAAAGTTTAAATAATAAAATTTGGATTATTAACATTGACCATGCATATATGTGTAGAGAGAGAGGAGATGTGTTTGTTTGGATGTTCGGATTTTGAGTTGAGATTTGAATAATAAAAATTTTGAATTGTAATAGTTGTATGATGTGATATAAACCGGTGTTGATGTGATGTTTTAAATGTAAAATTAATTTATATAATAATACAAAAAATAAAAAATAGGTGTTTGATTTGATATTTTTTTAGAATTTTTTTTTAAATAAATAGTGATTTTTTTACAAAATCCTTCGAACAATCAAACCCTAATAAATAGATAGAGAGGGAGAAACTTAGAAGAGTGTAATTGGTTAAGTCAAAATCTTAGTTTGTTAGGAGCGGGGTAGTTATATTTAAGGAGGTTGTTCCTGTGCTCAAATAAAAATAATTGGACAATATAAGAATTATAATTCAATAATACTGGATATACAGTCGATATAATATAAATATATATAACATATAAATTCACAATAAATAACAATTTTTTATAGAATACATATTATTAAACACAACAAATGAAATATATAAAATAGCACACCCATAAAATGTAAATCTACACCTCATAACTTCAGTTAACATAATATATGTTATATCAATTGAAATCATACTATGTGTTGTCTATCTATTTTGTATGTGCTGATTAAAGCTAATCAATCATATATTTAAATTATCTAGATATATTTCATCTATTTCGACTCAATTTACTCGTTTTTATCATTTTTATTCGTCCAATTCAAAAGTATCAATTTTAAATTATAATAAAAATAACTATATAAAGTTTGATGTCCAATTGCAATGTCATATAAGCATTCTCATAGAAATTACCATGGAGAAAGACATTGTTAGAGAGACTTACGAATAACCGCAATTGCGATTAAACGACAAATAGAGGTAAGACACGCCACCGGAGCAAATGTCTTTTCAAAATCAATGCCATATTCACGTGAGTAGCATTTCGCAACTAAACGAGTTTTGTAACACTTAGCTGACCCATGGACTTAGTTTTAATCTTGAAAATCCATTAGCCAATAGATATTTTACTTGTAGGTAAATCCACTAAGTTTTATATATGAGTCTTCTCTAAAACTTGCAATTTTTTAGACATAGTTTATTGTCACAACGGATTAGAATTTTATTCATGAAATGACCTGGGTTCAAACAAAGATAGAATACATAAAAAATAATGATAATCATACAAATGAGTAGGTGGATGACTTACATAATATGATTGACGAGGTATGACAGGTTGAGGCATTGCAGTCGGATTAGCATTTGGAGACGAGATTGGAGGCGGATCAGAAGTCTCAATTGGAACAGAATCCAGAAGTGAAGAGAAGATCATAAGATCAAAATTAGGGAATAAGGAAGAGAAAGTCGTAAGATCATAATTAGAGAACAAAGGAAGACATGATAACAGGAATGAATGTGAACAAAAATCAGAAATGATATGAAATTTAGACATGGTTAAAAGATCAAATTCTGAAACCTATAACTTTTATGCTTCACTCCATAACCGAAAAGACAATATAGACGCGCATGAAGTTCAAATTTAAAACGTTCATAGAGAAGAATAAAGACAAAACTGAATATAATTGGGTGGTTAACTATATAGACGTTCAAAAGTAACATTATGAGGATAGATGAACGGAAGTAAGGGCAACTTTTCCCAAAAACCTATCAGGACAAAAGGCAGACAAAAGAGACGCGCATACAATATTTAGAATATGATGATATTTGAGCTCAACGCGATCATTTTGTTAAGAGATGTATAAACAAAAAAAACACTAAAGCACTCTATTTTGACAAAAAAAAAAAAAAGTTTAATAAAATAAAATATTTATACTCAAGCTCATTATCATTATAGAAGTCAAAATATGAAAACTGTGTTTTGAACCTATTGAAATGTACATAGAAATTTGCCCAAAATTGTTAAAAAATATGTTCATTAATATTATTTTTATAAATTTTATTTTTGTAACAATAATTTCTTTCGTCGGAATTTTCAAATTTTTATTATTTAGGTTTGATAATTTTTATTTTTTAATATATATATATATTTTATAAAATATCTAATCAGGTATTATTTTAATATTAAATTGAATGAACTTTTTCCAACCCACACGCAAACCTTCCTCTGCCTAATAAGTCATTCACTTAATGCTAGAAAATGAATGGCTACGCCCGAAGTTTCGACCTCTTTTCCTTGACCACATTTATGAAATTTATGCATACTATTAAACATTAATTAAAAAAATATGGTCCATATAATTTTCCTATGCATACAAAGAAATAAAGCCAATATATATATATCGATTGCTCATAAGTTAATTATTCATTAATCGCAACACAAATGATTAAGATGATGGAAGTATTTGCAATAGCACTCATCGTCTTCGGTTGCTTCCTTGCAACATCCATTCTCCTTGCTTGTCTTTTCGGAAATAATAATAACACAGGGGGCGGTGGTGGTGGTGGAGGTGGAAGGGGTGGTGGTGATGGAGGGGACGGTGATGATGGTGGAGATGGTGGTTATGGTGGCTGTGGAGGTGGCGGCGGCGGTGATGGTGGTGGCGGTGGCGGCGGCGGCGGCGGTGATGGCGGTGGCGGTGGAGGTGGCGGCGGTGGCGGTGGTGGTGGCGGCGGAGCATGCTAGAATAATGTAGCACAACCACATCCGTTTCTGCAGTTTAGTATACTCTAAAAATACATCACTTTCCCTAATTAGTTTTTCTGCTTCCAAACGTTTAGTTCGGACCGCATCGTCTGTCTCAGACAAAATCCTGTTCTGCTGTTTCATCACACATTGTGTATATACATACATACATGTATATATATATACTATGTATGTGGAGATAGGAAAATATGACTTATTTTTGAAACAGATCCCATGGGCGTTTAGTTAGACAAAAGATTTTTTAAAATTAAAATTCAAAAAGAATAAAAAATTAGCATTTAACGTGATATTTTGCAATATAGATATAGATATGTAGTGATTTTTTTTTTTTTTTGTAAGATTGAATAATGTCAAAATCTCCGAAATTGCAGTATAGTCAGAGTCTTGACAATTCCCTTTAACTCATTTATCCTTCAAAAATTGCGAAAAAGTTATGTTATGTTAAGGAGAAGAAAGTTTGGCAGGTAGACCTACTTCTATTTCAATGTATAATCAATAGAGGTGTGTGCCTATGTCTAGGGGCGGTCCCGAGACATCGGGTCTAACTCTTACACTATCGGATCATTTATCTTTTATACAAGAGTTCACTACCAGAATATTTTAATTTGGTCTTGAAAAATTGATTTCAAATTTTAACTATTTCTAAACTTATTATTATTATTTTTATAAATTCGGACATTCCATCGGGTACACCCTCAAGGAGTAAAGCTCGTGCCTATTGAAAAGTTTGAGACTATTTAAAATAACTTTATTCTAAAACAATTTCGGAAGCCAAATTTATTTTGTGTGGTAGTGGTTGGTTTATTATATTCAAGCATAAATCTGATGCTCAAAATGTAAGTAAATGCAAGTGTTAAGTAACATTTAGATATAAGGAAAAAGAACATATATTGATTTCGCAATATTTCGATAGATAAGATAATTTTGTTTTGGATAAACTTTTTTTTTCTTTTAATTCTGCAACTAGATTCTTTATCATTTTAATCCGATAAATTGTTTTAAAAATATTTCTGTAGATAGAATGTTTTTTTGCACATTTAGTCCTACGGCGTCAAAGATGTCTGCGTGGCATGCCAGAGGACAAGTGCGACCGGGCAGATACGTTAATTTTTTTTTATTTTTTTTTTATTTCGGAAGCAGTGCAAATGACAACGAGTTCTGCTGGTACGAACTGAAGCTAAAATTAAGTTGCCTCGGAGTCTTTTTCTTAATTCCGAGGCAATTTTTCGAGACTTTTTACATAAATTCTGGTAGTGGCAAATCTAATATCATAAATTCATACAAAGTTATTTCTTACACTCCTAACTATAAAAGTAAATTACTAGCTAATCATAGAAGAAAGAACAAAAATAATAAAATTAAACATCGCCCGAGATGGATCGGATTGACGGTGAAGAACTGGAAATTACTTTGGAAGAATTTTTTTCCATCTTGGCACTTTAAATTGATTTCCAGATTCAATCCGGCATTCATCATTGTTAGCATATTTTTTATATATTGTCATTTGAGGCCTACATATATGTGCATTTGAAACTTTCATTTTTGGTAAATATATAATTTTTATTTTTCGCAAATATTCAAACATGGTGTTAGAGTCTATTTTTCTTCTGGGATAGATATAACTACTAATCTTCATTGCTTTCGCCCCCAACGCCGGCGTGTCCCTCCGGCAACCGCTGCGTCCGGCGGTTTCCGGCCACCATCTCTTGCTTCGATCCCCGATATCGTAGTATGGTCGGTTTTGCCATCTGACTTGAATTTATTTTTCGAATGTTACTAGGTTGGCTTGCCTAGTTTGATTTTCTGCACGATTCTTTTATGCACTATACTATTCTTGATTTTCTCGCTTTATAGTATGACTCTTAATATGGATCTTGTAGACACTTCCAAGATTACTGTTATTCTCTCTGGTGATAATTATGATTTGTGGGCTGAATCCATGAAAAGTTTCTTGATTGGTAAAAGATTATGACGCTATATTACTGGTGACTTTTTTGCACCGGTTGCTCATGTTGTCACTTCTACGACACCCCTCAACAATAAGGATCTCACGGACTATCGGAATGCCTTGGATGAGTGGGATAGTAAGAACCACGTTATTCTTAGTTGGATTCATAATACCTCTTCCAAGTCCATTCAGATTCAACTTTGCCGCATGGACACTGCCAAAAAAGCTTGGATTATTTGCAGCATCGATATCAGGCCATTGGAGGCATGCATTATTATCAGCTTATAGGGTCCTTGAATGCACTGACACATGACTCGCGCCAAGATATGAATGAGTTCCTCTCTACTATACAATCTATGTGGAATCGCATTGATGAGATAGACATACAGATTGAGCATTTCAATTGATTCAACTCTTGATGAAGCTTGGTCCAGAATATGAGTCTGTGCGTGCTTCCTTACTTCATCGTCATCCCTTGCCTTCCTTGGAGACAACGGTGAAGGAGATTTTGTTTGAGGACACCCGCCTCAAGATGCTCAAGGCTCCTACCCTTGATTCAACCTTGGAAGTTCCCTCTTTTACTCCTCATCGCAGAGATAATCGCAAGGATGCCCGACCACCTTAGTATGATAATCGCAGTTGCCCGAATGCTGATCATCTTTATATCTATTGCCCTAAGGTTGAGTGTCACTACTGTCATAAAAAAGGTCACATCCGTTTGCATTGTCCAAAGAATTCCAAGGCTGGTTAGTCCTCTTCCTGTTCTTCCTCTGCCATTGCTGCTGCCGCTAGCGTATCACAGTCGCCTCAACCGCCTCCCACTCTCGAGGACCTACGCCACATGCTCACTCAGGTTTTATCAATTCATCCTTCATTAGCCTCGACATCAGATAATAACACATGATATATTGATTTTGCCTGTTGTAATCACATGACACCTGACCCTCGCATTTTACATTCTTCCCAACCCGTCACCTCATCCCCTCCTATACTTACCGCTGATGGCACCTCAATGCTCATTATCCATACTGGCCATATATTGTCCCCCCACCTCGATGATGTTTATGTTATTCCCAAATTAGCCCTAAACCTTGCGTCTTTCAGTCAGTTGGTTGAGCAGGATCTCACTGTAATTTTTTCTTTTTATGGTGTGTAGGTTCAGGACACGCAGAAGGGTCAGATACTTGGGACGGGTCGCAAGACAGACCGCCTTTTTTAGCTTGACCATATTTTCCATCGCAAGACACTATTTCTTACCGCTGTAGTCTCTCCTTCCTCTTCCTATCACTGAAACCTAAGACTTGGTCATTCCTCCCTATCTAAACTCAAGTCTCTTGCAAATACAAGTGTTTTAGGCACAATTCGTTTTGATTCTTGTGATTGCTTGCATTGTAAACTTGAAAAACATGTGCTTTACCTTTTTTGAATAACATGTCTATTGCTGATAAACTTTTTTCGTTAGTACATTCTGACATTTGGGGGACCCTCTCCTGTTGCTACTCTTATTGGGTTTCGTTACTTTGTGTTTTTTATTGATAATTACTCTCGCTTTACTTAGATTTACTTTATGCGTAAGAGCTCTGAACTTGCCTCCATTTACTCTGCATTCGCTAAAATGGTGCAAACTCAGTTCTCGTATCCTATTCAGACTCTTCGCACTAACAATGCCCTTGAATATAATGATTCTGCCTTTCTTAGTTTTTTGTTCACCCAATGTACTATTGTCATGCGTTCCTGTCCCTACACATCTCAACAAAATGGTAGGGCAGAGCGCAAACATCGTCATATTTTAGACACAGTTCGAGCCATGCTGTTATCTGTCAGTTTTCCAGATCGGTTTTAGGGTGAGACTGCTCTTACTATTGTTTATAATATTAACCTCTTACCTTCATCTGTCCTTCAGGATACCACACATTTTGAGAGGTTCTCCCGTCAGGTACCTGATTACTCTCATCTTCATCCTTTTGGTTGTGTAAGCTTTGTTCATCTTCCTCCTTATGAACGTAACAAATTAGAATCATGGACCCGTCTGTGTTATTTTCTTGGGTATGAGATAGAACATAAAGGTTATTAATGTTGAGATCCTGTGTCGAATCGTCTACGTATCTCTCAGGATGTTACTTTTTTGGAGCATAAGTTCTTTTCCTCTGAGTCTAAATTTTCTATTCCCTTTGAGTTAGAGTCCCCGTTCTTTGTTCTGGATTCCTCTCCTTCTCTTGCAGGTCCCGAACCCCCGTCCGTTCCTACTGGTTTGTCTGATGTTGATCCTTCCCCGCCAACTGACTCTCCTGTGCCTCTTGAGCCTGTGCCCCGATCCTCTGGAAATTCCAGTTCCTGCCGCCACTGATCGGCGACCCACCCATGTATGTCGTCTTCCCTCTCATCTATTTGATTATCATTGTTTTTCTGCTATTTTATCTCACCATAAACCCAGAACATTTCGTGAGACGAACTGTGATCCCTTGTGGTGTGACGCTATGTCTGAGGAATTGCAGGCTCTTGAGAAGACCGGCATGTGGGATATCGTCGATCTGCCTCTTGGCAAGAAACCTATTAGCTACAAGTGGGTGTACAAAATCAAAACTCACTCCGATGGTTCTGTTGAGCGCTACAATGCTCGCCTTGTAACTAGGGGTTTTTCGCATAAGTTTGTTATTGATTATGAGGAGACATTTGCTCCAGTTGTTCGTTTGACATATGTCCGCTGTCTCCTTGATGTTGCCACTGTTCGACGTTGGCAATTATTAAAGTTGGAAGTGAAGAATGCGTTTCTTCATGAAGATTTGTCTGAGGAAGTCTACATGACCCCTCCACTTGGCTCGGATTTTTCAGGGAAGGTATATCAGCTGCGCCGTGCCCTTTATGGACTGAAGCAGGCGCTCGGAGCTTAGTACGCCAAGTTTAGTGTTGCGTTCCTTCAGTATGGCTTTTCTGCATCTCTCTATGACTCTGCTCTATTTATTTGTCGTTGTCCTGCCGGGATCATCATTCTTTTGTTGTATGTGGATGGCATGGTTATTACCGACGACGACACTTCTAGTATATCCGATCTACAGACCTACCTTCATCGACACTTTGACATGAAGAGTCTTGGTCAGCTCCGCTAGTTTCTCGGACTTGAGATTTCTGACGCTCCAGATGGTATATATCTATCTCAGGCAAAATATGCATATGTTCTCATATTTCGTTCGGGTCTGACTGATAGCCAAATTGCATCCACCCCTCTCGAGGGGAACTGCCAACTTGCTCCTTTCGACGGCACTCCACTAGAAGATCCCTTCCGCTATCGGTAGTTAGTGGGATCCCTGATATACTTGACGGTCACTCGCCCTGACATAGCTCTTGTGGTTTATGTTGTTGCTCAGTTCATGACTAATCCCCGAACAGTTCAGTATTCTGATGTGTTGCGTATCCTTCGTTATGTCAAGGGAACACTTTTACATGGTCTTCATTCTTCTGCTGACTCTCTATTGGTTCTTGCAGGTTTCTCTGATTTTGACTGTGCAGGTGATCTGACCGATCGTCGCTTTATCAAAAGTTATTGTTTTTTCTTGAGAGTTCCCTTGTTTCTTGGCGCAACAAGAACCAAACTCTCGTTTTCGCTCAAGTGCAGAGTCTGAGTATCGTGCTCTTGTGGATTCGACTTCAGAGCTCCTTTGCTTCGTCGGTTTCTTTCTGATCTCGGGGTTCCTCAGCCTTCTTCCACTTCCCTCTATTGTGACAAGACGACCGCAATTCAGATCTCTCATAATAATGTCTTTCCCGAGCGCACCAAGCATATTGAGATTGATTGTCACTTTGTTCGTCAGCATGTTCGTGCATGCATTATTCATCTATTTTTTGTCTCTTCCAAGAATCAAACTGCAGATATCTTCACTAAGTCCTTCTTCCCAGGCCGATTCTCTACATTGTTGAGCAAACTCAAGTTGGTTTCTACTTTACTACCTTGAGTTTGAAGGGGGGAGGGGGTGTATTAGCATATTTTTTATATATTGTCATTTGGGGCACACATATGTATGTCTATATATGCACATTGAAACTCTCTTTTTTGATAAATATACAATTTCTATTTTTCGCAAATATTCAAACAATCCTCAATGACCAAAGGCGACTAAATCGATTCTTCTTCCTCGAACAGTCTTGGGTTTCCAGAAACCACGATACAAACACGGACAAGGCAGTCCAAACCAACTCCGGTCATCTTCTCCATAATTTTGCTCCGAAAGCGCCGATCTTTCACCCGTGACTAAGAGACTTTATTTTTTGGTTCAACCCAATGTGCGAAATGATCCAAAGTAACTAGACCTAAAGATGGAGGTCAGCGCGTCACTCTTAAATTTCGACACCTACTGAAATAAGCCATAAGAAAGAAATTTTAAATCTCACTGAAAAACTATGTCGGAACCTCCCAAAACTCACCAAGAAACCTCTAAGCTTCTTTCTCTCGGGATCTACCTCTCTCACTATCTCTATTCTCCCTCGGATTTGGGTAAGAGGGTTTATGTGGAACTCGGTGGCTGGACTAAGGAGTGAGTAAACTATCAATATTATCGAGGAACTCTGTTAGATCTCATAATACCAAAATTCTCAATATAGTATAATATAAAAAAGTAAAATAAAGATTTAATCTAATATTTTTAGTAGAAATTTTTTTTAATGAATAATAGAAGTTTGATAAATTTTAATAAAAGAACACACTGTCGAAGTAATTTTGAAATACAAATTAAAAAATGGCTAAAATAATTATTTAAAACATAAAAATGAAAAATCAACAGTTTGACTTTGATTGTCCGATCCCAGAGGCACAGCTGCCTCTGCCTGAGAGACAAGTCATTCACTTCACGTAACGCTACAAAATGAACGAATGACAACAGTAGCCCAAGTTTGAAGCTCTTTTCGATCGTAGTTGACCTGATTTAATTATGAAGTTTATTATATATTATATTATCCATACCAAGAAGCCAAGCCAAGCCAAGCCAATCCATTGATTATATTCATTAATTGCTCATTAATTATTCATTAATTGCGACGCGACATATGATATGAAATTAATTAAGACACGATGGAAGCTTATGCAATAGTACTCATCGTCTTCGGTTGCCTCTTTGCAACAACCCTTCTCCTTTCTCGTCTTCGCAGAAATAATAATAATAATAATAATAAGAGAGAGCGAGACGACGGTGGTGGGGGCGGTGATGATGGCGGAGGTGGGGGCGGTGATGGTGGAGATGGCGGTGGCGGTGGTGGAGACGGCGGCGGTGGCGGTGGCTGTGGAGGCGGTGGCTAGAATTAATTATTATTAAACAGTATATCCCTTTCCCATTTATTAATTATTGTTTAATTATTATTATTATTATTATCATTATCTGAATAGTTATGGTGATTATCCAGAAAATCAACACTATGTAAATACAATCACATAAGTGTATTGTATGAATATGTATTTCTTGTGCTAAAATTAATTATTATATGTATCATATGAAACTATATAATATGTTAGTATTTGTATTATATTAACATAATTCATGTGAGGTGTCTGTATATATATTACGTGATATATGTCCCTATATGGCTATATCATATACTATGGTGAGACTATAATACAATAAATGTGATATCTATTTTGTGTTAACATTTACATTGATTTAGCTATAATATTGCACTTCCTCTAATCAATCTTTCCATATTCTACGTCTATGATCCCCTAACTAGTCCTGTTTATTCTCCAACCTTCACAATCTTCGTAAACTAGTTACAAATTTATTCTCATTTTAGCGAGTACATGTTTTAAGAAAAATAAATAAAATAATTAATTTCTTTTATAATAAAGAAAAAGTATAAAAGTGAGACTCTCTCTGTCCGGCTTTAAGGGTCTCATTTGTCTTTTTTTTTTTTTTTTTGTCATTGTATTTAATATTAAAAATATCATTATATTTGTATAATTTTTTGTACAAATGTCATTATAATAGTATTATAGAATACTAATAGAAATTCTTTTGTCTTTTTCTCTTGATTTATACTATGTTTTCATGTAATAATTAATATTCAAATATCAACATGCGAAAAAGTAAATGAAAGTCTTAGAAACCTCTAACAATTGTCCATGTGATGTTAAACTCTATTTATACATAGTAATTTTTTTTTTAAAAAAAAAATATATAAAACAACCTAACGGCATTTAATGTTGTTTGTTAAAAAGATGGTTATAAAGGTTAAGAAAAATCTCCTTAAAACAATGAAATATTAAATTTGATTAATACATATATAGTCATTTTATTTAATTACGAGTAGTTTTTGACCATTGTCCTTGCTTTAAACTTGGAAAACACGCTTTGTTTTTTTATTATTTTAAATCAAAATTAATATTCCCTCCCTCCAATACGATTTTGTTTACCATTTTTGTTGTCTTAAAACAATAGTTTCATTTTCATAAATAATTATATCACTATAAAACTATCTATACTTTTTCATTATTATTACACAATTACCACTATTTTTTACACTAATATACTCACAAGGGCAAAAAAGTTATTTATCCTTACTTTTTACCAACTACCAATATAATATCAATATTCCTTAAATCTTGTGCCCAACACAACAACACTATACTTTTAGGACGGAGTGAATATTATTTATTTGATACAGTTTCTAATAAAAATATATTATTTTTTTCACAAAATATCACATTATAACACTATTTTAATAAAATCTCAAATCACCATCATTTCAAACCACAATCAAACAATGTTTTGCATTTGTTTTTACTATTCTATTTTTTTTTAACTACAAAATATCAAATTAAACACCTAAATTTTATTTATTATATTAAATTAAAATTTAATTTTATATTTAAAATATTACATCAATTCATATTTATATTACATCAAAAATTATTTCAATTCAAAACATTACTGTCCAAAATCAAAACCCAAAATTAAATAAGTAAACACATTATTTTCTAAAAAAATATCGAATCAAATATTTATTTTTTATTTTTTATATTATATTAAAAATTATTTATACTCAAAACATGATATTAACATCTATTTATATCACATATAACTAGTAAAATTCAAATTTTTTACTATTTAAATCTCAAACCTAAAACTTAACCCAGAATCTAAACCTCCAAATAACCACACCCACATTTTCTTACTTATATAATTATATATCATATACAAAACTGTTTGAATAATATATATACTTTCTTCGTCCCGACAAATATGATTTTTTCTTTTATGATTGTTCCATAAAGATGACCCTTTATATATTTTTAATAAATTTATTCATAAACATACTTAAAAAATATAAATTAATTTAATTAAATTTGTAATTTTTTACTTGTAGAACTCATTCAAAACTCTTTTGTTTTTATATTTTTCTTTAATAAACAAATATTTTTATCTATATTTAAAACATCTTTTTTTTTTTATAAAATTAGTTTTAAGTTAATTATAAATAATTATATATATATATTTATTTATTTATATTATATTAAATTTTATTATGTACAAAATTATATTCATATTACATATATTTTATTGATATATAATCCTAAAATATTTAAAATATTAATAGCATTGCTATATAAAAAATAATAAAATAATATCATAACTTAATATTAATAAGTTATTAATTTACGCTACCTAAAATACATGTCTCTAACCAAATGAGTCATCTGATCTAGAACGGATAGAGTATTTGATATGTAGTACACCCTCTGTCCCATATCTATATATCAATTTATTTTTTGAATGTAGTTTTAAAAATTTAATATTATATTGAGATGTACTAGAAATAAATGTAAAAAAATCAAACTAATTTTATTAGTGTTGTATGATATAAATGTAATGACATTTGTGTAATAAATTCTAAATTGAAAAGATATTTATAATGTTAGGTAGATAATACACTTAAATGAATACTTTGTTATGGAACAGACCAAAATAAAAAAAATTAATAGATTGTTAAGGGATGAAGAGAGTACTTAGGGAATCTACGCGTGATTAATTATTGGCATAAACATTGAGCGTGATAGAATTACTCACCGTCTTCGGGTGTGTTTGTTTTGTAAAATATTTTAAAGAGACGTATTTTTTATGCCAGGTATATAAAATTGTTTATATAATATGAAAACAATGAATGTGCGCGATAAACTAATTATTATGAAAAAAAAACGTATGAGAAAAAAAATATATTGAGAACACACCCTTCATATTACAATAAAAACATCAGATTTTGCATAAGAATATACTTGTAAGATTTTAGGTCTGATTTTACTATTTTTTTTCTCTCTAAAAACATCAAATCAAACACTCAATTCTTATTTATTTTATTACACTAAAATCTAATTTTACATTCAAAACATCACATCAACATATATTTATATCACATCAAACAACTATTTCAATTCAAAATTTTACTATTCAAAATCAAAATCCATAACCAAAACCTCACGAGTAAACACACCCTGTATTATTTCCCATTGATCATTATCAAATGAAGAGGTTCATTTCCTCTTGTACATATATAGCTGTACTATTTAAAAATTTCTTTTAGCCAAAAAATAAAAAAAATAAAAAAAACCAAAAAAACATTAGTCACATCAATTGTCTTCACATATGAATTGAAACATAAGATCTATCACAGAAATTTATGGCCACTTATTTATAATGAATGAAATAGTAACATTTGGTGCAAGTTGCTATGTGAAAACAAAAGAGGTCAATTAAGTGATTATTATTCTAAATGTTAAAATAATTATTGTGTTAAGGTAATTCTGTGTTGGATGGTTTTTTAAATAACATATGACTTTATTTGTGTAACCTAAACCGCGTCTTTGGAAAGAATATTCGAACATTGTAGAATGACTAATGACTAATCAATAATCATAGTATTATAGTATATTAAGAAATTTCACATAAATTAACTTTGAAATATATTATGTCCTACTTTGCCGTGTCCACATTTTCATTTTCGTTCATCCCACTTATTTTATCAATTTTCTTTTTTGAGAAAAAAATTATACACTTTAATTAATACCATTTTAAATTTTTAAATTTATAATTTTTAAAATTTTTTTAAATTAGATTAATGAGTTATATTAATTTTAATATATAATTATTTTAATTTATACAATCTTAATTATTTACTAATTATATCTCCATAAATCTCTGTATTTATGGTAAAGTGAACATTATAATGGAGGGAGTATTAATTTTGCTTCTTTGTGTTTTGATTTATCCGAATTCGGAACTAACATTGTGTTTTGAAGCTGATTATGGATAAAGACTCGAGTTTACAGTGGGTTTTTGTGTTCGAAAAAGTGAAAAATGATGACAATATGACATAAGTAGAATTGAGTCTTTATGATACTTAATTTCTTCGAGAACATTGTTGTTAGTTTTTACGAACTTTTTTGTGCTCGTGAATGAGTTGTAGACACAAAGTGATAAGACTTTGTTTAAATGTAGATAGACTTGATTTATAAATTTAGAAGAAAATCAAAGATTAGGAGTTTTACATTACAATGAGATTAGTTAGGGATTGTAAATGGGGTATGAGATTGAATGGGATTTGAATGATCTTGCGATAAGTGTTGTCGGAGGTAATTTTAAAATTATTACAAACACGTTTAGATAGTAATTCCCTAGACGTTGTGTTTAATTTTAATCGAACTGTTTACTATAGTGTGATGTATATATACTTATTGTGTTGGAGTGAGTTGTCTTGTACTACCTCCATCCGGTTCTAAGAGTCTCATTTATCTTTTGCGTGTTGATCTTTGAATATTAATTATTATATTAAAATATAGTACAAATTAAGAAAAAATTGCAAAATATTTCAATTAGTGTCTTATAATACCGATAGAAAGAAATTTGTACAAAAGATTATACAAATATAATAATATTTTTAATGTTAAGTACAATGACGCAAAAGATAAGTGTGACCCTTAGAAGCAAACGGAAAAAATATTATATATATATATATGTGCTAATTGGGTTAATACTAATTTGACCTAATCAACATGAAAATCGGAATGATATGTTGAATAGTATACTACTAGCATTGATATGTAGTACTTAGTACCAACATTCTTGTAGTATCAACATTCTTGTATACTACTGGTATTTTGACATAAATATAATATTTTTAATATTTAAAAAGTACATAAATTTCGAGTTTATTCCAATGCAATATTACGAGTTTTAGATAATATTTGAATGAGTCTCGAAAATTCTAAACCCAATTGAATAGCAACAAGTTTTTTCTTTTTTTCTTATGGTATTTTTCCGAAGCAAATTGTGAAGTTCTTTTTTTTTTAAAAAAAAATTGTGTCTCAGAATCAGTTCAATATCCAAACCAGTTTTTCGAAACAAATTACTATACTTCTGGTAGTATACAATGCATTATTTTGAGTAATTACAAAAATGAACTAATGATCGATCTATATATGTTTTAAAAAGTAATTTCACCGTGCTTCCCCGTGTACGTGTTTTCATATATATATATATATATATTTTATAAAAATGATTTCACCGCGTTTCACTCTGTGTGTCTACATATATATATATATATGTATGTTCTTATGTATATAAAGGCACATTTGTAAATTAAGTTATCCTAATCTGGCATAAGTTTCTTATTATTTCAATGTTTTTCTGTCTGTCCAGAAGAAATCGAAGAGGAAGAAAGAAGAGTGGTAGTAGGAGACACAAATCATGGACTACAATTCACAGATACGAAAGAAGACTTCTTCTAGGGGCAAAAGCATTTGCTGCAAGAAAAAGGAAGCAATTAAAGATGCTTCGAAAATCTGCCATGTTTGGCTTCAACAAAGCTAAGGCTCAGAGCAAAGAAGCAGTTGCAGCTGCTCGGAATTGCCGAGGTTTTTTCGGAGGTGGTGGTAATAACTTTAGCTGTGGAGACTCATGTCTTGGCGGCGGCAGCAGCTGTGGTGGTTGTGGTGGTTGCGGTGGTTGATTGATTGATTGCATGTATCGACTTATCTTTAGCTTAAGAAATGTTGTAGCTCTTGTATGTACCGAATATGAGCTTATACTTTAGAAGAAAATTAAATTAAAGGTTGTTTGGAACATAATTTTGTTATTGTTTGAAATTGATCGAGTCGATTATTTTATTTTCGAACACAACTAAAAGGTTTTTAGCTAGTGATGCTCAAGTTCGACTCATTATTTAGATATAGAACATGAAATAAAAAATAAATAAAAAAATAATAATAATACTATGTTGATTGGAACGAGAAATGACATTGTCTTCTTGTTCTTGGTGTGTGTGTTTACTCCAAATGATTTTATTTAGATTTCCTATATGATTGTTGACCTCTAAGTCTTCCAATGTGATAATTCTAGATATGATCAAAGTTTAATTAGGTCACTTAAGAGTATTTATGTCAATAATATATATATATATATATAATATAGAATGAAAAAGCTATTTTTCTATTAATAATATTATATAAGAATTTGTATTTTCATTTAAAATATAATACTAAACAAAATTATATATTACATTACAAATTTATTTCAATTTTACTATTCTTAATAAAAATATCTTTATAACTAAAAAATATTATTTCAATATCAAATTTATATCAATTTTTTCCAAACTTAACTAAAAGAAACACACATAATTATTTCATTTTCATTTTATATATAATTAAATTAAAATTGCCAATAGAATTGATATGTATAGTATAAAAAAATATATTATCGATTAGGTTAGATACTTTATAAAATTTTAAATAAATTAAAAAACTTAGTAGAAAAATTCATTTACATAAACAACATGATATTCTCGATAATTTTAATACTTCGAAACAACTTTCAATTTTATTATATCTAAATATATTCTTTTTTCCCAAAAATTTGTTTTTATATAAATTTATTTAAATACACAACCAAGTTAGTTTTGCTATTGTCTTTTGCTTTTATTTTTAATTTTTGAGTTTTGTTTAATTCTTTAAATCAATCTAAAATGAGCCCTAAAATTTTTTGGGCACAACTCATAGAAGCTAAATGGGCCTTAAGCTTGTTTGTGACCTCTTAAAAGTCCTTTGTGGAAAAGTAATTATACATTGATATCAAATATATTTAATTTTTGTTTAAATTACAAATATGTTGTTAAACATGCAATTACTTTATACATAAAATAAAACAATATCAAAATCTCTTACACACTTCTATTAAACCAATAAAATACTATAATTTCTTAATATATTACAAAACTTCAAAGTAATACATTCGAGTTGGACGGACGGAGTAAAATATACGAATTAATTATCAAAAGAGAAAATGAATAGATTCAAACTAAATTGAACGGAAATCGAAACTAAAAATTAACTATTACGGTAATTAAGATTGAAAATCCAAATAAACAATTAAACTGCTTTTGGTTACCATGCTGATTTGGAGAAAACAAAACCGTACTAATTTTTCTAAACAACATAAATGTAATTTTTTATACACTAACAAAGCACAAACACACACATACATAGTGTTATACACACCACAAACCATATCAGATGCAGAATGATTGTTTTATCTAAAAACTCGAACTGTTAGAGAAACAAAACCATTAATTATTTACCCGTAACGAGAGTCCCCAACGGTTGCAACAATTCTGGTTCAATATCTCAAGATTTATTTTTCGACAGAGTAGATGCAATTTCTCCAATTCATCAGTTCATATAAACAAGAATTTTGATAACCTTTCATCATGCTGTCGATAGGGGTGGATTCAAGTAGAAGATGATGGTAGCACGTGCCACCAGTGATTTTATCACATCAAAAGAAATTTTTTATAATTAAATAATTGTGCCACCACCAAAAATATTTTAGTGGATTATTTAAAATTTAAACTGTCATTAGTATCCAAATAATTAAATTCAATCCAATAAAAATAATCAATTTATATTTTAAATATATATATATGGTAGTATTATAATATTATTTTCTATATCATTAATAATAATTTATTTTTATTAATATTAATATTATTATTTTAATATATATTTTTTAATATATCTATTGTGCCACCACTAAAATTTTTTTTCTAAATCCGCCTCTGCCTCTCGATCACTTTAAAGACTCCAAGCTACAATTGGGAATTTGATTCATTCACAAGATTTTTATGTAGTGAAAGCTTACATGGATTTATTTATAATTACATTTCATTGCCTCTTTTTATCATGCATCCTTAATTTGCATTTCAGTATTTAATTCATTTTTCTCCTAACTGCTTCTTTATTTTTAAATATATTTTACTATTTTTAATCTTTAGATTTTATTTTCTTTTATTTTTTAAATAATTCATGAACAAAAAAAAATTTCATTACAAAGAGTCATGAAGAACATAAGCCCTAGTTACCTCATTCTTCTAAAAGCCCATTTCATTAACTCAAATTTAAAATATCTCAGAGTATTTATACAGAGATACTCATCAGAATTTTATTTTTATTTTTATATTATATAAAATTTTATTATTTATGTAACATTAAATATTTAATTTTAAAAATAAATATTTATAATTATATGTATTTTTTGGTTAATTGAAAGAAATATAATATAATATAAAAAATAAAAAATTAATGTGATATGAAGATGAAGACATGTGTGTTTGTTTGGGATTCTCCCACAAATACACTATTCATCCCATTTTTTTCCTTCAAAAAAATCAAATCAAACATCTATTTTTTATTTTTTATATTATACTAAAAATCAATTTTACATTCAAAATATCACATCAACACCTATTTATATCACATTATACAACTATTAAAATTCAAAATTTTTACTATTCAAATCACAACTCAAAATTCAAACCCTCAGACAAACACACCCTAGGTAAGTATCTTCATTGCATATGATTTTTATAAAATGTGTATGCATAAAATGATTTATATATATATATTGCGTATGTTGTATCAGATATATAAGATATTGTTAGTTCATGTAATGTATTTGTATTATATTAACATATACAATGCGTTGTTGGTAATAATATTATATGCTGCAGGACAACACACGATTGAATTTTAAATTCAACACTCTAACTGCCGCCATATATTATCGTGTGGCCCCCTAATGTAATAGATATCATTCATGAACCCTAATATCAAAGAGTGTATTTTAATGCAATCAAACGACACCCTGCAAGTCAAGTTAATTAGTTTTAGTTACTACAAAACTATATACCTAAGTGTAAGCAATCCAATATAATAATAATAATAATTAAACCTACTTCCAATTGGTATATATATATATATATGCATATCAATTTTCATGCCATACTGCTATGGCTCAAATAAAAAATCCCCAACATTTCCCCTATTTCCCATCCCCTCCTAAATTTCTGCCGCCGGCGATCCCGCCGCCACCCCGAGTTATATTTCCTCCACCACCACCACCGCCGCTGCCGCCGCACCATAGTCCCCCACCCCTAAAACCCCCAAATAATCCAATTCCACCACCTCCCCCGCCAACACAAAATCCTCCACCACCACCACCACAACATCCCCCTCCACCACTACCTCCGCCACGGCCGCCTCATATTGCTCCGGCACCACCGCCGATACCAGTCCCCGGAAACCATTCGACGGTGATCATCTACATTTTCGTTTTGATCGGTGGAGTGTTCTTTCTGGCATCTCTTGCAGCTGCTCTTTTCTGCTGGATTCGAAAGCGAAACAAGAGAACCGTTGAGGAAGTGGATAGAGTTCAAATGGAAGAACACGTTAAAGTCCACGAAGATATCGTTGAGGGTCCCCATGGATCGAAGAAAATTATGCTGACAATCGACGATGATGTCTGTATTGAGGAAGAGATCAAGAAGAATGTCGTTCCAATAAAGGGATCCGACTATTAAATTAAGTAATCTTTTCAATGTTCCTTTTGGCATTACGAGTTTGTATTGAATATGCAATCTCATATATATATATATATATATATATAATGAATAACATTCTTTCATTTTATTGAAAATAAAATTATGCCATTATATTCGAACGAGTTAGTTTAATTTCCTAAATAATGATGTATATACGAATAAATAACGATACACAAAACCCTAATTTCGAATTTAGAGATTGATCATGTGCAACGATACATTTAATCATAATTAACCAATTAACCAATTTCCAATTTAAATTTATTTATTTATTTATTTATTATTATTATTATTATTATTATTATTATTATTATTATTATGTTTTTTTTAAGTGAAATCCATAATTCGCTATTTTTCGAGTGAGCACTAGGTAAATTCATGGCCAAACTTAATAATCTACAATTTAGACTGATAAAGCAAGTCACATTAGGCAAAATATGTTTAACAACAAAGCTTAAAACATAGATATTTGAATCCTAAATTTGATATGATCTTTCGTGCTCTTACACTATTTAGTAACTCATACTCCGTTATAAACAAAATTTTAGTTTTAAAAATATCACAAAGAATAAAACCAAATGATATAAGATACCAAAGAATTAGATTATTCAATTTAATCCCAATTGATTTAATTTTTGGAGGTACCGTTAAATATAATGAGTTTGGTTGATTATTGTTTGAAATTTATTTAAAATGAGATATTTATTTGAGTTTTGTTTGAATAGGATTTTGATGTAATTTTTTTTTTAAAAAATAATATATTTTTATTGAAAAACATAGTTGATTAATAATGTTAATTTAAATTTGAAACGAAAAAAATAATAAACTCAATTTTCACAAAAAATTATTTAGAAAAAAATCATGAAATTATAATATTACATCAAAAAATAATTTGAAGTAAATGAATATAATTGAAATCCTAAACATATAGTTGGCTTATGCCAACAAATATCTAATTCTATTTGTAAGTCTTATCAAGTTTCACAACTAACATGATCTTCCTTTTATATCGTATTAAAAATCGATGATTATGTTCTAACGCAAGAAGCCTACAAATTGTCATCTTAATAATTTGCTATCCTTTTGCTAAGCATTTCTAGAAATTTATGATATAGTATTCACTAAATCGTTTTGAACTATGTGTACAAAGACGGGACAGTAAAAAATGGTTCTAAGTGATTGTATCGAATGTTATTGGTAGCTTTTTGCTCGTAATCATTCAGAGAGTTACAAATATTGAAACAAACTCTATCTCATATTAATTCAGTTACATAATTTATCTCAAAAATTATGCTCAATCATATAACCATTTCGATTACTTACACAAATCTATTATTTTTTTGTACAAAATATCAATTGAAATTATTATGTTACAAGAAAGTATGTCATTTACAACCATGCCTCATTTGTTACTAGTCCATAAGGAAACTAATGGTGTGGAGATAGATTAATGATTATGAGTAATGAGTTCAAACTCGATGCCTCCAGGCTCCAAATCTTGTCTGTGTTTTATAAATATATTACTTCCTCCGTCCTATAACAAAGTATCTATTTTTTCATTTTAGTCCGTCTCATAACAAAATATTCATTTTTTTTTAGTAACTATTACCTAACATTACAAATACCCTTACAACTTACAAAATATTACACAAATATCATTACTTTTATATCACACCGTACTAATAAAGTTATTTTAGTCATTTCTATTATATTCATACTATATCCCAATATAACACAAATATTTCTAAAATTACGTGCAAAAAGCAAATAGATACATAGTTATGGGAGAGAGGGAGAATATGTTTTAAAATCAATAATAAATTTATTGTTTGACATTATAAATCTATTAAATGTATTAAAATCAATAATAAATGTAAAGATTCAGCACAATAATTGTAACCGAAAAATACAATAAAAACATATTAAAAATAAAACACATATTGAGTTCATTTCTTTAATGTTTTTTTTATATTTTCTATCAGGTAGAGTACATGTTTAACATAAATACTTCAAAATTTATTTTAAACTTTTATTTAATAACTCAAATTTATTAGTTAATTATACAGTGTTATAATTATGTACACAAATATGATAATTCCGTACATCATTTCGCTAATACGAGAGTGAAAAATACTGCATTTTTTGAAGACTATTTCATGCATGTCATTAATGACTTTTTCTTTTAAATAATATTTCACCTTTTACTTAGATTTATACTCATTTTTTTGTTGTCATAAAAAATTACTCCCTCCGTCCCACATACTATGTCTACGTTGTCCTTTCTATCCGTCTCATATACCATGTCACTTTCCTTTTTTGGAAAATGACTACACACTTTAATCTCATTTTAAATTTTTTAATTTTTTAAAAAATTTTTAATTAAACTAATTAGTTGTCTTAATCTTAATTTATAATTATTTATATTATAGGATAATTATTTTCACTAATGTATTTTTAATTATCTACTAATTACATCCCTCCTAAAATACCGTGTCTACAGTGTAGCAGACACGGTATGTGGGACGGAGGTAGTATTATTTTACTTCTTAATAAATAAAAGAATACCACAAGTGTGTTCTATTTTATGAAAATTTTCCAACATATTTTTCAAAAAAAATAATAATAATAAAGAAAAATATTATTTCAAACTAAAACACAAAACAAACATATCCGTATTTTTTTTTTACTTTTCCTTTATTATAAAATAAAAAAGAATTTATATTTTTATCAATTTTTATTAAAAGTTCGTACCCGGTGAAATGGGTAATTGTTTGTTAAGTTCTCAGTTTGAACGTAAATTTTTTACTCTCTCCGTCCCACTTACCATATCCATCTTTTCATTTCAATCTTTCGGTTACTTTTTTTTTAAAAAAAGAATTATACACTTTAATTTTATTTTTAATTTTTTAATTTTAATTAGATTAATGAGTTATCTTCATTTTAATCAAAAATTATTTTTATTATACAATAATTATTTTTACTAATATATTTTTAATTATTTACTAATTATATTCCTTCTAAATTCTCATATTTACAGTAAAAGGGATATAGTAGCCGGAAAGAAGAGAGTATTTCTAATGAAAATGGAAATGGATTCTGAAATGATTTCTACTCTATTGAGGCCCATTGGGCTAAGAAATAGAAGAATAAATATCTCCACGGAGGAATTGGTCCTAATCGTATATTCTAGTCCATATTTAATTCTATTGCTTTATAGGTTTTGAATTGTTTTTAGGTGAATTAGTTGTTGGCTATATTATTTTATATGTAAAACTAATACTTCATCCGTCTCATAACTAGATTCTATTTACTTTTTACAAGTAATTTTAAAAATATTAGTATTATATTGCGACGTAGTAAGAATAAAATAGAAATGATTAAAATAACCTTATTAGTATATGTGATATAAAAGTAATGACATTTGTGTAATATATTGTAAGTTGTAAGGGTATTTGTAATGTTAAATAGATAGTACAGTTACTATATATATATAAAAAAAGAATACTTTGTTATGAGACGGATTATAATAGAAAAATAGATACTTTTTTATGGGACGGAGATAGTATATTTTTATTAGAAATAAAAGGGAAAAAAATCAATTATGTTCATAATATAACCTAAATTTATCAATTTTGGTCTAAATATAAAAAGCTCATCAATTTTAATTTTATTATAAATAATTTCAATCAATTTTGGTTCCACCATTAAAAAATTACGGAAATTGCTGACGTGGACATAACGGAGGTGATGTGGCAGTTGACCTGAAAAGTACATAGCCATGTACAATTATACACGGTCATGTTGTTACACGGCCATGTATATTTCAGTATATAATTATACATTACCATGTTGCTAAAAGACTATGTATAATTTTATGATTACTATTAATTTTGTCCATTTAAACTATATCAACTATTTTAAATTCAAAATAATTTTTTTTAAAAAATATAACAAAAAAAAAAAAAATTAGACCGAAACAAAAATGTGCATGGCCGTGTAGAATTATACATGACCGTGTAACAACATGGTTATGTATATACTGAAATATACATGACCATGCAACAATATGACCGTGTATAATTGTACATGGCTATGTACTTTTCAGGTCAGCTGTCACGTCCCTTCCGTTATGTCTACGTCAGCAATTTCCGTTAGTTTTTTAACGGCGGGACCAAAATTGATTGAAATTATTTATATTGTGACTAAAATTGATGAGTTTTTTATATTTGGACCAAAATTGATTTTTTCCGAAATAACTATATAATAGTGGGAAACATTGTAAAAAAGTAGATAACAAAATGTTAGGGGTGTGTTCTTTTAACAAAAATATATATATATATATACATATTTTATTTAAAAATAATTAATATATCACATATATTTATTATTTTTATATATTTTTTTTATATATTTTTTTATATTTAACATAAAAAAATTTTCTTCAAATTATCTCAAAAAAAAATACATGTATTTTATGTGATATTTGTTAAAAATTAAGAAATATTTGATATGATATTTAAAAAAAATAATTGTTGAAGGATAAAGTAAAAACTTTAAAAAGTATCGAAGCGAAAATTATATAATGTGATATTTTTAAAATATACTTCTTCTGATAGATATTGGGTGTGTTTATTTTATGTTTTAGTTTAACTTTTTTTTTTTTTATCTGAAGTATAAAAAATTATATAAATAATATAAAAATAATAAGTATATAATATATTATTTTTTTTTAAAAAAATATGTTTGATTTTTTTTTTTAAAAAAAAGAAACAAACTGTTTTTGCAGATAGTTTAATTAATATTGATATTTTAGTGATAGTAGGAATATAGGGTTAAAATATGATTTTTGCCATTGTTTATTTTATTTTATTTTATCGTATATGTATTTCAATTTAAATATTAAAAAGGAGTACTAATATTTATGTAATAATAATACAAAAAGTACAATAATTTTATAGTAGTGATGTGAGTACCAGATTTACTATTTATGATAATGAAACAATTAATTTGATGTGACTAACAAATGATTAAATGAAACAATAATTATGAAAAAGAGTGAAAAGAAATACTCCTTTCGTCCTAAAAGTATAATATTGAGTTGGACACGATATTTAAGAAATATTGATATTATATTGATAGTCGGTAAAATGTAAAATTAAGTGATTTTTTTGCCCTTGTGAGTATATTAGCATAAAAAGTAGTGGTAATTGTGTAATAATAATGAAAAAGTAATGATAGTTTTATGGTGATATAATTATTTATAGAAACAAGACTATTATATTAAGAAGGAGAGAGTATTTTTTTTGTCATACTTTATTTGTCGGATTTTTTTTATATATATCAGAATTTACAAAAATTAAGTAATTACAAAATATATTAATATAATACAAATAATTATAAATTAAAATTAAATTAACTAATTAATTCAATTAAAATTTTAAAAATATAAAATATAAAATATAATTAAAATACTTATTTTTCATATAAAAAAAAAGACAAATATTGTTAAATCAAAATCAAAATAACTTCATAAAATCAAAATACATGTGGGACGGGGAGGGGAGTAATAAACATGAGACCGTGGTAGTATAATAGAATGAATAATTAAACAAATAAAAAATATAAATATAAATGAATATATAGCTAGTAAAAATATTTTAAACAAATTAATTTTAAGATAAATATTTCTTCCGTTCCTTAACAATATATTCAATTTTTTTATTTTTGTTTTTCCCATAATAAGAGTATCTATTTTTTTTAAGTAACTGTATTATCTACTTAACATTACAAATACCCTTCCAATTTATAATATATTACATAAATATTATTACATTTATATCATACAATACTAATAAGGGCAATTTAGTTTTTTTATCTTTACTTATACTATATTCCAATATAATACTAATATTTCTAAAAAGTAAATGGATATATAAATATGGAACGAAGGGAGTATAATTAAATCAAAGTAACTTATATAAAAAATATATATAAATATCAATGCATATATAATTTAGGGCAACTTCCACGTAACTCTCTAATTCTATATTCATATTCTTATTTACTCTTTATACATTAATTTTATCTTATTTACTCTCTATTTTTACAAATTTATTCATTTTTACTCCTTATTCACGTAAAAATCTTATAGTACCCTCGTTTAATTTATTTATCATTTTTCTTCTTTTTTTTCACCTACACAACAAAGCACTAATTTTTATAATTTATTTCTACTTTTTATTCATTTAAATATAAAATAAAAGATTACAACAACAAAAATTATAATTGACAAGAAATAAATAAATAAATATATAATACAAAAGTACTCATAACTCTTACATTATAATTATATAAAGTATTTGTAAGAAAAATATTGATCTCAATTAAATATAAATATGAGTAATATAATAAACAAGCTGAAAATAATAAATTTTTATTTGAAAAAATATTTTTCTATTATAAAAACTAATGTATTGTAATAAATCATGTAAATATTATTGAGCCATAAGTAGATCGATTCTATATACAGAAATGTATTTATATAAAATAAACAGATTTATTCCATAGATAAACAAACAATATAATTAAATACTCCCTCGGTCCAGCTAGAAAGTATACATATTTCTATTTGGAACGTCTAATTACAAAGTAAACATTTTATGAAATATCGTCTTTTTTTTCTTTTTTTTTTTTTTTTCACAAATACCCTTACTTTACATCACATCACTATATTTACACCAAAAAGTAAGGACAAAAATGTCATTACACTACTTTTAACTAAACATTATAATTAAAATACTATTATTTCTTAAACACCACGCCAAAAATAAATGTATACTTTGTATATGGACGGAGAGAGTATTATTTAACTAACGGTTTTGGATTATATTTGGTGAATAAAAATATGAATAAAAAGTTATTCAAGGGTAGAATTGGTAAAAATGTGTAATAATTACAAATAGGGAGTTACGTGGAATAAACATGGACCTAAATGAAATAATTATATGAATAGAGACTGATAAGAAAAATGATTTAGGAATTGGTGATTTTAAGAGAATTAACCCCGTAATTTATTTCTTTTACTTAAATTTAAGTATTATTATTTTCTATTTTAGTTTATAAAAATTTATAGTTTTGGGGGCCACGGCCCCTCGTCTTCGCCCAGGGCAGCTCGACTACAACATATCGATTGACACGTGGCAATCTTACAATGGCCAAAGCTGGAAGAATCGACAACAAAAGAAGATGATATACATATATATATATATATACTTATTTTTTCAAGTGTCCCGATTACTTTGGTAGGGTTTGATAAGCATTAATTATTTCGATGGAGTGGCCAAAGAATTATATATGTATCTATCTATATATGCTTAGGAATTATTACATGTTGAAGATGAGACATATGATCTTATCCAACAATCATCGATCCATTCGGATCAAATTAAAACGTGGGAGGATACCCAATCATTGTTAAGTAGGACATCACATATATAATATATAGTTCGAATTCGATATCTTTTAAGAAATAATACATATATATATATATATATATAAATGAAAACATTCAAACACTTTTCCAATCCGATCATTATTATCCTAGCTAGGGTTTTATAACATTATTATTTTCGTGGATAAAGTTAGTTTAGTTCTATGGTGTATGGATTCGAGCAACGGCGGATTCAGAAATGTTTTTTACTTATATAAACTTACAAATAAAATAAATTATGAGACTCGATTTATTAAAAAAATAATAATATAATAATATTATTTTGTATATTTATGTTTAAAAATATAAATTAATTATTTAATTGGATTGAATTGAATTTTAATTATTTAGATATTGATGATATTTTAAAATTTAAAATTTAAATAATTTAGCTAAGTTTTTTTGGATAACGATACAATTTTAAATTATAAGCGGACCTATATAATTTTTTAGTGATAGCACATTTATTAAATTATAAAAATTTTCATTTGAAATGATAAAATCACTGGTGGAACGTGCCACCATTCCACTAAAGGTAGATCCGCCTCTGGATTCGAGTCGTGTACATGTTGGAATATAAAATCCCGGGTCTTTTCATATGTGTTTTTATTTTTATTTTGTATATCATTTAAAAGATTAAAGTATTTATTGAATTTTGATATTTTAATGTGAAAACTTGATATATAAATATCATAATTATTAAAAAAGAGAAAAGGGAACACAAATGGATGCGTCTTCGATATTATTAATCTCATATGAAAGCTCTAAAAAATGTGAATAGCATACTTAATTTTATATTTCTTCCACGTCTTATATATGTATCAATATGTTTACTTTCTGCATATATATTTTAATACTACCTCCCTCCGTCCCACTTCTGTATCCATTTGGAGTTTTTGGTAGTAAATTAAGAAATAAAAATATTTTATTGGCAGGTGAAAGTGAGAGATTTTGACATTTTTACCTATTGACTTTATCTATAAAAGAATTGTATGTGTAATGATATGTTTATAATGTAAATAAAAATAAAAATATTTTGGTATGACTGTATAATTATTTTTAAATAAAATAAACGAATACAATAAAAATGATATAAGCTCTCACAATGAGTATAAGCTCCTTGTCATTTATATTGCCTCTAAAATTCTATTCTTAAAAAATTTTAGGTCATCCAAAATAGCATTGAAAATTCCATGACCATATACCCTTGAAAAATTCAAATAAATTGAAAAATTATTGAAATTTTCAAGTGAATCTAAAATAGTTTCAGAAATTTAATACAAATAGTTTAAAAAAGACTGTATTTGTGTTGACCTTTTATTATTGTGGTCTCCAAATCATATGAGTTTTCAAGACTTTTTTGTTTTTTTAATATCATTTTAAAAATGAATAGAAAATATTTTAAAATTTTAAAATATATACAAAAAAATTTAAATATAGGGCAACACTAACAAATAATAACAGTCCAAAGACATTTACATATCTATTTCACGAACACACCACTATCATGCACTTCTAAAAACTACAAATTATACGATAAAATTGCACTTAAAAAATTTCGAGACCACTCGAAATGGCTTCGAAAATTGCGAAATTATTCAAAATAGCCTCGAAAATTTTTAGATTTTTCAAAAAAACGACAAGTTTTTAACCTCGGGTAACAATTCGAGACAAACTCCAAGACTAATTAACAATAGCCTCAGATTTAGTTTAAAATCCGAGACTATTTTCTTAGTGCTGTCGCCAAAACCAACGGTTTAATCGGAAAAATCCGTCAGAATTGATTTGTTCAAAGGGTTCCCCGGCCTCCTCAAAAAAGGATCTGGGCTATCTCGCAATTTTTAGATGAATAAGATAGCAAGAAGATCGAAATTGATACATGAAAGATAATTAAAATGTTGGAAATTGAAAAAAAATGGCTGAAATTTCATTAAAAATCATAAAAATGAAAGTAGAAACAATATGGAAATGTTATGAAAAATTTGAAAGACAAAATATTCATGCATGTAGAAAGTGTTTGGATCTCATTCAAGTCTCTGGAAGGTTGTTTTTTTATCTGTGGATGTAGATACATAATTTGAATAAAGTTTTATTTTTGGATAATCTTGTATCTATTTTGACATTCTCCACCAAAATCTCAACTTCCTTTCTACCAAACAACCTTCGTGTTGATTATATCCACCCATGGAGGTCGATCTACAATATGATTCGATCTACTCCATTTGAATTCTTGTTATTTTTTAATCTTGTTGGATAAAATTTTATCTATAAATTATCTCTAACAACTTCAACCTTCCTTCAACCATCTTCTGAGCTTTCTCATCTCAGCTGCCTTCGAATCTAGTTGGACCTTTCTGGGCAATGGGTCAATGGGCCAAGGAGTTGCTGAGTCATGGGCTACTTGATTGGGGTCATTTTATATTGGGTATTTTCTTCTCTTTAAACCTCCTTTCCGAGTATTTGACATTTCTCTTACAAAACAACTCTCCACATTACATTCCAGATCGAATTCACACTTGGACGTGCTTTTATGGGCTACTGTAAAGTTGAGCGGGTCCAAGAAGGTGAAAAGATCTGTTCATTTTGGACCTTCGATTGCAAAAAATCTTTGTTGGACCAACTAATGATTCATGACTTTTCTTTTTTATGAATTACACCTAGGTTAATGATTCATTTTTTGGCCGTGTGTATCACTTTTTATATTTTTAACTTAAAAAATATTTTAAAATATTTGAAACTCTTAAATCAACAAACTAATAATATTATGGAACCGCTGTTCTTTATAAAATGTCACAAAATTTCTACTATTCATTAAATCTTTCCTATAAAAAATTAAATCAAACATCTATTTTTTATATTATACTACAAATTATTTTTATATTCAAAGTAATACATCAACAACTATTTATATTATAGTCATACAATTACAACTATTTATATTATAGTCATACAATTATTTCAATTTAAATTTTTTACTGTCTAAATAACAAACCCAAAATCTAAACCCGCAAACAAACACACCTTGTATGCTATTACTAATACAAACTTAAAAATTTAAGAAAAGTAAATATATCTGCAGGGCAAGAAATATAAGTCAAAATTTACATCAGATTTCTCAACTGTACAAAAATGTATTCAATGTTTATATTACATCTGCAATCATTCCAACCAACACATATTTCTCTTCATTCATATAAGTGATCATACAGGGAGGGATATAAGAATTATATACATACATACATACATACATATATATACATATATACACATAAAATATACACATATACACACGCATGTATGTTCATAATTTTGCATATATACAACCATGTCATAAAATCATATGAAGCCTGAGAAATCATAGTCATACCCACCAGAGACTTGCTGTTGCATATTCATCATCATCGTTGCAGAATCATATCCATAGCCATAGCCATAGCCATAGGTTTCATCGAAATTGTAAGATGGCGATGAAGATGAAGATGAAGATGATGATGACGAGAGTGTGTCGATCTCCATCAGAAACGACTCCAAATCCCTAAACTGCGACGAGAAGTCGATCTTCGAACAATCTAATAACCCTGATTCCGATTCTGACTCCAAACCCGATTCGAACAATAAGTTGTTATCAACAACATCTTCTTGATGATGATCTTGAAGAAATCCATCCATGAAAGGGATACTTTCCTGGACAGCTGTATCGGATGGCGCGGCGTAAAGGGTCGGGGAGGAGACCGGAGAATAAGCCGCCTCGGCGTCGGCTCCGGTGCCGGTGAGTTCCTGCACAAGCTTCTTGAAATTTGATGAATCTGTTATGTAAACTTTGGGCCTCAAAACCCTAACCAGGTTGTTGATTTGATGTTTTTTTTCGATTTTGGGGGAAGGTTTGGTCGATGATATTGGGGTTTTCTTACCCATTTTCTTGGCCTCGGAAATCACTAAGGATTTCTTGCTTCTTACGTTGGAGGAGGACGAGGATATCCTCCTATGGATGATATATATGTATATATATATTGTTTGTTTGTAAATTGTATGATGAGAGACAGAAAGATGCCGAAAATGATGTCTATTCTACGTAGCAAGTAGAGAATACATCTTGGAATGTTTTCACATTATGGCATGTAATATATTAATATTGTTGTTATTGACTTGTATTGTCACTAAAAATATGCCAAAATTTGGATTTATTCGATCAACTTATTTTTTTCAATATTAAATTAAATTTTTACATTTATTTTCTAAATTATACTATGAATTAATTTTCATTCAAACTATACTATACAACTATTCAAATTTAAAATTTTTGTATTAAAACATTCAAACCATCAAACAAATTACACGCCCATGTTTTGTTTTGTTTTTTTAATATTTTGAGATGGGACCTCTTTATTATTCATATTTTTATTAATATAATAATATAATAATATATAATTTTATATCTATAAATACTATATTAATAATACATATCAAAATATAAAGATATTATAATATAGTATTATAAGTATACCCTAATTCAATTAACTTGCATTAGTAATGTATTAGTAATATTTTGTTTATTTTTATTCTTTTGTACTATTACATAAAATTTTATTTTAAAAAAAAACATATTATGATTATACATCATTAAATTATCATTTTGAAAATAATTGAATACATATATTTAATTTATTTTTTACTAAAAATATTAAATCAAAAATTATTTGTATATATAATTAATAAAAAATTAAATTTGAAGAAAATAGTTCAAGATCCAGCCAAATTTAAATTATTTGCATATAATCCAAATCCACCCAAAGTAAAAGAAATTACATAATTTAAATTGTACAAAAATGTCAGGCGCTCTTCTTTATACAATTTTTTTCTATGTATTACTATGCAATCATATAGTCCAACAAAAATATCATAATATTTTTTTATAAAATATTTTTAATATTTCATTCAAAACACTTGCGCAATTCCTAATAATTAACAGGAAAATCATACAAAATTTAAAGCAATCAAAGAAGACAAAAGAATCAATCCTGTGACAAGGACATGATCCAAGGATATCTTATGTGATTTGTATAATCATTTATGTGATTTATATATTCATTTTGTTTTATAAGTTATTGTCTGTTTCGTGTGCATGATGTTTTGAAATATTATATGTTTGATTGTTGTTGTTTGATAACACTATTTTTGGATTTTGAATTACATCTATTGATGATGTTTAGAGATTTATTTAATTTTAATAATAACAGTGACGTTCCTAGTTAATTATAATATATATATATATATTAATTTGAAATCATATTATGAATATCGATTGTAATTTATCATACGTAATATAATCTACCAAGAGGGACTCAGATATGAAGTACAATTTGATAGATCTATCATTTAGTTTTGCACATAATTTGCATGATCGAATATAATTGTGTAATAACGTAGCTCCAAGCGAGCATTATGACACTAGATTTATGTATCACGAGGTTATTTAATTGTGTACGATGGAATCTAATTACGCAGAACCTTAGCCTACATGCAGGTAACATGTCACTAGATTTATGCATTCTAATGTCATTTAATTTTGTATGATATTCTAATTGACCACAAAAACTACAAGGTCTGAGAGGAGAAAATTCTCTTTTATTTTCATCCAATGGATATTGACTATACTATTAGAAAAGATGAGCCGGCGGACATTACTGAAACCGAAACTCCGGTTAAGATCACTCTTTATGAAAAGTGGAAAAACTTTAACTGTTTCTCTATGAAGCTAATAAAAACTAAAATACATGCTGATGTATGTGTTTCAATAAATAAGTATATTAATATTAAAGAGATTTTAAAGACAATTATGAAAAGTACACTAATTCTAACAAAGCTCTCAACCACATCTTAATTATAGTTATCTACTATGAGACTCCTTGATGTGAGATGATCACATAATACCCATGCAAAAACATTTCTACTCAACTTTAGAAACATGGTTCACTATATGTTATATATACTATGTTATAAGTACAATTCATTTAAATCTCATATAACACACATGTAAAAATAAATATGGGTGAAACCAAGAAGGGGCTTGGAAGCACTTGACCCAAGACCCCCAAAAAAATTTATATTTTAATGTGCAGGGGATTCTCGTTTATGGATATATATATATTTTAATAAAAATGAATTTTATGATTTAAAATAGGTTGAATTGGACAAATGAAGCTTGTTCGGGCAATGAAGATAAGTGGTCAATTAATGAATTATTGATTATGTGTAATTAAAAAATGGAGATGAGGTTGTTAATAGAGAAGGGTGAAAATGTGAACTTGACTAATAATAATAATAATAATAATAATAGAAAATTCCAAGGAAATAGAGCACATTCCTCTCGAGCAAGTTATAAAAAAGGAGTTTATATTTTTTCTATAAAAAAAGAATGACTCGTTAAGAAAGACTGTATAAAGCTTAAGACCTAACTCAATAAGAACAATATTTTTCAGTTTGTTTTCCATAATCAAATATTGTGAATATTAATCATGACACATAAGAATTGACCATGGTTCTACAATCTATGATTTCAATACTTTGTAGAATATAGAAAACCTAAGTAAATCAGTGAAAATTGAATAACAAATATATTTTGGAAGAGAGATGTGTTCACCTATAAAGTTGATTAGAATATACTACTTGACTTTAACTGAAAATTTTGATTTTGAAAAAGGCATTTTACATATTTATTACACTACAAGAACTTGATTTTTTTTTCTTTCTTTTTTAGACAAGTACCTTTGAATGTTTTTTTTACTTTTGGAATTTATTTTACTTTAGTTTATGACTATAATATTATTGGTTCTGTCTAAATTTATGATAGTAGTTATTTAATTAATTTGCAAAAAGATATTGCATATGATTTTATGCATGTTACGAGGATGTGTTGCGAATGAAAGACCCTCTACTTTATAGCACAATTGATTGAGATACATCTTAATTGAAGAATTAAAAAATTAGTGAATGAAGAAGTGTTTAGTGTTTTGAATTTTTTTTCTAATTTTGAGATTTCTATAATTTACATAAATATATATATATATGGCTAATTAGTCTAAATGGGTGTATAAAGGAATATAAACATATTGGAGATAAGTGATACATATATTTTGTTATTCTGACATTAATGAAAGTAGTTTGAAATATCTTATCACTATTTATTGATAATAATTCATGATATACTTATCTCATTTACTTCGTTTGAAAGGTGGAGTTTTTGAAGTATTTAAAGTTTTTAAGTTTGAAGTAGATGAATAGTGCATAAAATGATTAAGATTATTGAGTTTGGCAAAATGGTGAATACTATGATATATACACATAAAGTGGACTAAAGGTTAGTTCAAAGGGTTGTCCGTAAGTATTTGATTAGACATACCAATTATCAAAGGATATAGATTATATTGTTCATAACATAACACAAGAATTGTGGAATCAAAAAGCACCAAATTCTTTTATTATGATTTGGTTAGTGGAAGTGATCAATTTTAATATTTTATTGATGAAAGTGATCAGTATAGTTTGTCTATTATATAGAATTCAAAAGTGATCCTAAAATATTTTTTCATACCATGAATTCTACGGTTATGATATATGGCTCAATGCTATAAAGGATGAGATGAATTCTCTGAGACCTAATAAAGTCTGAAATCTTATTAAGTTTTATGATAGTGTAAAAGCTATTGAATGTAAATGAGTCTTTGAAACCAAAAAGGACTCTGAATGCAACATTAATATAAAAACAAAAACTTTGTGTTAAAGGATTCTCTGAGGAGAAGAAACTGACTATATAGAAATAATATTTTTCAGTATCCTAAAATAGATTTACTTCACATAATTATGGCATTACTAACTGAATTAAGTTTGATTACTTTACGAGGATAAGTCAGGTCTTATCAGAAGGCAACTAATAACATATTTACAAATGAGATCGGCTGAATGGAGAAAAATGGGATAACGATTATCATGTTCGAGATAGATGTCAGAGAACCCATACTACTTGCCTAACCCTTTGCTCCGAGGGACCGTGGATCTACAAGCGCCTTCTAAAGCACCCTATTCATCTAAAAGAGAAAGGAAGAGGTCTATTTATGTGCATAACCTCTGCAAATTTCACCCTATCTACACCCGGAGCCACTGCTCTAACAGTCCTACAACCGTGCCAATGTGGATTTGATCCAATTGAGCTCACCAAGGAGTTGGAAGCAATGACTTTGTATATAATGGATGTGAAAATAGATTTTCTCGATTATAATCCAAGGGAAAAGGTTTATGTTAACAACCTAAAGAATTTACTTCTAGTGATGGTAAAAACTTGATTTATAAACTTAATAAATTCATATACATATTAAACAAGCCTTCCCCTAAAGGTACTTGAAGTTTCATGATATAATTATTTGGCTTTAAAGAAAATTTAATGGATTAGAGTATATGTACCAAAATGTCACTAAGAGCCTCATTCATTTATCATATTATACATGGATGATGTTTTGCTTGCAAGTGATGAAAAGAATGAAAAACTCGATTTAAGTCAATTTCCAATTAATGATTTGAGGGAAATATTATAGTAATGCAAATATTGAACACTAGAAATTGCAAATAAAGTAATAAAGTATCTTAAAATGTACAAAGAACTTTATACTCATGTACAAACAAATTGGATTTGTTTCTTAATTGAGACTACCACACTGATGTATGATTAAAAAGTTTCATATATGAGGCTAGAATAATTTATTTTATTTTTAGGCCAATAAAGTTGTATAGCAACAACTGTGTTGCACCCTTTATGATCAAGAACAATATATCGATATTAGATACTTGACCATAAAAAATATGTTAAAAGGAATAAAGTGGTTATGAAACACATTAACATATTGTCGATATGTAATAATCCTTAACTTGAGGCATCTCACTAAAGAATTTTAAGGATCTTGCAATATGGATGGAACAATTAAATCAAGGACATCTATTTCATAGTTCAAGGGAAGAATTGCGGAGAGTGGCCGAGTGGTCAAAAGTGACATACTATAAATCTGTTGATTTCATTCCCTATTTGGAAATCTTCGGATCTATGCTTAAAGTAGTATATACTGTGATAAGATAGTGTCTTAGTTCAGTTTGGTAGAACATGGGTCTGCAAAACATGATATCTAATCCTCTCCGACTCAACAAGTAGAAATGGCTAGCAATTTGACCTACCTAAGTTAAATAGCGCGTTCCGGCTTTCGGGAGAGGAAGAATTGAATCCCTTCCACCCTATAGAAAGAGTTGGAGATCCTATTCTAGGAATACCCTCAAGTACACCTGTTCCTAACGTTCCAACTACAGAAGAACCATGATTCATTTACGTAAATTCATGAGTTGGTGAAACTCTTATTCAATTCTATATTTTCTTATATGAAAAAAGTACACATTGATTTACTTTGAGAAAATTCATTTTAGTTAGATCCCGGATAAGCATAAGGTTTTATTCATTGTAATTGGGGAATAAGTTCAAGACACTTAACATATTGTAATAAATAGAATCTAATACTCATTTGATAGGGAAACTATCCTCGTGATTCGTATGTAAAGTTTTTTTTTATTATTTATTGATTGAAATTGATTTAAGTGGATCAAGTGCAAGAATATTAGATTTATTGAGATAATTAATTTTATTTGGATAACAACTTAATATAATTTCAATATTTTGTATAAGTCTAACTTATTGTCTCATAATTATGTGGTTCATTATCTATTATAACAGATCTATTTGTAAATATTATTCCCTATTTTGTTGGTCTAATATGAAATATTATTCCCTATTTTGTTGGTCTAATATGTGATGGATGGTTTTATTTAAGTACTCTCTCTATTCCAAACATTGCGCAATATTTGAGTTAGTACGAAAAATTAGGTGGGTAGTATTAAGTATGGTAATTTGATATAATTTGGAGATAGAGTGATGTGATTGGAGAAAAAAATGTATATTTATTTATTTTTATTTGAATGATGTGATGAAATAAAGTGAAATATCTGTTTATATATGCGACTATAATCAATTATTTCTAAATTTAAAATGTTGCAGTGAGTTTGGAACAAACAAAAAATAAAATACTGCAGGATGTTTGGGACGGAGGAAGTATAAAATAAAAGGGTAATGATACCTACTCTATATTAAGAAAAAAAAAAAAAACAACACAATCAAGTTTGTAGAGCAAGCATTTGGAACAAAAAAAAATGCACACCTATCTACCACCGTCTACACACTATAAGAAAATATCACTTTTGTAACGAGGTTTTTTTTGTCCTAAATCTATGTTTTTCATTACTAATGACATTAGAAACATAATTAAAAATGAAATTACGCTTACTTATGTGAACTTTAGGGTCTGTTTGGTTTGAGGGTTTAGGAGTGGAGTGGAGGGGAGAGGAAGTGATGGGATTCTAAAAATATTTGTGTTTGGTTCAAGTTTTTTGAGAGGTGAGGGGAGGGGATTTAATCTGTTTAAGTTTTTATTCCCCTCCAATTTGGGGGAATTCGGAGGGGAGGGGTTTTATTAAACAATTTTTGCCTATTATACCATTTTTAATATTTTATTAAATTTTTATCATATTTTTAAATTTTAATATTTATTTATTTTATTTTTAATTATATGAATACATATTAATGTATATTGTGCATATATCTAAATTACATTATATATTTTAAAATATTTTAAATTAAAATTTGCATTAAAGTTAGTTATAATATTTTCAAAAAATAGTATATAATATTTTTTTAAAAAAATAAATATTTTTAAATTGATTTAGTTTTAAATACTTGAATTTAATTTTAATAATTGATTTTATCAAATAAATTTATTTTAAAAAAATAATATAATTTTTATAATTGATTTAGTTTATATAACTTTTACCATATCTATTGTTATACTTGAGTGGATTTGCTTGGAACCATTCTACTCGATTTTAGGATGCCGAACCAAAAGTTTGAAGTGTTTTAAGAGAGGTTTGTTTTAAAATTTCAAGTTTTTTTTTTTATTATAAATATTTTTATTAAATTTTTATAATTATTGTGTGACTAATTCATTTATTTTTTTTGCAGTCAAAATCTAAAGTTGCGTATTGGAAAAATACTTCTTTTCCAAATTATGAAAAAATTGTGATTCTTTAAGGTAATGATCGAGTAACGGGAGATGGTGCTGAAAAAGATTTCTTTAGCATTGAAGACGTAGACAATCTTGTTTTTCAGAATGAAATCACTTTAAAGAATGATGTCTTTTATAACGATGATATGGACAATTTCTCAACTCACGAAAGTAATACTCGTGGCGCAACTAGTGGAAATAAAAACAAGAAACAGAAGAAGCTCAAGGAAAAAGTTAATGAAATTGAGGAGATCAAGGGGATTAAAAGTAAAAGATGTAGCACAAACAATAGAACACAGTAATGCAATAATGAAAAAGAAAGTGAATAGCAAATTATGTCCACTTTCAAGAGAAGAAACTTGGAATTTGATTAAGAATGTGGAATTGAAACAACACGATGGACTCAGATATATTATTTTCTTATGAATAATCCAGACCAACTTCGAACGATTATTGAATGTCCACCCGAAGCACTCAGATCGGTTTTATTATATTAGACAAAGAAATTTTGTGTCATGCTTTATGAATAAATTAATCAAATTGTATTAAATACTTTTATTTTTTCTTTATATATATAATATAGGGGCAAAATAGTAAAATTATTCTATTTTCTTTTCCCTCCTCTGCCTAACCAAACACAAAAATATTATTTTATCTGGTCTTGCCTCCATTCCTTTCCATATGATACGCTATTACAATTTTAATATTCTCTTTCCTCCGTTCACCTCCCTCCCTTCATTAAATTCTCTTCCCTTCCCTCACCTCCCCTCATTTGAACTAAACAGACCCTAAAGACGAAATTTTGTTATAAATATAATATTTTTTTTGTAGTGACAAGTTACCTAATAAACTTTTTTTTTTTTTTTTTTTTTCATTCAAATTTGCAAAGGATGGAGGTTTGGGATCTTACTTTATTATATTCCGCTACATTAATTTATTTCCATATATATTTTGTGAATATTCTAACATTTACCAAATTTATAAGTATATAGTATATGCTTAACTTTTTTTGTTTTTTGCTCATTCCCATTTTAATTTGGTACACAATAAATTCATTGGTTGTGCTTATGAATTCCGATTAGCAGTGTAAACAAATAAATTTAAGTTTAATACAATAAAAGTTTTTCTAACAAAGGAAGAATAATAGATTGGAAGTTTAGGACGACAATTATATCGATATCATATGGTTGCTATATACTATTAATTTCTCCCCTATTATCTCAAGACTCATTCTACAAAGAGAAACTATATCATATCATACGAGAGATCTTTTAAGAAATCAAGAGAATGTAATTAATCTTCTTTCTTATTATAGTATTGTTGTCGCTACTGCGATCTCTTAAGCTTTTCATTTTATCGGTGCAGCAAAGGTAGAGCTAGCGAAAATGAATGCAGTCTAAAAATTCGATTCAAACACGAGATATATATATATATATAAATAAATGTGTTTTGAGTTTTAAAAATAAGTTTGAAATAATTTTGGGTCGGATCAGCACGCTCGGTCGAGAAACCGTACCGGGCCTAAGCCTGTTAAAATCAAAGGGAGCTGCCCAGCTTGGTCTATTAAAAATAAAAAATAAAAGTTTTTAAAAATATATTAATAAGTATATGATAATATAAATATAATAATAGGTGTATAGCTCAATTGGTTTAGCAACTCCTTTTGCATGCAAGAGATTTCAATTCTTATATTTCCATTGTGTGTGTTATTTTTATAATATATTTGAAATATAATATTTTGAATAAAAAAATTATAAACCCTCCGTCCCATAAGTAAATGTCCATTTGTTTTTTCACGTAATTTTAAAAATATTAGTATTATATTGAGATATAGTATGAATAAACTAGAAATAACTCAAATAACCTTATTAGTATGTGTGATACAAAAGTAATGCTATTTGTGTAATATATTGTAATTTGTAAGGGTACTTTTAATGTTAGTAGATAGTACAGTTACTAAAAAAAATTGAAATGAAATGGATACTTTGTTATGGGATGGACTAAAATGGAAAAATGAATATTTTGCTACGGGAATGAGAGAATATGATATTTTAAAGAATAACCAAATATGAATGAAATATTTTCATAGATAATGCAAAACTAAATTATTTGGTTACCTCCTTTTAAAAGTTTCTTTTTAATTTTAATACTTTTCATTCCCTGCATTACACAAATATATATATATATATATATTATTCTATCTTAAAAAATATTGTATTATATCAAAATTTAAATAAATATATATACACAATTCGGAAAAAAAAAAAAAAAATCACAAATCAAACCAACTTACACAATTCAAGGAAACAACAACAACCAAAACATAATAATAATAATAATAATAATAATAATAATTGATGAGCCATTAGGGGAAAAGGTTCGGAAGTAAACCAAAAAGTGGAATACATTGGCTAGTCGTTAAATTTGTGAATAAGGGCTTTGCTCTGTTTGATGATTTTTATTTCCAAATTTTTATTGTTCCAACTTTTATAAACTTTATAAAAATATACTCCCTTCGTCCCATGTTGTCATTTTCCATTTTCGTTCGTCCCAAAACAAGGTTACTATTTCCTAATTTAGTAATTATACTACCTACCTAACGTAATAGATACCTTTCCAACTTACACTATATTACAAAGATATCATTACTTTATATTACATAATACTAATAGGGACATTTTCGTCTTTTTCACTACAACCCATTATAATACTAATATTCAAAAATCTACGTGCAAAAAGTAAACGGCAACCTTGCACCGGGACGGAGGGAGTATTATTATATCCAACAAAATATTATCAAAAACCCAAGAAAAAAGAATACTAGCCTAACGCACCCAAATTATTTACATGTGAAATATGACCTTACATCCTTAACTTCATTATCATTTTGATATAGATTAATTTACACTATTTTCGATATGCAATGTTTTCAATAAAAATGTAATACTTTTTCTAACAAACATCAAATAATCTAATTGTTTCAGAAAAGAAAAAAAATACACCACTCAATTGGAAGGGCATGAGATCACCAGCCCCTGTTGGCCAGCCTTCTTTAATATACTCTGATTGGTCCAATTCAAAGTACAATTTTTATCATTTTCGTCATTTTCATTCAAAAGTTTTTTTTTTTTTTTTATTTTAGCAAAAGTAATCGCATGCTAATATCAAAATATCTTTAACTTTTACCTAAATTACAAACATACCATTACATGTACAATTACTTTGTACATAAAGTCAAAGGCAAAAATATAAAAACCTCTTACACTCTCCCACTAACTAATAATCTCTCCATCATAGAAATCTGTGTTCATTTGACCGGACACGAGCTTTTAATAAAAACTAGTAATAATTGTTAATTTTTCATTTTATAGTAAAAAACAGTACAATAATGAAATAATTTTTTACTTAAAAATGAAATGAAAATATTTTTCGATGACAATCCAAAAGAAAAATGAGTATAGATTTGAATGACGAATGGAGTACATACTTTTATTTCTTAATCTACTACAAAAACCTCAAATAGCCTCTTTGAAATGGGAAGAAAAGAGTATATTGTGTACATATGTGTTATATAAATACATATATATATATATGTATATATATATGATTTATATATCACTTTGTGTAAAAGATATGAAAAAGACGTGGAAGAAGGTCTGACGATCCCATCCCTAATGGAAGCAAGTTGCTTAATTGACCATACGGTTTTGATAGAACGGATATACATATACATATAATATATATATATATATATAATTGAGAAGAAGCAGACTAACCAGTAGCTTAGGTTATATAGCTTCTGTTTGTTTTGATTTTTCTTGTAGATTAGGTTAAGTTAGCATAGCTTTGGTATCTATACACCTCACTCAATTGGATCTGCAACAATAAGTGAAGTCCTTACAAAAACCTATCATCATCATCATCATCAACATCATAATAATTTGTAAGCACTGCATTGCAATTTGCATGCATGCAGCAGTTTCACATGTAGGGGGCCTCCAGAACCTCCTCTGCATGCAATGCAATCACCACCATAGCCCATCTTAGAGAGAGAGAGAGAGAGAGAGAGAGAGGTGAGAGAGAGAGAGCTGCCTAGCTAGCTGTAAGAAACAACCAGCCAAGACTGACATATAATATTATATCTATATATATATATATATGTATATCTGATCGATTATCCATCTACTACTGCATGCTCTACTAAGTTCTGAGAAGTAGCTTTCACATGCACAATCGATAATAATAATAATAATAATAATAATAATAATATATGAAAAGGTATTGAATTGAATAATGATGTCAAAATTGAACTTATCCAAAGATCAAACCTCATCTAAAAGTTTTCGAATTCGGGTTTGGATATTCCAGTTTTTAGAAAATTAAATTGATCCGAATCCGAAACGACAAATTTAAAAAAAAAAAAAAAAAAATTGAGTTGGATCACATCCGATTTTAAGTTGACTTGATAATTCAAAATATATAAATCAGTCAGGTGGGATAACTCGAAACCCGAACTGATTTCATTTCTTTCAAATTATATTATATTAAAAAGATAAAATAAAGAAAAAAGTTTTAAAAATGATAAAAAGTAAACTAAAAAGTAAAATCAATAAAACAAAAACAAATTTTTTTGTGTAGATTATGCAAGATAAAAGTTGATGTATAATCAACATAACCACTAGATTTATATTACAACTTTTTTTTTTATTAATTTCTTTTTGACAAGTTTAAAATCTTCCAATATTTCAGGTCTATTTTGTGTCAAGTTCATTTAAATTACCAGATAATGAGAAACAAAATTAGATTGATCTAAATATGATCAAAAATATTTTGTGTTGTGTTCTAAAGATTTTTTATTGAAAATTAAGTTTGGATTATATTCTTTTTTTTATTTTATTTTGCTACAAATACAATACGATTCAAAACTAAGAATTGAGACTTTTTTTAATATATCTACCGATGGCGGGTGGGAGGTTCCATATTCCTCTACTACTATAAGAAAATATCATTTTTGTAACGACGTATTTTTGTCCATAAATCTATTTTGTCATTGCAAATGACATTAGAGATGAAATTACGAATAAAATTATATTAACTACAATAAACTTTAGGGACAAAATTCCGTTACGAATATACTAATTTTCTTGTAATAGATATGCCTCATAGCTCTATAGATATGCATCTGCAACCTTGATCTTCTCCCTGAAACGAGGAGATTGGATGGGTCGGGTCGGATCATTCAGGGCAACAATTATTGATCCAACTAGCTAGCTAGCTAGCTAGCTAACTACTTAAATTAATTAATTAATTAAATAATTATTTGAAGTAAAGTCAGTGTTCAATCAATCGTTTTCAGACTACTTTTCAGACTCAGAGATTTAACAATAAGGCACAGGCCACTTGCCAGTCCAGTTTTCGTTCCGACAAGTGTTTGCTTCTTGGAAAGACACGTGTAAGTATTTATCGAAAAGGTTACGGTGCTGATTCAAATCAACGCCTGTAAACTACTTCCTCCGTCCAGATATTATCTCCGTGTTGCCGTTTTTGTCCGTCTTATATACCATATTACTTTTTTTTTTTAAAAATCATTACACACTTTAATCTTATTTTAAATTTTAATTTTTTTTTTTTAATTCTAATTAAACTAATTAGTTATTTTAATTTTAATTTATAATTATTTATATTATAGGATAATTATTTTCACTAATACATTCTTAATTATCTACTCATTACACTCCTTCTAAAATAATGTGTCTACAGTGTAGCAGACACGGTATCTGGGACGGAGGGAGTACAAAAATAACATAAGTCTTTATTTTAAAAAATAATATGTATTGTTTATAATAATAACATGTGCTTTTTGTTTATAATTATACGGGTGATGTGCTGAAATGAACTGTTGCATGTGTTGTGTGTCATATGTTGTTAATTTATTTGTTGTATTTATATTATATAAATATAATAACATTACCGTGTGTTGTTTACTAATTATTTATTCATATATTGTGTTTGTATTATATTAATATAAATGATATATTGTCACTAACGTCGTGTACTTATATATGTATGTATCAAATTTTATCTATTCAAATAGTACTCGCCACATAATTCAATTATTATTATTATTATTATTATTATTATTATTATGGATCACAAGAATGAATATAATTAATTTATCATGCATGCCAGTTGCTGTATGGTTTTAATTCATTTAAATGACTCGATCAATCGCCTTCAATAATTGGGTGTTACTACTTTGATATTTATTACACTATAAAAAAAATATTAATTTTGTAACAAGATTTTTTCGTTCTTAAATCAATTTTTTCCGTTACTAATGATATTAGAGACGGAATTAAAAATGGAATTACGTTAGCTACGTGAACTTTAGGAACGAAATTTTGTTACAAATATACTATTTTTTTGTAGTGTTATGTTTCTGATTCTTTTCAAGTATGAATTTATCTTGTTATCATTTAAAGAAAATATAATATACTTCCTCAATTCAAATTTATATCGACTTTATTTTTAAGTTGTCATCAAAAAAAATATTTTAATTTTTTAGTAAAAAAATAAAGTATTTTGAGCAAACTTTTATTGTTATCAACTTTTATTAAAGTTTATGGTCAAATATTTGAATATACATTTGGAGGACAAGAGAGTACTTTATTATACAACTTCTATTTGTATATTGTCGGATGCAGAATGACCGCCTCACCTAAAAATTCGAATTGGACTTAGCCAGGCTCTAATATCATGTCGGATGTTGAATGACCGTCTCACCTAAAAGCTCGAACAGTTAGGGAAACTAAGCTATTATTCATATATCCGCAAAATAATATATGATGAAATGTTTTGTGAAAGAAAAATATGTATTTTTTTTTCGAAAAATACAAAATTCAAATAGTAAAAAACATCATATTTGATGACTAAAGAAACAAACCCTTAGAATTAAAAGGGGGCAATTTAATATAATTATATATAAAATAAAATAATAAAAAATATACCCAAGCCCTTGTATAGATTTGCCACTTGCTACTGTCTCCGTTGTAAAACAAAATAGACTCAAAATTTTGGACTATGGGTTTAAATATTATATATAATATTCTTTTATAAATTCAAATTAATTTCCGTTGATATTATTTCCAACTTTTTCTTTAGATATTATTTATTCCGTCAATTAAATTTATTTGCATTTTTTTTTTTAAATTGTCATATTTTTATAAAATTAATTTAAATTAATTTTTATCTCATATGTCCGTCAAACTTAATTATATTTCTTTTGTAAAACTTCATTTATTATTACAAAAGAAATATAATTAAGTTTGGCAGACGAAATGATGAGTATTTACTTGTATTATCTGAAATTTTATTTATTATAAAATAGTATTTATATTGTATATGTTTTATTGAAGTATAGTATTTAAAATGGTTAAATACATATTTTTAATTTTCTTTACGAAGATATATTTTATTTTTTTAACTATATATATTATATCATAAATTAAATATTAATTAATCAAATTGTTTTTAATTAAAAAGAATACAATAAGACAAATTGGATCGGGTGTATTTTTTTACACAAAAAATCTCAAATTTTTACTATTTAAACTTTACGTTTCTCAAAAAAAATATATTTTTTCTCTCAAATCTCATCCCATTATACATTATTTTATTGAAAAACCTGTATAAATACATATAAATATATTTGTGGATCATACACGATAGAGGGTTTATTTTTGTTGAAGAAATAGATAGAAATAAAGGATTTTGAGTGGATCATATAATATGATACATAACTTATTATATTATATGTTATATAGCTAATTAAATTTATTTATTCTTGTATTTGTTAAGCATTATCTTTTGATTTAATAAATTTTACCAAAAATAAAAATAGGTCAAATTGTTATGGGACAACTAAAAAGGAAAAAATGTGTCAATTAAGATTAGACTGAATGAATATTATTTATCAATTTATTATTAATATATGTATACTGATAATATAAAAAATAATATTTTATATTAAAAAATTAATTTTTTATTAGTAAAAATAAAATATATATATTATATATATATATATATATATTTAACTCATGTGTATATATTATCATTTTTATAAAAAATTATAACACTAAGAAATACTAAACATTCATACATCTAGAGACATCGCACCATAAGCATCAAGATCATTACTATCTATAAATTTAGCATGTATTATTTTGAATGTATTATTTTCTTATATTTTTTTTTATTTTATCTAAAATAATTATTGAATATGATATTATTATAGAAAATTTAATTTTCTTAAAAAAATTGGTTAAATTACATGATAAAAATTTGGAAAAAAAAAATTAAAGACAAGAAAGGTTTAAATATAATTTGAAACATGTTCACATATTATTTATCCTTAAATTAATCTATAAATAAATAAACCCTCTGATTTGATATTTGTAAGAAAATATTATACCTATTTTTTCGTCCCGAAAAATTATGTCAATAATTTTTTTTTTGTCCACTAAATTTATATACATTCTATTTATAATAAAATATTTTATTCATTCATAATTTTATTATTTTACTTTAACAATAATAATAATTTTATCACTATTTTTTTTTTCTATTTACCCTGCTATTTTTTTTCTATTTACCCTACTATATCTTTGTCAAGTCATTAATTATTATTGATTATGATTATTACTATTACTAATATTTAAATTGTAAAGTCGTGATAAAATGAATTATATTATCAAAATAGAATTGACTGCCTACTTGCATGTACTATAAATATAAATATATTATGATTACTTTTTTATTTTATTTTATTTTTTTGTGATTACCATTGTTACATTTACAATCATTATCGCAATTGTAGAGTTATTATAAAATTAATTATATTTAAAAGAATAAGATTCATCTCTACCTATTTGCCCATATGAAAAATATATCAAGATAACATTTCTTTATTTATTTATTGCGATTACTATTAATATTATTGGAATTTAAGAGTCGTGATTAAATGAATTATATTTCAAAATAGAAATGATATTTTCCACATAAAGTTGAAAATTAGAGGTAAGTCTATGCACGCAAGCTCTACTTATTATCTATATATATAATACTATAATAATGCATTGTTTTAATGATTATTTAATACTCAAATATTTAAGTATAGATTTTAGCAAAAGTGGCTAATAAAAATTACTTTTGTGTCTTTTATAGTAAAATAAATAAATAAATAAAATTAATTATATTTTTTTACTAAAAAGATAAATGAAAAAAAAAATTAATGACAACAAAATATATATATATATATATTTGAATGATTGAAAAATATATTATAATTTTAAAATATATATAATTAACAAATATATTGAAAAATATATGATCTTAAATATGTAATAACAAGCGGATAAAAAAGAAAATGAGAAATTTTATGAATGAAAAGAGTAAAATATAAAAAAGCATCGCATCTGGACACATTAGTGCCTCTGGATCGGGTGCTGAAAAAGAATTTTCAGCACTATATTGAATGCTTTAAAATCAATTTATATTAATTTATATTATTTAATTATATTTTAAATATAATTAAGATAGTTAATATTATAGCTAATCAGCACAAGTGCTGAAAAATAGTTTTAGCACATAAATATATTATAATTAGAATATTCATATATTCCATAATAAACATAATTTAGCAAATATATTTAAAAATATACGGTTTTAGATATTATAATTATTCTTCAAGTAGAAGACAATCAGAATTAATTCAATAATTTAATCTTTATATTTTTAAAATAAAAAAAAAAAATCTATATCAAATTATGTATCAAAACCAGAAATATATACATCTTTCATATGCAATTCTTTTGTTTATATTTTTTGGGAAAAATAAAAAAATATATATACATTTTCTATTTTGACATATGAGATCAACATCAATTGAAAATTTTGGCATATACAGAGGCAAATGTCTATGAAACCACTTTACTTGGCTCAAAATCGATATAAATTAATTATTCTAAGACAAATTCAAATTTTCTTAGGAAGAGTGAATTGATTTAGAATGTTTGTAGAACATTTTATTGCCTTTGACTCTATTGCCCTAAAGTGAGATAAAAAAATCAGTATAGTTTTGACTGGATGCAAATTTGGATCGATTTTCTAGTAAGAGAAACAAAGTGTGCTTTCTTTTTACTTGTTTATTTTCATATCTTCTTGTCTTGGAGAAAACATTAGAATTTTTATGGAGCTGTGAACCTGTTTAGACGAAAGTGAAAGAGGATTATCAACCGGAGAAGATGATCAACTCGTAACCGACTTTACTTTGAGTTAAACAGGCTGTCTTCTAAATTTAGTACTGTACTCCCTCCGTCCCAGATACCGTGTCTGTTACGTTACAGTGTAGACACGGTATTTTAGGAGGGGTGTAATTAGTAGATAATTAAGAATGTATTAGTGAAAATAATTATCCTATAATATAAATAATCATAGATTAAGATTAAGATAACTAATTAGTTTAATTAAAATTTTAAAAAAATAAAATTTAAAAATTTAAAATGAGATTAAAGTGTGTAATCATTTTCCAAAAAAGGAAAGTGACATGGTATGTGGGACGCACAGAAACGGCAACGTGGACATGATATCTGGGACGGAGGGAGTATAATAATGTCCAGTTTTCCACATTTGGCTAAACAATGAGAGCAAGAGAAGATTATAGTTTGTTGAGTACGTTGTTTGGTGTCTTTAGTTGTTGTAAATCTGATTATAGATTTTAGTGATTGACTTCTGAATTAGTATCCCCAATGTAAGTTTAAAAACCAAATTGGATTAACAAACATTTTGTGTTTTTAATTTATGTTCTCACTTGTCTCGCTAGCGGTTTGTGTACATTTACATACATATATGTTATAATTACAAGATAATTACGTGTTAAAAGTTATGTTTATCTTCTAAAGTTTCATAATTCTGCTACCAGAAAACTTAAAAAGGTTTATTTTGAAAAACATACTCCAACAATAAAATTTTACGGTATCCCATTCCCACTAGCAAAGTTTATTACACCAACGATACGTTTTTTTATTACAAAAATATATATATATAACGTATGCATATATTCACATAAAATATACTTCCGTACCAATGAAATGTACTTTTTATTAGTAGATTAAGAAAAATAGCATTTATTTGTTAGTTGAAGTGCGTAAGATTATTTTGACATTTTTGCTTTTATAAATATAAAAAAAAATGAGTATTTTTATAAAAGTTATGGTAATTTGTTATTTGTATATAAATTATTTTTACTATAATACGATGTTATACTTGTGAGTAAGACCAATGAAAATTATGAAAATGATACATTAAATATATATACTCTATCTATTTAATAATCAGTCATTCAATACAAAATATTTTTATATTATCAACCTGCATTTATTTACCTAAGATAAAATATACTTTAAAAAAAAAAAAAAAAAAACGCTCATGCTGTTAATTCCATCTATACAGTGCATTTGTGTAAGTTGTGTTTATATTTTGTATTTTATATTTAAATAATATTTGAATTAATATTTTGATATTTAAATAAACACTCATAGTTTAGTGTTAATTTTTTCATTTTACTTTTTGAAAAATTTATTAAATTATTTTTCAATAATTATTCCTAGTTAATAGTCATTGGTAAAATAATAATTATGTCAATTAATATAATTATAATTAGTACCTATATTTAATAAATATTATATTTAATATAATTTTTCTATATAGATAACACATGTGAGTCCATCTTCCAAATTTGTTTTTTTCACTTTTCGATTTGTTAATAATAAATTTATATTATTAATAGTCATAATTAGTGAATTATAATTAATAACACTATAATTAACAAAATTAATAAGTATTTTTAAAAATAAAAATCATATCATTATTATTATTATATAATATATATAATATTTCTTTAATTTTTAAATTTAAATTATTTAGTTTAGTTTAAAAATCCATTTAATTTACATTTAAAAAAAAAACATATCTATGTTATATATATTTGAACAAAAGTTAGATGACTATTGAGTAATTCTTAAATATAAATATTATCTGATTTTTTTTAATATTTTAGATAACAATATTTTTTTTAATTAAACATTTTGTATAAAAATACATATGAAAGGAAAAAATTAATTTGAATTTGATTAAATTATAAATTATAACAACTAAAAGAATGTCAATTATAAAGCTATATTAAACATATTAAATATATTAGTATTATTATCTATATATATAAAGGGCAACATAAATATTTAGAATTTTATAATAATTATATAATAAAATTTATTATTATTTTTTTTTTTCTCCTATTTTCTTTTTTTTTCCCCTTTCTTCATTTGTGACTTACATTTATTTGGATGGATATTTATTATAATAAAATTAAGGATTTTAAATGAATTTTATACTTATTTATTGTTATTATATTTTTGAAAGTTTTCCTTTTGTAGGAGCACAACTTATGATTTAAATATGGAAAAATAATCTCTATCAAATATATAACTTTTATGGAGAGAAAAATATTATTACCAAATACACTAATATTTTGATATATATCTTTTTGATTTTCTATATTACTTGATTGTCGTGGATGTTTTTATTCAATATATTTACTTTTCGGATAAGCATATTGAAGAAGTGAAATTCTAACATTTTTATTGAATTATAATGTTTATTTTGTTTATATGTTAATTCAATATCTATCGATTGTTGGGCAACTCATTGACTTTTTTTTTTTTTTTTTGTTCATCATTGTGTTTTTTATGTTACAATTAAGATAAATATTTTACTTTCGGGATTGCCAAGCGTGAGCATGCTCTTTTTTTTTTTTATGTGTTTTTATAGATTTCAATATGATGTTTATATATATATATATATATATATTTTTCTCGAGATAAATTCTTTGTTTTATAAGTTTTGAATTAAATTTTTTTACGATTATATGATAAAAAAAAGTAAAATCTATTAAATTATAGTATAATAAAAGAGAATTAAATTATGGTATGATAATTGAATATAAATAATTACTATATAAATTTTTATGAATAACTATAATATATGAATATAATTATATATCATAAATTTTACCTACTCAGCATGGGCGCTTTATTTAAAGAAATAAGTGTCCAATCCAACTCCATATTGTATATTTCATCCATTCGATAAATTTATTTTTATTGGGATGATATGCAATTACAAAATAAATATTTTATTGATAAATTGAGAAAAATATAAAAAATAATTAAATATATCTAATTATATTTATAAATTGAGTTAGTGATTAAAAAGATTTAATAATTAAATATTAAACTCTAATCTTTCGCTACAAAAAAAATAATATATTTGTAACGGAATTCCGTCACTAAAGATCACGTAGCTAACGTAATTTCATCATTAATTTCGTCTCTAATATCATTAGTAACGGAAAAAGTGAATTTAGAGACGAAAAAATCTCGTTACAAAAATGATATTTTCTTATAGTGTTTGCAAAAATTAACAATGAAGTAACTATAACAGACTGATCAAAAGAATATATAAATAAAATTGAAGGACAAAAAAAATAAGATATAAAAAATTCACACTAGTTTAATATATTGTATGATATAAAGAGAATTTATTCCAAATCAAATTTTAATAATAAAGCATTGGTCACAATCTAAGCCATTAAAAGGATAAGCCATTGAAAGAAAATTCATGCATTAAATGGAAATTACTTACTATAATAGTAAGGAGTCCAATAAAAATCATAGAGCTAAAGATAGAAAATTGTGTGTAATTGCACAAATTGATTAAAAGTCTTGTATAAATTGAATTTGCTTTTAATGTCAAAAGTTCTAATTGATTTATTTTTATCAAAGAAAAATATATCCCTAGTATAAAAATGTACCAACCAAATTCAATGTAACCATGTATTTAGTTTGTTTATCTTTTAAACGATGAATTATTATTTATAATTTAAAATTACTTTAAATATTGTATTACATAATAACTCGTACATCACGAATTATATCACTTTTTATATAGTTGGTTTTTCTAAATATACATAAAATTCAACTAAATTATCTATGTACTTCAAAATAGTAATCACTTCATCCATTTATATAGTACCATTACAGATAAAGAAATTTTTGAAATTTTAATTGATAATTATTAGCACAGAAATAAAATACAAGGGGACATTAATTTTCATATAATTGAAAATTTTCTTCCAAATCACATTTTTTAATAAACAAATTTTCTAGAATATATTCATTACACATTTTCTAAAATACGACCCACATGTCATATTGGTTATAAATTTTCTAGAATACAACCCACGTGTCATATTTGTTACAATTTTTCTTCCAAATCACATTTTCAATAAACAAATTTTCTAGAATACGACCCATATGTCATATTCGTAACAAATTTTCTAGAAAACAGCTCACATGTCATATTTGTTACAAGTTTTATAGAATACGACCCACGTGTCATATTTGTTACAAATTTTCTTCCAAATCACATTTTCAATAAACAAATTTTCTAGAATACGACCCACATATCATATTCGTTAGATTACTTTATTCCTATTCCAAAATTTGCTAAGTTTGATTATTGCATGCTTTCTTAAAATTTAAATTTTAAATAGGTTCTTTTGGTTTACATGTATTTTTTTTTCCTTAAAAAATATTATAAATTACTAAAATTTCTATATAGAAGGACACAAGAATAAATTATATTCACATAAAAAAAAATTTACAAGATATAGGCATATTCGAATATAAAACAATAGCATAATATCAAGGACAATATTATTTAATTTTATCATTAATAAAGAATATAGTAATTAGTACATTTTGAAATTAAAGTTATAATTAGTTGTGGTTTGAAATTGATCTAAAATGAGACCTTGATTTAAGTTTTTATTCAAATATTATTTTAATATAATATATTTTTAAAAAATAATAATATAATTTTATTAAAAATTATACAAGATGAATAATATTAATTTATATTTGAAATGATAAATAAAAAAACTTTATATTTTCTTAATATTAACACATAATTACGCTCTTTTTTACATACAACTTTTTACTATGCAATCATAATTATTTTTTAATGAAAATATACATCTCTACACCAATTTTAACATAAAAATAAAAAAAAAAAAAAAATTAAACATTAAAAAATAATAATAAAACACCAACACATATCCTTAAAAGTAAAGATATAAAATACAAGGTTATATTAGATACTTAGAGCAACCCGCCTACTAAATATCTTATATATTTTCTTGTATCATTGAATAAATTAATTAATTAATGTAATTTAGAGTTTATTCGTTTATTTTATTCATCATTTTCAATAATAATAAAAAAGAATTATATATTTTTTAATAAAAAATTATTATTTTATTTTATACAATATTTAGAAAGTAATGAAAAAAATTACTAACACTACAGAAATAATACTTCCTTCGTCCCATAACAAAGTATCCATTTTTTCATTTTAGTTCGTCTCATAACAAAGTATTCATTTCCTTTTTTAGTAACTGTACTATATACCTAACATTACAAATACCCTTACAACTTACAATATATTACACAAATGTCATTACTTTTATATCACACGTACTAATAAAGTTATTTTAGTCATTTCTACTTTATTTCTACTATATTCCAATATAATACTAATATTTTTAAAACTATGTGCAAAAAGCAAATAGATACTTCTTTATGGACGAAGAGACTACATAATTCTATAAACTACTTTTATAGATTCAACTGGCAATAAATTTTTTATAAAATCTAAAATAAGTAAAAGTTCAATTGTTGGGGAAAAAAATTTGACATATTGAACCTGGCGTGTTGTAATAACACAAGAACGAACCATACAACAAAATAGAAAAGTATAGACAATATAATTAGGCTTTAAATAAATGGTTCGTGGGTTTGGATTTTTAAATAGTAAAAAGTTAAGTTTGAATAATTGTTTGTTTGATATAAATAAATATCAATGTGATATTTTGAATCTAAAATAAATTTATAGTACAATATAAAAAAGAAAAAATAATTAATTGATTTGATATTTTCTAAGAAAAAAAAGAATCTAAATAATAAAAACATATGGTAAAATCTACAAAAAAACACAATCATAGAGGATGTGCTTCAATTAAAATCCTCTATGCGTAGGTCGATGACCGAATTGAATAAACAAACTGAATATGTGTTGTATTTCTTATTCTCTCGTATTGACACGATCGGTTGTTGCAATAACGGAACATTGTTTTATTCAAATAGCAAAATGTCTAGAGGTGCTTTGAAATTACTTTAGATAGAGGATTTATTTATTTATTTATTTATTTTGTATTTTTAGAAATTTTAAATATAATTAGAAACTTAGATATTTAATACAATTTATTGTGAATAATATAAGTATTTCACATTGTATTACATATTTATAAATAGTAATTTTTTACTCTTTCTATTATTCTTGACTAATTAACTCACTATTGTAGATAGTTAACTAAGTCCATTGATGGGAAATGAAGCAGAATTTAGATAATTTAGTTCTAATTAATAAGCTAATAATTAAATTAATTATACTTAGGCTCGTTGAAACTCTTGGTTTTAAAATATCTGATGGTTTTAATCAATGAGATTTGTAGATTAATGAATTGATAAGTTAATAATTGTATCGAGACTCATGATTTAAGTATTGACGTTAATTTGCTTAAAAGATTTAATTATTTAATTTTAATATTAGTAACAATAATGATCTAACTTAATTTACAAGTTAGATGCAATAAAAATTTTGATAATTAATAAGACAATTTCATTATTTTTTCCCCAAAATTTCTATACCAGAGCTTACTTTTCTCCTAATTTTGAGATTTTTCCTATAATTTCTAGTTTTTTCTTTTTCTAAATTTGTCTTTGTCCTGATTTTGTCTAAAGTCATGTCTGCACATCTGTCTGCGATTCTGCGATCTGTCTATTGTGTTTCTCCAGAGCCATGTTTTTTATTGCAATAAGAGTCTCGTTATTTCCGACTTTGCAGAGAATGCTCTCGTTGTTTTCGGCTCCAGTAGAGAGTCATATCGCTTTCGACTCCAATAGAGAGTCGTGTCATTTTCGACTCCGTTGTGAGTTCTGTTATATTCGACTCTAATTTTGTTGAGAGCATTGTTTCTAGCTTTGACACGGTAGAGCAGCGGTGGCAACGGCAGACAAGCAACTGTTGTTTTTATTTTCGTTTTTTGTGTCTATATTCAACTTTCTTATCAAACTCAAATTGATTTTTGTTATACCGGAGAGATGTTGAGATATTTTAAATATTCAGTCTTAAATTTAGTAGATTTATATTTAGATTTGGTCTTATCCGTAGATTAGATTATTAGAATTGAGTCTATCGAATCTATTTTGTATTGCATATATAGACTCCTTATTTTGATGATTAATAAGACAATTTTATTATTTTTCCCCCGAAATTTCTAACCGTAATTTTCTTTTATCATGCGATGTTGGAAAATAATTAAAAAAAACATGACATGCATACAAATTACTCCCTCCGTCCTAGGTCAATATGTTATATATATATATACACGCAATATGTATATGGTTTTGTAAAAAACAATTTTTTTTATAATACAAATAAATAAAAAATATTTATTTTTTTATAATTATTATAAACTAATTTTATAAAGGAAGTAAAGTTTTAAATGAGCAATAAAAATACTTATTTTGTTGAGAAGTGAGATAGAAATAAAGGAATTTTGAGTGAATTCTATATTATGTATGATGTTATATGTTATATAATTAATTAAGTTGATTTATATTTGTTAACTATGTTTTAATTTAATAAATTTTATCCAAAATAAAAATGTATATATCAATTAAAGTAGGATAGATAAAAAAAATATATATATATATATGTTATAGTGAGACGGACGAAATATTATTTTAAAATATATCTATAAAGAGTATATTATTTTGTTTTATAAAATCTTATACTTGAATTATTATTTTAAAAAATAAAAATAATCTAAATTATACTAGAAAAAATACATCCATAAATTTTAGAGAAAATATAGATAAAATTCAAAACGATAAACACGAGTGAAAATAACACCACAACGAAGAAGTATATATTATTGAGTCGTGGATATATATTAAGAAGCCTATATATATCGATCAAGATACATTCATATGTATATATATATATCGAAACATACATACATAACATAGGCACACACAACGCAAACCTTAATTTAATCTAAAATTGATAATATAGTTTGTGGTAAAAAAAAAAAGCATAACTATAAATTGTATAGAGTAACATAGTATCGTATAGTATAGTATTAAGAGGCCGCGATCTTCTCAAATAGGCCGAGCCTATTGTCCGCGAGCCTTGACTTGTACGCCGTTTTCTTGTACTCAAACCACGTAAACTCCTTGTACAAGCTGTCGTCGTCCCCTTTGATTAATGACGGCAACGGGGCGATCTTTTCGCTAAGAGGTGGTCCTCCGAAGTATATCATCGACACCCTTGATTTCGCCCCGTTGGCCACCACTCTATGTCGAACGCTCTTGAACCTCCCGTTCGTCATCACCTGCAGCCACGTGTCAGCGATAAATAAATAAATAAATAATTATTCTTTAAAGTAAATTTAATTACTACCTCTGTTCTCCTCTAAGGGTTTCATTTACTTTTTGCGTGTTGATATTCGAATATTAATTAATATATCAAAACGTAGTACAAATTAAGAAAAAATTACAAAACTATTTCGATTAATGTCTTATAATACTAATAGAATGACATTTGTACAAAAATTTATATAAATATAAAAATATTTTTAATGTTAAGTACAACGACGCAAAAGGTAAATGAGACCTTTAGAGACGGATGAAGAGAATATTTGTTATTACATTCCAATCCAAGTATAGCATAGTATCTTAAATATATTCGACTTGTAATTTTTGAAAAAAAATAAAGTATGGAAAAAGGTATATTTAATAAAAAAAAAAAAAAAAGGAAGAAAGGAATGTGTATTAGACTTTCTTTTGATTAAATTTAATTTATGACTATATATCTATTATTCTACTTTCCTTTTTTGATGGGTATCACCAACTAGTTTCTGGAAGTTTTGATTGAGACTAGAGACAGCATCGTTGTCAAAGTATCTACTGAGATTATTGTCAAAAACATTAATAAGTGTAAAGTCAAATGTCATCGGAATATCTTTATTTATTTATATTTCCAATTCCTTAAAATAAAATAATAATGTTAATATAATAATATAATTGTAGTAGTATTTAATTAGTTTAAATAATCATGGTTACCTAAATTAGCCCCAGTAGTCAAACCTAGGAAACCTCACATCATCAAGCCAAAAAGTGGTCTGGTCAAGCTGAGTCACACACGTCTCGTTTTATTATTATTATTATTATTATAAATATTTTTTTTTTTATTTTTTTTGGGTTAAAATTAAATTAAATTAGACAAAATTGTCCGTAACTCCTTGAATTTCCTTTTACTTTAAAAATTGCATTGAGTCTCGTTATACTTTAAAAAATGATGCATGAAATCCCTATGTAATTTCAAGATTCAGTATAAATCTCCACTTTACTTGTATGACTTTCAAAAATATCGAATGAAAACCCCATCACACAACGGAGATTTCACTGGGTGAGATTTCATACAATATTTTTTAAAAGTATAAGAGAACATCATGTAATTTTTAAAATATTTTACGGAAAATTTCAAAATGACAGAAGAGTTACGAGCAATTTCACGATTAAATTAAAACAAGGCTACATGCTTGCCTGCAAGGAGTCGCCCACATTGATAAAGAAGGAATTATGATCGGGCGGGATGGAGATCCAACGGTGGTGATCGTTGAGGAAAATCTGGAGGCCACAGGTGTCGTTGGATCTGAGCACCGATATGATCTGAGGGTCGGTGTGCTCCCCGAAGCCGATCAGCTCTTCTCCGCCGTCCGATGATGGCGGGTAATGGTTCAGCCGGAAAACAGAGTCGTTCTGTTCGTCCATTAACAGCTTGCTGAAGGCGTCTCTCTCCTCCACCTTCAGCCCCTCCGCCAACATCTCCAGAATTTCACACGCCATTTTCTTCACTGCTCCAATATACTCATTCACAACACCCCTGTAATCAAAAAAATTGATTGGTTGAAGCATTGATTTTGATTAATTACAGTATTTGTTTGTTTGTTTTTTTAACAGGCTGACCGGAAATGGCGGGCAGCGTCGGCGGGGAAAATGGGGGAGAATTTCCGGTAGTCGTCGGGGGAGGAGTTGGCGTTGAGGAGGAGGTATTCGAGCCAGCCGACGTCGCCGTTGAGGCCGATGGATTTGTGGCCGTAGCCGAAGGGGTCGGGGGGGGTGGGGGAGGCCTGGGACTTGTGGGACTGGGGGTGGGAGAAGAACGCTTTCGCGTGGGATTCCAGGGACTGGATGACGTGGAGGGGGACGCCATGGTTGATCACTTTGAAGAACCCGAGGTCCTCGCAGGCCCGGACCAGGGCGGCTCGCCGCGCCTCGTCCGGGGGCTGGGCGAGGTCCAGCAATGGCGGGATGAATGTCTGTTCAGTGATTGGGTTGCAGGGGCAGGTCTTCGACTGGACCACCATTTTTATAGTTTTAGTTTCTTCCAATTTCGAATTTTCAGTGAGAGAATGGAGCGGTATTTATAGGCAAACAGGTAGAGCGAGAAGAAGAAGAAGATCAGAGGAGAGAGAGAGAGAGAGAGAGGAATTGGAGAGGAGGGAGACAAGTAGATTTTCTCAACTGAAAAGTCAATAGTTGATTGAGGGATTCGGGGTCCCGGGACCACGGCTCCTAATACTTAGCTAGCTAGCTGTCTCACTGTCTTCTTTTCGTAGAGGGTAAGATAGCGTTCAGCTTTTGCCCATTTTAATTTTAATTTTAATTTTTAAAAAATTTAATTTTAATGGTTTTGTTTTTAAGATATTTTTTAAAAATAGGGAAGGAATCATCGGTTATGTTTGGATTGGATGTGGCCTTCTATTGCTCTTATATTATTTATCATCTTTATCTATGTAATACTAACATTTATTTATTTTTTTATTCCAAATATTATACTTATCTTTTTATTTACTAATATTGTAATATGAAATTATTCTCATGCACATTTAAATAGATTAAAAACATTTAATATATCTATTTTACATTTTTTAAACACTATTTTATCTTAATTATAAAATACTTTTTTCTTATAAAATATTATACTCAAATTATTATTTTTTAAAAAAAAACATCAATTAAACATAGTTGTTTGGTTTATTATTATTATTTAAAAAGAAAAAGATATCAAATCATATATTTAAATAATTTTGTATGTTTCTTTATTGGATAATCATGTATAGGGAAGTCAAATTCCCTTTTATGCTGATATTAAATATTTTATTTAATTTTTTTTATTCTAATTCTACAATATATTATTTTAAAGTGGATATTTAGTTTTTTTTTAAATGAGTTTTGAAGTTTTTTTTTTTTTTTTTTATAAAAAAATATCTTGTATTATTTATTATTAGTTTTTGGAATTGCAATACAAAGATAATATTGGAAGAACATAGAATAGTTTTGAAAGTAGATTATTATAAATCTTTTGTATAAGAATATATAGCTAAACAATGGATAAACTTTATGAAATCACAAAATACGAAGGTGATATTTTTGGAAAATTGAGATTTTTTAACTTAATCCAGTAACAATAATATAATTATAGTAAAATATAAGTCTACTAATTAAAATTATTCGTAAGCAAATGTATATATACATCGAACTTAAATATAAAAAAATGGCATTAGAATCCATTGTACCCAAGTCTTTACTTTGCACATATTCATTTTTTTTTTGCCTTTTTTATTTTTGAAAGTTTTGAAAAAAAAATTAAAAATAATAATTTTTTGAATAAAAATAGATATTTTCTGTGATTTAAATAGATATGGAATGCATGTTTTATATAGAAAATAAAGTTCCATTTAGATAGAGATTTTGAAATTATAAAAGCATTTAAAAATGATAAAAATATATATATATTTGAGGTTGAAAAAAATAAATAAATTCATGTAATTTTTTTTTGAAAAAATAATTATCAATGAATATTGTCAAAGTTTTTAAAAATATATATCCATGCAAACAAAGTCTTATGTTTTTATGCAATGTTTAAAAATAAATAAATATTTGATTTGATAGTTTGAAAAATATATTATTAGTAAATAGCATCAAAAGTAAGTACATAAATGGATCCATATAATTTAGGGTTTGTTAGGTGTTGATTTGAGTTTTTTATTTAAATAATATTTTAATTTAATATTTTGTGAGATAAAATAATATCTTTTTACCGATGATGGTATATACTAAATAGTATTGATATATATTTGATTTTAAAATACAAACCAAACCGATCATGAGCTTTCTAAATCGTGGCGATGTCAATTGAACTCAATACTCCTCGAATCCAACCACCCCTTGGGAGATTATAAGACAACTTCGAAGCCCGTCTCAATCTAAATTAGTACAACATTTTTTGTCAACATTAAGGATAGTCGCTCTCGGTGTTCCCAAGGTGCTTGTTGATTATTACATTAGTATATAATACAACTTAAATAAAATTTTCAAGATTGTCTGAAAATAGTCAAAACAAATCTCATTGATAATATCATCGCTAAAAAAAAAATAGTATAATCGATAAATCCGTTACAAATTCAAAAAAATGAGATTTGATAACGGCACGTAAACCATCCCTTAGTAGTTGTGTCACAATACGATAATGCTAGTTAACAAATGCCGCACCAAATAATTGGCAAGATAGAATAGTCGATAATAAATATTTTGCAAGGGGTACAATACAAAATTGTTTGAAAGAAATCTATATATGACATTATATCATAATTTATTAAATTAAATTAAAAAAAATTATACACAAATATTTTTTTTACCTAAAAATAAGTAAAATAAAGTGAAGTAATTGTTACAATAATATTTAAGAACAATTCTATTTTATTATTACTATTTTATTTCAAAATAAAATCAATATTATTGTTTTCAATAAATTTAACAATTTTCTCTTACAAAATATTACATATAAATATTACATTTAAACGAAAACTCAAATTAACATTCTAGTTCAAATCAATTTTCAACCCATTTTTTAAATAGCTTTCATTTTTATTAAATAATATTTCAATCGTCAAATAGAATAAATATTATTATTTAAACACAACTTTCTCTATACTTAGTTAAGATCAAGAATTTGTAGGTACTATTTATTTGTACAATACATATATTTAGAAAAAATATTAATTACATCAATTATTACATTGAAGAAATTAACTTTGCTTATTGAAAACCAAATAAATTAATTTTAGTGCCATATAAAATAATTATCGAAATTAATTTTAATTCAAAAGTTTTTAATCAATTTGATTATGTTGTTAGGAAACTAACGTTAATAGCGGATGTGGATGTAATAAAATTTGAGATGTCATCTTACATATACAAAATATAGTTGTGTTTAGTTCAACACGGTCGTGTTAATGCTACTTGATAAATAACATTTATATTTAAATAATTATATATTATTTTCTTTCCAACTCAATGTATGTTTTTGTTTGTTTGATTTTTTTTTTTTTTTTGTTGTTAAAGTTAATATTTATCAGTTAGTATAAGTATGTAAGATGATTTTTATGTTTTTGCTATTACAAATAGAAAGAAAATAGATAATTTTATAAAAGTTAAAAATATTTTGGCATTACTTTAACTATAATAAGAAATAAATACTTTTGGGTGGTAGACAACAATAATAAAAAGAATATTTTTAATTGAGATGAAAAAAATAATATTTTTATTAATAATTTTGTGGTCATTGGAAATATTGATAATCGATTATGTGCTTAGTATTTATTATTCTTACGCGTGTTTTTAAATAATAGAGTAAAATGACTCATACTAAGTAAACATCAAAGTTCTTAACGACTTAGAAGAAATTGAACAACCTTCAATTATGTTTTCTATTTCTCTTTATTTTATATTATTTTTTGTAATTAGATGACTATAATTGTAATCGTGATTTATATATATATACACATAACATGTTATTTATTTATTTTTTATATATATAGGAAACTCTTACTAAGTCATTGTAACACTCCGGTCTACAAGCCATGCAGCTCGGATGTGTTGGAATCATAGATTGGTCTTACAAGTCAACACAAACCCTTTAGTGCAATTTATCCTTCTCATGCAGATTCCGGAAGACTTCCTAAGGAGTCACCGATTTTGAAATTACTCTAGAGCAGGTACGCTTAACTATAGAGTTCCTTCAAGTGGGTTTACGAAAAATAATATGTACATTATTAACATAAGTAATCTAATCGACTTATTTAAACCCTACACATCTCTCTATTCAACCTTGGAGGTATCACATCCACCCCGACTCATCTCTATTCAATTTTTGGGGTATCATATCATCCTTGATTTAAGAATGTAACGTCCACGTTGCACCCCAAGGATCCGTTAACTGCTAAGCCCTTCAATAGTTAAGTCAACGATTATGGGCTATCGTAGGTCTGCTCTTATACCAATTGTAACACTCGCCTGCATGCCACACAGACCGGGTGTGTTGGGATTGTAGTCTGGTCCTACAAGTCAATACAAGTTCTTCCAACATGTTTTGTTCTCACTTACGTGCACTCTGTGAGATTTTTCACGTGGTCAACCATCCTGAAATTACCCTAGAGCAAGTACATATAATTATAGAGTTCCTTCAAATAAACTTTTCGAAAATAAATATGCATATTATTAACATGAATAGTCTAATCAATCTATTTAAATCCTACACATGTTTATTCAAATTCGGTGGTATCACATCCACCCCGATTCATCACTATTCAACTCTCGAGGTATCATAGTTATCTCAAAGTACCCAAAGTAATTTGGCTTTTAAAAAAAAAAAAAACTTGTGGATACATACGGAAAATTTAATAAAAACAAATAAAAAAAATGCAAGTGTCAAATCTTGATTCACGTGGAAAGGTAACTTGTTTAATGCTACAGTGATCTTTCTTCTATTCTATATAGTGTTATCTCCCACTACCCCTGATAACATCCTTAAACGAGCTTCGCTCTACACAGAAAAAGATGCAAGAAACACAAAAAAATGTTTGGTGAAATAATTTTTTAATAACTTAATTATTTTTAGCTTAATTATCATATTTTTATTTAAGTAAGTAGATTATCATTATTATTGTGTATTGCAGTTGAAAAATTATGTGTGATATTATCGCAATTCGTTGTGCATGCCCATAACCCACACTTACAATTTAGTGATGACATTTCTAATACTGCAGAGCCTTTTTTTTCAATTAATTATCTAAGTGTTTGGTATCAGAACCCTAAATTTTGTTTGAGTGGGAGTTAAAATGAACAATTGTCCTACTATCAAGGTATTCGATGAGATCAATTTCCAATTCCGGAAGATGCAGAGGCAAGATCACCTGTATGGTAAAGACTTGGAGGAATTACTAAACGAGAAACCCGAAGATATGGATAAAGTTGAAAACAAGAAAATTGACAGGAAGACGATAAATGCAATTCGATTAACCCTTTTGGAGAACGTCATGTTTAACATAGTTAAGGCGAAATTGACACAATAAATTATGAGAATCATGTCGGATACGTACGAACAACCATGTACCCGCAAACAAAATTTATCTAATGAGAAAATTATTCAACCTGAAGATAATGGAAGGTACTCTTGTTGCTATGTATCTGTACGAATTTAACCTTATGTATTCTCTCTGTTACATCTCTTAAAAATTTTCATTCATTATTTTCTAGTTTTGTGATGGGATGAAATCATCATATACTGATTTGACTTGGTAAATATACATATATAAAAAGACTAACATATATTTGATAGAACCTAATAATACAATATAAAATATATATTTTGGCACGTGTCTCTATATAGTTTAGCATTATATTGAAATATGTATTATCCATTCTTATTATATATACTAACTGAATCAAATCAATACTGTAAACAACTGACGACTGACGACTTAGGAACAACAAATTTTAAATGCATGTAAATTAACAAACAATAATTGTGTAGGGTGCTTTTTAAATAATTCTAAGCTGCCAATTAATTTAATAACAATTGACCATTTGTCCATAAAAGAAGGAATATATATAATACTTTCTAATTTTTTATTTTATTTTTATGACTTCTAATGATATTTAATAATTCATATATACTGATTTTCTAACTACCTGCAGTCCGTTGACCTATATATATATATATTGTTAGATTGAAAAGAAATATTGTATGAACACTAGATACATATTTAAATATATTATTTCAATGAACAATAATATCGAAACAAGTCTACATTAATTATATTGATATCATTGAAAATATTTTAATTCTGTATTATTCCATATTATATTAATATTTAACCAAATTCAAATTTTGTTGAAATTAGTATTCTTTCTGTTCCCTATCTTTTGCATGTTTTATTTTTTTATACGATTTTTTTAAATAGTATCAATTTGATAGTTTTTATTATCATTTTGTTTTTAGTTTTTGCATAAAATAATTTTATAAAATGTAGACATAACAAAAATAAAATTTTACTTAACACAAAAAGAACACACCCACTAAATTAAATAAAAAATATATATATATATATCCTGAATGATTATCCAGATTCGAAATTATTGAGACCCACCCTCGATAAAAATAAGGTTCAATATAATTATGGTTGCTCTGATAATTATCTTTCTTTCTTTAATGGGATTAATTAGATGAGTCAGCATCATTAATTAACTCAACTGTACAAACCCATCCCTCATTATACATTAATTAGCCTTATCCAAAAACTCAATTAATTACATGAGGTAAAATGTTTTTTAACCTCAAGCAGTATCCACGGTTGAATCAGGGGACGACACGTCATCATCCTACCAAAAAGCCAAATTTAAATATATATATATATATATATAAGTTTTGATTTGACTCAATTGATACAAGTTTATAAAATAAAATAACAAATATTCAAAGACGCATGTTAATATATACTACCTATCTCCTGTATCTATATATCCATTTGTTTTTTTATACGAAATTTTAAAAATATTAGTATTATATTTGAATAAAGCAGAAATAAAGGTAAAAAGACTAAATTAACCCTATTAGTATTGTATTATATAAAGGTAATAACATTTATGTAATATATTGTAGATTGGAAGGGTATTTATAATATTAGATAGACAGTACAATTACTAAAAAAAAAAAAATGGATACTTTGTTATGAGACGGACTAAAATAAAAAAATGGATAGATTATTAAGGGACGGGGGAGTATATTATACTTATTATACTACCTCCTTCCGGCTCTAAGAATCTCATTTACTTTTTGCATATTGATTTCTTTGAATATTAATTATTATATCAAACGTAGTATAAATTAATAAAAAACTACAAAAATATTTTCATTAGTGTCTTATAATACTAATAGAAGGATATTAGTACACAAAATTATATAAATATAAGAATATTTTTAATGTTAACTATAATAACGTAAAATTTAAATGTTATCCTTAGAGGCGGACGGAGAATATTTATATAGTACAATATATTGTGATTTTAGCATAATAAATTAAATAAGTAAATAAATAAATATATGTAATGTAAGTTTCCATGTTAATCTTGAGGTCGAGGGACAGGTGTCTCTTATTTAATTACATATGTACACATTTGTTTAATTTAATGTAATAAAAATAAATTCCAATATTAATTTATTAATTAATTTTGTTCGTGTTGTGTCTCACTCATTCATGTTCATATAATATAAGCATTATTACTATTAGAAAAAGGATGATAACAAAACCACATATTGTGCAGACAGATTTCGAATTTAAATCTTTTTGTGTTACCTAAAATTCTTGTCATATTATTACAAATAAATCTAATTCATATATATATATATATATATATATATCTGTTGAGATTATTGCACGTTGGTTCATGTTCAATGGATTTGCCATTCTGATTAGTGACATTTTCTGTTAATAAAATCTTGATTTGTTTGGCAACACATTAATTAATATTTCATTCAATTCGATTAGTTATTGATGTTCTTTATGTCTCGAATCCATTGGATTTAGAGTTTGGAGCCATTTGCATTTGTCGCGGACTTTTTGCGAGCGGATGAGTTTAATTGTTCGTAGCGTTAATTATTAATCCAATCAAAATATCTAACGAGTGGTCGCATTTTAAATTGAGTTCAGTTGAATTTTAATTGATGAGATACTCTGAGCGATAGCTACTTTCTGCGGCGAGTTGTGCCCGCAATTTTGCATCTTTCGCTCTCCATTCTCTAACCATTCGAAGGGTCCACCTCTATCACCTATGGTGTCTATCTAACAAATTTAATTTGAGGAGGTTACGATGCATTTTTTTTTTCTATTTGAGGTATGTAGGAGTAATGTCAATTATGAAAAATATTTAAGAGTTAACGATTATTTGCCACTAAAATGTTGATGCCCATCTTCTATGGGGGCGGCTATAGTGTTGAATTTATAATTCAGCATTGTGCTAAAAAAACAAAGTGTGTGTTTGTTGTATGGCAGCACACAGTATTATTACATACAATACATTGTATACGTTAATATAATACAAATGCAGCACATAAACTAACAACGCATGTTATAGTCTAATACAACATCCATAAAAATTTGTTTAGCAAACAACAAATGCTTTTATTACACACATCTTGTGTTGTGTGTAATAAAAATATACGTTTTTTTATATATGTATTATGAGTGTTGATTTGAAAAATTAGCAAACAACACATGCTTTTATTACACACATCTTGTGTTGTGTGTAATAAAAATATATGTTTTTTATATATGTATTATGAATATTGATTTGAAAAATTAGCGCAACGCTGATATCAGCACCGCAATCATTCACATCTTCTATATTATTAGGATGTCTATGTTTCAAGATCATCTATTATGACAAAGTTGTATGTAATTCAAGATTTCAAAAGATTTTTAAATCAATTACAATATTAATCTAGGTAAAATATTCGACATATTTGTAAATTGTAGTAGGGAAATAACCAATTCACTTTTCAAGTTTCGATTTGATTGGTTATTATGTTTCATAATTAAATGGGGAAGCTAGGAATTTTTTTTTTACTTCTCAAAACTTTCAGAAAATTCGAATGTATTTGAAAAAATAAAAATAATATAAAAAAATCTCATAAAAACATTCATAAAAAGTGCAATCAATCTTTATTATTATTATTATTATTATTATTATTATTATTATTATTATTATTATTTAAATCAAAAGAGGTTGTTATTCGAAAATTTAAAGATTAAACACCCTTATAGATATCTTAATTTTATTATTTTTAAATTTATTATTATTATTTTGGTTAGGTTGAATTGTTTATTGAATATTTGTGGCTAATACACATACACACATCTTCATGAATATTTCAATATTAGATATATATATATATATATATAATTTCAATTTCAATTTCAATTATCACACAATTTTCTCGTGAGGTTGATCTCGTAGTACCAAATAAATATGTAACCATATAATCCAAATTTGAATAATAGTACATTCATTTTTAATAATTTTGTATATGTTATGTGCCAACTCTCATTTAATTGCTAACTCATAGTCCTAAAATAAACGCTAATTTAATTTAGTGGGAAAAACATCCATCATCAAACTAATTGCATAAGTAAGCTGAGCATATTCATTTGTTCTCAAACTAACACCAACTATTGTTACTATTTTAATTTTGAAAATTTAAATATGTGACATTTGATCCAAAATATATTTAAATTTTAGTTTCATTCAAATTTTGAACAAACTTTGAGGATCATAAATGTTCATAAGCAACTTTATTTCTAAATTATGAGAATTTTGATTTTTAATAAATTACTCATCCAAAACTTTTAATTTCAACAAATTGGATCCTATTGCTAAAGTCTTATTCTACCACTATGTTTTATTCGCTTACAAAAAGTTAATAATTCATTATAAAATATTATTATTTTTTTATATTATCGATACGATTTTTTGTATCTAACATAAAAATATATTCATCTAACAAAACAAAATGAACACACTCACATATTTACATACATTTAAACTTCCTCATTTTTATAAAATTAATATTACTATTTTATTGGTTAGAAGAAATACGTAAGATTATTGTTAATATTTTTTTTCCTAGTAAGTACAAATGAAATGAATATGTTTCTCAAAATTAAAAGTATTTGATATTTTTATATAAAATATTTTTACTATAATATAAAATATATTTTTTTTAGTGAGACCGACGAAAATTGTAAAAATAATACATTGAGTTAGGACGGAGGAAGTGTATGTAATTATGCATAGATATTTGTCTTATATAAAATTTTATCTCTATAAAAAATATTATTATTTATATGCTTTAGGAAGAGTTAGATTTAAATCCCTATTAAATATAATTAATTGAGTTTCAATCCCCAATAATTAAAAAAACTTAGTCTGTAATCTTTAATTTGATTATTTGTTTGTTTATAGATCCAGTGTCGATCAAGTCAGTATCATGCTGATTTGATCAAATTAGCACACTAAATTAAAGCATGTCATCACAAGACAGGTAACATATACCGTGTTATATAAAAGCATGTCTTATTTGAGTTATATATTGTATTATATTTTATAATTTACTTATTGCGCTAAAATCACAATAATTGTATATCAAAATGATCTTTTTCACATCTATCGTAGTATTTTATATACATTGTTGTTAAATTGTATAATCTAAATATACTAATAGATACTTGTACAGGTATTGTGTAAGCTTGTACATTATATATGTTTCATTTGTTATATGTTATTTTATTTTTTTATAGACTAATTAATGAGTACTGATTATTGATTTTTCGGTTTGTTATTTCATATTTCCAAAATGAAGTTAATAAATTGATGTCAAAGACATCTGATAAATATCTGAAAGTTCTACAGGTAATAGCATTCGGTTATTTTATTAATTGCACCAAGATGTAACTTCTATTACATCGACTATTAGCACTGATCAACATTTTTTTAATCTCAATTTACCCTCTTTACACTTGGCACAAATATAGAATGTTTTTTTTTTTTTTTTTTTCCAAAGACTTTTTGTAACCAAAAGGTTATTTATGTACTATATGTACAGTTCCCTGATACAAAAAATGTTGAATAGACATTCATCCATATATGCACAATTCAAATTTTATGTATATAGGCTTGTCTTGAACATTATGCGAATTACATGCATGACAAAATTGTTAGAGAGTGAGCATGTTATGGTAATTTCAATGTCAACGAGATTTTCAATCATTCAATGATACCTTATTGTGGTAATATCACATAGTCATCTATTATTTATTTACCAATTTTCAATGTGATAGTCGTTCACACTCACATTTTATTGAGCATAAGTATATCTCTACAAAAGCTATTGCCAACACAATTGTTGGATGATGTCGGAAACGTAAGAATCATGCAAGTGATGGAATAAATACTTGTAAAGCTCGCTATGAATTATCTCTGTCATGTGAATCTAGTAGGAAACAAACACCATAGAATAACCACATCAAATGAAGTAATGCAATCAATTAACAAGAACATGACCAATTTGTACGTAAGAAATCTACTCGGTGTGAGGAGTAAAAACCATGGGACCGAAGTCCAAAAAATCTCCACTATAATAAAAAAGGTACAAATTGTCTAACACAAAAATCGACCCAATTTTCAACTCAAAAAATATGAAATCAATCTTGTCAACAAAATATGAGTGGAAAGGAAAACTCATCAACAGTACCCTTTCATTCAGACTGAAACCCTCAATGATCCAAATGTCTGATCATGATCTTCACCGTTCGCAATTTACTCCAAGACGTCCTAACAACATACTCAAATTCCAACCTGATCCAACGGTTTCCGATTTGATATCAACACCAAAGCTGGTCCCACAAAGTTCAAGGGAAATAAAGTCCTATGTTCGTGTCTATATCACAACTTGTGGTGTTCCAATTCTAATATCCACCGTTCAGAATGTAGGAATATAAGTAGTGAACCTTCGGTATAAATTTGGGGGACGATCTAGCGGTTGAATATTAGTAGATCGCCATTTTACGGAGACTGCACACAAAATTAGCAAGGTGGCGGCTGCATATTTCTTACACACTCTCACCTCCTTATCCACTCAATTTCAAAATTATACTAAGGTTAATTCTCTATATATGAAGTTACCAAAATGCCCTCTACATTAAGAAAAAATAAATCAACAAGAAGTTATGACAGTCAACATGTTGTGCACTAATATACTCATAATCGGTACATTTACCTCCACAAATATTGTATATATGTCTAACATATTTGTTCATACTTTTACTAATAACAGAAAGACCTCTATTAATATAGTAGATACTCCAGAATTTGTTCTATATACCTACAAAAGTATACAAATGTTCATATTTAATATACATATATACCTATGGACCATCAAAGTTGTTTGTGTAATATAAGTTCAATTCGACAGTGCAAGATGAGTTAGGTAGTATTTGGTCTATTTGTGAGTATCGAATTGACATGTTTGGATTGGAAAAATATATATATATGTATTGACCGGACTATTATTGTAGTAATATGTCAAGTTTTATATTGTATATCTTTAAACCTAAGTCAAAACCTTAAACCCTAAGTTGAAACCTTAAATGCTAAAGCCTAATTATATATATATATATATATATTCAATACAATGATCAAATTATTTTAATTAAATTTAATCTCATAAAAAAATGTCTTTGACGCAAGTAAATGAGATATTGTTTAGTTTTTTGTTCAATTAAATATAACTTACGATGTTGTGTCAATGTCATAGATTTTTAATATCGCCATTTAACAATGATCGATTCAATTATTATACTAATCCATGCTCAAGTTTAGTATTCATATTTTCCAATAGAATCAAATAATTAGTTGTATATTATACGTGCATTACAATTAGACTATATAGATTTTGTAGTTATCAATTCAATAATACATCTTGAATATTGTTTTAGCAATATTATAGACCCTACATCCTAACCTAAAACCCAATATGTATTATGTATATTAAAAAATTGTATTATTTACATAAATATCTCTATAAACCATAAAACCTTAAAACTCTAAAATTTTTAATCAAAATCCGAAATAAAAATATGTGATACTTATAATTATATATTCATTATATGCAATGACGGTTTTATTTAAATTAAAATTCCTATAAAAGTATGATTGACATGATCAATGGTACTGTCATTCACTGTGATAATAAGATTAACAAAAAAAAAAAATCAATATAATTTTAAAACAAGATATTAGAAAAAAAAAATTATTATACTCTTTCCGTCCCAAAAGAGTTGTCTTGTTTTTCCATTTTCGTCCATCCCAAAACAATTGTCCTGTTTCCTTATTTAGTAATCGTGGTCCCTACTTTATAACAAATTTTCCAAACTACCCCTATATTACTCTAACGTACTTTTTAAAATCCTTCAAAAAGTAAGGACATTTTAGTCTTTTACATTCTATTTTATACCCATTTTTAATTAAATACTATTATTTCTTAATTCCCGTGTCAATTCCCAACAAGACGCTTCTTGTGGGACGAAGGGAGTATTTTATAACAGTGTAATAAAAATAATATTAATTAAATTTGCACCTTTAGGATGTTGTGGCAATATCGTTGATGGTTCATTTCCCAATTCACCAATAATAGATTAGGCGGTTTAGTCTTCACATTTACTTAGTTATAAATATATCCCACTGATAATAGTTGATATTGCATTGGTGGAGTGACACCGTAAATATAAAAAATCATACAAGTGTTAGGGATACAACCCGATGTGCACTTATGTGCTCGTACATGGCAAACATATACCTCTGCATTGAATACGTACTTCGTATGTGATTGTATTTATCCTCTTTAATACCTCATAAATCAATGTTACCATATTATGTACCATAAAAAATGATATCATATACCTATCGAAGATAATACATGCTCATGTTAATTATCCATATACTTCAGTGGAATAAAAGATATGTTTGTATAATATATGTGCAATTCAACGAGACTAGAAAATTGTATACTCATTCGTTCAATGTACTACAGATCTTGCAAAAATAGTATATTACGAAAAAGATTCTCAAGTATAACAGTTTTACAAAAATAATACTACTCCAGTCCACCTATGTAGTGCCTATATTGAAGCCTCTTTACACATACGATAGTTTCCCTTATCACCCACAGCTTCTATATTTCTTCGACTCTTTATTTATTACATATGGAACTTTCATTTCGTTCTCCGTCTAGGTTGAGCAGATGCAAGTGAAAGATTGATCTACGGGTGCCCATCCATATCATGCGATAGATATGGTAATTGAGCTTCTATGTTAAATGAAAAATATTGAACAAAATGATTTAAGCACTTTAGTACCTAAATAAATTGGTAATTGTATAAGTTAATTGTTTGCATATATATGGCATTAAAAAAAAAATCATAAGAAAAGCTACATTCATTCTGATGCTTCAATATTTTAGATCTTCATATCGGATTGGATTCCTAAATATTGATGAAAATTGCTCCATCCAAGATGGAAAAATTGGTAATATGGTACAAATGATGGATGCACAATTATATGATATTGAAAGAGATTTAGACCTAAAATGTTTTTCATATATTTGCATAAATAGATCCAGATTAACAACAAAATGGATCAATACCAAATCTTGTATTACAAAAACATTAGTCCTTTAGATTAAATCTCTTAAATATAATCAATTTATAAATTAAATTTTAGGGACAGAATTTCTTTGTCATTTTCACGCAAATAAATAAATAAATAAACGATCGATTTAGGGAAGGAGATTGCAATCGAGTTAGCAAAGAATTGGTAGGAAGTGAAGATCGATTGAAATTGAAGAGAGACTTGCACCGTAACAATTTAGTGTGAGGACTTATTTCAAATTTATTTGTGAAATTGAAGATTTAACTCCAATTGTTATTATAATTGAAATGTAACTTTAAAAATACTTAAATACTCCATTCGTCCCACTTCTCATGTTCATCTTTTCATTTTCGTCCGTCCCACTTATTTTTCCACTTTCCTTTTTTGGAATAAAAATATAAACTTTAATCTTATTTTAAAAATTTTAATTTATAATTTTTAAATTTTAATTATACTTATCAGTTATCTTAATCTTAATCTATAATTATTATTATATGATAATTATTTTTACTAATATATTTTTAATTATTTACTAATCATACTCCTCCTAAATTTCCGTGTCTACAGTAAATCGGACAAAATATCTAGAATAGAGAGAGTATATTTTTTTAATTTATTTTAATAATATATTACGTCGTAAATAAGTATCAATTAAATAAATTTATTTCAATTAAACTTTCAACAATTAACCAAACATGCCCCAAATGATTATGAGGATAGTCACTCTTTAACATTTTTACAGTTGACATGTTAGGTGATTTCATTGTATAATAACAGTACCTTAGAGTGGGTTTAACTTGTAAAATAAAATTATAAAATATAATGTTATTATTTTAAGAAATTATATAAATAAATGATAAAAATATATATATTTATTTACTTTAATGGATTATTGTATATAATTTTGGTTAAAATATTTTTAATTTTTATACGATAATTAATACTAATTGTGTGATTTTTTTATACCCAAAACCTCAAATTTCTATTATTTGAATTTGGTATTTTTTAAAAAAATAATAATAATAATTTTCTCACAAAATATCTCATTAAATATTATATATATTTTAAAAAAGAATTAACATAAATACTACTTTAATATAATTTTAATCTCATACACAAGGAGAATATTACTAATCCTTAATTATGTTATTATTATGTTGTGATGTACTTAGGGCCGTCCCTGGGCCCGGGCGAAAGGGGCGCCCTCCCATGGCCCAATCTAAATTGGAGTTCATTATTTATTTATGTTATATATAAATTATGTATATATACGAATTATTTGACATTAATGTATTAATACAAGAACGTGACTTGGTGGTTAAGTTCAAAAAAATATATTATTTATACATATTTAGGCCCCTAATTTTTGTTTTAAGATTGTTAATATTAATACTATTATTGATATTTTATCTAAAAATTCTAAAAAAAAAAATTATTTTATTTAATAATTTATATTCTATTATAGGCAAAAAAAAATCGGAGTAGATCATTTATATATATTTAGAGGTCTTTTATTTTTGTTTTAATTATTTTTTTGCACTAAAAAGATAATAACTATTATAATTATTATTATTATTAGGCAACATTATCGATATCTCCTTTATGATTTCGAAATTCAGTGTAAATCTTTTATATACTTTAAAAATGATATCAACCCCCTTATACTTTTAAAAAACGTTTCATGAAACTCATTTTTATATTTTTTTGGTGATGAGAAGATGATTTTTCATCTATATTTTTTTGCATAACGGAGGTTTCATATAGTGTTTGTTAAAATATAAAGGAGCGTTACGCAATTTTTAAAGTATATAAAAATTTTATGCTAAGTTTCGAAATTAAATTTATGCTAGAAAAAATATTTTTTTAATTTATATTTTATTATAGGTAAAAAAATATTATATATATATATTTAAGGACCCCTGATTTCCGAACCCTTCGAAAGTTAGGAACAACCTGGATGTACTTTATCTTAAACAGTAATAATACATAATAGGCATGTAATTAAATTAAATAAAAATAATATTATTAATCCTAATCATATACACTTTGTAGCTACAAATATACCTTTGTGAAAATATCCCTTAAGGGGTGCTTATTTGGATTGATTAAACATTTTTTACAAGTTTATTTTGTATTCATAATGTTTTATTATTATTATTTTCTAATAACATGGGAACCGCCTTGAACACGTGTAATATATAAGTTAATAAATCAAATAAAGAAAATATTCCAATAATACTAATAAATCAACCAAAGGAAAAGGTCAACAAGTTATTGAAAATATGGAAATTGTTACGGTATTGATTTTTTAAATTAGCACGTGTAATATATATAAAGAATATATGTCTTTATTACACATAATAGGTGTTGTGTGTAATAAAGGCATGCATTATTTGTTTATAATTACAAATGTGTTGTATAAAAATATATTGTGTCTTAAAATTAAATGTGTTGTATAAAAATATATTGTGTCTTAAAATTAAATGTTGTATGTTGTATGAGACTATATCATATGTTGTTAGTTTATGTGTTACACAGTGTGTTGTCGGCACGGTGCTGATATCTTAACTGCAGCTTTGAAAATATCAAATCCTTATAGATCAAAAAAAATTTATTTTTTTTAATATTATTTTTTTATTATTTTAATTTTACAAAGATCACATTTAAATAATTATACAAATAAAAAACAATATCACCAAATAAACATATTGATAATATTTCTCTTGAGCTATGCATCATCAATTTTTCCATTCATAATAAAAAAAATTTTCGAGATCGCTGAATTTTTCTTTTATACTTATGAATGAATAGTAGAATAAATTTTCATTCTATGCTAAATTTATTTTCTCTTTAATTCTATTTTATGTATAAGTGCACATTTAGAATTTTGGTTTGAGGTGTTGGTATAATAAAATTTTGAATTAAAATAATATTGTATATGATATAAATAGGGTGTTTAATTAAATATCTTTTTTTTAAAAATGGTTTTAATTGTAGGATGCGTTTATTTTGTAAAATAATTTGAATTTTTTTAATAATATAAAAATAATAAATGAGTGTAATATATAATTTTAAAAAAAAAAACTATATGTAAGAAAAAATATACCGTAACCTATTAAATAAAAAAATTAAATTTAATAATTTTAAAGTGAAAAAATAATAAAATAATACGAGATCAAATTTCAAACATTAAAGATGTATTATTATTGTTTTAATCATGTAAATACTTTATTGATATCAACTTTCACATTCAACATAGTAATCATCTACGACTACCTTTTCAAATTTCTCCGCCATCTTTTCGATCGAACTGTTAAACATAATTTGTCTAGTATAATTTACTTAATTGGTATAATTTGTAAGTTATTGCTCTTGATCAATGAATTTATCTCGAGCCTAATTTGCAGATTATTAAGTTCGATCGAAGTTTACTTAAAGCGCACTCATCGAGTAGTGATTGTAGATTTTCACGTTATAAAATAATAATATAATAATTAAATAAAAAAAAGTAGTTTTATTTCATTTAAATATATATATATATATGTATAAAGAAATAAAATAAAAATTATCTTTCAATATCAAATCAATCAATGATTTTATTCCACAAATGAAATCTCACGTGCAAAAGCCCTCTTAACATAGATAAAGATATGCACGAAAACGTGTTGTATATATCTGACAAAAATTCATTCATAGCTCCAATAATAAAATAAAAATGAAAAAACAAAAAAGACAAAACGTGCGAAATGGATGTGATCTGATATGAATAAAATGTGGTTACTAAAATTCGAGAATCTTCCACAGCTAAAATTAAATTATTTATTAGAGATCTTTTTAGAATAAAATATATTTGAAATTGAAAATATGAATGACCGCTTTGGATGGACAGAAAGTTCGTCTCATCTAAAAGTTCAAGCTATTAAGGAAATGCAATTATTAATTTATTACTCCTTCTGTCCTATGTAATATGATCACGTTACCATAGATACAATATTTTAGGTAAAGTATGATTATGAAGTAATTAAAAAATATATTAATAAAAATAATTATAAAATAAAATTAAGACGAAAAAAAATTATAAATTATAAAATTTAAAATGTGATTAAAATTTGTAGTTATATTTTCAAAAAATAAAATATCAAATTATATGAAACCGATGAAAATACAAAAATATGAATATTTTATGTAAAATCAAAGAGTAATTGGTAGTTATATAAAAAGAATAGATTTAATTATAAAAATATATATTATATTTAATTGGTGGATGGTACTTATATTATAATAGACCAATTTTCTCAAATTTTATTGTATTTCTTGAAAAAAAAATACAAATATTATTTTAATATCAAATTCAAACTAAATTTTTTCAAACTCAACCAAAAGAAACACACCATTTATTGAAATAATATTTGTTTGATATAATATAAATATATATTATGATTTAGGTAATATTTTGATTTTAATGTAAAATAAATTTTTAAATATAATATAAAATATGAAAAATAATTATTTGATTTAAATTTTTTGTAAGGAGAAAAAAAATCTTTGATAAAAAATTTGTAAAAAAACCCAAACGGGCATTATTTAGTGTTTGAAATTGAGGTTTCGGTTAAAGATTTGAGATAAATATATGTCATTTTGTAGAAATAATAATAATAATAATAATAATAATAATAATAATAATATATTTTATTAAAAAAAAAAGTGAATTACTCAACAAATCAAATAGCGGGTCATTGGATAATTTTAAAAAAAAAAAGTCAATTTTTAATCAAATAGCGGGTCATTGGATAATTTTAAAAAAAAAAGTCAATTTTTAATTTTATGTTTAAATAAATATTTATAACAGCAATTTTTGAAAAATTAATATATAAATTAATTGTTTTTATATTATATTTTAGTACTACCTTCATCCAATAACAAATATATTATTTGTGTCCGCTAACAAGAGTTATATTTATATTTTTCTTTTGTGTTATTGTATTTAAAATTAAAAATATCCTTATATTTGTATAATTTTTTATACAAATTTTATTATATTAGTATTATAAGACACTAATAAAAGTATTTTTGTCTTTCTCTAATTTGACTACGTTTGATATAATAATTAATATTCAAATATCAACACGCAAAAAACAAATATAATTGTTGCAACCGGACAGATGTAGTATTATATTTGTAATTTATTTCACAAATATTATTATATTTGTATTATAAAAAACTAATAGAGGTATTTTTATTTTTTTCTCTCTTAATTTGTATTACGTATTAATATAATAATTAATATTTAAAAAACCAATGATATTTTTTTTTTAGAATGGATGTAATATTATTATTATTAAAAATAAAATAATAATTAATATTCTTTTTCTTTTTCTTTTTCTTAGTATTCTTGATAAAAAAACATTTTTTTAATTTAAAATTTATTACATTTAGACAGAGTCAATACAAACGAAGTGTAAACTAATGTAAGGTAGCTGTAATGTTTAGTGATAGTAAGGCTCTATTAAATATTTATTTGAGATTGAATGTTTTTTTTATTTAAATTTTAATCTAAATAATATTTTAATATGATATTTTATGAGAGAAAATATCGTATTTTTATCGAAAAACTGTCGGGTCGAGTTGAATAATATTATTTTTATTTGAGATTAAAACCAAATAAACCTTGATATTTAAAAAAATCTCATTTTAAATGGATTGCACATTTTCTTTAGTCTTTGTCCTAATTTTGCATGAAAATAGGACCATTGAATTTATTAAATGGACGTTTTGCAATTCTAAATCTATTTAATACTACTTATTATAATTTTAAAAAATAAATAAATAAATATTATACTCTTGATTCCTATCTATCTTTTTTTTTTTTTTCGAGTAAGTTTAGAATTTTAATATTTTATAGGCACGTAAAATAATAGAAATAAGTAAAAAATAAAAAAAATAAAAAAATAAAACATTTTTACGTTGAAATATATTTGCTTTTCTTTTAGTATTTTTTGTAATATTGTGTAAATATAACGATATTTTTTACTTAAATAAAAAAATAATAAATTAATTATGAATACATCAAAATCACAAAATAAATAAATAAACAGTGGACAGTGATATTATTATTTGTAATTTATAATATTATATTAAAATATACTTTTTCACTCAAAATATCATTTTAGATGAAAAAGGAAAAGGATATATCTTAATTTCACAAACATAAATTTTCTATAAGTTATGATTTAAATCAAAATACAGTGAGTTTTAATTATCTAATAGGTCATTTGATTTTATTTTTGAATTGATTTGATCTTTAATTTAAATTTAAATGACTTCTTTAAAAATAAAAAAATAAAAAGGCAATTGAAGAAGTTTGATTTTTTTGAAGATAAATTTAATCATCAAGACTGGAGTTGATGATTTTCTTAATGGATTTGAAGAATTTGGTCTTTGTAAAGATGGATTTTATGCTTTATAACATTTTCGATGACAATGTTTTTTAACATTTGGATCGAAAAATGATTGGATTGATGATTTTGACGAAGAACGTTAAGAATATTCTAAAAATGTGAAATGAACGTAGGATGCTTTTATTTTGCTTTGACGGATTCTTCCTCCGATTTTGGAGCTTTGATTTTTCCACCTGTTATAAAATACTCGAAAAAACATTAATTATACGGATAATAATAATAATTGGAGACTTTCGATGAATAATAATTTAAAATTCACAAAGAATATCGAAGAGATCCTAAAAAAGTTTACCATTGTTTAAATCTTCGAATGAATTTCAGTGTATTAAATATTTTGGCCAGACTCTATTTATAAGAAATGAGTGATCTTGGTTTTTTTTTCCAATTTTTTCCAAACAAGGACATATAGTGCATTTTGGTTGCTTATCGATAAGATTTTATTATCTATCATTTTTTTTATTGAATATTGTTTCATTTCTTAATAAAATTGATTGTAAATTTTTCTTTTTCCGAAAAGATCTTTATATTATTTTTATTCTTATCAGATATCATTTAAAATACTTTTTTATTGGTGAGATTTATTTATTTGTTGTCAAATTCCATTGATGTATAAGTAACATTTGTACGATATTTTTTATTTTTAACAAATTTTGTATTAATAATTGATATATATTGTAAAAAAATTAAATATAAAAATAATTAAATATCATATATTTATACTTACGTAGCTTTGTTTATCCAACATTTTTAGATGAAATGATTTTTGGTGTGTTATGAGATATTGTATAAAAAATATAAAATATAGTAGTATCATTTTAGATTGAATATTTGACTTTTGATTTTTCGTAATGACTTTGCTTTTTATAATGAGTATTTTAAAAAAAAAAAAAATTAACTTTTTTACTTTTGTATAAAATATTTATATTTTTTATTATTATTTTTAGAGAATCGCAACTCAAAAATAATATTGAAAAAATAGAGCTACTATTAATCTCAAAATACATAAATATTTAATTAAATTTAAATATTTATTTTTAATCCCTACAATCATATTCCACCATTTCGTCCAGACAAAAAATATGAATATTTCTATGTCAAATTGTTCAATTACAAAAGTAACTATTTTATTAAGTGTCTCATTTTTATTTTTTTTTCAAAAAAATCCCGATTTTACCATCATATCATTAGTTTCACAAAAAAGGAGTAAGGGCAAAATTATTTTACACTACTTTTAACGACCAACTAAAGTTAAAATAATATTATTTCTTAAACTTCGCACCAATCACTACAAAAAAATAATATATTTGTAACGGAATTCCGTCCCTAAAGTTCACGTAGCTAACGTAATTTCATTACTAATTCCGTCTCTAATGTCATTAGTAACGAAAAAAATAGATTTAAAGACAAAAAAAATTTGTTACAAAAATAATTTTTTCTTGTAGTGAACAGGGAAGTATTATTATTACTCTATGTCACCGAATTTATTCTCACTCTTTTTTTTGTCATCCAAATTTATCCTTATTTATTTTTTTAATAAAAAAAATACTTCATCCGTCCACTTACGTGTTCACCTTTATATTTTCGTCTGTCCCACTTATTCTGTTAGTTTCATATTTTGAAAAAATATTATACACTTTAATCTCATTTTGAATTTTTTAATTTATAATTTTTTAAATTTTAATTATACTAATTATTTATCTTAATCTTAATTTAAATTTATTTTTACTAAATGATAATTATTTTCACTAATTTATTATTTACTAATTATATCTCTTGTAAATTCTCGTATCTACAATAAAAGAAACACCATATCCAAAACGAAAGAAATACTATTTTTTCTATTTTTATTTACTATAAAAAGTAAATATTTCTATTTTTATTTATTTTTTCTTAAAACTCATTCCCCGTCGGCATAATTAAGGAGCTAGTATTAAATTCATGCTTCCAAATTTACTATATTCAAACCATCAAATTTCAATAAAAAATCACATTCAAACCCACAAAAATGCCCACATCTACTTAAATTTGACGAAAATAAATAAATATTCTGTCTCATAATGTGCCTATTTATTTTATTTTTATTGGATTTAAAAATAATATTTTTTTCATTTCATCTCAATTGATTTTTTTTTTTTTTTAATCTTGTAACAATTAATACATTTTTTTTAAAGTAAAAATTACTAAATAAAACCAGACTTAACAAATATAAATTAACTTAATTAACTATATAATATAAAAATATAAAATTATACGTCACGGAGAACTCAATCAAAATCTTTTTATTTAAAACTCCATCTTTTATATAAAATTAATTATTAATTATAAATAAATAAATATATTTTTTTATTTACTTGCATTTTAGAAAATATTATACTCTACAAAATGATATTCATATTTTTTTACTATCATATGATTTTTAAAATATTTAAATATATATTCTAATTTCTTTTAATCATATATATATTATATTTATTTTAAAACTATTAATATTATTAATTATATAAAAAGAATAATTAATATCATATTAACTAATTACACGTAGTTATCTTAAAAATATGTCACTAATACATGGATTCAATTATTAATATCATATTAACTAATTACACGTAGTTATCTTAAAAATATGTCACTAATACATGGATTCAATTCCGCCGAGATAGAGAGAGCATATAATATTTTATTAATTAATAAAAATATCTAAAATAATTTTGGTATTATTAGTGTGTGTTTTTTTTAACACTCAAATCCAAAATCTATACTATTTGAATTTTATATTTTTCAAAAAAAATATTTTTTTCTCCTACAAAATGTAATATAATATATTATTTTAATATTAAATTCAAACTAAAATTCTTCAAAATCTATCAACAGAAACATAATAAAAATAATATTTTTAAAAAATCAAAATTTTAATATTTATATATAAATTATTTCTATTATAATGTAAAATAAATGTTTTTAAATAAAATAGACAAACTAAACTGTTTAAAAAAATGGACAATTGGATATAAATCATCATCCCTATTTTCATCTTTAAATTCGGTCTCATGCACATTTCACACGCATTGTACTTCCTACTATTTAAAAACATTATCATTACTCCCTATCACATTCTCAATTCCAATATTACCCTCGTCCCCTCCAAAATATATTTTTATTTATTATCATATTCCTCTCTATTTGTTGGGTTATTTTCGTACGAAATAAAGCTTCTATCTAGCTGGGAGTTTATTCGTGTGTGATTGACAAATATATGATTCTCAATTCCAAGATTACGCTCGTCCCCTCCAAAAAATATTTATATATATTATGATATTTCTCTCTATTTTTTGGGTTATTTTCGTACGAAAAAGAGCTTATGTCTAGCCTGCGAGTTCATTCGCGTGTGATTGGAAAATCTGTGATAGGAAAGATAATGGTAAGGAAAAGTTTTGATTCCAAATTTAAATTCAAATTTTTAGGTTTATTTTGCGCAAGGAAGACACTGATAAGGAGAAATTTCGATTCTGAGTTCTCTTGCTATAATAATTTTTTTGGTTGATTACGGTGATATTGTTAGGGTTGCGATCGATTCTGGTAAATATTTTACTATTATTTTGATAATTGTTGCTTTTTTTGAGATTATGATTAAAATAATTGCTAACTAGGTTTCATTATGGTATTTCGTTAGGATGATATGTATGGAAAAAACTGTGGGAGAAGAGGAGGTTGTTGCGATTTTATGCTAGTATGCGTATGTATTTTTGGGGATATTTTTTTATAGTGTAGTATACTTATATTTAGTAATCTTTTACCCTTGTCGTCTTATATTGTTTGCTATATTTGTTTGAAAATACTATGATTTTGTTAGTATATGCTATGACTATTCATCTATGAACTTTGGTATTATTTTATGTAATTGTATATTAGATAATGTTGAAATAGGTATAATTATTTCACTACAAAAGCGTACATCGGCATATCGCGCGTAACAAATCTTTATGTTGGAATTCGTATTGTCATGCAATGGTGTATATAAAAAAAATGATAAAAATTGATAGTAGAGAATTTGAAAGAATTCTTGTTTTTCTTGGATAGACACTTGGAATTTTTAAAGTTCATCTCCGTCGTATTTTCCAGACCTTACCATGCATATTATTTTTGACACCTGGTAGATAACTTTTGTACTCAAGTATGTATAGAATATATGTCATTTATTATTTTATGTACTACAAGATAATTATATTTCATATAGATAGTGTGGAGATATCCGATGTATAATAAAAATGATAGACGTTTATTTTCAACAAAGTTGGTTATGCCCTCTACGGAAAGATTTTGAGCAGCATATAACGCCTGTTATACAGGTCATGCCACTTGCTTAAAACTTCATTGTCCAATCGTAGCCCCAATGTTGATCGAATTCTCTACTCCAATTAACTCGTTGGAGGATAATAAATAACAATATAGCCAAATTGTAAAAAAGTTAGGTGCGCTCAACAAGGTCATTGTCTTTTGTCCAATTAAGCCGGCAAAAAAAAAGACAATTTGAATCATAACAGGTGAAATAGTTTCACATTGTGGTCGTTTAGGACACAAGTGACAAAGTTGCAACGAGGCTCTATCGTAGGTATTTTTGGATTGTCATCTCGCAGCTGAAATTTCCTTTCATTTTTGAAAAATTGTACATTGAACATAAATCTGTGTAGGAGACCATTATTTAATGATCTAGAAATTATATCATATTCTCTTGTATAATACTGGACGTACATAATTATTAAGTCGGGGTACGTATCATTCAAAACTAATTATTCTAAAGTAGAAAATAAAAGTATGTGAATTCACAACGAAAGTAGTTACAAGTTATTGTAGTTATATAAAATATGACCATGAGTAATAGAGTTTAACAATGATCGTCTTATTTAATTCTACATAATACTTGAGGTTTTTTATGTTCCCTAAGTACTCATTATAATATAACATGACCTCCCTCATTGTTTATCTGAAATCACATTAACATAAATTGCATTTATTTATGCGAGTATTTCATTTTTGCGACGAAGTTATTATTATGATAATATGAGTATGGTGTGACGTTTAAAGAGTATATTAATATTCAAGGTATACATATCTAAGTAAGAGGGTATGTCTTTTTGTATGAAGTATTTATATTCGTATATAGATATAATTACTGTAAATATAGGTATTTAAGTATCTATCCAGAATTTGTCATTGATTGGTGTTGGATCAAATAGCAACAAGTTGATTATATGACGCCCATTTTATTGGAAGTTAGTGTGCATCAACAGATACTTCTAAAACAACCTATGAGATCACTAATCCTTATATTGAAGGGTGGATGGGAATATCACTTAGGATAAATATGTATAATATTGTATGTGGTGAACCATAATAATAAATGTTTTGGAGTTAGTGCATAACTAATGACGTATTATGCTCTATGTATTGTAATTATCCGTGCAAATATTTTTTAGAGTAGAAAAAAATATCCCAACAAGAATAAATGTGTTAGAAGATATAAGAAATAAATCTTACGCATAAAACATATTGGGCCTTCCCACAGTGTATGAAATATATTAGTCATTTATGTGTACATGTGAACCATAGTCATTGATGTATACATGGTACTTATCCATCAGTGCTTTCAGAATAATTTGGTGAGTACACATCTTCTCAATATACGTTAAATATGTATTTAGTTACTTATAAAACATATTCCCAATACGAGTATATTCAATCAATTCAGATGTATGTACCTTAATGAAATTAAGGAACAAATATCATCATTGTGGATATATGGCTTCCACTTAGAGGTTTTACGAATTAACCATGAAATTTTGCAAACCGAAGTATATTAATTATTTATATAAGTACGCATTTTCTTCAAATACATCTTCTCATGTGATCTTAGTTAAAAGTTATGAACAAAGGTATATATTTGAAATTTTGGATTACATATCAAGTATACAAACGTATATATTACCAAAATAAAGGTATGTATAGGCAACCTTTTAAAATATCATACGTTAAATTAGATTTTATGATGATTAGTAAAGTATTTGGCAAAATATAACAATAACGGCTAAGTGCCCAATTTATGAGCAACATGCTAGAAATTCATGCTATTCTCCAATTTATCCATAACAAATCACAAACAAATCGTACTAGACAGCCCCTCTACGGCCCCTTGATAAAATCTTTGCAGTAATTTTTGTCCTATAAGCCTTGACATCATCAATAGTATCATCAATTTCACCACAATAGCATCATCTAATAACAGGTTCATCACTGTTTCAGACGTTATGTATATCAATTCATTGTTCCATACAATAGCCCTACAATTCACAATCTGTTAGAGTGTTATAAATTTTCGAAAACTATATATATATAACACATGCTAGCACATGTCGTATATTGAAATTCGCAAGAAAATTGCATGTTCTCTTGGTACAATAGAACATCGTACAACTTTCACTTCGAGAATAAGCAACAATGGTCTGTTTATCTCCTATTTCATGATGATCAACCAGTAGTTACACAAGATGCTAATCGAAACAAACATATTATATATACCTAGTCATGTAATTTTATTTATAGAATACTTTCAACTAGAACGAAGGTATATGCAGAAAGAATAGACATACTTTAGTGAACAGAAATAATGAATTTTACAGAATAATGAAAGCACACACAAAGAAGAACAAAGTTACGTACAAATATTTCACTAACCTTGATTGTTTGTTTATCCTTCTTACTCTTTTCTTTTCCCCGTCTTTCTGCTCCCCCTCACATTTCAATCACTTTACTACAAATATAAACCTACAAAAATACAAATTAAGACACTTTTATAGACAGTAATAATTTCAAATACATCAAAATAACTCATAATTGATCCGATGATGCGATACATTGCAAAGTGAAATGATCCGATACCAAGGCTTGTACAAATTCAGACGAGACACAAATAAAATAAATTCGAGCAAATCACAAACTCAAAAAATCGATTCTACAAAAAAAAAAAGCTTTAACTTACTTTTTCAAATGTTACTTTAGGGATAGGCCTTTTTCGATATTTCGAGCGGGAGGCTTTCGGAGACGTTGAAGCTTTCTTCGAGGAGGCTCGACAGCGATTATTTTATCAAGTGCTTTGGCAGCGAGAGGCAGAGTGGGAAGGAAAGTATTTTGAAGAAATAAACTTATAAACAACGTGGGATAGTGGGTTTTATTAGGATTTTATTTTATTTTTACGTTTAAATTTATGCAACTATTTTCATTATATAAATAAAAATTTCAGATATATTTCTCTAGAATATATTTTTTACAATAGGATAATCTTGAGGTATATAATTAAATAACTTAAATTTATATAAAATAACAAAAGTATATACACTACAAAAAAAATAATATATTTGTAACAGAATTCCGTCCATAAAGTTCACGTAGCTAACGTAATTCCATTCCTAATTCCGTCTCTAATATCATTAGTAACGGAAAAAATAAATTTAGAGACAAAAAAATTTTGTTGCAAAAATGATTTTTTCTTGTAGTGATATAAGATTCGCTATATTATATTGTAATTTCAAGTGTAAAATTAATAATGGAGAGTAAAATGTAAATTAGAATTAAAAAAAAAAAAAAAAAAAGTAGGAACTAAAGTTTTTGTAAAAAGAGATTAAATTTAAATATATTTTAGCTCAAAAATATTTAAACTCAAGTGCACATTAAAAAAATTATATTCATGATTAAATATTTATTAATCAATCTCTGTGTCCTATCATTATCTCTTCAATCATTGATTTTATTATTAGATATTGTGTATATATATATATATATATATGCGTGTGACCGGATATTAATGATGATGTCCAATCATCAGTCTTACGTACAGTTTTCTTTTAATAATAATATTATTATTAATATCGAAGCTTAAATGTGATTTGATTGATACATTACAATTTTTTGGTTGACTTTCGAAAATTTGATATTTAAATAATATAAATAAAATATTTTATAACAGAAAAAATATATATCTTCTATTTTTAAAAAAATTGTAAGGTTTTAATAGTAAAATTTGAAGAAATTTAACAAAAGAAATACACTCTATATGTTTCATCTCGGCAACTGCCTATTGTATCTAATTTACAGTAAATATGAGAATTTATGAGATATACTTAGGGTGTGTTCGTTTGAAGAATTTTACCAAAATTCTACTATTCATCTAAAATTTTTTCTCCAAAAACATCAAATCAAACATCTATTTTTTATTTTTTATATTATACTAAAAATTAATTTTACATTCAAAACATCACATAAACGCCTATTTATATCACATCATACAACTATTCAAATTCAAAATTTTTACTATTCAAATCCCAACTCAAAATCCAAACCCTCAAACAAACACACCCTTAGTAAATAATTAAAAATATATTAATAAAAATAATTATTAATATAATATAAATAATTATAAATTGAAATGAAAATAACTAATTATTCTAATTAAAATTATAGATTAAAAAATACAAAATGAATTAAAATGTGTAATATTTCTTTTAAAAAAAAAATTGACAAAAAATGGGCCGGACCAAAGGCAATGTGAACACATTAAGAGAAATGAAGAAAGTATAATATTAGGATATACCGACATTAGACTTAGCATTTAATGAATTATAAAGTGAACGACAATCAACTATAAATACATACATTTTAATCCCAATATATATATATATATATATTATAAAATTAAAATTCAATTGGTTGTCCATTTTAAATGGATTTTTTATTTAATTTAGCTGTAATTTGATAAAATCTTACAAATTCGATAGAAAATAATTGAATTTATGTTAAAAAATTTGATTTAATTATGTCTACACATCAATACAAACTCGATGCGATAATAAACGGTCCTATTATAATACTTCATTCGTCCGCCTCTAATTGTCACATTTCTCTTTTGCGTCATTGTACTTAACATTAAAAATATTCATATATTTAGATAATTTTATATATATATATACAAATGTGCTTCTATTAGTATTATAAGACACCAATTAAAGTATTTTTGCAATTTTTTCTTAATTTATATTACGTTTTGTTATAATAATTAATATTCAAATATCAACACACAAAAAGTAAATGAGATCGTTAGAGCCAACGTAGTATATTAATATTAATCAATTTATTTACTACATATCTAAAACTGAAAAAAATATACATTAAATATTTACATACCAACCTAATTCACTATAAAAATTATATGAGAACCGACAAAAACTAACAAGACACAACAATTCGATACAAATCCGACATGAGAAAATGATTTTAGTTAAAGTTTTTATTCAATTATGTATATATGTCAACACAAATCCGATACGATAATAAACAGGTTCGGCTAAAGTTCAGTTATTTCACTCATTTGAAATATTCAATTCGATACGAATCAATTCATTACCATATCCAAATTTGATGTTATATTGTGTCAAATAAACATATATATATATATATGCATTTATAAATTATGATGATTATATGATTTTAAAGATTAAAAGTAATCAAATTATAAAAGAATACTGTCACATGACATGCATATTTGTTTAATCATATGATTCTCATCGATTTATTTCATTCATATATAAAAATAATAGTGTTGTGATTGTGATGTTGTCCATTAATATTGGTTGATTGAATTAATGACGTTACGTTGTACTCCCTCCATCCAACGTTACCGTGTCTGCTACACTGTAGACACGGTATTTTAGGAGGGGTGTAATTAGTAGATAATTAATAATATATTAATGAAAATAATTATCTTAAAATATAAATAATTATAAATTAAGATTAAGATAACTAATTAGTTTAATTAAAATTAAAAAAATTTAAAATGAGATTAAAGTATGTAATTATTTTTCAAAAAGAAAAGTGACATGGAATGTGGAACAGATAGAAACGGCAAAGTGTACATAATATATAAGACGGAGAGAAAATATGATCTATTTATTTATTTAGGTGGGCGTTGGAAAAAAAATAGCATTATTGGATTCGCGTATCGAACGTCGGCCATTTCCAGGCACCAAACCAATTATTATATATGAACGCTCGGTCACCCCAACCCCAACCCCACTCTATTTATTCACACACACACATATATATATATATATATATATTATCTTGGAATGGATGCATGTGTATATATATTGTAAAAATTTGCGGCCGCTATTTTTTGAACACGTACAAGATCAAATGGGTGTTCGCTGATTTTAAACTTGTTGGTTAACTTCGGTAAATAAATAAATGATGTGTGTTCCTACTAGTAACTTACCTTTTTAGGTGAGACGGTTATTTATATTATCTAATATTGTATTAGAGTAAAAAAATAAAATAAAATCTATGTTCGAGTCTCACCGTCTCCATTCTGTCGTATTTCCTATAAATATAATAGGTTTGTTAACTCAATATTTTTTCGTATTTCCTATAAATATTATATAAAATATAATATATACTCATATTAACACAATATATACTTTATTTATCACAAAAAGTCAATGATTCTAACAAAAAATATTACTCATTTATTTCTATCTCTCTTCAATAAACAAATATTTTTATCTATATTTAAAACTCCTTATATTTTATAAAATTAGTTTTAAATTAATTATAAATAAATTCTCTATATAATGATTCATATTGTATATATTTTATTGAGATATAATGTTAAAAATATTTAAAATACCAACATCACTGCTTATATAAAAAATAATAAAATAATATAATAATTTATTATTAACAATTTACTAATCTACCTTCCGTCACTGATTAAATGGGTCATCTGACAGAAAAAGTATTTTTTATATTATCGACACGATTCTCATACGTAATATCTAAAACAAATATATCCAAAACACTAAGTGAACAAATCCGATTATGATTCAATATATTTTAGTCGATTTTAATTTTATTTTGGTTGAATACATAAGAGAAAATGCAGATTAATAAATTGAATATGAAAAACCACACACACAAACATTTTTTCTCACTACAAACAAACATATATTTTCACTTATGTTGTCTCTAACACAAACTGAATATGAAAAACAAATCGTTTTCTATTACCACAAACAAACACATTTTATTCTGCAACACTTACTACATATTTCCATTTTGGTGTCGACCCCGAGTCCCAACACTTACTACTAAATAACAAAAAGGCTACAGGCAACCTTGACATACTCAAACTACAGCCAAGGCCGTAAACCAATCCATCAAAGTACAAAATACTCGGCAAGAAACAACACAAAAGAATAACAAATGAATCAAAGCAAACATAGACAAACATCAATTCCGGCAGACGTCCTCCAACAGTACTCCCCCTCAATTCCAGCTTCCCCTTTCCGACATGCTGGTCGAACCCTGACTAGCAGCATAGGCTAAAAAGGTAGCTTTATGGGATGGCTTCCTCATCATCCTCGACAACCTCAATGGGATCAGCTGAAACAATTAGAGCATGAAGCAGATGACTTAATGTTCTTCCTATCTTTCTTTTCTACACAATCATTTGGGTAGACATGATTGTTAATTTGCTCGTGCAAGACCTCTATAAGCATTTCACGGCACAAACGAACTTGTGCAGCAGGATCAAGGGGCTCCGCTTCATAGAAAATAGAAAATGTTGTATATAGCCTCTACAAGTTAGATTGAACTAGGAAAGATCAACAGCCGACTCTTAATAGGAGCAAGGCAAACAATTGATCAAGACACATAACTAAAAAATGGCTCATATTTTTAAATATTGAGCAGAGTTGGAGCTGAGGAAAAAAATTGAGCATCTTCTTCATGACAACACAGCCAAAATTGAAATTTTTCAAATATTATCAATTAAAAAAAGTTACCAAAATTTGTTACAGTAAAAAACACATTCAATGCACATAAATAGTATAGACATTGGAATTTCATGGATAGGGCTGATGTTTTCATCGGCATACACGCCCAAAAGTTGTAGCTTTATCTGTAGTAACAAAGCGAGCAATCTCATTAGTATGCTCGTAAAGGTAATGGGATAGCATGTGTTCCTTGTCTTCGGGTGGAAGTTGTAACAACTGGTTGATCATGGTTGGACTCAATTTCAACCACTTTCCTTGTACGTACACTTTATGATATCAAGGGGAAGTAGGTCTAGCAACTTTCTATACAAATTGACGTAAAATTCCCTTATAAGTTTAGGACAATAATGCTGTAAATCGATAGCCCAAAACAATAAATATTTTTCTTCAATATATGCAATAAATCCTCCATATGCAATAATAATAATAATTTCAACTTCCGAGACATTCAAACCTTATCTGCCACACATAATTTACCTAATATAACTTGTCTTATCGGGTCTAATTTGCACACTGTTAGGTTCAATCAAGGGTTTATCCAAAATACATTCGAATAATAGTGGTTGCAAATTCATGCGTCATAAAAAAATAAAAAAATAAAAAATTAAATCTTGCTCATCTTTTGTGTACTTCGGAGATTTTTTTGAAAATTTTGTTTTAGCTTCAAATCAAAATTATTTTACAAGTTTTAATATATTTTTTTTTATTAGAACACTATTTAAATTAAAATTCAAATCAAAACCAAAAAAAATCTTTGATTTTGATTTTTTATTCAAATAATAGATTGAATAAGATAGTTTATATATAAATATATATATATGATTGATAATTAAACTACTTATATTAATAATATGGAGTTTTTTTTTTCAAAAGCTCAATTATAAAAAATAATAAAATTAAGTATGCTTGCTCAGCAACAAATAGCATTCGTTCTTCCAACTATTTTTTTTCAATACGATTTCCAATATATATAATATTCTTATATTTTATATATCACAAAAAATAATATTCAATATAAGATATTGTTTTTTATATTATTTACATAATTCTCTATACTTTAGATAAAATACATACATATATATATATATGCCTCAAACTAAACACTAAACAAACAAACCTCAACTTAAGCTCATTCAAGCGGCTAATGATTAGTTCTACTTAAAATAAATAAATAAATTTTAAAAAAAGTTTATTATTCTAACAATTGTGATGTTTTTGGTAGAAAATTACAGCTTTGGAATGAAATGTGATTGGGATAAAGTATAACTTAATATCCTCAAGTCTTTTCAACACAAAGGTAATGTTTCATATAATTCAGCAGATTTCTTATGTAGTTCAATATATTTTCTACAAATTCAATAGATTCCTTCTATAGTTTAACAAATTTACTATACCCTTAAACAACACAATTCTAAAATAAATACAGTAAATGATCTACCCAAACAGAGATAGTCAATAGTTTTGATGGATCATGTTGTGAAGGCTAATAGCCATCTGTTAAATTTTAGTAGATAAAAAAAAAAAAAAAAAAACAATACTACGTTACAAAAAATCACCTCGCCATTAAATTACCATATAAAGTAAACATGATCGCATAATCTTCGCCAACCGAAGAAAATCTAGTTCGATGAGCTAACTCGACAATAACACAACATAGTTAAAAGTCAGCTTCCCAAAACAGCAAATCATGAGAAGATAAAGAGTACCTGTAATTTCCCAACATTGAGTAATGAAACAGAAGCATGTTCAATTCCCCTTTGTTCCTGATATAGTAAAATTTCGTCCATTTTCCCAAGTTCATAGTGAAAGCAGCAATCAGTTCAAGTTCATATTCACAAGAATTCTAGGATCAAAAGATGAAAGAATGTAATCAGCAGGCGCCGGTCGGGACAATATAGTTTCAGTTTATCATGGAGCAGATATTGGATCCAGGAGCTCTAATTGACAAAATTTAACGAACATATTTATTAGCTCAACAAGACCATTGAATTTCATTCAAAGAATTTAAGTACATCTTCTTCACTCTTGTCCTGCCATTGCCTTTTGTTCTATATAACAGTACTAAGTAAATCTTCTGTCGAGTTGAGAGTTTTTAAAGCAACTGCTCGAAATGAAGAGAATGCATGATTAAGTTTACATTATTCAAAAATGTTTGACATTGTTTAGCTGTCAAATTGAATGTGAATATGTCTACAATTGAAACTTGATAGAGATTTAAGAACGTTTTGTCGTATAATCTAACTGCAACTATGATCAGATTATGCACACCAATGATTCCAAGGAGCTAATGACATCGACAAACAACTCTCTAAAGTGAACTTACTTCTGAACTTTTGGTGGATGGATGCTTCCTCAATGTTCGATTCACAACTGTAGATACATCATCCTCAAGGTCACCAACCAACATGTCAGAGCTTCAATGTAGTCTCTGAGGGATGTTAGCAGATTAGTTATGGAAGGAAGTAACAATAGCATCAGCAAGAAAGTACAATCAATCCATATATATATACATATATTTCATTCATGCATCAATAACTACTAGAGCTACTGACTGCTTGGATCATAAAAATCTACCTAAAGTATAATTGCTGACCACATCATTATCGGTATATTAAGATCACTTGGCATCTATAATATTATGAAATCCACTAAAAAATGCATTCCAGATATTTCAACATAGCTGCCACACCCCCCCCACCCCCCAGTCGATTAGTTACCACCGAACACCCTATGGGTGTGCTTTTATGTGTTCTCGGACCTGTTTTTTCACTACGCAATCTATAATAAAATATTTTTCCCCATCTACATACATCACATCCAAAAACCTATTTTCCATTCATCTTATTCAAAGCCAATTTTTCATACAAAAGAATTTCAAATCCAAATAACCCCAAAACAAAACAATGCCAGACTAATACTAAGTTAAGTGTATAACCTCTGGAGGATATATGTCATATACATATTCATACATACACAGTCACATACAAAAGTAATTGTCATCCAAACTCCTAGATATTCTAACAAGCAGTGTTCATCATCAACCAAAGTGTCCTGAATCGTAATTTTACAATAATTAAACAAAAAACAATACACTGTAAACTTTGGGGAAAAACCAAAATCAACCTGCATAATTTTTCACGGTTTCTACTCTGGCTACTTCCTTGGCCAATGTCTGCAACTCTTCCCACATCCCTCTCCTCAACCCGTCCCCTTTACAAACATCAACAACTCAGCAGCCTTGAGCGAAAACAAAATAAAATAAACTAAAATCCCTAAAATTTGACGCACCTGGCGGGGAAAGAGCGGTGGAACGGTGAAGGTCATCCAACTGTGAGTGCGTATTAGTGAAGAGTGATCCGACACGATTCGAGTGGGAAGACCGTTGAGTCAATTGATGCAGGAGCTCCTCATTGAGTTTGGAAAGCGACCGATCGAGAGCACCGGACTGGATTTGCAGCTCCGAAAGTAAATTCAAGGACGAATATGCACCGGGAAATGAAGACGGAACGAAGATGAATACTCCACAGAGTGATCAAATATGAATAAAACCATTGCACAAAATATAAGAAACAAGAAACACATATTCTATTTTTTTTAGTTGCCGTGAGGTCTAATTCCTCTCATCGTCAGAGAAGGTTTTTCTTATTATTATTATTTTTTAATTTTATTTTTAAATTAAAATTTATTTAAAAGTTGTACTTTCGCTTATTTTATTTTATTTTATTATTTAATAAAAAAAAATTGTGTATTTATATATTAATTTTATATTGTACTTTAACCAAATGATATTATATATTTTTATTTATATTTTTTATAAATATTATTTAAGAATATTAAAAATATATTTTATTTAAAAATATTTATGACTTTCTCCCTCTTGCATATGGTATCCCTTTCTCGTACACAGAAATCTAGATTAATGAAAATAATTATTAATTAATAAAAAAATTGTAAATTAAATTAAAATAACTTATTAGTATAATTAAAATTAAAAATATATATATATAAATTTAAAAAAATGTATAATAAGATTAAAGTGTATAATATTTTTTTCTACAAAAAAAAGTTGACAGAATAAGTGAACAGACTAAAATAAAAATGTGAACACAGTATAAAAATATAAATTTAATTTATCAATATAATATTTAAAATATTGTCATAAATTAAATATATAAAAATAATAAAATATTTCGTGTTATTTATAAATTTAAAAAATTATAATATATAATAAAATATTTCGTGTTATTTATAAATTTTAAAAATTATAAAAGATAATATATGAAATAGAATATATATATATATATATACGGTGTGTTTGTTTGGGGTTCGGATTTTAGTTTGAGAATTTGAATAGTAAAAATTTTAAATTTGAATAATTGTATAATGCTATATAGATAGGTGTTGATGCAATATTTCAAATATAAAATCAATTTTTAATATAATATAAAAAAATAAATATTTAATTTAATGTTTTGAGAAAAATATTTTGTTGGATAGTGGATTTGTGATGAAATCGTTGAAAAGAACATACTAATAGAATATTTTTTTTACTAGTAAAAATAGACGGTATTAAAATGTACCGTAGTTACTCCAAAAATAAAATGATGATCATATAAGGTAAACTGGATAAAGTCTTAACTGTAACTTACAAATTAAGTTCATAAGATTTGGAGGCTTTTAAACCATAATCTCAATACGAAGAATTCCTTCAAGTACATCCATTTCAGACTCTACAGTTCCTCCATCTTAAAAGTATAGTCTTATTATATTGGGCACAAGATTTAAGCAATATTAATATTATATTGGCAGTGGATAAAAAGTAAGAATAAATAACTTTTTTACGTTTATGAGTATCTTAATGTAAAAAGTAGTGACAATTGTATAATAATAATGAAAACGTAGGGATAGTTTTACGGTGGTACGATTATTTATGAAAATGAAATTATTGTTTTGGGATTAACAAAAATGGTAAACAAAATTATTATATTGGGACGGAGACGGAGGGAATATTATATACTCAATTATATATATAAAAATATTATATATGTATTTTATAGTCAAAGTTTGTTATAATATTTTTAAATTATATAATATAAATAAAATTATAAAATAAAGTTTTTATATAAATCAAATTAAATTAATTTTAATTTAATAGTCAAATTAATTCAATAAAAATTTAAGGTGCATTTGTTTTGTGAGATTGTTGGATAGAAATTTTTCTTTTATGTGAGTTCCATAAAGTTCTAAAAAAAATATAAAAATAATAAATATGTGTAATGTATAGTATATTATTTTTTTTGAAAAAAACATATTAAAAAAATATATATTGAAAAAACAAAACCTTATATTTGATTAATAAAATAAATATATATTTATTCTATTTATTTAGTACCACGAATAATAGTACTTATTTTATATTTTTTTTCTAAATAATAAATTTTATGTCACAATAATTTTTTATTAAATAATTCAATTTTTTATATTAATTTATTTTTATTTATATGATATAAGAATGTAGGTGGGCGTGTTCTTTTAATAAAAAATATAAAAAAGTTTTAAAAATATTAATATATCATTCGTATTCATTATTTTTGTATTTTATATGTAATTTTTTATACCTTAATTAAAAAAAAAATTTCTTCTTCAAATTATTTTACAAAACAAACACACTTTGATGTAAATACCTGTTTAGGTTAACCTCCAAGCGCCCCAAAACATATACTCCCTCCGTCCAAGATACCATGTCCACGTTGCTGTTCGTGTCGCATACCATATTATTTTTCTTTTTTAAAAAATGATTACACACTTTCATCTCAGTTTTAATTTTTTAATTTTATTTTTTTAAATTTTAATTAAACTAATTAGTTATTTTAATTTTAATTATTTATATTATAAAATAATTATTTTCACTAATACATTCTTAATTATTTACTAATTACATTCCTCCTACAGTGTAGATATTTTGCAATGTGAAATATGTGATTGGAGGCAACCTACGTCAAATCCGCCAACGGAGAGCGCCATTGATTATTTTATATGCACTTTAATTGTAAAAATAATTCAAAAACTCGTAATTTCTTAAAAACTAAAATTAGAAAGAAATCTAAAACAGTTTTTAAATTTTCATAAACTACAAGTAAATTTAATGCTGCTATCGATGCCCATAAACATTTGGAAAGCCTCTCATAAGACTCTTAATGATAAACAGTATAACACAACAAAGAAACAACCGTTACCTTCAAAACCAAACCAAGCCAGCAATCGACAATGGCATCCTCAACCTCAAGACATCCTCGTACCCTCCTCCTACTACTTCTGTCCCTTCTTTTTCCACAACTCTCCCAGCATTCGGATTCCCGTCCGCCGCTTCTCGCTTCCGAACCCGTAATCTCCGTCATCGTTCAGTCCCGGAGACCCCACGACGCATCCCCCAGAAACACGATCGAAAACATTTGTATCCATCGATCCACACCGCTCCGATATCCTCCGGCCATTCATCTCCACTCCTCCGGCCAACACTGCCGCCGCGGCATCCGCCGCTTTCCTCCATTGCTCTGTCTGCACCCTAAGCTTCGCCATCTCTGCTTCCATCTCCTCCCTCGCCCTGTCCGCTCGTTCCATCCGTCCCCGCATCTCGGATTCGACGCTTTTACTCTGTTCAAGCTCCTTAAGAATTTTACTCAGCCTCGAATTCAACTCCTCCATTTCTGATTCAGTCGAAGATATCTTCGACGATTTCTCGTTGAGCTGGCTTTTTAATGACTCGTTCTCCCTCCGGATCAGCTCTGTTTCGATTTCCTTTTCCTTTAGATTGGCCTGCAATAATTCGATCTCCTTTTCGAGCTCGTTTACGGCATTGTCGATTGCCTTTGGAGATTCGAATCCATCTTCTTTTCCTTGCAAGTGTTGTATGAATTTTTCAGAAGCTTTAGGCTCTTGGTGTTCGTCGACTGTAACTTTTTCAATGGAGACTTCAAAGACCTCTGTCTCCGGGCGGACATCGGTTTCGGTTTCGACGACGTCCGATGGCGATGGCGATGGTGATTGGGGAACTTTGTTGTGTTTGTTTGGCTTCTTCTTCTTCTCCGCTGCCTTTTTGGCGGTGTCGGTGGAAGCTAATTGGTTTTTGAGGCATTTGAGCTCGTCGTGAGCGTGCCCTAGCTGCGATTCCAAATCGGCGATCCGTGTGCTCAGCTTCTTCTGGCTCTGATTGGTCGCCGTCGCCGTCGTCGCCGCCGCCGCGCCTCGCGGCGATTTTGAGGTCTTAGCTACTTTGCTCCGGTCGGAATCCGAGCTCGATGTCCGGCTCGGCTGCTCTCGAGCAGGTCCCCGCCGGGATCCTTCCAATGCACTGCAAAATTCGGTACGGAAATTAAGTAAGAAGAAGAAGGAGAAGAAGAAATCAACTCAGGAAAATTAAAAATAAAAAATCCCCAAATGTAAACCGCCATACCAGGGTTTTGTCATTTCTTCAATTGACGAACAGGGTAGGAGGTGAATCTGTTATAACTACTTATAAGCAAAATCAGAACGATGAAACAGAAACAACAAACTAATAATAAGTAACAGAGAATTAATTGTTCTTCATTGGCGCGCAGAGCATGAATGAAATCGATTCAAACTGACTGGATCTACAAAAAAGCAGAATCAAAATTTCTTTAAAAAAAACAAATGGTTCTCTCTGGATTTGAAAGATTGATTGATTATCGGTTGGAAGCAAGATCAAAATTCAGTTACCTTACCTGACTGATTTCAATTTCTTCTCTTCCCTCGGCTGCAGCTTTGGTTATTAGGGCATTTGGTGTTCTTCGATGGCCGCATTCAGCAACTCTCTAAGAAATGAGCATTAAATTTTGAGAGCGTTGGAGATGAATGTATGTATGGATGGATTTAATTTATTGAATTGCGTTGGGACACGGGACCGACGGACAATGAAAAAACATAAAATATAATGAAAAAATATATATATACTATAAAATAATAATAATAATAATAATAATAATAATAATAATAACAAGAGTGGAAGGGAAAGCAAGTGCTAATTTGAAGTTAAGGGAGCGTTTTGAAAGTTTGAATTGAAAGGACGTAAAGAGGGAAAGATTTGGGATAATATTTATGACGACTATTGGGATACGTGGAAAACGACAATTAACTAAATTTAATATTATCTCCTTGGAAGGCTCACGTTTGTTTTTTTCAATGTAGATTTTTTAATATTAGTATTATATTATATTATAGTAAAAAAATAAAAATATTTTTATTAGTACGGTGTAATATAAAAGTAACGATATTTGTGTAATATATTGTAAGTTGAATGTGTCAGTACAATTACTAAATTAGGAAATTGTAACATTGTTTTGTGACGGACAAAAATAAAAAATGGTAACCTTTCAATTGGACGGAGGGAAAATTATGGAGTATATATTTATTACTCCCTCTGTCCCAAATACTATGCGATATTTCATTTTTTGTTTGTTCCAAATTCATTGCAATATTTTATAATTTAAAAATAATTAATAATATTTATATACATATATTAATATATACTTCACTGTATCTCATCATATTACTCAAATAAAAATAAATAAATAATCATTTCTATCTCCAATCACATCACTTAATATCCAAATTATCTCAAATCATCCCTGAAATATTTGGATAATTTCAATGTTGTGCTTTTAATAATTGTGATTTAGGGGTGTATTCAATTGGGATTTTAATTGATTTTTTTGGATTTTAAAAAGTCTATAGATTTATGTGGATTTAGGATGGATTTTAGTAATTTATTTAGATGGATTTATATGGATTTCTACGAATTTGATTTGATTCAATTCTTTATGGATTTATATGAATTTTGTAGAATTATAAAATAATTTTTTTTGAATATATATTAATTATATAAATTTATATCAAATAACAAATATATAAATATAATAAATAATTATTAATAAGATAATATATATAAAATAAATAATATATAAGTATTAATAAATAATATATACATATTTATTTTTTTATGTAAAAATGTTATATTAAAATAAATAAATAAATAATTTACGATTTTTGAAAAAAAATATTTAAATAAATAAATAAATATAAATTAACGGTTCAACAAAAAATATTTAAATATCTATTTCATCATTAGTTATCGTAATGATAATATAGTGTATTCGATAATTAAAAAGAAAAGACGACAGTAATACATATTTATTGTGATAATAATATTTTTAAAAATTATATTTATAATATAAAAATATATATTTAAAAAAAATTATAATAATTTGCTAATATATTTTAGTTTTAAATTATTATTTTTATTAAAAATTATAATAATAGTAATAAATATTATCATATTATTGATCACATATACAACAACAACAACAATAATAATAATAATAATAATAATAATAATAATAATAATTTTAAGAATCTATCAAAATTTGTGATGGTCAAGAGAGATTTTTTTTTATACAAAATTTTCAAAAAATTCATTAAAATTCATTAAAAGACTTTTAAAAGTCTATGTTGAATACCTCAAGATTTTAAAAGACTTTTAAAAGTCTTGATTGAATACTTCTAATTTTAAAAGACTTTTAAAAATTTTGATTAAATGCATCTAGACTTTAAAAGTCCAACAAAATTTTATAAGATCTATATTGAATATAGCCCCTTAGTGTCTTAGTATTGATTATCAATTCAATAATTATATTGTATTCTCAGGTATTTTTTTCCCAATAACTAGAATAAAAGAATGTGATGTAAACATCATGAAAAAATTAAATCCAACCATGTCACATTGAGACAAACAATATATGAATATCATTGCATACAATAAATAAGAATAAATCCTACAATTTTATGCTCACATTTATTCTTAATTAACATTGGGTCAATAAGACTTGATTAATTGTCAATAATAATAGGGTCATTAAAGCAAATAATTAACATAACTTGTAGAATTATCATAATTAACATTATAAATTTAAACCTTCGATATTTTCGAATCTTACTTGCCACACATGGTTCAAGTTACTTCAGATAACTTGAAATATTTCATAGCTTCCCAAATTAATATATGATCATTTTACTTAAAAATTTAAATTTGTAAAAAAATACGTCATTGTTTATATATTCTAAAATCTTCTACCCATCATCACGAGCAAAGTGGATTATCTTGGCAAACCTTACATGTATACTTTCTTTTTTTCTTTTTTCTTTTTCAATTCTTTTTTTTTTTTACAAGAAAGTATAATGAAACTTGAACATAAAAACTTTTTACTCTGATACAATGATAAGTAATTATATCATATAAAAGTTTAAATTTAAATAGAGAAAAAAAAAAAATTACAAAGATTCTCATAATAATGGTGAGCAAATAAAAAACCTCCTACTTGGATACCATGTTAATATAAAATTAGTCTTGTCTTACCGTGAATTGTTGGTGTTGTTGGTGTTGGGGACTCCCGTTTGCGGATATATAAATTAATGGCTGTGTTTCTCTAACAGTTCGAGTTTTTAGGTGAGACAGTTATTCTGCATCCGATATGGTAGTTTGAGTTCCGTCATTCCCATTTGCGGCACTGCATGTGATCCAAAGACTCTGTATAATGTTAACTTTGCATTGTCTTCTTGATTTTAATTTGTATTTTTTAATGTAATCCAAAAACTGTATATAATGTTAAATTTATGAATTGTCTTCTTGATTACTTCTCAATCAAATAAATAAATAAAGCTATAAGTGTATTACCATTGCAAAGGTAACAAATTTCATAATATATTGATTAGTAAAATTAAATATTAATTTTAAATTAAAATTTAATTTAACAGTTTAGGCATAATCAATACCACCTAAATGTTTTTTTTCTTCTTTTTTTTTTTTTTTTTTCCTTTCTTTCTTTCTTTCTTTTTTTTTTTTGGAAAAACAAATAATTAGGGGTTAAGGATTTTGAGATCATTTATAGCCATTAAAATTTTACTATTTAGAAAACCATTTATCTTAAAAAAATATTAAATCAAATACTTTATTTTTATTGTTTATATAAATTACCCGTCTCGCTACATATGACTTATTTTTTAGTCCGTATCACATAAGATATGCTTTACTATTATTGATTTTATTGATAAATTTAACATTATAAATATACTTAATAAATATAAATTTATATAATAAAATTCCAAATATATATTAATTTTTATTTTAAAAATACTAACTAACACCACTTATAAACGAAAATAATAAAATAATATTATACAACTATTATAATTAATCTATTAAATTAACTAGTCTAAAAATACAGTATCTCTAATCCTGGGAGTATCTTACCCGAAGAAGTATTTAAAATTAATTTGACATTCAAAATATTAAATCAACTCTGTTATTTATATTATATCAAATAACTATTTAAATTCAAAATTTTAAAATTTTAAAATAAATTATCATGCAAACAATAGTCACAAAATTGGAAATGAACCAATAAGGTGAGGTCGAAGGAGAAAGGTGTGTCCAAAAGAGTAGCTTTTACACACTCACAAGACAAACCATGTGTACATTCAACTACTCCCTCTTACTGGTAAAAATAATTTAACATATAATATAGTGACAATGGTAATAAATAAATGTTTAATATAGTATAATACTCCCTCTATTCCAAAAGAAGTGTCTTATCGAGAATCGGCACGAGAATTAAGGAATAATAATATTTAATTGAAAGTGGATATAAAGTAGAATGTAAATGACTAAAATACCTTTACTTTTTTAAAGATTTTAAATAGTACGTTAGAATAATAATTAGAGGTAGTATGAAAAAGTAAAAATAATTTTGTTATAAAGTGGGGACCACGGTTATTAAATAAGAAAACAAGACAATTGTTTTGGGACGGACGAAAATGGAAAAACAAAGACAAATCTTTTGGGACGGAGGGAGTAGTATTTTATATATAATAATAGTACAATCGTCTGTCTCTGAAAATTAAACCTGCAGTATTGTATTTAACATTAAAAATATTTTTATATTTTTTTTTGTAAAAATATCATTATATTAATATTATATAACAAATATTTTTTTATTATTTTCTCGTATTTGTGTTACATTTTGATATAATAATTAATAATTAAAAATAAACATACAAAAATTAAATATGATCCTTAACGCCGGACATAGTATATTTTTACACAACAAAAATTGTACAATAAAAGATATTTTTTTAAAACAAAATTCTAAAAATAAACAACTATTATTGCTTAATGTACACTTCTATTTTTCTATTGTTATTATTGGTATATTTACGCAACACACTTTTACTTTCCAAAAATAATATTTTGTATATTTTTGCTGATCTATACTCTATAGTACCTCCATCAGAATAAAAATTAAAATAAATATAATCCTGCGGACGAAAAAAATATTATATACATAAATTTATTTGTGAAATTTTAGTTTTAATTTTATCATTTTTAAATTTTTTCTTTAAAAACATCAGTATCACAAACGCTATATAATAAAACACACCAATATATTTTTTAATATGATAAATAATTATATTATAATTATCTCAAAATTGTTGGGAATCTCCTACAATACCTTAACCAGGCCCCCAGACAAAAAGTGACCAAAACAAACAAAGCTACTAAGGGTGCAGCTCAAGTACTCTTGTTTTTGGACGGAGCTCGCGCGGATTTACCTTTCCGGGTGATTTTGCGCGCCCTTTTCATCGGTAACTCACTCTGTCACCCTTTACAACCTCACCTATCCGACGAGCTGCTTCATTTTCCGCAACTATTCTCAGAGCAGCTTCCTCCTTCACCACCATTACCATTCCGATGCCCATATTGAATGTTCGACTCATTTCTGCATCTTCAATTCTCCCCGTCTTCACCATAAAAGATGTATAGTTTAGCTTTTGTGTTTTTTTGCTTGCGGGGATGGTTTTAAATTTAATAAACTACGAGTAAATAGATAGAGAGTGAAATCTACCTCTTGAATCCACTTAAAAATCGGAGGAACCGTCCAAGAGTCCTTGTAGATGAGAGCTCCGAGGCCCTTTGGAAAGACGCGGGGTATGTTGTCAGTGAAGCCACCACCTGTGATGTGGGCGATCCCTTTCACACCGCCTTTGCCAATGATGTCGAGTACCTGAAATATGAACATTCGGATGAATTTACTATATATCGATGAACAATATATGTACTATCTTGGTCTACTAACAATTGATACGTTTAAAGTGGGTTTGGTCTGAGTTTCAAATCCAAATATTCGGTATTCAGTCCACACCGTTCTCAATAAAAATGCATCACAGAACGTTATATTCTATGGGTGTATTTGTTTGGATGATTTCATTTGATTTCTACTATTCACAAATTGTTTTCTTCCGAAAATATCAAATCAAATAACTAATTTTTAGTTTTTATATCAAAGTAAAAATCAACTTTACATAACTAACATATAGCATATAAGTGTGTAAATACATATAGGAGTTTATATAGGAGTTTGTTTTGTTGTGATTTCAAAATCTCTTCTCACAGAAGATCACATCAAAATACTATTTAGACAAAAATTTAAAACTAAGATTCTGTTTCAAATTATTTTCAAACCACAACCAAACAAACGTACTTTTAGGTTGTAAAAATCCCACTTTTAATTTATGTCTTATCGTGATAAATAAAAAAGAAAAATACTGTGATAGTTTGACGTGAAATGATAAAAATGTTTTATTAATACTCTCTCCGTCCCAATACCGTCCCAAAACAATAGTCTTATTTCTATAAATAATCATATCACTGTAAAACTACCCTTATATTTTCATTATTATTACACAATTGGCACTACTTTTTAAACTAATACACTCACAAATGTAAAAAAGTCTTTTACCCGTACTATTTACTCACTACCAATATAATATCAATATTTCTTAAATCTCGTACCAAACACAAATCAGACTATAATTTTAGGACGGAGGGAATACTATTTTAGATCCACATTAACTAAAACTTTAGTGTCCCTAATTTTGCCGATGGAAGGAATATTTTAGATCCACATTAACTAAATAAAGAAATATATCTATTGCTTGCTAAAGCTCTAAATAGTAAAAAACATCTATTGTCAGTGGATGGGTAGAGTATATTGTAATGCCCTATAGCAACCATGGTAAATTAACAAGGGTCTAGTGCAGTATATCACCTGTTTGACATATATCACAGTAGGTGCCATCAGAGCTTGACCGAGCGTAGCAGATGAACCCGGAAGACTATCATTCAAAGAATGGCCACTTTGGCTAAGAACTCTGGGAACAACAGCAAATGTATAATGAATCAATGATCATGGCTTAACAGATGAAAATTCAGTGAATTTAAGAGAAATTTCGACAATAACATTTGAAACCTTCTAACAAGAGAAAATCCATTTGAATGCACACCGCTGGATGGCAGACCGACAAGTACATCACCAACCTCTATGCTTTTCCCATCAATCACTGAATCTTTTTTCACAATGCCGACAGCAAAACCACTCAGATCATACTCACCATTGGCGTAAAAATCAGGCATCTCTGCAGTCTGAAAGAGGCAGTGGAATCCATCAACTTCCAAATTATAGTTTATAAAGATCAATACAAACTTTTCCAACCATATAAAAACACTGAAACAGTAGAATATGCAAACTTTCAAGTTCGAATAACTGAATCGTAAAGATCGATGGTCCATTGCTTCCATTCCACACAAGTAAAATATCTTAGCAATGCTCTGCAGAACTGGAATTCTATGGGTGTGTTTGGTTAGCAGTTGGAGCCAAAGTTGGCACATAAAGTACAACCAACTTGCAACCAAACACACTCTAAATAATGTTTCATTTACTGCAAAGCACGAGGAATTAAGAAGCATCTACAAATACCTCTCCCCCTAGAAGAGCACAATCGGATTGTTGGCAACCATTGACTATGCCTTTGATAACCTGTGTTAGTAGATAAAAAGTTTATTGAACTTTTCTCATCATTAAAAGAGAAGAGTGAAATATTACTTTATAATATAGAAATACATCGGGGACATATGGAACATCACCTTTTCTGCAAGATCAACATCAAGATGGCTAGTGGCAAAGTAATCAAGGAAAAACAAAGGCTTCGCCCCAGATGTGACTATGTCATTAACACTCATGGCAACCTGATTAAAACTTATAATTAGCAGCAGTTCTATTCAAGAAAACCATTCCAAAAGTTTACAAACTTTACCAAATCAATGCCTATGGTGTCGTGGATGCCAGTCTCAAAAGCAAGTTTAAGCTTTGTTCCGACACCATCTGTGCCCGCCACTAGATAAGAATCTCCTGCGAAGCATTAAAAGATTGTCCAATCAGTAATAAAATCCCACTGTTGATGGGAAGACAAATACTAGAAGGTTTCCATGTCACCGGGAAATTATAAAGATGCAACAATTAGCAAGCCCATCTTAGCAATATAGATCAGACAACATTATTATTGAATGCATAATCAAAAGGCGAAAGAGAACATCATACCCAAAGGGAAGAGTCCTCCAAAACCTCCAATTCCAGGGGCCATCTTGGCTATTCTACGAACAACTTCTGAACCAGCATCGATATCAACACCAGCATCCTTGTATGTAAGGCCGGTCCCTTTGTTTTCGGGGGAAGTTTCCACTTGATTTCTGATACCACTGCTCGACATTGAAAGCGAAAGACTTTGTTTCCTAACTTCTCTTCCACCAACCACTGCTTGCTTGCAATTATTGGACAAGAATCCATTGGTTAAATTGCTTCTACAGACCTTGGGAAGGCTTGAAGCAAACATTGACGTGATGCATTGGGACATTTCAGTATTTGCCTTGCAGGACGTATACATGCTGCTTGAGGACAAAATACACCGGAACCATAAAAGAAATTAGTATCAAGGTTTGTAACTGTAATTGAATAAAAATAAAAAAACGAATGCCGAACTAACGCAATCAACCTGAAATGCCAAACGAATCAACAATATAAATATGACACCAGCAGCCACACTAACTCAATTCTTCCCAAAACAATGAATCAAGGCATGTAAGCAATTTATGAACACAAATACACTACTCTGAAGCACAAATTATGCACTTGATGGAAGCAACTAACATACCTTAATTTTCAATCAACTTGTTCCTACAGAATTAAGAATTAGGCCTCATAGCAATCAAACAGACCAACCATGCATCAGTTGAAACTATACCCTAGATCTTAAACAAGCCACATCAACCACAAAGTCGAGCCTTTGTGCGCGAATTAGCTTGAGGCACAATATACTCCAGAAATTAGCAGTCAACATATTGTCATATTCAACCTAAAGAGTATCAAAATAGCTGCACAGGCCTTCTTGAATTCTCAAAATGCAACCAACACATTTTCTGAAACTCAAAAGCTAAAAATAACAACATGCAGTCAGTAACAAATAATCCACCAAAACCAAACCACGTCCAAGTTATACTTTTGCAGAAAAATTAATTCAAAGCTCATAACAGCAATTCCAAACAAAATCTACAGATCAATCTTCAAGCAAGAAAGCAAGCAATCCTCAAATCTCAACCTCTAATTCAATCATAAAGTCTAAGAACTAGACACGCCAGGTAATTAATCAACAGAACTGCACAGGCGACTTAGAATCGATATATATATGTATATATATAAATTCATAAAACCATGAAGAACACAAATTGAAGAAAGAATAGAAATTTACACTTAGCCGAAAACAGAACGATAGTGGAGAAGGGTGCTAGAAGACGGAGGAACAGCGACCGAGAAGATGACGTTCCGAATTCGGAAGGCGATTAGCAGCGAAACTAGAATTATAGTCAGTAGTCGAAGTAAAAGTATGCGCCGAAGGGAAAACAAAAGAAGCAGAAAAGAAGAAAGCGTCCAGTGGCTAACGGGATAGCAGTCGAAAGGGACACGGAAAGAGGAGAGTGAAGAGGGGGAGCGGAAGCTTCCCGTCGGTGGCGACGCGACGGCTGTGCGGCGCAGGGAACGCGATGGAAGGCGAATCTGTTTGGGAGCTGGAGAAGGAGAAGGTATTAATCTGCTTGGGAATGTACACATTAGTACTATTTTATATTCATGTATGCATTTGAGTTTTGTACTTACCGTGGGAAAATACAGACTTGCCCATTCGGTTTCGAACCGTCGGTTCGAACCGCCGGTTCGACAGTTTATGAACCGGAGTTCGAACCGAAACCGGATGCAAATCGAACCAAACCGGATTTCCGACGGTTCGGTTTACTGTTTGAACCGGCGGTTCGGCCATAATTGTTTTTTTTTTTTAAAAAAAAAATCTGGCCGTCCGTCGCGCAAGAGCAGAGCAGGAGAAGAAGAAGAGGTGAAGAAGAAGAATCGGTGAAGAAGAAGAAGAAGAAGAAGAAGAAGAATTGGAGAAAAAAAAAGAAGAAGAAAGAGGAAGAAGAAGAAGAATCGGAGAAGAAAGGAAAGAATCGGTGAAGAAAAGAAGAAAGAGGAAGAACCTGGTGGCTGCCTTGGCTAGTGCGGCTGCGGCTGCTTTGGCGTGGAGGTGTAAAATGATTTATTGGGCATCAGTATCGGAGAAACCCCCCATGTCATCATTTGCAGTTATAAAAAAAAAAAATGATGATGTGGAAAATAAGGGTTGCTGAAAGGGTGTTGGGCAGAGCAATCCTATAAAACTTTTTATTTTCTTTTTTTAAAAAATATTATTTATTTAATTATTTATTTTTTATTTTTTATATTTTTGTATTATATAAAATTTTATTCTCTACCAAATGATATATATTGATATAATTTTATTTAAATTTAATAATATTATTAATTATTTTGATATAAATTAAAAAATATATTTATTTTTTTTAGTGAGGTGGACGAAAGAGATTGTGAAATAAAAAAAAAGTAAAAATGAGATGGAAATTGAAAGAAATTTTTGGAAAGTTTTTTTTTTTTTTTAGCGGATGGTCTTTAGGTCTTAGGGCATCAGGATTTTGGGCAAATTTGTATATTTTATAATTATAATAATATGTTTAACTTAAATTTTTTATATTTATCAATTTTTTTATTAAATAAAAAATTATTAATAATATTAAAAAATACTAATACTAATACTATAATATTATTTTTTATTTATATTTTTTAATTTTAATTATATTATTAATATAATTGATATTTTTATAATTTATTTGTATTTTTTCTAATTTATAATTTAATTTAATTGTTTATTAAATTAATTGTTTAAATTATTTTTACATTCTAGCAATCTAATTGATTATTATTTATATAATGAATATATAATAGTAAATAAATTTAAATAAAATTCAAATTAAAAAAATTAGAAAATAAAAATAAATATATATATATATATATAAATCAAAGGTTGAAACCGTAATCGGCGATTTATAAATCGAAATCGACGGTTTATAAACCGCAATCGAAATCGTTATTCGGAAGGTTCAGTTTCGGTTTGGCATTTTAACAAACCGTAATCGGCGGTTTGAACCGTTTGGGCAAGTCTAGGAAAGTATACCTAAATATGGAAATAGTGCACATCTCATACCGAAAATATTGAATTTTCGGTATACCCTAAAATTTCGGTACGATATGATACCGTATCGTATATTTTCGGTACGGTAACGATATTCAATTTTGATTTTTTCGGTATATACCGAAAAAATTTTGGTATTTCGATATATACCGAAAAACACCGATATACCGAATTATTTTTTATATTTCGGTATTTCAGTATTTTCGGTATTTACCGAAATAATTATTTTTTATATTTAATATATTGTAATATATTTTTAATAATTTTAAATAAAAAAATGCTAATACGGTATTTCTGTATTTTGGTATAATGCCGACATTGTTTAAATTTTGGTATTTTGGTATAATACGGTATATATTTACCGTTTAAATTGTAATATTTCGGTATAATACGATATAAATCGATACTATATAAATTTTGATATTTTGGCATAAATCGGTATATACGATAACATACAGATAGTTCAGCATACCGAATAATCGGTACGGTACAAAATAAAATATAAGTTATACAAAATTTTCGTCATACCAATTTCTCGGTTCGGTAACGGTACGATAGATTACTGTACCGAAAATTTTGGTACGGTATGCGGTATACGATATAAGTTTCGGTATACCGTACCAACCCAGCCCTATTTGTACTTCCTCCGGATAAACTGTCCGCGCTACCATAGATACCTGAATTTACTTAAAATATAGTAATTAATAAGTAAGTAAATAAGAAGTGTATTAGTAAAAATATATATTTTTTTTATAATAAAAACAATAATATATTAAATTAAGATAACTAAATTGTTTAATTAACATTTAAAAAATTATAAATTTTAAAATTGGATGAAAGTATATAATCATATTTCTAGAAACACAATTTATTATGTTGGATTGATAGAAATAGAAAAAAATAGACAATTTATATGGGACGGAGAAAGTGTTATATTAGTAGAGTAATATTTATTGATCAAATGCTGTATGGTGCTGATTTTTTTACCTGAGTGCCCACGTGATATGAGTGATCAATATATGTTTATACATAAAAATAACATATAGTAAGTTATAATATAATATATGTTGTGTTATAAATATACTTGAATATGTATAAATACATGTTAGTCACTACTATCGCATATATATGTTGATTTATGCCCGCACAAGATAATTTTGATACTTTCTTTTTTTTTATTATATATATATATATATGATATGCTTATAATATATGTAAAAATTAAGAATTTGTTTCTTTTTCAAAAATTTTCTAATATATTTTTTCAAAAAAATTAATATAGCACATATATTTATTATTTTTATATTATCTACGCAATTTTCTATATTTTATATAAAAATATTTTCTACAAACCAAAATACAAAAACCGAGTACTTCGTATTAATGTGCTATTATTTTTTTTACAATATAAAATTGATACTTGTAATTGGTACAAACAAAAATGTAAAAATATACTTTAATTTGAGGCGTAAAAAATATATTATTACTAATACACATGAAGTCCTACTATGTCTTATTAATTTGGTCTCTTTACCAAATTAATATACTAAAATTGAAATTTTCAATTTTATATTTCAATATGTTATCACATTCAAATTATCTCCTGATATATCAATAATTTGTTATTAATTTGGAAGTTTTCTTAAACAAGTCAATGTGATCCTTTTATCCGTTCGAATTCATCTAAATTTTTAATTTTATGGCATGATACGAAGGTCTTTTAATTTCGAGATCCGTATATAATTTTGCGTTTGCGTAAGAGTTTGTGTTGAAGAGGCGGCTACGTCAGATGAGTTATTGTTCGCATTAGAATTTTTGTTCAACAGGCGACAACGTCAGATGAACAACTCTATTTGCATTAAAGTTTGTGTTTGTGTTCAACTATGATTCCATTTAGAACTGATTTTGTGTTATTAGCATTGGAGCTTGGTTTTTGTTCAACTTTGGTCCCGTTCAAAGTTGATTTTATGTTTGCGTTAAATATTACGATTTTTTTTTTGTTCAACTTTTTTGGTAAGCTTAAATTGATTTGATTTTTTTGTTTTTCCGTTTGAAGAGGACTGTTAAAATATATTTAAAAACATATATTATATTTATGATATTTACTTTATTTGAAATTTATAAATCATTATAAATATGTATAAATGTATAGAATTGAACTAGTGAATTTCAATTTTATACTCCCCCCGTCTCACATAATTTGTTTCTATTTTCTATTTTTGTCCGTCCCACTTAACTTGTCCTTTTTATTTTTAGAAATATAATTATGCACTTTAATGCGCATTTTAAATTTTAAATTTTATAATTTTCTTAATTTTAATTAAACTATTTACTTATCTTAATTTTAATTTATAATTATTTTTACTAAATAATAATTATTTTTACTAATACATTTCTTAATTACTTAATAATTATAACAGTAATACACCCATATTACATGGACGGAGAGAGTATTTCATTGATGAAAAAACTTTTTCAATTCAATAGATTTTCACATATCCAATTGTGGTGTACTTTTCCTCTTCATTATTCTCTTCAATATTAATTATATTTTCTCTAAAAAAGTTCTCATTTTGATGGATTTTTTCTTGTCTAAGGCGATCTCCAACCCTCCCTGCATTTTTGCACACTACAAAAAAATAATATATTTGTAACAGAATTTCGTCCCTAAAGTTCACGTAGTTAACGTAATTCCATTACTAATTCTGTATCTAATGTCATTAGTAACGGAAAAAATAGATTTAGAGACAGAAAAATTTTGTTACAAAAATGATTTTTTCTTGTAGTGGCAGTTGCTACCGTAAAAATACAATTGATCTACATAAATTTCAATTTTTACTTTATATTCCTTATATATTCCTAATTTATATTATTTTATATAACTTTTCATATTTATAAATTACACCCCAATTTTTGGTACAACCCAATGCAAAGTATTTCCATTATGAAGATGATCTTATGAAGTATTTCCTTCTCCTCTCCTCTCCATTATCTTTTTAGTTATGTTTTGCTATCAACAAAGTCCTTCGATCCATTTTTAATCTTCCTTTGCAATCATCACAGCCAACATGGCTACTTCTACTCTATATTACCACTATTGTCACTATATCGATCATCCACGACCACCTATAGATCTACTGCTTGGGTGCTTCAAATGAACTCATTCACTTCATCCATTATTACTACCGCTTTGCCTCTGAAACCCTTAATCTATTAGTTGTCATCGATTTCATCGCCTCGAGCCAAAAGAAGCAGCGTCGCTGAAAATTTTCCCAAATTTGAAAATCTAAAAGCACCAGAGGCCTATCTCTCTCGGCGACAACGGCTAGGGCTTTCCAAAAATGCCAAGGCCCACCGACAATGATTGAAAGATATTTTATTTGTTCTCTTCCATTGTTCTTGCTCTTCCATTGCAATCGTCACTTTTTTTTTTTTTTTTTCCAATTTGTCTCGTCTTCTCTCTAGCTCCATTCGTCCCGTAGTAACTTCTGGGTTATTTTTCATTGATTTGTTTGATTTTTAATTTTTTTTTTTTTTTTTTTTTTTTTTTTTTTTTTTTTTTATGTGCAGTGGCTATTGAAGTTAAGTGTGATTGTTGAAGTGGATATGATTAGAAATTTTTAGTTATTTTTTTCGGTTTATGAAATTTTTGTATTATTTTTTTATGACGTAAGAATCCAGCCGCTATTCTTCAAGTTTCTTTAAATAAGTTTTTAGTTAAATTTTATAGCCTGCAAATTAGACCTGACAAGGCAAGTCGTATAGGTGAATCATGTATGACAGACAAAACCTAAAGGCATCGAAAGTTTGAATTTATGACCTCACAGACACAATTTCACCCCCTATATCATCAGATCACTACAAAAAAATAATATATTTGTAACGGAATTTCGTCCCTAAAGTTCACGTAGTTAACGTAATTCCATTACTAATTCCGTATCTAATGTCATTAGTAACGGAAAAAATAGATTTAGAGACAAAAAAATTTTGTTACAAAAATAATTTTTTCTTGTAGTGGATTATCCTTTACAGGATTTTTTGTATTGTTCAAGTCAATTGTTGTTTGCTAGTCCGTCGTCGAGTTTTTGCCTAGTGTTATCAAATTTTTTAGGATTATTAATTTCTTGATGCTTTACCAAAAAAAAAAAAAAATGTTATTGACTCATTTTGAATGAAAGCATTACACTACAAAAAAATAATATATTTGTAACGGAATTCCGTCCCTAAAGTTCACGTAGCTAACGTAATTCCGTTCCTAATTCCGTCTCTAATGTCATTAGTAACGGAAAAAGTAGATTTAGAGACAAAAAAATTTTGTTACAAAAATGATTTTTTTCTTGTAGTGTTACCTGAAAATGGTGCAAAAAGTCTTGTGACGGGGAAGACAATATTAGATGCGGCTTCAAGGACGGCTCGAATTGGACTTCAGGCACGGATGTCAATTTTTTGATAAAAAAATTATTTAATGTTTGATTTGCATGGCCTTGTTACTTTTACTGTTGTTCTTAATCATATTGATCTATTTATGAAGACTTATTGTTGTAAAATAATGTATGTTGGATAACAATACTATTTTGTGGTTTGAGTGTTTATGACCTATGCGATCTATGTCTGTTTTTGTAATAATTATTATCATTGTTATTCAAATTTATGTTTATTTTTAATTTTTTGTTGTCATTAAAAAAAATTATTTTAGTAAAAACATCATATTTTTTACTTTTTTTTTCCTATAAGATAAATTTTTTCTATATTTATTAACTTTCCTTCAAATTTGTGTCCGATCAAATGGACATAAGTTTAGATGAAAAAAACAAAATAAGTATTAATTAATTGCTTCGTATATTCTTAAGCAAACCAAGGGTCAATGGTAATCCATTTGAGTTTTTTACGAATCTCAGGCTTAGTAGATATATATTTTGTTGATAAGAGAACTATTATGGCTAATGTAGATTCTTCATTCATGAAACTCAGAATTCCAATTTTTCTATGCAAAAATTGCTATATTGTTTCTTTGTCATATCTCATTTCTAACGTCACACTTTATCACCACTCCCATCGTTGGTTCTGTCGCCTCAAGACTAGCTAGCTTATAAAATTTCATGGTGAAAGGTAGCGTGTGGCATTCACGTGTGCGTGATAAATATTCACGTCGTTGAAGTTTTCGTTGGCGCGTCCCTTTTCCGTCGTTAGAGATTTTTTCTCAAGTAGACTCGAAAAATATTTTCCAATATGATGGTATAATTTTTTTTGCATTTGGGGTTTTTTTATTTGGTCTTGTATATTATATTTCGATTAAGTGTTTTTTCAGTCAGTTTCTTCGGCTTTTGTGATACAATATGTGAGCCATCAAAGAACACGATCAGTACATTCTTAGCTGATAAATTTCATCGAGCGGGGTTAGTGGGTACAAATTTAAATGCAGATGTGGTTGCATTACTTTGAAAGTAAGTCTCCAAATACAATATGCATCATAGGGTCATCAAAGAACACGATCAATACATTCTCGGATGATAACCTTCATCGAGTGGGGGGAGTGAATACGAATTCAAATGCACAATAGTTGCATTACTTATACAGTAAGCATCCATTACAACTATGCACGTTCAGTATACTCTCGGAAGAAAATCTCATCGAGTGAGAGTTGTATATGCAAAAAATCTTGTGCATATATGATGCATTACTCATAAAGTAAGCTATCCATAAACAATATACATTCCACGTGACCAACAACCTACATTACACATAATCAGAACAAATTTCTTCATTTCAACCACTAAAATTGAAATTTTCAACTTCTAAGTGCTCATAAAAATAAAAAAATAAAAAAAAATAAAAAAAAAAGCCATAGAAAGTATACCTAAGAGTACTCGGGCATGGGGATCGCAAGAGGACAGTAAATCCTCAAGAACTGAAGGAACACCTCATGGCGGCTACGAGCATTGATTCCGGTTATAAAGGTTTTTTCTGTCTTTCCTTTTTGAATGAAAACCAGCAATGGACAGAGGGACGTGTCCTCGGAGTCCGGCACAACCCATCCGGAGTACACGTGGGGCGATTCCAGCATCTCAGAGGTCAAAAATTCCGAGCCCAAATACGAGCAAGGCTTCTCAACCGATGGCCGAAGGCCCCCCCACCTCGAAGGTCTCAAGCCCACCATCAAAGGTCATTCACGTCTCTGGCACTATGGATCCGTAAAGATCAGAGTCGACAAGGGAAATATCGTAAAAGGGCTTCTTAAGCGACTACCTGTGACGACAAAGTCGGAGGAGGATCCCTCAATAAATCCTTCTATTGATCGCGATTGAAGCGATTTGGGCCATACCGATGGTTGAAAGCGACGGCGGAAGCAAGATTCAGAGAGAACGACGAAAATGAAGGTGGGTGAGAAAACCCTAAAAGTGCTAGAGAATTGAGGATGAGAATGAATACGAAAAGGGTTTGTTTTAATTAAAATTGTTTTAATTTTAATAATTATGTTTTAGTTTTAATTGTTCTGTTTTATTTTAATAATTGTATTTTAGTTTTAATTGTTGTGTTTTAATTTTAGTAATTGTATTTATTTAAAAATAGATGTATAAATAAAAGTAATGGTACTTATGTAAATAAGTGTAAATGTAAGAGTACGAGTAATATAGATGGGATTCATGGTTACTAAAATAGAAAATGTAAACTTTGTGATTGAACATCTCAAATTAAAAATATGTAAACTTTGTAAATGAACAGAAAAAATATATTTTATTATTTATTTTTCTTTTCATGATTAAAATAGTAAACAATTAGTACAGTAAAACAAACTATTTTGATTTAATTTATTATGCAAAGAATACTAATACATATCAAAAGACAATTGTACTATTAATTTATATAAGCTTTATATATTTTGAAATTAACCTATAGTATTTGTTTGTATTTTCTTATACATACAAGATGAAAAAATATCTCCATATTTAAATTTCAGAAAAGTAAAGATGAAGAAATATCTCCATATTTAAATTTCAGAAAAGTATATCTCAATTAAGGTGGCAGATGCCGACAATACTCAGTAGCACACGGTGTGCAGTTAGACAATACACGGTATTGCTACAAGCAGCACACCGTCTGCATTCATATATGCTATAGTCTTATACAATACAAACAATATTTGATTTCAGCACACAACATATTATTATACAACACACTTGTAATTATGAACCAACAACACATGTTATACTTTTACACAGCACAAATAATAGTTGATTTCAACACACCATATACTGTTACATATCACACTTATAACACTTATAATTATGAACCAACAACACATATTTTTATTATAAACATCACGTGTTGTATATAATAAAATTGTATATTATTTATATACATTACGGGTGCTGATTTGAAAAATCAGTCACCACCTTAATCGTTACCCTCAATTAATGTTTGCATAAATATAGTTAGTAGTATCTAATTATCCATTTTGTAAAACAACTAATTATAAGTATAAAATAGCATCTTAACATTAATTTTGAAAATTTTAATTTTTCAACTTTGGGTTCTTTATTAGTTACTTTGCAAATTTAGTTTTTGAATACTTTTGTTTGAAGGCACATGCATAATATATATATATATATATATATATATCATGTTCTCAATTTTATCAATATGAGTTTGTTTTTTTTTTATAAGTTTGAAAAAATTTTGGTTTGGGTTTGGTATTAAAATAATATATGGTGAGGTATTTTGTGAAAAAAAAAATGTATTTTTTTCAGAAAACATAGAGTCCAAATGGTAGAAACTTGGAATTTATGGTATAAAAAACACACCCTAAATATATGAATTATGATTTTAGTTAGAAGAAAATAACAAAAAATATCAAAAATAAAATATAACACTACAAAAAAATAATATATTTGTAACGTAATTCCGTTCCTAATTCCGTCTCTAATGTCATTAGTAACGGAAAAAGTAGATTTAGAGACAAAAAAATTTTGTTACAAAAATGATTTTTTCTTGTAGTGATAGCATAAATAAATATCATCAATCTATCAAAAGACGTTATATATATATATAATTTAAATGAAATATTTTTTAACTTATTCATTTATTATTTATTAGTAGAGTTTAGAATATATTTTAACTTAAAAATATAAATATATTTTTATATATTTTAAAAATACCTCAATTGTTCATTTATTATCTTGAACCTATATAAAAATTATTTTAGGCATAAATTTTGAATCAACGCGACCGACGTAGCAAGTTTCTAAAGACGTATAAATCATGCATAAGTATTTTACAAATTTATTACAAATGAATTTTAGTTGATTTGATAAGACCACTATCATGATAAAATTATTATTTCCTACATTCAAGGCTAAATTTTCATTTTGTTATTTTAATTTGTTCAAATTAAAAAAAATATATTATAGTTTTTTTTAGTAAAGATACAATAGATATTATATTATTTTATTACACTACTGTAGACAAAAAAAAAAAAAAAAAGAATTGTGTTAATTTCGTAAACACGAAATTTTCTACAAGTTATATTTAATTCAAATGTAACGCGGGTTCTATTCTTTATTTAGATTCTTTGATTCTCTTATTTTCTAATTTGAATTTCGGTGACTTCTTTGATTTGAATATATTTGGTCATCGTTTTGGATTTTGGTCTTCGCGTGGATAGTCGATTTTGGATTTGAAGACTCCTTTTGATGGATTTGAGGCTCTGATCTCTAAAGATGTGGATTTGATCCTCCATAGTGCTTCTTCACGGCATATATTCCTTTGACTTTTGGATCAAAGAAAGTCAGGTTGATGATTTTGACAAAGAATGTGAAAAATATTTTGAACCTTTAGGATAAACTTTTGAATCTTTTCATTGGCTTTGGCGGATTCTTCAATAGCTTTTGGAACTTTGATATTTCTTTCGACTTGGGCATACGACAAAGAACGTTAATTCATCGATTTTTCAATCAATATTGAATTATTTGTCCAAATCGGACTTTTCGAATAAGAACACTTCTTCAAAGGACACGAAGAACATTGCAGAAATAGTACAGAGATTTACCTCTTTGCTCGAGTCTTCAAATGAATTTCGGCCCTATTTATAAGGGAGGGTAGCATCAACTTCATTTTCGAATGGTACCACGTGACGTGATTGGCCGACGGAAAGATTTTGTAATTCTTCCTTTCTCGCGGATGTCGTTTTCTATTTTTGAAGGATTGGATTGCACATCTTTCTTTTTTGTCAAGATATTTATATTATTTTCTTTCTCGAAAGATATTACTTATAATAGTTCCTTTATTGAAAATATTTATTTAATTGATTACCAAATTTATTATAACTCTATATATATATATAATATTTGTAGGATATTTTTTATTTTAAGCATATTTTGCATTAATAATTAATATTTAATGTAATAATTAACGTATATGAATAATTAAATATTATATATTTACTTTAATGAGATTTTATTTTCTCCTAAACTTTATAATATTTAATTGAATTTAGGGCATTTATTTTTTAATATCTTCAAAATACTCCAAAACTTGTTTAAATCAAATACAACAACTATTTTAATGCGTGAATAAGTTTCGAAATATTCTATTTTTTTTTAAATATCCTCTTGTTTTTTTCTTTTTGGACATCATCTTTATTTGCCATATATATTTTTTTGCAATTTTATTTTGTATATATGACTTTTTTTGTTGCCATACATATATTTTTCAGTTTTTCTTTTTGTATATATGGCCTTTTTTTTTGCTATATATATTTTTTTGCAAGTTTTTCAGTTTTTCATCTTTATTTTTTTGCAATTTTTTTTTTTTATGTACGGCGATATTTTTTTGCCATATATATATATGTATATATATATTATGACAAATTTTTACCATAATTTTTATTATTTCTTTCCTTTTCTCATGCGTTTGTATACATATATTATATATAACATATTATTTTCTTCTTTTCCTTATATGTACAACTATATATGTATATATATACATATATTTTTTTTTATTTTTTATGTTTATTTTTATTTTCCTTTATTTTCTTCTTTCTTAACATATATTCTTTTCATATGGCTCATTATTTTTGGACACTATATAAACCTTTCAATACAAGAGAATTTTATCATTCTCAAAATTTCAATTCCTCCCATTCTAAGATAGGTTTCTTGCTCTTGTGTTCTTTTTATTATTATTATTATTATTATTATTATTATTATTATTATTATTTTTCTCCTCTTTTGATCCTTGTTTTTATTTTTTTGTAGGTAAGATGATTTATTTCAAAAATGTCTCATCCCCTTTCTGTAATGTCCTAGTTGGCAATTGTTTAGTTTGAAAGCCAACAATTGGATAAGGCGACAAGTCTATTGGTGCATTCATCGCTCGTAGGACGTGCAACTGCTAGCTCTAGCTTGGATGTTCCGAATTTTCCGAAAACGCAGTCTCGGGATGTCGCTTGCAAAAAGCATACCTTGCAATATTCACTCTACCAACACATTCCGAATGATACTCTCCCCCCTTCTGACCTTGGGGCGCCGAATCATGAAAGGGGCATGCACTTGGGATGATCTTCCCTCTTTCGATGGCAATTTCTCTTATGTAGTCGGCTATTGAGAATAGGCGTAGGACGTGCTGGATCGATACGAGCGTCCGTTAAAGAGAGTATGCATTTACGATGTAGTTTATGCTTACTTGTTTTCCTATGATTATTCTCCGGAGATCGTCAAGGCCGTTTGCGAGGCATGGTGTTTCAGTACCAACACCTTTTGAATGCCGCCGGTGAAGTGTCGATCACTCTCCGAGACTTAGCATCTTTGACGGGCCTTCCCAAGTCGTAGAGAGAGATTGACACTTCACCGGCGACAGTCAAAAGGATGTTGGTACTGGGACACCACGCCTCGCAAATGGCCTTGACGATCTCCGGATAATAGTCAAAGTAAAATAAGAAAGCATAAACTGCATTGTAAATACATTATCTCTTTAGCGGACACTCACATCGATCCAGCACGTCCTTCGCTCATTCCTAATAGCCGGCCACATAAGAGACATTACTATTGAAAGGGGGAAGACCATCCCAAGTGCACGCTCCATCTATAATTCGGCACCCTAAGGTCGGAAGGGAGAGATTATCATTCAGCATGTGTTGGTGGAGTGAGGATTACAAGGTATGCTTTCCGCCAGCGACATTCCGATACCACATCTTTAGAAAATTCGAAACATCCAAGCGAGAACGAAGAGTTGCACGTCCTACGAGCAATGGATGCACTAATAGACGGATCGCCTTATCCAATAATTAACTTTCAAACTAAAAAATCATCAATTCGACATTATCAAAGGGGAGGAGATATTCTTGAAATAAGTCATCTTACCTACTAAAAAAACCATAAAGAAAGAAATAAACACTAGAATGAGTAAAGTCAAGTTATGAAATTTTGAAAATAACAAAATTCTCTTATACAGTGTCCAATAAAAATTGAGCCATATGAAAAAATATATGTGTAAAAAATAAAAAAAGGAAATAAAAATAAAAAAAATAATATACATGTGCATATATATAATACATGTGTATATATAAAGAAGGAAATAATATATGATACATGTATTTATATATATGCATGAGAAAAGCTAAGAAATCACAAAATTAATGGCAAAAATTGGCATAAGAAATGTAAAAATAAAAAAAATGCAAAACAAAAACGCCATACAAAAAAAAAAGCAAAAAAAAAAAAAATGTAAAAAATATTTGCAAAAATACTAATTGGTAGAATTCCGAATCTCTTTTGATGGATAATATTTTTTTAATTAATAAAATTATATATAATAAAATTTCAAAATTTTCTATATTTATTTGTATGAACTCAAAATTTTTTGAGCTTTCTTAATTAAATAAAATAAGATTAATTGACTTTTATTATTTATATAATACTCCCTCCGTCCCATAACAAAGTATCTATTTTTTTATTTTAGTCCGTCCATAACAAAGTATTCATTTCCTTTTTTTAAGTAACTGTACTATCTACCTAACATTACAAATACCCTTACAACTTACAATATATTACACAAATGTCATTACCTTTATATCACACATACTAATAAGGTTATTTTAATCATTTCTACTTTATTCCTATTATATCTCAATATAATACTAATATTTCTAAAATTACGTGCAAAAAGCAAATGGATACTTACTTTTGGAACGGATGGAGTATTACCGTTGTATCGGAATAATTTTGAGACCAAAGCTAATTGCCATTTTTGAGTTATCAAATTTTGTGTCTTTTATTATTCTTTATTGTTTCCCTATTGCATTATTTTCTTAACAATATGCAATTTACAATCTCTCCGAGATACATTGAAGAAAATTATATATATATAATTGATATTTATAAAATATTCAAAAAATAAAATGTAGGTTTTTTTTGTTTATGACGTGGGAATAGCTTTTACTCAAAAGTGTACGGATAAATCTTCAATCGAACTTAATATCATGTAAACTAGACTCAATAAAATCGAAAATGGTTCGGGTATCTTATCCAATGAATTGTTTACTTATGGTGTGTTCGTTTGTAGAATTTTGTCCAAATTTTATTATTCATCAAATATTTTTTCCTAAAAATATCAAATCAAACATCTATTATTTATTTTTTATATTATACTAAAAATTAATTTTACATTCAAAATATCACATCAATACCTATTTACTTAGCATCATACAACTATTACTAGTCAAATCTTAACTCAAAATACAAAAGTCGAACAAACACACCCTAGTGTATGGATCAATCAACTTCCGCTAGATTTATTTAAATTTTTTATTTTATTAATTTTTTGCTATAAAAAATCCACGAAAGGCGACTAAGGAGCGCACTTAATTGGATATAAATATAATAACTGAACCGATTAAACCACGTTTTGAAATAGATAGAAAATGAGCAGGCAGACAGAATACCAACATTATTACATATAAAAAAACTCAGTGGCCGTGCTAATGGCGGTCCGATCGAGCAAACGCACAGTGAGGATAAATAAATTTATTCATGGCGGTCAGTGAGATAGACAATGCACTCACTTTATTTGACTTCACACATCTGATTTGATTCGATTCCCTTAAATCAATCAATTGATTAATTGATCCATCGCCGATCGATCAGGCCGACCGCGGCGGCGACGGAATGACCTTGATCCCACCAATGGTGACTGCATCGCCGTTAGACCTCGGGATAATGGTGACGACAATAGTGTCGTCATCCCCGACCTCGATGTCCTCATACACGTCCGTCAGCTTCAGATTAATCGACGTCTTTCCCTTCTTCTCCTTCGTCCGGTGCGGCACCTGCGCGAAGGTCCCGGCGTACTCCGCCCTGTCCAGCTCCGACGGGATGTCGTCCTCGTCGTTGATGAAAATGTCGAACTTTATGAACTTGGTGGAGTCTGTCTCGATGTCCTCCAGCACCAGGACCTCGTCGGCCTTCCCCTTCGCCGATTTGGGGACCAAAACCCTAACAATCTTGTTCAGCGTTAGCGGGAAGATCTTCTCCGCCGCCTCCGCGTTCGCCGCCAGTTTCTTAATGTCCGCCGCCGCCGCCTTCTTCGACGGCCGGTAATTCAGCCACGGCGTGTCCACCCTCTCGTAATCGTACCCTAATTTCTCCATGTTCAGACAGTCGGCGACCTTCACCCGCACCAGCTCCTTCTTCTCGTTGTAGAACAGAAAACCGGCGTTCAGGAAATCGGGATCGGAGATGCTCTTCGGCACGTCGGTTTTCAGGCCGGTCCAGATCTTCCAGAGCCGGTCGACGTTAGCGTGGTGGCAGTAGAAGAGAGGATCCCGGCCGGCGGAGTAGAAATTCCCCATATCCTCCCTGTATTTATTCGCCGGATTCCCCACCCACACGTGCGCCGAGACGTGCGACCCACGCTCCGACGAGCCGGCGCTTCCGCCGTTCCCCGGCGGGTCGCCGGCGCGGTAGGCCGCGCCCATGAAGTCGAGCGTGGAATTCACGCTCCGGATCATCTCGTTGTGCACCACGCTGAGGTTATTCACCACGAGTTGGATTTCGTCGGTGGCGCGTGAGAACCCGAGGTCGATTATGGACCGGCCCCGGTGGTCCGGGTTCCGGTTCACGTTGTAGATCGGGGATTTGTCCCGGTCGAAGATAGCCGGCATTTGCATGCCCTTAGGGTTGTCCCAATTCCAAAATGGGATCGCGAAATCTGGATCGTCGATCAAGCTGCCGAGGATTCTTTCGTAGAAGTAGAGGTACCAGCGGTGGAATGGGAAGAAGAGCCAGGAGTTGTGGATCTGGATGTCAAGATTCGGGTAACCCGGTTGGTCGTGGGCCCCGTTGCAGTAAGCGCAGTGGATATTGGCCTGCTGCATGAACCCGCGCGGGTCGGTCGGGTCGGTCCGGTCCAGCTCGCGCATCCGCCGCATCGCTTCTTCGTATTTCGCCAGGTACTCCCGGCTCACCTTGTGGGCCGCCGGCCGAACTTTTGTTTTCCTCGCCGGCGGGAGCTTGTAGTCCACGTACGGGGTGCCCGACACCGGCGGGCAGCAGTTGACCGGGAGGAGATCGTTGGATTGGACGTCGTGGGCCTCGCCGCAGGCTGTGAACTCCGGGACTCCGATCGGCGCCGCCGTGGCCGGAGGGTTTGAGACGGCGAGGTTTGCGGCGCCGTAGAGGCCGCCGCCCAGGCCGAGGAGCATGTTCCGGCGGTCGAGTTTTTGTTGGTTGCAGGAGACGTGGAAGCGGCGCGTGGGAGTGCTGTGGGTGGAGCGGTCGCCGGCGACGGCGGCGCGTGACATGGCGGAGGATAATTGGATGGATGCCATTGTTGGTTGGCTTTGAGCCTCGGGGCCGTGGGTATATATAACGGCAATCTTAGTTATTACTATTAGAGACCATATAATACTTAATTATATTAAATTATTAAATTTGTTTATCAGTGTCACAAATTATTAAATTAAATTATATGACTCCATAGTGGTGTTTGTTGCTGTTGTTTTTTTTTATTATTATTATTTATTTATTTAAATATGTGGACATGCATGTGCATTTGGTATTAAAATAGAGTTTTTCCATAATTTGGACACATATTATGCCTTTTTTTAAAACAATAATAATAATTAAATAGCTGTGGATTGTTATTTTTTTATTTGAAAATGGGGTGTTAAATAATATTTTTTATGTTTCAATTCAAACATATTTTTTTACCATTAAATTTTATTTAATTCAAAAATATTTTTTTTCAAAAATTATAATTAAAATAATTATATCTAAATATCAAAATACCTTAATTTTTATAAAAAAATTTATTTATTGATAAAAGTATCAAAATTATTTTATATATTTTTACTTACTAATAAAATATTATTTTTTTAATTTACTAAAAAAAAATAAAAATGCATATATTAAGTTGGAATGGAACGAGTAATATGTTTAATTTAGAAAAATTAACAAATATACTTTTTTAATCGTGTTTAATTTAGTTTTAAATTTTGGTTTGAACTGTGATAAAATAATCTTGTTAAAAAAAATATAAAATTCTCTTTTGGGTAGGGGTGAGCATTGGGATTTTCGGTTCGGAGATCCGAAAATCCGAAACTTTTGAAAAAACTAATCCGAACCGAACTGAAATAATCGAAATTCAAAATCCGAAATTCCGTAATCCGAACTAAAAAATTTGAACCAAATCGAAAAATCCGAAATTCTAAATATTTTTATTATTTTTTTTAAAATTTTTAAATTCTTTTATATTTTATTATTATTTTATAATATTAAATATATATAATATATAAAAATTAAATATATTAAAATATAATTAATAAATTTGAGTTTTTTATATTAAAATATAACATTTTCTAATATGATATTAAATATATATAATAAAAAAATATATTAAAATATTATATTTCGGATTTCGGATTGGTTCGGATTTTAAGTATACCGATCCGATCCGACCCGAAAATCCGAAATTTGTTAAAAATTCAATCTGATCCAATCTGAAAATCAAAAAAATTTGAACCAAATTTTAAATTTCAATTTAATTCGGATTGAATTTTCGAATTTCGAATATTTTGCTCACCCCTATTTTTGAATTTGTTTGATCAACACAATTTCCTTTAATACCATTCTCAATATAATGTATATATTATAGTCTTTCGTAAAAAAAAAATTATATTCAATAAATATTATTTTTTATAATTTTTATTATTAAATTATTAACACAATTTCTTATATTTTATATATATATATATATAAATCATTTTATTCCAAAAATATTAATTCAACCCTTATCATCACATCTAGTGGCATATGGAGCGAAGGTGGACTGAAAAGGCTGTTCTGCCACAATAATTACATCTAACAATTCTTTTTCCTCAAAAGCTCAATACACACAACATATCCTCGAAAAAACAAAATAAATACTCATTTTCATCATTTTCCATTGTCCAACTAAAAATGTTTATTTTTTATTTTTTAAAAAAATTATAAATTAATATTAAAATATTTTTAACTTTTACTTAAATTAAAAACATATTATTACAAATACAATTATTTTATATATAACTGTCGAGAGATTTTCGATATTTAATTTTAAATTAATTAGATTTAGATTTAAATTTTTTTGGGATAAACATAGCCTACTAAACCTCGTTGCTCCCGGAGGTCTTTGATTTTGAGATATGTCTACAATTTTGTCTGAGTTTGAGTTTGCTTTAGAGTTTGTGTCTGCATTCAAGAACAAAAACTTTGTTGAGAGCGGCGGAGGCGACGTCAGACGAGCAACTATTATGTGCGAAAATAGGAGCTCAGTCGAGAGCGGCGGCGCCAACGACGGACCAAGCAACTGTTATATGTGTTTGCGTCTTTTGATTTTTGTTTAACTTTCTTGTCAAACTCAAGTTGCTCTCTGCGATCCCACTTGAGTTTGAGAGGGGATGTCGATATATTTTCGATATTTAGTTTTAAATTTGCTAGATTTAGATTTAGATTTAGATTTGGTCATATCCATTGGATTACGTTATTTAGATTTGAGTCTATCGAGTATGATTTAGGTTGTCTATATATAAGCCTCTTATTTTGATTATCAATAATGTAAGTTTTAGAGTTTTCACAAAATATTTTAACAATAACAAAAAAATATATATATATCAAAACTTCTTACACACTTTTATTGACTAATAAAATATTATTATTTTTTAATCTACTGTAAAATTCAAAAAAAAATTATTTGGATTGAACGGAAGGAATACATAATATATGTATTGTTTCTTCTTTCACAATATTATCTCAACTCTCTAGATAATTTGAAATTATAAATTTAATATAAGGCTAAATGAATAAATTCACAATAGTAACAATACAATTTCACTTTGATAATCAAATAAAAATACCGTAAGGTATAATTTGATATTTTGAGTTAAACTTATCACTGTAAAATCATAAATTCAAAATTTTAACATCATCATCTACCACATTGTAAGAATAACATAGTATATTTAGAAGGTCTTATACATATAGATACAAACAAAACACTACTCTAACTACCACCCCCAATCTTAATAAAATACTTCCTTCGTCCATTTTTTATTGTACTAAACTATATTTGCACAGTTTTTTAAATAATTGTCTTTTTGTTATGAATGGACAAATTTGCTCTTAAGTGTACGGGAGAGATTAAAAGTAATAAATGAATGAAAGGTAAAAATATAAAATTTGTGTTTAAAAAAAAAAATTGGACAATAGTTATTGGATATCCCAAATAGAAAAATAGGACATTAGTTTGTGGACGCAGGGAGTATAATAATAATTTATAATTTATAATCTATGAAAAAGACACTAATGAATGATGATCATGTCGATTTAGGTGCTGCTCATGGATCTTTATATTTTTTTATTTGAACTTTTGACATTATATATATATATATACATACTTATTCCTTAATATTGTTAATAAATTGTAGATTAGGTGTACATGTTTCTTAATTAAGTTTTGTTGGGGCTATTTTCCTCCTAATATACTATTCATTCCATTTTTTTCTTTCAAAAATATTAAATCAAACACCTATTTTTTATTTTTTGTATTATACTAAAAATCAATTTTACATTCAAAATATCACATCAACACCTATTTATATCACATCATATAACTATTCAAATTCAAAATTTTTACTATTCAAATTCCAACTCAAAATCAAAACCCTCGACCAAACACACCCTTCATGTATTTTTAATTTGTGCCTTAGTCATAACCGATAAGCTTACAATCTTATTTTAATAATACACAATTTAAATTTTTTCTCTCAAAATCTAGCTTAGCATTAAAATGAACTACTATGGCTTTGACGAGCATGGACAAAGACCTAGATTTAGGGTGTGTTTGTTTGGGGGATTGAATTTTGAGTTGTGATTTGAATAGTAAAAAATTTGAATTGAAATAGTAGTATGATGTGATATAAATGAGTATAGATGTGATATTTTGAATGTAAAATTTATTTTTAGTATAATATAAAAAATAAAAAATAAGTGTTTGATTTGATGTATAAATGACAAGTCTCTCGATAGGATTTTTGTTGGTAATGAGACCATTTTCAATATCATACTATTAAATACTCACAAAAAGTTGGAAAAAGAAATAACTAATTTAACCCTGGTCGATATTGTGATGACCAGTTTTAGTGGATAACCCACGAAACCAAAAAGGGTGATGGAAGCACCTATAAGGTTGGTCCGAAAATGATTTTTACAGTATTGATGCAAACAGAACTTTTTTAGTATTGTTGAAAAGATATTGGATGCATGTGTCTCATTGTATTTCATCTTCACTCAATCGGAAACTAATATTTTGAAAAGGAGATCAAGTATTAACCATGGAAGTTAACCTTAACCTTTTCCTGATCAACCAATGCAATAGAAGAGACGATACTTTACTCTAACCACATCCCTCTGATTTCTCAAACAACATTGGTGAACGAATACACATAGCGAAACTAAAAGCTCATCATTCAGGGGTATCCATTCTATTTAATAGAACAAAAACTATTGTCATGATTCTACGTAGCTAAATTACTACAAGTGTTAGTTTTATTAAAATTATGTCAAAAACAAAAGCACAAAAAAAAATTGATATTTACCAATTTGGGTTGCAGTCTTAGATGTCACAAGAGCACCCTAAGTACAAGGTTGTGCCAAAGGCTTGGAACAAGACTCTTGAGCTGAAGAAAGAAGCACTATTGCAAGCTTAGGTTGTGATCTTTTATTAAAGTTTACAAAATATTTATTATTCATCAAAAATTTTTTTTTTTAAAGTATTAAATCAAACATATATTTTTATTTTTTTATTATACTAAAAATAATTTTACATTAAAAATATTACATAAACACCTATTTATATTATATCATACGATCATTCCAATTTAAAATTTTTATTATTCAAATCTCAAATTTAAAATTAAAACCCAAAAACAAACACACCCTTAGACTTTCGGACGTCAACTTTCATTCTCTCATTTCTTTGAAGCAAACCTCCTTCAATCAAGTATACATTCAACGCTTCAGTATATAATACAATACAATGAGAATTTACAAACCCATCTTTGGATTGGGACAACAACATAGGACTCAAAATGGCCTAAGGAATGCACTAGAAGGAAATTCATATTTTGTTACAGGGCGACGGACTAAAATATTAAAATTGATAGATTGTTAAGGGATTGAGGGAGTATATTTTTTTAGTAATATTTATAAAAAAGATATTGCCTCCGTTCGTCTCTAAGAATCTCATTTATTTTTTTGTGTGTTAATTTTTTAATATTAATTATTATATCAAAACGTAATACAAATTAAGAAAAAATTATAAAAATACTTTAATTAGTGTCGTATAATACTAATAGAAGGACATTTGTACAAAAAAAATATACAAATATAAAAATATTTTTAATATTAAATATATTAACGCAAAATGTAAATATGATCATTCGAGGGCGACAGAAAATTATAATACTCCTTCCGTCCTACAAGTAATTATCTATTTGTTTTTTTCACGTAATTTTAGAAATAGTAGTATTATATTGAGATATAGTATGAATAAATTAGAAATGACTAAAATAACGTTATTAGTACGTGTGATATAAAGTTAATAATATTTGTGTAATATATTGTAAGTTGTAAGGGTATTTGTAATGTTAGATAGATAATATAATTACTTAAAAAAAGAAAATAGATCATTTGTTATGGAATGGACTAAAATTAAAAAAAATGGATACTTTGTTATGGTACAAAAGAAATGATTAAAAACATAAAGTGAACAAAACCATGGGCTTACATAAAATTACATATATTATTGGATGTTCACCTACCCTTCTTTGGATTGTATGGATATTCGTTCAATCTACTTGCAGTATTATTTCTTACAAACCCACGTGTTAGGGTAGGGTAGTGGTTGGTGTAATGTAATACCATCCCATCTAATCCTACGGGTTTGTTTCTTTGACCAAAAACTTTCACATTTTTACTCTTTGGATTTTTTTATTTTTCGAGAAAAAATATATATATATTTTTTTTTTCTATCACAAAATATTTTATTATATATTATTTTAACAACAAATTCAAACCAAAGTTTTCCAAAAACGTACCCTAAACTATAGATTTGGTTGGATTAATTGCATAAAGGTGTCTTGGTTGAGGGTTTGATTTTTTAATATATAGTAAAAAAAATTAAATTTAAATAATTGTATAATTTGATATAAATATGTGTTAATGTGATATTAATTTTGAATAAAAAATTAATATTTAATATAATATAAAATATAAAAAATACTGTTTGATTTGATATTTTCTAAAAAAACAGTATTAATAAAAAGTAAGTTAGGAAGTAAAATCTCTCAACTAAACACACATTGTATATCAATTGCATATTCCATGTCAGGGGTGCGACTACAGTGTTAAACAACACACGATTAGGGGTGGAAATAAGCTTTGGATAAATAAATTTAATCTGTTTTAAAAATATTGGCTTAAGCCTCACTTGTAAGTCTGAAAAAAAAATATTTTGAAAGTTAGCGTAACCTTTTTAAAAATTTGGCCTACAACCCTATTTAAAAAAGTACATAATATTTTTATTTATTTATTTTAAAAATTTATTACTTCGTCCGTCTCATAACAAAGTATTTATTTTTCTATTTTAGTCTGTCACATAACAAAGTATCCATTTCCTTTTTAGTAACTGTAATATCTACCTAACATTACAAATACCCTTAAAACTTACAATATATTACATAAATGTCATTACTTTTATATCACACATACTAACAACGTTATTTTAGTCATTTCTACTTTATTCCTACTATATCTTAATATAATACTAATATTTCTAAAACTACGTGCAAAAAACAAATAAATACTTCTTTTTGGGACGGAGGGAGTATTAGAAATAAAAATAAAATAGATACAATTATTTAATACTCCCTCCGTCAACAGATAAAGTAAATATTTACTTTTGACGCGATGTTTAAAAAATAATAGTAGTTTAATTATAGTGGGTAGTTAAAAGTAGTGTAATGACATTTTTGCCTTTGCTTTTTGGTATAAAAGTAATGATGTTATGTAAAGTAAGGATATTTGTGAAAAAAATGAAGTATTTAATAAAATATTTCATTTGTAATTGGACGTCCCAGAATTTTAACTAACATAACAAAGAAATTATCTACTCCACCCGACTAGCTCCGGGTTCGATAGAAATGTGTATACTCCAAAATAGAAATGTGTATACTTTTTAATTGGACGGAGGGAGTATATATATAAAGTTAAGAATTCTAATTTTTATAATAAATTTACAATTAAAATTATTTAATAAATATTATTATTAAATAGAAAGTTGTTCTTAATATATAATAATAATAAAAAAATATTTTTGTTAAAAATATAATGATAATAAACATGTCAGCCTATTAATTAAAAAGACTTAAAAATATTTTTAAAGCCTAAGTCTATTATGTTTGAATAGAAAGACGTAAAAAAAAATTAACCTAATATTTTTAATAAATAGAATCAAGTCATGCTATTCTAGACCTTATGTAGAGCAGGTCGTAGGTCCCTGACAAACGGTCTTGCATATTCTCATCCTCACATATGATGTAATAATAAACAACATACCGTATTACTTCTGGCAGTATAATTTTTATATTACTCCCTCCGTACGTCCTATATTGGAAGTCCGCGTTACTGTAGACATGAGAATTTAGAATAAGTATAATTAGTAGATAATTAAGTATGTATTAGTAAAAATAATTATTCTATAATATAAATAATTATAAATTAAGATTAAGATAACTAATTAGTTTAATTAAAATTAAAAAAATTAAGAAATTTAAAATGAAATTAAAGTGAATAATCATTTTCCAAAAAAATAAAGTGACATGAGATGTGGACATGGTAGGTGGACGAAAGGAGTAATATAATACAAATACTACACATGAACTAACAACACATGCTATAGTCATATACCGCAGAACAATTTATTTTAATACATGACATATATACTCTTATACAACAAATATATAATTCTAAAAAAATAATACACACCTTTATTACATACAAAATATATTGTATATAATAAAAATATATATTATTTGCATATATTATAGGTGTTGATTTAAAATATTAGCTCGATATTAAAATTTTCAAATCAGCACCGCGTTCATTCCATATCAAGTACATCATGCTAGTGGTAATTAATAATAATAATGATAATAATAATAATAAAGCATATAAGAAAAGGCCATATAATTCAAATTTTTAAGTCAAATGAATTTGAATAAATAATTGCCAATCTACTATTGTCGGGAAAAAAACGTGTATGGAATACTAAATAATAATTATATATTGTGGAGCGTAACACATAAAAGTTAGATCTCGATATATATATATATATATATATTGACTTATTGATTTATAGTACTATTAAATATGAAAAAGTCTATTGATTACTGTAACACAGAACCTTTCACATGGCCTCTTGGAATTGAGACTGCCACAACTATTTTTTTTCAATTTTTACGTGTAGATTTTTTAAATATTATTATTATTGATAAATTAATTTTTTAGTTTCATAATAAATTATTTTATTATTTTAATTTCGTAAGTCGAAATTTTTGTAAGGTTAATTCTACAGCGCCGGAGATACCTACGTGGTATTTCCATGGTTCGCCGGAGAACACATGTCCGCCGGTAGCAAAACCTGACGAGTACGTGGAATTTCTTTTTTTTTTTTTTTTTAATTTTCAATTTTTTTTTAAATTTTTACAAAAAATAAAATAAATAATTAATTAATTTTTAAAAAAAAATTATTGAAAAAAAAAACCATGTGACCTGGCATACACGTGTTTTCGACGAGCCATGCGGGTGTCATGTAGGCTTTTTCGACGTTGGAGGATTAAAATTGCGAAAATTTTCCGTTTACAGGACTAGTTTGCAATAGCATCAAGTTATAAGATTAAAATAATATAGGGGTCCAATTGCGAGATTAAAAATCAATTTACCCTATTATTATTAATATATTCGTTTACAATAAAAAGATAAAAATAATTTTATTAGTATTATACAATATAAAAATAATGATATTTGTGAATATATTGTAAGTATTAAAATTATTTATTATGTTAAATATGTAATAATTTACTAAATTATAAATTAATACTCTTGTTTTAGAATTGACATAAATAAAAAATGACACTTTTTTTATACTCCCTCCGTTCCGATACAATAGTCTCGTTTACCATTTTTGTCTGTCCCAAAACAACAGTCTCATTTTCATAAATAATCATATCACCGTAAAATTATTCATACTTTTTCATTATTATTATATAATTGCTACTATTTTTTACATTAATATATTCAGAATGACAAAAAAAAGTCATTTATTTTATTTTTTACTGACTACCAATATAATATCAATATTTTTTAAATTTCGTGACTATACTTTTGGAATAGAGAGAGCAGAACGGATGATGTGATAAATTATAAATTATATTTTTAAATTGATTTGACGTGAAACGATTTATTTGAATTTTTATTTAAATAATATTTTAAAAAAATATTATATTTTTATTATAAATTGTAGAGAATCATTAGTAAGAATTTCAAATTGAAATCACAAGTCGCAACATACACTAACATTTTTAATAAATTCAACATTTTTTTACTGTATTTTAAAAATATATATAGAACTATTAATGTTGTATCACCGTGAAAATTAAATGAAAAAATATAATAAGAATTTGTCACCCTAAATAATAATGAGTTGATGAAGAATACAGGTACTTGAAAATATAACCGTTAAAATAATATTCTTCCGTCCAATTTCTATTATCCTAAAGTATATTTGCACAGTTTTTTAGGTGATTATCTTTTTATTATGAATTGACAAATTTATCTTTAATTGTATGGTAGATATTAAAAGATATAAATGAATTGTGGGTAAAAATGTAAAATTTGTATTTAAAAAATGAATTAGGACAATAGTTATTAAACGTCCCAAATAAAAAAAATAGGACATTAATTTGCGTAGGAAGGGAGTATAATAGTTGAAAAATACATTCAATTTGTTGCAAAATACAAGCGTCGGATATAAAATAAGATATGACACATTAAATACTTTACAAACAATTACAAATATTAATATTGAAAAAAAAATTAACATTTTCAAATGTTAAAATAACATATGTAAAATAAAAATAGTTAAATTTAATATTCTTATAAAAGGTTACAAATATTAATTTTTTTAATAATAAATAATTTATCATCTCATTATAAATATTAAATTAAAGCTTTGTTGACCTACATACTTTTATAAGTTTTAGATATTATTTTTTAATAATATTTTTTTTCAAAAAATATAATATCAAAAATACAGTATTAAGTTTTATTATTCTCAAAATTCTTCACAGTTTTCAAAATTTTTATCAAATAAAGCCTAAATTTTGTATCAAATAAAGTAAATCTAAAATTTTAAAATACAATAAATTTTAAGTATATATTAAATATATAAATTATTATGCAATTATAAATATCACATGGAAAAAATTAGGGAGATCCTGTCCCTGCATAGTATCTAAATTGTCCACTTTCTATGTATTTCTTCCGGTTACTAAAGTTATAAAAAAAAAAATTAGAAATTTATAAAAAAAAATAACATGATTTTAACAGATAAAAAAAATATATTACTCCCTCGTCCCGTAAAAAAGTATCTATTTTTTTTATTTTAATCCGTCTCATAACAAAGTATCCGTCCATTTTCTTTTTTTTAAGTAATTGTACTATCTATCTAACGTTACAAATACCCTTGCAACTTACAATATATTACACAAATGTCATTACCTTTATATCATACATACTAATAAGATTATTTTAGTCATTTCTACTTTCTTCCTATTATATCTTAATATAATATTAATATTTCTAAAATTACGTGCAAAAAGCAAATAAATATTTACTTATACGACAATATTATTATTACCTTTTTCTCTAAAAAATTACTTACACGGAAGATGTTTGGTGAGAAGCTTCCATTGTGGGGTTCCAAGGTGTGTTCTTTTAATCAAAATTTATATATATATATATATTAATTATTTTTATATTATTTAGACAGTTTTTTATATTTTATATAATTAAAAAAAATTCAAATCAAAATACAAAACAAATATACTCCGAGACTTCTTAAATTGGAAAATTTTGGTTTCATTCTTTTTATAAATTTTCGTCTCTATCATTCAAATGGATATATTTTTAATTACTGTAAAATTATTTTTATATTAATACGAAAATATTTTTAATTTTTACATAAATTATAAAGATATTAATATATGTATTATTATTTTTAAACATAAAGTATAATAAGTCAAAATATCAAAATATTCTTACGCACTTATATTAACTAATAAAATATTAATATTATTTTTAATTTATTAAATAAACAAGTAAATACATATGGGTAGTAGGAGAAAATATTTTTCCATGGAACATATGTTAAAACATTATGTAAACTCAAAATTCAAAACACAAATACAAATACAAATACAAATACAAATATCTGTGCAAAATATTTTTATAATAATTTGTTTTATGAAATATGGCTTTGTTCACATTGTGTTTTTTGGTACAATTTTTCATAAATATTATTTAAAAATATACTATATATACATATATTAACACAATATATATAATATATACACTTTATTCACTAAAAAAAAATCAAAATTTTCAACACAAAATATTACTCCATCCGTTTCATATCTATCTATCTATTTATTTTTTGCACGGATCATATCTATCTATCTATTTATTTTTTGCACGGAGTTTTAGAAATTATATTGAATTGTAGTAAAAATAAAGATAAAAAGACTAAACTATCCTTATCAATATTGTATGATATAAAATTAAAGACATTTGTGTAATATATTGTTGATTGGAAGGGTATTTATAGTGTTAGATAGATAGTACTGTTATTAAAAATAAATAAATACTTTGTTATGGAACGAACAAAAATAGAAAAATAAATAGATTGGTAAATGACGAAGTATTTTTTATATTAAAACACATTTATTGGTATCTAACATTTAAAAAATAAAAAAATAAAAAATAAAAAAATCTAAACACTAAACATACAAACTATTACTTGTGTTTTCAAGACTCTTTTATTAGTTAACAAGCTTATTTGTAGTGTGTTTGGTTTGCGTTTCAAATTAAAATTATCACTATTCAGTTTATACAGTTTTCAATAAAAATACATTAATTTTTTTAAATTATACCATATTAAAATATAATTTAGATCAAAATTCAAATCAAAACCTCAATTTTAAATCAACACCAAACATAGCTTTTGTTTGGATATTTTAAGTTTAAATTGTTTTTTAATGAAATAGTATAATTTTTTTGTGTAATGTTTGAAAAATATGTTTCAAACATGATATTTATGATATTAAAAAAATACATATTAACGTTTTCGCAGTGTGTTTGATTGACATGATTTTTATAAATATTAATATGAAAATACAATATATATACATTTTATACATTCACATTTCAATTTTTTAGATGGAACAATTTTCAAGTATAAAAAATAAAAAAATATATAAATATTAACACAATATATAATATCATTTTATACACTCAAAAGTCAATAATTCAATATAAAATATTATTTTATATATTATCAACACAATTCTTTGTACCTAATATATAACAAACAAATTCATCCAAAAATACTAAATGGACAAATATCAACCATTCAAACAAAATATTATTGTTAATATAATCGACTTCCTCGTATTTAATATAAAAACCACATGTATCCAAAAACACTATAATATCATTTTAGAGAAAAAAAGTTTTATTGCAAATAAGATTTAATATAAAAATCACATGTATCAAAAACAAGGTGTGTTTACTTGTGAGATTTGTTTTTTCGTTTTATTATTTCAACTTTTTTTTCCCTAAAAAAACATCAAATCAAACATCTATTTTTAATTTATTATATTACACTAAAATTAAATTTTACGTTCAAAACATCACATCAATACATATTTATATCACATCAAACAATTATTTCAATTCAAAATTTTACTATTCAAAATCAAAACCAAAACTAAAAATCCCACAAATATACATAAAAAAAAAAAAAAAATTATTGCAGATAAGATAATACAAAAATAAATTATAAAACACTAATAAATAAATAAAAAAATATTTACATAAATACTACATAAAATATCATCTCCAACTATCATTTCTAGTTCCAACAATTTTAAATATAAAACAATTTAAAACCTTAAAAATAGCCCAAAGTAAATACATCATAATAAATAAAGGCTAAATTATATAACATTTCCTTGTATTTTCATCAAAATGTACAAAACACTCAATATTTTTATTATTACGCGAAACCACATTATATTAATATAAAATTTGCACAAAACACCATCGTTGTCCAAAACTGATATTTGATTTTAAATAAAGACTCAAATTATGCAAGTTTTTATAAAGAGAAAAACGAAAAATATCTTAAATAATGTTTTAAAATAAAATAAAATAAGTAAATAAATAATTGTTTAGTCCTTCATTTTATAGTTTTTTGAGACAAATTGTTATTTGATTTTTATAAAAATTATAAAATAATTATTGATCAATTATTTATTTATCTATTTTTTTCAAAAAAAAAATTAAAAATTTTACATTTTTTATTTTTATAAAACTTATGTAATTTAGGTATTTATTTAGAACCAAATATCAATTTTGGATAAGGAGAGTATTTCATGCAAACTTTACCTTAACACAAAGGAGTTTCACGCAATAAATAAAACATAGAGTGTCTTGTTCATTTTTACTAAAACACAACCCATAAATAAATTACATTTGAAATAATCGAAAAGGGCTGACCATCTGTGTTGATACGGCTAAGTCAACGTAGTGCTGATTTGATCGAATCAATATATGTTAGGAATGACTAATATATATTTATACATATTTTAATATATATTATGTTATAAAATAACATATACTGACTTATATTATAATATAAATATGTTAAATTATGTATAAGTATATATTGATCGCTTCGAAGATGCTGCAGATCCGATTATGATCTGTCTAAACAGGGGTTACAATATAGATTTGGATTTGTTCAATGAACTTTTATCCACCGAATATAAAATTATGTTACTATTACTAATAAATTTAGTGGTTGTGTTAGTTACACATTAGCCTATATTATGAATATTTTAAGATACAACTTGTTTATTTATTTAAGTTTATAATAATTATACTTTATAAAATTTAGGAGACAGCTAGCCATAAATAATTCCTAAAGTGGATGTCTTTCGCAATAACAAATATATATTGGTTTGATTTCTTTGTTATTTTATTATATTATATTATTATCTAATATTCTGTTTAATAATCATTTTATATTAAAAATATTTTTTTAAAAAAAAAAAAAGAAAACAGGAAAGGATCCAATACTCCTGAATTTAGTGTAAGTAGACTTACTCATTCGATTCCAAACCACCGGTTTGCCGGTTTACAAACCAGCGGTTTCGGTTTGAACTGAAATCGGGCTCAAACCGAATCGTAATCGTTAATCCGATAGTTCGGTTTCGATTTGTATTTGAATCAAATTGTAAATCGCCGGTTCAAATCGAAATCGGTGCCAGTTTGGGCAGACTTAATTTCAAACTGAAACTACTGATTTGGGCGGGTTTAATTTTTTAAAATGAACGGTCAAGATTAATTAATGCAAAGCCGACGACCGAGATTTGATGAAACAAAAAAACTACACTTATTTTACAATTGTAAAAATAAATAATAAAGTCAAATAAATATTTTAAAAGTCGACAATATTTGGAATATCTAATTAAATAATTTATAAATTTAATTTCTAATGTAAATGAAATAAATAAATAAATAAAAGAATCTTAGTCTTAAACAAAATATTTTTAATTTCTAATAGTGTGATACAATTTAAAAATTAACTTATTAAACAATTGTATAAATTATAATTGCATTCTTAATTTTTAATTAATAAATTGATAAATAATTATTTTATAAAAGCAAAGTATTATTTATATAATTTTTCACAAAATTACAAAGATTAAGTAAATTAAAATTGGAATCAAAATTAATCTTAAAAATTAATATTAAGAAAAAATCGAAAAAAGAAGTAATATAAACCGGCGGTTCAAACCGTAACCAGCAGTTTTTAAACCGAAACTGTCAGTTCATAAAACATAATCGAAACTATCAAATCGTAGTCGAAACTGTCATTCGAAATGTTCGATTTCGATTTGAAATTCTGACAAACCGTAATGGGCGATTTGTAATCTTAACAGGCGGTTTGAACCGTTTAAACAAGTCTAAGTGTAAGTATAAATGGAACATTATTCTCAGGGTAAAAAATTGGATAGTGCACTCTTATACTTTATTAAAAATATATTTTATTATTTTATTTATTATATAATTTCTTTTTCCAAAGTAATTATTAAGAATCACACATTTATTATATTTATTATTTGAATCTTGAATTAAATAAAAATAAATATTATTACAATTTTAGCGTATTTTCTGTTAATATAAATAATAAAATATGTAAAAATTTATATTCCCTTCATAATGCAAATTTGTGTTCATTTGAGCGGGCACGAAAATTAATAAAAGTGAGTAATAATTGTTATTTTTTTCTTTTATAGTAAAAAAGTATAAAAATGTAATAATTTTTTTACCTAAAGAGAATAGTTTTCGATGACAACCCAAAAAGGAAAGTGAGCGTAGATTTGAAACTTATAACATCAATAGTTTATTATGCAAGTAACTTTTGTCTTATATAAAAATAAAATAGGTGAAACTTATATGATTCATTGTTGTTCATTGAACCGTAAAATGGTTGATCTGCTCGACTGTAGGACAAGAGTCCTAAAACACAAAGTGAATTATGGGATTCTCGTATTCCTAAAAAATGAATGCTCTTGTACTATATAATCCCGATAAGATCTTTGATAAAAAAAAAAAAAAAAAAAAAGTCTTGCCGTAATCTCATTGGGTCTCCATATACCCTATGAATAACTTCGATGATGGTAGAATTGTTAAGCAAATCGAGTAGCTTACGAGCCATGTTTGACTCGTCTCATTAACAGCTCGACTCAACGTGTTTAAAAAGATAAATAGGTTGAGCTTAAGCTTGAGAATTATTGTTTTTGTAAATAGGTCGAGCTCTAGCTCCAGCTCCAGCTCCGCTCACAAATAGATCGATTGAGCTCATTAATAATGGTCTATTTGTATTGTTTTATGTATTACTCTCTCCGTCCCACATAATTTATCTCTATTTTTTATTTTTGTCCGTCCCACATAACTTGTCATTTTTTTTTAAATATAATTATACACTTTAATTACATTTTAAACTTTATATTTTATAATTTTTTTTAATCTAAATTAAAGTATTTAGTTATCTTAATTTTAATCTATAATTATTTTTACTATACAATAATTATTTTTACTAATACACTTCTTAATTACTTACTAATCATATTTTACCTAAATTCATGTGTCTACACGCCCAAATTACCTAAGACGGAGGGAGTAATATTATATATGTCAAAACTTACATTTATTAATAAAATTTTAATAATTTATAATAATGAACCGTAAATAAAATTATATTTATTTAATTTATATTAAATATATATAATTTGAGCCGAACTCGAGCTCAAGTTTAAACTTATTTGTGCCTTAGGATTGTTGAGCACCTTGTGCAGTTATAGGACTTGAGAAACTCATGTCCCATCGGCCACAAACTTGAGAAACTTCAATTATTTTTCAGTTAGAGAAACGCAGTCATTAATCATATATCTGTAAACGGGAGTCTCCAACACGCTCTCTCATGTGCAAATGGGTCTACGAAACTTGCATATGCATGTGTCGCAAATGGGATGGGCGGGACTCAAACTCGAAATCTAGTCTAGGCTCTGATACCATATCGGATGCAGAATGACAGTCTCACATAAAAGCTCGAAATGCAGCCATTAATCATATATTTGCAAACGAAAATCCCCAAGGCATTAAATACACGAATATAATATATTAGTTCAAATATTAAATGAAATGCATATATATACGCTTACATACATGATTTCATTTCAATATATATATACACATATCGGTGGGTAGCATATATATATATATATTGCACAATTAATATCATATCATATAGGATTATGTGTTGTGGAAATTATATATTGTACTATGTATATATATATATTTATTTGCTTAAATTAATAATATATTATATTATGTAAAATTATATCATGTGTTGTCAAAATATATATTGTATATTGTACTATAATATGCTGTCAAATATGTGTTGTCTTCGTTGATTTGTGTTAATTTTATTAAATCAACACAAAAATTGGACTACTGTATATCCAATATAATATATTTTTTTTTCATTTTATGAATCTCAATTTCTTTCAAACTATTGGTCATATTAGACAAAATTGTACAAAATTTATCTGCGATTTCACGAAATTACGACAAATCTCTGTACTTTCAAAATTGGGTCATGGTTTCATAAAGTCTATGGTTAACTCCTTATTCGCCCTTATTTAACAATGTTTGATTTAAATACGTCCAAATTGTGAATTATTTCAAAATTTCCATTTATAAATCCATAAAATTACAAATATATTCATCTTTTAAATTTAATCTCAAGAAACAGTAAATAAAATAAAATAAAATAAAAAATCGTAGAATAAGAGAGAAACAACTATTTTTTATTATGTTTATTGTTCCTTGAGGATAAATATAAAAATAGTAAGTATATTTGTAATTTTTAAGATTTGAAAATAGAGATTTTGAAACTCATTCGCAATTTAGATGTATACGGGTCAAATACCGTTAAATAAGAACGACTTAAGAGGTTAGACGTAGAATTTATAAAATTATAAGAGATTATGATAAAGTTTTGAAAGTACGAACGATTTGACACAATTTTGTAATATCACATGTGAATGTTTTACTTCATATTGAAGGTATGATGTTCATTTTATTTCTTTTAGTTTATTTTAATTCTTGCAAAAATCAAATAATGTCGTTTTATTTTAGGAAATTAAATGGGCTTATAATAGTTCAACATTTTGGATTGGACTAGTGGTTTATGATATGGGTTGGATGGGCTTTACATATTTCAAATAAAAAAATTAATGTGATGAAAATAATTAAATGTATTTAAATATTTTAAAATTGATATTTTAATAAAAATATATAAAATATAGATATCATTTTATTTGTAAAGAATTAAATAAATTTTAAATATATAAAATTTATAGTTAAGATAAACTAATTTTATAAAAAAAAAAAAATTAAGTAAATACAAATATTGTTTATTAAAAATATTGATAAAAATTAAAGAATTTTAAATAGATTCGATCTAATAAATATTATCAAAAATAAATATATACCCACTAAAATGAATCGGACAAAAAATATGTCAATCGGAGTATAATAATTTTAAAATATATATATATTAACTTAATATATTTAAAAAATAATTAGATAATTAAAAAAATCTAAAAAATTTAAATATATATAACCTGATAAATATATATTTATCACTCACTTTTTCTCTCTTTCGCTTCTTAAGCTATAACAACCCTTTAACAGTAAAATAACAAAATAAAATCATTAAAAGTTATCATTAAAAGTTATATGATGCTCAGTCGCAATACGCCTAATATGACTAGTGCATTTTCGATTTGGATAACAGCTGTAGCTTCCCATGTCCTAAAATAAAATAGATAAATAAAATAAAATAAAATCATTAAACGAATGTATCTATCCATCCACCTTACAAAACAAATTCCAACTAAGAACCAACACATTTTTTAGACACATCACAACACTACAACACCAGCAAGTTATAACTAAACTCTGTGATCGTCTCTCTCTCTCTCTCTCTCTCTCTCTCTCTCTCTCTCTTGTCCAATCAATCTACACATAACATATACATACATTCATACGTGTATCTATCTGTCTATATATATATATATAATCATCATCATCATCATCCTGTAGGGTTTGAAGAGAACCTCCACTGCCATCAATCAAACTCATCAGCAACTTCCAATCTCCCGCCTAACTAAGAACAACGTAGTCAATTTATTACCAAGATTCTTTCAAAAATCCTTTATCAAGAGGAAGAGAGAGAGAGAGAGTGATTTAACTAACCGTACCTCACATCACAACACGTGTCATTGCCAAGCAACCCCGGGGGTACTACTCCTGGATCGAGCCTCCGCCAACGAAACAGCCATGGCCACCATCATTTGCTCCTCAAAGGATTCGGGAACTATGGCCCCAGCCACGGCTTGAGGCTCACAACCAATAGCCTCATCAAATTCATTGCCTATCTCATCAGATCTATGATCCCCCCATTCACTGGTTGTTGCTAATTGGGCATCTGGCGGACTCTCTCCCGGGAAATAAGTCCCGGCCTCCTGCTCATCCCAATTGGGCGTGTTCCTACTGTAGTTATGGGAGCTCTCTCCACTGTTGTTCTGTTGACATTCAGCGATTGCACAGGCGAGGCTGCTGGAAGGAGATGAAGTTGTTGATCTGCCCATGGCCGGGAAGGAACAGCCGTCATCTGCTGGAAAGCCAGCTGATTCAGCTGTTTCGTTGTAGGGTGAATTTTGGCACGCACCATTCTCCTGTCAATAATCACAGTCATAGATTACTATAATTTAGCATCTTTGGATCCCCGGACTCAAATCTTGTTTTAAAATGACATGTACAACTTTCAGATAAAAAAGATGGCAGAATCTGTAGGAAAAGAGATTCTGTAAGAACTGACTGTGTGAATGAATACCTGAATCGACAACCATATGGCTTCCATTATCATTATTTCTTCTATATCGACGTCGAAGTCATCCTCCCTACATTCAAAATCGGAAACAATTAGGCATGTGCTTGGATATATTATCCTCACTCACACAAAACGAAAATATTTCGAAACATCTAACCCCCCAAAAAATCTTATTCTTGTTTGCTACATCCTAAACCTAACCAATGACCATCGGATACTGATGCAATTATGTGGTCAAGTTATTTTAGAACATTTTATATGAATATATATATATAGTTATTTATCACTTTTCAAATAAACAAAAACACCTTGTGTTCGGAATTCACACAAAAGATACATATCCCGATAAAGCAGTGGTTTCGCAAATCATAATTTAGCCTCTATAAAATCATTTCAATATCATCAGGAAAACGGTGACATTTGAACTTTCATGCAAACAGAAGCTTCCAAGGTGCACTTTTCATAATGTTGGTTCATGTTGAATAAAAAGTTAACAAAATTTTTTAATTGGAACTCATGATTGTAAGTAAAACAGTTAATAATCTTTACTTTCCATGGTAATCTATAAATTCTTAAGTTTTTGTTCTTAATTCATCTGTGTTCACAATCAGTTTTTTAATTAGAAGTTTAAATAATCTGAAGTGGGTATCAGTTAATTGCTAGAATATTGATTATTTTTAACAATTTAAATATCCTAGCATGAAGTAATTTTGGACTAAAGTAATACATTTTAGTGTTTTTATAATTTCAAAGCTAGAATTTGTTATATATCATATCAAAGTAGAGATCAGTAGTAATACAACACTGTGAATAGTATCTCAACATTTTGTTAAACAATCGAGAAGCCAATATGTGCAAAAATAAAGAAAAATAAAAAATAAAATAAAAAAAAACATGAAAATGCAAGTTATTTTATCAATCTGAAACAGAATCCTTCAGCTAATCCAACACTTGTGAATATAATTCTACATTTATTAAATAAATAAAAAAAGAGATCATTTCGAATCCATAATCCGAGCCAATATGTGTGTGTACAAGATCTAAATAAAATTTGTTCAAAAAAAAATTAAATCAAACCAATAAAAATGCATAATACATTTCATAAGCATTCTTATATTTACAATTTCTAGTCTGTCACCTAATATTTTCCCTTTATTCTTTGGCTAAAAACATTAATGTAAATTTAAATATAGATACAATGGTTTTAGGTTTTAACAGATCAAATGAGTTATACGAGTCAATTGAGTTTGAACTAAACATAATTATTTATTGACGAGTGAATCCAATTATTTTCCTGTCTCTCGAGACCATGTCAGAAATCATTAGCCCTACCAACCACTTACACCTCATGATTATAATCTTCTTATTCCACACACTCTGGGATTCAGAATTCTCCCTTACTATTTATAAGAGCAAGAACCAGTTTCCCAACCTAACATTTTCATAACATAAATTTGAGCAGACTCGAAAAATTGAATTAGAGTAACTTTCACCATGAAGCCAACTACAATTTTCAAATCAAAATAAACGCATATAAAAGAATAATGCACCAGTCCATTTAGTACATAAATTTCATGTGATGAAGATACTTAAAAGTAGAATAATCTTTGTACCGTTGTCATTTTTTAGTTGACTTTATTGCTAAAGAACACTAATTCTTGTTCTAATATTTATTGTTGCCACAAGAACTGTTGTTGTTAGGATGAGCTATTAACACTTTCGCGAATGAAATATAGGAGTCAGTGGGCACCGGCAAGTGCTAATAATTGCATTTGGAGTGAGTTTACATGAGACACCAATCCTACATCCTTATTAATACTAAACCCATCATTCAGTCTTACCATGAAAATAAAAATAAATAAATAAATAAATAAAAAATAAATAAAAAATGCTTTTTAATAATATAGCACAAGCAATAATTATAATAATTGAGACCCACACAATAGAGTGTTAATGACATGCAAATGTTGAATCAAGCCCTTTCAATTTTGATTTTAAATTTCAGACAACCTTTTAAGGCAGAATAACAAATGCATAGTGGAAAGGGATGGATTATGTGGTAAGGTAATTAAGTATGATTTTTTTTGTAGAAGAAAGTATGAAAATTTATGGAAGGATGAAATTTTGAAATCATTGATGGTGAGCCAAGAAAGGAAAAATGTAATCCATTTTAATTTAATAAAATCTAAAGAGAGAACAAAGATACACTTTGTGAAAAACAAATACATAGTGGAAATGGTTGGATATGAGATAAGGTAAGTATGTTAATTTGAAATCTTTGATGGTGTCAAGAAAGGTAATATGTAATCCAAAATTCGTAGATGAATACACTCACAATATTTCCCTAAAAGCTTATGTTGAACAGAGAAATGAATTAAACACATGCTTGTAAAAAAAGAAATATTAGTTGCATTTGTTATATACATAGAATACAGTTGAGATGCAGTATTGTAATTAGTTATGAATTTTGAACAGAACCTAGTCTTTTATTTCATCTAGTATTGTTGAAAAATCATAAACTCAAAGCTTCAGCAAGCCTACCAGTTTGTTTACTTGGGCATTTCCTTTTTAAAGGTTTTTGTTTTTTGTTTTAATATCTTTGGAGTGAAATAATTGTTAGATATGATGTTTTACACCCTGCACCATCTCTTCACAAAATGGCGTAAATGGTGCTTTTGATAAATGACCGACTCGGTTAGAAACTTTAAATAGAGAGACACGTTATTATTTATTTATTAATATTCCCAATACATCCACTCACATATATGCAAGAGATCACTTTTCCACAAAGCTTTAGAATGTAATACTTTTTCACTACTAGAAAGCGGTACAATTCGACTACAGGATCTGTACTATATTAAATACCAACTCACATAAATGATCATTTAATAAGAAGAGGCATCCATTTTTTATTATTTTTTAAAAATTATGTCTTAACAGATTCAAAATCTTATCGAATAACCATCAATATCAAGAACAAGCCACACAAGGAACACAAAATTGAAAACATAGGAGACCACTACAGACTAAGGCGGAAATAAGACTCTTGGAAAAATTGCCTTTTACGGCATAACAAATGTACCATGATGCTTTTTTATAAGAATTTCAATATCCTAAGCATAAACATTTACCACAAGTTTCAAACCTCTTCCAGATTGCTCATTCCTCTTCAAAATAGATAACAAGTTGTAAGCGATTGTCATTAGATGCCAATTGCAGCTTTAAGCTAATTTATCAGTATCACTACCCAAAACATGCTAATATAGATTGGCATGCCTCATATTTGAAGCTGCAACAGTTAATTGTTACTAGTCATGTCATCTAATCTATCTTCCAAGTTCCTGTAAACATTCAGTAAAGTTTATATAGGACAAAAAACATTCTCTGAGCTTAAATATAAGAAAACATTGTAAAGGATGTTAGCTACCTATATGTTTCATAAGTAATTGGAGTTATTACGTCATTAAAGGTTTGTCTACTTTACGTTTATGTTTTAGTTTGAGTTAAATAGTTATTTAATGTGATATGTTGTATGGCTTTTACAGGGAACTACAAAGTGACATAATAAGAAAAAATAAAAAGCAGAGCCTATGTGTTTCATCGACATATATTTATGAGTATAAATAATAATATTAAATCATCGACATTATCCCATAACTAAAGCATTCTAATCAACTTCATTAAATATAACATTAACTATCAAGGAATTCATCTATTACTTACAAAAGACAATTAAACTATTATCCCAAACAAAGTCTCCATGTCTTATCATATTCGAAGAACTCAAATTGTAATCTCAAATTCCAAAATTCGACAGCAGGAAGCTAAACAACTACAGTAATTACTCAAATTCCCCTCATCAAATGCCACCTCAGAATAAAATTTGACAACACAAGAAGATATTATTATCTGGCACAAGTAGAAACAATTTGATCTAAAATCTAAATTATTGATCATTAGTCACAGTCCATATAAATTCTTATTTAATATTTTTCACTAACTCAGAAAATATCCACACAATTAACCTTGTTGTCTACACCAGTTAAGAAAAATGAAATCTAAAACAGAAGGATTTAAGCCAATTACGGTGAAGTAATAAAACTGTGTACCTATTTTGCCCTTGGCATGGAGATGATCTTATGGCAGAAGTAGGGTGTGACTCTTGTGAAGCAACAATGTCTGCACTTTCTATAGTGGAAGCATAAGACGGTGCTGGACGTAGAAACAATAATGAGTATTGGCACAAAAGAAGTACTTTTATCCTAAGGAATAAATCACTACCTCTAGTCGAGCAATAATCGACCTCAGTCGGTACTCTCATACTGCTAGAACGAATTTCTCTTCGTTGGAGGATCCTTTCCTGCTCTTCATGAAGTTCTTGTTGCCTCATCCTTATTTTGGCTTCTATAACTCGTTGTTCTTCCTACAAGAGCAAATGAAATGCATATATTGCATTTAGAATGACTGTCAACATGTCCAAAAAAGTACCATGTCAATTTTTATTATTTTTTAATTATGTGCAAGAAAACCATACTACCAAAAAAAGGGGATGCAAAAAAACCCCCACATTGTAAGGCGAATTGCATGACTTCCAACAACCTAATGAAGTCATTCCCCCACCTCCCCCCCCCCCCCCCCACTTTTTCTTTGAACCGAGAAAAAATAGAGTAGCAGTAACCAGCTCTTACAAGTTGATCCAAGCCTTTCTCCTCCTTTGTCTTAACCCCTCGATACTCAACAGCATAGTTGGATGTTTTGCAAAAAGGGCACCTTATGCAGTTAAGGAAAGTATAAAAATACGATAAGCAGTAGATGAATAGGTAATAACAACGACAAGAAATCAAGGATACTGTGTCGGCCGGGTAGAATTGGGAGTCTTCATCTGCAGAAAACATTCTTAAAAGAGAAACAGAAGAATTGATTCAAAAATACAAGGGGAGAGAACAAATACTCATTCTTGGAATTAGGATAAACCATATCTCAAAAAGAAGACCACATACCAGTACAAATGCCTTTCATGCAGCATCTCGAACGATTAAGACTTGGGTAGAACTACAAACATTCAACACAAAGAATCACCAAAATTGAACAAGAGGAATGTATACAAAGAAGAAACAGTGACATCCAATGCATAAAAAGTGTTATCATCAACAAGACGAAACAGTGTACTCTTAACCTCTTAGAGGTTCTTTCTTGTTTAAGCTCTTAACAATAGATTAATATACTAATGCATCACATTGAAATGCATACGAAACAAAGATACAATTACAGCACTGTTCCCTGCTTGATAGAATTTTAGAACAACAATTCCTCATCGAATATTTATAAGCGGCTTTTTGGCCTAACCTCTATGGCATCCAATGTCCGGGCCACCACAAACCAACTAACCTTGATAGTAAAATCTAGACGGCAGCCTTGACACTCCTTAGCGTTAAAATTTGTTTGTTTAATGACCCAAGCAACTACTTTAATTCTAAATGATCAATATTAAAATATTAAACAACTTGGTGGAGGAATAACCTCGGTAAAGTGAACACGGGGTTCTTATTCAAAGGACGAAGTAATCCTAGTAGGTATGTATTGATTTTCTTAGAAGGTGAGAAGACAAACAGCGAACATCTCATCCAGGGATAGCTCAGAGGACAGTTCAGACTATAAGTTTGTTCAACATTTCTTCGAAAACATGAAGTTCTTATTAGCTGATAACAGTACAAGCCAATTCTCAGATAAAATAAAGGATTACCAATCCTCAAAGCAACTAGCTCTCTCTTATTCAATTATGTTTCCACTAAACAAAGCAAAAACTTCACCTTAAAAACAATCCATCTACATCGGAAAAAAAAACCATTTAAACTTCACACCAATCCAAAAAGGGTATCATTCAGGAGTCATCGATAATATATTGAAATGGAAAATTAAAAGCGAAGGCAAGAATAAAGCACAAACCAAGAAGCAAATGGGACACTCTTCAAGGTCAGAGGCGGAATCATCGTCTCCAGGATAACAAGGCGCCAATTTTGAATCCAGAATAAGCTTCCTGAGCTTCTTGTGATCCACATCTTTGTGCTGGTACAACCCCTGAGGCCTAGTGTACTTCTCATCCACAACCTGCCTCCTTCTCCCCAATGTATTCCCCATACGGTTGAATTTCCCCCAACCAATTCTCAATCTGACTCGAAATTCCCAATGCTTCCTTCCACCACAGGTTCCTCACTATTCCATATCAAACACCAATGGAGAAATAAGACGACACGAAAAAACACCTGAACAAAAACTAAAACCCATCAGTACTCAAAGAACCAAAAAAAAAAAACAAAAAGAACATCAATCAATCACACTCTTCCATTAGTTACAAAAACACAAACGAAGCACACCTAATTTATTTGTCTTGAATGATTTTTTAAGCTCCAAAGTCCAATCCAAACAACGCAAGCTTCAGTTCAGAGGAAGCAAGAAAATTGAAAATAAACGCAGGCCGGGATGGGAATCGGAGCGGTAAACAGCCAAAGTCTCCCTCCTCCGACAAAGAACTCCTACTTCTACCTACGTGTAAGCAGTTGGAGGAGAGGTGAGAAGAGGAGAAGAATGGAGGAGCGACGCAACGCAAGATCAGAAGGGTCGGCCTGCGTCGATATCTGCGTTTCCAGTTGCGTGTGGGAGTCGATATATATATATCAGCGCCTCTCTTCTTCATGACATTTTTTATTATTAAATATATTTATTATTATAGTAATTATTATTTGCTCTTTTATATAATATAATGATAACAATATAACAAAATTGGCTCCACATAACAGCGATTTTATCGAGGGTGTGTTTAATTAGGGGTGCGTTCGTTTGAGAATTCACTATTAATTTCTTTTTAAAAAAGAAAAAATATCAAATTTTTTATTTATTAAATTCAAAATTTTTACTATTTAAATTTGAACTCTTTCATCTCAACATTCTAGTGACGAACAAACATTTGTTTCTTTTGTCTAAGTTCGGCCGAACTTACAGTACAAAGCCTGTAGAGGGTGAGAGAGACGCGAAACCATGCCTAATCCGACAATATCTGCGCTCTATCCTGTAGGCCTGAACACACCCTTCAATTAGCGGGAGGGAGGGAAAAGAAGAGTAGGAAGAAGAAGGGAGAATCGACCAAAAAAAAAGAATGGAGAAGAAGGGGACGAAGAATAAAATGAAGCAGGAGGAAAAGAAGAAAAAGAAGAAGAAAATGAAGAAGGGAGAAGAAGGGGAGGTGCGGCGGCGGCGGTAGGAGAATTTTTTTTGGGTTAAATCGGTGGTTTTAGTCTTATTTTTTTAATATATTTATAATTAAAAATAATATTATTATTAATAATAAATTAGATTTATTTAATTTAATATAATTAATAATTATAAAGTTAATACACATCAAAATTACTCAAATTCAAACTAAACTTATAATTCTAAAGCATTTTCATATTTGGAGTTTTTCATCTCCAACCCAACTTCATATTCAACATCATTTTTTATATTTGCTACAGTGCAACATCAACACCAAACGGTGGTGTTGCAAGCAACGCCATTTTTGGCGTTTTTTATTTTTTATTATTATTTTTTTAAAAAAAAAATTTTGCAAATTGTAAATTAGTTCCTATAAAAACTAATTTATAATTTTTTATATTTTAATGGTATATATTTGTATTTGTTTAATATAAAAATTATTTAAAATAATACTCTCTCAGTTTCAATACAATAGCTTTGTTTTTCATTTTTATTTGTTCCAAAACAATAGTCTTATTTTCATAAATAACAATATCACCATAAAATTATCCCTATTTTTTTCATTTTTATTATACAATTATCACTGTTTTTTACACTAGTATAATATTAATATTAGGAGGGAGTATATAAAATAGAATATTTAGATAATATTTTTTTGGAATTGAAAATAGAATTGTGTATTAGAATTAAATTATCGTAGCAATTGTATTTTTAAAATTATAACTTTATAAATAAAATTGTCCGATTGAAAATAGGGTAAAAAAATCACAAAAAATCAAACTTAACCTAAAATTTAAACACAATCCAAACTCTGACCAAATTTCTCTAAAAACCATTCAAAATAAACACACATAATCATGGCTCTTGTTTCATGGATACCGTAATAAATTGGATAAGAACGCTTTTTTATATACTTATTATTTTTTGTAAGTTTTGGCCGCTAACATTAATTTTTTTAAAAGAATATCATATATTTATTTTTCATATAATATTATATTAAATATTTATTTTTTATTATTTTAAAAATATTTTAAATGGAGATGAAGGCTTTAAATAAAATACAGTTCTAAAATAATATAAATATTTGGAATGAGTACAAAAATTAAAGAATAATAATATTATATTGACAGAACGATAAAAGTATTCTTAAAAAAACTAAAAGATCTGTTTTGGAACGAGAGGTATAAATTTAAAAATTTTAGAATTTATTTTTTTAATTTAAATAATTATTTGGATAAATATTTAAAAAAATATCGCTATTGTGTGTAAATTGAGTAAATCGGCTACAAATTAAACTATGGATTTAGCTCCATCAAATAACTATTTTAATTTTAAAAAAAAAATTATTTAAAATTTAAATTCAAAATCAAAACTTTACAAATAAATACCACGTCAAAATTTATATACTGCTTCCTCGGTCCACCAACCTATTTTTTTGTTCTTCTGTTTTTCTTTTTGTTTATCCATAAAAAAAATATATATTTTTTTATTTATAAACAAATAATTTTTATATATTTTTTTTATATAATTTCACAGTACACTTATCTATAAAAATGCATTATACATATTCAATAATAATAATAATAATAATAAATCTTATTTTATTAACTCCTTATACCTCCCAAATATTTTATTTTAGGTTACAATTAGAGCGGTTAAACGAATCGAGTCGTTCGTGAACTCGACTCGATTCGGTTCGATTAAAGTTCATTTGCGAACGTTAACGAGTCGAGCAGAGCCGAACAACGTAAACAGATTCGTTTGATCAACGAACGAGCCCAAACTTTGTTCGTAAACGTTTGTTTAAATAATATATTTATTATAAATATTATATATACATATAAATTATAATTTATAAATAAATAAAATATTAATTTTAAATATATAATAAAATAATTTGAATTTTTTTAAAAAAATTTATATTCGATTAAGCTCGTTCGAGCTCGCTTGTCTCATTATATAAATTAAAAATAATGAGACAAACGAGCTCGAACGAGCTTAATCGAACTTAAACGAGCCGAACACGAACACGAGCTCAAACAACAAAAATTCTTAACGAGCCGAACTCGACCACTACAAACGAACTCGAAAGTTTAACGAACGAACACGAGCATTGTTCGCGAATATTAACGAACACTTAAAATTTGGCTCGGCTCGGCTGGTTAACGGCTCTAGTTATAATCAACCAATAATGCTATATATATTTATTAAAAATAACTTTTGTGGCTTTCATCATTTAGAAAAATGTGATGTATTGATATCGTGTACATATGCTTCTATGTTAATATAAAAATGATCCATTAAGAAAATAGAAATGTTGATCAATTGAAATTTGAAATAAATAAATAAAAAAAATATTTAAGTGTTACACATTGAAAATTTGTTAATGATGCTGTGTGTGTTGGAAATAGAATATGATAAGAAATGAAATATAAAAAATATTACTCTCTCCGTCCCATATACATTATAGACACGGTATTTTAGGAGAGATGTAATTAGTAGATAACTAAGAATATATTAGTGAAAATAATTATCCTATAATATAAATAATTATAAATTAAAAGTAAGATAACTAATTAGTTTAATTAAAATTAAAAAAATTAAAAAGTTTAAAATAAGATTAAAGTGTGTAATTATTTTCCAAAAAAATAAAGTGACATGGAATATGGGACGAACAGAAACGGCAATGTAGACATAGTACGTGGGACGGAGGAAGTATCAAATAAATAAAGAAATCAATGATAATCATTCTCATATATTCATAAAATGAATCATTAAAAGGCTTTTTTTATGAAAGTTTTAAAATTTTCAAAACATTTTAAAATAATGAAAAGTTTAATATTTGAAGTTATATTTTGTAAGGAAAAAATACTTTTACGATTTTTTTTAAAATAAAAGATATTCTTAAATAGTGCTAAAAAAATTTAGAAATATATATTTTTGTTTTTAGGTTTGGGATTTATAGCCCCATGATTCTCAATCCTAATGTTTGTAACATCAAATGATTCTGCTTTTGTTGGAAAATGGTTCGATCAAATTTTTCTCGAACATTATAAAGAGATCAACTTTTCCAAAAGTAAATGCACAACGATGTTATGAACTATTCAATTAAATAGGACAACAGTTAACGTGTGATAAATTTATAGTAATTACAACATTGACGTAACAAATGCAAATAGCATAATGATAAATATAGTTGATAAATATATATGTTATATAAATAATATTTTATCCATTTGAGCGTGTCCACATTATAGTAGACATAAAAATTTAAGAGGAGTATAATTAATAAATAATTAAAAATATATTAATAAAAATAATTATTGTATAATAAAAATAATTATAAGTTAAATTTGAAATAACTAATTAGTTTAATTAAAATTTAAAAAAATATAAATTAAAAAATTTAAAATAAGATTAAAATATATAAAAAAAATTCAATAAAATAAATAACATCACACAAAAATGACAATGTAAACACAATACGTGAGACATACAAAAATATCTTAAAAACCTAAAAACGAAAACATTATGTTTATGATATTTTAAGATTTTGTTATTAGTTACTCCCTCCGTCCCAGAAAATATGAGACTATTAGTGTAGATACGAGGATTTAGGTAAAGTATAATTAGTAAATAATTAAGAAGTTAATTAGTAAAAATAATTATTATTTAGTAAAAATAATTATAGATTAAGATTAAGATAAGTAAATAGTTTAATTAAAATTAAGAAAATTATAAAATTTAAAATGCGATTAAAGTGCATAATTATATTTCCAAAAATAAAAAGAACAAGTTATGTGGGACAGACGAAAATAAAAAATATGGACAAATTATGTGGGAGTGTGGGAATATTAAAAAAGATAAAAGCACTATAATAAATTACAAAAGTATTATTAAAATATTTTTAATTTTGTTGTAGTTTAGATATTTCGTAAAAATAATAATAATAATAATAATATTCTTCGATCCCCGCCATATGTTTTTTTTTTAATCGTTTTTCCTATTTTACCTATATACTCTCCCCGCCCCAAAAGATTTGTCTTGTTTTTTCATTTTCGTCCGTCTCAAAACAATTGTCTTGTTTCCTTATTTAGTAGTCGTGGTCTCCACTTTATAACAAAATTATTCTTATTTTTCTATACTACCCCTAATTATTACTCTAACATACTCTTTAAAATCTTTTAAAAAACAAAGACATTTTAGTCATTTACATTATACTTTATACCCACTTTCAACACTCCTTCTGAGACGGAGGGAGTATATATATTATATTATAGTAAAAATAATATTATATTAATATTAAAATACACTTAAGATTTGTTTGACTGTAGTTTAAAATTAATTTAGAATAAAGTATTAATTTAAATTTTATTTAAATAGTATTTTTGATATAATATTTTATAAAAACATAATATAATTTTAATGAAAATAGTGTGGATTGAATGTTAATATTTTTTATTTTGAAATAAAAATAAAATAAAAACACCGTTAACTTTTACATAAATTATAAATATATCATTACATATTTTTACTTTAATATATAAATTAAAGTACAAAAACCAAAAGTATTAAAGTATTATTACAAATTTTTATTAATAAACAAAATATTACTATTATTTTTGAGTTTATTACAAAAAAAAAAATATATGTATATATAGTGTATTTGGCCTAACCAAAAGATATATATATATATATTTATGGAGATACATGTAAATATTTTGTTATTGAAAATGTGTAAAGTATAACATAACCTTTTGTATTTAGTTTTAATTTTGATTTTAAGTCTTAATTTTATTTTATTTTATTAAAAGTAATTAGCTCGTTCTTATGTGGTTTTTTTGTAAGATTTTTTATTATTAATTACTTTTTAAAAAAAATTCAAATTAAATATATATTTCATTTATTACATATTTATATTACTTGAAATAATTATTTAAATTTTAATTTTTTTATTACAAACCCAAACAAACACACTATAAATGTAATATTTTATGAAAAAATATATATATTTATCGAGAATAATAATTTTTATATAATAAATAAATTTAAAATAATAGTAATAATAATTATTATTATTAATTTGTGAAGGGTGTTTTTTTTTTATGAAGATTCCTTTTATGGTTGGCGAGGAAAACATTGGATCTAAGCAAAGGTGTAGAGTGACAGAGCGGGAAAGAATACCGGGGTTTAAAGAGAAATAATAATAAATTGGAGGACAATATTGCAAAGAAATGCCCTTTATTTTTTTTATTTTTTATTTTTACTGAAGTTTGGGAAAGCCTACGCGCTAATTAGTGACGCGTGCTGTGTACTACCCCAACATTATCATTGTCATCTTTTTGGTCTGTAGTTTGTACCCTCGTTTACTTTGAAATTTTTTCTCATCATTCTAAATAATTACCGACTTACACTTCACTTATTCCCTCGTCGTATATTTATATATTCATTTATTTTTTTATAAAATTTTAAAAATATTAGTATTATATTAAGATAAAATAAAAATAAAAATAAAAAAACTAAATTAACTCTATTAGTATTAGTATTGTATGATATAAAAGTAATGATATTTGTGTAATATATTGTTGTTGATGTAATTTTTCAACAAAAATAAAGTAAAATTCAAAGATATAGAAAATATCCTTAAACTTGATTAATTAGTGCCTGAGATTAGGAATCTCTAAACACTGTATGGTACAGAAAATAAACTGGAAATTAAAAGACTGAAATTTAAAGTGGTGATCCCCAAATCTGACTTTGCTTTTGTTGAAGTTGATTGAAGATCTCTTGCCAAATGATGATTCAAACCTTAAATATTCCCTGGGAAACCGTACTGAAAACCGTCACCCGAACGGTTACAACGTCTCCTTCTCAACCGTCTTCCAACCTTTCTCATGCTGACACGTGTCCCCAGCAGACCAAAATTCCCTATATTTCACTCCTTGAGCCGACCACAAACCTTCCGCTTTTTTGGCCCGACTTCGTCCTTCGTCCGACCTACTTCTTCGCTCGACCCCACTTGGGCCGACCTCCATATCAACCGCCCCCTGTCTTTGATCAAAGGCTTCCGCGTTTGTCCGACTCCGCCTTCTAACCAACCTACAGTTTACCCGACCTGCGGATATCCCATCTCGACGACTTTCCGTCTCGAGGACCTCCCGACTTGAAAACCTTCCGACTCATCGTCTTTCCGTCTTGCGGACCTCCCGACCTGAAAACCTTCCGACTTGAGGTCTTTCCGTCTTGCGGACCTCCCGACCTAAAGACCTTCCGACTTGAGGTCTTTCCATCTTGCGGACCTCCCGACCTGAAGACCTTCCGACTTGAAGTCTTTCCATCTTGAGGGCCTCCCGACCTGAAGACCTTCCGACCTGAGGTCTTTCCGTCCTGAGGACCTACCGACCTGAGGTCCTTCCGTCCTGAGGACCTACCGACCTGAGAACCTTCCGTCCTGAGGACCTACCGACCTAAGAACCTTCCGTCCTGAGGTCTTTCTGTCCTGAGGACCTACCGACCTAAGAACCTTCCGACCTGAGAACCTTCCGTCCTGAGGTCTTTCCGCCCTGAGGACCTACCGACCTAAGAACCTTCCGACCTGTATTTCCCTTAGAAATAAATAAATAAATTTATTTTCCTTGATTTCCTCACGGTGTCCTTCAGCCAGTTCAATCAACCCTATTGCCAGGCCCATTCTTCTTTTTACCTTGGGCTTTTAACCTAATTCTAAATTTCGTACGTAACAACTTGCCCGCCGCCAAGGGACTTTCAAACGCCATTTAACAATCAATGTTTTGGAAGTTCATAAATCACTACCCTCTTGAAAAACTCCCTTAGCAACTGCACCAGTTACAAGCCTGTGTGAATCACAATCCCAAAACATTCTAACTATGGCGAATCAATACATTCCTGCCCTTCCTTTCGACGGAACCCTTCCAGAAGGTCCATTTTCAGCCTCGAAAGTACTAACTCCGACGATCCGTCCATATTGCACTACTCCTGAAGATTCAAATCGGATGAGGGAAGTTTTGGAATCTCGCAACGCCTTGGCTATCAACAATCCCAACTACCAAGCAGTTCGCATCCGGGACAGCATCAAGACCCATCTCACAGACCCAAAAGATCTGTATCGCGCTTGGTATCGACGGGTAGCAGAACACTTCCAGACCCAATGGCGTTCCCAAAAGATCGACCAAGCAATATTACTGTCCACCATGCCTATCAACCTGCATGAGAAGGTGTTGTTGGCCATGTCTGCCTTCTGGAATGCGGAAAATGGGACTTTCCTCTTCCCATCAGGCCCCTTTGGCCCAACTCTTATGGACGTGGCCATGATCGCACATCTCCCAGTCGTGGGTGAAGACCCTGTAATGGGAGCCCTAGATGGGCAAGAGCCATCAGAAGACCATCCGGGATGGTCTTTACAAGGTGTGAAGGAATGGGGTTGGACAAAGTTCGCAACCGACCAGCAAGGGGCTCCAGGGACCCCTGTAACCGACCGGGAGCATACTGCCTTTATCCTGTTCTGGCTTTGTAGGTACGTCATTGTTTCCCCTTCCAAAAGTGTTCTTCCTTCTCACCTCGACCTGGCCATTCATATTGCGTCAGGTCGGTTCTTCTCCCTTGGTACTCTATTTTTAGCCAATCTGTTCGAAGGACTCACCAGGGTTAGCCTTCGTTTAACAGATAACGATAATAGGAAATTAGACACTGCCGCGTCGGGTCCTTTTTGGTTTTTAGAACTTTGGTTCCGTCTTTACTTCCCCAACGCGTTTAACTTAGGATCTCCGCCCACTATGCCAACATCTGAAAAACATTTAGGATTAGTCCTCAACCGACTCTGCTCAGGACGCAATAAACTCCAATCTTCCGATCCAATAATAACCGCCATTTTAACAGATACCCGCAGTAACTCTCGATTTTCTATGTATAAAAAGTATGCGGGTTATGCTCCCGACCATTTTTGGCCCTTTCCAGTACCAAACCCGCTTCCGACTCCGGAGCCTTGTCCTCATCCCACCTATCCTTTCGCCTGGGACGTCGCCCTCAAACCCAGGTCTCTTTTTAGTAGCAAGAAACTTGATAAAAAAGGACAGAAAACTTTTTACACTTTTAACTATGAACCTCAATTCATGGCGCGCCAGTTCGGCTGTTGCCAAGGTATCCCTGGACCCGTCGCGTGTCCCCAAATAATTTTTCAAAGTCCCGACCGACGAGTCCTTCCTAATTCAATCCCTTCTTATATCTCCCAGCTCACCACGTATATAATTTCCAATTCTTATATTCCTTTCCGCTCCAACCCTGAGATTGTAGATACTTTCAATGAATGGTGGTCGGTTGTATGGTCCCTGATATCCCCTGATGAGGGTCGGTTGCTGAACATACTCCTCCCCCCCCAAGGATTGGTTCTAGGGGCGGCGAGACATACTAGCACCCAACAACAAACAACCACCCCGGGAATCGGATCTGGTGGTCCCACGCGCAAAAGAAAAACTTCCCAGCTGCAAACACCCCCGACCTCGGAGACCGACCAGCAAACACTAGCAGACCTTGGAATAAATAGGACGTCAGCAAGGACCCGACCCCGAATTGGTAATGTTTCTTAACACCGTGAACCAATTCACTAAATCGTAACTTTGATTTTACTCATTTCATTCCCCAGAACCGACCTTGGTGACACCGACCATGCAACCGACGCCAGCACCAACCGACCATTCAATCGGGCCTTTGGTCCAGACCAATTTGCCAATGAGCAGTCGGGCGGAGGACCCGACACGGAGGCAAACTCTTCCACCCGCACCGAGGAGTGGTCGGGCCAGGCCCCCGACCAGGAGACAACCTTTACCAGCAGTGCCTACAGAACCAGTAAGTTCTCTCACCAGCACTCCTTAGTATTCTAATGATCAACCTTGATATAGTTAACAACAAACATTTTCATGATTTTCCACAGACACCTTCACCCATCCCGTCAGCAGCAGGGGTCTCTTCTGACAGCGAGGGGACTACTTCCCAGATGGGTCGGCCGCCATACATGGCATCAGACTCATCTATGTCAAAGGAAGAACCAGCCGCCCTCGCCGAAGCTGACCCTCAAAACGACATCCCTGATGCTGCTGATCCCGAAATCGAAGGTGCCCCAGAGATCCTGGCTGCAGTGGCTCTAGATGTAGCCGTCCAACCTGCAGCCGCCCTACCAGCAGCGGCGCTCCCTCTAGCTATCGAATGGCAGGCAGAAGAACCACCTGTGGCAGCCCAACTTCCAGAAATGGAAGAAATGTCTTCATCCGATTCGGAGACTTCTGTGAATTTGGTAAGATTAAACCAATCCATGCCATAACTTTTCTTTCGAAAAACACTAACTGTTTCAAATACTACTTTCCATAGGGACCCAGGTCGGCACCTCAGCGTCCATTAGCAGCAGCCGACGAGTCGGCTGCTGTTATACCAGCTGTCTGCCCAACTCGACCGATCTCATTGCTGCCCCCCTCACTGACAGCAGTCCGCCCAGAGGTACCACATATTTTCTCCGAACAAATTTGCAACTCCCTTGGAATATTTATTGACATTGTAGGACTTGCAGGGGCCTTCGGACTTAGCTGTCCTATCAACTGTTCCAGTTCCAGCGGAGGCCCAGACTGTGTTCACTGAGGCCATTAACCGTCCCCTGTCCGAATTAAGGTCCGATTTATTGGACAAGCTCATTGAGACGGTTGGCGGCCTTCTTTTTTACACTCCAACGGAATCACCAGCCGTCCCCATTCTGCATCGGCTGATGGAAAGACTTACAGAGCTCAAGACTGAAGTATTAGTCATTGGCCTTCTGTCAGCTGAAACCCCCCAGCCCGACTTCGATCAAACAACGCTGGAGAATTCTTTGGCTAAGACTCGAGAATCCCTTCAGCAGACTACTGGAAGACTGGGTGGTCTCCTTAGCACGAAAGCTCTGGTTGATGATGCCATTCAGAAAAAGGAGGCAGAATTGCGGGAGCTGAGGAAAGAACAGTCTACCCTGGATAAGCAAATTACCAATGAACAGCATCTGCTTGAGAAGTATACCAAAAATGAGGCTGAATTGGATCAAGAGTTGAAAACCCAAGCCCGATCCCAATTCATCAGAAGATATCAGACGGCTGCCAATACCAGAAGGCTATCCAGGGATGAAAACAAATGGACACAGATAAAAACTGCCCTAGGGGCACTGTTGTAATATTTCCCCCTTTGTAACAATACTTGACTTAGTAATCCATTTTTTCCTTCTTCTCACAAAACAAGGATCACCTTTCACTTTCCAACTTTGTAGGAATAGAAACAAACTCCTTCTTTAAAAGAACATTGTTTCTCACATTTTAAGAAACACATTCCCAGGCATATTTTAAAATTAAAACACTGAAAGTGTTAACAAACATGGCGAATGACCGACCTCATGTTCCATCAAGCAACTGGGAGGGTGTTCTTCAACCCTTCTTTGTAGGTAATCACCCTATTGGAGGCCATGCAGAAGACTTGTTACATATACTCAAGCAACTAGACTTCAAATTCCGATTCTCCCAACGAGGAAGAAGAACCATTCATCGCGTCATCCGCCTGATGGAAAAAATCATTGAGGGGTATGAACCTCTTCGTGACATCCTTAGCCGCATTCCTGATCTTCATCATCACATGGAAATGATCGAAAATCACGCAGCAACCATACTTCCAGATCTTGGTTGGGATAACATATTTTCCAATCAACGAAAAGTCTTTTCAAGATTGCGGACCATCGTTGATCGTGAACATCAAGCCCTAACAGACATGCAAGCACGTACCCATCAAGATTTAGATGAAATGCAAAGCCAATGGGAAAGGTACCGACCAGATTTGGAAGATCTTATTGAAGAAGAACCAGAGCTAATATCCACTCACTGGGATGAAAAGTCTGATTCAGAGGCAGAAAACTTCCCACAAATACACGATGACTAACAGAAATGAACCTTTAAATAGGTTCGAACCCCATAAATGGGTTCTGAATAATATTTTGTTTCAGGCAGTTTTGTTATCTGAAAAGGCAGGATAATACCTCTTCAGATATTTAGCATTAATACAATCATGTACTCTCCTCCCTTCATGATTTACAATAATGAAAGCGCCATTCCCAATATCTTTTTGAACAATGTAAGGTCCTTCCCAATTCGGTGACCACTTTCCCAATTGGTCAGTTTTCTTATATGTAGGAAGAATGGTCTTCCAGACTAGGTCTCCTTTTTGGAATGTCCTGTGAAGAACTTTCTTTCCGTAACTCCTTGCTCTGATTTCACTCTGTTTCACACTTCGATCTATTGCATGGAGACGGTTAACATCCAAATCTTCTAACTGCTGCAACATAAGTTGTTGGTATTCCTTTGTAAGATCACTATCAGTAAATTCTGTTCGGCCAGATGATACTCGAATTTCGGCTGGTAAAACAGCATCTTGGCCAAACGTAAGTTGGTAAGGTGAGAACCCTGTGGCCGTATTTCTGGTATTTCTATGTGCCCATAAAGCCTGAGACAATAACAAATGCCACTTTCTTGGGTTCCCTTCAATCATCTTCTTTATAATCCCAATGATAATCTTATTTGCTGCTTCCGCCTGTCCATTGGCTTGGGGATAATAAGGTGAAGAATGATGTAACCGAACACCGAATTCTGCCAAGAAATTAGAGAACTTTTCCCCTGTAAAGACCAAGCCTTGGTCGGTTGTTATAGACTGAGGAATACCATATCTGTAAATAATTTGGTTCAAAACGAAGTCTATCACTTCTTTCTGATCCACATTTTTCAAAGCAACTGCTTCTACCCATTTGGTAAAGTAATCAGTCGCGACCAATATGAAACAATGATGTTTCGATGAAGCAGGATGTATCTTACCAATAATATCCATAGCCCATGATTTAAAAGGCCATGGTTTTGCCAAGAATTGCAATTCGGTTACTGGCAAATGGTTTAAGTTTCCATGTCTCTGACATTCCTGGCAGCCTTTGGCAAATTGTATGCAGTCTTCAAAAATCTTTGGCCAGAAAAAACCCAAGCGATGAATGGCCCATCTCATATTGAGACCTGCCCGATGAGCTCCACATATCCCACCATGTACTTCTGTCATCACTTCTAGAGCTTCTTTAAATCCCAAGCATTTCAAAAGTAAACCTTCAAATGATCTCTTGTACAAAATTCCATTTATCAATTGAAAACGTAAAGCCTTCAATCGTGTCGCAATTGAAACACTCGCACCAGGATTCTGTAAATACAGGATAAGCTCTGTTCTCCAATCGGGCACTGTTTCGCAGTCGGGCTCCTGTCCGACAGTCTCCTGCTCGACCAGAACTTCGCAGTCGGGGTCCTGTCCGATAGTCTCATGCCCGACCATAACTCCGCAGTCGGGGTTCTGTCCGATAGTCTCCTGCTCGACCAGAACTTCGCAGTCGGGGTCCTGTCCGATAGTCTCATGCCCGACCATAACTTCGCAGTCGGGCTCCTGACCGACCGTTTCTTGCCCGACCATTCGGTCACATATTGGGTCTGTCTTTTCTTCTATGCCCGACTTGATCTCCGACCACATATCCTCCAGAATTCCTTTACAGGCCCTTTGAGCCAACTCATCGGCACGTTGGTTTTCTTTCCTCGGAATGAACTCAATTATTACTTCTGAGATTTTCGTCAGTAACCGACCCACGATGTCCCTGTATCTACGAAGATGAGGGTAATTACAAACATATTGGTTGTTTACCTGGTTGATTACTAGTTGAGAATCCCCTCTTATGATTACAGACTGGACCTTCCTGGCTATTAAAGCCTCCAGACCCAAAATTAAAGCCTCATATTCTGCCGAATTATGGGTCATGGCTTCCAATCGTAATTGTAAGTTGATCTTTTGACCATCAGGTCCTTGCAAAAAGACCCCTACCCCTGATTTGTTTCAACAAAAATAAAGTAAAATTCAAAGATATAGAAAATATCCTTAAACTTGATTAATTAGTGCCTGAGATTAGGAATCTCTAAACACTGTATGGTACAGAAAATAAACTGGAAATTAAAAGACTGAAATTTAAAGTGGTGATCCCCAAATCTGACTTTGCTTTTGTTGAAGTTGATTGAAGATCTCTTGCCAAATGATGATTCAAACCTTAAATATTCCCTGGGAAACCGTACTGAAAACCGTCACCCGAACGGTTACAACGTCTCCTTCTCAACCGTCTTCCAACCTTTCTCATGCTGACACGTGTCCCCAGCAGACCAAAATTCCCTATATTTCACTCCTTGAGCCGACCACAAACCTTCCGCTCTTTTGGCCCGACTTCGTCCTTCGTCCGACCTACTTCTTCGCCCGACCCCACTTGGGCCGACCTCCATATCAACCGCCCCCTGTCTTTGATCAAAGGCTTCCGCGTTTGTCCGACTCCGCCTTCTAACCAACCTACAGTTTACCCGACCTGCGGATATCCCATCTCGACGACTTTCCGTCTCGAGGACCTCCCGACTTGAAAACCTTCCGACTCATCGTCTTTCCGTCTTGCGGACCTCCCGACCTGAAAACCTTCCGACTTGAGGTCTTTCCGTCTTGCGGACCTCCCGACCTAAAGACCTTCCGACTTGAGGTCTTTCCATCTTGCGGACCTCCCGACCTGAAGACCTTCCGACTTGAAGTCTTTCCATCTTGAGGGCCTCCCGACCTGAAGACCTTCCGACCTGAGGTCTTTCCGTCCTGAGGACCTACCGACCTGAGGTCCTTCCGTCCTGAGGACCTACCGACCTGAGAACCTTCCGTCCTGAGGACCTACCGACCTAAGAACCTTCCGTCCTGAGGTCTTTCTGTCCTGAGGACCTACCGACCTAAGAACCTTCCGACCTGAGAACCTTCCGTCCTGAGGTCTTTCCGCCCTGAGGACCTACCGACCTAAGAACCTTCCGACCTGTATTTCCCTTAGAAATAAATAAATAAATTTATTTTCCTTGATTTCCTCACGGTGTCCTTCAGCCAGTTCAATCAACCCTATTGCCAGGCCCATTCTTCTTTTTACCTTGGGCTTTTAACCTAATTCTAAATTTCGTACGTAACAATTGTAAATTGGAAGGGTATTTGTAATGTTAGATAGATAGTACAATTATTAAAAAAAATAGACACTTTGTTATGGGATGAACCAAAATAAAAAAAATAGACAAATTATTAAGGAATGAAGGGAGTATAATTTATATATTAAATTTTCACGCTATAAAAATTACTTTTTTCGTTCTATAAAAAATTGTTAGTTTTTTTTTTTTCATCCTAAAATTTATTTACTTAATAATATAAATATTATTATTTTAATAATATGCAATATTAATAAGAATATTTTAATTTTTTATTGATTTATATTATATTATATATAATATTAATATTAAAAAAATTATATGCAAAAAGCAAGCATCATCCTATTTCGAGGCAAAAATAACATATTATCTCTTTGTCCGCTCACAAAGTAAATATATTTCTATTTTGAATTATCAAATTACATAGTAACAATTTCAAATTGAACGCATAAAATATAGTTATTCGTAGCCGAAATTATGTACATTGGTTTGTTCATAAATAATAGTAATAGATAAGAGAGTAGATGCTGTGTTATTCGAAAATATTTATATTTATAAATAATATTTTTTATGTAAGGTATAAAAAATTGTGTTGGTAATATAAAAATAATAAGTGCGTAGTATATTAATGTTTTTGAAAAAATATATTGAAATTTTTTAGTAAAAAATAAAATATCATTTTCATATTACTTATGCAATTCTCTCTGCATAATTTAAAAACATTCTTTCAAACTAAAACACCAAAAAAAAAACAAACCTACCCCAAATAGTTGTTTGAATATAATGTTTTATACGATAAAATAATACCCCCTCAGTTATGGCAATAGATATAAATTTTTTTTTACACAAAACTTATTGAATAATAATATTTTAATTATAATGAATAGTTAAAAATAATTATATTTGATAAAAAAAAAATGATAATGTAATGGTATATATATATAAAGGTAATGGTAATATTTATACTATTAAATAGAGAAGTGCATATTTACTAAAAAAAGATATATATATATATATAATTTGATATAAAATTGACAAAAATAACAATATATATATACACACGTGTTAGAAAAATATTTTTCTAAAAATAGTATTATATTAAATTTGTTCTTTTTTTTTATAGTTGTACTTCATTCAAAATAATTACATCAATTTTTCTTTTTGCTATCCCCTAAATTATGTTTATAAAAAAAATTATTTATTTATAATTTTATTACTTTTAATTTAATTATATTTTAATATTCGTATACAAATAAAATAATCGTAATTATTCCGTACAGACAATATTGAACATAGAAATAAACAAGACAGTACATACTTGATCACAACACATAATTTTGACAGCATAAAACCGCTTTTCGAGTGAAATGTGAAATTATGAATTAGAAAAAGTGAGAAAATTTTGCACATTATATTGTGATTGTGGGTAGGGATAAAGAAATTCTTCGTCTGTCTCAATACAATAGTCCTATCTACTATTTTTATCCGTCTCAAAATAATAGTCTTATTTTCATAAATAATCATATCATTATAAAATTATTCTTACTTTTTTATTATTATTATACAATTACCACTGCTTTTTACACTAATACACTTACAAGAGCGAAAAAGTCTTTATACTTGTACTTTTTACCCACTATCAATATAATATCAATATTTCTTAAATCTCGTGTCAAATAGAACCCAAATTATAGTTTTGGGACGAAGACATTATAATTTGGTTTGGTAGTAAGAAGGGAATGAAATTTTCACTTTTCATTATTACATATGCACAAATTAGAATGGTAATAATTAATATTGTTTGTACCTACAAATATCACATTTAGGTCTTTCAAAGGTGAAGGGATGTTGGCGGTTGAGGTTTTTTCTTATATTTTAAATCTAAATTTAATCGTTCATTAAATAATAATAAAAAATGATGAATTATATATTAGAAGAAAAAAATATTTATTAATTGAAATTAATAAATATTGTATTAATTGAAGTTATGTAACTGTTTAACTGTTGATTAAGATTAATTGCTTTGTTTTAATTAGCATCATAATTACTTTACCAAAATATATAATATAATGTTTTTCGAAAATATTAAAAAAAAAGTTATGTTCACAATAATTAGAAAATAATAAAATTAAATTAAAATTCAGAAAGACACACCATTAGAGGCGAGTATTGATCGGTTGAAATTTTTTTGGTTTGAACTGTTCGGTTAAATTAGTTCGGTTCGATCCAAAATCAAATTTATAAATTTCAGTTTCGATTCGATTATGATTTTTAATTTTAGTTAACTTAAGAAACCGAATTCATAAAAAACAATTAAAATAATATATTAATAAATAATACTAGTATATATATTATAATTTTGAGTATTTTGTATTAGGTTATCTATGTAAATAATATATATAATTAAAGTAATATATTAATAAATAAAAGTTCCGTTTGTTCGGTTTTAAACTGAAAAGAATCGGACTAATTTGATTAGGTTTAATTGATTTTGAAAACTTTGGTTTGATTTTGATTTTAATTTTTACAAACTAAAAATCGGTTAAAATTTTAAAGTTTAGTTCGATTTGAATCGAACCGACTGAATGCACACAATTCCTGACTCATTACATATTTTGGTTGCTTATGTAGCATTTTAAAAAACCTTTTCATATCCTATATTTATAAATATTATGGGTATCTGTATTTAAAATTTATATGTTATTAGATAAATTAAAAATATTTTTATAGCAGAATTGTTTTTTTTTTTTTTTTGATATAATACTTTATAAGGAAATTATAAGGATTGTTTCTTTATTATTTTTTATTTTTTACTTTTATTTTTATTTTTTATCATTCAATTTGAGTTTGAATTTTTATTTAAATTTGAATTTAAATAATATTCTCTCCGTTTGGCTTCAAGGGCCACATTAATTTTTTGTTGTGTTAATTTTAAAATATTAATTATTATATCAAAACGTAGTACAAAACAAAGGAAAATAACAAAAATATTTATATTAATGTCTTATAATACTAATATAATGATATTTATAAAAAAAATATACAAATATAAAAATATTTTTAATGTTAAGTACAACGGCGTAAAATGTAAATATAATCCTTTATACGGAGATAGTAGTATTTTAATTTGATATTTATATAAAAAATATAATAAATATATTTTTATTAGAAATCATACAAACTACAAACTGAAATATCTACAATTTTAATTTGAAATTAAATCAAATGTATGGAATGAAGGATTATATGAAAAACTTTTAAGGGTGTGTTTGTTTGGGGATTTGATTTTAAATACACTCTTCGTCTCATTTCTCTCATCCCCAAATATCAAATCAAATACCTATTTTTTATTTGTTATATTATATTAAAAATCAATTTTACATTTAAAACATCACATCGATATCTATTTATATTATATCATTCAACTATTCAAATTCAAAATTTTTACTATTCAAATCCCAACTTTAATAAAATTCAAACTCCCAAACAAACACACCCTTAGAAGGTGGTGTATTATAAGGACAAAAAAGGTAATAGTGGTATTTAAATTAATGTAATATTGGTCTATCCACTTTGGTAATGGTTATGGAAGGTGAGTGTTCCCTTGTCCTTTCATACCATTTCTTCAAATTTTATTGAACCCCCAACCATACTCACAACTAATTTAGTACTTCTTACATATAAATTAATTAATTAATTGAATGATCTAATTATTTTATTAAACTTAACTATATGATGATTAAGGTAAGTTTGTTTGTAGATTTGATTTTTGGATTTAAATTTTTGAATAGTTAAATTTGAATAAATAGTTATTAATGTGATTATTTGAATATAAAATTAATTTTTAATATAATATAAAAAATATATATTCATTTGATTCGATATTTTTAAAGAAAAAAAAAGAATAATAAAATTTTGTGAGAAATCTACAAAAGAAGACAATTGTTTGATTAGTTTTATTCTTTTGACGTAATTTATCTTCTTTTTTTTTTTTCCTAAATAATCATTCCGTGTGTCCACATTTTCATTTTCCTTTGTCTCACTTATTCTGTTATTTTCTTTTTTTGAAAAAAAATTATACACTTTAATCTCATTTTAAAATTTTAATTTTTATTTTTAAATTTTAATTAGACTAGTTAGTTATCTTAATTTTAAATCAAAATTATTTTTATTATTCGATAATTATTTTTACGAAAATATTTTTAATTATTTACTAATTATACTCTCCTAAATTCTCGTGTCTATTGTAGCCGAGACGGAGAGAGTATTATCTTAAGTAATAAGTTGCTATTTAAATTATTTCATCAATAATTTATCCTTTTTTTTTTTTTGGTTTTATTTTACACCATACTAAATGTATTTATCTTACATTAAATTGTTTTTACATATTTATATTATATTTAGTAAATATAAAATTTTATTATTATTAATCAATGCATAGAAAGTAAATATATCTATATATAATGACCAGAGAGGGACCTATTTAAATTAACTATAAAGTTACTTTTTATAATTAATGTAAAAATGTTGACTTGTGTAATATACACTATAAAAAAATAATATATTTGTAACGAAATTCCGTCCTTCAAGTTCACGCAGCTAACTAACGTAATTTCATTCGTAATTCTGTTTCTAATGTCATTAGTAATGGAAAAAGTAGATTTAGAGACAAAAAAATTTTATTACAAAAATGATTTTTTCTTGCGGCGATAGATTCCATATATATATATTAATATGATGTTAACTTCTGCAATAAAATATATACAAGGTGTTCTATGTGTTTACGTTAAGAAATAAGTATACTATATACTATGTGTTTTACTTTTTTCAAATAAAAATGAAATAAAACAAATGATAATATATATAAAGGAATTCACAACAAAAAGGGTTTATTTATAATCCCAAAAACAAGCCAACCAAACATGGCCAAAGAATTGTTAGATGTACCTAATTTGTGATATTTTAATTTTTCCCTTACATATATATATATATATATTTCTAAGTAGTAATTCTAATGAATGGATATAGTAATTTAATTTGATTTTTATTCAAATACTACGAGGATCGACAAGAATCGCATTCACAAATTAATGTGTAATATTTGAATGTGCGATATTCATATACTAGATTTTAATTATATTATTGGTCTAGAAGATCGGTTTTGAATTTCTTGGCTGCAGGACTAATTTGAACCAAATCAGCAAATTCCGATGGAAGAATATTTTGTGTGACAACAAATTTATATGATTCAGTAACATATTTTTTAGTTCGTTTCAACCCAACAAAGTGTAATCCGTTTTAATTCAAAACCCAATCTTTTCATAGACTATTGATAGGAGTTGTTATGTTGCACGATGTTTCGAACAACAACAGTCTTTTGTTTTTGTTTAGATAAGAATTTAGAAATTTTAAAAATCTATAAAAGAAAGAATATTTGATTCAATATTATGCTAAAAATAAATAAATAAAATTATATGATATTTTATAAAAAAATGGTTATTAGTGAATATTATTAAAATTTTAATAATATACATTTAAACGGAGTCATGATTTCTTGAGCATGAGTAATTAAATTGGTCTAATCTTAATTGTGTAATTAGATGAAAAAAAATACTACACCTTTGTCAAAAATTTATCTTCATTTTTCCATTTGTTTTTATTTTTTTAGCAAAAAAAAATCATATTATTTTTTATTTTTTTAATATTTTTTTTTACTAGTCAAAAAAGTAAATACTATATTAAAATTCATATCCAAGCTAAATTAACATATTTTTATATAAGTGAGGGAACAGTATAAAGTGATTTGAAGAAAGATCCAAAGTTTTTGGCTAAATAAAGTATAAACACACATTTGGTGGATAAAATAAAATAATAAAATGAGCATATTTTTAATGGATGAAGGAGTAATAAAATTTATTGGGCCTAGATAATTGGGCTTGTTCAAGAAAGTTTGGGTTGGGCCTTTCTGTAATTCGATTGGATATGGTGGATCCATATGAATTTATTTTGGGCCATTTGGACCGAGCAAATTGGGTTTATTTGGATAGGCTTTATTGTGTTGGACTGGCCCAAATAAATATGGGCCGGGCCTACGAAATGGGCTTTTAAGGGGTGAATTGGGCTTGTCGAAGTTACATTATATACATATATATCTACCTCTTTTTTTTTCTTTTTTTTTTTTCAAAAAAAAAAAAAAATTGAAATTGATTCTCTTTGATCTTTTTCATTGCGCCAAAAACAATCCTTATATAGAGAATGAAATACAGAGAATGAAATTACAAGAAATAATAGTAGATGATAGAGTGACAGTGAATATGAATTCAGTAGAATTAATTATATTTTTCGGTAAAATATAAAATTCAGTTGAGAAACGTAAAAAATACAGGTATTTGAATGAATCGATCAATAATAAATGATTAATCGGACAATAAAAAATTTTAACGAATGAGAATTTATAAAAGAAATTATTTTTTTGTGATTTTTTAAAATAATAAATTAGATATGTAAAATTGAAATAATATAATTTAATAAATATAAAAATTAAATAAAACAAAAAAATAAAAATAAAAAAAATACTGCAATATACAAATCTTCGTATGTGACTGAGAAATGAATTCAGAGAATGAAAAATAATTTATTTCTCGATTCCTCGTTCTTTGATTCAATCAAACAAGTGAAATGAAGTTTTTCCATTTTCTTGACCTCACTTCTCAATACAATATATATTATATCAAATACTTCCTCCGTCTCATAAAAAAATATCCATTTGTTTTTTTTACGTTGTTTTAGAAATATTAATATTATATTGAGATATATTAGGAATAAAGTAGAAATGACTAAAATAACCTTATTAGTATGTGTGATATAAAGGTAATGACATTTGTGTAATATATTTTAAGTTGTAAGGGTATTTGTAATGTTAGGTAGATAGTACATTTACTAAAAAAAAAAAAAAAAAAAAAGAAATGAATACTTTTATATGGGACGGACTAAAATGAAAAAATAGATACTTTGTTATCGGACGGAGGGAGTACTATTTTTATCACAAAATATATATTGTATTATGTAAAAATATATGATATATATATTTTTTATTATATATGACATACTTTTTAAGTTGACATAGTATTACATATGATTGCAAGTCTTCCTTCTTGTAAAAGTCTTTACACACTTGTATTGACTTTTTAAACTTAGTCATCGTTTTTGACTATTACAACCCGGTTTAATTTTTTTTGTTCTTTTTCTTGACCGGTTTGCCATTGCCCCAACGTTAAATTAAACCCATGGTTTATTGCAATACTCATTGAACCATTCATCTATGTGGGCTCCAATTAATACCAAGAATGAGTTTCTTTTAACCAAATTTTCAAATTTTACTATTTCAATTTTTGTATTTTTTAAAATATAATACTCCCGTCCAAGATCATAGGAGCCCTTTAGAATTTTGTAGTAGATTAAGAAATAATACTAATATTTTATTAGATATTAAAAATGTGTAAGAGATTTTGAAATTTTTGCCATTTGACTTCATGTAAAAATAATAATTGTACATATAATAATATATTTGTAATTTAATTATAAGTTAATAGTATTTTGATATTGGTATATATATGATTACTTTTATTAAAATAAAAAAAAAAATACTTTGAAACGGGACAGACGAAAATAGTAAAAACGATAATTTGAAAAAGCCTCTATCATCCATGTGTTCAAACAAAATTTTAAACCCCATCGTCCCGTCGAGCCTGGTTTGCAGGGTATTAGGTTCGGTCGAGGGTTTATCCAGTGCGTACTTTCGGGTAGCAGCTGCGGGTTCTCGAGTCATAAAAAAAAAAAAAGAAAAAAGAAAAAGGAAATTTTAAACCCCATCGATATTAATTGGGAAGTCACATAGTAGTTCTCATTTATTCATTTCGAACTGAGATAACTCTAAATGAAAAAAATGTCTACTTGGGTGAGACAAAGGAAATAATTTTTTCTAAAATATAATATTTTTTAAAGCTTTATAAAAATAAAAAAAAATTAAGTATTTGATTTAATATTTAACGTGATATTCTCTCCATCTCAGTTAATTTGTTGGGGTACTGAGTTTTATATGGAGTATATAATTAGTAAGTAACAATAAGTGTATTAGTAAAAATAATTATAATATAATAAATCTAATTATAGATTAAAGATCGAGATGATTAAATAGTTTAATTAAAATAAGGAATTATAAATTATAAATTTAAAATGCGATTAAAATGTATAGTTATATTTAAAAAAGGAAAAGACAAAATTACGTGGGACAAAGTAAAATAAAAAGAATGGACAGATTATATGGGATTGAGAGATTATTTCTTTTTATAAAAAAAATACTGTTAATAAGAGCATCCGTTACCCACATTGCTTTTACTTTACTATCTCTTTTATCTCTCTCATTCATATTCGTCTCAACATTTAAATTACTTTTACACTCAATATATTACATTTATTATTTTATAGGACCCTCACTAATTTATTTATTTTTAAATATTTTTATTACATAGAATATATGAATAATTTATTTATTTATACATATTTCTATATATTTTTATTGATTAATAATATTTTTATATAATATCATACTATAATTTTTAAATATTAATTTATATAAAATTTAATATATTGAAACATATAATTTACTATTTAAAAAATTAAAATTATTCGAATAAATTAATATATATATATATTAGATAATTTTTGTTAAGTTTAAAATTTAAAATTTTGAAATTTCAAAATTTTTTGAATAATAGTAAATTACTTTTTTTTTTTTTTTTTAAGGTAACCGATTCGTGAGAAAGGTAATAAATATTGAATAACTGTATCTCTTTTTAAAGGTAATGAGAAAAATAACTAGTTGTTATAGTAAAAATTGATAAAGACAATCATAAAGTTAATAAAAATAGTGACTACAAGAGATATTCTAAGTAGTATTAAAGGATAAGAAAAATATCTATGTAAACATATAGGGTGTGTTTGTTTCATGAAATGGTTTGTTACGTTTTTTAATTTTTATTTATAGATAATTGTGTAGGTAATACCTGTTTATAGATAATTGTGTAGGTAATACAAAAATAACAAATATGTATAATATATTATTATTATTTTTTAAAAATATTTTTGAAATTTTTACAAAAGAAAAAGCACCCATAGTCTCTATATTTGAATTGTTTCAAGGATATAAATAAATTGGTGATGTATTTTAATATTAATATATTCAATAAAAATTGCACATATATTTTAGTATATAGTTTACACTTGCATTAGCAATAAAAAATGTACATAAATACTATGAGCGTATTCACAAAATATATTACACAATATATTTTAGAATTTTGGTATTATTTACTTCTAAAAAATATTATATGAAATATATATTTTTCTTACAAAATATCGTATAATATAATAATTTTTTTTTCTTTTTCGACCTCGACCATAATGTGTATTTCATAGTTTTTTATTCCAACAACGGAAGTTAGATCATACTATTCGCAATTAAAGCCAACACAACGCTTGATCGACAATCCTAAAAATTCGATCTTCAAAATTTATTAAACTCAAATCCATTAACGATGAATTTGATCACTATCCAAACAACCACTAACTATCTATGTTTCCTATTATTCAAGCCTTATATTCATAGGCACAATATAAAACTTTATGATACGATGAAAATTCCTACATAATTATAATTTAAAAGTTTTTAGAAAAATTTAAAATTTAAACAATTATGCAACCCTCTTCAAAACCCGTCATCAAAGACTACTTTTGAAACCTGAAGTATTTCATGACACCAAACACGAATATTATACTCCATCCGTCCCAGAATTAAATATTCATTTGCTTTTTACATGTAGTTTTAAAAATATTAGTGTTATATTGAGATATAGTAGAAATAAAGTAGAAATGACTAAAATAACCTTATTAGTATGTGTGATATAAAGGTAATGTCATTCGTGTAATATATTGTAAGTTGTAAAGGTATTTGTAATGTTAGGTAGATATTACAGTTACTAAAAAAAATGGATACTTTATTATGGGACAGACTAAAATAGAAAAATAGATACTTTGTTATGAGACAGAGGGAGTATCTAAAAACGCTACCATCCTTTAATAAAATTCTTCTAAAGTTGTTATTAAATTCTCCAATTCGTCGGCTTCATTTGATTCTATCAAATGATTAATTGCCTCTTACCACCTCGTTATCCACTACAATATCCCGAGGGAGATTGCCTATCTTCATCAATGCTTTATTGCTTAAGTGAGGGACATTGTAATTGTAACACCTTAGATTTACAATAATTTTTACGATGCATGCTTACAAATTTAAGAAAATAGAATTGAGAGTTGTGTCCGATAAGTCCTCGGATGACTTATGTACAGCTTTTATAAAATCATCAACGGTAATATCATAAATTGTAATTTTTAGAGATTACAATGCTTAGTGTTATTTAAAATTGCGGAAAAGGATCAAATTCTTTATTAAGAAAATCGAACAAAAACTTTAACTCGTTTTGGCTAGGCTCAGCCCCTAACCACTCGAAACACAAAATATACACATACACACTCGAATCGCGACTAACAAAAGCACACCGGCCACAACACCACGACTCACAACCACAAAACACCCCCACAGTAACAGTAACAGGCATACAGGAAACAGAAACCACAAGCCTACAGTTGAACGAGCCCCTTTCGGCTACGAACAACACACACACAGGGGGAAACAGGTGCCAAAGGAACTCCACAGACACAGGAGGAAAGGCACTGCACAAACAACCGCCGTGAACCGCCGTCGGATGAGAGAGCGAGAGAAAAAATCGAGAGAGAGAGGCTAGAGAGGGTAAGCTTTTTGAGAGAGAGTGGGTGATGTATCAAATGAATTGTTTTTCTTCTCTCACACTCCAAGTATATATATATATATATATACAGGTCGAATGGACGGACAGGATCAAAGCCCCAGATCGGACGGCCAGGGACGTGGCTAAGAAAAAGACGCGGATCCTAGTCTGGTCGGATCAGTACGTGGGTCAAGGTCGGGAGGTATAAGGTCGGACAGTGGATATGACTTCGGACGGTACAAGCTGGGACTAAGTTGGGCGGACGGTCGAGGTCGAACGAAGTCGGACGGATGGTCTAAGTCGGACGAAGTCGGACGGGTGGTCGAAGTCAGACGAAGTCGGACGGAGTCGGACGGATGGTCCAAGTCGGACGAAGTCGGACGGAGTCGGACGGATGGTCCAAGTCGGACGAAGTCGGACGGAGTCGGACGGATGGTCCGACTCAGGACAGATCTCTGAATCAGGAAGTAGTCAAGCGGTTGGTGAAGTCGGACAGGTCGCTAAGTTGGGACGCAGTCGGACGGACAGTGAGGTCGGGACATGGGCCAGGCCCGAATGCGCTCGGGCTGCGAGACGAGTGTGTATTTGTGTATTTATTTGGGGTGGACCATAAGGACAAAAAATCCAACAAATCCTCCACCTGACTTTTGGTCCGAATGGTCGGGGAACATCATCGCCTATTTTATTTCATTATATATTACCCTATACCTGCAACATAGATACACAATGTTAGTGAAAGAACATTAAATTAGCCTACCAACTACACTAAGTAGTATAAGACTAATCAAAAGTATCACAATGTATATATCTCATACAAGATACGAATTTACTTGCAGGCAGAACCTTAGTACCCATATCAGCTGGGTTATATTCAGACGGGATCTTCTCTAATTTTACTATGTCTTTAGATACTATGTCCCGAATGAAATGAAAACGTACATCAATGTGTTTAGTTCTATCATGAAACACAGGATTTTTACACAATTGAATTCCGGACTGGCTATCCGAAAAAACAGTGACAGTATGTTGCAAATAACCAATTTCAGTAATTAAACCCTTTAACCACACTGCTTCTTTTAAAGCTTCAGTTATTGCTACATACTCAGATTCAGTTGTGGATAAAGCAACAATATGTTGCAATTGTGATTTCCAGCTAACACTAGTTCCACACAAGGTAAAAATATATGAGGTAGTACTTTTCCTAGTGTCTCTATCATTAGCGTAATTTGAATCTACAAAACTCTCTAACTGTATATTTTTAGTATATTTACCAAAGACTAAACCCACATTGATTGTACCAGATAAGTATCTAAACACCCACTTTAAGGCATGCCAATGTTCTAAGCCTGGATTTGACATATACCTACTTAAACAATTAATTGCATAGGCTAAGTCAGACCTAGTGCTAACCATTAAGTACATTATGGAACCTATGGCATTAGAGTATGGCACATGCTTCATATATTCACAATCAGATTCAGATTTTGGACATTGGTCCCTACTTAACACAACATTAGAAGCCATTGGAACAGATACAAATTTTGCATGACACATGGAAAATTTTTTAATAATTTTCGAAATATAGGAGGATTGATTTAAAAACAGTTTGAAATTTTTTCTATCTCTAATAATTGTCATGCCTAATATCACCTTGGCATCCCCCAACAATTTCATGTCAAAATTATCACACAAACACTTAATCACATTATCAATCAGCTTTATACATGGACTTATAATCAACATATCATCCACATAAATGAGAAGAAAAATAGGTTGGCTTTTAACAGTTTTAAAGTATAAACAATAATCAAATTTGCTTTTAGAAAACTCAAGATTTTTCATACAATTATCAAATTTGATATTCCATTGTCTAGGTGACTGTTTTAAACCATACAAAGACTTGTTTAACAAACAAACATGATTAGTTTTATTTTTATCAATAAAACCTTCAGGTTGTTTCATATAAATCTTCTCATCTAATTCACCATGTAAAAAGGCAGTTTTAACATCTAATTGCTTTAATTCCCAGTCATAAAAGGCAACTAAAGCTAACATGATTCTCACAGTGGTAAATTTGACAACAGGGGCAAAAATTTCATTATAATCTATTCCCTCCTTTTGAGTAAAACCTTTGGCTACTAATCTTGCTTTAAACCTAATTCCACTATCTTCTTGTTTAACCTTATAAATCCATTTACAATCAACAAGAGAACAATTAGGTGGTTTAGGGACTAGACTCCAAGTTTTATTATTATATAAAGATTCCATTTCTTCTTTCATAGCTTTTAACCAATCTATTTTATTTTCAGAATTTATGGCCTCCCTAAAGGTCTTGGGTTCACTACCATCTAAATTCTCAAACACACTAAAAGCTAACGAAGTTAAATCAAAATCACCAAACCTACTAGGTAATCTAGGGACTCTCCTATCCCTATCTCTAGTCAATTGATAATTTTCTAGTTCATTTTGATCATTTCTATCAAAATCAGAATTACTATTATTCTCAACAGAATTATCAATTTCAGGCACATTGGAATTCATTTCAGAATTATTTTCAGGAGTAATTTCATTATGAACATCAGACAGACTATCATAATTTCCATCATTTCTAATATCAACAGAGTTATGCTCAGAATTATACTCCACCTCATTTGGTGTACCAATTGAATCTACATTTTTAACATTTGATTCAGTTTTATCCCACACAGATTTTTCAACATTTAAGCATGGCATTTCATTTTCATTAAACACAACATCTCTACTAATAATGGCCTTAAAACCGGGCCTAGACCTTATCCAAAGTCTATACCCCTTAACTCCCTCCGGGTACCCTAGAAAGATACACTTTTCAGCCCTAGGGTCTAACTTGTCATTATTAGTACGTATAAAGGCAGAACACCCAAAAACCCTAAGGTTTGAAAAATCAACATTTTTACCGGTCCACTTAAATTCAGGACACAAACCATTTAATGGAATCGAAGGTGATCTATTTATTATGTAAGCTGCTGTAACAACAGCTTCACCCCAAAATTTCTTGGATAAACCGGAAGAAGCCAAAAGGCTTCTAACTCTCTCTAAGAGAGTCCGGTTCATCCTCTCAGCCACCCCATTTTGTTGGGGTGTGTAGGGGACAGTTTTATGCCTTTTAATACCATTTTCTTGACAAAACATATCAAACCAAGAATTACAGAATTCTAAGCCATTATCAGTCCTAAGACATTTTATTTTCTTTTCAGTTTGATTTTCAATTTTAACTTTCCAATTTTTGAAAGTTTCAAACACATCAGATTTGTTTTTTAACAGAAAAACCCATGCTTTTCTTGAAAAATCGTCTATAATGGACAAAAAATACCTAGACCCTCCTTGTGTGGGCTCACTAGCTGGGCCCCACACATCAGCATGTAAATAGTCTAGTATTTGTTTTGAAAAAATTCTGTTGTTATTATTGGGAGTTTGGGGAAAGTGCACTTTATGGTGTTTACCATAAACACAGTTATCACAAAAAGCAACAGGTTCAAATTTTACATTTCCAAAACAGCCTGTTTTATGTAAAATTTCTAGACCTCTATTACTTAAGTGTCCTAGTCGTTTATGCCACAAATCACTATTCTCTAAAACAGAATTTACAGAATTTACAGGCACATTTATTGGTTCAGCGCAAGTAACATACAGATTATTACGTTTCTCAGCTTTAAACTCGACTAAGGACCCCTTAGTAATTTTCATGCAATTACTCCCCCATTTACCCTCTAATTCTAAATCGGACAAAGCAGCACAAGATAACAAGTTATTTGATAAACCAGGAACATGCCTCACATTATTTAGTTTCAATACAAAACCAGTGCTAAATTTTAAATTTACACTTCCTATTCCAAGAACATTGGATACACTGTTGTCAGCCATTGAAACAGTGCAGTTTTCTAAGGTTTTGTATTCACTAAAAATTGATTTTAAAGGAGTCATATGATAAGTACAACCAGAATCTATAAGCCATTCATTTGCACAAATATCCACATTTGAACAGTCGGTCTTAACAGCAAAAACATCATCACACATTTTATCAAGCAATGTCATATTGGCTACTTCACAAGTTTGCTGTCTTTGACTATTGTTACTGTTATCATTACTGTAATTTTTATTTCTTTTAGGGCATTCGCGTATAAAATGATTTGGGTCACCACAATTAAAACATCTTCTACCCCCTTTATTAGGAGTTTTAGATCTGTTTTTATTTCTACTTTTAGATCTATTTTTATTATTATTATTTTGGTTTTTGTTACTACCAAAATTATTTTTCTTATTTGATCTAAAAGGTGACCTACCCCTAACATACATAATTTCACCCTTACTTGACTTGTGAGTTTGTAAATCTAATTCTTTAGATTTTAAACCATTAATAACTACATCTAATGAAATAAAATCACACCCATATTTAATGGCTGATTTTACATCAGAGTATGAGTTAGGTATGGCATTCAATAAAACTATAGCACTATAATCATCAATGTTTTTATCACCAGTAAGTTTAATATCTTGTATTAGTTTAGAAAAAACATCCAGATTTTCTTCAATTGATTTTGATAAATCAAGTTTAAAACTGAAAAATTTTTCTAACAAATACATTCTGCTTGGTAATGATGTTTGAGTGTATAGTTCATCTAATTTGTCTCATAATGCCAAAGCAGATTCTTGTTTGCCTACTTTTCTAATTACATGATCAGCCAAATGTAAGATTATAGTAGATGAAGCAATTTCATCCAATTCAACCCTCCTCTCAAGAGGAACTTGAATCGAATGATCAGGCTCCACTGCTTTAATCAACCTTTGAGTTACTAAAATACTTCTCATTTTTTGTTTCCAAATTGCAAAATCCATTTTTCCATCAAAAGGTTGAATACTAAAACCAGAATGACTAGCCATTTTATTTATATTGAAAAAACAGATTTTCAGTCAAATATTACTTAGTTTTCAGAAAATTATTTTCTAATTTTCACACAAAACAGAAACAAAAAAAATTGGCAAAATATCACACTGTCGTGCAAGAAAATGCAGATTATCACACACAACAGATAATCACAGCAGGCAAAGAATTAATCACAAGATATAACCTAACTATATCATCATACACAAAACAGTAATTGTATAAGATGAGTTTTAGAGATTACCCTTGAAGCACAGCAACAACAAAAATAATATTCCTACAAAAAATAGGAACAGAGAACAAAAAACAGCCTATTCTCCTTTTTGGAGAACAGGGGTTAGCAATGGTTAATTTCCAAGAAACAAAAAGTTACAAGAATTTGTTTCTCTTCTAACCAAAAGTTAGAATCACCGAAATTAATACCCAAAAAAAAGTGTTCTCCACAGATCCGACACAACAATGCAAAAACAGACTGGCTGACAGGCTTACAGATCTTATCACTAATTTTCAAACGAGAACAGTTTGAATATTAAAGAACCTTTTTCAAAAAACTTTTAATATTTTCGAAAAACTTTTGAATTTGACTCCACAGTAAAGAGATCCAAACAATTTTAACAGATCTAAAACCACACAGAGGCAGATTATCCTGACTTATACTTTGTTTAACAAAGAAAGTTTGAAAAACAAAACCGTTTTTAGGAAAAATACACCGGTTTAGTAACAAACTAACTGAAACTTAGAAGAACAAAACGATTTTCTCAAAAGAACGAAGAAGGCATACAGAGCTCTGATACCACTTGTTATTTAAAATTGCGGAAAAGGATCAAATTCTTTATTAAGAAAATCGAACAAAAACTTTAACTCGTTTTGGCTAGGCTCAGCCCCTAACCACTCGAAACACAAAATATACACATACACACTCGAATCGCGACTAACACAAGCACACCGGCCACAACACCACGACTCACAACCACAAAACACCCCCACAGTAACAGTAACAGGCATACAGGAAACAGAAACCACAAGCCTACAGTTGAACGAGCCCCTTTCGGCTACGAACAACACACACACAGGGGGAAACAGGTGCCAAAGGAACTCCACAGACACAGGAGGAAAGGCACTGCACAAACAACCGCCGTGAACCGCCGTCGGATGAGAGAGCGAGAGAAAAAATCGAGAGAGAGAGGCTAGAGAGGGTAAGCTTTTTGAGAGAGAGTGGGTGATGTATCAAATGAATTGTTTTTCTTCTCTCACACTCCAAGTATATATATATATATATACAGGTCGAATGGACGGACAGGATCAAAGCCCCAGATCGGACGGCCAGGGACGTGGCTAAGAAAAAGACGCGGATCCTAGTCTGGTCGGATCAGTACGTGGGTCAAGGTCGGGAGGTATAAGGTCGGACAGTGGATATGACTTCGGACGGTACAAGCTGGGACTAAGTTGGGCGGACGGTCGAGGTCGAACGAAGTCGGACGGATGGTCTAAGTCGGACGAAGTCGGACGGGTGGTCGAAGTCAGACGAAGTCGGACGGAGTCGGACGGATGGTCCAAGTCGGACGAAGTCGGACGGAGTCGGACGGATGGTCCAAGTCGGACGAAGTCAGACGGAGTCGGACGGATGGTCCAAGTCGGACGGAGTCGGACGGATGGTCCAAGTCGGACGAAGTCGGACGGAGTCGGACGGATGGTCCGACTCAGGACAGATCTCTGAATCAGGAAGTAGTCAAGCGGTTGGTGAAGTCGGACAGGTCGCTAAGTTGGGACGCAGTCGGACGGACAGTGAGGTCGGGACATGGGCCAGGCCCGAATGCGCTCGGGCTGCGAGACGAGTGTGTATTTGTGTATTTATTTGGGGTGGACCATAAGGACAAAAAATCCAACACTTAGAACCATCTCAACTCACTTACATTTGTCTCCGAGTTGTTTGGTGGTTGAAACATTAAGTTAATGTTGAATCCATCGTTGTATTCAGTATCTTTAAATTGTGGATAAGAGTTGTCTATTGAGATTTTGCATTATTATTGCAATTGTTTATTTATTTATTTTTCATATTTTATGTGCCATTGTTTTAGTAACACCAAAGTGTATAATTCCTTGTGTAATATTTTCATGGGCTAACTGTTCCATTACGTAATCGTTGCAAATTAAATAGTTTAATTAATATTAAAAATTTATAAATTTTAAAATATCATAGAATTAATTATATTTTTTAAAAAAATACGAATTAAGTAAAATTGACATAAATAAAATTAAAAAAATGGACACTTAGGTGGAAATTACTTACAATTCCGGATCGGTGGGTAGTTTGACTCGATCAATTAATCAATCATACTATAAGAAACAATTAGTCAACAACGGTCAACTTCTAAGTTGATTCCCCAACGGTCAAACCCCAACGGCGGCTCCACTCCTCCTTCTCTTCACCATCTCATAGATACATCTATATATATATATAGATATATATAAATGCATGGCTCTGTAAATAGGAGTATTAATTCATATCAATCATCGGAGGTTGGAAATTAATTATTGGTCATTACAGATAGAGATATATGGGTGTGGAGGGTGCAGTTAAGGTTGTAATTATCGAGACTCAGTATGTCGAAACCGACGCTCTCAGCTTCAAGTCCGTCGTCCAAACCCTCACCGGAAACCACGCCGCCGCCGCCAATCGCCCGCTGCCGCCCACCATTCCCCCACCAATGCAGCCACAGCCGACGGAGGCGGCATCGTTCTTCGATCTGCCGCCGGTACTAGACGGCGGCGTTCAAGACGATCAATTCCGCCACCTTTTCTTTATGCAGTTTTAATTTAGTTTAATTAAGTTGCATGAATTAATGCATGCAATTTGATTAATTAATTCTTGCTTTCCTTTCCCTTTTTTCTCGTTTTGTTTTTGTAGAAGAGCTTAGCTTTCTTTTTTTTTTTTTTTTTTTTTTTTTTTAAGCATAAATTTGGATGATGAATCATGAATGTAATATTAAATTAATTGGTTTTGTTATACAGAGAATTTCTTATTAATGATTTGTATATGGTAAGCTGCTCGATTGATATTAATGACAAGTTTTTACTATAAAGAATTATAATGATTACATAATAGAACGCCATAATATATACATATATATAGCGTAAACCAATTATTGATCCATGACAATACAAATCTCTAAAAATAAACTCTATTCTCCTATCCTCACACACATAATGTGTATACAAAACCTCGTACTTAGACTTATAGCTTTAATAAAATTTCACAATTCACCAATCTCAAATTCCATTTGAAGATTGATTGTATATTTCATATTCACAATTCACTACAACATATGACAATCTCAAGTCTTGTCTTCTTATACTCTAAGTGTGTTTGTTCGGGGGATTGGATTGATTTACACTATTCATCCAATTTTTTTTCCCCCAAAACCATCGAATCGAACACCTATTTTTCATTTTTTATATTATACTAAAAATCAATTTTACATTCAAAACATCACATCAACACTTATTTATATCACATCATACAACTATTTAAATTCAAAATTTTTACTATTCAAATCCCAACCCAAACAAACACAGCCTAAGGCTCATTGAAATTATACATAGTTTCAACTTCTCTAAAGTCATAATATTAGTCAACATGCACTACTTAATTTTAATAAGTTGCAATTTGTTCTTAAATGAAATGTATGATTTTTAGTCAAATGAAGGGCACTTTGACTATCGCTATAAAGTATATCATTATTTTGTTCTTTCTCTAATTCAAACAAAAAGTCTTATGATCGTTTATTTGCTTACCCTCAATCCGTCTACAATGGCAAAAAAAAAAAAAAAAAAAAAACAAACAAACTTATTTCTTAAACCATTTCTTGTGGACTTTCTTATCGATCTCTACGCCCCCAAAAAAATCGAGTTCTCTCTCCAAACTTTTCACTTTCTCTACTTCAATTTGTTTTTGAGAGTCGAATAAATTATAGCGAAAAAGACATTAAAAATGAAGGTCGAAATCTTGTATATATATAATTGATGAAAGAGCAAGCTACAAAAGGAATAAAAATCGGAGGCAATAGAAAGAAAGAGAGCAAAGGGGAAAAGAGTCGAACAAATAATCGAAATTGCAAACTGTATCCGAACCGAAAATTTCAGTTAACAAAAAATATTTGCAAATCGAACCGAAATATATATTAGAAAATAATTAAATTTCTAATTAAATAAAAATATTTATAAATATTTCAAATATCCAAATCGAACCGAAACCGAATATAATTATTAATATAAATTTAAAAAATAATAATATAAATATATTCGGTTCGATTAACCGAACCAAACAAAACAAATATCAAATATGCAGTATTTGTATTTGAACCGAATTTACTCGATTAACCGAAAATTCGATTCGATTCAGTAGCAGTTCGGTATTTCAGTCGACTTTTTTCCCAACCCTATCCAGCCAATCGAGGACATTGCTAAGAGAGGGTCACTATATGCTCTTACTTATGCACCTTTACTCAATGTTAAAGCAGCCATGGGCGAATGACTAAACAGCATCTCAGGAACCATTCATTGTCATAAAACATCCGAATTTAGAACAATTGCAGTAGAACATCCAACACTGCCATACTCGGTTGCAATAACAATAATTTATAATCAACAAAAAAAAAAAGGAAGAAAATCGTTCATCGTCTCCTCAAGTGGGGAAAAAGAATCAATGCTCAAGTAAAATCCCCCCTCTAACTTCATATTTTTAAGTTCTCACTCTTCTCTCAGGATAAGAGATACCTGTTGTCCTTCCCCGCCGGATATCCGATTTTTTTACTGTGCCCCCGGGCGGTAAACCCTTGGCCTGACCGGTGTCTTCGAAGGGCTAACCCTGCAATACAGTGAAATTTGTTAAGACGGCTATACTAGTCGGATAAGAAAGGGTAAATTGCATATGCATAATCTGTGTTTTAACATAAATACATATACTATATCGTGTAAATTTTATGGCATAGTTCACTATATTTGCGCATAAGATCATAATAGTTACAAAATAAAAATTTGTTTAGAATACTTACGCAATTTTGCTATCATAGGTGCTATATATACAATTCACTCAAGCAAAAATAAAATGTACCTGATGCGATGTGTACCCAAAAGTTCTCCACAACAATCAAGGGCAATTATTGCACTTTCAGCCTGCAAAAGTAGTTTTAGAGTATGAGAAAAACTTCATATTCCTTCCAACCTAAACTCCTGTTAGTTGTACTGTAAGAATCAAGACATGCAATATAACCTAAGTTTTTCCCTTTGACCAAGAATTACTTTGGCCATGGCAAACTTTTGCATCTCATATTATAGGAACAAGATTTTCCTATAGCATGGAATCAACTGGGGAACTTCAATGCCACAAAGATCTTCGACAATTTTAAACCTGGACTGTTGACTAACTGATGTGGTATGCAAACAATTCCAAGTTTAGACAAGCAAGTATTTGAGCAAACACTTGGGAGTAATCCTAAGAAGGCCGGCAGTCTTCAAACTTCGGACAACAAAGTAATATTTGGAATTAATTTTTTTTTCCCCAAAGCAAGTATCAAACTAGGTAGAAAAAGTATATGCACATTAAAGATTAGCTGTATATATTGAAAGAGAAAAGATTGGAAGAAATGCCCCATTTGTGATTCCATCGATAAATTATATTTTTAAGTATTCACAAATGAACCACGGTTCACTTCAATTGCTTTTAGGTCCCACCAAAACAGACATATATATATATATATATAGCAGCAATCGTATAAGTAAATGATATTACATACCATGAAGAATTCAACAAAAGCAATCCGCGTGGAGTGCGTTTGATCCCCTAAAAGCCTCAAGCAGGATATCTACAATTACAATGTTTATGCAGTGATTGAACAGCACCCAATCGACAATTTGCAATAATGAGCTTATTATGGTGGTTCTCACATACCTCACCACATCTTGCTTCAAAGAAATTCTTGACTTCAGCTTCAGACACCTGCTCAGAACACAATGCACATTACAGATAGTATATGTAGTACTAGGAAGGGATAAATATTGAAAATAATGGTTTACTATATTTATTTCGTTTAAAATACCAATTTTGATGGGTATTTTGGTATTGTGAAATTTTAGATATGATATGGTTGTCATACAGAAATTCAATACGGTATCAAAATGCATTTACAGATACTGAAAATTTCATAGTTACCCTAGCGCTGTACCAAAATTTCCATACAGCATGATTGTCATGCCAAAATTTTTTGATTTAATAACAAAATGAATTTATAGATATTGAAATTTCGGTACACTATACAATATACTATGGTATTTTCAATGTATCGTACCAATTTATTCCTATGTACTACAATTTCGCACATCACTTCATTTGATAATGAAATCTTTTTCAACCATCCCCGACTACAAGAGCATCATAAGCATTAATGTCATACTCATCGGTTATTAATAGTCAAGGCTAAATTGGAAATTACCCACCTTTGGATTCCGATATTTTTAAAGATTTAACAACCACCAATAAAATCACCAAATAACTACCCCTAAAAGCCAACGAAAGCACAATCGAAATCTCTGATCATGTGAGGTCAATCATCCTATTTTAGAAACATGATGGGGCCTTTGGCAGCTTTTTCTTTCTTCAAAGGGTTTAACATCATGTATCACACATGGGGCTAATTTGCAATGTACCTAAAATTCAATGTTCCAATAGTACAAAAAACATCGTACAGACAAACAAATGAGGAATGCGTACCATCTTATCAATGTTTGTACAATAGACAGTCCTTGCGCACATCTCTCGTTCATCCTCTGACTGCTCATCCAAATACATTTCACACGGACAATCAGTTTAATTGGCATGTATGCATAAATCTAAAATAAAAGGAAATGTGCATAAGCACATATACATACACATTTGAATTACCAAATGGAAAAAGTGTGTCTGAGTGACATTTACCCGGGGAAGGAAAGTAGGATTCACGGGAAGAATGGCAGTTTTAGAAGGCAGGACCTTCAGAGGAGAGAAACCTAATAGAGTCCCAGAAAATGTAAGTGCAGCTCTAGCAGATTCTGTCAACACGAACAACGATGTAAGACATGGTGTCACTGTCATGGTGTAAAAAAATCAAACATGCGGGCGGAGGGTAAAAGAAAAGATGGCTTACGCTCGTCAGAAAATTCCACAAAAGCAAAGCGATGACGAGAGTTTGGATCACCACAAACTCGGCAATCAACAACCTGCAAAATAAGTAGCCAATCATCATGATTTCCAATTTTATGGCTTCAGGCCAGGTATGCTATAACTAAGCAAAATGGAAGCTTAATTTGATGCTGCACAACACTTGTGCAGTGTAAACGCAAAGATAGAACAATTATATATCCCATAAATTGGTGTTTCTCCAGACCTTTGATAGAAGCTAGATTTAAATGGAAGTTCCAAGCATTATGTTCATGTATAACTTTCATACCAAGGTTGCTGATTGATAATAGATATTGTAGAGGATAGATGGATCGATCGGTAAATTCACACTTGAGGTCTTTCTAAGGCACTAAGTTGCCACACGAAACAATAAGAAAATGGAGTGTATCTTAATGAAAGATTTCAATACATTAGAAAGTAAAGGAAACAATCCATAGAGGTAAGACAATAGTCGATAAGAACAAGCTGACGTGGTATGCACTATGTAAGCAATATTAAGTATTTGAAGGAACTCTTGGAAGTAATTCTAAGGTTATGAGCTGTCTCAAATTTGCAAAGTCAAAATAATATAAGGGTAGCACTTGAAAAGATTAATATGATTGTCAATGTAATCAATATAAATGACATTTTTTCGGAAGGAGGGCAACTTCGGAATAAATCCTTGGCAAACAAAATCCAACTGGAATGGAATTGTTTAGAGTAACTTGGTCACTCTATCTTGGTATCTAGACTTCTTTAAAGCAACACAAAAACATTCATAAGTATTTATTCAGTTGAACAAATCCTGCCCCAGATTGGGAACTTTCAACACATATTCGATGTATATGGCTATGCATTTACTTATATAAATCAAGTCTAACCCAAAAATACAATTCAAATTACAATTGATGAGTGATTTAGTTCAAGTTATGAATTTTATGTAAACATTTAAGCTGATGGGTAACTTTCTGTTTTATTTGAATACAAATGAAATAAGAAAAACTGGGGAAGAACTGTGTCGACAAGTGTTAAAATCAATGACTCTATAGGAAAGATTGTTATTGGTTATGTGTTGGGCCTGTTGGCTAAAATGAATAGTTAAAGGCGTGTAAAACTGTGAATGACTCAAAGCAAGATAGACTCAAGGTTTCCAACGATCATTATATTATGTATTCTTTATAGTGTTGTAACAAAATTTCCTTATATATGGTACTCTATAATTTGGGTCTTCTACCATTGCATAGAAACCAAAAATCAGACATGTAATTGTTCTTACATTCCAACACTAGCCATGGAATTTTTGAATCACTACATGGTTTATCATGCCAGCGAGTTCATCTAAAAGAACAGTCAACAACCAACAATAGATAATAATTACCAGTTTTTCATGTTTACAGAATGAAAAGTTTCAAACTTTCAACAACATCTAAGAATAAACAGAATGCAAGTTACGCTCAATAAAATCCTACGTGTTAAGTTTTAATAACGATATGAGAGTAACTGTACCAGTCCGCAGCCACTGAATAAGGCAGCAAGCTGTTCCTCAGTAATCTATAAGACAAGTAAGACAATCCATATCAGTTTCAATCCCAATAAACTTTATGAAGAACATGAAATTTACAGAATATTACTCACATTGTGATCAATGTCAGAAACATAGACAGTTCGTCTAATACTGTCATCTCTTTGAGCTCTGTAACCTCTGCCACCCATTCTCTTCTTACCAATGCCATTGTTATTTCTTCTCTGAGAAAAAGAGAGAGAGAGAGAGAGAGAGAGAAAAGTCCCCTTCAGACAAAGAGCATACCCAAAAAATGTGGCAATTATGAATCGTGAAACTGTAACAAACACAAAGAGCAACAATGGTCTGGTCCAGAAATAGTAGCATGGAAATACTCAAATGGCCATCAAAACAAAGAAAGTAGTAATGTGATGCGACTGACATAATTATAAGAATTGAACCCATAATCATCAATATTGAGACGACGAACCTTGAATTACTAATATTAATGAAAATGATTAGAGCTAATAGCTATTCCAACAAAGAGAATTGGACAATCAAGCACCTCCAAACATGGCGGAAGAACCAGTTCCACAACCTCAAAAGATTCAGTTCATATAAATCGAATATGCCAACTGTGTTAGTGAGATAAAAGTAAAAACAAAAAATCAAGTCAGATTCAAAGCAAAGCAAATTTGTGACACAATGAATACTAAGGGACATATAGCAAAATTTAAACAATATTCATCTTGGTGGATAGATAATAATTAGAAAACGACACTCTTCGATCAAATATGACACTCAGATTCTGAAAGTTACAAAAGCATTAAATCCTATCAGTTAACTAACTAAACAATGCATCACAATTACAAATGCAAATACATTTAATTGCAACATCAATCAGAGCTAAGTGATTGAAGCCCCCCTAATGTCCTGCTGCTCTTATCTCATACACCAACATGTACTAAAAACTAATTTCATTAAACAACACATAAAAACTATTCAATTCACAACTAATTAAGCAAAGGAGAAATCATTACATAACAAACTCAACAGAAAATTCAGAGGTCCAAATATATACCCTTCGATTATTGGGGAAACCATCATTTCCAAAATCCTTATCAACAGGCACAAAACTGTACGCCCCAAATTGGCCTTGATGATAATAAGAAGGAAAGAACTCCTCCGCCTGGGGATTCAGCTTCAGTTTCTTCAACATATCAGCAACAAATTCCTCCATTTTCTTCCCAGATGTCAAATTCCCGTCTGAATTCAGACCAGACTCTTTAACAACACTATTGGACAATTCACTCTCCCCAGATGCCACAGAATTTTGATCATCGTGTTTCTCATCCTTATGGAGAGCGGATTCTTTGGGAGACGAAGGCGCCGCTGCAGCAGCCATGGATCAAAAACAAAGAACTCCCAAATGTTAAAAAAAAAAAAAACCCTAAATCGAAGAAACACAGCCTGCCTACGAATTAAATGCAATTAAACCAAAATACAGCTAATTGTTCCACTCTGAGTAGAGATGAATCAAGAAAGTGCCTTTACTCTCGATTCCCGGGTCTGGATAATCTCTAATTTATTATCAAATTGGATTCCCTCAGCGCCTACACACCAAAACCCACCCCAATCTCATTTTCAGCGGAAAAATTACACAAAAATCAGCGATGGTTTAAGAGTGCAAAAATGTCTTAAAAGGAAAATTTGACGATGATCACGAGTTGCAGTGGTGCTGACGGTGGTGGGTTATGGCAATGTAGCCTAGTGGCTTTTCTCCACTTCCCTTTGTTTGTTCTCCATTTATAGGCACTGTGCATTTATATATATATATATATATATGCATGTCGTATACACTCACGTTTGTATGTATGTATGCTTCTGTATGTATACATAATTCGGACAAGAATATGCCATGCTTTGAATTATCAAAAAAAGAATTGCTTAGCTATGTGTTAAATTATAGTATAAGACGCTACAAATTGTTATCGACTTTTGTCAACTATCGTATTGCAAATTTATATTGTATATTTAGATATTGAATTACAAATCATTAATACGTAATAAGTTGAATAATAATTTATTAAAATTTTCCTTCGGAAACTGAATATATGCTTTTATTTTTGTTTTTGTTTCTTTTTTAAATAATAGATTAAAAAATAATACTTCTTCATTTTGTAAAATAATGTTTAAAACTTTTTGATACGAAATTAACAAAAATAGTATTCCCTCCGTCCCAAACAAAGTGCAACATTTACTTTTGGTACGAGTTTTTAGATTGGTAGTATTAAATATGATAATTTAGAAATTAAGTGATGTGATAGAGCGAGAAATATATATTTTATTTTTTTATTTGGATAATACGAGGGGATAAAAGTGTGGGGCAGAGATTATATATAATTAATTATTTCCTATTTTGAAAATGTTACATGGTATTTGAGACATAGCAAAAGAAAATGTCGTAGAGTGTTTGGGATGATGGGAGTATTTAATGTAAAGGTAGAATTAAAATTTTATAGGATTACTAATATGAACTTTTAATTAAAATAGAATGGTGTAAAAAATATATTGGTCCATAAGTGGTATTTATATACATAGATGGAAAATGGTGGTTATGGATTAAAAATATATATACCTTTTTTCTAAATATGTATTACTATATTTTTGGTATATAGATAAAAAAATATTTTATTGATTAATATAAATAGATAAAATAATTTTGTTATTTTTACTTTTATGGGTGAAAAAAAATAGATACCATTATTAAAATTAAAAATTATGAGCATTTTAGTTTTTATATATGATTACTTTTAGAAAATGAGAAATATGAAAATAATAAAAAATAATAATATTTTTTATTGAAAATTATATAATTTATGTTTAGATTGATATAATAAAAATATATTAATTGTATGTTCTTTTTGCAAATAATAATAATAATAATAATAAATCAACACATATTTTCAGAAAAAAAAAATTACATATATATATTATTTTTATATTATCTACACAATTTTATATACCTCAAATAAAAAAAATTCCTTCTAATTATTTCACAAAACAAATAAATATTTAAAAAATTTATCAAATAAATAAGAAGAATATTAATAAAAATAATTATTATATAATACAAATAATTATATATTAATATTAAGACAACTAATTAATTTAATTATTATTAAAAAAATTATAAATTTTAAATTTTAAATACAATTAAAATGTATAATTATTTTAAAAAAAATAAAAATAAATAAATTAGGTAGAACGACCGAATATATAAAATGTGAATAAATTATGTGGGATAGAGGGAATATTATTTTATCATGCTAAAATATATAGATATATACATTTAATAAAAGTATGTTATTTTTCTTTTGAAATGTTGAAAATTCTCGCATTTTGTGGTCTAATTCAACTCATCATCTCTCAATACGACCAAAATAGATTAGTTCACTCCCTAGTGTGACTTGCCCGTCGGACCTAGTTTGCAGGGTATTAGGTACGGCCGGGGGTTTATCCAGTTCGCACTTTCGAGCAGCGGTTGCGGATTCTCACGTCATAAAAAAAAAATAATAATAATAGATTGGTTCACTCACTGGTCCGACCTAATCCAAACATTTTTCCCCTTCAACCCTATCCTAACCCTTCTTTAATTTTTTTTTTTTTTTGTGTCTATTCGTGTGTTGGTTTGACATTAATATTAGTTTTGAGGATGTAAACCTTGTGTATCTATCTATGTCTATGTGAGTTAGTGAGTGAGAGTCTCTTTATAGAGGGTAGTCTAGCCGTGTGGGAGATAGTTGAGAGAGGAGAGGGAGAGAGTGTATGGCAAAGAAACGATTTCTTGGGTGGAAACTGTTTCCGGCGAGTTTCTGGCAAATTTTGAGTGTTCTCGGTGAGATTTCAATGATATATATATATATATTTTTAAGTAATACTAGTGAGGATTTGAATTCATTCTTTTTTAGTTATGTCCGATAGGTGTCGAAGTTTAGAGTGTCGATTGAACTCTACCATAAAATATGGTTACCAAGGGCCATGTACACCTTGATTTTGAGCCAAAAACACTTTGTCTTTTTACGAAAGGAAGAAAAAAAAAGAAGATAGGAGATGACGACCAGAGCTGTTCACAGTTGTTTGCCTCTGTTGTTGTAGATTTGTTCATGAATCACCGGAGAGATGTCAATGCCCGTTGTTGTTGGTTAACCGGAGGTGCTGCTGCTAAAGGACCTTCCGCACCTGCCATTGTTCGAGGTTATTTTGGTGTATATCAAAAGAGCTTGTAGTTGATCGAATGGTGCCGCCTGAAATCGAGGAAGAACACACCGCATGTTTGCGACCGGAGTTCGCTAGTTCACCGGAGGAGAGAGGGCCGCCGTCGCCTGAAGCCATTACCGTTGTTTTGGATAAAATCTAATCATCGATTTTATTGGAAATTATATCTACCAATTGTTGAACTTCATAATAATACCTTAGTTTAAATATATTATAAACACTATCATACTTTCCAAATGCATGTAAATTCATGAATGCATCAATCAACTTAGCATATTATTTATTTGTTTGAGTATATTTGCTTCTTTCCATACCTATAATATATATATATATATATATTCATAAAAATACCGACCAACAATTAATTAAAAAAAAATACACATAAATACTAAGTAACATTAATAACCAAAATGTATCATTATGTTAAAAAAAAGTACATGACAAAATGACAAATGAAAATATGCAAAATACATGAAAAATACATAATAAGAATATCTCTAAGATAAGCTAAATCTTGATATATATGCCTAGTATTGCAATTGTTAAATATTTCATTAACTAGAATGTCTCTACGATTAGTCTATTTTTGTGAAGTTTCAACCATAGAAATAATATTGTCATGATCCTATGTAGATTGTGTGTAATTTGGTGGGACTTCGTGTTATAAATGAGGTCTTCATTCATTACTGTTTTTATGACAATTGTGTAACAAATAATTAGAAAATATGATTTGTGATATGTACTTTATAAAGATGATATAAGTTCTCCCGCAAAATAGTCCATCTAAATTTAATTAATCCAAAACATCTTTTTATAACATATTTTGCCGATGAATGACATATCGAATAAATAATTAACATATATAGGTGCACAAGACCATTCATTAAGATGATCACTACAAAAATATATATATATTTGTAACGGAATTCCGTCCCTAAAGTTCACGTAGTTAACGTAATTTCATTACTAATTCCGTGTCTAATGTCATTAGTAACGGAAAAAATAGATTTAGAGACAAAAAAATTTTGTTACAAAAATGATTTTTTCTTGTAGTGGATAACATTGTCATCGATAAGGAATTAAAAATCCTTCACCATGTATATAGGCGGCATCACAATGTTAGTTTGTTCCTACAATTAATCAACCTCTATATTAATTAAGTATATGATTCTACATATACATATTGTTTAATATATAGACCACATACACCGAGTTATTTTAAAACTATTAGGTCTACTAATTGTATCTCATATAACTTTACTAAAATTCTCTCATTTTTCACTAATACATACGTAAATAAAAATTGTCTCGTACATTCTTTGGGAACATTGATAGAAATCTCCTCGTTTCATCTTTGATAAAGTTTTCAATCAATAGCAGGGACTTTAACTTTTACACATGTTTCATATAAGACTCCAAGACAATCCTCCGTAAAAAGAAAATATTACTTAATAAATTCATTTATCAAAAATTATTGTTGACCAAAATAAGGTTTGACTAACCTTAAATTATTTTCATCTCTCGTAAATTTCATTATGTGGTCCGGCACAAGTGCATTAATTTGTAGAATTTTTGGTGTAATTGACATAAAATATTAACTAACTTGAAATACCGATTTACAATTTCTCCATATCGATGAAATCTAGTAACTAGTATCTTAATCTTTGCATTATGAGTTAAAGTATGTAAAAACATAACAACATGCTTATCAACTAACATCTTTTTATTATTCTTTAATCCTCTTCTAATTTCTAGAATATAACTAAGTATTGAAAATGTATTTATATTGATGAATCACATATTATTATATATTTTTGTAGATTAATTGCACTTGTAATTTATAATTCCTTTAGAAATTTACTTATTTATAATTCAATTTTAATTGTGCTAAAAATAAAACAAATTGGAAAATTATGTTTGTTCATGCTAATTCTCTTTTTTTTTTTTTTTTTTTTTTTTTTTTTTTTTGCATGTCAGCCCCTTTAAGCTTTAATTATTTTATTTTAAAGTATTATCTTAATGCAAATTGATGAATTATGCATGTACTTGCTAATTGTCTTGGTCTTTGTCAATTTGAGGAGTTAAGTGTCCTCTCAAGTCATCAACTTGCATGTTAGAAAAATATTCTTCGACCCTTTTTGCATGTAAGTTCCTCAAGTTTTATTTATTTATTTTGAAGTATTACTCGAAAATAATAGTATATACCAGAGTTATAATATTTTATCTGTCCTATGCATTATGAATTGAGAAATATCCTTTGTCGGAAGCACTAACTTTGCAAAATTCTTAGAATTCTTCTATAAAATGCTCTTATTCTCAATTTAACAAGGATCATGTCAAAGAAATTCTTGTGGAGGCTCGTGTTTTGAAATTTTACCGAAATACTGATGAAGTTTTGTCCTCCATAACTATTCTTGTAGCGTAAATTTATATTTATATTTTTGTTGTAGAATATAATAATGATTACAAGTATAATAATGTGTTAATAATGTGTTGACTTTGAATTCCTTTTATCAATAACAAGATTTTGGTTTATTATGAGGTTTGGAGATATTTCTCCATAATACACAAATCAATCTCTTTTTATAATTTTTTGTTTCGTTTTAAACTTATTCTATATTAAATTCCAACAATAGTAATTGCATGTTTACACTTAATTGTCGTAATCATTTTTTTTTTTTTTTTATTGGAAAATTGTCGTAATCACTTTGATTTTATAATAGGTAAAACCAAATACAAATTGGTGTCTTGTGCTCAGTTTGATGAAAATTTGTATTTATTATACATCTTTTTCATTATGAAATCCTTAATAATTGTATTATAAGTTTTATTATTATTATTTTTTTAATTTATTAGAAAATTGTCGTAATCACTTTAATTCTATAATAGGTAAAACCAAATACAAATTGGTGTCTTGTGCTCAGTTTGATGAAAATTTGTATTTATTATACATCTTTTTCATCATGAAATCCTTGATAATTGTATTATAAGTTTTATTTTTTTATTTTTGTTCGTAGTGATTGAAATAGAATGCTGATTTAAATTTTTATTTAAATAGTATTTTGATATAAGATTTTGTAAAAAAATATATATTTTTTTAATTGAAAAATTGTATAGAACGAATAGTATTATTTACATTTGAAATAGTAAAAGAACAAATTCGAATATATATATATATTTGTTTTTCATTTTGGGTGTTGTGCAACATATTCTTGCACAATTTTGTTCTCAGTTATTTTGAATCGAAGAGGATTTAGTTCATCTTGTTGAGGGTGGTAATGAAATTATAAATAAAAGTTTTCTCTATGAATTGAAGGGGAAACTACTTCAAAAAAAATAATCTAAAGTTAAACTACTAATAAAGCACCAATCTTTCTTCATCATAAATATATATTGTACTATTTTTAAAAAATAATATTATAGTATTTTTTAAAAATATTTTATTTTAATAATATACTCTCTAATATTTAACTAATCATTATTGCTAAAGTTTTTAAAAATCTCTCTAATATCGTGTATGTCTCAAGAACAATTTATTTAACTATATTGTGTATTGAAAAAAAATAAAAATCTATATATAATTTTATATTTAAAAATATTAGGAAAAATTGATATATTTAAATTTTATACTGTATTTTTTTTTAATTAAAAAATAATTGTACAATACACTAATTTTGATTTTACTCGGGCCCATCACTCCAGAAACGCCCTCCTACACTGATACATATATATAATCAAATTTTATAAAACAAATTAACTCTTATTTTCTTTTTAAGAACAAATTGTTGCACAGCTGATAAAAATTAATTTGACGGGACAAACAAATACGAATCCAATATGCAATAATTAAATTTGGATAAAATTTTCAACAATTGTATGTACGGATCATCACCAACTCGACAATTATAAACGTAGATTTATGATTGAACAACTCGAACAGATACGACAATCCAATTAAAATATATTAATATTATTAATAAATTTATTATATATGTAAAATAATTTTAATTTAAGATAATAACCCAACACAAAATAATTAAATTTGAGTAAAATTGGAAACAACTATATATACAAATTAACATGAATCCCGCACGATAATAGCGGAATTAAGGTTGGGTGAATCATTTTAAAAAAAATTCACCTCGACGAGTTCATCCATTTTTAACACCAATCCTTCTTACTAAAGCACAGATCAAACTTTTTAAATTTAAAAGTGTCATTACAATAAAGTTAATTCAAACACCTTTCTCCCTTCTCTCTCTCCCCCCTGCTTAACGAAATAACTACTTTCCTACAGCTCTAGACTTCACCCTATGATTTTGATCTAAATGTATGCTATACTACAGAGATTATTATTCACCTTATTGCCGGCAGCCAGACGCTTCTCCGTCTTTAAAATTCGATTCGGTTTATTGAGATTGCGCGAGAAATCCATGCTCGGATATATCGGATAGAATGCTTCTCATTTTATCCAATGAAATCGGCTTTAGTATCACTGCATCCATACCCACCCTCAAGCAATTGTCTTTTGTCGCTCTGTCAGTATTCCCGGTTAGGGCGATGATTATGGGCTTGTCCCGATTTAAGAATTTCTGGCCTATACGTACAGCAACTTCAAAAGTATCGATGTCGGGGATGCTTACATCGAGGAACACCACTCTGTGCTCGTGGGTGACTGCTCGGACGCACTCGTCACCATGAGCAACTGCCAATACATCACATCCGAGGTGCGAAAGGAGGCCCTTTGTTACCATACGACCAACACTGTATATATCATAAAAACATAACATTAAAATTAAGACGATGAAAGAAACAGAACATAATTTTTAATCTCAGTTATTAAATGATTGTCTTACTTAAAAACCTAACTGTGAAGAGATACGAATCCTTAATTATTATATAGTCAACCAACACATCCTCTCACAATCAAAGTGGATTTACGCCACATATATCTTGAACAATGACAAATGAGGGTGGGACTAGAACTCAGTGGTATCAGAGGCAGAACGTCCCATATTCGAGTCCCACCATTCGTCATCGTCTACGTGTAATATTCATACTTTGTACGTGAGAGGATGTGTTGGTTGACTATAATAATTAATGTACGTATCCCTTCGAACTTAAAATTTTAGGTGAGATGGTTAATTTAACATTTGCCAAATTGACAAGATCAGAAGACCATTCTAAAGGTGTGACATTCAGTTGCCAATTTGTGAAGCATGGGGACAAAACTAATTCAGATCATTCGGCAGTGTTCGATTCCCTCGCTACACTTCTTTGGATAAATTTTATATACCAGCTAACCAATTTCGAATATGAGTATCGACCCTAAACTTCATCTCCATATGATGAAAACAGAGATGATATTACTAACCTGTTTTCATCCAAAACAACCACTTTCAGCCCGGAAAGATTTGGGTTAACAAGATTACCCGAACCTTTATGGACAAATGCAAGCTTTGGCTCATTTGACCTACTAGGGATTCCGAGTTTAACAATAAATATAGCCGTGGAACCCCTGCCAAGACCTTCGCTGTCAATCCAAATCTGCCCTCCCATAAGATTTACAAATCTGGCCATAAAAAAGAGCAAAAAGTTATCAAAATATTCGTAAGTGAATAATTTAATACTAGAATAAAGTATAAAATGTTACCTTTTACAAATTGCAAGACCAAGACCACTCCCACCGGAATTTTTCGCAGCTAGCGGCTGGCTATGCACAAATTTCATAAATATCTTTGCAATATCCGGCGGGTTGATTCCTACACCAGTATCTCTTACCTAACATACAAATAGAACAACAATTATTACTACGCTAACGAGTGCATAGTTTTTTTTTACGTTCAAATAATAGCATCACTCAGGACATACACTAATGCAACAATGGAGATTGAACCTAACCTCAGGTGACCATTTTTAAAAGTTACTATGCCATACTAGAGGAGCCATATTAACCATTATTGAACTTCTTAGGAAAATCTAGTAAAAAATACCTCTATGCGTAAATAAAAGTGATTATCACTCAGTATTGGGAAAAAATCGAGAGCTCGAGGATCTCTCAAAGAGTCCGGCTTAGCTACATGAGCAGTTATTGAGGCGCCGCCTTCTCTGGTGAACTTTACAGCATTTCCAACAACATTGAGAAGAATTTGCATTAGCCGCTTTTCATCACCAACGGCGTACTCTGGTAAATCGGGAGACAAACTCAATGTAACATATAGCTTCTTTACAGAAGCTATGGGTTTTATCAATGTAAGAGCCTACAATTTGGACAAAGAAAGGTTAATTAGACAAGATCCAACAATACTAACAAAACAATTAATAGTAATTTAAACGCACTTGACGGATGCATCCTAAATTTGGAATATACATGTCACATGCGAATCTTGCACGTGAACGAAGACGAATAGGGACGGTGGAACTCGAATATGGAATTTTCCGGCTTTGATACTGTAAAATAATATTAAATAACCGTCTTACCTAAAATTTAAACTTGTAGAGATACGCATTATTTATTTATTTATATTTTACTGGAGTAAGCCAGATCCTCACACAATATATATATAATATATTCATACTATTTCCTACCCATCATAAAATACACGCTCACAAAAAAAAAAAAAACAGTGAACACACCATATGATAATAGGTTTCAAAAGTCTAGTGTTCACTGACTTTTTTATTTTTCTGGATAAAATTTGGATTTAGAAGGTATTTGACAAATAGCTTTTTAAAGAGTTTTTAGCTTATTGAACAACTTTTGTTTGACCGGTCAAAAAGCTAGTGTTTGGTAAAATAGTTTTTTGGACTAATTTCTGAAAAACTAACTTACCCGGGTTTTGAAATAATTTTTTCTGAAAATTTTTTTTATTCTTTATATCCCCTTAAAAATTTATTATGCATTTTACACAAATAAATATATTTTGATTATTTATTAATTATATTAAAATATTTTATTATATTATAATTTTACTTTTATAAATTTAAAACAATTAATTTTTATATATAAATTATTTTAATTGTAAAATATATAAATTTATTAAAATCAACATAAAATAGAAAATATAAATATTAATAATTTATTTTTATTTTAAAATTACATTATATAAATTTTATGCTAAAAATAAATTAAATAAATTAAATTTATTGAAAATTATAAATATAATGAACTAATCCATAACTAACATAATAAATATATACACGAAAAATTTATTATTTTATATTTTACAACATTTTCAATAGAAAAAACTATTTATATATTTTAATAAAAAAATATTATTTTTTAAATCTAAATATAATAAAAATAAATATTTTTATAACATTTTTACAATTTTCAATAACTAATAACAAAAAAAATTTCAAACATTCTAAACTCAAACATAATTGAAATGTCCTCGTCATTTTACGTATAAACAACTAATATCATTGTTTTACCAAACATTTTGATACAAACAGTTATTGAATCAGCTAGTCAAACTAGCTAATTGAATCAACTAACAACTATCACTAATTAAATTAGCTAACAACTATCTCCAAACACGCCCTTAATCTTTGATTAAATAATATGTGGTGTGATATTTTTTTAAAAAAATAATGTATTTTTATTGAAGATGAGAGTTAGAATAGTTACAAAAGGGAAATGGAGATCAAAGTTAAATTTTCTTCACAATTTACAAAATTATTGAGGTCATATCTAGTATACAGAGTTTGCCTATGGAAAGCAGTGAAACACACAAAATATATTAAGGAAAAGCTAAGAATAAGATAGTTTAAAAAGTAAGAAGAAAGAAGATTAGCATTATTAGGATATATCATATAAAAATACGACACAAATGTAGTATCCTTTGGAAATAAACATTTGTATGAACAAAACCTTCTTGTTTTAATTATATAGTAAAAGGTGCGCATGCAGATTCGTACCTCTCTTAGAAGGGAATGAAGGTTAAAAGTTTCGGCTTCAAGTTGAAGGCTACCATCTTCAAGCCTAGAAAGGTCCAAGACATCGTTGATAAGAGTTGCCAAAAGGTTGCTACTTTTGAGTATGGTTTCAACCATAATACGTTGCTCCGGCGTCAGATCAGTTTCTTGTAATAATGACGACAGAGCAATTATTGCATGCATTGGGGTTCTCATTTCATGATTCATGACAGCTAAGAAATCATTACGAGCTCGAACGGCTGTTTCTGCCTCTCGTCTTGCTAGATCAAGGGCAACATTTTGTTCCATGAGGAGATCCCTTGCCCTCATTGACTCCTCAAGAATTGCAGCATGTGAAAGAGCAACGGCTACCTGAATTATAAAAATGAGAGCAGATTCAAGTTTATATATCCGTCAATCCATAGAAAAGATGAAGAGATTTATGAAAAAAGACTGGGCATTAATCACAATCCTGCAATGACTCATCAGATTAGTAGATCTAGAACAATACTATTATGATTTTAACATGATAAACATTGATATTAAGGCAATCTAATATATATGGAATTTAAATAAATGTTACCCATCATTCAGTAAAAGTTTAGAAAATGTTGAAATAGTTCTATGAAAATTTCAGGAAAGAATCATATTCGTGCAATAGCTTCATAATTTTTGTGGGGCATTAAAGCTTTCTTAGTTCCTTGCTCTTGTAAAAACCACTTAATAAATCTATTACACATAATATACGTTATTTGGACATAGTTTTTACAAACGAAATCAACCCACCCAACTTTCACAAAATAAATTATTTTATTTTATTTTTTCTTACTTAGGTATAAATAATGAAATAACTTATTTTGATCCTGTACGTAGATTTCATTAACTTATAAATCCAAACCTTACACATTAGAACCTAAAACAAATCATCAATCTTATAGTGAATCACATCATCTAATCATTCTATGATTCTTCATATCAAATAATATAAATATACAAGATTATGTATATTTCATAAAAGAATCACTATTTATTACCATTCAAATCCAAAAACACATCCAAACAACTCAATCACTTTTGGGCAATATATATTTCAAAATTGATTCTTGGGAATGTCAGACAACTACCACAGTTGGTGCCAAGTTGGATATTATGGTGAAGTTAATGGTAATGATGCATAAAATTAGAGATTAAAATCTGCAAGTTAATAAAATGGATTTAAACCTGATCTGCCACCACTTCAACCAGTTCAAGCTCATGTACGTGCCACTGTCTTGCACTGTCCGAAGGGAGCATCAAAACCATCAATGCATAACGTTTAGTTGAGAGCTCGGGCCAATCATGAATCTGAAAATTAGAGAGATGCAAAAGCGGCACACGAACAGCAACGACGTCCCCTGGCATGTATTTTCCAGTGGGTCGAAGTCGGGCAATAGGTGCATTTGGAGAGATCTTTACCACATGGCTAGTGCTGAAAACCTGATTGATTACAGGAAGCTGTATAGGTACAGTGAATTCAACTGGATTCGGGTGGCGAAGAGTGTAGGAAAGTTGCAGCTCCAATCCAGTCCTAGTCGGCATCCACAACGCACACTCTTCTAAGCCTAACGTCCTCCCGAGTTCAACAAGGGTAGTTTTTAGAATGGTGTGCCTATCGAGAGTGCTCCTGATTTCATGAGTCAGCATTCTGACATGCCTACCGGTCTCTTCCTGTGTACGAATCAATCCCACTTCTCTATCCAGCTCGGCAGCCTTATTTCTCAAGAATAACTCCCTTGTTTTTACACTTAATAGATCAGGAATAATATGTACCAGCATAAGCGCTGTTGCACAAGATACTACAGCAGTCAAAATCTTGGCAGTCGTCATCACAACTGCAACAGTCCTCGTGTGCATCGAAAATGTCCATAAATTAATTAAATGGGTTGCCCCGCAGAGGACAATGAATGCACCAAATTGAACAAGAACCCATCTATAAGGAAACACTGCCGACTTCTTAACAAAGTAAATTAACTCCAAAGGGATCGAAAAGTAAGCCAAAGCAATGAAAAAGTCCGATATGTACTGGTACTTCATCAACAACTCGTCCGCCGGCCACAGTGGCTCAATGCAATTACAAAGTTCCATATTCACCCAATCTTTGTAGCCCTTTTTGTTCTACTACACGAGCAACTCAACTGAAGCATAGATTCGAAGGTTGGCTCAATATATATGTGCCAGAAAATTTAAGGTAATATACGAATTAATAACAATTAAATTCTTTATCCCAACTAAACAACTTAACCAAATTGAAGAAATCATATGGCACAAAAAAATTAATCTATAACCATGACGTAAACAACTAAATCAAGCCAAAATTTAGCATTTTATTTTGCAAAAATTTTTACTATTTGAATTCTGCGTTAAAAAAAACAAGAAGACATTTTTCCCTCTTGCAAATATTACATCAAATATTATTTAAATACAAACTCAAATCAAATCTTACCAGATCAAACCCAATGAAACACACCCTTGTGTTTTCAAACCCATTTTTTTACTATTCATTCCTTTTTTATTTTTTCTTTTTTTTTCCCAAATGCACCATATCCAACACCTATTGTTCATACAAATCATCACACCAAATAACTATTTTCCCCTAAAAACTCCACAAATATAAATAAATAAATAAAACTAAAACAAAAATACAAAAGAATACAATTTCCTACAAAAGTTGTGGATAGATACCAAGGCATTTTTTAACCATAAACCAACAGAAGTTAGTTCATAAAACTGCGTTGCATTCAACAAGCAATATGATCAAAATGTTATAACTCGCCTAACTTACATAATAAGAAATTTCATATCAGAAAAGCCTTGTGCATCACACAAAAAACCAAAATGTTGTAATGGAAACTCCAAAAACTAATCTCAATGTTCCAAATAAATACAAGCCAATTTACTATTTATTATTATTATTTTATATGACGTAGGAACCCGCAGCCGCTACTCAAGAGTGCGCACCGGGTCCGAACCTAATACCCTGTAAATTAGGCCCGACAGACGAGACACATTAGGCGATCAATGTGTGAACAATGTGATGTGTGTCAAATGTGATGTGTGTCAGGTGAAATGAGGCGTCGGGGTTTGTTATAATGGACAGAGGTCACAAGTGAAGCAAAATTAATGGTAGCTGATGAATTAAATAAAATAGATAATTATCATATTCATTTCAAGAAAATGAAACACACACAAGAAATAATCATCATAATTCAATACTATTAAACTCACGTACTACCAATTCAAATCATTTCTAAACTTTCTCATTAAACACTGCCAATAGATCCAAAGAAATCCAACACCAGTCACTTGACCTAATCAAAGTAATACACTTTGCAAATAGGCAAACTCAAGCCAAAAATTGAAAAAACATAAAAATCCAACTGCAAATCAGTTTTTGATATCAGTCAGCTGCAAAAACACAATTTCATTCCATCACAGACTGATTCCAGAGCTAATCAGATCCGATAGCAAATCACACAAGCTAAGGCAACAAAATCGAAAAACAACAAAACAAATGGAATTCCAAAATAATAAATAAATTACAGGCAAAAAAAAAAGAAAAAAAGAGAGAGATATTACTCATCCAGCATTCTCCACAAATCTCAAATTCCTTCAACAGAAGTTTCTGCATAATTACTTCATTAATATTGAAAAGCCATCTTAAGCTTTTCTTTAAAATTGTTCTGTATTCAAACGAGGAAATGCAGAGAGAGAAAGGCGTCTGGGTTCCATGAATGTCCAGAGGACTTTCCTAACCTGACGGGGCTGTGACTTTGCGTCGTACAAGGACCGTCCGATTATTCAAAGTAGTGGAGTTAGGAATAATCTGACGGTCACAGTGAGTAACAGTTAACGGCACTCCTGTGACCCTAGCAAGCAGAGTTAGTTGTGTATGAAAGAATGGACAAATAGCTGAAATTATGTGGGCCCCTTTACGTGTATATATTATATATATATATTTTTTTGCTCTATTCTTATTTGTGCATAGATATTAGATAGTGTGTGGATTATCTTTCATTTAATTATTTCAAAAGGTTGGTCGAGTTTTTTAATAAATACTCTCTCTTCGGATAAAATTAATTTATTTGGTTCTTGTACCGGAATTAAAAATATATATATTTTATTAAATAAATACTTCTTAATTGAGAGGGTTTTTGAGTTTTATATAAATTAAAAAATAATAATATTTTATTAATTAATATAAATATGTAAGACGATTTGACATTTTTATTATTTTAATTTATATATAAAATAAATATAAATATAATTTTTTTAAATAAAAAACATGTACTTTTTAGTAAAAAGAGATGAAACTATCACAAATTTAACTCAATGTCATCAGATCATCGCTTATCTGATACAATTATTGTTATTTATTTATATAGTATTTCCTCCGTCCCAAAGAAGGTCCCAAACAAGGTGCTACATCTAAGTTGGGCACGAGATTTTAGGTGAGAAGTATTAAGTAGGATAATTGAGTAATTAGGTGATGTGATGGAGATAGAACTATATATATATTTTTTATTAGGGTGATGTGATGGGATAAAGTGTGGGATATAAATTAAATATAATTAATTATTTTATAATTTAAAAATATTGCAGGGTGTTTGGGACGTACCAAAAAAAAAATATTGCACGATGTTTGGGACAGAGAGAATTATGTTGATGTCTGTTCCTTGTTCCTACCTCTTTATATTATGAATTTATTTGTTTCTTTTAATTTGAAATATTTTTTTATATGATTTATGAAAAATTGTCTGTGTTTTCTTATGATATTTTAGTTTTGGATTTTGATTTTGAATAGTAAAATTTTGAATTGAAATAGTTGTTTGATGTAATATAAATATGTATTTAATGTGATGTTTTAAATGTAAAATTACATTTAAAAGAAATGAAATAAATAAAAATTGAGTGTTTGATTTGATATTTTTGGTGAAAAAAGAAATTTGAAATAATAAAATTATGACTAAAATCTTACAAGTAAACAGAGTAACATCTAATTATATAAAATACTCCATCCGTCTCAAACACCATGCTAACATTTGTGTTTGACACGAGAATTTAGGTGGGGAGTATAAGGTATGGTAATTTGAAATAATTTAGATATTAAGTGATGTGATTGGAGAGAGAAATGATTATTTGTTTTTTTTATTTGAGTGATGTGATGGGATAAAGTGAAGTGTATATTAATATATGTATAAAAATATTATTATTTATTTCTAAATTTAAAAATGCTGCAGTGAGTTTGGGATAAAAAAAAATATTATAGAGTGTTTGGGCGGAGAGTAATATTTTATATTTAATATTAATTATTTTTTTTAAAGATATAGTATTAGAGATATATATTAGAAATTAAGTCATAAAATTTTTTATTTGACAAACAAACTCTATCTTTTAAATCATTTTAGTTTTATGGATTAATTAATTTACAAAAAAGTGAATTAGTAGGTCTGTGTTTGTTTGGGTTTTTTTTACATATTTTTTACTATTATTTATAATTTTTAATGTAAAAATATCAATTCAATTATTTGTTACTTAATTTTTATATTATATTATAAAGTAAATATATTCAATCCAAACAATATTTGTTTATATAACATCAAATAACTAATCATTTTACAATTTATTATTTAAATTTCAAACTCAATACTTAAACATCAAACAAACACATCTTAGAGGTTTTTGTAATTAAAAATTAAAAATTTAATATTTAATATATAATATTTTTTTAAAAATTAATTAATGTGATGAATAACACAAAAATATTATAAAAGCTTATATATAAACATGAGTTCTGATATCTGCTTGGGATACATGACCTTTATCTAGCCGATCTTTTTTTCTTTCCTCTTCTGGTAGTTCCAGCTTGTTCAAAAAAAGTAGAAAAGAATAGTTTTAAATATTTATCATTATTTCAACCTCTATTAATCCCTAAAAAAAAAAATTAACAGAAACATCCAAGAAATTGAAGTTTTAAATATTTCATATCCTTTGCGGATACCTGATGACGTAATCAAAATTGTCCAAACACACAAGTAAAATCTGGATGATAAAATTGAAATTGCAAAATTCTCAATCGATATACTGAATTTGATTTATTGAATTATTGTTTCTTTAGTTAAATTTGGATAATAATTTATGAAATCGTGCTAATCTAATTATTTTTTACTTTTTCAAGATTTGGAGAGTAGCTGTGATGCTCCGATTTCAAAAGGTATAAAATAATATTATTATATCAATAAAATATTTTAATAATATTAATAAGATTAAGAAATTAATATTTTAAAATAAATTATATTTCTATTTTGTATATTGCTTATGATTAAAAAGATTCTTAAAAGAACAAATATCGATAAAAATAAAGATAAAAATAAATATAAATATAACATATAAAATATAATACTTTGTATAATAACAATATAATAATATAAATGAAAGGTAAGAATGATCACTGTTATTACTAATATTTATATATATATATGTATATATAGTAAATACCTTACCTTTGAAGCAAACACTGTCGTTCAGGCCACGAGAAAGAAAGAAAGATTAGAAAAAAATTTTAAAATTAGCTATTTGATTTCAATTATACATCTTTGTTATTGTAATTTTTACTATTAGTAGAATTTAGTTATTATTTTTAATATACATTTGGATATGGAGAAATTAAATTTAAAATTCTTTGAAATTTATAATTCACTATTTAACTATTTAATCGACGAATTTTTTTAACTAATAACTTTTCGTAGCCCTAACGTAATATTATGAGAATGTTGTATCGATTCAAGCGAAATTGGAAATTGCAGTGCAATATATGCATGTTTATTCATATCTTTTGAGAATTTTTATTTAATAATTGAACAATATGAATATTATGAGATATAAGAGTTTTATAGTTACAATATAGTATTTTACCAAATAAAAAAGTTTGAGATCCAACAAACTAGTTATAACAATTAACTTTTGAATAAACAGATAGCTCATATGAATAAACATATAGTTCATCTTATTTGAGTAAATAATGAAGCAAGTGTACGATGAGTGAATTTGGGTGAAATTGCAAAAGCCAAGAGTATCGATAAAGAGGTAAAACAATAGAGAATTAAATCTAATTTTAAGAAATTAAGTATGCATTTGCATGCGATTACAATTATAATATTAATGTGCTATTATGTGGATAATGTTTTCAGTGCATGTATATATTTATATATGTGTGTACGTATGCATGTATGAGACGTCATATTTTATGATATTTGATATACACATTTAATCGCATTGGTGAATTTCTGAAAAGAATGAGAGGTGAGCTGTCTCACAAGCCTTTTCCGATAAATTTACTTATTTGACATGTTGCACACATATTGCACATGTTATCAGATATATTTTATGGATCTATCATTTAGTCGTCTTGTGAGGTAGAGCTAGGAGAGAACATTATCTGGAGTTAGGATATTCGACCCAGATGTACCGTAACACTTTGGCGATAGTGGACGATAGTAATCGGACAACTGAATGACTTAGTCGCACGATTATTCAGGTATTATACCCATTGTAGTTGAGACGTATTTGGTCTGATCATTCGTGTTAGGTGTTATTCCACTCATTGGATTGATCATTGGTGAGGTTTACCAATAGTTTAGAATCATATGTCAAACTTCAAACGTGATCTCATTAATGCGCACGGGGAGGAGTAGAGTTTTCAGGTTTTTCTTGAGTGATTTCAGGTTGCATGAATTCTACTATATTACACGAGATAGGACTTGACAAGAGGATGCTATCTTCACTATCATAGACTATAAGCGTCTTGTGGTTAATAGCGACAATATCGGCTATCCATGTATTGATTGTGGTAGTCGTATAGTGGGTATATGAAAGTGACCGGATGACCGTTATATTATTATGGGTTTATCAGGTCTTTTTTTTAGCCGAGGGTCTTCCGGCTATTTATTAATAATAGTCTAGTGAGCCTATTTTTATGGGGCCGAGGTTATTCGGCTACTCACTTAGACAAATATAATGAGCTTGTTATTATGGAGTTAAGGTTATTTCGGCTGCTCATTTTGACAAATATATATATGTGCATAACTTGTCGAGTTCGATACCATTGTTGCATTATTTCACTATTGGCATGGTATGACACTTATTTTTTGAACGGATATTAGGCTTCATTTTATAATATGACATGTCATATTTTATGTTAGTTCTTAAAATATATTTAATTCTATACTACTTTTAATAAAAATATTTAGTTATGGTATACATGACACCTCGAGATAGGAGATGTCTCGGGATATAGAAAGACGGACTGAGTGAGTGAACTTGCATATGATGTATTATATATAAATTTCTAAATAGAAAAACCTCATTTTAGAAATGTATTTTTTGTAAATATTCATAAATAAGATTATGTTAAATAATAAGGTGTTTTTATAATTAATTTTAGTCTTAACACTATTATTGTGGGGCCCGAAGAGTAACATGTTGGAACTTATCAGGAATTTAACCCTAAGCACAGGATCTACCGTGTTGTCATAATTGAGATAAAAATAAAGCAAAATAAATCTAACCTTATTCCATTAGTATAGTCGAATACGAATATGCTAATAATTGAGGGTTTTGTGTTCTTCAAGTCTATGGCGCAACCCCTCCTGAGAAAACCGCTAGGGTTTTTGCCGTTACTCCCACGATGAGATATGGAACGTAATGGTTGTTGCGTCTAGACCTGGGATCACAACCCTATTTATATCCTTTATTATTAATTGGCCTCATCACCCAATTAATAAGTTACCGGGTTTCTGTACATTGGAGGCCCGCACTTACTAAATACATTTAAGCCCAATAAATTAATAGATCACTTAATATAGGCTTAATCTGACTGATAGCCCAAATAGTTACATTTAACCCACAATTGGATTTTTAATCCAACAATCTCCCACTTGGGTAAATGTAAATGTACACTGAATAACCTTATGAGCTCATGAATGTTTTGCTATTAGATCCTTAATGTACATTACCAATCTTATCTATAAGTCATGTCAATGCAGATCAAAGCGGCCGTCACTGCATTTATCGCAATGGGACCGATCAGTGGTCACAACACTAATATAACCTATGATTCGATCAAGTGCGGATGCACAGCATGAAAATTTCATGTAACGTGATCTTAACATGCCTATTTCCAACTGATCCACCTTAACTTTAATTCAGAACAACTGAACACTGAATTAAAAAATTAATACTGAACAGTGCATACTGAATACTGCAGTACAAAATAAAGTAACCTTAGTGTATTTGAACATTACTAATTAGCTCCCACTAAACCGAAGTATCTTATATGGCTCCACTTTCATATGAGCAATATGCTCACTATAGAACTTATGTGGAAACCCTTTATTCATTAAGCGGATCCGTAATCGTGGAAGTTGTATGAATATGTTCAATAACTAATTCATGATATGAAGTCAGACTATTAATTAAATGGTGATTATTATTATCAAATGATGCACTAGTTGCAATTGATTTTGAATTCTGGAAGAGACAAAACTTTATATTCGAATGAACAATAATAACTGAATTTGTTCAAAATAGAGATCGAAATTAAATTTTGACTGAAGATGGTACCATAAAAAATATCTCATCCAAATTGAAATAGTAACGAGTACTCAATAATGATCTAAAATTATCAATGACTTCAACTTGAACTTTCTTGTCGTCACCCATATAGATGTATCTTTCAACATCAATTGATTTCGACGATAAAATAATCTTACATAGACACACTGATGTGTGTTGTTACACCAAAATCCACCCCCAGGTGTGTCTATGAACTGAAATTAAATTAATTTCAAGAGCAAGACTAATAGGACAAACATGTCCTCCGAAATGTCTAACTTAAGTGCCCTCAATTTAGTAGCAATAGTAGACATGTTCATGATGTACTCCCTTATGTTCTGTTTGTCGTTATACTTTATGGTAATGAGAGGAGTACGCATTTCTGCCTTATCGCTTTTGGTAAAGCGTTTCTTAATTTCGACAAGGAATCCATATCATCATATATTGTACTCCTAAAAATTTATGGAGTGCTTTTCTTAATGATAATTAGACTTAGGCGTTGGACCTGTCCCACTTCTCAAATAACTACGCTCATGAGCAGTGTTTTTCGCCGTATGAGTGAGATGGTCTATTATTAATACCAAGTCATGATTCATGCAACCAAATGAATCATAATGAAGCTCAATAATAATGCATTCTCATCCCAAGACACTAAGTGCAACATCAATGATCAATCTTTGGATCAATAACATTGATTGCTAGCAGTCATCTTGTTGCAATAATGATATACGGACAATAAGTAATGTCAAACAGCAACCAATCTTTGGACTGATTTACCATTCACATAAGTTAAATCCATATAATCGTCCCATACATACTATCGCAGATGTATATTTCATTCTGTCAATTACCAACTGCCTTTGGGCCGAAGAATAATCACATGAATTAAAATACACATAAACACTTACGTTATCAAGAAAAAATCTTATATAAGAGAGGTTACTTTGGCAACGTCAAATACTTGATCTTCACCGTCAAAATGCAGCATGCATTATTAATGAATTTATAATTTTCTTAAACTAAATTATAATCAGAATCATGTTCAACATACACGGGTCTGATTCCATAGAAAATAAAGAATGCTTATTAACAACTGAATGCACATGTCTATAAGCTACTGAATGTTTCATATGTGAATTTATAAAATAAAGTAGCAATTATATTTCAAGTTATCAAGCAACATCAGCAAATGTCGTTGGACAAATTGCTGACTCACTAGTGACAAACTTGTTTTGACAATCGAATGTTGACAATAAAGTAGTGTGTCAAACAACACTCTATCTTTGGACAGATCTATTATTTACACACAAATAACAAATTATCATCACCACATTCAATGTCACTAAATATGCATGTAACTACTTAATGGCTGAATTGTCTTTAGGTCAATCAGGAGCCTTGTAAGTCACAAAAACAACTTTCTAATACATAAAATAAACTGATTTACATAGCAGAGGCTGCTTTGGCAACATGACTATTTCAACCAATTCAAAAAAATATATTATATTACTTATTGCTAATTAAATTCACTTTAAATAAATCAAATATGTATGTTCAATACATATTATAACTATAACAACAATAATTAATTTCTGGACTCATTAAATAATCAAGCAGTCCAAGAAAGTGCCAAATGCAGCGGAATTACACAGGCAACCCAAAGAGACTATAAATTAATACACCAAATCATTATAGTCGAATTTGAATAAATGCATAGTGTCTAAAATGCATGCTATATCCCAAATTTAATTGGACTATCAAACGAATCGTAATGAATATTTGATTTTATAAAATTAGCACTAATGAATAATAAATTAATTATGCACATATCCAATTTAACTGCAGATATAGTAACATACACACATTAATTAATAAATTATGCAATTATCAAACCGGATGCATATATATACATTGAACGTCAATTTTGACTCAAACGATCAATTAAATAAATTAATTAATCTAATTATAATGTCAAAATCGGTACAAATATTAAGACATATTCATTGATTTCAGAATAAATGAATAAAAATAAGCAAACATCCAAATGCTATTTTATTTAAATTGCACATATACTTATACTGATTGCATCCATTAATTAATTGAACCAATAAAATAGAAAAGTAATCTTGAGTGTTAATCAAATAACTATGTATTAAACTTTAATTGATTGAACAAAATATCACATTCTAACTGCATATGCCAATTTTTTTAAATATACCAGCATTGCAAAATGGCATACCGATTCAATAAATTATTAAAATAAATATTATATAGGCAAACAAACTCATGTCATTCATACATGCATAAATTTATCTCTTATAAATATGACCAGAGTGCAAATTGTGTTTTCATTGATTATAATACCCAAATTAATAATCATAAATAAACAAATAAACGCACATATTGACATGATCCAAAGATTTGCATATGTTTACTTCATGATTGCACATATATTCACATATACATGAATATGTATGTAGGCACACAGATCGAGGCACATGCAAGTTTAATCCGATTAAACATTAAATAATAGATTTATGTATCTAATATATCAATGACAATACAGACGTACAAATAATTAAATAAATATGTACAGATTCATGTCTGATTCCAAAATTGGTTCAAATATAAAAGACAGAGATTGAGTCATATAGAAAGAAGAATGATAAATAAATAATCACACGTATGCAAAGATGAATTGACATCAATTTATTGGTTTCAATCAAACAACTACTTGATTTAATTGTTAGATCAAAGATACAACAAGCATCGAGATGGAATCCGACACCAATTGGATTTAAATTTCACCTTAAATTCACCCAATCTTGATTTCAATTAATTCTAGAAGAACGAAATAAAGATTTGTGTCGTGTGCGCATCGAGTCAAACATAATTGATCTGACCAAATATCTCAATAATTTAACACGTAAAAGGCTCTGATACCATTTGTTGGAACTTATCAGGAATTTAACCCTAAGCACAGGATCTACCGTGTTGTCATAATTGAGATAAAAATAAAGCAAAATAAATCTAACCTTATTCCATTAGTATAGTCGAATACGAATATGCTAATAATTGAGGGTTTTGTGTTCTTCAAGTCTATGGCGCAACCCCTCCTGAGAAAACCGCTAGGGTTTTTGCCGTTACTCCCACGATGAGATATGGAACGTAATGGTTGTTGCGTCTAGACCTGGGATCACAACCCTATTTATATCCTTTATTATTAATTGGCCTCATCACCCAATTAATAAGTTACCGGGTTTCTGTACATTGGAGGCCCGCACTTACTAAATACATTTAAGCCCAATAAATTAATAGATCACTTAATATAGGCTTAATCTGACTGATAGCCCAAATAGTTACATTTAACCCACAATTGGATTTTTAATCCAACATAACAACCTCATGATATAGTGTGATAATAGTATTTTCAGTATGAGCCAACTAAGGGTGTTACAGTAGCGAAACTATTAGAATATCGTTATATGTTAAAACATTTTAAAGTTCAATAGAAAATATATTGTTTGACATTTTTCATCGTCTAATATGTATAGGATCCATAGATTGGCAAGCAATGAAATTCACAAAATCAGATGATGCATACAATTTCTATTGTGAGTATGCACACAATATGGACTTTGCAGTTATGATTAAAATGCAGAAAAAATTTAAAAAAGACACGCAATACAATACATGAAATATTGTTGCAACAAATAGGGATACAAAAAAGCAACAAATGCAACAAAATTAGAAAGGATTAAAATAATGTATTATAATCATGACAAAAGAATAGACAATGTGAAAAATCTGGTGAATACATATGATTTGTCTATGTGCGGTCAACATGCATATATGAATAAAATATTTCATTGATTATAATGTGCATAATATTTACAATGTGCATAATATTTTTATTTTTTACAATCAATATTACCTATTATTAACTCTAGCAATATATTATTGTATTTTTATTAAAATATTGTTACACTGATGATAGCATATTAATTTGTTATAATCAACATATACATATATTGAACAAAATATTTCATTAATTATTTACAAACATATAGTTATACCAAATATAATATATTCATCTCTTGTAATCACTATTTAAACAAAATATCCAAATATAATTTTACACAATTCAATTCATCATTAGCTGTTTCAATGTCATTCATAATATATTATTGTGCTATTATTAAAATATCGATATACTAATGATAGTATATTAATTTGTTATAATCAGAATGTACATATATTATTGAACAAAACATTTACTTACAAACATGTAGTTATACCAAATATAATATATTCATCTCTTATAATCAGTATGTAAATAAAATATCAAATTATAATTTTATACAATTTAATTCATTGTTTCTTATTCCAATATCGTTCACAAAAAATTCTATAAAAAAAAAGAATATTCTAAATATATTTTCCACAAATTTATCAAAACGATGAATAAAGTATCTAAACTTCACATTCAATCCATCAATTCAATCCACTACATTAAACAATTCATTCACTTTCAATCCATAAATTTAATTTATCACATTCAACAATCCATTCAATGCATTATGTACATCATAGTCAAATTCTTCTTTGTCCACCAACACATTTTTTTGTATGTTTTCACCTTCTTCAAATGAACATTTTTCTTTGCAGCAAATTTCAACTTCTCTCACGTAATCAACCTTTTAATTCTCATTCTGCAATAAGATCTGAACACAAACTTTCTTCCTCTTTGTATCAAAAACCTCACGTCAATACTCTCAATCATTAACCAATTCCTTATCACTTCTCAGAGCAAAATTATTATCAATCTCAAACTATATACTACATACAACAAAGAATATATTATTACTTAATTCCTTCAATAAGCATATTGAATTCTGTGAGTTTGTATATACAAAAAAATAAATAAATAAATAAATAAACATCTTCAAATAAAATAATAAGCAGAGTTGATTATATATTCACAGTTATTCTAGACCATAAGTAACTTTAAACATTCAGTATTTAAAATGCAAAAAATTTAATAGTTGCATTATAGGAGCCATAAAACAATTATTGATTTTACTTGTAAAATAAAAAAATAAAAAAAATAAAAAATCCCTTGAAACAACTAGATTTTAATAAATCTACAAATAATTTCATCAGAATGATGGAATATGGATTTGTTCAACCGTATGATTTTCCTAGGAATGCATAAAGCTAAATCTTAGGGTCCTTCAAACCCAAAAACTACTCCATTTTTTATTACCGTTAACGACGGGTATCAAACACGAAGGAGTTGTAATTTTTTTTTTTTTAAATAGAATCCAAATTAAATTGAGCTGAATATAAAAATAAATTAATCTAATTCAAAAGTTTAAAACTAAAATTTGAAAATTAAGAAAAATTCAAACAAATAGGCACTATAAGGGGCAATTGAAATTGAAAATAATTGTAAAGAACTTATTGTTCCTGTTCTCTGTTCGGCCATCGGATTCGCCCAAATTGGATGACGATTTTTAACCCCGACCAACAATGGATCGATTCCTACTAATGTGGACAACAGTGTTGTCAGCCAGACGGGCAGCAACTCCGGTCGATGATAGATCGACCTTTAGCGATGAATTCTCCTGACGAATAGCGGCAGCGGTTTGATCTACATCAAGCAAATAGCAACGCTGCCGGCAGCAGCACACTCATCCGATCGAACGATAAGAGTTGAACACAAAAAACTTTTTAATTTCCTGTTAAGAGTACTTCAACACGACAAACTTCCTGTTTGCAAGACTTGAAAACGAGATGGCTACAAATCCAATGTTAATGGATGTATTAATGTCAAATTTGCAGCCATATAAACATGGACTAAAATATTTTTATATTTAAAATAATTTAACTATTATTTTAGACTTACCAAACTTGTATCAAGAGTACCTGTTGTAATTATTGCCTCTATTTTCATTAGTTTTTATTTTTTATTTATTTATATCGTATCTGTATGAGTATTCAAAGTACTTCTTTAAATACTTGTTAAAATATCATCACATTCAACCTATTACTTTTATAATTTTATAAAATTCATAATAATTCATTATTTTATAATTATTATTGTCTAATAATATACAAATAATATTTATTATATAATATTATATTTAATTTCAAGATATTAATTTATATAAATTGTGATAATATTATATAATTGGTATTATTGTTTTAAAATATTAAAATTATTCGAATTTCTGAAGTTTGTGGCATTTAGAAGTTTGAATTTGTTTTTTATTGGTCAGTTCTTTGAAAATGAATAGTATGAAAAATATAATAATTATATTAAAATACTATTTATATATAACCTTAAATCAACATTCTATTTTAAATTAATTTCAAATTACAATCAAACAATTTTTTTTTTAAAGAATCTTAAAATTATACTACTTCTCTCCGTTTCTAAGGGTTACATTTACATTTTGCGTCATTGTATTTAACATTAAAAATATTCTTCTATTTATATAATTTTTTGTACAAACGTTATTATATTAGTATTATAAGACATTAATAGAAATATTTTTGTCATTTTCTCTTAATTTATACTATATTTTGATATAATAATTAATATTTAAAAATTAACGAGCAAAAAATAAATATGAGAGATAAGTATATATATATATATATAAATAACTTTGTCAATATAAATTTATGTAGATATAATTTAGCAGTATAAAAAGCATAATTTTTTTTATCACTTTTTTAGATAAAAATAATTGTTAAATATACATATATATATATATATATATTGATATCACATTTAGGTCATATAATTTTAAACAACATATGGAATTTTTTTATTTAATGGCATCCTATAGAAAAATGTGGGATATTAGCCGTCATGAGAAAATGTTTTTTCATGCTTAATCATGTGGATTAGGTTGATCTACCTATTTTAATTTAATTACTCTTTAGTCGGACAAAATAAATTTGGCAAAATTTATCGAACAGAAGAAGTACTTAAACTAAAATAACTGGATTTAATTAATCCACATTCAATTTTTTTATATAAATAATAATAAATAGTAAATGCAGTATTTTTATTTATTTTTTTTAAAACAAAATAAGTTGTCTTGATATTATTAATGAAAATTTTAATTACAAAATTTAAGATCAAATAGACAAAAAAAGTCAAATTTTAAATTGAATATTTGAATAATATTATTAAAATTGTATTTAAAAAAATCGAATCAAATAATTTAAAAATTATTTTAAATTAAATACAAATATTGTTTTAATATTTAAAACGAATCAAATAGTCGAATATTTTTACGAATCAAATCAAATACTGCAACTAGTATTATACAATTCTAATAAAATCCTAACCATATATATATATATATATAATACTGATGTAAAATTATAGAAGTTGCGGAAATTTCATAGGCATACAATCAAGACCAAATTCCTTTGATAATATTTAAACTGTTTTTTTCAGTATGTAGCTGACTCTTATCATTTTAGTACTGGAAGCCACGTGTCCGCTAGCGGAGCCGGAGGACTAAAACAACAAATTTTTTCACTTATAGAACTAGTTTGCGACATGCTCCACTTACGAGACTATATATATATATGTTAAAACTTAATAAATTAAACTAGCATGTGGTAAATTAAAAAAAGGAGAATCTTATCAACTTGATCAATACGTACACTGATGTTGTTCTGTATTCGTTTTCTCGATTTATTTTTTAATATGTTTAGATATAAATTTGCTTAGCTATATTTTATTTTATTTTTATTAAAAAATAGAAATAATTATTTGTTTCAGTTAGTTAGGTTTATAATTTGGCTGAAGTGCTGGAGAAATCTCCACCACTTAAACTTGTGTTTAGCAAATTTTTTGGTTTGCTATTTTAAAAGTAAAACTTTCATTGCAGTTTTGTTTTAAGAGTTTTAGTTTAAGTAATAGTTTAATAGTAGTTTGTAAAACAAATAATAATATATTTTTAGTAAAAATTTTGTGATTTGAATAGAAAAAAATAAAATTGATATAAAGTATACGCCGAACAAATACTTACACAAAAAATAAATAAAAAATAGAGTAAACTAATTTTTTAGTCTCGTAATTAGATCTATTTATTATTTTGATTTTGTAACTAAAGTTGTTTTAAAATAGTCACGTAAATTAATTTTTTTTGCATATTTAGTCTTACGGTGCCGGAGATGTCTGCATGGCACCTATGTAGTATGTCGCAGGACAGGGGTCCACCACGTCAGCTCCACCTCGCGGGCAAGTAGATAATTTTTATTTTTTATATTATTTTTAAAAATTAAAAATATAAAAAGCATAAAAATAAAAATAAATAAATAGAGCAAAATTTAAAATAAAATAAAATATAAAAAATAAAAAGAATAAAAATTTAAAATAAAATAATAAATAAATATTTTTAATTATTTATTTTTAATTTAAATTTAAATTTTATATAATTATTAATATTTTATATTGAAAACAAAATAAAAAATACAAATTATCTACGTGTCCGCCAGGTGGCGTTGCCTGGCGGATACGTATCATTCGACATGCCACGTGAATGCCACACATGCATCTTCGACACCGGATGACTAAATGTGCGAAATTTGTCAATTTACAAAACTATTTTAAAATACATTCTAATTACGGAATTAAAATTATAAAAAGATTCAGATACGACTCTAAAATAGTTTACCCTAAACAAATAAAAATTGACAATAGGACGAAGATGTCGACAAAATTATTAGTTAAAGGTTTGTTTCATTGTTTGATAGTGTTTTTTGGATATTTTATGATGCTTTTAATTTGATATATCTTATTGAAATAAGTTTTGGATTTTATTTTTGACAACAACTTGAGTTCTCAAGTATGTTCTGTGCTTTTGTACATATATTTCCGAGTAGTAATATATCATTTGATCTTATTGATCAAAAATAAAGAAAAAGGTTTTAAATGTAATTTTTGTATAAAAATGTATTTTTAATGTGGTGTTTTGAAGAATTTTGTTTAGAATATATTGTTTTGAAAAGGTAAAATTGCTTATAACTTTCATGTGGTTTTGAAATTCAGCGTAAAATCTCCTTGTACTTTAAAAATTGCATGGTACCCCCTTATACTTTAAAAAACGTTGCATGAAACCCCACCACCATGAAACTTTCCTCGTGTGATAAGAAGATGATCCTATCTATATGTTTTGCATGGTAGGAGGATTTTATGCAATATTTTTTAAAGTATAAGTAAGCGTCATGCAATTTTTTAAAGTAAAATGGGGATTTATGCTGAGTTTCGAAACTACAAAGTGGTTTCATGCAACATTTTTTAAAGTATAAGGGGACATCATACAATTTTTAAAGTAGAGGGGGAATTTACGCTGAGTTTCGAAACCACAAGAGAGTTATGGACAATTTTGCCTTTTGAAAAATACTTTTGATAGTTTATTATGTTTTGAATTTGATATATATAATAAAAAAAATAAGTTTTGAATGTAATTTTCGAATAAAAATAAAGTTTTAAAATGGTGTTTTAAATAAACATTTTGCTATGAATATAATATTTTTCAAGAAAAAAAAAATCATAATTCACAATGAAAAGTGTAAAAGTAAGATTGAAAATACAAAGAAATTGTTTAGTTGTGGTTTGAAATTAATCCACAAGAATATGTCAGTATTAAATTACTTTATCACTATTTTTTTTTTCTTTTTACTTATTCCATTTGTTTTTATTAAATCTTTAATAAATTTGTTAAAATACTTCAACATTATTTTTTTTTATCTATTCCATTTAATATTAAAATATCATTATTTTTTACTTCGTGTACTCAACTAAACCTACAAGAAAAAAAAAAAGTAAGTACTTAATAAAATATTAGTAAAAATAATTATTAGTTAATAAAAATAATTATTAACATAATAATTATGAATTTTAAAATATAATTAAAGTGTATAATTATAATTTTTAAAAAATAAAAGGACAAATTATATAGGATGAACATAAATAGAAGGAATGAACAAATTATGCAGTACGGAAATAGTATAAAATATGAATAAATTCATTTGATCAGTTGAAAAATTAATCAATGTATTATCTAGAATAAGTTATTCAAATTTTGTTATTTAAATTCTATATATAAATTTTATTGTTTTATTCTACATGTAAAAAGTTGTTAAAGATGTGTTTGTCTCGTATTTTTGTTGTGAGATATAAAAAATTATAAAAGTAATATACTATAAAATAACATGTATATTTTTGTTGCTTTCTGTGTATTCGTTAATTTTTATTATTATATGTATGTATTGTATGTTTATTTTTTGTAATATTTTTTAGAAATTGTATATTTATTATTATTTTTTGTAATATTTTTCAATGAGTGGATGAGCTTTTAACTCATTGGGCTTTAATCTTCTCTATAAAATTATTGCTGTCTTTTGGGCTTTGGAGAAGTAACAAATAACCTTTCTTAATATTTTAAAGTAATCTACATTCACTATTAGTTCACCCTTTTACTTTTTTTTTTTTTTTTTTTTTTTTTTTTTTTTTTTTTTATAATTTCTTACTAAGTTTTTATATTCTCTAATAATTTTTTTTTTTACAAAATATTATATCAAACTATTATTTAAATCGCAACTCAAATTTTAAATATGAAAATATCGGTATCCTCTATAAAATCAATGATACTCCCTCCCTTCCAGATACCGTGTCTGCTACACTGTAGACACGGTATTTTAGGAGGGGTGTAATTAGTAAATAATTAAGAATGTATTAGTGAAAATAATTATCCTATAATATAAATAATTATATATTAAGATTAAGATAACTAATTAGTTTAATTAAAATTAAAAAAAATGAAATTAAAAAATTTAAAATGAGATTAAAGTGTGTAATCATTTTTCAAAAAAGGAAAATGACATGGTATGTGGGATGGACATAAATGGCAACATGGACATGGTATCTGGGACGGAGGGAGTATTATTTTGGACTTATCAAACATATCAATAATAATAATAATGTAAATTGAAAATAATAAAATAAAATTTACATGTTTAATTTATTAAGCTAGTTATACATGTCAACACAAAAGTCCTTCTGAGTGTCTATGTTCTCACTCACGCGCACTTAAAAGATTTTTAAAGAGATCACTCATCTTTACTTTAAGGTGTTTGGGAGACTTACCAAATGCCACTCATACTCAAATTACTCTATCTACGCTTAACTTTAAAGTTCTTTCAATAAAATTTTTGAAAAGAAATATGCATATTGTTGACATGAGTAGTTTATTTAATTTATGTAATTCCTATTCAACAACAACAACAACAGTATATAACAATAATATAATAAAACAATTAAATAATAAATATCAAATATTTTAAATTTTAAAAATATTAATCATGAAATTGATAATATGTTTTTAATCATGTAAAATTGGTGTAGCTATGAGCCTATGACTGAACAATGACAAAAATACTGTGTTGAAAGATATATGGTTGAATATGTAAAATTTGAAAAAAAAAAGTAATAATAATAAAAAAAACAGAAATGGAAACTTAGACTATATCAATAATTTTAAAAATATACTTTTTCCGTTCGATTCAATGTATTTTTTTATTATTTTTCATTGATTTCATTCAAAAATATCACTTTCTTATTATAGTAAAAAATATATATATATACACAAAAAATATCTCTAGATTTTACGAAAACATTTATTTCTTTTGTACTTATAAGGGCAAAAATGTTAAAATAATTTTAACATACTTCTACAAATTAATAAAATACTGTTCCCTCTATCTCACATACCCTGCAACATTTTCTATTTTGATTTATCGCACATACCTTGCAATATTTACAAAATAGAAATTAATTAATATATTTTATTTCATCACATCACTTAAATGAAAAAATAAATATACATTTTTCTCTCATATCACATCATATAATTTTCACTTTATTCTACCTATCTAAATTCTCATGCCGAAATCCAAATGTTGTTTTTTTATATAAAACAGAGAGAATATTATTTTTTAATTCACTACAACAAAGTAAATGAGTACATTCTATTGGGGTGGATAATAACCAATTTGTTACTCCCTCCGTCCGAAATACCATGTTTACGTTGCCGTTTCTGTCTGTTTCACATACCATGTCACTTTCATTTTTTGGAAAATGATTACACACTTTAATTTCATTTTAAATTTTTAAATTTTATTTTTTTTAATTTTAATTAAACTAATTAGTTATCTTAATCTTAATTTATAGTTATTTATATTATAAAATAATTATTTTCACTAATACATTCTTAATTATCTACTAATTACACCCCTCCTAAAATACCGTGTCTACAGTGTAGCAGACACGGTATCTGGGACGGAGGGGGTATTATTTTTCTACATACCACATTACTTTATTATTAATTCTCTAATTAATTTTCTATAATCTTTCAATTTAATTTTTTTATTTATCATATTTTTATATTAAAATATTATTATTTTTTAATCTCCGTACTCAGATAGTGTGGCATAATTATTTCAAACAAAAAAAAAAGTACTACATTCATTAAAATTTGTATCCAACTCAAATAAATATATATTTCATAAACCAAGAAAGTAACATAATTCGTCCAGTAAGAGATAACCTAGTGGTGCAGGGGTTGGACTTGTGACCATGAGGTTATGGGTTCGGTCGCACTTTCGAGTAACGCATGCGGATTCCAAATTTTAAGAAAAAAAGAAAGTAACATAATTCAATTTAACCTTACTACATAGCACAAATTTTGTTCACATGTTGGGACATACAATGTGTCCTCATGTGTCTTAACATCCAATGCAACCACCCACCCAACCCAACCCCACAAGAAAATTTTTCCCAAAAGAGCAAGAGAAAAAATGTTATTTGTGGGCCAAATGTTTATAGAAATTCATGCATATACACATCTCATCCGTCAAAAAGTATGTTTATTTATTTAAATGATTTATTATAGGAATCATTGTCCAAATGTATATTAATTTATTAATATGACCAACGACCAAACTTGCTTACAAAATCAAACTTATAATTTACGTGCTTTCGGTTGGATAAAAACAAATCCTAAAGTTGCTTTGGTCCAATAATTATGCACGCTTAATGTAGACGTGCCCACATTTCAATGGCCTTTTATCATTCATAAATTTTAAATATTTATTAAAAAATATTGTATATATATTTTTTATATAATATAAAATACATCTAACATAATATTTTTATTTTGATACTTATATTTATTTCGAATTGTTGAAGTGTAAAAAATCAAAGAATTTAAATATAAATTTTTCGTATCTTTTGTTATTCGGCATAAAATTAAAAAAAAAAAAAAAAAAAAAAAAAACACAATGTCAACCGTTACAATAGTGTTGCTTGTGAATGTGATTATACTCAAATCACATCAAATAACACGTGAATTGTCGTTGCTGATACGCTTGCATATAGAGGGTTATTAGGGTAAAAATAAAAAAAGATTAGTTTTAAATATAATAAAACCAATTTTATCAAAGAAATTTATTTGGGATTGATTTTTTTCTTCAAAATTTTTACTATTGTTTTTTAATATATATATATATATATGACAGTTACTGACAAACATCATATAATATTACTATCTTCACGTAGATTTTTTAATATTAGTTTGTAGTAAAAATAACGAAAATGCCCCTATTAGTATGTGGAGTTATAAAAGTGATGATATTTGTATAATATATTGTAAGCTGTAAGGATATTTATTATATTAGGTAGGTAGTACATTTACTAAATTAGGAAATTATACATTTGTTTTTTGACAGACAAAAATAGAAAATGGTATCTTTTTATGAGAGGGAGAGAGTATTATTAATAATATAGTGTTTATATTGGTATAATAATAATATTATACATGAATTAACAATACATGATAATTCAGGTAACACGAATTATTGTTAATTTTAATACATGACATATTCATGTACAACACACCTACAAGTATTATTGTCCCGTAAATGATAGTCTGATGGTATAGGAGTTGGACTTGTAATCGCCGGATCTGGTTTACGGGGTATTAGGTTCGGCCGGAGATTTACCCAGTACGCACTTTCGGGTAGCGTACTATTTACTTGTGGTGACGTTGATTCCCCGTAATGGAAAGAGTAACTATTCCCTTTATTTATTGTGCTATCTTTATGTACTAAAAAAATTTTGTACTACAAATAAATGCGTTCATTTAATGTTGATGAATTAGTTATGGGGCTGACCGTTTCTAGCCGTTGAGCAGTTGTATATTATTATTATTATTATTATTATTATTATTATTATTATTATTATTATTATTGTTGTTGTTGTTTAAATTTTATAAATATAATTTAATAATTATATATATATATATATATTCAATTCTAGTATATTGAATAAGTTATGATTATATGTTGTCGGTTATTGTAAATATTGCTAAGTAAATACTTCCTCCGTTCAATTTCTATTGTCCTAAAGTATAATTGTACGATTTTTTAGGTAATTGTCTTTTTGTTATAAATGGATAAATTTGCCCTTAAATGTATAGTAGAGATTAAAAGAATAAATAAATTAATGGTCAAAATGTAAAATTTGTGTTTAAAAAAAGAAATATGACAATAATTATTGGACGTCCCAAATAGGAAAATAGGACATTAGTTTGTGAACGGAGGGAGTATAATGATGTGATACATATATCTTATAGTATAAGATTGTCTAAATATTTTAAATTATTTTATTAAATAGTGTTGAATGAACATTAATCATATATTATCCGGATTTGCTCACTATATATAACAATATGTTGTTTATATATATATATATATATATATATTATTTACTAAATAGTGATAAATGAATATTAACTATGTGTTATTTTTATTTATTTATATTGTTGATTATATATTAACGATATATTATATATATTTTTATTCATAATAAAATTAAAAATTTATCATTAATAATAACTTTTAGATTAAATATTGAACTAATGATCAACAATTGCTTATTATTCTTAATATTATTATTATTATTATTATTAGTTGAATTATTCTTGCATATGTTTAATTAAAAAATGGGTCACTATCAAGTAGCTTCTTTTGTCACTTATTATTTTTTTAAAAATTTATTTTGGAAAATGAATTAGGGAAAAACCCTCATTTTCAAACTCCTTATTGATAAAAGTTTAATTTTTTATACTTCTTTTTAATATAATCTTTTGATAAAGATTATGATAAGGACATTGCTAGTTGAGTTTTCATACCATTACACAAAAATATTATTTTTAAATGAAATTTTGTTGTCTCTAAATTTATCTTTTTTTTTTTTCTTATTAATGACATTAAAGATAAAATTTATTAACTTTTATCCCCTAAAGTTCAAGTAGTTAACGCTAATAATTCATACATGTATGTTGATTTTTTTTTCATATTACTTTATTAAAAATACAAGCCATTTTTGGGAGCATGACAAGATCTAATTAGATAAGAATATTTCCATCTATATAATATAATAAATATTTTTATATAAATATAATCACAAGCTACATATTTGTTACTTAAGTTTTGTCTTTGCATTTCTTGTACTGATTTTTTTTTTTAATTATTATTATTTCATGTAAAATGATCTTTGTATATAATGTTTTATACTTAAAATAATTGTTAGGTAGATTTATTTATTTATTTTTAAAAAAAGTAATAAAAATTTAAGAGATTAATGGTAAAAATTATGATTAAATAAACTCGCCTATATATTCCATATGTCGATCTTGGATGTATTTACTATATAATTTAAGAATAAATGTTTATCTATAATAGTATAATACATTTATACTTTATTAAGACCATCTTCAACCTATTACTTTATTTTAGCAATAGTTATAGTAAAAACGCAATTGATATACAATAATTTTATTTTAACAATAAATTTCAATTTTCACTCTAAAAAATATATTCCCAATATATTCTTCTTTTAAATAATATTTTATATTTATAAATTACACTTCAATTTTAATTTATTTTTACAATATAACCCAAATATATATAACTACACATTATATATCACTTTTTTAAAGTTAAAATTATATCATTTTTAAAAAAATAAAATTATACATTATTTTATAAAAAAATAAAATTACACAACACGAACACCACAAAATATCACACAAACTCCACTCCAAAAATGGAGTGGAGTGTACAGTGTTACTCCATGTATCTCGCTAAAATGAAACGTAAACCAATTTTAAAACTCGCAATTAGACAAAATTTGCACGATTCATCGGCCAGTAATATTTTCTTATTAATCCGAAAGTCATTCTGGGCCCTAAAAACCTTAAAAGCTCAAAAAATATAAATCAATTTTTAGAAAAAAAAAAATCAAATAAAATTCGCACGGTTCATTCTAAACGAACAGAACCAACCAACCAAATTTTTTGTAGTCCGAGTTTATTTAGAGCTACAAAAAGCCAAAAAGCTAAAAAAAACATAAACTGTTCTATTTATTTGGTACGTATATATTTTGTCAATTTTTATTGTCCTAATACAAAATATCTTTCTTATTCTTTCGTATGTATGAACCTACAATATATTATAAATATCATTTCATTTATATTTATTTACATGCTACTCTTATACACAACAAGGAAAAAATAATTTTTACATATTAAAATTATCTCTAAATATCATTACAATATAATATTTATTTTATTAAATCTCGTATAAAAAAAAATATTTTTCTAAGTAAAAAAAAAAAAGGAAAAAAAGGAGGGTATGATATATTTTTTCAATAATTATTATTAATATAAATTTCTTTTTAAAAATGTCTATATAAACCTAATCCGATAAAAAAAAATAAAATAAAAAACTAAAAATGGCATTTCATTGCCGAATGAACTTTCGGCATCGTCTCGTCTCGTACAGCCTCCTTTGACCGTCTATCTTTCGCCACCTCAACTCCTCTGTTTTTATTTATTTATTTATTTATTTAATTTTCATTAAACTAGCATTTGACACGTGGCGCAATCCGCCTGTCTCCTAACTTTTTATGTCTTTGGTGTTCCGATAAGAATACAACGTGGGTATGTCTGTTTGTTGGTTTAATTGGTTGGACAAATAGATTCAGTTTTAGAGCATCAATCTGTTTGGTATAAATAATGAAATTGTAAAGAAATTATGCTCCTTCGGTCCGACTACAAAGTATACATATTTTTATTTTAGAATATCCAATTACAAAGTAATTATTTGATTAAATATCTTACTTTTTTTTATAAATACTTTTACTTTACATCACATCATTACTTTTATATCAAAAAAGAGTAAAAATGTCATTACACTACTTTTACCTACCTACGCCAAAAATAAATGTATACTTCTTGCTTGGACGGAGGGAGTATTAGATAATAAAATAGTTGGAATGAAGAATTTAATAAAAATATACTCTCTCCGTCTCACCTAAATTGAATACTTTAATTAAAGATACGGTATTTAAGGTAAGAATATTTAATTAATTAATAATAATTAGTTATGATATTATACTATTATTTTTTTTGTATAATTAGTAATATTTATAGTTTTAAAATAAATTTAATATATATGATTAAAAAAATTAAAATATATATTTAAATATTTAATAATTAAATAGCAATTAAAAAATATATGCAATATGAATATCATCTTGTAGATAATAAAATTTTCTATTATACAAGTAAATAAAAAAATATTTTTGTTTATTTATAATTAACATAAATCAACTTTATAAAAGATGTGTAGTTTTAAATATAGATAAAAATAATTATTTTTTTGATAAGAGAGATATGAATATAGGGTTTTCGAGTGGGTCCTACGTCATTTATGATGTTGTATGTTATGTAATTAATTAAGTTGATTTATATTTGTTAAATATATTTTGATAATTTTTACCAAAAATAGAAATATGTCAATGGTAATGAAACATACAAAAATAGAATAGTGTTAATTATGATGGGACGGAGGGAGAGAGTATATATATATATTTGATAAAATAAAGAATTTAAATGCGAAAAGGTAAAAAATACAATGATGTAATAACTCATTTGAGAAGAAATGATGAATTTGATAAGAAAAATCTTTAGTGAGTGAAAAATCATAAAAAGGAAAAAAAAAATTGAATAGGAAATAAGATGCTATGTTTTATAAGATCAAATTAATATACTTTAAAAATCTTATATGGAGTCGTGTACGTGAAATTATGCATTTAAATTTTGAGGATTTTATAAGATCAAATTAATATACTTTAAAAATCTTATATGGAGTCGTGTACGTGAAATTATGCATTTAAATTTTGAGGACTCTAAATCTTGTCTGTCATACATTTTTTAGTTTAAAAATTATAAAAATTAAATATTGAAATAATAAATTAGATGTATTAACATATTTTTTATATATTGTCATTTGAGCCCATATATATATATATATACATTGAAACTTAAATAATATACAATTTCTATTTTTCGCAAATATTCGTATCAGAGTCCATTACGCGTGGCAGCCGCACGTGCCTCCGACACAAATCGACGTTGTATCCAATATATGTAAATTAAATTATAATGTAAATTAAAATTTTTATAATATGTATAATTTAATAAAATATATACAATATATGTGTCATTTTGTAGATAATAAATTTTTTTTATAATACAGATAAATAAAAATTTAGAAATATATATGTAAATATAATATAAATTTATAATTAATATTATTCCATCCGTTCCAATACAATAGTCTTGTTTACAATTTTTGTCTGTCTCAAAATTAGTCTTATTTCCATAAATAACTATATCACCATAAAACTACTCATACTTTTTCATTTTTATTACACAATTATCACTATTTTTTAAGTTAATACACTCACAAGGACGGAGAGAGTATTATATTCATAATCATCAAATCAATACACATCAAAACTTTTCAAACTCAACCCCGTTGAGATATTTTAGATATTCAGTTTTAGATTTAGTAGATTTATATCTTATTCATAGATTAGATTACTTAGATTTAAGTCTATCGAGTCTGTTTTGTATTGCCTATATATAGGCTCCTTATTTTGATGACCAATAACACAATCTCATTATTTTCCCCAAAATTTTTAACATGGTATCAGAGCCTATTTTTCTCATTTCGTAGATATAGCCTACGAACCCGTGTTTCTCCGGGTACATTCAACCTGGATTGTATCCGGATGTCTTGTGATTTTGAGATCATGCCTTGATTGTACCCGGAGGTCTTGTGATTTTGAGATCATGCCTTTTCAAGTTCTATTTTTGCAAATCTGTCTCGTCTCGTCTCCGATCTGTCATCTGTCCGCTGCTTGTCTGTTGCTTGTGTGCAATCTGAAATCTTCCCTACTTGTCTGTTGCCTGCGAGCGATCCGAAACGATCTGTCATATATCTGATGTCTGTCTGTTGCTGCGTGCGATCTGCCATCTGTTGCTGCGTGCGATTTGTCATCTGTCGTTTCCTGTCTGTTGCTGCGTGCGATCTGCCATTTTTCGTTGCCTGTCTGTTGCCTTCGTGCGATCTACCATCTTTCGTTGCTTATTTGTTGCCGGAAATCTGTCTATGATCTGTCATATGTCCGTTGTTTGTCTGTTGCCTGCGTGAGATCTGATTTGTCCGATGTTTGCGATTTATCTGTTTTCAGCTCCGGTGGTCACGTGGTTTTTGACTCCGGTGGAGAGTCATCTCGTTTTCGACTCCAGTAGAGCGTCATCTTGTTTTTCGGCTCCGGTGGAGTCATCTCGTTTCAGGCTCCGGTTGAGTCATGTTCTTTTCAGCCATCTCGTTTTCGACGGCTCCGGTGGAGTCATCTCGTTTTCGGCTCAAGTGGAGTCGTGTCGTTTTTTGCTCCGGTGGAGTCATCTCGTTTTCGGCTCAAGTGGAGTCGTGTCGTTTTCGGCTCCGGTGGAGTCATCTCGTTTTCGGCTCCGGTGGAGTCATGTCGTTTTTTGCTCATGTGGAGAGTCATCTCGTTTTCAACTCCGGTGAAGAGTCATCTCATTTTCGGCTCTAATGGGTCATCTCGTTTTCGGCTCCGTGGAGTCATCTCGTTTTTTGCTTCGGGGTAGAAAGTCATATCGTTTCCGGTTCCAATGGAAAGTGAACTATTATTTTTATTTATGTTTTCTTTTTTGCGTTTATATTCAAATTTCTTATCAAACTCAAGTTGGTTTCTGTTATACCACTTGAGTTTGAGGAGGAATGTTGAGATATTTTAGATATTTAGTTTTAAATTTAGTAGATTTATATATCTTATTCATATATTAGATTACTTATATTTGAATCTATCGAGTCTGTTTTGTATTGCCTATATATATAGGCTCCTTATTTTGATGATCAATAACACAATCTCATTATTTTCCCCCAAAATTTCTAAAAAAATCCAAACTTAAACACAAAAAAACACATAAATTCAAATAAAAAAAACCAAACTCAAACCTAAATTTACCGAAATCACCGTAAAAAAACACACCCTTAACATTATATATATATATATATTATTTCCCCAGACCTAGCGGGAAGGCCGTGTTACACACGGTAGCATTAATAAAAATTTGTTTATCATTTCAAAATATATTATTATTGAAATTTTTATTATTTTTATTTTTATTTTCAAATATTTTATTAACTTTAAGAATAATAAAGTTTTAATAAAAATAGTAATAATTAAATATATTATTTTTCAAGATTAAACGGTTATTAATATTAATTTTCAATATTAGCCGGAAATATTATAATGGAGTTAGTATAAGAGTTACTTAACATCAATCTATCTAATTATAATCAAGTTTTTTCTTTCTAATCTGGCACTACTATATTAATTCACAAATATATATATATATATATCAATTTATTTTTAATTTCAATATTTATTTTGAATATTTTAATTTTTATTATAAAATCTAAAATTTCAAATCCATTATTACTTAAAAACACATCTTCAAAATTCCTAGTAGTTATCTTATTTTTATTTCTGTTAGATAATATTTTATTTCTGTTCGACTTTAATTTTTATTTTTTAATATGATTTCTTGTTATTTTTCAGTTATATTTTTTTCATCTAAAAATCAAATTCAACGGTAGGAAATTAGAATCTAAATTGGCTATTTATTTAATTAGGTAAAAGATATAATAGTGAAAGACCAAGTGGTGATGTCTTTTTCTGAGTTAATTATGTAAAATTCCAGAACCCTCGATCATAAAAATGTCGAAATCATTTTGTTCATTTTGAATTATTACTCTTATATTTTATTACACGTGTATGCCATTAGGGATGTGCAAGAAACAATTATTGTGGAATTATCAATAAAATTCAAAATCGATATTTGTTAAATTGGACGACGTTGGAATGAAACTAAGTATTAAATACAATTATTTAAACAATAGATTTATTTTAAATTAGGGTTTTTAATAATAAAAAATATTTATTATAAATGACATAATAAAATAAACATACCCATATCATTTTTCCCAAATTAACGGGTAAACTGTTTTTTTAGTCCGTAACTGGACCCCTTTATCATTTTAGTCCCGTAAGTGGAGCCTGTCGCAAACTAGTCCCATAAGTCAAAGTTTTTCGTTGTTTTAGTCCTTCGGCGCCGGAGACGCCCGCGTGGCTCGCCGGAGGTGACGTATCCGCCAAGTCAGCGACACCTGGCGGACACGTGAATTTACTTTTTTTTTTCATTTTTTTAAAATTTTTTTTAAATTGGACCAAATAAAAAAATAAAAAAATACAAATAAAATTAATAATAAATTAAAAATAATTTTAAAAATGAAAAAAAAAAAAAATCAACGTGTCCGCTAGGTCAACAACACCTGGCGAACACGTCACCTCCGGCGAGTCATGCGGGCGTCTCTGGCGCTGGAGGACTAAAACAACGAAAATTTTTCACTTATGAGACTAGTTTGCGACAGGCTCCACTTACGGGATAAAATGATAAGGGGGTCCAGTTACCGGAATAAAAAAACAGTTTACCCCAAATTAATTGTAAACAAGAATATCAAACATTAAAATTAAAATAGATGAAACTTGTGAGTTGTAAGACAAATTTAACTTTTGTTTGCTTTGAGTTTAATTTTCCTTTTATCACTACGAAAGAATAATATATTTGTAACGGAATTCCGTCCCTAAAGTTACGTAGCTAACGTAATTTCATTACTAATTTCGTCTCTAATGTCATTAGTAACGGAAAAAATAGATTTAGAGACAAAAAAGTTTTGTTACAAAAATAATTTTTTTATTGCAGTGTATGTTTTTACTATGCGATTCATCATAATTGCTTATAAAAATATATTTTTTTGGTTCACAAATGCTATGATCATTAGAGTTGGATACAAATTTTAATGAATGTAATATTATATTAATTTATTCGGATATAATAAGGTAGAGTTATCTATATGAGTTAATTAATAAATTGAGAGAAAATTTTGAATAAAATAAATGTATTATTGATTGTAACATATTTATAAATAACTGTAATGCTAAAAGGTATTAATTAAAAGAATGTAAAACAAACATAATAGACAGAATAAGTATATTTTTTCTTACAAAATATCCGACTAAAATCACTGTTGAAATCAAAACTCAATTATTTTCCTTATTAGTTTTTATTGATTTTTTTTTTTTTTTTTTTCAAGAAGTACATCACATCCTATATTAACTTCATGGTTATGCAATCACAACAACCTATGTTGTTGAAGATCGATTTAATCAAGTCAAATTTTGAGCTCGAACAAAAAAAGAAATCTCACTTGACTCATTACACTACAAAAAAAAAAAATAATATATTTGTAACGGAATTTCGTCCTTAAAGTTCACGCAGCTAAGGTAATTCCATTCCTAATTCCGTCTCTAATGTCATTAGTAACGGAAAAAGTAGATTTAGAGACAAAAAAAAAGTTTTGTTACAAAAATAATTTTTTCTTGTTAGATTGAAAATCAACCAACTCTGTGCTATATGTTTTGAAATTAATATATAAATACTATTATAACAATATCATAAATAAGAAAAAAAAAATAACAATATAAACTCAAGAAAAAAACACTCAGGTCAATCTAAATTGAATCATGTTTAGAAATACTGTCAAAGTGAATAATTTCACTATATTATTTGACAAAAGAATTAAAAATTACGTAAATAATAATAGAAAGTAATATATATATATATATGTAAGGTTGAAACAAGATCATAAATATATCCCTAGGATTCAAATATTTTTATCTTTCATAATTCAATAATCTCTCAAAATCCTATTAATCTTTTTTTTTTTTTTTTTATCTTTTTTATCATTCTAAATACAATTTTTTGGTTAAAAAATTTACTAAAGTTATACAAAATTAATTGTGCCAAAAATAAACATAAGAAAGATTATGAGACATGAAAGTATTCAATATAAATATCTATTTTCAGAAAATAACATTATATACTATAATACAATAAATATAAGAATATATGTATATAGTTATTATAAATTAATTTTATAATATAAATTTTTTTTAAAAAAAATTATCTGAATATATTTATTTATTTGAAAGAGATAAAAAATAAAAAATTATAAAATATATCTCATTTGAAAAATATAAATAAGATATTTAAAATATAGATTTAAAACGACAGCCAAACATAATATTGCATACGATTTTAATTTACAAAGAAGAATGTGGAATGGACACGTCATTCATGCATGCGTACGTATGCATGAATTTATTACTCACTGAGAGTGACAACAACAATAAAACGAAGAAGTTGAAGTGGAATTCATTAAGATGACGTGCCAGAAAATTAATTTAATAATTAATTAATTAATTAACTAAGTGCATCTACAAATTAAACTACCAACAAAAATATCAATTTTGCACGATTCAATTATATATGTTGCTTACACTTAACCTAAATTATCTTAATTATATATATATATATATATTATGCATTGCATGAATGATCGGATTTGTTGTGGAAGACTTTTTTTTTTTTTTTTTTTTTTACGCTGCATACGTACTCACTCGGGATTAAACTTAGGATCAAATCTTCAAGCGAATGATGTCTCACCACTCATATACATGTAGAAGACTTTTTGGGTGTGTTTCTTCAAAGGATTTTAACAAAAATTTACTATTTATCAATTATTTTTCCCAAAAAAATCAAACTAAAACTTATTTTTTATTTTCTATATTATACTTAATTTTATATTCAAAATATCTCATCAACACCTATTTATATCACATCATACTACTATTTCAATTCAAATTTGTTACTATTCGAATCCAAACTTCCAAACTTTGAAAAATAAATTGTAAATGACTAAAAAAAATTTCTTATTTCGTAACAAAGATAGAAGTCCATAAAATAGGCAATACATATGGACTTGATAGACTCAAATCATAGCAATATAACTTAATGGATAAAATCAAATTTAAAATAATTAAATCTAATCTAAGTAACTAAAATATTTCAAACATCTCCACTCAAACTCAAGTAGTATCACATAAACAACTTGAGTTTACAAAGAAAGATCGAAGATAACGCAACCACAATTGTCCAACATATTAGAAAAAGTAGCAATGCTCTCAACTAAATTAGAGTCGGAAACAACAAAACTCTCACTGCAAAAATGAAATACGTCACTCTACGAAATTTGCACGTGAACAGCGACGAGTCACGGAAATCTTACATGCAAGGAGGAAATACGTGACTCTACGAAACGACAAGATTTTTATTGCAGTCGAACACAACTCTGGAGAAACGAGGCAGACGAATCACATACTGATACAGAGCATGACTCTTTGATTCAGACGCCAGAAATTAGGACTCTAAACAAAATTAGAATCATAAACAAAAGGACATGCAATTACATGAATGATCTCAAAATTGGGAGATCTCCAAGTACATATCAGGTTAAATGTACCCGGAGAAACATGGACTCTGATACCATGTAAGAAAATATTTACTGAAACCTGAAACTTGCATTATATTAATCATAAAAAATAAGGGTCTATATATATAGACACAATGAAATAGACTCCATAAACTCAAATCCAAACAACCTAATCTATGGATAAGATCAAATCCAAATCTAAATTGAATATCTAAAATATCTCAACATTTCTCCTCAAATTCAAATGGTATAGCATAAAGTAAAATTGAACACAAATGTAAAATAAACAAACAAAAATAACAGTTATTTGTTTGTCTTTGCCGTCATTTTTGCACTATATCAAAGCCAGAAACAACTTTCAACTAAATAGATAAAAGTAAATTTAAAATTATTAAATTTAATGTAAGCTTAAATAACCAAAATATCTCGATACAAACAAACACACCCTTTATTAAGAACACAAATGTGTCCAATAAATGATGAAGAGGACAAAATGAATGAAACTCAATGGAAACCTATAAAATGAAGCCTTCTAAATTTGGATTTAATCATCGAATTCCAAAAAAAATTAATGCAAGAGTTTTGAAAGAAATATCTAAATCCAAAAACAACTAAAAGGGAAAATAAGCATTAAAATGAAATTATGAAAGTTTCGTAACATTTAATCAAAGTCTAGTAAGGTAAACTATAAATTAGTTACAAGAGGAGGTTTAAAGTAACAAAACTTCAACAAAAAATGACTTAATAAAAACGGCAATAAAAAATTTAAAGTTAATAGAATTTCAAATAAATAAAAAAATACGAGAAGATGGAAAATAGAGTGATGTCCAACGCCCAATAATTCTGTATTTTTTTTTATTATTTTTCATTGTCATACATTTCTTTTACGTTATTTTTATCTCTTGTTTATGTGGAAATTAATTTATTAGTTGTATTTTTGTTTTTCATTTGCAATTTTTTTCCTTTTTCCGTTTTGGCTTTCCTTTCTTTATGTTATTTATGTTTTTTTTTTATTAATTTAATATATTGAAACTAGTTTTGAGTTTTTTTTAGCCAGCCGGAAGATTCATATTATTAGCTTTTCAATTGGCCTAAAACACATCGATTATCCAAGAACTCGATTTTTATCAATAGTTATTGATTACTCCAAGTTTTATATGGGTTAAAAGAGGCCGCTCACGCTTGATATACATATTTAGTTATGTTTTATTGAAATTTGATTTTACTACGAGCAGTTATGACTCTAGTTTGTTTTTTCGTCATTTTCCTCTGGAATTGTCATCCTCTTGTTTTATCTTGATCACGTGATCTTGTACTTCAAGTATTTCTGATCTAAGACATATTTATGTCAGAAGCTTGAGATGAAGATTTTTTGTTCAACTTTGCTACTTTTTGCAACTGAAGGATTCTGATTCTTCAGATGATTTTTATTTGTCTCGGACTAAATAAATTTTTTTTAATTTTATTTATTAGGTTGGTCTCACTTATTATCATACAGTCTCTACACCACTTATCTATGACATTAGATTTATTTCTCATGATAATATTATTTTCGACGATCCTACACTATTTCGTCATTTTCTTGGAAATTTGATTTATTTGATTATTATTCGGCATGATACAGCTCATATAGTTCATATTATGAGTCAATTTATGGTTGCTCAGAGAACTTCTTACCACTCCACTATTTTACATACTATTTATTATGTGAAAGGTACTCTTGGTTTACATTTTTTTACTCATTTTTCATTGACACTTAACGATTACTCTTATGCTAATTGAGCTAATGACCATACCAATCATTATTTTACTATTGATTTATATTTTTTTTGAGTGATTCTATCATATCTTTGCGCAACAAAAAATAGAGTTTGGTTTTCCAATCGAGTATTGAGTCAAAATACCGTGCTCTTCTTGACTCTACATCAGAATTATTTTGATTACATCGGTTACTCATTGATCTTAGTGTTTCTATTGTTGTTCATTGTGATAGTTAGAGTGCGATAAAAATAGGATATAGTAATCTTTAATGAGTGCACCAAATGCATGATCTTGACTCTCACTTCATTCGTCATTATATTGCCTATAGGATTGTACAACTCATTTTGATATCCTCCGTGGATCATACTGCAAATATATTCACTAATTATCCTTTCCGACTGCATCCAGTTACTATTAGACAAACTCAAATAGATATCTACACTTCCATCTTAAATTTGAGGAGGTGTTAGTTATATTATTATTATTATTATTTTGTTTACTGTGTTGATTGAATCAAATAATATACTTTCTCCGTCCATCTGTAAATTTCTCATTTGTCATTTTAGTTTGCCCAAATAAAAAAATTTCATTTCCTTTTTGTAGAAAAAATAACTTTCAATTAAACATTAAAATATTCTTAATTTTTCTTTTCATATTATTTATCAAGGGTAAAATAGATATTATATTACTTTATTACAGTACATATCTATAAAATGTTAATTTACCTTAATCCGCGTAAAAATATCAAATGAAAAATTTATTAATTAACAAAAAAAGTATATATTTGTGCACACACTTATTTTGAAATAATACAATTCATAATTTTCTCTCCAAAAATTTATAGCATTTGTATGTTAACCTTATACATTTTTTACTTTCTAATTATAATAATGGGTTGAGTTTACATGTATGGTGATAATATTAAATCTTCGAAGCAAGTTGTCACTTTGAATAGATATATATAAATATATATATATTGTTACTTAATATTTTGTAGGTTGAAAAAATATTTTTCAGAGGTGTCATATGATATGTACACGCTGAATCAACCGTCCACTTTCAAGTAAATACAGTTTATTTGGAAAGGAAGTTTTAGTGTACCGGCTTTCTAATATGTACCGCAATTGTCTTGCAGTTTTGACCTCGCCAACTTTTCTAATGACTTAATCAGACAGATTTAGAATCATACAAGAGTATGACATCTCATCTATCTCTGCCTTTCTGTCATCAACTACAAATGCCCCAAAATTTTCATCTATAGCCCTAAACAGTTTCTATGTTATTAAAATTTCCATCAAATTGAATTAGATTTAAGAAAGATGGATTTGACATTTTCACTTTAAAATTTTTAGGAAAAAAAATAGATTTTAACTCAAAACACACAAAGGGCAACAATTTTTTATAAACTGCACATTGGACAAATTAAACACAGAACAACAACTTTTTAAAAAAGATTTGGCACACTTTCAAGTAAGGGAAAAATTAAAACAAAGACTGCAATCACACAACATAATAATGACCACAATCAGTGGCTTCCCAACACAAAACAATATTCACAGACAAACACAAAAGGCCACAATCAGTGACCTTCCCAGCAAAAAAATATTAAAATGAAGACATCAAGCCTTTTACCGATTTTATATTTTCACACACATGTGAAGAAAATGCAACGAATAACCAATGTGTTTACTTTGTCACGTTTCTTTGTTTCTGCAACACTCAATAAGAGTTAAAAAAATTAGTAATAAACAATGTTTCTTATCTAGACATCAAAACAGTCTTTCGCAAAACAGTTTTGATTTTTAAAAAACAATTTAAAAAAAAAAAATTGTTTCCTGTCAAAATTTAAAAAAAAAAATTAATTAATTTTGAGGGCTCGTTTATTTTTGTCTGCTTATTAAAGAAATCTCTTTATGAATTAAAGGAATTTGAAATTTGATGAATGCATGAAATCTTTAAATTTCAAAATGAGTGCTTATGATATATATATATATATATATATATTGGGATTTCTAGTAAACTAGGTTGAATTTTCTTCATAAGAAATTTATCATTCTATAAAAAATACACCCAGGATGTAAGTTGAACTTATTTGTTATTTAACGGAATCACAGGCTAGACAAGTGTGAAAATAAACCGAAAGTTGATTATAATCAGTATGATCCTCTGCTTGCTTACAAGCAACTTGACTCGATATAGCATAATTTGTAAGTGTGCTAAGACAATTTGTTGCCACCCATGGCAGCCTCATATGGATGCCATACATAGTGTTAGAAAATTATTATATTGCGAGAATATCAACTAATTATAAAAAATAAAATTTGATATCAAAATTATTTATCGAAATAAATTCGATAATCACGAAAATTTTATCGAAATAAATTCAAATAATCAATAAGAATTTATCGAAATAAATTCGATAATCACGTCAAGTCGAGGTAGAACCTCTCTTCGTAAAAACGAATACGCCCCGGTAGTGTCTCGGGTTCGTGGCGCAATGTTTCCAAAGATAAAACGAAATTCGTCTCCAAATTGGGTGGCACTGCAATATTTCGGAGCTCCGGCGGACTAACATGAGGAGACTCGAGCTATGTCAAAGTGCAAGTGACCGGAATATTGACCGGCAACTCGTCGGAAATATTGTCGAAAACTTAGAGAGGGAAAGAAGAGAGTTCTCTCTTGGTTGATGTATTTTGAGAGGGTGTGGAGAGGGCTTTTATAGGCACCTCCACCCTTGGAGTTTTAAGGCCGAGCCAAAACCGTCGGCTTTTAATTGTCTTTAACAGTCGGTCATAATTTCTATAACGTCCGACAATAAACACCAAACTTAATTCCAATCATAAATATATTATTTGAGTTTTCGAATTTTAAATAATAATTTATCATACATGCATGTACTAACAATTTTTTTTATCTGGACAGATGATACGCGCGCCTATGGCTTACCGTCATTTATATGTCTAACCACACTATTAATAACCACCATATTACCTATATGCGTTTCAACTTACCGAATAATCAATTTCGAAAATTATGAATTTAATTTAAAATTAAATATCATTGATTAATTAATTAATTGATTTTATAACACATAGAGTTTTCATGTTATCTCAAGGCCACCGATGAGCAAGGCATCTTTCTTCTTCGAGATAGAGGTTGTAATCTTAGGTGTATTGTGATTCTGATTGGCTGAAATGCCCGTATACGAGAATATTATAACGGGTTATTTATTACATATATTTCTCCTCAATTAACTTATATTGTTCTTTTTAACTACTTAATATTTAGCAGTATCATGTTTATATCATACCTTCATTGAATGTTTTGTTTTTGCAATATCTAATAATAATAATAATAAAAAGATTTTTTTAAAGCTATAGTAATTTTAGATATTTTTTTTCATAAAAAATTTATCAGTCTATTAAAATTACGTTCATTCTTCTTTTTGATCTTTCAATTGTTTCTCCATTTAAATTGGTTAGTGAACACGTGATGTTATCTCTTGACTTACATAGTAAATTGAGAGAATGATTTAATGGTATTAATTGTATTGACAGAAAATGTGATCGACTTACCATTATATAAACTCCTTTGTGCTCTTTCAATCTTTGAATAACCATCAAAGTCGATACTTCTATGATTAATTTACAATTATCTATATATAAGGTTTGGTCGTTTATAATTCCAAATACAAATCTGTACTCTTTAGTATGTACGATGTTTAATAAAAATATATTATTTTTTTTCCCACAAAACATCATATTAAAATATTATTCAAATAAAAATATAAATCAACATTTTATTGAAATCAACTTCAAGCTACAATATTGAGTTACTCTTGTTGGTTTTGTTATTATTTTATAAATTTATGGATGTCAATATTATTCTAATACTTAATGTGAAGGATAAATCACTCTTATAGCAATATAATGCTAATTGATGAAAAAAAACATTTTGTTTTTTGGTTAAATATAAAATATATGTTTGGTTTGTTAATAGTGGTAGTTTGCATATTATTACAAACATCTTTCATCTTAAATATTTTTAAAATTTTTTAATAAGGGCTTCATGTTTAATCTCTAGCTTTAATCTCTTTTCAAAAGAAATAAATATATTTATTTATTTTTTATAAAATAATTTTATACTAATCATATATAAATATACATATAGATTTATTTGTATTATAAATATGTCTATTGTACACAGAAAGATATAAATATTGAGTTTGTTGACCCAATATTTTTGAGATGACACGAGTTTTTATAAATATTACAAAAAAATATAATATATACGCATATTAACACAATATAAATTATATATATTCTATTTATTCATAAAAAGTCATTAATTTGACATAAAATAGTATTTTTTTTTATATATTACCATACAATTCCTCATAGATAACATAAAAAATACATTTAATTATCTCAAAACACAAAGTAAACACACTCATTGTATGTTTATTTGAAGTATAATTTAAAGAATATATATTTTTAATTAATTTTAAATCAAATATATATTGCATTGTCATCCAATTAATTAACCATACAATATCTCATTTCAAAATATAAAATCAAAACTATTAACCACACAAATCTTGATATCCAAACACACCCAAGGTTTTTCCATCTATTGACATTTAGAGATTTTATTCCATTTCCAAATTATTATTATTATAAGGACACAAGTAAAGTATAGAAAGAATTAAATAAATCCAAGAAATATGTTGAACAAGTGGAAGAAAAAATCTCTATAACCAACGTAACCACATGCATTATATATTATGTTGCCCAAATAATGACAATCCCCAATCATTTCGAGATCTTACAATAATAATAGTAATAATAATAATAATAATAATAATCCTCAAAGCTCTCAAATTAATCAATTTGACAGAGCATTCAAAATATTCTCAATACGCATGAAGATTGCATAATCTAAAAAAAAATACTAAATAATTTGTGCCTTAATTACATTAAATTACTAAATGAATTGGATCCTACATCGAACTATGATGTTTGAATAAATGTGATTTCTCATATTTTGTATATAATTCAAATCTTTTTGTATGATTTTATATATTTAATATAGGGTTTGATAATTTTTCACAAGCTCAGCAATTTAGGTTTGTTCTTTAGTAATTTCAAATTACAATTCGTACCATTCATATATATATATATATATATGATTTTCAATATATAAAACGATACTATTTATTTTTACAAATAAATTACATCAAAATACTTACTTAATTTCAAATTAAATTTTCAATTTCAATTAGCAACCAAACAAACTCTAAATCAATAGTTATATATATATATATAAGGTTTCAATAAATTTACAACAAGATTCAATAGTTATATATACAATTGTTTAAAAGTTCAGCAATTTATTACTCTCTCCGTCCCGCTTACCAGCATGTCCATGTTGCCGTTTTTGTCCGTCCCACATCTCATGTCATTTTTATTTTTTGGAAAATGATTATTCATCTTAATTTTATTTTAAATTTTCTAATTTAAATTTTAATTAAACTAATTAATTATTTTAATCTTAATCTATAATGATTTATATTATAAGTTAATTATTTTCAGTAATACATTCTTAATTATCTATTAATTATATTTATCCTAAATTCTCGTGTCTACGGTGACTAAAACACCAAATGTGGGACGGAGGTAGTATTATTTATATATAAATATAATTCGACATATTTTGTAAGTAACTTACGTGATTGGGTTTGTTCTATATATATTCAACAACAAAATGTAAAACTAATAAATTAAGCCTATGATTTGATCCTAAATGATTTATAACAAGTTGCATCACATAATTATTATTCTTAGGATTCTTGTAATTTATGAATTGATTTTATTACTTCAATAGTGTTCCATTTGTTATTATTGAAAAATAATAGTAATTAAATTACGCTTACATGTGAGCTTTCTTGATACTGTCTTAACATGGACAGCTTGGAAAAATCTTCCAAGGCTTGCAAGTTGGGGTTTGTCATTGCCAATAATTAATTTAAAAAATTAATAATAAATTTAATTATATATTCTTGTTGAAAAAATAAAAACAATTTGATATGATTATATTTTATTTATTTAAATCACAACTTGCACGATATTATTCTCATTCAAATTCTCATATCCCAGTTAATTATTAATTGAGGTCATGAGAATAATAATATAGAGGGCATGCTTATTTTATTAAATGGAATTTAGAAATAAATTATCATTGATTGATTTGTTCTTTTGTATAAGTTGTTCGGTTGCGAGTTTTTTAGACATTTTATTATTTTAAAGAAAAAAAAAAGTCAAATCAAATACATATTTTTTTATTTATTACATTACATTAAAATTTAATTTTATATTTAAAATATCGCATTAATACATATGCATATTACATTGAACAGATATTTAAGTTTACGATTTACTTTTGAAACCTCAAACCCACAACCAAAAGGGTGTGTTTGTTTGTGAGGTTTTTTTTATTATTATTATTTTTTTTACTATTTAAAAGTTTTTTACCCTAAAAAATATATCAAATCAACATATTTTTAATATATTATGTTAAAGTAAAATTTAATTTTTAATTCAAATAATTATATCAATACATAGTCACAACAAACAATTATTTCAATTCAAAAATTATCCTTCAAAATCAAAACCCCACAATTTAAATGTTTTTTTAGACTTTAATTAAAGTGTGATAACCTATATGAAGTATGTTTTGGTCACAAAGAATTGTGTTTTCATCTTCTCATGCTATAGTTTCAGTTTTTTTTTAATACTCCTTATGTCCCACATAGCATGATTGGGTTACAGTAGACACGAGAATTTAGGATAAATATAATTAGTAAATAATTAAGAATGTATTAGTGAAAATAATCTTCTATAATATAAATCATAATAGATTAAGATAATTAATTATTCTAATTAAAATTATAAAATTTAAAATAAGATTAAGGTGGGTAATCATTTTTCAAAAAATGAAAGTAAATGTAGGATGGATGGAAACAAAAATATGGATACAGTAGGTGGGACTCAGAGGATAATTTAGATTTAATGTTTTATTAGAGAAAATTAATTTCTTTTATAAAAACTACAAAATGGAATAATAAAATAAAAATAATTGTCAACCAAACAAACCATATTTAATGATCTAACAACTGAAATTAAAATCCTCATTAACTAACTCATAATGTGGTTTCAATTTGCAAATCCTAATCGTTTGAATCTCAAATAAATTTTATTTTAGTTGTGATTTGAAATTCAAATTATTACTATTCATTTCGAAATTTTTTAAAATATAAAGTACTTAACTCGAACTCCTAAAATAAATTCTTTTAAATATATAATTATTGCGTCCGATAAATTTACTTTCACTTTTCTTTTTAGTTCGCCCGCTAAATTTATCATGTTATTAATTTTGACAAATAAACATTTAACTATTACTCTCAATTTAACACATTACAAAAAGTTAAAATTTAGCTACAAAAAATTTCGTACCAAAAAGTAATGAACCTATACCGTGCTCGTAAAAAATTTCGGTGACATATTTAACTTTTGTAATAAAAGATAATTTTTTTGCAATGAAAGTTAAAAGATATAGCTACAAATAGAGCCGGCTATTAGCACGTGCTCCATGAGCGACCGCAGAGTGCCCTTAATTTTTAGGGGCTCCATAATTACATATATTAATATATCTATATATACATATAATATTATAGTAAATTAATAATAGATATAAATATTATAATAAATATATTAAAATTACAAACATATTGTTTATCAAGAAAATAAAAACATTATAATTATTCATTTATAGGGCCCATTAATATATATTAATAATTAATAACTTTATATATATATATTAAAGTAAATATGCGAAAATTACAAATAAATTATTTATCAAAAAATTAAAAAGCAAATACAAAATATATTATAATCACATGAAAGATTTAATGGACTAGTTTTGGTGACAATTAAGAATGAGATTTTGGAAATAGTTAGGAAGATTTGATTAATGAATTTGCTTCAAAAAATGTTTGAAGAACAAGATTTTTTAAGTAACGATAGGTAAATTAGTAATTTTTTTATTTTTACACTTACTCTTTAATATTGTAATTATGTTGTTTGTAAAATATGTTATCACTTCTAATAAAATATTACGTTTATTATGATTTAAGATACAAAAAAAAATATTAAAACTATATTTCAATTTGAAAGTGCCTAATTTTTATTTTTGAACAGGGCCCCAAAATAGTACAAGACGGCTCTTGCTATAAAAATATGATTTCGTACTTAAAGCTATTTTGCTATAAAACTAAAATTTATAACAAAAGAATTTTAGCAATAAAAATATGAATGTTTTTTTAGTCAAATAGTTTTAGCTATAAAAGATTATTTTGTAGCTAAAATATTTTTCTATGAAAATAGAATTTTCTAGCAAAAGAATCTTAGCGATGAAATGTACACATAATTTATTTTTAGCTGAATGACACATTTTAACTACAAAAATATTTTGTAGCTAGAAATATTATAGCTAATTAGATATTTTTTGTAGTAACACTTATTCACAACAAATACTACTACATTTATTATATTTTCTCTTTTATTTACTTTAATTTCTAACTAATTTTCAAAAATACTTTCAATTACCATTTAATTTTAGCATTTTTTTCAATAAAATATTTATTTATTTTTTATTTTTGTATCGGATCCAAATGAGCTAATTTTAATGGATGAAGAGAGTATATAATTTTGGTGTTGTGTTATTCATCCATTTTTTTTCAACTGGAATTAACATATTTAATACATAATTTTTATCTAATAAATTACATGAAATTTCATTATTTTTATTCAAAATATTATATCAAATATTTCTACATATATATACATATATATATCACATCAATCACTAATTCAACACACATTTTTATTTTTTTTCAAATTCATATATTTTAAGAAAACACACCACAGAAAACATAGTAAAACCTATTTCCATATTATCTATATATTAAGGTTGTTAATATGTTGAATTATAGAATTCGGCACAGTACTGAGAATTTATGATACGACCGACATAAGATAGGATAAATAATATATTATATATTGATGTTATTATTATACAAATGTAACAGATAATATAATCCTAAACATTATATGTTATCATTGATTTCGGCATAAAATATACATTCTTATAGCACACGTATAAGTATAAACTTATAGTAAATACATTTGTTTTGGGAAAATTGCAAAAAGAAAAAAAAAAAAAAATCATGTACGTATATTCAATTATCACTCATTTTTTAATTTTCACCCTACAAAAATATGTTTTGTACGTGTTACAATTTTGTCATTTCAGCATATTGATCGCACGTGAATTTTTATTGCACTTGCGGTTGTCACTCTCACTAGCACTTTATGGATACCTAGCAACATTTATCATGAACATGTCGCAATTTTGCTAAACATATCTCGTGCATCACAATTTTGTTAAAAAAAAAACCTTGTATGTATTGTATACTCCCTCCGTCATTCAAAATGTATGTTCACTTTCTTTTTTGGGTTGTCATAAAAAAATATTATTGTTTCTTTTTAAGTAAAAAGTTATTACACTTTTGAATTTTTGTTTTTACTATAAAAGAAAAAAGTAACAATTATTATTCACTTTATTAAAATTCGTCTCCGATCAAATGAGCACACATTTGCATGCTGGAGGGAGTATTATTTAATATTACGTCACGTGTCATCCAATGGCAGCAGGGCGTAGATTTAGCAAATTGTGAAACTCATGCAAGCGCAATCTATATTACTAAAAATAGCAAAATTATAATATGTGCAAATTATATTTTGTTAAGATGAAAAAATATATATATGTATTTGTAATTTTTCATATGGGTTTACAATAGCATAAAGTCCTATTTATATGTTCTATATATTGATTCATACATATATATATATATATACATATATATACATAAAAGTGGCATAATGTTTCTCAACTAATATTATTGATTCGTCTCATTCATCCATTATGTTTGTAATCCACTATAATAATTTGTTGTTTCTATATTTATTTATTCCAATTAATTTATGGTTTTACTATTATGAATGATTTGTTGTCACTTTACATTTTTTTGGAATAGGAAAGAAAATATTATAGTATATGTTTTTAAATATTGTGCAAACAAACGTGTAAGAACACTAGCAATTTATAATTAAGTAATGCATATATATATATATATGTTTATATATATACCACCCATTAACCATGCATCTAATCCATCACACACCTTTATTAAATTAATTTATTATTGCAACAAAAGTTAATTACATTTCATTAGTAATATATATTTGTGTTTGTTTTGTGAATAGTTTGAAAGAAAAAAATTTATGTAAAAGTATAGATAATTGTATAGGTAATATAAAAATAATAAGTATGTGTAATATATTGATTTTATTACGTTTAGCAAATAAAAATAGCACATACCTGCACTAAAATATTTGTTGATGGATAGAAATTTGATTTTTAATTTTGATTTAATTAACAGTTTGGATGGAGTAATATTTTTTGTAAAATATAATAATGTATTTTTACACAAAATTTGGAGGATTGCTCGGTAAAGAAATTAAAACAACGAAAATTCATTTATAAAAATACATATGGATATGCAATTATTCTAAAATATATTTATTATATGAAAAATCATAAATTCTACATTTCATTTTCTTTTGTTATTCTTCTTTTTAGAAATTGGAAAGTGCTAATTTGTTTATGGATTGATCATAATAATTTGTTGATGTAACGAAAATGCGAAATATATATATATAGTGAATCGTTCATTACTTCATTTTATTTTCTAATTGTTTGTTAAATTTGTTTATTTTTTTAATATGTTTTTGCAATTTTGTTATTATTGAATATTTTATTTTATTTTTTTTAAAAGTATTACATCCAACACTCATTTCACATGTAGCATCTTATCTATCAACTTCTCAATTTATCTTTCTCTAAAATCATAGGATAACTATAAGCATGCTTTTTAATAGGTCCAATATTGGGTTTAATAGAAATTTTGTGATCCATATTCCTTTTAGGTGGAAAAACGAAACTTCTTAAAAATATGACGGAAATCTTGAAGTAGTAACTCTAGTAATGACACATAAATAAATATATATATCGTGTCTTCTTTATCTATTTTTCTATTAAATTAATTCGTAGTCAACATACTCATTGTCAATCCAAAATGAACTCTATGAGCTTCTTGATCAGTTTTCCTTTGAAATGAAATTGGACAGTATAATTTGTAAAATTCATAGTTACTTGTTCAAGTTGGCAAAGTAAATCCACCTCATTTATCATGCCACAACCTCCCAACTTCAATAGTCTTATAAGAGTATTAAACATTTGTCCTCATATTTTCCGTTTGAACATTGAATATTTGGAATTTCGCTCAACTTTATGTCCATCAGTAATTCTTATCAACAAATGATTAGTATATTCTACTGTACACTCCACATTTGCAGTTGTTTTATGATCCAGAAAATTGTGAATATTGTTTGAGTCTAACAAAATAATCAATTCACAATTATTAGAGTTGCTCAATAATTTGATAATGTTGGATGGTACTTGGCCAATCACAACATTTAAAGAGATTTGTGATTATTCTATTTCTCTTTTAATTTCAGAGTGTTGTTGTCATTTAGGTTGTCTTTAAATTTTTTTCCATAATCAAGTACACTATTTTACACTTGTGTTCAATGTATAACACCTAACACAATTAAAGAACAAGTTTTTCTCTCTTGTGGCTTTCATTTCCTCGAGATTTAACCTTTTAATAAATGACAATTTTGGCTTGACAATTCTTGATCCTCCTTTGACGCCTACTGCCATTGATTGTTATTGAATAGTGGTTATATTAAAGTCTCTTCGTCCTCCTTTAGTGAGAGGATTGACATTTTCTTCACTTTGGATAGTTAATTGAATAGCAATCATCAAATAGTTAGGCCTTGCATAGCCATGACAGATTGATTTTTTTTCTCGATATAGTCCAGAAACCAATTGTCAATTACTCTTTCTAGATTCATAGTAACTAGGTTAAGTTTATCATAGTCAGTCAATTATAGAAAAAATACCTAGAGCATTGTTTTAAGCCACAGACTAAGATTATCTCCATTAAATTTAGAATTCTAACCTCAATATATTATTCAGCATGTTAGAATAAGACTCGTTCAACCTAATCGTTGGGGAGGAATCAAAAGTACCGTGCAAAACAAAGGGATTAAGAGGTTCCTTACCCCTTATTGAAGGACATGTATGTTGCTCCTTTATCAAGCTCAAGACAAAGCTTTTAGCATCTCTCCTGAGTTTTCTAATTTTGCATCCAACTTCGATTTTAGTCTAGTCTTCATCTGAATTTGGCCCTACACATTGCGGTATTGCCTTCCATCACCTTCTTCATTTGTTGTTCCATAGCGTCTAAATGATGCATTTATGATGGCGCTATAAGAGGAGCAGCAAATTTTTACTCTGAGATCAAATTGTTACGCATTCAGCAATGACGTAATCTAATGTGAAGAGTTTCATAAAGAAAATGAAGAAGATATTTAATTTTATTAACTTTTTTATTGACCTTCCAGTTAGCAACAAAATATATATTTATAGTTTTCAATTACAAATATTAAAATAATCATGTTTTATATAAGTACTTTATTCTATCTTCCATCTTTCTTATAACACTGCGTCAAATCAGTGTTGTATTAATTTGATTTAGTCCGTACAAATTAGTAAAGCGAAAAACACATAGTATTTGGTAGCACATAATAATACAATATACAATATATATTCTCACAGCACATAATATAATTTCATATTAGCACAATGTATTAACGATTTCAACACAGTACAATATATAAACGGTATAGTTCATCCTTTTATATGATTCATATGTTACTATACTGTATATTTGCATGTATTGTCTTTCTTATAAATTTGTACTGATGATTCAAATTAACATCATACTGATTTGATTTGTCAACCGACTATTTGCGATCTATATAATTTGTTTAGGTTTAATAAGACTTGATTATAATTTTAAATTTAAAGTATTTTATAAAATACCATAAACATATATATATATATATATAATGGAATTGCGACCCCATCAAATCCCTGTTCAAATTGACACGTAATTAATTAACGGCCTTTCTATAATAATACAAAATGAAATAAAAATGAGGATATTATTTTATTAATTATACTAATATTTTCTTAATTATATTAATTTTGTGGTTAGATGTGACGGCAGATGTCAAAAAGATTGTGTATATCAAATCACTTCTTTATTTTTAAAAGTTTTTAATAGTATTAGTATTATATTTTATTCATATCTTTTTGACCCACCAATAACCAATTATTTTATGATCCTTTCTTTTAATTATTAGTATTTTTATTTCTGGGAGTTGGAGTCATCCATGACATTAGGAAAATCACTAGTGCAACTTTTTTTATACATTTTTTTTTTTTAATTTTTAATTAGGAAAAAATAAATAAATTAATAAATTCTATGTATGTATATATATAATAGGAGTCAAGATATGGTAGTTAGCCCATGATCATCATCTCAACTAATTAATTAATTAATTATTAATCATTTAATTAATTATTAATTTTTTGTGGTAAAAGTGGTGCTGTCCGTACCCCATTTGATATGAATTGAATACAATTGTGGGGGACATTCTTAACGTGCACTACTACTTAATTACTTCTCAAGCACCAATTATATGAGCTTAATTAACAATATTAACCACGAGTCTCATGACATTAATTAACCATTTTTAACTAATTATTCCCAGAATTATTCGGATTCTAAGAAAAATATATCTATTTTTCATATAATATGATTACTAAAAAAAATAACTATATGATTGATAATTTTGGAGGCCACCGGGGCCGTCTCAGACTTTTTTTTAGGCCCTGAACGAAAATAAATTATAGGCCCTACAAATATATGATTAAAATATATTTTTAATAATATTACTGATTGACGTTGATTGGACAAGAAGTTGAACGTGACCGTCTGGACAATATCAATTTAAGAAAAGAAGATGAAAGACGGTCTGTCTGAAAGTTCGAACAGTAAGAAGGATTGAATGAGGGTGAAAGATATAAGAGAAAATGTGAGGCAGGTTTGATCGAGTTGCTGGGGACAATGCGATAGAGTGTAAGGTAAAGAAGTGTAGACGGTTAGAAATAAATAAATATATATATATAGTTAGAAATCAAAATTTAATTTTAAAATTTAATAGAATAATTATGAAGAAAAAAAATATATAAATTAAAAGTTAAAATTTAAGTTTAAAATTTAATAATAATAATAATAGATAATATTTAAAATATAGGTCTTCTATTAATTAGGAGCGTAATTGCTCACACTGCTCCTATGAGCCGCCCCTGGAAGGCACTATTTTATATTTTATTTTATTTTTATCATTACTTTTTTTTAGTCTAAATTTGTATTCGTTTTTTTAATTATTATTTATTAAAAAATCATGCTATTTTTATAATTTTTATTTTAAAATACAAAGAATAAATTATTACTCGTTTTCATTAAAATACATGTTCAAATATCTAAGCATATTCATCTACTTAGCAACCATTAATATTTAATTTAACTCAAACTAAACAAATTAATAAACCAGATAATATTATTTTACCCAATATAATTTATTAAAGATATATATACCATATAGGATGTTTGTTCCTTTTTTATTTTGTAAATTTTCATCTTGTTGTTTTTCAGATGAAATGGTTGTTAAATTCGATATTTTGCATGAAAATTTTGTATGCTTTTATTAAAAATGACAAAATCGCATAAAAAAAAAAAATTGTTTTTTAAGTTCCAGAAAGTGTTTTGGCAATTTTATCATTCACATTTTCATATGAAATATTCTATATATTAATAAAAAAAATAAATATAATAATAAATTATTACATTTTATTGACATTTTAAATAGGAAGAAAATTAAATATCAAAAGATTATGGTAAAAAAATATCAGTAAATAATAAACCGTGTCAGTTTTTGTTTAAAAAAAAAATGAAAAGAAAAACCTTTAATACAAAACAATCAGGGATTAATCTATTTTTTTATATAAATAAAATATTATACACAAATTTTAAATTCAAAAACAATTTTTAAAATATAACAAAAAAATACTAATATTCTCTCTGTTATGCAAATGTGTGCTCATTTAACATGATACAGATTTTAATAAAATTGAATAATAATTATTATTATTTTTTATAGTAAAAAAGCTATAAATTTGTAATAATTTTTTATTTAAAAGAAAAACAAAATTATTTATTTATGATAATCCAAAAAGAAAATTGAACATAAATTTGAACACGGATGAAATAATAAAACAAAACAAAACAATCCCTTAAAAGATGAGACAAGACAAGAGTTAAAAATACTATTGGTTATTATTATTATTATTAATTATTAATTATTGTTATGTAAAGTCGGAGAGTGATGTAATAAGACGTAGTAGTAATTAATTAACGTATAACATGAGGAAAAACGACAGCATAAAAATCATAATAATAAAGGACGGTGACGGCAAAGTGCAAAAGCGTGTTGGGCAATTTAGGTTTCGCTCCTCAAATCCGAAGCCACGTTTACGTTTTTAAAAAAGCGTGTTTTCGCGTGGCCCCCCACGCGCCCCCTCCTTTTGGCATTGGCTGCACATTGTTACTTTCCTATTTTTATTTCATTTGCATTTATTTGCTTCCTTGCTTACTTATACCAAACAAAATTATTCTATCCCCATCCTCATTTTACACACACAAACAAAATTAAATTAAAAAAATCGATTGTATAAAATACCAAGTTAAAAGTAAACAAATCTTTAGAATGATGGATATAGCTCATCTAATTTATGTTTGCTTTGTTAAAATTAAATAAAAAATAAAATTGTAAATAAGACTTTAATCCGTGACGAGAATAAATAGGATTGAAAGAAAAGAGTTTAACTAAATTCATGCATTCTCACACACACTATACACTATGCTAAAATGGTATGAGATGTAACCATTAATTTGAAGATAGAAATTGGATTTGAGTGACAGCAAACCCCACTTCACAAATATCAATTATCAAATCTTAGAGGGGACAAAATATCATACCTATACTTACAAAATTTGTAGTATATAGTTTTCATTCTTAAACTAAGGCTAACTTCTTGCAAGTAATGTAGGAATCAAGAATCATAATTGGTCAAGGAAAAAGAAGAAGGAAACAAGATGGGCTTTTTGGAAGTTTGAAGAAGCTTGCATGGCCTTACTACCCCCTACCCCCCCACCCCCAAGAAGGTCTATGTATCATGCCCTCTTTCCTATATCCAACACGTGTTACTTGTTCCACACATTCCTCACTCTATATATACTCTCACTCCTCACCCTTCTCTCTCATCACATTCTCACCTTTCACACTCCTTCACTTGACTCTCTCTCTCTCTCTCTCTACCAACCTTCTTCTTCTTCAAGATTCATACACAAGAAGGCTCCAAAATAGGGCACCCATGGCCACTTCTTGGGTCACCCCCAAATTAGCAGCCACTTCTGTACCTGAGCTGTGCTCCTGCACAAGCACCAACCAATCATCTTTGCCTGTCAGGAACGCCTCCATCACCAAGCGGTCATCCCATCATCACACCGTTCCTCCGCTCACCCACACGACCGTCACCGTTAAAAAACCCGCCGACTCTCCGGCGCACTGGAATCTCCTTCAGAAATTCGCCTCAACGGCGTTGGACGCCGTCGAGGCCGCATTAACGGCGCAGGAGCTGCGTGGGCCCCTCCCGAAGACGGCGGACCCCGCCGTCCAGATCGCCGGAAATTTCTCCCCCGTGCCGGAGCACCCCGTCAGCCACCGCCTCCCCGTCGTCGGAAAGATCCCGGAAACCATCCAGGGAGTCTACGTCCGTAACGGCGCCAATCCCCTCTTTGAGCCGCGCGCCGGACACCACTTCTTCGACGGCGACGGAATGATTCACGCCGTTAAGTTCGCCGGCGGCGCCGTCAGCTACTCCTGCCGGTTCACGGAAACCGAGCGGCTTGTCCAGGAGCGGGCCTTGGGCCGCCCGATATTCCCCAAAGCCATCGGCGAGTTGCACGGCCATTCTGGAATTGCGCGGCTGATGCTATTCTACGCCCGCGGCCTCTTCAACCTCCTCGACCACCGCCACGGCGCCGGCGTCGCGAACGCCGGCCTGGTCTACTTTAACGACAGGCTGTTAGCCATGTCGGAAGACGATTTGCCGTACCATGTCCGGATTACCCCAAATGGCGATGTCGAAACGGTCGGACGGTACGATTTCGGCGGGCAATTGAAATCCACCATGATCGCCCACCCTAAGGTCGATCCAGATTCCGGCGAGCTATTCGCCCTGAGCTACGACGTGATTCAAAAACCCTACCTGAAATTCTTCAGAATCTCGCCGGCCGGAGAGAAGTCCGAGGATGTCGAAATCCCTGTCGCCGAGCCTACAATGATGCACGATTTCGCCATCACCGAGAAATTCGCGATCATCCCGGACCAGCAGGTGGTTTTCAAGATGTCGGAAATGATCCGCGGCGGCTCTCCGGTGGTGTACGACAAGAACAAGATGCCGAGGTTCGGAGTTCTCGACAAGTACGCTAAAAACGCTTCCGACATTAAATGGATAGACGTCCCCGATTGCTTCTGCTTCCATCTCTGGAACGCCTGGGAAGATCCCGACAACACCGACGAGGTCGTCGTGATCGGGTCGTGTATGACGCCGCCGGACTCCATTTTCAACGAGTGCGACGAGGGGCTGAAGAGCGTGCTGTCCGAAATCCGGCTCAATTTGAAAACCGGCGAGTCAACGAGGAGGTCAATTCTTTCGGAAAAGGACCGGGTCAATCTGGAAGCCGGGATGGTGAACCGGAACCGGCTCGGCCGTCAAACCCGGTTCGCTTACCTCGCCATTGCCGAGCCGTGGCCGAAAGTCTCCGGCTTCGCCAAGGTCGACCTCGTCACCGGCGAAGTCAAGAAATTCATATACGGCGGCGAAAATTACGGCGGGGAGCCGCTGTTCCTTCCACGCGGCGCCAATGCGGTGGCGGAGGAGGACGACGGCCACATCCTCACCTTCGTGCACGACGAGGCTGTCGGAAAATCGGAGCTGCAGATCGTCGACGCCGTCACCATGGAATTGGAGGCGCGCGTGAAGCTACCTTCCAGGGTGCCGTACGGTTTCCACGGCACATTCATAAGCAGTAATGACCTGAACAAACAGGCGTAGTGAGATGTCTTGATCCAACGGTGGAGAATTGCCAGAGGGATGGTCGGCTATGCGTCCCCGGAATATCTCCACCGTCCGTGTAAAGATTTTGTTTGTTTTGTATTTTTAGGGATACCAGCGCGTAGCTTTTTGCTGTAGTTAGCTAAAAAAGACAAATAGAAGCTCAGCTGGTTTCTCAATTATTATTATTATTACAATTATTAAGAGTCTTGTACTGTTTGTAATGTGCTGAGAGCATTTTATGTACAGTAGAGATTATGCGGTTTTATACAGTGAGAATTATATGCTGTATGGTTTTTGTGTAAACGCGTCTCTGTTTTGCCCTGTTTCCATTCTCTACAGTTTAATGAGCTGTGTCTTAACAATATTTAATTGTTTGTTAGAAAACTTTCTATATTAGTATGTATGGTGGCTTGCTTTCCTTTTAAAGTAATTAAATGTTGCAGATAATAAATCCAGTGTGTTTGTACTAATATTCGAACATTTAATTAAAATGAAGCAACTGTTTGTTAAGCAATATATTTAGTATAGTATAGTCAAAGTACCTTATTCAAATAATACATAACAAATAAATGGATAACGTAGAATTTATGTTAATATAATAAATGCAATATAATAATTTATAACAAATTATAATAGTTCATATAACATATATCACTATTGATCTCAACATATATTATGATTTATTTATATATATATATATTTCAACCAAATAATCATACGTTGTGCATATGTTACAATATGTTGAATAGTCCCAAGCCAACAACATACCCAATCCTATAAAGTAAATATTTTTTTAAAAAAAAATTCTTATTTATTTTAAAATTGTAATTATTGTGATGAATTTAAAATTTTAGTACAATGCTAATAGCACAATATTAAATATATATATATATATAACACATAATATAATAAAAGACAGTACCATTTATGTTAATATAAATGCAACAAATGATATGTCAGTACATCATTTATTGTCCGTTTTATTGAGCATGTACGGATTTATTTTTCAAAATATTTCATATTAGTAGATTTAGATGTTAGACGTATAAAATATGAACTTGTGTTTGCATTCCAACATACCACATATACAATTATCAACACATCACATATTCTTATTGATTTTATTACATAGCATATGCTCATATAACACATGTTATACTCCTTCCATCCTATAACAAAGTATCTATTTTTCCATTTTAGTCTGTCCCATAACAAAATATTCATTTTTTTTAAGTAACTTTACTATCTACCTAACATTACAAATATCCTTACAACTTACAATATATTACACAAATGTCATTACATTTATATCACACATACTAATAAGGTTATTTTAGTCATTTCTACTTTATTCCTACTACATCTCAATATAATACTAATATTTTTAAAATTACGTGAAAAAACAAATGGATATCTAATTATGGGACAGGGAGACCATATAAAATTATCAAACACATTATTTCAACTAACACAACATACACTATGTTAATTGAAAAAAACATATATATTGGTTACATATTTAACACTCTTGATTTTTTAATCTCTCAATTTTTTAAAAAAATTCTGACAAATGTTCCTAAATTTACATGTGATAAAATGAATAATTGATTATGATACGTGGATGTTATTTTTAGTATTGTATATTTTCCATACAAATTTTTTATTAAAAAAATATTATACTAAAGACACGTGTTTTGCTTAAAAATATTTTATTTTATATTTAAAATATGTTTTACTAAAAAATAAATAAAATGAAATCCAAAACACACGAAAACATGCAAGATACAAACAAATACGCCCATAGAAACACAAAGGTGGTTTTTAAGAATGAAGAGAGAATTGGACCAAAAAAGAAATGGTCCCAATTGCCTGGGCTCTGTTTTTATTTTATTTTTTTCACAATTTTAATTATAAAAATTTTAATTTTTTTAATTTAAAATATATTATTCCCCTATAAAATATCATTTTTAAATAATTATTTCACTTTAAAAAAAAAATAAATCAAAGTTCACCCTAACACTAACAATTCTAGTGATGAAGGGTTATAGTGTGTTAACTAGCATTTTTGTACTATATTAGTTATCTAAATTTATATTTACTTTTATATTTTTATTGTCATAAAAAAATGACTTTATTTTTTAAATAAAAAAGTATATTGTATTATAAATGGTAAAAAATAATAATTATTAGTTACTTTATTGAAATATATGTCTAAATATTTGAGTACAGATTTAAATGAAGGATGAAGTATTTCTTTTTCTTATTTTTTTTTCATATTTGAAGTTAATATATTGTATAGTTGTTAATATAATATATAAATATATAAAAATATTAGGCAAAATTATTTATAATTTACTTGTAGTAGAAAGTCTAGCATCATTTTTTTTTTGTGATTTAAAAATTAAAATGAAATTCTTTTGTGTTTTAAAAAATATTACACATAATTCCCTAAAAATTGTGCAAGATTTCTTCGTATTTTAAAAAATATTGTACATAAATTTCTAAAAAATGATATTCTATGCAATATTATGTAAAATACAACAGAATTTCACGAAATTTTTAAATTATGAGTAAGAATTGTACAAAAATTTAAACCACAAATGAGTTATGAGTAATTTTGTCATAACATTACTCCATATGTCTCACTTAGTGTATTCACATCTTCATTTCCGTCTATCTTACTTGTTTTGTCATTTTTTAAAAAAGAATTGAACACTCTAATCTCATTTAAAAATTTTTAATTTATAAAAATAAAAATAAATAAAAGTAATTTGTACTTCATTAGTAATGGTTGGGACCTGTTTGCGAATATATAAATTAATTGTTGTGTTTTCCTAACAGTTCGAACTTTTATGTGAGACGGTCATTTTGAATCCAACGAATTTGAGTTCCACTGTCCCCATTTTAAATAGTAGAGTTTTGTCTTTTATTTGAAATAGATTTTGAGAATAATGAAATTTCAATTGAAATAATATTTAATGTGATATTTTGAATAATTTTTTTGGTAATATATATATATATATTTTATACCATCCAATTATGTCATTTTTTAGCATGGTTATTAAGAAAATATATATTTAAAAATATTGTGAATTTAATTGATACAATATTTGTAATAAAATGTGGTAATTACAGTCTTAAGTCCCGAGTTCGAATCCTACTGTCCTTATCCGATATATATATATATATATCTATGTGCAAGTCTCGCATGCATCCCTTTGCACCCGAGAGAGTGTGTCGGTTGATTCTCGTATGTAGATAAATTAATTCTCTCTCTCTCTGTCCCATATAATAAGAGTCTATTTTAAAGTTTATGTAGATAAATAGACTTATTTTAAAGTAGAAGTGGAAATAGGCCAGATCACACCAAGTTTTGACTAAACATGATAGCCCTATTTTGAAAAACTAATGACTGAGTCTGGCCTATTAGCTTGTAATAAAAAAAATTATACAGCCTGAGTCTGGCCTATTTTAAAGCTTACGAGCCTATTTAAAAGTCTATATAATAATTAATTTTTTATTTTTTAAAATTTAATATTAATACAAAAAAATTATAAATGCAATTATTATTTTATGTATATATAATTATAGTAACAACTAATCAATTTTATATTTGGTTATTATCACTAAATTAATTTTTTAAAAAATATAAATATATAATAATTTTATATATTAAATTAAAATTATATATATAAATAGATAAGTCTGATAGGCCTAAAAGGCTTTTTATAAAGCCTAAGCTTACTCTAATTAATTAAATAGATTTTAAAATAAGCTTATATCGAATTGTTTGAATAAATAGGCCAGGCCGAGCCAGGCCTTATGCAGCCCATGCCATCTAGCCTATTTTAACCTCTAATTGTAGATACAAAAATTTAGGCAAAGTATAATTAGTAAGTAATTAAAAAATATATCAGTAAAAATAACTATTGTATAGTAAAAATAATTATAAATTAATATTAAGATAACTAAATACTTTAATTAAGATTAAAAAATTATAAAATACAAAATTTAAAATGTGATTAAAGTGTATAATCATATTTTCAAAATAAAAAATAAAAAATTATATAGGACGAACGAAAATAGAAAATAGAAATAAATTATGTGAGATGGAGAAAGTAATACGTAAAACTATGCTTAAATTTTTTGGTAAGACGGTCATTCCGATCATTTAACAACCGTAAAACTATGTTTACTTTTTCATTATTATTATACAAATATCACAACGATTAACATTTAAATACAAATGCACTAGGAAAGATTAAAAAATTATTTTATTTACACTTTTTACTAACTATTAATATAATATCAATATTTTAAAATTTTATGTTCAGCAAAAATCAGTCTATTTTTATCGAAGAAATAAAATAATATATTTACAATTTATATAAAATTATGAGTATTTTAATATTAATATATAAAATATATATATACTCAGTCAATAAACAAAAATAATAAAAATATACATATGTTTTTATTTTTATATTTTGTGTGTATGCCGACAAGACAAGGGGTCGATTTCGGCGTAGAAGTTCTTTCTTGATAATTTGGGGCACCAATGATTGTCCCAATTTGTACCTTCGGATATGTTTCTTTTTATAAATTTTTTAAAATTTTATTATTTGAACTCTGTATTTTTCGACCAAAATGTTTTAATAAATATTATTTTAATATCAAATTCAAACCAAAATTTTTTAAAATCAAGCAAAAAAAACACACCCTTCTTTTTTGTTTTTTTAATAATATAATAATTTATAATAGTAATACTCTCTCAATCCCATTGAAAGGTTGCTATTTTCCATTTTCGTCCGTCCCAAAACAAGGTTATCATTTTCTAATTTAGTAATTGTACTACCTATCTAAGATAATAAATATTATTCCAACTTACATTATATTACACAAATATTATTATTTTTATATTAAATAATACTAATAGGGGTATTTTCGTAATTTTTACTACAATCTACAATAATACTAATATTTAAAAATTTATGTGTAAAAAGCAAGAGCCACCTTATTTCAAAACGGAGGGAGTATTATATTTGGGGTCTGTTATAACTTTTCATATTCATTATATATATATATATTTATATTTATATACAAATGTGTCAAATCATCATGTTAGTGGTGGCAGCCGATGATCCGTCCGTTTTCAAGTGGTCTAGATTTTGTTCACCAATACCTATTTCATTACATCATCATTATTAATATTCACATATATATATATATATACATCATATTATGTGTTGATCCGACCAAATCAGTATGCTAATTTAATCCGATTAATGTCATATGATGATCCATATGTTGAATTTTTAATATATACTGATACATATATAAATATATATTGATCACCTATATAATATATATTAATTCGGTCAAACTCATGTTTATTTTTATTTTTGAGTTGTCATTAATAAAATATATTTTAATATTCTTTTTAAATAAAATATTATTACACTTTTGTGTTTTTAATATAAAAAGAATAATGTACCAATAATTACTTATTTTTATTAAAATTGTGTTCGATCAAATAAGTATACAATTGAAGATGGAAAAAATATAATATATGCATATCCATTTGTGTATTGGTTTGTTTTTATTTAATCAAAAATAGCATCAATGCCGCTTCGACTGCACCCGGCTGTCTTAAAGGATGTCGATTTTTTCAACCTGGAGATAAAGGCCGTTGCATGATGAAAATTTTCGAAGGGGAAGGGAAAAACATCGAGATAAAGCCGTTTAAATTTGAGAAATTGTTTATGCTCTAATAAATTAGACATATTATATGTTAAACTCTAACTTGTAATCATAGGTGCAATATTTAATTCACTTTATAATTATCATAAATTACTAAATAAAATTGAATAAGTTAGAAAATAAGATATATATATATATATATATTCTTGATTTAAACTATAATACTCCTTTCGTCCCCTTACTAAGTATTTTTATTTTTATTTTTGATTGTTTAATTACAAAGTAATTATTTCATTAAAAATACTTCGTTTTTTTCACAAATATTTTCATTTTATCATCACATTATTACTTTTACATAAAAAAAAACAATGATAAGATTCATTTTACACTTGTTTTTAATTACTCACTACAATTAAAATAGTATTATTGTTTAAACTTCGCGCAAAAAATAAATATACTCCCTCCGTCCCATTAGAAGGGTGACATTTTTTTTGCACTTAGATTTTTAAATATTAGTATTATATTAAATTGTAGTAAAAAAAGACAAAAATACCCCTATTACTATAGTGTAATATAAAAGTAATGACATTTGTGTAATATTTTGTAAGTTGAAAGAATATTTATTATGTTAAATAAGTAGTACAATTACTAAATTAGGAAATAGTAACCTTATTTTGAGACAAACGAAAATAAAAAATAATAACATTTCAATGGGACGAATGAAATATATTTATAAATTAGAGTATTAATTTTTATTATAAAAAAATAAAATACAAGTGGGAACATTATGAATTACTCCCCACATCTCAATCCGTAGGAGTCATTTGCGAAAATTTGTAAAATAATTTTGAAATTTATGTATAAAATTATATGTAATAGAAATTTATATAAAATAAAATAAAAAATAAAAAACATATTAGTATTAATGTACAATTATTTTTACACTAATAAAAATTAATATTTTTTAAATAATACGAATGAAAATGATAAAAAAAAATTATATATATTTTCAATCGGAATCAAATGAATATTATAGGGTAAATTATATAACACATTTGTGTGTTTGAGTAAAAATCACAAAATATTATACTTTTATTTATTGCGTGAAATTCTATTATAAAATTTGCACGAAACATCCTTCTTGTCTAAACTTGATGTTTGGTTCTAAATAAAGACCTAAAATATACAAATTTTATATAAATAAAAAATGTAAAATATTTTAAATAATTTTTTTTAATAAAATAAATAAATAAATAATTGATTAAACCTTTATTTTATAATTTTTTAAGTTAAATTGTTATCTGATTTTTATAAAAAAAAAATATAAAGAAAAATGATTGATCAATTAATTATTTATTTATTTAATTCAAAAAAAATTATTTAAAATATTGTATATTTTTTTATTTGTATAAAACCTGTATAACTTAGGTCTTTTATTTAGAATCAAAAATCAGTTTTGAACAAATATTTTGTGCAAGCTTTACATTAACACAATAGGGTTTCTCGTAATAAATAAAATACAAAATATTTTATACTCCCTCTGTCCCATGTTGAATGTCTGGGTCACTGTAGACACGAAAATTTAGGATAAGTATAACTAAGTAGATAATTAAGAATGTATTAATAAAAATAATTATTTTATAATATAAATAATTATAAATTAAGATTAAATAACTAATTAGTTTAATTTAAACTAAAAAAATTAAATTAGAATTTTTAAAATGATATTAAAATATATAATCATTTTTCAAAAAAAAAAAATGATATAAGATATGAGACGCACAGAAACGTGGACATGGTTGGTTGGACGAAGATAGTACATTTTTACTAAACAACGATGGGTGTTATATAATTTACCCGGTCCTTTGACATAAACAATCAGCCGCAATAATACAACAACTGGACACGTGGCTGGTGTTGATTGGTGGGATTAGTGTGAAAGGATGAGATTTGAAGAGTGTCTCAATTATTATGAATCAATAATTGTAATAAATATAGTAATATATAACTATATACTCATATAAATATGAATTTGTGGCTTACCTAAAAAGTGACAGCAAAGTCGTATTTTAAGGTGTGTTTGCTTATGCAGCAGCTGAGCATAACAATTTTTTTTTTTTTTACCGATTGTTATAATATATAAATTCAATCTAATTTATAAAAAATTAATAATAATAATAATGTAAGTGTACTAACATTATATATTTATATTTTTAAAAAATATACTAATCATTTTAATTAATTGAATACTGGTGATATATTAATTTGTTAAATAATATGCTATTATGTTCCTTTTTTACTCAGTACTTTCAACCTCTTGCGGTAAGAGAAAGTTCAATTGTTTGGACTACCACCCTCCTCAATTTGCCCTTATGCTTATGGGTTGGATAATGTGATTGGAGAGTGAATTTTACTTTAATTGTTTTTTTTAATTATTATTATAACTTGAGTTATAATATAATATATGTAATATTTAATTAAAAATATATTTTAAATTTATACTTAATAAAATTGATAAAATATAAATATTAAAATAAATGAAATCAAAATGGTAGGTATAGTATATATTTTTCAAGTAGTAGTGGATCTTATATTCTAAATACAATCCTCCGGGTATATTTTAAGTTACAAAAACGCATTCGAAAAAAACATATAACTCTAATACCATATTACATTTTAAAGAGAATTTTTGAGATATATATAAATAATAAAACTAGAATCTATTCATAGACCTTATACAAAAATAAATTTAAATAATAATATAATCTATTAGATATGCCCAAATCATATCCTAATCTAATTGATATATTTAAATAATAACTATAAAATCTAAATAATATCAATCAAAATATTTACCTAAAATGTATTTAAAAAAAAAAAAACTAATATCTTTTTATTTTCAGAAAATCCAAAGTTAATTAAAATAATAGAAATAGTAATATGAAATCTAACTCCCACAACAATTTCATTTGCTAATGTTGGCACATTTAAACATAACAAATAATCCATTATCTCAATTGAAATGAATAAATCTTCGGTTTATACTTAATATTTTATTCCTTCATAATGCCCCACAAATATTACCTAAAAAATATAAATAACAATAACAATTAAACAATAATTTTGTGTTCTTTTGTGAAAATTACCACAGATTTTTACTATTCATATTTGTTTTTTCCTCCAAAAAAATCAAATCAAACAATTACCTTTTTTCTTTTTTATATTCAAAAACATTGCATCAACAATTATTTATATCACATCAAACAATTATTCAAATTCACTTTTTACTATTCATAAATCTAAACCCAAAAATCCAAACTCACAAACAAACACACCCTTAAAGTTTATAAAAGGGTGTGTGTTTACTTGTGAGATTTTGGCTTTTGGCTTTGAGTTTTAATTTTGAATTAAAATAATTGTTTGATGTGATATAAATATGTATTTACATCGGTACCAAAACAGCTAAATTTGCAATAATTTAACTCAATATTCAGCTAATAATCTAATACAACAAAAAACAAATGCACCCAAAAACCATCAATCCGCTCAAAGTTTACCTCAGATAAACATAGCATGGCGCTGACAGGGGTTATTCCCAGCTGATCTCAACCCGGACGATGAGAACATCACAGTAAGGTCATTTAGGCAATCTGGGATCAAGAGTTTAGACTTGAGAAACCACCAGTAGTTCGACCAATAAATAATGTGCATTAAAAATAATAATAATAATAACAATACACCCAGGGGAATTGTGACTAAATACCAAAATTCAGGAAGAAATTGGTGAGTCTTCTTCCATTGGCACTTAATGGAACATCAAACCTGCCTTCCTCGATAGTTTTGGATACTACAGAAACAGGAGTTGGTATGTTCAAGTTAAGGAATTTTAGGAATGATTGGAATGACTAAAATTATCCCATCTCGAGAGTTATTAAAGCAAAAAATAAGATGATTAATTTCTACGAGCAGATGAACAGGAATGCATATATACTCAGCAGCAAAGATATAAAACAATATGTAGTAATCTTAAGAGAACATTCCATAAATCAATACCTCGTTGTACCATAGTATTCCATCTCTGCAAGCTTCAACATGCCACACTGCCAGGTGCATTATGACATTTATAAAATATATCACAAGTAAGATCACACAAAATTGACACTAAGGGTGTGTTCTTATATCACATTTTACAAAATTTCTACTATTTATCAAATTTTTCCCTCCAAAAAATTTCAAATCAAACACTTATTTTTTTTTATATATATTATACTAAAAGTCTATTTTATATTCAAAACATCACAGCAATAACTATTTATATCACATCATACAACTATTCAAATCTCAAACCAAAATCCAACCCCCCAAAATAAACACGCCCTAAGAAAAATAGTAAATTGGTGCATCATTTCACAAGTTGAAGTATTAAAATCAAGATAATTAACTTGACATTCACAATCAGAATTTAGAATTTAGTTAAACAGGCTGTATGTATAGTGACATTCACAGACAATGGGCAATCAGGTAATAATACCCTTTACTCCTAATCCATTAAGTCAAATCCGTAGTAATCCATCTCTTTGATAAACCAGGTTCTGTAACACACAATTAAACAAAGATAGGACCAAGTTCAGATGCTACCATACCTTGATTATAGAGAGGGAATTGAAATCTTCTCAGTGATGCTCCCAACAATGATGGCTTCACTTAAAGTACATGTCCTTGACTGAAACAGAATACAGAAATCATCATTAGAAGTCCAGCAACAACCAAATCAATAGAACCATACTAGACAGCTTAAAGTGTTAAATTAAAAAAATCAGCATGTAAGTTCATAAATCATTTCATACGGTGTTTGTTTTCTAAAGTTTCCTTATCAATGCAGTTATGATATTAAACCCCTTTACATAATAAATGAGTCAAGGGCATGTTTTCGGTACAACAGAGAGCATATAGTCACTTAATTAAAATTATTTTTATACTGTTCTAAACTATAACTTTAGCAAGCATGATAAACAAGTGATTAAGTTGGGTCAATGAATAAATCGATTCTATTTTCAAAGTAAAACATCCCACAGAGCATGTTTATAAAAGTAAGCATATGCTGTTGAACGTTGATGATGATTAAATTAAAAAAAAAAAAAAGAATAAAAATAACATTTGCAAGAGAATATTCATATTTCATCCTGAAAATTAAACATGACACACTACAAATAACATCAAAGAGAGCACCCCCACCTCGTTATCTAAAAAAAAAAAAGAAGAAAAAGAGCGCACCCCCACTTTATAAAAAAAAGAACCAGATAGGAAATTTCATTTTGACAATTAGGAGTTGGACCTGAAGATACTTGAGCATCAGTTTGTTTAATCTTCTCAAGAATAATGTGGGCCAATGTGCGCTGAGGTCGATCCTCTTTCGATAGAAAGGCTTCCAGCAACTTCTTATCCTCCTCATTAATATCATCCTAATGTATGGGGGAAATGAATATATAAAAATAGCAAAAAATTAAACAGCTAATGATTGGGAAACAAGAGTTTAGTAAGCTAGAAAATTTCAAACAGAAACTAACATAGAGCAACAATTTAAGCGACAAATAAATTAATGTCAGAAAGCAAATGACCTGAAATTCCCATTGCCCAAATTTGATCTAGATCCCAGAGAACCCTTCAAAATCATCATCATCCTCCTCCTCGTCGCCGTTGGCTTCAAGTCCGTGCATTTGAGCAATCAATACCTATTTATATCACATCATATAACTATTCAAATTAAAAAATTTTACTATTTAAATCTCAAACCCCCAAACAAAACACAGTGGCATGATTACTTTGAAAAACAAAATTCATCTGGCTACATACAGTATAACTTAGTTTGGAAATGATTATTAAGTGCATGGATGTAGCATTCTAAACATGTACATTCAATAAGATGGGATTGACAAGTGACTTTCCGGCGTGAAATGAATACGATGAGCATGAAGCTGCCACTTGATGTATGGCCTGTGTTGGAATAAGGCAGCGACATCTTCGTGGAATTGTAATAATGAAACTACAAAATAGGTTCCTTCTTTTGTACAAATACAATATTATTTGATAGGTCTTAATGGTAAATTAGAAGCAGAGCAGCCACCATTTCTACAAGATTATATAACAATATCATATTAATACTACATACATTTAATTGCAAGTATAGAAGAAACAGCAAAATTAAGTAAGGAGGGGGGCAAACCTTCGAGCATGTTGGGGAGACGACTAGGAATCCACTGGCGGTGGAGGAGGAGGAGCGCCGCCTTGGCTTTCTGCCTTTCATCTCTCGCCTGGGAGAATATTACAGTAAATCCGGCTACACCTCTACGAGAATATTCCCCCGATTTCTCCCAAATTTGAGGATCAGACTGAGCAGCACATGAGGAACTTTAGGAGAGATTCATCCCAACAGCATATGTCTGATTTTGATCTGACAGAATGAAGAATGCTTACATGTATAAGACAGTACGGGATGAAAAAATCACTTATTAATTGTAAAATAAGAAAACCAAACAAACAAAATAATGAATCGAATCAGATCCTTACCTGTCCATCAGTTCATCGACAAGCTACAATTTTGAACCCTCCTCTATTAATGGAAGAGTTTCATGTACTAGCCAGTACAGCGTCCATATGTCCCACGGCTCCAAGATACCCGACCTTGCTAACAAAAATCCGAACTAGAAAGTTCCACAAGCATATATTTGGGAGGATTCCTTCAGTCACCATTCTGTCGACATAAGTAGTAGCTACTTCTAAATCAACATGCTCACTTAAGCCACTAATCAAACTAGTGTACGAAACTATATCCGGATACAAGCCAAAGCATCTAAATGACTGCAAGAGACGAGTGGCAGACTCAACCTTGCCGCGCTTAGCATAAGCATAAAGTGACATATTTAATGTAAAGGCATCAGGCTCCACTCCCTGGATCACCATTCTCCCAAAAAGCTTCTCTGCAACGACAAACTTAGAATACAAACACAACCCGTGTATAATTGTGTTGTATGTTACTAAGTTAAACTTAATTCCCCTGTCCTCCATGTCACTAACAAGCTCAAATGCACGACTACTTTTATTCGCCTTAAATAGACCATCCAACATTTCATTATATGTGATAACATTAGGTACGCACCCATACTTTTCCATTTCATCGAACAACTCCACAGCCCAATCCACCCTACCTTTATCACATAAGCCTTTGATAAATACATTGAATGTGATTGTGCTGGGGAAACACTTATTCGATGCCATAGTTTCTACAATATTATACGCTTGATTAAACATGGAATTCCTACAGAGCACATCTATCATGCAAGTATATGCTACAACATTCGGACAGCAACCAATAGAAATCATCTTGTTCCATACCTCAGATGCACCAACCAAATCCCCCGACTTCGCAAACCCATCAATGAGGATACTAAAGCTTCGTACATTTGGAATGCACCCGTTTTTCTCCATTTTGTCAAGAACAAAAACGGCCTCCTTCATATTCCCCGACAAGCAAAGGCCATGCATTAGCGTGTTATATGTCACTTCATTTGGTAATATTCCATCATTTTGCATTCGACACAATACATCAAAAGCTTCACCAAATCTACCCTTTGAGGATAACCCCTTTATCAACGAAGTAAACGTATGAGTATTCGGATTGCATCCATGTGCAAACATTTTGCCCAAGATCGCTAGAGAGAGGTAAATGTTACCGGTATCAGATAAACCATTCAAAATCGAACTGTATGTAATCACATTAGGAGAGATCCTCCTCTCTGCCATCTCGCCCAACAACTCCAATGCTTCTCTCATCCGTCCTGCTCGGCAATACCCATTAATCAATGCATTGTACACAGGAACAGTCGGGATAAAATATGAAACCAAGTCCCTAGCCTCATTGATCTTCCCATATTTACACAAAAACGACACGATTGTAGTATAGCTAGCATTATCCGGTTCGCATCCCTTGTTCGACATCTCCTCAAGCAATCTATGAGCTCCACCCAAACTATTATTCTTGCAAAGGGCCTTCAACAAAATGTTATATGTGTACACATTTGGCTCCAATCCATCTTTCTTCATATTACCATAAGTTGGAGTGATCGAATGAAAGCTATCCTCACTAAGCAATGCATCCAACAGATGGTTGTATATCCTAACTGTCGGCGAGCAACCGAATTCGCCGATCCTATAGAACATTTTCAATGCTTGTTTGGCTGCCCCAGCCACACTATATGACTTGATCACGCTTACAAACACATCCTCCGAACATCGAATCCCTTCCAATTTCATATGCTGCAAGAGGTACTGCACGCCATCTATTTCACCTATTCGCCCTAGTTTTTCGATCATCAAACCGTATGTCGAAGGGGTGTGCTTAAATGACGCCGAATTAGCTACAGATTTGAAGAAATCTAACGCAACTAGACTATCCTTCTCGTTTCTCAATCTATCTATAACTTGTGACTCTTCAACAGAAGGTGTACCTGGCTCATTCTGTTCATGGTGCGGTCCCTGAAAATCGAAGATAGGGTTTGTGCTGAGTACAAACGGAACCGAAGGCTTTTGCACTTTTAACAGCAGAGAACGCCCCTCCTTCAAATACATTATTCCCTAAAAATCAAATCAAAACAATATTACACATCAAAACTCAAAAATCAAAGAAAACTCCGACGGTCGGCCGCGGCGGCGGGGGTGAAAAACCACGGAGAGGAGGAGAAAGACGGTGGTTTTTTTTTTCTTATTATCTTTCATATATATATATATATATATTTATAATTTTAAGGTTTTATTAATATAAATATATGTATACATTATAATATTATATTTTTTATTGTTTATTTTATTTATTTTAATATTTTTTAATATTAATATTTTAATTTATAATTAATATTTTTTTTAATTAAAAAATTATATAACATAATATATAAAATAGAAAATATTCTTTGATTTACAAAAATCAATGATATAATTGAAGATAAATTATTAAAAGATCCTGAAAGTGCAAAAATAGAAAAAAAAATAAAAAAAATGATAAATTCTGTAAAAAAAAAAAAAAAAAATTATAGGTGAAAGATGGTCAAAATGTATAAATTTCATTAAAGAGCAATTTGATAAATCTTATAATTATTCTTTCATAAAAATATATTAATATTAATACAAAAGTGAACAAGTATTAATGATTTAAAAATAATAATAATAATAATATAATCTTATCTTTATATATTTTATTTTTTATTATATTATATTTTATAAAATTAGATAAAAGTATGATTATAGAATAAATATTCAACACAAAAAGTCACTGTTGTAGAGTTTTCATCATCAATAAAAGTCACTATTTATATAATAATTTTGTACCTAATATATTAAGTGAAAATAAATACTCCATCTCCATGCAGTAGAAATAAAGTAAAAATGACTAAAATAATTGACATTTATATAATATATTGTAAATTGTAAAAATATTTGTAATATTAGATGCAGTTACTAAAAAAATGGGACGAACTAAAATGAAAAAATAGATAATTTTTTTATGAGACGGAAGATGTACAACGAAATTTTGGTCTTATAAAACAGACTCACTCCGTCCCAAACACCGTGCAACATTTGTGTTTGGCACGAGAATTTAGGTGGATAGTATTAAGTATAGCAATTTGAGATAATTTGGATACTAAGTGATGTGATTGGAGAGAGAAATAATTATTTATTTTTTTATTTGAGTGATGTGACGGGATAAAGTGAAATGTATATTAATATATATATAAAAATATTATTAATTATTTCTAAATTTGAAAATTCTGCAGTGAATTTGAAAAAAAAAATGTTGCAGGATCTTGAGACGGAGGGAGTAATTTAGTGGACTTAGTTAAAAATTTGAAATCACAACTCTCAATTATACTATGAAACAATTATTTAAAATTGTTGAATAATATATATATATATATTTCTAGAGTTTGAGATAATGATTCAAATTTAATGGAATAATATTTTAATGTGATATTTATGAAAGAATATAGTATAATATATATGACTAAATAGTATAATTTTTATATAAATAATAATGATTATTTTTTTTTTACCCCACACACGCACACCCCACTTGATCTAGAAAGGGTTGACCACAAACTAAGCTTTGCTTGGTGAACTTTATGTTTTCAATAGTTTTGATTCGATTTTTTAATTAAAAATTAATTAAAATAGTATTTAAGGAAGAAATTAATGTATTTTTATAAAAATATATATATATATAGTATTTAAGGAAGAAATTAATGTATTTTTATATATAAAAAAAGTAAATAATATATTAATTTTGATCTTAAATCAAAATCAAATATACTCTTAATATGCATATAGTTCAATTTGTCAGATTTGATACTGCAGTATTTTGATATATTTGATTTTGCAGTATTTTGATTATTTTTTATTGTAAATGATATGGTTGGTAATATAAAAAAATATAATTTATTTAGAATGTTAATTTTATATATATATATATATATATATTGAACATCGTATGAAAGATTTTGAGCAAAACAAACCCGTCATTTGTAATATATTCTAAATTGAAAGTAAGATATTTCTTTTTTCAATCTAGAAATTACTCAGAAAGAAGGGAAAATGTTTCTGGGTTGGAAATTGAAATTTTAATTTAACTCATATTTTAATTTCATATTTTATAAGATAATAGTATTATTTTAAATAGTAATACCCAATTTAATAAATATGCTTAAATATTAAGTGAGTTGGTACTATAAAGTCAATTCGTGTTTGACAAAACAGACTAGGAGGTAAAATTTGAATATGAACAGAATATAGCAAAAATAATAATAATAATAATAAATTTAAATAATAATTAAGAATTTATTATTAAAAATGTATTAGTGAAAATAATTATCCTATAATATAAATAATTATAAATTAAAATTAAAATAACTAATTAATTTAATTAAAATTAAAAAAAAAATAAATTTTAAAAATTTAAAAAAAGATTAAAGTGTAATCATTTTTCAAAAACGGAAAGTAACATGGTATATGGAACGGACAAAAACGACAACATGGACATAGTATCTGGGACGGAAGAAGTAATATAATCTAGTAGATATGCCCAACTAATAACCTAATCTAATAAATATAGTTAAATAATAACTAAAAAATCTCAATAATATCAATCGAAATATTTACCTAAAACATATTTCAAAGAGAACTAATACGGTTTTATTTTTTTCAGAAATCCAAAGTTACATAATTAAAATAATAGAAATAGTAATAGAAATCAAACTCCCACAACATTTTCATTTGCTAATGTTGGCACATTTAAACATAACAAATAATCCATTATCTCAATTGAAATTAATATTTTTACTTAATATTTTATTCCTGCATAATGCCCCAAAAATATTGCCTAAAAAATACAAATATAAATAACAATAACAATTACACAATCAAAAGTTAACAGAAGCACAAAATACTATTCCCTATAATACTTGCACAAAAAAAATTGAAATAAACACTAAACAAGCACACTCTAATTGCTTCTTCAATTAAAATGTTTGTCACCAAACCCTTCCATAATTGTATTACACAAATTGTTTAATGACTTCAAAATTCCAGAAATAGAAGCAACAACATGATAATAAGTATATATTTACTTCTGAAAAAAGCACAAAAAGAATACTCATCCCAAGTAACAAAACAGCTAAATTTGCAATAATTTAACTCAATATTCAGCTAATAATCTAATACAACAAAAATGCACCCAAAAACCATCAATCGGCTCAAAGCTTACCTCAGATAAACATAGCATAGCGCTGACATGGAGGTCGATGAGAACATCACAATAAGGTCATTCGGGCAATCTGGGATCAAGAATTTAGATTTGAGAAACCACCAGTAGTTCGACAAATAAATAATGTGCATTACTAATACTAATTAATAATAAATCCAGGGGAAATGTGAATAAATACCAAAATTCAGGAAAGAAATTGGTCAGTCTTCTTCCATTGGCACTTCTGGGAGATCAAACCTGTCTTCCACAATAGTTTTGGATACTACATAAACTGGAGTTGGTATGTTCGAGTTAAGGAGCACAAAACAGACAACAAATCGAGCAGAAAGTGTAACTGTGTATCGGAATATTAAATCCCTATTTTGTGCCAAGGTTTATTTTTTATAAATTTCAAAATATTAAATCCTACTCGGTGGTAAAGATTAACCTCCAGCGGGCATTACAGTGGGCTAAGAAAGGATATAAATTGACATAAGATCGTCATCTTTCTCCCCACGGTTGCGGCTGTTATTCAACTCTCTCAATATTTCAGGTGTAACCTGCAGGTGAGATGATAACTTTTTCCGGTCAATCAAATGGTTAGTGATGAGACATGACAAGCAAATGGGAATTGACTCACTAATTTGTGCCTTTGCCTTTGAACCAGAGTGTTGAGGTTAACCTTGTCCTCCTTTGTCAACTCATGTTTGTACCTGTATAGATTTACAAAGTTATAAGTTTTTTATTAACAATTTCGAAACAAATGGATACTAAAGTTTTTCTTTAATTTATAATATATTTGATTGAGAAGGGAACTTAACAAGAATACAAACCTTTGAGCAAATGCAAGAAGAGATTGATGCCATATAACAGGCATTACTCTTTCGTCGTCATAAAATCTCATAAAATGAGCAACCAAAGCATCAAGTGCTCGATACGGCAAAGCATACTTCTTCTCAATTAATAATTTGATGAAATAGCTGCAAAGAACATACAAGCAGATATTCATTTTCTTTATATAGTAGTTACAGCTAAAATGTGAACCTTAAGAACATACTAACTACAAACAAACAAACAAGAGAGAATTGGTAATAAATCAAAATGGATCCGGAAATAACATGGTACATTTTAACCACGTCTAATTATTTAATGGCGCATTACATGACAGGAACACATGAAATCCCAACTCAGCCAAACATAACAACATCCAGAATAATTCTCACATATAACATACGAGAAACTGAATAATTATTCAACAGCTCGCTGTTATTCAAATTCCAGGCTATTTATATCTACAAAGCCTCTAGATTTATACTAACTACTCTTCATCCATTCATTATATAATATTTTGTTCATTAAAAAATATATTTAAAAAATACAAAATTAATAATACTAGGTACTATTCAGTATTCACATCTCATGAAAATTCAATAATAGCATTTTACCCCCATAAATAGCATCCAAACAACACCTGACTGTGATATATTGTTAATAGCAGCAAAGAAAAGTTCCATATCAAAATTATTAATGAAGCCCTGAGAAAGTGAAATCCAAATACAAATTTTAGGAATGAGTCAATTGGCTAATTCTCCCATCTCGAGAGCTGTTAAAGCAAGAATAAAATGATTAATTACTATCAACAGATGGACAGGAACGTCAACATACTGAGCAGCAAAGATATTACACAATACGTAGTAATCTTAAGAGAATATTCCATAAATCAATACCTCGTGGTACCATAGTATTCCATCTCCGCAAGCTTCAACAATGCGACACTGCCAGGTGAATTATGACATTATAAAATATATCACAAGTAAGATCACACAAAAATAACACTAAGAATATTAGTAAATTGGCGTATCATTTCACAAGTTGTAGTATTAAAATCAAGAGAATTAACTTGACATTCACAATCAGAATTTAGAATTTAGTTAAACAGGCTGTATGTGTAGTGACATTCACAGACATTGGACAATCAGAGTAATAGCCTTTACTCATAATCTATTAACTCAAATCCGTATCAATCCATCTCTATGATAACCAGGTTCTGTAACACACAATTAAACAAAGATAGGACCAAGTTCAGAAGCTACCATACCTTGATTGTAGAGAGGGAATTGAAATCTTCTCGATGATGCTCCCAATAATGACGGCTTCTCTTAAAGTACATGTCCTTGACTGAAACAGAATACAGAAATCATCATTAGAAGTCCAGCAACAACCAAATCAATAAAACGATACAAACAGGACTAGACAGCTTAAAGTGTTCAATTATAAAATCAGCATTTAAGTTCGTGAACCAATGACAAATACCCATCAAGTAGCACCAGTCACTGGAATTGTTGAATAATTGCCTCGACTAATATTTGAATGATTAGAGAAGTGAATCATCTTTATATTTAGTAAAATTTACATGACTCCAGCATGTTTCCTCATATAAAATCTTGTACATGAACACTTCTTCATGAATAGAAAACAGAGGACCTTCGTGCTTCACGCCTATTTAGAATCATCCAATTACTAGTTTAAATTAAAAGGTTATACTACACAAAATCTATCATATTATAATATAATAAATTTGAGTAGTTATTCGAAATAATAAAACTCAATATATAAATTAGCAGTACCTCACACAAGGGAAATAGGATTCCCTTATTAAAAGCGGCAGGTTTGTAAAGAGCCTTTTTCAAGGACTGATACAAGGCAAAGTGCAGCCTCTTATTCTTTCGGATATCATCTCTCACACGTGGCAGCAAGACAAGCTTATAGAATCGTTCAACCTTCTTGACGCTCATGTTAGATGCAAAAATCCTAGTTGCTTGGTACATTGCATTAGGTGACCAATTCTCGGGCTCAGTTAAGTATAAGACTTCCTCCCAGAATTGCAGAGAAGGTATGTGTTTAAGAGCTTTTGGCATCTTCCCAGAGTTATACTTGCTAAGAAGCTTCCCAACACTGCTCGCAAAAAAAGCCATAAAAATATGTGGCATGCACACTTAGATGTTTTTAAATCGAAAAAGTCAGAACATTCAAACAATGGTAACTTGGAAATGGCAAAAACTATCAACATTAACCACACGTACCCCTTGTACAGCTCAATAATTGAGCTGTCCAATTTCGGCATTGGCTGCTCCACTGCAAATATAAAAGAAAGAAAGAAACATTTCATAAGTTACGCGACGGTGTTCATTTCCTTATCAATGCAGTTACGATATCAAACCCCTTTACATAATAAATGAGTCAAGGGCATGTTTTCAGCACAACAGAGAGCATATAATACTTTATACTAAATTATTTTTATACTGTTCTAAACTATAACTTTAGCATGCATGATAAACAAGTGGTTACATTAGGTCAATTAATAAATCAATTCTATTTTCAATGTAAAACATTCCCACAGAGCATGTTTATAAAAGTAAGCATATGCTGCTGAATGTTGATGATGATTAAATTTTAAAAAAAAATTAGAATAAAACAACATTTGCAAGAGAATATTCATATTTCATCCTGAAAATTAAACATGACACACTACAAATAATATCAAAAAAAAAAAAAAGAGAGCATCCCCACTTTATAAAAAAGAACAACCAGATAGGAAATTTAATTTTGATAATTAGGAGTTAGACCTGAAGATACTTGGGCATCACTTTGTTTAATCTTCTCAAGAATAATATCGGCCAATGTGCGCTGAGGCCGATCCTCTTTTGATAGAAAGGCTTCCAGCAACTTCTCATCCTCCTCATTAATCTCATCCTAATGTATGGTGGAAAAAGAATATAGAAAATGGCAGAAAATTAAACTGCTAATGATCGGGAAACAAAAGTTTAGTATGCTAGAGAACTTCAAACAGAAATTAACAGAGCAACAATGAAAGAGATAATAAATTAATGTCGGAAAGCAAATGACCTGAAAATCCCATTGCCCAAATTGACTCTGGCTCTCAGAGAACCCTTCAAAATCATCAACGTCATCCTCCTCCTCATCGCCGCCTTTAAGTCCGTGCATTTGAGCAATCACTATTTTATTTTCAGAATCATTCTGAACAACTTGGGCCTCGTCATCTTCCTCGTGCAGGATTTCTCTTTGCTGAAGACGAGCCTCCTTAAGAATCCTGGAACTGACAGAAGAAGGAACCAGCGTCTCTTCATCCTGGTGGCGCTTCGGCGGCTTGGAACGCTTCTTCGACGAGAAGGCGTCCGCACCTAGCGGCAAAAACGGCTCCGGATTGGTGATTCGGCTGCGTTTCTTCGACATTCCGATCGATTGTCTCTGCAAAACCCTAATTGTCCTCTCTCCAAAAACCCTAATTATTTCAAAAGGGGAAAAGAAAAAAGCAATTAAGACAGTAAACCCATCTAAAAATATGTGAACCCAGGCCCAATAAACGTTCTATATCTGAAATTAGGAGTTTGGAACGAACCCATCCAATCCAATTTAGATATAAAAATAAATTGCACAATTTATATTCACAATAATAATAATAATAATAATAATAATAATAGTTTACTGTACCTTTACTATTCTAAACTCAACTTACAAATCCTACCCTACTCCAACCTACAAATACAAATATGAACAAATATGTCTAAACGGCAACCAAAAAGAGTGGAAAAAAAGATGAAAAAAAAAAAAACAATTTACTCAATTTCCTTGATAAATAGGAACATGAGTAATACAGTGACGAAGAAAGAAAGAGGAAAATAAAAGAAAAAGAAACTCACCTGATATTTCGGCGGCGGCGGCGGTCTTCGCCTTCGGGAGAAAGGCGCAACTTAGAAAAAAAAAAAAAAAAAGTGGAGAAAGCAACGAAGAAGAAGAAGGAGAGGAAGAAGAAAGTGGGGGAGAGGAAGGTAGGGGGCGGCGGCGGCGAGGAGTGGGTTGTGAGGTAGGGTTTGTTTATTTATATATATATATATTTGTATATATTTATATTTAATTATAAATGGAGTATAATTTATTTTAATAAATAAATATATTATATTTGTAATATATTGTATTAATTTTTTAATTTAAATATAATTGTTAGGTGGAGTGAAGTATGAGCTGAATATTGTCCACATTGGAATTCTATTAAGTATATAAGGTTGAAAGGGTCACTCCACACCGATATTAATTGGTTTTAGGTTAGATGTCCGGATCCCTTCTTAACGTTCGACAATGCTGGTGCGCCAAGGTAGGCGAGGGTGTCCCGGATGGTGTTGGAGACCAGCTGGGGTCGGCTATGGCAAGTCTCATTGGCGGTTGGTGAACACAAAGGGGTATGCGTTAAAGGGTCAATGGAGTGACGTATATCCAACGTGCAAGAAACAACATCGGTGCACTCAAGTGGCGTCGCACGAGAGCGGTTGTGACTTGGAGTTGAGGAAAGTGTTACGACCTGACATTTCTGTTCAAGTTTTCGGCCATAGTCTATTCCATGTTTGCGAGCTCCGGTCTTTTACAGTTAATCAACGGCATGTGTCTTGGTACAGGTACGCATCCAATTTTATTTATCCCGCATTATACCGCACAAAGGACAGCTGGCTTGGACCTTTGGGCTTGGGCGCCGGGCGTATCAGCTTTCGGCATGTTACAATAAAGTTAGAGTTTGAACGAGGACGGTTGTTGGGGCCAGGCCGGTCGGACGGTTAATCCTACAAACAGTTTTCATCCGAGTTTAGGCCTTGGGGCGGTTGATTAGAAAGGTAACTGAGGAAGCAATATTTAGACGATTCAGAACCAATTTGGGAGCAGTTTTTGGACATTTCAAAACCGACATGGAAGAAGTCTATGGACAGTTTATAATTATTTTCATATTGAGCTAAAATGACAAACATATCCCTTCAACTTTTAATTTTCATTTAAAATATCACATTTTAACACATTGTGCACTAATCAAGTTCACTCACTCAATCTAGAGTACTGATTAGAATGAATTTAATCACAATTCACATGTGATAATTTCTCGTTTTACATGCTTGAGACAGAAGGTTTGATCACCATAACACATGAGAATGTGAATGGGTTAAAAAAATAACAATACTAAAAATCTACTAAGGGTGTGTTTGTTTGGTGAGGTAATGTGAAGGAATATGTTTTTTTCATGTGAAGTATAAAAACTGTGTAGGTAATATAGAAATAATGAATGTGTGTAATGTATTAAATTTTTTTAGGAAAACATGCAAAAAAAAAATAATAATAATAAAAAAAATACATACTCTAAGAATTACTTAAAACTAAATTTAACCCTATTTGTTATTTATAAATTCTTTTGTTGTTAAAAAAACTACTTCCTCGTCATGTAATATGGGTGTATTGCTGTAGACACGAGAATTTAGGTAAAATATAATTAGTAAATAATTAAGAAGTGTATTAGTAAAAATAATTATTATTTAATTAAAATTAATTATAGATTAAGATAAGTAAATAGTTTAATTAAAATTAAGAAAATTATAAAATTTAAAATTTAAAATGCGATTAAAGTGCATAATTATATTTCCAAAAATAGAAATGACAAGTTATGTGAGACGGACGAAAATAGAAAATAGAGAAAAATTATGTGGAACTGAGGGAGTACAATCTCCCATTAATGTTTGTTATCAGCATAAATTTTATTAATGTAATGAAATTTATTTCCAAGCCTTGTAACTATTTTCATATCATGCAAAACTGCTAAAATATTTTTTTCTGTCAAACACTTAATTTCAACTTCAATTTACCATTTCAAGAATTAGTAAAAAAGACACTCAAAAGACATACGACCAAATTTTAGAGTTCAACGATGAAAGACAAAAATTAATTTTAAATCTCTCTTGATAGGTTTTTTTTTTTAGAATATGTGATACGAAAAATTGTATTGATATTAAATTATTTTGCATTTAATTGTTGATTTTTGTTAAAATATAAATATTATATGTATTAAAAAATCGTGTTAGAAAAAAAAAATGATTAGGTAAACAAACTTATTATTTATTAAAACATAAATAAAATAGTCAAACTTATATAAAGCAAACAAACATCACAATTTTGAGCTATAATTCATGCTAGTTTATAGGTTTTTATAATTTCTTTCTATATATATACATATAATTTCATTCAAAGATATAAAAATCAAATTTTTTTTTTTCTTGTCATAAAATCTTATCGTAATTGTTGTTTTCTTTTTCCCCTTCTGAGAATAATTAGGGTTTTTGAAGAGCACGACAATTAGGGTTTTGTAGACAATTGTTCGGAATGTCAAAGAAACGCAGCTGAATCACCAATCCGGAGCCGTTTTTGCCGCTAGGCGCAGACACTTTCTCGACAAAGAAGGTTTCCAAGATTCTTAAGGAGGCCCGCCTTCAGCAAAGACGGCGATGAGGAGGAGGACGACGTTTGGGCAATAGATGTTGACTGTCGGTAAATCCAATAGTAAAAATTTCAATTTTGCAAGTATAATTTATTTTCAGAATGTACTAATCAATTCAATTAGAAAATCCAATAATATTTAAACTATAAAACCCCTGTTCCAGAATCAATTAATTCATCTCATTCTTCACCTACTTTTTTTCAAATAAAAAATGAAATAAATATAATTATAAGTTTAACATTTAAACTTCAATTAAAAGATTTAGAAGAAAAATTAAATAGTTTAGAAAATAACAAAAAAAAAAGGAATGGTTTTCAAAACTTGATTAATTTTGCAAAGAACAAATAAAAAATGAATGGATTAAAGAAATGAATGCTAGAAAAATTAATATGACATTTTTTTCAATGATTTTCATATTGGATTAGTAAAATAGGCATTCATAATTCTTACGAAACTCCTCAAATTAATGTACAAACAAATTTATATATATATATATAAAAATTTAACTAATGATAATACTGTAACAAGTATTTATTCACTTCTTCAATCTATTCAAATTAACACTTAAAAAAAGTGAAATTAAAGCTTCTCCATTTAAAAATGGCAAAGATAGTAATGAAGATGAAAATATATCATCAAAATAATTACTCAAATCAAATGTTATGTTCAATGTCTAGTCATATTGCAGTAATTTCAACAAAAATAGATTCAATTCATAAACAAAACTTTTTAATGATATCTCTAATCCTCATTTTCAAACAAGAAGTTTACAGAATGAAACAGAAGAATCAATCAAATTATCTTCAAATAATATGATTTTAAATAGAATTAATCAAAGTCTAAATAAATTAGAAGCCAATATAGCTAGTTCATCTAAGAATTCATTACCTAAAATTGGTTGTTTAGATCAATATAATCCAAATGAAGAAACTAATTCATCATCTTCAGAAGAAACCAAATTAGAATCACAATTGTCCGAAAATATTAATCAAATAGAAGATAATTTTCAAGAAAATAATGAGATAGGTTTAAAAGATCTTCAAAATAAAAAACAAACAAACTAGAAATTATTACAATAGGCCTACGCCATCTGATAGTCAACATGAAAATACTAGTAGATACGATGGTCAATCAGTTTATGAATAGAATATTGATGGTAAATCAGAATATGAAATATTAAATACACTTTAGGAAATGGACATGACTAGACTTGTCTACAAACTTCAACATGTTCATGAAAAGAATGCTACTTATCTAATTATTCAAGGTCTCACTAGTCAATTAAAATATTGGTGAGATAATACAATTTCTCTTCAACATAAAATTACAATTTTAGAACACAAAATAGAAACTGAAGACGAATTAGAAAATATTTCATCTAAACTCGATTCAACTGACTGCTTAATAATTACAATAACTATGTATTTTGTAGAAAATCCAACTGAAGAATTAAATTCATCAAAAATATTTCTAACAAATTTAAAATATCCAACATTATCTGATTTTAAATGGTACAAAGATATATTTTTAACTCATGTATTAAGAAGATTCGATTGCAATGCTTCATTTTGGAAAGAAAAATTCATAACTGGATTACCAACTTTGTTTTCACAATAAATTATGAATAATCTCCAAAAAAAAAATTAGTAACTGGAATTATTAATTTTGAATCAATAACACTTTATCAATTATTTGCTTTTATTAATAAAGAAATATTAGCTTTATGTTCGGAATTAAATATAACTGAAATCAAAGCCCCATCGCGTCAAATTGCTAAAAATAAAAAGTACGAACGCCATTACAAGAATTATGAAAATATGAAACCAAAAACTTATTCAAATAACAATATAGCATGCTGGAAATGTGACAAATTAGGTCACAGCATACAAATGTAATTTAAAAAGAAAATTAATGAAATTTTTAAAGATACAGATTTAATAGATAAAATGAAATCATTATTAATTCCAAATACCGATAATGAAATGGAAGAGTCTGATTCAAATAGTGATAATTTATATAATACTATGTTTAGAGTTTGTATTAAGGTAATTACTCAAAAGAAAGAAAGAGTTTTTATTCAATATTATAGATCAAATTTAAGATCCTAAAATCAAAATTGATTACGTAAGAAAGTTAAAAGACTTAGTTCCAAAAGACAAAGAACCTGTAAAATTAGTTGAACCTTTTAATTTATCAAAAATTATAGATAAGTATCCGTCAAACCCTTTGTTTATTAATAAAAAAAAATTCTTCACAAGAAATTTAAAGTGAAATTAATATATTAAAAAGTAAGTCAACACGAAGAAGTGCATTAATTACAAATAAAAGATTTAAAAATAGATGTTAAACTTGCATCAATTGTAGTCAAAGATACAATCACTCATCATAAATGTACACCCTCAACTGAAATAACAATAGGAACATATATTCCTACTTACTCTCAATTTTTACAAGTAATAAAGAGATAACGTTTCAAAAATAGTATGCATTAGAGATTGATGATAAAACTAATGACTAATTAATAACTACTAATTAGTCTACTTTAAAAGTTAAGTACAAATTGTCAAAAAGATATATTTGTAACGGTGAATATTGTTTCAAAAATATATTTTTCATTATAAAGATTGATATATATATATTTTTTTGTTGAACACCCATTCAACTTCTATTTCGCGTTCAAAATATCATATTAACCCATATGAGCAAGTCGAGTCACTCGATGTAGAGTATTCGCAAGAGTTAGTAAAAAACACACAAAAAAACACATGGCCAGATAGAATTCAAGAGCAGAGATTCGAATGAACTAAATCATAATTCACCTGCAACAGTTTTTTACTTTTCTTGGCAAATCATATTCCTCCGTGCTCATGTCGATCTTTCAGAAATAACCTGAGAAACCGATGCTCGTTTAAATTTTTCATAGCAGCAGTGACAGTAATTGCAATTAACCAGTTTCATTTAGTGTTTACGACCATGTTAACAGAAAAATATGCACAAAGGAACTGGACTTTTAGACCTTGTGTATCAAGGGCTTGGCATTTTCGTCCCACACAGTTGCCCACCTAACTGAAGATACCCTTTCCATCAAGTTTGATCTCATTGATTTCAATGAATCACACCGTCCGGGAAAACCTTCAAACAACATCTGCATAGAAAGAAAGCCGTCTTTGATATACTTTCGCCAATACATACATACTCGAGCAAATACACAATATCGAAAAGCCTCATCTCATAAACATAACTTTCGCAATCATAACGTTTGATCCATCTTATGTAGATATAGAAGTTTCACCAATCACTAAATAATTAAATAAAATTCTATACCTGTGCTCTAAAACAACAAATAAATTTAATATCCAATTGCATCAAATTATTCTAAACAAAGCACTTTTAAAATAAATCCAAAAAAGTGCCCCGAGGATTGATTCTTGTGTGAGTGTCTAATCACAAGAACAATTTCCATTCACAAACTCAAAGCACTTTTAAAATAAATCCAAAAAAGTGCCCCGAGGATTGATTCTTGTGTGAGTGTGTCTAATCACAAAAACAATTTCTATTCACAAACTCAAAGCACTTTTAAAATAAATCCAAAGAAGTGCCCTTGAGGATTGATTCTTGCGGAGAACTTGAACAAGCTCAAATGAATATGACACAAAACTAACTCTCCTAATTTTCTCACACCACGGGGAATCCTTCATCAGTTTTGGGTATTGAAGCTAATCATGAATGTTAGATGAAATAAATAACCATCTCACTTAAAAATTTAAGTTGTTAGGATACATCATTTAATTATTTATTTACAAACGGAAGTAACTAACACACTCCTCATGGACAAGGGGGTAAACGCCACCAAACTAAATTTGCCTATGGACAAACGACAAATTGGGGACGGTGGGATTCAAACTCGAGACCTAAGGCTCTAATATCATATTAGATTCAATAAACGACCATCTCACTTAAAAACTTAAGCTATTAGAATACGATAATACGACATCATTTAATTATTTATCTACAAGCGAGAGTCAACCAACACAAAAATATATTTCTATTGGACATTCAATTTGGTATTGCCAACCATTGAAGTTTTCAATACTTACTATTATCTTAATTTATAAGCTTGTGAGGCAAAATGGTATACGAAGTACATATTGGAACTGGAAAATAATTTTTTATAAAAAATATAACATAAAACATAAATAAAGGAACTAAAAAGACCAGCATTATAGAGAACTTTTTAGTGTTGTATAAGACTAAACGCCAAATTTTTAACAAGAGTTAACGGAAATTGAACTATGCCTTTCTTGATATGGAAAGGAAGCATTTTATCAATCAGCGGAAATACCCCATGGTCTTTAAAAGCAGGGAGAAGCTTACCATGAGTTCATCAGCCAATTCTGAAGACGATGAAAATAGAAGGCCATTCTTTTCAACATCAACCAGCTCCTTTATGCTTGACAAAGATCTGAAATGGTCAGTACATGGCCCACATTCTTTTCTATAAAAACATTACCCAACTTAAGGATAACAGATTATGAATGGAAGTCTTCCAATCAATCTTACCAGGAATATGAAACAGCACAAACAGGCAGTCCACAGCCAAACATATCGACAACCTAATAGAGCGAGAACACAAGAACAAATATGGCAATTTTAATTTTAATCAACTAATGGCAAAGACAGGCTGTTTTTAATCTCGCGCGATGGGCAATGGTTTAGCATTATTCTTATGATGCAGTGATTTCTTTTACTCGTTGAACTTTACCAACTGAGAGCCATAAATAATTTTCTTTAGTTATATCTTAATATTTCTTGAATTTATTAAATGGAATTTGCATGCTTTGCTACAGTAAAAACAACTAGAAATATATAATTCATTGTGATAAATTGATAATAATTATGTACAGATGATACCATGCATGCATGTTTGTGTGTGGCCATAAAAAATTATCAGTGCGACTATTTAGGGTCTGTTTACTTGTGATTTTATCACAACTTTTTTAGAGTGTTCTTTTGTGGTTTTTTTTTTTTTTTTTTGTGTTTTGATGTTTTTGAAATGAAAGTAATTGTTTAATGTGATATTTTGTATAAAAATAGGGCATTGAATATAATGTTTATGGCGAAAAAAAAAAATGAATAGTAAAAAAATTGAGTTAAAAAACACAAAAGATCAAACCCTAATATATCAATTTCCCTTCAAAAACATCACATCCAAGTCCAACACCAATTTTCCATTAAAATCATTATATCCAATAACCATTTTACCTTAAAAACATCAAAAGCAAATACATAAATAAATAATAAGTAAACAATAATTTCTGATGGTTATACATATAGGCATTAACATAGATGGAGTTATTAGGATTAGGGTAGGATTTTTATGGATACTATTTGATCTTAGTGTAGTTATGCTTTTAATATATATATATATATGTATTGTGTGTTCATTTTTTTTTTTAATTGATATTTTTAACTGAAAATATGTGTTTTATACAATATTTTAAATGAAAAACTTTTATATGTGATTTTTTTAAAAGAAAATTGGTAAATTTATTACTCCTTCCGTCCATCAAAATTAAATCACTATTCCTTTTTTGGTCATCAACTAAACTTATGTACAATGCATTTACAGTAAACAACTTTATCCACTCATCAAAGCCATGAAAGACAGGTCAACTATCATCTGAATTGACCGTCCACCATCCTGGCTCCAGGTCCAAGCTGAAGGGGCTCTCTTGAGCCGGACGGAATGGCTAATGAGAGAAACATCTTGTAATTGATTACAAGACAGCTATTAAGGGGAGTGTTGAAGGAGAGTGTTGAATATTGCCCCACATTGCTAAATATGTGGGAACTCTCCTATTATATAAGGGTGAAGGGTCACTCCACCTATCACCAATTGGTTTAAGGTTGGAGGCTTTGATACCATGTTAAGAAGGGATCCGAGCATCCAACCTAAAACCAATTGGTGATAGGTGGAGTGGCCCTTCACCCTTATATAGTAGGAGAGTTCCCACATATTTAGCAATGTGGGACAATATTCAACAAGCTGAGATGGACATTTGAAGATGGGAATTATGAACTGAACTACTCTCCAATCACAAGCTGGGGGCAATAATCCAATCAGCCAAGAATGTTTCATCCTTAACAATAATGTCATTGCGTACTATCCACACTTCCCAAAAAGACAGCTTTGCAAACTCTAGCCCAAATTTGTGGTTCCAACAAGCCTATGGGTTCTTATTATCAAATACAATCTGTGACTAGACTTAATTGCAGTCCCTATCAAGCCTAATCCTTAAAACTAAATGCAGCAAGCTTGACTATCACAAAAACTAGGGATTTAATACATTTCCTTGAATATTATAGGTTCCTGTATTCTTACATATGCTTTGAGCATCTGCAATGTGATGAATAAGATCAAATTGTTAGTGTTAACTACATAAAACAGTATTAATGTAGGTAGAATAGTAACAGGATTACACTAAGATTGTTAGGGATTTTCTATTTGTCTCCTACTACAAATAGGCAAGCTCTAATTGTGTATGTGTACCCTAATCTTGTTTAACGTATCGATTACATTCCACTATTAGTTTGTATTTTACAAAGTTTACAATATTTATATTTTTTTTTTTTATTAAAGCATGAACCAACTTCATTAGTGTGAGCTACATCATAAGCCAAAGCCATGACTTTGGGAAGGTAAAGGTGACGTGGAATGCCATGTGCAATTAACAACTATAGAATAACTTTGAGGAATACCTTAAACTGCAGCTAAATGTCATTATATGTAGCACTTACCTTCATAGGTAGATCCAACCCTGACGACGAAGTGTGAAGACAAACACCTAAATCTGCTGATCCTGTGTATATAGTAAAATGATAGGATTTGAAATTTGAATGCAATATAAAAGCACTAGAGAGAGATATATTGCTAACCAAGAAGCACAGGATAGTCCTCTGCTGACAACCACATGGTGCGGAATGCTACACGTCTAAGATTGAGTTTCCTTATTTTTTGCTCGTATTTTTCCTTTTCAGGTCCTTTACCTTCACTTTGGCCTTCAATGTTAGAATGCTTGCGAAAAATTGATTAATGGGATAAAAATTGACTAGTAAACATAGGCATTACCAGTAATAATGAAGAGCAACCTTGGGTACAAAAACTCCTTTCCATCGCGAATTCCCTCCCAAACAACTTCATCCCCAGTTGAGTCATCCTCACCTAATAGTGCTGCAACACGTCTATCATACATAAGAGCTGCTTCAAGAAGAATACCAAAATCTTCATCTGGAGTCCTGTTTAAATAATTCTTGATGGTCAATGTAAGTCTATTGAAAAACATGTCATGAAATGGACCCAACCCCAATTTTACATCACCGAGCAATATTTGTAAATCATATTCTTCATTAAGAGTTTGGAAACTATGAGAAAGACATAAGACTAAAGATGCAACATCCTTGCAAATTATACCAGCTCGTACTGCTGACAATGAGTGCAGGCCTGTTTTCCTTCAAGAATATATCAGTGCCAACCCTTTCTGTAAATGGAGTTAGATTAGGATCATTATCATCTGCCCTTAACAATCCTGCCACACATTGCAGTTCAGAATCAGTTTACACATTAAATTAAAAATGAATCCAAAACCAGCCAAAAAGAACTTATCTTTCCAATTCCTTACCATTGCTTATGCAATCGCAAAGACCATATGGTTCATTAAGATTTTTACTAATCCTGCAAAATAACTAGATCATTGTTGATGTTAGAAAGCTAACTCAAGCCTTCTTAATTATCTGGCGATGTCATGTATGTTAACTCACATCATGCTTTTCCTCGAGTGATGCAGGCCGGAAAAATTCAGGAGGTTGATCATACAGAACAGTGGCCCTGCAATTTCACAAAAAATAAACGAAAGGGAAGGAAACAGAGGAGAAAGCTGATCAATACAGGATTGCGGAAAAAAAAAGGCAAAAAACTAAAAGTACATTTTGAAATATCAAGCTCATGCTCATACTTAATCCCCCAGTTCTCAGATAATTCATGCTGCATTGCCTTCGTCACGCACAAGGAACCATGTGCCATCTTGCCATAATGGTTCTCAAACCTAGTTACGTATCACGATGTTAACATTTACATCCTTAAGCATAAATGTGGCTCTGAATACTTATTTAATTTGAAAATACAGAATGGAATTTCACCAACGATATATTGAAACAAAGGGACTGCTTCTCCCAAGAGAAAGTGCAAGCAGGGTATATCCAAAATTATGCCAATCGATAATAAAAGCTGAATGTCTCAGCCAGCTGGCCCATTTCACAGCCACTAGAGTTGGAACAGAAGGTGGATTCTGCAGGAACAGTTGAATAAATTTTCAGTTAAGTGTATTGACTGTAACCTAGAAAATAAATAAATATCAAGAAAATGACCAGTGAAACCATATTTCAACTTAATATAGAGGAAAAAAAAAAACATATATATTTTGGCAAGAGAGAGCATCAACCCTAAGGCATCCCCGTAGTGATCATATTTAGATCCATATTGTAAAGTATAGAAAGATTATAAAAAATCTACGGTTTGTTCTCTTTACATGTTTTTCCATTTTTTGAACTATTCAATCTCTTAATTTTCCTCCAAAAATATATAGGAAGGGCATCCAATACTCATTTTTCGTACAAGTTACAATGCATCAGATCCAACAATATATAGGAAGGGCATTTTCCATTGCATGGATAGAATGAAGTGATAATAATGGATCACAACAGCCAAGACTACGCGAACAGAACTATGATGAATATTAAGTAATATAAGATGACTGTGAGACCATTATTCCATAGATAATTAACATGAGCCAAAAACATGTGAACTTGGTAAATAATAAGCTCACCTGCACAATGAAACAGTCAGGAGCTGGTATCTTAATGCAAAGATACCAGAGCAGAACAAGAAACTGAAATATAGGCTTGAGAATGAGGAATAAGGGCCGTAGTATCTTGGGAAAATTCCGAGGAAATGTTGGCCATTGTGGCTGAGTGGAAGATTCAAAAAGTTACTCACAACCTTGTAAATTTCAATACATTCAATCTACCAGAAATATGAAGTACCATTTTATGGATGTGGATGGATTGGTGCTCTGATACTGAAATGTGGGGTTCAGAACCTGTCCAAAGTTTATGTCAGAAACCAAATGTGCTAAGCAGTAGAAAGTTTGTATTAGTATATTTGATCAGACAAAACAATATTCTACACTATCAGAGCCATTAATGAAATATATTAAGGGTGTGTTTGTTTGTGGGTTTAGATTTTGAGTTGGGATTTAAATAGTAAAATTTTTGAATTGGAATAGTTAGTATGATGTGATATAAATAGGTGTTGATATGATATTTTGAATGTAAAATTGATTTTTAGTATAATATAGAAAATGAAAAATAAGTGTCTGATTTGATATTTTCCGAGAGAAAATTTTTTATGAATAGTAGATATTTGGGAAAATCCCATACACAAACACACCGGAAATGTATCCCAATTCAGCATATCTGCAAATAAGATATCAAAAGTTTTCTCAAGTACAAATGAATGGAAGCTAGCAGACAGTAACTTAAAAGACTATGATGAGAAAACTTCAGTGGGCTGCATGTACTTCTTACAGCAGGTAGCAAACACATCAATTAAATGCTCTTTCAATGAGTTACCCTCCATATGATCAAGTCGTTAAATCCTAAACTAAGATAATTTTCCTTCTCCATGCTTTTAACAAGATTATGGAAGATACATGAAACTTGGGGTGTGTTCACTTTACTCATATTTTTTTTTTTTTACTATGCAATCTCTAAATTTCTCTTAGAAAACATCACAGCCAAAAATTGTTCATACAAAGCATCATGTTCAACACCCACTTTCATACAAAACATAACAACTATTTTACCTCAAAAATAACAAAACAAAACAAAAAGCATAAACCCTACAAAACATGAAATAAGCAAACCCTTGAAGCTTGATCAAAACATTAATACCTGTACTACTTGTCAGAATTTTATGTGATTTAGTGAGAACATAAGAAACAATTAAAGGACGTGTATGATAAAAAAATAAGAAATATAGCTAATAGGTTTTGCTTCTGAAATAGAGAAACTCAGCTTCAATGTGAAATAAACCATGTATTCCTTTATAATTGATTTTAAATATCAAAAGGAAAAAATATAACTTCATTGGAATCAAATTTTACTCTACTGTAACTACAGGTGCAAGAGTAAATGATAAATAACCACTCCGAAATAGTCTATTGAGAAAAAAATCAACAACAGTGCATCAATCTTCCTTCAAATGCATGAGACAGAAGAATATGATTTCTATCTTGCAGAAAAGATAATTACCATTATTAACATCATTTAAACAAAAAACTAAAGACAACGTTTATGACCAACAAGCATCTCATGAGTGCTGTCCAAGGCAGGATAACTGCAACACTAATCCAACAGTCAATAGTGAAAATATCTGACCATATCAAATAAGCAAACAACAAACACAGGTGCACCAAATGAAATGACGGTTTCAAAACAATAATAACATTAATGAACTAGAAGCAATCCCCTAGTAACCTGTACTAAACAATCATAGTCAAATTAATAAAACTTCACATGATTAAGAAAAGGATAGCAGATAATGCCAAAAGCTATTTGAGGAAACGGTCATACCTCCATATGCAACAATATCAACATTCAAATGAGCCTGCAAAAAGTTCATATCGTTAAACCAATATTCCATATAATTTAAAATGAGAAAAGAAAATAAAAAAATCACAGCAAGTATAAAAGAAAATGTATACACTGAAAAACTCAGAGAGCCCGTCGGTTAGCATGTGCTCATGAATGATATCATTCGACAATAATAATATCCCCAAGTAAACCTATCTTCATTACATATCTAAAATGGAAGTAATAATATCACAGGGTTAACCCAACCCATCGCAGCCATTTCCAACAAAGCTGAGAGGAAGAAAAATTACACCTCAGTGATCAAAAACTAAGAATAAGCTAAAATTTTTACTGGAAATCAATAGCACTTTCACCTATTGTTCTTCCCCTTCAAACTCACTCGCAGGTTAACACATTTCTCATTGGATAGCTGCCTTAATTTTACAAGCGGACGATAGATCAAAGAAACTAGTAAATTATGCTTAAACCACAGGATACCAACCGATAACGATATCAGTCAGAAACTCCATATAGTCCTCTGAAATTGAAGGAAAATCGATAATTAAAGATACCAAATACGATCATAACAGTTACAAGGAAATACCTGACGAGCAAGCGAAAGCGAATGGTATTGCATTCGGGGGCTACGGCCTATGTCGCCGAGCACCACTACGGCCGCCCTGTTTCGCTTCCCCATCGATAAAGGGAAGGGGAGCTTCCTTGTATAGTTTCCGTGAAGATAGCAAGCTTCCACTAGAACAATTAAGAGGGATCCTGGGTGGAATCGGTTAGCTAGCAGTGCAGCTCATAACGGCGGAGTCGGTGGACAAAGACGGATCGAAATTGGGCGACGGAGGCGGTTAGTGATTAAGTGGTGAAGGCAGCGAGCAGAGACGGGGACGGAGCGGCGGTTCTCGGCGGAGACGAAGAAGCGGCGATTTGAGGCAAAAAGTCGGCTGCTATTGATGATTGAAGCAAGTACGAAGACTGGAAAATTGGCAACGACGGTCGGAGATTTAGGAAGCGACGGCGAGGGAGGGAGGAGAAGACGGCGGCGATACTGGGCAATCACGGCGATGATCGACGCCGACGGGGAGGAAGGTGCGGATTGAAGGGGAAAGGAGAGAGGAAAGGGTGATTGTTTACTTTTAATATAAATATTAATTATAAAATTAAAGTAAAAAAATATAAAAATAAATTATTTTATAAATAATAAAAATATATTAAAAAAAAAAAAAAAAGGTAAATAGAGGAAAAAATAGTACTATAATTTATATTTGACATATGCGCTCAATTTAATTAAATTATGTCTCACTCTCTCGGATGAAATGCAATTTTAAATATGACAAATGTAAATGAAATGGAAACAATCTTAGTATAATGTATAATACAGGAAAAAATAATTTTAGTATAATAAAAAATTATCAATTTAATTAATTTTAATGTCAGTTAATAAAAAATAAATAACTATTGCTGAAATAAATATAATAAAATTTGACAGAACTATTAATATATATAAAATAAGGTCATATACTGCATAATACGTACCCTCGTAGTCATCAAATAGGTCGAATTAAAAAACATAGCCGTTTAATATTTTATAAGTCCATATTGTTGATAACGATCGTATATCAAACTGTGTATAAACATGGTCGTGTTAATCCGAATTTGATTTCGGCCTTTACGCAATTAAATATGACTGTATAATATCCAAAATAAAGTTTTATTAACGATGTAATTAAACACGTCTATATCTAATACATATATGATTGTAGTCTGTAATTTTTTTTTTGTTCAAATTATTCTTCCTCAACTTATACTTATTTTTTTTTTTTACATTATTTTTCGTTTTTCTTCAACATTTCTCTTCATGAAAATTGGAGTATAATTTTTTTCTTTTATATTACAAAAGAATTATAAAATATATTTTCTATAGTCTAACATGGTATGTTTTTTTATATTTTATATTTTATATTTTATAATTTCTAGTTTTTTTTTTAAAAAAAAGACAAAATTGTATGTTACAAAAAAGTTTAATTTTTAGTTTTTACATCTTTTTGTTTTTATCTTGTATTTTATATGTTTAACTATTTTATTCATCTTGAAAAAAATATGTATATATATATAAAAGTTGTAAAAATTATAGTATTATTATTTATTTTTTGCTATATTATGATATTTTTTTAGATAAAGAAATATACTATTTGTAAAAATGAGTAGTGCAAATAATAGAATGATTGATAGGAAGAAAATATAGCATTGAAATATAAAGATATGGAATAACAAGAATTATATAATGAAATGCACAATTAGTTATATTTTGGGTGTGTTTGTTTGGGGGTTTGGATTTTGGATTGAGATTTGAATAGTAAAAATTTTGAATTTGAATAGTTGTATGATGTGATATAAATAGGGTTTGATGTGATGTTTTGAATGTAAAATTGATTTTTAGTATAATATAAAAAATGAAAAATAGGTGTTTGATTTGATGTTTTTGGGGGGAAAAAATTGGATGAATAGTGGAAATCCTCCAAAATCCTTCAAACAAACACACCCTTTGAGGATTTTGTACAGAAAGGACCAAGTGAAATTGTACATAGTTTACAATCCCTATACCAAGTGCAATCCTACTTTTGACATTAAAATTATTTTTAGTTCAAAAAAAAATAAAAAAAATTAAAGGGACTATTCAAAATCGCGCTACAGTAGCTACACTTTAAGGAAAATGCTACATAGAAGGATGTTTTCAATATCAATGACCGATTTTTCAGTGATAATGAGTTTAAATAATCAGGACTTTGTACAATCGGATGAATTTTGGAGCTTGTTTATTCCGATGCATATTCAATTTGTAGTGTACAGTCTAGAATTAGTAGAGAAGGGACTTACAATTCTGCACATTGAAAGTATCGACTCTTTGGTACCCCCACTAGGATATATATACATTATATATGCTTGAGCATCAACCTATCAATTTGGGTTTTATACTTGTTCGATTTATGATAAATGAGGCCATCTTAGGAAAAATTGCTCTTGGTTTGTCTATTACTCTACTGACAAAGGGCCTTAGGGTTTTTTAGGAAGAGATTGAGGATCCTTATTAGGTTACGATGTCTTGTTATTTTCAGACATGGACACTATAAATGATGGGTATGATTATAAAGGTGACAAATGCGGGAATAAAGAGATATGCATTGGTTGATAGGACTGATGAGTCGATAGATGAAGGTGACCAACTTTCCGATGATTAGGGCGAGCAACAGGGTGATCAACCTCATTGCATGGTTCGAAAATACCATACCCACTGATAATTCAGTCATCGATGGTTTACGCATGGATTGCATCATCGTATGGATGATATGCCGATGGAAATGATTCGCCGTATGAACGATATGCAACTGAGATGAGATTTTCATTCTTGTGTATTCTTCAGCATCTTTCGATTTTTGTTTCACCAAACCAGGGCACTTTACATGCACCTACATCTGGACATGCCGACGATATTATTGACATTGATACCTTATTTGCAAATGTTCCAAGCCTGACCAAATATGAGTAGTCTTGTGTTTTTTTTTCCTTGTTTTTTATTTTAATTACGTATTTTTTTGTACTAATTTTTTAAAACTTAATTTAAAGTGTTATATCATTTTTACTAACGTTAATTCAAACTTGTCATGTAATTTAATTTTTTAACTATATCAAATATCTAAAATTCAACATATATATATTAAAAAAAACCAAGAAAAAAAAACCAAAATATACTTCGAAACAGAAAGAAAAAACGCAATATGAAATACAATCGTATTATATATATGAACACATAATAAAAACTGAATAAAGGACCAAACAAGTCCATGTTGCATTTGTTATGGGCATGTTAGTAAGATTGAGGTTTAGCTTATGCTTCGAGTGAACACGACTGTATTTACGATCATACGCGACCGTGTTTAAGCACATATAGGTATATGGTCATATTTATCTACACAATTGTGTAAATATTGAAAACAGTTGTGTTTCGTTTATCCAAAATGTGCTGGTTATGAGAATACAATTGTATTTTGTCCAAGTAAGCTACCACATAGAATCATGTTATATTTACATTAAAATTTTCAATTTGTTTTTCATCGGTGGAAACAAAATTGATTAAAATTAATTATAATTAAACTAAAACTAATGTGTTTTTCTATATTAACATCAAAATTAATAAGTTTTCATTGTATCGACACTAATATTAATTTTTCGCTACCAATGCGCATATAATGGACCAATGCTGGTCTGTCGGGTCGGGTCAACTGGCGGATGCATACGTGACATCTTCATTTTCACAGGTTCAGTGGTTTCTGAATCAATCTCATTCAATTTATTCGTCGTTGCAATTCCTTCACAAGACCACTTTCATGGAAAACGGCCTTCTTACGCTCTCCCTAAGCTGCTGGATTCACACTTAAACCTTGTATTGCAATTTCAAAATTTGACATCCGCATTCCATTCCATTACATTATGGCTTGAAGAGAAACCAATTCAATGGTTGCTCGGGATAGGAAGTGAGGGAAAGACGAGCTCTTGATGTACGCCTACATTCTCCTCTACATCGCGTTCTCTAGCAGCCAGATCTTCTTCAACAAGGTATTGCACGCTGCTATTCCCTTCATTATTCATTTTTACTCCGCATTTATGATCTGCATTTTGTCCAACACGTGGTGTGCGTGCATAGGCCATCTGTTTGCATTTGATGTGGTTTCTGAAAGGCTATGTTGTAGTGGAATGTTGCGTTCATAATTGTTGCAGCGTCTCAGTTTGTGCCCGAATTTTCATGTATGCTGCTATTGATTTGATAGTCTACTGTGCTTTCCACTGCATCTGTGATCAAATCGTGATTTTTTTTTTTATTTTTTACTTTAAAAATTTTCAATTACCCCAACTGATTGAGATTGGGTGAGCTTTGTAATCATTCTCTATTTGGCTTTTGTTGTTGCAGTTATTTAATTTGAATGATTTCTTCCATTATTGTGTTAAGTGACAAGAGTTAGTATGACATGCATTGAGCTGTTAAATAAATAAAACAATTTAGTAGTTCGGTTTGTTTCTATTTGATAAATTGCTGCAAGTTTCTTGGTTTTTAGAGCTATTTAATGAATATAAGTATGCTTGTGAATTTTTTAACGAAAAGTTTATGCACATTGACTTTTCAATAGTTAGCAAAAACCATTGGGTTTAAGTTTAACTTTGATTCAACAACAGTTTATATTGATTGATTTATGGTCTTTGAAATAAAATTAAGTGATGTAATTATGACAGATGATATAGTTAACATGTCAAATAGGTTGTGAGATATATAAAACTATATGTTTTGCGTCATATGGCATGGTCGATTTTGGCTAAACATGGACTCAAAAATTTTTTTGTCTTAACAAAACGACCAAAAAAGAAGGTGTTTCAAAAATAATTTTAAAAAATGAACTTGAACACTCGATATTTAAATATGTTTGGTTGCTTTTGTAACTCTATGCACTGATAAGGCTCAAACTAGTGTCTTCCCATTCATCCCAAATTTCCCTTATGGAGTTTTGCACCAATAGATTGATTCTAAGGCCGGTGAAATGGTGGCTTATTTTGTTTATTGCATTAATTTATTGCTGAATGATTTTTCATTATATTCGCAGGTTTGTTTATGTGTGTCATTTAACTAGTTAGTATTTCATATTTTATAAAAAAAATTTGCAGAAAAGAAGCTAATCATTCTCTAATCACTATCACCTAGTATATTGTTTACAAAATTAATTTCTACATAGTATTGTTGTTCTTATTACATGTATTTCAATGTGTATTTTAGAAGTCACTAATAACCTTTTGCAAACACAAACAATATGTTTTTTTTTTTTAACTAATACACATTTTATTTTTTCTATCTTTTAATTATTATTATTATTATTTCATTTTATTTTTTCTATCTTTTAATTATTATTATTATTTCATTTTATTTTTTCTATCTTTTAATTATTATTATTATTTTTATTTGTGTAAGAAAAGTATGAAGATTTTATGTTGGTTTCTTTTTCCTTGCATTTTTTCATAGAAAAATCCAATTAGAACTTCTTCACATTACTAATCTAGTCAAATATTTGTTGCAAGCAGTGGGTTTTATCGTCAAAGGAAATAAACTTTTCGTATCCGCTTGGCTAACTCTACTTCACATGGTGTTTTCATCCGTTTTATGTTTTATTCTTACCAAAGTTTTTAAGGTAATTCACCGGATAATTAATAAAGATTTGTTATATGGTTATTGTTTGTTACTAACCATCTTGCATTTATTTGTATTCTTTTGCAGTTAATTGAAGTTAAGGAAGGGTTGCCATTGGATATGTGAGTATAATGATGAGCTATAATTAATTTTATGGAATTTTATAAACCCATTATGTTCCTTCGACTGCTCTCGAGTTTCAATTTATTATTATTAATATAAAGTGTGAGAAATTAGAGATGAGACAAAAATTATGTATTTGCACTCTGATTTGAATTGATAATACACGGTTTAAATAGGAGATTACGAGGAGAAAGAAAGGAAACTAAATCGTTCATAAATCTAAAAATTACTTACCTAATTCCCTCAATTTAAAGCATTACAAATTGATTTTCAAAACCTATTTACAGAACTATTAAATCTTAGCTACTCCTCGACACTCCACTTCAAGATGAGAAATACATGACTTCCATTCTCAACTTGAATACAATATCATGGAAACTCCATATGTTCAACCCCTTTGTTAGAACATTGAGAAAGTGTCTTTCTGATGGAACATAGTACATACATACTAATCTTTATTCCAAAATTTTTCTTTGATGAAAATGTCTATCAATTTCAATATGTTTTGTCCTAACATGTTGTATAGGATTATGAGCTATATTCATAGCTGACATGTTGTCACAGAAGAGCTTCATAGAACCCTCTCATTTGCCTCTCAAATCATACAAAATAATCTTCAACCAACGTAATTCACAAAATCCTTGAGCAATAGCCCTGAATTCTGATTACACAAATGACTTCGCCACTACATTCTGCTTCTTACTCCTCCTATCACTAGGTTACCACAAAAAAAAGTACAATACCCTCATGTAGTTGATCTTTTATCTACTAAGGAGTCAACATAGTCAACATTGGTGTAGGCTTCCAAGTAAGAGTGTAATTCCTTTTGAACGAGATTCCTTTCTTCAGATTGCCTTTCAAGTAATGCAGTACCCTATAAGTAGCCTAAAGATAAGGTTTTCTTAGATCATGCATGAATTGATTGATTATATTTATGAAATATCCTATGTTTGATGACTGTGAGCAAAGTTCTCCTAACTTACACCTTTTGGCTATTAACTTTGCTTTATATGGTTTGAAAGATCCATCAGCATTGTACTTCAATGCAAAAATCCACTTGCAATCAACAATCCTTTTTTCCTTCAGTTTATCAACGATCTCTTATGTTTTTATTAGTTTTTAATACCTTTATCTCCTCTCTCATAGCATTCCCCATTCCCGTTTTTACAATGCCTCAGACACATTGTTAGAAATGGACAATGGTGTTCAAACTTATAATGAATCTTTTTTGGAGTGATGATTGACTCTTTATAAGAGACATAGTAAGATAGTGGATAGAGTGAGTGTTTAGTACATTTACTGGTTTCTAACATAATACAAATCGTACACAACATAAGACAATGAAAGGGCAGCCACAACAAGTGTCTTGCTATATACATCTACATGGTGTCTCACCTCATCTGCTAATGTAGAAGAGGTAATAATACTTTTTTGATAAATTTATATTTATTTGTAGACAATTTGCTTCGATTTGATTATTGTTTTATGTGGTGTGGAAATTTCAAAAATTTTGAATCACTTTTTATGAGGTGGGGTTATTCTTTGTGTATCTATGACATTAGTGATTTTTGAAAAATTTGTACATTCTTTTATGATTTAAAATTCGTTCAAGGAGACAATAATAGAAAATAAAAATAAATCATTTTCCTTATTGAAAATTGAGAAATAATTTATTTATATTTTTTTACTTTCAATTCTCTTTATTTTAATATTACTTATGCAATTCTCTATACTTTATATAAAAAAATTTATTTTCAAATGATTTCACTAAACGAACGCATATTACATTTCAAATGAATAGTGAGTTCTACGCACCTAGGTTTCTTTGTATTTTAGAATATATTATCTATAACATTTTAGAAAAATTCGAAACTATTATATAGAGTCACCCAAAGAAAGAATTGTGTGCAATTTTTAAAAATACGAGCACGGTCGGCCTTGAGCCCAGAATGCCCACCTAGGACCACTATAAATAAAAGCTCATTTGACGTAAATTTTAAAAATGATATGATATCAATTTGTGCACACTACTAAAATCTAAGTACAATAATAAATGTTCAAGAGGAAAGAACTTGTAGTTCGGTTTAGATAAGAGACTTTTAAAGTTTTAAAATTTTGAAAAACTTTAAAATAATAAAAAATTATTGTTTGATATAATAAAATATATTTGATATGATATTTTTGAAAATTTTGAAGTTGTGCCAAAAATCCAAAATGATTGTCTAAATGAAGCAAATTTCTATATATATCAACAACAATAAAATATTCGGTTAGCGTAAAGACAATTTAGTAAAAACACAAAAATAGGTATTTATTGATTTTTGTCGGCACTCGGCACACGGCTAACATTAAAGTAATAAATTAAAGTCGAAAAAACATATTCGTTATATTCACCGAACATATTAAACGATACCTTATTTTGTTTTTATTCGTAATCTCAATACACGTGAACTACACATTCATAATCATTGCTCAACATTTATGAGAGATAAACGAAATGATATACAATTACAATTCTAGCCTTATAAAATCGTAATCCTAAAATATTCCACGTGTTTGATCAGATAAATAATTATTCAGTACGATGTAATTGTCTTATACATCTAAAATTATTACGTCCGGTGATCTAGATTGATCAATTCTCCAATATAATGTTAACTATATCAACATTATCTTTTTTGTTGCACTCTTTTAATATACTTGTATTTACGTAGAATGCATGAAGTTAATTTGACCATTTACATTTGAATCTATATATTTTCTTACAATTGTTTTTAGAGTATACATTTTAAGTTTATAATATAATATTTTGAATGAAAAAATCATAATTTAAATAAAACTATATATTAAATATAAATTGAGCACACAACAACACCACATTTTAGTAACTAAAAAAAATTGAGCTTTGTAAGAAATGATATAACGGTGTCTGGAGTGAACTGTAAAATTTGCCATTCTAAGATTGAAATATATTGAAATAAAACTATAAAAGAAATGAAATTGGATATTTGCCATGTAAAATTTGGACCTTCTAGGGTCAAATAAGTAATTTCGACTGTCGTTTCGTAGTTTTTATACTAGTACTACTTAATAAACATTATATATATAATAATATTATTATTATTAAACAAAATAAAAAAAAAACGGAGAGAGGAAAAACGGAAAGATCCTCTGAGCAGGAAATCGCGAAGGGCAAGAAAGACGAAGAAGAAGCATCGAGAAGAAGGTGATGCGATCCCGGAGGTGGCGGCCGGCCAATGGTGCGGCGGAGCTGGCGGCGCTCGGAAGTCGTTGATGAGCATGCTACAGATGACGTGGCAGCCGAGCCTTCTCAAGTCTTTGAAGCGGAAGCACGGCGCGCCGCCGCTAGGGCTTCGAAACCTCGGCAACACCTGCTATCTCAACTCTGTCCTCCAGTGCCTCACTTACACTCCTCCCCTCGCCAATTTCTGCCTCCGATTCCTTCACTCTTCTATCTGTACGCGCTTCCCCTCTTTTTTTGGCCCCCAACTTAAGATGTGTAGTTTTATTGCCTGTGTTATTACGTGTTTATGTGCTTTTTTGAGTCGATTCTTTCTTATTTTCCTTTTCTTGATGCAGTAATTTTTCTTTTGTAATGTATCAATCTCTTGTGTGCATATGTGAATATGCTTTTCTGATTGTTTTCATGACCTCAAGTTTACAGTTTTCGCTTTGTGTGGATATTGATTTTCGGAACTTAACAGTTTTACTGCTTGGTATACGAAGTGTGAAACTTATATATTTGTTTTTCCCTTTTGGGGATGAATCGTTTTTTGCTTGCTCTTACAAACTACGTTAGAAGGTGTGTTATGTTTGTATTTTGATCTAGGGTATTCTTTTTTTAATTGTGATTCATCTATCAGATAGTTGTGTTCTCAGTTCTGCGGTCCAGATGTAGGAATATAGGCTGTTTTAGGTGCTACATCAGATTGGAACAGTAAGAAATGTACTGGTCTATAGTTGCTGCGATACTCTAGTGTTTTTAGCTACGTGGAAATGCCTGAACTGAAGTTCACACAAGTGGTGTTCTGATGCCTTAGATAACCTACTACATAATGACGTCGTATGTTGTTGAAAATCCGAACAAACTGTACTATGCGCAAATTGAATATTTAAACTGTTGAAAAAAGGGAAATAAACCTGAAATCGCTGATGAAGCTGATATCTTTATTGTAACTTGAGCTGCCAACGGATAACATTATAATGACGATAATGTAAACTGAAACATGAATGAGGACTAGGGTTCATTTAGTTCATTCAGTTTTTTGATTAATGCATGTTCTAGGGAGTAAGGGCTCTGTGCACTTAAGAGAGCAAGAGTTAAACATTTCGATCTTGGCCTATTAATGGTGTGTCTCAAACAGTATAAATGGACAAAATCTTCTTTGTTGGACGCTGTCAGCTTCTTACGTATGCGTAGTCTAAACGAACTCTATAGACATGATTCTCACTAAGTTCTTTAATAACATGAAATGTTATAGGTGACTTGGGAGTGGGGAAGGATAAGAAGGGAGACTGCCCTTTCTGCATATTAGAAAAACGAATTACTCGCTCTTTGGGTAGTGAAGCAGCCTCAGATGCTCCTGTAAAAATAAATAGCTGTTTAAGAATATATGCTCAGCATTTTCGCAGTGGAAGGCAAGAAGATGCACATGAATTTTTACGTTATGTGATTGATGCATGCCATAATACATGCTTGAGATTAAAAAAGTTGCAGCTGCAACAAAGAGGGAAGGGTGGGATTGTCAATGGAGGGGATGATAGTGGTACTGGGGAGACAATAGTGAAGGATATCTTTGGAGGAGCATTGCAGAGTCAAGTGAAATGTTTGTCGTGTGGAGCTGAGTCAAATAAGGTTGATGAGATTATGGATATCAGTCTGGATATATTGCATAGTGGATCACTTAAAGAGGCACTGCAGAAATTCTTTCAGCCCGAGATCTTGGATGGAAATAACAAATACAAGTGTGAGAAGTAAGTTTCTACTAGCTTGTTTGCAGCCATCCTTTCTCTCTATTTTCATGCAAATAATTTTTATGTTACATTTATGTCTTTTCACACCTCTACTCCATCTGACGTGAAACTGATGGTTGTTTAGCTGTAAGAAACTGGTGACAGCAAAGAAACAAATGTCTATCCTTCAGGCCCCAAATGTTCTTGTAGTGCAATTAAAGGTATTCCAGTTGATGGAGTTTTCATCTTTGATGTTTGTTCCATTTTGTTTTGATGATTTTGGAACTTAACATGTGCTTTATTTGGTGGTTGTGCAGAGATTTGAGGGTATTTTTGGTGGGAAGATTGATAAGGCTATTGCTTTTGATGAGACGCTAATACTTTCAAATCATATGGCCAAAGGAAGCCAGGTTCGTTGTGAAAAAAAAGTTTGTGTAAGATGTATCATTTGATTTCCGCTCCTTTTCCTCCTTCTACCAAGGAAATTAATTATAAGAACTTGCACATGTGCATACAAATTGCTGTTTCAACATGACTGCCAATTCATATGTGATTATGATATTTTTCTGCTCCTGTCTGAATTGCCTGCTTGCCACCTAATGGAACTCCCATTACACCTTCGATTCTCAGATACAGCATGAAGCTATACCAGTCTATGTTTCCTGTTGCCCTCCAATCATACCCAAGACTGGGGAAGACATTTTGGGCACCTACTTTCACTACTGAACTTGTAGAAGGCTTCTTGGACTTTTGAATCCCATTTTAACTTGGATGCTTCCTGCCATCAACCTAGTTATTCAAATATTTGTTAAAAAATTGTTTGAGATATGTCTTTGAAATGTTCGTTCAACCTTTCACCTCTTTGCCAAATTTTTGTTCAATGGACCCCACAATGGCTGAAGGTTCTTAAAGTGAGGCCTGAGAGCTCTCACACCATTTGTGTTTTGCCTTCTAAAAGGTGCACATATTTTTATTCTTTATCTAGGAAATAAAAGGACACATCTTTCTTTCTCCAAGAGTGATTACTGATTATTCCGCACACTATGCTTCTCTTATCTTCCTTGCTTTTATTTTCTTCTACTCTCCTTTCCCTGTTTTATTTTATTTTTCATAGTTCAAAATATTTTTTGTTATAGAAAATACATTTTCCCTATCTTTATGTGTCTCTCTAGAAGTAGTTTTCCAGCTGAATTGCTTGCCTTTGAGATTCCTGGATGTTGGCAGCATTTCTAATAAAATTGATAGAGATAGACTACATGAAGGTTAGTTCAAAGTCTAATGTGAAATTGTTTTAAATGCTGAAATTTAAGCTGAAGTATATGGAAGTTGTGTTGTAATCAGAGAATAGAATACTTAGCGTCTGGCTGTTGCTATTTTATTGAAAAAATGTTGCTTTATGCTAAGGATTTTTCCACGGGAAATTTGTCATAGTCTGATAGATTGATAGCTCCTGTGCTCCTATGATCCTTAACCCGCTTTGTGCTACATAGACCAGACATGAGTTTGGCGATATATTTTATTTTACTTTTTTGTTATCCGAGCTCTTTCTTTTCAAGCAATTCATTCACAAGGAGCTGGAAGATTTATTTGATAACCATATATGATTCTGTGCATCAGATCCTATGCCCTTAAGTGGAATAATCACTTTGAGAATGCCATTGATTACAAGCTTCCTTAAGTGAATATCCTTTACTAATTTGAAGATCGCATGATGTATTGTTAAGCAAGCACTTCCGATTTTCTCCAATCATTTTTATCCTTCACATTTTACTGCAAATGATATCTTACATATATGTTACCTTTTCACGGTTCCATCGTAAATAGTTGATCAAGTGACACTTGACTTTTGCTTTATTATTTTGCAGGATCAACATCCGGAGTATAATCTTTTCGGGACCATTGTACACTCGGGTTTCTCTCCTGATTCTGGGCATTACTATGCATATATAAAGGTATCTGCATGGTTATTTCATTTGATCAAATTGATTGTTTCATGTATTCAAGTTTTAACTAACTGATATATCTTCTCTATTGTGGTTTCTTTTGTCCCAGGATACCATTGGGAGGTGGCACTGCTGCAATGATTCTTATGTTTCTCTCTCAACCTTGCAGGAGGTTTTGTCGGAGAAAGTTTATATACTGTTTTTTTCTCGCACAAAACAGAGGCCTAAGGTTGGTTTGGTGGCGAATGGATCCAATTCTCATGAATCAAATGGCAGTAAAATGTCCCCAGGAAATAAGTCAGGCTGTCGCGAGAAACTAATCCAGACTGCACAAGTTTCTGATCATCAACCAGAGCCCAATATTTCAACAAATGGCTCCCGACCTTGCATTCGCAAGTCAGGCAGTTTGGCAAAACCATTTCACATGAAAATTTCAGCTAGTCATTCCAAGATTAATGGTTCTAATAACGACCTTTCTTCCAATGGCAATAAGAACCAGCCAGTCCATACTTCTGAATCTGTGGAACCAGGTAGCGAAAAAAAGTCTTCTCACAATCCTATGGAGACAGCTAATTCAGCTGTGCTAGTCGAGTCCAACTGCACCCAGTTAAATGGGGCTCAAAGTTCAGGCACTTCGTCTGAATCCAAGGATATCAAGGAGTCCCCTAATCATCATAGACAGATGGGTAATACTGCTATATTTAAGGTTGATGAAGGGAATTTTAGTGAAACTGCTATTAACAAGGAGCTCCTTATTCCTGGTAGTAGCAAATTGGTTGCTTACAGAAATGGTTCCGTAGAGGAAAATGGGGATCCTGGGCATTCAGTTACTTTCACAGGGGAGGAGAAAACCGGTTCTTTGAGTATTAAGAGGAATGAAGCTGGTGAAGTCTTAGCAGATGCTCCGAATACCAAAGGGAAGTTATGTTCCTTGGGAAGCTGCAACGGAGAGAAAGGAAATGTTTCCGAAAATGGGCCTATTGCAGTTGACTCTTCTGAGAGAAGCTTATACGACGTAAATAAGCCTAATATCAAATCTGCTGCACATGTGAGTAACAACCGCAATGTAGACACAATGGATTCCTCTAAGAACTCGAGCACGAAGAGGAAAATCGAAGGTGGTCACTCATGTATTTTTCTTGCAAGAGATGATAAATCGCGTGCGGAAGTGGAAGCCTTTAAGGAAGTGTATGTTTCCTTATTTAAAAATTTTAAGCTTGCGATTATTTTTATTTTAGAATCGACTTTTATTTAAATCACTAAATGCATTTGACATGCTCCTAGTCTTGATTTTTTATTTTTTATTTTCTTTAAAATGCTGCTCTGCACTTTGAACAAATTGGTCGCAAGTACTTAATCTTATCTTTTGGAAAGATGGAGATGAAAAATTAATTTTTCGCAACATCCGTAGTATGTATTTTCCCCATTTTTTTACTCTAGTCCGTCTATCAATCCATGGCACTTGGTTGCATTCTGTCACTGAAGTATTTGGATTTTCTCAATTAATAGCAATTTATTAGTGTCTGACTGATGCCTCTGTTACGGCTACAAGTTTAATCCCATATTATTGACTGGCTAAACCTTGTTTGTTTTTTAGTGAACACTTTATTTTCTGTGACTTTGGATGTGTAATAGCATCACACAATTCGTTAGCATGCTATCTTGAAATAAGAATTGTTTACTGTTCTGCATAAGGATTTTTATTTTTTGTCTGTGTGATACATGAGGTGAATGTGGTCATTCAGTACTGGGTGGCTGTAATTTCTAATATTTTGCTTTTATTTAGTTTTCTCTAAAAATACTGCTTTTCTAAAACTTGCTTCTGCTTGCCTCAGGATTGTGAAAGAAGCTTCCATGGCGCTTCGTTCTTGTGGATGGTCTAATGATGTGTATAATTTCATGCACACAAGGAAAAAATTGTGTCAAAAAGCAGGCAACGCACCACTGAATGATAATGAGAAGAAGTAAGCCCCATTTAAGTTATTCTGATTCAATATGGTTGAAAGTGTTTTTCTGGACTGCTGGCTTTGACGATGCCAAATTCAGATTGTTGGTTTCTTTGGACGCCTTAAACTAAAATCGCCAATCCTCTGCTTAAATAATAATAATAATAATAAAAGTTAGGTCACTCCATTGTGTTTGTGATTATCTGAGTCATAGTAACATGCTTCAATTAATATATACTCCCTCTATCCCACATACCATATCCACGTTGCCATTTCTGCCCGTTCCACATTCCATGTCACTTTTCTTTTTTGAAAAATAATTACACTTTAATCTCATTTTAAACTTTTTAATTTTTTTTATTTTAATTAAACTAATTAGTTATCTTAATTTTAATTTATAATTATTTATATTATAGGATAATTATTTTCACTAATACATTCTTAATTATCTACTAATTACACCCCTCCTAAAACGGTATATGGGATGGAGGGAGTATAATTTTTTTCTCGTGAAGCTTGTCATGTGATAATGTGGTTGCTGGTGCCCGTCTTCTTGTGCTTGTGCATTCAATATATTTTTATCGAACTCTCTTCTAACCGGATGCTATGCAGGAGTTTGCTAATCGATCCTGCGAAGAGAAATTTCATCTCTAAGATCCCCGAGAATCTGAAAGCAATACTAGTTGAACGGCTTAGAGTATTCAGCCAACAGAAGCAGTCACCGGGAAATTGAGAATCTGATCACATCCACCATGGTATGGCACGTTGAAGGAACCTCCGAGTCACCTACAATTTTGGCTTTTTCATATGATATATGCTTTTCTTTTTAGGTTTATTTATCCAACTATAGATTTTTGGTTTGCAGGAATATGCGAATCTGAGATTGATGTGGTTGTAAATAGTCGGCTGGCTAGCGAGGGTGGAGTTGATGATCGAGAAGCAAAACGGTATTCAATCTGTACAATATTATTGTTTTTCAGTGAGAGAGAGAGCGAGTTCCAGAAAAATCCTCATTTTTTATGGACCCATTGTTACAGTTTTGTGGTTATAAAGATAGATGCAGTCTCTTGAGGAGAGTTTTGGATATAGATATCATATAAACATGTTATTCTCTCTCTCTCTCTCTCTCTCTATATATATATATATATACATAGATAATCTTACACTAGGAGTAGCTATGGATGTGTCTTTTGGGATTAGGATTAGTTTGGTTAATGTGCTTTCCTGACTATATTATATTCGTATACATACATACATACACCGGTGACGTACATGAAAATCGCCTCCGGTTATGTATTGCCGTAATATAGCATTTCATACGGTGAAAGTAAAATTCATCGAAGAAATGCTGGTAGATACGAATGGGATGTTGGGTAGATAGGAGTCGGATGTTGGTATTGTTGTGCTTCGTTTTCTTGATGATTTAAGACATGATTTAGGTTTGCACTTAGGGTACCCTACCGATTTCTCTATAGCTGTAGGATCGTAATTTGTGGTCGATCAAATGGATATTAATGAAAAAAAATGTTAGAATAATTAATAAAATTTTATCCAAATCGTGTATATACTATATTATGCTTTTTCTCTTTTTTTTTTTTTTTTTTTTTTTTTTTTTTTTGCATGAACTGAGATAATTTTTTGTAGTGGTGGTTGTGAAAAGTAGGCTTGTGTATTTTTCTTGAAAATATGTATTTGGGTGTTTTTTTATTTTATTGGATATTTTTCACATATTTATATAACTTTTATATTTTATACCTATCCTATTTGTAATCTATAAATATGTCTTATCAAATGAAAATAAATGCTATAATCAATTAAATTTTATGATATTATTTTATTTCATATAAAGCGTTGGACGTGTCGAGTTGAATTATTTGTGCGTATCAACTTGCAGTATTCGAAATATAAATAAAAGAAATTCATAATAATAAAAATAGATATAAAAAAAATATATTTTGATATAAAATTTGGTTCGTTATTTTAATATAATTAGTTATTTATAAACACAAGAATTTAATTATGACGCAGTTGTGCACAAGGAAGTACATACTCTCTACCGTTATAATAATATCTTATATTTTTTTACATAATTTTCTATATCATAGACAGAAAAATAAATTCAAAAAATTTTTAAATACTTATTATAGAATATCAAAAAAAATAAAAAATTTAATTTAAAGTAATATATTTTATATTTTTAAATTTTATACAGTATACTAAAAATCAATTTATCCAAAAACTCTGGATGAGCAAACACTAAATTTTTTACCATATATTCTACAATAAATTATTTGTAAATATAATAAAATTATTTTTAAATTAAACCCCGGAGGGGTACGGCACGGGACACTCAAGCCTAACACCTGCTATTGATTTTGTTAAAATTTTTTAATAAACAAATAATACTCCCTCGTCCACAAGAAAAGTAGTTAAAAGTAGTGTAATGACATTTTTGCCTTTGCTTTTTGGTGTAAAAGTAATGATGTGATGTAAAGTAGAGGTATTTGTAGAAAAAAATAAAGTATTTAATGAAATATTTACTTTGTAATTGGACGTCCCAAAATATAAATATGTATACTTTCTAGCTGAAGGAGTAAAAATATTAAGAAACACATGTATTTGGTTCATGATAAATTCCTATGTTCATGGAAAGAGACAGCAAAATTTCACTATTAAAAAAAAAAGTTTCCCAAATACTCCTTTGTTCCTGTGATTAAATACCTATTTACTTATTTTACGTTGATATTTGAATATTAATTATTATATCAAAATATATTACAAATTAAAAAAAAATGAGAAAAAATACTTTTATTAGTGTTTTATAATATTAATATAATGATATTTGTAAAAAAAATTATACAAATATAAAAATATTTTTAATGTTAAATAAAATGATGCAAACAGTAAATAGAAACTTTGGTATAGGACGAAGATTGTACAATTTATCTCCAAAATATCACCAAATAAACCATCAAAAGTAAATCACAAATTAAAAGAAGTCTGCTTCTTTGGAGTCCAACCAAACAAAACCCAACTTTTGATTGCAACCGGCAACTGGCAGCCGCTGATTTTGTTTTTGGATGAAAGTGTTCCGATGTTAGGCGGTATAATTGTATTGATAATATAAAAATAATATTTTATATTGAATTATTAAATTTTTTAATAAATAAAATATATATTATATATTATTTTAATATATGTATATATTAAATATATTTTTATAATATTTATAAAAAATATTTATCACTTAAAAAATATTGAGTGAACAAATTCAACAATTTAACATTCTTTTTTTTTTATCTTCTCAGTTGCACCTCATCATATGTATATATAAAGACATAGAGTTAATGCATAGACTTATTTTTAGGCTTGTTAAATAGATTTAATTCAAGTGATAAAATAACAAATTTTCATGTTAGAATTGAAATGTTCAAATTCTTTAAAAAAAAAAAAAATCTTTAATATCATCTCCTTCAATGCTTCTTATACAACACTCACATACTGTATCAACTAAAATTGAATATCACCAGTGACTTATCCTGTATATCTATTGAATTATCTTCAATAAGAAATTTTTTAAATTTCTCTATTACATTTAAAGCAAAATAAACATAATATGCAAGTCTCTTAGTTGGATTTATCTATCTCATTTCTTTATCAATGGTGATACTATGATATTATTGTTCTTGTGAGACATTTGTATAATCAAACAAATTCAATTTAAGTGACCTATAATCTCTTGACTATCAATAGGCTCTATTGAAGTATCATTTTGAGTTTTGTTTTTATTTCTTTTTTTTTTTTCTCTATAATTTTTACCTTGAACTCCACCTTACTACCACCGTGATCACTGCTTGTATAATATGCCCCTTCCGACTCATTCTTCAAATGAAGCATGAATTTCTCGTAAAACTTGACATCTCTAATGATAACAAATTTAGATGAAGCAAACTCAACACACCATAATATATAGCCTTTCACCCTATTTGCATAGCCTAGGAATATTCACTATTGTCTACATAAGCATATGTAAGACGATCAAATACTTTGAAATCATAATGATCAGCAAGGGTTTTGGACCATACCTTAATAAGTGTGATCAAATACTTTGAAATCATAATGATCAGCAAGGGTTTTGGACCATACCTTAATAAGTGTCTTCAAACCAATAAGAATAAAGAGAGATCTGCTCACCACATAGCAAACCAAATTACTTCAAGTAAACCAACATGATCTACAACGAGCTATCTCCAAAAGAGTCTTGTTTATCCATTTAATGACTCTATTATGCTATGACGTCTTTTTCACTATGTGATGTCTTACAGTTTCTGCATTTGCATACAACTCGTTAAATTGACCTCCACATAATTTAAATACATTATTTGTTTTGAAATGTTTGATCTTCTTTCTTGTTTGATTATCAACAAGTTCTTTGAACTTTTTAAATGTTGGAAAGACTTGATCTTGTGCTTAAGAAAACATACTCAAACAAATCTAGAATATTTATTGATAGAAGTCATCATATATCGGAAACCACGTTTGGTCAGTGTAGGAGAATGATGAAAAATATCAAAATGGATGTGATCCAATTGCCATTTGTGCTATAAGTAATAATTGTAAACCTCACCACACACTGTTTTTCATAGACACAATACTTACAAAAGTTAAAAATTTTCAATTTTCTGATCTCTCACTACAAAAAAATAGTATATTAGTAACGAAATTTCGTTCCTAAAGTGCGTGTAGTTAACGCAATTCCCTCTCTAATTCCGTCTCTAATGTCTTTAGTAACGGGAAAAAAAAAGATTTAAAGACAAAAAAATTTTGTTACAAAATTGACATTTTTTTGTAGTGTCTCAGTAAGCCTCGTTTGAACAAAGTATACATACATGTCTCACTTATCTGCCCAAGATGCACATGCCACAAACGAGCATTATTTGAATTAGATTTGATGAAGAATCTATTGAAACATATGCAAAAGTTATAAAAATGTTGCATTAAAATAAATAAAGACTATTTACCAATTTTTCACGAATCACAACGAGAGAATCACTAAAAACCCGTATAACTCTACCTACGCATGTGTACCAAGTGAATCAAGTACCCAAGGAAATAAGATTTTTCTTCAATTTTGGCAAATGTTAAATATTAGTCAATGTCCTCGTAATACTGTCATGGATCTTAATTCAAATTGTCCATATTCCAACAACCTTACAAGATGTATTATTCCTCATTGATACAACTCCACCTTAACTAGATAGTACGGAGCACCAATTTTTGTTATAACATATATGATAAGAGTAACTCGAATCAAATATCCAACTGTCACCATGTGAATAATTTGATAGTGTAAGAACTTCCGCATTCTCCAAATCTTTTTTGGAAAAACTAACAAAATCTTTAACAATTGAGGAGTTGGTAATACTTTTCTTTCATTTTGAGTTTCATATATTTAATTTTGGAATGACTTTCTTTTTTACAGTAATAACAATGATTTTTATTGATTCTAGATTTAGATTTAGATCCACCTATGTTATTCCTGGAACTATTCTGCATCGAGCAATCAAAACATTAGTTTGATCATCAATAAATTTTTCAAACACCTTATGTTTCAACTCTTTAGAATTCAACAATTCTTTAGCACCCTCTAAGAAAATAGTGTCACGGCCATATAATATTGTATTAACAAACTACTTAAATGAACTAGATAAAAAATATAACAAAATCAATACCCAATCCTCATCATCAGCCTTGACATCAATATTTTTCAAGGACATAATAATCTTGTAGAAATCATAAAAAAGATTCATAATAAGCATATATTCGCTCATACAATGACTGTAAAAATATTGCTTCAAATAAAGTCGAGTAGTCAACAATTTCGTTATATATAATGCTTCCAATTTGATTCACTAACCTAAAAGTAATGTCACAACTGCAACAACACGCAAAATATACATTTAAAGACAACTGAATAACACTGAGTGTGCACGTAAAAAAGTCCTCATTGCCATCATTAGACATGTCTTCCGGCAATATATATATATATATATTTCTATTTAGTCATTTCAACAACCTTGTTTAATCAATAAACCGTACATCTTAATTCCCTATAACTCAAAATCATTCTTTCCATCAAATTTATCAATTTTGATTTTTGTATATTTTCTATTATAGTAAATAGCGTTTTTTGTGCTTTTATTGATTATTTTATTTTTTTTGTGTATTTTTGTTAATTTTTATTAATATGTATACATACTATAGTATATATATTATAGTTTTTGATAATATTTTTTAAAGAATTGTATTAATTTGATAAAAACTAAACAAACATATTTCATAGTTCGGCCCTGACTTTGTGATCGTTTTTTTGTTTGCCTTAGGTGATTAATGCTCACTTCAACACGATTCGATTATGAGGTGGATTTGGGCTTGTCGCCCATATATTTTCCCACGATCTTCTTCATCTCATCCTTTTTTTTAGACTCTTTATGTTGTAATTCCATAAGTCGAAATATATACTTTATTGTCTTTTCACCATTAATGGGTTCTTGTCTCTAGCCTTTTCTTTTTTTCACATGTGCATTACCTTGAGAAATTCAAACAATGCATTCTTCAGTGTATCAATGTGATCTTGAGCAACAAATTGAACTAGTTGTCTATATACTATTTAAAATATCAATCTTGGTACACCAACCTTCAAATTTTCACCCTTCTCTTATCTTGGCATTCTCTGGCTCAAACATTGTTTTGTGCTCTGCCTTAAATATTTTCCATATCGTGATAGCCTCACCATCTTGGGCTAACTCACTCTTCCCCTTCCACTATATAAGTACAAAATCATTTAAGTATAGCGATGCGGTTTAGATCTTGACATTGTCCTCGATAAAAATACCTACAACACTAAAATATAATTTCAAACTAAAATAAATTTATCAATTACCCAACTTTCCCGAATCCTCGTGTACCATTCTGAATGTAGTGCCCACTCCAGTGCCACTACAATTGCTTCAGTTGGGCCTCGTGCCCTCAACTATGCTAAGGCCTCTTAGAGGATACGAACTTTTCTTGCACCATTTCCACCTTCTCCCTACAGGCCATTTCGAGATGACATGTTGTCAACTTCTTAAGTTTAGCCATCTCAGAACGCCATGTAAGTGCATGTCCCTCCGATTATTTTCGACATTGGTCCGTATTGGCCGCTAGCACTCCCATCTTATCCCGATACAACTCCTTGAGTCTATAAAGATGTTGACCCACCACGTCTATCTTGTTTGTATGGTCAGCAAAGGCTTGTTCCATCCTCACAATCCTTTCCTGTCAACACGCCATCAAATTTATAGACTTATCCCCTCTATTCTTCTGATTTTATTTTCCGACATTGTCACCATAGTTCCTCATGGTCAAGTTAGATTGGTTGCTTACCATCCCTCGTGAACGATGCTTTGATCCTACTTGTCATGAATTGGTAAGCTACTTCTCAAACATTTTTTGTCTCACTTGTGATGAATTGGTAAGCTAATTTTCAAATATCTTATATGCAACCTAGCAATTTCTAACAGCTATTTCTCATTGATATAGATATTAGTATAGTCTTGTTGCAAACTTTGCAAAAATAAAAAAAAAAACACTCAAACTCTAGATTGAGTAATGAAAGTAGGAGTTTTAATTTCTAATTTGGATTATTATATAAAAAAAGGTTCACTCCTATATTGTTGATATATATTGTATATATATTTATTTATGTATATAGCATGGTCCATATTCCCATGTATATATATAACGAAGTACCCTAATTATTATTTCGAGAAATTTAGTTTATACCAGTTATTCCAACATGGTATCAGAGCCCCCGATTTCTTCCTGTATAGCACAAAAACACTGCCAGTCCGTTTCCTTACCTTCCGGTTGTTTCTGATCGGCACTGCCACCACCATCAGGTGCGCCGCTGCAAGACCGGCCGGCAGCCAAAAAATCACGGCGAACGGCGGCGTGTGGGCGTCTCACGCGCCCGACGATGAATCTGGCGTTTGGACGCCTCGCCGGTGCTTTTTCCAGCGTCTTACTCAGAATTTAATTCTCTTTCCGACGGTATATTCAGTTGTGTCATCTGAGCATTATTTCATGATCTTCTTATTTTCCTTGTTTCGGATTCGATTCGGTTTTCCGTGCTCTTCTGTTGATTCGTTTTTTTTTTGCGATATTATCTGTTCTCGGTAAATTTTTTTGTATATGGTATGGAAAAGATGGATTTTCAGGTTCCAATAAATATTATCTTGTCTGAAGATGATTATAGTTTGTGGGCGCAGTCGATGAAAAGTTTTCTAATCGGCAGAAAATTATGGCGGATAGTTATAGGGGATATAATTGTTCCCATTGCTCCCCTTCATATCAGAGAAGCTGTGCCCACCACTAAAACTCTCGAATCATACATTAAAAAATTGGAGGATTGGGACAGTAAGAACCATCAGATTCTTACCTAGCTGCGCAATACATCTATTCCGGCGATACAAGTGCAGCTTGCCCAATTTGGAACTGCTAGGGCCACTTGGTATTTCTTGGCAGCCTGCTTCCGTGCTACTGGTTTGGCGTATTTTTATCAGCTTTGGAGTACACTCCATGGACTAAAAAAGGAACCAGGAAAATATTTCAACGACCCATTGCTCAAGTGCAACCTATTTGGCATCGGTTGGATCAGACTGAAATCAGTCATGATCATCTCTACCTTATTCAGATTTTGATGGCTCTGCGTCCAAAGTATGAGGCATTTCGTGCCTCCCTACTACATCGGCACCCATTCCCTACGTTGGATGCAGCTATTCAAGAGATTCTCTTTGAAGAAACACGTCTTCACCTGGCTAATGGTCCCTCGCCTGATTATGCTCTCGCTGTCACCACCGGGAACCCTAGTCAGAGTTGTCAACTCCACTTCAAGCAATGTCAGTCCTCTGATCATGACTTTGGTCATTGCCCCAAGGTCGAGTGTCATTACTGCCATGTTTTAGGACATACTATACAATATTGCCCTACAAGGCCGTCTCGTCCTAGCAGCACTACTTCCAAGCCTCGGCATACTCGGGGCCTTCCCCACTCTAATACCTAATTTTTCACAGTCTCTGTCACGTCTGCGCATGCGCCTTCTACGATTTAGGACTTGGAAGCTCTTCTTAAACTGGTTATCTCTTCCAATACCGCAATGTCTACCACATCAGAAAATCCTATATTGTATTTTGTTTATGCTTACAGTAACCATATGATCTCTCATATAAACCTTATGACTTCTACATCCACTGCTTCATCCCTACCCCCTATCCTTACTGCCAATGGTACTCATATGCGCATTAGCTACACCGGCTCTGTGTCCACCCCGTTCTTATCCCTCACTGACACCTATTGTATTCCCCAACTAACCTTAAACTTAGTCTCAGTTGGTCAATTAATCGATCAAGGTCTTACTGTGATCTTATTTTCTTCTGGTGTACAAGTTCAGAATGTGCAAACTAGGAGGATAATCGGGAAGACTTCCAGCCGCTTATTTGAGCTTGAGTCACTTCAGCTCCCATGTCCCTCTATTTCTGCCGCCACCGCCTCTACACCATCCTGCCTTCAGTGACATTGTCGTCTCATTCATGCGTCCTCCAATAAACTCAGGCATTTGATTAGTCAGGGTCTTTTGGGTTCTGTTAGTTTTTAGTCCTTTAATTATGTCGATTGTTCATTGGGAAAACAATCTGCTTTGTCATTCCCTTATAGTATTTCTGTAGTGGATAAACCATTTTCACTAATACACTATGATATTTAGGGACCCTCACCCACTGCCTCTATGAATGGTTCTCGTTATTTTGTGATTTTTATTGATAATTATTCACGCTTTATATGGATTTATTTTATGCGACAACGTTTTGAACTCTCCTCTATTTATATGGACTTTACTAAAATGATACATACCAGTTTTCATCCATCATAAAGACCCTCCGCACATATAATGGTCTTGAGTATAAAGATTCTTCCTTCATTCATTTTCTCTCTGATCAGGGTACCGTTGTCCAGCATTCCAGTCCGTATACCTCTCCACAAAATGGTCATTCCGAACGTAAATATCGTCATATTCTCGATACAGTCCGCTCTCTTCTTTTATCTGCCTCTTGTCCAGATCGTTTTTGGGGGGAAGCTGCGTTTACTGCTATGTACAATATAAATCGTCTCCCTTCCTCTGTCATGGATAATGTCAGTCCCTTTGAAAGACTATTAAATCGAGCTTCTAATTATAGTCTTCTTCGCCCATTTGGTTGTGTCAATTTCTTTCTTCTTCCTCCTTATGAGCGCACTAAGTTAGAACAGTGCATGCGTCTGTGTTGTTTCCTGGGATACGAGTTAGAGCATAAGGGTTATCGTTGTTGGAATCCTTTTTCCAATAGGTTACGTATTTCTCACCATGCCACATTTTGGAAACATACTAAGTTTTCGTCCTTATCTCACTTTCGAGTTCCTTTTGATCATTCGTCACCATTCTTTACCTTAACCTCTCTACCTCTATTTCCTCCCAGTGATGCGGCTCTGTCTCCTGCTCCCGACACCGCCCTGGTTGCGCCTCCTGAACCAACGCTGGTCCCCGAACCTGTTGCCACTCCCGAACCTAATCCCTTACCACTACCAGAGTCTGACATTACTTCGACCTTGGACCCTGATCCTAGCCCTCGCCGTTCTACTCGGGTTAGTCATCTCCTTACTCACTTATTTGATTATTTTTGCTTCTCTGCCACCTTTTCCCACAATGAGCCCAGGTCCTTTCTTGAAGCGTATACGGATCCGTTGTGGCGGTAGGCTATGTCTGAGGAGTTACAGGCTTTGAAGAAAACTCATACGTGGGATATGGTTAATCTTCCCCCTATGAAGAAACCTATCGGTTGTAAGTGGATATTCCGGATCAAAACACACTCTGATGGATCCATCGAGTGCTACAAGACTCGTTTAGTAGCTAACGGCTACACCCAAGAGTACGGTATCGACTATGAGGAGACTTCTGCTCCGGTTGCTCGTCTTACCTCCGTCCGCTTTCTCATTGCTATTGCTGCCGCTCGTCAGTGGCCCTTGCATCAGCTCGACGTCAGTAATATTTTTTTGCATGGTGATCTATCCGGGGACATACATATGTCTCCTCATCTAGGTTTTCCTACGTCCTCCAAGATATGCAAACTTTGTTGTGCTTTGTATGGTCTTAAACAGGCGCCCTGAGCTTGGTTTTCGAAATTTAGCTCTGCTCTGCTCCAGCTTGGCTTTACTTCCAGCTATCATGACTCTGCTCTCTTCATTCGTCGTAGGTCCGCTGAAGTTACTATTTTGCTACTTTATGTGGATGACATGATCATCACCCGTGATGATCAATCCGATATATCTGAGCTGTAGGATCATCACACTGTCACTTTGAGATGAAGAGCTTAGGGCCTCTGTGGTATCTCATCGGTCTTGAGATCTCCGACACCTCCGACGGATATTATCTATCTCAAGCTAAGTTTGCCTCCGACGGATATTATTTATCTCAAGCCAAGTATGCCTCCGACGTTCTGTCCAGAGCGGGTTTCACTGACTCCAAGACCATTCCTACGCCTCTTGATTCTGACTGTCGTCTTACTCCAATGGATGGCGCCCCTCTTGACGATCATACCCTATATCGTCAACTGGTGAGAAGCCTAATCTACCTGAATGTTACTTGACCTGACATTGCTTATGCTGTTCATGTTGTCAGTTATTTTATGTCTGCTCCTCGGATGACTTATTATTCTGTTGTTCTACGGATTCTTTGGTACATCAAAGGCACTCTCCTTCATGGTCTTTACTATTCAGCGGATTCGTCTTTGGTTTTAACTGGGTATTCTGATACTGATTGGGCGGGAGACCCCACCGATCACCACTTGACCACTGATTTCTGTTTTTTTTTTCTTGGCAATTCACTTATTTCTTGGGGCAGCAAAAAATAAATGGTCGTCTCTTGGTCCAGTGCGGAGTCCGAATATAGAGCTCTCGCCGATACCACTGCTGAGCTACTATGGCTTCGTTGGTTGTTGGTTGATCTCGGTGTGCCTCAGTCCTCCACTATTATTGTTCATTGCGACAGTTAGAGCGTCATGAAAATTTCGACGAATGATGTTTTCAATGAGCGTACGAAAGCACATTGAGATCGACTATTACCTTATTCTTCATCACGTTGCTCACAACGTCTCTTTGTCGCTCATCTCTTCTGCTGATCAGACTGCCGATTACTTCACCAAGCCCCATCTTTCAAACCGTTTTCAGTTGTTTTTGAGCAAACTCAAGTTGGGTTTCACGGTCCTACCTTGAGTTTGAGAGAGAATATTGATATATTGATATATATTGTATATATATATTTATTTATTTATGTATATAGCCCGGTCCATATCCCATGCATATATATAACGATGTACCATAATTATTATTTCGAAAAATTCGGATTATACCAATTATTCCAACATATAAAAAAAAAAAATGTCATCGCATAATAGATGGTAAAATCAGTTTGATCTTATTGTTAAGATTGTCCTCCGTGATATTCTAGAGCTTCTATAAGGTTCTGTAATACTTTTTATACATAAATTCTAGTGCTTCATCCATTTCATAAAAATGTGTTTAAAACTTCGTACAGATTTTAATGGGTGAGATATTCTTTGATTTTTTTATTTTTTTATTTTTTTTTTGTACTTTCTATCTTTTATAATAAAAAATAATATAACTTTTTATTAAAAAAATAAAATATAAATATTTTTAGGAGACAAATTAAAAATGAAAATGAACACATTCTTATGAGAGAGGGAGGGAGTATTATCTATATGCTTCTCAAAAATAATTTAAGATTCCGAAGAAGAATTCCTTTAACCCAGACGGTCATATATTACATTACTTATTTCAGCCATGCTCCATTAATGTATAAAAATTTAAAACAAATATAAGAAAAAAACCATAAAACTTTGTCATATATATTTGCTTGGATTTACATGTATAGTATATAAAATAAAAATAAAAAAATTACAAATCTCAACGAAATTTCGAAACCTTAACGCAATCTCTGTTTTTTCTTTTTTTTTTCAAAAAAACTCAATCTGTGTAGTAATCAACGTAAGTATAATAATTCTGATTAGAATTTAATTTATTCTTACTAACAACCTTAACCCTCATCAGATCCCTCAGCCTCTTCCACAGGCAGCGCCGCCGTCCGCCGCCGACGCCACTCCGTTTCACCGCCAGCCCACGAATCTCCGGCGGCCGGTAAGTCTGAATCAACGGCCATTTTATCCCGTCGAAGAAAGGGTGGCGCTTAATCTCAGTCGCACCCGCGGCGGAGCCCAGACGCCGCCGGGGGTCCTTCACCAGCAGCTTCTCGATCAAGTCCCGGGCCTCCGAAGTCCCGGACTCCTCCTCGGCGGAAGGGCCCGGGAACCGCACTCCCCTCGTCGACGCTATGTTCCGCAGCGTCGATTCCTTACTCACCCCCTTAAACGGCGTCGTACCGTACAGCAGCTCGTAGATTAAGACTCCGAAAGCCCACCAGTCGACGGCGTTGCCGTGGCCATTTCCGGCGACCAATTCCGGCGCCAGATACTCGTGCGTCCCCACGCACGACCGCGAGTACGCCGCCGTGGGCTCCGCCGTGAATTCCGCCACGCGCTCCTCGCGGCGGCGCGTGCGCGTCACGCCGAGAAAGCAGGAGGAGGAGTGGCGCTGGACCGGCTCCGCCGGTCGCCGGCGGCGGCGGTCGATCCGCGGCGAGATTTCCGATCGGAAGCAGAGGTCGAAATCGGAGAGCAGAATGTGGCCGTCGGCGCGTATCAGAACATTCTCCGGCTTGAGATCACGGTAGACGATTCCCTGCGCGTGGAGGTACTCGAGCGCCGTGAGGACCTCGCCGGCGAAGAATCTGACCGCCGCGACCGGTAGCCGGTTAAGGGGCTGTTTGGCGAGCAAAGAATGGAGATCGCCGTTTGGGCAGAAATCCATCAACAGGCAAATGTAGTGAGAAGCTTCTAGATGGGCGTAGAGCGTCGGCAGGAACGGGTGGTCGGCGGCGGCGAGGACAGCGGCCTCCATCTCCACCTGGGCGAGCTTTTTCGCCGGCAGGGCGTCGCGGTCGACAACTTTGAGGGCGAAGTCCGCGCCGTCGTAGTCGCGGAGGCGGCAGTGGAAGACGCGGCCGAGGTTTCCGGCGCCGACGAGGCGGAGGAGTTTCAGGTGGCGGAGGTGGAGGGCGCCGTCGGAGGAGAGGTTCGCGGCGGCGCTGACGGCTTCCCAGTTGGGGTTGTTGTGGCGGCGGTGGGGGCGGCGGTGGGGGATCGGAACGGCGGTGGTGGAGGAGGTCGCGGCGGCGTTGGAAAGTCGGGACTCGTTGAAGCTGAGGGTGAGGCTGGTGCGAGCCAAGCTGCTCCTGGCGGAGATGGTGGTCCGGTCGGTGGTGGCGGTGGCGACGGAGGAGAAGCTGAAATCGAGGTCGGAATTGTAGACAGGATCGTCGATTAGTTCCATGGCTGTTATGGTCTGCTGCCATTGTTGGATCAGTTTCTGCATATTTATACAGCAGGACCATCGGTAGGGGTGAGTGATTGGGTCTGGTCCCGGGATCTTTACTCCAGAGTAGGATTTGAGTTAGATCTTGTTCTACGGACGGTTTGGATTGGCTAGGGTGTTTCAGTCCGGGGCCCGGTACATGAAAGAAATAATAATTAATGTTAAGAACGTGTTTGGTTGTGACAACAGCGTATTTAATGGAAGGTCAGAACGAATTAGAACCCAATGTAATTTTATACAGACGCTAATATTTTATTATTTTATAGTGTATGAGGAATAATTACTTGTAATATTTTATTATGCCTTTGAAAATTATATAATATATATATTATATTTATTGATTAAGAAATGATTAATACAATGCTGGCAATTATACAATACACGTAAATATATGTAAAGAGAACATGGTAATATAAATTTATAGTATAAATAATACTAATATATAATACAAACTCATAAACTAAGACTTTGTTCATATTCTTTTTAAAAAATATTAATATATTAACAACATTTTTTATTTTTATATTAGTTATACAATACTTTATATCTTACATAAACATTATCAAAATACAAAACAAACACATCCTAATAATATAATAATATATGACAATAGTTCACAAAATAGATGTTCCCTTCGTCCCAATACAATAGTCTTGTTTACTATTTTTGTCTGTCTTAAAACAATAGTCTTATAATTATCCTTATTTTTTTATTATTATTACACAATTATCACTATCTTTTACATCGGTACACTCACAAGAATAAAAATGTCTTTTACCTATACTTTTTACCCACTATCAATATAATATCAATATTTCATAAATATCGTGTCCAACAAAATCAAGACTATAGTTTCAGGACAGAGGGAATATTATAATAAATTTTAACATATACTCCCTCCATCCACAAACTAACTTCCTACTTTACTATTTAGAATGTCCAACAATTATTGTCATCTTTCTATTTTTATACACAAAATTTACTCTTTTATCCTTACTTTATTTACTCTTTTATTTTCTATACACAAGATTAAGGTCAAATTTGTCATTTTATAACAAAAATCTTAATTGCCTAAAAATATGTGTAAATATCAAATAAGACATTAGAAAATGGACGGAATGAGTAATATATATTAACATAGTACATATAACATAATAATTAATTTAGATAATATGTATTGAATGAATTTAGGTAAAAATAATTTTATCTAAATGATAAAATATTTTTAATTGTCATAAAAATATACTCCCTCCCCTTCCATCCTTAACAATCTATCCATTTTTTTATTTTGGTCCGTTTCATAACAAAGTATCTATTTCTTTTTTTTTTTTTTTTTTAATAATTGTACTATCTATCTTACATTACAAATATCTTTTCAATTTACAATATATTACACAAATGTCATTACCTTTATATCATACAATACTAATAGTGTTAATGTCTTTATACCTTTATTTCTATTTTATCTCAATATAATACTAATATTTTTAAATCTCCATACAAAAAACAAATAAATATATAAATATGAAACAAAAAGAATATATTATTTTATGTTTTAAAAAGAAAAGGTTCAAAATCATTTTACATAATTTTTATTAATTAATAAAATATTATTAATTTTAATCTAATAAATTAGTAGATCGAGGTAGAATGTAATAATAATAATAAAGATAAAATGGGAATATGATAGATTGAATCTAATTAGTACTTGCATTACATTAGATATATATTATTACATGGAAAGTTGTGACATCCACACGCTAATTAATTCACTTTATTGGTTTCATTAGTCAACACTAATTTATTTCTTTTATTTTAAATAGGAAAAAGTCCACTTACATTCTCACCTAAGTACATGATTCAAATCTATTGTCAAAATTCCCTCCGCCTCAAATCTATCTATCTGTTTATTTTTTTTTATATGGTATTTTAAAAATATTAATACTATATTCGAATATAAAAAAAATTAAATAGAAATAACTAAAATAATTTTATTAATATTGTCTTAATTGTGATATAAAGATAATGATATTTTGGTAATATATTATAAGTTGTAATGTTAGATAGATAATACAATTACTTAAAAAAAAAAAATTTTGTTATGGACGAACCAAAACGAAAAGATGAACAATTTATTAATGGACTGAGGGAGTATTTTATACTCTTTCCCTCTCGCATATAAATGTATTCACTTCGTCTCGATGCAAGATTGCCGTTTATTTTAGCAAATTTTTTAATATTAGTATTATAATGGATTGTAGTGAAAAAGGCGAAAATACGCCTATTAGTATTGTATAATATAAAACTAATGACATTTGTGTAATATAGTATAAGTTAGAAGAATATTTATTATATTAAGTAGGTAATACAATTACTAAATTATGAAATTATAATTTTATTTTAGGACGAAGAGAGTATATATTTTGATATTTTCGTTGTTTTCATAGTAAACTAGTAATGTATACAATTTTTTTTTTTTTAATAATTATTAACCTCATAATTCGAAATAAATATTCTTATTTTCTTACATTGTGGTATTTTATAATTACTTTTCTATTAAAAAATGATGATAAATTTTTACACTACTTTCAATTACTTACTGCGACTAAATTATTTATATTTTCTAAACACTGAACAAAAAACTGTATATTTTATGCCATGACCAAGGGAGTATTACATTTGTTTACTTATGATGCATTTCTTCGAATTTAATTTAAATTTGACATTAAAATAATATTTGATATAATATTTTGTGATTTTTTTTTTCAAAAAATATATGTAATCCAAATAAAATTTAAAAAACTTTTGATAAAGAAACACACTATCATTTTATTTTTTTTTGCAAATTAGAAAACAACACTTATTTTCAAATAATACGCAAATAGCACAATATTGTGTTATTTGAAAATATTTATTGTCTATTTATATTTAAAAATATATTGTATGAATATATACGATAATATATGCTGTATAAATTATAATCACGTATTATTAGTTCATATTCTACATTGTATAATATTAACATAAATTAGATACTATTTATCATTATATCATATATTGGTTATCATAATATGATATGTTTGACGATTTTTAATAAAAATATACTTCTTCCATCTCAAACACCCTAAAATATTTCATTTTTGGTATATCTTAAACACCCTGCAATATTTCCAAAATAGGAAATAATTAGTTATACTCTCACATCATCCAAATAAAAAAATAAAATATATATTTCTTTCTCTATCACATCACCCAATTTATAAATTATCCTACCTAATACTACCCACTTGAAAACTCGTGCCAAAAGTAAATGTTGCACCTTGTTTGGGACGGAGAGAGTACTATTTTTATGATATTGTAGGCAGATTTAGTGCTTTTTTTTTTTTTTCTTTTTAACTTTATAATTATTAGTTTTGAATTTTTAATACTATATATACTGTGGCTCGCCGAGGACACGTATCCGCCAGGTCAGCGACACCTGACGGATATGTGGATTTTTATATATATATTTTTAATTTTTAACCTTTTTTTTTTAATTTTTAATTTTCAATTATTTTTGAAATATTTTAATTTATTTTTAAAAAAGACAAAATAAATATATTATTATTTTTTTTCAATTTCTTTTTTAAAAATCTACGTGCCCGTCCGGTGTTACTGACCTGGCGGATATATGTCATCCGGTGAGCCACGCTGGTGCCACGTTGGCATCTCTGGCGCCGGAGGACTAAAAGTGCAAAAATTTTTCACTTACGAGACTAATTTGTGACAGACTCTACCTACGGGACTAAATGATAAAAAAATTCAATTACAGAACTAAAAAAATCAGTTTACCCTAAACAATATTAAAATTTTATCATAAAAAAGTATAATGAAAAAAAAAAAAAAAAAATTCACAAGAAAATATCTTTTAATCATATTGAAAAATTTTATGATACATATATTAAAATTTATTACCATGTTTGTTAACAAAGTTAATATCCTGTACAGATATTTACTTTAATCAGTCAAATGCTTAATTCACACAATTTATTGCACTACTATTTTATTGATCTAGTTGTTAATTGTAATTTATATTAAACTGTATAACTTGTATATATTGTAAATTTCATATTTATTATACATAAATTTTAATATGATATTTTATTCTTCGTCCACTCACAATATATACATATTTCTATTGTGAATTGTTTAATTACAGTAACCATTTATTTATTTAGTATACTATGAACTTCATTGCTTTTTTACTAATAACTTTTACTTTACCGTAACATCATTATTTTTATACCAAAAGTAAAGACAAAATTATTTTTACAGTACTTTTCACTATTCATTACAATTAAAATATTATTATGTTTTAAACTCCGCGCCAAAAATAAATGTTACATTTCAAAATGGACGGAGCGAGTGTCTGATATAAATTTTTCGAAATGAAAAGAAATTGAAATATCAAATTTTAATTATATGTTGGAAATGGGTTCACCGACATAAAATAGGTCCAACACTTCCGAGTTCAATGCACAACAAAACTATGATTTTTTTCGAGATAAACACAGTTTTATAGCGTGGTTATTGCGTGATTATAGCTTCATTGTGTTAATCAAACAATAACCTATGATTGGATGAGTGCAAAGACAAAAATAAACAATACAATGATTTGTTGATTCAATTCGGTATAAATCTCTACATTTTGAGGATTCCAATCAATGAATATTTTTATCGGGTTCACACACTTAAGACACCCCAACAAACACTACAACCTATCCTCGTAAATAAACTCTTCTTGTTTTACAAATAAATGCGGACGGATTATTACATAACCGTAACAACACCGGTAGACATAGACATTACAAGACTATGTAAGCACTCCTCTTCTCTAATGAGTATCAAATGGTGAAAAATTGACTGAAAAACTCAACAAAATCTTATTGCACACTTTTATTATACCAATAATATATCCGCTCTCCGTCCCTATCAAGATGATCCATTTACTTAAGGATACGGTATTTTAGGTAGTGTAGATTAGTAAGTTATTAATAATAAATTATAATATTATTTTATATTTTTATATGAGTAGTGTTGTGGGTATTTTAAATATTTTTAACATTATAAATCAATAAAATATATACGATATGAATTAGAGAATAAAATTTTATATAATACAAATAAATATATTTTTTTTAATAGGACGGATAAAAAAGAAAAATGGTCATTTGTTAAGAGACAGATGGAGTATATCTGAATTTTTATTAATAACAATTTTTTTATTATTATTTTTATTTTTTATACTTCTTAATTTATACACAATTTGAATATTATATTTATTTACAAACACGTCATATTTATTAATATATTTAAATTATTCAATTTTCTTTTTGTCTAGCATTATTAATTCACTCATATTGTTATACATTTTTTCTCTTATTTTTGTATTACATTAACTAATATAATATCATATTCATTAAGATTTTGTTCGTATCAATATAATTTTTTTGATTCAAATAGTATTATTTTTTAATTTACTAAAAAATAAATATATATTCTCCTCATCTTTTTAGGAATATTTTATTTGTAAATAAATATACTATTATTCTCTCTCCATCGTATTAAAGGTGTTCCCTTTGACTTTTGCATAGGAATTTAAATTTATTAATATTTTACACAGAGATAATGAAAAATCTATTTTAGAAATTAAAGTAATAAGGATAATAAAACAAATACTCCCTCTCATATATATTTGTCAACATTACTATAAATTAAAATTATAAGATAACTGAATAATTTAATTAAAATTAAAAAATTATAAATTATAAAATTTAAAATGTAATTAAAGTAAATAATTATATATTGTTTTAAAAAAAATTATATGAGAAACGAAAAAAAAAAAGAATATTTTATATGGGACAGAAAGAGTAATATTTTGGTATTTAATTAGAATATATTTTTATAAGAAAAAATTGATACCTTTAACTTGAATAGACGAAAACAACAAAATGAATAATTTTAAGTTGGACAGACAAATATTTTATTAGAAGTACGACGGGTTTGTTTCATTTTTAGTTTGAGTTCTTTTTTTTTTTTTATTTGATTTTTAAAAGATATTACTCCTTCCGTCCCACCTATTATATCCACATTGTCGTCTCTGTTTGGCCCATATTTTATGTTATTATTAATTTTTTTGAAAATATACCTTACTTTAATTTAAAATTTTCTACTGTATTTTTTTTTTAAATTTTAATTAAACTAATTAGTTATCTTAATTTATAATTATATATTATAGGATCATTATTTTTATTAATATATCTTTAATTATTTACTAATTATATTTATCTTAAATTCTCGTATTTACAGTAATCGGGACATGCAATGCGGGACGGAAGGAGTATTTATATATTAAAAAAAATACTCCCTCCGTCCCAGTTAATTTGTCCATTGTTTTTATTTCCGTTCATCTCATATAATTTAATCTTTCATTTTCTGGAAATACAATCACACACTTTAATCATATTTTAGAATTCATAATTTATAATTTTTTAATTTTAATTAAATTATTTAGTCATCTTAATCGTAATTTAAAATTACTTTTATTCAATTATAATTATTTTTACTAATATACTTTTTTAATTATTCACTAATTATACAATACCTAAAACTCGTTACCTAAGCTAGATATGAAAAATTAGCTAGGACGGAGGGAGTAAGAGTATATTTTTATTAAAAAATTACTCCCTCCGTCCCAGAACTATAGTCTTAATTGAGTTTGACACGAGATTTAAGCAATATTGAAATTATATTGGTAGTTGGTAAAAAATATGAATAAAAGACTTTTTTGTCCTTATGAGTGTATTAGTGTAAAAAATAGTGACAATTGTGTAATAAAAATAAAAAAGTAGGGGTAGTTTTATAGTGATATGGTTATTTATAAAAATAAAACTATTATTTTGAGACGGACAAAAATAATAAATAAGACTGTTAGAACGGAGAAAGTATTATTTTGATTCGAAATCAAAATCAAATAGATAATTCGATAATTTGGATATGGATGGAGTGTCGACCATGCAGAGAGGTAAATGGCAGTGTAATGGAAAGTGCAGGCAAATAGGCAACGGGGAGTGGCCGGCGCAGTGCACCGCCTGCAAATTGTCTATCCATGCACTGCATTTGTACGTCATTCCTCCCTTCTCACTTCTGACCATTCTGATTCTCATACCAATTTCTCATCTCAATAAATTTTCTGTCTTTTTTTTTTTTTTTTTTTTTTTTGTTAAAAAAAAAAAAATTAAAAATCTTATCTTACCATTTTCATCTTATAATAAATTTTCTTTATGGATACATTGTACGTCTGCATTTGCTCTACTTTTATTTTTGTTTTTGCATGTCATTTAATAATCTTACCGTCCCACCTACTTACTTTACAAAAATGTCACGATTATTCGACATAAAATAATTGAATTTGAATCAATAATTTCAACATAATTATATATATGAGTTGAAACAAACCTGACACGATAATAAACGGATTAAATTATAGTCGAAGCTCTCAATTCGACTCCGATACGGAAATTCGATTATACTATATTAATATTAATTAATATACTTATTATATATGTAAAATAATTATAATTTAATAATTAGCCAACATATTAATTTAAACTAAGTTCAATTTTAAATAATTCATAATTCATTGTACATATTTAATTAGAACCGACAAAAAACTAATATAACGCGACAACATGACAAAAAATAATTGAATCTGAATTAAGAATTTCGATTTAAGCATATATATATACGGGTCAACGTGGATCAATACGTACCTAGAGCTGTTAACGAACCGAACCGAGTCGAGCCGAGCCAAATTTTAAGTGTTCGTTAACGTTCGCGAACAAGGCTCGTGTTCGTTCGTTAAGTTTTCGAGCTCGTTCGTAGTGTTCGAGCTCGGCTCGATAAGAATTTTTGTTGTTTGAGCTCGTGTTCGTGTTTGGCTCGTTTGTCATATTTTTAAAAATTTATATATAATTTAAAAAGAAATTTTAAAATTATTTTATTTATATTTTAAATTAATATTTTATTTATTAATTAATTATAATTTTATATGCATATATAATATTTATAATAAATATATTATTTAAACGAATGTTCGCGAATAAAGCTCAGGCTCGTTCGATAACCAAACGAGCCTGTTTATGTTGTTCGGCTCGGCTCGTTAACGTTCGCGAACGAGCTTCAACCGAGCCAAATTGAGCCGAACCAAGTCGAGTTCACGAACGGCTCGGTTCGTTTAACAGTTCTATACGAACCCACTACGATAATAATCGGGTCGGACTAGGATTGAGTTATTTAATCTGTTTAAAGCATTCAACCTAATACGAATTGACTCATTGTGAGCTCTACCTATTGTGTTTATAGTTCCGTTTTCATCCATCTCATATCTAATGTCCGGACACCTTATTCTCATTTTAAAATTTTTATTTTCTAATTTTTTAATTTTTATTGTATTAATAAATTATCTTAATTTTAATTTATAATTATTTATATTATAAAATAATTATTTTCACTACTATATTTTTATTTATTTATTAATTATATTTTTTTCTAAATTTTTATATCACAATAATCCGATAGCGAATACCTAAGAAATATTTGAGAAGACTTCTCACGAAGATACCAGTGTTCTTTTACTTATTTAGTAAAAAAATTAAACTCATAATTTTAGATTGACAAGTTTATTTTTGTACAATTAGGTCATTTTTTATTATTTTTGAATTTTTTTTAACTTTTAGCATATGTATGTATATATATATATATTTAAAATTTTTACGTTCTTTAAATAATAGAACCAATTATTTTATAAAATAATTTTTTTTAATAAGAATTGAAATATTACATTAAAGTAAACACAGTTTATGCTGTTTTTGTTTTGTGTTTTAGTTAAAAAAAATAAAATTTAAGTATAGAGAATTATGTAAATAATATACTCTCCCCGTCTCATTGCAAGGATAGTATTTGCTTTGTATATTTAGATTTTTTAATATTAGTATTATATTGAATTATAGTAAAAAAGACAAAAATACTCCTATTAGTATAGTATAATATAAAAATAATGACATTTGTGTAATATATTGTAAGTTGAAAGAATATATTTATTATGTTAGCTAGGTAGTATAATTACTAAATTAGGAAATGATAACTTTGTTTTGGGACGGATGAAAATAGAAAATGGAAATATTTCAATGGGACGGAGAGAGTACTAATAATAAGTGCATATAATATATTAATATATTTTGAAAAAATATGTTAAAAATATTTTACAAAAGAAACAACCATTAAGTTATTTGAAAAAACTAATTTATCAAACGGTTAATATATTAATATATTATTATTATTATTATTATTATTATTATTATTATGATAATGTAGAAATCTGCATCCGCTATTCGAAAGTTCGTATTGGATAAGCTCCGATCGAACTTAATGTTCTACAAATTAAGTTCGACAGGGCAAGTCACACTAGACCAACCATATGTGGCAGGTAAGTACTCCCTCCGTCTCGCCACAGATGACTCATTTTTTTTTTTGTACGTCCCACAAAAGATGACCCTTTCTATTTTTGACAACTTAATCAATCTTAAGCATACTTAACAAATATAAATCAATTTAATTAAACTTCTAACATCTTACACGTAGATCACTCAAAACCCCTTTATTTCTATCTCTCTCCTCAATTAACATAATTTTTTTTTTATCTATATTTAAATTTTTTTATTTTTTATAAAACTAGTTTATGGTAATGATAAATATTATATAAAATTTTATTATCTACAAAATGATATCATATTGCATATATTTTTTCGAAATATAATCTTAAAATTTTTAAAAATACTAATAATATTATTCATATAAAAAATAATAAACTAATATCATAATTTATTATTAATAAATTATTAATTTACATTATCTAAAAAACTGTTTTTTTAATAAATGGATTCATCCCTCGCTGGAATGGAGGGAGCATTATTGTTTTTGATTAACGTAGCCCAACCAATACGTGGCCAAAACAAAACGCGACTTTACATGGATATATATAATAGTCTCGAAAAAAGTGATAAATGTGACAACACGTTTTTAGATGTCATCGAAAACAATGGAAGTCGTAATTTGCAAGACGACAACGTGGCACAATTTATACGAATGTCGCAATTACACTCTATTCTTATTCTTATTTATTATTATTATTATTGTGCATTGAATAGCTCGTTCACCTAATTATACTCCTTTACGTATATTGATTCATGGATGGTCTTTGTGTTTATCAGTGTACGTTCATTTTTTTACACATAATATAATATTTTATATATATATATATATATATATACATGTCAAACCTTTAGATATTTTTTTCAATTTAAAATATTATAATTTTTTTTTAATAGTTTTTTTTGCATAGATTCTTCTTTTTGATATTTTCTCTCTTTTTTACCATACATTTTCAATTCTAATGTAAGTATACATTTTTATACCCAAATCGTCACAACAATTATTTTACCTATAAAAAATAATAATAATAAAATAAAATTCAAAATGCAAAAGGAACTCACTCATAATGTGTACATTCTTTTAGAGTTTTATATACAACTAAAAAAGATACTTCAAATTAAAAGGAATAATAAAATAGACAAAAAAAAAATAAATCTATCTAAATTATTGTTTTTTCATTTTAATTTTAAATTTTTTTATTGAAATATATTATTTTATTCACAAAATATCAAACTATTTTTTTTTTATGACAAACTAACAAACCCTATGTCACTTAAAAAATGGTACTCCCTCCATCCCATAAATATAATCTTAATTGGGTTGGACACGGGTTTAAGGAATATTGATATTATATTGGTAGTTGGTAAAAAGTATGGATAAAAGACTTTTTTGCCTTTATGAGTGTATTAGTGTAAAAAGTAGTGTCAATTGTGTAATAAAAATGAAAAAGTAGGGATAGTTTTATGGTGATATGATTATTTATGGAAACAAGACTATTGTTTTGGAACGAACAAAAATGGTAAATAAGACTATTGTATTGGGACGGAGGGAATATTTAAAACAAAGCTAGAAGTAATTTAGGATGAAAAGTTTAAAAATAGTTGATATATATATATATAAAACGATTATCGTGCCTATTTTTAAAAATAGCACACGTAATATATTAAAGCAACATAGACATATAATATTTTGTTCATAACTATATCATTTGTTATATAAGAGTATGTAATGTGCTAAACTCAACTGTGTCATGTGTTGTGTTTGTATTATATTAATATAAATGATGTTTTATCACTAATAATATCGCGCGATGTTTGTTAGTATATTGGGTTTTGTTCAGTATAGTACTGAATTTAGCATTGTAGCTGCAATAATCAACATATATTTCTCAAATAAATATAGGGTTTGATCATTTTATATTTTTGGATAGTTGTACTTTTTTTACATTAAGTATAAAAAATTGTATTACTAATATATATATATGTATAAAATTTATGTTGTATTTTGGCCTGTAGATCCTACCCGCTTAACACGTCTTCATATCCTGCCTTATTGTGTGAGTAGTGACCGGAGATCCATACCCGGCGCTGACCCGATCCACGCGACCTGGTCTCCCAAAGATCGAATCCCATCCATCCATCCTAGAGTTTCAATCTGAACCGTTCATTGTTTAATATATATATTGCTGCCCCTCACAGTAGATACACATCTGTACGTGCGTCGTGAGTTATTTTTCTTACTCTATCTCACTCGCGTTATCTTCAATTTGTTCTTTTCTGGTGATTCCGGTGGGTTTTAACTGTGAAATTGAGAAGTCTTTCCTGCTTTTGCTTTGGGGAGTTTTTGAAATGTTTTCTATAGTTTGATTTATCTGTTTAATTCCATTTCCGTAGTGAGAGTAGGAGTTTCCTTTTTTGGGTAGAAGATAGGTGTTTTCGGGGTGTTGTTGCTCGGCACCGGAGTTATTTGATTGTTTTGATCTCCTCTTTGTTAATTAAATTACTATTGTGCTCAAAATCTCAGCAAATATCTATAAAGAAAATAGTAAATATTAATATAATATTATATCACATATTTAATAGTATAATGTAGAAAAATATTTTCTGATTAAGCACAATAGTAATTTGAGTCAATCAACAAATTAATATATTAATTTGAGCACTAGTAATTTAAGTGCTAATTGTGTTAATATATTATGTTATATGCTTTGTGACGAATTAATAATAATTTAATATTGATTTACTAATTTGGTTGACCTCATCAACACTCTAACTTTTGTTATATTATATATATTGTGTTAATATATATATATTATTTTTAAATAATATTTATAGAAAATCGTATTATAAAAAAATAGAAGTGAAGAAACATACAACTTAATAAAAGTGAGATAATGTTATTTAACATAATATTAAATTCATATGCATTGTTCAGATTATTATTTTTGGTCAACAACATAAAGTTATAAGTCAATAGATTCTGAATAGCTAACCACTCATTATATGACCATTATATATATATGTATAATTATTTTAAATTGTCCATATAATTTAAAATAACAAATCATTAACAATTTAGTAAAAATTGTTTCTCAACACATTATGTATCCTTCTATACATACACCATATTTATATATACAAAGATACAGACAAAATCATAATTCTATTTTATGATAATATACTTTAAATAATGAAAATACCCTTTGACCAATAATAGAACCACAATAATGGAATTATTGATTTTTCCAAATATTATAATCATGTTTGCATCAATTCCAAATAAGAAATATTGGAATTTTATATTTATGAAATTCAACAATATAATCATTATTATTTTTGTCTGTTCCAAATGGGACCTCTAGCCATCTACAAAATGGTCGTTTAACTTAAAAATTTAAATTGTTAGAGATATACGTCATTAAGTCATTTATCAACAAACGAGCATCCCAACCGTTTTTATTTATGTTTAATATTTGTCTTTTTATTAAATAATTTTAATTAACACAGTATTTTTATTTTATTTTATTTTTTTATGATTATTTTTTTAGTAGAGTTGTTAAAATAAATTGAGCTTACCAAATTGGTTTTTCCAACTCTGCGAAATAGGAGGGTTTGATCGTTTGATCGATTAATTTTTAACCCGTAACTCGCCAAAATCGATTAATTGTACGCTATTATAATATATATATATATATATAGTACTATAAATGGACTTACCAAGTCATTCATTTTTATAACGGCTTCCTTGTCCATTTACAAGAGTTGTCTAATTATAAGATAATTATATTATTAAATATTTTATTTTTTTTTTACAAATAACTTTTATTATCACATTATTATTTTTACATTAAAAAAAAAAATAAGAGTAAAATTTTTTTATACTACTTTTAAGTACCTATTAGATTTAAAATATTATTATATTTTAAACTCTATATTGAAAGTAACTGTATAAATTGAAGGAAAAGAATATAATTTTTATTACTATTAAATTATAAGATTTTGTTTAGAAATTTTTGAAGTTTTGTCAAAAATTAAAAATAGTAAAAATTTAAGTACCATATAACACTTTCAAAAGTATATAGGTAAACATTGCTTTTTTTTTTTTTTTTTTGAATATTTTTTTCAATAGTCTTCCGTTAGAGTGTTTAGAGTTTGTTTAATTTTGGTTAGAGTTTGAGTTTTGATTTAAATAAAATTTTGATATGATATTTTGTAATTTTGGTTCGAAACCAAAATCGAATAGTGAGATATGTTTATTTGATCATTTGAATTTTAAATAGTAAAATTATAAATTTAAATACTTTGTTTGATTAATATAAATATGTATTGCTTTAATCTTTTAAATTTAAATTAATTTTTAATATAATAGTATAAAAATAAATATTTTGATTGATATTTTCCATTGTTTCATGAATATTAAAAAAACCTGTAGAAAAAACTCAAATAAACATGGTTTAGCACCCCTAGAACTACAAAACTATGACATATCTAACCGTATGATCTACTAATTATTTCAATGATGATATAGTAACTCAAATTAAATATTTTAAAATATTCTCTAATAATTCTGTTTATTATAAATAATGATTGGAGAATCTACAAATTTTATAATAATGATCTAGATCTACAATAACCAGTGTTTAACTCCTCAAACAATCATATTTAATTTAAAATTATTATTATTATTATTATTATTATTATTATTATTATGGTAAACTGTTTTTTAGTTCCGTAACTGGACCCTTTATCATTTTAGTTCCGTAAGTGGAGCCTGTCGCAAACTAGTCCATAATTGAAAATTTTTTGTTGTTTTAGTCATCCGGCATCGGAGACGCCCGCGTGGCTCGCCGGAGATGACGTGTCCGTCAGGTGTCCCGCCAGGTCAGTGATACCTGGCGGACACGTGGATTTATTTTTTTTATTTTTATTTATTTTTAATTTTTTTAATTAGACCAAATAAAAAATAAAAAAATAAAAAAATAAAAAAAGTTTAAAAACAATAAAATAAAAAATCCACGTGTCCGCCGCTAGGTCAGTGACACCTGGCGGACACGTCACCTCTAGTGAGCCACGCGGGCGTCTCCGGCGTCGGAGGACTAAAACAGCGAAATTTTTTTACTTATGGGATTAGTTTGCAACAAGCTCCACTTACGGGACTAAAATGATAAAAGGGGTCAGTTACGAGACTAAAAAAAACAGTTTACCCTTATTATTATTATTATTTTATTTAATGAATATGAAATACAAATTCTTAATCCATCATTATTAATTTATAAACCTACAAATATTCCAAATTTATTAATTAAAAAAAGTTGAAAATTGTGGGGTCTACACTAACCTCAGTGTTGACTTAGTGTGGGCCCACGTGGAAGTTGGGCGATGCTGCCTGCCACGTGGCGGACATCGGGCCCCACCTCAACTTGATGAAGTGAATTTCTCCCATTTGTAGTAACGATTAAATATTCGGAAAAAATAAATAAAAACCAAAAGCAATAAAATGAAATGAATATTTAGGTCAGAAATAATTGATCAATAATGGCATGGGCTCTATACCAGTCGAGTTAATGCTTAATAATTCACATGCAATAAAATAATACAACAGTGGCAATAAAATATTACAGCTAATAATAATTAGGGTGCATGCCGTTGGCACGTGACCATGCTCTATTGTTTACTTAATAATAATAATAATAATAATAATTTTCATGTGGTTTGTAGGAGGGTTGCTCTCTTGTTTACTTACTAATAATAATAATAATAATAATAATAATAAAAACAAATGGGCTATTTTTACACCTTATTAATTTATTTTTGTTTCTTATTTGAGCTATTTTAATTTGTATTAAGTTAGAAAATTGTCCAGTTTTCAAATAGGTTAACATAATTTCTAATAGGTCAAAAATGCCCAAGAAAAGAAAAGTTACATTTGGGGGTGGGGGGGGGGGGTGGATGTATTTTGGCATTTTTCTTAAGATTAGCGATTACTCTTTTCGAAGTTTTATAATAAATTAATAAATAATAATATTTTATTGTTTAATAAAAATGTATAAAATTTTTTGATATTTTTGTTAGTTAATTTTATGTATAGAGTAATTATATATGTAATAATATATTTGTAATTTAGGTAAAAAAATAACATATTTTAGTATTAGTGTATGATTACTTTTAATAAAATACAAAAGAAATACTTTGGAGTTAGACAAACGAAAATGGTAAAATAATATTTTGAGTTTGGGATGGAGGGAACATTTGGTACAATATTTTGTGATATAAAATAATACTTTCTATCCCGGTTTCAAGTCTCTTTTTAGATTTTTATAGTAGATTTAAAAATAATAACATTTTATTCGTTAATAAAAATGTATAAAATGATTTTAATATTTTTTTTATTTAAATTTTATATATAAATTAATTATATATGTAATGATATTTTTGTAACTTATGTAACATTTAAAAGTATTTTAGTATTAATGTGAATAATTTTACTATAATAGAAAATGAATGTTATAGAAGAAAATAGTAAAAAAAACTAAACACTGACATTTAGTACAAAAAAAAAAAAAAAAAAAAACATTAACAAAACAACTCAATAAAATTTAGTACAAAATATCATTAATTATAAAATTTTTAACAAAAATATCCAAAATTATAAATACCAAACAAATATATACTAATACGCAAATATATATGTATATAAATATATAAAAGAAATAACGTAAAAAACCTATATTATATAATACACATTTAATGAATACCAAATATCTATTTTATTAGAATAATTTTCCACACAATATAATTATTATATATTTTCTTCGTCCCACTAAAAATATTCATGTTATTGTAGATACAAAAAATTAAGTAAAATACTCCATCTGTCCCATTGAAAGGTTATAATTTTCTATTTTCGTTCGTCCCAAAGTAAGGTTACTATTTCCTAATTTAGTAAATATATTACCTACTTTACATAATAAAATATCATTTCAATTTACAGTATATTACACAAATGTCATTACTTTTATATTACACATACTAATTGAGGTATTTTTGTCTTTTTTACTACAATCCAATATAATACTAATATTAAAAATTTTACGTACAAAAAGCAAATACTACCTTGTTGCGGGACGGAAGGAGTATAATAAGTAAGTAATCAAAAAATATATTAATAAAAATAATTATAAGTTAAGATTAAGATAATAAAATAGTTTAATTAAGATGAAGAAAATTATAAAATTATAAATTATGAAATTTAAAATGTGCTTAAAATGTATAATCGTATTTCCAAAAAAAAAAAAAAAAAAATAAATTGTGAAACAAACGAAAATGAAAAAAATAGACACTTTGCGTAAGACGGTGAGATCACTGTTTACCTATGTGAAGGTGATTTATTCAATAGTAAAATACATAAGAATTCATACATCTATATTAAAGCTATATAAATATTATAAGTATAATTTACCCAAGAAAAAGAATCAATTTGAAATGAAATAAAATTTTACTTATATTTATTTGCTTCTTTCTCAGTCGTCCAATTGTGTAGTTAAATGTATGCACACGAGTTTTAATAAAAACAAATAATAATTACTATTATTTTTTGTTTTCTTATAGTAAAAAAATGCTGAAAAAAGACATTTTCTTTTGAAAAACAAAAATATCTTTTGATATCAATGCGAAAAAAAAAAAAGTATAAATTTAAACCACTAGATAAAATTTTTGATACATGATTGAATATATATGTTTCCATTTTTTTATGGAGAAATATGGAGAAGAATCACAGCATGGAATAAATATTTTTCATCAGAATTATTTATAAAATATTACACTTAATAGTAAAATATATATATTTTTTTGTCCGTCAAAATTATATCACTATTTATTTTTTATTATCTCGTTAAATTTATGGATAATTCATTAATCATAAACAATTTTATCTACTCACATTTTTATTATTCTTACTTTAATAAATAATAATCAAGTTGTTACTAACTTTTTATCCGTTTTTATTAAACTTTCTATAAACCTTCATTTTATATTTTAACTATCTCATTTTAATATTCAAATATTATTATTTCTTTAATATTAGAAAATTGCATTATAATTCATAAAGAAAATAGAAAGGCCTAAAAATAAGTATGATATTGATTCGATAGACTCAAATTTAAATAATTCAATTATGAATAAAATCAAATCTAAATCTTAATATACTAAATATAAAATTGAATATCTAAAATATCTTAACATCCCCTCAAACTTAAGTGATACTTCCTCTGTCCGCAAAAAAACTAAATATTTGGGTCGGGCACAGAGATTAAAAAAAATAAATATTTTTTTTTGAAAAAAAATAAATATTTTTTTTTTGAAAAAAAAAATAAAATTAAAAAGGTAATTGAGGGTATTTTTGGAAAGTAAATTAGAAATTAAAAAAAATGAGTGGAGAATCTAATAAAGATAATTACATTTGTTGTAAATAAATATTGAATGAGGGAAAATGATTAAAAATTAATTTGTTAACTTTGCTAAAATTAGTAATGTGGTAAATTTAATGGACACACTAAAAAGAAAAGTGAGTAAATTTGGCGGACGGAAGAGTATAACAAAAATCAACTTGATAAGAAAATTAAATTTAAAATTTTAAATATACTAAATCTAAAATTGAATATTTAAAATATTTAATATATATCTTTTACGGGTCTATAGCACTTCAAGAAATATTTTGAATTTTTTTAAAAATAAATTTACTATTAAAAGTACAATTAATTTATTATTGATTAATTATCAAAATAATAAAAATTATGATATATTTAAAAAATTAATTTATATAATTATGTGAAAATAAAAATAAATAAAAAAATTGAGATGAATTTCTTTATTATATGTATAAAATATAGAAAGGTATCTCTATAGTGTTCTAAGACAAACTAATATAGAGGATAAAAGTATGTGACGATTAATTGCATATATTCTTAAAGTTCAAATCAAAGAATGAACAAGAACTAAAATTTTAAATTCAATCTTAAACGAAAAATCTATCAATTTTTTTTTTTTTTTTTAAAGTACAATTTTAAATTTAACCAATACTATAAAATGATACCCCCTCCTTTCCACAACAAAGTATCATTTTTTTTTTATTTTAGTCCGTTCCATAACAAAGTATCTATTTTTTCACTTTACTCTGTCCCATAACAAAGTATCCATTTCTTTTTTTAGTAATTGTACTATCTACCTAACATTACAAATATCCTTGCAACTTACAATATATTACACAAATGCCATTACTTTTTGATTTGAATGTAAACTTAAATTTTAATATAATACAATAAATAAAAATAAGTTTTTGATTTGATAGTTTTGAAAAAGAAATTGAAATAGTAAAATCAAAATCAAAATCTAAAAAAAAAAAAACACCATCAATTTTTATAAGTCTAAAAACCCTTTTTTATTTTATTTTTTATTTTCTCTAAGTTGTTACAATTATAAACATAGTTATGTTTAACTAACTTTAAAATATTTTTCATCCCATTCTACTATTTATATATTTTCTCTCAAAATTTTAATCAAATATATATTTTTAATTTTTTTTTTTTTTATATTTAAAATATAATATCAATATTTATTCATATCAAATCAAATAATCATTGTAATTCAAAATTTTATTAATTAAAATCTAATTTCAAAACCTACAACAAACACGTATGTTTATGTTCTAAGTTGAATATATATTGAATATAAAAAAAATTGAATATATTCTATATTCACAAAGCCTCACCTTGTCTGAGAGAGAGTTTGAAGTTTAGAAAATTTTGAAAATGTAAAATATAATAAAGAATTGATATATATATATATATATGATGTGATGTCATATGAACATAAATATATATTTAATATGATATTTTATATTAAAAAAATTAATATGCATTATTATATTATTTTTAAAGTTGATAAATAATGCCATTTCTTCTAAAAATATGTATATAAACAAAACATTTTAACATATTGATAGTCATGTCAAATATTTGTTTCATATATGTTTTTTAATTTTGATTTAACATTGAAATATTACTTAACTTCAAGTTCTTTCTTCTCCTTCCGTCGACGACAATTGATTTAGCACACTATCAGAATCGTCAAAGGAAATGATTGAAATTGAAATGTCTGTTTTCACAAGAACACCTAGTACTTTTTAGTAATTTACACCTAATTGATAACTTTATTTTAAAAAATATTAATTTTTTCGTATTCTCCCCTCCATTGGAGGAGCAAAGAGGGTTGGAAAATAAAGGAGTCGAGGAAACACGAGTCTACCGGATGAATATCTTAAGACAATGAACTTGGGTCCTCCCTTCTCAATAGATTTATATCCTTTATTAGGACTCAAACATCATCCTCATCCATATCTTCATTTTTGTCACCATTCTAGCAATCCATGTTTCTATATATTTATTTCTTGTTGCTATTGTTAGTTTCTTTCTAGACATGATGGTCAATTGCAACAAGTTTTTATTCTATTGACTATTTTCTAACATGCTTAATTAGGACAAAATGCATGTGCCATTAATCTTTATATGCATATATTTAAAACACCCCATAATGTATGTCCAACATATGTAATAGAAAATAGAAGTTTGGGTAATGATGTTCCTTAATGGGCTCCATGAAATTGACATCTTCATAAACCACTAACCAATTATGAGATATATGTAGGAGTTTATATCTTTAGCACACATTTATTAGAAACAATAATAGAACTTAAATTTGAGGGCAAGAAACTTTGGCTATATTCTTTAATTTGAAGTTTAATCTCAACATATATATATATATTTATTTCTTTCGGATCATTTTGACATGCACAACAACCATGACTAGTTGCTTTAGATGTAATATCGGATCAAACCAACAATGATGCTAAAAAAGTTATTGCTTTTATGCTACGTAGAAAGAAAAAATCAAAGCTCATTGATGGAAATGAACAGTGACAAGCTCATCAAAGTCTATGAAAAGATGATTGCTAAGATAATTTTTTCGATCTTAAACAAATGAGAACATTAAGGATTGAATTATCTAGTGAAGGTTTACACTTAGTTACATAAGAATGAGATCGTTATTATTTGGTTGCATAGACAAGTATTTTGTGTGCAATTATTCAAATATTTATCATAACAATTATATGTGATGTTTTATATAAAAAATATTTATTGAATCTAACATATATTTTTTAAACCAAATAACGTTAATAATAAAAAATATAAATACATATGATTAAATCTCGGTAAAGATTATACACAACTATATAGCTAGAAAACTATTCACATTTGCGAAGTTGGTCAATGCATGTCATAAATATTTGTCTGGTTTGATTTGAAATTGAAGTGATGATTTGAATTTTAGTTTAAATAGTATTTTAATATGATATTTTGTTAGAAAAAATAATATATTTTTATTGAAAATCGTACAAAATAAATAGTGAAGGTTTTTCTTTGAAATAAAAAACAAACATACTTTTCTAACAATTTGAAGTTTGTGCGACAATGTAATACTATTAAGTGTTATTGAATATTGTGGTTCAATAAATTTTAAATTTAATATTGCTTCGTTTATCGTGCTAATCGAGTCAAATTAGTATAGTGTTGATTTGATCCGATCAATAAATACCTATGAAAAAAGTAACAAATGTTAATATAATATATAACACATATTTTAATACTGTATAAAGTAAGATATATTCTGAATTCAATAAATATCTATAAAGAAAATAACAAATATTAATATAATATAAAACAACACAACATATGCTATATGTCTTGTGAAATCAATATTGTGCTACCACAGTCATGTATTCAGGCACATTTGATATTATTTTTATTATATAGTTTAATATAATTTAATCCTATAAATTAAATGATGTTCACATAAAAAATTAATATTAAAATGGTGAAAAATAATATTTATATAACTAAGCTACAAGATAACTATAATATAAAGACCACAATGGAACACAATGGAATGCAAGTACTAAATATTGCAAGTTTCTAGGGTTGAGCATTCCGCCGGTCCGGTTCAAACTGAATCGAACTTTCAATTTTGATTAATTTTCGATTTGTAGAAATTAAAACGAAAATCGAACCGAAGTTTTGAAAACCGAATTAAATTGAACCAACTAGTTCGGTTTGGTTCAGTTTAAAACCGAACAAATTGATTTTTTTTAGATTGAACTTATTCATTCAATTCATTCACTATATGTATATGTATTCTAGTCTATAGAGACACATGAACAAATGAATAATTCATGAGTTTAGAAATAAAATCAAACAACTCATAATAAGCCAAGAAAATTAAAAATAATCACAACTCAAACCTAACACAAATGCACCACCATTCAGTTTCAAAAGTTAATATCATGTTCATCAACGTTTAAGTTTAGAAACATAATAAGTCTTCTAAATACTAATAATAACAACAAGAAAAAAAAAAGAACAAATCAATTTGCATTATCTTATCAATAACATTAAATGCAATATTTTACAATCCACTCATACATTCGTGTCAGTCAATAACATCAAATGCTATTATCCAGTTTTCTTAAAAGAAATGATCTTCACTTCTTTGCATCATCATAAAGTAGAACCGGTGGTATCTAAGAAAAATGAATAGACATTTTAGAAAAATAAATTATATTTAAATAAGAATGAAGAGAAACACTAATATTATATCGTGTAGATATTAATAATGAAATAACAATACGAGGGAATTACCTTCTTCAATAGTTGCTAATAAATTCAAATCTTCCTCAACATTGAATATATTAGTATTTCTCAACCAATCTTTACTATAAGCAAGGGCTTCAACTGTTTTAAGAATTAATGAATTCCTAAAAGGGTCAAGAACACGCCCACACAAACTAAACGCAAATTCGGAAGCCACTGTGAAGATGGAGATGGCTAAAATATCACGAGCTATTGAATTAAGAATAGGAAATCTTTGACAATTTAACTTCCACCAACTCAACACATCAAAATCAGGAAAAACGGCTTCCCTTAGTTCACTCAAATATTTTCCTAATTCAAATTTATTTTCAACACTTCCAGTTACAAGTTCAAACTTTTTCAATCTTGCCTCTGTGACAGAGTATCGTTTCTTCATTTGCGCCTTCCAAATCATGAGTTTCCACTGATATCAAACTTGATTCTCCAGATTGAGATTCAAATTGAATGACTTTCTTATACTCATCACACAAGTCATACAAGGCATCTCTGACTTTTTTATGGATAAAGAACAACTGCAATGAAAATCAGGATATTAATTTTATCCAAATTTTCTCAATATTTATCATATCTAGCTTTTATTTTTATAGCCATAGCAGCAAAATTCTGATTTTCATATGATTTCCATTGCTGCAATATCCCTTCAACCTCACATATCTAGAAAAAAAAAGCTTGTTGGAAGTCACATAAAGAGATCCAAGACACCCTACAAGTAAGCTCATAAAAGCACTCAAGAAATTCTACCAATGCTCTCGTATTATCCCATTCTTCATCACTCGAAACACCATGATTAGATTTAAGCTCAACCAAATAAACTGGATCTTGCCAACCAAATCGCTCAAATGCACTTTGAAACTTTTGGGTAGTTTGTAATATCAAATATGTGAAGTTCCATCTAGTACAAACATCAAGGAATAACAATGTCTTGCTTTCAATGACTTAAACTTCAACAAGTCTTTTAAACTTCTCCAATTTTGCTGGTGATTGCCTAATGAACCTCATTGCATCTCAAACTCGAACCACACATTAATTGAACTCTTTCAATTCATCATTCACAATCAAATTTACAATGTGAGAAACACATCTCATGTGAAAAAACTTACCTCAAGTTATTCTATCCTTCCAATTCAATCTTTGTCTTTTTAAATACCCAACGGCAACATCATTGAATGATGCATTATCCACAGTGATAAAAGAAATTTTATACAATTTTTAATCTCTCAAAAAAGTTTCTATAAGCATGCCAATATCATCACCCTTGTGACTTGTAATAGGACAAAAACTCAAAAAAGATTTCCCTCGAAATCCAATTTTAATCAACATAGTAGGCTATTAAAACTATATAATTAATCCGTTGAATAGAAGTCCATGTATTCGTTGTTAGAGCAACCTTTATAGATGTCCTCTTAAACAAGTCTTTCAACTTAAATTTCTAATCATAGAACATAGAAAAACAATCTTTACCTACTATAAAACGGGGTAGGGACACAAAATCTAGAACATGCCATAGACATGAAATGTTTAAACCTTTCATTATGTACAAATTTAAAAGGCAATTCATCCACAATCACCATAAAAATCAATGTCTTTCTTATAATTTCTTCATCAAATTTCCAAGAACTAAATTTACCATTCCCATCAGTATTTCCCACAAGAAGAGATTGGTTGGATTTTACCTCGAGATTCTTATCACATTTTTGGATATGAACTTTCGCCGAGTTTGTCCCATTGCCTTTTGAATTTAAAGCATATTCTTTACCACAATATTTGCACTTGCATATTTCCTCCCCTTTATCCGTCTTGAATTTAATGAAATAGTTCCGCAATTAAACCTTGGAGCAACGGCTTTCATTTTTAATTGTTACACTTCAATTTATAGTTGGAGTGGAACACGCTCCAACGAAGAACTAATAGACCTACCAGTACTTGTTCTTGGAAAAGTTAAGGTATTGTTGACCATTAAATTTAAGGATCCAATATCTTCGTGTAATTCTTCTGAAGTTCCCATTTTAAATAAACTCATAATTTAGAAATATAAATAAAATAATAAATAACAATTTGTTTGTTTAAAAAAATATCACAAAATAAAATTAAAATAATAAGAACATGATGAATTCAAAATTCAAGAATATGTCTATCAGCATAAAGAATAAAGTAGCAATTGTGCTGTTAATTAAATTAAATAAGTTAAAAGATATCTCTTTTCGGTTTCGAAACAATCTTGGCAACTGCAAGTCCGGAAGCAACTTTAGATGCCGTCTTGCTTTCCTCCGGCGGAAAGAGAAGTAGATAACACTATCGATTCTTGAAGAATTTCACCGACCAGTCGACCTCCTCTACCTTCACTCTTTGTTGAAGTTTTCTCTACCTCCACTTTGTGCGGAAGTTTGAGAAGTAGAGAAGAGCTAATGAAAAGAGAGAATTCGATGAATTTAGGGCGAGGTTGCGAGGGAAGTAGTCGATGAATCGAAGGTGAGAAGCGAGATTGAGAATCGCGGGTGCAAGCAGAGAGACTGAAAATGAGGTTGTCCGCTGTTGATGATTGAGAAACTTACTGTTTCAATTTTTAAGTGGATGAATGAGGACGTGGGGGTCAATTTAAAATTCAAATATTAAAATTATAATCAAAATAAATACAAATAATCAAAATTCAAATATTAAATTATAATATATATTCCCTCAATCTCATTTCAAATGAGCCATTTGGGGTTCTGTTGTAGATTAAGAAATAATAATATTTTATTGGTTAGCGGAAATGTATAAGAAGTTTTAACATTTTTGCCCTTTGATTTTATATATGTATATAGTAATTGTATGTGCAATGATATATTTGCAATTTATGTAAAAATTAAGGGTATTTTGGTATTAATTTATGATTACTTCTATTAAAATAGAAAAATGTATTTTTTGGAGTAGAATGGACGAAAATGATATAAAAGATACTTTGAATTGAGACGAAGGAAGTATATAATATTTAAAATTTACATTATGTAAAGTTCAGTTTGAAAATTGAAACTATAACCGAACCGAACCAAACCAAACCAATTACCGAACCAACCAAACCAATTACCGAACAAACCAAACCAAAAAAAAAATTGATTTTTTCAGCTTGGACCGACCAATGCTTACCCCTACAATTTTCTCAAACAATTAGGAAATGAGAAGGTTATATACAAAATAAATAACACAATTAAGGAGTTTGATTTAATAAGAACTCCAATAAATTAATTTATTTCGAAACACAACATACTAATTTCATATAACTAAAATTTATATTTATGGCTACTAAACTATATCTTAAATTATATTGAAATAATTTCATGAAAAAAATAAAATTATAATTTACAACCTTTAAATTATACTTTTTCCTTCTTAACTTAATTTATTATTTTGTGTTTTTTTTTTTTGTTTTTAGTTAAAAAATAATAATATTTTATTGATTAGTATAAGTGTGTAATATGATTTTGATATTTTTACCCTTAAAAATACAAAAGAAATAAATATAATTTAGATATCATGGGTCAAACCTGCGATGCCTCAGATCACCTGCCATATATGGTTCGTCTGGTGTGACTTGTCTATTGAGCTTTTGTTTGCAGGGTATTAGGTTCGGCGGGACGTTTACCGTACTTTCAGTTATGTGTTCCCACGCCATATAAAAAAAATAAAATTACACTTAATTTGAACGGAGAGAGAATATTAAGAAATCCACATCGATTCATCCATACTTATATATCGAAGAAGGCTGCTATTGCGTTGCTAATATAGTTACTAGAGCACTGAATTTATGGGAACTATTGGATTAAATATGAAAATTATCCAATGGTTAGTTTTAAGTGATGGTATTTTTCGGAATGACAGGTTATTATTCTTCTCCTTTTTTGTTGCAACATGCTATAGATATTTTATGATAGGGTAAATTATATAAACCTCTTGTGCTTTAGTAAAAATGCACAAAATACCGTATATTTTATTTATTGCGTGAAACCCCTTGTGTTAATGTAAAATTTGTACGAAACACTCTTGTCTAAAACTGATATTTGGTTCTAAATGAATACCTAAATTACGTAAGTTTTATACAAATAAAAAATAAAAAATATTTTAAATAATTTTTTAATAAAATAAATAAATAAATAATTGATCAATCATTTATTTTTATAATTTTTATAAAAATCAGATAATAATTTGTTTTCAAAAACTATAAAATGAAGAATTAATCAATTATTTATTTATTTATTTATTTAATTTAAAAAAAATTATTTAAGATATTTTGTATTTTTTTATTTATATTAAACTTGCATAATTTAGGTCTTTTTTTAGAACCAAATATCAGTTTTGGACAAGAAGACCGTGCAAATTTCACATTAACACAATGAGGTTTCACGGAATAAATAAAATATAGGGTGTTGTATTTTTTTACTAAAATACAAATGTGTATTATATAATTTACCCTTTATAAAAATATATTAGACAAGAGACGGAAGTGTTGAGTTCGCAGTTTATATATATAGGGTGTACTGTATAAATCTACCTTAGTCGGTAAGTTTAATTATAATATATATTGTATGAACTATTATTATGTAATTCAAATTTATTTACATTTGTATTTATACGGCCTATCAATAACTAAAACTATTTTAGTATTTAGATATCATGAGTTCAAATCTGCGACTCCTCGTGTCACCTGCCACACATGGTTCGCCTAGTGTGATTTGTCTATCGAGTCTGATTTGCAAGGTATTAGGCTCGATCGAAGATTTACCCAGTATGCACTTTCGGGTAGCGGCTGCGGATTCCCACGTCATATAAAAAAAAAAAATACTGAATAAATTTTTTAAATATATTAACTATGTCAATTTATTTACATTTTCAGTTTACCCTGGCTTAGTGAGACCGGGTTGTGCTTGCCAGATCCAGTTTAATAAAAGTAAATATATATTTTTTTAAAAAATAAATTTATAAATATTAACAAATGAGTGTATATTTAAATTGAAGATATAATCCCATAGTTTAGTTCTTGGCTTATACGGATACTAACGGGAATAGGATTTTAGGGAATGACATATATTAGTAAATAATAAAAAAATATATATAAAATAATTACAGTCCAATACAAATAATTTTAATTTAAAATTAAATTAATTAATTAATTTATTTAAGATTAAAAAATTATAAAATTTAAAATATCATTAAATTGTATAATCCTTTAAAAAAAAATAAAAAAACACCAAATTTGATGACTTATTAAGGAAAAACGAAGTAAGAGAAGTAACAAAATGTAAGACAAAGAAAGTATATGAAATGTGTATAATTATTTTTTTTGACCTAATGTAAATAAATAAAAATAAAAAGTTTTATTTAATTTTGCAAGGAAAGTATTGAAAATAATATTTATAAAATATATTTCAATAATTTTAAATGGGATATATCTTTTTTAAAATTATTGAAGAATACATATTAACCATACTAATAAAAACTCACGTTAGAAATTTATTACAACATCATTCCCTTCACATATAATTCTTTTTTTATTAGTCCTACAAAAGATGATTCATATCTATTTTTAATAAATTTATTCATATATTTAATAAATATAAATTAATTTAATTAAAATTTTAACTTCTTACATGTAGGCTATTCAAAAACCTCTTTATTTCTATATCTCCTTAATAAATAAATATTTTTATTTATATTTAAAACTTCTCATTTTTTTTATAAAATTAGTTTTAAGTTCATTATAAATAAATACATAAATTATTTATTTACTTATATTATATTATATAAAATTTTATTATTTAAAAAATGATATCCACATATATTTTATTGAGATATACTTATTAAAAATACCAACAATATTATTCATATAAAAAATAATAAAATAATATCATACCTTATTATTGATAATTTATTAATTTATACTTCATAAAATATCGTGTCTCTAGCAAGGGCTCATCTTTGCTAAGACGGATGGAGTATAATATAACTAAGTTTTTAATCAATTAAGTGGAATACAATTATTTGTTATATTATTTTTCATGAGATATATAACTATTTCAATTATTGCTTACAAGTTTCAAACATTTAAATTAAATTAATCAAAGTTTTAGTACAAATATAAGAATATATTTAATTATTAGTAAATAATCCTCTCTTTGTCTATATATGGTGCAATATTTTGTTTTCGATACAAAAATTTAAATGGACAATATTAAGTAAAATAAATTGATAATTAGATGATGCAATGAGAGAAAAATATGTAATTATTTGTTATTTGAGTAATGTGAAGGTATATATTTTAGTTAATTATTTCATATTTAAAAATATTGAATATGACATACCAAAATAGAATATGTAGGAGAAAAAAGTATCTTACAGGTAGGAGGATGTGAAACATTTGAAAATAAATAATGATTTAGAATAAAAGTCAAAATCGGATTACTGTTCTGATTAAGTCAAATATGCATAATTCTTATTTAATTAAATCAATACAAATAATAAAGGCTTATTAACAAGATATGATATAATTTTATACATCATATGTCCCGACAACACATGATATCATTTCATATAATATAATATATTTTTTATTCCAATACAATAAGCATATGCCTATACAACATGGTACAAATATAAACTACACAATACATATTTCTATATGACACATCATATACTGTAGTATATAGAAACATATGCGATGTACTTTTACTATATGTGCTCATTACGTTAATTTAATAGTTCTGATCTTATTCTAACTGCTACTATTTTTATAAGTTTATAATACTTTATCCGTCTAATTTGAAAGTATACATTTAATTTTGGTGCAAAATTTAAAAAATAATGGTTTTTTAATTGTAATGAAAATTTGAAAGTAATGTAAAGATAATTTTACTATTGTTTTTTTTTATGTGTAAAAGTAATGATGTGATGGTAAAATAGAGTATTTGTAGAAAAAATTGGAGTCTATAATTACTAAAAAATGAAATAATTACTTTATAATTGGACAATTTAAAGTAAAAATACATATTTTATGAGTTGACGAAAAAAGAATAATAGTTGCGATAGTAAGCATTAAAATTATTGCTAATAATTTAATACTACCTTCGTCCCAAAATAAAAGTATATTGACTTTTTGTGTGTAAATATTTTAATATTAATTATTATATTAATACATAATATAAATCAAAAGAAAAAAAAATATAAATACATCTATTGGTATCTTATAATAAAAATACAATGACATTTAATATAGACTAAATTATACAAAAAATATTTAAAGTAAATTATAGCATTTTTTTTTTTTTAATGTTAAATACAATATCACAAAAAGTAAATGGTATCTTTAATGAGAAGGAGATAATATTACAAATTAATCTTTTTAATTATTTTCATAAAAATGTAACTAGTATCACACTTTTTATTATGTAATAGGCCTATCAAAGATCAAGAACAGCCTGAAATTTATACCTATATTTTGAAACAATACTAGATATATACTAAAGATTCAAATTCTTATATAAAGTAAATGTTGAATTTACATTCTTTTAACCTAGCCAATTTATATTATGTCGAACATATCAAATTCACAAAATACCCAAAATTGAGTTTTGAAAATATTTTTGAATTTGATAAATAAATAGATGAACTTAATGAAATAAAAGAAATAAATATGAATCAATAACTAAACAAATAATATCATGAATCAAAGGCGCATTCAAATAAAGTAAAATGTATGCAAGAATATCCCAATAGTAAAAACATTGACTCGATTAATTAGGTATTTACTAAAATATTTTCGACAATTTTTGCATCACAAATTTACATAATTCAATATGATAAGTGACCTAAGTGATATGGAATTTGATCTTATCATGACTCTTCAAGATAAATGTCATGTTCAAGTTGTGTATTCAAATAATTTATGAAGTCAAGCAAGCATTGTTTCAAGGGAATATCTTATATTGATTTTTGGTCCCCGTTTGCGAAAACTACGCGTGAAAGATAGTTATGCAGTTTTTCTGCACTAAAATATGAATAATCGAATCAAGCTTATAATTGTAATTTTTAACATAAAAATATATTCATATAAAATCATATGACAACTAATGGCCATGCATTATGTTTGTCCAAATTTTTTATAATACTCTCTCCGCCAACTCATAAAGTATACATATTTTTATTTTGATTTGTTCAATTATAAAATAATAATTTCATTAATGGTGTGTTTCTGTAACAACAGTAGGTTTGAGTTTAGGTGGGTGACCTATGTTTCTTGCCATTTACAGACAGTTATTGTTGTCTTGCAGTTTTTTCATATTTTTTTTATTTAAATTCAAAAAATTACAGGGTCATGTGCACGGCCATGCACAATTAACCCTTGTAAAGTAAACATTTCATAATTAATTATGTTATATTTTAATAAAATATATACAATATATAGAACAAATTTTTCTATAATACAAATAAATAAAATTTTCAAAATATATATGTTAATATAATACTATAAATTCATAGTCAAATCATACCATCATTAATTTTAAAATTTTAAATTTAATACAAATTTATATTATTATATTCATTAGTCATTAAATCAATATATATCAAAACTACCCAAATCCAAATCAAACCTACTTACAAAAGAAATTTATAAATTCAAATATATCTTAAAATTCAAATAAAATACCAAATTCAAACACAATTTTTTTCAAACCACCCTAAAAAAACACACCCTAAATACCCCAAGTTTTTTCATAAATATTTTACATCACATTATTACTTTTATCCTCAAAAAGTAAGAGTAAAATTGTCTTTACACCACTTTTAACTGTCCACTATAATTAAAATAATATCATTTATTAAACTCCGCACAAGTAAATATTTACTTATCAATTAGGCGTAGGGAGTTTTTTTTTTTTTAAGAAATATATGATTTTGCTCATGTGCGAGATATTTTTGTACCTTTTAACTTGAACATGTATGAAAATAGATATATATTACTTTATTTTACTCTAATGGTCCTATGTGCCTGCATATACTCATGTATGTATTATGAACTTTTCAAACATCACTTTTTCAGCCATGTATAAATATGAAGAACTGATATATGACTATTAGATTAATGACTTGTTACATATATATATATATATATATGATCATTTTCATGTAAGATTAGTTAAATGACCAAAATAATAAAGAATTTTACTTGCAAAATTGAAATTATATGTTACTTTTTTTTTTGTTTTCTTTTAACAAAATAAATTAGTATTGATCAAATAGTACATTACATTTAATGTGATGTAAGGAAATCCACAAATTGATCTTATCTCTTTGTATAAAGCAACATGCAACTTTATTCATTTAATGCAATAATATGGAGACCTTCCAAGTTATCAAATTATAAATCAACAACGTATAAATGAAGTAATATATCCTTATGTTTGTGTATAAAAACCCGAACATAGTTCCATTATTCTCCACAAAATACTTCTCATGAGTGAAGCTACCACTCAATTCATTCATCTATTTTTTAAGTCTATAAACTTACAATGGCCAAAATTGCGAAAATTAGGTTTATTACAGAAGTAGCTCCGCCAAGATTTATCTCAGTGGCGAAGCGTCCGTTGATCAAGATGTTAGATACAATTGATGAGAACAAAGCTTATGGATCAACCATTCCTACATCTTTGAACAAAGTGCTCGACTCAGAGAGATATCACGGAAAAGTTTCGCCTTTTGAGTGATCTCCTATGTTGTCTTGTATTCTATGCTATATTTTTGTGTACCTTTAGAGTGATATTTTTATACACTCTTATGTTGTCTTGTCTTCTCCGCTATCTTTTTGTATGCGGAGTTTATGATTAAGTTTATTGCAACTCTAACTTTTCTATAGAGTGTATTTTTTTTTTCTTATTTTTATTTGGGGAACATATCATGCATGAATGTTATGCATGAAAAAAAAAATTGTACTAATATTTATGTAAAAAAGTATTTTTGTTTCGAATGAATTTGAAATACCTTGTAAAACTATAGTATTAATAAAAATAAAAGTGAAATTTATTTTATATGCTATTATAGACTTATCAAACACTTTCATTCAAATGCAAGTCAAGGGCGAAGATAGATGGAATTATACATAAAAATAAATATTTATAGTATGTTTGTATTACAAATACTCTTATTTGGTGTATATATATATATATATGCAAGACAATAAAAGACAACTTGTTTAGTTCATGTTGTAATCCATAAATTTCACCTTTGATTATTTGGGTGTCTTATAATTAACCAAGAAATCAACCATAGTTTAAAAGATGACTAAGTTGTCTTACGAGTGCAAGTAAATATCTTTTTACCAAAAAGTTAATCCATTCACAACAAATGACATCTTTCTTTTGTTCGCGTGAAAAGTATTCAAATAATTTGACATAAAATAACAATATGGCGTTTATATTTTTAGTATTTATGAATATTTATTCGGTAAACTTATGTTTTACAGGCAGGATTCTCAAGTTAATTACATCGATGCAAGGATAATAATAAATTGGATAATATTTATAGATAATATTACAATTTGACATACGGTATATGTCGTTATTATATTTATTATATATATAATCGTTTTCATACTTTAGTCCCACAAATTAAAATTATTTATAATTTTGTTCTTAATTGCTAACATGAATGTCACATAATGTATAAATTATGTGACATTTACAAAAGTACCTATGCCAAAAACTTACAATTTCTTTGTATGCATGTGTATATATACTTATATTTAGTCACTTACAAAGGGTAAAGAAATGCCTCACGTACGTTAGGTGAGACGGTCATTTACATTATTTAACATGATATCAGAGTCGAAAAGTCCCGTGTTCGACAGCTTTTAGTGAGACGGTTATTTACGTCATCTAACAGTGCTTAATAACATTCAACACATTAAAAAAAATAAGACACATACTTGATTGATTCAATGAAAAAAAAATATAAATTAATGGAGTACAAATGTAAAAATAGTTTAGCATTTAAGAAGGATTTTAATTATTTTCATAATCAAAATTTTACCCACTATATATACTAATATACAAATTGATCAGGCCTAATTGATTATAATATCACATTCAACGACTATAAACTTAGGAAATTTTTATTGTAGCTTATTTGTATGTTCAATCACATTTTGCTTATAAAAGATATTTAAGTACTTTTACACTAATGTTATTGCATAGATTTATGTAATATCAATTTATCAATTTTGATGGGTTCAAGCAAATACAAACAACGCGACTCTACTTCTCAAAAGGTTTTATTATTATTATTTTTAGGTAGATTATAGTACTATTTTATATTTTAATAAAAATGCACAAAATACGTGTTTTAACCTTATTAGTCTAAAAGTAATATTTAGTTTGTAAACACACCCTTAATTATGCAAATTTTATATATATAAGAAAAGAGTTAAAATATTTTAAATAGTATTTTTAAAATAAAATAAGTAACTAACTAATTTATTAACCAGTCATTTAATAGTTTTTCTGGAGACAAACTGTTACTTAATTTTTAAAAATATTATAAAATAAATGATTGAACAATTATTTATTTATTTATCTTATTCGATACAACTATTTCAGATATTTGATATCTTTTATTAATATAAAACTTGCATAATTAAATGTCTGTTTACAATCAAATATCAGTTTTGAATAAATAATATGTTTTGTTTATATCTTAATTTAACACAAAATAATTTCATGCAATGAATAAAATACAATATTCTTTTTATGCATTTATATTAAAACACAAGGATGTTATTATGAAATTTATTTATTTATTTATTTTCATATACATTATGACGGTGTGTTCTTTTTGCAAAACAAATATATACATTTTTCCTAAAAGATTAATGTATCATATATATTCATTATTTTTATATTAGCTATGCAATTCCCTATACCTCACATAAAAAAATATCTTCAAACTATTTAACATAACAAACAAACCTTTATGTTTTGATGGTTCTTTTCTTATGCATATAAATTTTTGAAATGTAGAAAAAATATAGGTATATGAATAGATCAAATAAAAATAAATAATTAACCGGATAAAAAAAAGAGTTTTAACGAAAATTCATGAAAATTATTTTTGGTGACTTTTTTTTAAAAATATTTATAAATTATATACAATATTTTTTAAGATTATATTTTAGTACAATTTCTTAAAAAATCGTAAAAATTAAATACTTTAACAATAAATTAAATTTGATTGTTGTAAAATTAAAATAATATAATTTTTTAGAAATTATAAAAATTAAATAGTAAAAAAAAAGATAAATAAAAAATTGAAAACAATATCATTCCTCTCAATTTCTCTGTAAATAAAAGAGAAATGAAAATGATTTATTTCTCAAGTTCCATTTATCTGACTCAAACAAACAAGAGAAATGAGACAATTTCTATTTCTCCCGCATCATTTGTCTGTACCAAATCTTTCCTTCAAGAAATCCAACTAAAGACTTATTACTTAGCTTTAAGTGCTTATTGAAGATTTATAAGCACTTTGTTGATTTTTTTTTAATAAGCATATAGGAATGCTATAGATAGCATATGACTAGATAACAGATAATACATGTATAAATAATTTTCTATCTAATATGTATTATTGTTCTATCATCACAGTATTGATTATATTTAATCAACATCGTAACAACTGCCAATGATTTAAGTATGAAAACTTATATCGCACTTCCTCCGTCCCTTAACAATCTATCAATTTTTTCATTTTGGTTCGTCCCATAACAAAGTATCCATTTTCTTTTCTAGTAATTGTACTATCTACCTAACATTACAAATACCCTTCCAATTTACAATATATTACACAAATGTCATTACCTTTATATCATACAATACTAATATGGTTAATTTAGTCTTTTTACCTTTGTTTCTACTTTATTCCAATTAATACTAATATTTCTAAAATTTTGTGCAAAAAAACAAATTGATATATAGATATGAGACGGAGGGAGTATTAAATGTCTAAATTTATATATTCTAAAGTGTAGTGTTAATAAGTGAAGCTATTAAGGAGTTGAACATTAATGTGTGATCTAGGTTTGTTGTCAATCCATGTTTCATTCTTGTTTATTTATTAAGTGAAACAATTTGAATATATTATTAAACATAAAATATTACAATAATTCTCTATACCTAACCTAAAATATTATTATATATTGTATAAATATGAAATTGGATATATATTTGTATTTGTATTGTATAAGAAAACAATATAAATCTATGCTCAAGTTACAACAATTAAATATTATATTAAGATATTTTCTATGATCCTAAACTCTTATAGATGACAGCAATAAAATATCCTATAGAACAACCAATAATAAGTTTGATCATTCACCCTTAGAGTCAAACACTTTGTGCAATTAAGATCTAACCATTAGTATTTCACAAAAAACAAAAAAAAAGAAAAAAAAAAGAAAATGGCATACAAAGCTCTGTTTCAATAATAATTTTGAAATTTTAAAATAAGAAAATTTAATATATAATATAATATTTTATAAAAAAAAATATATATTTAATATAATTTTTTAACATAATTTTTGTACTAATTAGTTTCTTTTTTTAAAAAAAAAAAAAACAGTAAAAATCATAATTAAAACAGGCCGTGTCTAGAGAGAAAAAAAAAGAAGAAGAAGACAACTAATGACATAGAAAAAAAAAACAAATGAAACCTAAAACAAAAATTACTAAAACTAAAACTAAGAAGACAAATGTATACCATATATTAATATTTTTTGGAAAATGTGTGTATATATATATATTTTTTATTAAAAGGACCCATCAAAGATTGTTGCCCAATTAAATTTAGGGTTCTTATTAATGTATCATATATTTTCTCCGCTCATCAAAATTATGTAACTATTTTTTTTTTCCGGTTAAATTTATGTATAATTCTTTTTTTATAGTAAACAATTTTATAAATTGACAATTTTATTACTTTAAAAAATAGAAAATAATTTGTCACATTTTTTTCTATATATCTCACCCTTTTTTTAATTAATATTATGATACTTATGGGATGGAGGAAGAATTAATTAAGTTCTAATTATATGAAATGATAATTTGGTAAATCCAATTAAGTTTTGATACATAAAAAATAGGGTAAATTATGTAACAGCTCCTGTATTTTAGTAAAAATGTACAAAACACCATGTGTTTTAATTTATTTATTGCGTGAAACCTCATGTGTTAATATAAAGTTTCCACAAAACACTTTTCTTGTCCAAAACTGATGTTTGATTATAAATGAAGGACATAAATTATGCAAGTTTTATACAAATAAAAAACGTAAAATATTTTAAATAATTTTTTTGAATAATATAAATAAATACATAATGGATTAATCCTTCATTTTGTAGTTTTTTTAAAATAAATTGTTATCCGATTTTCATAAAAATTATAAAAATAAATGATTGATCAATTATTTAATTATTTATCTTATTCAAATATTTTATTTAAGATATTTTATGTTTTTTTTTTTAAATAAAACTTGCATAATTTAGATCTTTATTTAAAACCAAATAATAACTTTAAACAAAAAAGGTGTTTGGTGCAAACTTTATATTAACATAAGGTTTCCTGCAATAAATAAAACAAATGGTATTTTGTGCATGTGTTATATCTCTCCAAACTATTTCATTAAACAAAACAAACTTAGTTTAATTAGGGTTCAAATGTGTATATCTTTTTCTTTTCTTTTTTATTTTTCCATTTATATGCTTTAATACTACTGAAAGACAAGCCTATTATATAAAAATATTACTACATTTTCTATTTCTTTTTATGTAACACCCAATTGATATATACTTCTTTTCAAATATAATTTTATATACAATTTTTTTTTTTAATAAATACTGTCGAATATTTGCGAGCTATTATAAATAAACCTCAAGCTCTGTAAGAAACATGACAGCATAAATTAAATGAGGTTTTATTCACAATCAAATTTATTTAATTATTTATTTTAGGGATCTAATTTGTGTGAAATTATTAGATAGACATTGAATGTTGGATGTTGAAGTGACTGATAAATACCTTCGAAATTAATACCAAAAGTAGAGAGGTGGATGGATGCATGCATCACTACACCTCAGCAATAAAAAGGGCAACTACGTACAGAATAGGTTAAAGTTATTACGTTGCCCTAATTTTCAAAATAATTTAGCAAAAAATAATATCCATACTTATTTCACACTACAAAAAAATAGTATATTTATAACGGAATTCCGTTCCTAAAGTTCACGTAGCTAACGTAATTCCATTTATAATTTCGTCTCTAATATCATTAGTAACAGAAAAAGTAAATTTAGGAACAAAAAAACCTCGTTACAAAATTGATAATTTCTTATAATGTCACCGGTACAATTACTGGTCTTGTTCTAAACCAGAAAATTTCATGAAATATGATATACGTATATAAATAAATAATGTAATTAGTTCAAACTCCGATGCCTCCCGATCATGCATATCACACATGGTTCGCCTAGTGTAACTTGTCTTGTCGGCCCAATTTGCAGGCTATTAGGTTCGGCCGGAGTTTACCAGAGCGCACCCGATGAATAACGGTTGTGGATTCCCAAGTTATAAAAAAAAAAAAAAAAGTCTATGAACTTAATTGTATTAATTAAATTAGTTTGGATTATGTGTGTAATTTATCTTAAATTTATGTTGCTCAAAGATATAAATATATGATAAATTATATAAGAATTTTACAAAATTACGTATGTTTAAACTATATTGAATTACAGTATACAATATTTAAATTATGGCATAAATTTGTTAAATCATATTGTACATATGGTGAAATTAATGATCAAGACTGTCAAACTACAAAGTTAATCTCTTGAATCACACATGCTTAAATATATTGAATGTTTGTACAAAAAAATCCAAATCACATTATTTAACCATGATGAAATTATTGTTCTGAACAAGATTCAAATATTAGTTAAAGTGATGCATTCTGAATTTTATATCCCCGTCTCTTAAAGTGATGGCGAGACTGACGTGACAATAGATTGTCTCTAAAATACTCAGAAAACTCCGAAACTGTTTTTTTTTTATCGAAAAAACTATGACAATATTTTTATCTAAAAAATCAAGACAACATCTAAAATTGTATTTTATCTCAAAAGACCATGACAATACCCGAGACTATATTTTGTCTCGAACGGCCATAACAATTTTCAAGACTATATTTTGTTTCGGACAATAATGAAATTACTCGAGATTGTTCCATCTCAAAATAATCATAGCAATATTCGAGACTATAGTTTGTATCGAACAACTGTGAAAATATCATAGCAATATTTCATCCCAAAATGATTTTAACAATATTTGAGATTATTTTTTGCACAATCTAATGCCAAAATAAGTTAATTATTTTGGTTAATTAATTTCCCACCATATTTCCGTAAAAAATGTGTGCATATCAATATCATAAATAAAATCATTATCTTAAATTATCACACCACAATTAACACAAGCACGCCATAATCAAACTACAAATTTCGTAGTAATAAGTTTTAAAAAGTAAGACAATGTAAACATATATTGGAATAATTCCGTCCGATAAGATTATTTTCATGGAATAAGGGTGGATCTTCCATATGACTCGAGGGGTGCATCGTCTACCGAGAATGAATAATATCTTCATTAAAGAGATACTTTTTTGATACTCGAAGGTTCTCCGAATCCATAATGATAGATTTGAACTCTAAAAGATAGAACGAAATGGGCGTGCCTTTAATAGTCGTGTAGCGTACATGCATTTCTTTAGCCTTAGGCTATTTACCAAGGGCTTTTGTCATGTGAATCCTCTATGTAATGCTGTCATTGAATTTTTCAACATCAAATATTGGTAAGACATCTCTTCAATAATAGCAAAATCTTACACTATTTTTCGGAATTATAACGCAAATAGAAAGCCCTAAATCAACACCAAGAACTTACATATAGAGGTGACACTTTCAGGCCGGTTTAATTTTTTTATTCTGGCATGACCCGATTTGTGTTTATTACTTGCCGGTGCAGGCCTAGTTTTATATCGGGCCCAAAAGCTTAGGCCTGGGCATGGCACGGTTCAAACCATATGCTGGGCCGGGCCAACACAATTTTCAATGTTTTTTTAAAAATTTATTTTGCATAGTTTTTTTTATTAAAATAAATCTTATTAATTTAAATAAATATAATTATGAGAAAAATAATATTTTTATTGGTAATTAAAATTTTTGATATTAAATATATAATTATTTTCTAATTTTATTATATATTTTAAAACAAATATTTAAATTAAAAACTTATTGATAAATCGTGTCAGACAAGCACGGTCTGGTTCGCAAGGGTCCAAACATGGCCCAACTCAAAAATTATTCGGACTACACTTAATAACCAAACAAGCCGGAAATAATTAACTAGAACTTGTCTTGAGCAATATTTACTTTGCACACACACAAGAATACGAGTCAAAAGAAAATTTTCGAAAGAAAACGTATAATAGTAAAAATGAGTGTTGGGACTCCCGTTTGCGGATATGTAAATAATGGCTGAGTTTCCCTAACAGTTCGAGGTTTTAGGTGAGACGGTCATTCAGTATTCGACATAGTATCAGAGCCTGGCTAGGTCTCGCATATGCATGTGCAAGTTATGCATACCTCCACTTGCACCTGAGGGGGAGTGTGCATCCATCCATGACCGCACGGTCACAAATCCAACCCCTACACAACCAAAACATCCCTTACGGGACAACTATTTGTACTTTAAGAGTGATAATATTTAGTATTCTCTCCGTCCCACTTATCATCTTTCCATTTTCGTTAATTCCACTTATTTTGTCACTTTCGTCTTTTAGAAAAAAAAAAAATTATACACTTTAATCTTATTTTAATGTTTTAAATTTATATTTTTTTAAAAATTTTAATTAGACTAATAAATTATAATCTTAATCTATAAGTATTCTTATTATATACATTCTTAACTATTTCTAATTATACCCCTCCTAAATTTTCATGTCAAAAGTAAAATAAACATGATAACTGGGATAGAGGGGGTAATATGCTAATACTTTCTACTATGGTGTGAATTCCATTCATTAATTTATTTGTATGGTTGTTAGAATATGAAACTGGAATTTATATTTTAATCATAAGAATTCGTACATATTTATAATGACGTACAAATAATCTAAATAATACAAGAATTCTATAAATATCTTAAATTAGATAACTATCATAAATATATTATATATTTTCTAAATATATTTTTAACATCATTCCTCAAACTCAAGATATGATCGAATAAACTTGAGTTTGTCAGAAGTGACCGAAAAAATATATAGCCGAGATCTTTCATGAACGAACTTGAATTTTTCAAGATTGACTGAAAGTGGTGTAGCTGTCAACTGGATCAAAGTCAGAATCATAACACAACACTGTTAGAGTTGGTAACAGGACTCGCTCGTTCACAACGGAACTAGAGTCGAAAAAAAGACTCGTTCACTCTTAATAAAGCTAAAGTCGAAAGCAGAACTCGCTCGCTCATAACAGAGCTAAAGTCGAAAACGGGACTCGCTCGCCACAACAGAGCTAGAGTCGGAAACATGACTCAACTGCGTTAGAGTTAAAAGTAGAACTCTGTCAATGAAGATCGAAGTATTAGAGATAGAGACGGTATGAAAATGACAACATGATCGTGGATAGAAGCAAATATATTAATAAAATATAAAAATATATACGAGATATTAGAAGTAATGGAAGTACTCGGAGATAATTTGACTCTAATACCATGTTAGAATATGAAATTGAATTTTTCTATTTCAATTATAAAAATTCGTACATATCTATAATGACGTACAAATCATTTAAATAATACAAAAATCCTACCAATATCTTAAATAAAATAACTACCATAAATATAATATATATTTTTTTAATATATTTTAACAATGGTGATATATTTTTTCTAGCTAATTCAAGTGAAAATTAATTAATTTGAATTTAATTAACTAATATTTAAAATATAAGGACAATAATTGATTTTTTAAAAAAAATAAAAATCATAAAAGTTATTTCCCCATATAAATTTTAAATTATGAAAAAAAATACATCAAACACACGTAAGATGATTTCATTTTTCATTGTTAGATACATGGGTTTGTTCCTATAATAACTTTAGGTGGAAGGATTCTTTATAAATATTATTTATTTGAAAATATAATATACATATATATTAATATAATATATAAATATATATATACTTTATTTACTTAAAAAAAATTAATAATTAAAAATAAAATATTTTGTATATCTTTTAATATATCTTTTTATATGATTCGTTTGATAAAATATTATATTCATCCACTTCTTAGGTGGTCATTTACTTTTGACAGTGTGAATTAAAAAAATGATTGGTAATACGCAGTTATGTAAAAATAAATAAGTTTTGCGTGTTGATATTTTGATATTAATTAGTAGTATTATATTAAAATGTAGTATAAATTTTAAAAAAAAAATTATAAAAGTATTTTTATTAGTGTCTTATAATAATAATAGGATGATATTTGTACAAAAAAATTATACAAATATAATGATATTTTTAATGTTAAGTACAATGACGCAAAAGCTAAATATAGTCTTTAGAGACGGACGGAGGGAGAATTTGTTTATTTAATATTTTGGATTGAAGTATATTTTTTATGTGAGGTACATAGACATGTGTAAGTAATATAAAAGAATAATATTTTATATTGAATGTAAATTTTTTGTGAGATAATAAAATACTCTTTCTGTTGTCTAATTGTGTTCATTTGACAGGGGCATTAATTAAAACAAAAAATAGATAAAAATATAAACTTTTAATTTTTAAGGTAACAAAATGATTTTTTTTTACTAAAATAGGAAACATATATGAATTTAGATGATATTGTCGCAAAAGATCACCACCAACAGCTTAATCGAAAAAGCATGTAAGAATCGATTTGATCGTAGAGTTCTCCGGCCTCCTCAAGAATGGATTTGATTATTTGGCGATATTCAAATAATTAATGTAAAAAAAAATAAAATAAAATAAAGGCAAAAATAAAGACAAGTAAAGCATAGAAAGAACGTTGGAATTTGAAAAATAGGCTGAAATTAATGAGAAAAATCTGTAAAAATTTTAATGCAATGTTCTTGAAGAAAAAATACACAAAAGATTGTTGAAAATTATTGAAGGAGAAGATGATAATTCATGTGAATTTTTTATGACCCTAGATCTTGTTATTTTTGTTTTTGGATAATTTTCTCCTACTTCGGACAAACTTTCTACTTAAACCTTCCTTGGATTGGGCCATTTGAACTAGCGGGCCAAGTAGCTGCTGGCCGATCCATTTGCGTCTCATCATCTTTGGACTTTCAGCTACAAAAATTGGATTGGACCTTAGACTACCCATTACAGGATTTGGGCCTAGTTTTGGGCTATGGGTTATGGATGAAAAAAAAAAAGAATAAATTTAAATAAAAGAAAAAGTAGTATATTATATATATTAAAATAGTGTCGAAAAAAATTATTAGAGAACAAATTCAAAATTACTCTTACTAAACGAATAATGATATGATTGTAAATAAATATAGAAGTAAATGCATTACTATAATTTGAGCTAAGATTGATGATTACTAATAAAATAAATATATTCTTTTGAATTGGATGAACAAAAATAAAAATATGTACTATTTCAACCGTTGATTTTCAATATTTTGTAACATTTATTGATGATTTTTCTTGATGTACTTGGGTTTTTTTAATGAAAAATCGCTATGAATTACTCTCTATATTCAAAAAGTTTTGTGCTGAAATTCGTACACAATTTCATACATTTATCAAGGTTTTAAGAAATGATAATGGTAGAGAGTATTTTTCTCACTAATTTAGTGATTTTGTCTCGTCTAAAAGAATTATTCATCGATCATCGTGTCCTTCCACTTTCCAATAAAATGGAGTGGTTGAGCGCAAGAACTGTCATTAAAAACAATTTGCACTCTCCTCATATATTATAATGTCTCATTTCATTTTTGGGACGATTCTATTCTTACAGCATGTTTCCTCATCAACCGTCTTCCGTCTGCTATCTTAGGAAATAAGATTCTCATAATATGTTTTTAGCCTAATGTGTCCTTGTACTCTTTACCTCTTCATGTATTTGGTTGTACATGTGCTTTGTTCATGACCATTCCCCTGGATTTGACAAATTACGTTCTTGATCCATCAAATGTGTTTTTCTTGGGTACTCTCGAGTTCAAAAATGATATAGATATTATTCTCCTCTCACTCGTCGATATTACCTTAGTGCAAATGTCACGTTCGTTGGGTCATAACCATATTTTACAGTGTCATCATCTCCATCCTGAATACATGTAACTCCTCTTTCAGTTGTCCCAATTCCTAAGCCTCCACTTTAAGTCTATAGTCGTCATACATAGCAGCGTCAGAACATACCTACTCCACCATCACCTGTGCCTATTGATGACTTATCTCCGGATCCATCGCCTTCCCCGGTTGCGTCTCCTCAGTCATCTGTCGCCCCATGTCGAGGTACATGGTCCACTTGTAATCCGAATCTTATTTCTAATTTTCTTAGTTATCACCGTTTATCTCCTTTTATGTGCAGAGTTGTGACTGCTTTAGACTATCACTGTTCGTCGCTCTTGGCATAAGGCTTTGGGTCATTCAGGGTGGTGTCGGGCTATGATGGAGGAAATGTCTGTTTTGTATGCTAACAACACTTGAGAGTTAGTTCCGTTACCGCCAGGAAAGATACTCATAGCTTGTCGATGGGTTTATGTAGTCAAAGTTGGACCTGATGGTCGCATTGATCGACTTAAAGCCCGACTTGTTGCAAAGGGCTTTACTCAAGTGTATGGAGAGGATTATACAGAAACCTTCTCTCCTGTTGCCAAGATGTCTTATGTTTGTCTTTTTCTTTCGATGACAACAATGCGTGGTTGGTTCTTTCATCAGCTTGACATTAAAAATGTCTTTTTGTATGGTGAGCTTAAAGAAGGGGTATGTATGGAGCAACCTCCCGGTTTTGTTGCTCAGGGGGAGTCTGGTCTTGTATGTCGTCTTCGTTGTTCACTCTATGGCTTGAAACAGTCTCCACATGCGTGGTTTGGACGTTTCAGTCTTGCTATTAAAGAATTTCGTATGACACAATATTCATATGATCATACTGTATTTTTCAAGCATAATTTAGAAGGACGATCCGTTTACTTAATTATTTATGTTGATGATATTCTCATCACTGGAGATGATATGAATAGTACTACAAAGTTAAAGGAGCATTTACACAATCATTTCCAGACCAAATACTTGGGACCGCTACGGTACTTCTTAGGAATGGAGATTGTCCAATCGAAGAATGGTGTTATCCTATGTCAGAGAAAGTATGTTCTTAATATGTTAAAAGAAACATGTATGAATGAATGTAAGGTTGTGGATTCCCTATGGATCTAAATATAAAATTGCTTACAGGACATGGGGAGCCATTAACTGATATTGATGCTGGATGATATAAAATGCAGGTTAGAAAACTTAATTATCTCACTATCACCTGACCAGATATATCATTTGCAATAAGTGTAGTGAGTCAATTCATACAGTCTTCAAGTGAATTTCATTGGAAGACACTTATGCGTATTTTGCGGTATATATGAGTGTCTTTCGGAAAAATGATTACTTTATACAAATCATAGTCATCATGAAGTTGTTGGATATTCATATGCTGATTGGGCGGTTATTGCGTGTTTATTGGAGACAATTTGATATCTTGGAAAAGTAATAAACAAAATGTGGTTGCGCGCTCTAGTGCTGAGGCTGAATATTGTGCTATGACTTTAGCTACATGTGAGGTTCTCTGGGTAAAAAAATTACTTTATTGACGAAGATGAAGTTATTGTTTGATAACCAAGCAGCATTGCACATTGCATCAAATACGAAGCATAACGAAATAGATTGTCACTTCATCAGAGAAAAAGTATTTGTTGGGATATGAAGCCTAATTATATCCTAAAATCTAGGGATCTGATTTGGATATTATATTTTAAATTTTAGAGATATGATTTGGATATTTATAGCCTTAAGCCTTTGATTTTAGGATATAATCAGCATATCCCAACAATCTCCCACTTGAAGACTGGTGTTTTACGTGGTTTGGTGACGGTGTGTCAACCTACGTCCACGGGCAGGAACCGGAGAGATTTTATTATACTGATTCAAAGATTTACAATATGTCATCCGACTAAGAACCATAGTTGTCTATTTATAAGCACCCCAAAACACCCTAAACCCTAAGCCTATTTGTTATTAATTAGGATAAGCCCAAAAGGAACCCTGCCAATTGAAACAGCTCTTTCGCTTTGGTTTAGGGTCGGGTAGACCGCTAAATCCAAATCACGTTTCAACAGTATTATATGGATATATAGATACTAAATATGTGTCTTTAGATGATCAACTTGTCGACATATTTACGAAAGCTCTGAGAAGTCCTAGATCTCAGTCTATCTGCAACAAGTTGGGATAGTATGATTTGTACGCTGTAACTTGAGGGGATTGTTAAATTTATTAAAATCATATCTATATCTATATTTATATTCATATATCCATATTCATGATTTAGTTAGTTATGATAGATTTTCTAATTTGCTATATATATATATGTACTATTCCATTTTTATTTTTTTAAAAATAATATAACTTTAATTTTTCTCTATTTCTCTACAATAAACATAAATTAATTTTATAAAAAATAAAATTTTTAGATATAGATAAAAATATATATATAAATAAATTAGTTTTAAATGGATCAAATATTAAGAATTTAATTAAGTTTAAAATTGATAAATTTAGTAAAAATAAAAAAATATCTACCTATTTTAGAACAAATTTAAAAAGGAAAAAAAAAAGTATTAACTTTTATGAATAGAGGGGGTAATTTATATATAAGGAATTAATAGCTTCAATTACTTAAAATTTATAAAAATAAATTTATAATTGGTTAGAAATATACTCTCTCTCTCTCAACCATGGACTCTTTTTGTTAGGAACACGATATTTTAGGTACTGTAGATTAGTAAGTTATTGATAATAAATTATAATATTATTTTATTATTTTTTATATAAGTAGATTTTTTGGTAATTTAAATATTTTTAGCATTATCTCTCAATAAAATACATATAATATTAATATTATTTTGTAGATAATTAAAATTTATATAATGTAGTACAAATAAAAAAAAAAAAACATATACATTAATTTATTTATCATTATCATAAATTAGTTTTATAAAATCATAGGAAGTTTTGAAGGTAGATAAAAATACTTGTCAATTTGAGATATACAAATAAAGCGGTTTTGAATGTGGCATACATGTATGAAGTTGAAAATTTAATTAAATTGATTTATATGTGTTGTATTTAAGATTGATAAATTTACTAAAAATAAAATTAGTCATCTTTTTTGGTATGAATACAAAAGAAAAATCGATCATATATAGCGAAACGAATGGAGTATTAAAATAGTTAATAAATAATGTCGTAAAAATATATTTAATATATATGTGAATGAGAAATTTTATTGTTTAAGGGATTAAAAAAATTATAATAAAATAGCTTTTGTAAAATGATACTCCCTCAATCTCATAACAAAGTATCTATTTTTTTATTTTAGTCCGTCCCATAACAAAGTATCCATTTCTTTTTTTTTAGTAACTGTACTATCTACCTAACATTACAAATACCCTTACAACTTACAATATATTACACAAATGTCATTACCTTTATATCACACATATTAATAAGGTTATTTTAGTCATTTTTACTTTATTCTTACTATATCCCAATATAATACTTATATTTCTAAAACTACGTGCAAAAAGTAAATGCATTCTTAGTTTCGGGATGGAGGGAGTATATATTTTTAAATAGTAGTATTAAATTTTATGATTCAATAAATTTTAAAAATGAAATTACTTATTTACCATATATTTAAATTAACTCATTGATTGATTAAAGAAATTCAATAAGCTATAAATATAAATGAATAATGAGTTTGTTCGGTGTTAATTTGAAATTTTTTTTTTTTTTTTTTTTTTTTTTTTGACTTAAATAGTTTTCTTTATCTAATATTTATTAGAATAAATAATACTTTCACTGTCGTCCACGGGTTATAATTTTTTTTTAATAAATGTTTTTATATTATAAAATACTAATAAAAATATTTTTTTTTTATTTTTTCTCTTTATTTGTACTATATTTTGATATATTAATTAAATTTAAAGATCAGACAAAAAGTAGAGGCCAATATACATATAATATATTGTTCACTTACAAAGTAATCCTTTTAAAATATCCAATTTTTTATAAATACTTTTATTTTACTATCATATTATTATTTTTTGTATAAAAAGTAATTATAAAATTATTTTAAACTATTATTAATTATTCATACAATTAAAATACTATTTACGGTGGACACGAGAATTTAGGAAAAGTATAATTAGTAAATAATTAAGAATGTATTAATAAAAATAATTATTATTTAATAAAATAATTTTAAATTAATATTAAGATAAATAATTAGTATAATTAAAATTAAAAAAATTTAAATTAAAAATTTTAAAATGAGATTAAATTATACTTTTAAAAAAATAATAACATAAATATGAACAGACCAAAATGAAAAAAAATGAACATATTAACTAAGTTGGTGAGGGTATTATTTTAAAAATTTGAGTAAAGGGTAAAGATATACTCCATATCTTAAAATTCAAATTGGATTGAGAAAATATTAATTAGTAATTTATCCCCAACATTAATTACAAAGTTTTCCGTGTGCCAAAAAGTCGAAATCGTTTTAGCGGTAAAATTGTGAAATGACAACATTGCCCACCAATTCTTCCATGTGTAAGCAGGTCGTCAATGGCGTGTCCCCCAGTATGAAATGGAACGTATTACTGTAATCTCTACAGCACACTCACAATATGGAGCATTCTTCTATTTAACCCAATTTTCGCGTCGCCGGAGGAACTGCGCTTCAAGGAATCATCCAGAGCAGAAATAATGAGTGACGACGAGAGGACCGCCTTTTCCGACCGCGGGCAACGGGCATTCGGTGGTATCGCCGCCGGCTACCCTCCGCACGCCGCCGGCTACACTCCGACGGCCGCCGCCTACCCTCCGAGGGTGGCGTTTGGGTATCCGCAGCGCAGTTTTTATCGGGGACTTCCGATTACGCCCCAGCCTTTGTTTGGAGGATTTCCGGTGCAGCTGCAGCCGCGTTACTACGGAAACAGCTACCTACCTGTTCGAGGTATATTTGATTCTGGCATTCGTTCTGCCTACGTAATTAATTATTCATTTACGTTTAATTTGTTCGATTATTGCGTCGGAATGGAGCTTATTTGTTGAATCCATTTGGGTATCGTTGCGTAATTTGTGTTTCCCTAAATTTTGTTGGACAATCGTGATGGATTGATGAATTATCGACGAGATTGTTCGTAGACATTGCTGAAATCGTAAGCTTGCATAGAATTTAACCGATTTCGAAGATTTAGTTCTGTTTAGATAGAGATTTTTGAAGAACATAGATATTATCCATGAATATAGCAAAAACTTCGAAAATTGTCTACTTAAATGGAGCCCAAACTTTTGCTAGATGATCAATTGCTTGGAGTTGGGGATAGTTTGAATAAGAACATATTCAAAATAATGCATCTCTAACTTAAAAAAAATGTTTGCATATAAATGTTTTAGCAATTTTGTTTGGACAAATTTGATGTAACCATCGCTTTTTTTTTTCGGCGTTGGTGAATTGATTGTTGCGCCAATACTTCCACGCCGATGCAGGTATGGTGATTGTTGATGGTCGACCGTTGACGGCACCACATCTTCCCTGTTGTGGTCTTGGCGTCGGCTGGTTCCTGTAAGTTGTCATTCTCTATGATTTACTAAGGTTCTCTTCAGATGGAAAATTTGGAGTTTTGGAAAATTTCGAGGATAGTAAAAGTTGAATATTTAGGATGGTATTCCTTTTTTATGAAAAAGTTAATGTTGATGAATAGTGTTAAAAGTTCTATTAAAAGTATCTACAAAATCTGTCGGATGTTTGAGAAAACAAATGTTAAGCTACATTGAGTTAGTTCTCACATTTTGTGACGTTAGATTTGATTATAACTTACAATCAATCTACTTAAGCCATCAAATCTTAACTGATATCGGATTTTCTTCCATTAATAAATCCCTTGTGAATGTTTAATTAGAACTCTACTTCGAGTGAGTTTAATGACAATAAATGTGAATCTAATTATCCGTGCTTCGATTACGGATGGTTAATGAGCACAAGCGAATTTTTCTTCAACACAACTTTTTGACTCTAAAGATGGATAAATTACTCCCAAGAAAAATGCCGGCAAAATAACTATTCGAAATTTTCATTTTTGCAGGTTTATTATCGGCTTCTTGTTGCCGGCGATTCCTTGGTACATTGCAGCATTGATTCTAATATTCTCGAGAGTTCATCCTCGTGAGAAACAGGGATACCTTGCTTGTGCAATTGCCGTAAGTCGTTTTATTTTTCATATTCCCAACCAAGTTTCGGCACATATGATTATATATATATATATATATTCCTAACCTTGTCGTGTGTCTATATAACGGCGTGGTGCATTTACTTGTGCAGGCTGTTCTCGCAACATTTGCAATCATCTTGTGTCTGTCAAGGTTGCGCTGATCCTTCGCCGGCGCAAGATTTACTCTGTTTTTTTTTTTTTTGCCATTCGGGAATTAGTGCGACAACAATAATATGAAGCAGTTTCTGCAGTGTTTTTAGCATTGTTTGAGGTTAGAAATCGATGGAGTGGTTGTAAGAGCTGCAGCATCATCGACCATATTGTTTTCCCCGGAAAACTGAAGAGACAAGACATCGGGACTGACCGGCGACGGGTTCGCGGGAGAACTGGAACATTGGTTTCTGGTTGATTGATGTTAATTTATGTTGTTCTAGAGATGTTTGATTAATGTGTTCTATTGAGAATGTTTAGACAAACCGTGGAATTAAAATTATTCATCATATTATTGATCCACTCCCGTTTACGTAGATAATTACTATTCATCAATATTAAATTTTTTTAAAAAATTAAATTAAATATAGTATATAATATCACAAAATATCCTATTGAATACTTAATATTTTTATTATTCTTATTTATTTTCAAAAAGCCAAATCGGATCCATACTATTAACGACTTCTCACTAAAGTATATTATATCCCTCCTCTATGTATTAATATTACTCTCTTTGTCCCATACTTATCACTAAAGTATATTATATCCCTCTTCTATGTATTAATATTACTCTCTTTGTCCCATATCTATCTATTAATTTTCTTTTCGCATTGAGTTTTAGAATATATTAGTATTATATTTACATGCACTAAAAATAAAGATAAAAAGACTAAACTAACTTTGATATAAAAGTAATGATATTTGTGTAATTTATAGTAAATTAGAAGGGTATTTGTAAGGTTAAATAGACAATAAAAAAAATAGATACTTTGTTATGAGACGGACCAGAATGAAAAATAGATATTTTTTATAGAAATAAACTCATGATGCAAGGAGAATACTTATGGATACACAACTCAAGTGAAACCCTACTCATGAAACTCAAAAGCCTTCCTAATTGTTTGTACAAGGCCGTTATCACTTTTTTGCAGTTCAGTATGCTTGATGCAAATATTTCAGACCAGTGTAGTTGTAGAACACACGAATTGCGCTCGTAAATTTTGACTTATTGAAAAAATTGACAGAAAATAATATGATAGATGGAGCACCATTGATCACACAACCAAACAAGCTTTGCCAAGGATGTCTCATTGCAAAGCAACCTCGACAACCATTCCCATCCAGGCGCACTATCGAGCCAAGAAACCACTAGCTTTACTACATGCCGATCTTTGTGGACCAATCACTCATTCGACACAGGGTGATACAAATTGTTGAGAACTATTCATGGTGGATGTGGATATTTGTGATTAGATCGAAACAAACGTTCAAGAAATTGAATCAACAAGTGGATAAACGCAAGTAGACACAAAATCAAAATATTAAGGACTGACCGAAGAGGTGAATTTATCTAATCAGGGTTCAACACATTTTGGGGAGCAGAATGGATCCATAGGCATCTAGCCACTCCATACACGCTACAACATAATGGTGTAGTGGAATGCAGAAACCGGACAGTGATAGTAATGACAAGATCTCTTCTAACAACCATGAATGTTTCAGACGATGTTTGGGGGGAAGCGAGACATGCAATATATCCTAAACCTTCTACCAAGTAAGGCATTGGGCAATTGTATGCCATTCGGGTATGTTTATTTAACAAAGTTTCTCCAGATTTTACTATTTGGACTATACTTTTTCCTTCCCGAAAAAAATATATTTTTTCGTCTTACCAAATATCCCATCAAATATTTTTTTTATACCAAACTCAAACTAATTTTTTTTTTTCCAAACTCATCGAAAGAAACACACCCAAACCTTGCTTATCTAAGGGTGTTTGGCTGCACTGCCCACGCGAAAGTAATACTTGATAGGCATAAGTAATCTTGATCCAATCCAGGATTAAGTGGGGGTTTGCTGCATTAAATCTTGGATATCATATCCAGCCATATCAAATCCCTTAAAATTAGGTAGATTTTTTTCTATTTAGATTTGCAATTACTTTTGGGATTTTTAGTTTATCCATCCACCCATTTTCCTATGGGATGTATTTACTTTGAAAGATTGGATTTAAATATCTAAATTATTTTTATGGATACTAGATTAATATATATATATATATATATGATATTTACTTTGTTTGATTAAATATAAGATAATATAAATTTTAGTATAAATATTACTTGAATAAATTAATTCTACTTATCTAACTAAGTAGAATTAATTATCCTTAATAGCATATTAGTGTAACGGACTTGAATCAATATTAGATTTTAATCCATTATAATAAACATATAATCAAGATTAATAAAATAATATTATCTATCTTAATCATCCAAAGTAAACACGCCATATATATATATATATGTACCCGTATTCATTGTTTCAATTAAAATAAAATAGAGATAGAACAATAGTTCTACTATCTTCTCAGCTAACTTTATATTTTTGTGAATGATGTGTTTGTTCCGTACAAACCCCCCCACTTAGAGTTTTCTTCTATCTCCTCATAAATCTCTTCCCACACCATGCCACACAAGGCAACCCTCTATAGGAAATTTTAGATTCAAAATCACGTTGGTATTGGAACAAAAAAGTTCGAAAACTTCACATTTAATCTAGGATATACTCGAAAGCAAATCTAATTAGTGTATCAATTTCAAGAAAGCCTCATGTGATTCTTTAGTTTATTTGTTATTGTACATAAATGATATGTTGATTGCATCAAGTGACATCAAATTTATCAGCTACCTGAAGACTCGGTTAAACAAGTTTGAAATGAAATATTTAAGTGCAATCAAGCAAACTCTAGAGCCAAAAAAGCATGAGGAACCATGCACGGGATAATTTTTATTTATCCCAAAGCAAGTACTTCAACAAGGACCTTATGAAGTTGTAAGATGGAATAAGCCAAACATAGTACCTACTCCATTAGCTATGCATTAACATTGTTGAAAGCATCATATATATTCCCTCCGTTCGCAAAAATTAGCCAATATGGAGTTGGCGCAGAGAGTAAGACAAAAAAATATTTTATTATAAAAATAAGAAAAGTAAAAAAAAAAAGTAGTTGAAGGTATTTTTGAAAATTTAGTTAGTAATTGAATAAAATGAAAAGAGAAAATGTAACAAAAGTAGTAGTAATTATGGTAAATAAGTATTAAATAAAGAATAATAGTTTAAAATGTTGAATATTTGACTTTGTCAAAATTAATAATGAGGTAAATTTAATGAATAAATAAAAAAAAAAGTAAATTTGGTGGACGGAGAGAATACTATATATGGTGTGGACCCTATCTGACATTGCTTACGTGGCAAATCTTATTGACAAAATATATGCACAATCCTAGGACAACAACCACTAGAATGAAGTCATTTGGATCATGACAAAGTATTTGCAAAACTATTTCGACAAAGGTATCATGTTTTCCAAGAGGGATTCTTTAAGCTTCTCATTTGTGGATTTATTGATGTTGATTATGCAACAATCTTACAAAAGATGGTTGTTATCACACATTGTCTTTAATTTGAGTAGTTTTTCCGAGGCATCACTTCAATCAATGAAATTTATTAACTACAGAAGTCGAGTACATTGCCACTAATAAGGGAATCAAAGAATCCAATTGGCTTCTTGGTTTGGTATTTCTATGGATAGCCTATACGTGATGAAGAATAGTAGATATCGTGATAAGATAAAACATATATAAGTATGTATAAAAACATCATTTTTTGAGGACATAGTTAAGTAGGCTAAAAATCTCCATAGCTAAGATTCATACATCAAACCCAATCAACATGCTTTCCAAATCTCTTTCAATTTTCAAGTTTTAACATTGTTTAGGCTAAGTTAATTTTGATTGGCCTTGGCAAGGTAGAGATGTGGAGTAAGAGATATTATGTACAATATATATTCTGAAATGATTATTACTAAATTTATTATCAATGTGAAAACTGATAAATTTTATTAGAAATCTTATTTCACTCAAATAACTTTCCAATAAATTTCATCCAGTCATCGACTACATTATGGGGTGTTCGTCAAATAGTTTTTTTGAAAAGTTTTTTAGTTTATTTAATAGTTTTTAGCTGTTTGACCAGACAAAAAGTTAATTTAGATGTTTGGTAAATTAGTTTTTTGAAATAGCTTATTGGTACAAAAAAAAAAAAAAAAAAAAAAACTAATTTCTAAAAAGTTATATAACCCAACATTTTGAAAAAGTTTTTTCAATTTAATTTATTTTATTCCTTCTTTGCCCGTAAAATGTTATTATTTATTTCACATACATATAAATATATTTTTTTACTGCAATAATTATAAATTATTTTAATTTATTATATATTATATTATAATTTTATTTTTATAAAATTAAATTAATTAATTTTTATATATAATAAATTTATTTGTAAACTATATATATTTACTAAAATAAAATAAAAATAAAAACATAAATATTATTAATTTATTTTTATAATAAAAGTAAATAAAATAAAATAAATTTATTAAAAATTATGAATATAATAAATTAATCAATAATTAATATAATGTATATATTTACAAAGATTTTATTATTTTATACAAAGATAAAATAATATTTATCTTTCTTTATTTTATTCAATAATTAATATAATGTATATATTTATTCTATACAAAAAAGATAAATATTAAATAGTCATTTTTTAATAAAATAAATTAATAAACAATTGATTAATCTTTCTTTTTCATAGTTTTTTAGAGATAAATTTTTATTTGATTTTTAAAAAACTATAAAAATAAAAAATTAATCAATTCAAAAATACTATTTAAATATTTTATTTTATTTTTTTGTATTAAATTTGCATACTTTAGATCTGTATTTGCAATCAAAGATCAGATTTTGATAAAAATAGTATTTTGTGCAAGCTTTAATTTAACAAAAGAATATTTTACGCAATAAATAAAATACGAGATATTTTATATATTTTTACTAAAATACAAAAACGTGTTGTATAAATGACCCGAACTATTATTTAAACTAAAACTTGAATCCTCGAACCATGGTGTGGTCTTTTTGTATTTTTTTCACACACATTCCCCCCCCTCCCCCCCCTCCCTTAATTAAAATATTATACATATCAATATTTTTTTATCTATACAATTCTCTATACTTCATATAAAAAAATATTATTTCAAACTATATCACAAAAACAAACACATGTAATCACTAGTCTATGAGATAGTAATTTTACTTTGAAATAACTCAAACCATAATAGTATTTTGCAATAATCTCCAACAATTTCTATGTTCAAGCTCCAAATGTTGATGTAAATTTTATTTTTTAAAAAAAAATGGAGACAAATGGTTTGAAGATGCCTCTTATAGATAAATTAGTAGGGTTTTGTATGTTTCGAAAAGCCAAATTGATGTGGCAAAGCATTAGTTGTGTAGAATATATTATTTGTTTACTTGATAATTTTTTTAGCTTTTTAAGTTTTACGATTCATTTGTCATCGATTCCTAATATTATTTTTTCTTACAAAATAATATATTCAAACAAAATAATAAAGAAATAAAAGTCAACTTAACACACATGATTGGCTGTGGATTTTAAGTTTGACTATTTAATAGCAAACGTTGAATTAAAATAATTATTTGACGTATTGTTTTAAATATAAAATTAAATTTTAATATAATATAATAAATAAAAAATAAATATTTAACTTTTTAAATAATAAAATTTTGTTCTTTTATATTTTTAAATTGAAATCAATATTATTTATTCCGCTAAGTTTTCAATAAATATACATAGCTTTACTCAAAATATAGCACATCAAAAATACTATTTAACCACACAAAGTCAAATCAACACTTTATTTCAAATTAATTTCGTACCAAAACAAACCCTAAAAACTCACAACTAAATACAGCTATAAACATTTCAATCTTATTATTATTATTATTATTATTATTATTATTTTGACAAATAAAAAAAAAAATTTGTTAGAAGAATTTTATTTTTTTTTTAGAAAAAGTTAATTAAAGAAATAATGGTCCCCATTCTAGTGTGTATAGCCCTAACATGCATCTGAATGCATTGACCAAACCACAATAATCCAACCCTATCTTCCACCATTATTTTATTTCTATACTTCCGTTCCGTACACCTTATATATATTTTTTTTAAAAAATTATTACATATATATTATTTGCTTGTATAGTCTTTTTTTTTTTTTTTTTTTTTTTTTATGACGTGGAAATTCGCAGCTGCTATTCGAAAGTGCGCATTGAGTAAATCTCCGGTCGAATTTAATACTCTGCAAATCAGATCCGACGAGAAAGTCACGCTAGGGTGACCATGTATAGTCTGCTTTTGGTGGGATGATAATGGCTGTAATAGGGTAAGATTTGAGATTAAATTTAACATAAAATATGATTATAAGTTTGGACATAAGTTTTTAATAACATATGTTTTTTTTATTATTATTTTAATTTTTTATGGTAAAAAATATAAAAAGTGATATAATTTTTTAGTGAATAATAAAATTAGAACATCTATATAAAAAATACTCCATCCGTCCCACATAATTTGTCCCTATTTTCTATTTTCGTCCGTCTCATATAATTTGTTCTTTCTTTTTTTTAGAAAATTAATTATACACTTTAATCATATTTTAAAATTTAATTTTTTTAATCTTAATTAAACTATTTAGTTACGTTAATCTTAATCTATAATTATTTTTACTAAATAATAATTATTTTTACTAATATATTTCTTAATATATTTTTTAATTACTTACTAATTATACTTTACCTAAATTCTCGTGTCTACAGTAATACACCCATATTACATGGACAGAGAGTAATGAATAAAAAAAAACGTAAGCATATCTTTAATAGACATAGAGTACAACATTTGAGTTAAACTTAACCTGTAAGGCTGTAATTGGAATATTGAACATGACTCGTTAATTATTATATAGTACTACTAAATTATAAATCTATACTGAATTTCTAGCAATAATAATTATTACAATAATAAAATTTAGAATTTGAATGAAAAATAAATAAATAATATCTGAGTTTTAATTTATAAAATTAATGTTATTTTTATATTAACATCTAATTGTAACTACATGTGTATATATAAAATTAGTTTTTTTGCTGTCGGATTGTGAAGGCACAAGTCTCTGTTAGGGAAACAGGCAACGAGTGCAGACTGCATCTGATGTTTTTTATTTTATTTTTATTTAGAGTGTATATTTGATGATTTTTTTTTTTTTTTTTTTTTTTTTTTAAGGATAAACTGTTTTTTTTTAAGTCTCGTAACTGAATCCCCTTGTCGTTTTAGTCTCGTAAGTGGAACATATCGTAAACTAGTCTCATGAGTGAAAAATTTTATTTGTTTTAACCCTCCGACACCGGAGACACCCACGAGGCTCGCTGAAGGCTACGTGTCCGCCAGGTGCGCTAACCTGACGGACACGTGGATTTTATTTTATTTTTTTCATTTTTTAAAAATTTTTTAAAATTGATTTTAAATTTTATTTGTCTTTTTTTAATTTTTTTATTTGGTTCGATTGAAAAAAAAAATTAAAAAAATAAAAAATAAATAAAATCCACGTGTCCGCCTAGTGTCGCTGACCTGACGGCCACGTGGCTTCCGGCGAACCACGTGGGCGTCTCCAGCACCAGAGGACTAAAACAAAAAAAGTTTTCACTTGTGAAACTTATTTGCGACAGCTCGAGACTAAAATGATAAGGGTTCAGTTATAAAATGATAAGGGTTCAGTTAGGGCATTAAAATATAATTTACCCTTTTTTATTATATATATATATAATAAATATATATGAATTATATTTTTGGGAGTTATTAGTATTAATTAATTAATTAATTGAGGCACGCAACACATCACACATGCATGCATCATAAACCCTCCATTCAGATCCATCTAATTACTCTCTAATTAAGTCAACTAATTACCGAGAATTTATATAAGCGCTTTTAGTTTATTAAATAATTTTTAGTTATTTGATCGATCAAACAATTCATTTTAATAGTTGGTAATTAGTTTTTTAAAGAAATTTTTCAGGGTGTATTTATTTTGTAAAATAATTGGAACGGATAGTTTTTTATATGAGTTCTAAAGAATTATGTAGGTAATATAAAAATGATGAACATGCATAATATATTATTTAATTTTTTTTTGAAAAAAAAATGTAAAACAAAAAAAAACTAAAAGAACATATTGCCAACAATGTTTTAATTTTAATTTTTTATTTTTTCTTTGTCCTTAAAAACTAGTCATCTCTTTTACATACATACTAATATATTTTTTTGTATTATTTAGTAATTATTTTAAAATATTTCTATTTTAACTAAGTTATTATTTTAATTTTATAAATATAGAATAATTAAAATTATAATTTTTCTACATGTGTTTTATCTTATTTGTAAAACATATTAATTTATTAAAATTAAAGTAAAAAAAATATATATATATTATTAATATATATTTATTATATTAAAAATAAATAAAATATAATAAATTTATTAAAAATTATAAGTATAGTAAAATAATAAATTAATCCATATTGATATATTTTCAGTAAAAATTACTCTCTCCATCTCAGGTATCATGTTCACTTTACAGTAGACACGAGAATTTAGAAGAGATATAATTAGTAAATAATTATCGTATTTACTAATTATAATTATAAAAATAATTTATTATTTTTAATTTTTCAGAATAATTCATGTTAATTAAAAAGTATGAATTAATCTCCCACCTGGTGCATCTCATCCCATCTCATTTTGCATAATTTTTTTGCCAACGACTATTGAAAATTAGTTATATTTTTATATATTTTGTTAGCAAACTATATGCTTCTGTTTTGGTAAAAATAATAAATTAAATATTTTTTTTTTTTTCATTTTTGCAGAAATAATAAACTAAAAATCACTAACATGAAAGTTGTATTCAAGGGCATAATTATAATGTTTTTAACTCTAAAAATTATAAAATATTATAGAGTTGAAGTTATATATTTGTGTAGCTTTATAATTGAATCCGGAGTAAATAATGAGAACATCAAATCTAGTAATAAAATTTTTTATTATTGTGTCTATATATAGGCTTATTTCGTGTTTTTTTCTAACAATGTTTATGCTCTCGCCTCGTTAATAGTCAAAGGTATATAGAAAAATTATAAGATTATTCTTGTGTATCATTGATCTTACGATATCAAAGTAATGAAATCTAATGGTTATTGTTTAATCAACATTTATTTTCATTTTTATTCATACTGCATTTTAAAAACTTCGATATGAGTTTTTGTTTCCAAAAAATTGGAGTAACATTTCATCTCTTTTCCTGATACAGACGAACGAGAGCAATACTGATTGTTTTATTTTTTGACGAAAAAACACATATTTTTTCAAAAAAAATTATTATATTACATATATTCATTATTTTTATATTATCTACACAATTATCTATACATCATATAAAAAAGAAAAATCAAACTATTTAACAAATTAAACACTCCATAAATTGTTCAACACTTCTGTTTTTCAATTTTTATTTTTCATTATAACCACCTCATTTTCCGAAAGTGAGCTATATACATGCAAGAATTTTTATTAGTATATATAGGGAAGCCATGTTATGGCAAATGAAATTTATATATTGAATAATATTTTAAATAAAAAATAGTTTTTCGTTCTAATTCAAAGTACTCTTTTATCATTTTCGTCAGTCTCACTTTAAAGTATCACTTTTCTATTTTAGCAAAAGTAATCATACACTAATACTAAAATACCTTTAATTTTTACCTAAAAAATTACAAATATACCATTATACATATGCAATTACTTTATACATAAAGTCAAATAACAAAAATGTCAAAATATCTTACACATTTCAACTAATTAATTATATATTATTATTTTTTAATTTATTATAAAATTCCAGAGGGCCCCTTTCAAAAGGGACAGAAAGATTATATTATTATTGTAATATATTCATATTATAGATTGAATAAACATGAAAGTAAAGATGAAAAATCACTTTGTAGAGTGTGGAATGCTAGTAATATCTTTTAATTTAATACATCCATGAGATTATAAATTGCATCAAAATGAGATCAAGTAATTTCTTGTATCAAAATAAGATATACTCCTAACTTATAAATATATATATATATCACTACAAAAAAAAAATAGTATATTTGTAACGGAATTCTGTTCCTAAAGTTCACGTAGCTAACGTAATCCTATCTCTAATTATGTCTCTAATATTAGTAACGGAAAAAGTGAATTTAGAAACGAAAAAACCTCATTACAAAATTGATAATTTCTTGTAGTGTATTATGAGCTTGATCAGATAAATATCGATAAGATTTGAATCGATGACCTTGCAATCACCAGTCCAAACACCATCAACTCGGCAACTCCTTGTTACGATCTAATTTGTATTTACTTAATGGTTAATTAACCGGTGTTAGAACTCTCCCTCCCCTCTCTCTCTCTTTCTCTCTCTCTCCCCCCTTTCTCTCTCTCTCTCTCTCATACAATATTTCATGCATATTCTTGGTTGGTTGCTAGGCTAGCTAGTGAATATCTTCCCCTCTAATATATATATATATATATAGAGAGAGAGAGAGATAAGCAAGCATATAAAGCAATCAATCAAGTGGTCCTCTAAAGCTTAGTTAAATGCTTATAGGCAATCAATCAATAGAGAGAGATTGGTTGATTGGTTACTGGACAAACAAGCATCTAAAGACAGCTCCAACCACACATGCATATCACCAAACAAACAACCACCCCAATCTCTCACCTCTCTCTCTCTCTCTCTCAATAATTTTCAAATTGATCATCAATCACCCTCTATAAATTCACACATCATTTCTCACTCCCACCCACACAATCCACCACAAAACCCTAATTCTTTTATACATTGATTTGGGAGCAATACTTAGTTATGGATGTGGTAAATTTAAATCAGTTTTGCATAATCTTCCCTTGTTATGTGATGATGATCCTCACAATTCTATGGATTTGGAGAATAGTGAATTGGGTGTGGATTAGGCCTCTTCAAGTGGAGAAATCCCTCAGGGCTCAGGGCTTCAATGGCAACCCTTACAGACTGCTTCACGGCGACAGTCGCGACATGGCTGCCATGATCCGCGACGCTCAATCCCGACCCATTCATCTCTCCCAACGCAACATTCTCCCGCGTGTCCTCCCTCTACACCATCACATAATCGCCAACTACGGTCAGAAACTTCGCCTTCACCTTAAATTAATTATTTCTCTGCAAGTGTGTTTGTTTTCTGTTTCAAATCACCATTTTCAATAAACGTATATTATTTACTTCGATAAAATATATATTATATCAAAACTTGAATCAACATTCAATTTCAAATCAATTTCAAATTGCACCCTACATACATTGGTTACAGAATGGCACATTATTTCACTGTTACATTGATAACTTTAACTACATAGATATATATATATATATAGATAATATAAATTATTGCTTGACCTTAATGAGTGTAGATTCAATTTTGGATCTTGGATTATAATTTCTTGATGCTTTGTCTGTGTCATTGCAGATCAAGAAATGGTTCGATTAGGTAGGTAGCTAGGCTGGGGAGTAACCTAGGACTAGGGTTAGGGTATTAATATATATGTTATGTATAGGGTTGTGTAATGTGTAGTTTAATTTATTAATTGAATCAGTGTTGGGTGTCTTCCTTGTCTCGTGCTTCCCAACTTATGACTGTCGGAAATGAAAAGGACAACAAACCCTATCCCTGCCTGGCTACCCATAAATTTAAAATTATTAGACCTATTTCGGGTGGTCGGGCTTAGTTTGCACGCTATTGCTCTCGACTTGAGATTTACCCAGTGTGAACTCAAGTACCGATAGAAAGTTGTACAAAATAATAAAAATAAAATAAGATAATTAATGTTTAGTAACTTTTATTTTACATATAAAAGATTATGCCTCGAATAATGCAGTTGAACATTGCAGTTTATATCTATACTAATAGGTTGTATCATTAATAGTTAGTACGCATGCATACTAAAAGGTCCTAGTATTTTAATTTTAATATTTTACATAAATGTATTCCAACATACTATATCACTTTTAATAATTTCAAGAAAAATATGGTACCACGAAATTGCACGAAATCCCTCGTGCTTATAAAATTACGTCAAACTCTCTTGTAGTTTCATAAATTCTGCGTTTAACCCATCGGCCCTCCTTATTTAACGTTGTTTGATCTGCACCTGTCCAAAATGCGAATAAATTTCAAAATCTTTATTTCTAAACCCTTTAAATTACAAATATAGTCATTATTCTTATTATTTAACCTCAAGAAATATTAAATATACTCAAAATAGTTATTTTTATGTGATTTTAAAAGTTCTTTTTTTTTTTTACTGTTTTTAAAGCTAAATATAAAATAAATGTATATATTTATAACTTTAGGAGTTTAGAAATGAGTATTATGAAATTCATTCACAGTTTGAGCACGTGTAAGCAAAAAAACTGATAAATAAGAATTGTCGAGGGGTTAGACGCAGAGTTTATGAAACTATTTGACCCAATTTTTAAATTATGGAGGGTTTTGCACAATTTTGTGAAACCACATGTGAGTTTTACGCAATTTAGCCAAATATATTAAAAATTATTTATTTTGAATTAAGTTGATGTGATAATTTTAATAAATATAATATTCTTATTTATTCAAAATTTTATCCATGAAATATATATTAATTAATCTTGGAACAAATAATTTATATATATATATATTTCGAAAAATTATAGGTATAATTATTTTTAATAATATTAAAACTTTAAAAAGATATATTTAAATTATTTGTACAAATTATTTGTATATTTATTTAAAATATAAATTAAAGATTTTGTGCCTTGGTTGGATTTCTCCAAAAAAAAATTTATTATTCATCAATTGTTTCTAAAAATATATATATATGAAATCAAACTCTTATTTTTTTATATTATAATACTAATAATAAGAATGATTTGATGCCGCATAGTAAGTTAAAATTTAATGAGGAGATTATTTGGATGAAACATTATAAAAATATATATGTATAATATATTTTACTGTCAACAATGGGAGTATAATTTGTACATAATAATTAAAAATATATTTTTAATACGGTGTAATACTAAATTTTAAAACAAGTGCACAATTTCACTCACATGTTTTATGGATCAATTCAATATCATAAAACGAAAATTAGGATGCATGATTGTCATTTTGAATAATTAATTTGAATCTAGATAGAGAATTAAGTACAGATTAAATTGTAAAATTGTTAATGTGTAAAGTTATAAAGTAATTAAAGGGTAACACTACTATAACTTCAGTATTTTACAGATCTTCTCGTGGATAAAATATGTATATATATATATATAGTAAATTGCAAAAAATATCTCACACTTATACTCTATTATCACTTTTGTCCTATATTTATCTCTGTGGCAAAATATATTCCACATGTTTACAAAAGTCGTTATTTATGTCCTTTTCTTGCGCGTGAAATTCACACCACGCGCCCTTACGTGCAATCACGCACAGTCAAATGATAGAAATAGCGACTTTTGAAAACATATGGGATATATTTTGTCAGAGAGATAAATACAGGACAAAAGTGATAATGAGGTATAGGTGTGGGATATTTTTTGTAATTTTCCCTATATATATATATATATATATTAAAAATCAAAAGTATTTGTTATAAAGAAATGTTTTTCACTTCGAACTCTATGAAATCAACTTAGTTTTTTTTTTTTTTTTCTATAATTCTTGTTAATGGCATTTAGCCACAAATCAATTTTGGTGAAATAAAATGTTTTATATATATATATATATATTAATGTGGTGCAATTTACGAAACTTGCTATGCTAAGCAAGAAATATATCAGTGTGTGATAGGAAGTAAAAAAAAATGTTATACTTGATGCTTGGTTTTTTAAGTTATTTCATTCGAATCTCTCTCCTTTTTTATTGTTTATTTTCTATTTTATTATGGTTGCAATTTCATTTCATCGATACCTTTGAACTATTAATGATAGAGAAAATGGTGTTTTAGTATATAATTTCTTCCCTAATCTATGCATATGTTATTTATTTTACCTGATCGAATATTGTCGCGAATGCACATATTTTTCCAGGAAAAGCTTCATTCATATGGATAGGACCTGAGGCAAGAGTTTTGATTATGGATCCTCTCCTCATACAAGAAATATTGAATAAAAACAATGTTTTCAAGAAACCAACACCAAATCCACTTGCAAAATACCTCGTATGTGGATTGTCCGGCTATGAGGATCTCAAATGGGCCAAACATAGGAAAATCATCAATCCCGCTTTTTATCTTGAAAAACTAAAGGTACCTAATGATACTTTGTTCGCTTGTTTTTTACCCACTATTTTATTACGCCTTTGTATCCTATTTAGATCCCTTATATCTTTGATGAAGCATAATACAAGAGCTTATATAGATACCCATAGGGGTACAATATAATTCATTTCTAAAGATCGAAATCAAGTCTCCAAGTAAAAGGAATTGTCTATAAAATTATCAAGAATACTCCTTGATACCTTAGATAGCCATGTCGCGGATGAGAAGAACAAGTTCTAAGCGGGAATGAAACAATATATAATCGATGATTTATATTGTGTAAGCAATTCAAAATCAAAACAATTCCGATTATCTTTTTGAATAAGACAAACATACAAGTCGTGTTGGCAACTCAAAACATGTTAATGAAGGATTGATCAATTTTTATGTTGTAACGCGGTTCATAATGGACCTAGAACTTGAGTGATAAATAATTTTTCGTGTTCTTAATTTAATAAAACCCAAACGATCTTTTTCTTTCAATAGTAGTATGCCTTAGTTAGATGATCTAGCAACCAAGTTGCATGGCTAGTTTACTAATTAGAGCAATTTCAATCCATTGCATTTATTATAACCCTATTTTTGGAGTGAGATATTTTGTGTATTTTGTTATTTTTGGAGTGTATTTGATAATTTTATTTTTTTAGAAAATAATATATAATTTTATATTTTAAAAAGTTATATACTATATAATTTTAGTTTTTTGAAAACTAGGAGTACATAATTTTATTTTTTTAAAGTGATATATAATTTTATTTTGAAAAATGATGGGTTTATTCTTCCATTTATTTTTCCCCACACGTTTTTTCAAAAAAATTAATATACTACACACGTTCATTGTTTTTATATTCCTTACACAATTCATATACCTTACATAAAAATATTTTATTTCCGCCAATCTCACAAAACAAACACACCCACTATGTGATTATATTTTTTAAAAGTAGTATATAGTTTTATATTTTAAAAAGTGATATAGTATAATTTATTTTTTGAAAAGAGAGTAAAATTTTATTTTTTAAAATTTAATGTGTATTTTATTTTTTTAAAAAAAGTAATACTATATAATTTTATCTTTTAGAAAATAATTTTTAATTTTTAAATAAAATATAAATTAAATAGTTTTGGATGATAATGGAAAAATAAACTAAAGTGTTGTGTAATTTATAAATATAAAAATTATATTAAATAATAGTTATAAAAGATAAATGTATAGAGAATATATTGTTTAGAGTAAATTATGAATTTTTACTTCCTTGGAGATAGTCTTAGAGCATATCCAACCGACTGCAAACATGCAATGGATTGACTTGATTTTGAGGGGTTGGGCTCCAATCCAATCCCATTTTCTACTCCATTTTTTTTAGTTGTATATTTTTATAATTTTGTTTTTGTTTTTGTTTGTGTTGTGTAATTTTATTTTTTGAAATGTGATACTTCCTCCGTCCCTTAAATAAGTATCAATTTATTTTTTATACGGAGTTTAATTATATTAGTATTATATTAATATGGAGTATGAATAAAACAAAAATTACTAAAATAACCTTATTAATACTGTATGATATAAAGGTAATGATATTTGTGTAATATACACTACAAAAAAATAATATATTTGTAACGGAATTCCGTCCCTAAAGTTCACGTAGCTAACGTAATTCCGTTCCTAATTCCGTCTCTAATGTCATTAGTAACGGAAAAAGTAGATTTAGAGACAAAAAAATTTTGTTAAAAAATGATTTTTTCTTGTAGTGATATTGTAAGTTGTAAGGGTCTTTGTAATGTTATGTGGATAGTACAATTACTAAAAAAAAATTGAAATGAATATTTTGTTATGGGACAAACCAAAATGGAAAAATGGATAGTTTGTTATGTAACGGGGGAGTATATAATTTTATTTTTGGATAAATAATGTGTACTTTTATTTTTTGAAAGGCAATATATAATTTTATATCTTAAAAAAGTGATTTATAATTTTATTTTTTAAGAGAGTGATATACAATTTTATTTTTTGAAAATAGATATATAAAGTAGTAAAAAGTTAAAATTGGATGTAATTTATAAATATAAAAAGTTGAATAAAATAATATAAGAGAAGAATACATAGAAATATACTTTTTAGAGTAAAAATTGAAATTTATGGCTGAAGTACAATTAATGTAGATCAACTACATTTTTTCTATAGTTATTGCATTTTGGAGTAATGCCGTTGGAAATGGCCTTATAGCCGCATAAATTTTGCTGCAAATAATTTCGAAGATCTCATATAGTTGTGACTATACATATCTACAACAAACTACATTGATAAACTTAAAACAATTTCAATGCAAAGACCAAAATTTGTTTGTTTCATGATTTGGTTTGAAGAGAACTTTTATGTGAAGTATAAAAAATAGTTCAGGCAATATAGAAATAATAAGTATATATAATATATTAATTTTTTTTGGGAGAAATATGTTACATTTTTTTTCACTAAACAAACAACATGTATATATATATATATTTTTTTTAATGACATGGGAACCCGCAGTGGCTACCCAAGAGTGCGCACTGGGTAAACCCCAGCCGAACCTAATACCCTGTAAGTCCAACGGAAAAGTCACACTAGGCAAACCATGTGTAGCAGGTGACCTGAGGCGTCGGGGGTTTGAACCATGTAAATTTTTTAAAAATATTACATATCATATGAGATTCACTTAAAATTTTACTAATTTCTATCTACCTTCGATAAACAAATACTTCAAATTATATACATTTAAAAGGTAATTAATTAGGGGTCACTCCCTTATTTTTGTCTCCGCTACTCTTAGTCGATCTAGGTGGCCTATCACCTTTGATCATTTTTTATTTTTCGGGTATGCCCGGCGTTTCTAGTAAATATCTCTGTTTATTTTTATTTATATAAAAACTCCTTGATCTTTCTGATAAAAAAAAAATTACTATATTTTTATAATATTAATTAATTTATATTAATCCTAAATAAATATTTATATTTTTTATTTATTTGTATTATACTATAATGTTTTTCTATAAAATGATTTCATATTATATATATTTTATTGAAATATAGTACTTAAAATATTTTAATCATATATATATTATATCATAAATCAAATATTAATTCAGGGTGTGTTTGTTTGGGATATTGGATTTTAAATACACTATTCATTCTATTTTTTTCCCTCAAAAAACATCAAATCAAACACCTATTTTTTATTTTTTATATTATACTAAAAGTCAATTTTACATTCAAAACATCACATCTACACTTATTTATATCACATCGTACAACTATATCACTACAAGAAATTATCAATTTTGTAACGAGATTTTTTCGTTCCTAAATTCATTTTTTCCGTTACTAATGATATTAGAGACGGAATTAGAGATGAAATTACGTTAACTACGTGAACTTTAGGAACGGAATTCCGTTACAAATATATTATTTTTTTTTGTAGTGTATTCAAATTCAAAATTTTTACTATTCAAATCTCAACTCAAAATCCAAACCCAAAAACAAAAATAAATGAAACACACTTCTAACTTAAAATTCAACTGATAATCAAACACACCTTGAATTGTTTCCTCCTATTCTACTACCTTAAATCCTCATCAAAACACAAAAATAAATGAAGTTCTTTGATATAAAGGAACAATGTGTCGATTGAATTTGTGCTTTTTGGCTAAAACTTAACGACTTTACGTGCACACATATTTATTTGTAAGTGTAAATTTCAGAACATGGTGGGTGATATGTCTACGAGCTGCTCGGCTATGGCGAAAAAGTGGGAAGATTTATTTGAAGGGAGAATGGTAATAGAGATAGATGTGCAACCATATTTGTGGGAATTGAGCTGCGAGATAATATCGAAAACGGCGTTTGGAAGCAGAAATGAAGAAGGAAAGAAGATTCTCAAACTACAAGGAGAGCAAGCTGAACTTACTCGTCAAGTTTTGCAGTCAGTTTACGTTCCTGGATGGAGGTAACATACACACATACCTACCTATTTAATTCGCAATTTTAATTACAAATTTAGTAAATTATTTGATTTCATAATAAATTTTTAGGAGTAAAGAAATATGTATATAGTTTTGTGCGTGACACTCAATATTATTTTAGTCGTTTAAATAAAATCTATATAGAAGTAGTCTCATTTCTAATCTGTGGTCGCCAAAAGTACTTTAATATTATAATATTGTCATGTGTGCTGACATGATATTTTTGGAGCTGATATGAATTAATTATATAAATCAAATATATAAATAATTAGAATCTTGTTTATAAAAAAGTGGGTTCAGATATATGCTTCTCAAAAAAATACTTATTCAAAAAATATAATATATATATATAATAGATATAAGATGTATACATGTTTTTTGAATATGATATTTTGTGCGATAAAATTATATATATTTTCATAAAAACTTAATAGTAAACAATTAAAAATAATTTCTAAGCTGTTAACTCTAGAGTTTTCTATCACAAAAATACATAAATAAATAAAAAGAATCACCATTCTTGGTTCTATACATAGAAGTAGTTAGAAACTAAGGGTGTGTTTGTGGGGTTGAGATTGTATTTGGTTGAATTGGGAATTTGGGATTTGGTCAATTACAATTATTTATCTGATTGAAATAACTTTATAATGTATATTTAGATTTTTTTAAAATGTATTTTAAAAAATTAAGCTCGATATGGATTCATTTGTAGATAATAAAAATAAATATAATACAAATAAAAAAGACATATATCGATAACATAAATCAATATTATAAAAATTAAGAATTTTGAATATATATATTTATGCATACATTTATTTACGATAAATAAAAATATAGTACTATAAATATATCATTCGACAATCATTCTGACAAATAAAAAATTACAGATATGTTCCAACAAGGAGAAATAGGAGACTGAAAGAGATCAATAGTCAAGTGTGCACTCTACTAAGAAGCATAATCAATCAAAGACAAAAGGCAATTGAATTGGGGCATGTCAAGGGTGATGATTTACTAGGAATATTGTTGAAATCGAACGAGAAAGAAATCGAAGAAGATGAAAGCAACTGTGGGATGAGCATAGATGAAGTGATTGAGGAGTGTAAGACATTTTATTTCTCCGGACAAGAGAGCACATCGAACTTGCTCTCTTGGACAATGTTTCTCCTCAGTGTTAACAAAGAATGGCAAGATCGAGCACGAGAAGAGGTTTTCCGGGTTTTTGGAAATGATCCATTGCACTTCGATGGTTTGAATCGCCTCAAAACTGTAAGTTCTTACATGCTTTCATTATTACATAATTAAACAAGGAAAGTAATCATCATATAAGCGATCTTGGAGTTACAACATGGTATTTTCCCTTTCAATAATCGAAAGGATTTGGAATTTATTTCGCGCATATAAGGTCTAAAATTGATTTTATTGTGAACTTCCAATGTTTGCAATCTATACGTTTTTTCATAAAAAAATAAAATAAAATAAAATAATTGATTTTATTATATGTTGGTTAAAACTCGATCTAATTTTATGTTATTCTCTAGTGATATTTAAAAATCTCAAAACAAAAATGGTTATTGTAGTACATGTATAAGATAAGGACAAGTGAATTTCTTTGAAATCTATTTGATATTCCTATGATATGCATAGGCAAATGGATAGAATATAAATTTTTTAAATATTATATTCAAGCATATTTATATATTAAGCAACGGAACTAACCTCCAAATTTGGAGGGCAAAATATGAATTTCTTTGAAATCTATTTGATATTCTATGATATGCATAGGCAAATGGATATAATATAAATTTTTTAAATATTATATTCAAGCATATGTATATATTAAGTAGCGGAACTAACCTCCAAATTTGGAGGGCAAAATATGAATTTAATTTTATCAATTAGATGTCATTTTATTATTATTATTATTATTATTATTATTATTATTATTATTACCTACCAAGGTTAAAAAGAAGGAAAAGAAATTAAGAAAAAAACAAATCGGACAAAAATAATATGTTTGAAATTGAAAAAAAAATTAATATAACTAAATAAATTTTAATATTTTTTAGCAAAAATAAATATTGAAGAACAAATTAATAAAACGATATAAATTTTATTATTTTTTAGTAAAAGATAAATATTGAATAACAAATCAATAAAACGATATAAATTTATTATTTTAGACAAAAATAAAAATAAAAACCAATTTTATTATTTTTAAACAAAAATATATATATATATATTTTCCAAAAAAAAAGGGAAAAATAATTTTACTTTTTTTTTTTTTGAGTACATGACTCATTTATCATTTTAGGATCGTAACTACACTTTGTATTGAATTAGTTTCACAATAAAAATTTTTTTTTTCAGAAATAGTTCTCAGGCGCCAAAGTTGTCGTGGCACGCCAGAAATTGTGTGCGTGACACATGGACAATATTTGAAAATTATTTCTGCCAAAACTTTTTAGTTATGGGACTAATCTAATATAAAGTCTAGTTATGATCCTAAAATAATTTTCAAATCTTTTCTACATGTCATCCACATAATCTCAGCATTTCACAAAGTTGCGATGTCAGCAACTCCAGCGCCTGACGACTATTTCCGTCAAAATTGTTTACTTGTGAGACTAATTCAATACAGGGTCTAGTTATAATGCTAAAACGACACATGGGTCATGTATAAGACTAAAAAGTAATTTTTCAAAAAAAATTATAATAAAAATTACATGAATTTTTTTGCAAGAGTTGTATTTATCTACTAAAATCATAATTATAAAGTATGCTTTTCCAATATATATATATGTAAAATTTTCTCCTTTTCTATTACTTAATATAAATTTATGTGTGCATTTTATTACAGTTAACGATGATTATATACGAGGTTTTAAGGTTGTATCCTCCTGGGGTAATATTCAACCGTATCATCTATGAAGACACGAAGTTAGGACACATGACGTTGCCCGCGGGCGTCCATCTTTTGCTTCCCATTATCCTCCTCCACTATGATCGCGAACTTTGGGGTGACGATGCGCATGACTTCAAACCGGAACGTTTTTCTCAAGGAATTGCAAAGGCAACCAACAATCAACTTGCTTACTTTCCTTTCAGTTGGGGTCCCCGGACATGCATTGGCAACAATTTTTCTCTTTTGGAAGTTAAAGTCACTCTAGCAACAATTCTAAGACGATTTTCATTTCAGTTGTCTGCATCTTACACGCATGCCCCGGCGTATGTAGTCACACTTCAGCCACAATTCGGAGTTCAATTAATGTTGACTAGATTGTAATACGATAAAGCTTCCTTGTATGTCTAGTGTATTCATTGTGTTCCTTTTTTTTTTTTTTTCGATAGCATGAGAATTTACGGTTGTTACTCTTTGAGTGTGCTCTGAATGAATTCTCGATCGAATTTAATAGCTTGTAAACTTAGGTTTGTTTTGTTTTGTTTTATTTTTTTATTTTTTGTTTTGTGAAGTGTTAGTTTTTGTTTTGGAGGCTTGGATATGTTATACTCTCTTCGTCCCAACTCAAAGTATTTTTTTTATTATTTCCACCTCTCACTCAAAATATTAATTTTCTATGTTAGTAATATTATTAACTTTTACTAAATTACAAACATATTGTTATAAATACAATTACCTTGTATATGAAGTTAAAAGGCAAAATGTCAAATCCTCTTACATTTTTCACTAACTAATAAACTATTATTATTTATTAATGTACGAAACTCCAAAATGATACATTTTTGTAGTACAGAGGAAGAGGAAGTAAAATATCTTGAAGACATTTATTCTAAAACCCTTTTACTTCTTCTTGTATTGATTCGTTAATCATATGTAATATGTTCATACCCCACTTACAATACATAATCCGTTGCACATTGAATACAAATTATTTGCTAATTCATTGGTTAATCATCATTCATTTAAAAAATAAAAAATAAAATAATAATAAAAAAAAAATCATAATCCAAGTAAAATTATATTTATACTTAAAAGATAATTTTTGTTGTCAAGCTCAAATTGGAGTTTGAGAGGCATTGTACATCTCTAAAGCGTCCCGCTGAATTATACTTGGGGTCATCTGTATAGTTTATTGGATCGTGTATTATAATATTTTTTTCGTACAAGTTTATATATATTTGATATATTCTCTTTAATGTACACCTCAAAATACTAGTGAAAATACTTGGTTTGGCTGCCCCGGACATAGATCATTATGATCGAATTGGATCACTAAATCTTTGCGTTCTTGTATAGTTTCTTATTTTTCTTTGATTTTTTTAATTTCCGCAATACATTTTCGATCCTTAATTACTGTTTTTTTTAAATTTTCAATAAATGTACTTATTATAGAATTTCATCAAAGTACATCATTATCATTCATCCCTCCAAGTAATATATATTTCATTCTTCTCATCTTATTTGATTATTATTTCTATTTCAGTATGTCCCAACTTATTGTCCTTTTCATTTTAGAAAATAATTATATACTTTAATCACATTTATAATCTTATAATCAATAATTTTTTAATCTTAATTAAATTAATTGGTTATTTTAATATCAATTTATAATTATTTATATTATATAATAATTATTGTTACTAATAAACTCTTAATTATTTAGAAATTATATATTACCTAAATTTCAAATGTACATAACATATGGAGGAAATTTTATTTTTTCAAATATTCCCACCCCAAATATTTTCATCCACACAAATCGTTTTTAAACAAACATAAACATGGGGTTTAAGAATCACCCATCCAACGGGCATAATTTCTAGTAGTTTAAGTTTTTGTCATAAGAAAACTGTTACCTACAAATAATAATAATAATAATAATAATAATAATAATAATAATAATAATAATAATAATAATAATGGTAGCAGGATCTTAAAGAATGATGATCGGCCGATACGGAGGTCGGACAGGTCGGACACGGAAGATCAGATGTAATAAGGTCAGACACGGAGGTCGGACAGGACAAGGTCGGGCACAGAGATCGGACGTGATAAGGTCGGGCAAAGAAGAAGTATCGGCAGACGCGAAGGTCTGTCAAGACGAAGGTCGGGCAAAGAAGAAGTATCGGCAGACGCGGAAGTCTGTCAAAACGAAAGTCGGGCAAAGAAGAAGTATCGGCAGACGGCGGAGGTCTTTCAAGAGAATAGTCTGTTGAACCAGTTGTCAACTAAGGAGATAAGGCCAACAGAGCCGGTCGGTTGGTTCGCTGTCGGATGATTCGTTGTCGGTTGGTTCGCCATCGGTTGGTTCGAAGTCGGTTGGTCCGCCGTCGGTTGGTTCGCTGTCGGATGGTTCGCCATCGGTTGGTCCACCGTCGGTTAGTTCGCTGTCGGACCAAATGAGGTCGGACGGAGGACAGCTGATACGAAGGTCGGTCGAAAGAGGAAGTCGGGCGAATAAGGACGACTGATACGGCGGTCGGTCGAAAGAGGAAGTCGGGCGAAGAATGACGGTTATTACGCAGGTCGGACCAAGTGAGGTCGAGCGAAGAAGAATGAGACGGATACAAGGTCGGACAAGAGACCAGATGGTGGTCGCTTGGTGGGGCTGCCAAGGATTCGTTTGGTCTAGCGATCAGTTAGTCTCTGGATTGGTCGGTTGGATTATGCTGTTGGCGAGACGGTTAAAGACACATGTGATGAATTGGTGGGCGGTTGCTGTAACCAATTAGACGACCGTTCTGAAACGTTTTCTTGAAAGAATATTTAAGGATTTGGATTTATTCTAAAAAGGTATTTCAATCGACATCAAATTCAAAAGAATTGTCTTTGGGATCACCACTTTATTTTTTAGTATGTAGTTTTATTTTTCTATTTTATTTATGTATCTACCTGTTTAGAGATTCCTAGTATAAAGCACTAAGTATATCAAATTCGGAGATAATTTTTTATTTTCAAATTTAATTGTATCAACAAAAACAAATGAATTTTGATATCTAATTAAATTAATTTATATTTATTAAATATACACTAACGTAAAAAAATTTATTGGAAATGTATCTTTTATTATTATTCGTCATATTAAAATGAAAATGATAATTATTATTTTTTGTAAGTAAGCTAACAATTTCATTCTTTCGGCCAAAAGCATTCTTAAAAGGATAAAAATTAAATAAAACCTTTTTTGGACAAGCGCAAATTACACCCTGAATTATGACATGGTGAATTTGGTTTGGGTCAAAGGCAGAGAGTGAGTAGTAAGGAGCAATTCCGATCCTCAGTCTCATCATCAAGACGATCGCCACACCTCATCACCTCCATTGACTCCATCGAATCAATTCAAGAACAACCATCAACCATGGCGAGCTTTGCTACTATTCCGTCCACAAAACCCTGCTGGCAATGGCATCCCACCATCTGCATTCCCCCAAACCCTAATCACCCAAATTATTGCTTCAATTTCCTCCCTCTCCCCTCAACCAAGCCAAGTCCCTTCCCCTGCCTCGCCGCCGCCCCTTCCAATCCCGCCGCCGCAGCTCCCCTGGTGGTGGTCGGATCGGCAAATGCCGACATCTACGTGGAGATCGACAGGTTGCCGAAGGAAGGCGAGACCATCTCCGCCAAAACTGGCCAAACCCTTGCCGGCGGCAAGGGTGCGAATCAGGCGGTGTGCGCGGGGAAATTGGCTCACCCGACCTACTTCGTGGGGCAGGTCGGGGAAGATGCTAACGGAAAATTGATCTCCGACGCGCTGGCGAGCGGCGGAGTTTTACTTGACCGGCTGATCACTGTCGGCGGCGCCCCCACGGGGCACGCCGTGGTGATGCTACAGGGCGATGGGCAGAACTCCATTATAATTGTTGGAGGTGCGAATATGGAGTGTTGGCCGGAGATTTTGGATGAACAGATTTTGGAAGTGGTCAGAAATGCCGGAATTCTTCTGCTGCAGAGGGAAATTCCTGATTTCGTCAACATTCAGGTCGCAAGGGTAAGAGACATTCATTTTATGTAGTGATCGTATTCTGTTGATGATTGAAGTGAATTTTTCCTTAGGGCTTTAATTTTTCGAAGGGAGTTCAATCCAATTATAATTTATGCACCTTAATTTTGCATTTTAGAGGTTGCTGTAGGACTTTGTGGACTGAATTGTTTGTTAATGGAATGTAATTATACATGTGATGATGTGAAAGGCTTTTGTAAGATGATCGAGAATATAATTCCTGGTGTAGATAATCCTTACTGATAATCAGCATTGTCATCTTTCAAGTTACTTCGATTAGATTTTCTTCGGTTTTGTGTCTGTGTTTCTTTCTTGTTCAAAGGTAGCTCTAAAGCCACTAAACAGTTGTATGCAGAAGTAGTCGTGCAAAGTAGGTTGCTAGCGAAAAGTATAGTATGATTGACCGCTGGTCGATAAGTTCTGTGGGTCTGTGTTTTGAATATGACCGTACTCCTATGTTAGTTTGAATTTTAATCTAAACTACGAGTTTGTGAAATGTTGATTTTTCTTGATGGGGATATGAAAGTGGACGGCATGTTCATCTTTTAAGAATTGTATGCTCGTTATAAGTGTTATAAGCGGCGTAAATTGAAGGAAAACAATTCCCAAGCATAATGCTTGAAGTTGATTGGTTCGAATTGTAGATTGAAATGTTTAACTTAGGATTTTTGTGTGGTTGCGCTTATGATGAATCATATTTGATGGTTATGCTACAAAAGGAACTCAAAATACTGATATAATTTCGCTCTTTTCATTGGTTTGGAAAAAAGTTTGGTTTGAATTTGGTATTAAAATAATGTTTGATGGGATGTTTTGTGAGAGAAAAAAGTATATTTTTTTCAGGGAACGCAGAGTTCAAATAGTAAAAAATCGTAGGTTTAGGTCAAAAGAAACAGATCCATTTACACTAAATTCTTGTGTTTCAGAAAAGTCATGAAAAAAATAAATATGTTAATAACTTCTTTACATTTACCGAAACATGCCAATAAACCAGTGGAAGGTATTTTGCATTTTATAAAAATGTGGAAGTCACGAAGTAGTTGGCATCTTTAATTCACAGGACTTTTTAGATCACAAAATTTTCAGGAATGATTTATATGTAAGCATGAAAAATAATCTCTGCACTTTCTCAGAGTTTTTATAGGATCGAACATTTTAAACTATGGTGGATACACAACAATGGGCTGTTGTTTGGATGATAATTTACAGCAATTATAAATCTTATTAATGATATTCTTAACCGATCATCTGAATAAATAATCAGGTTGCAAGGAGTGCCGGTGTTCCCGTGATCTTGGATGCTGGAGGGTTTGATGCACCAATCCCTCCCGAGCTACTCAGCAATATCGACATTTTCAGCCCAAATGAAACTGAGCTTTCACGTCTTACAAATATGCAAACAGAAACTTTTGAACAGATCAGCCAAGCTGTTGGAAAATGCCACAAAATGGTTAGTTCATGAATATGCGAAACCTTATTTTCGAAAACTCTAAATTTTTTCTGGAAAAAAAAAACGATATGTTCAATCTATCGAGGTTTTTGATATATTTTAGGATTCCACTGATATTTTAATTACATTTTCAAAGAAAAAGACAAAATCTTTCTTTTAATCGAAGTTTTTGTTGCTAGAAATTTTTTGTTTAGCCGGTTGGATAAATTAACATAATCTTGTTTTCATTTTAAAGGATAATGCCCTCAATTAATTACCTAAATTTATAGAGTTATTAATTGTATCTTTATATCAATTAGCAATCTCATTGAACTTTTTATTCCAGCCTATCGAAGCAAATATGAAGAGTGTTATAGTGAAATGAAGATTTCTTGAATTGTGTATGGTGTTGCTTGATGATGTCCTCCCTTAGGGTGTTAAGAAAGTGCTCGTGAAACTCGGAAGCAAAGGATCCGCACTTTTCACAGAAGGGAAGGATCCGATTAAACAAGATGTAATATCAGCTCGTAGAGTGGTTGATACCACCGGAGCAGGTGATACTTTCACAGCTGCTTTTGCTGTGGCGCTTGTCGAGGGAAAGTCAAAAAAAGAGTGTTTGAGATTTGCCGGTAAGCAATGTTTGTGGATTTGAGCAATAAGATATTATTTCTGAAAGTTTTGGTCGATATAAGTTGTTATAAAATGATATTTTAGAGTTTGAAATGTTGTTTATGTTTACGACTACAAGATAGATGCTTATAATTCTCAACAACTTTTTGTCAAATTTGATATCTGTTGGATTTCGAGTTTTGTATATTTTGAAAGTGATTTTTTTCTGATTCGGGTTCCGATTGTTTTTCAGCTGCGGCTGCTTCGCTGTGTGTTGAAGTGAAGGGCGCCATACCGGGCATGCCGGATAGAAATTCGATTTTGGATCTTCTAAAGAGTGTTTGATTCACTCATCTTGTGAGTAATATTTACAAAGTTTTGGGCATAAATAAGATCCTCAGAAAGTTTTCACTGATGATTGAGAGCAGTTTAGGGTGTGTTTGGTTGCGATTTCAAACACTAATTATTATTCGCTCTGCACAATTTTCAATAAAAATATATTTCTATTTGTCCTATACGTTTTTTATTATTTTCGTCAAATTATCTTTTACTTATAAGAACAAAAATATTAAAATTATCTTATATAATTTTCAAAAAAAAAAAGGTAAATTGTAATTTTGAGTGGGAACGAAGAAAGTATTACTTTTATTTTTTTTATAAAATATCGTAGTAAAATATAATTAAAACAAAAATTAAGTCAACTACAAAGTGTCGTTTGCCTATGTATATATTCTTTTGGCCGGTTAAATTTATTCTTCAATCTGTTTGTTTAAATTTATTTTATTACTAATTTTGACAAAGTCAATAAATTAAACATTTAATTATTATTTTTCATTTAATACTTATTTACAATAAATATCATTTTTTTTATTTACTTAATTTCTATCTAAATTTTAAAAAAATCCCTAATTACCAATCATTTTTTCAATAAAATATTTATTCTTTTAGTCCCATGTCCGATCCAAGTAGACTAATTTTAACGAACGGACGAAATATTATAAATATTAAATGTGTACTATAGGCTCTATCATATTATGCTCTTTCTCTCTCCAATTCTCTCTCTCTCTCGACCATGTTGAAACTGAGTATACTAAGAGCAAACGCAATAAAGTTATTTTTGATGGCATCATTATCTTACTTGAGGCGGGTTTTGCAAAAATAAAAAATTAAATCACACATTATACATTAAACCTAAGCTGTTTTGAACTAGCTTTTTCAAACAGGTCTGGTACAGTAGATGTCATCTCAGCTCGTACTTTTTCTCTTTCTCTTTCTTCCTTTTTCCTCCGAAAATGATTTATGAAAGAACAAGTTTGTGACTTCTTCGTCGAGGTGGCCTACCGCCGGTGTCGTTGCCGCAATTGTGCATTCGGATCACGTTGGGACAGAAATCGTCTTTGTCATAGGCTAGTTCGTTGTCATTCCGTATGTTCTTTAACACTACAAAAGTTTATAAGGGTTTATAGTTTCTCTACTTTGGAAATAAATGAGTAATCCTTAAAATCGGTATATATCCAAATCTTGAAATATTTACCAAGTTTAGAACATTTATTCTAGGGCTAACATTTGTCAATTTCAAAAACATTATTTTTAGGGCAGAAGTCGATTTTGTTTAAACTTTTTTCCTAAATCTTTTATGGAAATTTCTATTTGCACCAAATCTTTCAATCTCTCCAAACCCAAGTAGCGGAGAGAAAATAAGAAGAAAAGAATAAGCTAGAATTAAAAGTTTTTCTTACCGGAATTTGAAGACCGATTTGGAGTTTGGAGAGAAAGAAAGAAGAACTGTACATGGCGATAACGTGGCCTTATTCCTGTTAGAATCTGAATAAATACATATTTTGATATAATTATCAAATATAAAAATAATATATTGTATAATGAAAGAAAATATTGGGGGTGTATTTTTGGAATTTTGTAAATAGTAAATATTTGAGTGTGTTATTCAGTATCTATAATTTTTTAGCTATTTTTATATATAGTATTGTAAAAATATGATATTTTGTGTATTTTTATTGACTTTTATTAATTTATCTTTACATATTGTGTCCAAATTATTGTTTTTGTATGTTCCCTATTTCATGTCATTTTTATTTTTAAAAAAAAATATATATACATTTTAAGTCTATTTTAAATTTTTATTTTTTTTAATTTTGATTAAGTTAATTAGCTCTTTTAATTTTAATTTATAAAGTTTGAATATATACAAAATATTCATAATAGATAACAATTATCAATGATCACTTTTATAAACCTATGCTTGTTGGGACCAAATCCTCTATTCTCAAATTTTTCTATTTTCCATATTCCAACAAATAAAGTTATGACACTAGGAGAGACGAGAGAAAAAAAAAAATTAAGAAAGAGTATATATGAATATGATTTAAAATATATATTTTTTAAAAATTATATTTTTATTACTTTTCTTTTTTTAAAATTAATTATACTCAAATTAATTATTATTTTATTATTATATTATTTAATTGTAAAAATATAATTTTTTTTATTTTTTTAAATATTACCATAAAATACCATTTAAATATAATTTTATGAATAAAATATTACACAACTTATTATTTAAATGATTTTTATGTAACATTTAAATTTTAAATATATATATATAATATGATATTTTGTAAAAAATAATATAATATATATATAAGAATAAAAGAATAAATTTCTTAATAATATATCACGATTTGGATTTAATATATCACGATTTGGGTTCGATTCAAGATAAGGGTGTGTAGGGAGTAAAAATGGAAAACTTTTGTCAATGTCTAATATCTTAATATGTTTTCATCATTTCGATTTAAATATTGGTTTGAATAGTAATTTAAGTGTGATATTATAAAATTATAAATTTTATTAAAAACTATAAAATTCAAATAACAAATAATAAATATTGTAAATGAAACACACCGAAATATTTTAAACACTTCGAGTCACAATCAAAATAGATACAAATCTACTTATAAGGGTGTGTTTGTTTGGAGGTTTGGATTTTGAGTTGGGATTTGAATAGTAAAAATTTTGAATTTGAATAGTTGTATGATGTGATATAAATAGGTGTTGATGTGATATTTTGAATGTAAAATTGATTTTTAGTATAATATAAAAAATGAAAAATAGGTGTTTGATTTGATGTTTTTGGGGAAAAAAAATTAGATGAATAGTAAAAGAAAAATCCAATCCCTCAAACAAACACACCCTCAAAATTTGAAGAATAAAAATGAGACAACATAGCCAACAAATCATATTTGGACAAGAATCTTCAATTATTCAAACATTTATATCTTATTCAATCTAATGATTGCTATAATCTTCCCATCAAATCACGTGTGGAGTGTAATTTTTGGATTACTTAAATTTTTTTAATTGCTTAGGAGGGAACATTATAAATACTATCTACTCCTTGTAACAAGGTATCAATTTATTATTTGCGTTATTATTTTTAACATTAAAAATATATTTATATTTGTATAATTTTTTGTACAAATATCATTATATTGATATTATAAAACACTAATAGAAGTATTTTTGTCATTTTCGCTTAATTTATAATACGTTTTGATATAATAATTAATATTCAAATATCAACACGCAAAAAGTAAATGATTATTTAGTTACGAGACGAATGGAGTATAATTTTATTTACAGTAAACTATATGCTCTCTTTATCTATCTCATTAAAATAGACGAAATTAATAAAAATAATATTTTGAGTTGAAATGAATAAAATATAACATATCATTTTATTATGGGAGGAATTACTGATTTGAGAAAATCAGTACGGTGCTAATATTTCAAAACAATAATAAAATATACATATATCACATTTTTTTACTCCACATAATATATGTGGTGTAAAATAAAGATATATGTTATCGGTTTATACAGATAACAACGTGTATTGTATAATAGTATATTATATGCTAAAATTAATCATTGCATTTGTATTATACGTTGTGTTTGTATTATATTGATATAAATTATGTGTTGAATGTAGTAATAGTATGTAGTTAATAAGTTTGTATTGATTTTTTTTTTCGAAAAAAAAATAATACTCTATCATAATACAATAGTCTTGTTTATCATTTCTGTGTGTTTGAAAATAATAATCTCATTTTAAAAAATAATCATATCACTATAAAAACCTTTATTTTTATTATTATTATTACACAAATGTCACTATTTTTTACACTAAATAGGAATATAGTTCTAGGATGGAGGGAATAATGACTAAGAATCACGTAACTATTTATTTTTTTATACTCCCTCCGTCCCATAACAAAGTATACATTTTTTCATTTTAATCCGTCTCATAACGAAGTATCCATTTCTTTTTTTTTTTAGTAATTGTACTATCTTCCTAATATTACAAATACCCTTACAACTTACAATATATTACACAAATGTCATTATTTTTATATCACACGTACTAATAAGGTTATTTTAATCATTTCTATTTTATTCCTACTATATCCCAATATAATATTAATATTTTTAAAACTAAGTGAAAAAAAAAACAAAAATGAATATTTATTTTTGGACAGGGGAGTACAATATAAAGTCATCCGCATGAGAATAAACATATTATTATCTATAATAAAATTCTTGTGCTGATTAATATATAATATATATTTTAAAAGCATATTATGTAATCATAGGTAAAAAAATATATTGTAATTTGAGCACAATAGTAATTTGATCCATCAACAAATATTTATAAGAAAAATAGCAAAAATTAATATAATATATAGCAACACAAAATATAATATTTATCTTGTGAAAAATACTAATTATTTTAAGTTAGATTTACTAATTTGGTCAAATCATACAGCCACCTATTAATAGTTAATTTTAAATAGGAAATGTATACTATACATATATACTTTATAGTAACACTAAAAAAATATTCAAGATGGATCATACGCTGAAATGACTAATTCAGCAAAGGTGAATTTAATTTCAACTCTTAATTTTAATTTTAAAATTTAATTTAAAGATCATCCATTAAAACCTAAAAGTTGTCATATATTTACAAATCAGCATATGATCCAAGACCAAAAATACTATGCAATAAATGAAACATAATGCTCTATTTATATAAGAATTTTGGAAGTTTGTTAAGTTTTGAAAATGGTAACAAAAAAATTAAATAAAAATAAATATTGAATATAGTAATTTATATATTAAAAAAGTTTGAAACATAGTAATTTAAATGAAATTAAATACTTCCTCCGGCCAATTTATATTATCGTAAAGTATATTTGTACGATTGTTTAGGTGATTGTCTTTTTGTTATGAATTGACAAATTTGCCCTTAATTGTATGGTAGAGATTAAAAGTAATAAATAATTAATGATGAGTAAAAATGTAAAATTTATGTTTAAAAAAAAAAGAAATTGTTGGACGTCCTAAATAGAAAAATAGGACATTAGTTTGTGAACAAAATGAGCATTTGACATACTATTATTTTTTAAAAAAAAAAAAATTATTATTAAATAATATTAAAGTTTCCAAAATGTAGGTGTAAACAAAGGCAAAGTATTTTATGTACTTTCCCTTCCTCGGTTAATTGACACTTTCCATTAGTAACACAGTATTTAAGACAATGATGTTTAATTAATTAATAATAGTGAATTATTGTATTATTTTATTATTTTTTATGTAATTAATAATATTTGTAGTTTTAAAATAAATTTAATGTATATATAATTTTAAAAAGATTAGAATATGTATTTAAATATTTTAAAAATTATATTACAATAAAAAATATATGCATATGGATATCTTTTATAGAGAATAAAAATTATTTATTTATTTATAATTATAATAAACTCATTTCTATAAAAAAGGTGAAGTTTTAAACGAAAATATTTAATTTTTAAGAGACAGATAAAGGTAAAAGAATTTTGAGTGGTATTATATATATTATGTGGCTAATTAAATTGATTTATATTTGTTATATATTTTTTTATTAGTAAATTTTACAAAAAAAAATAGAAAGATATTTATTGTTATGAAACAAACAAAAATGAAAAATATGTCAATTAAGTTAGAATGGAAGGAGTATACATTAATATTTATTGTACCCTTTTGGGTTTGTTTGTTTGTTTAGTGTTTAGGTTTGGTGTATATTTTTTTTCGTGTGAAATCTAAAAAATATTGTAAATAATATAAAAAAATATTTTATATTAAATATTAATATTTTGTGAGATGATAAAATATAATAATATATTATAATATATATTGAGAATGAATGAAAGTAATGGAAGAACAATTATTTCTCCATATAAGGGATGACAGTCACTTAGTTTTTAATAATAATAATAGTTCAAAGTAACTAACTACGCGTTTGTTCGGGAATTGGATTTTAAATTTACTATTTATTCTATCTTTTTTCTCAAAAATATCAAATCAAATATCTATTTTTTATTTTTTTATATCATACTCCTCCGTCTCATAACTAGATATCAATTTGTTTTTGGCACGTATTTTTAGAAATATTATTAATATTATATTATAATATAGTATGAATAAAGTAGAAATAACTAAATTAACCTTATTAGTATGTGTGAAATAAAGGTAATGATATTTGTGTAATATATTGTAAGTTGTAAGGGTATTTGTAATGTTAGGTAAATAGTACAATTACTAAAAAGGAAAATGGATACTTTGTTATGGGACGGACTAAAATAAAATAAAAAAAGAAAAAATAGATACTTTGTTATGGGACGGAGGGAGTACTAAAAATCAATTTTACATTTAAAACATCACATCAACATCTATTTATATCACATCACACAACTATTCAAATTCGAAGTTTTTACTATTCAAATCTCAACTCAAAATCCAAAACGTCATACAAACACGCAAGAATATTCATAAATTCATGGACACAAACTAGTTGAATCTATTCATTTGCATTATTGATCTAATATTACATTTTTCATCAATAATACACATGAATATAACATTTTAATATGATAACAATTATTGAATCACATGCAAATTATGCAAAAATTAGAATATAAAACAATAGCTTTATTCAAATTATTGTCCTTGTGAGATTTTTTTGTGTAGATTTCCTCTTTATTTTTTTATTTTTGTTTAATAAGAATTGTTGTGCTTACTAAAATTATCTTCTTCTTTTTTTCGAAGAAAAGAAAATATATTAAAGATCAAATTAATTTCAAAAAGTATAAAACATACCCTATTTTAAAATAATTATCTTGAATGTATTAAGATTATGTTTAGATATATTTTTGGACATTTTTTTTTAACAATTGACAATAGTGTTGGCTTAAATTATTTTTATTTACATTCTTCAATATACTAAGCATATTCATTTATCTCATATATTAATTATTTATTTTATTATTTCAATTGCATCACAAAACCAGTGTACATCCTATCACAACCATTTCAATTATTTTTAACTTCAAAACATTTATTAAATATATCTAAATACATTTTCTAACTATACACCATTTGCAATTCAAAACAATTCAAAATTTAAAAAAAAAAAAAATCAAAAGTCAATATGATATTTGTAAAATAAAATATTGTATATTTATTGAAGATTGTTCGCATTAATAGTGTTAATTTATACTCCCTCCGTCTCATATCTATAAATTCATTTGCTTTTTGCACGGAGTTTTAGAAATATCAGTGAAAGAGTAGAAACAAAGGTAAAAAGACTAAATTAATCCTATTAGTATTGTATGATATAAAAGTAATAGCATTTGTGTAATATACTGTAAATTGGAAAGGTATTTGTGGATAGTACAATTACTAAAAAAAAGAAATAGATATTTTGTTATGGTACGGATCTAAATGAAAAATAGATAAATTGTTAAGGGACAGAGGGAGTATTTGATATACAAACCAAATATTTGAAAAATAATTTGACTTATATTTGAATTGAACTTGATTTTTAATATAGATTTGAGAAAGTATATGTTTCTTTAGGTTTGTAATTTTTTATTTTGGATTTTGTAGTTTCGATAAATATTGATGGGATAAGTAATAAATGTATTGATTCGATAGAATTTTGTATTTATTTGGGAGTATGAATTTTGTATTAGAATTTGGAATAGCTAATTTTTTTAATTAAAATAATTATTTATTTTAATATAAGTAAGTATTGATATGACATTTTGAATGTCAAATTAATTTTTAATATAATATAAAAATTAAAAAATAAATATTTAAATTGATTTTTATGAATGAGTCTTCGAAGGAATAGTATAAAATTTTCAAATTCCTCCAAAAACTAAGAATAAAATAAAATAGTAATTACAAATTATTTTGAAGTAGAAATATTTTTATTTTAGGGAAAATATTGTGAAGAAGTTGAATAAATTTTTTTGATATGTTTATTAAATAAAATAAAAATATCATTTACTGGTGCATTTTAATCATAATCCAATATAGTTTAGTTAGAACTTTATTAATTTTTATTTACTCCCTCCGCTCACTGGAAGGATGTCATTTGTTTTTTGCATGTAAATTTTTTAATATTAGTATTATATTGGATTGTAATGAAAAAGACAAAAATACCTCTATTAGTATGGTGTAATATAAAAGTAATGGCATTTATGCAATATATTGTAAGTTGAAAAGGTATTTATTATGTTAGGTATGCAGTACTTTACTAAATTAGGAAATTGTAACTTTCACGAAAATAAAAAATTGTAACCTTTCAATAGGACGGATGAAGTATATTTTTTGATTGCCTAGAAATCCGTAATTGACATTTTTCAAATGTATTCTAAATAAATTTTCGATCAAATCTAATAATTTGTAAATTAAGTCTACAAAAAAGTCAGCATTAGGCTAACCGTGATATTATTTGTAATTATATGAAAATAAAACGTTTCAAAACATATCTAAATTAAGCCTAAATTTCTTGATACTCTCTTATCAACTTAATAAGCATTTATATTGTCATTTTTTGTTATCTAAATATAAAATATTTATTCTTCAGTACATTCAAATTATACTATCGATTGCAATTATTTTAAATTTACATTTATTTATATTAATAATACTCTTTTAACGATCACATTTACATTTTGCATGATTGTATTTGACATTAAAAATATTTTTATATTTATATTTGTATAATTTTTTTTTTTTGTACAAACATCATTTTATTAGTATTATAAGCCACTGATGAAAGTATATTTGCATTTTTTTTTCTTAATGTGCACTAAATTTTAATATGAAAAATTAATATTCAAATATCAACAAGACAAAAATAAAATGTGAATATATAAAAAAAAAGTAAATACTTGAGAATATATAAGATTTGTGTTATTATAAATTTGAAATAATATTTTAATTCCAGTTTTATTTAAAGAGTATTTTTTTTTAATATAATTTTTATAAAATAAAATAATATATATATCGAAAGAATATATTCATATTTTAAAAAAATTTGTATGTATTATGGGATCCAAAACTACAGTTACAGATATCCTCAAGGACTGAAATGCAATATTGTAGAGAGTAGTTTTTGTCTGTGACGCAGAGGACAAATGCAAGCCGACAGCCAATCAGCGTTCAGCATAGATCCGTATATTTACGTTGGTACGTAACACTCCACTCACCTAACGGTCACTATAAAACTAATGAAGCGCTATTATATATATATATATATATATTAAAAGAAGACGGAAAGTAGTCCTTATATTTATAATATTTAAAAATATTTTAATATCTATTACTATTTGTATATAATAATATATTTATAGTAATATTTAAAATTTAGTTCTTTTTTTTGCAGTCTGCACCTTCACTGCTCTTTCGCCGTATCAGTATTTTCAGCCGTCTGTCTGTCTGTCTTTGATTCCTTCTCTGCCGTTCGCTTTTTCAGTGTGATGTTTCTGCGAATTATTCTCTGATTTTTGGTCTGGAGAGCTTCCATTGAGCTGAACTTTTTCCCGGAATTTGTTGAAAGGGTGGAAGGTTGAGTGTTGGTGGCGGTGGTTGAGGTTGGAGTGCAGTTTTCGGTGTTTGGTGCTGCCAATGCTGTTTTCTTCTCCTCTTTGATGTTCAATTGATTGTTTTGGAAGTGTTGGGGTATAATTTGTGTTGTTTCGTTGGACTTAGTGTTGCTTTGATCTGATTGGATCTAGCAGCGCGGACAACGCCATCGCTGCAGGGAGTGTTTAGTGAAGGAGGAAGGATGCAAGTGGAAGATCAGAGGAAGAAGGTTTATTCTTTTAGGCGTTTGCAGCTGTTTTTGTTGGAATTTTTGTTTTGGTTATGAATTTTATGGTTCTAGTGAAGAGATGAGCTGTTTCGGTTTTGGTTGGGAAGTTCTTGTTCATGAATATGCTCCATGGACACGTTTATTATGTTTCTGGAGCGCAAATCAGAAGAATTTTTCCTTTTTGGAGCTGAATTAATTAACTGGAATTTCTGCTTGTTTGAATGCTTTTTGACGGAAATTTCAGCTCTTCTTATTTTTTCATTATCATCTATGAACTGTTTGTGTGCTATGCGTTCAAACTCTGGAATTCCATATCTTGAATTTGCTCCTAAACGAGGAATTTCAGCCAGTAAATTTTTTGCTTTTGCTAAGTTTTTACCAAACAGTAGCTTGTTTTGTTGCTTTATGGGAGGTCCTTGTTGGCAGTAAGTGGATGGCTGCTATGCTTTAGATCTACAGTTGAATATGGATAATTGAAAATATCTTAATTGGGCGTTGAGCTTAAATATGTTTCACATTTTGTTTGATTTTTGTATCGAAGCAGGCTTCCTGATTCCCTTCAGTGTTGCATTACTGTGTGGATTCATCTTTCTTCTTCTTCTTCTTCTTCTTTTTTTTTTTTTTTTCTTTTTTATTATCATATGCTACAGTACTCTAATCTTCTTGCCATAGATTTTGAAATAAAATTCAAGATAGCTAATCATTTGATTTTTAAAAGTTGTGTTAGATCTGCTTTTGATGTTTATATAATTTCTGAGAAGTAATGCATATTGATTTTTAAAGTCTCACCTTGCTGTAATTACTTTGCAGGTCCCTATGGAGGCAGAATTTTTTAGTGGAGATTCCAACAGATACAAAATTCTGGAAATTATTGGAAAGGGTAGCTATGGAGTTGTGTGTGCTGCAATTGATACCCATACTGGTGAAAAAGTAGCAATAAAGAAAATAACAGATACTTTTGAACACATGTCTGATGCTATTCGGATTTTGCGAGAAGTGAAGTTGCTTCGCATTTTGCGTCATCCTGATATTGTGGAAATTAAGCGGATCATGTTGCCATCCTCTAGGCGGGACTTTAAGGATATCTATGTCGTATTCGAGCTTATGGAGTCTGACCTTCATCAAGTCATAAAAGCCAACGATGACTTGACGAACGAGCATCAAAGGTTTTTCCTTTATCAGATGCTTAGAGCACTGAAATATATGCATACAGGTAACTGAGATTAGTAATATCCTTCTGGCTATAACATTTTTTTTGAAAAGAAAATGAAACATTTTAGAAGTTGTCTGTTGAACATGATTAATCACCTTGTCCGTACTACATTCACCATGGTTTTGTTTCAGCTAATGTGTACCATCGGGATCTTAAACCAAAGAATATATTGGCAAATGCCAACTGCAAGCTCAAAATATGTGATTTTGGACTTGCACGAGTCGCATTTAATGACACCCCATCAACAATATTTTGGACGGTATGCGTGCGCTACATATTGCAGTTTAATAATTAGTTAAAGATCTTGTCGTTAGTCGCTAATTTCGTAACACTCTAGTTGTGAAAGTTGTATGTCACATCTTAAATGTGACTTTATCCAGTTCTATATCTAAACAAATTTTCTTAACTGTAGGATTATGTTGCAACAAGGTGGTACAGAGCTCCTGAGTTGTGTGGTTCTTTCTTCTCCAAGGTATACCATATTGTCCTTTATATCTTTTTATCTCTTCATCAAATTTGAACCCGCGAGAACCTGCTGAAGATTAATTCATTTGCATTACACTCCCTTAATTGACCTTACAATGATTCTCCGGGAAGTTGATCCTTAAGTTCTTCTGAGATAATTGTGTGTCACTTTTCTAGAGAGTTTTCAGGTTTACTCTTTTTTCTTTAACTATGTTTCACAACCTTTTTCTTGCAGTACACACCTGCTATTGATATATGGAGTATAGGCTGTATATTCGCGGAAGTCTTGACAGGAAAACCGTTGTTTCCGGGTAAAAGCATTGTGCATCAACTGGATTTGATTACTGATCTTCTTGGGACACCATCGGTGGATACAATTTCAGGAGTAAAGAAACCTCTTGCCCTTTTACCCTTTCCCTTTTTATGAACTATTCTTTCACTTGATATCCTCCTAAGATGTATGGTTTAATTATTATTCCTAAATATAGGTACGAAATGAGAAAGCAAGAAAATATTTAATGGACATGAAGAAGAAGTGTCCCATCCCTTTTGCCAAGAAATTCCCAAATGCAGATCCTCTAGCTCTCAAATTATTGCAAAGATTGTTGGCATTTGATCCCAAGGACAGACCAAGTGCTGACCAGGTTAGGACCATTTAATCACATAAATATGATCAAGCATTTGAAGTGATTTGTAAAACATAATATTGAATATATATTGGTAAATAGATCAATTTTTGAATTGATAACCAACTGCCTTAACTAACAAATAAACTTTATTATTCAGAGTTAAGTATTCAATATTTTAGTTCATTACTGGTCATTAGGCATTAGCTGATCCTTACTTCAAGGGGCTATCGAAACTTGAGAGGGAACCATCTTGTCAGCCAATCTCAAAGTTGGAATTCGAATTTGAGCGCCGGAGAGTGACCAAAGAAGACATCCGGGAATTAATATACCGGGAAATTCTAGAGTACCATCCTCAATTGTTGAAGGACTATGTCTCCGGAAATAGTGGCATTAGTTTTATCTATCCCAGGTTTCGAATTCGAACCTTTGCATGATTTTAACTATGAAATATTTTCCTTGTGTTGTCACATATATTGAAAAACTAAGTCCTTTTGTGTCTTGCACAGTGCTATTGGTCAGCTCAAAAAGCAATTTGGCCATCTTGAGGAAAACATCGGCAAAAGCGGCCCTGTGATTCCTCCGGACAGAAAGCACGTCTCTCTCCCAAGGTTAGATATTTTCTTCCTTCCATGGCAAGTCTGTACTAAAAAGTTATTTTCTGGTGGGGTTAAAGGTGTTCTTTTAACTTCTTTATCCTTTTCAGTACTATTAGATGATGTAAATGATCGTCTCACCTAAAAGGTTAAACTACGATCTAATGCTCTGATACCATGTTAGATGATCTAATGCTTTGATATCATGTTAGATGATGTACATGATCGTCTCACCTAAAAGGTTAAGCTACGACTTAATGCTCTGATATCATATTAGATGATGTAAATGACCGTCTCACCTAAAAGGTTAAACTACGACTTAATGCTCTAATACCATGTTAGATGATGTAAATGACCATCTCACCTAAAAGGTTAAGCTACGACCCTAATGCTCTGATACCATGTTAGATGATGTAAATGATAATTTCACCTAAAAGGTTAAATTACAACTTAATGATCTGATACTATGTTAGATGATGTAAATGACTATCTCACCTAAAAGTTGAAATTGTTAGGGATACGTATCATTTGTTTATTTATATACAATCGGAAGTCAACCAACAAGTATATAGACAAAATATCTGTACCTGCAGATGTAACATTCTGTTGTTGCGTTTAGATATATTTTAAGTGTTTGATGCGACATAAATAAGTATAGCTTGAATACATAATATATTTGTTACGTAAAGTATTTTAGATGGAAAATAGGTTTCGGAACTGATGTGTTTTTTAGCAAGATAATTTCCTACAAATAACACAAAAACGAGTTTGAAAATATAAGTGTTGTTTTTTTGGTATTTTTCATATTTGATCAACTATCTCATTTATCGTAGCAAAGATTCCTAATTTTCAATAGCCTCCCACTCTAAACTAATAAAAACCGATTGGGATTATATAATAGTTAATTAACGATTCATTTTCCTATCAAATTAAACTAAACGTGTAGGTTAAATGATCATTTAACATAGTATCAGAGCTTATTTTCTCGCCATTGCATTGTCTTCAAATTCAATCGACACGTTTTCTTTTCCTTTCCAATGCAGATCCACGGTGAACACTACAACGATTCCTCCACAAGCGCAGCTGTATATGTATTCATACGACAATCCAAAAATGGGGCGAGAGATGTCGACAGGAGCTATTACAGGAACTCTATCAAATGTCTCGAGAGCTCCTCCCCGGGCACCTAATGGTAAATCATTCATCGCGTCTTTTAGGAAGCGATACATCCAATCCAATCCAATCCAATCCAACGGTTCCTAATAACTCGTGTCTTGACTCCGTTCCTCTTATTAACTTCTCCGACACATGCAGCCAAGCTCGGCAAAGAAATGGGACCCGTCCTACCGTACGAAAACACCAAACCGGCGAAAATGGATGGACGGGGATACATCCAAAACGCGATCCTTCCACCTCACTCCAACTCTCCGCAATGCTTCTTCAGGCCCGACGCCGGGAAGATTCCAGAGAAACAGAGTCGAGAACGATCCAACCAATACATGACGAGCCACGACATGAACACCAATCCGTATCATCGACACCAGACAAGTGGAAAATCGACAGCCATGCTGAGTAACCAGATTGCTATCGATGCGAAGCTGTTGCAGGCTCAGTCGCAGCTCGTTGCTGCTCGCCGGGAGGTTGGGACCCTTCAGCTCGGACTTACTTAATGAAATGAAACGAAATGATATGATCGATGGCGACTCGACGCCCATGGCAAGAAAAAAGAAATCGATCATTCGATCGGTTGTGTTCAAGATAGCATTGTTAGGAGTGAATGCAATGATGTTTTGTGGATGGATCGATGTTGAGCGCTCTTAATAAGAATCAAGTTATGTCTTTGGTAAAGGTTCGAGGTGAGGTTCGGTTCGGGTCGGGTCGGGTGTAATGTAGCGTAGCATATACTCATTTTTAGTGAACTTGCAAATGATTAATATATATATATATATATATTCATGTCCTAACATATCAAATTACATATCAGAACAATGTTATAGCTCAATTGCAAAAATAAGAGCAGAAATTAAATATGTGTGTGTATTTTCTTATTATTTTTTATATGTTCCGCTAACTTTGAAAAAAGAAAAATATTAAAAAATATATTTAATATGATATTTTATAATAATAAAATATAATAAATATTTGGGGTGATATTTTTTAAAAATAATAGTACTTTCTTTTAATTTCAACTTAATATCTTTTTTCTTTATCAATTTTGTTATTATTAAAATATTTTAAATTTTTACTAGGGTATTTTTTTTTGCTTTATACGTCAAGAAAAATGCTTAAATGTTATTATTAAAATGTTTAAGTTTTTACAAAAATATTTTTTTGCTATCGATGCGAAGCTTTTGCAGGCTCAGTCGCAGCTCGTTGCTGCTCGCCGGGAGGTTGGGACCTTCAATGTTTTATTGAGAAGCAAAGTATTTAAGATAATTTTAATATTTTTTTATTTTGTATTTTATATATAAATAAATATATTATATATAATAATAATAATAATAATAATAAAATCAGATTGACAAAAATAATATAAATAAATAAATAAATAAAATTAGGAGATAGTATAGAAAAGAACACCAGATTACCAGGACTGCCAGTCCTCTGTATCGAAGAGCCAAAGAGAAAGAGAAATAGAAATTGGAGAGAAGATGCAGATGGCGCGGAAGAGACTGCAGCTGCTGTTGCTGCTCAAGCCCTTTGATATTTACCCTTCTCCCATTTCCTCTTCCTCCTCCTCCTCCTCCTCCGCTGCCAATCAGGTATATATATACCCATGGTTACCAAGAGGGATGGATGATCCACGCACGTCACCTGTTCGACCATATGCCTCACTCACACCATCGATCATTCTTATTGCTTAACTAACTGTTTAATATATCCCATTCAGGTTATGCATTCATCATCATCTTCTTCTTCTTCTTCTTCCTCACTGCAGGTGCTGACATACTTGCAGAACAGGACATCAGCCCACAAGCACGCCATCAACATCTGCCAGACTGTCTTAAACGCCAGGACTGCCGCCGGGCTCGTCCACTGGAAAGCTGATTTCCGCGGCCATGTCTCCGGCCCTATCCGTGGTGTCGACCTCGTGGTCACCATTGGAGGCGATGGCACGCTCTTGCAAGCCAGCCATTTGATGGACGACGACTCAATCCCCGTTCTAGGAGTCAATTCAGATCCCACTAGACCACACGAGGTTTCTTTTGATTCAGACAAGTCGACAATGATGAGGATGATCGTGATCATGTCCTTGTTTTATGCAGGTGGAGGAGCTGAACGACGAGTTCGACGCTACGAGGAGCACAGGCTATCTTTGTGCTGCCACTCCCGATACTTTCGAACAGGTAAAAAAATATCTCCGGGATTGTTTTCACAAGTACAAATTCTAAACTACACGGCTAATTAGCAAGCAACGAGAAAAAATATATATTACGAGAGCGATCGAGGTCTTAATGCTTCTACGTTTAACTTTTCAGTTTTGAAAAAAAAAAAAAAAGAACTGAATACAAAGTCCGATTATTGCTAGCAATTAGTATTGTAAAATTTTCTTACTTGTAGATACTAGACGGGATCCTCGAGAATCGTTGCAGACCATCGGAGCTAGCAAGGATGGCTGTCAGCATCAACTCAAACATGGTTCAAACTTCTGCTCTAAATGACATCCTTTTAGCGCATCCATGCCCGGCAGCAGTTTCTCGGTTCTCATTCAGGTAAGGAAATGAGTTACTCCTATTGTCCAAACAGATAATCCATTCGATAATAATCACACAGATACTTTTAATTCAGGGTAAAGAGAAATGGGGAGCCTCTCACCTCTTTAGTCCACTGTCGATCCAGCGGCCTCAGAGTCTCGACTGCTGCAGGATCAACGGCTGCGATGCACTCAGCCGGGGGATCTGCAATGCCTATTTTATCAAAAGAGCTTCAGTACATGGTGAGGGAGCCTATTTCTCAAATGCCTAATGCACACTTAATGCATGGATGGGTGAAGTCGAGCGAGACCATGAATATATCGTGGTTTTGTAGGGAGGGCATTCTGTATATCGATGGTTCTCATGTGGTTCACTCTGTGCAGCTCGGGGATACAATAGAACTATCTTCTAGGGCCCCGGCATTGAAAGTTTATTTGCCTCCCCACTTAGCGCATTCTGCGTAAGATTTTGTCTAATGCCCAAACATCGGCATAACCTAAAGTTCTCTCATTTTGGTTTAAGCTAAGACAACATAGAAACTCTCTGAGGGATGTCTGTGAAAGAGATTGTTCGGATGTCTTAATAACCTTATAACGTAAATATGCAATATTTCTCTGTGTGTTTTTTGATTCCTAATTGTGTCGATTCTGCCAACTTTATTACGTTTCATATAATCTTCGTGAATGGTGGTCATGAGCTAATCAAAGATCATCAGTATGAACACTAAGAAGAAAAATATATGAGGCTAGCATATATATAACTTTGGATAAAGAGTTTGCTAGAGAATCGATACTTACAATGTGGCTAGATGTATGACTGGAAGCCTCTGCTGTCTACAACCTGGGAAAAATAGAATGGTAAGATAATCCCTTAATGTAGAAGTTACTGATCGAATCATAGTTCTAACTGTTTCCGCCTTACGTGAACAGTGGAGGTCGACTGCGTGAGGGCTGAGGTCTCTTTATGGGCGAAAAGATTAGATTTCTTAGAGTCATTGAAGGATTATTGTTTCCTCCACCTCCATTGTTAATCCCAAAAGAAGGGCGAGCTGCTGGCATATGGTTCGAGGTGTCCATTGGAATTGCAGATGGTTTTCCAGGGGAGCTTCCGGGCATGTGGAATGCGAAGTTCGAATTTTTTTGCCTGTCTGGCCAGATGTCCTCATGCCCTGGAGTTGTCAAGATTGAGAAATGAGAACTAACAAATCTATGGTAATAACTATGCATATATATATGAAGTGAAACAATTGAAGAAAACAGGTTTACCTGCTCGAATGTCTCTGTTATCCATTCCTACGGCAGGATTCGAGAACAAGTCAGGTTCGGGCCTTGAAAAGAAATGGTCAGCCGGCTGAATTGCCATTCGCTTCAGTGAATCAATTTCATTTCGTGCTTGATCATACATTTCGTCAAGTTTTCTCTTTTGCCTGGCATGGATGAGTAAATGTTTACCTATGTGACAGAGATATACTAAGGTACTATAACACAGTGATTGACCTGCATTTTTCCGAAAGCTTTTCTTGCAGTTCTCGCTTATCTTTGGTTAAATTCTCCATTTCTTGCTCCATCATTTGGCACCTCTTCGCCATTTTCTGGTATGCGGTATAAACTTGCTCCAATTTTTCTGTGAACTTTGCTTGCATCGCCTCACATTTCTGGCGACACTGAGCTACTATCTTATTGATCTTAACTTGCATCTCTAAATCCCTTTGTCCAATGTAAAACATTACACTTCTTAATGCACTCTTCATTACTAAGAGGGTTTTAAGGATATCAAATATTTAGGTTGAAGAATTAGCTAGCTAAGAAGGAGAATTCCAAAGGGCAGAACACCACAGTGATAATTAAGGATACTTATCTGAGGAGATGTTCCTGCCATGGCCATCTGCAAGAGTTGGCATAATTATGTCATCATTACTGTTATAGAAAAAGATCTATACATTACATGAGGGCTTTCCTAGGAAGCTTACTTACATTAACCCATTCATCATTTGGATTGACATCCACTGGTCTCATGAGACTAACAAGAAAAACATTTGAGATGTCAAGAACAAGTGACAGTGTACAGCATCCCCAACTAAAAATCACATTCCAACTTGAGAAAGATGTAACTGAATGGGTAATGTGAGATGTTTTATGAGCTCTTTTATCAACCACACCTAGATATAAAATGATGCTCTTTCTCGTCATTCTAATAATTGGGCAATCATTAGCAATCTACCAGCAGGAGACAAAAACAAATATGTGATACCTTTTGGAGAGCACCTGATCGCAGATGGGACAAACACCATTGTTGCTGAGAATCTTGCTTGCATCTTCAGGGCCTTCAGACATGGTTAAGGAAACCTTGCAAAACTGAATTTGACAGGAATAGGATTTGAAAAATTAGCATCGTTCATATTGGATACACAAGAGGTGACCACAGGTAGTGGTAATGGCCCTTCCTTCCAATTCTTGCCAGCAGGCATTGCATCTCATTTCAATGTTCAGAGTAGAGTTTTATGTTTACTGTCCATTTTCTTGAAAAACTTGAACCCTGTGAGTCAAAAAAGTAGCACAGTGGTCACAGAATCTTGTAGATTGAAACGACTAGAAGCATGACAAGAGGACCTCTTGCATAACTTTTTTTCTCACTTTAGGAGATTGACAAGTACCCAAAGTGACCTTTCGAAAAATTTGCAGATCTTGAAAAAACACCTTCAAACATATTAAACCAATATTGAAATTTCGTACTAAGTTGTGAAGGTTCATTAACTACGCTGATCAATGGTGCTTTGATTCTCTAGGAGAGTGAACTTAGTTAAGATCCTTCTAATAATTTTCTTATAACATCAAGATCTTACCCAGGATCAAAAGTTGTCGAACAGTTGGGGCATTCTGCTGAGACAAGAATCAATACTTCTTCCCATTCCCATGACGAGAAAACCAAACAATAAAGGACTAACAGCTTAAAAATGCTCTCAAAATGTTCACAAAATTATTAACATACTTCTCATGTACCAAGCTCATCTCTGGAATTAACCACCGAAATGATGAATCAAATGACGATCAATATCAACAATTTTTTGGAAGTTAATCATGATGTTAACTAAAACGACAAAAGGTTGAAAAAAAAGAACAAACCTAAAGATCAACAAATCTCCAAAAGGAGCTCAAACTCCTGAAGAATTAAGTGGAATCAAAATGCTAAACTGAAAATTCTCCAAAACTTTCTGTTTACTCCGAAATTATCAATCCAGCAACATAACGAATCAAGGACGATCATCTCCGCAATTGTTCGAATATAAAAGAAAAAAACAAATCACGAAAACAGTTCAAAACCTCGATAAATACCATACCTAAATCGCCAGCATTTCAAAATGAAGTCAAATTACAGAAGACTCGAGTGGAATCGAACCATGCAAACGGAAAAACCGACACAACTCAAATCAGTATAAACTCCCAAAATCATCTAATTCGTTTGAAAATGAGGAAGAGATGCCGCATCAAAAGCCTTACAGTTGTCGAATCCCAACAATCCGGCGATAGCTACCGCAGTCCTGCAGCAGATGGCAACGCACAAAGCGATCGGAGAATTCAGATGCTAGTTTAGATCGGCTACGTCGGAATGGGAGGACCGGTGCACGTGGATTGGCTCGTCACTCACACACACACACACGGAATCATATTATATATACATATTTAATTCATTTTTTTACTTCATGTAGACATGTTAATGAACCTAATCTAACCCTAATTTTAAATGTTTGTGTTAGTTAATGAACAAAGTTCTTATTGGTTACTTGTCTGACAACTTAAAAAAGGCGTAAGAGTTTTTGGACCCAAAATATTACTCCCTCCCATCTATGGGTGTATTACCGTATACACGGAAATTTAGGTAAAGTATAATTAATAAGTAATTAAAAAATTGTATCAATAAAAATAATTATTATTTAGTAAAAATAATTATAGATTAAGATTAAGATAACTAAATAATTTAATTAAAATTAAAAAAATTTAAATTTTAAATTTTAAAATATGATTAAAGTGTATAATTAATTTTTAAAAAAAAATAAAATGACAAATTATGTTGTACGGACGAAAATAGAAAATACTCCCACAAATTATGTGAGACTAAGGGAGTAATATTTAAAAAGCTAATGCGTTTTGAAAGAATTTTTTACTTTAATTTTGTTTATCCGTTATTTATTTTTAAAAATTAATTATTTATTTCATTCATATAAATATATTTTTATTGCATTATTTATTAATTATTTTTAATATATTTAATTTATTAAATTATAATTTTATTTTTATAAATTTAAAATAATAATAATTATTAATTATTATATATAATCATTTTATTTATAAAATATATAAATCTATTAAAACTAAATCAAAATAAAAAAACAAATATTATTAATTTATTTATATATTTTTTATTATATAAATTTTACATTAAAAATTAATAAACAATAATTAACGTAATAGAAAAAATATATACTAAAAATTTATTACTTTATATTTTACATAATTTCAATAAAATATTAAAAAAAATTTCTCAAATCTAAAATATAAAATAAATATTTATAATAATTTTATAATTAATAACAAAAATTATCATAAATTGTATCAATATTTTTCATTGTTATTTTACCGTTTTTTGAATCCATACTTTATTGTCACATGTCCAACTTCTATGTCATGGGATTAAAATTAATTTTAATTTATGTTGTTAGCTACTACGATACTAAAAAAAATTAAATTTTCATATTCAAATCGATACGATTTAGTTGAGGAGTAATAATAATAATAATAATAATAATAAATTTTGCTCCAACATTAAAAAGACTATTGTGACTATGGAGTAATAATAGTTCATATAATGTGAGTTTGGCTTTAAATTATTTACTTCCCTCTAACAGAGCCTTGGCCATGGCAGCTTCCATGCCACTTCCCACTATTCTTTCCCCAAACCCGACGGCCTTTCTCCCCAAATTCCCAATTCCGTTACCCCAAACACTCACCCTCAAATCGACTTCCCTGATCACCCTCAAGAGATCGCTTCCTCAAATTCAAGCTTGCAGAAATGCCATTGCTCCAGCTTTCGTGCACCAGGCCATAAATTTGGTCCAATCCTCGCCCCCGACGTGGCAGTCCGCCGTCTTCAGCAATGCTGTGATATTTACGTTGGGATCCCCACTCCTCGCTCCTGGCCTATCTCTTCCCGGCGTCGCCGCTGCCTTCTTGCTCGGCACAATTACTTGGCGCGCTTTCGGCTCTCCCGGATTCATCCTCGTCGCCACGTATTTTCTCATTGTAGGATTAAAATTAGCCCTACCTTGACTCAATAACTATTTGAATGTGGAATTCTTTAATGGCGGTTTCAGAAGGGTGCGGGGGTTGGTAGTTATTGGATTTTAGAAATGGAAGCAGCTGTATACATTTGTTGTGATATGCAGAATTAGGGCAATTACTTGTTTAGGGTTTGGTATTTGGCTTGATTGAATTAGCTTGGTATTTAGGATTATTACAGAAACTTATTTGAACCTAAAAGCTTGGAGTTTATAGTCTTGTGGCTAATGCTGAGGTCAGATTCATGCCTGTAGCACCATGTTGAAAGCTTTGAGAGAGCCTACAGCCCCTGAGCTAAATCTTGATTAGCTGAAAATATCGCTTCAGGCACCCTGTTAGAAGTTCTGTGCTAGCATTAGATCTGAGTAGAAGCAGGACTGTGTTGGGCCTTTCTGGATTGTGTCTGGATGAGTTAGGGCTGTTCGTGATAGCTCTATCTACTTGTGTGTGAGCAAATAGGATGAATTAGGTTTCTTCGATTGTCTCCATGGTTTAGAGAGTGGCAACTTATCATTCATTGGTTAAATTTGATATATGTTAGTTGAACATGTTTTTGTATATTTTTTCTGTTCCTTTTGGCTAGTTAAGAATGTGAGATTTTCAAACAATTATTCCCAGGGCACAGCTGTTACGAAAGTGAAAATTGCTCAAAAGGAAGCTCAGGGGATTGCTGAGAAAAGGAAAGGAAGGAGAGGGCCGGGTAGTGTGATTGGATCCAGTGCTGCAGGTTGTATTTGTGCTCTCCTTTCTATCTATGGTATTGGCGGGGTGGTCTTTAATCGATCATGGGAACTTGGATTTGTTGCTAGTTTCTGCACTAAACTGAGCGATACTGTCTCAAGTGAGATAGGGAAGGCGTACGGCAAAACAACGTAAGTACTAATATTGTGCCTATATAAGTCTTGCTTGATTCCTTTTCAAATGATTCTTTAACAAACTAATAGTCTTTACCTGAATCTTCAATGTCTAAAAGCAAGATTAGTCTTTGGCTGGAAGATTAGAAATAAATGAAGAAATGGTTCATTCCCTTCACTACCGGCTTAAGCTTGTGGGTAAATTGGTCATTCAAAACAGTATCAATACTAGAGCAAGAGTTCAGCCTTTTGTTTAAATTTCCACTGACCTATTTTCGAGAAAGTGTTCCACTTGTAAGGTTTTATAGGCACGTAAAAAATAATGCATCTCCATTTAGCTTACATGTAGCTTAATTACCACCCATCTAGATGTAACCTGTGTATGGGAAATAAGTTGTATGCTATTTTGATTTTAGCTTTTTCTATGTTGCTGAAGTGTTGCTGATTTTCTAATTCTAGTTATCTAGTCACAACATTCAAGATAGTCCCAAGGGGGACTGAAGGGGCCGTTAGCGTCGAGGGAACTGTAGCTGGGCTTGCAGCTTCAATTTTTCTTGCCTATGTTGGTTATCTGATGGGCCTGGTGAGAAATTTCACTATGTTATTTCTAGGATCATTTCAGGAAGGTTATTTATCTATGATTTGTTCTACGCTGCTCGAAGCTTTTACTTATATGATTTCCTTAGGAGAAGAAGCCTGCAGGGATCAAAGACATGCTTGTTATGAAAATGAAAAAGCAGCTTGTAGTTTGATTTAAGTTGATGAATATAACAGAGTTAACATCACCTCATGAAAGTGCCTGAAACAACCATTTTGCATGCTATGTTGACATTGTTTTTCGGTCATGTAAACTTGCAACTAATGAAGATTTATGTCTGAGCAGATAGATGTGCCCAAAGCCATCATATGTGTTGTTGCTTCCCAGATTGCTAATCTTGGAGAGAGCATTATCGGTGCTGTACTTCAGGGCAAAGAAGGTTTCCAATGGGTTAGTCGTCATTGCTTTAGCAAACACTTACGCAATATTCGAATTTTCTAAATTTATTTGATTGGTAATTCTGAGGCCTGAGGATGCTTTTTCTACTCTTGGTTCACATAATAACAATGAAATAGAATTTGCTCAGTTCCCTCTCCATCTAAGGTGGACTTATAACCTGGCCTCCTAATCCTAAAAATAAATAAATCAAATAATTATTGGATGATCATCTTTGTTTTTCATCTTGGTAAAGTTGCTAACAAGTGATAATCTTACTACGAACAAAAGAGATACTCCCTTTGTTATTGGAATGTATGCTCAAACATTTAGGCACGGATTTTAATGAGAACGATAATACTTGGTACTTTTTGCCATTTCTAAGTAACAAAAAATATAGAGGATAATATAATTTTTTACTAAAAAGATAAACAAAAATATTTTTACTACAATTCCAAAAAAGAAGTGAATATAGATTTGAATACCAAATGGGATAACAAACAAGCATTAAGCATCTACTAATGCAAATATGTATGAATAAGATTTCAAATTCAAGTTGGAAGCCATTAACTAACTTGAACAGGTCTGACCTGCTGAGTTTCAAGCAGGTAGGTTGATTTTGTTAAAAAAACTATGTGGTTAGGTTTTTATGTTTTGGCAAAGATGCACCTTTGGCATCCGTATATGATTTCAGATTGAAGCAGTTGTATGTGCTCGATACATGCATTCACATTAAAGCAGCTGCACATGTTCCACTTTTTTTTGTGTGTTTGATCCGTGTCTCAAACCTCAATTTCTGCATTGTTTTTTCAGCTTAACAATGATGCTGTCAATGTAATCAACATATCTCTGGGCTCGATCTTGGCAATCCTCATGCAGCAACTATTTCTCCTCCGTAGCTAGTGAACATCACAACCCATATATTCCCATGCCTAATCCAGAAAATTAATCATGTCCAAGAAGCAGTATGGTCCCAATCTGGCTGATGGATCAAAAGGCCATAACTTTATATGATCTAGACGAATGGACATAAATGGTGAAACGTTTGGCTGCAATGCTCAGGTTTGCCCATTTTCTTCAATTTTACCAGATGTGCCTCCATTTATGTCTCTTGAGTAGAGTAGGGCTATGGTGTTTTGAATCTTCTGCATTGGCCATTCCTGTGATCGTAATTATATAATTTGTTCATGTAACCATCTAATCATACTGTTTAAGGGAAAATGGGAATGTTGGGGAGGCCGTTGGTGTCAGTTATATACCTTTCTAGTGATATATATGTTCATTGGTTGTGTCTGCTATAAATATTTTTCTCAAGGAATTTAGTGCCATCCGTGATCTCCCAAGATCCGGACACACTATTTTCCTCGAGAGTTTGAGTGTATTCTTTTGGTACTATTTTTTTTTTCACTTTTTGTGCGTGCATTTTGGTTTCCTCGATGTTGATCTTATGATTTTGTGAATCTGAATTATGTTAGGATCACCAACTCTAGAGGTGTTGCAATATTTTAAAACTAGTGTTGAGACAGTTCAATCAAAATTAAACTTTTCGATCTTAGTAGTTTTCAATGTGTGAATTTTGATATGAATTGTTGGCTAACAGTTCAATCAATTGGTCTTTTGTTTTTTTTCTGGTGCAGTTATGATGATTTGGAGGTTCAGACAGAGTAGAGTAGCTGTCTTTTGTAAGATAAAACATAACTCTTGTGGTATTTTGTAAGATTTATCTTAGAGGGTAGTTTGTTTGTTTGTTTGTTTGGATTTTGTCTTGAGATTTGAATAGTAAAAAAATTTGAATTCAAATAGTTGTATAATATGTATATAGATAGGTGCTGCGGTAAAATTGATTTTTAGTATAATATAAAATTAAATAAATACACAACTGTAGTGTTTATGATTTGTTCATTTTTGGTGCTATGTGGTGATATAGTAAAATTTTGGTAAAATTTTGTATAAAAGTGGGTGTGTTCTTTTAACAAAAATGAATAAATACACAACTGTAGTGTAGTGTTTATGATTTGTTCATTTTTTGTTTAAAAGTATTTTGGAGTATTGTAATTTTGTTTGAGTAAGTAATTTTTATTATTTAAAAAAATATATATATAAAATAAAATAATATATTTTCACTGGAAAAATTATAATGGAGAAATTTCAAAAGCACTCAAATTAGAGGATCGTGGAATTATCATAAGAAATAATTTTTATGTTTTTTTTATTATATATATTATTTTTTATCATAACTTTTTGGGAATAATCTACATTAAAAATATAAAAACAAATTGTAAATTTAGGAATTTTTTTTTTTTTTTTTCTGTTATCCAATCTCATAATCTTTGTTAAAATCATTAGGGAAAAAATTAGTTTTAATTCCATGAAAAATTAAATAAATCAATTTTAGTCGTAAATATTTATATTTGCACAAGAATTCATCCTCAAGAACGCTCTTGTTCCGGTAACGGTAAGATAATTAGTTTCTTAAGGATGGGGCCAAAATTAATTAATAAAATTTTGATGACTTGAACTAAAATTGATTTTAAATTGGACCAAAGTTGATTCTTTTTCCAGATGTATTATGTGTTTATTTGTTTGTTTTTTACATCTAGATTATATAGTACAAAATAGTTTAAAGTGGTACATATAACTTGCTCTTTTTGTTCTCTCAATTTATTCTCATTTTTTTTCAATTAAATTTATTTTATTACTATATTTGAAAAAATCAAAAAGTCATCCAAAAAAAATAAATCACTATTTAATTATTACTTTTCATTGGACACTTATTTACAATAAATACTACTAACTTTATTATATTATCTCTTTATTCGCTTTAATTATTAATTAAATTTTCAAAAATATTATCAACTATTTTTTTATTTTTTCTACTTTTTTAATAAAATACTCCCCAAATATCTATTTCTGTTTTTAGTAACTGTATATCTACTTAATATTACAAATACTCTTACAACTTACAATATATTACACAAATATCATTACTTTTATATCACACAATACTAATAAGGTTATTTTAGTTATTTCTACTTTATTCCTACTATATCTCAATATAATATTAATATTTCTAAAATTACGTGCAAAAAACAAAAAGATACATAGTTATGGGACGGATGGAGTATTCATTTTATTTAATCTGGCGTGTCGAACCCAAATGGGCTAATTTTCCCGGATATAGGGAGTATTAGTATATGGTTTGGTTCGAATGATTAAAAGGTATTTGTATTGATTATTACTCTCTCATCGTTCTACTTAATTTGTTTTGCTTAGGTACGGAGTTTTAGATATGATATAATTAATAATTAATGAAAAAAATGTATTAGTAAAAATAATTATGATTTAATAAAAATAATTATAGATTAAAATGATTAAATAATTTAATTAAAATAAAAATTTGATAAATTATAAATTTTAAAATGTGACTAAAATGTATAATTATATTTTCAAAAAAATTGACAAATTATATAGGGACAAACGAAAATAAAGAGAGTGAACAAATTAAGTGGGACGAATGGAGTAAAATATATTGTTAGTGTAATTTAAAAAGTATAATAGTGTGTGTTTGTTTTATGAGAGATTATATAGAATATATAAAAATAACAATTATGTATGATATATTAATTTTTTTGGAAAAATATCTCTATGTTTTGTTAAAAAAGAACACACCTATAGTATTTATATATACTTTTAATGTTTAATTGTGGTGTACAAGTTATTGTTATATATTATGTTAAGATATGTATGTTGTTTATTTATACTTCAACTCATCGTCATACCAACTATTCTCACCGTCATTTATATTTATGCTCATTTCATCGAGCACGATTTTAAAAAAAATAAATAAATAAATAAAAATAAAAATCATTTTCTTTGACAATATAAAAAAAAAAAAATTAAAAACCTTTTACAAAATAATAATAATAATTTAATTAGAAGTTTTTTCACCTTATGTTTGTAAGTTACTATGGTATTAAATTCATTATTTTCAAATTTTCATGTTTCCTCTGTTCCAACAAATCACTACAACATATGGGGAGTTTGAAGGAATAATTACAACCACTTCTTAAAAATAAAAATGGCAACACAAATCACAATACACCTAACAAGAACAGCCAACTTATCCAAATTTAGTTTATCCTTGATCTTTTTCAATAATTTATCCAATTATCTCCTATTTTATATTATATTTTTTGTTAATTTAAGTTTAATTTCGTGTTAATTTATAGTTCCAAAAAATTTTAGCTTAAATGTATTGAAATCATCGGTCTAAGCTCGACGCCGTGCCGACTTTACCACTTGAGCCGCCCCCAACTCGATGACGGACAAACTCTATAAATACTTTCGGAACCCACGTCAACGAAATTGACAAACGGTCTAGTATCATCCAAATTTCAAATTTTAAACTCCAGAAGGAGAGGGAGGGAGAGAGAGAGAATGAAAAAGAATAAGAAAAGCAAGCTTCATATTACAAGAAGATGATTTATGAACAAACTACAGTGACCACTAGTCACTGCAAACACAAAAACACACACATCCAATTCCCAACCACATTCACTAACCATAATGAGATTACATCATTTTCTCTCTCTCTCTCTCTCTCTCTCTCTCTCTATATATATATATATATATATGTATGTATATTAAGCTTACACTGTGATACTTGGCCCATTTAGAGGGTTGCCGGTCAGCAGTGCCGCCGCGTAGAGGCGCGCCCTGTGGAATGGTGGTGGTGACCGAGGTTCTGCAACCGCGGAGAGACTACTACATCGGGCACGAACACGGGAGAGTGTGATGGAATCTGAGAATCTTTGGGCCAGTAAAGTCCAGATGCTGTTGTTGGCGGGGACTGAATCTGCGGGACCACCCAGAATGAATCCGGGACCTGTCCAAAACAATCATCGCCCTCCAATTCTGCATCAGCCACTTGCAGGAGCTGAGATGACTCCGACTCTCCGACAAGCTTTCCGCTGTCACCCTGATGATCAAAAGCAGGACTTCCTTTAGGGTTAATAGAAAAATTGTTGAAAAAGAAGTGAGAAAGGATTCATGCACATAGGCAGGCACAGGAATAGAATAAATTCGTCGTCCTTGCTTTCAATTATTCAGAAACTATTCATCAATAGCAACCTTTTTCCAATCAAAATATATACCATCGAATAGTTATTTCCTATCACATAAAACATTTCATCAAATACGTAACCTTTTACTATATTTAAAACTTCAAATACCTCTATGAAAACGGAACATGTAAAACACCAAGAGATAAAATCACCAAGAGATAATATCGAATCAAGGATGTGTATGTATCTTTGCTTTGCAATTCAAACTCACATATCACGTAAATTCGACTTTTAGCCTCACAGGAACTGTGTTCATATTGATCCGATTATAAAGCAAACTATAATTTGTCGCATGATTTGAAGCTCATTGAAATAATTGATTACCTTCTAGTAGTTCTTCTTTTTTGAGTTTTGCTCAGTTTTTTTATCATGCATTATCACCATTCCCAGTAAAAGCATACACATTTCGATATAAAATATCATATCCAACTATTGTTTCAAATAAACAACAATAAAACTCAAAACATCCAAATCACAAAAAAAAAAACACATTGCAACTAAAATGATTATTAATAATAAACTATTATTGCTATTGATTTTGAATTTACGGCCCAAATAAAGATTGTAGACCTAAAAAAATATCCCTTCTTGCTAAGCTAAAGATATAAATTAACTGCAGAAAACACAGAGAAATAACAAACAAATGAACAGACATTCAAGTACATCTACTTCACTTGGATGATAAGATCGAAAGAAGAAAATCAAACTTACCAACATAATTGACACCAACCACCATGCCTGCTTTTGAGATATATATATATATATATATACACCTCAGAACATGAAGAAATACACAAAATGGAAAAGATACCTTTGATGAGCTGGTATCCAAGAAAGTCAAGGACTGGCCAAAATCACCAAGACTGAGATAATCGTCTAACTGCCACTGCGACATACTCCCGGCAGGAGAAGCCCCGTTAAAGGGCACCTTCGATGATGAAAAATCTTCTACTGTGCTACGTTGGGACAGTAAGCTCCTACCATGCTCGACAGTTGGTAATGCAGCGGAGGATTTCTTCGAAAGAGAGTGACTATCAGGGATTTTATCAGTAGTTTGCGGGGAATGCACTTTTGCCGACAACGGAGCAGAGACTGTAGCTTCCAGGCCTACTTTAACCCCGGTGAGTAGGAACCTCTGATGAACTGAAACCAAGGAATTCACTGTGTGTATTGCAACATCACATTTCCGGCATAGCAATGCACGGTCCTCCAGACAAAAGAAATACCCAACCGTTTCCTGCACGCATTACAATATACATGAGAGGCTACTTATCCATCGAAACACCAAGTCCTTTCTGATCAATGCATATAAGCAAAACCTATGTTGGACACAGACAAATTGGATAGGATACTTCCATGATGAGGATCTAAAAGGCCCTTTAGCTTAATAGAATCCCTTACTAAGACCACAAAATATATATGAAAGACAAAAGGTGCTGATTCCAAAAGCTTCTTTTTTTAAACTTTTAGCTACAATTAGAATAAAAAAAGCTAAACTATAGAACATACAAAAAGCAGTCGAGTCAAAATCACAAAATTGTTGACCATAATGTTTCGAGTGTTCGAATATCTAGTGTGTTTGGTTGTGTTTTGGGCATGAAAATATTTTTAAAAATAAAAAATAAGTTCTAGAGATGATTTTGAATGAAAAATAGTATATGCCTTTTAGGACCAAAACACTCCACTATACACAGCTAGAATTTTGGGTTTGAGTTTGATTTTGGTAGCAAAATTGCGATTTTCTTTTTTTCTTTTAATAACAGAAGCCCTAGTGTTTCTATTAAGCAATTGTCTACAGTGACCACTAACCAAAATCATAAAAAGGAACCGTGGAAGTTGATTCAAGTTACATATAGGAAATGATTTTCAATTCCTTAGCCACATTTTTTGACAATGAACAAATGAAATTAAACACACAAAATGTGAACTGAATGAAATTCAGCATCAATTACGACCATGTTTAATTGGAATCATCACATGATTGTTTATTTGCACCCAAATTATCATTGCTTACAGTCAGCCAAATGAATGATGTTTTCTTTTTCTTTTTTTTTTTTTTTTTGGTCTGATTTCACTTAGAATCTATACAGAAGTAAACCGATAATATCATCCACAAATTACAGACAGATACAAATAGAGAGTTCGGAAAAAAAAAAAAAAAAAAAAAAGTCCATCAGCAAAGCAGTACAAAATTTCACAAATAACAATCTATTTCAATTATCCAATTCTGAAGAACATATGCGTGTGTGTATCAAATACAAAAAATGTAACAAGAGGAAGAGATGAATGAACATAAACCTGGCATATATCACACTTAGGCATCTGGGCGGACGAGGTAGAGAGCGGAACCCTCTGGTGCTTACTGGCGAGCTTATTGGCGGCGTGCACTTTCTGGTCACATATCCAGCAGAGCGCCGCCTCGTCGGCGCAGCAGAGGACGTTCGCCTCCGCCGCCTCACAGACGTTACACTGAATCTTCATCGGAGCCACAAATTGCCGCCGTTAGAACGCCAATTCCCACTCTCAGTCACTCGAATCCTAATCCCGAACCGAAGGCAGGCTTACGCCCGGAGATCTGTGAAGAAGGACAATGGTGGGGTTGCAGTGAATGGAGGAGCAAAAGGGAAGAACCCAAGTGGTGGTTTAACGAATGCGGATTGATTCTATGAGGGGATTTTTAATTCCTTTTTTTATTTTTGGTTTAAAAATAAAAATAGGCTTTTTTATGGGGACTTTAAATTTTATTTGTTTAATGAAAGGCGCCTGACACGTGTCGTGCGCGTGAAGCACGGTGGGTGTGAGGATACAGTCGACGTGGCACATAATATCTTCACCCTGAAGAATTCTCATTTTTGCTACTCTCTCTTCCAATACGATAGTATGTTTGCGTCTAAAACAATAGTCTTATTTTCATAAATAATTATATCACCTTAAAATTATTCATATTTTTTTATACAGTTGTCACTATTTTTTATATTAAAAAATTTATTTATTTTTATTTTTTATCAACTATTAATATAATATTAATATTTTTTAATTATCGTATCCAACACAATAAAACTATATTTTGGACAGAAAAATAACTATTTTTCATTTTTAATTTAACCTTGGGATTGAAAAGATCTTGCAAACTCACACTCGACTCGATTTCCCAATCGGATTCGATTAGTTGAAATAAAATTTGTACTTAAAATAATAATAATAAATTAATAATGTAACATTTGTTATTAGGGTTTAGGGTTTCGCTTATGGGTGAGCAAAATATTCGAAATTCAAAAATTTAATTCCAATTAAATCGAAATATAAAATTTAGTTTGGATTTTTAGAATTTTCGAATTGGATCGGATTGAATTTTTAACAAATTTCGGATTTTCGGATCGAATCGGATCGGTATACTTAAAATCCGAACCAATTCAAAATCCGAAATATAATATTTTAATATATTTTTTAATTATACATATTTTATATTTTATTAAAAAAATATTATATTTTAATATAAAAAACTCAAATATATTAATTATATTTTAATATATTTAATTTTATATATTATATATATTTAATATTATAAAATAATAATAAATTAAAAATTAAAAAATTAAAAAAAATAATAAAAATATTTAGAATTTCGGATTTTTCGGTTTGATTCAGATTTTTTAGTTCGGATTACGGATTTTCGGATTTCTGTTATTTCGGTTTGATTCGAATTGATTTTTTTCAAAAATTTCGGATTTTTGAATCGGTTCAAAATTGACGAAATTCGAACCGAAGATCCGAATGCTCACACCTAATTTCACTTGAGAGAACCCATCTTATTCACTGGACTACAAAGTTCGGGTTAGTAGTACTGATTTTTTGGGCTGTAGTTTTTTTAAAAAATTTTGATTCGTCGTAACAAAGTATTTATTTATTTTTAATAATTATATTATCTTTTTAGTATTATAAATTATATTACACAAATATTATTATCTTTATATTATACAATACTAGTAAAATTATATTACACAAATGTTATTATCTTTATATTATACAATACTAGTAAAATTATATTATACAAATGTTATTATCTTTATATCATACAATACTAGTAAAATTAATTTAGTTTTTTATTTTTATTTATACTACATTCTAACATAATACTACTATTTTTAAAATTTCATATAAAAAACAATTGATAAATAGATGTGCGGCGGATGGTTTATACAAATATTATTAGCAAGAAACTCGTGCTACGCATGGGGCAATCAACAACAAAAAATAAAATTACAGTGTTAATATAATATTCTCTTCATTCCATTAAAATGTTGTTATTTTTTATTTTCGTTCGTCTCAAAATAAGGTTATTATTTCATAATTTAGTAATTCTGCTACCTACCTAATACAATAAATATCCTTCCAACTTACATTATATTACACAAATGTCATTACTTTTATATTATACAATACTAATAGGCGTATTTTCGTCTTTTTTACTACAACTCATTATAATATTAATATTAAAAAATCTACGTGCAAAAAGTAAACGACAATCTTGCACTGGAAGAGAGGGAGTAATATTTTTATATGTCCGCCTCTAAAGGTCACATTTACCTTTTGCGTCATTATATTTAACATTATAAATATTATTATATTTATATAATTTTTTTGTATAAATGTCATTTTATATTAAATTAGATTAACAAAAAAATTATGAATCCATATTTTTGTAATAGTCCATCAAAATTTACAATCAACTAAAATTAGGGGAAAAAAAAGTTAAATTGTCAGAAGCAATCTAACTTTGTAATATTCAATCAAAATTTACACTCAGATAAAATTTTCGTCCCAGATACCGTATCTGCTATACTGTAGACACGGTATTTTAGGAGGAGTATAATTAGTAGATAATTAAGAATGTATTAGTGAAAATAATTATCCTATAATATAAATAATTATAAATTAAGATTAAGATAACTAATTAGTTTAATTAAAATTTAAAATGAAATTAAAGTGTGTAATCATTTTCCAAAAAAGAAAAATGACATAGTATATGAGACGGACAAAAATGACAATATGGACATATTATTTGGGACGGAGGGAATATTTTCGTAGTAGACAATCAAATATTAAGATCAATTATAGTAAAAGTTCATACTACATCCGTTTCAACTTTAGTCCCCTTAAATGTATATTTTTAACTTTTATATACAAAGTCATTTTACATGTTTCTAGTTATCAATAACTAATACTTTATCCGTCTGTTTCAAGGATCATATTTACGTTTTGCATCATTGTACTTAACATTAAAAAATATTTTTATATTTATATAATTTTTTGGATAAATATTTTTTTATTAGTATTATAAGACATTAATGAAAATATTTTTGTAATTTTTTTAATTTGTATTACATTTTGATATAATAATTAATATTCAAATATAAACACGCAAAAAATAAATAAGACACTTAGAACCTGACGGAAGTAGTATTTTCTAGTCCCGTAAGGAATTACTTAGTGGTGTGGGAGTAAACTTATGACCATGAGATTATGGGTTCAAACCCTCGACGCCTCAGGTTCAAACCCTCGACGCCTCAGGACATCTGCCAACAAGAAATAATAATAACTTATATTTTTTATTTATAAATTTACTTTAAAATCAAAAGTACATTCATTTGCATTTATAAAAATTTTGAAATTTTGAAATTATTAAAAAAATATTTAAGGTTTTACTTCTTCGTTCTTATCAATTCACATGTTTACATTTTTATGTTTAGTGAATTATATTAATTTAAATATATTTAATTTATATAAATCAAATTATTTAATTTTATAATATATAATATTATCAGGCCTCAGAGGTAATCTGCTTTTGACCTTTCGGTGGCTGAGAAGGTATTCTCTTTTTTTTTCTTTCTAAAATTAATAAATTACATATATTATTTTTATTTTAAAAATATTAATAAAATCATTCAAATAAAAAAATGCTAATATTATAATTTATTATTATTATTAATTCATTAAAATTTATTATGTTAAATATAACGTCATTAATCAAATGTATCAATTGAAATGACCAATGAGACTGGAGAAATACTTTATATTTTTTTTATGAAGATTAATATAACATTATTTATATAAATAAATTAAATTTAAAAATATCTGTAATATATAATAATAATTTCTCCATTTTACTCATCAATTGTAATTTTATAGATTGATAAAAAAATAATAGTATTTTATTAATTATTTGAAATTTTGTAGCATAATAAAATAATAATAATATTTTATTGGTTATTCTATATGGTGATTTGGAATTTTGTAGCATAATAAGAAATAATATTATTTTATTAATTACTTCAATTGACCATTTGAAATTTTATAGCTAAATAAGAAATAATAATCCCTCATTCCGCCACATATGATCTATTTTCTTTTTTAATACGTCCCACAAAAGATGATTCTTTTCATTTTTTGTAACTTTATCAATCTTAAACATACTTAACAAATATAAATCAATTTAATTAAATGTCTAATATCTTATCCGTGGGACTTACTCAACACCTCTTTATTTCTATTTCACTCCTCAATTAACATAATTTTTTTTTATCTATATTTAAAACTCATCATTTTTTATAAAACTAATTTATGGTAATGAAAAATAAAAAAATATTATATAAAATTTTATTATCTACAAAATGATATCTATATTGCATATATTTTTTCGAGATATAATTTTAAAATTTTTTAAAATATCAATAATATATAAAAAATAATAAACTAATATCATAACTTATTATTAATAACTTACTAATTTACACTGTTTAAAAAACTGTATCTCTAATAAAAAGGTTCATCTGTCGTGAAACAGAGGGAGTAGTATTTTATTGATTAACTGACTTATGTAAGATATTATGATATTTTTCTCCTTTAAATATCATTAGACACATATATATATATAAATTAATTATATTTGTAGTGATATTTTTATGATTTAGGTAAAAATTCAAGTGTATTTGAATATTAGTATATGATTACAAAATAGGAAATGAATACTGAAACAAATGAAAATAATAAAAATGGTAGTTTAAGTTGGAACGGCACTACCAGAATCATAGCATTTGCCTCGGAAAAAACTTCTTAATTAATTCTCATACTACTAAAAAATAATACAAATAATAGAATTAAATTAATTTTATTTTAATAGTTTAAGAAATTTCAAGACTATTTTATATAAGATCATTTAATTTAATAGTTTCGAAAATTTTGAGGCTATCTTTTATATAATGATTTTTATTTAAATAGAAGTCTCGAGGCCATTCCGTTGCTATATGTTTCAAATATTCCGAGACTATTGAACATAGCCTCCAAATTTTCGAAGCTTTATTATATATATATATATATTATATTCTTTTAATAAAAAAGATTTGAGGGTTTGTTTGTTTAGAGTTTTAGCTTGAAATTTTATTTTTTTTTTTTTTATTTTTATGTGAGATATGAAAATTTAATTTGTTAATATAAAGAATAATATTTTTTGTGTTGAACGTTGATTTGTGAGAGAATAAAATATATATTATATATATATATATGTGGTGACAAGGGGCGGCAGCGGAGCAATGGTGTCGTTCTGATTGTATTATTACTTTTTTAAAGAAAATTTAATAATTACTTTAGAAATTTCGAAATTATTTTCAATAGTTTCGAAAAAATTCCGAAACTATTTAAATGGTTTTGGAATTTCTAGACTCTACAAAACAGCCCCGAGTTGTGGCATCTGTACCAATTTGAGTCAAATTCTGATGCTGATTAAAAATAGCTTAAAATTCAAAGTAATTTTTGGATACTAATGCTTTTTTTTTTTTTTTTTTTAAATAGTGCGAAAGGAGTACTATTTATATTAAAATAATATTTTATATTTGGACGATTGAAAGTAGCAAAATCAACATTTACGGAATAGATAAGTAGTCCATCAAATTATCTCAGATATTACTGTTTTGTTTACTTATAAAATTTTACCTTTAATTTTATTATTTTAAATTTTTTTTTCTCTAAAAATATCAAATCATACATTCAAATTTTATTTATTTTATGACATTAAAATCTAATTTTGTATTCAAAATACTACTCAAATTATTATTTTAATTTAAAATTTTATTATTGAAAATCAAAACTCAAAACCAAAAACTCATAAGTAAACACACCTTATGTTGTTAAATAAAGAAATATTTCACCCGTTAAAACTAATTATGTAACTTTATTTCGGTATGAAATTAAAAAATAGGAAAAAAAATCATTTTTGTCATAATATAATCAAAATTCATAAATTTTGGTCTCATTAATTTTGGTTCCAATATAATCAAAATTCATCATTTTTTGTCCAAATATAACCAAAAACTCATATTTTTTGTCCTAATATAATTTTTTTTATTTTATCAATTTTTGGCCAAATATAACCAAAATTAATCATTTTTTTGTCTCAATATAATGAAACTTTATTTTTTTGGTCCAACCGTCAACAAGCCGACGGAAAATGCTGACGTAGACTTGCAAGATTGTGCAATTTTTTCAAATATAAATATAAAGTTTGATTTCTTTTCACGTCACATTTTTCGTGGGTTTGTTGACGGTGGGACAAAAAAAGAAAAAGTTTAAATATATTTGGACCAAAAATGATGAGTTTTGGTTATATTTGGACCAAAATTGATAAAAATTTTATATTTGGACCAAAATTGATGAGTTTTGGTTATATTGAGACCAAAATTGATAAAATTTTTATATTGAGACAAAAAATGATGAATTTTGGTTATATTGAGACTAAAATTGATAAAATTTTTATATCGAAATTAAAATTGATAAATTTTGTTTATATTGAGAGTAAGAATAATTTTTTTCCTAAAAAATAATAGTAATATTTTAATATAAAAGTAGAGTGGGTAAAAAATAAAATAAAAACATTATAGGAAAGCTATTAAAAAATTAATAAATATGAATGTGATAAGTATAAAAGGTAACGACAAGTTATTTATTACTTGTTAAAGTAAATATGATAAAATTATTAATAATAAAGTTATTTAATATAAATAAATTGTACATAATAGACAACTAAATTAAAAAATAACATAATTATAGCAAATGGATGAAGTATTAGATATTTTAGGGGAGTGTTTGTTTGGAGGATTGGTTTAGACATTTTATTTTTTTTTTCCTGAAAAAACATCAAATCAAACACCTATTTTTTATTTTTATATTATACTAAAAATTAATTTACATTCAAAATATCACATCAACACCTATTTATATCACATCATACAACTATTCAAATTCAAAATTTTTACTATTCAAATCTCAATTCAAAATCCAAACCCCCCGAACAAAGACAATGTGATTCAAAATATTGGATATCACTTGAATATTATTTTTATTTTGAGTTTTTTTTTTTTTTTTTTTCATAAATAGGATTGTTTTGTGCATATATGATAACATATTCCAATTGTACAATATCATTAAATGTTATTTATTATTATTATTATTATTATTATTAGAATAAATTGCATAATATTTTTTTTTTATTTCAAGTGTAAATATACAATATTTTATATTTTATTTATCGCATAAAAAATTGTATTAAATTAAAATATACATAAAATATTTTATTCTTTTAAAACTTGTTTAATTATAAACACACATCTAATGATATAAATTTTATATAAATAAATAAATAATGGAATAAGCCTTCATTTTATAATTTTTATGTTTGTAAAAATGAGATAACAATTCATTAAAATATATTAAATAAATAATTAATAAATTATTTAGTTGTTTATTTTTTTAAAAAAATATTATTTACGATATTTTATTTGTACAAAACTTTAATTAAATAGTGCATTTACAATCAAATAGTATTAATTTGTACAAAGAGTTGTGTTTTATACATAATTTAATTAAATAAAAAAATCACAAAATAAATAAAATATTGGTTAATTTTTACATTTTTATTAAAAATTATGTGTATTTGTTTAATAAAATGATTTAAAATAATTTTTTATATATAAAATATAAGAAATTAAGATAATATATTATTTCTTTTAAAAAATAAATAGAATACACCCAGGAACTATATAATTTACTTTATTTAGTTATTTTTATTAAAGATGTTTTTATTACATCACACCACGTAAGAGCGAGATATCCACCTATTCCTATTTCTTATACGGATAATAATGAAATTCAAAAGTAGCGATTTTAGAGTATTCTTGGCAGAAAGCGTGTTTCTCTAAACCCCTAAACCCTCAATGCGCGATCCTCCAATGGCGGAAGCTGAGCAGCATTTCCTCCTCTCCTCAAGACCCAAAGCGGCAAAGCCCTCTGAATTGAAGAGAAATTCCCCGAAAGACGATGCTTAAAGCAGTCTGTGGCCGTCATCTCGACGCGCATGTCAAAATTCGAAGTCCCGGCCGCTGGACTCCTAATCCTTCGGATTCGTTCGCATTTTCGCTTACTCCATTCTTCCGACGGCGGAAATTTTCGTTTTCAGCTCAATCCGTTGAAGAAATTGAGATCAACAGCCGGGAAAACGCACAGCCGCTGAGTGCTTTCTTCACAGGAGAGGTCGGGCTTTCGAAGAAAACAGGAGAGACTGCGGTTAAATTAGAAGGCGATTGTGCAAAGTTAAAGGGTAATTCGAGTGTGAAAATTGGGCCTCGGCAGAGCTTGTCAGCGTTGTTCTCCAAAGGGAAGAAGGAGAAGGAGAAGGAGAAGGAGAAAGAAGTGAAATTCGTGGATCCAGTGGTTCACTCGTTGGTTTCTCCTGATATGCAACTGTTTGCCCGACATTTGTACCTGAGAGGATACTTGAAGGGTGCGAATTTCATCGGAAAACAAGGATTTGATTCGACTATCTTCCAGGACAATTACGCCATAGGTTTCTTGAAGTATGCTGCAGTGAACTTTGGAGAAGATCACGCGGAGATTGCCAAGTAAGAACTCATCCATTGATACGTTAATATGCTTGTAGTTTTTGTCCACAATAATTAATACGTGAAAAAAATAAATTTGATTGTGTGCTGGATTCTATTTGATTGCATAATTGTGTCTTAGTTGGTGCCCAAACTAAAATTGCTGTAAATTGATGTTTATTCATATCAAGGGATTATTGTCAAACTCTGTCGAACTATTGTTCCCTTGAGTTATAAATATCTTTGCACTCTGATGTCAGTTTGTGCATCTATTATTGTAAAATGCTACATTATCCTAGTTTGGATGAAAAGTATCGAAAGAAAACGAAAAAAAAATTGTGTGTGTATGTGCACAGTTGAGCTGTGTTCCGATGAAAGGAGTTGTGGTTCAATTTCTCATTCATTATGCTTTTCGAAACATGAACCCCCAGTTTTAGAATTGTAGACATATTTTCGAACCCCTTGTTTTAGAACCGTGGTCTTATGTCTCCCTTTAAGCATGATACTACATCGTGTAGAAAATACAAACTTCCTCTTCAGAGGAATGGAAGATCTTGAAAGGACATGTTAATAATTGAATTTAAAAAGGATATGTATCTTGACTCAATATATACATACAATATACGGCCCATGTAGCTCCTCAGTCCTCATAGTGGAACTGGAATAGAGGCAACATACATGCGTGTGCACGTGTTAAAGGATGTGCGTGGGTGGAATTAAATTTCTGTTTTTACCCTGCTCTATTGACATGAATATTAACAGAACTTCAAATTCATTCTTAACGTTATACACGTTCTGTCAGGTTTTTATGACGTATTCTGCATTCTTATGCCAGATGGTTATCCGCCAGCGAACTGAAGAAGATAGCTCTCTTTGGTTGCCCAACCCTTTATCGAAAAAATGTTAATGCAGCTAAATATTTGCGCTTGTTCTTTAACATCGAGGAACATGAGGTAAGTTAGTCTTGAGAACCTCCATTTTTATAGATCAACTGCTTTATATGGTTCAGTCATTCAGTGATTCTCTTGTTGTTTTAGGTTTGTCAAAAATGCACATTGAGAAACACGTGCAAGCATGCAGACAAGAAGCCTCGAGGTGATTCCAGCAAATTCAACTTGGCTACCGTGAACCGCATCCTCACTGCCTATGCTTTGGGCCCAATTCCTCAAGAACTGGTAGTGTCTAAAGAAATTAGGGAGTCAATAAGTCGATTACTGAAGGAGATTATAAATCTCAGTCAAAAGGATCATGAGGGTGCGCGATAACCCATGCACTTATCAGCATATGGTGAGGTAATTTTGTTTGCATACTTGTGAAATAAATCAATGAATTTAATGCATTTATTTATATCATTCAAAGCTGTTAGTTAACTAGGCGACTCTTTCCATCCATGTCAACTTATAGTCTCGAGAATTGACCAAAACTGCCTTGATTTTATTGATTTGGAGGCTTTCATGTTAGATATTGGCTTAAAACTTCTAACATCATGCTCATTATGCGCAGTCATATTTACAGCTATGTTTTGGATGAAGGTGTATCTTGACCACAGATTTAAACTTCATAGGTCATGAACTTTTTTGAGTTTTGTCTCAATCTGGGTTTCCCTGTTTCTGTGGCTTATCGATTATATCTGCCAGAATAGAGAGTATGCTTCATGAGTTTATTTTTCACAAAAGAAAGCTTAATTTCATGGCCTAACTTAAAAATGGAGGTTTTTAGTTACATGTATGTGGAATGGAACATATTTTGAGTGGGCTCTTAGTATGCAAAGAATTGTACAATAGTAATTATTGAAACCAGGGGTATGCTTGTTTTATATGATCTAATTTTTTGATACGTACCAGGTTATGTATCAAGTGATTATCATTTGTCCTAATTATTTATTGTAAACATGGAATTTAATGAATAGATTAATTTATGGATTTGATAATATGCTGAATTATTTTTAGAATTGTGATGTGGAATGGCATCAAAATCAAATGAATAATGTATAAAATATATTGAGCCACATATTTATGTGTTGAATTATGTAAAACATCAACACAGTGTTGGATTGTTGAACCTCGGTATAATATGTCAAACCATAATTTAAACGTGCAAAATCAAGTTGTCAACTTGTTGAACGCTTTTACATTGAATTACAAAATTGTAGTCTAAGCTGAACTGCATAAGAAAATTACCAAACCATGGTATAAATGTATAAAATGCATAATGCTGAACGAAAAAATAAAATAAAATGTTGAACTATATAAGAATATACCGAATCAATCGCAATTTTTGGTTAAGTTCAGCATACGGTCCGGATCAGTAATTATTAGTGGACAAGACTACTAAAATCTAGTGTCAAAGTCTGAATTGTGCCATGTTTTTATTTTTATTTTTGATGATGTATTTTTTTCTCTTGGCCATCCAAGAAAGTGTTACTTATATCTTGGGGTTTTGGGTTTTAATTATTTTCAAATAAAAATTGGTGCTCATGTGATATCTTTTATATGTTAATGAAAAATAATAGATTGAATAATGTAACAACAAAAAAGTGAATCTAGATTAAGAAACTAACTGGATTTATACTTAGACTTCAATTGATCACCGGATGAAAGCTATAGTCAATAATAGAGCTATATATATCAGATGTTCATAGGTCATTGATTTGTATTGCATCCGGCGTGATTGTAGCTTAATCACTAGCAATTTTCTCTAGTGAATTCGACGATCACACTTGTCATTCATTCGAGTATTCAGATTGCTAATCCCTCTTATTAGGTTTGTGTTTACATCTTACTTACATTTATTTAGATCGCTACCAACTTTAATTATTTGGTGTTATTTGTTAGAGAAGATCCTACTAACTACTCAGCCTTTGAACAGGAAAAGCTTCAGTAATAATGAGTATAAATCTCAATTTTAATCTTTAGAAGAACCTGCACCCACTGTCCACTTCATATCCCTTAATCTTTTGTGACTCAAAATATACACAAACATACTCTCATCACATGGATCAAATATAACTAATATTTTTAGACTGCTTTTAAGTGTCCAATTTACGTTTATGAATAATCATTGTTTTCTTTTTGAGAGCACACTGATGTACACTGAGTTACCTTAGAAAAATTAAGTGGGAAGGAAACAGAAATAATAGCAGCTATGGTCAATAACAGGGGAACAAGGAAGGAGAGAAGTTTCACCATGAATCTGTTCATTCTGTATATGGGAATCAATCCTAGAAAGTAAGTAGGCTGGATTGCTCTTTTAAATAAAATTAGATCAGTTTATATTGGCCAATTTCTCCAATTTTCGGCAATAGATCGTAACTATCATGAATTCAGAACTTGTGATATAGTGAACCAAGTAATGCAACAATAGAACTTTTGCAAGCATATCTACTTACCTGCAAATTTTTTAATGATTTTGTTCATGTTGGAAAATCTTGTGTCGAGGCCGCCTGCAGATGCTTGTTTATTCCACCATGATTGACATAAGTACTTGTATATTTTTGGCTAGAACTGCATGAGTAATATGTCTTTGGAGTTTTGTTTAAGCTTGACGACCACTAGAACAACTTGGGTTACGACTAACCATGCAGCATGTCTTACTAAAACAGTAAACTATTTTGCATCCTGATAATTTGGAATATGCTCATCCAATTTTTGTGCTTGATGTGTCATTGGAAACCTTATGATATATACTTGTATGCATATGAAATATCAGCCTAAATGAAGTTTGCATAAATTACTTGTAATGCTCATATGGTCTGTTTTGCATAATCAATGGCATGGTTATATTGGGCACAAGATATGTTGTACAGCCTTTTTGGGTTGCGATTTGTGTGCTCAATGTAATATGGATTGTGTCGTGATTTTTTATTTACTTACTTATTGATGATTTAGGAATCTGCATCCGCATTGGAAGGTTCAGCCTGCAAAGAGATGTCGGGAGTTTGAATTCGTGACTTTACGGTCGCAACTCACAAGTTTACCCTCACGCACTACTAAACGATCTCTCGTGTGTTGTGCTTATTGTGCGTGGGGGGTTCTTATTTTGTCGATAAGGTATCATGGACGACTACTTGTGCCATTAGACAAACTAAAATGGAGGATTGAATTTTGAGTTGAGGTTTAAATAGTAAAAATTTTGAGTTTAATAGCTGTACGATGTCATATAAATTGATATTGATGTGATGTTTGAATGTAAAATTAATTTTTAATATCTTATAGAAAATGGAAAGTAGATATTTGATTTGATATCTTTTGGGAAAATTTTTTTGATATTTTCAAACTTGTTTTGGTCGTATCAACAAACTTGCACAGTTATTAAAATATATTCTCTCCATTCCATTGGTTTTTATTTCACTTTTGTAAATTTTATTTCCTCTGTATATAAGGCTGTCACATTTACGTTTATTAACATTAAAAATCTATTTATATTTGTATAATTTTTTGTATAAATATCATATTAATGGAAATATTTTTTGCAATACTATATTTTAATATAATAATTAATATTTAAATATGAACGAAAAAAACTAAATGAAACCTAAAATAGTATTAAATTCAAATAAATTTAATAAATTTAAATTAATTTAATTAATTTCCTAATATATAATGTTATACTAGAATTTATTCAAAAAAAAATTACTTATATTTTTTTTCAATAAATAAATATTTTTATCTATATTTAACATTCTTCTTTTTTATTATAAAATTAGTTTATCTTAATTATATATAAATAAGCATATTTTTATTTAATTCTATTATTCAAAATTTTATTATTTACAAAATGATGACTATATTACGATATATTTTATTAAGATATAATATTTAAATATATATTCTAAATTTATTATATATTAATTTTTATTTTAAAATTACAACAATATTAATCCTATAAAAAAAATAATAAAACAATATTTTAATTCAAATCATTAACTAATTGAATTTTATTACTCTCTCCGTCCCATATAAAGAGTAAAGGTTATTTTTTACGTAGATTTTTTAATATTAGTATTATATTGGATTGTAGTAAAAAAAATGAAAATATCCTTATTAGTATTGTGTAATATAAAGGTAGTAACATTTGTATAATATATTGTAACTTAGAAGGTATTTATTATTTTAGGTAGGTAGTACAATTATTAAATTAGGGAATGGTAAATGGAACCCTTCTTATGGGACAGAGGGAGTACTTTAAATTAAAGTGAGACATTTGAATCGAGACAAAATGAGTATGTTGGAAAGTGTTTTTTTTTTTTTTTTTTTTTTTTTTTTTTATATCCACCTCCAATTTCAATTACTTGAGCTACTTAGCTGAAATATATACTCCATCCATCATCCAATTGTATGTTTATTTGAAGAGTACGAACTTTAAAAAAAAATAGATAAAAATATATATATATATATATTTTTTACTTTTTAGGCTAAATAAAAATAATAACAATAATAATATTTTTTTACTAAAAAAATGAAATGAATACCCTAGCAAGAGTAATCACTTATAATTGTTGGTTGACTCACGTTTGTAGATAAATAAATAAGTAGTGCATATTAAATTTTTTAGATTAATCTATCGTTTACATCATTTAAATTTATTTTTCATTTGTATATTTGCAATTTCATTTTATAGTATGACATGGTAATTTCTACTCATAATTTGTTATTGAATGTCAGAAATTTATACCTTTATAATCATTTCAATTTTGCTAATGCAGTCATTAATTTTTCACCAATATTTTCAAGCTCTTTGACTATAATTGCATATTCTTTGTCAATCTGTATTGAATGCTAAAAAAATTATGAGACATGATAGCAAACAAATATTAGTGTAACAAAAAGCAATAAAACAATGTCGTAAATACAATATTGTTTGAAATTACATTTTTCTTGCTCTTTTAACACAACTTCATGTTCTTCGTGTCTTTTCTTTGATTGTCCTCTTCAATCTTTGACCATATTTTATTGCTTGTAGAGTTAATTTTCATCAAAATTGGCAACAGTGGTTAGAGCAACCAAAACTTGAAACTTTTCGCGCATTTTTATTCTTCGTTGTGGTTGATTATTTGATTTGCTACTTGTCCTTGCCTTTTGAACTCTAATTGGAAGCTTCAGATCAATTGCAACAAGACCTTATAAATCTAATTTTTGAACCTTTTGCTGACAAATTACTCCCTCCGTCCCATGTAATATGGATGTATTACCGTGGACACGGGAAATTAGGTAAAGTATAATTAGTAAGTAATTAAAAAATGTATTAGTAAAAATAATTATTATTTAGTAAAAATAATTATAGATTAAGATTAAGATAAATAAATAGTGTAATTAAAATTAAAAAATTATAAAATTTAAAATTTAAAATGCGAATAAAGTGCATAATTATATTTCTAAAAATAGAAATTACAAGTTATGTGAGACGGAAGAAAATAAAAAATAGGGACAAATTATGTGGGACGGAGGAAGGGAGTAATATTTATATGTATGACTACGGACTACAATCAATATAGGTGATTGAAAAATAGATTTAAAATGTATGTATAAAATATTATTATGGAGTCAAATTCTTAAGCATTTCTTTCTCATTTTCTATAATTATTATAATTTGATAAATACACTATTTTTTTTTATTAAAATCATTATTTTAATTTTAATAAAAGATAAAATATTCCTTCGTCCTATTGAAATGTTATTATTTTTCATTTTCGTTCGTCCAAAATAAAGTTATTATTTCCTTGCTATTACCTGCGTATTTTTATTTTTTTTATTAGAATCTAATATAGTACTAATATTAAAAAATTTAAATGTAAAAAACAAAGGTCACACTTTCACTGGAGCGACGGAGAGAGGGAGTATATATGATCCCATTTTTATTTGAAAAGGAGAATCCATTAACCACGTGCCGTAAGGTTGATCTCACGTGAAAATAGACTTCCATCCATCAACATGGCTTTGCCCTAAATTCCCAAATTGCGGACAGTGGCGGGAAATCGAGAGTTCTCTCGAGAGGGAAAACCCTGCTGAGTGCCAGCAGCCGTGGTCGATCCGACGCCTCTCTATCACACCCAACGGAAGATGGCAGAAATCGAAACCCTAGGCATACTCGACGAAATTCAATACATCGTCTCCGATAAACTTCAAGTGGTAAGCCCCACGCCTCCAAATTTCTCCAATTCGTCAATTATTTGTGGGATAGAAGCTTCATCTTTTGGATATGTGTTTTGAACAATGGCTATTTGGTTAAATGCAATGGTTTGTCCTAACTTTAACTTATGCTAGAGAGTCCTACATTACGACGATCGTGCTAGAGGGCTTGCTGTGAAAATTAGATTAATTTGCAATGTTGCTTTATGCTATAATTTTCTTGCTCTACCATCGCTATTCAATTTTTATAGTGAAATTTATTATTTTTATTTTTTAATTTCAGGTGTCCTACAAATGGCTTAGTCGAAATTTTTTGGTTTCCTCTGATGCTGCGAAAAGGTAACCGGATTCGTGTACCCCAAATTAATTTTTGATGATTGTATGCTATTATAATTTGGTATGATTATTGTGTTTGAGGGAACTTTTTGTAGGCTGCTGCAAGAGTTTGTTGAAAAGTATGGGAATGGTTTAGAGGTGATTTACACTCTCTCTGGGTGGTTGAAGAACAATCCTTCGACTTACCATATAAAACTTGTTTCCAAGAATAAGCTTTCAGGTGGTTCCTTAACCTTACTGTTCAATAAAACTGCAAAGTTGCATAAATAAATTGTATAAGTGAATATTTCAAAGAAAATTGTAATGTGCATGGTAATCTCAGATTATTGTTTTGACCATTAGCATTGAATGATTTATTTATTTATTTTTTGGGGGCAAGTTTTCATTTGCATTTGGATGTCCTTGCTAATGTTTGACTATAAAGTAATTGTAGTAGATTTTGGTATTGTAGGGTCTTTATAAGTTAAGCCTGTATTTAATTTTAGATTGTATAAAAATTTTGTGTCTCTTTTGATTATTATGCTTAAGTTGGTGTTAAGGAATAGCCTTATTCATTGCTTCTTAACAACTTAATCTATGTGTAAAATCTGAGAAACTGTTCACCATAACTACTTATCTTTTTGTTTGTTTAAATTTTGCAGATGCAAAGCATGAGTTTAATGGAGATTGCTCCATTCAAGTCTATAGTGTGCAGGCCTCTCTTCCCAAAGATCCAGCTACACTTTGGAATCAAGAATTTGTTCAAGCTGAAGACCTCTTCAAGCAGCCTCAAACAGCTGATAATTGCTTGCGAGATAACAGGTCAATCGCCTAGGCTCAAATTTTCTCCTGTATTTAATTGTAAATTCCATTGAGTGATATTGTTGGTAGTTTATCTTCTTTCACGATCATTAGATTTGTTATTACACCTTCATGCAAAACCTCCTTTCTGTTTTAAAATCTATTTCACTCTTAGGTTCTGTGGAGTTTCAAATTCATTTGTTAAGCGAGTTTCTGGAGAGGCATCTTCAGGCAGTAGACCCAATCAAATAAAGACTGAAGGAGCCTCGGATTTGTCTAAAAGTTATTCTACTCAGACAGCTGAGACTGTCCCACAACCTTTACAGAAAAAAGTTCAGCAGTCAAGCCCAAATGTTAGCGGCATTGGTAACAATGTAAAACCTGATGTGAAGCTTGAACATGGGAAAGGCAGCCAAAATAAAGAAAAGATTTCTCCTTCGCTTCCGAACAACCAAAAGGGCCAGACTGAAAAAAAACCTTCTGGTACTGGAAATTCTTTGGCTAACATTTGGGGCCGTGCATCTGCGAAGTCCAAACCTGACACTCCTTTAGCGCAAGCTGACAATTCCAAAGCAAACTCTATTGGTTAAACCCTTCATTCTTGTATATTTCTTGTAAAGATACAAGGTAATTGTGTATTGTCTTAGTTTATCTAAATCACGTCTTCTCATCTAATATCTCAGCTAGTGCAGAAGGTCAAATTTGTGCTCGTGAATCAGCTGAATGTGGGAGCAGCGATGAAGAAGACCGAGATTTCACTGTACACAGAGCTTCTAATGCTGAAGGCAGTAGAAAGAGGAGAGTTGTATTTGATTACTCAGATGAGGAAGACGAGTACCAAAATGCAGTAAATCTAGCATCACCTGATCCTCCGAAAAGATCTACCCCTCGTTCAGATAGTTTAAAAACATCTGGCCTGGAGAACAGCTTAGGTTTTGAGGAGAATGAAAATAAACCAATGATTAATAGAACAAATGAAGATGATGCAGGAGCTATCCAACCTTTGGGAGAAAAAGTTTCTGCTGCAAACAAGGACAAGCAGGCCAAACCTCCCACTTCAGAGAAGGCCACAAGCCATGTTCCCAAAATAGAGGCTAACGTGAAAGACACCGCAGCTGATGCTGTGCCTAAACGAAGAAAAGTGTTAAAGAAGAGGATTGATGAACGTGGAAGAGAAGGTGATGTTTCTAACTTTCAATTTTATCGAGGATGTGAAATGAGTTGCTAGTCTATTTCCATGTCAATTATGCTGTTAATATTAACCTAATTTGTACGTGTACCCAGTTACTGAGGTTGTGTGGGAGGGTGAAGAGCCTGATAGAAACACCATCAGTAATTCTTCAAAGACTTCTGATACCAGCTCAGCGAGCAACACTATTCACAGGTTAGACACATGGGTGCTGGAAACATTATATATGCCTTTTCTTGCTTCAATTGAATGATATTATTCTTACAACATTAGTTCCTTGTTGAGGTATATTTCTTGATTCCCAGTCATTTCATTTAGTACGGTTCAAAATTATTATATGTATGTTCTCCATATGACTGGAATACATGCTTACAATTTGAGGAGTGGAAAAAGCTTTAAAGAATTGGACCTCCTTACTTTGCATTGGAAATTTTTATATAAACTTTGCATGGATTTCCCATAATTAGTCGAAGCTCTGACACACTGCTTGGATGCTCACACATCACAATACAGGAAATTTTTTGTACAAGTTGTAAAGTCGATACAGAAATTTTGCAACCTAGTGGTTCATGTATAAATTTATGATGTTCGTTATGCACAGTATGGTGCTTGAAGAAACCTTGCTTTGTTCAATTGTATTTCTAGAATGGTTTTGATGTGTCGTACACTGTTCCTTTTTGATAATTTTACAGTGCGGGCATAGGGTTTTTGCCAGTATTACTTGGGAAAAAAATTAATGTCTGGAAAGTTATAGCAATTTTAACTTTGTTATATTTATATGAGTAATATATGTTAATGTAATTGAACTTATGTTTGGGACTTCATGTTTTATATGTATATTCATTTGCTTAGAACATAACATAGTCCAAACTTTTGGAACTAAAAATATTCATTTCACTACTGTCATAAAACTCTCGAGATAACCTGATTTCACTATCATCATTGAGAAAATAGCCAAAAGGATCTTATGTTAGTCCAAAACCACACAGAACAACCTGACGTGCTAGGCATCCTGCTTGTTTGGTTATCCCTGCTCTTTATACTATCCTAGAAGTGTCCTAAAATCGACAGTGTTTATCCAGCTATCGCTTCCTTTATAAGACTCTACTATTTTATGCTGTATTATTATACTGACACTTTCCGATCATACAAATGTTCTTGTATTAATAGGCCACCAGTAGCTAGAAAATCACCTGCAATTGGAATCGGTGCTCCTGCAAACCCATCAGGGAAAGGTGGAAACAAAAAAGGCGGAAATAAGGATCCAAAGCAGGGGAATATCCTATCATTCTTCAAGAAAGTTTGAGGTAATGAAGGTGTTATTGATTCGCTGCGGTAAGTGCCAATTTGATATTGTAAAATCTCTCCTTAATTTTGTAAGTATGAGTTCACTTCTCTTGCTGCATTTAGTTCAAATCTGTCGAATCTGAATCTGAATTGATGAGATATTACTGTTTCCATCTCAAAGGGAAACTTGGTCAACTTTTTCTTTTTTTATTATTCTGGATTTGGCTGTGTAGTAACTATTATGTTGCTTACCTGGTTCATCAATGTTGAACACCGATCTTTGGCGTCGTGTGACACGACTATAATTGGTTTCCCATTTATAAAACTAGAGTGTCTCAGTTGAATTTTGGGTCGACTTTATTCGCAATGCTGACCAGTTATGGAGCTAAAGGATTTGCTTAACAAGGGAACAAAAAAGAAGGATGGAAGTAAGTTAAGTTTAGAGCATACACAATGCCTTTCTTGTTTTTTAATAAATAAAATAAATTTTATTGATTGAAGCCGCAGTTATATTTAATTCCTTGTGTCCATACTAGTGTGTTCAATAATAATTCTTTGGCAGAATTCTTGTCATAGATGTTTACGGGATTCTTTAGTTCAGTAAGAGCATCCGCAGGAGAGGCGCCACATCATAATTCTTTTTAAGAAAAAAAAAAATTAATATAATCGTTATTTTTAGTATCTCTGCAGAAATGTTGGGAAGATGTGATTCCATTGCCATGTGTCTTAATTTAATTGGATGCATGATACTTAGGTATATGTATGTATATATATAATATATATTATATATGTTTTGTTTTTGTAATTTATATTGAATTTATTGTTATATTTAAATTTTGTAATATTTTTATAATTCATAATATTTTGTATTCAATATAAAATGATACCAATATTGAATATATTTTATCAATTTGAAATTTAAAATATATAAATACAAATATTATATAATTCTATCGAACAAATCAATATTAATAATTAGCCAATATTTTATATGTTATTTTTTATTTAACCAATAATAATTATAACAATATAAATACAAATTTGATATTAAAATTAAAATTTAAAAGTAAATTAAAACTAAATTTAATTAAATCATAAATGATAGTATAACTTTTTTCCCATAATATTTTAATAAATTCAAATATTGACAAATAATAATATAATATAATAATTAATACTAAAAATTAAAACTATAATTAAAAAATAATATATATAATATGAAAATAAAAATTTATTAATAAATTAGAATGAGTATGTTTGTTGTAAATATAAAATAGAAGATAGTATCTCATTGCCGATGGTCTAAAGGCTAACTTTTTTTTTATTTTATTTTGAAATGTGATTCAATATATAATTTTGTGAGCTATATATATATATGAATTATAATATTGTTATTTGTATTCATTTGATCAAATAGAGAAATTGCAATAATATGGATATGCATTTCTTTCGTATCCAGCAACTAGCTTATAACGTGTTATACACATCTAATTTTTATATTAATTTAATATTTTTATAAATAATACTTATAGTTTTTTTTATATATATAAAATATATTATTCAAATAAAAAATTAATTTAAAAAATAACATATACAATAAAAATTAAAAAAATAATAATAATTTGAAAATAAATAAAAATAACAAATTTGGTAATTAAGAAAATACATACGAATAAAATTACTAGTATTATATCCATATTATAACAAGTCCGACATTAATAGTATTATACTCCAACATTAATACTATTATACTCCCTCCGTCCTAAGTATTATGTCCACGTTGCCCGTTTCTGTCCGTTCCACATTTCATGTCATTTTTTTATAAAAATAATTATATACTTTAATCTCATTTAAAATTTTTTAATTTATTATTTTTTTAATTTTAATTAAACTAATTAGTTATCGTAATTTTAATTTATAATTATTTATATTATAGGATAATTATTTTTACTAATACATTTTTAATTATCTACTAATTATATCTCTCATAAAATATCGTATTTACGGTACAGCAGTCACCGTGTATTATAGAACGGAGGGAGTACTACATTATTTTGTTATTATAACAATTTAATAAATACATAATAATTTAATTATAAATATAGCACAATTCAACCCTAATCAATAGATTAGACATCCACAATTCCACTGTTCCACAGCCGCCGCCGCCGCGCGCACAAGGTTCTTCTCTTTCTCTTCTCTTTCTGCGTCTTCTTTCTTCTACAACTATTTCCTTTCTTCCTTCTTGTTCGCCGTCGCCGCCGGCCTGTTCAAAAAAAATTACAGATAATGGTCGAACCGTCCCTTCAACCGGTAACCTGAGGTTTGAACCGACGGTTCGCGATTTGACAAATACGAAACCGAATCGTAGTAATAGCGGTTTCGTTCGAACCGAACTCAGTTTCGATTTGAACCCGCCGGTTCGAAAAGCTGCGGAACCGGATGGGCCAGTTAGTCTGGATCAAAACAATTTCAATTTCTATGTTAATCTATTAAAATTTTATTGTTAAAATACGTGGCTTATTTTGATTGGATAAAACATGTCATCATTTTATTATAGAAATATAAAAAGAAATAAGAGGAAGAACAAACCGTCTATATAAATAGAGAGAGGGAGGGGGAGAGAGGTGTTGAGCCTAAGTAAATCACGTCGTCTGGGAGACCGATACAGGGTTTGTCAATTTCTTTCACAGAGATATTTGGATGTTGTGTTTTTTCAGATCTGTCCGATGCAATTCTTTTATGTGGAAGTTCGGTTTAAATTTTGCTTTTTTTTGTTCGTAGTAATTATATTTTGCGGATTTGTTTTTGTTGAATATCTAGCCGTCCTTGATAGATAGGAAGTAGATCATATGTATAAGTTATGATTTGAAGCCCAGATCTGCTAGCATCTACTTCCGATTCATTGTTTTCATTGATTTTTTCACAAAATTTTGCATTGCGGATCTTTCTAGGGTTTATTAAAAGTTTGTTTTTGTTCGCGATATAATCACACTTTTTTTTTTTGTAAGTTTTTGGTTTGGATTTATTGGATACTTACTGGTTCATACTATTAAGCACAGTAATTTATGTGGAATCCCTAAAAAAGATGCACCAAATTTTAATTATTTTATTTTATTATTATTATTTTTTAGTAATTTTGTTATTCATAACATTTTGAATTGATTTGCTTTACCATTCTAGTTTTACAATGTTGTGGAATCTTGAATATTGTTTATTCTAATATTTCTTAAGAGTTTTATATTTGCAATGTGATTGCAGTGATTCGAATTGCTTGGTCAACGCAAAATGGGAGGAGGATTTAGAGTGCTTCATCTGGTTCGCCCGTTTCTCGCGTTCTTGCCTGAGGTTCAGAGCGCAGACCGAAAAGTTCCATTCAGAGAGAAGGTTATATACACTGTGATATCTCTGTTCATTTTCCTGGTCTGCAGTCAGCTGCCATTGTATGGCATACACTCCACCACAGGTGCGGATCCATTTTATTGGATGCGTGTTATTCTCGCCTCGAACAGGGGTACAGTTATGGAACTTGGAATTACACCTATTGTGACATCTGGAATGGTCATGCAACTTTTGGTGGGTTCAAAGATCATTGAAGTTGACAACAATGTGCGGGAAGATCGTGCCCTTCTGTAAGTATATCAATAGATTTTCTAAGTTCAATTTTGTGCTTTTTGATAGTTTTATCTGAATTGAATCAATTATGAGTCCGAAAACACTTTGTATATATGATATTCTTGTATGTAGAGTGGCTAATATAACATGTTATAACTTTTTCAGAAATTCATTGCGTGATTGAGATTTAACTTTCATCGTTGATGCTATTGTATGGATTTATGCATGATAGCTATTGGTTTGGCTGAATTTTGTTTTGCATTTCACATGCTGCATCAAATTAATTCATCAATTGTTTCGTCGTTGATGATTTTTTCTCAATTAGTTGGCCTTCATGAAGATAATTAATATATCCTTTCTTTTTTGAAACAGAAATGGTGCACAAAAGTTGTTAGGCATATTGATAGCTGTTGGTGAGGCTGTTGCATATGTTCTTTCGGGAATGTATGGCAGTGTAAGCCAACTTGGAGTTGGAAATGCTATCCTTATAATTCTGCAACTCTGCTTTGCTGGCATCATTGTTATTTGCCTGGACGAGCTTCTCCAGAAAGGATATGGTCTCGGATCCGGTATTTCACTATTTATTGCCACCAATATTTGGTAAGTCGGTGATTGATATATTTATTCCCTGTTGTTTTATTTTGGTTAAGACTATCAATGTTTATTTGGCTTGAATTCTTCTTATTTAACAGTGAGAATATCATCTGGAAAGCGTTCAGTCCGACTACCATTAACAGTGGCCGTGGAGCTGAATTTGAAGGAGCTGTTATTGCCTTGTTTCATCTGTTAATAACCCGTACAGATAAGGTTCGAGCTCTGCGAGAGGCATTTTACCGGCAGAATCTTCCTAACGTGACAAACTTGCTCGCCACTGTCTTGGTCTTCCTTATTGTTATCTACTTCCAAGGCTTCCGTGTTGTTCTGCCTGTGAGATCAAAGAATGCCCGTGGCCAACAGGGTTCATATCCGATTAAGCTGTTCTATACTTCGAATATGCCCATCATTTTACAGTCTGCACTTGTATCCAACCTTTACTTTATATCCCAGGTAATTAACTTATACTGATTTTTTTGAATGAATCTAGGCGATGAATTTCCTGAGTTCGACTGAGGTTCTAAAATCTTTTGTATTTCAACAGTTGCTTTATAGGAAATACAGTGGAAATTTCCTAGTCAATCTTTTGGGAAAGTGGAAGGAATCTGAATACTCGGGTCAATCCGTCCCTGTTGGTGGTCTTGCTTATTATATAACAGCACCATCGAGGTAAGCTTGATTCTTGACTTGTTTCTGTTTCTGTTATCATAACTTGTTTTTTCTGGAAAAATTTCCTCAACTATATAAGTGACTGCTTGGGTTTTGCAGCTTGTCAGATATCGTTGCCAATCCATTCCACGGACTGTTTTATATAGTGTTTATGCTATCAGCATGTGCTTTATTTTCAAAAACATGGATTGAGGTCTCAGGATCCTCAGCTAAGGATGTGGCTAAGCAGCTGAAGGTATGTTAATAGGCATTTAATCAATCATATTCAAAATCTTCCTGATACAAAAATGAGCCATATTAGTTTTCCTTGTTAAGATAATATTTGCCAATTTTCTCTAGGGTATATAATGAAACAATTTCTTAGTTCGGAAGCACTTTTGTACTGTTTTGGGTGATACAACAGTTTATGTTTTTGTTATTTGAATAATTAATACCTTCTTTATCCATCAAATTTATGTTTGTTTTCTTGTCCACAAAAGATATGAACTTCTCATTTATAAATAGTAATTTTCACACTTCTTAATCCTTAAACATTATATTTATTTACAATGATGCCACTACTACTCACTCATACATCGAGCAATTTTGTGGATGGAAAGTGTTGTAAATAGTGATTTTTTAGGGAGTAATATATTGATCGGTGCAGTACCATATAGTTACTCTGTCATCCAATGTCTGCCTACTTTTCGGCAAATAGTGATTTTTTGGGTAGAAGTAATATATATTGATTTGTGCAGTACTATATAATTACTCCGTCATCCATTTACGTGCTCATACTTTTGGCCACACGATTTAACCAAGTGTGTATTTTTTGTACTTTGGATGACGAAGGGAATACTAGATTGTGGTGGTTAGAAGCACTAGGTAACGAGTTTGCACAGTTGTGTGAATAATTTTGAAATCAGTGTACTCATTGAAATTTAGAGTTGGCCATGAGAAATCTGCAGATTACTTATCCTTTGTCTATTTGAAGCTGCATCTTGATCTTGACGGTGTGCTCTAAACTTGCCAGGAACAACAAATGGTGATGCCCGGCCACCGGGAATCAAATCTGCAGAAGGAGCTGAACCGTTACATCCCTACTGCAGCAGCGTTTGGGGGGATCTGCATCGGCGCGCTGACAGTGTTGGCTGATCTGATGGGCGCAATCGGTTCGGGGACAGGGATTCTACTGGCGGTCACAATCATTTACCAGTACTTTGAGACATTCGAGAAGGAAAAGGCCTCGGAGCTCGGCTTCTTCGGGTTCTAAGTTAGACACTTGAACTGTGATGGACTTAATTAGTTTGTTGTTGTCTAGACAATTTTCAGTTTTGGTAAAGCAAGTGAAGAGGAATTCCTATGAATTAATTATATATGCTCCACAGAGATTCCCAACACTTCAGTTTTTTCTTGTTTGTCAATTGTTTTTTTTTTTTTTTCAAAGTGATTAAATTATACTCCCGCAATATTTAAAAATTAGGTGATATGATGGAGAGAGAAATATATATATATATATATTTTTTTTATTTGTACAAAAATAAAATATTTCAGAGTGTTTAGGATGGAGTACTGTTATATGGATTTAGGTTTTGAGACTCAGCCAGCACGCAGATATAAATAGGGATGACATACCTATGGAAAATATAGGTCGATACCGATACCGTATGACTAAAATACATACCGGTATCGTACCAAAAGTTTCATTATATTGAATTTTGGTATATCGAAATTTTTGGTATGGTATCGATATATATCGTTTATACCGAAAATTTTAATTTTGGTACGATCGATACCGATATATATCATTTATACCGAAAATTTTGATTTCGGTAGATACCTACCGATTATACCGAAAATATAATTTTAAATTTCAAAAAATATTATGAAAAAATAATTTAATAGTTTAGATATTTCCAATAGTTTAGATATTTTTTGTTATGATTTTAAAAAATATTAATAATTACATTATTTAATAAAAATAATATCGCTACGGTATCATACCGAAATACTCAACTTTTCGAAAATTCATACCGATATGGTACCGAAAACTTTGGTACGATATCCATACCGTATCGAAATTTTCAATATTTTCAACACGATGGGGTACGATAAGTCGATATTTTGGTATGTTTCGGTAAATTTATCCATTCCTAGATATAAATAGCGAGTTGGACTCTCTCTCTCTATATATATTTATTTTTAAAAAACCCGCATTATTTGTTTGTTTGGGAGTTTGGATTTAAATATTAAAAATTTTGAATTTGAATAGTTGTATGATGTGATATAAATAGGTGTTGATGTGATGTTTTAAATGTAAAATTGATTTTTAGTATAATATAAAAAATGAAAATAAGTGTTTGATTTGATATTTTTTAAGAAAAAAAAAAGATGAATAGTGTATTTAAAATCTAATCCTCAAACAAACACACCTTAAGTATAATATATATATATAAATAGATAGATAAATAACAATAATATATAAATATATAGATGCATATATATGTACGTATATACGAGGGGTGTATGTATATAAATTGATACTCCCTCCGTCCCATATAATTTGTCTCTATTTTCTATTTTCGTTCGTCCCACGTAACTTGTCCTTTCTATTTTTGGAAATATAATTATACACTTTAATCGCATTTTAAATTTTAAATTCTATAATTTTCTTAATTTTAATTAAACTTTTTACTTATCTTAATCTTAATCTATAATTATTTTTACTAAATAATAATTATTTTTATTAATACACTTGTTAATTACTTACTAATTATACTTTATCTAAATTCCCTTATTTACAATAATACACCCATATTACATAGATAAATTCCCTTATTTACAATAATACACCCATATTACATGGGACGGAGGAATAATATAATATTGATGGTGTGTAATAGAAGTATATTATATATAGAGTTAAAAAAATATATATTATATTTCAATAAATTATATATAATAACAAAATTTTATATAATATAAAAAAGATATTTATTTATTTATTTATTTATATAAGTACAAACGTGTGGTGTTTATATATGAGAGAGAAGAGATAATGAGAAAATTATGTTCATAAAATCTATTAATTTTCATTCATTGCAGCAATATAAAAATTGCTTAGTCTTCTATTTCATTACATGACATAAGAAGATTTTTATTTATCAAGCATATATTATATTTGTCTAATAATTTTGTATATTTATTTAAAATTTAAATAAAATATTTGATTTCCACTATAGAGTATATATTATATAATATTTTTTAAATTTATATAAGAAAATTAATTCTAAACAAAAATATATTATTATTTATATAATATACTACTATTATACATTTGCTAGATAATTCACTTTAAATTTGTAATAAAGGAGTATGTATTCTTTTTGTCAAAAATATTAAATATATTTTTAAAAAATTTAATATATTATAATTATTCTTTTCTTTTATATCATTGTACAATTTTTTATAAAAAAAAAAAACAATCATCAAACTAAAACATAACACAGATTACTTGAAAATTTTAAAGTGGTCAGGGTCATATTACTCCCTCCATTGTGCAAATGTGTGCTCATTTAATCGGATACGAATTTTAATAAAAGTGAATAATAATTATTAATTTTTTCTTTTATAGTAAAAAATAGTACAAAAGTAGAATGATTTTTTACTTAAAAAAGAAATGAAAATATTTTTCGATGACAGCACAGAGAGAAAAGCGAGCATAGATTTGAACGAGGGAGGGAGTACTAATAATAATAAATGTAGGGAAAAATAAAAATAAAAATCAGTTTAGATTGGTTTAAAAAATCAGTAGAATCCAAAAACAATTTGATTTTGTATTTAGATAAATCTGTATAAAAGCAGTTTTTATAAAAAAAAATTATTTAAATATAATAGAGTTGAAAGTGCTTTTTAAAATGTTAAAATTACCCAAATTGACACAATATTAATATAATAGTACTTTTTTTATAAAACTTTTATCATTTATTTTTAAATTTTATTAATTATATTTAAAGATTTTAAATTATAGTATAACAATATTTTTAAAATTTAGTTGTTTATATTTCAAAGTTTTAATATAAAGATAATATATAGATTAAAAATAAAATTTACAATCCAATATTAAGTTATTTGTATTTTAAATTTTAAAAATTATATTAATAATTTTAGTATAATTAAAAAATTTATATACACCTATTTAAATTTGATATCTTAATTATAATTTTAAATTTTAATTAAAATATAACATATAAATTAAAAATAATAATTTAATTTTTTATTAAAATATAATATATATAGTATATAATTGTATACTATATATATAAGTTAACTATTTTTATAATATTATATTATAGTATTTATTATTATTATTATTATTATAAAAAAACACTTTTGAGCCTCATAACATTTTTTTTTAATGCACAAAAACGTATGCAAACAAGTACTCCTTTCGTCCCAAAACTATAGTTTGGATTGTCTTTGACACAGGATTTAAGGAATATTGATATTATATTGGCAGTGGGTAAAACGTACGTGTAAAAGACTTTTTTGCCATTGTGAGTTTATTAGTGTAAAAAGTAGTAGCAATTATTTAATAATAATGAAAAAGTAATTGTAGTTTTATAGTGATATGGTTATTTACGAAAATGAGACTATTGTTTTGAGAGGGACAAAAATAGTAAACAAGACTATTATATTGGGACAGAGGAAGTATAATATTTTGTTTAAAAATATAAGTCTAAAGCTGATCCCAAAAGCCAATTCAAACCAGACTTAAATAATATGTTTTTTTTTTTTTGAATTGATTATGAATATTTGCCTAAGAATATGAATACCCATACGAAATAATTTATTTATTATGTCATTCAAATTTATATTTATTATTTTTTGGTTATTAACGAAAATTATTTTCGTTTTTTTATTTAGTAAAAAATATCACTTTTTTTTAATTATAAAAAATTATTTTAATAATTATTCTTTTTAATTTTCTGCTTTTTTTATTTAGTAAAAAATATCACTTTTTATTATATAAAAAATATTATTATTTTTATTATTTTTTTTAAAACTAATGTCCGATTAAATAAAACAAATAACGAAGAATATATTTTTATTGGAAAAAAGTATTACACTATACTTTTATTGAAAAAACAATGTTTATTATTATCATTATTATTATTATTATTTTAAAATTTAAAATTTTATTATTAATTTCACAATCAAATAAATATATAGATAAACATATGTTAAAGAAATATAGTTTAGAATGGTATGTTACTCAGTGGGCCTGGCCTACTTAGTAGTAAGGGTGGGAATTCGGGCTAGTTCGGTTTTTTTCGTGCCGGCCATCCGGTCCGATTCCTAATCAAACATATACAACAAAGAATTTTACCATCAATTTTAATTTTTGTCATTATTTCAAAAATTAATATATATATATATATATATATATAAATTTAGTAAAGCTTAAATATTAATTTCAAAAACTGAGTTAGACCAGACAAGGTTCAAAAAATTTTGAATTCATTTTTTAAGGTCCAAACATGATTTTTTCATGCTTAAATTGAGTTTTCGGGCCGTTTTTATTTTTTCTCTTAGTTAAATGTAGTTTGATGGGATAATATTGTAATGTATTTGTATTAATATATATATATTTAAAGTGGACAGTTTGTCTGGGGTTTGGATTTTGAGTTGAAATTTGAATAATAAAAATTTTGAGTTTGAATAGTTGTATGATGTGATATAAATAGGTGTTTACGTGATGTTTTGAATGTAAAATTGATTTTTAGTATAATGTAAAAATAAAAAATAGGTGTTTGATTTAATATTTTTGAGAGAGAAAAATGAGATGAATAGTATATTTAAAATCCAATTCCCCGAACAAACACACGTGTTTATATATTCATTTATGTTATGGTGTTAATTTAAGAAAATGAAAGGTGTTGATTTTTTAAATAGCACTGATTAAAAATTCAAATAGTTCATATAGCACTTGCTAGATAAAATAAGAGTATATCATTTATTTTTAATTGCATTTATATTATATTAATATAAATACTATTGTGTAATATTTGATAAAAATACATGCAATAAAACAATTTATTTGTAATTTCATAAAATTATACGTGTATATATATGACGACTGTTATTGTACTAATTATAATACATTGTTGACATCTTAATCCATAATATATACCCAATGACCCAATCAGATATAGAGTAGCATGACAAAGTACATGTTAATATAAATAAATGAACCGACAACACAATATATATTTCGAAAAAATATATACTCCATCCGTCCCATGACAAAATATTTATTTTTTTATTTTAGTTTATCCCATAACAAAATATTCATTTCTTTTTTTAGTAACTGTACTATTTACCTAACATTACAAATACTCTTACAACTTACAATATATTACACAAGTGTCATTACCTTTATATTACACATACTAATAAGATTATTTTAGTCATTTCTACTTTATTCATATTATATTCCAATATAATATTAATATTTCTAAAATTACGTGTAAAAAATAAATAGATATTTACTTTTAGGACGGAGAGAGTATTTCATATAATAGAAATACAATAACACACAATTACTAATCTTAGAACACAATATATATATATATATATATATTAATGCAACACATATAAATTATATTAGACAACATATGTTCTACACTTTATACAACCTATATGTTTGTTCTATTTCCATGTACGGTTAAAATTTATTAACTTCGATAAACATCCTAACCATTAATATGTACTCCCTCCGTGTTAAAATTATAGGTTGGGTTGTATTTGACACGAGATTTAAAGAATATTGATATTATATTGATAGTGGATAAAAAGTATGGGCAAAAAACTTTTTTGCTCTTGTGTGTGTATTAGTATAAAAAGTAGCGGCAATTATGCAATAGTAATGAAAAAGTAAGAATAATTTTATAGTGATATGATTATTTATGAAAATAAGACTATTATTTTGAGACAAATAAAAATAGTAAATATGACTATTGTATTGAGACGGAGGGAGTATGTATCTATAAATACAATCTCTAATTTTCTTCCTATTCTTCTCTTACTGATTTTGGGCCATGCCTGATATTATTAAGGTCAAGCTACTTTTAATTATATTGAATTCTTATGCATATTATTAAATTAAGTTAATAATATTATTATTATTATTATTATTATTATATTATTATTATTATTATAATACGAGGATAATCAACACTGGCATGCCAGAACCATATTATTTATACAGGTGTATTATTGTCATCATTAAATGTAGACACTATTAATTATTAATGTCACATTATGTCTGGTTTTTTTGGATACTCCAATTAATTTAATTCACTTTTCATTATATTTCAATTTATTTCAATCCCCATAACTCATTGTACATGGACATGGTACATTATAATTTTCTTTAGTTTTAGTTTTTCAAAATATATATACTCCACCCCTCCGTCTCAAAAAAGTGTCTTGTTGAAAGTTAGGACGGGAATTAAAGAATAATAGTATTTAATTGAAAGTAGGTATAAAGAAGAATGTAAATGACTAAAATGCCCTTACTTTTCGAAGGATTTTAAAAAGTATGTTAAAGTAATAACTAGGAGTAGTATGGAAAAGTAGGAATAATTTTGTTATAAAGTGGGAACCACGACTACTAAATAAGGAAACAACATAATTGTTTTGGAACGGACGAAAATGGAAAAATAAGACAAATTTTTTGGGACGGAGAGAGTATAAGACATTTACCTATATTTCATGTTATTATGTGATTTTTATTTTTATTTTTATTTTTATTTTTCTAATGAAATATTCATTAGATGTTACGGTTTTTAATTATTGATATTACATTTTTTTTTTTTTTAGGATTCACAAAAATAAATAAATAAAATTATTGGGTGATTATATTGAACTTATATTTTTTTAAACAACGAAAGACACATTGAACTATATCTACCAATAATAGGATATTTGACAATTAACTGTTAATTTATTCAATTAATTGTTAGTTGTGAGTTGATTAGATTAGCTGAATATATTAGTTATTTGTGCTAAAATCTTTGGTAAAATAACGATTTTGTATTAGGGGTTTATAAATAAAATGACAATTAGGTACATTTTATATATATTTTTAAAATATTTAGTTGAAATTTTTAAATGGGTAGACTTTTTTTAAAATTTTTTTTTATTAATTATTAAAAATTAGGAAATTTTTATTAACAATATTTATTTTTATTATTTTTTAAATGTTTTTTAAAAAATTAATGTAACTTTATTAAAAGATATATATTTTTCATTAGAACTAGTATAAATATAAAAAAAACAAAAATTATTAGTATATACTATATTTTTATTAGAATACTTTTTAATTAATATATATTTTCATTAAATTTATAACTTTAAATAAATATATTCATTTTTATTAAGTTATTAGAACATAATATATTCAAATATTCAAGTATTGTAATGAAAAATATATTAATATATGCGAAAGAATTAATTAATTTTAAAGACAAATAAGAATATAAAAAATTGAAATGAAAAAGGTGATTTAAAATGCTGAGATATACAACCGTTTCCAAAATTATTTTATTTTTTATTTTTCAAATATGCTAAGCTAATTTACCAAACACAAAAATTAAAAACTCCTGAAAAAATTGTTAATCAGACACCCTCTAAAATTATATCTGACGGAATTGAGTGATTCGTAACCGTAAGATCATAGGTTTATACCTCAAACGCTTCCGAGTCTTGTCTGCCACCACATCATAAAAAAAAAAATAATAATAATTATTATTACTAAATCTTTTACTGAATATATACATACAAGTATATTTATTTGGTTTTTTTTAAAAAAAATAAAAAATAAAAATTTGTAAGCAAACGGATTCAACATATAAAATAAAATAGGGTAAACTGTTTTTTTCAATCCCGTAATGGACCCCCTTATCATTTTAGTTCCGTAAGTGGATCATGTTGCAAACGAGTCCCATAAGTGAAAAATTTTTGCTGTTTTTTTAGTCCTCCGGCGTCGGAGACGCCAGCGTGGCTCGCCGGAGGTGACGTGTCTCGCCAGGTCAGAGACACTTGGCGGACATGTGGATTTATTTTATTTTTTTCATTTTAAATTTTTTTTAATTGGACCAAATAAAAAAATGCAAATAAAATGAAAAAAATAAAAAATAAGTTTTAAAAAAATAAAAAATAAAAATAAAAATCCATGCGTCCGCCATGTGTCGCTGACCTAGTGGACACGTTACCTCCGGCGAGCCACGCGGGCGTCTCCGGCGCCGAAGGACTAAAACAACGAAATTTTTACACTTATGAGACTAATTTGCGACAGACTCTACCTACGGACTAAAATGATAAGGAGGTCAGTTACGGTATTAAAAAAGCACTTTACCCAATAAAATAAAACTGCTGTTACCATAACTCCTCCTCCAACCCTAACAGCAGTACAGTAAACTAACATGAATCTTCTTCTCCTTAGCTCAGAAATAGAGGCAAGTAGAAAATACATGGCTATAATATAATTGGGATTTTATAATTGCAATAATTACCTGACTTATTCTAAAATTTTGATCACCTTCCAATTATAATATTCACTTACCAAATATGGTTATTTGATTTTTGGTTTGAGTTAGAGTTTTGTTTGAATATATATATAAGTATATAATTATCTCTTTTTTACAAAATTTAATAAATATTATATTTTAATAATAGTTGATGATACTTTTATATGTAAAAATTATTTTATCTTTATATGTATAAACTTATTGTAAGAATATTGCTATAAATAAATAAATATAAATTTGAAGTTATTTGTAATATGCAAATTTGGACATCAAAATAACAAGTATACTTACCAAAATGGATTGAAGATATTTTAATATAATACCCCCTCCATTCCAAACAAAGTGCAACATTTACTTTTGGTACGGATTTTTAAGTGAGCAGTATTAAGTATGATAATTTAGAAATTAGGTGATGTGATGGAGAGAGAAATATATATTTTATTTTTTTTATTTGGATGATGTAAGGAAATAAAGTGTGGGGTAGAGATTAAGAATAATTAATTATTTTCTACTCCCTCCGTTCCACGTAATTTGTCCCTATTTTCTATTTTCGTCCGTCCCACATAACATGTCCTTTCTATTTTTGGAAAGATAATTATGTACTTTAATCGCATTTGAAATTTTAAATTTTATAATTTCTTAATTTTAATTAAACTATTTATTTATCTTAATCTTAATCTATAATTATTTTTACTAAATAATAATTATTTTTACTAATACACTTCTTAATTATTTACTAATTTTACTTTACCTAAATTCTCGTATCTACGGTAATAATTCCATAATTTCTGGGACAGAGGGAGTATTTTGAAAATGTTGAAGGATGTTTGGGACGAAGGGATATTTATAAAAAATAATATATTTTTAGTAAAAATTATGTGAGTTAAATAGTGGTGAAACCGAACACACCCTTGGTTTGCTCACTTATGATTTGCTTGGTTGCATTTTCTCTTCTTTATCTTACTACTTCCGTCCGTCAGAACTATAAAGTTATTTTTGCGCGTTATTTAATTATTATATTAAAATAGAGTATAAATCAAAAGAAAATGACAAAAATACTTTTATTAATAACTTATAATACAAATATAATGATATTTATAGAGTAAATTATACAAATATAAGAATATTTTTAATGTTAAATATAATAATGCAAAAATATATATTTGCTTCCTGCCTTGAAGGATGGAGTATTATTTACATTCAATAATTTATTTATTTTTTAAAAGATTATATCATATATTAATTTTTTAATTAAAACATTATATAAATAATTTATATTTATAATATGATATCAAAATATTCATTTATATCGTATCATATAATTATTATAATTTTAAATTTTAAATGTTTTTCAAAACACACCAAAAATATAAAAATACAACCAAACAAACTCTTAATTTTTTTAACACTTATTTATATATATAATATTATATTTAATAACAGTTTTCAGTTTTATATAATCATAATAATAATAAAAAAATTATTATTTTTTTTCTAAGGAAATTTAACAAATAAATACATATAATTTATTTTAACTAGATGTAATATTTCAGTAATCATTATATACAAAATATTTTTGATATATAGGAACATATTACAATAATTAGTTACTATTTTATTATTATGTTGTAAATTTTATGATAATAATAATAATAATAATAATTTTTTTTTTCTTATCAAAATAACTTATTTAGTTATATATGTTATTCGTTCGGTTTTAAAAGTTTCATTTATTTTTTTTATATTGATATTTGAATATTAATTATTATATCAAAACGTAGTACAAATTGAAAAAAAAATTTATACAAATATAAAGATATTTTTAATGTTAACTACAATGACGCAAAATGTAACTGTTGACACTTAGAGTACTAGAAAAATACAAATATACACACGCATTAACGTAATATATTAATTATCCATTTATCAATCATTTAATACAAAATATTATTTTTTATATTACCAATACAATTCTCATACTGTATAAAAAAAATTAAATAATCTAAAAAAATTGAATGAACAGTCTTATTACTAATTTATTATTTTTAACAATTGTTTTTAAAATAATAGAGTAACTAATTTATTGGAGTATTAATATAAAAACCATTAAATACAAAGAAGAGACCCCACGATATTTCGTTTAGTGAAATATGTATAATATATTAATTTCGAGAAGGGGGAATATTTTTTTTAAGAATTGTCGAAGAACACACCCCCAAAATTCATCGTTTCCCACATTTTATCTACTCAATCCGTTTCACATAAAATTTTTACATTTTCTATTTCGATCCGTCTCGCATAATGTCATTTCCTTTTCATGAAAATACAATTATACACTTTAATCACATTTTAAAATTTATAATTTATAATTTTCTTAATCTTAATTAAACTATTTAGTTATTTTAATCTTAATTAATAATTATTTTTATTATTACAATAATTATTTTTATTAATACAATTCTTAATTATTTACTAATTATATTTTACCTAAATTTTCGTATCTACGGTAACAAGGACAATTTACATGATACGGAGTATTATAAATATAATACACAATAATATATATATATATATATATATATATTTTAACAACCATATTTATCTATGGTGCTGATTGGAATAAAAGTAGACATGGTTTGTATTTACTTTGGAAAATTGTATTATAATACTTAAATTATTTTAATTGATTAATTAATATAATATTTACTTTGTGTGATTAAACGTTAAATAAAATTATATTACTTTACTTTATTTGATTATTTATATATATAGTTTTTTTTTACCCCAAATATCCTTAATAATGTTATAATAAATTATTGTAATATAATTTATTTTATATAGTTTTTTTTCTTTTAATTATAGCAATATACTCCCTCATTCCCTTATTTATCTATACGATTGCTTTTTGCACGGAGTTTTAAGAAGATTAAAATAACCTTATCAGTATTATGTGATATAAAGGTAATGATATTTGTGTAATATATTGTAAGTTGTAATGATATTTTTAATGTTAGTAGAAAGTATAATTACTAAAAAGAAAATAGATATTTTATTATGGACAGACCGAAATAGAAGAATAAATAAATTGTTAAGGAATAAATGAAGTAATATATAACAATATTAAAATTTAATTGATTTCATATCATTACATAATATGTATATATATATATGTATAATTTGATATATTTTTATTATTTATTAAATATATTTAATTTTGTCTTCAAAAGTATAAATTTAGTTTTAATAACATATTTTATTATATGTTTATCGTCTTAAATTATTGATTAAAATTTAAAATTAAAATAAAAAATATATATAACTTAGATTTCAAATGAAATTAAAATACTTCATCCGTCCCATAAGAAGGATACCATTTTTTATTTTTATTCATCCCAAAACAAGGTATTATTTCCTAATTCAGTAACTGTACTACTTATCTAATATAATTAATATCATTACAATTTTAAATATATTACACAAGTGCTATTATTTTTATATCACACAATCTAATAAGAGTATGTTTGTCATTTTCACTAAAAAACTAATATACGTGCAAAAAACAAATGTTACCGGTTTTATGAGACGGATGTAGCATATTAAATAAAAAAGATTGTTATTATATTTATATAAAATGTTTATAAGTGTTTAAAGATAAGAGTAATTTAGATAATTTAGTATGTCTGATTAAATAATACTAGGGGGTTAGATTGTATTCCCTACGTTTCAATTCAAAGTACTATTTTTACAATTTTTGTTTGTTCTATTTCAAAGTATCTATTTTCTATTTTAGAAGAAATAATCATATACTAATATCAAAATACCACAAACATACTGTTACATATATAATTACTTTATACAAAAAGTTAAATGGCGAAAATGTCAAAATCTTTTACACACTTCCATTAATCCGGATTCATATATTTTTATATAATACTCCACTTGTTCCGGATGAATGTATCCATTTGGAGTTTTGTAATAAATTAAAAAATAATAGTATTTTATTATTAGTGGAAGTGTATAATAGATTCCGACAATTTTGTCATTTGAATTTTTGTATAAAGTAATTGTATATGTAATGATATATTTATCATTTAAATAAAAATTAAATGTATTTTGATATTAGTATACGATTACTTTTACTAAAATAGAAAAATAACACTTTTGAGTGAAATAGACAAAAATAGTAAAAATATTACTTTAAATTGAGACGAAAAAAATATAAATTATAAAAAATTATATGTTATGTTATAAATATATTATATTGTATATAACATATTGAGTCTGAATTTAAAATTTAAATTAAATAATATTTTAGTATAATATTTTATAAGATAAAATAATATATATATTTTTTTTATTAAAAAACGTGTTAGCTAAACAATGGTAAATTTTATTTTTAAAATAAAAAACAAAAAAAGTAATATCATTTAAAAATATTTACAGATAAAATATATTCATAATATTATATTTTATTCCTAAATAAACATATATTCAAAAATTGTAATTTACATAATATTATTAGCTTATATTTTTATTTATCTATAGTATATAAAATTATATTTTAAAGCACTTCAACAAATATTTTAACTTTATACTTTTACATGATATCCTAAATATTATCTCATTCATTTTATTACAAAAAGTTATAAATTATTAAAATCCAAAAAGGTTGTAAAATTTATGGACACAAATCCATATGAATTGTTCTTTTAATATTTATACTTTTTACAGTAATTTTTATTTATTTATATTTCTTATAAAATATATTAATAGATTATTCTTTATAAAATATTTCAAAAATAATAAAACTACTTCATCCCGCTAATATTATAATTTTAATACTCCCTCCGTCCCAGATACCGTGTCTGCTACACTGTAGACACAGTATTCTAGGAGGAGTGTAATTAGTAGATAATTAAGAATGTATTAGTGAAAATAATTATTCTATAATATAAATAATTATAAATTAAGATTAAGATAATTAATTAGTTTAATTAAAATAAAAAAATAAAATTTAAAAATTTAAAATGAGATTAAAATGTGTAATCATTTTCTAAAAAATAAAGTGACATGGTATGTGAGACGGACATAAACGGCAACATGGACATGATATCTTAGACGGAGGGAGTAACACTTTTTCAATTATCAATAATTAATATCCAGAATCCTGCGAACCTAAAACATTAAAATAACAAATCCATCTTCTCTTCGTGGAATGAAAAATATGGAACATTAGTTATAGATTTTAATTTAATGATAATTTCAACTTAATATTTTATAAATATAAAAATATTTTTATTATAAGAAATTATGGGTGCGTATATTTTTTTATTTTGAATAAAAACTATAATATTTTTTATTTTTATATAATATATATATTTTTTTATCATTTTTACTATTTTTAGTACACTAAAAAATATAATTTTTATTTTAATCAAAATAATTATACACTAATACTAATATCAAAATAACTTTAAGTTTTACTTATATAAATATACCATTCCTTCTGTCTCAATACAATAGTCTTGTTTACCATTTTTTATCCGTTCTAAAACAATAGTCTCATTTTCATAAATAACCATATCACTATAAAACTACCTTTACTTTTTCATTATTATTACAATTGTTACTACTTTTTACACTAATACACTCACAAGGGCAAAAAAATATTTTATCTGTACTTTTTACCCACTACCAATATAATATCAATATTCTTTAAATTCCGTGCCAAACTCAACCTAGACTATAGTTATGAGACGGATGAAGTATTACAAATTCAATTAATTAATAAATAAAGTTAAAAAAAAAAATCAAAATCTCTTACGCTATTATCATAATCAATAAAATACTATAATTTTATAGTCTACTACCAAATTTAATTATTATTTAACACACAAGATTACCAATAAAAATCTAATAAATTGAAATATTAAAATATTATTTAAAATAAAATTTTAATCAATGCTACAATTTAAATTAATTTCAATTTACAATCAAACAAACTTCGTGTATATTTTAAATATAGTGTATTTAATTTATATTTCTAATTTGAAATATTTTTTTTTTATTTCAAGTATAAAAAAATATATTAGTACTTTAAAAATTATATTTTATATTAAATTATTAATTTATTTTATTAATATATATTTGATATATTATGCAAATATATGCATATATTTTTATAATATTAATATTAAATATACTTCACCCGTTCTAATATAATTGAAACCTCTTTATCAATATATAATATCTAAAAAAATAATATTTAATGAATTAATAATAATAAATTATAATATTATTTTATTATTTTATATAATTAATAATATTAATAATTTAAAATAAATTTAATATATATAATTTAAAAATTAAAAAATATATTTAAATATTTTAAAATTTATATTGCAATTAAAAATATATGCATTATACATATTTTGTAAAAAATAATTTTTTTTTTTATAATACTAAGTAAATAAATACTTCATTTATTTATAATTAATATAAACTAATTTTACAAAATAAGTAAAATTTTAAATGTAGATAAAAATATTTATTTTTTTAAAGAAATATAAATAAAGAGATTTTGAGAAAATGTATATAATTTATGATATTATATGTTATGCAGCTAATTAAATTAATTTATATTTATTAAATATGTTTTGATTTAATAAATTTTATCTAAAATAGATAACTCAAATTGACTAAGATACCCTCAATGTCCTTCACAAAAGCCAAGGGTGAAACCGTCCGAACAAAAGATGTGCAAAATGGGGATTTTGTCCCCCGGAGTGCTTTTAATTTCCTCAACGTCTCTTCTGTCTATTTTCGTCTTTTTCCCCTCTCTCTTTCTCAGTTTCTCTGTCTCATCTCCCCCAAAAACCATTTCCGCCTTCTGCACCTCCGCACGCCATTTTCGCTCTCAAGTCCACAATCCCTGACCTCGAGAATCATCTCATTACAGTCCACACTCATCCCCTCACAATCGCCGGCAAAGGAGTCTCTTAAGTTGCAGTTATAGTCCTCCTTTTGTCCTCATCCCAACGACTCGAGGAAGCTTATTGATGAGGTGAATGTTCTAATAATTAGGGTTTACATTTGGGGGGAAACGATTCTCCACAGTTTTTATATCGAATTTTTACTTTTAATCCTGGACAGGATTGTTGTTTTTATAAAATCGGAAAAATAGAAAGCTTCGATTGTGTTTCTTTTCTTTTTATGCAGAATCTCTGCCTTGTATTAAGCTGCTGTTCTTTCCTCTCTCTTTTTTGTCAAATCTTCTTTGTTGAGAAGATTCTTCCTTTCGCAAACAAACACGTGTGCGTGTTTCTCAGATTAATCTTACGCTAATTTACAGTTTCCCTGGGGTGATTGTTTTTTAGGTTCTTGGAATTGTCGCAGCAGTAGAGTGAAAGAAATCCACAGATTATCCGGATTAAGGTTTCTGGGAAGGTAAAATCAATTCCTTGTTTTTCTCTTGCGGTAGTAAAATTAATCATCGGAAGGTCGAAGCAACGTTGTATGTCTGTATGTCGGTCTGTCTGTCTGCATCGATGGTCAAAGATGGTTAATTTTTGCCCCTCTGCGTTTGGTAGTCAGTCACGTGAGTGCCGCGTGATCCGAGAATGTGTGGCTCGGATTTGTGCAGCGGGTGGATTTTCATTAAAACATGATTCGAAACAGCAGAGCTTTGAATCATCGTTCTCTGTGTGTGTGTGTTTCTTTCCGCTTTTAATTTGATATTGGAAAATGGTATATGCTATGCATTCATTGCTGCTCCTTCTGGGAAGCTCCAGGGACTCCCAGCTCCAGAGGCTTCTTCTCTGCGTCTGGAGTTGGGAGTCCTGGGAGTTTCGAAGAATCAGCCAGGGTTCTTCCTTCTTAGCTGATCTGATAATGGATGATGATGATGATGATGATGGCCAAGCTTTTCGTGAGAGATTCTTTGGGATTTCCTGTCTTAATTCTTAATATATATATGTTGTTGTTCTATGATGTTCTCCAAGAAAGTAGTGAATTATGTTTGAGTGTGGTATCTATGCTGTCCCAATGATGGATTCTTTGTCCCGGTCTTTCCGGGTTTATATTCGCTGTTCTTTCCCTTATTGATCATTCGCTTTTTCGATTGATTGACAACTGGGCTTCGATCGATGGTTGATCTTCGAAGTAGTATTAATTGCACCTTTTTTTTTTTTTGTTGGGGAGATTACGATTTTTTAGATTTTGGGCATGCGGTCCGCGCCCATTGATCTTGGAGGATACGTTGTGCATTGATTTTTCCATTTTGTCATCTAGTCCTTAATTTCAACTAATTTTGCCGCGTGGCTCGTTTACATTCCTTTATTTTTTAATGCATATGAGAATAGATCCCGTTGTTTATGAATGAATCCTTTTCAGTGATGTGCCTACTCGAACAACCTTTTCGTGTCTTATTTTGTGAATTTGCTACTATTATTCATGCCCATATCTGTAAGTCTTTTAAGTTGTTGATCCATACGATCGTTTTTGGTGATATTGTTCTTTGGTTATTTTTGATGCAGATGGGAAATGATGATGTTGCCAAGTGCTCTCCGATTGCATCGAAAAAGAATAAATTGGCGCACATGTTTTCGAAGGTTTTATTTCACGGAGGCGCCGGGATCACCAATGATGGAATCGCGAACGTGAAACCCGAGGAAAAGAAATCGAAAGATCCATCCGAGAATACTCAAGACGAATTCCAAGATGCCGTGACCAAGGAAGCATTTTTTTCACAGATATTTGCGAGCATAGCCGCCGTTAAAGCTGCGTACGCGCAACTTCAATTCGCCCAATCTCCGTACGACCCGGACGGGATTCAATCCGCAGATCGGAAGATCGTTGCCGAGCTCAAGAATTTGTCGGAGCTAAAGCAAAGTTACTTGAAGAAGCAATTCAACGACCCGGACATCGAGACAACTCTACTCTTGTCTGAACTCCGCGAGGCGAAGAGTATTCAGCAAATCTTCGAGATCACTATAAAGAAATTGGATTCGGATCACAAACTCAAGGACTCCGAAATCACCTTTCTGAAAGAAAAATTAGCTGAGGCGAACGGGGAGAACAAACTGATCGAAAAGAAGATTTATTCGAGCGGGCAGCTCGCCGTTCCTGACAAATTTCAGCTGCAAGATCTGAACCAGAATTATATCATCTCATATATCCGTCATACGGTGAAATCCATCCGAAGCTTCGTCCGACTTCTGGTAACTGAAATGGAATCCGCGGGTTGGAACTTGGACAAAGCCGCATCTGTAGTCGAACCCGGTGCCTTTTTCGGGGCGCCCGAGCATCGATTCTACGCGTTCGAGTCGTTTGTCTGCAAACAAATGTTCGACGGGTTCAACCACCCAGGTTTTGAAATTGGGAGGGCGCCCGACCCGGAAAGCCATTCCGATCATGCCCAGTTTCTCAAAGAGTTCGTCGAGCTCAAGTCTATGCGGGCCGTGGATTATCTTGTTCGGGGGCCCGGCTCCGAATTCGCGGCGTTTTGTCGCGCAAAGTATTTGAGGCTGGTGCACCCGAAAATGGAAGCGTCGTTTTTCGGGGACACGAGCCTGCGGAGGCTTGTTGAGTCTGGAGACGGTATTCCGGATTCGCCGTTTTTTGCGGCGTTCGTGGACATGGCGAAGCGAGTTTGGCTTCTGCATTGCTTGGGTCGGGCGTTTGATCCGACGGTGACGATCTTTGTTGCGGGGAAGGGAAGCCATTTTTCGGAGGTGTACATGGAGAGTGTGAACAGCGACGAGGTGGCGGTGATGATGACGGCGGAGCCGCGGGTGGCGTTCGCCGCCGTGCCGGGATTTAGAATCGGCAAGACGGTGGTGCAATGTCAGGTATATTTGTGTTGATGTTTTTTTAGTGAGGTTGGAGATTTTGTGACTGAAAACTGTGAATATTGGGGGAATTTTAGGGGGGGAAAATATTTGAACGATTTTGAATATGATGAGGATTATTATTATTATTATTATTATTATTATTTCGACTGGTTTTAGTGAATCTCAAAATTTGAGAATTATATGAGATATTTTTATTAATATTGTTTTCAATTTTGGTCGTGTGTTTTTTAATTGATTGAATTTGAATAGATGTTTTATTTATTTTTTTAAAATTTATATATATTATGCTTTAATTGAATTAAGTTTTGATAGTTTGGTACAAGGGTGGCCACGGGTATTAAATTCAGTATTTGATTTTGATTTTGATTTTTTTTTTCTCGACTGCGATATTTTAGGGTCTGTTTCTTTGATGTGAGAAATTTTGATTTAGATTTTATATCCAAATAATATTTGGCAAAATGTTTTGTGTGAAAAAAAAAATAAAATTAAAACATAAAGTCTAAATAGTACTAATATTTATATGTATGTATATTTAGTAATAGTAATAGAAAGTTTTGGTTTATTTGTTTTGATTTGAATCTTAATAACTCTAAATTTTCTATAAATAATTTTTTATAGTTTTTATAATGTGGAAATTCGCGTAAACCCGTCACTTCCGTCGGTCTTCTATCAATAATTTTTAAGATTAAAAATTACAATTAAAATAAATGATTTTTTGATTAGATTGGCCCTTAATTCAGCATGTGATTCATCTTGAAAAATATTTTAACTTAATATTGTATGAGATAAAATAATATTACTTTTGTCCGACTCTGAAGGTCTCATTTACTTTTTACGTATTGATATTCAAATATTAATTATTATATCAAAACGAAAATACAACTCTCCAATGACCGTCTTCCCCAAGGCATAGTTTTGATCCGCCGGCAATGTCGCTCGGTGAAAGCAAGACATTGTAGCAGTCAAAATCGTTACTCTTCTTATTTCTGTCTGTTCCAAATAATTATTCATTTTAATTTATAATTATTTTTACTAAATATACTTCTTAATTACTTACTAATTACACAATACTTAAAACTCCATGCCTAAGCTAAAAAGGACAAATTAGTTGGGACGGAAAGAGTATCAACAATAAATAAATATTATTATTATTATTATTATTATTATTATTATCATCCAAAAAATTACATTTATAAACAACATGCTAATTCAGTCAAATTAACATAGTTCGGCATTCATATATGTATATTACAATACAAATCATATATACCCATTTTACCCAATTAAATGAAGAACATTCCAATATTTTTTGGACAATTAATGAAATACAAATTGTTGCACCAATAATTTCATAAATAGGAACTAAAATATAACAACCCTTCAATTTATACTTATTTTTCTAAACTATAAATAAATTAATACAATGTAGGTGAAAATTCATCATCATGTTTATTCGATCACACCATTAGTGTCCTTCTCCGGGACTTGGAGTGGATTCTCCTAATCCCCGACCACCGGATATCTTCTTTTTATCAAGAATATCGATATTAACTGAAGTTAGCGCCAAATTCGAATCGAGAAAACAGGAATCAACAAGAGGAGGCGGCGGGTAGGATTTCTTGCTCGGAACCATTCTACTCTCCGACAATGAAGCCAAAATTATTGAAGAAAGAACAATGGCAATAAAGAACAAGATCCCACGAGCCATTTTTTTTTTTTTTAAAAAAAAAGTAGAAGCCAAGAAAAAATATAGTCGATCAAAGATGGAGGAGATGTTCGTTCCAAAGATATGGTTAAGTTGGAACAACATAGTGCACATATATATATATATATATATTTAGAGAGAGATAGAAAGGGAGAGAGAGAGAGGGGCAAGTTGGATGGCTATGAAAGTAGAATTGAACATCCACGTAAACGTGGGGCGAAAAGTCGAAAGGTAAGCAAGAAGACAGAGACAGTTGATAGTAATGCCGGGGAGGCCATTGATGATCGATCTACACCGTTCATTATTTGAGTGGTCTGCATCGTGGATGGTGTGGATCATCGATCAGTTTGGGTAGGTGTAGTATAGAAGAACATATATATGCAATTCACAAGCAGCCGAGCCGGGGGAATGCTCGTGGGAAAGTTCCGATTAAGGATCATTAATTAACTTCACTTGGACAACAAAGGCGACTGTCTTGATCCAGGTTTGGAAGTCATTAAATCTCATTTATATATATATATATATATAGATAAATATTTTTAAAATTTTAAATGCTATTCATCGACAATAATTTTTTAAAAAAAATATATTCCATCGTATGTTCTCGAAAAGAGTCAGAGTCAGAGTCAATTATCCGTGTAAACGGGTTCTTAATATTTGAACGAGTGAAAAGTCGTCATGATATAAAGTTTATCTCATTCTTTTTTCATTGTGAATTTTATTAAAAATTTAAATGTAAATAATTTAACACGTAAAAATAATTTTTTCTTTTAAAAAAAATCACATTAGCACATATTAAGCTATACAATTAGACAAATATATTAAAAAATAGCCTAAAGGCATGGACAGATGTAGGTGGGGACTTGGGGAATTGACCCCCAGCCCCCCAACTTTTTTTAGTTTAAAATAAATAAAATTTGTATAAATATATTCCTCCCCTCAAAATTTAAATTTATTAGATATTTTGTTATTATTTTTTAATTTAATTTATATTAATATAATAATTTTAATTATATTTTATTTATAAAAATATAATTTTTTATGCTAAATATAATTACAGGTATCTCTTTGCATTATCTTTTAGTATCGAGAGATCGAAGAAAATAAGATTGAAATTGTATATAAGACAACCTGACCGACATGTTTTTATAAATTTTTAAAATTTTCATTAAAAAAAATTTAAACCGTCTATTTAAAATAATAATAAAAAAAACGATCGATTCTTGAAATATGTTAAAATCAAAATTGAACCATAAAAATTCAATATTTACTGGACAACTTTGCCCCCTAACTTTGGAAGCTACCTCCGTACCTGTCTAGAGGGGTCTGAAATGGACACACACACCTCCTCGGTCGAATGCAAATCAACATTTGGCACTGAAGGAAGGATTCCACATCCAAATTGATCTCTATCATTTTTAATTTGTGAAGGTCGTGCATGCATGACTATATATATATATATATATATATATAAATGAATGACTTAATTGGATATTTTATGTTTTTTTTTATAAGTTTGGTCAAATTTTGGTTTGAGTTTGGTATTAAAATAATGTTTGATGGGATATTTTGTAAGAGAAGAGAAAAAATGTATTTTTTTCGAAAAACGCAGAGTTCAAATAGTAAAATTTGAAAAATTTGAGGTAAAGAAACATAGTAATAAAATTAAATAATAAACTAGAAGTAAGAAATTTTAAGTGTTCTCACCAAAAGAAAAAAAAAAAAAAAAATCCTCACAATCTATTTCTTTTAATCATTATTAATTTAAGAGATTCAAAATTTTTTTAAGTTATCAAATATATATTTTTTAGTCACGGTATCCTCACATTCTATATTAAAGGTATGTTTCTTTAGATGAGTTTGGAAAAAATTTGATTTGAATTTGATATTATAATAATGTATGATAAAATATTTTGCGAGAGAAAAATATATATATATATATATAATTTTTTTCAAAAAACACAGAATTCAAATAGTAAAAATCTGAATTTTGGGCAAAAGATATATATATATATCTCGGAAGATAGGATGCTGACTTGAGTTATATGTATCCCAACAAAACATGTGCTCAGCGATTTATGTTGTGCTTTATAAATATTGTTATTATACTGAAATTAATAATATATTATGATACGTATATTTATATTATTTACTATAAAAATATTTACTATATATTATATTATTTTATACAGTCATATACTTCTTCCGTTCCAATACAATAGTTTTATTTACTGTTTTTGTCCATTTCAAAATAATAGTCTTATTTCATAAATAATCATATCCCTGTATAACTATCCTTACTAAGGTTTATAAGTGTGTTTAGTTGAATTTTTTATTATTATAATTTGAATAATAATTTGGATGTAATATTTAGAAAAAAAATTTAATTAAAAAGGGTTTAGAATGGCCGAGGCGTGTCAATAGAATGACCTCAAAATTCTTAAACAATATTTGATTTTTCTTCGAGATTAGTATTCCTTATGTCCTATAATAAAGGTGATATTTGCTTTTTATACGTAAACTTTTTAATATTAATATTATATTAAATTATAGTGAAAAAGACAAAAATACTCCTATTAGTACGATGTAATATAAAAGTAATATTTGTGTAATATATTGTGGTTGAAAGACTACTTATTATGTTAGGTATGTACTACAATTACTAAATTAGAAAATGATAACTTTGTTTTGGCACTGACGAAAATAGAAAATGGTAACTTTTCAATGAGACGGAGGGAGTATTTGATTTGAGTTTTTCGTATTATAGTATTTGATGTGATATTTTATATAAAAATTATATATTTTTATTAAAATAAATATATTTTACTTATTTATTTATAATTTACTATTTTTAGTTCTTTCTCATATATGTATAGAAAGAGAGTGAATTGAAAATTATAATTTGGGAGAACAAATATATATAATTTTTACAAATCATTTTTATTTATTATAAAAATGATTTTTTTTTATTATATTTAAAATTATATAATTTATCTTCGTCGCCATCTGCACACCACCGCCGTGATTAGAGGGTTTTTATATATCAATAAATCAATTTTATTATTATTATTATTAATTGTTATATTTTAAAATTATTAATCTGTCATTTTTATATATAAATGCATATAATAAATGATAATTGATTTTTTTTATATTTATTTTAATTGAATTTATTTTCTATTCAATTCTTTCTTATCATTCTTCTTCTCTTGAATTTTATTTTCGTACAAAACATAAATTAGATGTCTCTAATCTTCTATTCTATTTTTACAATGGCTAAAGTACAAATTCTACAGTAATTTTACTCTAATTATAGACTTCAATTTTTATAAATATATTTTCTATATATTTTTCTTTTATATTATTTTATATAACTTTTTATATTTATAAATTACACCCCAATTTTAACTATTTTTACATCATAATCTATACACATATAATTTATATTTTATTTAAAAATTACATATATGAAAATTAACATTTATAAAAATTTATACATAAATTTTTACAAATTAAAATTACACATTACTTTGAAAAAATAAAATTACTTATACTTTCAAAAAAATAAAGTTATATATCACTTTTAAAAAATAAAAATACATAGTATTATTTTAGAAAAATAAAATTATATTACTTTTCAAAAAATAAAATTATATTACATCAATTTTTAAAATAAAATTATATACTCCATCCGTCCACGTAGAAAATAAATATTTATTTTTGGCGCGGTATTTAAGAAATAATAATATTTTAATTATAATGTGTAGTTATAAGTAGTGTAATGAAATTTTAGCATTTATTTTTTGGTTCGAAAGTAACGATGTGATGTAAAATAATGATATTTGTAAAAAAAAAGTGAAATATTTAATAAAATATTTACTTTAGATGGATATCCCAAAATAAAAATATATATACCTTTTTAGATGGACGAAGGAAGTATTAATTTTAAAAAAGTAAAATTATATATAATTTTTTTTAAAAAATAAAATTATTCACTCCAAAAAATAACAAAAATAGAAAGGAAAAAAAAAAAACCCACAGAATATCATAAAAATTCCACTTCATAACACCTTGGGTTAGAGTTGATCTAACAAAGTGCAATTCTTGTTTTACTGAGATTGAAAGTTTTGAAATTTTTTACTTAAAGTAATATTTAATATTACCTTCGTCCAGCCACAAAGTATACAGTGATTTTTTGTGTTAATATTTGAATATTAATTATTATATCAAATCGAGACAAAATGACAAAAATGCATTTATTAGTCTCTTATAATACAATTACAATCATATTTTTGGAATAAATTATACAAATATAATAATATTTTTAATGTTAAATACAATGATGCAAAACCCTGTATTTACTTCTTGGCTGGACGGAGTCCGTACAATATTTTGTAAAGTCTAATTCTCATGTTAGAACATCTCAAACGAATAGATATGATCAATAATTCAAAATTACGGCCAACCGTCCGGAATATTCCGGCGACACAAGAGCCCAAGTGAAAGAATCATGTCTGTTAGAGGATGTAAATGCTATAAGCGATAGAAATCATTTATTTATTTATCTACAAACAAGATTCAACCAACAATCTTTTTAACCAAAATCTCTAAATCTCCGACTACCGATGTCTTATAAGAGCATTAAACAGCTTACCAGCATCCATATTCTTATCGTCATTGCAAGCCAACGAAGAAACGAGTCTCCATACACACCTGTCGACCGAATTCCTCTTCACTAACCGAACCAAAAACGCCCACACGTCCCTATCCTCGCCCGGCCCGACCAATCTATCGATAAATTTAGCCGTGCTAGAACAAGGACAAACGTATCCGAGCAAAATCATCTCATCTAAAAGACTAGCGGCATCCTCAAACCGTTTCTTGTCGCAAAGGCCGTCAAAAACCACCCGGTAGCTGACAATATCCGGGGCGCACTTCCTTCTCGCCATATCTTTCAATAGCTCGCGGGCTTTGGTAGCTTTTCCTTCTCGACATAGCGCGGACATGATCAAGTTGTAACTAATAACGTCAGGTTTGCACTCTCCCTTCTCCATTTCGATCAATTCCCGAAAAGCTGAGGCGATATCCTTAGCTCTGCAAAATCCATTTATCATTGCGTTGTAGGTTACTGTATCCGGCTTGATCCCGTTTCTCTTCATTTCATCGAGCAGTTCGCCGGCTTCCCTATTCCGGCCGACCTTGAAAAATGCTGCAATGAGAGTCGAGTAGACTGCGGGATCCGATCCCGCGTTCTTCGCCAACATCTCGTCCTTCAACTCGATCGCCTTGTGCAATTCGCCCACCTTGCAAAGCGCTTTAGCCAGAGCTGTGTAAATATGCGAATTCGGAGCAATGCCGAATTCGATCGCCATTCTTGTCTTCAACCTCAAAGCTTCCTTCACATTTGAATTTGCACAGAGGCCATGGATAAAAGTCCCAAAGGTCACCACATTTGGTTGAACTCCTCTTTCAGGCATTTCGTCGAACACCTTCCGTGCCCGCCACAAATCATTCCCTATACAGCAGGCGTTTATCAAAATATTATACGTGCACACATCCGGCGGCGCGTGAGAATCAATCGCCGCCACAAGCCTCCTCATCTCGTCAAATGCGCGGCAATTCAGTAGGGCATTCAGCAGCGTGTTCACCGACTTGATCGTCTTTTGGCAGCGGAAGGCGGGAATATCGTCGAACACCTTGAGGGCTTTGTCCGGCAACCGTGCGCGGCCGTAGTAGGTGATGACGTTGCAGAGGATCACCTCCGGCGGGATGACGCGGGCGTCGTTTTTCAACTGGTGGAGGATCTTCTCCATCTCCGGGAACATCCTGGCCTTGCCGAGCTTCGAGATGATTAGGTCGTAGCAGAGCAAAGAGTAGCGGAAGGGTTTGGGATTAGGGTTTGCAGAAATGGGGGTGAGGAAGAGACGAAGGGCTTTGTTTGGGTCCTTTTCCAGGCGGAGAAGGGATGAGAGTCTGAACGGAGAGATTTTCTTCAATTTATTCTGCATTTTTGGGGACTGATTCTGATGAGTTTTAGTTGAAATATTTCGAGCCTAATTGAGCAGAGACCAGTAAAGACGATACCCGCCGCCGTCTGGACGTTGACAAGATTGACATCGCCGATAGCCACGATGAGGCCATCTCCAACCCTGGCCATACGCCATTTTGTGCGTAATAAAAACAACACGGCCGTGTTGTTTGAATATACTGTGATTTTTACTATCGGAACTTGCCCGTGTTTCCCTTCCTCTGCTGCTCTTAAGTGAGGTACATTGCCATCGGATTATCTTAACAAGAAAACTTTATATTTTCTTCTCACGGCTCTAAGGTCCATTTTTTTTTTGCGTGATGATTTTGAATATTAATTATTATATCACAATGCAATACAAATTAAAATAAATTACAAAAATATTTTTTTATCAGTGTCTTATAATACTAATAAAACTACATTCATTCATTCAGTAAAAAAAATATTTTTAATATTAAGTACAATGATGCAAATGATAAATGTTAAATAGAATGATGCAAATAATAAATATTAAATAAAATGATGCAAATGACAGATAGAAGAAGTATATATTTTGAAAGTATTCTGATAATATTTTTTTTAAAAAAAATGGATATAAAAATTCATAAAATTTTGATTTCATTATAAATATTTTAATTATATTTTATTTTACTGTTGAAAAACTAACACAAAATACATGGACACAACCAGTTGGATGTATCATCTAGTTTAGAAGTAACACAACATTATTTGGAAAGTTAATCAAAACACATCCGTGTAATATTATGACCAAACACACTCTTGCATTTCAAAACCCACATATGCTTGTTGTCCCTGACAAGATGTGTTTGAAGATACATAGTATGTTTAGCATCAACAGATACATTTGACCAACTCACTGGGTAACGTGGCCACGTTAGAATGTAGATAATCTTCAAATCATTTTCTCCTCAGATTAGGCCTTGTTCAATCTCCTAAATCAATTCAAACTTTCAAGATTTATGAATTTCTTATATTAAATCATTTTCCCCTAAATCTAGAAAACAGCTTAAGTTAATCTCCTAAATCAGTCCAAGCTTCAAAAATGATCAGACTCGAGTTCAATTGAACTACAATCCGGATTAACTTAACTAACAATACACATACACAAAAACGTGTAAGATTCAACCGCAAGGAATCATGTTATCTTGCCAAAAAATATGAAGGTCAAAATAACATACCTCCTTAGAAGGCCATACAATATTGTCCGGGATTCCACCCTAAATCCAATGGATGAACTCCACCATGCAAATTTCTTGAACCTGAAAACCAAGCTTTGTAGCAGCACCAATGGTTAAGATCTATTAAAGCTCTGTAGATAACGGTTTCTAAGCATATAAGTGCATATTGAGTCTTAGCAGACATGCAAGATAATTTTGTAAAGGCAGGCATTTGCAAAACGGAAATAAAACAAGGAGTCATAATAAGAGCTGCAATTTATTTATGCGCATAAGGTCAAGGGATTCAACAACCATCATGAAAGCCAAACCATTCATCAGAATTTGACGCGTGACAGAGAAAAAGGAAGTTAATAAAGTTCATGCACACCACCATTACAAGGACTAGAAAGGGTACGTAGAACTCCACAAGGTTCATGATCCCTAGGTTCTATTTTTTTCCACGGAGTTTTGCACCAAGTGCACGCTCTAGTTTGGAGATGATTTGCTGATTGGGAATTGCTTTTCCAGATTCATATTCTTGTATGATCTGGGGTTTCTCATTTATCAACTGCACGTCAAAGGTATAGTCCACATTAATCATAAATGTTAAAATCACGAGTTTAATATGTGTCTTTGTTAGGCTAATGTGACACACAGACAAACCTGAGCAAGTTGGGCTTGTGTCAATTTCTTATCCATTCGAGCCTGCATGATAGCTTTCTTCAACTCCGAAGGAACCTTGTCATCTGCAAGAAAATGAAAATGTTAAAACAGAAGCAAACATCTGGAAAGACAAAGCTTATATTTTTCCATTATGAAATGGTAGAGAGACACCAAAAAAAAACTACCCTGAGTTTCTATAAATGCCCAAAAAAGAAATCCAATAAAATTCCTGAAAGAACCCTTGTGCAACGAAGTAAATTACTATTATAGAAAAAAAAAGTATCGGTTGTTCCATTTGACAAGATTTTCTTTGAGCATTCATAGGAAGGAAGTTCTATATAAACTTTGAATTAAAATTAGTGCTAGCAAGTTTGATCCTTCCAATTATCTCTAATGATCCAGTCAAGAACTATATAATCTATTCTCAATCTTTGGCAAGGTAGTTCTCTAAATTGGTATTTAGATAAACTAGTCATGTGCAATTTTCCTTTTATCATACAGAAATAGAGAACATCATGCCTATTACAAAGGGGAAAAAAAATCAATCAGATACTGTTTAAGCAGGATGGAAAAGTATATAAATTTTCACTATTCAACCAAAATGCAACGCATAAAACATATAGATATCCAACTCACGAGCAAGATTTTCTGTATCTTCATCAAGCTTCCGGGTGTTCAAAGATGTGCCGCTTGAGGCAGCTTTATTTGTCCCCGCATTTGCTGCAGAATACCACAAAATTATGTTATAAACAACTCAGTTCACTCCATTACAGTGGTGCAAATATACAATGATTTAAAAAATAATAATAGAAATTACATACTTCACATTCAATGATCTAAGAATACATCAGACCTCAACTTAAAAAACCCTCTAAGGAAAACAGAAAGGGCTTGAGCAACAACTTTGGTAACATCAAGTACAGTAGCAAAATTCTCTGTTTGAATCAGAAAGAAGGAATGTATCGCAATATATTAACTAAGAGTGCTTTTTTAAGCAAAAACTTGGAAGATATACACAAGTTCTGAGGAACTAGCCTTCTACGAATTTTACTAACTCATATCATGATTAAACCAATATACTAAACAAACCTATGAGTTACTAAAAAGGAAAAAATGCAACGCAAAATCTCACAGGAAGCATAAGTCCGCATTCACAAGATTTTCTCTCATCTACGCTGAAATTGTTGATACCTAATATTTATCAGTCAATAAACAGGCAATACAAAGAACAAATCTAGTTATAAGTTATACTTTCCCGATCAAAACCAGTTGTATTTTCCACAACTCAGTTCCCACAATACCACGCACAAATTACCCTAAATTAAAATCCAGAACAATAAGAAAAAGCGCAAACAAATACCGAATAACAAACGGCTCAAATAATCTCACTCTAAGCATAGATAAACAATAAGCACCGAAAAATCAGTACGCACACTTCTTTATCGTTTCGATCTCGGCGCCGGTGCGGCGAGCTGCGTTGACTGCTTTCTCATCCTTCCGCGCGGCGGCGGTCGGCGCCTTCTTCCGGATCACCACCGGCTCCCAATCCTGAGAGATTCCTGCCATTTTCCTTCTAGATTAGGTATGCGTTGGAGAGACTGCGTTCGCGTGACTTTGGCCTTTGGGGAAGAGTCGAGCTAGCTGATCGTCGTGTGATGTTTATATATATATATATATATATATATAGCAGGAAATCTTTAGGGCGTGTTTGGCTGCGACATTTTGCGTTATCCCTCGAAGAGAATACTTATCCAACGAAAAAGCAGATATACTATTCACACAACACAAGCATATATTATTTTCTTTCAGGAATATATTGATAAATGTTTTGCAATTCAGTATACTTTATTTTATTATCAATTTATTAATAAAATATATTTATTTTGTTTAGTATAAATTGTTTATATATATATATATATTTTTGTTTTCAGTCCATATAATTTGTTTTTTCTTTAAATATAATGATATATTTTAATTATATTTTAAATTTTATAATTTATAATTACTCTCTCGATGCGCCTCTAATATTTACTAGCCTGCAAACTAGGCCCAACAGACAAGTCACACTAGACGAAGTATGTGTGGCAAGTGACCAGAGGCGTCGAGGATTTGAACTCATGATCTTACGGTCACACATCCGACTTCTACATCACTAAGTCATCCTTACGGGTAATAATTATATTTTATTAGTTAGTGGAAGCGTGAAAGAGGTTTTGACCTTATCCTTTTGACTTTATGTAAAAAATAATTGTATATGTAATTGTATATTTGTAATTTAGGTAAAAGTTAAAAGATATTTTGTCATTGGTGTATGATTACTTTTACTAAAATAGAAAATGAATAATTTGGAGTCAGACATACAAAAAATTGTAAAAAAAATACTTTGAGTTGGGACGAAGTGAATATTTTTCCTCTCGTAAAATATATCATGATACATTATTTTAATACCAAATTTAAACCATAATATCTTAAACTAAATGTTAGTAGATTTGGTTTGAGTTTTGAGAGATTTTGGTGTTTATTGATCTAATCGGGTTGAATACTTTAAACGGGTTAAATTACTCAACCCTAACCCAACCCGTTTATTATCGTGTCGGGTTCGGGTTGACTCGTGTTGACCCGTATACAAAATTAAGTCGAATTTCTTGATTCAAATTAAATAATTTTTTGTTGTGTTATCATGTTATATTAGTTTTTATTAGTTTGAGGCGTCAATTAGGTTTACTTATTTAAAATTGAACTCAGTTTAAATTAATTTATAATAAAATTAATAAATTATGATTATTTTACATATATAATAAATATATTAATCAATATTAATATATTATAATTGGGTTGTCGTGTCGGGTTCGAGTTGAGAGTCTCAACCCTAACCCGACCCGTTTATTATCGTATCGGGTTCGTGTCAATCCGTATATATAATCGGGTTGAAATCTTTGATCCAAACGCAATTATTTCGTGTCGAGTCGTGTCGGATTATCGTGTCGGGTCAGTTTTTGCCGGCTCTAATTTGAACGTTGGCATAATGAAATGGGCTCACCATCATATGTTGCCATTACTAACCCTACTAGAGCATCATTCAATGGCCAAGCATGCATGAATAATATACCAAGGGTGTCTTTGTTTGGGGCTTTGGATATTGAATCGTGAGTTGAATAATAAAAATTTTGAATTGTAATAGTTGTATGATTTGAAATAAATAGGTGTTAGATGTGATATTTTGAATGTAAAATTAATTTTTAGTATAATATAAAAAATAAAAAATAGGTGTTTGATTTGATTTTTTTTTTAGAAAAAATTTGAATGAATAATAGGATTTTTCCAAAATCCTTCGAACGAACACACCCGAGGTTCATTGGAAATCAATTTATCAGATACAATTGATTTGAACAACAAGAATAGAACAAAAGAAATATTTTTGTCATGTCCGAAAATCTCGTAATCACCATTTTCAAAAAAAATTATTCTTCAACCGTGATGAACAAATAAACCACATAATTGATACAATTGTGTAAATAGATGATCATGCTTCAAACATGATAAAGTTTCATGCAGGTTCTAGCCAACCTATCTGATTAAGTGCGGACCCTATAAATACGAAAAACATCGATGTATATATTTAGTTAAAATAAAAAAATTTATCATATGAGATGTATCTCAAATTCTATAAATTTTTAAATTCTGATGACATAAAAAATGTACAAAAAGAATCGCAAATTGCAGTTTTTTTTTATTTTTTTAATGATGTGGAAATCTGCAGTCGCTACCCGAAAGTACGCACCGAATAAGCTCCGGCCGAACTTAATACCTTACAAAGTAGATCCGACAGACAAGTCACACTAGGCAAATTGCAGTCTCTTGATTACACTAATCGGACACTCTTAGGATTGCACAAATCATCGAGCAATGCGCGGGTCAAGTATCTCCAAATTGGTCGCTAATAATTACTTTATTTATCTATAAACATTTGTATCATAGTATAAAAAGAAACATAGAATCATTAAAAAAAAAAAAAAACACTCTCTAGAGATCCATTTTTTTGGTCACCTATAATTATTTTCTATTCTTTTTATTTTATCGAACAAAGTATTTTTTCATATTTTTTTTCTATGTCTAACACTTATTTAATTAGCTGACTTCTAAGGCCATCTCCAACTCGTCAACTCTATTTATCAAGTTTTAATTTTATTTCAACCATAACTCTATTTTCACTATTATTCTTCAAATATTCAATTTTTTCTATTATTTTAAATTTAAAATAAATTTTTAAAAAATTTAGAAAAAAAAAATTTAAAAAATTAAAAAATATATACAGAGCAACGCCATTTTTTTGGATTGCTGCAATCCAACACCAAAATTGAGCATCTCCAACCCAGAGCCATTAATGGCATTGGGTTAGATTATTTGGCGTTATTTGGCGTCGGTTGTCATGTATAACTATTATGGCTCATCGCATGAGACAAAAAATCAGGATCCTACCATTACGGTTGATAGTTACTGTAATTACATTTTCCATGCTAATTGTTATAATTAAGGCTAATCAACGTGATGATAATTATAAAACATTAAAACATGTGATGTTAGTTAATACTCTTGGGTCTTTTGAGATTTTGTAGTAAATTAAAAAATAATATTATTTTATTAGTCAGTCAAAGTGTGTAAGATGTTTTAATATTTTTGCTCTTTCACTTTATGCATAATAGTAATTATATAGAAATTAAAGATATTTTAAAATTAGTATATGATTATTTTTTTAAAATAGAAAATAAATGCTATAAAATAGGACGGAAAAAAATCATAAAAATAATACTTTAATGGACGGAGTATTATATATTATGTTATATTAACACTGGAAATGATAATAACTGTTTACTTTGAGGATTATTAATAGTATTTTCATTATATTAATATACAATATTGTATTGAAATAAATTATAATATACTTCTGTTTCATAACAAAGACACATTTGTCTTTTAGCGTATCATTGTACTTAACATAAAAAAAAAAAAATATATTTATATTTGTTATTGAAACAGAGACTTAAACATTCATTCATAAATACATACCCCAATTTCTGAACCCATTGTTGTTATTGTTATCGTCGTCGTCGTCGTCGATCACCAATCCCTGCATTCATTCCCAACACCCGGGATTTCGACCGGTGTCACCTACACCAAGCAACATTAACAGCATAAGTAGCAGCAACCCGTACGCGTAAAAAGGAATTCAAATGAATTGATATCGATTCAGTTCAACCTCAATCAAATCCAAACACACAGATGTACGTACATAAACATACGCGCATTTAGGCACCGAGTCTTTTCATAAATTAGCACGATGATGTATAATCTCGCGGCTATCTTGAAACGTTTAGCTAAACAGACAACTAATTATCCCGGAAAACAGAACGTGATAACATTACGGTTTGTGCTAAGAATGGTTAAATCGGAATTTAGGCCAATATCACAAAAAGAAACATATACCACAAAAAAACTGAAAAATATAACACAAAGACAAAAGGTAAAGAAACTCACACTTGTGAATCCTTCCGACGCTGTTATTCTCGGATTCTCCACATTGGGCGAAGCTGACGAATTCTGCACGAACACAAAGTAAGGCGTTTTATCCATTCGGCCTCCCACGGAAAACAACAAATAAAAATTCATTTCGACAAATAAATGTTAGGACATGTTTGAACTTGCGAGATTTCAAAAGGATGCAACATTATCGTGTACATGTATATGATACGCTTGAGCTTAATAATACAATATAGAAACAATATATATTATTAATTTAAAGCTCATATTTTTATATTTGTGGCGATTGGATCAAATCATTGGTAACATTAGCACAAAATCATTTGAAAATTTCTAACATTTTGTTTTTACCTAGATTTGATCTAAACGCTTACAAACAAGCATGATTTACAATCAATTTCGATACATTTACAAAATTCAGTCGATAAAATTTTCGAAAAACTAAACCTACCACATTTCCTTGGTGGTCGTTTTTGGGCACATTGCCGGCATCAAGACCTCCATGATCATCCTCAACATTAGCAACTCCATCAGCAGCAACATTCCCCTGCAAAGATAACACAAGCATTTCCTTTACTGTTGCAGCAGAATCCACTGTTGTCTGTCTGAGAATCACCATGATTGATTCTACGTCACCTCTTCCAGGGCGGAGTTCTTATTCAGCAAGGATGCAATAGCAGGGAGCTGATCCATTTTCCAATTCAGAACCTGTAAAATGGCCTGCCCTAACGCCCTGTGAGCTTTCCGATTCTTTGTGTTGGATAAGGTGATTGAATGCTGCACCAGGGGCAGACAGCCTTTGAAATTCTTACATTTTTTCCGGCCGCCCAAACCGCCGCACACCAAACAAGGGAACACGCCGTCGGCGTAGTGATTTGCGTAGAATTCCCGCAATTGGGCGTCCTCGTCGAACAGTTTGTGGAAAAATGTGGAGTAGTCCACCGCGGACTCGTCGTCATCATCGTCATCGTCATCATCGTCGTCACCGGCGACGGCAATTGCATCGGAATCATCATCGGCGGCTGCGGTGAGGAATTGGGCGACGGCTTTTAGAGCCGTCCGGTGAGCGTTTTTTGAAGCGAGCTTCGATTGCTCCTCGGGGGTAACCAATTGTGGGCTCGGGTCGGGTTTGGGCTCCTGAATTGGCCATTCGGGGCCGGGAGATGAGTTCGATTCGGCTGCGGTGCCCTTTCTCTTGAATTGGGTGGTTTGAAGGGGCTGGAGGCGGTGCCGTACGGCGGCGGCGAGGTGAGGTGGGGCTTGGTACCAAAGGGAATGGAGGTAAATGATCTCGTCTCTAAGGCGGCGCTCAAGCTCGGGATCTATTGAAGTAGTAGGCCATGCCATGGCGAGGCTGAGGTTTGCCCAAGTGGAGTGGAAGATGACCTAAAAATGATGGGGAAATCACCAATCAGGAATGTCCCAACACGCTTACCAGGACGAGCCATTTGTGATTTTTTTTTTGGTGTTATTATTACTTTCGTACTTTTATTGTGTTTTACATTGGTACATCAGTTGCATTTACCTACCTGTCATAAGATTTTATTATTATTATTATTATTGTTATTATTATTTTTTCATTTTTCATTTGACAAACTTTTCATAATTTTTTATTATTTATTAATTTTTTTTAAAAATATTAAATTTAATATATTTTTATTTTATATTCAAAATATCACATTAATATTTATTTATAAAATATTATACAATTATTTCAATTAAATTTTTAAGGTTAAACTTAAAATTCAAACCCCAATAGCACTGTAAAATAATTTCACTTTGAATTTTTAATTTTAATTTTAAAAATATAAAATATAAATTTTACTCTTAATGTTGTAAATATTAATATGATGAGAGTAACAAATAGAAATATTAACTATTCATATTGTTAATCAGTATTTATATATACATAATATATATAAGTACGTAGTTTATATATATATTCGTATGGATGGATGTATGAATATATATATATTATACTCCTTCCGTCCACAAACTAATGTCATACTTTTCTATTTAGGAAGTCCAACAATTATTGTCTTATTTTCTTTTTTAAACACAAATTTTACATTTTTACACTTCATTCATTTATTACTTTTAATTTCTACTATACAATTAAGGGCAAATTTGTCGATTCATGACAAAAAGATAATCACCTAAAAAACCGTGCAAATATACTTAGGACAATAGAAATTGGACAGAGAGTATATTTTATGTATGTAGATATATGTATATATATATATGTGTGTAATAATGAGTGAAGTGAATACATTCTTAGGGTGTGTTTGTTTGGGTTTGAATTTTTAGTTGGGATTTAAATAGTAAAAATTTTGAATTTAAATAGTTGTATGATGTGATATAAATAGGTGTTGATCTGATGTTTTAAATGTAAAATTAATTTTTAGTATAATATAAAAAATAAAAAATAGGTGTCTGATTTGATATTTTTGAGAAAAAAAATAAAATAAATAGTGGAAATTAAATCTAATCCCCCCATCAAACATATGGATGAAAGCATATCTATAGGCAAAAGTAAATAGTAGTTGTGGTAAATGAAATGGTCACATAGCATCCACCAACTATCTACATCATACATATGTATTTATAATGTAAAAAAAATATACAAGAGCTATTACTACATATAATATAATATAACAAATAACAAATAATATATTCTCTCCGTTTCTTATAAATTGTCCATATTTTCTATTTTTGTCTGTCTCGTCTAATTTGTTATGTTTTTTAAAAAAATATAACTATACATTTTAATCACATTTTAAATTTTATAATTTATAATTTTTTTAATCTTAATTATATTATTTAATTATCTTAATCTTAATATTAATTTATAATTATTTTTATTATAAAACAATTATTTTTACTAATATATTTTTTAATTATTTACTAATTATGTTTTACCTAAAGTCTCATATTTACAATAACATGGACAATTTATCTGGAACAAATGGAATAATATATAAACACATGCAATACATCATATAAGAATAAATACAATATTAACATATAATACAATTTTACACAATACATAATATACACATACATTAATATAAAAACACAAAACACATAAATTAATATAAAAACTAAAAAAAAATTACATTAAGGGTGTGTTTGTTTGGAGGTTTGAATTTTGAATTGGAATTTGAATAGTAAAAATTTTGAATTTGAATAGTTATATAATGTGATATGAATAATAAAAACTGCACTCATATTTGAAGACCAGAAGACAAATGTTTAAATAGTTGGTCATAAATAGTGGGCCCCATGGCAAGATACCCCAGAGAGATTAGGTGAAAAGATTTGCCTTCAAGTCTTAAATTAATTTTTAGTATAATATAAAAAATAAAAATTAAGTGTTTGATTTGATATTTTTTTTAAAAAAAAAAAAATAATGTATTTAAAATCTAATCCCAAACAAACGCCCTTAACTGACAGCAAAAACATACCTAGAAGTACTTTGTGTTGGTGATGATTTTCTCATTTGAAACAATAACCTATCCATCCATATCATTTAAAGTTGTAACAAATAATAATAATAATAATAATAATAATAATAATAATAATTAAATGTAACAAATAATAATAATAATAATAATAATCTGCAGTCGCTACCCGAAAAATTCCCGGCCAAACTTAATATTCTGCGAACTAAATTCGATAAGACAAATCACACTTAAGCAAATCATATATTACAGGTGGAGCTGGAGGCGTCAGAAGTTTGAACCATAGCCCGCCATGACTAGTAGAACCGTTTTCGTCCTTTACTTTCACTCTTGGTTAAATGACTTTTATTTAAATATAATTGATATTTGAAAAGGTAAACATGCAAAACATTTAAATATATTAAACGATGCTACATCAACAAACAATACAACTTAAAAATCCCTCCCTCCTAGATATGGTAGTTTGAATTTCTTTCTTACGACAAAGGTCGTCCAGTAACTTCACTTGTTGTTCTTCTTCATGGGTCCAATCTCACCCTCAAGAATGGCATGCCTTGTAAGCACAATCTCCTTCACAAGATTCCGGTAGGTGAATGGCCGGACGGCGGCCCGGAGAAACAATTCCGGCGGAATCTTGCTCTTCTTCACCCTCTTCCTATACGGCCCGTACCCGAGCACCTTCCACTCTTCCCTACTAATCTTCGCCCTCTTCCCCCGCATCTCTAGCTCGTCTCCATCTCCATCTCCATCTCCGTCTCCTTCCATCTCCTCCTTCCTCCGCCTCTGTTCCGCATAAAACTTGCTCGTCGTATTCACGCTTATCTCCACCATCTTCTCCATCGCCTCGTTGCTTCTCACCGCCTTCTTGAACGCCTCGTCCCAATACTTTATATCTTCCTTCGGGTCCAAACTCCCTTCGTCCTCCTCATCATCGTCGATCGTATCATCCGGTGCATCGTCCTCGTCATCCTCGTAGTCGTCGTTAGTGCCGTAATTCCCGCCATCATCCTCGACCCAATCGATTATCTCATTCCCGTTAGCAACATTGCTATCGTCGTCGTCGTCGTCGGGTGCATCGCAACCCAACTCCATTTCTTCCAACTTCGCCTTCCACTCCTTCGTATACGGATGCAACAACATCACCGGGTGGTTGCCCAACAAGAACTCAAGGCACTCGGATTTTCTCTCGTCGCTCGACTTCTCGTATGCCTTCACCACGTCGTCCACAAATGCCTTCGGATTCACTCGTAAGATCCTACACAAACCTGCGAAATACGTGCACAGCTCCATGCTCCCGTCCTCCAGTTTCCTCTCGCACATGTACTCCTCCTCCGACTCCGGATCGAGCAACGGTGCCAGCGCTGCAAAGAACTCGTCCTGTGGCTCGAAGCGGCATTGATACACTGGCCTTTTAACATATATAATGTCGGGCCTCACCCACGCCGCGCATTTTGTAATCAGCGCACGTGCATTGTTCCCGAACCGTCCCATCAGTGTCCACTTATCCAACCGGTGATCCCCAGCCTCCACCGCCACTTCGCATGCTAGCGTCCATTGTTGCCATGGCAAATCCGCAACTCTCCATTTCGGATGCCGGACAAATACCCAGTAATACCTGTTGAAGTCGAGTATGAATTTCGATTATCTTTTGACTGAATAACTAAGTCTACTTCGAAATCTTTAAGAATACCTTTTTCTCTTGCTTGAATCCATGGAGTCCAATTTTTTCTGAAAATCGACGCCCATGTCATACTGCTCAATCTTCTCCCACTCCTCCTGATCTCTAACCTCACCCATCATTGCGACACGTTCATCGCTAAATCTACCACGGACTGGGTCTCCCAAAACAACGCCACGCCACGAGTAGGGTCCAAATTCTCCATACTTGTACCAGTCGTAGGGATGCTTTAAATTAGGGTCGTCCTTTTCCATAAATCTCACCATCCGATCATACCCCAAACCAATCATTTGCAGCTCCTCCTCTGTAAAATTATCCGGGAAATTCTTGTGAGGATTTTTCAGCCGATAAAACAAGCTCTCTGCCATTTTTCTACTCCTTCGGCGAGCATTCCGCTTAGCCTCACGGCGGAGCTCCGTGTAGCCCTCAATGCGCCCACCGGATGTGCCTCCTGATTTATCTTTGCTCCGCCCGGCAAATGCTCGCAAATCAGGCCGCTGATTGGCATTCTGGAGGAAGAAATCAGAATTAGAGACCCGTGCCTGAATTATCTTTATCTTGGAAGATCTTCGGGATGGCGGAAGGTGTGATCGAGGTAAGGTTTCAAGAAGAGGATTGGGAAATTTGGAGGAGAAATGTGGGTTTAAGATGAGGTTTTGGGGCAGCATTGTAGCGAGAGATTGGAAAAGTGTTTTCAGACAACTTACGGAAGATTCTTTTGTCCCAGCACTGCAAAATAGCACATAATTGTTTTACAAACAACAAAGTAAGATGCAACGAAAGTGAGTAAGCTTTTAAAAATATTTACATCCAATGATCCACAGATCCAAGAAAAAAAAAACTTAAAGATGTACATAAGGGAACTTATATGACCTTCAACTTCAGTATGATCAAATAAGTCATAACCCTTACCCAGTGCGCACTTTCGGGTAGCGGCTACGGGTTCCCACGTCTTATAATAAAAAAAAAAAAAAAAAGGGTCATAACCAATTATGCCAATTCAGAATAGCCAGCATCTACTAAGTGTATTTCATGTTTCCTTTCAATCAAGATATGCCTTAACTCTAAAATATGTAAGAAACATTCCAAGAACAATCTGTTTTATGCCCATGAACAGAGCACTTCAGGAAATCAAATCTGATTATTACGCAGGAATGCGACGTCATGCTGTTTTCTTGAAAGAGTATGTACACACAGATTATGGTATTAAGAGCCATTGAGTACGACGAAGAGGGCCGCATACTCAGTGAGCCCTCAAAGACAGCAAGATGCAAATCCCACAATCACAGGTCGAGGTCAATGTTTTTGATCAAATACAACTTGTTATTGAAACCAAATATCCACAATAACAAATTACAGTTAAACCGTAAGGCTTCCCAATTACCTTTTAACATAAGTAAAGCCCTTTTTCAATATAGAGGCTCACTAAAAGATTTTACTGATCAGGGATTCAACATCGAGAAAGTTGAAAGTTGAATACATTTCACACTAACAAATTAATGAATTGCCTCTCTAATCTAGCAATTTTGATACACTGCATCTTAGTAATTGATTTCTTATCCATTTCAATCCTATCCACTTCATGATTCTACTTTTTCTCCAACCATGTCTACTGCAATTTTTACTCCCAATTTCCCAACTTTAGTTCAATCTAAGTCCACAGAATCAGTAAGAGTCTCCACTCGACCTTCTCCAAAATTTCAATCAACCTCAAATTACCATTACAGTTCGAAAAAAAAAAAAAAGAAAGAAAAAGGTCCGTTGGAACGATTTTGAAGTATTCACCCAACTGGGAGACTGCAAATCACAACCAAAACAAAAACAAATGCTCATTCATGCTATGACATCGTATATAGCGTCGGAGACAATGTATAAGCACATAAACCTGATTGTGTTGATAAAAGCCCCCCGTTCTTCGCCGCAATTGCACCTTTTCCGTTGGTGTATATCCGCCGCCTTCCAAATCCTTGTCAAATTCTCACAGTCGCTTCTCTATATATCCTATTAGAAGGGAATGAGTGACCTTACAATTTCCTGGCGATGTAAGAGACGAAGCCGGCCGAGAAAGACGGCGACGGCGACCAAGCGACTGACGGAAGGTTAGATTAGAGTATATTGGGACTGGAATTATCGGGAATAGTTTCGGATGAGTATTGATTGAAAAAATAGAAGGAATTCTTCATTGAAATTATACTTGCTCAATCGGTTTCGAACCGGCGATTGGAACCTCCGGTTCGACGGTTTCAAACCGGTAGTCATCGAACCGAAACCGGTTTTAGTACTGTTCGACTTGTGTTTCTCTTTTCTCCAAACGGCAAACCACGGTTTTATACTTTTATTTTCGGCATAGATACTGTCCTTAAATGCATAATTCAGCATTGCTAGAATTAATCCCATTTTTTAATTTTATTTAAAATCTAATTATCAAAATTTAATATAAAAATAAATATTCTCTCTGTCCTTGAAAAGGCTTTGTGTTTTGGTGAAAAATTAATAAATAATAATATTTTATTAATTAGTATAATAAGGTAATAGCGATGGAGTGACAAATGGAGTCGGAACTGTGGGTGAAGAAGAAAAAAATGGAAAAGAAATTGAGAAAAAATTTAAAAGATAGAGGATGTGTAAGAAATATAAATCAATTTAATTAAATTATTAATTTTTCTTATACTCTATTGATCAACTTGAATCTTTTCTTAATAAGTAAATTTTTTTTTTTATCTATATTAAAAAATTCTTATTTTTTATAAGATTAAGTTATTATAAATAAACAAATAAAATTTTTAATATGTATTATATAAAATTCTATAATCTACACAAGGATATTTATTGCATATATTTTATTGAAATACAAAGCTAAAAATATTTAAAAAACTAACAATACTATTTGTATTAAAAAAATAATAAAATAATATCATAATTTTTTATTAATAATTTCTTAATTTAGTCTACATAAAAAATATTGTATTTCTATCCAAATGGATCATTTCACTGGAGATAGTATATTATTAATTTTTTATAAAATAAAATAATATTAATACAAATAAATATTTATTAATGATTCTATTTTAAATTTTTGAATCTTTATTATATAATTGTATTTAATTTATATTATATTATATTATTATTTAATATATTACTATTTAAATTTAATTTTTAATTTAAATTTAATTTAACTACTTATTAGATTTATTGTTTTGATTGTTTTTTATATCATATAATCTAATCAATTATTATTATTTATATAATTTTTACATAATAAATAAATAAATAATATATATGTAAATAAAATTTAATTTTAAAATTAAAATTTAAACAATATAGAAAATATAAAAAAAATATTAAAAATGAATAAATATAAAGGGACGGTTCAAACTGAAACATACGATTTTTAAACCGAAATCATCGGTTTGGAAAAAAGTAATCAAAATTATCAAACTGGAATCAAAATTATAATTAAGAAGGTTTGGTTTCGAAATCATAACTGAAATCATCAAACCGGAATTGAAATCATAATTCGAAGGTTCGATTTCGATTGATCTTTTGATAAACCGAAACTGGCGATTTCAAATTGTAATCGGCAGTTTGAACCATTTGGTCACGCTCTATATTTAGTTTATTGTGTGATTCACCATTATGAAATATAATTGTACACACCCAAATAATTAATTTGGGGTCACTCCGCAGGCGCAACCCAAGGACATTCACGACTAAATATACGATCCAAAGTAGCACACGGACTTGCTGACCCGTCTAGCCTATCATCAAGGAGGTCCAGCTTGACTTGTAAGCAGTCCAACGGAAGCAAACGATCAAAGAAGCAGTTAGAAATTTGTCGGAAGAAAAAGTGGGATAAGATTTTATCCAAACAAATTAAAAAAATATATATAACAATAAGTTCAAGATCCAAGAGGCAGAAGAACAAACACCATTAATTTTCGCTGCACGGTTTTTTTTTTTTTTTTTAAGAAAACAATATTTTTCCAGATTTTTTATCTTTAATTTCTAGCTTCTTTTTCAGTTTTTTCATGTTTTATTAGCTTTATTTTTATCTTCTTTCTTTATATCAATTTTTTAGTTATCGTGAGATAACCCGGATCCATCTTTGGGGAGGCCGGAAACCCTTCTAGCAAATCAAATCCGACAGGCTTTTCTGATTAAGCCGTCGGTAGCGATTTTTATGACAACAATAACGATGACGCACGATCCCACATTCAATGTGGAATTAACGGACTTGATTCCACGACGGTCCATATATAATGTAACAAAACTTTTAATTTCTGTGTAGAAAGATTTGTATATTCTCTGTGTAGAAAAGCTTCTATGCGTTTCGAATAAATTTGTGAGAAATATAGTTTCACCTCCGATTCGAACACATACGTAACGGGAAAAAATTCGTGGTTCTTAGGACCGATTCAACCAAATTTTCATCAAGGTGAAAATTTTCTATTGCGGAAGGTAGTATTCGAAACCAAATAAATTAATAAAAATACATTCATAATAAGCATAAAAATAATTTATTAATAAATAAATAATTTAATATTACTATTATATATAATAAAATTAATACATAATATTAAACTATAATTAATTGAATAATAAAAAACATACTTAATAGATATCTATTCTTTTTTTTTTTCTTCTTTTACTTTTCAATCTTATTCTTTTTCGTTTTTCCTTTGATTTCTTTTCATTTCTGAATTGTTTTTTTAATTTATTCATACATAATAAAAAATATAAATTTTAAATTACAATACTTTTTATATTAAAATTTATCATTATTTTTGATGTATATCCTTTTTTTATTATTATTATTTATAATTCTTTCAAATCAAAATATTTGAAATTTGATCGTAATCTATAAATAATAAAATATATATAAAAAGAAGAATAAGACAATCAATGGGTAGGAAAAAAAAAGAATATATAACAATAATTATAAGATAATCAATATAAAATAAATATGATAGTTAATTTTCACATAATTAAACTTATAATTTTAAAAAATAATCAAAGAATGTTACTATATATTGATGAAAAAATACAATCCTCTTTTAGAAAATAATATAAGTAATAATAATAAATGTTATGCGCAAATAAATATGAAAGATATACGAAAATTTTTCACATGAAAAGCTCTTCATAATAAAGGAAAAAAACTACGAGTTATCTAGACTAAATGAGAAATTCACTATGATCAAATTGGGTATAAAAGTTTTTCAAGAATATATATAAACACGCTCCTATCTCCACTCAATCAACCAACAGAAGTTACAAATTCTTTTAAAAAATCGAGATAAAAAAAAAAAAAACCTAAAAAGTCAATTACATTCTGTAAATTTTTAGTCAAAATTACAGATACCTGATCAAAAATTCCACCGTTAGATTGAAAACGCAATAAATTAAAAATATTCTCTGAAAATTTCAGCTTCATCCGATGGTTAACGAAACAAAAATCGTCATTTCTTCGAACATAAACAATGTTGGGCAGAAATCTCATTCTTATTTTTGTTGTTAACAGTTTTGGGTTGATTATTTAGCTTAATATCTCTAATTGTGGACAAACTCTAAGGTTGTGTTCTTTTGTCGATTCTACAATATGTTTTTACTATCCAGATTTATTTCTATCCAAAAATATTACATCAAACAATTTTTTTTTTTTTTTTTTTTATGTTATACTACAGAATTATTTTACATTCAAAATATCACATCACATCAACCTCTATATGTATCACATCAAACAATTATTCAAATTCAATATTATACTATTTAAAAATTAAAATCCAAAAACTAAAATATACAGACAAACACACTCTAATATTTGATTATATAAAATTTTTATAATTTGGGCTTACTCTTAACATAAGAATAGAAGAATAGAGAATCAATCTCATTATAAAAACTATAATCTCTCTGTTTTTCTAACAAATTTTAGTTATACAGAATTAATATATTAAAAATAAATTTCAAATCTAAAATAATAATTAAAATAAAAATTAAATTTTAAATATAAATATGTATCAACCAATCAAAAATTAGATAAGTAAAAGTTCAAACATTCAGAAAATTAGTATTATGCCAATGTTAGCCACTGTTTATTATGAAATCAGACACGCATAGATATATTTAGAATGAAATTTCATTTTAATTGAAATAGTTATGAACCAATTACCGTAACAAACAAAATATGAATATTGACCATACAATTAATTCATTTTTTTTTATTTTGGTCTGTCTCATAACAAAGTATATATTTATTTATTTTTTTTTTTTTTTTTAAGTAATGTGCTATCTATCTAACATTAACATTACAAATACTCTTTTAATTTATAATATATTATACAAATATCATTACTTTTATATCATACAATACTAATGAAATTAGTTTAATCGTTTTACATTTATTTTTACTATATCATAATATAATATTAATATTTTTAAAATTTCGAATAAAAAATAAATAGATAAATAGATATAGAAAGAAATAAAATATGGTATAAACATATGGCTACAGCTGCTAAATCCATACAGTTGGCATTTCATCTCAATAGTGGCCCGGGTCGGGTTATTGGGTTTGGATCGAAGGAGGCAGCGTCAAATTCAGTGGAAGTGAATGGGCGGCCAAAATTTACCTTAGCTTTCTTTTGTTGACTCTCGTTGGGACTATGAATACGAGGAGGCACCAACCCATTCAGCTTTGTCAGCCTACACGCGGAATCGGCCATAGGGATGCGAACGGCCGTTTTCGGGACGGATTTTGCAGACCCCGAAATCCGTCTAGCTAAAAAATATTAAGATCTAAAATCCGGCAGCTCCGTTTTAATCCGGCTTTATGATCCGTTTCACTTCAAATCTTTCGGGTTCGGGGCTAATTCCATAAATTCATTTTTGTTTTTTTTTTAAAAAATAAATAAATAATATATTTTATATTATATAAAAATATAAATAAATTATAAAAATTATTAAAATATTCGGGTTTAGATTCGAGTATAAGGAGGAGCGGGTTTTTAATAAAATTCGTAACCCGTTTCGAACCCGATCGAGTCTAAAACTCAAAATCTAAAATCCATCTGGAACCAAATTTTTTTAGACCCGAATCTGCCCCATTAAAATTGGGTCAAGGGCGGGTCCGGGCTAACCCGCTCGCTTTGACATCCCTAACCGGCCATGAAATTGCAGGACAAAATATCGATTCATTTTTACTGATTTAACTTTTTTTTTTGGGCACAACAAGATAAAGAAAAAAAAAAAAAAAGACAACAATTAAATTTTTTTAAATAATTAGAAAATTGCATAAAATTTAATATTTTTTTGTCTCAATCATTTTTTTAAGTAAGATTTATTAAATCAAAATATACTCCATTTTTTTAATTTTTGGTAAGAGTTATTAAATCAAAACATAATTCCTTTAGTCCTACTAGAGATAAACCATTTTATTTGGGCACAAAAATTCAGCAGTATAGATTAGTTATTTAGACAGTTTGTATTAGTTATTTAATGATTGAAAAAAAATTTGAAAATGTGTGTTTAGATATTTATCATTATATTTCAATAAAATATATACAATATGAATATCATTTAGTAAAGAATAAAATTTTATATGATACAAATAAATAAAAAATATATTTATTTATTTATCATTACCATGAATTAGTTTTAAAGATAAATAAAAATATTTGCTAATAAAAAAAAAATATAAATAAATGATTGAGTGGGTCTAAGGGTAAAAAGTTAAAATTTAATTAAATTGATTTATTATTTGTTAAATGACCTTAAAATTGATAAATTTACTAAAAATAGAAAAAAAATATCTTTTATAAATCGGACAAAAAAATAAAAAGGGTCATCGGGACGAAATAAGTATTTAACAAATATAAATCTAACTTAATTAACTACATAACATATAACATCATACACGACCCAATCAAATTTATTTCTATTTCTCTCCTAAAAAAATAAATAGGTTTATCTATAATTAAAAATTTCCACAGCTTTTATAAATTTATTTATATTCATTATAAATAAATATTTTTTTATTTATTTGTATTATAAAAAATTTTATTCTCTAAAAAATAATATTTGCATATATTTTCTATTATAATATAATTTTTAAAATATTAAATACATATTCTAATTTTTATAATCATATATATTAAATTTATTTTAAAAATATAATTATTATTATATATAAAAAAATATTGTAATAAAATAATATCATAATTCAATATTATTAACTAATTAAATATTATTTCTTTAAATAGAGTGTTCCAAATGAAATATGTCAACTATATTAGTACAAAAAAAAATATAATTTTAAAGAAAAACAAATTATAAACGAGGACTACAAATAAATACAAAAAATTATTAATATATTTGTTTGGGGGATTGAATTTTTAATCCACTATTCATCTCATTTTTTCTCCCCAAAAATATCAAATCAAACACTTTTTTTTTCATTTTTATATTATACTAAAAATCAATTTTACATTTAAAATATCACATCAACACATATTTATATCACATCATACAACTATTCAAATTCAAAATTTTTACTATTCAAATCAAACTTAAAATCCAAACACCCGAACAAACACACCATAAGTAAAATTTTGAAGGTACAAATTAATAAAAATATATTTCTTCTATTTCAAAGAAGAATATCATTGATTTTTTTTTTTTTTTTTTCATACAAATCATCGAATATTAATTATTACATCAATATTTAAGATAAAAAGATAAAAATACACATATTAATGTATTATAATACGAATACAATAATATTTGTAGAATAAATTATACAAATATAAGAATATTTATAATATTAAATATAATGACGTGAAAAGCAAACGGTACCTTCTTAAGAAATGTATGTAATACTCCCTCGATCCTAGATAATATGATAATTTAGGTAAAATTTAATTAGTAAGTAATTAAAAAGTGTATTAGTAAAAATAATTATTATATAGTAAAAATAATTATAAATTAAGATTAAAATAACTAAATAGTTTAATTAAGATTAAAAAAATTTAAAAATTTAAATTTAAAAATACGATTAAAGTGTATAATCAATTTTTCAAAAAAAGAAAGAACAAATGATGTGAGAGAGACGAAAATAGAAAATAGAGACAAATTATGTGGGACGGAAGGAGTATAATTTTACGGTGAAATAAATATTTATGTAAATAAAACTACTCCTTCCGTCTCGCGACAGATGACCCCATTTTTCTTTTTTGTTCGTCTCATTAAAGATGACACATTTATATTTTTAGTAAAATTTATTCATTTTAAATATATTTAACAAATATAAATCAATTTAATTAAATTTCTAACCTCTTACACGTAGGACCCACTTGAAACCCCTTTATTTTTATTTCTCTCCTCAATAAATAAATATTTTTATCTATATTTAAAACTTTTTATTTTTAATAAAATTAGTTTGAAGTTAATTATAAATATTATATAAAATTTTATTTTCTACAAAATGATATCCATATTGTATATATTTTGTTGATATATAATGCTAAAAATATTTAAAATGCCAACAACACTACTCATATAAAAATAATAAAATAATATCATAACTTATTATTAATAACTTACTAATCTACACTACCTAAAATACCATGTCTTTAAGCAAATGAGTCATCTTGACCGGGACGGAGGGAGTATTATTTTGAGATAAGCGAATAAAAAATATTTTTTATATTATAAGGTGTGTTTGTTTAGGGGATTGGATTAGATTTTCACTATTTATCCAATTTTTTCCCCCAAAAATATCAAATCAAACACCTATTTTTTATTTTTTATATTATACTAAAAATCAATTTTACATTCAAAATATCACATTAACACTTATTTATATCACATCATACAACTATTCAAATTCAAAATTTTTATAATTCAAATCCCAAGTCAAAATCCAAACCCCAAACAAACACACCCTATTGGGTTAAAGTGCCCCTTGTAGCCCCTACTAGTTTCCTGCTTGCCTACGCTCTTGTCTCAAGAATAAGTAGGAGAAGCTTCGTACTCACAATTATGTATACAAGGGATGCACAATGCCAGCCTGGTTTCGGACCAAAAAAAAAAAAAAATACAACCTAAAAGTCGATTTCAATTTTCAAATACTTTTTAAAAATAATTAACATAATGACAACCAGAGTAGATCAATACTGTCATCGCCCATTGGAATGAACATTAAAAAATATGCAAGTGTATCCTTTTGACCAATAGCTTTATAGTATTTTATTTTATTTCATAGTTACATTAATGGAGCACACCATTTCTGACCACTTTTGAGATGCCTAAGGATTATAATATCATCATCCAAATTCTTACTATAAATGTACACATGACTTCTTGCAACTTAGGGATCAAACTCATCATCAACTCATTCTTGCAATAACAAAATGCAATTCCCTTGTTTTCTCACTCTAATCTTTTTCTTTCTCTTCTTCCATGTCTTTCCCTTTCTCTCTAGAGGTGTTGTTCCTCCTTCACAAACCTTCAACTATGTTAATGATGGCGAATTCGGGCCCTACATTGTCGAGTACGATGCGAATTATCGAGTCTTGCCTATTGCTAGATCGCCATTCCAAATGTGTTTCTATAATACTACGCCCGGCGAGTATACTTTGGCTTTGCGAATGGGCACGACGCGATCTGAGTCATTGTTTCGTTGGGTGTGGGAAGCGAATCGAGGCAATCCGGTGGGGGAGAATGCGACATTCTCACTTGGTACAAATGGCAACTTAGTGTTGGCAAGAAATGATGGTGGCATTGCTTGGCAATCTAACACGGCCAATAAAGGTGTCGTAGGATTGCAAGTATTGTCGAATGGTAACATTGTCCTTTATGATTCTAAAGGAAAATATATTTGGCAAAGTTTTGATTCACCTACTGATACTATATTAGTTGGTCAATCTCTTCGTTTAAAAGGCCCGAATAAGCTCATAAGTCGACTCTCCGATCAAGAAAACAAGAATGGGCCTTATAGTTTAGTGTTAGAGCCCAAAAGATTTGCTATGTATTACATAGGCAAAAATTCTTCAAAGCCTATGTTGTATTTCGACTCAACAGATTTTCTTTTTTTGGGATCAAGTCAAACTATAGATTTCTTGACATTCAATAGTGAGCCCGAGACAGATGATGCATTTGCTTATGAGCTCACATTTGTGACTCAAAATAGTGGAAATCGAATCTTGTCTCGACCCAAGTACAATAGTACATTAACTTATTTGCGAGTTGGAGTTGATGGGGGCTTGAGAGCTTACACATTCTATGATAAAGTGGATTATCAAGCTTGGGAAATGACTTTCACTCTTTTTCCTAGAGATTCGGGTGAAGAATGCGGATTACCGGCAAGATGTGGGCAATTTGGACTTTGCGAGGATAGCCAATGCGTCGTGTGCCCATCTCCGAATGGACTTTTGGGTTGGAACAAAAAATGCGCACCTCCTAAGCCGACATCTTGCAAAGCGAGTGATGTTACATACTATAAAATAGATGGAGTCGATCATTTTACAAGTAAGTATACTAAAGGGATCGGACCAATAAAAGAAGATGATTGTCGGAGAAGATGTACATCGGATTGCAAGTGCTCGGGGTTCTTCTTTAAACAAGTCGAGTCAAGGTGTTGGATCGTGTATGATTTGATGACTCTTTCCAAAGTCGAAAACTCGACACACTTGGGCTATATTAAGACCTCTAAAATATAAGAGAGATTAGACCATTAATGTTGTGTGATAAAACAAATAAGAAGCTTTTGATTTCAGTTTTGATTCTTAGAAGTTTTAAGAATAATAATAATAAGATGAGTGATTTATTTTATTTGATTCGTACAGTTGGTTTGATTTGATTGTTATGTTAAATTTCAACTATTAAATAGCAATATGTACAAAACTTTAATTCATCCACAACAAAATGGGTACCATTGGAAATAGTAAACTTCAATACCTTCAATACACACTGGAATATCTTTGTGATATATTTCACAAATAGTATATAGTATTATCTATAAAATCAAACTTATATTAAATAAAATTGAGTCAATATTTGATAAAAATATATATATATTCGTTCATGTGACCTATTTATTTTTCTATAATAAAGTTTAACAACACTGAAAAATGTTTTAAAATTTGACATTGATATTTTTTTTAACTTTTATATTATTTATCATCAGTATTTTTTAAACAATAATTACATTAAACATATTTATGTTGTTATATTAATATAGGATTAGCCAATAAAAATATTAATTATTTCTACTTCTAATCACTGTTTATATATTTTGTATATAATATAATATATATATAGATGTGTTTGCATATATAATATATAAATATAAGTAAGATATTATTATTATATATATGTGAATTGTATGTATGTAGGTGTGGGTGTGTGCGATGATAATAATTGTAATGATGTACTCCTTCCGATCCAAACATCGTGCAACATTTGTGTTTGGCACGAGAATTTAGGTGGGGAGTATTAAGTATGGTAATTTGAAATAATTTAGATATTAAGTGATGTGATTGGAAATAGAAATGATTATTTGTTTTTTTTATTTGAGTGATCTGATGGGATAAAGTGAAGTGTATATTAATATATGTATAACAATATTGTTAATTATTTCTAAATTTGAAAATGTTGCAGTGAATTTGGAACAAACAAAAAAGAAAATGTTGAAGAATGTTTGAGACGGAGGGAGTAGTATATATGTATATATTAGATAGAGAGAAATATGGAGAGCCGAGCAGGAGAGAGAGAGGTGGATATAGTTCACTTATTAAATTATGTTGTAATCATAAATGTCTTTACACAAGCTATATATATATATATATATAGGCCAACTCAAGTTCAAACACTAGGCTATAACGCATCCACATTAAACATACACGTACAATATGTAATAGCTATGTAATAATTATGTGTACAATACTTTCATTTGGATGCTTTATACAAAGAATGTACTTCGTTAAAACTTTACTAGAAAAAAATTCAGTGGGACAAAAAAATCCTAGTGAAGAAAAAAGAGTACAACATTCTTGTATCAATTTGTTCCCCTGATCTGAGCATTATTTGAGATCCCTTAACCGACGTATCCTAATTTTCTTCACGAATTTTTCAAATGTTGCCGTCGGCTATGCCTTGTATATATATCCGCCAAATTATTATCGGATCGAATTTGCTGCACATTGATTTCACCATTTTGTTGTAAATCATGAGTAAAAAAGAATTTTGGTGAAATATGTTTCGTTCTATCTCTTTAATGTAACAACCTTTCAATTGAGCTATACAAGCCGTATTATCTTCACACAATGTAGTTGGAGGAATTTTATTGTCAGGTATTAACCTACAATTTTTCAGAATATGTTGAGTCATTGACCTCAACCAAACACATTCTCGACTAGCTTTATGTATTGCCAATATTTCATGTATTCGGGTTATGTTGGACCCTATGAAATCCTTGATTGAGTTGAGGATTGGGCTTATCGGTTAGCACTTCATAATTCCATGGAACGAATTCATAATGTGTTCCATGTATCACAGCTTCGTAGGTATATTGTAGATCCTTCTCATATTTTATCTCCAGATGAGTTAGAACTAAATGAGGATCTTTCGTATGAGAAAATGCCTATTTGGATCATGGACACAAAGGTTCGAACCATGAGGAACCGAAATATTCATATGGTAAAAGTAATGTAGTCCCAGCATGGAGCGAAAGATGCCACGTGGGAAGTAGAACAAGAGATGTTCAAAGCATACCCACATTTATTTAATTAAGTAGTGTTGTTATGCGTTTGAGTTTAGATTTCGGGGACGAAATCTTTTTAAGAGGGAGTGAATTGTAATGCCCCGATTTTAGAGTGTATAAAATAATATTATTATAGCAAAAAAAATATTTATATAATATTTTGGGATCAAGAAATTAATATTCTGAAACAAATTTTATTCCTCTTTTGTATATTGGTTATAATTATGGAGAATGTTAAACGAATAAATATCGATAAAGATAAACATAAAATATAATATGTATATATAATAATAATATAATAATAATAATAAGAATGATGATATGGATGGATAATGATAATAATATTAATAATAACTTTTACTAATAGTAATAATAAGGGTAAACTGTTTTTTTAGTCTCGTAACTGGACTCTCTTATCATTTTAGTCCCGTGAGTGGAGCCTGTCGCAAACTAGTCCCATAAGTGAAATTTTTTCGCTGTTTTAGTCCTCCGGCGCCGGAGACGCCCGCGTGGCTCGCCGGAGGTGGCGCTGACCTGGCGGACACGTGGTTTTTTTTTTATTTTATTTTTATTTTTAAATTTTTTTTTAAAACTTATTTTTAATTTATTTTTAATTTTATTTATATATTTTTAATTTTTTAATTTGATTTAATTTAAAAAAATTAAAAAAAAATTGAAAAAAAAAATAAATTCATGTGTCCGCCAGGTGTCGCTGACCTGGCGGGACACCTGGCGGACACGTCACCTCCGGCGAGCCACACGGGCATCTCCGGTGCCGGAGGACTAAAACAGTGAAAATTTTTCACTTATGGGACTAGTTTGCGACAGGCTCCACTTACGGAACTAAAATGCTAAAGGGGTCCAGTTACGGGACTAAAAATACAGTTTACCTTAATAATAATATAAATAATAGATATGTAATAAACAAACAAACCAAGCCCATCTTAGAAAACAAGAAGAAATCCACAGGGAGAAAACAGAAGAAGAAAAGAGGAAAAAAAAAAAAAGAAAAAAAATTTAGTGTTCCAATTTTAATTTCGATTTTGGTATTGTATTCCTTGTTATACGTAGAATTTAATTATTGATTTTAATATAAATTTCGAAATTGGGGGTATTAAATTAGAAATTCTTAAAAAATTCATAACTGGCTATTTGACTATTTAATCGACAAATTTCTTTAGATGATAGCCTATTCGTAGTCCTAGCGTTATATTTTGAGAATTTCGTATCGATCCGAGCTGAATTGAAAACGGTAGTGTACTGCACGGCCTGTTTATTCATATATTTAAGCATTTTTATTTAATAATCGGGCGATATAAATATTATGAGGCATAAGAGTTTTATAGCTAGAATATCGTATTCTACTAAATATAAAAGTTTGAAATCCAACGAGCTAATTATAGAAATTAGCTTTTGAATAAACATGTAGCTTCTAGGAATAAGCATATAGCTCAACTGATTTGAGTAAATAATGGGGCAGGTGTACGTTGAAGGAGATTTAGGTGAGATTGCAAAAGTTAAGGGGTGTCGATAACAGGTAAACAGTAAGGAATTAAATCTAATTTTAAGAAATTAGGTATGCATGTTGCATGAGATTCTGATTAATATGCTAATGTGATATTATGTGAATTTTGTTAGAGCATGCATATATTTATATATATATGTGCGTATGGATGTGAGAGACTTCACGGTTTATGATATTTGATATATGTATTTGATCGTGTTGGTGAATTTATGAAAAGGAGGATATGTGAGCTGTCTTCACCAACCATTTTCGGTAAATTCACTTATTTGGCATGTTGCACACATATTGCAAGGTTTATCGGATATATTTTTTGGATCTATCGTCTAGTCGCCGTATGCGGTAGTGCTAGGCGAGGGCATCATCTGGGGTTAGGATATTCAACCCCGATGTACCGTAACACTTTGGCGATAGTGGACGATAATAGTCGGACAACTGGGTGACTTAGTCGTACGGTCATTCAGGGATTAGACCCATGGTAGTTGAGACGTATTTGGTCTAATCATTCGTGTTCGGTGTTGTTCCACTCATTGGACTGATCACTGGTGAGGTCTACCGGTAGTTTAGGATCATATGCCAAACTCCAAACGTGATCCCGTTAGGGCGCGCGAGGAGGAGTAGAGTTTCCGGGTTTCCCTTGGGTGATTTCAGGTTGCACGGATTTTACTACATTACACGGGATAGGGCTAGTTAGTGGGGGTCCTATATTCGCTATCACAGACTTTGGGGCGTCTTGTGGTTAATGGCGACAACGTTCGGCTATTCATGTATTGATTGTGGGAGTCGTATGGTGGGTATATGGAAGTGATCGAATGACCGTTATATTATTATAGGTTTATCAAGTCCTTCCTTGAGCCGAGGATTTTCCGGCTATTTATTGATGATGGTCTAGTGAGCTTGTTATTACGGGGCCGAGGTTATTCCGGTTGCTCACTTAGACAGATGTAGTGAGCTTATTATTATGGAGTTGAGGTTATTCTGGCTGCTCACTTCGGCAGATATATATATAGATGTGCATTGTTGTCGAGTTTGATATCTTTGTTGCATCATTTCACTATTGGCATTACATGACACGTATTTCATGATTAACGAGAATTAGACTTTATTTTAAAAATGTATGAAATGACATATTTCACGTTAGTTCTTAAAATGGATTTAATTCTAAACTGCTTTTAAGAAAAATATTTGTTTCAGGTATGCATGGCACATCCGAGACATGGGACGTCTCGGGATATGGAAAGACGGGCTTAGTGAGTGAACCTACATCTATTATATTATATGTAAATTTTTAACCAGAAAAACCTCTTGTTTAGGAGCGTGTTTGTAAATATTCATAAATCAGATTTTGTTATATAATAATGCGCTTTTATGGTTAATTTTAGCCTTAACACTGTATTGTGGAGCCCAAGTAGGAGGTGACGACCTCATGATGCAGTGTGGCGGTAGCATTTCCAGTATGAGCCAACTGAGGGTGTTATACCGGTTGCTCTTGTTGTCATTTCTACAGCGCCCCTCAACAATAAGGATCTCACGGACTATCGGAATGCCTTGGATGAGTGGGATAGTAAGAACCACATTATTCTTACTTGGATTCAAAATACCTATTCCAAGTCTATTTAGATTCAACTTCGCCGCATGGACACTGTTAAGAAAGCTTGGGATTATTTGCAGCATCGATATCAAGCCACTGGAGGCATGCATTATTATCAGCTTCTAGGGTCATTGAATGCACTGATATATGACTCGCGCCAAGATATGAATGAGTTCCTCTATACTATACAGTCTATGTGGGATCACATTGATGAGGCCGACATACAGATTGAGTACTTTCGGTTGATTCAACTCTTGATGAAGCTTGGTCCAGAATTTGAGTCTGTGCGTGCTTCCTTGCTTCATCATCATCCCTTGCCTTCCTTGGAGACAGCGAAGAAGGAGATTTTATTTGAGGACACCCGCCTCAAGATGCTCAAGGCTCCTACTCTTGATTATGCCTTGGCAGTTCCCTCTTCCACTCCTCATCGCAGAGATAATCGCAAGGATGCCCGACCACCGCAGTCTGATAAATGTCGCAGTTGCCCGAATGCTGATCATCTTTATATTTATTTCCCTAAGGTTGAGTGTCACTACTGTCATCAGAAAGGCCACATCCGTCCGCATTGTCCCAAGAATCCTAAGGTTGGTCAGTCCTCTTCGGGCTCTTCCTCTGCCATTGTTGCTGCCACTAGCGTATCACAGTCGCCTCAACCGTCTCCCACTCTTGAGGACCTACGTTACATGCTCACTCAGGTTTTTATCAATTCATCCTTCATTAGCCTCGACATCAGGTAACAACACATGGTATATTGATTCTGCATGTTGTAACCACATGACATCTGACAAAATTGTGTATTACTTGAATTTCTGTATAAAAACCAGCATCATAATTTGTTAATGGCATATATTATTGATCTATATCGCTTGGAATGATCCAGAGTTTGTTGTTGTGATTATTAACAATTTTTTTCCTTTCAAGCGGTAGTGCCAGAAAAGCTAATGCAGACGCCACAAGCGGTAGCCACCTCCGCTTGCAAGCGACAACCCAGACACCCACCGCTGCAGAATGTCAGCAGATTTTGACTAAGTGTTCCCACTGCAGCGGTATAGCCATTCCACTTCCAGCCAGCATAAGCAAGCCTAGCTGCGCTGATGCCCTCCAGCAAGCGAGGAAGATCTGAGCCCTTACTATCCTATGCAAGCGAAGCGGGCACCCTAGGAGTTATGGCTAGCAATTGCTTCAACAAAATAACTGCCATCAACCGCCTAACTGCCTAGCGGTTGGAACTGCCTAGCAATTGCTTGTAACCGTTCCATTTCACATACTATAAATAGGGCAAGATATCTCTTTGTAAATATACTTCGATATAGAATAATTTAGCAATTAATTTCTGCGCAAACTAGCTGTCTTCCTGTTCTTCGAGAGCTCCAACCCTGTAAGGAAGTTCTCCACAGGAATGGCCAAGGGAGTAGGGATTTCCCCTTGGCCAAGACTTTACCACTTTCTTAGAGTAGCTTACTGCTTTCAATTACAGCTTTGTAGTTTTAGCATTCCCAACTTTATTAGTAAGTAATGAAATATCATTCAGTTCTTTATCTATATTTTTTCCACATTTTCTTCATACTTATATAAACTTTGAATTTAAAGAATTTCATATCATTGGTTTAGAGCACGAGAAGAATTGATTATCTAAGCTTTGTCTTTTGTCAAAAACATTTTCAAGGTAGTTCAATATAGTTAAGTACGCGGGAGCCTTGTCGACCTGCTTAACTACTGTTCTGAATTCAATTTTGATTAAAAAGAGGTAACAGAAAGGTAAAACCACTAATGAGGCAGAAGTTGGGATAATTCACGGGGCATAGACGGTGGTCTATTAGGTCACAGAAGTTCCTAGTGATAGTAGGGTTTCTTTCTTATAATATTCCGATTCTGAGTGTCATTGAAGTCTTGTTGTAAATCCCTTAAGGTCAAATTCCAGTGTTAAGAGTTCTTCCGTATTATACATATATCTCCGTTAACACACCTACACCACTCGCTCATTACATCCGGGAAAGCCTAGCCATTTAGTAACGCACAAGTCGGACACAACACCTCTCCCTCACTCTCCGCTGTTCACATATATATACATATACATATCGTGCCATCCGCTCATGTCCCGATCACTCGGTAATCGTCCATGTCCCGATCACTCGGTAATCGTCATCCGCTTATGTCCCGTTCACTCGATAATCGCTTCCGTTCATGTCCAGTTCACTCGGTTACCACTGGCACTCCACCGCTCACATACGCCTCCACTCGCTCTTTACCACTTTCACTTACCGCTTTCCTTAGACTAGTCTGGATCCGCTGCAGAACGAGCCCTTTACTGCATTTTTTGCCGTTTTCTCAAGATCTATACTTGTTTTGAAATTCATGATTTAAAATCCCTGTGTTCGACCTGGAAATTCATCGGTAAAAAGAGTATAAATAATTGTGATAACTACTCAGGGTCTACAACCACAATTTTTACTATATTTGACCGCTTTTCTATAAACATTCACTTACTGATTTTCGAATATAAATTCCCTGTGAAAATGTATAAACTACATTCAAACAGATTTAGTTATCACATTGCGTCTGTCGGTTAGTTGGTTGAGCAGGATTTTACTGTAATTTTTTCTTTTTCTGGTGTGCAAAGTCTAAGTATCGTGCTCTTGTGGATTCGACTTCAGAGCTCATTTGGCTTCGTCGGCTTCTTATTGATATTGGGGTTCCTGAGCCTTGTTCAATTTCCGTCCATTGTGACAGCACGAGCGCAATTCAGATCTCCCATAATGATGTCTTTCACGAACGCACCAAACATATTGAAATTGATTGTCACTTTGTTTGTCAGTATGTTCGTGCAGGCACTGTTCATCTATCTTCCATCTCTTTCGAGGATCAGACTGCGGATATCTTTACCAAGTCCCTCTTCTCAGGCCGGTTCTAGCAAACTCAAGTTAGTTTCTACTTTACCACGTTAAGTTTGAGAAATGTATTAGCATATTTTTTTATATATTGTCATTTGAGCACCATATTAATTTTTTTATATATTGTCATAGAGTGTTTAACATATTTTTTTATAAATTTTTCAAAAATACATTAAATTTAAATAATTTGAATAGTATTTCAAGAGTTTATTTTTTTATATTTATTTAATTTTAATTTTGGGAGTAATAAAAATAATATATTTGTATTAAAAATATCTTAATTTAATTTTTATTTATGCTATTTTATTTTTTGCATTATTTTATAATTTGTAAAATTATAGGAGTATTATTCTTTTACCAAAAAATACATTATACTAAGATATTTAAAAAAATTAAATTTAAATATAATATTTATTAAATTTATTACTAATCTATATAATATTTTTTTTTATGAAATTATATTTAAATAGTATTTGAATATGATATTTAAAAAAAATATTCTACAATAAACTAATATATAATGAAAATAAAAATAATTTTGGATATAATTTTATATTATTTATTTTTAAATGAATAAATTAATAAGTAATAGAAATATAATCTTAAAACACATAAATTTTAAATACTAATCCTATAGTTTTGGTGTGTGTCGAATAATAAAAATTTTGAATTGAAATAATTGTATAATATAATATAAATAGGTGTCATGTGATGATTTGAATGCAAATTTATTTTCAGTATAATATAAAAACAAAAAATAATTATTTAATTTGATATTTTTTTAAAAAATTAATAAATAATAAAAATTTGAAAAAAATTTATAAAAAAACACACCATCTTTTTTTTTTTTTTTTTCTCATCCATTGTCAAAACTTTATTTGTTGGAGCAAGGAAGGATTTGAGCTTTGTTCTTCATTCTTTTTTTTTCTTCTATTTTTTTTAAAATATTAATATATTACACACATTCATTATTTTTATATTTTCTACATAATTTTTTATATATAGTCATAATTTTTATTTTTTTTTTAACATCCTCGCAAAAGAAACACACCCCTTCTCCCCTTTTACTGTGTGTGTAATTTTTTTTATTATTACACATTACTCATCAAATAAATAAAAAAAAATACTATTATTACTTATTTACTCAAAATAAGGGGAGTACGCCAAAATAGTGGACTATTACCCTAATTTTTGTTAGTTAAAAAGACTGAGCATAATTCCGAATTAATCTATTTTTATTTTTGATTAATTCAGAAAATTGAGAACGAAAAAGCGAAGGAATGGCCGAACGAAAACGCTAACGCGCATTTGTTAGCGTACACTCTCCGACTCAAAAGAAACCCACAAGAAAGAAACCAACAAAAAAAAAAGTCACCTCAACTTCAATCCCAATGGCCAACAGCAATTTGCCGCGGAGAATTATCAAGGTATGGCCTCCGATTGCTGCGATCCCTCTGTTAATCTCTTGTTAAACCCTAATTTATGACCTATCGTGTGCGGGTTGTTCGATTTTTGTTGATTTTTGCTTTTATTTTTCGATCGGTATGCTAATTGTGCAATATCTCGTATTTTCTTTGGATTCGTGGTTTTTGATCTATCAGGAGACCCAGCGGCTTCTGAGTGAACCAGGTAAATTCTTTTAATTTTTCATCGCATGCATGCATTGGAAGCGGGATTGGATTTTTTTGTTGGATGTGGAAGAGCTGAAATGCAATTTTTGAATTCTATTTTGCTGTTGTTATTTGAGTGTTATCTTAATCTGCGATTTTTTGCCTTATGATGTGCTTAGCTTTTATCATTTTGTGATGCTTGTCATTCGTTAGGTTTGGTTCTGAAATTTATTTTAGACATTGATATATCAAAAAAAAAAAAAAAAGCATCCATTTTTTTGCCTTTCATTTTAGGGAGTTAGGGATGGAAGAAATTGAATGGGAAAGGGAAATAAAAAACTTGGAAGAGGAAAGCATTCCTTAAAAATTCTGCAGAATGAGTTTTCCCTTTTCTTTTTTTTCCTACTGTTCCTTTTCAGGCGTTGATAGCCATGATACTGATGCTGAATACAAGAAAAAACTGATCATGATTGTGAAGCATGCAATTTTGAGCATTTATTTGTCCTTGCTTATTTATTCTCTTAGTTGAGCTTGATCGTATTGAGAACATTTTTATGTTGCCTATCTTTGTTAATTGAGGTTGTGTAGAAGTGCTAGTCATTTGAGTTTTATCCACATGTATTGATGCAGCACCGGGAATTAGCGCATCACCTTCAGAAGAAAATATGCGGTACTTCAATGTAATGATTCTTGGTCCAGCTCAGTCCCCTTATGAAGGTAGAAAAATTACATTTTTATGTTATCTTGTTCCTTCAAGAATGATATTTTCCTCTTGGATATTTGTGGTGAAGTGTCTCATTGTCAATCGCAGTGTTCCCGTAATGCAATACTTCGATTAATTATTTCCTTATGGGGTCGTATTTGTTTGGGGGTTTTGATTTGAATAGTATAATTTTGAATTTGAATAATTGTTTGATATGATATAAATAGGAACTGATGTAATGTTTTGAATTTTAGTTAATATAAAAAATAAAAAATAAGTATTTGATTCGATGTTTTTTTGGGGAAAAAAATTTGTGAATAGTAGGAATTAAATCAAAACCCCCAAACAAACACAATCTTTATCTTTTCTCCCGCTTTTATTGATATTTCTGAACTTCCTGATAGTAGAGTAAAGGAATGTTTCTAGAAGATTCCAACTCTGCATTGTATATGTATACTGATTTCTGATACATATGTATTGAAAAAGTAGTGATTGTGGTAGAATTGGTTGACTTATATTTTTAAGTTGATAACTTCAATTACAAGTATCGAATTGTTCTTGATTCATGGTAATTCACTGCTGTATTTAGCTGTATAATTTTTCTGACTTGGGTAATTGCCTTGTCTGGGTAGTATCTATTCTATTTTTTGTTGTTTCCTGAAATAAATTTCAAATACATAGTGTTGGTTATTGCTGGGGCATAAGTTTGGCTACTGCCTCTAAATGAATGTTTGATGTTCACTGCAAGGACGGTATATCTGTTTTCTATTGTGCATCTTCAGTATGCCCTTTTGTTGTGCCAACTATGTCTCAGTCATTTTCAAATCTAAGATATCAAATTCTGTTTTACTAATTTCTTCCTTACTTATTAGGTGGTGTTTTTAAGCTGGAGTTATTTTTACCGGAAGAATACCCCATGGCAGCCCCAAAGGTATTGTATCTGGCTCTATGAAATAAGATGATTTCTTATGGGTTTTGTTGTTTATAAAGAAATTATTGGGGAAAAAGATTAATACCCTATGTTGAATTGAATTTCACAGCCTTTATCCCTATATCTTTATTGGAGTTTGGTGTTAAGGGACTGAGTTAGAACTGATCCCTGTAGTTGGAATTTGATATTATCACATCATTTAAAATCGGGACCCACTGCTGTATCCACATTCTTATTGTCATTAAAGCAGGGTTTCGTCAAGAAATAAAATTGTGTGATGACATTTCATTAATAGTTTTCAACAGATTCTGTAATATGCCTGCTTCAGTCATTGCCTCTCAAAACCATGTTCAAAACACCCTTTCCTTATGATAAGCACTAAAAAACAGATTAAGATAGACATTAAGGAAAAAACTGAAAAATGAGCTATTCATTTATGCTTCCACTTCTTTTCCTGTGACTCAATATTTATACCCTTGCAACATTTTTGGTTGTCTGCAACGAGAGATTATGTATTGTACTTTTTTGTTTCATTCATTTGTTTGTATAGTTTTGAAGTGTGGAATAATTTGATATAATTAAATGAGTCTCACTACTTATTTAAACTTTTAGGCAATGGGGTGAAGGTCTTGGGTTTGAATTTGTACCATCAACCTTTCATAAAAAGTTGTTTTCAAGTGCAAGGTTTTATGAAAAGATTTTCCATGAAAAGCTATTGACATAAAAAAATATAAGATTTAAAATGATATATCCTCCCCATCAGATTAAACATTTAGATAAGCTTGTTCAACAAGGATGATGTTATTGTTCTTAAAAGATCTAGCATTGTGCTGAGGATGCGGAAGTGTCTCTCTTTTGTTTTTATCCAAGTGAGTGCCTAGTGATTGGTTACCACATGTGCAGCCTGTTTGTAATTGATGTCATTGCCTAACCTTTTTCCTTCCAGATTTGGTCAATTAATCTTACACCTGGATGAACACTAATGAGTTATGAGTTTGAGCATGATATAACAATCATACAACCAGATTGTGTATTTTGTGGTTTTAATATGGCTCACTATTTTTTGCATTTTAAATAAACAGGTTCGCTTCCTTACAAAAATCTACCACCCAAACATTGATAAGGTTTGCTGCCCTTGTTTCTGTTTTGTTGATGAAATCCTGCTGTTTTTTAACTTCCACCTAATCGAATTTCTAACGCAGCTTGGAAGGATATGCCTAGATATTCTCAAAGACAAGTGGAGCCCTGCACTTCAGATTCGGACTGTACTTTTGAGGTAACAAATTATAATTTTAATTTACGGCGAGCCTTTTCACCTGAAATATTTGCCTCTAAAAAATCAAGACCGTAGCAGAAATTTATCATACTTGCTATGTAAGATAGAAGTAAGACAGGATTATATTGTATGTTTATTTCAATCCTAAGTGTAGATTAGATTATTCAATAGTGTGTAGTTCATTTACCTGTGACCTTGAGGTTAATCATAGGCCTATAGTAGGCATACATATTATTAAACTCGATAATTTGATTATCCGGCCTAACCTTTTCGCTAAACACACCTGCATGGCATTTTCGCTTAGATAATACAATTCGTCCTTTGTTGTTTGTCTGTGTACTACTTTTTGAGCTTTCATTATGTTGCCTATTTTTAGCATTCAGGCACTCTTGAGTGCTCCAAATCCAGACGACCCACTTTCTGAAAACATTGCTAAGCATTGGAAATCAAACGAGGCTGAAGCTGTCGAAACAGGTGCGTGTGCCTTCTTTGTGCCTTGGTAGGATAATAAGAGAGCTATAGTTGATCGAGTTTGTTTGGCGTCCTTATCTCAGCTAAAGAATGGACCCGTTTATATGCAAGCGGCGCATGAAACTGTGGCAAACTGATGGAATAGAACAAAACCAAATGGAACCCACCCAGGTTTTTCTAAAATAACGAAAGAACCTGTCCTATTGAATGTTGTCTAATGAAAAGTCGATAATCCGATATGCTTAAACCATGAGAGGTTTGTATCCTCAAAAGTGTCTGTAGTTGTCGTTGTGTTCTCAAACTTTGTTGTTAAACCTTAACTTGGAGTGTTTTCCTTTTTTTATTGAGACCATTGATTGCTTCACAGTCCCTGGCTACAGATTTCACTATTCGAGCATATTTTTGTTTTAAGACTTATCTCCCATCCAATGTGTCTACTTCTCCCTATTGTTCTTCTTTTTTTATTCTTTATTTATTTATTTATTTATTTTAATATAATAATTATTCAGTTCTGAAGAATTAAATATATAGTGTTATGTTCTCATAAATTGAATAGTAAAAAATGTAATATATATATATATATAGGGAAACAAACAATATAAATATATATGAGAATCCCATGTTCAAGTGTTTATTTTGTTCTTTAAAATAGATGATTATTATTATTATTATTATTATTTTGTATATATTTTCTCTACTTTGTAACTATAGTATCATTTTTAAAATTAAATTTCCTTAAAAAAAAGATTATTAAATAAATTGGTAGTGACAAAAAAAATTAAAACATACCTCCACTTTCATTTGAATAGAGGTAAAAATAAAAATAGATTAATACTTCATCCATCCCGCATTGATTTTTGGGACGGAGAAAGTAATTGAGTTGAGAGTATGTGATTATTCTTAGAGGGAATATGAATGCAAATTTATGAATGCAAATTTAATTGTTCATCGACATTACGGAATTTCAAAAAATACATTTTTCCCTAAAATTTAATATATTACATATATTAATTATTTTTATATTATTTCATATTTCACTTAAAAAAAAAAATTTCTTAAAGTAATTTCACTAAACAAATTCACACTAAAATGACATTACAAAGATCAAATAAAAAATATCACATTAAATTATTAAAAATATGGTATCAAATTTTTGACTTTGTATATGTTTCGTATCAATTGTTTTGGTAATTACTATTTTTAAAAAAAATGAAATTCACGGTCATTTTATTTAGAGTTCATTTCCTTGTTGTTTGAAGTTGAAATTTGTTTTATTTAAATTTTATTTAAATAAAATTCTAATATGATATTTTATAAAAAATAATATATTTTTATTGAAAATTCTGCAAAATAGAAGAAATAATTATTAAAAAAACTCTAAATTTTGATTTGAAATTGAGTATTTTGATAAATTCTTACTAGTTTACAAAACTCTAAACTTAATAAGACAATTCAAAGCTATTTGATGAACTAAAAATCTCATATAAACTATTCACATCGTCCTACTTTTTTATTTGAAATGTTCAACAATTATGTCTTCTTTTTATTTTTATACACAAAATTTATTATTTTATTCTTACTTTATTTATTATTATTTTATAAAAAAATCTTAATTACCTAAAAATACGTGTAAATATCAAATAAAAAATAAAAAAAATAGACGGCGGGAGTAATATTTATCAAGCACTTTCATAGACAAATGCATACAGCTCAAAATGTTTAAACCTCAAACTCAGTCTTATTAGATAAATATATAAATAGAAGTAATCGAAGTCCAACCACATGTTATAATACAGACATACACGTGCCGCACGTGTCCACCACACAACAACAACAACAACAAATTCTTCCTTCCAATGCTTGTTTTCTTTCTATTCATCGACGCTGTTGGAGCTGCTGATCACAAATAATTTTTACAATTCGTCGGGGGAGCAGGCAGGAAGCACTGGTTCAACAAACCATACCATTCCATGGCTTTATCTCACGATTTGTGGCTCCTATCGTTCTCTCGCTTGAATCGATCTTCAAGCCCTTCTCAAATTTCCACTTTTTCTTCACCTGCTCATGTTTCTTTCCGATATTCGCCTTCATTTCTCCACCGTAACAAACCCCTATTGTCGATTAGGTCAGCATCTGTTGAAGGTAGGGATGTATGCCGTTATGGTTCTCAAAGTTTTTTATTTTTATTTTCTCTTCTTTCTTGTTTTGTTTTTCGATTTATTCTAGGGTTTGTCCTTTTATGTCTTTAGTAATTATGATTTGTTGGAAGAAATGGTTGCTGACCTTGTCAGATGTTGAATTTAGTTTAGGCAAGACTTATTTGGAGTGCGACGATTGGATGGAAAAATAAGTTTGAAAATTGTTGAAGGGCATGTTAAAGTGTAAAAGTAATTCCTTACATGAAGACTGGAGGAAGAAATATGATATCTTTCTGATATAGTAAGGACTCCTTCTTAGGATGTTGAATGTGCAGTACACATTAGCTTTGCATTATAATCACAATTATTTCTACATCTCCTCAAATTTGTTCCAATTTTTATTTGGTAGTTTGTATGTGGTATGCATCTGTGCTATATACTTGCGTGCCTGCCTAAAGCCTGTTATGTATGGACTTAATTTTTGTGAATTTGTTATTTGTGTTTGGATTTGAAGTTCTGGATTCTTGGTTTGTTAGCTTGCTCTATTTAAGCCATTGTTTGGTTCTTAGAGCTTCAGAACTGATGATCAGCAGTGTTTTTCATTTGAAGATGATTATGTTTAGACAATTGAATACAAAACAAGTGGAGTATGTATGCTGGTGGAAACTGTTGGAAAATGCTTCGCAAGAATCGTGGAAAATATTCTAGCAACTAGATTGAGGCATTTATGCAGGGCTAAAGAACCTTTTCGTGTCAAAAAGGGCTCTCAGTGATATAACTTAGGAATCAACAACTACTACTAGAAATGTGAAAGATCAGGAGAAGGAGAGGGAAACAAAGAATATATATGGGTGTGTTCTTCGTTTTCAAGATTTTCCCCAAAATTTACTATTTTTCAAATTTCCCCCCCTCCCCCACCTCAAAATATCAAATCAAATACCTATTTTTTATGTTTTTTTATATAATACTAAAAATTAATTTTACATTCAAAACATTACATCAACACTTATTTATATCACATCATACAACTATTTCAATTCAAAATTTTTACTATTCAAATTCCAATTCAAAATCCAAACCCCCAAACATAATGCATTTCTTTGTTGCTGTGTTTCTCTCCAATTCCTTCGAAACACATTTATAAGAGATTGGAGTAGGTAAGTTGACTTGTTTCCCAATCCAATTCTCCAATCAATCTTTAGCAAGACCCACCGGGTTTTGTGAGATTGGATAAGTTGATGTTGCATATAGACCAGTAGTATTGACTCTGAGTATAGGGTTGGCTGACTGCAGGGTCAAACCAGTCTCACAAAATCTTGTGGACTCGGGCAAAGTTGGTTGGATAAATGGACGAGGAATAAGTCAATGTGTCGATGAAGCTAATTTATATTGTACTTCCAATTGTTTCACAACTTTCTATATAATAGTATCTATTCTAATCTCCTATATATCGGCTTCAAAGGCCTTGGAGAAAAACATTGCCAACAACGAGATGATTTTATATCTTCTGTAATTTCTTATTTCTCATTTGATCTTTCAAGATTCTAGTATATAGTTATAAAAATAGTTGTTGATTCCTAAGTTTTCGTCTTTAGGACAAAAGAGGTGTAGTTTGGAGATTCATGTAGAAAGGTTCTTTAATCCGGTGAAGTTCACACCTCTACCTGATTGATGGGATCCTTCCCTAATTGTCTCTTGGTGTTGGTCGCATAGTATTTTTCAACAATCTAAAGAACCTTATGCTTTTCATGGAACACGAGCATCCACCTCAACTACTCCATTTGCAATTGTATTTTAGTTTTTTTTGTGTGTAACATTTACCAAGAGGAACACCAATGTAATATATATAATTTGACTTAGAAAACATATTTAGTTCTAGTTTCACAATGTATTCTCTTATTTTGAATGTCTGGACATTTATCCTTACTTCCCTCTTCCTTACACATACATATGTTTGTGGTTTGGAGGATTGTTGATTCATATGGGTGTTTCGGGTTTGAAATTTTTGAAAGGAAGATAGGATTTGGATGTAATGTTTTCAATGATAAATAAGAACTATATGTGATGTCTTTATGGAGAAGAGATATCTTACTATAGATTGTATAGCATGAAAGTAAGATTGAAACAAACAAACACAACTAAATTTGATTCTTCAATGTTTGCATTTGAAAGATGAAGCTGTTAATGTGTATTTCTTTATCTGAAATTTCAGGGCATTATATCTATAACTAAAACTAATGCAACATCACATAGTGTGACCTACTTTTCAGATGCGATTTTTATGATACTTAGAAATTGCATGTCTGAAGAAAGTTATGATCACAAAGTGCTAACTGGCTTATTTGAGCATTGTCATTTGTGCATGTTCCAGTACCATCACCAGCTGCTATTGCCTTGACGGACAATGCATTGAGGCACTTAAATAGGATGAGATCTGAGAAAGGTGAAGACCTCTGTCTTAGAATTGGTGTCAAACAAGGTGGATGCTCTGGCTTGTCGTACACAATGGATTTTGAGAGCAAAGAAAATGCCAGACCCGATGATTCTGTCATGGAATACAATGGTTTTGTTATAGGTATGATGGGATATTCCAGTTTATTTCCCTTCTTGCTTGTGATTGGTAATTGAAGACATAATTCTTATTAATATAAGATATGTTACGTGAATCAAAAACCACCGGCTATGGAACTTAAACATTCAAAAGAGTGTTAACTCTCACCCCAAAACACGAGTATTCAAAATCAGATTTAGATCATTCAAGTTTTCGTTCACTAGTTATTTACATGATCATCTTGTCTAGGCTATACATGTCGATTATCCTTTGAATTTAATTTGATATAGCTTACAAGTTTGTGAACATTTTGTCCAAGAAGTGATTATATGGATTTATCTTTTTAGTGCTTTCAACGACATTACACTAATGACTTTTGCCATACAGTTTGCGATCCCAAAAGCCTGCTGTTTCTCTTTGGTATGCAGCTGGATTACAGCGATGCACTCATTGGAGGAGGCTTCAACTTCACGAATCCAAATGCTACTCAAACGTGTGGATGTGGTAAATCATTTGCTGCAGAGATGTGAATAGGAACAAGATATATAATAGGAACATTTTAAACTGGCCAGGATGTGTAGAATTGTTTGATCTTCTATATCCAGTCACTGTGCTTTTCCTTTGCCAAGCATGTTCCGGTATGTTGTGCTTTTGAGTAATCCTATATTTCTGGCTGCATTAATTTGAACTCTTGATTCAAGATCACGACGCCATTGATCGATATTTGTTATAGGGTTTGTTCTAGGACAGTACAGTGGAAGCAAAGAATAAAACATACTATATGGCTACTTAGTTTGATCCCAAATTCAGGACTTGCCTCCAAATTATTGCTAATATTATGTATTTTCTATACTAATTGATTTCATGTGCTACTAGGTAGGGGTGGACACGGTTTGGATATTTGTAAATACGCAGGTATTTGATATCCGATCTGAACCGAACCGAACAAATACCCGAAATTGTGAACCGTATTTGAACTGAAAATTTAACCGAAAATATTTGCAATATTTGTAAATAATTCGAACTGAACCGAAATTAAAAAATAATATATTAAAAAATATTTAAAATTCTAATTTAATCAAAATATTTGCAAATATTTCAAATATCTGAACCGAAATTGAACTGTAACCGAACCGAAATCGAATCAAATATAATTATTAATATAAATTTTAAAATATAATAACATAAATATATAAATATATTCGGTTCGGTTAACTGAATCGAAAAAAATATCAAAAATCGAAACCGAACCGAGCAAATATTAAATATGCAATATTTGTATTCGAACCGAATTTGCTCGGTTAATTCGATTCAGTTCGATTCGATTTTTTTGCCCATCCCTACTACTAGGTTATTCATGCTTTTCACCTTACCCATAGGTTCCCACTAAATCAAAGTTTGAACCTTATTATTATTTTTTTTGGATGACGCGGAAACCCGCGGCTGCTATCTGAAAGTACGCACTGGATAAACGCAAATCATGTGTGGCAGGTGACCTGAGGCGTCAGATGTTTGAACCTATGATCTCACGGTCACAAAAGTTTGAACCTTGTTATTTTTACAACACCTATGTCTACCCTGAGTTGAACAATATTTTGTTTGTTTTAGTTAGTTTTTGGTAGTGTTTTAGATCGCTTTGGTTCCTGTGTTGGTGCTGATTTATCCAATCAACACATATTATTTGGAAAGTAATACATATTTGATTGCAAATGTCATACAATATATAACATAATACATTTATGCACAGAATAATAACAAAATATATAATCCTAATATTTAGTGTTTTTATATAACATAATATATGTTATATATGGTGTGATAAAAAATATTAATCATTTCAAATTAGTATGCTAATTTAATTAAATCACTTTTTAAATACACAATAGATTTGAAATTTTAAATAAATGATAGAACTTACATACAATAAGTATATACCATAAGTCTATTATAGATTAGATGGACTGCCTTACCTATATATACCATAAGTCTATTACATTTTCTTCCCAAACAAAGCGATATAGTCAAGGGCAATTTAAACCACAATCTTCTAGTACTAGATCATCCGATTCCGCAACAAAAGGATCGATTCGAATCCACATGAGAGCGAGTATAGATGCAAGTACCATCGACCAAACTACAATGACAACGGGTGTCCTCAAGGTTTGGCTTCTCATTATGCCTATGAGGAATGGATAGAGATGAACAATCACCCAACCCGCGAACACAATCTTGCCGAGTAGAAGCCCCAACGTTTCCCAACCATTGCGTATAGCATCCGAAATCCCAACAACAATTCCGATCACATTTAGTATAACAAGAGAAGTTGGAAGAACAAGAAGAGTGGCATTGGTACACTTGAAAGAGTTCAACTTAAACAACTCCTTCTCCTCGTCGTCATTATCATCATCATCCTCCTCCTCCTCGTCTATATTTCTAGAAATAATGTCGACACCCGCCACTACTTTTACGAGCCCTCCAAACACGGCAAAAAGATCCGCGGAGACACCTCTTACGACCCAAAATTGCGCGCTCCTCCACCATTCCTCCATGCTAACTCCGCTCCATCTCATTTCGAGCAAACTCGTCGCGAACACACACATAAAAAGCGATATAAACCAAATACTAGCAACATTGCTGAGCTGCATTCATTAACAATCACGAAAATGTCAAGCTTCAAACTTTATGTATGTAGTCTTTTTATCGACGAATATAGCAACACTACGTTACCTACCTCGGCGATGATGAATTTTCCGGTCAGCAAGCACACGGCTGGCAACGAGCAATACACTACCAGCGGGATCGACGTCAAGGGATATAAAGTTGCGTTAACGTAGGCCAGACGTTGAAGACATTTTAGGCCGCCTCCGTATCCATACCACAAAGGGCATGTCTTGCTTAAAAAAATTTCGACTGATCCAAGAGCGCAATGCGAGGCTATATTCAGGCACTTAAATAGATCGATTGGGGTCGCATATTTGAAGGCTGGTCTTACGGGAGCACAATATATCGATCGCCATCCGCGGCAATGCATTTTAAATCCAGTTAAAATGTCCTCAGTAGCACAACCATATATCCATCCCACCTAAAACACAAAATTACAACTTCTTCACAATGGTTTTATTTAATTGTGATTACATTAAATTGTTCTAGTTTTATTTCCCAATTCTTAGATTGAGAAATCATAACTTTGGAAAATTATCAACATGAGGATACTACTACAAATTAAAGACAGAAATATTAAGAAATTTTGTCGAAATTTTACCTCTTTTCCCCAGTCAGTCTTATTTTCATATTTACAACTAGCTACATTGTAGGCTTCCTGCAACAGAGATGTAAGGCTGCCACTCTTTCTTAATGCTCCGCTGTCGCGGAAAAATGTCGATGCATTTAGTAAAGGAGCTTCACCATATTTATCTTCTCGCTTATGCTCCGACAAAACAATTGATCTCTCGTCATCATATTTGGCTGCTATGAAGAACATATCAAATACATGCTAAAGTGCAATATGTTGTCTCATTTAGTGTATGAAGTTTGTTTTAGAGAAGAAAAAAATTAGATGAAAAGTAAATAAAACAAAAGAAACTTATTCCTCGTTCGTTTGATTATTGCTAGCACTTTTTATACATACACGCTAAGATTCGTCACTAAAAAGGGATAATGGTAATCTCACCATTAATTACTTTATTTATGAATTTATAGTAATAGAAATGCATGTTTTACCGGAACAGAATTTATAATTTGCTACCCTTCTCGGGTAGTCCAAAGTGATGGCCAAAAAGTCTCACTTTTCCCCTTTTTTGCTTCTATACTTAAACTTTATTGAAAATTGTAGATTTGGTAAATTTTCTATAATCTACCTATAGTTTGAAAATTTTATACAATTTCTGTTGTAGTTTAGAAATGTCGCAACTTCCACATGTCTTGAAAAACTTAGTAAATAATCTCCAAACATATCAATATAGGATTCACTACAAGAAAAAATCATTTTTGTAACAAATCTTTTTTTTCTCTAAATCTATTTTTTCCGTTACTAATGACATTAGAGACAGAATTAGGAATGAAATTACGTTAGTTACGACAAAATTTCGTTACAAATAGATTATTTTTTTGTAGTGATTGGTAGAGCAAGTTGATGTCCAAGTACTTTAATTTACAAGTTTTGTGCAATACTTTTTTCTTAAAAAAGTTATAATTATGAACTTTTTAGAAGCAGTTGTGCGATTTGGTACATAAAAAATGATGCAAATATTTCAAACAAAAGATAGATTTGATTTCTATGCACTATTAGAACTCATTAAACACTATAATTAGAACTATCCTAATAATTTTTTTACCCCTAAAATTATACATGTAAGTTAGGCTTTGTGACTCCACACACATCCAATCATGCAAATATATACATACTTTCTCAGTTATATTATTCTATTGTCTAAAATAAAAGTTCCATATTTTGTGAGACTTTTTCAATATTATGAGAGCGAAGAAATGTGAGATTGACTGACCTCGACGGTAAATGGTTGATTCCCCATCATATAAATTGCAACTTTGATCAGTTCTAAAATGATGAGTTTTGTTTGGAGCAATATCAATAAATCTTCCGTCGACATCATCTTCTGGGCAACAGCAAAATCTATTATCCCAACAAATGCAACAGCTTCTTCTGGTGGGTGGGGTGGGGGTAAGGATAGGGGCATCATAACTGCATATTGCAACCCTTCTAAACACACATCCACTGCCCACATACATGGGCCCTTGAATGCCATCTTGCCCTTTCATGTTCATCTGCAACAATTAATTTGCACCATGATGAAACCCTAAAAAAAAAGAAAAGGGAAAAAGTTGGGGAGTTGAAGTGACAGTTTCTTACATCAAGTGAAATATTCCTATTAGCAGCAGCACATGGATCTTGTCGATTAATATTGAGATTAAACTGCACGTAACAAACTTTTTTACCAATGAGAGGGTCCATCATGAAACACATGGCTTCTCTTAGGGCTTTGCTGTTGTTTACGTAATGATCAGAATCCAAATGCAGTAGATAAGGTGCATTTGTGAGGATACCAGAAACACGAACCTGCAAACATAGATGTCACAAGTCACATACAACAAGAACGTTGTCATTAGAGTTGGAAATTGGTCGATTTGTGTCTGGTTTTTGTGTCGGGTTGAATACTTTCAACCGGTTAAATTACTCAACCCTAACCCGACCTGTTTATTATCGTGTCGGGTTGAATACTTTCAACCGGTTAAATTACTCAACCCTAACCCGACCTGTTTATTATCGTGTCGGATTGAACTCGACCCGTTTATTATCGTGTCGGGTTCATGTTGACCCGTTTATTATGGTGTCGGTCTGGTTCGGGTTGACTCGTGTTGATCTGTATATATAATTAAGTTAAAATTTATTATTCAAATTATTTTTTGTTCGTGTTGTTGTGTTATGCTAATTTTTATTGGTTTGAACATAATATGTATATTTAATTAGGTTAAATTATTTAAAATTGAACTTAGTTTAAATTAATTTATGAGAAATTTATTAAATTATAATTATTTTGTATATATAATAAATATAGTAATCAATATTAATATATTATAATCAGGTTGTCGTGTTAGGTTCGAGTTGAGAGCCTCAACTCTAACCCGACCTGTTTATTATCGTGTCGGGTTCATATCAATACGTTTACATAATCGAGTTAAAATTTTTGATCCAAACCCAATTATTTTGTATCGGATTTGTGTCGGGTCAGTTTTTGCCGGCTTTAGTTGTCATGCCATTAATGTAATATGATATATATATATGTTTATATATTTTGGTCAATTAAACATGGCCTTAAACAATACTAACAAACAAGAGAATGACTCACCAAGGCATTCATTGCACCAGCCTTTCTGTGGTGTTTAAAAGCAGGTCTTTTTTCCCTAGACACATAAACAAAACATGGTAGTTGATTTCCCTCAATGTCTTGTTCACCAACTGATAACACCTGAAAAAGGCCACAACTCATAGGCCTGTCACATCAGATTTAAACCCATGATTTTGCAATCACGAGTGACATCAGACCAACTTTTATGGCATACTTTATAAATTTTTTAATCTTCTATATCTAAAGTTAATATACCAAATTTCAAATTGATTTTCTCGAACTATAAAATAAATTGATAGAAAAAAAAAAAGTCAACTCACTGTCTATTGTTTGACAAATTTTGCCACGAAGAACCACTATTGGTATGAATTAAAAGTGACTTAGCCCAACTTTCTTTTAAGGCAGGACGAGGTATACCAATTCTACGGATTTAATCCATTTTGACAGCTTTAACAATACATATACCAATACGGATTATTCATGTCATGATTTTGGCATATATAATACGCAATCGATTTTTTTTTTTTTTTTTGTCATATTAAGATACATAGATGTAAGGTATCCATCTTCTTCTCATTAAGATAAAAACATAAATATATATATATATATATATACCCGAACAATTGGAGGGTGGTCGTGGACATTATTTCCGGGCCATGGGGTGCCATCTTGCATTCTCCACCCTTCATCAGGAACCTTTTGTGCTTTGGCAACCAAACCATTAATCCCAACTTTGAATTCCTCGTACTCCCTCTACAACCATGAATATGCTAATTAAGATTAATGGAGAATGTGCATAGTAAGATAACACAAATGGTGAACTAACACCATATGATGACAAATTCACATAGCACGTGCCACTATTGATCTCGGCGCAAGATGTATGTTGACACAACGGATATGTATGATATGGATTGAGAACATATGATAACAATTCATACAATATATGCTGATTTGACTCAAGTCATGCACTGAGAAGTAGTCGTTTATGTGCTGATTTCGACTAAGCAATACCCTAACCATATGGGGGATGTTAAATGTATTGCTTAAAGAGATCATATGTACTCATGTATCAAGAAATGCATTTGAAACCAGAATGATTAATTTAAAGTAGTCCTTCTTTTGAGGTTGTGTATATATATATATATATGTGTGTGTGTGTATTTACTACTACTACCTTCATAGCACGTCTCTCCTTAACAAAGGCTGGCAACACCTTCTCCTCTAAATAATCTATCTTCTCAGAAAAGTACCACTCAGGAGCCCGAGGTTCAACCCCAAATTTCTTACAAAAAGGGATCCATTTACGAGCAAACCGAGCTGTTTCCGAAAGGGTTTCATATGTCAACATGGAAGCTCCGTCATCTGAAACATAGCACGACACCTTCTCCGCCGGATAGTCCACAGCAAGGATCGATAATATTGTGTTAGCAATGATCAGTGGGGGTTCTTTCGCCGGATCATTCGCTGTACATACAAATATGTCGATACATGAAAGCTCACAAGCTTCGCATTTCTTTTCATACCTATATATCATCACAATGTATTAGTCCAGCTTAATTTCTTTCAGTTTGCATTCAGAAGTTTTGGAAAATTGAAGAAAAGGGATCCAAACCTTAAGGACAATCGATCGAGGTAGGTTTCCCGGTTAACCGGTAGCCATTTTGGAAACTGATCAAGAATCCATGACACTGCAAACCAGATCTCACACATTACTGATACCAGCCACAGGGCATAAGCATCATTTACAGGATGAGATAGTCTATAGTGGATGAATAATCCCTGAATTACGAGACGAATTATGATAACCATTCGATATGGATTCACTAGACTTGATGACACAGGTATTTTTCTTGATAGTGATTGTCGCCTCTCATTCCTCTTGCTCCTAATCAATCAAATTAAGAAAAACCAATAGTTCAAATTGCCTAAGAAAAACCCTAATTGTCAAGAAAAAATAAGCCTTATGCATACATTGTATAACATGACTTCAAAAGCAGCACCATTAAAGGTTTGTTTGATTTTGATTTAAAATGCTAAAAGAACAGATCCAAAATGTAAAGATATATTCATCTCTACTGGGTAATTTCATTCAATTTTTCTTTACTATGCAATTCAAAGATATACTCTCACTGTCATAACAAGATATATTCATTTTTTTTCCGGGTACTTACAATAATGGTAGATCTGGTGCTTCATCGCCATAGTCGTCCCTGTAATACATCTCTTCCTTTTCATTCATCATCAATGAAAGTTGACGATTCTTCATCCACGGTTTCGATATCGATGTTACATTCCCACAGCCATTATTATTAGGGTCAAGGGAGCTCGAGCTTGGTTCAACTGTAGAGACACGTTTCCATATGACATCATAGAAAGCAAGGACATGAAAACTTTGTTTGCGCAATAATATTGGAGACTTTAGCATTATAACTTTTCAAAAATATCACATATCAAATGTATATATATTTTTCTCTCACAAACACGTTAAAATACTAACTTTTTATTATTTTCAAAATTTCAAAAATCTTCAAAAATCTCAATTTAATTTACCAGGAAGGTGGAATGGGGAACCAATTCTTTCAATATTCATTGTATGATGATAATTCTGTTGGGTATCTCCATCTGTGATGCACAGCTGATCATTCTCAAGGGCATCCATGCCATCATCATCGTCTTCGTCGTCATCGTCATCATCCTCGTCGCCAAATACTCTAGGACAACCCTTGAGGCGTTTGTACCTGGTTTTGCATTGGGGGCAGGCCTGGCAGCCTTCCCTACGCTCATAGTCATAACATATTTTACATACAGGGAATGCGCAGTCATTGCAGGCCACAAAGAGGTCCCCCTCCGGCGTGAATCCGACATCGTCACCGCATATTTGGCATGTCTGCTCGCTAATCGAATGCTCATCGCCCTCCTTGCGCTGATCCAAGAAAGTTAAATTAAAATATTAAAAATAGTAGTAGTAACTTTATTTTTAGTTTGGAAGGAATTGGAGAAGACTGATTGAGTACTGACAGATGATTCTCCATTGCAGTGAATGACTAGAAGCTCATTCCTGTTGTGAGAACCTGCAATTAGTCCTGCACTGCTCAACTTCATGGTAGGTAATTATCTTACAGCTCTGGAGAGATGGATGGATGGATGGATTACATATTAGTATTAATTACTTTTTTGATAATGATAATAATATAAGACAGATTAGGATTGTCTCGTCGTCAGTTAATCTTAATTCGGCTTTGTTCTTCTCGTCCTCGATCGCTTCGCTCCGAATATATATATCGACGCCGACAAATGAACAAAATTGATAATGCAGTACATGCAGCACAGGAAGATCCATCCGCCGGCCACAAGAAACAGACACAAGCTGACGATGTTTTGAAGCTGGACGTGGTGAGAATTGCAAATTTGATCCTGGGACATACGTACTGTTACACATGTAATTTTGGATTAATTTTTAATTTGTTATCAAACAATCATGTTAATATTTTAATAGTATATAAAATAATCATAATACAGTTGTGTGGTTTGGTTTCAAACTAAACACTACTAGTCACACACTTATTAATAAAAATAATATAGTGTATTACTTTTCTTATAAAATAAAATACTATTTAATTTAGAATTCAAATAAAAAATACTCTATCTGTCCAACAAGAAGGTTGTCATTTAGTTTTTGTCGTCATTTTACTTTAACATTAAAAATATCTTTATATTTGAATAATTTACTCGACAAATATCATTGTATCTGTATTATAAGAGACTAATAAATATATTTTTGTCTTTTTCTCTTGATTTCTACCGTGTATTAATATAATAATTAATATTTAAAGATTAACACGCAAAAAAATCATGACAACCTTCTTGCGGGATGAAGGGAGTATATAAATTAAATTAAAAACAAGCAAAACACTATCATTTCAAATAAGATTTGATCATTGGAATTTTGAAAAACAAGTGTGTTTATTTAATATATATATATATATATTTATATATTTCTCTATTTTGATAGAATTTGTTCATTTTATGTTTTTAGATTCAAGCGTTTAAATTATGTTAAGTATTAAAAATTGTATAAAAGATAATATGTTTACCCAAACTTTCTTAATGTAATATTTTTTCATAAATATTATTAAAAAATACAAATATACATACACATTAATATAATATATATTATCAGCATATAAAAAAATCAATCAAAATATTATTTTTTATATTACGAACACATATTTTTTTACCACAGAAAAATTAATTTATCTAACAATGTTGTTTTATGTTTAATGGTTAATTTTTGCATTTAGACCCCCACCTCGCATGATAGATTACATGCAAAATCAATAAAAATTATCATATATATATATATTGTTTTTTTTTAAAAAAAAAAAATAATAAAATTATATATTTATAGCAACTTGTCCTTTTAATTTTTTTTTGTAATTTTTCTGCTTTAATTTCTAGCTTTTTACTTTTTTTAAAAAAAGAACAATAAATTCTAAGTAATTTTGTTGAATCTTTTTTAAATATTTAATTTTTGCCTTTTTCTTCCTTTCTTCATTCAGTTGTGCTCAGTCCGTTTCACCATCTAACCGGCCCTGATACAATTTCTTTGAACTGAACCCGTACGGATTTATTTTTGGATATCCTCCAAAATGCGTCGTACTAATAAAATTCACTTGACACTTATAAGATGTGCAATTTTCTTTACAACTTGGGTTTGCACTCCAACATATGTATATATATTAAATCGATAAAAACGGACATTTTGCCCCGCGGCTGTTCCTAGGCTCCTAGACCCCATTTAATTTGGTTATTTTATGCTCATTTTAAAAGTCCACCATAAAGTACATTATTATGCCAAAATGATTTGATTTGACTACTAAATTCGGGAAATTTCAATGCATACTTTCTGAATGTGCTTGCAGATATATATAAAATTGGCTAGCTTTTCTCAGTGAATGCAAATGCTTATGATAGTATCAAGAACATTAACATTAGTGTCACTGTCATCAATCGCAATGGTCACAAAAATGTCAATATTTTTTTACTACAGCATCGACCATTTTTTCCGTTCCACATTCAGTGCCAAACATACATGTTGACTACTGAAATGTAATTAATTACTAACAATTTCTAATCCCAAGCTGAAATGTCAGTCCCCTCCCCTCCTCGTAAAAACATTTGGAAAATGCAATGAATTTGCTACAAATGGTGAAATGGCAATAGTTAGTCGAGGAAATTAAGGAAACAAGATCACATCGGATCCATCTATCCATCTCTGAACTTAATTAAATAACTCTATTATATATATATATATATATATAATTGCATGCCCTAGATTCGACTGGAGTCTCTTCCAAACACGAAACGCCTTAACCAGTCTGAAACTACAGATGTCCTTGTGCGCCAGCTTACTTGCTTGCTGCATTCCATCCAATGAGATTGATTGATTGATTGATTGTTAAGATGAAGAAGAAGAAGAAGATGATAATGGAGTTTGGTTGGTTGTTTGTGTATATGTACCTGGCGTAGATGGAATACCAGAGCCACTGTGTGCTGTAGCCGATGGAAACCCAGTCTCCGGGGAGCTGAGCCGCCGTCTGTTCTCCGCCCAACGGCGCAAATTGCCCCAAGTGCCGGTACCGGAATGGCCGGAATCTATGCCTTCCTGTTCCCCGGAATCTTAATGGACCTTCTGGATACTTCTCGCAAACTTCCATCCTGTTGAAGCAGTCTGCTAAATAATTCCCTTGTTGAGCAGCAACCTGTAATTGGAAAGAAACACAAACTATGAATGATCATGGATTCTCCTTCTTCCCTCATTTGATCTGATTTATTGTTGTTACCTGTGCAGTGGCAGGAAGGTTCTTCATCTGTGAATCTACTTCAGAAAGTGCTGCCTTAAATTTCTCGATGTCCAGTTCCTTGTCGCCATGTTTGTTTTTGAGAAGCTGAACAAAGTCTTTAAGCTGCTGTTTCTTCAGATAAATTTCGAGCTGAGGATACCTTTCCACTATGTCGTTGATCACCTCCTCAAAGTCGTCTACTTTCAGACGACCTGTGCCCTTCTTGTCTGCCTTCACGAAAATGGCCGCAATGTCTTCCTAATAATTTTTTTAATTCTTAGTCCTCATTAATTAAGATGATCCCTTTTTAGCCAAGAAAAATTCATTCGATCATACCATGATTTTGCGTTGATTTATGGTTGCACAATCGCCAAGTGCGTATATGTCGTCGCACCCTTCCACCCGCAGCCATTCATCGGTCGCTAATACTCGCCGGTTTGTCTACGACGCCATTAATGTCCTCAGGTAGACAACATATTACATTACATTATATTGAAAGAGAAAGAAAAAACAAGCCAAACCCTACCTGCCCAATTTGCTTCATGAAATCCATTACAACGGGGCGTGTCGCGATACCAGTCGACCAAACTACCATTCCATAAGGGATGTTCACATTTTGGCCAGAGCTTCTCTCTTTGATGGATATGTCTTTTTCAGTTACCTTTGTAACCATAGAGCCAAACTTTAGGTTAATCCCATCTCTCCCAAATTTCTTTTCTGCAAATTCTGTGATCCTTTTGTCAAACCTGCAAGAAAAGCGACAATTAATTGAAGAAAACTCAACAAAATTGAATTTCGAGAAAACCCTAATCGATTACATGTTGAGAATGTGATCAGTGGCCTCAAGAAGTGTAATCTTGACATGCTCCATAAGTGTAGGATAGAGCTTAGCCAAATCGTGCGTGACAAATTCGTGAAGCTCAGCAGAGAATTCTACGCCCGTTGGGCCTCCCCCGACAACCACAAAATGCAGAATCCTTTTCCTTTCCTCGTTGCTTAAGCTTGGAAGGCTTGCCCTCTCGAAACAGTCGATCACTGTCCTCCTGATTCTCTGAGCATCTTCTATTTCCTAATTACAACATAGATGTAAGAAATTGAATCTTATCTATATCTATCTATATATATATATATGTATGTATGTATGTAGGTATGTATGTATGTATACCTTGAGAAAGTGTGCGTGTTCTGCAACACCAGGAGTATTGAAGGTGTTGACACGAGCACCCATGGCGATAACGAGATAATCATAATCGACAGTGAAGTCTTCGGAGCCGCCTAGGTGCGATTGGTGGGTGATGGATCTGCAGTGCACCTTCTTGTTTTGTGTATCGATTTTGTAGCACTCAGCCTCCTTGAATTCAGCATCGTACTTTTTCTACAATCGATCGATCGATTATTATCATTATTACTTACAATTGATGAGATGAGATCATCGGATCCAGAATTAGGAATTGAATTGAATCGAATCGAATCTGTACTACCTTCCCGACAATCTTGCGGACGGGCTCGACGATGCTGCGTGCTTCGACGGTCCCGTTGGTGACGCTGGGCAGCAATGGCGTGAAGGCAAAATAATTTCTTGGCGAGACAACCTGAACCTCGTACGACGGATTTTTCAAGCTCTTGAGAAAGCTTGTCCCAGCCCAACCAGTTCCCAGAACCACCACTTTCTTCTTCTTTATCGAATTATTATCGTTTGCCGCCTCCGCAAACGCCGTGCTCCTCGCCGCCTCGCCGTATGCCACCACCAATCCGCCGCCGCTGCATCCATGTATACATTATATTTTCATACATACATACATACATATATATATATATAGATAGATAGATGTACATGTAATTCAATAAATTAATTAATGGTATGTTAGTATTGGAACCTGACAGTACAGACAGCAAGCAATTTGTAAAAATGAGGGCGGCCATAATAAGCCCTTGAAGCTCTCTCGTAAAATCGATAGCCGCTCATTGTCACGTTACAGACACTTTATAGGGCTCTCTGTATATATATATATATATATATATTGTATTATTTATTAATTAATTAATAATGTAGGAGGTAATGGAGTTTGACATGGGATCCAGTAATGAAAAAACAACCTGCAAAGCAAGCTGTGAATACAATTAATGTTGGGTGTTTTGTATTGGTTATTATATACGTAGATTTGGAGGAAGAATGGTGATGGAAGGGAGGAGAATGAAAGAGGAGGCTATATGTGTGGAGATACAGCCACGTAAGCAAGAAATGGGTGGTGGTCAAACTATAGGTGCGAGACCCAACCCAACCCAGCCTACCTACTTAATTAATTACGTACTAATTTAATTTAATTTAATATAATATAATGTAATTTAATTTTGTTGTGCACAATAGGGAGGAGAACATGTGGTGATCCATGCGTCTTAATAGGTTGGGAGTGGGTTCTAATTTTGTACACTACACTCTAGCCCTTATAAGTTTAAATAAAACATATAGTACTATTAATTTAAAAAGGAAAAAACAAAACATTAATAGAATAAAATAGTTTTACCAAATATTATATATATATTTGAAATTTGTGGATGTTTAAGATAAAAATATTTGCACGAATAAATAAATATATTTATATATGATTGTCTTATTCATTTTTACACCGACTCAAAAAGAGACTAAGTAGTCCCCCTAAGGGATAGCGTGTAAATTTGTGATCGTGAGGTCATGTGTTTAAACTTCAGGTCATCTGCCACACATGGTTAGTCTAGTGTGTCTTTTCCGTCGGGCCTGCTTTGCAAGGTATTAGGTTCGGCCGAAGGTTTACCCAGTGCGCATTTTCGGATAGCAGCTGCGGATTCTCACGTCATTAAAAAAAAAAAAAAAAGACTAAGTAAAAACACTCAATAGCAAGTTTACTTATTACAAGAATCGGTTTATATACTTCTTTCATATTTCCTTAAATATCTTACTTTTCTCTACATATACTTTTACTTTTTCATCATATTATTATTTTTACACCGTAAAGGCAAAAAAAATTTACGCTACTTTTAACTGTTTACTGCAATTAAAATATTATTGTGACGGAAATTCCATAAAATCAAGAAGAGATAAACAATGACACAAGAATACAAGAATTTGGTATCCTAGTTCGATCATAATGATCTACGTCTGGGGCGCTCTATGCCAATAATATCCAAATCATATCTCTAAAATATTGAATATAATATTTAAATTATATCCAAATCATATCTCTAGATTTTAAGATATAATCAAACTTCATATCTAACAATCTCCCACTTGAAGAGTTATTGCATCTTCCACTTTAACATTATACTTCATCGGAAATGATAGCACCAAGCCTCTTTCTTCACTCGTCGAGGCCAATTAAGGTTGAACACAACCTCAATTCATCTAAGGTCATCACCTTAGGTTGTCTTGCGGGATTGCTCATAAATCGGCTTACTACTCCTACTGCACGTGCTTTCAATCTCCTAAAGGAATCAAAAGCATCATATTTAAAAAGATATACACATACCTCTCTTGTAGCATCGTCAATGAATGCGGTGTAATACTGTGAGCCTCCAATAGTCGATACAGAAGCTGGTCCCCACAAGTCCGTTTTAACTAATTCCAACTTTTCATTTTCCAGGTCTTTCCCACCATTTGAGAACGCCACATTTCGTTGCTTCCCAAAGAACCAGTCATCGCATACTCCAATATCGACAGACTTGAGACCTAACAATCTTCCTTTTGAAATGAGCTCCCCTATCCCCTTCTCGCTCATGCGTTCGAGACAAGAATTCCAAAAATTTGTCATTATTTATGGCCACGGAATTGATTTTGTATTCCATACTTTTCGTCATGTAGAGAGTTTCATCTTTTCTCCCTTGGGCCACCACAATGGGTCCTTAGGTTACCTTCCACGACTTAGTTTAAAAAACTGTCGAGTAACCTACTTCATCCAATTATTCAACATAAATCAGATTCCCTTTCAGACCGGGACATGGCTCACGTCATTCAGTCTTCACTCCCACCCATTGGGTGTTCTGATTCAAACTATCCATTTACCTACAATTTTCAGTGTCTCATCATCTGCAAAATAGATAACACCAAAATTACCTGTGATATAGGGTTTCATGATTCCCGAATCACTGCATGAGTGAAATGACGCTCCTGAGGCCAAAATCCATAACTCCATTGGACTGCTGACGCTCAGAATCAGCGTATTGGATATCTCTTCCGCTGCGGTTTGACTAACTCTTTGGGAGAATATCTCAACTGAATTTAGATTTGAGACAAAGGGAAAAGGTGAAGATCAAGAATTTTCAAAGTTGAACCTGAAGAACAAGAACAAGGAAGATGCAAGTCATGTGATATGTTTGAAATTCTAGGAAATCAAGATGAGACGAATAAGAATGCAAGAATTTGGTAACTTAGTTCAATCAGAATGATCTACATCTGGGGGTGCTTCCAAGCAAGGAATTTTACTATAGAATACGCAGCCACATGTTAAAGTGAGATTATATGGATATTTATAGACTAAACTTATGCCAATAATATCCAAATCATATCTCTAAAATTTAGAATATAATATCTAAATCATATCCTTATATTTTAGGATATAATTAGACTTCATCTCTCAATAATCTCCCACTTGAAGACTGATTGCATCTTCCACTTCAATATTTTATTTCATCGGCAACGACAATGCCAAGTCTCTTTCTTCACTCATCGAGGCCAATTGAGGTTGAACACAACCTCAATTCATCTAAGGTCACCACCTTAGGCTGTCTTCCAGGATTGCTCATAAATCGACTCACTACTCTCACTGCACGTGCTTTCCACCTTCTAAAGCTATCAAAAGCATCATATTTACGCTTAAGGAAATATACCCATACTTTCCTTGTAGCATCGTCAATAAACGCGGTGTAGTAGTATGAGCCTTCAAGGGTCGATACAGGAGCTGGTCCCCACAACTCCGTTTTGACCAATTTTAACTTACTATTTTTCAGGTCTCTCATATCCTTTGAGAACGCTACATTTCGTTGTTTCTCAAAGAACCGGTCCTCGCATAGTCCAATATCGACAGACTTGAGACCTGACAATCTTCCATTTGAAATGAGCTCTTTTATCCTCTTCTCGCTCATGTGTCTGAGACGAGAATGCCATAAATTTGTGTCATCATTTATGGTCACAAAACTTATTCCGTCTTGTATATTTTTCGTCACGTAGAGAGTTCCATATCTTCTCCCTTGGGCCACCATAATGGATCCGTAGGTTAACTTCCACAAGTTAGTTTAAAAAACTGTCAAGTAACCTATTGAGAAGAAATAGAGAGTTCAGAAGTGTGCTGAATTATTAAAAATTAATTATTTTAATTTATATAATTAATTAATATAATTACATGTCATCAACTTCTAGTAGTAAGCAGCATGGCACTCTATCCCCTCCCATATATCTACATAACGTACACACACTTCCATATATATATCATATACATATAATAATATATATATTTTATTTATACATACATACTTATATTAATATAAAGAAACAATTTTTTTTTTCTTTTTTCTTTTTGAGGTTATTCAAACTAATTGCGAAAATTATATTCGCAAAAATTTTTATTCTGAAATTCTGACTGGGCATGTGTTTTTAAGAAAAGTGGGTAAAATATAATTTTTTTTATAGTAAAGAAAAATTAAATAAAATGATAATTTTTACTAAAAATAGAAACAAAAATAAATTTAGATGATATAAGAGTATTTTTTAAATACAATTATAACTAATAACATACATATATTCGAATTCCCCTCCTAGCTATTATTAAGAAAAGGCACCCAAAAATGCCAAGGTTTAATAAATATATTTGTCTGAAAATCATGCTAGTAGTAGTGATATCTTTACTATAAACCGCATATTTAGATGTGCAATTTTTTTTTATGTATCCTCAAGGTACATATTTTGATAAAAAAAAAAATTTATATTTTGATAACTGAATATTCATGTTTTTACAAACTTCCGATAATATATATTGAGTTTCATGAAAGTGCATATTTTAAAAATTTTGATATTGTATATTGTGTACCATGAAGATGCATATTTTAAATTTCTGATGATTTATATTTGAAGCACCGTGAAGGTGCAGTGTGATAATATATATTTAGTTATTTTTACTCTCGTATTTTGTAAAATATAACAATTATAAATTTTGTTTAAATTATTGATATATTTATTTTTTCATAGTTCTTTCAAAAGAAATAAATATGAATTCTGAACAAGTCATAATTAATAAAACAATTTATATCTCATTGATCATTCTGAAATATAAAAAAATATTAAACAAACCTTAAATTGGGAAAAATTCATGTTAATACAATATGTGCTTGTACAAAATTGATTGAAGGCTCCGAAAGAACCGTAATATTTCTTCTAGAAAGAATAAAATTTGACATTCCAAATATACTATTTTCTAACAAATTTCTAATAAATATGCTGAGTTTTAATGATATTCGTCGAAATGAATATCATATTAAGATATCAAGTAAGACAAATAAGAAACTTTGGTTGATTACAAATTCGAGCATAAACATATTTTTAGAAAAACCGTCTTCATTGTTTCTTGGTTATATATTCGAAGTTGAATACAATTGAAACATATCTAATATATCAGAAATCTACAAATTTTATAATCTGGTATGACTAGATTGGACATCCCAATAATATTATAATAAGATGAATTGTTGAAAATATCAATAGTCATACTTTGAAAAATCAAATAGTATTCAATACAAATGAATTGAAATGTATTGCTTCCTAAAATAAAGTTAATAACTAACTATCATCATCAAAAGTAAAAATAAATTTCTTAATTTACAGTGATATATAAGGCTGTAGATCCACCATGCACACTATTCAAATCTTTTATGATGCTTATTGATTCATTTATTCGATGACCACCCACAATTTGGCATTTACAAGATTGCTTGGCTCAAATATTTTTATTAAAATACAAAGAAATGTTATATAATTTACTCTTCTTTTAGCATGAATTGTGTATTATAAATAATTTGATTCACAGTAAAGGAATATATCATGACATGGATCTGTCTGGTTGGCTTCTCGAGCCAGGTTGACACTATACTCTCATTTTATTTTTATTTTTTTAAAATATTAAATCAAATGAGACTCCATTAAAATTAATTTGAAATTTTCTATTTCTATATTTATATTCATTTAAAATTCTCTATTTATTTACAAATTAATTTATGTTAATCATAAATAAAAATTTATATTTTTTATTTTTGGTATTATATAAGATTTTATTCACTACAAAATGATATGCATATTATATATATTTTATTAAAATATAATTATTAAAATAATTAAACATATATTTTTTTATTTTTTAACATATGTACATTACATCGTAAATCAAATACAATATTAATTAAACAAATTCATTTCAACTCAACTTTCAACTGAATAATCCAATTGGTAATGCACTACTTTGTCTCACTATCTTCTAATTCTCTCTTTGAATCAAAACACAGAGAGTTTATTGATCGGTGGCACGGTCAATCAAATAATTCACCTACTATGTGATAATAATTTAATGTAATACAAGGAAGGGAAGGGGTCGTCTCCACATGGATTGTGTGATTCATTCTCTCGTGTTGAGTTCTGATGCAGTAAATAAATCGGGATTTTCTTGTATTATCTAATGAAAATAAAATAACAAGATAATTAAATTAAGGGAGAACTAGCTATTAAGAGAGGACGTTGACTCAATGAATGATGCAGTTATGACATTTGTGTTTATCATTAATTCAATAATATTAGTTCTTATTAAAATATCAATAAATTGGTTATTGTTATCAACAAGTTCTGACAATCAAATTTTCCTTACAGTGTAGATAATTAAGGTACGACCGTTAATTATCTCTAATTAAACTAATAAACCCAGGTATGCCCATAGAAAATATTGTCTAATCGCATTCTAATTTAGAAAAACTCAATTCAAAACAATTACTACCTAAGAGAAACAATTAGATTTGATTGTCTAACCCTGGGAAGGAAGTAACTATTCAACTTGGTTGTCACCTATTCAAGTGCGGATATAATTACGGATATCCTACCTGACTTTAGATTGTCGGACCAATTTAAATATCGGTACCAAAATATCCAATCAATCTAACAATCACAAACATTATTCTCACAAATATTGATAATCAAGAAGAACTTTTATAAAGAAAGTCAAGAATTTCTAAAACACAAGAATCAAAACATTATCATCCTTCATATCAAAAAAATATCTACTCCATAATCAAATAGCTAAGAACAAAAAAAAAAGATAAAGTCATAGTCGAATGGAATCTTCTCTGTTGATTTCCTCTTGCGCGATCTCTAAATCTGTCAATCTCCCGCTCAGTATCTACTTCTGGCCGTTCTCGTGCTCTCGTGCGTGTGACTCCCCTTTCTTCTTTTAATTTAGGAGTTGGACTTTTAGCCTTTTAATTAAATTCTCATGTCAATGGTTAGTCATGTCCAATCACGGGCGGATTCAAGTAGAAGACAGTGGTAGCACGTGGCACCATTGATTTTATCACCATTTTTTTTTTATAATTAAATAATTATGATGTCCCCACTTAAAATTTGAATGTCATTGTTATTCAAAAATATTTTAGTAGATTATTTAGAATTTAAATGTCACGAGTATCCAAATAATTAAAATTCAATCCAATGAAAATAATCAATTTATATTTTAAATATATATAATAGTATTATAATATTATTTTCAATATCATTAATAATAATTTATTTTTATAAATATTAATATTATTATTTTAATATATATTTTTTAATATATCTATAGTGTCACCACTAAATTTTTTTTAATGTCCAACGCTGATTCTTTTCTTTTATTTTTCTCCAAATTTACCAAATTTACTTTTTTTCTTCTGCATGTCGGAAATAAACAATACGCACAACGATATGATATAAACACAAAACGCACGCGATTTCGAATTATCATTTATCCACAGGGCACTGAAAGAGTAGAGTAGCGATTGTGCGTTCCTAATATTATAAAAAATAATAATAAAAAAAATGTCCACACGCACCTACTTACCTCTATATATATATATATATACTCTTATATTTATTTTTCCAAATTTACTTTTTCTCCTTAATGTCAAAAATATACAATACGCACAACATGATATAAACATAAAACGCATCCGATTTCGAATTATCATTTATCCACAATGCACTAAAAATGCACATACGTACCTATATATATATATATATATACTCTTATATTTATTTCATTATAAAAAAAAAGTAAAAAAAAAAAGAAAAACACTCACATCACACCTACGTACATATATATATATTCTTATATTTATTTCTCTATTACTTACACATACGTTTATATCTACATAACATACACACAATTCCATATTATATATATATAATAATAATATCTATATATTTTATTTATACATACATACTTATATTAATTTATAACATATTATCTTAATATTTTTTGACCAAGTAGTCATCACCACTGGATTTATATTATCGGCTCATATTCCACGTCATGTAACCCACACAACTTACCTTCAACTCATTCACTTCAAATGCAAGTATACAAATAGCAAGAGAAGTGAACTCAAAGTTTATTGACTGTAGATCAAATCGAAACAGTTGAAAGAAAATGTAAGAAAAAAAGCTTGGTGGGGTGCAAGTATATTATCTATTCTATATATATATATATATATGTCTATGTGAGTATTGCAGATCTTTGATCGTGTCTACCGGTGGCTGCGAGCTGACGCTACTTTCCAGGAGAAGCTGTGCCGTACGTATATCCTATGAGTCTTTACATCTGTGGAACAGCTCCCTCTTACAACCACCAACAACACCACTTCCTTGTCCTTTATGGTATCTTCCCCCCAGCTGCTGCTGCTCTGCGGCTGCGACGCCCCCGCTGCCCCACCCTCCCCCAAATCCTCCACTTTGTGGGACTCTTCATGGTGTATCGACACATCCACAACTTGATCTGCTCTGATCATGGCAGCCGTCGGATTCACCTGATCATCCAAATTGAAACACCCCAATCATGTAAGGATTTGAAGCTTGGGATTGAGTAGTTAATTACCTCAAGCCATCTGGGGAAGCCGAAGGAGGCTCTCGGGCGGTAATCAAGAGGTTTGGGTTCGGCTTCGGGTTCTTCTTCTTTGATGATCGCCTGTCCCTCGCAGAGGATTCGGAAAAACACCTTCTCCTCGCCGCTGCGGTTGGAGATTTTCAGGGTGAAGGTGTCTTGATTGTGGAGGGAGACTCTGTTGGTGTTGACAGATGTTTCGGGGACAAAGCATAATGCTTCGAGACTGGATCTGATCGTCTGGTTGGACTCGAGTATTTTTCCAAACTCTTGTCTCCTTATGGACTTGTCGACATGAGCAATGTCCACGTTGAATTTGCACCGGACTGGTTTGTGGTCGCTCTCAGTCACTTCCATGCAAGCCTCGTATCTTTAGATTTACAGACAGCAGAAGAACAACATGGTATCATGAATAATATTTTTATTAATTTAAACTTTTCGTTAAGACCATCATTTGATAAACTAAAATGACAAAAGGGACTAAAAAAGGGAGGGGGGCGGGGAGTGGAAAAGACCTACTGTATTACTGAAGCGATCATGGGACAATCCAAATTGACTTCTGATGTTGTCGGAACAATTCTGTTGTCTCGATAAATGACTCTGTCACACCAAGCTGGGATTCGTTTCTTCTCACCCGAATCATAACCTGAGACACACAACACACACAATACGACTTGTAAAATCTAAATATACATATAATGCCAATGGATCGATGTTTGTTGATTGTTAATAGCTAGCTAGGTACCTCCTAAACCAGGCTTCCCTTTCTCGAACTTGTAGGTTGGAGGGAATGTGATGAGGGCCTCCCGCATTCCTTGGAAGACCTTCCCGCCTTTCATTTCTGCTCTTAACTGATCCCTCTCTCGAAGCCAATCGAAGCTTCTCTGAGAAACTAAGTCTCTTGCTTCATCATAGGTTATCCCAAACAGACGGTAATTAAAGTCACCCGAAAACACCACCATATCAGCTTCACAAAGATCAGGCTTCCCGTCTTCAGGATTAACTGCTGTAATCTATTATAATAATTAATTGGAAAATTGATTGCTGGACTCATAACAAATGTGACTAAACAATAAAACCATCTGAATCACAATTTTCATGTACACATACATACATTTTGGCCACGAAGCATCTGATTGGCAGAGGAGCCGCCAGCTGCAATGTAATAATTTAAAAGACAAGGATCAAGATAATTCAAGAAAGATTCAGAGCAAGAAATCGAATACAGTTAGTTGTTTGTAGCAGCATACCAGTAGCATTGTTGAAGAAGTTTGATGACCGGCTGAAAGCCATTGTTCGAAATATATGATCAAAATCAGCATTACGCCGGTTGACTGCTTCTAAATGCGCAGCGAAATGACAATTTGAAAAACACATTATCCGATCAAATACCCTCAATCTTAAACCTACACCTCCCTGAAAAACCAATGAAATCAAAATGATATGTCACTGACACTAGCGATGATCCAGCAAAAACATTTTTATTAGTTCATGCTAAAACATAGGATTTAAATCGCAGAACCAGCTCAGTGAGTTTGCTAAACCTGTAAAATTAAGGCCAACATTTCATAGGGAAATAGACTACTTAGTTACCTTATTACCAATGGCACGACCTAAACCACATGCGACCGCACCAACATCTAAGTCTCCAACATGTTTTCTAAGATTTTTTCTCACCCTGAGAAATAGGATGGCAACCGCCTATAAGAATGAAATGAAATAATAATATAGAATATATAAAGTAAGGTGATGTTTCAAAAGCAAAGGCTGTAAGAGTTTCTCTATATCTTTACAACTTAAAGACTCCATAGAACAGGCGAAGACCATACCAAATTGCTATCAGCAGAGCAGCCAACTGCCTTGATCCTATGCGCTCAAATGTAGATCCTTCATCCAAAGCCTTTCCGATGCGATCTTGCCACCATTGACCAACTGAACTTCCTTCCAATCCTACCTATAAGTGACAGAAGCTTTTATAAAGTACATAAACGAATATAGAGAGAACTTATGAGAGTTTTTAATTGCATTCGGCAATACATCGAAGTTTGCAACAAGTATAGTTATTCAAAAACATGACAATATAATATAGCATTGGCTGATAATATTAATGCTAAATGGCTTGCAGGCAAAAATCTTTAACTGTTTGTACATTAATCTCATTCTTCTTACAGGTAAAAACACATATGATGAATTGTGTCATGGACTTACAGTTTCTTTTGCAGCAGACATAGCAAGAAAACCTGCGCCCATTTCGACTTCTTGTAGCCCCACAACTACAATATCAACATCTGAGACTGCAGAACCCAACCAAGACATCAGTGCATTATGAGAAGCTCTTCCTTGACCAACATTCCACGTACCCACCAACATTCGAATGTTCTGTTTCCTAGTATACATGTTCTCTCTGGCAGATAATTCCTCCCGTATTATTTCATCTATACGAGCTGGAGAGGAGATGCTCCATCCGCGAATTCCACCATGAGTTGCTAAGCTAAAAATGCTGCCATTTCCATAAACCAATTTTACAACCGGCTCATTGTGCGCAACCCAGCTGGCTATGAGATTTCCTTCGAGGTCTAGTACCTGGATCATGCCACTTGCATATGCAACCCATATTCTAGATCCATGAGAACAAAAGCTCAGAATGCTAGAAGGATGATGACTGAAATCAAGCAAACGGGTTCCATTTCCATCCCACTGGATCAATAAACCATTTGAGCATCCTGTCCATATAATGCCGTCAGAAGCAAGCATTATTGCTTCCGTCTTCTTAATATCTTCAACCAAAGCTCCTGCACCCTTTGCTGCTCGGCGAACAGCATCTGCAGCACCCATTATGGCATTGCGAGACCTCTGCAAAAATCCTTGAGGTTTTTCTTTTTTACCCTTGGAGCCAAATTTAGCATTTGACTCATCTTCAACCACCTGGTCATGCGATGATGGCATGTCAGCTCGATTCTCAATCTGACCATCTATGTTGAACACTTTCAAAAGTTCTTTTGAACGAGCATTCCTGAATCCAACAAAAAAGATGATAATCAGCACTTATCGAATCAAACAAATATGGGAAACTAAATGTTCCTTCATACATTTTTACCAAGTCAGATTATCATAATAGACAAAAAATTTATCTTTTACACAGCTATTTTAGTTTGGAGATAAAAACAGGATCACGATACGCACCACAGCGAGAAGGATAGAGATCCAACAGCCCATACTTTGGCTCGTATGTGGTCGGATAACATATATTTCACATCTGATGCAGAAATATTACACACTCCATTAACTGTAACCTGAGCTTTGAGGTCAATAGCTGATCTCTCTACCAATAAAGCAGCCATGTGTCTCTCCTCTGATGATAGAGAGAGAGATTTTTCAATGGATTCCCATGGCCAGAACTTAATAACACCACCCTCTGAACCCGACCATATATCCCCTGGAATTACAATAAAGCACATGAAATGGGATGCAAGATTTAAAACAAAGGATAAACTTATGATGAGAGCACATTCAGCAAGTACTTCATTCAGAAACCAATTTAAAAGCTGAAACTGAATGTTGAATAACTCTCAGAGGATATAGCAATGAATACAACTGAAACATCGAGTAAAGTTTGAAGGGATTCAAGTTTGCTACTCTCGAAGAAGTTGGTTACAACTTTATTATTTATTCGATGGGGGCAGAGGGCATAGTAAACTTCTCAATACCCTCTGCATAATTCCTTTCAAGGCCTAAGCATGTTAACTTTTCCTTTCAAACATGAAAACTTCACTACTTCGATACCATGTAGAATTTTATACAGATAGGTGTATTATTTGGACTCCATATAGTATAGTATAGTATACCTAACAACGTATATATAGTTCTAAACATCTTGAGTTTCTTTGAGTTAACCTACACTATTATTTATTTTAGTCAAATGCTATATCGTATAATTTCCCAACAAGAATCTAAAATCTATATTTTTGTGCACATAGACAGCAAACTAACCATAAAAAGATATCGTCATGGCAAGAACTGGACTCCGGTGTGCTTGCCAAGAAAAACCTTCCTTGAAAGCAGTGTCATAAGAGAAATTTTGTTCCATCTTCCATGATCTAATTTTACCATCCTTGTGTCCACTCCAAACTAACTTATTCCCTTGATCAATCATCATACATATTACCGGTGATGTGCTTGCTGATTCGAAAAATGGGGCAGTATCCTCATCCCCTCTCCGCTGCTTTTTCCCAGGTCCTACAGATAGCTCATATGCATCCGAATACTTCCATACTCTTACGCCTGATTCTTGCCCTGCCCATAGTTGTGTTTCTGTGCTGGCAATCGTCCTTATACATTTCCCTGCCTAAAATAAAACAGCACATTCATTCATAAATTAATTAAGCTTTTGACAGGCATATAACAATGCCTCCTAACTAGAAGGTGAAATAAAAACATTGCTTCAATAAAATCAACGTTCAGATTAACATGTAAAGTTATATAGAAGAACAGAGCTAGCTATTAAATATCCTAGATTGATATATATATATGCATATAAATAGATGGATCGATCCAACAATTTAATGCATTCACCAAAGGAAAAGGACAAGATCAAACGATGGATAATGAAATTTCTGTCCAAAACATCTGAAACAGCCAGCAATGGGCGTGTTTGTGCGATACCTGAGTTTCTCTCAGAGGGTGGGGTCTGAGCTCAAGACACGGCGGCCGGTAGGGGTGCACGGCAGATCTATGAGGGGCCTTGAACACCCCAACCCCACCGCCGCTCCCAATAACCTCCGGCAAAGGCTGCTGGCTATCACCGGGCGCGGAACCTTCTCCCGCTCCCTCAATCCTCCGGTTGTAATCGCTTCCACGGTAAAAGTCATCGTCGTCAGAAGATTCGTAGTGATTGGTATTATTTCCGTTTACTAAAATGTGGCTATCGTCGAGGCTGAAGTGGCGGGGCTTGTTCTTGCGATACTTGTTGTGAGAGTCGATGTTTGGTCCGAGCTGCTGGCTGTAGGAGTGGGTTTTGCGGCGGGGCGGCGAGTGGGGTAACTTCGATATAACGGCTTTTTCGGTTTCTTTTAAGCGCTCGTCCATTCTGGGCAATTATGGACGACGAGAGAGAAACAGAGAAAAAGAATAGCCACTGTTACATACATACATACATACATACATACATACACGAATTATTCGAGAGACGGAAAGAAGATGATGCAGAACAAACAAATTGGAAAGTGTCTAAAAATGGGGATCCGTGAGATTGGAACAGGTGCCCGCCCAAATTGCAACAAGTGTCAGCTGTTCTTGTTGCAGATATGTCAGTCCCAGTGAAACAAGAACATAACAGAAATGGAAATGGAAGGTACCAAATTTAAAGGGCAGGCTATTTTGGCGCGCATTTTATGCGGAGGTGCAGGCACGCAACGAAGCATTGGATGGTGAAACGATATGGCCGCAGCTATTTCATTTGTATGTATTTATTTATTTATTTTACATATGTTAAAGAAATTATATATGGCTTTAAGTCATGATTTTGTTCATATAAATATTTTTATAATTTTTTTATATATTTTTTTTACAAAATACCTAATTTAAATATTTATTGTTATTAAAAAATTTTAAGATCGCGCATGATTCGCTTAGTTTGACTTGTTTTATCGGATTTAGTTTGCGTGATATTATTAAATTTGGTTAGTTTGCAAGATATTATTAAATTCGATCAGGTTCAGCTAGTGGGCATTTTTTATTATAAAAAAATAAAATTGAGCTTGTATATTTGTGTCAAATGGTTATTTATGTATAAAATAAATCATCGAACTAAATACAAAAATTCAACCTTGATAGAGAAAGATGTTTGATTCTTATTATAAGATTGTGATTCGATCACTATCAAAGTGTGCGTAGTGCCGGGCTGATTGGGTGACTGTAAAATACATCCATAGAGTTTTCTTACCACAATACTATTATCTAATCTCAATAAATTGATAGTAAAAACAGCATACTATAGAAGCCATTTCTTCTTCTTCTTCTCCTTTTTAAGTGTACCAATTCATGTGAAAAAAGAATAACAAATGCTCATATTTCATATTGAAGTACCTAAAATCAACAAATCACAACGGCAACGGGGATCGACAATCACCCCTCTGATATGATGCACATATGCATAAATATACTAAGAACATGGAACTCTAATACAAACTCAGTTTTCGGTCAATCACTAATACCACAATTCACACCATCCCAGCATTTGTTCGACAATGCAAGGGGGAAATGCAGTGATTCAGAGTATCCTCGACATTTTAGACACAAATCCTGCAATACATTTTCATTAATCTTCTCGACGTTCCCCTGCACTATGTTCTCCAAACAAGAGCAAGCTTTCAACGTATCTATCAATATAGAACGAGCGTGTAGTCCCACAAACTCCAAGACTCTTTGCAAAACCAGTTTCCGAATCATAAGAAGCTAACTCGAAATTCTTCAAGGCTACAAGAGCTTCACCATTTTTGCGAAATGCAACGACTCTTTCTACACCACCAGCCATATCAATCCTATACAACTTAGTCCACGACTCTTTAACACCATACTCGCGCATCGCCCAAACATCACCCCATTCATGGCCTACTTCTTTACTGTATTTGATCACTCCGAGTGATCCCACAATCAAGGATATATGCAAGTCAGTTGCAAGCTCCCTACCCAACTCCAATGGCAACATCACTTCACTGAACTCCTCTTTACAAATATCAAACGACAAGATCGAACTTCGGGAGCCATCACCATCCATCAATTTGTAGGCGAGCCAATGCACAATCCCATTCAAGAAAGCATGATGCCACACAAATTCAAGAATTTGAAGCCTAACATCCACCCCACTCACCCTACGCCAACTCCTTTCTTTAAGGGAAAATATCTCAACTTCTGGCGATTCTTGAAAACCAAAATCTTCGGGTTTTCTGTAATAGATCAGCCTCACAACCTTGGCATCATTACCAGCAACGCCAAATCCAAGCACAACGAGATGGGGCTCTTTAGGGAGGATACTGGGCATAGGTACAACGAGGTGATTTCTAATGCTAGGGTTCCAGATTATAGTAGGTCCCGAAGTAGTAGCGAATAGATCGTCTGATAAGCATACGAGCCCATTGCAGGACCCCACTATTCTGAAATATCCAACTCGGGATTTGAAGGGAATCGCGAGTTCTGAGGAATGATCGACACCGAGGGGAGCGTTTTCATTTTCTTTGAGGATTGTATAATGCTCCCTCTTGTCGTGTTTATCGTATCGCCTGAGGAGAAGGGTTTGATCTTTAGCGTTTGAGAGGTGCGAGGAGACGAAAAACGGACTTGTGATAAGAGAGCGCCACAATTTGCAGACGGTGGTAAACCGAATTAAGGATTTGACGGGCACCCGTAGGAGGATCTCGATGATCAGCTCCGTCGGCAAGTGGTCCGACATTGTTACAACTTCCAGTTCCAGAGATGAACGAAACCCTAATTAAGAACCGGCAAGAACAAAATGAAACGGGAAACGAAGATTGCGTCCAATCCGAAGGGACCCACACAACCGCGAATTAGTCACATACCAAAACAAATCGATGAGTTTGGCCCGGGTGTGTTATTTAACGTTTGGATTTGTAAGTAATAAAAATGTAAGAATTGTTTCTAATAATATTAATAAAAAAATACTACATAATATTAATAAAAAAAATACTACCTCGGTAGGTGTCACACGAGAATTTAGAATAAATATAATTAATAAATAATTAAAATTGTATTAGTAAAAATAAGTAACATATAATATAAATTATTACAGATTAAAATTAAAATAACTAATTAGTTTAATTAAAATTAAAAAAAATAAATTAGAAAATTTAAAAAATAATCATTATAAAAAAAAATGGGCATGAGATGTGGGACGGACAACATAGACATGATAAGTGAGACAAATGGAGTATAATATATAAATATATTCAATAATTTAATTAAATTATTACTTTATTTGTCATTAATCGTGTGCTCATTTGACAGGTACGGGTTTAAAAAAAAAAAGTTAAAAATAAAATTTTATGGGTAAAAAAAAAGTAAAAAATGCGGTATTTTATTACTAAAAAAAAACGATAATAAATTTGAATGACAAAAAAAATAACGAAAAAAGTATTATCTTTTAAATTATCAATAAAAAATTTCATAGCTCACATTAAAGAAAATATCAAATTAGTATACTAAATAAACACGTTCAATATTTGACATAATGTAAATATGTCAAATGTGTTTATTTTGTAAAATTATATAAAAAGGTATTTTTACAATAATTTTATAGTAATATAAAAATAATAAATATGCATAATGTATTATTATTTTTGAAAAATATGTATTTTTTTTTTTACCATACATATTTAAATAAATAAAAAAAAACATATGATAGAAGTTTCTACAAAATAAATACAGTGGAGTATATCAAACTTTTTTGTTTCTTATCCAATTATAGAAGTTTTTACAAAATAAAAAATCAATAAATTTAATAATCATTTAAATTTTAACTAATTAAAATTAATTTATTGGAGTGTATTTGTTTAGTTTGAATTGTTTTTATAATAGAAATTTAAAAGTATCTCATTAATTTAAGTTTACACAACCAACTTTCACTCATTTAGAATTATTTATTTTTTTAAAAAAAAAAAATATTAAATCAAATATATTTTTTCTTTGACAAATATTTTTTTTTTCAAATTTTTAAAATTTCCGAACTCTCCAAAAATCTCTGTCTAAACGGAGCATCATGAATACTTTATCCTCAATTTTACTTTCTTGAAGTACTTAGGGATTTGATATTTGGTTTAATTTTGCCGAATTTTAACGGGATTGATCATCATGAAACTGAATTTTATCATTGATTTGATTTTGATTATTTTTCTAAAATAATTTGATTGTTTGATTTTTAAGAAGAATGATTTGATGCTCCATATAATTTTTTTGTTATGGCATATCCTTTCAACTCTGGGATTAAAAAGAACCAAATTAATGATTTGACGAAGAACACAAATCATAATCGTTTATTTAGAAGATTTTTCTCTTTAATTTTAATATATTATTAAATGAATTTAATTGTTTCTTTCCACTAATTTGAACATATATTGAAGAATGTAAATTTATCAATTTATTAATTGATAGATCATAGGTTCAAATTAGTAGCTTCCGTGAAAAACAAGAATATGAATAATATTGCAGAGAAAATCCATAGATTTATTATTTTGCTTGGCCATTCAAATTAACTTTGATGTGTTGAATAGTTTGACCGCGACCTTTATTTATAGGGAAAAATGATCTCGATTTTCTTTTTGAATGATGCTACATCGCATATTCTAATAATCAATTAAAAAAATTAAAAAAATTATTATCTTTCATTTTCATTGGATGTTATTTTCTTTCTTTATGTAATTCATTGTATATCTTTTTATTTCTCAACAAGATTTATACATTATTCTTTTTTGTTGGATATTTATTAATCAATTTTCTTTATCAATGAGATTTATTTATTTTGTTGATATATTTATTATAATTCTATTTACATGTGTAATATTTATAGGATATGTTAAATTTTAGCAAAATTTGCATTAATAATTTATATATGTACGATACAAAAATTAATATATATGTATATAGTTTTTCCGTTCCACTAAAATGTTCATGATACTATAAATACGAAAATTTAGGTAAAACATAATTAATAAGTAATTATAAAATGTATTAGTAAATATAATTATAAAGTAAAATTAAGGTGATTAAATAGTTTAATTAAAATTTAAAAAATTATAAATTATAAAATTTAAAATATGATTAAAATGTATAATTATTTAAAAAAAATAATAAATTATATGTGACAGATAAAAATAGAAAGAGTTGACATTTTATCGACAGAGGGAATATCAAATATTTATTTCATAAAATAGTATAAAATCCCCTGTTATCTATTATATTTGTTGAAAGCTCCCTAGTCCGAACACTTCATAAAATATAGTCATGGTTTCTAAAATATAGCACGTTCGCACTTTCCTTCCAAGTTCGCATCTTAAATTTTTACACATGTTGACCATTATGCCCATGTCTACTTCTTTTTACTTAGAAATTTTAGGATATGGTTAAAATACAATTACCCATTTTTATTTTATATAAATGCATTTATAATAGTTAATAAATTTTATTAAGTTCTAACATAAATAGATTTTCTACAATAATTTAGAAACTATAAGTAAGTTTTATGAAATTTTTGAAACGTGAAAATTTTCAATTAATTCGGAAACTATATGAAATTTTTTTGTTATTTTGCCTATTTATTACGTTAAAGTTTCATTACATTAGTTGGTTGATATTTATATTAATAGGTGATATTTTAAATTAATAATGCCTCTGTCCCTAAAGTATGTTTTTATTTGTTTTTTTTTTTTTTTTTTTTTATATATATGTATAGAATTTTAAAATTAATATTGTATTTATACCAAAAAAAATATCTCTATCAATATTAGATATTTATTTTTAATTTCTATTATAATAATTTTAATAGAAATTTATATTACAAAAACAAAGAAGAAGCCACTACAAAAAAGTCAAAATTTAGTTACAAAAATATTTCATAGAAAATGATAAGAATTCATAATATAAAAGTTTTTGCAACGAAACTCATTTCGTCACCTATACCGCGTTAGTAAAAATCTTTGGCGGCAAATATGATTTTTGTAATAAAAATAAGTTTTTTTTGCAATGAGAGTTAAGAAAAGAGATATAGCTATAAAAATATGATTTTGCAGCTAAAACTCATTTTGTATAAAATTAAAATTTATAACAAATGAGCTTTAGCAACAAAATATGTATACTTTTTTTAGCCAAATTGTTTTAGCGACGAAATTAATTTTGTAGTACATAATTTATTTTTAGCGATAAAATTATTTTTTTTTGTTAAATGATACGTTTTAATTATAAAAATATTTTATAGTTAAAAATATTGTAGTTAATTAATTTTTTTTTTCTAATGAGCAAAAGGTGCTTTATATATGATTTTTTGAAATTTTAGAATTTTAAAAATATTAAAAAATAGTGAAAAAAATTATATTTAATATGATATTTTATAAGAAAAATTAAATATTTGATATAAATAAATATTACGAAAATTATATGCTAAATTAATATTTTAGATAATATAGTATATTTTAAATATCATCCAAACGTGTTTCATTATCTCATTTTGGAAAACAAATAAATAAAATTTGAAAACTTGGAAAAGAGTAAACTAATCCAAAACCAATCAAAACGCAATCTAAAATTTGAATTAAGATATTTGATTGGAAATTGGATGGAGCGCAGGCAGCCTATTGGATGGAATATGAATGCAAATTAATGAGCCTATATATTTATATATATATATATATATAGCGGAGCAGTAGTAATGGCTGGGTAAATTTTTGGTCGAATTTAATACACTACAAGTCACATTAGGCGAATCATGTGTGACAAATAACCTGAAACGTCGAGGGATTTAAACACATAATCTCACAGACATATGTCCAACTCTTACACCACCGGACCATCGCTTATGGGATTAGCAAGTGCTCTTTATTGAGTAGATGCATTTTGGCCACACAAAGATGGCGTGGTTATAATATATATATATAAGGTGATCAGTGCAGTACAATGACAGTGATAGAGATTGATATATAGATAGATATAGAGTACAGATAGATTTGTGGCAACCAGTCAAGTTGTGGAATCATACCTATTATGTGTTGTTGAGCCTGCCACCTGGCAGGCACAGCACTCCACCCACCCTGCCTGTCTGTCTCGCTGTTAATAATCATTCATTTATCCCACGATTCTTCCTGCTAATTCCTTAATAAGAACCCAAAACACACACACACACTTACACTTGCTCACTCACTTAGACATCTACAGCAGATCAGATCAGATCAGATCAAGAAGAAGAAGAAGATGAAGCCTAGTTCTAATTGGAGTAGTGCAACTCCTCTGGTGAAATGGAGTGGCGAAAGGAGTTGGAGTTGGAATAGCAGTAACAGTAACAGCAATGGTAGGAGTAGTGATCACGATCATGATCATGGCGAGGCGACAGCAGCAACGCTTACAAGCAGGTTCGGGAGATCTGCATCAGCATCAACGTCAACGCCTTCTACCACTGCAACAAAAGCTGATGCTGCTGCTGCCGCCGAGAAGGCTGAGAAACTTATGCACCTTATCTGTTGGGGACCCGCCAAGTAGAACAACCAACATATATCATCTCTTTTACTACAATATTATCTATATATCATTCAATTTGGGTTTTATATATATATATATATATTTGTTGGAAAATATATATGTTTGCTTCTAAGCTTTGTATGTATTCATTTATGCATTAATTAAGTTGCAAATCTGCTCTTGGTCCGAGCGGCTTGCGCTCATGTCTCCTGCTATTGTTGTAGTAATATATGTGGTGGGTTAAATATTAGTTTAATTATGTCAAATTTTCTATATAAATCTTTTTAATATAAATGATAATAAGTAATTTAAATATATATATATATATTTTTCAATTAAGAGTGAAATAATGTTTAATTTTGTTGTGATTCTTGATCTCCTGAAGGATGATCCGTACATATTCTCAATCATACAATTAGTGCGAATAAAACTGTTAAGAATATAAAATAGAAATATAAATAAAGAATTAAAAGAAAAATTGCTCAATCGATGAAGTAGGCTCAGATCGCAGTCATTCATTCGCCAACTCCAAGTTGTCCTACGAGGTAACCCACGAAGGTGTCGATTGTGGTCGAAGTAACCCAAAAAACCTAAGTGATCCTCGCACACGCAGTGTATTATGACAGAAAAATAATAAGAGAAGTCGATAGACATAGGTAATAAGTTCGTCGCTCACAAAAGAGAATATCGAATTGGTTCTTTTTTCTCCCAAAACCCCAAACTCAAACCCATATATATAGAGGGGAGCTGGATGGATAAATCCCAAAAGAGAAAGAAACAACCTCACCTTATCAAAGGCCAAGCGGACTCGATTGATTTAGAAGAAATATGGATAAACACCGAGAGTGATGGAACAGATTTAGGAGTGATTCAAATTTCGAACAGAACGAGGAATAGAGTGGATCGGTTCTGATTTTAAAAAAAAATAAATAGAAAATCAGACAAATCGGATTGGTGCGGGTTTGGGTCGGACATGATTGACTCGGGTTGGGTGATCTAGGTAGCGGCTGAAACACACAAACAAATTTCACACTTTCCCCAAATTGGTTGTTGTCTGTATGTTTCTACCTGATCTATTTTCATTATGTTGTAATTCCTAATTTGTTTTATCACGAGCATCACAAGATTAGAGCATAGCATATACATTTGTACGTTATACCCAAAAAAGGATTGGGATGGCATAATCAGGTGTACGTCTACAACCAAACATCGGATTTGAACGAATATGGTGTTTTGTGAATAGTTTAAGTTAACATAAAGTATTTCATGCAATAATGGTTTGTAAAGGTGAATTAAGCATTTGACATTCATGATTGTGCATAATTCAAGTGTATGCAGATCATGAGTAAATGAGATATGATATTATGGAAGGTGGATGGTAAGAGGGAAATGTTTTCCATGTGTACATGATAGTAAAAGGGCATTTTTGGGAAAAAAAAAAAGCATTTTAATTTCCGCAATTACTCTGAAAAATGAATTAGCGTTTGGATTTTTAATGTCATGTTTCAAGATTCACCGAATTTGTTGAGTAACTTATCTCCTGAAGAGTTAATTAACATAAGTGTATTGCTTATGATTGTTAGACTATTTCTGAATTATATGTTGTTGGAGTAATTCTAGGAAGAGTCAGAATTGTTGTAAGATTGAGACATCGGATTGTTGAAAAGCACGTAGAGATTTTGCTAATTGTGTGGAGTTGCAGCCAGAGGTTCCCAATTAAACTTTAATATTACTGTGTTTTGACTTTTATGTATCTATGGTATAAAAAAATTCACAGTTCTTTCATTTTTTCACATTATTTTTTGCAGCTTAAGAGGTTGAAACTTCGTAAAAACAATTGGAACTCAAGACACATGAATTTGATGAGCTTTTTACTGAATTCGCATCACAAAAGAGTCTATGCAGCTGTTGCGAAACTTGTTGTTAAGGTAAATTTTGATGTCTTTTCTTTCAATTTTATAAAATTTTAAAATTTTGTTCTGAAGATTAAACTATGGTATGCCGTGAGCTTTTCTCATTGCAAAGTGACTTGCATTCCTACACATTCTTTAATAAGAGAAAATGATAAATAGAGATATTCTATCTTGATTACCGGCACTTCTGGCTTTTATGATGGATTGCATATGTTATCACGTGTGGTTAAATAATTGAGAGGACCAATAGCGATACTCTAAAAATAAATATAGATTGAGACGACCGATTGCACATGTTAGTATGAGACTATCATCGGTGAAGAGGTTCTCTATGTGAGGCAAATTATTATGTTGATTGTCATGCTTGGGTTGATGTAGTTATAATTTTGATGGCAAGGCAGCCAGTCCATCCAAGCTACCAAAACAATAAAAAAGAAAACTACTGGAATATTAAAGAAAGGTAGGATACATCTATGTAAATCTTATCCACCTCTGGCAATGCAAAGAATTTATCAAAAGAAAATATTCTCTCTCATATCCCACAAGAACCAGAAGCAGTTATGATTGAGACTCGAGGCAATTTACAACAAATGGTAAGCAGTAATATCAATCATTAAGTTTGTATGTTGATTGATGATTGGCTTTCTAACATCTTGCACAAATTTTATTATATGGTTTGAGATTTTCGATATATTACAATTATGTTTAAAATTATTTAACCCGTACTAGAAGATATTTACGTGTGTTTTTCCTTAATAGGACAACCTAAACTTCAAAGGAATTGCCCTAAATGAAAACTATGGGTCTCAGCAGCATGTACATAGAGTAGTATGATTGTTATGACCAGCACTATATGATATTGCAAAGCTTTTGTAATTGATAATAAAACCTTATGAATATGAAATAACAAAAATGATGCCTTAGAGAGGACCTAAAGAAGTTTAATTCACCTCTCCTTATTTATTATGTCATCCAACATGCAATGTAGGGGCTGGTATACATGCTAATTTACTTGATTTTGTTTTTTCGTGAAGTGAGATAATGGATATTATATGATTTGTGTCTATATTTTAAGGACGCTTGAACTAAATTACTTCTGGCCACGATGGATTTTATGGGGCCTAACAAAACATGTCTGGATTGGGATTATAGTTTTATTACACCACAAGTTAATAATATTTTAGTTTTGAGCATTTCAAAATAATATTTAATGATAATTTTTTTTTTTTTTTGTCTATTCACTTGCACAGGGCATATTTACTTTAGATAATTCACATTTACATTTGGCACGCAGGTCAGTTATTACACCTAGGTGTTGGAGTAGACTAATCATATATGAGCTCACCCTATCTGTTTAACTTCCTTTTCATACATCGATCATTTACACTACACAAATCAATACACACGGATAGCATATTGTAAAGATAACACATAAACTTTAAATAATTAGCAAATTATCACAAGAAAAATATCATATATTGTAGTATATAATGAATATTAATATTTATTACTTTCTTATTAGACATTTGTTGATTATATCAAATTACTATTGTGATGAAATCATAGTATAGTTTGTTGAAATTATAATATATTTTACTAAATATAATTATATAATGGGTTATATCACATCAGTATTTGCTATTTTCTTACGAATATTTGCTAATTGAGTCAAATCGGCACAATGTTAATTTAACCCAATCAATAATGCGATAACGAGAGCGATTATTATCTATACATTTGTATTATAATAATGATGTATTTTTCTTTTATATATATATATATATTATGTTGTGCTAACACTAGGAGCTTCTCTGTATATTAATGTTAATGGATTAAAAAAAAATTCTACAAAATTTTATATTTGATTGGGAAAAAAATAATAATAAATTGTTGAAATATAAAAATAAAAGATAAGTACAAATTTTTAATTAAAAAAAAAAACCAAAAGAAAACAAATTACATAAGCTTATATGACTTGTATGTAATTTATAGGGTTTGTTTGTGTGGTTAATGATGTAATATGTATTTGATTAAAATACTATAAATTTGAAATATGTATTATTTATTATTTTAATAAGATACATTTAATATGAACATCATAATATAAAAAATAAAATAATATATAATACACAAACAATTATATACAAAGAAAATTCTTAATTTAAATTAAATATATAAATTTACCTAAAAGGAATAAATTAAATAAAATAATATTTTAATTTAATATATATATATATATATTAAAAGCACAAAGCAAACATTGAAAACGAAATACAAAAGCATGTTTAGTTGCCATTTCAATATGTGTATTTTATTTTTTAAAACATTATTAAATTATAATTTTTTCATCCCTTATTAAACTATCTATTTTTTTTTTTCTCTGGTGCCTCAGACAAAAGTATTTCACCTAATATTACAAATATCTTTATCACTTATAATATATCAAACAAATGTCATTACATTTATATCACAAAATACTAGTAAAAGTTATTTTAGTCGTTTATACTTTATTATCCAATATAATATTAATATTTCAATATAATATTAATATTTCTAGCACTCATCGAAGAAAAAAAAAAAAAAAAGAAAAAAAAAAGCAAATGATGGATAAAGATTATAGTTCCTGTTTTTTTAACAAGTAAATAAATTTATATTAGATAAAGTTAAATTTATTATTATTATTGATGTTGTTGGGTATAAATATGCGATGTCGTGTATACATTCAACAAGCAGATTTTTATGGTAGTTGATAAACATAATTGATTATCTATGCCACCCAATAAACATAATTATCATCATTAAATGCATCAATGTAGTCGATGAGCGAAATTATTCTACCCAAACAATCGTTCTTGAACAGGGAGCGATTCTTTGCCACAGTATAAAACTAAACCGTTGATAAAACAGCAATAGGGAATCAAAATTGGAGATAAACAACAAAGCCCTAACTGATGTCCTCGCGCGTTATTTCGCAATTGATCCGACCGACCTCGCCGGTGTCTTGCCTTCTGTCGATCGATTGAACTCGCCGTCGTCCTGGTATCTCGATTGGTTGAACTTTGCATCCTCCTTCCCTCAATCGGCGTCGCTTATTGTGCCTCCAGTCTCAATTTATTGTAAGGTTTTTGTGCAATTTTATTTATCGTGTTTTCAGTAATGGGTTTCAGGAATCATGATTGATTGATGGACAATTTTCCATATCTGAACATTGAAACAATATTTCTCTTGGTTTTTATTATATGAACATATTTTACTTGTCACTTTGAGGTCAGAATGGATCACAAAATCTTGGGAGATTTATTGTGCGAAATACGATTACGGGTTCAAATATGAAGCGGGTTTTTTATATGCTGTATTGGATGGTTCCCTTTTTCCTTTAATCGTAACGGGCTTATTGTTGCTTACACTTAGTTAGGAATGGTGTTGTGTGAATGATAACTTCTAGTTTTCTTATCTCATAATGTAAACTGTTCACACTTTTCTTGTAGTTTCTAGCATTCACCTGTTTGCTTGTTTTGAAAGGTAGGAGAGAACTCTCGAAATCTTGATTGATAATGTTGTACGGTGTTTGAAGTTTGAACTTTGCATGGTTGATCCAAACTATGAAACGTTCTTTGTGCTGATCATTAATTTATTAAAATTATGTTGTTGCGTGTCACTTTGAGATCAAAATTTGCATCACAAGAATGCGTGTTGAGGTTTAATGTATGAGGGGTTGTCGGATGGTGTGCTACTTTGACATCTGAATTTAGATAATATTCAAATTAGGTTATAAGAGGGTTTGAGAATGCTGAAGGCATGTTTTACTAGCGATTGTGTTTTGAGTAATTAGCCCAAGAATAAGGTTTCATGAAGTTCATTCATGCTGTCTCACATGGACAAAATTGAATCAAGAATATTGATGGAGTCAGAAGATGTTCAGAATAGTTTAGACAATAGTGTTTCTAGTATAATCTGAAAAAAAATGGAAGGTTGTCACTAGTGTTCTTTTTTCTCCTTAGGAAAAGGTGAGAAATTACTAAATTATGTTTAAGGTTTTATATAATTTTTAATTGAGACATGATTTTGAAAAGTTTAGGATTAGGTTGATGGTATCTCAAAAGTTTCCTATCTTGTATTATCTCAACCGGGGACAATTAAGTTGTTAATTAGCCCTAATCAGCTCAGCAAAAACTATTTCTTAGCGCATGACTTGAATTAAATCAACACAGTGCGGCTTGTTACTGTATGTTGTTAGTTCATACCATACATGTGTGGATGTTAACATACATCCTGTGCTGACATTAATTGTAGCATGTGCTAAGAGAACTATTACCATATACTATCAGATCATATGCTACATTTGTGATATACTGAAATACACCTTTTGTTTATACTTCAGCACTCTAACTGTTGCCATCTCAATTGCATTAGATCTTTGTCTATCAACAAAACCTAAAGTTATAAGTAATCATTAAGTTATGCTTTCTTTTAGTAGTGAGTGGAAATCCTCAAGATCAACAAATCGATCTTGATATTTTTATTTTATTTTTTTCCTTCTTATATCATAAGCCATTTCTTAGAATTTGTTTAACACAATATTTTCTAAACTGAGTAGATATTCTTGACTCCTATTGTCCTAGTGTTAACAACTATAGACAGGATGGCTTTCTTAAGCAGATCTTCATTTTAACATTTGGGAGCAAATAGGCACCAGCCATGTTGCATAGCTAACAATAAATGCAAATATTTGTAACAACCTGTTTATCTTGCTGTTTTTTCTCAATAGTCACACAGATAGATGCCAAGACAACATTTATGCAGTTGACTCTGGTCTGATAACTAATTTTTGAATTGCCAAATGTATGATAGAATTGTATTTATGATACTGTACTTCACCTTCCATTCTTTTGAAGGCTTATAATTCTAAGGAAATAATGAAGATCAAAAGTATTCTCTAGGAACCAAGGCTGCATGGCTTTCGTGGCTAAAGCTGCATAAATGGAGGAAACTATTGGCATGCAGAGTTTCCAAATATATCAAATCTTTTCTGGGGATTGATTCCACATCCTCCAATGATAAATCTCAAGGTTCCTTCCTGTCCAATTATAGCTTATAGGCCTATCCGACCATCTGACTTGGTGGTTCTTGAAAAAATTCATGGCGACCTGTTTCCAATAAGGTGAGAATGGTGTCTTTTTTCCCTATTGTCACCGAAGAAATGTTCAGGTGGCTCTATTATTATTTCTAAGAACCACATTACACGATCATTCAGGTATGAATCTGAGTTCTTCCACAATGTTGTAAATGGATGTGATATCGTCTCATGGGGGGCTGTGGATCAAAGTCAGCCCAATGCACAGAGTGATGAACTTATTGGATTTGTCACTGCAAGAATTGTTTCAGCAAAAGACAGTGAGGTAGGCAGCCAACACATATCCTTTCTTTTCCTGAAGTTATTTGTTTTGAACAACTAGATGCCTTTATCTCAAGTATTGCTGCCTATGAAATGAAATGTAATGTAAATAATATAAAATTTCTTGCCTTTACTTTTAATAATGTATATATATTGTTAGAAATTCGCCCATTAATTGTGATTTTCTTGCAGATACAAGATTTATTGAGCTTTGATTCATCCAAAACAGACCAAACCTTGGTATACATCTTAACACTAGGAGTTGTAGAATCCTACAGAAATCTGGGGATAGGCAAGTGTTATGTTTTCCGTTTACCAAGCCAAAGTGCACTACTTATCTGAAACATTCTAAGAGTTCTCTTGTCTTGAATCTTCAGCCAGTTCTCTCATCCATGAGGTTATCAAGTATGCTTCAAGCATCTCAACTTGCCGAGCTGTTTATCTACACGTCATATCATACAATATTCCAGCAATGCATTTGTACAAGAAAATGTCGTTTCAGTGCTTAAGGAGGCTGTACAATTTTTATTTTATTAATGGACAGCACTATGATTCATACCTATTTGTTTGCTACGTGAATGGCGAGCGATCACCCTGCTCACCGCTGTAAGTGAATAAAGCCCAGGGTGGGACATGTCAACATACATAGCTGTTCTGTTTACAGTTTCTATATAATAATACTTGATGCTTATTATTTATCAATAATAACGAGGGTCGGTTGGATTCTTGCAGAGAACTTGTTACAGTATTTGTTGCATATGTAAAGAGCGGGCTCAAATGCGTGGCTGCAATGCTGTGGAAAAACGAAGAGAGGAAGAATTCCAAGTGGTTGAAATGCAAAGACTCTGGCAGCCTTCTCCCAACAGTGCAGAACAAAAGAGTAGTAGCTGGAGAGGGTGGATGTAGGCCTCAGTTTGTATAATGTATGATGAATACATATCTTATATGTAAGAGGGGTAAGGATCTTCGCCTTTATCCGCCTGCTTGCTAATTTGGTGGCGATAGTCTGTGTCGATGATAGGTGCAAAGGTACAAATTACATGATGAGGTCATTTGCCTTTGGGAGTTTAGGCTGGTTGGTATATGTGGGAACAGTGTCATGAGGCGGGGCAGTTCTTGCGCAAAAGCCGCCTGAATTCATACCAATACATAATGTTAATCTTCTCTTCTATCATCTACATACATACATGTATACATATGTATAGCATAATGCAGGTGTAGGAATAAAGCAAGAGGCACAGCAGCTGAATGCCTCCTTCAAGCTGTTGGTTAGTGTCTCTTCTTGCGGCTCGGCTGTCCCATCCCCGACCATGACCATGACCTGTGATTCCTAATCCTCCCTCTTGTATGTTGAGATGTTGTGTGTTATGAAGTCATGCTATAATATTAACATTTTTTTTGTGCCATATGTTTGTTTTTGTTTTTATCAACCTATAATTTTGCTGAGAATTAATTCCCTCTATAATCCCTCTATAATTCCCTCTATATTCATTACAAAAATCAGAACATAAGCAATGGAGTAAAATAAGTAACCTGATGCCATTGACTACTGGAAAAATGTTCTTGGGCAAGAACTATTTTCATTTGAGCTAAAATGTAAATGTAGGCTCTGTTGGAGACAGTTTCCTATGACAGTGTTCAAACTTGTTAGAAAGTAAGAGCGAGAGAATACATTGACAAATTATACAATCATTTTATTGACTAAATAGTTACAAGAGTTTTCCAAATTTAGTGTGTAACTGTATAGTTCCACATAAAGTGCATCATGGTGTTCAAGTTACTACTCGTTACTAGAGACACTCAAGCACTCAGGGACAAGGATACAACCGAAGAAAGCTTAAGCTTACATGATTTTCTAGAGTTTTGCGGTTGAAAAACTAGTTCTGTTTTTGATCTGACTGTAACTTCTTCCCATTGTGACGACCAAGAAGGTCCTTCAACACGATAATCACGAGGAACATATAAGATCCGTACTGTTGAATCAGCTGCATATGTACAAATAAGATTATTAACATTCACCACTGAGTATTACTACAAAATTGAATGAGGGCATTAACCTAGAACAGTAGAGAAGATAGAGAAACGTTACCAATACTAAACATGCCTATCTTCCGAACAGTCAGATGGCTAACTTTTGATCTTTTGATCTTTCTGAGTGATACAAGGTCTTCGTTACAGCCTTTGAATTCCAGAAATTCCCCAAGAATATACTCATTGTCTTTGAGTTCTAACCTGATTCATAGAAGAATAACAAATTGACATGAGATGCAAAACACGGGTACTCAGAATGCATAATACAACAAAAAATCATCCTCATTAACTCCAGGCGGCAGGCGCAACTAATGCTCAAACTGATCAGATCTCAGAACATTACTATAGCACATCACTGCTGGTCTAGATTGATTGTGTAGCATTTTTAACAATTCTGTTCCTTAACATGACACTAGTGAAATTATTATATGACAATGGTATTGAGACGGACCTATCCCAAATTGGGGTAGTGCTTAGAATGGAGTGAAGGTTCTCACTAAACGATTCCTGCATTTTCTTCTTTCCGCCGCCAAGTGTATCTTTGATCCATCCAGAATATGAGTTTCGTTCATCAGGTTTTAACTGTGTCCATCGATCATATGTGATTACCTCGGGTGGAAAAAGCTCTGAATGAATGGATCTGCAAGAATAAAAGGAAAATTGAGAACACAGAAGGAAAAACAGAGTGTCAGCTGAGCAAGGAACTGCTTCATTATTCCATGGTAAAAGGTTAAATTTATGAAGCACTGATTTGCAGAATGGGTACATAAAATCCTCACAGAATGTCTATACTGTATATAAACTTCATGTGAAAAAACAAGTTAATAATTTTCCTTGTATTGTTTCATGAGTGCCACTCTGTGTGTGGTTGTAATATGAATGAAAATTAGTAATTCAATTTTCCTCTTTCATATTTATATTGATCATTCATGATATACAAGAGCACCAACAATCGCCACTGATGTATGTGAAGCCTTCCAGAAACATTGAATTAGTTTTAACTTTTAAGTCAACACTCATACTAACTAATCCTTGGTGACATTCATATATATATATATATATACTCAAAGGCTGGGAGTGAAGACAGCATGGGTGTGCAACCATAACACGAAAAAAAAAAAAAAAAAAAAAAAAAAAACAGATTATCAAATGAGGTCATAGAGGAAAATCATTAAAAGCAAGCAGAATAAAAGTTGAAGCATACCGAAAATTTGTGTTTGGACATATAACCTTATACGAAAAATATACTGGAGGAAGAGAAACGCCCCTTTGTTCAACATATTCTTCAAGGATGCAAACTAATTGTTTAGTTTCAGCTACCTGGATTGGAGCAACTTAGGATTAGTTAAACTGATGAAGGTACTGAGCATGAAACAAAGATATGGGATTAGGAAATGTTATTGGATTAAAACTTCTTTTATAAAAACGCTAGGAAGCTCTACTATGGTCAATCTCTTTCCAGGGCATTCATATACCATGCTACACAGATTTATCACTGATCATAAACATATATTCCAGGGTGCCCTATCTCGAACCATATTTTCAGATCCCTTTTGCTTGAAATCTATTTGGGGGACCAATAAATCACATTATCATAATGAAGTAGTAGATAGATATAATCAAGTTCATCGAGCACTGACTAGTTCCCAACATAACTCCAATTGTGTTCCCACTTTACATGATAATGATGTCGAGCTTGATGTGTGTTTTGATTACATTGTTAATAACATGTTAATGGTTAATGTCTGAAGGTGTGTCTTTACTATATCGGATTAATGGGGATTATTCAATTCTCATGTATATAATTAACTTACAAGGATTAATTAAACACCCATTATCACTTGTAGTAAACATGAACTTAGAGGAATAAATGGGGCAAGTCACTAGTAGAGTCATCTACAGCTTTTAGTGGCCGTGTGAAGAAGAAGTCGGTGATTAAGTGGATTAGTTGCCTGTACAAGCACAAGGTCCACTTAGAATTCAAAACAATTTCTCTGTACATACTGGTCAATCCAGTGAGGTTTATCCTTTTGGGCATAATGTCAGATATCTGAGTTACATGAATGTCATTCATTGAAATAAATTTATGCAACCAGACGAAACAAGGGAAAATATATTCTGGAGAAGGCACTCCCAGAAAAGAATAGTGAAAGATGTGTTAGAGCACATTAGTGACACAGAATTCCAAAGATGACAAGGATGCACTAGCAAAGCATTTTTAAAAATGAATGATAGAAGACAAAGTTCTAGAGAGCAAGTTGCTGTCTGTGGTACAACCACACGATGTGATGTGTGACAGTAGCACACAATAATTTGACAAAGTGAAGTACTAGGAGATTTAAACATCAGACTTTCACTCTCCAGTTAGGAAAAACCGAAGATGAAATGAATAACCAATAATCATCCATGGGTTATGATTAGAATTTAAAGGCTTTCTTCTGTGCTAAGGGGTGGGAAAAGAAGCCACCACTAATCTGAGAAGTTTCTTGCTGGCCAAGAAGACTTGGTGTCACAAATGGTTCTTAAGAGAGAAAGCTCATTTGATCGATTTAAGCATTTCATAGCAATATTAGAACACTATAAACTATGAAGTTAACAATTATTCTAGTTACAAAAGTTAAGACTACAGAAGTTCTTTTGGCATTGGCAACTAGCAAAGATTAGAACTTGTAACTAATTGGTGTGAAGAATGCATTTGTACATGGAAACCTAGATCATAAATCTACATGATCCAACCAACAGATTTGAGAAGTGCAAGCAATCTTGCAGACTTTTAGCTAAGCATGATGCTTGAGGAAGCAAGGAGCTCTCCTTCAGGCATCTGGCTTTGGTGATTCATCCTATGAGATACCTTTTCTTGCCTTGCTAGGTTTTCATGAAGTACTAGGAGGCCTAAATTCCTACTCTGTAATCTATGATAACCATCAGTGACAACCAAATTTTACCACATATCCTTTTCTCGCCAAGCACAAATGAATAAGTCAACTCATTGCAGACCTTGGTGAACTCAACCTTTTTCTTGGATTAAAGGTAGATTATCACACTCAAAAAGGATTTCTCCCACAGCAACATTACCCCAGACATGTTAGAAGGGTGTGGACTGTGGAGTGCATGTGTGCGGCTCTCAATATCAATAGAGCCAAATGCAACATATGTTCACAAAAGAATCTACTTGAAGATTGAGACCATGCATCAACAACTAAACCTGATCAAGTAAAAGCTCAATAAGTTCTAAGGCGCATCAATGGCACACTCACCATGATTTCCAGTTATGCTTCTGCACTTGGGTCTCAAGTAATTTCTTCGGGTAGGGAAAGACAACCAAATGTGGCCTTGTTGACCAATGCAAAGTGTTGGACAGGTCAATAGAATACTCTTCTTATATAGATTGTGAATGATGGACAGCAGTAAATAGCAGATGCTATCACTTGTACAACAATCACTAGTCGGCAATTAGGAACCTATTTTCCATGCAAGAACCAAGCACATAGAGGTGCATTATCACTTCATCCAAGAAAGAATACTGAAACAAGTGGAATCAGAGCTCCATAAATTAGATTAAAATTCATAAAGGAAGAGCTAGAATGTCAGCAAGATTCAAGTTTTCTCCCATCCTCGGATTTGTTAGGAAGGAAGAAGTTGGTATCAAAGAGGAGTGTTATCTCCAACACTAGCCTAAGGCAAATGTGTCCCTACTTTCTATAATAAGGTGTTTGCACTTGGTTAGTAGTAGTTGGCTATACGAGGCATATTCTTTCATATGCAAAATTATTCCCTGCTCCATTTCCTTGCCTGTTTGGAAGAGGCATTTGTTTAATAGGATTTATGTTGTAGAGTGTTGGATGATAAATGCCACCAATAACATGTTAAGAAGGGATCCGGGTTTCATCTTAAAACCAATTGATACTAAGTGGAGGAGTCCTTCACCCTTACATCCAAATGGGAGCTCTCATAATTTTCAGATGTAGCACAACATTCAACAATGCCCTTTGAAATGATAATCTTAAAATCCTAAACAGGATCATACCCAATACTATAATAGGTTACCTGAATGACCGTCTCTCACCTGAAAATTTAAACTATTAGGGATACACTTATTTATTTACAAACGGGAGTCAATCAACATAGAGTATGAACCCATTCTAGCTATAGCAAAGGACCAGTACATGCACCAAAGGATAAAAGGTAGGCAAGAGTTTGAAGGAACTTCACACTTGCCTATATAGAAAAAGTATTTATATATTTAATAACTGAAGATCATTGGACTTTAAAGTCCCAAAGATTGAAATGAAGTTCTCAACCACAAATGAGAGGATCTCCAACTCACAGGATCAGGAAGATGCTCAGTCTTATGGTGCTTCTGGTCAGCAGCGCATACCCAATTGCCATTCTTGTCAATGGACACCAAACCTGACACATTCTTTACCGAAATTACCACTGCCTCTCTGTGAAAAGTGAACAAAGGAAAAACAATCCGACCATCATCAGTCTTTGATTTCTTGCTGAGGTTCCGAGAAGAACAAAAGTTTCAATGTAGTGAGATATAGCAGGGAAAACGATATAAAGAATACTTAGTAGTGATAAGAACAAGGTCAATATTCCGGCGAGAAGCAGAATCGGGATCCGGAATTCGAAGGCCAACGTAGACTTTGGATCCTCGGTTAAGTTTTTCCAACCTGTGGAGGGAGGAAGAGGCATGTAATGTAAAGAGGCAGAGAATAAATGTGAGAGCAAAAGAATAATTCGATGGAACGATGACAGACCTTTTGGCGACGGAGAAGAGAGCAATTGAGGGAGAGGAATCTAGGGCAAGACGGGGATCGGGGCCGTAGAAGAAGCGTTTGAAAAAGCGGTAAAGAAGTAGGCCGCATATCAACTCCACCCACATCTCGACAGGAAATTTGAATTTGAATTTGAATTTGAACGGTGATCGGTGCGGTGCAAGGAAGGAAGGAAGATTGCAGGTCCTCGGTTGTCTGCCTACCACCAAGCCGCCTCGCCTGTCTCCGACTCCCCTCGCAGTCGCAGTCGCAGTCGCAGTCACCGCCACCGCCACCGCCACCGCCAAAGAGTGTAGATAAGTATGTTGGATTTGATTGATTGGTTACTTGTCGGGGTATTCATCGGACATCCATCCTTGACAAGAACAACCGCACGGAAACCATTGTAGATAATTCATTAGTCCCTTTCTGTCATTGCTAGGCATAAGTTCAAATGATTATAAAAGTAAGGTCTGGTAAAAATGGATATTGTAATGCATAATATTAATATTCTATGTTTTAAAACTAATTAGCAATGTCATGGTTGAAGCTGTCGAGCAGTAGAATTATATTATTATAATTCACTTATATAAAAATTATTAAAAAATAAAAATATTATTAAATTTTGACATTTTGATTTTAATAAAAATAATTCATTTAGGCCAATCTCACTCAATTCATTTATTTTTTTAAATTTTTCTCTAAATTTTAATTTCACACTCTATTATTTTTTTCTAAAAAATAATATTCTACATATATTTTTTATTTTTAAATAATTAAATAACATTTATTCAATTTTTAATTATTTACATATTAATTCCCTTTGTTTTTTCAATACATTTAAACTGTTTTACTTGAGACAATTTTTTAATAATAATAATAAATTATTTAATTTGAGGTGGGTTTCTTTTTATCGGTTTGGAAAAATAATTTGATTTAAATTTGCTATTAAAATAATGTTTAATAAAATATTTGGGTATTAAAAAAATACAGGCTTTGTTAACCAACTGTAATTTTTCAAAAATAATAATAAATCATAAAAATATTTTTTTATAAAAGTCAAAAAGTAAAAATAAAAAAAATTCAAATACTCGTTACAAAAAATCAGAATATTTGATTTAAAATAATATACTTTATATTTTTTTTTAAGCAATTCCTCATAATACACATTAAAAATCAATTTATTAAAGATACTGGATGAACAAATCCCAAAGTCCGAATAGTAAAAAATTGTGAGTTTTGATCAAAAGAAACATACAATTGATTATTTTTATGTGAAAAGAATAATGATTTAATAATAAATAAAATAAAAAGATTGAGATGAAATCACAAATATATTAACAGCCAAAAACAATAATACAATTAAATTAAAATATTATTTATTACAATCATCTTAATTAATGTAACACTCCCATAAATAATGTATTTGCAATGCCACGTGTATATTTGTCTCTTATCTAACTATTTCATTTGAAAAACTGTTGAAATCGAGCATCTTTGTCGATGACTCTTTCAACGGTAGAAAGGAGTGGATTTGTTTGGCTATAATTTTAATAATTTAGGTGGACGTGGATCCGATCTTCTGTTATATTTATTTAAAATTTTATTTATATTCCAATAATTTAGTAATTGTTGCTTTTCATATATGTTTGTATTTTATTTTATTTCTATATTGTAATGTTTATGTGCAATATTATATTATATAAGTTTTATATTGTATAATATTTATATATAATATACTTTGTCAATCCATTAAAATTAGCTACAAAGATTAAGAACATTAATATTTTACTGAAAAAATAATAGATAAAATTAGCCAAACTTAGGATTGAAATAAATTTAGGGTGTGTTTGTTTGGGGGTTTGGATTTTGGATTGGGATTTGAATAGTAAAAATTTTGAATTTGAATAGTTGTATGATGTGATATAAATAGGGTTTGATGTGATGTTTTGAATGTAAAATTGATTTTTAGTATAATATAAAAAATGAAAAATAGGTGTTTGATGTGATGTTTTTGGGGGGAAAAAAATTGGATAAATAGTAAAAATCCTCCAAAATCCTTCAAACAAACACACCGGATTACAAAAAAAAGTTTGAATAAATTTGAAGGACAAACGAAATATATATTATGTATAATAAACTACGATTGTATCGATGGTAAATATATATTAGGGGGTGTCAATTCGTGTTTTCAGGTCGTGTTCATGTCGAGTTAAGCAATGGAGTAACACAAAAACCGTCAATTCGAACCTGATCCGAACCCGAAACTTGACCAGAAATCTTAGACCCGAACACAACACGAATATTTCAGGTTGGGTTCAAATTTACCTGAATTAGTTTCAGGTCACCCAAAACCCGAACAAGCCTGATACGAACTCGATACGAAACAGACCCGAAAATTTTAAAAAAATAAATTAACCTAAAAAAAATCATTTTTTATTTTAGTTTTTATATTAAATTAAAATAATAATAATAAATAATTTCAAGTCAACCTGAAACACGAAACCCGACATAATTTTTTTATTTCAAGTTGACAGGTCAACCCAAAAAACGACCTGAACACAACACGAATTTTTTTTGTTTCGGGTTCGAGTCGATCCAATTTTTTGCAAACCCAAAATACCCAAATTCGAACCTGAAAAATTTTAGGTCAAACGGATTCGATTTTTCAGATCGGGGTTAATTTTGACACCCCTTATATATATATATCTCTTTATTTAAATGTGTGCTCAAATTTTTTGTTGTTTTTGTTTTTTCTTTATAGTCAAAAAATTATTAGTAATTTTTATGATAAGCCAAAATATATAAGATATACTCTTTTTGTCTCAATTCAAATAGACTAATTTTATTATTATTATTATTTATAATAGATTAAACAATGATACTCCCAATACAATACAATAATCATGTTACTATTTTTGTCCATCTCAAAATTCAAAATAATAGTCACATTTTCATAAATAATCATATCACTGTAAACTACCCTTACTTTTTATTATTATTACACAATTATCACTACTTTTTACACTAGTACACTCACAAAGGCAAAAAAGTCTTTTACTCATATTTTTTATCCACTATTAATATGATTTCAATATTCCTTAAATCCCGTCTAGAACATAATTTATACTATAATTTTGGAACGGAGGGAGTATTTATTTTGTATGTGTAATATATATTTGTAATATAAATGAAAATTAAAATATATTTTAATATTAGTATAAATTACTTTTATAAAAATAGAAAAAAAAAATTTTAAATAGATAGAAAAAAAATAATAAAAAAGTTTTTTTGAAATAAAGAAAAATGATATTGAATGAAAGGCATATAGCAATGGTAGGAGTTGGCGAATTGGTTGCCCAAAGAATCAAAAGTGGATGAGAACCTTCACACAGTTGGGTTCCTTGAGCAGCTCCAATGCCCTCTTTATGTCCCCCAACGCTACCCGATGCGTTATAAGCTTCTCCAAATTTTGAATTTCCTGCATCACAACACAGAGTCACAGAATAAGAACCTCAGATATTTTGTAAGATAAATAAATATACATATATATATATATTTTCTAGAAATAAAGAGTCAAAATGCATATATAGTACAGAAGAGCACAGTACGTACGTTGTTGATGCATTTGTGGATGATAAGGGGAAGGTCTGACTGAACCTTAACCCCACCAAACACTGCATACTTCATTGTCCTGCACCCCAGCAATGTGGCGAACTCGATCCCCACGCTCTTATCAGTCCCCGCTCCCAGCATCACCGTCATCCCTATTCCCTAGTTTACAATTTACAGTTCACAATCTACACACAACAATGGATCCTTATCAGACATTAATTGCATTTGCGTACCACTTTTGCAGCCTCGAGAGCTTGGTTCAGCAGATGAGGAATTCCAGTGCACTCAAAGCTGTAGTCCACGCCCATGCCCCCCGTCAGCTGTTTCACCCTTTCTGAGATGGACATTGACTTGATCATCTTGCCATCACTACCCTCGTCCCCGTCGTTAGGGTTTATGAAATCAGTCATTCCCATGGCTCCCCCCACCTTGCGCTTGCGTTCGTTTATGTCGATCCCTATTATTCGAGATGCGCCCTGGACTCGCGCCCCCTCCACCACCTACCCATACATTCATAGCCATAGGAACGAATTGAATCGAAGGATAAACAATTCAATTCAATTCAATTCGATTTGATTCGATTCCATATAAAAAGTTATACCGTACCCCGAGTCCGACAGCGCCAAGTCCCAAAACGGCGACGGTGGATCCATGGTGCACCTTGGCTTCCTTCCAGACGGCGCCGAAACCGGTGGTGAAACCGCAGGAAAGGAGACTGGCTTGAGGGAGGGGAATGGTGGGATCGACCTTGACCAAGTAGTTGGCGTCGACGACTGTGTACTCCGACCAGGTGGAGCAGCTGAGGAAGTGATGGAGGCGGATGCGGAGACCATCGGGAAGCTGCACCGACATTCGAGTGGTGGCGTCGGCCATGAGGCCGGTGAATGCCTGGAGGGGATACGTCTGGCATAGGTTCGTCTTCCCCGATCTACAATTTTCGCAGGCGTCGCCACACTCCCCTAGGTACGTCGGGATCACCAAATCTCCTGCTTCCAGCCGTACTACACCTTCTCCCACGCTCTCCACCACGCTGATCAATTAAGAACACCGATGAGTAATTTCATTCCCAACTGAAATGATAATGATCATATCGGTGAATTTAGAACAAATTCATTTACCCGACGCCTTCATGGCCGAGGACTCTGGGAAATACTGGCTGATGAGAGAAATTAAAATAGATTTAAGTAAGTGCCTTAACAATGAATCGATTAACGAAAGAAGATTAGGTAAATAGATAGCGACGAAGGTTGCTGAGATATTTTAAATATTTAAATTTAGATTTAGTATATTTATATTTAAGTCAATACATATATTAATATAAATTTATTAAATTTAAAACTAAATATCTAAAATATTTCGATAAAGATGAAGCATGTACGGTGGGGAACCCCCTCAAGCCGAGGACGTCGGTGTGGCAAATGCTAGAGAAGAGCATCTTTAGTCGGACCTCTCCGGAGCGGGGAGGCTCGACTTGTATCTCTTCCACCTTTGGATCTTGATTATCTCCCCACACAATGGCGGCTGCAGAACGATCTCGGATTGAGAATTAAATCAATCAATCAATTAATTAAAAGGTGAACAAAGCTAGATAGAACGAAAAAACATGTATGTATATGTATGTAGGTGGAGAAGATCACTGTGCTGATTTTTCAAATTGTAAAATATAGAAACAACACACGGTTTTATTAATAAAAATGTGTTGTTAATTCATAATTAAGTATTGAATGTGATGTCCAGCAGCACACAGTAAAATTCAACAGCACTATAGTCGCCACCGTATATAAGTATGCATATATGATTACAGTTACAGCACAGTAGAGTTCGGTACCGACCTCGGCAAGTGAGTGTAGGCGGCGGCGGGGCAGTGGTTCCGGTGGACATGGCGGACGCTAGCTAGCGTTGCTGTACGTATGGAACGATGTATTAGTGAATGTGTAAGCATTTATGTATGCATGCAAGGTTGCTGTCATGCCGTGTCGTGCCACCCGCGTGCGCCATTTACTTATTATTCTACTATTATAAAATATATGATTCGATGCCAATAATATGATCAAATTGAACATTTTTTTTTAGCTGTAACATCAAAGTCAAAGCACATGGCTAGAGCTAATACTGGAAAAATATATCTAATAGACGAAGGCGACAGAATCCCCGGCTGACCGAGTATACATCATATATTATATTACAACATATGATATGTATGATATACAAGTATATATTATTTAACTCAATCCGCCCCAAATGTGTTAAATATTGTATCCAAACATATCGTTTACCAAAAATTTTGATAATAATATTATATAATTTGATATATTTTTTTATATATATCGAAATAATTTTGATATTTGTATATAAGTATATACATATATTATATTAATTATTAGGAATAAAATAATATATTCGGATATGCGTAACAAACCATCCTATAGCTCTTTTACGTGTGTTAGTTAACAAAAGATATTATTCTTTCATAATATGGAATTGTCGTGGATTTAATTGTGGCAATTGGTTGTCGCGAAAGACTGCAACAGATTGCTGCAACCTTCAGCGACAATGTTGAATAAATTATTGCATCATTTCACAACAAAATATCAAATCAAAATTTCATATTGTTATAGTATTTTGCGACAAAACAACAGATCGTAATGTTTTAATGCTTGTCAACGATAGAAAAACAATAAATTTACATTACCAAAGTTGTAAATGAAAACAATAATAATAAATAAATAAAAAACAACTAAATTTGTGTGGAATGACATAATTGAAAAAGCTGACCCACTAAATTGAAAAACTTTTTAACATTTGGAACTTTCGAAAAAAATAAAAGAAATGATTGTTAGTATTTTATAAGAAAAAATCTGACTCTGTTTACAAAAATTAGAGAGAACACTTAAACGGTGGAGAAGTTGATGTAACTGTTAGATAATTAGACAATTGGATAGTATTCGAAAAACCACCCCCGAGCCTGTGTTGGAGCTTAGGGAAACTGAGTTCGAGCCGGTAGTCGCAGACTCAACGAAAACTCAGGGACAGTCTCCAAATACCGCTGAACATATTGGATTTGAGGTCATCCGCACTAGCCTCCAAAAACATACTCCTCCCGTTCCCCGAAAGATGTAGCCTTTTGTTAGGGACAAGGTATTTTAAGTATGGTAGGTTATTAAGTTATTAATAATAAGTTAAGATAATATTTTATTATCTTTTATATGTGTAGTGTTGTTGGTATGTTAAATATTTTTTTAGAATTATATCTCAATAAAATATAAAATATATGCAATATAGATATTATTTACTAGACAATAAAATTTTATATAATACAAATGAATAAAAAAATATATATATATTTATTTATTATTACCATAAATTAGTTTTATAAAAATGAAGAGTTTTAAAGGTAGATAAAAAATATTTATTAATTGAAGAGAAAAATATAAATAAAGGGGTTTTGAGTGGGTACGTAAGATGTTAGAAGTTTAATTAAATTGATTTATATTTATTAAGTATGTTTAAGATCATCTTTTGTGGGACGCATAAAAAAAGAAATGAGGTCATCTGTGACGGAACGGATGGAGTACTTTTTTAATTTAAGAAATAGTAATAAAATTATTTATTTTTAATAATTTTTCCCATAGTTCTTAATTTTTATTTTTAATTTCTTTTTATATGAAAACTAATAAATTTTATATAATTTTATTAATTTCTCCTTCAATATTCAATATTTTTTAATAAAAAATAATATAATTTATGTAGTTATGTTAATTTGTTTTAGTTTCAAATACATTATTTTTGTCAGACTTTTATGCTTTGTTTTTTTTTCTTTTTTTTTTTCTTCACCCGGTGCACCGAAAAAATAATAATAATAAAAGAAAGACATCAAATTGAAAAAAATGAATCCATATTTTGCCCCAATGTTTGAAGGCTCATTCCACCGTTGATAGATACATTCCAACTTACTCTAATTATACTTCCACCGTTCCACATAATTTGTCCCTATTTTCTATTTTCGTCTGTTCCACATAACTTTTCTTTCTAGTTTTGGAAATATAATTATGCACTTTAATCGCATTTTAAATTTTAAATTATATAATTTTCTTAATTTTAATTAAACTATTTACTTATCTTAATCTTAATCTATAATTATTTTTACTAAATAATAATTATTTTTATTAATACACTTTTTAATTACTTACTATTTATACTTTACCTAAACTCTTGTGTCTACGGTAATACACCCATATTGCATGGGAACGAGGGAGTATCATTTTTTTGTTGCTCCCACTGTATCTTCACTTTGGATAAAGAGGAGGAATTAACATTTACGATTTATTTCATGTGTGTCAAATGTCAATATTGACCAAACACTATTTAACTATAAATCACACCATTAATAAATTAAGTAATAACTCAACCCCTTTTCATTTACTTGATTTTATTTATTTTTTATTTTTTAAAAACTCCTTCAATTCCATATAATTTTTTCATAATTATTATTCTTGCTTATATAATTTTTAATTTTTTTAAAAAATAGATTATATGTTTTAATTATATTTTAAATTTCATAATTTATAATTTTATATTATTAATTAAATTATTTAGTTATTTTAATTTTAATTTATAATTATTTTTATTAACAATAGTTATTTTTACTACACTTATTAAATACTTACTAATTATACTACTTAAATTATCGTATTTATAATAATAGATCTAAATCATCTAGGACGGAGAAAGTAGAATATAAAAAATAGTTGAAATAAATAAAATCAAATTTAAAAATTGTCTGTCTAGTTTTGATTTTATATTAAAATTATTACTCCATCTTTTCCATATAAGAAGCAACATTTAGATTCTAATACAAGAATTTAGGTGGGTGAAATAAAGTGGATATTGAGTGATATGATGAGAAAAAAAAAATGTATATATATATTTTTTATTTGAGTAATGTGATGAAATAAAGTATATTAATTATTTTTTATTTTGAAAATATTGCAAAATACGTGAGAAAATAAAAAATATTACAAGTTAAGTGGAACGGAAAGAGTACAATTCAGTTGACATATTTTTAATAAAAATTAAAAAATAATATTATTTTTTCATAAAATACCATATTTTATTTAAATAAAAATTAAAATTAAATAAAAATTAAAACTCAATCGAAAATCAAACAAACCTTTTGCAAGAGTAAGATAATCTTAATAATTTTTTTAAAAGTAATTCTTTTTCCAAAGAAAAACGGTATTTATTTTTCTATTTTAAATAATATAAAAATAAATTGTTGTAATATATAACTATTGATTAGGAATAATATCATTTGACACTTCAAAATAAAACTTGCACATTTAACATAAAAAATATTTCGGAACATTTTGTAAAAGTAAGCTTTTAGTTCAGATCATTACATCTAAAAGTAAGCCCTTCCCCGTGAGGGATGGCTTTTGTCTGTCATGGATTCTCTCGTTATAAAAATAAAAAATAAAAAGAGAAGTAGATAATTTTTTACACTTTTGATGCGCTCTACAAGTCATACTATTGCAACAAATAAACTTGTTTGTCGTGTTATTTAATGTGATTTCTTTTGTCGAACCTAATTTACAGATTATTATATTCGATCGAAATTTATCTAAAACGTACCTAAATGATAGCGGCTGCGGATTCTTATATTATCAAAAAATAAAAAATAAAAATAAGAAGAGAAGCAGAGAATCTCACACTTTTGGTGCCCCATGCAAGTCACACTATTGCAACAAATAAAGAGATCATGTCATTATTTGTATTTATTTTGATTTCATATTTCTTCGGTGCCAAGATGAAAGTATTCTTTTTATTTTTTTATGTTCATTAAAAAATATTTATTTTTTATTATAATAAAAATAATTATATATTAATATCAAACCATTTTAAATTTTACATAAATTATAAAAATATCATTATATATACATAAAAACTATAGAGGACAAAAATGTCAAAATAACAGTACATACTTCCAAATATTGAAGTATTATTTTTTAATTTATGATAAAAATTCAAATGTATATTTTCATCTGGGAGAGGGAGTATATCTCCTTAATACTACTTATGTCTAGTCACGAAATATATAAATTTTTATTTTAATACAAAGTAATCATTTCAAATATGCTCTATTTTTTTTACAAATACTCGTATTTGTTATCATATCATTATTTTTTACACAAAAAGCAAATGCAAAATTTTCTTTACATTACTTTTAATTACTTGCTATCATTAATATACAATTATTTTTTAAACTCTGGGCCAAAAGTAAATATATACTCCCTCTATTTCCGTTGAATTGACGTATTTTATTAGTGACATTCAAGATAATGATATTTAATTATTTAATAATATTAAGTTATGATATTATTTTATTATTTTTTATACAATTAATAACATTGTTAGTTTTGATAAATTTAATATATATAATTTAAAAATACCATATATATTTAAATATTTTAAAAATTATATTACGATAAAAAATATAAGCAATAAGAAAATTATTTTTGTAGAGAATAAAATTTAATATAATAAAAATGAAAAAAACAATTTTTTTTTTTATAATTAACCTAAATTAATTATAATATGTCAAATTTTAAATGTAAATCAAAATATTTGTTTTTTAAGTAGAGTGACAAAAGTCAAAAAAAATTGAGTAAGATGTACGTAATGTATGATATTATATGTTATACTCATTTCGTCCCAATTTACAATACTCTTTTTATTATCTGTCCAATTTTAAAGTTTTTATTTTTTTATTTTAAAAAAAGTAATCACGTACTAATACAAAAATATCTTAACTTTTGTTTAAATTGCAAATATATTATTACATATACAATTACTTTATACATAAAACAAATGACAAAAATGTCAAAAACTCTTACATTTTTTCGCTAACTAATAAAATATGAAGTATTATTTTTTAATATAATAAAAAATTCTAAATGACCTGTTTGATTTGAAACGGATGAAGTATAGTTAATTAAGTTTATTTATATTTGTTAAGTATATTTTGATTTAGTAAATTTTATCCAAAATAAAAATATGTCAATTGTTATCTGAAAAACAAAAATGAAAAAAAAAAAAAAAACTATCAATTAAGATGAGACTAAAAAAATACTTTTTAATTGGATGGAAGAGGTATTATATATTTTACATTAATTAAATTTATTATTTTTTGGTATTTTAATCCGTTATTATTAGTTTTATTAAAAAAAAAAAAAAATTGATTGATATTCAACTAATATATTGCAACATATTTGAAACAATAAAGGCTGTTTCGCAACTAGAGTATCGTGACGTGACTGAACTTGATTGTATTGATGGTAAATATATTTTTTAGTTGTTTTTTCTTATATAGTAAAAAAAAAGTTACTCATTCTATCCAAAATAAAATTTTTTATTTTATCATTTGAATTCTTCCAAATCAAAACTTTTTATTTTTTAAGTTATTATTATTATTTATTATTATTTTTAATTTATTTTCTTTTCTTTTCCAGAAAATGTAGAAAGGAGTACTTCTTATAATAAACTGAATTATATATATATATATATATAATATAGACATGGCAAAACAAAAAAAAAAAAATACTATTCGAAAACTCGATGCTTACTCGACACAAAAAAATTATACTTAACCCAAAAAAAAAAAACCCCGAAAAACTTTTAGGCCATGCCCGAGTCTTTAGAGATTGGGCCGTGCTTGGCCCAACCCATTGTTTAGATTAAATAAATTTCTAAATAAATACTTTTATAAATATATTAAGTATGTCAAAAATAGAAAGGGTGTGTTTGTTTGGGGGATTGGATTGGATTTACACTATTCATCCAATTTTTTTCCCCAAAAAATATCAAATCAAACACTTATTTTTTATTTTTTATATTATATTAAAAATCAATTTTACATTCAAAATATCATATCATCACCTATTTATGTCATATCATACAATTATTCAAATTTAAAATTTTTACTATTCAAATCTTAACTCAAAATCTAATCTCTCAAAAATCCCAACGATTGAATTTGAATTTTATTAGTGGTAGGTCATGGGTTCAACTATCATAAATAATTTTATTAAATTATTTTAAAATATTTTTAAAAAATAACTTAAAAATAAAAAAATTACAATCCCAGCTGGCATGACCGATTTGAAGTGGACTGTGCTCGGGCTTGAGCTCCCAGGCCCGACCGTAAACTGGGCCAGGCCTGTTCCGGCACAAATTGAAAACGGACCAGGCCGGCCCGAAAATGCCCCCTATAATATAATATATACTTCTTCCTTTCATTTTTTATTGTCCTAAAATATATCTATAAGTTTTAATACGGTAGAGATTAAAAGTAATAAACGCCTTCTTTTCGGATGTGAACTCTTAGCTTATAAATGAATGATAAAAATGTAAAATTTGTGTTTAAAAAAAAAAATAGGATAATAGTTGTTGTACGTCCCAAATAGGAAAGTAGACATTAGTTTGTGGACGGAGGGATATATAAACATTTGAGCATAAATGAAAAGCTATATAGCAATGGTAGGAATTAGTTGCCGAAGGAATCAAAAGTTGATGATAACCTTCACACAATGGGGTTCCTTGAGCAGCTCGAATGCCCTCTTTATGCCCCCCAACGCTACTTGATGCGTTATAAGCTTGTCCAAATTTTGAATTTCCTGCATCACAAACAACACACACAGTCGCAGAATAATAATACAATATTAACGTGTGTCTAGCTCTATGTATTAGAATTAGAATTAGAATTAGAATTAGAATTGGAAATGCATATATAGTACGTTGTTGATGCATTTGTGGATGATAAGGGGAAGGTCTGACTGAACCTTAACCCCACCAAACACTGCATACTTCATTGTCCTGCACCCCAGCAATGTGGCGAACTCGATCCCCACGCTCTTATCAGTCCCCGCTCCCAGCATCACCGTCATCCCTATTCCCTAGTTTACAATTTACAGTTCACAATCTACACACAACAATGGATCCTTATCAGACATTAATTGCATTTGCGTACCACTTTTGCAGCCTCGAGAGCTTGGTTCAGCAGATGAGGAATTCCAGTGCACTCAAAGCTGTAGTCCACGCCCATGCCCCCCGTCAGCTGTTTCACCCTTTCTGAGATGGACATTGACTTGATCATCTTGCCATCACTACCCTCGTCCCCGTCGTTAGGGTTTATGAAATCAGTCATTCCCATGGCTCCCCCCACCTTGCGCTTGCTTTCGTTTATGTCGATCCCTATTATTCGAGATGCGCCCTGGACTCGCGCCCCCTCCACCACCTACCCATACATTCATAGCCATAGGAACGAATTGAATCGAAGGATAAACAATTCAATTCAATTCAATTCGATTTGATTCGATTCCATATAAAAAGTTATACCGTACCCCGAGTCCGACAGCGCCAAGTCCCAAAACGGCGACGGTGGATCCATGGTGCACCTTGGCTTCCTTCCAGACGGCGCCGAAACCGGTGGTGAAACCGCAGGAAAGGAGACTGGCTTGAGGGAGGGGAATGGTGGGATCGACCTTGACCAAGTAGTTGGCGTCGACGACTGTGTACTCCGACCAGGTGGAGCAGCTGAGGAAGTGATGGAGGCGGATGCGGAGACCATCGGGAAGCTGCACCGACATTCGAGTGGTGGCGTCGGCCATGAGGCCGGTGAATGCCTGGAGGGAATACGTCTGGCATAGGTTCGTCTTCCCGGATCTACAATTTTCGCAGGCGTCGCCACACTCCCCTAGGTATGTCGGGATCACCAAATCTCCTGCTTCCAGCCTCGCTACACCTTCTCCCACGCTCTCCACCACGCTGGTCAATTAAGAACACCGATGAGTGATTTCATTGTAATTGTAATTGTAATTGTAGTTGTAATTGTGCTCTACTCATTCCCAAGTCTCAACTGAAATGATCATATCGGTGAATTAGAACAAATTCATTTACCCGACGCCTTCATGGCCGAGGACTCTGGGAAACACTGGCTGATCCGAGAAATTAAAATAAATTTAAGTAAGTGCCCTAACAATTAATCGATTAAATGAAGGAAGATTAGGTAATTATATATGCACATAGAGATATAGAATGAGAATGAGGATGAAGAACGTACGGTGGGGAACCCCCTGCAGGCGAGGACGTCGGTGTGGCAAATGCTAGAGAAGAGCATCTTCAGTCGGACCTCTCCGGAGCGGGGAGGCTCGACTTGTATCTCTTGCACCTTTGGATCCTGATTTTCTCCCCACACAACGGCGGCTGTAGAACGATCGGATTGAGAATTGAATGAATCAATTAATTTATTAAAAGGTGAGCAGAGCTAGATAGAACGACGAAGAAGATATATGTATATGTATGTAGGTATGCATCTATGCATATATGAGTAGAGTACAGTTACCGACCTCGGCAAGTGAGTGTAGGCGGCGGCGGGGCAGTGGTACCGGTGGACATGGCGGACGCTAGCTACTCAATATCTTTCACTACAACTACAACTACAGCGCAGCTCAGCTGGATCGCTCGCGTTGCTGTTGCTGTTGCTGTTGCTGTACGAATGATGTATTAGTGAATGTGAGTGTGCGTATCGTATTTATGTATCCATGCAATGGTTGCTATCGTGCTGCTCGTGCGCCACCGCGTGCGCCACTTACTTCTTATTAATATACTACTCCCTCCGTCCATAATTATTATGTATCTGTTTGCTTTTTGGATAAAATTTTAAAAATATTAATATTATATTAGATACAGTAGGAATAAAATAAAAATAATTAAAATAACCTTATTAGTATTGTACGATATAAATCTAAAGATATTTGTGTAATATATTATAAGTTGTAAGAGTATTTGTAATGTTAGATAGATAGTAAAATTATTATAAAAAAATGGATATTTTGTTATGAGAAAGATTAAAATGAAAAAAATAAATAGTGTGTTATAGGATGGAAAGAGTATTATAAAATATGATTCGATACCATGTGATCCATCAATAATATGATCAAATTGTGTTTGGCTTAGTTTGCATAGTATTAGATTCGGCAGATAGTTTACCTACTACTTTCGAGTATCGGGATTCACACGTCATTAAAATAAAAAATAAAATTAATTATAATATTTAATCCAATTTGCACCAAAACTACTCCATCAACGAAATATTGTAAATGCCATATGTAAAATTTTTAAGTTATAGTTTACCAAAAATTTTGATAATAATAATATATAATTTGATATTTTTGATATAAGTATATAGCGATAATTTAGTTTATTATATTGATTATTAGGTATGAAATAGCATTCAGGACTGTAGGCCATATCAAACCATCCTAGACCTCTTTTACGTGTGTTAGTTAAAAAAAGATATTCCTCTATTATGAAAAGAGAAGTTCATGCTTCAGGTCCCAGATCAGATCTTAAAGCCATAGGAGGAGAGGAACACGAAGTTCACAAATGAAGAATTGGACCATAGGACCTCCAAATACAGGTTCTTTCTTACAACAAATCCTCACAATTCTCAACCACTTTGATCCATCATAATTCATCCATTCGGTAATGTGTATCGAATCTTTCAGATTATGATTAAATATATGTATATGCACACGACACTCCATGTTTAATTCAACTGAGATGAGAAATGTCAATCCCATCAGGGATCTTGAACGTCTCTGCTGCACCAAATTTCTTCCACTCTTCCCCCACCGAATCATCTTCGTCGCTGTCCCTCCCATCATCAACATCGTCCTCACCCTCACCTACAGAAGATGACAAGTTGTGGCAATCAGCAACACTTTTAGCTCTACACCCATGAACTGCCAGCATCTTCACTTGTCGAAGATGAGAAATTTCCACTACAACTGTATCATCATCCGCGGGAAGAGGCTGTTTCCATGGCTCCCCATCAATCCTCATGTATGTGTGGTCGGTTGCACCCTTATGGAACTCAAATCGAATTCGATGCGCCTAGATACAATCCAATTGAAATAGCAATAATAACAATCAGAAGGATAGCACACTTTGTGCAAATAAGCCATGGTTCAGAGTATGTGTATACAGTATACCTGAGCAAGGCGTCTTCCATGCCCATTTGGAGCAAGTAAAACTAGTCCGTGCCAAGCATCCCTAAAACCAACAATCTCGAGCAGGCGATCATCAACCAAAGGTGGAGTTAATTCTCTCTGTAAGCATAGGTTATCAAATACCCCATCAATTTCTCACAAAGAAGAGAGGGACTAGAAGAAAATAAAGGGAGGATGTTCGTGGAGGTTACTAACATCACGACGCTTGTTTCTATTAGGAGTTCCCCAAGGATTTAGTCCACCAGAAAAGCTTGGCAAATTAAGGCATACAATTGACCTGATGCTGTAAATTGGAAAAATTAAACCCAAGTTAGTGTTCCAGGTAATAATGGTATCCCTACATGCCCATAAGTAAAAAATTTAATGAACGAAATTCATAACAGTATAGTGTCAAAAGTATGAAAATAAACAGTAGAACTCTCAAGTTTAAGAAAAACTGCAAGAGTACATTTAGCTGAATGCTCTTCGAATTAGCACTGAATCAAACTTCCTATTGTTCCACAATTTTGAATATGGACTGCATATGCTAACATGCACAGTAAAACCAACATAAACAATTTGTTCAAGCAGAGTAAAATTTACATGCCTGAGTGTGCGTGCACAAAATATAGATATATAGATTATATTGGCATATAATGGAGCACCTGTGAGGAATATGGAGGTCACACCATTCGCCATGCTGTTTCATGATCTTAACCTTGCAGAGTTGTGCTATGTTCCTGAGCCAGAATAATTGTCAGAAAAGAATAGAAATAAAACAAGAAGATAAAAGAAAGATTGCTGCCTTGAAATACAGGTATTCCTGGTGTTGTTGGCAATCTGAGTTTGAACATAGATAATTAAACTAAACTTGACTTATTCTTTTCATGAAAAATGAAGGTAAAGTTGACTTATATCTTTGCAAGCAAAGTGAGTTCTTTAGTTTATCATGCTATGGAACAGAAACTTCTGGTACTGTCTACAATACAGAGCAATATGGTTACTCAATTTTATTATTAGTATATTTGTGAAGCTAAGTATTTGTGTGTGCATCGGCCCATGCGTTTCAAATTTATAGTAGCATTGTAAGCGATAACAATTAGACCCCAAACAAAGAGATAAGGTGGCCAGGAAAAGTATACTATTAAGATAACTCTAATCATTGAAAACGAGCTAAGATAAATATTTGATGTGCGTAAGGTTGGTCCGCAGATGTTCAAAACTATCCCACAAAATCAAATAGGCTACAACTTACTGTAAAAGAAATGAAAATTAACAAGATATAGCAAAAACGTAAAATGCTGGGTGGTGCATCCTAAGCTATGATTTGTGTTTTGACATATTTTAGTGAATTAGTTTATAGTTATATCTTTATTATTTTAATCTATCGAGTCATGTCTATTTATAGGCTTATTTATTATGAATACAATGCAAATTTTTTAGGTTTCCTTAAAATAATTTTACAACTGCAAACTGCATTAGGCAGAGGTCCCCATATCATTAAGATTATAAACCAACCTTGAAGAAGGGTGAAAGAGGGAAGCAAGAAACCATCCTTGTGAGCATCCAAGCTTCGCATAGGTACTCTAAGACAACAATAAGAATTATAAGCTTGGATGCAATAAATCACCATGACACTATACACAATAAAATATAACGAAATACTAGTCCAAGCTAAGACACAATGGGTAGAAAAACAACAAAATAACCAGAGGCTTTATACATGAAAATCTGTAATGTAGAGATAACCAAGTGACAACATTCATGGAAATTAACCAAAGACAAAACAATAAATCAGTTCCCAAACTCTATGTAAGGGAAAATCTAGAAGCAACTAGCATTGAGCAGAAAGATACGCAGATCATTTCCTTAGACTCTTGTGTACATGTTAGCTAGAAATGAATGCTTTGAGCAATTAATAGAATGAAGTTGACAGAAAGAAATATGACTATAAGAAATAAGGGTATATAGATTTAAATTCGATGATCATACCTGATTAACTAGCTGGTTTTTGAATTTTTCTGGATGCATCTTTCGCTCAGAATGGAATGCATAAGATACCTGTGCATCCATTCCTGAGGTATTTGATAACATATAACAAGATTTATAATTAGTTTCATAGTTTAGATTGAGCAATGAAACCAAAAGAAAATCACCAATATCTAATTAGACATTTTCTTATTAGACTTTTAACAATGGAATAACATTTTTGTATATAATGATTCCTTGATCAGGACAAGCATATAGAATAGGATATCTAATTGTCGATTTTGAAGTTCGGAAATTTCACTACATGATTATATATGAGAGATTTCTAATTCAGGCAGAAGGACCAACAAATATATTCTATTATAATTGAGGGGAAGTGAAGAGTAAATGAAATCTGTGCAACTGTTTCTGATCAGGATGCGGTAAATAGGTACAAATTTAAAACGAAATTGAGAACAAACATCTTATCAGCTCCTGCCAATGGTAATTCTAGTTCCTGAGCCCAGTGTCCCAATATCAACCAGAGCAGTTCAAGATGGTTTAGCAGGCATCAACAATTAACATTGACACAATGACCGAACATAAAGAGCAAAATTACACAGGATTCTAGTTTGCAGAGGATTAGATTACACATGTTTTTAGCTTAAACATTTTGAACCACATTACATACTAACCCATGCTGAAATAGTTCCAAAATCCTCCACGGTATGTATCGTATCCTTCCTGAAATCAATCACATATTGAACATGAAAGCTGCCTAAAAGTAGCATAATATTGTTATAATTTCAAATAAGTGAAGAAAAGTATACACATATTTGTTTGTACAATTGATTTCACAAGTTACTTGAGATACAAGCACCCACTCTTTCAATTACTGTTGCAAAATTTGAAAAGATGATCCTTCCAGTAATTCATAGATCAAGGCCACTTGGACCAACCGACCAACCATTAACTGTTCATGTACTGAAGATTTGCATCAAGACTACATTCTAATGTATCATGTTAAGGGAGATAAGCAAAGAAACTATGTGGTTATGTACCAATTTGGTCTTGAATCACAACTGCTTCAACTAAAGATGGAATGCTCACCACATTGAGATCATCTGTTGAAGAAACCCGATGAAATGCATGCAATGAATGTGGCAATTCTAGAGGAGCAATTGGCTCGCAGGGGCCTTGTTTTGGTGCTCTCATTCTCATGAGAATATGCCAACTGGATTTAGAATAACCAAGACAAAGAGAGTAAAAATCTAGGAAATTATAATCTGTTAATGCCTCTATATAGCGCACTATTAATCAATCATCTCATGAGTAACATATTCTTGACTTTGTGACACTAATTCTGTGGAAAATTTAAACTTGGGGAATAAATGGATTTTGCAGTTGGTCCTTAGAGAGAAATTTTGCAAGCTTGTTGAGCTTGAAAATGGAGGCGATGTTTCTGCAACCTAGAGATATTTAAAGTTTCAGGATGCGTAATTAACTGCAGCAATCATAAGTATCACAAAATTATTGTTCCTGTGAATTGTCAAGAAAATATAGAGCAGTGAAGAATAAAGGTAACAGATGAGGGATACATCTAATGAAACATATTTCTGAAGTTAAAGAATTCAGCTCCTTCCTGGTTGCAAGTTATGAAACCTACAGTATTAAGACTTTAAGACATTCAAGAACCCATTCAGTTTAAGTACAAATTGTTGGAAACGGAATGGAATGTGACCATGTTACATATTAGTGGTGTTCAATTCTCATCTTATGCAGTACTAATTTGCTAAGTGAAGATAATTACATGAAACAGAGATGTTTTCATGTTGGAACTGTAGCTAAAACTCATAACTCTTAGAAAATCCAAATATAAATCCATCTAAGTTGAATGAAAAGCTACCTGTCTATTTTCATTACTTTTGCTTTCTTCACTTGATCTAAGAATGAGAGCACAGAATTACGATCAGTTCCTGGATTCTTCTTTCCCTGAAATTCAATAGTGCAAGGCATCATTTACTCAAAAATTCATTTAGTATGGGGTTCATAACTGTCAGAATTGGAAGAGTGAAAGAGATGAATTGCTTTGGGATTATACATGGTACATACAAGATTCGCCAAAATGGATAGACCCAAAGCACAAAATGAAAGCACTAATTCTAGGCACTAATCTTGGTAGTTAATACTAATAATATCTAATCAGTGGTGATGTATGAAATTATGAACAATCTAAAGATGATAAAATCAGCGGGAACAAAATTCATTTCTACAGCTTTTGTTCATGTGGAGAAGTGGACCAAACTAGAGGTGTACCATTGTCGTTTACAGAAAGAAGTACAACCTGGGAGATATTATACCATGTTCTGCATAGTTGGAAGCTCAACTAACACCTTTTGACGCTGTTAAGTTGGTTTCCTTTTATCGATAATAGACATATTTTTAGTTGCATATATATATATATTGTGATTAAATAGCAATGGTCCTTAATTCAGAAACTGCAGGCAATATAAGCAAAAAAAAAGGTGATAAGCACAGTAAATCTACTGATGCAGCATCTTAAACTACAGAAATATTTCCATACCCAACCGAACGCAAATGGCAAATTGTTTCCAGTTCCTAAAGGCACTGTTGCTATTGGAGGCGGTTGAGATAATTTTAGATCAGAAACCACCCCTAGAAGCCATCCTGCCGTCCCGTCTCCGCCTGCAACCTATGGATTACCAATTGTGAGACATTTACATGCCAGGACTGTAAGTAAGAACCTTGAAAGGGAAAGACAAACTTCCCTGTTATCGTAGAGTCACAACTTACAATTATTTTCAAGTTCTCCTCCAGTTTTGCAGCAATGTTATCCTCATCATTCTTGAGCCTTTCAAGATTGAGGAAAAGACTATGCAGTATTCTATCAGGAGCTTCTTCTGCTAAATTTACAACCTGAAAAAATAGTTAAGAGATCAGTGGATGACAAAGAAGCCTTCCAAATTAGAGAGAACCTAAAAAACTATGAGATAGTTACAATTTTTAATAGCTTAAGAAATGGATAATAAAATCATACCACCATAAACCAAAAATTTTATGCAATCCAAACAATTAAATTACAAGGATAAATAACAACATTTCACACCTGCTTCTCATGAAGTATAGACTGGAATGTGGTGAGAAGATCTCCACCAAGCTGACCACCACTTTTAGAGTTGATAAATACCAGAACAGGACATTCTGGTATTTCGGGAAAGTTCTTGGGCTCCAATTCTGGCTCGAATATGTATCTTGGGATGTAAAACTGCTTGATAAATTCCTCAGAATCCAAATTCGACATTTCTAACCTGAAGACAACAATTCCAACACAAACTTCCTAATAAGAATAATCAGCAGCATTTCTTGTCTTGTGGATGATATGATCCACCTTAGAGATGAAAGAATAGCTTATTGTCTTCCCATGAATTCTCTGTTCAAACTTACTGGGCATAAACAGATTACACTGTTCTGAAATATTGATATAAACTAAATAAAGATACTATCGAATCCATCATCACCCAGCCCGATCATCAGAATATTAAGACAATATTCTGGAAAGTAAACACAAAAACACCTCTCACAAGTTTGCCCAATTATAATAATCCAAACCCTAACACATCAGCAGCATCTTAATAAACAGATTCGCCCACGATTAGGGCATCTCACAAATGAAGGACCCAACCCCCTGCATGATAAACCTCTTCTTTGATCCTTTCCACTTCACAACACATCCAAACAACGAAATAAATCGCAATTTTATATGTTTGGCGAGTGGCGACTGCGGCGGATCAATCAACCTCAGTGACCACAGCACCGGGGTTCTCAATTCTCAATGATATTAAATCCATAATTAAAATAGAAATAGAGGTTCTAAGTGGAAATCGAAAGCAGAGTAACACAAGAACAAGAAGAAACTATAACCTGGAAAAGAGTGAAAAAGTTGACTGGTGGAGGGGGGCCCCAATCGAATCGTCGTCGAAAGTCAGATCTTGAGAAGCAGATGCAAATGGGGGAGAGGATAGGTGGATTAAACAGATTAAAAGCGTGAGTTAAAAAGAAGCGTGCGGGTGCGGGGAAGGGAAAGGAACAGTGAGAGAAAATTAAAGCTAGCAGTGATTACGAGTATCATTAATGAGGAGGTGAAGAAGGCATGGCATGGCTCATTCATTCATTGCTATATGCACCATCATCATCATCTGCCGAGCTCAAAACCTTTCACAATCCAGACAGAGAGTGACCGAAAACGATAACGGGACAGGGACCCTGGATGGGTTCGTGCTTGCTTGCTAGTTAGTTTTGTTAGTTATGACAGTTGACCAAGTTTTCTTTCATATAAAAAATCTCGTAAGAAACAAAAAGGTAAGATTTAAGAGTAACTTTTCTCTTTTCCGTCGCCTATTGGCAGAAAATGCACAAACACAAGCAATCATTTCAGTAATTAATTTTATTATATTAAATGTGAAAGTTCGGTCTACCTACCAAACTTTTTATTAGCCTTTTAACCACTCACTCTTTGCTATAAAATTTGTTACTAAAACACTAACAAATAAAAAAAATTACTAATTCTATACAAGTATTTCAAAGTAAGTGATATACGGCATCTCCAGAATCCGACCAGGATGGAATAACTTCGGTTCTTGATACTTAGAATTAGTCAATCTTCAAGATTCAACCTTTATCACATGCCTTTGACTTCTACTACCTCAATAGTCAACGTAGGCTGCTGCACATGAATCAGAATCAGAAATCTGCAGCAGTCAGAATGAATTAATTAAACAATCAAATATGAAGAAACATTAATAAGACACATTTGTGAATTGCAATTGTGATCTGGAATTGAATTCAGAGTTTCCGCAGAGCGAGGGTGAAGACTGCTGCGAATGCATCCAACTTGTTCTTGGGGCGGGAGAGAGTGAACTCCAAACCACCATCGCAGTCCCTCGACTTGCAGAGCGACATCGACGTCTCGCCGTCAATGGACGCCGATTCGAACTTCCTCGCCCTCCCCCAACCGTAATCGGCGTCGTACAGATCGAATCTCGGCGACCCCGCCACTCCGAACAGCCGCTTCCCCTTCAGCTTCCTGAACTCCGCCGGCCAATGCTCCGCCCCGTCCAGAATCCCCTTCTCGTTGTACACCGTCTTCTGTATCGCCTGCCCCAACCTCTCCGCCGCCACCATGAATCCGTCCTTCCCTCTCAACAAACCGTGAGTTGACTCCGCCTTCACGAACGCCAGGCAGTTCCCGAAATACGTCGCCGGCAGCGGCGGGTTCAGCCGGCCGCGGCAATCGGCGGCGAATCCGAAGTACTCCGGCTCGTCGTCTGCAACCGCCTCCGTCTCCGCCTTCACCAGGCACACCCAAACCAGGGCGCAGGTCACCGTGAAGGCGGTGATGTGCATTTCCGGTCGTCTCGTGAGGAGAAAGCCTTTGATCTTCTCCACGTCGTCTCTTGTGATGACGAAAGTCGCCCGGACTTTGTTGAGAGGGAACGGCGGCGGCCGGGGCTCCACCGGCAGCGGTTTTTTGAGGAGATTCCAGTAGGTGGAGTCCAATCCGTCGGGATCCTCCACGGAAGTCCTGTCGTAGAAGGGGAGCGATTTTTCGTCGATCAGCCGCCGGTCGCCGCCGAATCGATTGACGGAGGCCCAGGCTTTGATGAAACGGACGATGGTGCTGGCGTCGCCAATGGCGTGGTGATTGGCGAAGCCGAGGCAAACGCCGTGATCGGGGAAGAGCGTGACCTGCAAGGCGAGGACGGGGAAGAGGACGGCGTCGGGGGTGTTCGTCGCCGGAGGAAGGCGAGGGACGCAGGCGTAGAACTCGTCGGAGACGCGGGGGTGATTTCCGGTTAGGTGTTTGAAGTCCTTGTTGCACTCGGCGATGGTGAGGGAGACAGCGTCGCCGAGGAGGAATCGGGAGAAGGGCCTGGCGGAGGAGGCGATGGGGTGGACAATAGTTCCGGCGAGGGGGAGGAAATGGTTGAGGGTGAGGAGGAGGGAGTGTTTGAGGCGGGGGACGATGAATTGCAGGAAATGATGGCGGGAGCAGTGGGGATGGGGGAGATCGAAGAAGAGGAGGCGGTGGATGGGGGGGAAGTAGATCCAGCTGAGGTCGAAGTGGAGGAGGGGAAGAGTGAGCTCCGTCACGGCGGCGGGGGAGGGCCGAATGAGGGAGCGCTCCAGCACGGCGGCGCACATTGGGGAAATGAAATGAAGAAGAAGAAAATGGGAAAGAGAGAAAAAGAGGTCGGGGCAGGGCAGGGTGGATCGGCCTAACTGCCCGGGAAGGAGTCGACAAGCGTAGTACTTTGTTGACCACCCACGCAGGAGAGATGTAGTAGATAAAGGGAATTGAATGGGTACTGTGTTAATTTTTCTGATACTGTCAGAATATATAATTGTAGTATAGATTTGCTGACTCACATAATGTCATAAACCTATATTATCTACATTCCGGCATGGTATCATGTCGATTAAACCACGCTTGACTTTATTTTTTATTATATAGTGCTACCGTCCCATTTCAACGCTTCTTTACATTTTATAATAGATTAAAAAGTTACTCTGTACGTCTCATGTATTATGGACCTATCAACGTAAATACGAAAATTTAAGTCAAATATAATTAGCAAGTAATTAAAAAGTGTATTAATAAAAATAATTATTATATAATAAAAATAATTATAGATTAAGACTAACATAACTAAATAGTTTAATTAAAATTAAAAAATTATAAAATTTAAAATTTAAAATGAGATTAAAGTGTATAATTATATTTCCAAAAAATGAATTGATAAATTATGTGGGACGGACGAAAATATAAAATAAAAACAAATTATGTGGGAAGGAGAGAGTACAATATTTTATAAGAAGTTTTGATATATATATATTTTTTTAATTTTAATATACTCTCTTCGTCACAGTTTAGAATATATAAGACTTCAGTGAGACTCGACGGATAACATTATTTAGAAGAAAGTTCATTGTCACTGGATATTTCTAAGACCTAATAGACACTGTGTATGTCCAATTAACTATTCTTGCACCGTTCCGATAGTGGTTCTACCGTTTTGATATATTCTTGCACCGTTCCGGTAGTAGTTCTACCGTTTTGATACATTCTTTAATTTAGATCAAATTCAGCTCACAACTAAACAGGTCGACAAGATTTTTTCGTACTTAGCTGTTACAAACCACATAATCTTTGTTATTGCGACACAATTATAAGCATGAATAGTTAATCCTTGTACCGCTTTTTCACAACCTTGCTAATGAATCAAAACTGAAATTTTGAACATGAAAATTTTAGGTAATAGTGAAGTAGAGATATATGATAAAAAATTCTACTAGCTAAAATAAATACAGAAATTTAAAAAATAAAAATAAAATAAAATATGATAGAATCAACTTGCTTATGAATCAAAAACTGAAAACTCATTAATAAATTATATAAAAGTATGAGAAAAAAAATTTAAAAAATAGAATATATTGTATGTATAAAATGATAAATTGTATGTATAGTTATATGGTCGAGGATCACTAGCCTCTCCCCATCCAGGCCCCGCCTCTCTCACATACACTGTATATATACATTGTATATGTATGTATATGTGCATACATATATGCATACATATATATATGTATGTGAAGGGGGCATCGGGAGAAGGCCGTTATAATTATATATAAATTATTTATTTTGAAATAATTATTTATAACTTACTAATAACTATTTATAATTTATTAATAATTATCTATTTTCAAAAAAGTTTTGAAATAAAAAATATATAAAATAATAAAAAATTGGCTAAGTATATGTAAGTGGAGAAGCTGACAAACTACATGACAGTAAATACAGGAATTGAGAAAATGCAACAGAGTAATTGCAACATGAATAAACATTGTTAACTTCCGTGCAAAGTTAATGCATCTATTGCTCATATATGCGTCGTTTCCCTAATGTTTGTGCAGAATTAATGCTCTCTCTTAAATGTTCCGCGGGCTTTTCTCGCTTATAAATGCAATCGCTCAGATTAATGCAGCTACTGCTTCGCTGATTTCTATACATAGAATTCCGCGCATTCAAATTTTTGCGCTTGTCAATTAATTTTTTCTTTGCTTATGCTGATTTTTTGTCCACTTACATTGACTTTTTCTCGCTAGCATTAACCGTTGATTTTGACAATTTTTGAGTTGACATTTCAATAGCTTAAATTGACTGCCACTGGGCTCAATTAATGGTTATTCTTCATAGATTTTTGCTGACTCAAGCCATAAATGCTACTGATTTTTGCATTGTATTAATGCAGATTTAGGCATTCATGAAAATTATACCATAAATATTTATTTAAATAAAATATCTATGTAAAAAAGATTAATTAAGTAATTTGCTAAATTAAATATTTAAATTATACTTTCTAATAATTTTTTTAATTTAGCTAATTAAATATTTAAATAACACATAAATAATACTAAAATACATATTCAGCAAGCACATCAATTAAATCAATTTATATACAAAAATAACTATAAAATACACCTAAAATTAATAAATTAATATTTTACAAATAATATACAATAAATACTATTATTGGAATAAATTAACATAGAAAATAATCAAATAAATATAGGCATACAATATGTTTAAATAAAGAGCTTAAGAACAAAAATTTCACTCATGCGGTATAGAATGATATTCTGAACGAATATTTTGGGAAACCAGTTGCGACTATGATCAAAAGTAGTTGTCTGAAAAATTCAAGCAATTGAAAATTATTTACAATCTACTACACGACCTTACATAAGACTGGACTTGGTTGAGACTCTGATACTGGTCATGTTGTAGCCAATGATGCACATAAAGCTGCATGGTTAACGGTAAGACTGATTCGCTTCGTATTAACGCAGTGACAATGTTAGCAACTACTCAATCGCAAGCCGGATGGTCATATACTAATGCAACCATTTGCTCACTTCGGCTTCTACCATGAGATGTTCAACAATCGTAGTAGGCGGTGATGGAGCTCAATTGAAATTTCCCACTTTACGCAGGATCGATTCAACTCAAGGTACAAAACCATTGTTCGCAGGCCCTTAAGTACTAGAGTAGACGATTTTGGTGATAAGTTGGATAGTGATGGACCCCAACTGCGTACGAATGAGGGGGTCACAAATAGCTCATCCACGATGAATGCATTCTGGGTATCTCGGCAAACGAAGAATTAGCACGACGCATCAAAAGCTAAATTAGTATGGGTATGAGATGATTAATCACGGCCTAGTTGCATATTTTATTTTTCTAACTTTATTTTTTTAGTACCAAATAAAGTTATACCTCAACTCATACGATCATGCCAAACATGCGATCTTCCTCAATGAATTGTGAATTTTAGCAATAATTAAAATGAATTAATAAATATATTGTGAAATACCAAGTAATAATAATACTAATAATAATAATAATAATAATAACCATCACCACCACCACCATCATCATCTTCTGCCGGGGTGGGATCCCATGCTAAAACATAATATTCAGCATTATGCTGATTCATTAATAGCTATTGGATTATAAAAGTTAATCTAAAAGCTTATATTAATTTAGGGGTATAAAAATAGTTTACTTAGAAGTAATTTATGTAATTGTTTCTTTTTTTTTCCCGTTTCTTTCGTATGTTGTTATTTTATCTTCTTCTTTTGTAATTTCAACACCGCACCAAAAAAAAAAAAAAAAAACATAATCTTTCAACAAAATTTTGAATAAGATTGATAAAGACGAGCAAAATTTATTTGCCATTATTCCAACCGCAATAAATTCCTCAAAAAGCAATGACGATATCGAATAAATAAAAATTTCAGATATTTCATCTCCTTCGCTCAATAACCTGTTTATTTCATAATTTTTCAAAATATGTAGAACAACCAAATATCAAAATCTCGTTTGCATCTATTAAAAATTTGAATAATATACATTAGCGATCGTTATTATATCAAAATATATAAATTACTGTTAATTAAAATAAATTAGCATCTTGAATTTAACATTTACGTATGCATATGAATCATTTCATACTATATTATACAACTCGATACAAAACTCAACATTTCTTAAAATGTGTGACAACATTTTAATAATCAATAGACAACATATTGTTTGACGTTTTTGAGCATATGATATAAATATGATCAATTGATTGACATACAATGAAATTAACAAAATTTTATAATTTTTATTATGAGTATGTATAGGAGTTTTTAGTATGGATTAAGATCAAGAAAAATTTCAACATTCATTTTTTGTACAAAAATATTTATATTATTGTTAATTAAAAATTTTTAGCATCTCGTTGAATTGAATTTAGCATTTGCGTGTTCATGAGAGAGCATTTCATATTATGTTATATACTACTTGATACAACAATTCGCATCTAAAATATGTAACAACATTTTATTATTCAATAGACAACATATTGTTTGATATTTTTCAGCATCTAATATAAACATGATTCATTGATTGACATGCAATTTAATTAACAAAACCAGATGTTACTTATAATTTATAGTGTACATATGCATATAATAGGAGTTTGCAGGTAGGTTTAAGATTGTATAAAAAATTTAGTATTTATTGTTGCATAAAAATACTCAGATTTTTATTAATTAAAGTAAATCAACATTTTGTTTAATTGATTTCAGCATTTATGTGTACATGAAAGAACATTTTATACCATATTATTCAGCACGACATCAGCTGTCGACAGATACTTTTTCAATAACACTACCCTTCTTCCACCATCGCCGCCGCCCTCCGCTCAATCCTCCCATACTACTTGAACGCAAATTACTACTCACCATCGCATCTCTCAACACCAACGATCCACCATCCAACACCAATGACTTTCCACCCATCAACCAAACCCAAACACACTCCTGGAGAATGGAAATCACCGCCAGAACAACAACGATGGCAGTGACAACAACAACGTAGATGACAGCAGTGGCAATAGCGGCGGCGTAGACGACAACAGTGGCGTAAACCACAATAGAAATGAATCATAAATAATTACCCTAAAAAATCTGAATTAAATAAAATATTTACATAAAAAAGTCAATTTTACCCGTATTTAATATACACCATTAATTTTATATCAAACTTAATTAATGGATAAAATTAAATCAGCACTATGCTGATGAAAGTACCGTCACCAACGATCCACCATCTAGCACCAATGACTTTCCACCCATCAACCAAGCCTACACACATTCCCGGAGAATGAAAATCACCGCCAGAACAACAACAATGACAGTGACAACAACAGCGTAGATGACAGCAGGGGCAATAGCGGCAGCGTAAACGACAATGGCGTATACCACAACATAAATGAATCATAAATAATTACCCTAAAAAATCTGAATTAAATAAAATGTTTCACATAAAAAGTCAATTTTACCCATATTTAATATACACTATTAATTTTATATCAAATTTACTAAATGGATAAAATTAAATTAGCACCATGGTGATGGAAGTACCATCCGCAGGGGATCGACATCCTATACTGCCTCTATTTACTGGTTTAACTCATTCATGTCACTTATTTATAAATTTTTTTGCAAAGAAAAAAGTGAAAAGAACATAGAGAGAGAAATGAAATTTTAATATTTAATATAAAAAATAAAAAAATTATATATTCAATCGATTCTCTTATATTTAAAAAATTACGAGTTTCGCATTATCTCAAAGGGATCATGCATTATAAATTAAATATTTTTCTATTGACAACTTATAGTTAATCAATTTTAAGATCTAAATCGCCCTACAAAATAACTTGATCGGGTGGGGTGAATTCATGATCGTAAAATCATGAGTTTAAACTTCTGATACAAATAACCAATAATTATTTAGTTCAAAAGAAAGAACATAATATATAGTATATATATATATATATAATAAGTCATTAACCACAAAATGAATAAAGCTTGTGATAGTAAAATAGAACCCTCGTCTACTCCCCCATCCCCATTTTTTATCCATTTCTCGCCCGGGAATATAAGACTATGAGGTGAGTAAGATAAGACGATCCCCGTAAAATAAGTCTAAAGGAAGCAAAAATTCATGTAACATGAAATCATCCAAAAAAAATATTATACATTTAGACAACATTCCAAAATAATTTTGGCAATATAACTTTTGAAACTATCGCATAAAAATCTTTTTTTGGTGGATTGTTATATAATTGTATTTATATATCCTATATTAATTTAATTATTTGTATTAATAACAAATGAATTTTTTTGTTTTTTTTTTTTTGTATTATGTAAAATTTTATTTCTTACAAAATGACATATATATTGACTATATAATATTAAACATTTTAAACTCAAATTTTAATTTTTTATTAAATATTAGATTAAAATTTTATTTCTACATCATCAATCATATTATTTATTACATAATATTTATAATAATTTTTATAAAAAAATTAAAACCCAAAACCCTCCTAACCAAAATAATTTTCAAAGTTCTTGTGTAAACGGATAATCTACTTTTATCACGTGGCCTGGGATCAGTGTTGCAAATTATATATTGAGTGAAATAATAAAGGTTAAATTACATAAAAATCTTTTATAGTTTAATATAAATACATAAAATATTTAGTGTTCTATTTATTTCGTGAAATTTCTTATGTTAAATTAAAGTATACATAAATCTCTTGTATTATGAAAATCATATAATGTAAGTTTTATATAAATAAAAAAGTAGAATATCTTAAATAGTCTTAATCTAACTAATAAACGATAAATCTTTTATTTTTATAATAGTTTTTGTAAAAATTGAGTAATAGTTAGTCTCCAAAACACTTAAATGGATACTTGATAAATTATTTAGTTATTTATTTTATATAAAAATATTAATTAAGATATTTTATTATTTTTATTTGTATAAAACTTTCATGATTGAGTATGAATTTACAATTAAATATCAACTTTAGATGAAAAGAGTATTTTGTGCATATTCTATGCTACAAAAAAATAATATTTTGATAACGAAATTTTATCATCTATAAAACCATTTTTCAGTTACTAATGAAATTAGCGACGAAATTAGAGACAGCATTTTCTAAATTTCATCCATAAAATTCACCTAGTTAATATCATATGTCTCTAATTTTCGTTACAAATGTAACATTTTATAGTGTTAATATAACATAAAAGAATTTCTCCAAATAAATAAAATACAAAATATTTTATATATTTTCAATAAAATACAAGATATATTATATAATTTATCTGACAACAAATAAATATAAAATTGTAAGACAAATATAACTACAGGTTCAATCCTTGATTGACAATGCAAATATTGATATGGGAAATAAACTTGTGACCAAAATGTTATGGGTTCAAACCCCAACGCCTACTGGTTAACAAAATTATGACACATGCATAATATACTATGATGACAATTAAAATTCTGAAATACTTTTTTTGTAATTTTTCAATGAGTTACTTAGTGCATCTCCAACCACACGTCAATTTTGACGTTCGAACTGCATTTATGCCGCCGCCGGTCTCCAATCCAGCTCCACCATTTTTGGTGTTTGCTACAATGCAACACCAGCAAACGCCATTTATGGTGTGTTTGTTTTATTTTTAATTTTTTTTTTTTTAATTTTTAAAATTATAAATTTGACTTTTAAATTTAATTTTTATTTTTTTTTAAATTTTTAAAAAATATATTTAAAATTGTAAAAATAAAAAGTTGTTTAAAATAATAGGAAAAATTGAATATTTGAAGAATAATAGAAAAAATAAAGTTATAGTTGGAGTAAAATTACTGTAGCAACCGCATATTTGGAGATAAAACTGGATAAATGGAGTTAATGGGGTGGAGATGACCTTAGCAAATTATTTAGTAATGACCTTTTAAATCTATATAGGTATAATATACTCCCTCCGTCCTTTAACAATCTATCCATTTTTTCATTTTGGTCCGTCTCATAACAAAATATCTATTTTCTTTCTTTAGTAATTGTACTATTTATCTAACATTACAAATATCTTTCCAATTTATAATATATTACACAAATGTCATTACCGTTATATCATACAATACTAATAGGGTTAATTTAGTCTTTTTATCTTTATTTCTACTTTATCTCAATATAATACTAATATTTTTAAAACTCGGTGCAAAAAACAAATAGATATATAGATATCGGATGGGGGGTATTAGTTACAACACATCTCATATTTGAAGTTAGATATTAAATTTTGAAAATAATAATAATTAATTTATCAAAATGTAGATATACATTATATCAATACCCAATCCACCACCTTTATATATATATATATATATATAAGTTTTAAGAGTGGCTTGGAATTGGTTCTACCCACCATTATACCGAATTCATTAGCTAAACGAAGGGAAGCTAGCAGCTAGGTTAGTGGGTGGAGTGCGCAACTAACCAACTAACTAAATAGCTAAAATTACTTTCTTTACTTTTAAATTTTAATTTAATTTAAATTTTTTTAATATTATATTCATTTGCTTCTAAAGATTCTATTTATTTTTTGCGAGTTGATCTTTAAATATTAAATTATATCAAAATATAGTAAAATTTTTTAAAAAAATTGCAAAAATACTTCAATTAGTCTCTTATAGTACTAATAGGACATTTATATAAAAAATTATACAAATATAAAAATATTTTTAATGTTAAATATAATAACGTAAAAAGTAAAATATCATCCTTATAGGCGGACGAATAAAAATATACTATCTCCGTCCCTTAACAATCTATCCATTTTTTTATTTTTGTGTGTCTTTTAACAATCTATCAATTTCATTTTTAGTAACTGTACTATCTACCTAACATTACAAACACCCTTCAAATTTACAATATATTACACAAATGTCATTACCTTTATATCATATAATACTAATATGAACAATTTAGTGGTTTTACCTATCGAATTTTAATTTAAATTAAATAAAACTAACGTATACCTGTGCGCGAAGCATATTTTCCTTTGTCTATTAATTTTATTTTTATGTTTCTTTTATTTTAATTTATTTTTAAAGTTATCATATTACTTATTTTGATAAAAACAAATATTCAGCAGTTAATTATTATTCTTTTTACATAAAATTTGTTTAATGTTTTAGTTTGATGTATTTTTTTTGATAATATAAAAAATAATATTTTATATCGATAATGTCATACTTTACTAAAATAAACGAACTTGATCACTATGCCATTTATTATTATTATTATCATCATCATCTAACCATTCAAAATTATGTTGTTTATAACATCTAAGATTCATGAAATGATCTTTTATGTTTATACTTTTGGGAAGCAAACAAGGCAACATTATTTTATGTAGAGGAAATTACAGTACATGTAAGACAATGGAAGTAAAATAAAATCTAACAAAATAGCCCCCAAAATGAAAGTCTCAAATCCCGTCCAGCCCAAAGTAGCCCAAAAGCAGAATACTGAAAAGGGACTAGCCGTGAGGCCCAACAGTAGTATCAAATGGCTGTCCATAGTTGAGGCTTCTAAGCCCACTGCCAGTTTGGCCCAATAGAAGCCTCTTCCATTGGCCCTGTGAGAATAATTTCACCTTAACTCCCGAAAAGGGCCCAAAACACTTGCAACTCTTAAATGCAATTTCCTCTTCTTTTTTTTCTTTTTTTGTTATCAATGGCATCTTCAGTTAGACTATATGTCTATGCAATACACGTGTCCTTTTGATCCTGATAAACTTTTTTCTATTGGTATATTCGGATATTTGGAGATTTATGGATGAGTATAAATATTTTATGATTTTTGTTGATGATTTTTTTTTTCACTTTATTTGGATTTATTTTATAAAACAACGCTCCAAACAAGCGTTAATTTACATCAGCTTTGCTAAAATGATATATATACTATGTTTTTCTGTACTATCCAAACATTATATACTAATAATGCTATAAATATGATAATTTATGTATTTCTTAACTTTTTTTTTTGTTTAAGGTACTTTTGTTTACAGCTTTTTTTCATACACATTATAAAAAAATGGTTGGACAGAGTGCAAACATTATCACATACTAGATACAGTTCGTGTGTTTCTTCTATATGCCTCTTGTCTTGATCGCTCCGGAGGAAAAACTGGTTTTACTTCCGTTTAAACTATCAATAAATTATTTTCTTCTGCTTTTAATGGTATCACTATTTTTAGAAGCTTTTTGGTAATCCCTTGACTATTCTTTGCTTCGTCCATTTGGTTGTATTTATTTTGTCCACCTCCCACCTCACGAACCCAACAAGTTAGAACCAGAGGCTCGTATGTATTATATTTTAAGTTATGAATTAGAACATAAGGGTTATAGAGATTGATATTCTGTATGTAATCTTCTTTGCATCTTTCATTATGTCACATTCTGGGAGCATCAAACGTTCTCATCCCTGTCCAAATTCCACGTTCCGTCCCGTCCCATGATCTCTCTTTACTCTTTTTGTATTCTGTAGGTGCTGAGCTCATATCTACTCATCTCGACACAATCTCCTCATCCTCGTCTTCTTTGGCGGACCCACCTGTGTCTCTTGCATTGGTGCTCGAGCCTATTTCTGATGTCCATGTTGCCACTACTTTTTCGTTTGACTGTGTAAGTAAGCCTCCCACAAACTTCCTTGATTATCATTGCTACTATGTCTTATTGTCTCACTATGAACCCAGGTCATTTCAAAAGGAAAATATTGACCTTTTTTGGCGGCATATTATGTCAAAGAAACTTTAGGCTCTTGAGAGGATAAACACTTAAGACCTTGTAACTCGACCACTGACTAAGTACCCTATTGGATGCAGGGTCTACAAGATTAAGACTAACTATGATGGTTTAATTGAGCCCTAAAAAGCTCGTATTGTAGCTAATGGCTATTTTCAAGAATATGATATTGATTGACTACGAGGAGACTTTTGCATTGGTCACTCGACTTACCTCCATTTGGTATTTTCTTGCGATTTTTGTCATTCATCGGTGGTCCATCTTGTAGTTGGATTTTAAAAATAATTTCTTATGTGAAGATTTGATTAAGAATGTCTACAAGCCCACTTTCGGATGCTGACACTTCTGGAAAGTTATGTAAATTGTGCCGGGATCTCTATAGTCTAAAAGAGATATCGTGTTTGGTCCGGCCCTAAGTCAGCATGGCTTCTCTTCTAGCCTTCATGATTCGGCTCTATTTATCCGTCAGAGTTCCTCAACGATTCTTATTATGTTATTGTACGTTGACGACATGGTCCTCACTAGAGACAATATTTCTAGTATTTTTGATTTACATGTTTAGCTTCATTAGTATTTTGAGATGAAAAATCTTGGTCATCTTCGATATTTTTTGGGGCTTAAAATTTTTGACACCTCAAATAGTTTTTTCTTATATCAAGCCAAGTATACACAAGATATTATCTCTCGTGTTGGCCTGACTGCCATCTCTCTTGAGGCCAACTGTCGCCTCACTCCTCGAGATGGTCTTGTCTCGATGATCCGACTCTTTATCGCCAGTTGGTTAGATCCTTGATTTATCTCACCGTATCTCCTCCTCACATAGCTCGTGCCGTGCATATTGTTAGTCAATTTATAACTACTCTGCAGATTGCACATTATTCTTCCATGCTCTATATTCTTCAATATGTCAAGGGTACGGTTCTTTATAGTTTATATTTTTTTGGCTCACTCGTCTTGGTTCTTGAGAGTTAGTCTGACGCCGATTGGACTGGTGATTTCACCGATCCTTGGTCAGCTACTATTTTTTTTTTTTTTTTTTTGGGTAACTCTATGATTGTTTGGCGTAACAAGAAGCAAACACTCATCTCTAAGTTTAGTGTTAAATCCAAGTATCGCGCTCTTGCTGATTTACATCCAAACCTTTGTGGCGCCGTTGGCTATTGTCTAACATTGGTGCACCTCAACTATCTTCTATTACTGTTTATTGATATAGTTAACGTGCTATACAAATTTTGCATAATGATGGTGTTCACGAGTGCACGAAATACATTAAGATTGATTGTCATTTTGTGAGAAAACATGTGGTTTATAAAACGGTTTTGTTATGATTGATCTCCACTAACGATTAAACGGTTAATCTCTTCACCAAATCTCTTCTTTCAGATCGTTTTAACACTCTCTTAGGCAAACTCAAGTTGATGACATTCTTTTGAATTTGAGGGAAATGTTAGTATATGTATATATATTATTAATATATTTGTATATAAAATGTCATAGTTGCCCTGTATTGAAATGAAAAATAATTCACTTCTAGCTGCAGATCCTATGCTGATTTGGCCAAGTCAACATGATACTGTTTTTATCGGATCAGCATATATCATACACATAAATAACATATATATACTTGTAGTACAATAAATACTAAATTATAATATAAATATATACTAATTATCTATATAACATATGCTGGTCTGGTCAAATCAGCACCGTGCTGACTTGACCGAATCAGCCGTTGATCCATGCCCTTCACTTTTCTACTATCAACAATAACAAGATGAATCTCTATGCGTATGTGCTCAAGCTGGAAAACAACACCTAAATATCGTCCACCTCACTAGTTAGTTAGCTATACATAATATTATACCTCAACTACTACATCCAATAATAATAATAATAATAATAAGAATAAGAATAATAATCCTGCGATGATCTGGTGTGTGAAGTGAATTTATGATGGTTGGATCATATATTTAAATTCCGACGCTTTTAAATTTTGTATGTCAAATTTAAAATTTGAAATATCATCATTATTTTTAAAGTTTAGGTGGATTATTTAAAATTTAAAATACTTTAGTTTATTTTTAATTTATATATTGTGCCGCCAGTAAATAATTTTTCTAAATCCGTTGTTTAGAACACACTCGAAAATTAGTGACAACGAATTCCCACGAAATAATAATAATAATAATAATAACAATAATAATAATAATAATAATAATGGTTTAATATATATGTTAAGAAAGGCTATTCAACGGACCGAAACGTGGTTTCTAATATTAGAAACATCTGGATATCTCTGACCGTTGAATTAGCTATTAATTAAATATATTTAAGATACATACATATATATATATATAATGTCGTCATTCACGTATACTGTCCCCATGCAGCAATACACGTATCTGCATGCACGGATCCTCAATCTAATAGAAAAATAAAAATAAAAACATACATACACATATATATATATAAATTATTATCAATATAATAACGAGTTTTCGTCCGCCACGAGTTCAGATTTTGGTATATAAAATAATCAATAAATAAATATATGTACATATGTGGTAGTGAAATCAAAGTTTGTTGAAGATTATCCAACACCTCATGCTGTGTTGGTTATAATATATAACATACAGTTGACTGATATAATATAAGAATATTAATGAAAATAATTTGTGTGGTCTAATCCGATAGACATATGATCATCAATTCAATTAAATTACGACGATGTTAATGTGGCTTACCCAGCTGCATGCAAACTAATTACTTTATTAACAGAATTAATACTAAAATAATATATATATATATATATATACATTTTTACTATTATGGCATGCGTAGCCAAATCAGAGATTTTCATTTTCCAGTGATGACGTCATCGTCATAGTAAGGCCTCGTTTGAATTGGCTTCTGCTTTTAAAAATACCAGTTTGCACCTTTTTACATTGGCTTCAGTCTGCTTTTAAAAAAAACCAGTTTGCACCTTTTTACATTGGCTTCAGTCTGCTTTTAAAAAAACTAGTTTGCACCTTTTTACATTGGCTTCAGTCTGCTTTAAAAAAAACCAGTTTGCATCTTTTTATATTGGCTTCATCTGCTTTTAAAAAAACTAGTTTGCACCTTTTTACATTGGCTTCAGTTCAAAAGAAGCAGCTTTTGAAGCTGAAAAGTGTTTTTGTAGCTTTTGAAATAAGTAGAAGTACTTTTCAGTTAAAATTACTGTTTTATCCTTCTTAATAATAATAATAATAATAATAAATACAATAATATAATCTAATATAAAAATAAATAACTTATATATTATATTTTAATACAAATTAAAAAATATAATTAATTTATTATTTTTAATTTATGTACTATATTTGGATTAAAATTTAAATACCGAATATAAATAGGAGTATATAAATTTTTTAATTATACTTAAATTACTAAATATAATTTATAAAATTTTAAAATAAATTATAAAATACAAATTATATAATATTACACTGTAATTTTATGTTTAATTGATATATTATCCTTAAATTAAAATTTTAAAATATAAATTATCAAAATTTAAAAGTACATTTTTTATACTTAAATTTAAAATCTTTAAATATAATTTATAAAATTTAAATTAAATTATAAAAGTATTATAGAAAAATACTAGTATTATATTAACTGCATATTCTTTTAAATAATTTTATCAGTTTAAAAGCACTTTCAACTATATAACGTCGAAACAGTTTTTTACGAAAAGCTGCTTTTATAATGATTTATTCAAATACAAACCGCTTCTGCTTCTCCTTTTGACTTCTTCTTATTTTTTAAGTCAATCCAAACGGACCCTAACTCAGTTACACGTATACTCAATATTTTATATTATTAAATTGTACTGTGCATGCATGATTACTATTTACAGATAGTGTTTTTTTTTTTTAAAAAAAAAAAAATTAATTGAGTGTTGAGCAGAAAATTGGACAGGTGTGGGCATGGATAATAAATTATTTAATTAGTGATAAGTTAAGTAGGATTTTGTGTGTATGTTTGTATTAATTAATTTATAATTAGTTATATAATAGTGTTGCATGATCTGCAAGTGGAATTGATTAAGAATACTATTATAGAGATGATATGTCCCGTGAGACCCTAACAGGGAGCAGATCCATCAGATGAAAACATTATACTTTACTACTATTTTATTTAATTAATTTATTTTTTATTATTACATTTTATTTATTTATTTATTTTTCTGACAACAGCACGTATGCTCTAAATATTTCTTAGATACTCACTGCCACATGAAAGCCGATCATTCATCCAAGCAAGACCACAAAATAAATAAATATATTAGAAAGATAGATAATTCGATATATATGTGCACCACCTTTAATTTAATTTAATTTAATTTAATTTAATTTAATTTATTTTCATTGTTAGCTAAAAAGTGGATGCATCAATTACCAGAAATCTAACGACCTTGCTGAATTGCTTCTCTGCTACTGCCTTACGTACTCTTAGTTCTGCTTCTTCTTCATTTCATTTCTAACTCCTACAAATTAATTTCATATATGTTATTTATTTATTTGTGTATATATATGTTGGTTGGGAATCGAACATGTGGATACCAATCGTAATTAATTAATTAATTAATTATTTATTTGTGTGTATGGAGAACTGATGGATGTTAGAGCAATTGCAATGGCTTTAATATAAACAGCTTCTTTGTCAGATTAGAAGCTTTATTTCAGGACATTTCAAAATATACAATGCAATGACTTATATTTTGATTGAAAAAATTTGATCGTACTTTGGTACAGGCGAAGCCCAATTCAGGCTATGCATTTACTTTCCTTCTCTCTATCTCTCTCCTCTTCATTTTTTTTCTCCACATTCTTACTTTCTTCTCTCCTCTTTTTACTTTCTCTCTCCTTGTTGTGTTTCCTCTTTCTTTTTTTTTTTTTTTTTTTTTTTTTTTTTTTTATCAAATAGAACTGTTGCTCAATTTCTCTCTCTTTACCTATAAAAATATAGAATATTACTTTGGACATAGGGATAGTAGCTAACTAGCTAGCATAATGTTTATATATTTATTTAATTAATTAATAGATTAAAATATTATATTTGGATAATTCTTCTTCAACAAGGTATATTAATTAATTAATTAATTAATGAGAGCGCTGATTATACATGCAAGCAACGTAGCATTAATGAATTCTATGACAGTGGTCCCTCCCAACCCTTTCGATTTTCGCTTTTTTGTCTTTTCATCAATAAATAAATAAATAAAAACACGTTGATTATTGGAAAGAAAGAAATGTGTGGTGGTGATGAGGCCGTTGACGATGTAATAATATGTATATATATATATATATATATAGTACGTACGTACAGTAGTATTTCTTTCTATAACAGAAAATACGACTTGGAGATAATACGTGCCACGTGTTGCCTTTATTCGTAGCAGCAGGTAATATCAGCCGACCATACATAAACAGACACGTGTCCACGGAGGCTCCACTGCTAATCCAACACCACACACGTAGTCTGTCTACCGTAATTATATTTATATTTATATAGTAGTATAGTATACAAAATCTATTTCTGACTTTCTATCTTGACAATACAAATGTAGATAAATGCGTACAAATTGTTATAATTCAGCATTGGAAAAAAAAATAATAATAATAATACAAGCATATATAGATTTATTATATATATATATATAAATGATGAAGTTACAAATAAATTGGATGTGTGTATATTTGAAACAAGGAAACTAAGCATTTAAATTGCTTATAATTATTGGATGGGTAGCTAAGGGATTGTAACAACCATACCCACTTTAATAATATTAATTATAATAACATTAACATATAGTAATTTTACATTATTTTATAAAAGTCAAATGCATGTTTTAAGTGCCACCTGTCCATCCATCGCTCTTCAATAAGCTCTAATATATATATATATATATATATATAATTTCCCCGCGCACTCAAATTCTAAATTTCAACCAAAAATACCAAGGATTATGCATATATAAATATAATACTCCGCTCACATTTTATATATATGTAATTTTTTTTTTTTTTTATAAATACAGAAGTTTAGATGAAATATAATTAGTAAATAATAAAAAAATATATTAGTAAAATAATTTTTAATATAATATAAATAAATATAAATTAAAATTAAGAGAAATAATTAATTTAATTAGAATTTTATTATTGATTATAAAATTTAAAATGTAATTAAAGTATATAATTAATTTTTTAAAAATAAAATAACAAATAAGATGGGACGGAGGTCATCCCTTGTGAGACTAAATACTACTAATTTTCTTTTAATAAATATGGACTTTTATTCATATTACAAATACATTTTTATTTACATTAATATCATTATAGTATTAATTTATACATTCAAGGCCGAATAAGTTTCATATAACAAAATATTATCCACTAATATTAAAATCTACAATTAAAATAAATAAGTAGATATATATATATATATATCTTCTCCAAATAAGTAGTTTTAGAGCCATAGAATATACTCCATCCGTCCCACCTACCATGTTTACGTTGCCGTTTTTGTTCGTCCCACATACTATGTCACTTTCATTTTTCGGAAAATGATTACACACTTTAATCTCATTTTAAACTTTTTAATTTTTTTTTTAATTTTAATTAAACTAATTAGTTATCTTAATCTTAATTTATAATTATTTATATTATCGAATAATTATTTTCACTAATATATTCTTAATTATCTATTAATTACATCCCTCGTAAAATACTGTGTCTACAGTATAGCAGACACGGTACGTGGGACAGATGTAATAATATATATGTATATTTGCAGTGACAGAAATCAGAAAATAGTATAAGGGAATATTAATTTTTATTATTTATTTATTTTCTAAATAATATGAACCTTCGAGGTGTTGTGTTTTTAAAAATATTAATAAATTACAGTAGCAATATCAACTATATATTGTAATATTCAATTTTGGATTGAGTAAAAGATTGTCCATAAATAGGTCAGCCCTTGTATATATGCAAAGCATATGTTTCTTTAATCGAGTTTCCCCAAATTTTACTATTTGAATTTTATATTTTTCGAAAAAAATATATTTTTTTTTCTCTTAAAACATCCATCAAACATTATTTTCATACTAAACTCAAATCAATTTTTTTTCAAACTCATCAAAAGAAACACACTCGGTCACGATGCTTTCAATCCCATCACATATAGTGTATACATACAATTGATAAACCTTATTAAGATTGGTTATATTAATAAATTTTTATGTAGAATTTCAAAATTACCGGAGAGACAAATTAAATTAGAAACCGTGTGTATGTAATGTAGGCATAATTTTAAAATGGTAATTAGTCCATAACCATAGCTCCCTCATGATATGCGTCATAATTAGTACATTAAATTGCAATTAACGTTAATAATATGTTATGGTGACGTACGTAAGTGTAATGTAAATATGTAATCCTAATTAGCTATCCATCCAGAATGAATGAATCAAATGAGAGAGGGGGGCGGCACCAAATCTTGTTGACTTGCTTCCATGTGTCTTCTTCCTCTCTCTTCCCCCCTCCCTCTCTCTCTCTCTCTCTCTCTCTCTATATCTATATATATATATAACAGCAGGTTCCCTCTCTGTTGCCTGTCATCTGCACCTCAGCCTTGTAATCATCTTCTCCATCCTCTCTAAATCAACTGGAATTACTAATTTTAGTAAGTAATTAATGGGGAGATCGCCCTGCTGTGACAAAAGTGGAATGAAGAAGGGTCCATGGACCCCGGAGGAGGACATGAAGCTCATCAACTACATTCAGACCAACGGCCCTGGCAACTGGAGGACCCTCCCCAAGAATGCCGGTAATTAATTAAATTAATCATATGCATATATGTATGTATATGTATATATCTGAATTCATTGATTGATGCATGTAGGGCTGGAGAGATGCGGGAAGAGCTGCCGGCTCCGGTGGACGAACTACCTCCGGCCGGACATCAAGAGAGGAAGATTCTCCTTCGAGGAGGAGGAGACCATCATCCAGCTCCACAGCCTCCTCGGCAACAAGTGGTCCGCCATCGCCGCCCGCCTCCCCGGCCGGACCGACAACGAGATCAAGAACTACTGGAACACACACATACGTAAGCGCCTCCTCCGCATGGGGATCGACCCCGTCACCCACGCCCCCCGCCACTGCCTCCGCCCTGATTCCGCCGCCACCGCCACCCTCTTCACCCACCTCCTCCGCCTCCACCACGCCGCCCTCACACTCAACACCCTCCTCTCACCCCAAACCCAAACCCTAACCCAAACCCTAACACAGTTCCCCCCATTATCATCTTCATCACCACCACCTCCTCAGTTACAAGACGCCGTCGCCGATTTTCCGATCAGCACCGCCGCGGACACATCGATGAACCACCAATTACTTCAAAATTGCATCCCGGACTTGTCTGATCAAAACTCTAGCGGCGGATTTCAGCCGATGAACAGCAGCAGCAGTTGCAGTTGCAGCAGCAATAGCAATTTCAGCTTGGATTCGGTTTTGTCGACGCCTCTCTCAAGCCCGCCTCCGCCGCCGGCGGAGGCGGCGGCTGCCATGAACGCTAATAATACATGTGCTGCATCAGTGGGGATAAATGAATATGAAAGAGAATTGGCTGCAGCTTTGTGGGGCAACGATAACGATGATCTGTGGAGGTTTGAGATCCCAGAGGGCTTCGATTTCGATGATCTAATGTTGCCTAATTATTAATTCATTCATTATAATACTTTCTTTTAATTACACTTCTTGTTTCCCTTAGATCGATCGATCGATCGCCTGCTACATCTATGTAGATCATCGATACACAGACACATATATATGTATATTGTTTAAATATTTCTGTTCTAGGCTTCGATTTTACAAATTATATGTTAGCCAATTCACTTCGTTTAGTTAATTTAAATTACTTTTCTATATTGCTCTTTTTTTTTTTTTTTTATTTTTATTGTACTCTTTACTTAGCAATTGGATAAGTGTTCCAGTTTCGCAAACTTGGCCTCTAAAACGAAAATTATTTTGACCTTTTTAAAGTCCTAGGTGTCTGTCTTTAAATTAAGTCATGTAGCGAGACTCTCTGTAATTATTTAAGTAAGAATATTGATTATGTGGAGGGGGCAAATCGTTATAATTAAAAGTTTATGGGTGGGACAAATTAAAGGCACAAAAAGTGTATGCCGCCAGCCACAATCAATGCTGCTGCCACCTGACTTGCTTACTGTCTCACTCAATCCTAAACATACCCGTACATAGAAGTACGCATAATATTGAAGTTATTATTTTAAAAATTAGTCTATAATTTATTCTTATTTTTTATTTTCGTCTGTCTTATATAATTTATTTATTTTTTTTAGAAATATAATTATCTATTTTTTAATCACATTTTAAGTTTTAAATTTTATAATTTTTTAATCTTAATTAAACTATTTACTTATTTTAATCTTAATTTATAATTATTTTTACTAAATAATAATTATTTCTACTAATATACTTTTTAATTACCTACTAATTATACTTTACCTAAATTCTCGTATCTACAATAACACACTCAAAATATATGGGAAGGAGAAAGTATTACTTTTATTCTAAATTTATTTTATTATATTACAGAATATTCTAAAATAAATTAAAACCCTATTAAACTAATATTAATAATTATTCATGACAATCACAATATTGTTAACTTTTTTAATATAAATTAATAAAAAAAATTATATTCATAGACAGGGCAAAAACGATACACATTATATTCTTATACTACTATATATATATATTATATTATATTATATTATATTATACAACTTGTAATGGTTGATTTATTGAAAGTAATCAAAAGTTAACCGTAGCTTGTGTAAAAATGAAGCGGTTAGGTAGGGTGGATATGTTTTAATTTGACCACGGAAGTGAATTAATGCCTTATTTTCCTTTCGTTTTCATTACAATTTACTGTATATATAACATATGATAATAATTGGCATGTCCTAATATAAATAAAGTGCATTTTTGTCCTAATAATCCGTGTGCTGTGCACTTTTTTCATTCCATAATTTGGCAAACTTTGACTGGTGATACATAAAGATTTTTATTCACTTCTTGTAATAATATTGCAAGCTTTCTTCTCAAGGGTTGATCATCTTTTTTGAGGCCATATTGATGTCATCTAAACTAGAGCCGGCAATAGGTCGATTCGTGTCGGGTTGAATATTTTAAACGGGTTAAATTATTCAATCTTAACCCGACCTGTTTATTATCGTGTCGGGTTCGTGTTAACACATTTATTATCATATCGGGTTCGGGTTGACTCGTGTTGACCCGTATACATAATTAAGTTGAATTTCTTGATTCAAATTAAATAATTTTTTGTTATGTTGTTTTGTTATGTTAGTTTTTATTGGTTTGAGCGTAAATTAGGTTGAATTACTTAAAATTGAACTTAGTTTAAATTAATTTATGAGAAAATTATTAATATATGATTATTTTACATATATAATAAATATATTAATTAATAATAATATATTATAATCGGGTTGTCGTATCGGATTCGAGTTGAGAGCCTCAACCCTAACCCGACCCGTTTACTATCGTGTCGGGTTCGTGTCAACCCGTATACATAATCAGGTTGAAATCTTTGACCAGAACTCAATTATTTCGTGTCGAGTCGTGTCGGATTGTCGTGTCGGGTCAGTTCTTGCCAGCTCTAATCTAAACTTGTCTTGTATTAATGATAATCTTTAAACTTATAATAAATTATTTTATTTATTAGAAAATGATAAAAATTTGTTAATATAGACACTCCTATACTATTTTGACATAAGTTACAAAATGTTCTCATGTGGGGTGTACAAAATGGTGTAGTTTTGGTTTTGTCTCATTCCATTAGAAGTCGAGTTTTGAGATAAAAAAAATTAAAAAAAAATAAGGAATCCTCTGTCGGATATCAAAATGACAAATAGAATAGGGTAGTCACGGTTGTGCATGACTATTACAAAAGACAACGGATGGAACCTTTTTGTACAAAGTGTTTTTAATGTTGCAAAGTTTGTAGTGAACACATGTTTTGTTTGTAAAATTGGTGTGTGAGACAAGTTGGAAAGAAGAATTGTAGTCATTCAATTTTATTGTCTCAATCTCTATGCTTTGAAGATGTTTTATAACTCCCACAAGCTCAGAGGTCCAATCGGATATGATAATTAACTCATAAGGTCATCTCCAATCGAGCACTCTATTTTCTTATAAAAAAATTCCAAATTTTTCTTTGCATTTAACTTTACTCAAACTACACTATATTTTTTCTCTAAAAAGAATATTCTATATATATTCTTTATTTTACACAATTACATAAACTTTTATTATTTACATATAAACCCCAATAATATTTTTTTTCTTAATTATAATATAATACTTCCACTGTCCTAAAACAACAGGGACATTTGGGATAGACATGGATATTAAGGAATAATAATATTATATTGATAGTTGATGTAAACGTGTTTCTAAAATACTAAATACCTCTATTTTATGTAATTATTGTGAAAAAGTGAAAATCGTTTTGTAAAAAGGTGTAGAGGTAGTTACCAAAAATAGAATTGAGATTATTATTTTGGGATAGACGAAAATAGTAAAATAAGACTATTGTTTTGAGACGGAGGAAAACTTCATACTCCCTCCGTCTTATATCTATCTATCCGTTTACTTTTTTCACAGAGTTTTAGGAATATTAGTATTATATTGGGATATAGTAGTAATACATGTAAAAAAAAAAAAAAGACTAATCTAACCTTATTAAAATTTGAAAGGTATTTATAATGTTAAATAGATAGTACAGTTACTGAAAAATGAAATAAATACTTTATTATGGGACATATCAAAATGAAAAAATAGATAGAGTGTTAAGGAACGGGAGAGTATTATTTAATATTTTAATATTAAAATATATTGTAATAGAAATATTTACATCTAATTTATAATTTATAAAATAATAAAAAATATAAAAAAAAAATAGGGGACCAAAAAGTAATAATAAAAAAAATTTCTCCTCCATTTTTAAAGAATACTACAGTGTTCCTCCATATTTCTAGGAATACTGTAGTATTCCTAAAAAAATGGAGGAAGAAATGACGCATTTGAAGCGATTTTGCTTTAAATTTTGAGAATTTCTCTCTTTTTTTTTTAGAGTCCTTGAATATGTTCTAAACATTTTTAGTTTTAGCTATAAATAAATAATTTATGTTCTTATTATTGTGGTGTAATGACTAGGTTTTTTTTACGCATGATGATGTGAGAAGTGATATGAGAAAGACTAGTTTGTATTGCATCTTTGTTGGTGTCTTAAGTTTTTATAAATTTAGTGATAAATTGTAGTGAACGACTCTTAAATTGAGATTCTCCAAAAGTAAGTTTTATAATCAAAGTGGTTCAACAATCTGTTTGTTTCATTTATTATTTTGTTTTAGTTTACATTTATTGCATTGACACAATATTATTATTACTACAAATTTATCATGTGTCTAAGTGATATATCTTTTATTTGTGGTTTATAACCCTGTTGCACATTAGTTTAAGGAATGGACCTCTTTATGGCAAATCTTGGGGGAGATGATCTCGTATTTTACAATAAAATAATTGCTAGTTATAGAATATTATTCCCGTCAGACTTAAACCGAGGCGATTGAAGTGGTACTCGCTTTTCAAAAGAACCTTTTTTTGATCTCAATGTAGGCTACGCGAATCCGAAAAGATTGTCTCAGTTCTGGAATATGATTCGAAGAAAGAAGTTACGGCAACAATCTTCCTGGGAAATGGGCGGTTTGATCTTATTGTAACAATGTATTGAACATTTATAACTACATTAAATAAGTGAATTGAAAATAGTCTATTTACTTGTATAAATGTTGTATGCATCAATTGAATTCTAAGTGATGAAAAAAATATAAGATTTCTAGATGTATACACATCTTTATTTCATTTACTCTTCTTTTAACAAATATTTTTAATTCCGACAAAGTTTGGTATCAGAGTAATATACAAAATGATATATTGTTCACTTCAATTTCAATTTTACCTAAATCAACCAAAGAAAACTTATGGATGTGGAGAATACAAATTGAAGCTTTATTGGATTCACTTGATGTTTGAGATATTATGAAAATAGATTATGAAATACTGAAAAAGACGAAGAAAAGTAAGACCTTGTTTAAAATATATCAAAGCATTGATGAAATCACATTCAAATTTTGCTAGTTTACTTTGACATCAACAAGAAGACCATCACGAACAAATGTTGCTAGTTTACTTTGACAAGATTCAAAAAAACTCAATCATTTGTGATCTCTAAAGAGCTTTTCAATGAAAATAATTTTATCTAATTCTCATTTTCCTTCCAAATATGTCATTATCTTCTTTTAATTTCAGATTTTTAGCCTTCAAATCACATTCTATTGATTTTGTCTAGATATTTTTCTTATATTGCTTAATCTTATCATCCAACTTATCCTTTTGACCTCTCAATCAATAGATGGTGTTCAAGAGTTTTTTTTTCTTTTTGTTTTTCACCGACGTTTGTTTTTTTTATTTAACCACTATATCTTCATAAGTTTCAATTAATTCATCAACACCAATGTCTCTGAATTCCTTAGGAGCTTCAATAGTAGAACCATCCTCACTTTAATCGGGTTCATCCACGTATTCCATGAAGAGCACGGAATCATAATTTTCAGAATTTCTCTATCTTCAGCGGAGCCTTCATCCTTAGTATCACTCCAGGTGGCTTAATAAGTTCATTTCTCTTTTTTTTTTCTTTTTTTTTTCTTATTGTTGCACACTCAGACTTAATGTGCTCAACACCATCACATCCGTAGAATGTGGGTTCCTGTACCGTTTCAAGCTTTGTAGACATAGTGAATTATTCTTGAATCCGCCATTGAAATATATTTTCGGTTTACTGTAACTTAAACTGTTTTCAGAATACATTCGTTGTGAAATGAATATATTTGAATCACGCTGACTCATGTTTTGAAATTTTTCATAGCTATGTTTGGCAACTCTCTTCTCACTCATCATCCAACATAGTTTTTTGCTGAGAAGTAATATCTCATCGTTTGATTCAACCAACTGCATGTCCTCAGCAAATAGGGTAATGCCTTTCGAAACTTCATCCTCAATATGATTTATCTCATAAGTAATTAGAATACCATTCAAACCATCAAGAGTTATGGTCTTTAGTTTTTCAAATTCTTCAAAGTAGTTAGTTTGAATTTGAAATTTTTCTTGACTGTTCTAAACATCTTTCTTACCTTCTTATATTCACCATATTGCATTTTCGGAGCATAAACTTGATTAAAAACATCTTTGAATTTGTTATAATTTTATACAATAATTTCATACTCGGTCATTTTAAAGATCCAAACATGGTTGTACACGTTGCAGTTTAGTTTCACGGACTTTAGCATAGCCTTTAAATGCATTTTTCACAATATACCCTGTTTCTTTAGCAATTTTTCAGTTAGATATCAAGTTGAATTGATTCTCATCGACAACATTGAAGATGGAGTTAATGAATTTTTAATTTCCAATATCAGCAACTCTTTTTTTTTTTTTTTTTTTTTTTCTGTACTTCATTCTCGTTTCGGCTTTTGCAGCACAGTAGGAACATTTCCTTCACTTTGGATTGTGTTTATGGGTTGAGACAATTTATACTCAATAGTTTTCCAAAAGTCATCTTCTTGGAACATCAGAAAAGCTTTCATTTTATTCTTCTACTACCTATAGTTAAAGCTATCGAACAAGGGAAGTCTGGTTATAAAACTACCTTATCTACTCATTATGAACTGTGAGTTCATCTACTTGGAGATCATAGTGCACTCTTTGATCAGATGTTGGAAAATAGGGTTCATACAACTCTCATGAGCTACCAGATAGGGGCCAACCCCCCGAGTAAATGCACAGAGGTGTAACGAACCACACTTGAAGAAAAAAAACAATTATAACATAATAAACTCACAAAAACGGCAACATAGTGTCAACTAAATAAATGTTGATGCATCAAAATAATAAATGGCACAATAGTTTGTTGATCCAATTTGGTTATAACCAACCTATATTTAGGGGATATAAATTCAAAAGTAAATTTACTATAATTTATACTGATGACATCACTCAACAACCAAACACTTCTTCAATTTATTTTCTCTTTCTTACCTTATCGTGCAAACACTGCATTGATAACTAGCCGTTAATAGACCTTAATAACACCAACAATGTTCCCGAAGCTGAGAGTAATGAAGCTCAAAAGTTGGTTGCCAACTCCGATTGGATCTGCATAAACTTCTTCCTTTGATAATTCTCCAACGATTTGAATAATAAAAACTTGTTTAGAATATGAAGAATGTGTGAGACAAAGTTGAGATCACGAATGTTATTTCACTCTCTATAAAATTAAACTTTCAACACACAAACTCATCAACAATTTTGTCCCAGACCGATTAAACAACCACATTGTTATGGAAAATTATGTCATTCTTTTCCATTTGCACCAATATGGCATATGATTTTTTTCTGCACACTTGACATCGGTTTGAACATCTTAAACCATTTATTTTGTCTCTTCAAAGCATCAGATGGAATAAGACAAAATGACTATGCAACAAACGTTTAAACCAATCTGCAACAACAAAAAGACAATTATTTTTTTGTGCTACACTGACAACGAGCACAAAAATGTAGGTTTGTCCATATGCCAAATAGAAAATAATATTATTTCTATTTAGCATAGTTCTACAGATTTCTCCCTTGTAACTTCCTCTTGTTTTTAAGGATAAACTCAATCTTTCACTAGATCGACCATATTGGCCTACAATGGAATAATGTATAATGCAATAAAATATGATGTATTCAGGGTATTAATATGATGTTCATATTGTAAATGTATATTGTCATATGTAAAATAAATGATCATTATATATGTTTGTGAAGAAATCGTAGGTTGCCTATGTACGCATTATCGAGACTTGAAAAGATTGCATTTATTCAATCATAGTTATTTTTACGAATAAATGATATTGGTTGTATACAATATCGTAATATGTTTTATTTAGTACAAAAATATGGTCACTAATTGAACACAATATATTATATCGAATTTTTTAGCTAATATTTTGAAATCACCTATTTATTCAATTTTAAAAATTTTAATTTTTGAGAAAATAAAGATATGACTAAACTAGAAACCCACATTAATGTCCCTTAATTTTTGCTAGATATGAAGAGTAGATAAAAAAAATAAAAAAAAAAAACAAAAATCCCCTAAATTAAAGGAAATATATATATATATATATTGAATTATATTTAGCTATTGTAGGATTTCCAAAATATGAATATGAATTGAGTTTTGTTATTTATTTATATTAAATTATAATTTATAAAAATCATCATAAAAAAAATTAATATTGGCTTCTGCATCTTTATTTTTGTAGCCAGAAAACATGATATATATATATTCATAAAAATATATAAAAACATTTCAAAAATTGATGTATATATATTGTTTCTTTGCATTCTTGATAGTTGAGAAGATTTTTGAGTCTATCTATTTAGGTTTCAAGCTACTAGCTTAGGTCGAGAGTTTATCCAAAGTACATTCAAAGAATAGCGTAGGCTGAGAGTTTATCAAAGTACATTCAAAGAATAGCGTTTTTTAATTTTCGTGTCATAAAAACCTAATAATAATAAAAATAAAAATAATGTGTGCTAGTTTTAAATATGTTATTACGATAATTAGTACATGATATAATATAAAATCGTTTCAACATTTGGGGAAAAAAGATTGCCAAGATTAAAAAAAAAAATTAATACACATTCGTCCATTATTAACGTTTATATATATATATTTTTTTTTCCAATTCAAATGTATACAGTTTTTTTAGTAATAAGAACTCTACTGCTATTATATTTAACTATGCTATTAAAATACTAATATTTCTTAATTCACGTTTAAAAAATAAATATAATGCTAAAGCTCCATAGAGGGAAGGAGTATAATATTTGCTCACACGGTATTCAATTTTATTGGATTGTTTTTTATTTTGATCCATAGCATTGTATAATTATATTTTATTATACATATATTTGGAATGAATCAATAAAGTGTAAAAGATATTAATTTTAGTGTGAAATAATTTTTCGTGATGTAGAAAAATTATATGTATTTATATATTCTATATTTGTATTCTTTAATTTAATGGACATTAATATAATTATAAAATTAATATTTTAATCAGGATGCAAATTAAACGACATCTTTGTCCACGTTATTTCTACTGAAATCTCGAAATTAATTCAGAATAGTAGCACCTACCTGGACCCTACTTCACCCATTTAATTAATTAATTAATGTGTGGTTTTTTAATAAAATTTCTTTTAATTTGAAGTCTGTATTTTTTTTTTTAAAAAAAATGCTATTTTTTTTTAATTTAATGTCAAATACAAACTAATTTTTCTTTTAAACACAATCAAAAGAAACACACATGCAAGTTCATGAAGATCATCTCCTTAATTGCAAAAGCAAGGAATATATATACACATACATATATATATACATATATAATTATACAGGTTTGTGGTGCAGTGGTCCTATCTACATTGAAATGGCGTGGAGGGCGGTTTTTCCCCGGGTGGTGGAGCTCTGCTGCAGCCTCAGATACTCACTGTACAATGTGGGCCGATACCTGCACCCTGCTCCACATTCCGCCAGCGCCTCCGCCGGCCTTATCCACGTCGACAAATTTGGCCCACGCGCCACCGCCACCGAGATCCTCGTCCTCTCCGCGTTCACCGTCGCCCGGTGCTCCACGCTCCTGTACTTGCCATTCGTCAGAACCTCCAGGCAGTCCCCGACATTCACCACGAAAGTCCCCGGCGCGTGGGGCACCGGGATCCACGCGCCGTCGTGCTTCACCTCCAACCCCTCCACGCCGTTGTCCATCAGAATTGTGATTGCGCCGTGATCGGAGTGCGCCGCCAGCCCCAGCGCCTTGTCGGGCTCCGGGCAGGGCGGGTAGTAATTGGCGGCAATGATTTGCAGCCCGTCCCCGATCAGCGTGTCCTCGATGTAGCCCGCGGGCAGCCCTAGCCCCTCCGAAATTGCCCCCGCCAGCCCCCCCGCTAGCTCCCACAGCCGCTCCAGATACTCCTTGCTCACAATTCTAACCAATAAATAAATATAATAATAATAGTAATCAGAATATACGTACATATATGTATATGTATATTTGTAATGAGGAGTGAAGTGCTGGCCTGTAATTTGGGGGGTTTTGAGGGGATATGTGGAGAGGATGACCGTAGTGTCTGAGAAAGTCTCTCCAATGTCGGGAGTGTTTCTTGGAGGTGTTGAGGCTTGTCCCAAATCTCACTGGGCTCATTACATCATCAGATGCATATTTCATTTTCTCTTCCACACTCAGATCAAAGAATTCTTCGACGGCTTTCATCATTTCCGACATCATTCCCACCTCAATCCCGTGATTCACAATCTGCAATTGTTCATTCATTTCATTTCTTCCTAGTACCAAATTATTGAAAACTGAGATGAGTGGGTACCCTAAAGAATCCCCAGGTAGCGCAGGCGGAGCTGATGGCTTCGACGGCGGAGATTCTTGAGTGGGGTTGGGTGAGTCCGGCGAGGTCGACGAGAGGAATATCGAGATCGGCGGTGGCGGTGGGCCGGGGTGGCAGCGGAAGCACGAATTCGCGGGGGAGCTTCTTCATCTTTCTCTCCGGCGTAGAATCGAGTAAATGCTTGACGCCTTTCTGGTACTTATTGTCGTCCTCACATTCAGATTCAGATTTAAATTCAGATGCAGATGGAATGAGAGTGGTATGATCGTTTTGATTTGGATTCATAATCATGTTGTGCTGATGGTAGGTTTCCGTGGTGTACTTACTTGTTCTTCTTCTTCTTTTTATGTTCTTCTTGAAGCTCAATTAATTATAGTAATTGGTGGGGTGGTGTTTGCGGTGGGGTGGGGTGGACGAAATACGTGTCTGCATGGAATTGAGGTGAGACGTGGCGACCCGCCAGCTGGCATTTGATTTGCATGCACGCTAATAAGACAAACTGCTTTTGTTTTTTAGTCGCATCATCTTCGTCGACGTTGTTGTATTTATTCGTATCACTTAAATTCGTTTTCTATATATAAACAATGATAAACTTTATATATATAATGTAAAATAAATATTCCCTCCCTCCTTCCTAGTCCTAGTTCTAGTGGGCAGTTAAAAATAGTAAAATGACAAAAACTAAAGGTATTTGTGAAAAAGAAAAAAAGAGGTATTTAATGAAATGTTTACTTTGTAATTGAACGTCCCAAAATAAAAATATGTACACTTTCTAGCCGGAGGGAGTATTATAATCCTATCCACAAACAATATTGTTCTATTTTCCTTTTAAACATATATTTTATCTTTTTACTCTTTATTATATATATATATTTTTAATTTCTATTTTATCATAAAAAATAAATTTGTTCATTCATAAGAAAAAAATAATAATAATAATTAGTTAAAAAAATCGAATAAATAGATTTTAGTACAATAGAAATTGTACGAAATAAATATATGTTATGTATATATATACATTCATCAATGCCATGGAAATATTTGTTAGGGCAAAAGATGCACGATGCAACACAAAGAAGGCAAATTTTTATATGCAGTTTTGGGCTTTAGAGGGCCCATTCCAATTATGCCATAAAAGTAATTATTTCGATAGGATCATATCAGGTGCCGAACCTGTGGGTGATCACTTAAAACTTAATTATATTAATTGAATTGATTAAATAATATAATTATTGTAATTATATAGATTAAATTTGAACTGTACATCACTGCAAGAAAATAGTATATTTGTAACGGAATTCCGTTACTAAAGTTCACGTAGCTAACGTAATTCCATCTCTAATTCCGTCTCTAATATCATTAGTAACGAAAAAACTTCGTTACAAAATTGATAATTTCTTGCAGTGTATTCAGTTGAAATTAAATTTGCTGATCTCATGCGCTATTTTGATTAGAGATTTGTAACATTATGTTATTTTCAACGTGTTTATTTTTGTCCCTTTTTTTTTAAAAAAAATATTTATTTTAGCATATTTTTTATAACATTGATAGAAAAATGTGTCAAAATTTATTGTCCCAAGAACATATCAAAATTTTGTTTTACTTCTCAATTATTTACTATTTAAATAAAGAGTAAATTACATAACACCTTGTGTTTTATTTATTGCATGAAATCCATTTGCGTTAATGGAAAGTTTGCATGTACCACCGTCATTGTCCAAAACGGATGTTTAATTCGAAATAAAGACCTAAATTACGTAAGTTTTATACAAATAAAAAACGTAATATATCTTAAATAATTTTTTTGAATAAAATAAATAAATAAATAATTGATCAATAATTTATTTTTATAATTTTTATAAAAATGGGACAACAATTTGTCTCCAAAAACTATAAAATGAAGGATTAATAAATTATTTATTTATTTATTTAATGCAAAAAAATTATTTAAGATATTTTGCGTTTTTTATTTGTATAAAACTTGCGTAATTTATGTATTTATTTAGAGGTGTTTCATGCAAACTTTACATAAACACAAGGGGGTTTCACGCAATAAATAAAACACAGAGAATTTTGTGCATTTTAACTAAATACAAGAGGTTTTATATAATTTACCCTTAAATATATTTTAAAAAATATTAAAATGTCTCCATCCCAAATTATTTTGTATTGTTTCTAATTGAAATGTACAAGATCTTATTTTTTTTTATTATTTATTTTATTTTTTTATTATGCATAGGATTTGTTTGGTTATATATTTACTCTTAATTTATAGTAATTTTTTCACTAAAAAGTTATATCCTATATGAATTTTATATTTAATTCAGTCCATTTAAAAATACTTTTCATTCACAATGTCAAGTCAAACCAATATTTATACGAGATTAAATTATTATTTGAATTCAGAAATTTATTATTCTAAAAACACACGAAAACACAACCAAACATAATCAAAGCTCGAATTCTTTGTGTTTATAAATTTTTTGTATTTTTATGCTAATTATATAAAATTGTAACAATATTATTAAAATCCTTATTTGATTTTAGATATTTTGTAAACAAATATATTTTTTTTTTATTGGAGCTAGCTTATATTGAAAGCAAGCACAATAGACTTTCCTCTTTTAATTTGCATTTTAAAATAATCTATAGAAACAAACTAATTAAATAAAAGGATATGAAAAAGAAAAAAATGTTTAAAAATAAATTACTAACTAGCGATTGGCTGTCATGAGTTGTTTTAGGTTTTTAATATTTTAATTTTTATTTAAAATATCAAATTAAATATTTTTTTTTATTTACTATTTTTTATAATTTATATTTAACATATCATATCACTATATTTATATTATATCAAACAATAAATCTACTATAATTCAAAAGATTAATTACTATTTAAAACCCAACTCTAAAGCCTAATTAAAGTCCGTTTATTCTCAAATATTAAGGGTATCTTTGTCTTAAGATACAAATATTTTTTTTTTTATAAAGAATAGATAATTAAGTATATAATATTAAAAAAAAAAATTAAATATGTATAATATATTAATTTTTTTAAAAAAATATATTTTTTTGTTTTTATAAAAGGAACACACTCTAATTATATATGGACTTATCAATATTTTTTTATTTTTATCTCAGTTTAATAAAAATATATATTTATATACATTTCAAACTAGTGATTTTTTTTTATATATATAAAATCCATTTTATGTTAATATGTATAAATGTTTGTTTTTATTTTTATTATTATTTGTATTATATAAAATTCTATTTTTTATTTTATATCTATATTGTATATATTTTATTGAAATGTGTACATATATTTTAATTTTTTTATAAATATATATTATAAATAATGTATAATATTAATTAAATATATATACTCCCTCTATCCCGGTGAAAGAGTGGCATTTGCTTAAAAAAGACAAAAATACTGTTATTAGTATAGTGTAATATAAAAGTAATGGCATTGTAATAATATATTGTAAGTTGGAAGAAAATTTATTACGGTTAGTTAAATAGTACAATTACTAAATTAGGAAAGGAAACCTTGTTTTGAGACAGACGAAAATGAAAAATGGTAACCTTTCAATGGAACGGAGGGAGTATATTTTTTTGTCAATTCAACTTTCAACTACAATTTGAACCATTAATCAAATACACCAATTATTTATATTACATCATACAACTATTACAATTCAAAATTTTTGCTATTCAAATCCCAACTCAAAATCCAATCTCTCAACAAACACACCCTAAAAGCATCAAATACAATACAATGAACCCTATACACATACATGCAAATATACCTCAAAATTTAATTTGATTTGTCCAAAATCTTTATTGTATTCAAGGATACCACACAGATCGGCCATAGATCATATCCTCCTCTTCACCAAAGGAATTAGCAAGAAACATGGAACTGATGATCTCCTCTCCTTCTTCAAGAGCATTAGTAGTCGACATCGCCGGACACCTCCCGGCGGCCAAGCAATCGGACTCGTCGACATTAATAATGTCCGAGTTTGGAGTCTGGTATAGTTCTCCATACAAATCTAAGCAATTTTCTTGCAGCTGCTCCAATTGATTATAAGAAGGATCGTGTTCTATACAAGTGTAGCTGCCATTGTTGTTGATGAGCAGTGCAGAGATATGATGAGGATCATCAGTGCAAAGTAGCTGATCGTATGAGCTGAAAATTGGAAGCAGCTGGTCCAGATCATGATCAATTTCAGGGATACCTAAATAATTCACCTCAGGTGAGAATCTTTCTTCCAATTCCAGCATCGAAGAGTGACAATTTGCAGCTGCAAGAAAACCTAAGTCGTCGTCGTTGAGATCCTGAATCTGCAAATCGTTCACTAATGGAACCAGATCTGATGAATTGAGTTCGTCCAAGATTATAGTCTCCTTTTCGTTTTTAGGATTTTGGGGAAAGTGAATTTGATCTTGAGGCGGACTAATTAGGGCAGTCGATGGCGATTGGCTGCGCTTAATCTTACTCTTTCTTGTCGTCTTCTTCGTGTTCTTGTTCTTCTTCTTCTTCAGGTGGGCGTTCCAGTGGTTCTTGATGGCATGGTCAGTCCTCCCGTCAAGCATGGCAGCCATGGCTGCCCACCTGCAGTGCAGTGGGTACATCGAATGGATCACCACAAGCATTAAATTAATTGACGATGAGCTATAGTAAAACGAGCTGGATGGGTGGGTGGATATATATATATATATGGCGATCGAACTTGTTTCCAATTTTGGCATGTAATTCCAGGATTAGATCCTCTTCAAATTTGGTGAAGCTTCCATGGCGGAGGCCTGGTTTCAGGTAATTCTCCCATCGAAGTCTGCAACTCTTGCCGCATCTTGACAGACCTGCAATTTATTATTACATACACATCATATAGATATAGATACAGATATATAGATATAGATAGAGATGGAGAATTAAAGATACCGACCGGCGAGGAGGGGGAGGTGACGCCAGTTGGGGGGGTGGCCGAATTTGGTGATGTGGTCTTTTAGCTTGGCATCCTCGTCAGCACTCCAGGCCCCCTTCTTCATCCCGCTTATACTGTCGTATGAACCAGCCTTCACCATCCCTACCAAACTCTTTCTCTCTCTAAAAAGCTAAGTCCGATCGATCTTATTACCAATATACCAATATATATATAGAGAGAGATATAGGGAGATCTTCTACACGAATTAATATATATATATATGTATATGTGTATCTATCTATGTGGATGACTCTGACCAGAACAATTTTGTCTTGCTCTGCAACCAACCCCATGTTTGGCCCGTACGATATGAACCAAATCGATTTACTTTTTATCTCTCTATTTCCAAACATTCTTAAAGGTGTATTTGTTTTAAGGATGAGATTTTGAGTTGAGATTTGAATAGTCAAAGTTTTGAAGTTTAATAGTTGTACGATGTGATATAAATAGGTATTAATGTGATGTTTTTAATCTAAAATTAATTTTTAGTATAATATAAAAAATAAATATTTGATTTAATATTTTTGGATGAAAAAAATGTAATAAATAATATATTTAAGTTCAATCCCCGAACAAACAAACAGTTCATCATCCTAATAAATCTTTCTTCCCCACCTAGTCCTTGTCAAAATACTCTTCTTCTATTGTCCAATTGTGAATTTATTTTACCATACTGATTTAAAAAATAAAAAATAAAAAAACATAGAGAAAAATTGAAATTTTAACTTTTTTAGATAAAATAAAATAGAATTAATGGTATTTTTTTAACTACTAAAGAAAATAAAAATAAATGTGGAACATTCAAATAAAAAATTCAATTTTGTACTATCAAACTCAAAATAAAATCAAACAAATACTATGTACAAATATCACCAAATACAAACTCGCAAAAATATTTTTGAAATTTTTAGTGTTATTCATCAAAATGTAACTTCTTAGAAAAATTCACACCAAATATATTTTTTCTTAGTAAAACATCATATTAAATACCACAGGTTGGTTTGTTTTTTTTTTTTTTTTTTTTTTAAGTTTCAAAATTAAACTCTAGGTTTATTTTTATCTTATAGTTATAGACTTATAGTTTGAGTTTTTTTTTTTTATTTATTTATTTAATTAATTAGCTTAAGTACTATTTTGATTTTATGTAACTGTCACATTAAATACCAAAGTTTTGGTTGTTTTCAAAAGTCTACAAAACTTTTTTATTTTTAAAGGTGACCTGAAGCGTCGGGGTTTGAACCCATGACCTTACGGTTATACGTCCAACCCTACACCACCACTAGGTCATCCCTTACGGACCGGTTTTTGACTTACACAACAGTGTGTGCATTTATTTTTTATCTGATAATACAGCTGCCTTGTCCACTTCTTACTGTTTTATTGACCATATATAGTATCCAAAATATTTTAGTATTTTCATGAAATACTTATTTGAAAATATTAGAGCTGTTAAATAAATAAACAAATAAACAGTTTGCGAGCTCAGTTCAGTTCGGCTCGTTTGAACTCACTAAGAGCTCGTTCGTTAAGCTAAACGAGCCTAACACGAACATAAATTTTGGCTCGCTATGTTTACGAACGAGCTCGAGCTTGTTCGCGAATGTTCGATAGTATTTATTATAAAAATTAAATTTATAATTTTATATTTAATAAATATATATTTATAAATATTATATTTCATTCTTTTTTATTTAAATTTATTAATAAAAAAATTATAATTATAATTAACTAAATTTAAATTTTTTAAAAAAATTAAATAAAATTTCTCTTAACAAACTGAGCCGAACCAAACACGAACAAAAAAATTGTTAAACGAGCCGAGCTCAAACAAAAATTTCAGCTCGTATCTTTTAATAAACGAACACGAGCCGAACTCAAGTTCCTAACGAACTGAGCTCAAACATGACAAGCTCGACTCTGTTCGGCTCGTTTACCGCTCTAGCAAATACATACAGATTTGTGGTGTTTCCTACCAATTAGTAATCAACCATATTATTGATTAAGTCTACGCGGCCTCAACTCCTCAATTCATTCGATAATAAAACAAATATTATGTGATGTATAGTGGTTTATCTTTTAAATAAATCTAATGTAATATTGGATATTCTGATAATGAATCTTCTATATATGTTAGTTAAGTTTAAATACGATTACTGCATTGGTCCACCTAGCTAGTTGATCAGTTTTTTTAAAAAATCCAGAGAAATTAAAAAGAATATCAAATTAAATCAATCATAAGACTACTTTTGCAGGTAGGACGACTTGGTCCTCATGCAATATAGCACTAAATTGGTAGACGGAGTTAGATGTCTGACCGTGAGGTCATGGGGTCAAGCCCCTAACGCTTCAGGTCACATGTCACATACGGTTCGTTTAATGTGACTTGTCTGTTGGATCTAGTTCGGCCGGGGTTCATACCGCTGTTGGAACCCACTAATGAATTCTTTAGTCGAATTTGTCCATATTTTATTATTTGAACTCTGCGTTTTTCGAAAAAAATAATTTTTTTCTTTTTTTTCACAGAAGAAACATACCCTAATTCTTTATATATATATATATATGCATTATATATTTAATTATTATTATATATGTTCACACACCTTACCTGAGTATATATATATATATATAAATATATAAATCGAGTGGTGGGTCGTCGTTGCTAAATTTCAATTTAGTACCGACTTACATCAATTAGATTTTTATTTATTTATTTATTTTAATTTGGTTGTCCAAAATTTCAAGCTGAACATTTTTGACATTCCTATTGATTACATATGCATATTTAGAGAGATTGTTGTCCATACAAGAATATTATTGAAAAAGTTGCATTGCAAACAGGTCCGATTCTGACTTTTGATTTATTAATTTAGAATATTAAATTTTAGAATCAAAATCGGAAATACTAATATAAATTTGAAACAAAATAATAAAATTGATTGTATTTTAAAATAATATGAAAAAAAGCTAGATTATAACTTACAAATTAAAGATAGTGACTTAGTGTTTACTCTTCATTTATGGTAGTAATAATTAATTTTATAAATTAGTAATTTTATCAGTTAATATTAAAATTTATATTTCATAAATAATATTACTACATAAATTATAATATATATATAAGCTTACTTATAAATTTAAAATAGACCTTACTTATAAAAATCTCTATGAATATGCATATGTATTATTACATGTACAAATAAAATGAGGACCTCTATTTGTATTGGATCCTTGGTGGAAATTGGATACTTGGTGGGAATTCTTTTCAGCAAAATTAATTTATTTAATTAATATTTTATATATAGGTTAATATATATAATTAAAAGAAATTTAAAGTATGTATTTAAAATATTTTAGAATTTATTTTCAAATAAAACATACTCCATTTTTCCCTCTATCACTCATTTTTCTTTTTTGTTTATCACAAAAAAAAAAGCAACTTTTTTCTATTTTTAGTATATTTATTTATTTTAAATATATTTAACAAATATAAATCAATTTAATTAAATTTCTAATATCTTACCACTAGGATCCACTAAAACCCCTTTTATTTCTATTTTTTCTAAATAAATAAATATTTTTATCTAAATTAAAAATCTTTATTTTTTGTAAAATTAGTTTAAGTTAATTATAAATAAATATATATATTAATTTATTTGTATATATAAATTTTATTATCTACAAAATGAGATTCATATTGTATATATTTTATTGACATATAATGCTAGAAAAAATTAAAATACCAGCAATACTATTTATATAAAAAATAATAAAATAATAACTTATTATTTATAAGTTACTAATCTATACTATTTAAATAACCGTGTCTCTAACTAAAGACATCGTCATATACGAGACGGAAGGAGTATATAATATAGATATCATTTTATATAAAATTAAATTTTATAAGCTAAATTGCCCAAAATCCACGTATTGTTTCACGAAATTAATATATTGTATAATAAAATAATTTTAAACATAAATTAAATATAAATAAAAATTGTAATAGACAATTATATTTATGAATTATATACATATATACAAAATTAATATATTGTATAATAAAATAAAGTAATATAGTGTACAAAAAATGTTAACAAAAATATTAATATATTGTATAATAAAATAAGTTAAACTTAAATTAAATATAAATAAAAAATTGCAATAGACAATTATATTTATGAATTATATACATATAAAAAAATATAAATTTATATTAATATTTTTTATATAATTAATAACTATTTTTTTCAGTTAACATTATTATTATCACTCATAATAACAACAACAACAACAATAATAATAATAATAATAATAATAATAATAATAATAATCTCTCTATCTTAATTCAAACTATTATTTTTATTATTTTTGTTTGTCTCACTCCAAAGTATTTCGTTTCTATTTAAAAAAGAAATATTAGTCATACTTTAATACCAAAATACTCTTAATTTTACTCAAATTACAAGCGTAATATTACATATACAATTATTTTATACATAAAGTCAATAACAAAAATATTAAAAACTCTTACACACTTCTACTAACTAATAAAATACTATTATTTTTTAATTTATTACAAAACTCCAAATAGCTCTTTTGATTTAGGACCTAGGGAGTATGAATTTCAATTATAGGTGTAATTTGATATTAGTATAATAAAAACCACAACAAAGAATCTTCAAATCAAAAGAGTTTTTAGTTATTATTTATAAAGAATTGTCAAAGTGATATTAAAATATTCATTATTATTTTTAGATATTTTATAAGAGAAAATTATTATATTTTTATTAAAAAGTATGGACAATTATATTTTTTTTCAATCGAGAATTATGTAAAATATAAAAGAACAGACCATTAAAATAACTTAAATGCACGATAAAGATAGTAAATTTTATCCCGCAAAAAGAAAAGCTCTTTCTCAAAGCAACCCTGCAGTAAGGCCAATTGAAAATAACCAGCGTTACGAGGATGTAGAATTGACTATAGCACGGTGTCATATGACCATAGATGCACAATTAAAGGTAGGTTAAAAAAAAAACAAAGATTGCGATAACGTGTATGCGAGAATTTTTCTGTGCTTTCGAAAGAAATTCAAAGGGTAAGAAGATCTAAAGATAAAATAACTGCGGGTGTATATAAAAACTTATAGATGAATATTAGATCACAATGCGGTAAGTAGTCAAAAATAAAATTTTGAGCACAACCATATTACCAAAGCGGTTGGAGTCTACTCAATTTTGAAAGTTCATTTGAATCTTCTTGGAGTTGTTGCATTAGTAAACTACATGTTTTTTTTAAGGGTGACAATCATTATTGGCCAGAAATAATATTATCCTTACAACATATATAAAAAAGCATAAAACGACATTTGTGAAGTTTGTTGGCATATATTAAAAGATCAATCAAAGCATATAGTGTTAAGAAGGTACGGGTCAGTAACAATGAAAATAATCAACGTTAATATGTAATTAGGTAGTACAAAGAGTCTATATCCTTGGTCACTAGAACTATAACTATAGGCATGATGATATTTGATTCGTCGCACAATGATAGATGATCTAAAATGGAGATAGATAAATTAAAAAATAGAAGAAAAAAAAAGGGTATAAGCTATATTCATTATTTTGTTGTAATAATAATTGAAAGTTAGAGCATTTTTATTTTTTTAGGATCATAATTACTAAAAAATCAAATAGATTAAAATATAAAAATGGATAAATTAATTTTATACAAATATAATACTCCATCCATCCCGTATCTATATATTCATTTTGCTTTTTTGCACGGAGTTTTAGAAATATTAGTATTATATTGGAATATAGTAGAAATAAAGGTAAAAAAAACTAAACTAACATTATTAGTATTGTATGATATAAAAGTTGACATTTGTGTAATATATTGTAAATTGAAAGGGTATTTGTAACGTTAGGTGGATAGTACAATTATTAAAAAAAAGAAAATGGATAAATTGTTAAGGGATGAACCACAATAGAAAAATGGATAGATTGTTAAGGAACGGAGAGTGTACTTTTTTTATTGTATAAATTTCAATTTCCTACAAAATCACATTCGTATAGAATATATTTTATTTAAAATAACTTTTTAAAACATTCATAATATACTAGTGGTCACCCTGCGTTATGCACAGGAATTTGTAAAAATATTATTATTGTATAATAAAAAAATTATAAATTTAATTTGTAGGACCCACACTCATAATTTTTTTTTAAAAAAAATGCAACAAAAGAAAGAAAGAAAAAAGAAAGAAGGATGAAAGTCATTTTAATTCGTGGGATCCACATTCATAAAAAAAAATTTTAAAAAAAGAAAGAAAAAATCAATAAACCAACACGTGGCAACACAAAATCAAGCATATATATATTATATTAGTATAATTTTATTATTAATTAAATATATATGTTAATCACAATCAACTTACCACCAAATAATACTCTTTTGTAAGCAACAATAATTGCACTATCTATTTTTATTGTTCATTTACAAAGAATTACATTTCTTTATTTTGTAATTACCTACTCTTTCAAACACACTTCACTATCCATTACGAATACGCTTTCAATCATACTTATTGGTAGCTTTTAGAGCTCTCCAATTAAAATTTTCTAACATAGCAATTGTCACATAGCAAGCGATGCCGAGGTCAATCCACAAAGACTATGTAGTTTAATTTTTGTATTGGCACAAATTTAAGTATTTGGGGAGGAAGTTTAGAAGATTCAACTAAATAAATCAAAAGAAGTGATGGAAATACAAAATAAATTTCTATCATGGACCGAAATTGATCAATTACACAAGACACAAAATAAACTAACTAAAACGGAACTATCTAATAAACAACGAGAAAGAACGAACAATTAAACGGAACTAACTAAACAAGAAAAGAACAAATTAACTAAGCGGAAACGAATAAAGCGAGAAAAAAGATAATCGAAAGAGAAGCAAACCTAAGTAAGTACTAACGTAAGCACAACCCGATACCCTTCTAGCATCGAACCATCCTCCACAAAGGCACCACCTCGGCCGACACTTTGGAGAGCTCTTCCATCTTCCCTAAATGCCACGAACTTGAGGCTTTATACTCAAACCCGAATTTTTAAATTAAACCCCATGTAGCATGCAATGGAATTGCATTCTACGAAATATTAGACTAAAAGAGAAAGTATTGCTATTAAGCATAACTTTCCATAAAAGAAAATTATCATAAATGATAAAAAATTCATAAAAATATTATTGTTTGGTGTGTCTTACACAGTACCTTGGAGGTCCTATTTATAGGAGTGGAGAAAGGGGCAAGTGGAGTAATTTTTTAATATGGGATGAGTTTTTTATAAGTAATCTCCCTATGAGTGACACCTAGCTAATGGTCCCCACATGCATGTGAGAGCTTATTATATCTATATATATATAAGTAGTCCCAAAGGATGGTCTCCCACTTGAGCATGTGCAAACCTAGGTTTGTATAATTATATATTAAACCTACTATTTTAGCGAACTCCTAAGTTTGCACAACTTTTCCGTTAGTTGTTCGATTGAGGCGTTCCAAGCTCCAACGGTTGCATCGATCGGTAAGTCTTTGACTATTGCGACATGGGCTTTAATTGCTCCCACACTTGCAAACTTCATCATCAAACCTTGTAATTTGTCAATGTAGACTTTTTATCGGGTTCTAGAAGCTGGTCCGATAGGAGGCTTTGGAATTGTGATTCTTGACATTCGGATATCCATGTCAATTTCAATAAGATTAATTTTTTCTAGCCCAATGAGTAAATAGGAAATCGGACTAAAACTTCGATCATCGATTTTAAATAACCTTATTGTTCAATTGATAAATTGGTTATACACATTAAAGACGATCATAACGCTTAATTTTTTCTTAACTTGTTGGCGATAATGGTACGACCATAAACTAATTTCTCCAATCGAAAATAGTATGAAAAAAAATAATAATTCAAATATTCAATCAATTATAAAAATATTAAATTATTTGATTATACAGATTCTAGGTTAAGCTTATCGACATATTTACCACCTCATCAAATAAGTTACACAATCAAATAAGTTACACAATCAAATATGCAAATATTTGATTGACACTTAATTGTTAAATAAATATAAAATTCGACCGCAATAAAGATTAAATAAAATAATTTTAGATATAAATCACAAAAATTATACAAATATCAATTTAATAAACAAAATTCAAATCAAATCAAATATAATCATACAAATTCAAATCCGAAATCCACATCAAATTTCAGAATTAAAAAACTAGCTACTCATGTTTGAAAATAAACAAAACAATAAAATAATGATGATTTTCCAGTGGTTCTTTATCTCAAGTAGTCCCTTCCAATCCCACAACTTAAAATATAAAATGTGAATGTAGATTGTGATTTTCTTCTAAGATCTTGCTTCACTTTTATAAACGACCAATTCCTCAATCATGCCTTAATTGTTCCTTTGATCAAGTTTCAATCACCATAATTTCTTACTTTTTATCTCCACGCTTACAATCATGTCACAATTCATAATACAAATAATCAATCTCACAATTTTCTCAGTCTTTAACCTTGCGCATGATTAACTTAAATTATTCCAATCTAGCACAAATCGAAATTATATACAAATTAGTAAAAATCTATCTAAACCATTAATTATAATTTATAATTTATTTTAAAAAATATATGACCATATATATTTCATAATTTATTCACACAAATATTATCTTATTACAAATAAATGATAAATTTATCATTTAACCCAAAATACTATCCGCTAGTAAAGATATAATATTTTTTAATATTTATTCCAAAAAAAAATATTGCATTCGTTCCCACAAAAAGAGTAACATTTGCTTTTTACATGTAGATTATAAAATTAGTATTATATTTGTTTATAGTGAAAAAAAAAACAAACATGTCTCTATTAGTGTGGTGTAACTTCTCATGTCCCACATTGGAAGTGTGATAAAAAAAAAAAAAATAAAAAATGGAGGCATTAGCTCATATAAATTGACCCATTTGGGTCCTATTTTAAAACACGATAACAAGTTCTTTTCTTTAGTAACTAGAGATAGTAAAATAGAGATTCGGTGAGTTGTTGTGAGAAGGGTTTTACAATTTTTTCCGTGCAAAAATTTTAATAAATATTTTAGTGGATTATCCCGTTTTGGGATCGTGGATGTAGGTCTGTTGTGAGACCGAACCACGTTAAATTCTCGTGTCTTGTTATTTAGTTTTATCTCTCTTTCCTTGTGTGTTCCCAACAAGTGGTATCAGAGCAAGGTCATTTTTTAGCAAGGTCTTGGCAAAGGGAGGATAGAATGAGCATGAGGTGTTTCGAGAGAAGTTGACGGGCACACCAGCAGTCCAGGTTGCAGTTCTGCAGCGGGTTTCGGCAACACACCAGAATTCGGGCAGAAATGTCGGTTTCGCCTGATTTGAGTTCCTGGCTTTAATTTTTAGTCTCAATTTATTTGGTTGTTCGAAGTGCTTGTTTATTGGAGAGTTATTAAGCACTATGTCCACTACTTTGAAATATGAGGCTCCGCTCTTTAATGGAAATAGTGATTTTACTATATGCCAAAGCACAATTCAAGACTATTTGGTGTAGTAAGGTCTTGATGTTGCCTTGGAAGATGCAAAGCCAGAAGATATGAAAGAAAGTGATTGTAGTATGATTCGGAAAAAGACTGTTAGCACGATTCGATTGACACTTACCCTGCAGATAAAGGTTACCGTGTTGGCGGAAACATCGCCGAAGAGGTTCTGGGATACTTTGGAGAGTAAATTTGCTACGAAGACATTAACTAACCGTCTGATTATGAAGATTAATCTATACTATTTGAAGATGGAGGAATAAGGTATTATAATTGACCATACTAACAAGTTTAATGAGCTAATATGTCGACTGTTGAATGCATGAGAGGAAATTAAAGAGGAAGAGCAAGCGTTACTCTTGTTAGCTTCATTGCCATAATCCTATAAGTCGTTGGTGCAATCAATGTTAGTTGAAAAATTACATTGAAATTGAATGAGACGATAACGGTTTTGAGGAGAAGGACAAGATAATGGGAAATGAAGACACTTCAAAGGAGAGTCAACTACTAGCTGTGGTGAGTTCTGAAAGAGAGAGAAAAATGAAGAGTGACCGTGGTGGAAGATCGAAATCTCGGCCGAGAGATTACAGCTCTATTGAGTGTCATTATTGTGGAGAGCTTGGTCACATTCAAAATTACTGTCGACTTTTTAAAAGAAGTCTTGAGAAGTCTGAGAAATTTGAAGGGTAAGTCGAAAGTCGAGAACTCCGTGAATGTGGTCAGTTATGAAGGTGATTTAGTTCTTTTAAATACGAATCTTGTTGAGAATTTTAATTGGGTGATGGATTCTGCTGCCGATGTTCATATATGTAAATATCAAGCTTTATTTGATACTTTGCATACAAATGGAGATTTTGACTATATCAATGTTGGGAATAAGATGAAGCAGCGAATTGAAAGTGTTGGAAGAGTTCGCTTGAAGCTCTACAATGGTAATGTCAAAATAATTTTTAATGTCAGGTATGTGCCTACTGTTGGAGCTAATGTTATTTTATTGGGCGAGTTGGCTTCACATGGGCATAGATATGTTGTCATTAAAAATCTATAGTGTACAAGGGTGACAACTTGATTATACAAGGGAGGAAGAAATAAAACAACATCTATTATCTAGATGGATGCGCCCTGCGAGCAAATGTAGAGAGCAACAATGATATGAAGAATCAGAAAATCGAAAAGAGAGTTCGTTTTTCTGACATGGTCGAAATATATAAGACTACGGGAAGAGGGAAGATTTGTTGTGTAACTTCCTATGTCCCACATCGGAAGTATGATAAAAAAAATGGGGGTATTGGCTCCTATAAATTGACCCCGTTGGGTTCTATTTTAAAACATGACAACAAAGCTTTTTTTTTCTTTAGTAACTAGAGATAGTGAAATTGAGATTCGGTGAGTTGTTGTGAGGATAGTGAAATTGAGATTCGGTGAGTTGTTGTGAGGAGGGTTTTACAATTTTGTCCGTGCAAAAATTGTAATAAATATCTTAGTGGATTATCCCGTTTTGGGATCGTAGATGTAGGTCTGTTGTGAGATCGAACCACGTTAAATTCTCGTGTCTTATTATTTAGCTTTATCTCTCTTCCCTTGTGTGTTTCTAACCATTAGATTATGTGATATAAAAAAAAAATGATATTTTTTTCATATATTGAAAGTTGTAAAAATATTAATTATTGTTGATATATATATAGTATATATATATTTTATATATTGATATATATATTCTACCTAATATATCTCTTGTATAAATATAATATTGTACCCTAATTGTGTTCAATGAAAATAGAGTTTATTCCATAAATCGTAACATGGTATCAGAGCCATGCTTTTTCCCGACTAAATCGAAACAACCCACGAATTCCAGATAGCATATTTCCGATCACTTCCGACCGTCACCGCCACCACCATCGCCTTCGCCGTCACGAGACCGGCCGGACGCCGGAACAGTTCGGCGAACGGCGGCGCGTGAGAGTCACACGCGCCCGACGTGTTTTTCCGGCCGGACGCCTCGCCGGCGCGTGGGGGCACGTGCGGCGGCCGTTGGCGGCGATCTTTGCACCGTCGTGTTCGGAATTTGATTTCCTCCGCGATGGTATCTTCACTTCCTCGGTTTGAGCAGTTTTTTGTATCCGGTTGACTTTTTGTGTTTCGGGTTTTGATTCGGTTTCTTTCGTTTCGGCTTTCGGCTTGAGGTTTGAGATTCTGTTTTCTCTTGAGTTTCTATGGAAAAGATGGATGTACATATTCCGATCAATGTTGTTTTGTCTGGAGATAATTACAGTTTGTGGGCACAATCGATGAAAAGTTTTTTGATAGGTCGGAAATTGTGGCGAATTGTTACGGGAGATATAGTTGCCCCCATTGCTCCAGTCTCTATAGGAGAAGTTACGCCTACCGCCACAGTTGTTGAATCTTATATTGAAAAATTGGAAGATTGGGATAGTAAAAACCATCAAATTCTCACTTGGTTGCGCAATACTTCCACTCCGGCGATCCATGTTCAGCTTGCCCAATTTGACACTGCCAAGGCAGCGTGGGATTTCTTGGCAGTCCGCTTCCGTGCTACTGGTTTGGCACATTATTATCAGTTATGGAGCACTCTCCACGATCTAAAACAGGAACCAGGACAATCTATCAACGACTTCCTTGCCCAAGTGCAACCCCTTTGGCATCGGTTGGATCAAGCAGAGATCAGTCCTGATCATCTTCGCCTCATTCAGGTCTTAATGGCTTTGCGTCCAGAGTATGAGGCAGTTCGTGCCTCTTTGTTACATCGGCATCCACTTCCTACCTTGGATGCAGCTATTCAGGAGATTCTGTTTGAGGAAACTCGTCTCCACCTAGCTAAGGCTCCTCAGCTTGACTCTGCTCTTGCGGTCACTGCCCGAACTCCTACTCAGAGTCGTTCTCATCGTTGCAAAAGATGTCAGTCCTCTGATCATGACTTCGGTCATTGCCCAAAGGTGGAGTGTCACTACTGTCATGTTTTAGGCCATACTATACAGTATTGCCCCACTAGACCACCTCGCTCTGGAAGTAGTAACTACAAGCCTCGGAATTCTCGTGGACCTCAGTCTGGTACCTCCTCTGTCACAGCCTCTGTTGCGCCTGCGCCTGCGCCTCCTACGATTCAGGACCTGGAAGCTCTTCTTAAACAGGTTCTATCTTCCAATACCGCCATGTCTACCACATCAGGTAACTCTCCTTGGTATTTTGATTCTGCTTGCAGTAATCATATGACCTCTGATATACGCCTTATGACCTCCACATCCACCGCACCATCCTTACCCCCTATCCTTACTGCCGATGGTACCCATATGCGCATCACCCATACCGGACATACATCCACCTCATCCTTATCCCTCCCTGACACATATTGTATCCCTCAATTAACCTTAAATCTGATTTCCGTTGGTCAATTGGTTGATCAAGGTCTCACCGTGTTATTTTCTTCTACTGGTGTGCAGGTTCAGGACGCGCAAACCGGGCGGATTCTTGGGAAGGGCCGGAAGACGGGCCGCTTATTTGAACTTACGTCACTCCAGGTCCCTCGTCCCTCTATCTCAGCTGCCACCACCTCTACACCATCCTGCCTTCAGTGGCATCGTCGTCTCAGTCATGCGTCTTCCAATAAAGTCAGGTCCTTGATTAGTCAGGGTAGTTTGGGTTCTGTTAAGTTTGAGTCTTTTAATTGTGTAGATTGTTCGTTGGGAAAACAACCTGCTCTGTCGTTTCCTCATAGTACTTCCATTGCGGATACTCCATTTTCTTTAGTTCACTCGGATATTTGGGGACCTTCGCCCACTGTGTCTATGAATGGTTCTCGTTATTTTGTGATTTTTATTGATGACTATTCTCGTTTTACATGGATTTACTTTCTGCGGCATCGCTCTGAACTTCTATCTATTTATATGACCTTTGCTAAAATGATACATACCCAATTTTCCTCTACTATAAAAACTCTCCGCACAGATAATGCTCTTGAGTATACTGATACATCATTTCTTAGTTTCTTATCTGATCAAGGTACTGTTGTCCAACGCTCCTGCCCATACACCTCTCCACAAAATGGTCGCGCCGAACGCAAACACCGACATATCCTCGATACAGTCCGCACCCTTCTCTTATCAGCCTCTTGTCCAGATCGCTTTTGGGGAGAAGCCGCACTCACCGTTGTCCACACTATAAATCGTGTCCCTTCCTCTGTCCTAGGTAATGTCAGTCCTTTTGAAAGACTATTTAATCGTACCCCTGATTATAGTCTTCTCCGCCCTTTCGGTTGTGTCAGTTTTGTCCTCCTCCCTCCTCATGAGCGCACTAAGTTAGAACCTCGCGCTCGTCTGTGTTGCTTCCTGGGCTATGGGTTAGAACATAAGGGTTATCGTTGTTGGGATCCTATTTCCAATAGGCTACGTATTTCTCGTCATGTCACATTTTGGGAGGATACCAAATTCTCTTCCTTGTCTCACTTCCGAGTCCCCTTTGATCGTTCGTCTCCGTTCTTTACCTTGTCCTCTCCACCCCTATTCCCTTCCAGTGACACGGCTCCGTCTCCATCTCCCGCTCCTGACGCTGTCTCGGTTGCGCCTCCTGAACCGCAGCTGATCCCCGAGCCTACTCTTGCTCTCGACTCCGATACATCACCACCACCAGAGCCTGACACGACTTCGATCTCAGCCCCTGATCCTGGCCCTCGTCGCTCCACTCGGGTTAGTCACCTTCCTACTCACTTACTTGATTATCACTGCTTCTCTGCCACTTTGTCCCATCATGAGCCCAGGACCTTTCGTGAGGCGTATGCGGATCCTTTGTGGCGGCAGGCTATGTCTGAGGAGTTGCAGGCTTTGGAGAAAACACATACGTGGGATATGGTTGATCTTCCCCCTGGCAAGAAACCTATTGGCTGCAAGTGGGTATTCAGAATCAAAACTAACTCTGATGGATCTATCGAGCGCTACAAGGCACGTTTGGTAGCCAAAGGCTACACCCAGCAGTATGGTATCGACTATGAGGAGACATTTGCCCCGGTTGCTCGTCTCACCTCTGTCCGCTGTCTTATCGCCATCGCTGCCGCTCGTCGGTGGCCCCTACATCAGCTTGATGTCAAGAATGCGTTCTTGCATGGTGATTTATCCGAGGATATCTACATGTCTCCTCCTCCTGGTTTTCCTACCTCTTCCAAGGTATGCAAACTTCGCCGTGCCCTATATGGTTTGAAACAGGCACCTCGAGCTTGGTTTTCGAAATTTAGCTCTGCTCTACTCCAGCTTGGCTTTACTTCTAGTGATCATGATTCGGCTCTCTTCCTTCGACGTGGGTCAGCTGGAATTACTATTTTATTGCTTTATGTGGATGACATGATTATTACGGGAGATGATGCATCAGGTATCTCCGAGTTGCAAGCTCATCTAAACCGCCACTTCGAGATGAAGAGTTTAGGGCCTCTTCGGTACTTCCTGGGACTTGAGATCTCCGACACCTCCGACGGATATTATCTCTCTCAAGCCAAGTATGCCTCCGACCTCCTATCTATTGCCGGTCTCACTGACTCCAAGACTGCTCCTACACCTCTTGATTCTGACTGTCGTCTTACTCCGATGGACGGCGTTCCCCTTGATGATCCGACTTTGTATCGTCAGCTAGTGGGAAGTCTCATCTACCTGACTGTCACTCGACCGGATATTGCTTATGCCGTCCATATCGTCAGTCAGTTTATGTCTGCTCCTCGGACGACTCATCATTCTGCTGTCCTACGGATTCTCCGGTACGTCAAAGGTACCCTGCTTCATGGACTTCATTATTCCGCTCGATCCTCCTTAGTTTTGACCGGGTATTCTGACGCTGATTGGGCGGGAGATCCCTCTGATCGCCGCTCGACCACCGGGTTTTGCTTCTTCCTTGGCGACTCGCTTATTTCATGGCGCAGCAAGAAACAGACGGTTGTCTCCCGGTCCAGTGCAGAGTCTGAATATAGAGCCCTTGCCGATACCGCTGCTGAGCTTCTATGGCTTCGCTGGCTTTTGGCTGATCTTGGAGTGCCTCAGCCCTCTGCCACTATTATCCATTGCGACAGTCAGAGCGCCATGAAGATTTCGACAAATGATGTCTTCCACGAGCGTACGAAGCATATTGAGATCGACTGTCACCTTGTACGTCATCACGTTGCTCATGGAAGCATCTCCTTGTCTCCTATTTCCTCTGCTGATCAGACGGCCGACGGATTCACCAAACCTCACCTTCCCGGCCGTTTTCAGTCATTTTTGAACAAACTCAAGTTGGGCTCCACCGTTCCACCTTGAGTTTGAGGGGGGATGTTGATATATATATAGTATATATATATATTTTATATATTGATATATATATTCTACCTAATATATCTCTTGTATAAATATAATATTGTACCCTAATTGTGTTCAATGAAAATAGAGTTTATTCCATAAATCGTAACAATTATGTTATGTAGATAGTATAATTACTAGATTATAAAATAATATTTTTTTCCGAAAGGACAAAAATAAAAAATGATATTGTTGTTATGGAACCGAGAGTACTATAATTCTTTATATTTCAATTAGAAGCGTGGAGCGGTTGTTTATTAGTAAACACGTGGAAAACATGGATGTGGGGTGGGTCAATGGTAAACACGTAGGGTAGAGTAGGTCAAAATACAAATGTGTGTTGACTACGGTCAAACCTCGTCTATTTCTTCGAAACCCAATTTGTTGAAACAACTTATTATTATATACGACAAACCCATGCACGCACGCACGTTTCCCTTCCCTTATTACTCCCTCCGTTCCGAATATTTTGTCCGGCGTTACTGTAGCCACGAGAATTTCGCATAGATATAATTAGTTAATAATTAAAAATATATTAATAAAAATAATTATCGTATAATAAAATAATTATAGATTAAGATTAAAACAATTGATTAGTATAATTAAAATTATAAAAATTATAAAATAAATTTTTAAAAATAAGATTAAAGTGTATAATTATTTTTCAAAAAAAAAAGTGACAAAATAAGTAGATAAACGGAAATGGAAAAATGAACATGATAAGTGGGACGAAGGAGTATTATTACTATTATTATTATTATATTTTGCTTTTTTCATTTGATTATTAGCTTATAGGTAAAATTAATTGCTTAGAGTAAAAAATAAATAAATATTAGATGTGATATATTCTCTAAAATGACAGCAATAAATTGAGTAGTACAAAATTCTACGGAAAAAACAAAAATGAACAACATTCTAAGCTAAAATCTAAATTTGTCCTTGTAATTATGATTTTGTTACTTTCTCCGATCGCCAAATTTATTTTTATTTTTTTTAATTTGTTTATTAAATTTATTTTATTAATAATTTTGGTAAAGTTAACAAATTAATATATAATTATTATCCACTATTCAACATTTATTTACAACAAATCCTATTAACTTTATTACATTATTTCTCATCATTTATTTTACTTTTAACTAAATTTTCAAAAATACCTTCAAATACCTATCACTTTTTAAATAAAATATTTATTTTTTTAATTTTCGTGTCGAACCTAAATGAACTAATTTTAAGGGATAAAAAGAGTATTTTGATTATATAAATAAATAAATATAATCATATACTTTATTATTATTCTAATAGAAGAACTACGGACATGTCATAAATTATATATATAATCATATACTTTATAAATCTAAAGCTATATATTAAATTCTTATTAATATTATACAACATATATCAGTAATATATATTAAGATAATATATATAAATACATTTAATTTATTCAAAAAATTAATATTTTCATATAAAATATTATTTTTTATATTACTGATACGACTTCTTAACTATAATAATAAAAAAAATTCATTCAGAAAATACAAAATTAACATACTATGTTTCCATGTATTAATATTCATAGAGTTGGATTGTTTTCTGATTTCTGCTGATTAGGGAAAATTTATTATATACAATTATATTAATTATATAATTTATAAAATATATTAACTTAATTATTTTTTGCATTAATCAGTATGGTGTTGATTAAGTATAGGATTTTTATTATTATTATTTTTTTTGGTTATATATAGTTCATTTAGTATTGTAATTGTTTTGACGTAATTTTTAAGGGTTCGCCTATTATTAAATAATAGGTCATTCCTATTAATTTACTAAAAAGAATATTACTACAAATATTCATTTTAATTGTTCAAATATAATTATTTTAAGTCTATCATTTTTTTATATCCAAAAAGAAAAAATTAAATGAGAAAGATTAATCAAAATTTCAACTATTTGTATATATTTAATTTTAATCATATTATATATTTTCAAAATATATACTTCATCGATCACAATTCAATATACCAATTTGTTTTTTAGTAGTAAATTAATAAATAATAGTATTTTATTAATTAATTGAAAAGTATAATTAAAATAATTTGACATTTTTGCTATTAAAAGTATAGAAAAAATTTCTCTATTCGTCTCTAAGGTCACATTTACATTTTGCATCATTGTATTTCTAAAATTACATATTGTAATAATTAATATTAAAGTTCGTATAGAGTAGACAACTCGTAGTAATAATCTACGCAGCAGGGCGGTGCTCCATGTGGGCAATGCCTTGCCCTTCTATTTATTTGATTACTGTTTATTTATTTTTATTAAAAATTAGGATTTGTTTGATTTTAGTTTCAAATTAGAATTATTGATATTCAATTTGTATATATATTTTTAAAAAAATTATTATTTTTTATTATAAAGTATTATATTAAATTATTGTTTAAGATTTAAAAAATAAAATAAAATAAAATTATAAAACTAAAATTAAAATTAAAATCAAAACAAAAACAAAAACAAACCAAACCCATAATAGTAAAAATGAGACAATTTTAATGATTTTTTTAAAAATGAAAATTTTCTTCTAAAGAAAATTGTACTATCAAACTATTACAAATAATACAAAGATAAATATTTGTATATATTTGCTACTAATATAATTTGCTATTTATCAATATTTTCAAAGATATGTATTAAGGTGGTGAATAATATCATTTAGCATCCTACTAAAAAACACATCAAATTAATATACATGGTAGCCTATAGCAAAAAAATAAACAACATACAATACATGTCATTATTGATCAAAATATGGATATGATATATATACTAACGACGCAATATAATACATAAGTGACAACATATGCTAATGATATACACAATATATGTTGTTTCAGAGCAACAACTGTATTATGTAAATATATAATTAAAATATATTGATGGAGGCTAATCAGATATTGATTAGCTCCAATCAGCACCATAATATGCCCGGTCACTAAAATATAGAACTCATACAATACAATAGTCTGAAAATAATAATAATAATACTCCCTCCGTCCCAGATACCGTGTCTGCTACACTGTAGATACGGTATTTTAGGAGGTGTGTAATTAGTAGATAATTAAGAATGTATTAGTGAAAATAATTATCCTATAATATAAATAATTATAAATTAAGATTAAGATAACTAATTAGTTTAATTAAAATTTTAAAAAAATTAAAAAATTTAAAATGAGATTAAAGTGTGTAGTTATTTTTCGAAAAAGGAAAGTGACATAGTATGTGAGACGGACAGAAACGGCAACGTGGACATGGTATTTGGGACGGAGGGAGTAATAAATATGTATAAATAAATTGTATTATGTTAAAAGTTTGAAAAATTAATCCTCCATTAATTAGATTTTGATTTTGCATATGCAATACCATATATGTTGTATTAATTCACAATCCATCCACATATAGCATATGTTAGATAAAGTAAACGATTGTCTCACCTAAAAGTTTAACTTTTTAAGATATGCGTCATTTATTTATTTATTTAAAAACAGAAGTCCATCAAAAACTTATACTACCTCTGTCCCGCTCTAGGGTCTCATTTATTTTTTTCGTATTGATCTTTGAATATTAATTATTATATCTAAACATAGTAAAAATTAAGAAAAAATTACAAAAATACTTTCATGAGTGTCTTGTAATACTAACAGAAGCACATTTGTAATATATATATATATATAAATATTTTTAATGTTAAATACGATGACGAAAAAATGTAAATATGACCTTAGAGACAGATGGAGAGAGTATTTCATCTGTGATTAGACTAATTATTAGCCCCCTAATAAGATGTATTGAACGAGTGAAACTACAGTTAGCAGAAGTTGTTTTAACATATAAGATCAGTGACGAATCTATATTGGGACTTGGGGGTCAACTGACTCTTCAAACCTTTCTCAATTTTTTTAAGTATAATTTTTTTCTAATTTTTTATTTAGTAATCAAATTTGTCCCTCAATTTGGGATTAATATTCTACATAAACCTCCATTTTATTATTATTTTAATTTATAATAATATATAATATTTTAATTTATAAATTTATTATTAAAAAATAAAATATTTTATCTTAAATATTGTTTCGTTCATTTTTTTTCTTCTTCACAACTGCATTATTTTGTTAATAAAAATTGAAAAAGTTAAGATAACATCAAGTTGGTAAAAATGAGTCGATGAGAAAGTTCTTATATTATTTTTTGTACATACAGAAACAGTCGAATGTCTGTTTCAAATAAAAAACAGGCTCGAAATATGTTGAAACTAAAAATAAACGGTAAAAAAAAAATGAAACAAATAAATATAACAATTTTGTCCCTCCCCCGGAGCCGCAAAACTGGTTCCGTCACTCTATAAGATCAAATCCTACCTTCAGCATAAATTTGTAAAAACGACTTTCGATTATTATCCAGCAAAGGTTAACTTTTATACTCCAGCTAACAATGATAGTAGAATAAATTAAGTAGCAGATTCGATAACTATACATTACTGCAAACATTGTAGCCTAATCATATATTATTGCAATTTTTATTTAACAGTAACACCACACCAAGCCTATATAGCACATAGAGACCATATATACATACTGCTTATTTCATCATGAAAGATTCGATGATCGTAGGAGCTTGCTGCTGCTGCAGATAATAATAATTGTAATAATCATCGTCGTCTCCAAATGGGTAATAATTAGATGTGAAACTTGGTTGGGTGTCGACAATCTCTGCACCATAATTGCAGGTTGAAGAGCAATTGGATTCTTTGTTGAGCATCATCAATTCTTGGCAGACCAGACTCAAGTCATCGAGTTCTTCATCTGACAACGGGAGTATCACTGCATCATCATCGTCTGAAATTAATGGATGGACCTGACTGCAATTGTAATCGTTGTTGTCCCGATTTTGAGGAAGATCAGGAGAAGGCTGTCCGATCACATGACTTATAATAATCTGGTCATCATCTGAAGCTTTTTTGTGATGATCAGATGTTGTTTGGATCATGCACAAATTTGAATCTGGAGTCGTTTCTTCTTGCGATGACGACGATCGATGGTCGCCATTAGCATCAAAAGAAGTATATTTGATGCGCTTCTTTAAGTGGGCGTGCCAGTGATTCTTGATCTCGTTGTCGGTCCTTCCCTCGAGCTTTGCTGCAATGGCGGCCCACCTGAGATCATCAATAAATAATTAATATCGATCTATATATATTATTGAATTGCAGCAGCAGAATCATAAATTGATGGATGAGAGGGAATGAATGAATGAGTACTTGTTTCCAAGCTGGGCGTGTAAATGGAGGATGAGATGTTCTTCCTGCTTTGTAAAGTTTCCCCGGCGGAGGCCAGGTTTGAGGTAATTCATCCAGCGTAGCCTGCAGCTCTTCCCGCATCGAGCTAGACCTGCACCACATCCATATCCATATCCATGGATTCAGCAATTAGGGTTTCTTAGCCCTAGGGCTTACTAATAAATAATTAAAAAATATATGGATAGATAGGGTTTCAGGCAGGCATAGAGTACCGGCGAGAATGGGGAGGCGGCGCCAGTTGCGGTGGCCATGGGCGAGGATGTGAGCTCTTAATTTGGCGTCCTCATCTTCACTCCACGCACCCTTCTTCATTCCGCTTGCCTTGTCATACCAACCAGGCCTCACCATCGTCGTCGATCTTAATTATATTAACTATACCCACACCCTACTGTTTAGTATATGCATATAATTATAACTAACTATATATATATATATATTCTCATATATCACCACCAGCGAATGCAGTGGAGGAGTGAGAGACGACACAGCAGACACCAGCTAAGCTATATTATATATATATATATATATATACGATGATGATGATGATGAGGTGGAGATAGGTAGCTAGCTAGGTAACGACGACAAAATAATAATCCTGAAACCGTGTTTAATTCAAGTAGCCAAGCCAGCCAGACCAGAGTGGAGAGCTTATATAGAAACGCGACAACTAATATATATATTCATACATACAATTATACAGTTACAGAGAGAGAGAGACAGAGAGAGAGAGAGATGGTACTGGATTGATGGGTGGGTGATAAGGAGATGAGAGCATAGAAAAGACACTATACTATTGTCTTTGGGTTATAATTAGGAAACTTCCAGGGCAGGGCAGGGAAGTCAATTCAACTCCATAGTAGTCTCTTTCTCTTTCTCTTTCTCTTTGGACTTGGACTTGGACTTGATGAGGAACCTCCTCACTACGTACTTACATGCAATACATGTAACATGGATGCTCTCACGAATTTTCCCTTTTCTTTTATTTATTTTATTTTATTTTATTTGTTACATACAAAAAACACATAAGACGCACATACACACGTGTTTTCACACTTTAATCTATATTATTAATTAATTCACTATTTACAATTAATACACGATTAGTTACGCAACTTAATTTATTAATTCATTGCAGTCTACTACAAATTGCGTTTGTCCCTAGCTGGTTTTTTATTTTTTATTTTTTAATATTCTAAAGTAAAATAATTGTTTAAATGTGATGCTTTATACAAAAACATAAGTATCGAACATGATATATTTTTTAAAAAATAATAAATAAAAATAAAAATGAACAAAAAATTGAATCTAAACCACAAATCTCAAAATGGAGGTACCTTTTTCTTTGTTTTTTCCACTTAGAAAAAGCCAAGCATTTAAAGATTATTTCAGAAAGGAGCAAGAAATTAAAAATAAGATAAAATAAATTAACGAGTTTTTGTGCGTGTAGACTTGCTAGAATTATATACATACATATATATATAGCTTTATTGTTTCGGTTTTTAAACTTTTCATTTGAATTCAAAAGTAGTTAGAACGTTGCTGTGCATTATTATTATTATTATTTTATTATTTTTATATATTTTATTGTAAATGTAAACACATTTACGCAATACTTTCATATAATATTTAATATTCTCCGTAATAAAATATTATATTAACTTATTATTAATAATTTAATAATCTATCTTATCTAAAATATTATATTTTTAATAAAAACGCTCCATTTTTCTTGGGGACGTACGGAGTATTCAATTTTGTTCACCGGGCCCCGCATCTTTTAAGGAGTTATTTTCTTATAAATTTAGGTGTGTTTGTTCGGGGAATTGGATTAGATTTTCGTTGTTCATCTCATTTTTTTTCGTAAAAATATCAAATCAAACACCTATTTTTTATTTCTATATTATATTAAAAATTAATTTTACATTCAAAACATCACATCAACACCTATTTATATCACATTGTACAACTATTCAAATTCAAATTTTTTACTGTTCAAATCCCAACTCAAAATCCAAACCCCCAAACAAACACACACTAAAAGCATTCCTTCATTAATTGCTCCATGCTGTTAATGTTTTGAATGGGTCTTAATTAATCTCTTGATTTATTTCCAAGTACTAATGCTCCCAACGTTCCAATTAAAACATACTGTATGCATGCTCAACTTACATTTAATTAGTAAATAATTAAAAAATATATTAATAAAAATCATTATTATATAATTAAATAATTTAATTAAAATTTAAAAAAATATATATAAATTATAAAATTTAAAATACAATTATAATCCAAAAATAATAATAATATATTATATAAAAAAATAAAAGGAAAAGAATAAAATTTAAGAGAAAAGAAAGATTTACTATACTAATCTATTTATAATCATTTCAACGGGTAATCAATCAATCAATCAATCAATCAACAAAATTCTGTCACATTTCAACTTTAGTTGATTACTTTTAAATGAATGGGAAAGAGTAACAAAGTGAGCCTCACTGAAATTTCAACACAATATGCATTTGATAATATATATATATATATATATGTTTAACAAGTCTTTTTATAGTATTATTTTATACAATGACCCTTGAATTTCTGAAAAAAATTTCTATTAGTCCGCAATTATTAAGATAAATAAATATTTTATTTAAAAAGTAAAAAAAAAAATAGTTGTGATATTTTGAAAAATTTAATTAATAATTAAAAAAATAAGAAAAAAATATAATAAAAATCATAGTAAATAAGTATTGAATTAAAAATAATAATAAAAACCTTGAATATTTGACTTTGGTAAGACAAATTTAAAGAAAAGTTAAAAAATAAATTTGGTAGACGAAACGAGTAATATCTATAACTAAGGGTAATACTTATTACATATGTAAGGGTGACTATATACAACCATTAGGCATGGAAATGCAAGACATATTTTCCACATCTAATATTTTATTTAAATAATCACAGTTATATATATATATAAATATATATTTATATATCACGAACTAAAAAAATAAAAAAACACTAATACGTATGTATATATAGACTAAATTGACTTTAATAGTTTAATTCAATCAGTCTATTTAATTTGTGAAAATTGATTAGTAAATCAGTACCAATTTCTTTATCCTATTGTGTCGTCTTTTTGTAGCTAATAATGTGTGTGTAATCAAGTGAAGAGGATCATGTCTGGCTGCAAAAATTGACATAAATCCATGGAGAGTTCATATTACATATTCTTATATTCAAAATCTAAAATTTTGTTATAAGGTCTTTATCATGAAATTAATATAGAGTCATGCATCCATGAATGGACTAATAGCATATATAGAATTAATCTTATTTTGTATATATATATATATATATTTTTTTTAAAAAAAAAAAAGAAAAATAGTTGGAATTACCATGATCATATATACCTTCATACACAATGCCTAATTTAATCCAAACCCTTTCTACAATAAAAGAATGGACTAATAGAAATTAATTCTATTTTGTATATTTTTCAAAACCCTAAATTTTTTAATCTTCTTCAATAACTTCTCATCAAACAACATCCATTCTCACCAATCTTCATCAAACTTTACTACTTATTCTAAAATCCACGACACAAATACGATAAATTTTAAATTTGCAAAAAAAAAATAAAAAATAAGAAGATATAATTTAGGTTGTTGGGGATATATTCTTATGTTTACATACGATATTGCATCATCACTACAAGAAAAAATCATTTTTGTAACAAAATATTTTTATCTCTAAATCTACTTTTTCCGTTACTAACGACATTAGAGACGGAAATAAGAATGAAATTACGTTAACTACGTGAACTTTAGGGACAGAATTCCGTTACAAATATATTATTTTTTGTAGTGCATGTTGAATGTCAAAGTAATACTCACCAATTAATTAAAGACATTGTAGTATAACAAACAAATTGACAAGGGTTTCCTCTGATCTGTGTCCACCAACAATCAATGTAAGAAATCTAAACAACTAGCAAATAGGAGACAACAACAACCAAACAATCAAACTCTCACGTGTCTATGTGTGTGTGTCAATGTTAATGTCAGTTTTGAACAACGGTAGAAACGAAATATTATCGAGCAAAAATCATAATCACAATAGAGCTATCGTCTAACAATTTTAAGGGTTGCTCGATCCATTGATGAAAGTCATATGATTCATTTATTTTTTCGAAGGCCTCCGGTTTCTGTATTTCTCATCCCTTATATCCTAATCTAATCCTCTCAACAACATTGTAGCATGGACATTGATTTCAAATGGGAAGTTGATTTCAAGCTATCAATCTCTTGCAACATGCATTTTCCTTGATTAATTCATAAATCTACTCCGGAAAATGGCGAGGTCGTGGCATTACTGAAACTATGCTTCTCGTATTATTTCTGTTAGAGTGCAAACGCAGTATGAACTCCACTTGTATGTAATTTTTTTAAAAATTTTAAAAATAAATTTATGTGATTTCGACCCAAAGACGATAATATCATATTAGTTTTGAATTAACCCAATCCTAACCGTTTTTATATATATTGTGGGATGATGCTTGTTACCTACTTTGTAAATCTATTTACAAAATTGCTAAAAGGAAAATCTTTATTTGAGTTATACTATTTGCTACTCCAAAATTTATAAACTTTAATTTCATTTGATTGATTAAAAAGTCTATGTATGTCTCCAACTAGATTATATTTCAACCAAGTTTGAGCCACATTGGCGTATGTTTTTTGGATATAATATAGCACTTACAAAGAGAGTTTCATGTCATCAACATGCTGACCTGTCACGCGGTCAATCAAATAATTCACTTATTCCGTTATCACAATTTAATGTAATACAGGAAAATTGATCGTCTCCACAGGAATTGTGTGATTCACTATTTCGCGTTCTAATGCAGTAAATAAATGGAGAAATTTTATTTTATTATCTAATGAAGACAAAATAACAAAACAATTAAATTAACGGAAAACTAGCTACCAAAGGAATGTCTGGCTTAAAGGATGATGCAATTATGACACTTGTTTTTATCATTGATTCAATAAAGTTAGTTCTTATTAAAGTATCAATAAATTAGTTATAGTTATCAATAAGCTCAAGCAACCAATTTTTCCTTACAGTGTAGGTAATTAAGAAACGCCAATTAACTACCCATAATTAAGCTAATAAACCTAGGTGTGCCAATAAGTAATATTGCCTAATCGCATTTCAATCTAGAAAAACCCCCGAGAAGGAACTATTCAACCCGGTTGTCACATATTCAAGTGCAAATACAATTACAGATATCCTACTTGAATTGACTTTAGATTATCAGACCAATTTAAATATCGGTACCAAAATATTCAATCAATATAACAATCACAATCATTATTTTCAGGATTAAACAAATATTGATAATAAAAAAAACTTTTATAAAGAAAATCAAGAATCTTCAAAACATAAGAACCAAAACATTGTCATTCCTCAAACCAAAAAATTATCTACTCCATAATCAAATAACAAAGAACGATAGAGAAAGATAAAGTCATAGTGGGAGGGGAAATCTTCTCTGTCGATTTGCTCCTGCGCGATCTATGAGTTTGTCAGTCTCCTGCTCTTGTGCGTATCTGCTCTGGTCGTTCTTCCCTCCTCCCTCTGCGTGTGATCATCTCTTTTTATTTAATTTTTGTCCTAATTATTTTATAGTATGGTTTTTGGGACTTTAATTAAATTTTTATGTCAAGAGGGTATAATTAGTCATGGCCATGACTAACTAGGTGGTGCAAATCTGAATTTTTCTTTACTTTTTCTGTTAATACTGTCAAATTTGATTTTTGCCCTTTGCACACCGCTAATAAACAATATGCATATAAATTAGGTAGAATCCAATCAAAATCAATCAAATATCGCATATGATATGAATATAAAACACATGCGATTTCTAACTATCTAATACATATACATATACACATACACATGTGAGGAAATGCAAAAGCATAAAGGGTGAGAGGTAGCTGATCTTTACAATATGAGTTCAACTATATTTAGTGAGCATAGATCAGATAGAACCATTACTGAATTGTTAAATGCATGCCTTATAGTATAATATTTTAATTTTTAATATTAAATTTAATAATTATTATAATTAGAAGTAATTATAATTTTACTGCATTCAACATTAGCTATTGAATTTAACACATGATCCATGTCGATATTTAATTACATGCTAAATTTAATTAAATATATATGTATATATTCTCAATTTTTTAACTCATTACGACTAGCAGATTGAAACAATAGGCATATATATATATATATATATATATTATTTTTTAAATTTATATTCTTGGTCATCGAATTTATTTGAACAATACTCCATATAAGAAAATACGATAATAAAATTAGCGAAAGGGAATAATCGAATAAACTCAATTTCTTATAATATCAAGCCGAAATTGAAATTAAACAAATTAATAAAAGCTAAATTTCTAGAAATTAAAATACGAATAGGGATTTTTTTTTTTTTTTATTCCCTTCCAATTCATCTTTAGGGGTTGTTTGTTTTTGTTTTAATCTCATTTCCACTTTAAGTATTTATCCTTGATTTGTTTAATTAATTTAATTTAATTTTAATTTTGATTAAGTATTATAATAATTTAGATTTATTTGATTATTTGCTTCCGCTACTAATTAAATTGTAATATGTTTATGAAGTATTGTTCAAATAAGCTCATTAATCCGAGATATAAGTTCACAACATCAGTATCAGAGCCCGGAAATCGATTCTAAAATGAAAAGAATTTTTTTGTCGAGTTTCGTATGACTCAACCCGTGGTAAAAAATCTAAACCCTCATCTCTTTATTTTTCGATATATTATTTTTTAGTGAAATTGTAATTTATAATTATTGAAAAATATTTGTGTTGATTAACTATGCATTTTTGGGTGATTAGTTATTATAATCTTGATATATGTTGTTATTTTGTTGTTACTATCGGTGAATTTCGTGGAATTATTTTTGAGATCCTTATATATTATTGGTGTAGTTCTTGGGTTATATTTGTTCTAGTCTTGTGAATTTGACTTGCTATAGTTAATTGTTGCAATGCATATTAAAATTTTTGTAAGTTAGATGTGCATATTTTAATTTTTTTAACGACATAGAAAATTGTATCAGTGAAATTTGCTTAAAAAGAATTGAAATCAGAAGATAATCAAAAATAAAATTGATTTTGTATCATTATGTGATTTCTTTGTGAATTAATTGAAATTCACATGTTAGCTTCTTGAATTTTTGTATGCTAGGTGGTTAGAATAGTTTTTATTCCTAAGTTCTTTGTGAAAATTAGAATGTCAAATTGTAAAAATCAAATTACATATTTTTTGAGAAATTAGTTCTTTTGAAAATAAGCATGAGTTGCTAAAAATTCAAACTAATTATAGAAAAATAGGAATACATTGATACATGTTTTTATATACATGTTTTTGTTTTTATGTGATGAATTGTATATATTTCTTGAGATCTTTATGATGATTTTTTTTATTATTATTTATTTGTCATTACGTGGATTATCTTTGTGATGTATTTTTTTCTAAGGGTATGTTCGTTTAGGGTGTGTTTGTTTGAGGGATTTGTTTGGATTTCCACTGTTCATCCTATTTTTTTTTCCCAAAAACATCAAATCAAACACCTATTTTTCATTTTTTATATTATACTAAAAATCAATTTTACGTTCAAAACATCATATCAACACCTATTTATATCACATCATACAACTATTCAAATTCAAAATTTTTACTATTCAAATCCCAACTCAAAATCCAAACCATCAAACAAACACACCCTTAGTGGATTGGATTTATAAAAGACTATAGAAGCACGGTACAAAATTTTAAATTGGAATCCCTACCATACTACCCTATATCATATTCTACAAGTCTTTGAGTTAAGGTCAAATCTATTCATTGTAATTAATGTGATTTGACTTTTTAATGCCATGAAAAATTCACAGTACCACGGAAGAAATAAGAATGGTGTAATCCAACAAATAAAAATATATATATATATATTTATATAAATATGTTTGTTTGAGAATTTAAATTTTTTTGTTGGGATTTAAATAATAAAAATAATTAATTTAAATAGTGGTATAATGTAATATAAATGGATATTGACGTGATATTTTGAATATAAATTAATTTTAGTATATTTAAAAATAAAAAATAAATATTTTGATTTGATATTTTTAGAGAATAAAATTTAAATGAATAGTAAAAATTTAGAAAAATTTGATAAAAAAAATACAAAAGAAATAAAAGAAACCAAAAATAATAATTTTGTAAAATTTAATTTTAAATTTAATTCATAAATATCAAATCAAAATGAGTTAGAGAAACTATTGATTTTGAGAAAATGAGCTAGGTACAAATCAAATTACTAAAGCCTATCCAATCTCAAGAGAAGAATTTAATATGATCAAAATGAATCAACTGGTGCAAAATATAGTTAGGTTGTGTTCGTTTGACTTATTTTTACCTGATTTTACTGTTGAAATACCGTACAAAATTCAAATTAAAAATTCTACCCCTATAACCTAGGCATGTTTCTAGATCGTAGGTTTCCTTTCGCCTTCCCTGTAAGCAGAAGTTGTCGCGAGAATTACCTTTCTACTCCACCTCTCCTCTGATCTGATTGACGGACTGGATGATAGGTGAGGCAATAAATAATCACCATTCTTATTACGATATCTCGTAAAATAAAAATAAAAATAATAATAATATCTCCAAAAAAAAATTTAAAAAAAATATAACTTTATCCTTTTATTTTATTTTTAGTTTATCTAATTTCTTCTTGCCAATTTAAGTTTATTTCAACATTATTTTATATTCAACTTCTAAAATAAAAAATAACCTAGAGACTCTGTTATTAAAGTCGTCCAAACTGTAGAATTTAGTCGGACGACAAACGGATTTTGTGGACCACCGCTAAATTTGGGATATGAAATAATAAGAGTTTGTTTCTTTTCTAAAAAAAATAAATTTCTAACATACTTTTTCAAAAATATATAATTCTTCGGTTCCAAACATCGTGCAATATTTGTATTTGACACAAAAATTTAGGTGGGGAAATATTAAATATGGTGATTTAAGATCATTTGACATTAAGTGATGTGATTAGAGAGAGAAATGATTATTTTTTTTTTATTTGAATAATGTGATGAGATAAAGTTGAGTGTATATTAATATATGTATATATATTAGTAATTATTTTTAAATTTGAAAATGTTGCAGTGAGTTTGTAAAAAAAAATGAGAAGGTATTATATATATATATATATACATACATTCATTGTTTTGATACTTTTTATACATATACAATTTCTTATACTCATATAAAAAATAAAAAAATTTTAAAATCAAAACACAAAACAACACACCTTAAAATTTTGAATTAAAATAATTATTTAAAACAATATAAAAATAATGATAAAATATTTTTAAATTAAAATTATTTTTTAAATTTTAATATAATATTAAAGATAAATATTTAATTTTATACTTTTTTAAAAAAATATATATATACTATAATAAACTTTTTATAAGAAAAATCCAAAACAAACGCATTAGATTTTATGGTTTTCATCAATTCAAACGCAAGATTTGTGCCGTATGTCAAAACCTACTCTTTCAGATCCAAACGCATCTATTACTATTAGCGGCGGGCGGGTCAGGGTCAGGGTCAGGGTCGGGCCAGCCCGCGCCGATTGTCATCCCTAGCCTACCTTACTCCTTTCCTCAATCGCTGCTGCTGCTGCTACTGCATTCCTCCTCTTCGTCCAGTTCGTCGCCGCCGTCTACGTCTACCTTCTCACTTCCTTCCGCCGTAATATCATCCTTCCCGCCGCTCATCTTCGTCGCATATCAGCGCCTAGCCGCCATCACTGTTGCCTCCACTCAATTTGGGCTCGTCGCCTTCGTAACCGCCCGTCGTTGTCCGCCGTATCTTCGCGCTGAATTCGTCGCCGTCCGCCCTCACCATTTCTGCAGCTTCGCTTAATCTTCAGTCGCCGTCTACTTCAGTCGCCCTAATCGCTGGCCTCAATTTCCACCGTCCTCAGCTGCCCTGGCCCAATTGATTTTACTCAGCAGCATCTTCTCCGTCTATCAGTCGTTGACAGCCGCCGGGCCTGCATTTTTCTAAAGTAAGTTTCCAATTTGACCAATTTTACTACAATTATAACGGATGTGTGTAAATTTTTGTAGGGATATTCAATTTCAACCGAAGACATAAAATTTTCAGTATCTCTGAAACCTCCACCCCCAACCCCCCTTTTTTATGGAGAAAAAAAAAAAAAAACCTTTCTTTGAACATATTTTAATTAATGTTTTTACAGTAGAACAAGCATTTTAGAACTATGGGTGTTAGTTCGCTTTATTTATTTATTTATTTTGTGATTGATTTCATGTTTTCCTCAAGTGATTATATTCATTTTGTTGGGTTAACACTTGTATGTAGGAAGTGGTTGACTTGAGAATCTTATTTGTTCTTTAGTGAAGTCGAATGAAAAAAATGTACTGAGCTACTTGAGAATCTTATTTGTTCCTTAGTGAATTCGAATGAAAAAATTTACTGGGCTTAACAATCTTTTTAGCCTAAGTGAGCACTTTGATCCTATTTAAGCATTGCATGATGCAAATTTCTTTTTCTTTTTCTTTTTCTTTTCTATTTTTTTTATGTTTTATTATTATTTTATATTATTTTATTTTATTTGTGTGTGTAATGTTGAACTGAACTTGAATTTTAAAACTTGCGGGAAGATGCATGTTGAAATACATTTGAGGATTTAATACAATTAAAATGATGAGGGCCATTAGGGACACCCCATAAACTTATATTAACCTATTGTAATATGTATTGAGACCTTTCTTTCTGATCTGATCACCAACTCTTTAGCATATAACTTTTCTTCGCTTAAGCCTCATTTTGAGAATCTTTAAATGCTATGCTTTTATACCTACTGAAATTGAAATGGAAGAAAAAAAGAGAATCAAAGAATGAAGGTAGAAATGGTCTAGTAATCCATAGAAACTTGCGACAACTAGATCTTATATGTCATCATTTCTAAGACTGTTTTTGCATCGCTCATTTGATAAGTCTGATATTTTTTGGTTCTTTTCACCATTCTTTATCCGTTCATTTTATTTTTTTTCTTTTCCAATCTTGTAAATTCCCGGCCGAACCTAAAAGCCGGCATCGTTTTATTTTTTCTTAATTGTGCTGATGGTGGTTTAACAAATTTTTCTGAAAGGTGGGAGCCATGAGCAGCATCGAACCATTTAACCGGTACTTTCATTGTCGTGCTTTTGTTTTTTTGTTATTTGTGTTGCATATCAAACCAACCAAGTGTTTCTAATGCTACTTTTTTCTTTGTTCTTGGATAACAGTCTGGTGAAACTTGCAGCAAGGGCTTTTTATGATGACATAACTACAAAAGGTGAAAACCAGCCCAAGAATGGAAGAGGCGACAACAGAGGGATTGCCGTGGTGGTTCTTGATGCTCTTACTAGGTGATTTTCCCCCCTTCAAGATTAAACAAGTAAAAATTTAAATTTGATGGGCGGTATATGGTTTATTTATTATATTAATTCGTATTGGCATTATCATACTGGTATGGTTGTTTTAGCTCATTTTGTGCATCTTTTTTAATTATATATAGTTTGTTTTTATTTAAAACCCCTTATTACAGTTCAACATAATTTATTATATGTGGTGTTTATTTAGGTATTTCAGACACAAGTGATTCCATGGCCATAAGTCTATTGATTCTTTAAGTGGAGTGTTTTGGTTTTAGTTTTCCAATTTGAAGAATGTTTTAAGATCAACCTTGTCATTAACTTGATCAATTCAATACTATGTGTGGGTACTACATTATTTTCTTTTCGGGGAAACAGTGGCGAACTGAACTTAGTTTGGAACATTTTATTCTGTTCTTTTTGTGCAGGCGGCAATGGGTGAGGGAAGAAGATTTGGCTAAAGATTTGAAGCTTCATACCAAGCAACTTCGTCGGACTCTCAGGTTCTTTGAAGAAGAAAAATTAGTGGCTCGTGATCACCGGAAGGAGGTTAGCTATGCTGTTTATTGTTTTGGGCCTGTGTGATGATACATTTCAATACTTATGTACTCCTCTTCTCTAATCCTTTTTTACCCTACCTCCCTGTTTCTGTGGTTTTCAAGTCATGCAATGTTACCCCTATCAGTTCTTGGCGTCCTTATGATCAGTTTGGGTTAGGAATGGCCATTATGGGTATTTTCTATCTAGAATATTGTGTCTTCCCTGGAATGTAACGGTTTCACATTACTTGCATAAATGCAAGATTTACTTGTGCTATTTTGCAAATATTTTTGAGTGTCCTTTGCAGTTATCAATCTAGATTATGACTCATGACCCATAATGAACATTCTATATTACACTGCTTGCACAAACATAACTTATATATGAATTAGCTACTAACGTATCTGTCATTAGAATCTTATTAGTCTGAATTTGGCTTACACTTCAAGTGTTACTTTACTTTGTGATGCCATTTTGTTTCAGTATTGCTGTATTATATTTTGCTTCTTGTCTTTTTCAGACTGCAAAAGGTGCAAAAATGCACAATGCTGCAGTGGCTGCCACTGGTGATGGTCCACAAACTGGAAGAGAAGGCGAGGAGAAACTCAAGATGCATACTCACTCATATTGTTGTCTAGACTATGCACAGGTTTTAGCTTCCCCAATTGCCATGCTAAAATATATTACTTTGGAATGGCTTATCATATGTGCATATTATATGGAAATCCTGTTAATTTGATAGGTATATCTGCATATCAAATAAGTATGTGTGGAAGCACTTATGAAAAGCAGCTAACCGGTTAAAATATGCCTCACATGGTAGTGGTGAAGAAAATCTGTTTATTATAATATCAAGAAATTAAGGATTTGTTTGCTTAAGTTTTTTTTCCCCTGTGTCTTACTATTCTATCTCCAAAATTCCCTTTAAAAACATTACATTAAACACATATTTTCAATTCATAACATAGCATTCAACCATTATCTCCCCCCAAAACCATTTAAAAAAAAAAGTAAACTATTCCTAAAGCCTATGTTGAAAGCATTGGAAAGGAAAAGTGGAGTGGGGGTGGGGGGGGGGGGGGGTGTTGAGGGGGTGAAAAAGTGTTGTTCGAAGAAAGATATAGAAGTTTTCATCTAGGAAATATACTCAACTCCTTCAAATCTTTATTCCTGGATCATATGCTTTGAGGTTAAGACATGGAATTGTTGGTCATGTGATCAGTGAGAGAGCATAAATATATCCATTGGAGATCAATCATGGTCCCATAGTTAGGACTTTTTGGTGTTTCTGAACTTCGAATTTCTGGGAAGTTTATTGGCTTGGGTAGGATGGTTTTAGTATTGAATAATTCTATATTCTGTTTGTGTTCATCACACAGAGATATACTTCCTAGCTAGATTGAAGATGTTAGATTTATCTGCTTTAATTAATTATACCATTCTATTCATGTATTTGCAGATATATGATGTTGTGAGATATAGATTACATCGAATGAAGAAAAAACTGAAGGATGAATTGGAGAGCAAAAATACAGTTCAGGAGTATATATGCCCCAATTGCAGTAAGAGGTATATGCTGTAAATAGATCTTTTTTATTTGGTTTTTTTTTTTTGTAAGGTTTATTGATTGGCTGATTAAAAGGTTCTGATTATCAATTTCAACGAACTTTCAGATATACCGCTCTTGATGCACTCCGGTTGGTTACTCCATATGATGAATACTTCCACTGTGAAAGCTGCAATGGGATCCTTGTGGCTGAAAGTGACAAGTTTGCTGCTCAAGAGTTAGGAGATGGAGATGATAATGCAAGAAGGCGTCGCCATGAAAAGTTAAAGGACATGCTGAAAACTATGGAGGTTTGTACTCTTTGCTGTTCAAGATGTTTTTGGTTTCTTTACATAATCCTGCAATTCTGTAGTGTCATGTTTTGAGAAAAGGGCTCACATTAAAGTTCTAACATCATTATTATTTCTTATTTGTAAAAGAAGTCATCTCCCCTTTGATACGAAGGTTGAGTAGTATTGTAGTAAGTCATTTCTCTCTTTTTTACCCCTGATTTGTAACTATGGTTCAATATTTAATTTATTTGAACCAAGGGGCATTCTGAAATTATTTCATCTGAATATATGTATGCATACCCACATATGATTATGACTCAAAACTCTGCCTGTTAATTCTTTCACCTCTGATATCATCTGGTAGCTTCCCCACCCCAAAGACTCAATTTTTTCCATTATGTATTTCTTTTGTTGCCTGAACTGTAAATTTATAAGTAACTTGTATTTATAGCGTGTCATCGTGGTTCAATGACTTGTTGGCATTCTCTTTTTGGAGGAAGCAAATAAACCTGGCATCTATAAGGGAATGGAATTTATACTTCATTAACAATTAAAGATAGATTAAGCCAAAATTAGAAGGATAAGGAATTAAAAGATCCAATTGATACTTGATGTTTCATGGTTATGTTTCCAATGATGGTATGGATAGGCTTTTAAATTGAGGAGTTAAGGATTTGATTGGTTTTTCTCATATATGTCTGGTGCTCTACTACTATAAGTAGGTTAAACTGCTTTGTATTGTGAATTGTGTGATACACAGTAACCATAATGCATTATGCTGTGGAATATCAAATTGTATTTTTCATTATATGTGTAATTATTTGTAACTTAGTTTCTGCTCAATTACCATTCTAATAACTTGAGCTTATCGAAATGGCATGAAGAAACAATAGATGGAAAATTTTTGTCTATATGTTCGAAGATTGAGCATGTCTTGGATCTCAATATCCATGGAACTCATTTACGAGAAGCTTCATAAGGAATCTCGTGTATACTTGATAGGCATGTAAATACCATGTTCAAGTATTTACCTAAAGGCAAATATAGTGTGTGGAATTTTATATATCAATGCCCAAAATTGAATATACTCTTTCTATTTGTTCAATTACAGGAACAGCTCAAGCCATTAATGGACCAACTTGCAAGAGTCAAGGATTTACCTGTTCCCGAATTTGGTAGTCTTCAAGCATGGGAACTTAGAGCAAGTGCAGCCAACCGAGCTGCCAATGGAGACCTCAATGCCAATGACCCTTCAAAATCTTCTAATGGCCTTGGCTTTGGTGGAACTCCCATGCCCTATGTTGGAGAGACAAAGGTTACTGCTTCTACATTTCACTGCTTGCTAAGCTTTTGTTTTCTTCCACTTTTGCGTCCAAATAGTCGGCGTATGCATATATTTTTTCCTGCTGAGGATAATTTTCTTGGGATGTTTTATTGCATATGTATATAGATTTCACATACTTGTTTAGTTGTGTTTTGAAAGTATTTGGGTGTCTTGGGAATAATTTAAATTTGAATGAAAAATATATATTGGATTTGGTGTTTTAAATGGAAAATAGATGTTGGATCCTATGTTTAAATAGCTAATATATTTTTTTATGTAACATTTTAAATGAAAATTAGACATTAAATGGTACGTCTTTTTAAAGGGAAAAATTTTGTGAGTAGTACGAAAATGAATTTAAAATACAAGTAAACAAACTATTTGCATGGTTAATCACTATGGGTGTGCTTGTTTGGGGGTTTAAATTTTGAATTAGGATTTGAATTGAATAATTGTATGATGAGATAAAAATAGATATTGATGCGATGTTTTGAATGTAAAATTAATTTTTAGTACAATATAAAAAATAAAAAATAGATATTTGATTTGATATTTTTGGGGAAATTTTTTTTGATGAATAGTAAACTTTTGCAAAATCCCATAAACGAACACACTCCATATATTTATGTAAATATTATATCGGTTTCCAGAGCTGTGTGCTGTGTGTTTGTGCTGTAAATAGATTATATAGTAGTGAGACTATTGAAGAATGAAAAGGTAATCTTAGATAGCAATATTCAGCAGCATGAGCTACTTACCTAATAATTTGTCGTTTTCTTAACTTTGTGATTATTAGAACTGTTTGGATGAGAACTTAGACCTTGGGATGGACAGGTTGAGGTTGCTTTCACAGGTATTGATGATAAAGGAGAAAGTGTTAAAACTGCGAGTGCAAATGCACCTATGAAAGTTTTGCCTCCATGGATGATAAAAGAAGGAATGAACCTTACAAGAGAGCAACGTGGGGAAGCCAAGGCAGAGTCGAAGACTGGCGGTAATTTGACAGCTTCTGGAAATTTTGATGACAAAAAATCCACCACTGCAAACGAGGATGAAAAGAACATACAGGTTTTTCAAACCAATTTTTTTTTTTTTTTTCGTCTCCATATTTCTCTTTAGATGAGTTGAATTTGCGCTATAGCGTTAGCGTCTATTATATTAATATAAACTGTTGTCATATTTTGACTCTAGGATGAATACATCAAAGCATATTATGCTGCTCTACTTAAGCGCCAACAGGAGCAAGAAGAATCAGTCAAGAAGGAAGAAGAGTCGACTAACGCTACAATCTCCCATGGAAACCTAACTGCTGAACGCCAAGTTGGCATGAAGTCAAAACGAGATGATTATGAGGGAGATAATGCTGAGTGGGAGGAGCCCCCTCCAACAGGTAAATACTATGTTTTATTAATTTTTCCAGCTGCTTATTTCAAACTGAAATCAAAATGAAGATAGGCCATAAAAGAAAAATTGGATTGGCATTTGGTAATGAGTATAAATTGCACATACCTCAGGTGGCGCAACCGGGTATTATAAAGTTGGCGACTTAAATATGGAAGCTGAAGTTTCCGAAGAGGAAGAAGACATCGACTGGGAAGAAGGCTGAATGCTCAACTACAGCACGACTCTCCTGCCATTAGAACTAATTCAGTGATAGTGTGACTATAACCGGTGTAGAATATCTAGTGTTGTAACGACTACTGTTAGGGTGTGCATGTTTATGTACTGGACTTCACTGTAAATGGCATCTCTATGCTTATGTGTTGTAGTGTGTATTGCTCTGTTTATATGGTAGTGAAATCATGTGGAAGAAAACTAGGACACCTTATGTGACAATGAAATCTTAGTTGCAGCAAACATTTGTTGGAGTTCTATGTAAAACCAAGCAATGTCCACACTGCTAAAAATAAATATTGGAATATATTGGCATATAATTCCTCTTAAGAACAAACAATTGGTGACCATTGTTTTATCTGAAGGATTTATCAATACCCTCTGTAATTTTAGCATTCATGTCATACCCCCTGGGATTGAGATTAGTTAATAGATTGATTACACTACTTATTTTAACCATATGGATTCCAAATCTTTCGTCGGATGAGCCTTATTCATTTCTGCTTTAGAGTTTGCTTTAGAAAGAACTCTAGACTTACACATACTTGTTAGTTTACAAGCTTGAACTACATATCTGACTTGCTAGCATTATTTACCAGGAAACAACTATTTTGCTAGTCTTATTTACCAGGAAAGAAGATTAATATTACAAACACAAACAAATTTGAACAAAGTACCATATACATACCTCACCGTTTTGACAAGGCAGCCGGCACCTATCCTTACAGAGCAGGCATAATATCCTTCAAATTGCAGCTACCATAAATAATACTCCCTCCGTCCCAAACACCCTGCAACATTTCTTATACTCTGCAATATTTTCAAAATATGAAATAATTATACTTAATTTCTACCTCACACTATCTCATCACATCACCCAAATAAAAAAATAAAATATATACTTTTCTTTCCACCATATCACTTAATTTCAAAATTATCATACCTAATACTACCCACCGCCGAAATCAAATGTTGCACTTTGTTTGATACGGAGGGAGTACATACACAAAAAGAGTATATAAAAACAGAAATCTAATGTTGCAAATTTGAAGCAATCATGTTTTAATCTTCTTTGTGCCAATTTCCATCAGCAGATCATTTAACAGTTGACTACACTTCAGAACTTGCACAATAAAATTTGGTTACAGCGCACTGTTTCCAATAGAAACAAAAAATTCAAAAACTGATAAAAACAACACCAACGAGACCAAAAGCTTATGAAGAAGATGATGCCAGTCAAGTTCAGAAATCCCACTCTCCATCATGTTTCACTACATGTTTATTCCAATTGTAGACTAACACATCTAAAAGAATGACATTTTAGTGTTTAAGAAAAAAAGTGACTTCCCTAGAAAACACATATAAGTTGTAACTGATGAAAACAGCACTGAATGATGTGACTATTCTAAATATTGCACGCCTACAAACTAAAGAATAAAAACAGGTGCTATTTATTAACAAGCATTTGAAAGACGGAAACAATGCTCACATTGAGGAGGCTTTCTGCAAGTGTATATGAAACAAGAGAATTGCAGCAGATCATGGGATACTAAGTTGACATTATTTCAAATGTCTTCAAACAAGTCAATACATGGAGAACAATTAATCTCTAATACTATTCAATCTTCCCCTTATTTTTCCACTATAACACAATATTCACACAAGGTACTCTAAATGTATTGGCCATAGATGTTATAACATCCAACTTCTCAAGAATAATTGAATTATTGATTGAACTGAAGTAAGTTTAGATTTCGAGATAAAAAAACACCCAACTGCAACAATAGATACAAAAGGGATCCCAACATCTATTGGGATCACAATGAATGAGCATCTCCTTATGCCATAAGGTTCTTTTCCATCAAATTGCACACCAGATAAGCATACCTCAAATAGTAACACAACAGTTCATAACAATATGGATCACTATTAAGCAGCAACTTATTATTGCAAATGGCCGTAATTTTGCAGTTCTCCATACCAATTGTTCATAGAGCACAATTACATCAGGGTATGCCAAATGCAATGAATACCAAACAGAACAAACATCTAAGATACACAACATACAATGACTAATCCACAAAACTCGCATAATCTGCACTTGACATAATTTCCCAATATAAATGAATCCAAACAATCAATAATAATTCATCTTATCTAATTACCTACTATTCTGATTAGCCACTAGATAAACTAGCTATATCTCTAATACCATTTAAATATCCAGCTATATTCTACAGTGTTCCGTGTGGATTCAGACAATATTGAGCATGATATAACTTACAAGATATATATGCAAACAGTATTTCTTGGCCATATTATCCCATCATACAATAATACATAAATAAGTAACTCGTCCACAGCACATTCTCGAGTGCTCTAAGCTCTTCTATTAAACACAAAGTAGTTACAGTCTGTATTTAGTTGATATACCACATTACAATTTGAGTGATTAATTGCATTTCTGAATCAAAATATCGCATGCAATACACTTAATTTCTGGTAACTCAAAAGGTGAAAGAGTAACTGTTCATATATATTTAAATATGAGCTGCTAAAGAATGATTGTCAAACATATTTAGATCAAGTCATCACAACATTCAATTTTAAATATGTAAGGCAAACTGAATTTATCTTTTCTAGAAATTATTGTTCTACTTTGACACCTTACTAAAATACCAAAAGTATGAAAATCAATAATAAGATTCTTAATTTTTACTATCAGAATAGGAAAATATGAAATGATGAACTTTACAATGACAACAATCAATCAACACCACCAATTATTTCTATTGCCATAAATAAAACAACAATTATAGTATAAAATTAAAAAAAAAAAATGGATATCCCTTTTTGAGCAGTTATTCATACTACTTATGTAGATCTAAAACTCTTCAATTCATACAAAAGAAAAGAACAAACAACTGACAGAAACAGAAGAACAAGACTTCCCAAAACACAAATCAAGAATAAGAATTGCTTATACCTCACCGAAGGAACTCACAGATAAGTCACACCTCCAAAACAAAATAAAATCTAGAGAGATTTGGACAAAAACCGATCTGTATCAACAAATCTTAATAAAACAAGAATACAAAATGCAATAAAGGGAGAGCGGAAGAGATAGCAAATGTGGCGACGTGAAAATTAGGGTTTCTCTATTTATAAGGGTTGTGGCGGTGATAGGGAATGCAGATGTAAGCATTACGGATTCTAGACACTTCTAATACAAGATGGCGTAATTGCTACCGCCAAACGGTGCCGTGTGCGGATACAGCACTATGCCACTTCAGTGTTGCACAAAAATCTTTGCTGACATGGTGCACCACGGACAGTTCGTGAACATGCTATAACAATGTATGGCTCAAGCTAGCAATATAGATATAAATATATATATATATATTCATCTTGCAAAAATTAATCAACAATGATAAGTTAATTTTCATACTTAACAATAAATATGTGCATAATTTTAAGTATTGCCATAAATGCTAAGAAAATATGTGCATTATCTTAAGAGTTTGATCATAAACTGTAATCATCAAATTTAATATATTCACCATCTTCTTTGTCATCAATATCTTCTTCATCTTCTTTGTTTCAAATCTTCAAAAAAATGTCTTCGTCAATCATTTCATAAATCAATCAACTTGGATGATGACACTTTTCTCTGTTTTGTTGATTAAATACACAATAATATTAAAACATATCACACCCAACAATTAATCGATTGATGGAAGGCAACTTATCAAGTAAGTAGTAACACTGTTATGACTTTGGTTATAAATCTGACAATCCAATTCCTTTTCTCTAACTGAGGAAGTGCTTTGTTATTTACTTAAAAAGTAAAATTATGTTGAGTGCAAGTAAAATTATGTTCACAATCCAATGCTTCCAAGAAACAAGCACAAGATGTTGCCGTGGCCTGCATTATTCACAACTATAAATGAGAGTAGCTTAGACGAGCATCATTTAGGTTAACATTTTTGTTTACATACTAAATCGTTTTTAAAACATGATTTAAGCTCTCTTATTGCATATTAACAGAATCATTCTCCATTTCTATCCTTTCTTTAGCTCTATGTAGCATATATTTACTGCAGAGGTACAACAGATTCAAAAGCAACAGTCATAAAAAGAGAGGTTTCAATCTGATAAAATTTTTGAAGAATTAGCATGCTTGTCTTTTGAAAAACTTCTATACAAAAGTACAACTTATGGTTAACACTATCAATGGGTTGCTTTTCAACTCTGCATCACAGTGAATAATATAATCTAATTAAACTAATAAACATACTAATTCACAGAATAGCTCCAAGTTAGCAAGCCATCACTATTCTAGGGTAAATAGTTATGTTGGTTGTAGTTCAATGATATACCTCAGTATCCAAATGTCAAATGAAAGATTCATAAGCACAACCTATTTCCTATTCCTAACATCTTCATCAGCTCCTTCTGAGTTCTGACCTTTAACTTTAGTGAACTTATCATATATGATACTCTTAGCAAATAGTGCAGGAAGATTACTATGTAGGATTAAGAAAAGTTTAACTGTTTTAAGAAAAAGATGGAACATAAAATGTACTATAAAATAAACAGATGCATTATATAAACTCAACAGGAAATGCAAGTTGCGAATTTCATTTTACAAATGAAATGAATCAAGTTTTGAGAACAATAAAAAGAGGTTGCAACTTGCAAATGCCTAGTTTGAGTTAAACAGAAAATTCTTAAAATTGTGAACGGCATAATGAAGATTCATCATCTTTATTTCTTCTAATTGTCGAAACCAAAAACAACATGACACCATGACCTCTGATGCAAAGAGCTCATGCTACAATAGATAGATTAGACTTACATGCCCAAAGCTTGTTTTAGCAATAGCAATAGAAACTACCTTGGTCTATATATTCAATTACAAGAGAAACAAACATGATTCACACGTATTATCAACTTCTCACCTTCAGAATATTGGAAGAATATTTCGTAGTCTACACTGATTACCCAAGGCACCATGTTATCTTATCCAAGAAAAGAATAGCATAAACATAACTGCTCCGGGCCCTCACAAGATAACCAGAGAAATGCCTAGGTTCGTATCTGAACTAGGTGGCAAACTACTCTTCCTCTTCCCATGGTATACCTACTTCCATCCAAAGAATGATTATGATGATCTCATAAAAGGATTGCTCGACTAAGTAGATCCCATAGAAATATGATGTCAGAATGTACCTGCTCTATAATTTAGCAGTCTCCATGTCCAGAATGTATAACCATAGTGTTTCCATGCTAAGCAAAATTTTCTGTAACTACAGATCAAAATCAGAAAACTCTACATAATAATACCTCATACTTTTTTAATAATGTTACAATATTAGCCTTCTATGAAAAAACAAAATGGCTCATTGTAATTTATGGCCACTTGTAAATGAGTAGTTCCGAGCGAATGAATTAGGGCAGTGAAAGAAAACTCCCAACATATACCAAAGATCAATTTGCAAAGGAATCCAACCATAGGGGAAAATGCATAACCAAAAATTCCAATCAGTATAGTATGAGATTTTCAAAGACAAGTTCCATTATTCTCTTCCATGTCATATAGAAACGACTGCAGTAAATAAACTGTTAGATGTGAAAAGGAATTCAGTGATAAATGACAAGGCAGTTCTTTAGGATTAACTGTCGTACATCTAGGCACCCAAGGGAACTCTCCAAAATTGAAATACTACAAAACCAAATTGCTGCCATCTTCCCAAAAATCTCACTTCTGACATACAGTAGGTATACGCTAGAACAGCAGATTGGAAAGTAACAAACATCAAAGTTCGACGCTTTTAAACATCGCCTTCACTTTCCATTAATTCCTTCGGCTGCACATTTTACATCACAAGCCAAATGATCCTAAATCTACCACATTTTAACTGAAATGTTTTTCTGCGGGATCCAGATCAACAGGGAACAAGCCCGTCAAGATATTCATCAAACAATTGGCGAACACAGATATCACATTGAGAGATTGCGACAAATACCCATCCACCGGCGCCACAATCTCCTCCTCCCTCGCACCCAACAAGATCAGCGGAATACTTAACAATAGAGATCAAAGCAATAAAGGACTCTGGCCCAGTAAAGATCCTTATTGGGTAGTCTAGCGGGCCCATCCGAATCATTGTGGGCCCAATACAATTTTTTTAATGAAAAAATATTAATTAACATAAAATCAGATCAAATTTTATTGTTGATATGAAATGAAAATACATATACTTCCTCCTTCGTCCGGTTCATTTCTCCGTTATTTTTATTTTTATTTTCGTTTATCCCACATGTTTTGTCATTTTCTTTCTTCAAATACAATTATATATTTTAATCTCAATTTAAAATTTTCAACTTATAAATTTTTTATTTTAATTAAACTATCTAGTCATTTTAATCTTAATTTATAATTATTTTTATTAAATTATAATTATTTTACTAATATATTTTTTAATTACTCACTAATTACATAATACCTAAGATTCTGTGCCTAATTTAAATGAGACAAATTTTAAATTACAATTATGTGCATGTTTCAATATCAGCACATAAACACAGCACCATGTAATATAATTATTCTTTTTTTTTTTGGTAAATAATCATATGGGTGTTTTTGTTGGAATTTGAATTTTGAGTTGAGATTTAAATCGAAAAATTTTTGAATTGTAATAATTGTAAGATAATATAAATAAATATTAATGTGATATTTTGAAAGTAAAATTAATTTTAAGTATAATATTAACAAACACACTCATAGTAACAACTAATATAAGAAATAATTTTATTATTTTTACTTTACTCAATAATAATTAATTTACTACAAATGTCTACTATTTATTTATTTATATTTTTTTAATTGAAGAGGGAGGATATTTAAAAAATGTCCCATCACTAATTTCTTTCTTCTTTCTTTCTTCAAAGTATGAAAAATCAAACTACAATCCACGTGTTTTCTATCACATTTACTAATCATACTAAAGAGTTTGAGTTCACTCTATTTCCTACTCTACGATTAATTAATTATACACATCAAATAAATATATAATAATATAGTAATACTCTACTATCTCAAATTTCCAGCTGCCCGTTTTCTGGTTACCCTAATGTAGCAATAAACAGCTGCAAAAATGGCGGTGACGAGCCCGCCGATGATGACTCCTCCGCCCGCCACAGACTTGTCCGACGAGTGGTGCCTCTCCGACTCCGACGGGGCCTCCGCCTCTCTTTCTCTTCCCTCGTCGTCGGACTTTTCTGCAGACAACGGCGGCTCCCTCTCCCCCGGCGGATCTGCCGCTTCTTCTCCGGCCGGTTCCGGATCTTGGACCAGAGCCCGAATCCTTGAAGCTAACGTGTCGGATTTCGAGAATGGATCGACCCGGGCGTGAATTGTGAGGAACAGAGCGAACAGAGTGCAGAAAGCGAGCAAGATTTTCTTGCCCATAAGGTGTTCGACGAAATGCTTCAAGGGGACTGCAGGGAAGAGAGGATTTGTGGATCTGTAGTTGTTTGTTTGATATGTTAATGGTGTTTGGGTGAAGAGAATGAATTTATGGTGCGATACTGAGAGGTATTTGGTGATGGTAATGGCTGTATTTATAGAGGAAAGAGAGTGGCCATTTGGATGAATCGCGTATCTCAATTTTCATGCCTGTTGGGGAAGGAGATGAGTTGGAGTGGGTTGGGCTTGGGCTTCGAAGATCCAGGGACTTCAGGTCCCCAGTGATGGCACAACGACACGTGGATACAGGCAGGATCTTGGAAGGGCCAGTTGTAGTGTAGTGTCCGTTTACATGTTAAGAAATTCGTGTGGCTTGAAACTCGAGAGAAGCTTCACGAGTTGACTCGATCTGACTGCTCCGCTGTAATCATTTTTCTTTCAATTATTATGCTATGTTAAGAATTATTTTTTTTATTTTTGAAATTTCTTAAGAAAATATTTTTTTTTGTCAACTAAATCTATTTTATTTATTTATTTATTTATTGTTATTTAAATTTATTCCTATTTTATAATTACAATTTTTTCTAATTTTTTATATAAAAAAAAGTTATTTTTATTTTTTTTTTTTAAATTTGTGTCCGGTTAAATAAACAGACAATTGGATGACGGAAGAAGTATTATTTGATATCTTAGAGACATAAAATTCAACTGGAGCTGAAAATATACTCCGTATGTCCTGACTAATTTGTCTCAGTTACCTTAGCACAAAATTTTAAGTATTGTGTAGTTAGTAAGTAATTAAGAAATATATTAGTAAAAATAATTATAATTTAATAAAAATATTATAGATTAACATTAAAATGACTAAATAATTTAATTAAAATAAAAAAATATTCCCTCCGTCCCAATAGAGTTGTCTTGTTTTTCCATTTCCGTCCGTCCCAAAACAATTGTATTGTTTCCTTATTTAGTAATTGTGGTTCCCACATTATAACAAAATTATTCTTACTTTTCCAAACTACCCCTAATTATTACTCTAATATACTTTTTAAAATCATTCAAAAAGTAAGGGTATTTTAGTATTTTACCTTCTACTTTATATCTATTTCCAATTAAATACTCCCTCCGTTCCAGAAATAAGGGTTGATTGTGTCCGACACGGTATTTAAGGAATATTGATATTATATTGGTAGTGGATAAAAAAATATGAATAAAAGATTTTTTTGGCCTTGTGAGTGTATTAGTGTAAAAAGTAGTGGCAATTGTGTAATAAAAATAAAAAAGTAGGGGTAATTTTATGGTGATATGGTTATTTATGAAAATAAGACTATTGTTTTGGGACGGACAAAAATAGTAAATAAGACTATTGTATTGGGATGGAGGGAGTAATATTATTCATTAATTCTCGTGTCCACTCCAAATAAAACATCTTTTCTGGGACGGAAGGAGTATAAATTATGAATTTTAAAATATGATTAAAGTGTATAATTATATTTTCAAAAAAAATAACATATTAGGTGTGACAAAAAAAAAATAGAAAAAGTAGACAAATTAAGTGAAACAAAAATAATACTCTCTCCGTCATTCAAATTTATTCTCACTTTCCTTTTTTGGTTGTCATCCAAATTTATTCCCGTTTACTTTTTTAGTAAAAAAATACCACTAAAATTTCTATTTTTGCATATTTTTCTTAAAACTTGTGCCCGGTCAAATGAGCACACAATTGGATGACGGAGGGAGTACAATATAAGCACAAGTATCATAGGATATAATAACACGTGAATTATCTTAATATAATACAATATATGAATATGGACAACAAGTGAATTATATCGATATAATACATAATGGACAGCGCGAAATATATAGTTTCACATAACACGGGATATACAGACAAACAATGTATAATATAGAGATAAATAATACATAAATTATATTTAACATACCACAAAAGTAATACTTCCTCCGTCCTAGGTAATATTGGTGTATTATTTTAGATACGAATTTATGTAAAATATAATTAATAAGTAATTAAGAAATGTATTAATAAAAATAATTATTGTATAGTAAAAATAATTAAAAATTAAAATTAAAATAATTAAATAATTTAATTAAAATTTAAAATATAATTAAAACGTACAATCATTATTTTTTTTAAATAAAAAGACAAATTATATGATACTGACAAAAATAAAAAATAAAAACAAATTATATATAAAATGGAATATATAAACTGATAACACATAATATAATCTCGCGTAATATCCTACAATTGATTACAATTGATTTAATATAACGTGTGTTAGTATTAAATAAAAACATGATATTTTGATTGTTTTAGATATGGTAACTGAAAATATCAGTCCAATCCCCGCCAATAATCAATCCATAGATGTAATATTTTATAAATATAGAATAAAATACATCATCCCTCTTGGGGAAAGTGTGTAATTTTGTATGAAGACTAATACTATATTATACTCCCCGTGTTCTATCAACTAGAAAGTATACATATTTATATTTTTTAACATTCAATTACAAAGTAAATATTTTATTAAATATCTCATTTTTTTCCACAAATACTCTTACTTTACATCAAATTATTACTTTTACACCAAAAAGCAAGAACAAAAATATTATTACACTACTTTTAACTACCCACTATAATTAAAATAATATGATTTCTTAAACATCGCACAAAAAGTAAATGTTTACTTTGTGTGTGGACGGAGGGAGTATTTTCTCCGTCTTATATATTTTGTCTGCATGACTGTAAATACGAAAACTGTAAATATGAAAATTTAGATAAATAATAATGTGCAAATAATTAAAAAGTATATTAGTAAAAATAATTATTGTATAATAAAAATAATTATAAATTAAAATTAAAATAACTAAATAATTTAATTAGATTAAATATTCAATTAAAATTTTGTAGGATTATATTGGAATTTTAAAATTTAGGTATATTCAATTCAAACTTTTAAAATCTGGTTGTATTGAACAATTTATAAACTTTAAAATTATGTGGATTTTATTGGACTTTTAATGAAAAATTATGTATAAATTGTATAATATAAAATCTCTGATGATAAACAAATATTTTGATAAATTCTTAAAATATATTATTATTATAATAAGTGATAAATATCATGATAATAATTATTATAATATCTTAATAAAATAATAATAATTTAAAAAATTAAAATATAATAGCAATTTTTTTGAAATTATATATTTTACTTGAAATTTTAAATTAATTAATTAAATTTAATTGAAAAAGACATGGAGGAGATTTGAATCCGAGTCAAATGACAATAAGACATTATTCGTCTCCAAATTCATTTATCTCATTGGCATTTTACATTAAATTTGATAAAATAATAATACATATACACATAATAAAATTATGCTAGAATTAATAAATTAACACAAATTAATATATTAAATAATAATATAATAAAAATTAAAAATATTAATATATAAAAATAGTATTATGGTATAATTATTATGCATAATTAATTATATATAATATATAATAGTGGTGAAAATAAAAATGACGAGAATGAAGATCAAAATAATGAATAATTTAATTTTTTTTAACTATAGTACATTTTTGTGTTTTTATTGAATTATTTGAATAATTTTTTTATTTACAAATTTGTTTCATATAAATTTATATAAATTATATAAAGTAATAAAAAAATATTTTAAAATCCTATTGAATCTATATAAATTCACAAACAATCTAATCAAATCTATAAAAATTCATTTAAATCAATAAATAAAATTCATCAAACTCTGCGTAGACTCTATGAATTTTTTTAATCGAATTTGCTTGGTTAACTGAAAATTCGATTCGGTTCGGCAGTTCGGTTCGATTTTTTTACCAATCCTAATAGGGTGTGCGTGAGTGAAGACAGAAGCGCGTTGGAAGGACTCGTGTTGACCTATGGGGTGAGTTTGCAATTCCGATACATCCGGTTTTACGTGGCTTGCGAGTCGGGGTGTCACAGTTGGTATCAGAGTCGACCTGCGACACCCGAGGTTGTTGACCAGACTGTTGACAGGCGTAGCCATTGAGGGATCCTTGGGATGCAACGAGGACGTTGTATTCTTAAGTGATGAGGGTGTAATACCCCTAGAGTTGGGGCCAGTATTAGGTCAACTTCTGTTTATGAGCCGGAGTCAGGTCATTCAAGATTGAATAGTAATTAAATGGGATTATTCCTTTTAGGAAGTCCTACTTAAAAAAACTCAAGAATTAAACGGACTTGCCCTAAAGTAATTTGAGGACAGATAACCCCCTGAAAAGTTTCACATGATGCGTGTGAGTGAGGACAGAATCGCGCTTGAAGGACTCGTGTTGACTTGTGGGGCCAGTCTGCAATCTCGACACACCCAAGTTTGCGTGGCTTGCTAGTCGGGGTATCACACAGGGTAAATGGGAACAATGTAGGTGCTACACCGAACGTCGGAAAATAGGTAGAATGCAGCGGCGGCGGCGGCCAACCACTCCAAGCCCGTCGCCAATCTTTGCTCCGAAACAAATTGAAGTTGCGATAGCATGGATATTGCCACGGTGGGCGGTGACTCCAGGTTTGTTGCCAACATTTGTGGACAAATAATCTGCAAGGCTTCTGGAATGACCTCCGATTTGGGTAAAGGCATCGTCGGGATGAATAATGAGTTTTATCGCCAATGAATGGGCTGCTCCGTGCCCTCGGGCATATTAGATGTCTCTCCGGCAAATCGTCCACCCTCATTCTGCATTGAAGAAAAAGGTTGCTCTTTGGGGACATCTTGTTTCTGGCGAAGGATTATAACCTGACCGAAGCATAGCGCTCTAGCTGATGGTTCGACCACCGATGCTGATTGTTCAATCCGTAGAGGTTCAAGTTCGGGGGCAATATCAGGAGACTAGAATAAGTTTGTTTACTTCATATTTCAATGGCATAATATTCATAAATATTATAAAAAAGATACATTATATGCATATATTAACATAATATATAATATATATACTTTATGCACTCACAAAAAATCAATAATTCAATACAAAATATTATTTTTATATTAGGAACACAATTCTACAAACTTAATATAAAAAAAGCATTTATTAAAAAACACATAGTAAACACACCCATTAAGTATACTTAATAATACTATCTCAATTCTGGATAATTTGAGTTTATTATTGTAGATACGAAAATTTAGATAAAATTAAATTAGTAAATAATTAAAAAATATATTAGTAAAAATAATTATTGTATAATAAAAAATTTTACGTATTAAGATTAATATAAGTAAATAGTTTAATTAAGATTAAGAAATTTATAAATTATAAAATTAAAAATATGATTAAAGTGTAATGATATTTCTAAAAAAAAAATGACAAATTATGTAGGACGGACGAAAATAAAAAATAAAAATAACTTACGAAGGAAGTAATAAATTTAGCATTAAAATAACAAACTATTAAATAAATAAATCTTGTCATGTTCTATATATTTGTTTGGTTATGTTTTGAATTTGATTTGAAATGAAATATTAATTTGAATTTTTGTGTAAACACTGTTATTATATACTAATATTTTGTGAAAGTAACTAGTATTAATTTTTATTTGAAATTACAAAAGAACAAATCTTGTATTTTAGACTTTGTTGATATTAATTATTAAAATTTCTCTTTAAATTATATCATATGCAATACATATTATATCAACATTAGGGTGTTTATTTTTTGTAATAATAAAATGATATAATTAAATAAGAAAATATATAAATGCTTTAGGCTTTGTTGAGATTAGAAGGTTTTGAAATTTTAAAGTTATGAAAAAAAAATTAAAAAAATTAAAAATTACATATTTGATTATTTGATATATATATATATTGTGTAATATTTCTCTAAAGTTACTATTACTTCAAAAATGCATATGTAAACTTCTGATTTCCTCACTATATATTATTATGTTGGTTAATGTAATTTTTATTTTATACTCCCTCCGTCCCGTCCCATGTAATATGGGTATATTACTGTAAACACGAGAATTTAGATAAAATATAATTAGTAAGTAATTAAGAAATATATTAGTAAAAATAATTATAGATTAAGATAACTAAATAGTTTAATTAAGATTAAAAAAAATTTAAATTTTAAAATTTAAAATATAATTAAAGTGTATAATTAATTTTCCAAAAAAGAAAAGGACAAATTATATCAAACAGACGAAAATAGAAAATGGGGATAATTATGTGGGACGGAGGGAGTATATAACTAATAATGAAATACAGACATTTGTTACACGCTGCAAAATTTAAATAAAATAAACTTACTTCTGCAATTTTATTTTTATTGTTTGATTTATAAATATAATAAAAGGGGAGATTTTGAAAGTAGGAAATAAAAATAATATAACAAACTAAAAACTCTACGACTAAAAAAGATAAATTCAATAAAAACAAGTTTACAGACTAGGAATGAAATTGACAACTTGGGCAGTGGATTTGATCATCAATAAATATTTAATTTTATTAGTTTCTAAATAAATTAGTTATAGTTACCGACATGCGCCTGTCAACTACTTTCCTAGTTAGACTAGAACCCAGTGACGCCACAAAGAATTCACTAGCCTAACCGCCTTGTGAACTAGAAGAGCCTAATTCAATTTAACAATTAACTATGCGAAATCGTTTAAAATTGATTCCGTGATTTCCTAATGGTGTCTGCCACTAGTTGCTACTTAAACCAAATTAGAATGCAATTACGGACGCCTAATTTAATTTAACAATTAATCCTTAATCCAATTGAAATATCTGGCCACAATATCCAACCAAATAAAAGATTATAACTCAAAGAAATCAGAAAAAAATACTTAGGAACAAAGAAATCTCATAAATCAAAACAAATCTAATTTCCCAAATTCATACCAAATTGTTTTCCATTCCTAAACTAAAAAGGTAAACTACTTGCTAATCATAGGAGAAGAATAACAAAGAAAAATGAAGGAAAGAGATGGGTGTGTTTGTTTGAGGATTTGGATTTTGAGTTGGGATTTGAATAGTAAAAATTTTGAATTTAAATAGTTGTATGATGTGATATAAACAGGTGTTTATGTAATGTTTTGAATGTAAAATTGATTTTTAGTATAATATAAAAAATAAAAAATAGGTGTTTGATTTGATGTTTTTTGGGGGAAAAATGGAATGAATAGTGTATATTAAATCCAATCCCTCAAACAAACACACCCATAATGATGTTGGTAAGAGTAGAACTTGAAATCTTCTCGGCAAAATCTTTCTCTTCTTGCCCTTGCACGGGTTTTCTCTCGGTCTCTTATGCACGGTGTTCTCCTCGGCAAGTGGCATAAAGTGGCGTCTCCTTCTTATTTCTTTCTTTTATAATCTCGCCCTAATTTTGTAACAATTGGGCATTGGACTTTTTTGTTCTAATTTCTCACTAATTATATCAATTTTATTATTTTTCTCCTACAAATTATAAATAAATAATATATGTCAAATCAGGTAGAATCTAATCAAAATAAACTAAATATCGCAAATAATATAAATATTTAACGCATGTGATTTATGGCTATCATACATAGGGGCGGACACGGTTCGGGTATTTGCAAATATGCAGGTATTTAATATCCGAATCGAATCGAATAAATACCCAAAACCGTGAACCATATTCGAACCGAAAATTTCGGTTAATCGGAAATATTTGCAAATAATTCGAGCAAAATTAAAATTAAAAAATAATTAAAATTCTAATTAAATCAAAATATTTGCAAATATTTCAAATATCCGAACCAAAACCGAACCAATATAATTATTAATATAAATTTTAACATATACTAATATAAATATATTCGGTTCGGTTAACTGAACCGAAAAAAATATCAAAAATCAAAATCGAATAACAAATATTAAATATGCAGTATTTTTATTCGCCAAAAACTCGGTTTGATTAGATCTTTTGCCCAAGAAATACATGTATATAACGTTTTATTTAAATATGCAATGCATTAAATTGATGCATGATTATAAAAATAAGGGCACTTTGGTAATCCCAGCCGCTTCAACGGTTCGAACTTGAATAATAATAATAATAATAATAATAATAATATAATAATAATGCATATATAATTGTCAGGCTGCTTTGAAGGTTGTTAAGTTTGAGGGTCAAACGAGAAGGCGACTTTGGAAAGCGGTGTCGACCGACCAACTAATAATTAATTCATGACCTAGTCAGCGTATTTACTATCCTATCCCTCTGTTATTGCCTTCAAGTAGCTCTTTTTATTTATTACAAGATCCCTTGCAATCATTTTATTTGGCATTTTAACCCTATCATAGTCCCAATTTCTTCTACAATGGAGTTTATTGTAAAATTAGAACTGTCAAAATGAATTGAGTTCGTCGAATTGGTCGTCACATCCTACTTTTTGAAGAGAATTAATTTTAATTTTTCAAATTCGATAAAAATACCTAAATAAAATTAGTATTACATTATTTATATATATATTATAGTTATAGTATACTTTTAATAATTGCCTAGCATGAAATGAATATATCTATTCTTTTATTTTGATTTATGGGAATATTTATTTCTTTCTTTGTTTAATAATTGTACTAATTAAAATTTATGCCGGTGGTATTCAATTCAACAATTATATTTTCTCAATGTATACAGATGTGTTTCTGGTTGTATTAATTTTTGAGTGTAAATTGGAGATACCGTCAAGTTGAATCTTAATTTTTTTTTTCTAAAAAAAAATTTATATTTACTGCAAAATTTTAAAAATTTCTTACAACTTAAAAATTATTAATAAAAGTTCTATCATAATCGTTTTACTAATTTTTTTATAGGTAAATTTCACTATCCATGCATTTTTTTACAATAAATATATTAAAAAATTATTTAACCAATACATACAAAAAGTATTATATATTGTGGTAGCTTTTTTAAAAAAATTTACATTAAGGTAAATTAAATAATCAATTTATTTAACAATTTCATATTAGGTTAAACCAATTAATCAATAGTGTCGACATTATTGCTTTCCTTGCCTGTCTCATTAATATTGCCGTTTTTTTTGTTTCAATTTTTTTTTTCCTTTGGTCTTACTGAAAGATATATGAGAATAAATATTATTTATTGTTTAAATATTTTTTATTAACATAAAACAGTATGTCTATCAATGATATTTAAAATTTTGAACATGTTAAATGCTTCTTACGTCCGAGTCAAATGTATTTATTTTTTATTTTTATTTGTCCAAATCAAAAGTATATGTTTTTTTAGTAAAAGAATCTTTCAGTTAAATACTAAAATACATCTACTTTTCATTTTACCCTTACATTAGTAGAGGTATTTTGGTATTTACCTAAATTCGCATGCAAAAGTCAAATGAGTACCTTTGACTCGAATAGAGTGAGTATTTATTTTGAAATACTTCATTCGTCTCAAAATAATAGTCTCATTTTTTAATTTTTGTCTGTCCGAAAACAATAGTTTCATTTCTATTTTTGCTAACAAATTTTCCATATTTTTACAAAATTATCCTTATTTTTCACAATAATTATATAAAATATGAGTATTTTGGTCTTTTAGAAACACTTTTACATCCACCATCAATATAATATTATTATTCTTTAATTCTCGTATCAATATCAAATGTCCCTATTATTTTAGGACGGATAGAATATTTATTATTTGAAGTCTATGATATAACTATTTTTTTTTACATTAATTCTAAGAATTTATATTTTTAATTTTGTCAAAATAGTTCATGGATTGACCCATCTAACTCACTACATGCCGGTGGATTTGATTGACTTGTTTAAATCATAGCTTGTCATATTGTGAGTTGATCCACAAACAACCCGTTTATTTGCATATTATGATAGATTCTGAATTAATTCGTCCCTCTAAATTATTTTTACAGTTGTATTCAAAATATGTGAATTTCACGTAGATATTACTTCTTTAAATAATCCATAATTTTCAACAATTATGGTAGGAAAAAAAAAGCAAAATAGCAAAAAATTTTCATATGGTTTCCCAAATTTGCTAAATATCCTCTGTGGTTCTAAAACTTAAAAAAAATCTACTTGTGATTACCAAAATGTTGCAAACAATCCCCCTTTCGTCAGGATTTAACGACGGTTGTATGTCACGTGCATGCTATGTGATTTTTGGTCCATAAACTGATATATTTATGTACAAAATTACTAAAATACCCTAATGGCTACTTTTTTTTTTAATTTTTTATAGAAGCTTCTCCTTCATTATTCTTCTTCTTTCTTATTCTTCTCTGTACTTATAAAATTTAATTTCAAATTTTTTTTCATTTTAAATCTACTAAACACAACCAAATTTGAAATCGATCCCAAATTTATAACACAATTAATCGACCAGGCATGGAGATAGAGACGAGAATGCGTAAGTTATTGCTCACTATCAATTTCTTATTCTGTTTTACTAAACCCAGAAATCTAAAAAAAAATTTGAAATTAATCTAAGAAGAATGGAAAGAACCCGGTGTTGTTGGTTGTAGAAGAAGAATTGAGGGAGAAAGAAGAATTGAGGAGGAAAAATAAAGAAGAACGAAAATTGGAGAAAAAGAGAGAGAAAGAAGAAAGAAAATTGGAGAAAAAGAAAAGGAGAAAAAAACCTGGTCCAACCCGTTTCTTTTTCTTCTTTATTTTCTTTTTTCTCTTATGTTCTTTCTTCTCTTCTTTTTTCTCTTTCTCTTTTTCATTCCTTCTTCCCTGTTCCAGCCGCTTCCGGGTAAGGACTGCGGTGGCGTGAAAAAAAATTGGAGAAGAAGAAGAAAAAAATAGGGGAAAAATCTGCGCGTGTGAAGAAATTTGGGGAAGAAGAAAAAGATGGAAGAATCTGATGTTGGAGAGAAGAGAAAAAGAAAGAAGAGAAGTGAGATAAATAAATTAAAATATATATATAAATAAGGGTATAACAATTAAATATGACAAAATTTAACGTCCGTTAGTCAAATTTAGAGAAGAGGAGAGTGTGCAACATTTTGAAAACCACAAGTAAATTTTTTGAAATTTTAAAATCACAAGGAATTTTCAGCGAATTGATATAATTATAGGGAATTTTTTGTTATTTTTGTGAGAAAAAAAATATAGGTCTCATAAAATAATCATTACTCCGATTAGATAACAAAAATATATAAAAATAAATGAATTATCTAGGTCCTATACAATGATAAAGATAATATAGTTGGAATCTTCTACTTCGAGAGAATCCAAATTAATCAATGAACTGAGCCTTATGATTATTGCTTTTTGGAAGGTTTACGTTGTTCTATGAGTTAAATATGATATTTGAAATTTACTTTATTTGTGATCGTTAATGATAGATTATCTTTACTAACTAGTCTCGCCGCTAACTCTTGATAACTTCTTGCTGGGAGCTTCTTACTTTCCGCTTTGGGTTGGATTTTCTTACCTTTTTTTTAAAACTGACAATTGATTAAAAGAATCAAAGTTCAAATAAAATTAGAAAAAAAAAAAAGTATTCTAGAGCATTTGGTTCATCAGATTTTACCATTGTAATGCCAAATCATAGTCAAAAGAAGAGTTTGATTTTGGCTCAGGACTGCTAGCTATATGTTTAACATATGCAAGTTGAACGTTGTTTTCGAGGGTAGCTAACCAACAATTTGAAAGCAAACTGCTAAAGTATTGATTTGATTTGAATTGATTTCCTCCGGCTATACTATAGAAGGAATTACCTTTCAAATGGAAGAGCATAAACAAGAACAAGAAAAGAAAAAAAAAAAAAAAGAAAATATCTATTTCTAAATACATGGGATAAAAGATTTTCTTTGAACCAAAGACAAATATGGTTGACCATTCTCACAAGTCAAAGAAAACTCATATCTAAGACCAATCAAGCAATTGGGAGGGCATCTACTCCAATGACATGTCTTCCTTTTCTTCACATCATGATCCTTTGATTTTGAATAAGAGGTCAGATCGGGCGTCTTGAATACAGGTTGCACCACGTATACTTTAACCATATGCACCCCACCCCAAAAAACTTGCAATTGTGAAAGGCATTCCTTAAGTCCTATATTGCCAATTTTTCCTAAGAGAAGACCGCGTAACAAAGACTCGGCAAATCAAATAACAAATCGTTTCAATTTATTCCGAAGTTCAAACTTCCATCTATGAGGTCGGAAGCTAGTGAAAAGATTGAGAAAGAAGGCTATGTTAGAACAATGGTATTTTGATCTAAGTGATCTAATTTTTTCTCGCGTACTAGGAAGCAATACTCATATTTTCATTCCAAATTCAAGAATACAAACGAAACGATTGATTGGTCTATGTGCCTCTCTTATTATTCATTGATTTAGCTTTATTGAATTTTATATTTATGTATATATATAGGCTTGCTCCCTCTTTCTCCAAGAATTCATGTACTTCCCTTTACTTCAGAAGGCCTTTTCGAATGCCCACTTTGAGTCATATCACACCTTCATCACTTCCCTTCGTATTTGCGGGACGTAAATCCGATCACCCGTCATGGAGTTATAGGCCTATGGTTGTTCTTTCTTTGATCCAATACCGGTAAAACCGATTCAATTCCACTTTTCGCCTCGATGATAGCAAGGTTTTCATATCTATAGTTACAACTCAAAGAGAAGAATTGCTCGATCAAGTAAGTAGAGACATCAAGCCAATAAGTGGAATAGTCATACAAGTATATAGATCTTATAAGTATTTTTTTCTTAGTTTCACTAGATACATCAACGCAAATCCTTCTCACCTTTTTTTATGCGAATTGAATACGCAACTCTAATAACATCTCCAATGCAACGTCAAAATTGATATTGCAGCTCCATATTTGCAGATCAGTTTCTCCAACCAGACGTTATTTCCTACACCATTTTTGGTATTTGCTACAGTGCAATTGTTGCACTGTAGCAATGCCAATTTGCAATATTTATATTTTAATTGTGTATATTTGTATTTTTATTATTTATTTAGTGATTTAAAAGTTGTTTAAAATAATATATAAAAATAATATTTATAGAATATTCTTTTTGGAGTTGAAAATAGAGTTGTAGGTTGGAGTTAAATTACTGTAGCAACGGCATTTTTAGAGTTATAACTGCATAAATAGAGTTGTGTGGTTGGAGATAGCGTAAGAAAAGTGATTGCCAACTAAGCCTCTTTGCCGAACAATGAATTTTTTTTTTCTATATTGAAACTCGAAAGAAAAAAAGTCATTTAGGCATCAGAGTGAAATAAGTGTTTATCATCAATTCTTTTATCAAATATTTTGAAATTATATCTCAACTCAACATATATATTTCTATATTTTGTTTGTATATCGATGCATCTGTTAGAAAAAAGTAGTTGAAATATTGAGATGAATATTATATGAATGGAACAAAGAATGTATATCGATAAATGTATATTTCTAAGTTTTTACAGCTTTGGTTCACATTTAAACTAATTTTTTTAAAAGATTATCAACTAAATACACCTTAATAATAAGTGTGATTTTATCTTTACAAACTTTTCTTTTATTGTTTAATTTTCTTTTTCTCTAACTTTGCTACATTCAACCAATATTTTCTATATAAAAACATCTCATCACACTTCTTTTTCTTTTCTTTTTTACCTCAAAAAAACTAAACTAAAATACAATAAATAAATAAATACACCATTTGTTCATTATTATAACTATATAGTCCATTTGTACATATCAATATTACTAGTGTGATACTCATACTATTAAACTATTGGCTTGTTATTTATTTAAGTACAAGTTCATGAAAAATATTTAAATTATATTACAGTTTACCGAGTTCAAAAAGTAAATATAATTTAAATGCATTTTAAAAATCATGCCATAAAAAAATTAAATGTATCGGCACAAAAGATGTGTTCTTCCACCAAAATTTTTCGATAATTTTCTCTATTAATATTATAAAAACATACCATATATATTCACAAAAAATATAAATATATTTTATCTATTCAAAAAAATTACCCCCTCATTCTCACATAAAATATTCACTTTTCTATTTTCGTTCCACATAATTTGTCATTTTATTTTTCGAGAAGTAATTATACACTTTAATCATATTTAAAATTTATATTTATAATTTTTTAATTTTAATTAAATTATTTAGTCATTTTAATCTTAATCTATAATTATTTTTATTATATCATAATCATTTTTACTAATATTTTTTTAATTACTTACTAATTATATTTTTCTAAATTCTTGTATCTATGTCTGAAATTAAGAAAATAACAATTAAACGTAAAATATTATTTTTATATTATCGATATATTTTTTCAAATCTAATTAATATAAATAATTCTTTAAACTAAAAATACGAAACAAGCACACCCAATTTTTTAAAACATTTAGTAATTAAAAATAATAAACCTACATAGGAAATAAATTTTGATAAATTAATTGTTATCTGACGTATTTTGGTTATTAAATATTTTTCCATGGTGAATGAAAAAAAAGTAAAAATAATAATTTTTGATAAATTAATTTTTATTGACGTATTTTGGTTATTAAATATTTTTTCATGGTGAATGAAAAAAGTAAAAATAATAATTTTTGATAAATTAATTGTTATTGACGTATTTTGTTTATTAAATATTTTCCCACGGTGAATGAAAAAAAGGAAATATAATTTTTTATAGTACTATGAAAAAAAAAAAAACACAAATTTACTTGCCTTTAAATAAAAAAAAAATGCAGCCTCATAAGAGCATAAAAACCTATAGAGATTTTTTATAGAGGCAAAAAAAAAAAAAAAAATTAGTAGAGGCTGTCGATGAATCTTTTGAAAAAGAAAAAAAAATTTACTGTGAAGGAGTCAATCCTCAAGCAAGGAATATCTCACCGCTTGATTTACAAAGGTTTGACCTGTGAAACATAAACTTGCAGAACTACTGTTGTGAGAGAATTTGTTGCGAAGTTTTCAACAAGTTCGGACATGTTAATTCAATGTATACTAGGATGGATTTTTATGCACGACCATTGTATTTGCTCTAAGTGATGAATTAGTGGTGTTGGATATACTTTTTACCCTGAAACTATGAGTTTAGTGTGATTTTTTTTTTTTTTTTTTTTTTGTAATTTCGCTATTGCCGTTACACTATTTATTTTAATTTTTTTAAAAAATTAAATCAAATATATATATTTTATTTATATTACATTAAAAATTAATTTTATATTAAAAATATTATAGCGATATCTATCTTTATTACATAAAAAATATTTATATTTAAAATTTAACTATTAAAAACTCCAAATCTTTTAAATCCAAAAACATACACAATTACCTTCAAAATAATCTTATTTATATGTGATAAAAATACACACATCGACTTAAATTGAAAAAAATTTACAAAATACCGTATAGTTAAAGAATATATACTAAATATAGATAGATAAAAAGTAAATAAAATTACTGTTAAATTACGTGTGTTTCTTTGGGGGATTGGATTTCAATCCCGCTATTCATCTCATTTTTTCCCCAAAAAATATCAAATCAAACACCTATTTTTCATTTTTTATATTATACTAAAAATCAATTTTACATTCAAAACATCACATTAACACCTATTTATATTACATCATACAACTATTCAAATTCAAAATTTTTACTATTCAAATCCCAACTCAAAATCCAATCCCCAAACAAACACACCCTAAACATATGAATTGGTTGTCCTTGCAAATTGAGAAGAATGATTTTCAAATTTTTTTTCGTGAGGTATGAATAATAGTGTGGTAATATGAAAAATAATATTATTTTATGTTATAATTACTGACTTTTTATTAAAGAATATAATATAAATATTATATACATTAAAAAAAAAAAAAAAAAAACCTAATTGGATGAATAACTCCTGTTACTGGTCAGGTTTTGATTTTGAATTTTTATTTTGAATAGTAAAATTTTGAATTGAAATAGTAGTTTGATGTGATATAAATATGTATTGATATAATATTTTGAATTTAAAATTAGATTTTAATGTAATAAAATAAATAAAAATTGAATATTTAATTTAATATTTTTTTAAAAAAAATTAGAATAGTAAAATGAGAACTAAAATATTAAAAAGTAAATTCATGCATCGTGTAAATATGTGTTCATTTGATCGATTAAGAATTTTAATAAAAGTAAGTAATAATTTTTATTTTTTTATAACAAAAAAGTACAAAAATGTAATAGTTATTTACTTAAAAAAAAACGTGAATATTTTTGTATAACAATCCAAAAATAAAAATAAACATAAATTTGAATGAATGGAGTATAAATATGTGTTAACTTTTTTTTTTTTGCGCACTTACCCAACCCTCAAGCGAAGGATGTCTCACCGCTTGATCTACGAGGGTTTGACTTCTTTTTTTTTTTTTGCGCACCTTTGGAGTAAAGGTTGCAGGTTACAATATTATAAAAATATATTCCCTCAAATTGAACCATTTGATTAGGGACTATTTAAGGTGATGATGTTTAAAGAGTTAATAATAATTAATTATAATATTATTATATTATTTTTTTATAATTAATAATATTTATACTTTTAAAGTAAACTTAATATATATGATTAAAAAATTAAAATATATGTTTAAATATTTAAAAATTATATAGCAATTAAAAAATATATGCAATAAGGATATCCTTACGTAGAGAATAAAATCTTCTATAATACAAGTAAATAAAAAAAATATTTTTGTTTTAAATATAGATAAAAATATTTGTTTTTTTGGAGGAAAGAGGTAGAAATAAAGAGATTTTGAGTCGTTATTTATAATGTTGTATGTTATGTAGTTAATTAAGTTGATTTATATTTGTTAAATATATTTTGATTTAATAATTTTTACCAAAAATAGAAAGGTATCAATTGTTACGGGACAGACAAAAATAAAAATTATATCAATTGTGGCGGAACGAAGAAAATATATATATATATATATAGATATAGTGTGGGGCCAACATCACTATTTATTATAATTATTATTATTAAAGGAAATGGTAAATGAGTAGGTAGAATGGAGCTAGCATGAATTAGCAGGTGCAAGCTGGCTGGTTCTTTTCTGGTAGCAGAATATTTTGTGATATTAATTATTATTATTATTATTAGAAGCTGTGAACAGCTAATTTGTCATTCAATACAATCAATAAATCATTGGGTGTAGAGACTACTCTTGGCCTTGGCCTCGAGGGTAATTCCCGATATGTATAAAATCGAACTTGCAGTAAATATTTATTTAAATACAAATTTCTTATAATTATTATATGATCACAACTAAATGAGTAAATAATTGCAATTTCATTTCTTTTTCCGAACACAGCAGCTACTAATTGAATAATGCTACTGATCATATTCTTATATATTTTCGTACCTTGATAAATAAAAAAAAGAAGTACTGCATCTGTTCGGCTTTAAGAATTTTATTTATTTTTTGCGTGTTAATCTTTAAATATTAATTATTATATCAAAACGTAGTACATATTAAGAATAAATTACAAAAATACTTCAATTAGTGTCTTATAATACTAATAAAATGCATTTGTAAAAAAAAAAAAAAATTATACAAATATTGTATAATGACACAAAAGATAAATGTGACCATTAGAGACGGGGGATGGAGTATTAATTAATTAATTAGGTTGTTGAAAACAACATTGCATTGCTATACCAACTGATGTGTCTGTGCAAAATTAAATGGGACATATCAAAATATATATATATATATATATATATACTCAAAATGCAATATTAATGCAGAAAATCAATTTGAGATCTCCAAAGTTCAATTATTTGTCCAATATGTTGAAATTGACTATTAGGATTTGAAATTATCAAATTTTGTTTTACTACTTTTAATGTCCTCCTTAGTGGGTGATTTTTATTTTTATTCTTATTTTTTTTCCTTCTACATATTGGTTTTCGATCCGATGTTGCGTTTTATAAGAATGAACATAGATTTTTATAAAATATTATGGAATTAAATAATTAAAATATGTGAAAATGATTGCCATGTAAATAATATTGTTTTAATTTGATGTGAAAAAAAATAATTTTTGAATATAAATAACGATGAAAAATCATATATACTAATAAAACATCATAACAATTTTTTAATATAAATAAATACTACGGAAAAATATATAGACTAAATAATACTAAAGTCGTCCAGAGTAAAAAAAAAATTATAGTTCAAAAAACATATAATTTGTTATCGTTCTTTATATTCTTTGAGATAAAGAAAAATACTACTATCACCGATCAGACTAAAGAATAAAAAATCCAATATAATAAAATTGGGGACAAAAGTCATCCAACAATCATTAAAAAAAATAGTATATTTGTAACGGAATTCCGTTCCTAAAGTTCACGTAGCTAACGTAATTCCATCTCTAATATCATTAGTAACGGAAAAAATGAATTTAGGAACAAAAAAACTTCGTTACAAAATTGATAATATATTGTAGTGAGTATATAAACTACAAAAAAATAATATATTTGTAACGGAATTCCGTTCCTAAAGTTCACATAGCTAACGTAATTTTATTCTTATTTCCGTCTCTAATGTCATTAGTAACGGAAAAAATAGATTTAGAGACAAAAATGTTTTGTTATAAAAATGACTTTTTTCTTGTAGTGATATAAAATCATAGTCCAATTATCAATCATTCCACCAACAAAGGTCATATACTGTACTGTAAGATATGGTCGGGTAGTGTGAGAGTGAATTCATAACTGTGAAGTCATAAGTTTAAACCTCCAACGAAGTAATTTTCTTCGTGATGAATGAAAGTTGGGATGAACGAAAAAAAACTAAATGTTGCACAATTCATCATGTTTGGATATTTTCTTAATTGTCCGAAAATGAAACTATTTAGAATCGAAAAAGAAATTAAATTAAATTTTTCCTCTGAAAAATTCTCCATAATACTTGAATTACAGGCAATTGTGGATAGTCCATTGCTATATGTAGTAATTTTATTATAATATTTTTACTATTTCATCATTCTATGTTATATTAATTAATTTTTTTGCGTACCCCTTTACGTATTACAAACAACAATTGTGGATAGTACATCAATTCTGAAGAAAGAACCGGAAAATAAAAGTAAAAACATCGTGTGATTTGTACAATTTATATATAATTTGTTATTGATGCATTGAGGCATAGCTGAGATTTGTAGTAGGTGGTTCTCAAATTGGAGTACTTAGCCGTTGATGTTAGAATTTGTCAAATACTTTACTGATCACACTAGATTCTAATTTAACGTATGACATTACAATACAAAGCAAACTAGATCGACTCGAATATAAGTAATCTAATATATAAATAAGATTAACTTTAAAATTGAATTTCTAAAATATTTCAAATTTTTTTTATTCAAATCATAACTCAAAATCCAAACCCCCCGAACAAACACACCCTAATTGTACTTTCACTAAAAAAAAAAAAAATTTTAAATGACATGAGAACCCGCAACCGCTACCCGAAAGTGCACATTGGGTAAATTTTCGACCGAAACTAATACCTGCAACTTTATTCAATAAGTTGTAGTTTTACTTGTAAAATTCTAATGCTACCAAAAAGACATACAGTTACATGACAATATTGTGTTACATTGTATACATGTTACATATTATTGAATAATATATTGAGTATATTTTTACAATATTAAATATTTTTTTACAGTATAATTATTATGATTTTTTTTTATAAAAAATCTTTTTTTTTCTCTCTTGTAAATATTGCAATTTTTTTCTTATAAATATCAACAGTTTAAACTCATGATTTTTTAATTTTAATTTTTTTTTTTTTTTTATAAATATTGCATTATGTCAAGCAATTTTTTGGGGGGTCAAAATCAAGCCCAAATTCTTCCCAATTAGTTAACCTACATAAATAACTCATGCTACAAAGCGATAATAATAATAATAACAATAATTAAACTCATATTATTGTCAATAGAAATTATTCCTCTGAAATAAGTGGTAACACACCTCATAGAAATTATTAAAAACAACAATTAGAAGAAGAAACACAATTATGGACGATCAAATATATATATATATATTATATAAATATATGAACACGAAAATAAAAAATAAAAATAAAACAGAAGTTGATAAGAATCTTATTATACTTAGAAAATTCGTAAAGAGTGTGAACAGTTATATAAGTAGTGTGAAAGATTATTGTCTGGTGGTGTTGTGACACACACGCCCACAAGTTGCACGATGGTCACCAACATTCAACAATTTCATATGAAGCTTTGACCCAAAATATAATAAAGCAATATGGACGAATAATAAATAAATTTTAATTTAATAAAAAGGCAATCAAACACCACTTTAATTTTATTAGATAATGCCGATGCATGAATCGGGCTGGTCCCATTTTTTTTTTAAAAAAAAAAAAAAAAAATTAAATTTTTAAATTTATTTTTTTATTTTTCTAAATTTAAAAAAAAAATTATTTTAAATTATAAAAATAAAAAGTTGTTTAAAATAATATGAAATTTTGAATATTTGATAATAGTGAAAAATGGAGTTATAATTGGAGTAAAATTACTGTATCAATTGCATATTTAGAGTTAAAACTGGATAAATGAAGATGAGTTGGAGATGATCTCACGATCTTGATCGGTTCAGTTTAAAACTATGAACAAATTGAAATTGAAATCAAAATTGAAATAAATGGAAATTGATATATATATATATATATATTATTGTAGCTTTATTTTGGTGCTGGAATGGGTACAATTTTTTAAAAATTTATTAAATTAGAAGCTGAGATTAAATAATTTATTCTTCTAAACGTTTGAGATTTAAGATTCAATTAAGTTCAAATACTTTTTTTTTAAGAAAAATTATTTTCTATTATTCAAATTATTATTTAATAATTTAAAAGAATAGTCTACAAGTGTGGAGTGAATTAGTGACTGTAAAATTATGAATTTAAACGGTTGATACACGTATTTAAAAAATAAAGACCGCAAATTTTGAAGCTATTTTAAAAATAAAACAAAAAGAAATAAATAAATCCCATGTAAAAAAAAAAAAAAAAACAAATGAAAGATAATGACAATTACACTAAACACAAATTCCTTCCATTTTTCTTGACTTCTTATTTCTTGAATTTATTTATTTCTTCTTAAATTACATTTTATTTGTTTACCTTCAAATTTCAGTATTTTTAATTTATTTTTAATTTTTAACATTAAATTCTTGTATTTATTTAATACCTTTTTTATTATTAATCTCATTTTTTCAATATACTTAAATTTCATATTTATGAGACCAAACCCGAATGTGTTCTTAAGAAAACAAAAAAAAAAAAAAAAAAAGAGTCCACTTTGATGATATTCCAATTGGCCCAAATCCCACGGGCCATCCAGAGGTAGAATTTCAAAAATATATTGGAATGTTTGGTAGGACGTAGACGTCTCATATGCCAAATGATTTTTTATTGGCAATAGAAATCACTTTATAGTTGTGCAAAAAGAGTGTGGGGATGGGATGTATAACCTTGAGTTCATGGGTTCAAACCTCCGACGTCTCAAATCATCTGCCACATATGGTTCGCCTAGTCTTGTCGGGCCTAGTTTGCGGTGTATAAGGTTCGACCGAGGTTAATCCAATGCGCACTTTCGAGTAACGGCTGCCGGTTCCCACGTCATAAAAAAAAAATTCACTTGAGGAATTTAGAGTAAAGTTAAACATTTTGTTCATAGCAACAAAACTAAAATTCTCAATTTTCAAGTGCTTATCAATTGACAAGTGGAGCTTACCTATCTTTAGCTAATGGTTAACACATGTTTAGGTAGTATATTTACGGCACATAAACAAAACAAAAATGTTGTGTTTTTATTTAATAAAATTCGTTTTAAAAAAGAAACGACAAGATTAAACTTTAAAAAAAAAACTATTGTATTAAATTGACAGAAGAATGAATATAGAAACGCACCATAGAGTTTGGCTCAGCCCTTGAAACAACCTTAGAATGACAAAGGAGCCTCAGGAGAGAAAACTCCGAAACCAACTCAGCCACAACCTCAACTAACCGATTAACTCGTTTCACACTAAACCGTAACCACAATTGTTAGAACAATCAATCCCAAATCTATACAAGAAAATTTTCTCGCCGATCTTTCAGCTATACACTAAAAAATCTCACCCAATTAATTTAAGGGAAAAACCCCATCAAAAGTTCCTTAATCGATCGCCCACAAAACTAAGATGAAGAAGACGACAAACTAATGCATTTTTCGAAAAACTAATGGTCTTGTTTCCATAAATGAATTTAGCAATGTCATTGGATTTTTCACTCAAAAAATGAGATTGACATATAGGTCTTTCTGTTATCTTAATAGTGTAACATAGTATTGGATGGAACTCAAGCAATTTTTGAACAATATAAAAAATTTGAATCATGGAAAGGTTGGATCCACAATCTTCTTGGAAGACAAATTAATATAAAATTTACTCAAAACTTCGAACAAAATTGTCTCATTTCATCTAGTGCAATTGTGACATTGAATGGGGTAGAGAATAAATTGGCATTTTTTTTTTTTTTTTTTTGTATTTTCCTTTCTTTTAGTAGATTAATCCTTTTTTTTTTTCTTTTCCCAATCAATCCGAATGGAATAGTAAAATTTTTATTTACATCTTCAACAACATTCAATAATTTTTTAGTGAAAATATTTTTTTTTATGAATTTAAAAAATAAATAAAATCATAGTAAATAAGCTATCAAGCGCCTAAGCAAAGTTCCCACTGATGGTATACTTAGTGTAAGCGAGCTCTAAGATCACATAAATAATTCATGCCCTATTTTTACCGAAGCTATGTTTGATACTTTGAAAATATTTTTTGTTTCAAATTGGAGGTGTTTTTGTCTTCATATTGGATATGAAATGTATTTAAGTGTCTTTACCTTATTTTAAGACCAATTTTACCATATTTGAGTACACAATAAATTTTTGGTGATTTCAAGATAAAACAGTTCACTTTTTTCTAAAAATACATGTTTGTTATAGTTAAATATTTTTCAATAGAATATGAGGATGACTTCAATTATTTGAATGCTAGTGTACGACTTGTGCGTTGCACAATTTATATAAATTTTATAAATTATATTATATAAATAATTTATTGTAATAAAAAATATTTGATAGAAAGATACCAACATTCTTTGGACCAGTCAATAATTACTACAAAATTTGCTATATGACAAATATTTGTGGTGTCCATGGAGAAAAAATTGATAGTATAAATCTATAAGTATGATCTATAAAATCTTGAGTTTGTTAACTTACTAATAATTTATTATTTTTCTTTCATTATATTTAAAAGACATATTAGAATACTAAAATAAATAAATATTAAATAATATATATTTTATATATATAAACTATATCTGATCATATAGAAATTTCATATAAGATTGCTCCGAAAGATAAATTGAGATTATTTGTATAACAATTTTAAATCCATGCTTTTAGTACCATTTTTTATCATCAAAGTTACATTATATCCACATCAAAAATTGTATATGATACATAAGTATAATGTAAAATAATATATTGATATATATTGCCTTAAAGTTGCTTTAATATTTTAGCATTAATTTTACATCTTATCCATATTATAGTTGTATATGATACATAAATATAATATAAAATAAAATATTGATATATATATATTATATTACCTTAAATTTGTTCCAATTGTATGCATACCGTATTTGTCAATTGAGTTCTATACAAATTTTTACAATTGTCACATGTAGTTGTTCAAATATTTTGAACATCAATATATTTGATTTTTCCAATCGTATGAATAAAATAATTCATAAAAGAAAAAAAAATATTAAAATTACGACTTGAGTAGTTATTTTATAAATGTCAAAAATTATATATGCAAATTATTTTTATGTTTGATATTCGAATTAATTTCGAATCTGGTAATTGATTCGTTTGCAAAAACGGCATCAATTTTTGCGATTTTTTGATAATTGTTCTAATAATATTACTACTAATAATAATTCATACAAACAAATAATTGTATTTGCCTATTCTAGTTTATAAATTTTGTATATTTTTTTGAATAGTCCCATTAAAAAAATAGTGTACAATAAAAAAAAATAACAATAACAATAATATTAATTAATTTCAAGTACTTTTGAACCAAACTTCACAGTAGTTAATTGTGTACCATGCCCAATTATTATCAAATCCAATAATTGGTTAAGATTTCTTAATAGGATAATCCGCGATTATTCTTTAAATGTCAATGTATGATTAGATATACTATAAACCTTTAAATAATTTAAAATTTATTGAGGGATATATGCATTGCTTTATTTCTAATAGCCTTTTAACACATAATAATTAGAAGAGTAGTATCCTTGAAGATTACTTGATAGCATTGAAAGCATTATTGAATTTATTTAATTTAAATTTTTATTTTTTGACCTCAAAATCTATAGTTTTTTTGGAGAAATAATAGATCTTGATATATTATTCTAAAATATGTATATGCTTGATTTATAAAAATGAATACGATATTTTCTATATCTGGTATAATCAGAGTGTGTTTATTATCGAAATTAGGATAAATAATATTATTTTATCCGACTTAATTTTATATTTATTATAATATATTTGAGTAGGATATAACTACAAATTCAATATTATAATATGAATTTGGAAGGTAATTAGTCTAATTTCTTCGTAATATTATTTAATCCTACTTCATAAAATATCTAAATTACTCTTCATTAGGTGACAAGAATAAGATATAATATAATGATAAAAACTAATTTATAAAAAATGAAAATAAAATAAAATATATTTAATAAATATTAAAAAAAATTAATCAAATTATATATATTATGATAATCTCATAATTTTAATATATTATTATATATTAAAAAGAAAAAATATAAAATAAATTATGTAGTTCATAAAATGATTATGAAAAGATATTTTGAATAAAATAATAATAATCATATAATAACATAATATGATTTTATTCAATATTTAATAAAATAAAGTAAATATTATATTAATTAATACATTGATTATTTAATCTATTAAAATAATTCTTAGTGCTATATATAATCCTATCATTCAAAATAAACGCAATCTAAATGTATTCTATATATCTAACCAACTTGATTCACCACCATTGTTACATTAACATATTTTTTTTCACCTATATGATTTATTCAATTAATAAAATCATGTATTTGATTAAATAATTGTGATGATTTATTATATTCAAATATAATAAATATTTAAATAATTTTTTTATTATTCAACGTTTACTTTATGTTTGTAGATGAATATTTTAATAAAGATACATATTAGAAAAATTTATTATCATTTAAATTATTTTATAAAAATCGATAATTTAATAATGTAAATAAAAAGGAAATTAAAGTTTGTGTAAATGATGGCGGTACAAAATGAGAATATTAGAAGAAACCCATATTAGGTTTGATTGATGTAGGGCAGTGTTTAGTGTTTGTTTGGTGATTTGGATTTTGAGAATACGAGAAGAAAACCCATTATGAAAGCACCAAATTTGTACCCAAAATTGCACCAGACTTGCACCGAAAATTATCACGCATGCGGTGGCGGCGGCGGCGGCGTCGGCGGGCGGTAAACCCGTCTCCAGAACGCGTCATGCTGTGCGCGAGAAGCTGCGGGGCAGCGGATGGATGGACTGGCGGCTGATAGAGATGGCGTCGACTCCGGCGGCGACAGCGACGGTCGACGGCAGAAACTCCGATGAGATTAGCCTCCAAACGTCCGATCCCTAAACCCTAGTTTAATTGCTCTGATACAATATAATCTACAATATATATTTAACAATATATAACAGTTTTGAAATGCTATGGCCAGATTTAGACCATTTTTAAGGAACAGGATCTTCATTTCGAACATCATAGGAGTTTTGAATGTTCTTTGTCCGTGATATAAAGATACATAGAAATTAAGAATGTGAGCGGTTGTGTGTCCCTTTCATCCTAATTTTACTTTCTGCAATCTTCATTTGCTACCGGCTACATTTGAATTGCCATTTTGTTTATTTCCAAGTAGTCGTAAGGCAATTTTTTGGAATTGAGGTAGTTAATTGTGGACTCTGACGTCTGCGAGACCATAATGTGCCTCAAGTCTCTTTGCAGCTTGATGGAAAATTGGATCACAATAAGGTGATTAGTTGTTTTGCTGCTAAGGTGGCAAAAAGATTTGTCACAATAGTTTGTTCCATAACTACTTTTAAGAGATGGAGATAATTCAACAAGGGGAAAGATGCTGAGGTCCAGGAATTTGGAGAATAGATGAGTGGAAGAATTGGGATAATAAGATGATACTAGCAGGATCCATGCGGATTATTTAGAGTGCTGCCAAGTGACAGGGCCATCCATATTTCATATTTCCATACTGAATAGTTGCTCAATAATATTGTTTAATTTTAAGTTAAATGTTTGGGTTTTTGTCAAACAGCTTGCTTTAGTTTAGTTGGTGCTGCAATTTTTGATGCCTCTATTTAAGTACATTATTATTGTAGGTTGAATTTGATATTACTGAGCTGAAAAATCTGCTTTAAGAAATATTGGGCAACGAGTTCACTTCTGGAAGAAGATAGCAGTGACTTTGTATGTGTTGTTTTTTCCCTCTCCCTTTTTGAGTTGGCTACCACTTTTGTATATTTCCTCTAAACTGCTAAAGTAGAACTGTCTGTTAGTACTCTGGTTATTTAAGGTTCTTGTTTTTGGCAATTGACAGGCTTTTCCAGGCGCCAACGGGATGTGATTGAGCATGTTGAAAATGGATGACTTGAGGGTTGGCTTGGTGGTTTGGAGTGAAACTATAAGGACGCTAAACAACACATTGCCCATGTACTTGCTGCTTTTGAGGATGATTATGCACTCTCCTGATCTCCTGTAGTAGTAACATTTGTGAACGCTTCTAATCAGTGGGCATGCAGGGGAGGTGATTGCAGGAGTAGTGAAGAAACTACCAAAGATAGATCTTCAAAAGGAAGCTTGTTGTCAATGATGTCTATCCCCTGTGTCTGATTCTCATACTGGTTGTAAAGACTCTAGGTTGGAGCAAAAGAATGATTTGTTTCATCCTGCTCAGAGCAGAAGGATTAACCTTCCATTATGGCTTTTATGCATTGTGATGAGTAGAATGATCTGCGCAGTAGGAGCAGATCAACCTTACACATAGCTGCTCTTGTCTCGGGGCTCAAAGGAATCATGCTTCCCGTGGTTCAAATAAATGCCTCTGTTGCAAGGTACCATGGTTCATTTGTCTCTGAATCCCTTGTGAAGGTGAGAGGAAAGGAAAAGATTTCTACAAGGACTTTGTGGACACATTCCACTCCTGTTGTTACAAAGAGGTTGGAAGATGGTTACTCAAAGAATTTTCAAGAACAGAACTCACTAGATTCTAGGAATGCAAGTGCACCTTTCAGTATACCAGAGGACCGTGTGTGCAAAATAGACAAGTTAAAATTGCTTTTTGGTGACTGGTACTTCCTTGATGCTTCTGGGCGTGAGCACGGGCCATTTCATTCTCTGAGCCGCTTTTAATGGCAGGCCAAGCATCATCTGGAAACACAACAGTGTTTACAGAAAGAGATAAAATTTGGGATTTCGTTATGCTTCCTTTTGGGCCTTCAGGAATGCATCAACTTGGATTTAATTCAACCTGCTCTACTCCCCTTCGAGAAGCAACTGGTGCTTTAATAAGTGATAGGCGGAATATTGCCAGTGGTTTTCATGGCCTACATGCGCAGTTTATTGCATATACCCCGGGAAAGCTTTATGAATTGGTGATGAACTCCTACAAGACTCAGGAATTTTCTGTTGAGGTGGATGAAATACTTGACCATTGGATCAATGTTCGACAGCCTAAGAAAGAGGTTGAAAAACTCTTACAACTCGGGTATTATTTGACTTGGTTACTGAAAATATCACAGGTTTTTGTGTGTTTTTGTTTTACAATTACTTATGTTCGTTGTCAACTACTATTGTAGATCACCTCCACACCAGCAAAAAGGTTAGGATGGATGGGTTTGATGAGAAGTATAAGATGCATCAGAGTATGATTGCTATTCAGAATAATGAACAAAAGGCAATAGGTGATGTGGATTCTGATGAAGAGTTGGGAAGGTGGAATATACTTGATGGAAATGTTCTGTCCCGGGTATTTCATTTCCTTGGAGATGATCTCAAGTTTAACTTACAAGCACCGGCAATCTGCATTAAAGGGTGCACTTGGTACCAAATGCTTGGACTCTATCATCTTGAAAATTATGGTAAGTTTTGCTTGCTTTGCATTTCTGTGCATAGGCCTCTTTTCTCTATACGTCCTTTTGTTGTTTGCCTTCAGGCCTATTTCATTGCTAGAGTAAACAACATGATATTGAAGGATTTCATAGACTTTATATATTGCTAGTTTGACATGTATAATTATAATCTGCAGAGTGATTACAAGAAAGAGGAGATTACTTCCTTAATTTTAAGTGGTTAACTGGAATTACTGCTATCGTGCTTCAGGAAATTATTATGTCATCCAACTTCCTTATATGTCCTCTTCACATCCAATATTATGCTCAGAGACAAGTCATCTGCCCCCATGGATGCAGAAGATTTTCATATTGAAGACAGTGGGATCACTTTTAGAATGTATAAAACCAATTCAGGGCATGGAACTGGAGACTCTTACAGGTATGAGGATTTCTTATGCTCTTTTTCTGCATAAATTGAAAATTTTTCCATGTATAAACAATAGTAACTAGTAATTGTGAAAAAATAAATGGCAAAGGTTCCTGAGAGCGTGCCTTGCTATAGCAAAGTCCAAAGCCATTTGCGCCTTGCTCCATGTTGTGCCATTTATGACACTGCGGAGACCTTCAGGAGAATCTATTAATTGTACACAACCTTTTCTATAATCTAAATTTATCCTAGAACCTAAATATGATTTATGTAACCAACCATTTGAGTGAATGGGGAAACCCTGATTTCCTCAACCTCTGACATAGTCTTGATATATTAGAAAAAGAAATCTGAGCATGAATGTATTTTAATTGCAAGTTTCTACATTTAAGATATAACATTTTTGTTGAAACTTCAGGTTGTGTTTGGTTTGTGGGATTTTGGTGTTGGATTTGGGTTTTGAATAATAAAATTTTGAATTGAAATAGTTGTTTGATATGATATAAATGTGTGTTGATGTGATATTTTGAATATAAAATTAAATTTTAGTATATTATAATAAATGAAAAGTAGGTCTTTGATTTGATTTTTTATTTTTTGTTTATTTATTTTTTTTTGGGGGGGTGGGGGTTGGAGGGGATTTTGGAATAGTATGACCCAACCCAAAACCCCACAAACAAACACCCAAGTTTTGGCCTTTATTCGTCTCTATGTTTATTTTGTCATCTTCGTTTATCTCTTGCAGAAACTCTGCTACAACTTTGAACCTGAGGAGAGGGGTGGGTTGGGGGGAAATGGGGTGCCTTTTGTAAACGTTCATTGTTTGTTCTACATGGGGGACTGTAAGTATTAAAAATTATATATTTCAATATATGTTAGATGATTAGAATGATCGTCTCACCTAAAAACTTAAGCTTATAAGGATAGGGCCAACCCCTCCCGTCTCACGTGCAAGGAGATATATACAAGACTTGCACGTGGATATATGCTGGATGGAGATGGTGGGATTCAAATTCGAGACTTAAGACTCTAATACTATGTTAGATAATTTGAATGACCCGTCTCCCTTAAAGCTTAAGCTTATAGGGATATGCATCATTAATTTATCTACATATGGAAGTCAAACAACAATATATACGTATATATATATATATATTACTTCCTCCGTCCTGGATAAATTGTCAACGTTGCTGTAGATACGAGAATTTAGGTAAAACATACTTAGTAAGTAAATAAGAAGTGTATTAGTAAAAGTAATTATGGTATAATAAAAATAATTATAAATTAAGATTAAGATAAATAAATAATTTAACTAGAATTAAGAAAATTATAAATTATGGAATTTAGAATGTGATTAAAATGTGTAATTATATTTTCGAAAAAGAAAAAAACAAATTATGTAGAACGAACGAAAAAGGAAAATATAGACAATTTATGTAGGACGGAGGGAGTATATGCTAAAAGAGGCAGAAAATGTAATTGAAATAGGCTGGCAGAGGCTACGAGTGGGAGTGTAGAACAGTAGATAAAATAAAAGACTGCCTGTGCTTGTCTTTTTAGTTTAAAGAAAACCCTAATTAACCCTTATAAATATGAATGAAACGGCGCCTTGCGCTAGGGCAGAGGCATCTGAGATACATTTTGCTGTAGCATATGCTGTAAAGGCTGCGCCATTTGCGATTTGCTCCATGGTGTGTCATTTATCACAACAGTGAGATCTTTCGGAAAGTGCATCCAAATCCTAAGTGCAATTTATACAACCAACCGTTCGAGTGCATATGGATTCTGAAACCCAGGTTTACTCCACCTTTAATTCAATCTTATTATATTGGAAAGAAATCTGAACATGAATTTATTTTTGTTGTAATTTTCTGCATTCAAATCATTGCTATTCTGCTTCTTGACCATTTATAATTTGATCTTTATCCATCTATGTATCTATTTTTGCCCACTTATGTTTATCTCTTGCAGAAACTCTTGCCACTGAATTTTGAACCCAAGGAGAGGGTGGGTCGAGGAAATATGGAAGGTGACTTTTTGTAAACTTTGATTGTTTTTGTTCTAGTTCTCACTATCTCCTGCATGGGACTTAATGAGGTTTTTTGAAGTGTTATTTAGTTTATCCAGGTCTTTGAACCCGATTCAATAAGTTATTATTTGACTTGGTTACTGCAAATATCACAGGTTTTATTGTGTTTTTGTTATACATTTACTTATGTTCCATGTCAACTACTATTGTAGATCACCTCCACACCAGCAAAAAGGCTAGGATAGATGGGTTTGATGAAAAGTATAAGATGCATCAGACTATGATTGCTATTCAGAATAATGAACAAGAGACGATAAGTGATGTGGATTCTGATGAAGAGATGGGAAGGTGGAATTTACTTGATGGAAATGTTCTGTCCCGGGTATTTCATTTCCTTAGAGATGATCTCAAGTCAATTTTTCGTGCTGCTTTAACTTGCAAGCACTGGCAATCTGCATTAAAGGGGTACCTAGATATCTCTAGAGAAGTGGACTTCTGCGCACTTGGTACGAAATGCTCAGACTCTATCATCTTGAAAATTATGGTAAGTTTTGCTTGCTTTGCATTTCTGTGCATATGCCTCTTTTCTCTGTGCGTCCTTCTGTTGTTTACCTTCAGACCTATTTCATTGCTAGAGTAAACAACATGATATTGAAGGATTTCATAGATTCTATAAATTGCTAGTTTGACATGTAAAATTATAATCTGCAGAGTGATTACAAGAAAGAGGAGATTACTTCCTTAATTTCAAGTGGTACTGGAATTACTGCTAGCGCACTCGAGGAAATTATTCTGTCATCCCCTTCCTTAGCATCGGTAGATATCAGAGGTTCCCAGCTTGAAGATTTGGTTTGTAAGTTTACCAACATTTATGCATCTGATCATGGAATCGAAACAAGACTGTCCAAATTAAATAAACAGTCTTTGGGGTCAGGAAGTGATGCTACTGATGATTGTGACAAATCTTCTGATGCAAGTATGGCAGACATCACAAGTACTGCATTGCACAGTGAAAGTAACTCAAAGTCCCCATTGGAAGGTGTTATAAGTGAAACTAGAAATGAGGCAGACTTTTCACCTGAGAGTGGACTTGATTCTTTTCCTTGTATGCGGGAATGGGGTGCTTGTATGACAAAGGAAAACGTTGTTCCTCCTGTCACCAGAAAGTATGAAGTTATTGATCACTATGTTATTGTAGCAGATGAGGAAGAAGTAAGAAGAAAAATGCAGGTGTCTTTATCAGAGATTCATAGTGAGAAGCTCAATGTCCGAAGAAGTGGTGCTGTGGTGTCTGACATGGAAATTCCAGAGGCGGAGGCTTTCAAGCCCACAAAATCCCTTGGTTATGAGGTGATCGAACAAGAAGTTTATGGAATAGATCCATGCACACGTAGTCTTTTTCTTGATTCAATGCCAAAGGACTCAGATTTATCACTACTTGACAAGCATATTTTCATTGAAGAAGTGTTCCTTTGTACCCTCAACAAGCATGCCAGAATATTTACTGGTACTGAAAACCCTCCAATGACATGTGATTTGAAGTGTGTATTTAAAAAGATATTAAAAACAGCATTGAAAAATGGTGATCGAACAACCCTGCGACTCTGCCGAGGTGTCCTTACTGCAATGGTTGATCGTCCTAAGGAAAAATATGTTGCTTATAGGAAGGTCAGTCATATTAGTCCACTATTTTATTATTATCTGGTCATTTTATTATGTTGTTGAACCGACATATTCTATTATGTTACTCTATTGTTTATGTAGCTGATGCCTTGAGTGTTACAATTGTTGGCTGTGCTACAAGTATATTCCATGTAGGACCCAATTCCTTATGTTCTTGGATGTTAAAAGCATAACATTGCTCTTCTCTTATTCAGGGACTTGGGGTTATTTGTAACAAAGATGGTGGTTTTACTAAAGATGAATTTATTGTGGAATTACTTGGGGAGGTAATGCTTTTAATCACTATCTTTTATATCATCAGATCATGGTATCAGGATGCCTTTTACCCCTTCCCACTATATTCTTATCAACTGCTAATGATCGTTTATCAATGCAGTGGAGCATTTTATTATGAATGGTTACTTGTTTCTTTTCTTAATTTGTTGGGTGGAGGAAAATTATTCATCAGGGCTAGCCCCTGGGGGGGGGGGGGGGGGTTCTCATGTGGTTTTGATCGGGCCATGCTGTTATATTTGTCTTTTGCATGCTGGGTAACAGTTAATTCTAACAGGGCATAGTAAACTTGTAACTTTAGTCTCTTGTTGTAGTAAGTCTAACTTTAGTGTCTAAATATTCTTACTTGTTATTGCTGAATTGGCATAGTTTTTCATCCCTTCTTGTTACACTTGTCTTTTTGCATGCAGTTGATGATCTGCTGCCTTTGAGAATGTGTCCTTTGAATTTTTCTGTGTTCTCTCCCATGTTCTAGGTTTATCCTACGTGGAAATGGTTTGAGAAACAAGATGGGATTCGTGCTTTGCAAGGGAACAATAATGATCCAGCACCTGAGTTCTACAACATTTATCTTGAGAGGCCCAAGGTTTATTGCAACTGCTTACATAATGCTATTATGTGTTTGGAGTACTTCATTTTTGGTGTTTCCACTTTATTTATTTATTTTTTTGAGACTGGAATTGAAAGTCTCCGAGTGAAATTAAATTTGCTTCAACAATGTTGATACTTGTACATTTACTTTAATTTGTTTGCAGTTGTTGATTCCTCAGTTCTGTCTAATTGCCCACTGCCAAGTAGCTGTTATTACCTCAAAATTAAGCTCAAATTAGTATGACGCAAATTATCCGCTGTTTCAACACCCTCTCGATTATGCCTCATGAAATCGTGAACCTATGAGTTGCCCTCTAAAATTCTTTTCCAAACGCTGTTATCTTGCCCGGTGTTTCTCTTGGATACCTCCATTCAACTTTGGATGTTGGGTTAATACTAAGGTTTGAAATTTTGAATGCAGGATGATGCAGATGGGTATGATCTAGTTGTTGTTGATGCAATGCACAAAGCAAACTACGCAAGCCGGATTTGTCACTCCTGTAGACCTAATTGTGAAGCAAGGTAAGCACTGATAGTTGTCTTTTCTGTTTAATCTTAAATGTTTTGAAACGGTTGTCTTCCTAAGCAATGCTGTGACTTTTTCTGATAATTTATTTGTCTTAGAATAGGTGACGACACCTACTGTAATACCCCGTAAAATAATTGCTGGAAGTTCGCCGGAGCTCTCCGGGGTCCGACGTCGGAGTTGAACAATATTATTTTGGGCCTAATTGATTTTGGACTTTTGGTGTAAGAAATTAAGGAATTTGGTTAAAATTATGAGTAAAAATTGAGTTTTGACCAATTTGGGCCCAAGTAGGGTAAAATAAATAATAAAGGCCAAGTCTTTCATGTTTAATAAAGTAAAAAAAAAAAAAAAAAAAAATTAGAGAGGCAGCAGCGTTTCTCCCCAGCCAGCGCCGCCAAGCACCCCATTCTTTGAAATTCTTCTTCTCCAAAAACTCTTTTCCTTTTGGATTTTTTTAAGGTAAGTGGGATTAATCTTATATAGATGATATGTTCTAATCCCTAAACTCTTCTATTGATATTTTTCAAAATTATTTTCAAATGAATTTGCCCTAAAAGTGTTAGGTTTTGCCAATTTCTTTTAGAAAGTTGATTATAATATCTTAGAAGACTTATGTGAAGATTATTATAATATTTAAATTGAAAATCGTAGAATTTGTGAAATGAGTTTGAAACCCTAGTTTTGCTTAACCTAGTTATGTTTTTTTTTTAAAAGATTTATGCCTATTGGGATGGACATATTTTTCGAATGTTTATTTGGCGAAATAAGTGAGATTATAACGAACTTGTTGGGCTTTAATTTTCCACTTTTTGATTGATTAAATGTTGGCAATTGAAATGTTTTGAGTTTAAAACTCCTTTTTTTTTTAAAAAAAAAAAATTTGCCTAATAGCATGTTGAGTACCGGGTCAAATTGATAATTGAAACTACCCATCGAGTCCGATCAACTCGTCGATTGTTTGGATGATAAGACATAGCTTTCCACCTCTATGCCTTGCAAACACGTGAGGGTATATGTATTTAAGGATAACTAGCTAACCTCGAATTAGATCCCGAATGGGCTAGATCGAGGAATCGAGATGGCAGGTTCCCTTTTTGAGTGATTCCGAAGTGTCCGTCATTCACGATGAAAAAGGACTTTAGACCGTCATGCGTGATGGAGGGATGGATTGCGTACAATCCCCTCTAGGTATGTTATATCGGAGACTAGAGGATTGTGGGCCGTATAACGCACCTCGCAAATTAATTAATAAATAAATTGACTTACGTGTACCTTGGGCTTCGAACCCTTAGATACTTGTGGAGCTTTCCTTGAGTGTTGTGACCCTATGCTTGTTATGTGTAACTATATGATATGACATTTTATTCAAATTATCATTTTCAAATGATTTTGTGGCATTATACCGTATTAATTTATCTTTGATTACTTACGCTTACTCAGCCGTCGTGATGGTGCTTCTATTATACCTAAATGATGCATTCACGTCATATGATCCATCGAGGGAATTAGAACTACTTTATCTTCTAAAATATTTTTGAAATTCATTATTAATATTTTAAAACTAATTTTTAACTTATGCTTATGACTTAATACTTTATTTATTTAAATGATAAACTGGTGTGCTTCAATTTTAAATCTTCAATTAGTTGTTTGTAATTGTTATTTTGGCCTTAACGTCACAACGTAGGGTTCGTTGGTTGATGAATGAGTCTTCTAGAGTGGCGTGGCGGTGACACTCCGGTTTGAGCCGACTGGGATGTTACACCAACAGTTCAAAAGAGAAATCTTTTTTTCTTTTTCTTTTTTTGTTGTGCTTCTGATGGTAGTAAATTACATATTGTAGAGTACAAAGCATTCTTTAGCCAGAAGATGGCCAAGCTATCTGATTCTATTTGTTGCCTGGTTTTAAATGATTACTATTATGCACTAAAATTTTTATTTTAACTGTGCTGTTAATATATTGTCACTATAACCACAGGGTCACTGCTGTTGATGGTCAATACCAGATTGGGATTTATTCTGTGAGGCCTATTGCTTATGGTGAAGAGATCACCTTTGACTACAACTCTGTTACTGAGGTCAGTAGCATATGAAATGGCAGCAGTTTCAGTAGTTTATTTGTTTTGTTTGTAATTCTTAATTGTCTCCAGAGTAATGACGAGTACGAAAATTCAGTTTGTTTGTGTGGGACCAGTGATTGCCGTGGTAGTTATCTAAATCTAACAGGGGAAGGGGCCTTTGAGCAGGTACATGATTAAGAATTGTTTCACTTACTACACTTTAATATTGTGTCTGCTTCGTTTGTGTGTAGATATATATATATATATTCATATCTTGAATGGTGATCTCTTGGATCTGGCTGCCTAATAGGTGCTGAAAAAGCGTCATGGATTACTTAATCGATGTTCATTACTTCTGGAGGCTTGTAAATTGAATTCCGTATCAAAAGAAGATTTTACTGAACTGGGTAAAGCTGGACTTGGATGTTGTTTGCTTGGTGGGTTGCCTGCCTGGCTGATTGCATATTCAGCTCGTTTGGTATGCTTTCTTCTCTCTGGTTTGTGTTTTGAGATATAATTGCTCATGGAAATCTTCTGATATTTTGATATCATATGAAATTAGGTGAGGTTCATAAAATTTGAGAGGATGAAGCTCCCAGCTGAGATTCTTAGGTATAACATCGAGGAAAAGAAGAGGTACTTTACTGAAATAGACCTGGAAGCTGAGAAGAAAGATGCTGAAATTCAGGTATAAGTCTTTACCTCCTTTCCTTGAATGCGTGGTTTGCCATGGTGCCTCTATATGTCAAACTGCGGAAGAGATTATTTAAGGTTGTGGTATGGGGTTCATCTTTATCGTTTTGACTGTTATAGGCAGAGGGTGTGTACAATCAGAGGATTCAGAATTTGGCTATTACCATACACAAGGTAAGGGAGTTTTGGATTGATATTCACCATGATATTAGATCGACTATAGAGGGTGCTGTAATTGTTTATTTCAAATATTGATCCAGGTTAAGTATGTTATGAGATGTCTTTTCGATGATCCGAAGGAGGCACCTCCTCCACTTGAAAGACTCAGCCCAGAAGCAGTGGTTTCTCATCTCTGGGAAGGAGAAGGATCATTCGTCGACGAACTGCTACGAAGCATGGCACCTCGTGTGTCACGGAAGAGATTGAAGAACCTGAAGACCATGATTCATGCACGTGGGTCATTTGGTCCTTATTTACAAGAGACGAAGTTCCAGAACTCATTAAAATGGTAATTATCATTAGCTTCACTTCAGCATGCATGCTATCTTACTATAAATCCTTATAATGTAAGTCTCTTCAATATGTTTCAGGTTGAGGGATGTGGTGCGGAAGTTGCGTTCTACGTATGAAAGGCGGCACGATGCTGCTGGTGACTTGATACATCTTTATGCGCACACAAACTGTTTTCTCCGACTGAGGGTGAGTTCTAGTTTTTCCAAACTCACTACACCAAAATGCCGACCTGTTGAACTTGAATAATGCGTGAGTAATTAATTCTTCAACATTCATCCTTTTTCAGAAATACGAGAAAGTAGTATCTCCCCCCATTCATATTACCTCACAAGACCTCAGCCCAAAGTATGCTGCGAAATTGGGTTCGGGTGTCCACGAATACCGGAAGACATATAGCGAGTCCTACTGTATAGGACAGCTAATGTTTTGGTATATCCAAAATCCTGACCCAGATGTTCTACTGGCTGAAGCAAGCAGGGGGTGCCTGTCCTTACCCGTAGTCAGTTCTTTCTATGCCAAATCCAAGAAGCCATCACAACAACTTGTCTACGGCCGAAGGGCAGTGAAGTGTATGCTTTCTATGATGGTAAGCCTGATGCCTTGATGATCTTGTTCAGACTTAGGAATCAAATTTAATTTTTGTTTTCATTTTTATGAATTGAGTCTGACTGATAATCTCCCATGTATTTTCTTTGCCAGAAGAGACGACCCCAAATGCCTTGGCCGGAGGACCGGATATGGTCATTCAAGAGCTCCCTGGACATTGTTGGCAGCCCAATGCTGGACGCTGTGCTAGACAAGGCTCGCGTTAACAAACCCATGCGTCGTTGGTTAAGGCGCAGATCTAAGGTCTCCCGAGGAAGGTGGGGTAGTAGGAGGATTTCATCTTGATCTCTTTGGCAATTAGGAACCTGCGCCCTCGATTACTTTCAAGGTTTTGCAATTTCCCTTCATTCTTGGGCTACAGAAGGGCTGTGGACTGTGGAGGATGGCTGGTCTGGTGGGTACTTCCTTTCTTGAAATATATTGATCTTTTCTTTGAAACTATCGGAATCAAATACATGTTTTCATAGTCTACATGAAAAATTAATTTTTCATTGCAAGTTGTATTTAGTTATCACTGTAGAATTTGACAGCTCTGCACTCTTGGGACTATGGTGTTTCTTTTGAATTATTACTATTTGGATTTCACATTTCACACCTATTATGTTTCTGCCCACTTTTATCTTCCCCCAAGATTGATCACTTGGAAGTTTTTCCTTCTTTTGTTAAAAAAAGAAAAGGTTCCAATGTGAAGGGTAAGCATAAAGTCCTAAATCTCGTGCCTATGTTGGAGAATGAATTAATAATTAGTATATAGATATATATACCCTGCCACTGTCACTGCCACTTTGTCTGCTGAGCTGGTTTTTATGCCCTACAGACTTTACTTGTTCATCCATGAAAGGAATCCAAAGGGTTAATTAAGCAACAAAAAAAGGAGATCATAAAAGCAGAATAAAGTCACCACCTTCCTTGACAAAAGAGGCTTTTCCCAAGCATCATCCAAAATTCCACATTATATATTACATTTGCTATGCCCAATGTCTTGTCCCTACATTGCCTTCTTTTGCTCTTTTATCTTTTAATTGAGTTTTTCTTTGCCTACCTCCCCTCCTCTTCATTTCCTTTTTGAGGCTTCTTCTTCTTCTTCATCTTATCTTCTACACTCTCAACAATGGGGAAACTTATGGCGATTTTCGCGTGTCTTGTCATTGTTGCATTGGACGTCATTGCTGGAATTCTCGGCATCAAAGCCGAAGCAGCCCAAAACCAGGTGCAAAAACCATTTTCAAGAATTTATTTTCATCTCATGTATTCAAAGTAATTTTGAGCAACAACAATTTTTGGGTTTTGGTAAAATTCGAACACTGTATATCTTCGCGCACCATGCACCGACTATCCCTTTAATTATCTACATAAAACTAATCGCGGCAACTTGATCTTGAATTCTCAAAATGTACATCCACACTACACTTTTTTTTTTTTTTTCCCCTATACAATGGACATGATCTTCATTTGCTTTGATCACTAATATCCATCCATAGGAGAAGCACATGAGGTTGTGGATATTCGAATGCAAGGAGCCAAGCCACGACGCATTTGTTCTAGCGCTAGCAGCCGCAACCCTTCTAGGAATAGCTCATGTTCTTGCAAATTTGCTCGGAGGATGCGCCGCATGTACTCAAGAACAGTTCGAGAAAGCTCCCCCGAGCAAACAGCTTTCAGTGGCTTGCCTTATTTTCACTTGGTACAACATTCATTCCTATTTCAACTCAATAATTCTTTTTAAGGCTACTCAATGTTTTCTCTTGAGGTTTATAGTTCTTGATTAAGTAGACGGCTCGATCTCAACCTTAGGCCGGCAATGTGTATGATCTGCAGGATCATCCTGGCTGTCGGGCTATCGATGCTGGTGATCGGAATCATCTCCAACCATAAATCAAGGGCTTCTTGTGGATTCACACACCACCATTTCTTGTCCATTGGAGGGATTCTTTGTATGGTTCATGCCCTCTTTTCTGTTGCATATTTTGTCACTGCCACTTCTGTACAAACTTAGCTTAGTTCTTACCTGCAATTTGCAAGCTTTTTCCTTCATCTTTTTTAATCATGTTTTAGCTGCCCTTTTGGACCCTCCTTTATTAGCACTCTTGACTACCTGAATTTTGTTGCTCGATGCACTTTTTGACAAAGGGTTTTCTAGTTTCTATCTGCATTGGTTTTCAATTGATTTGGTGTATTTTAATATTGAAAAATTTGAGTGGCTGTCACCTCTATCAGTGTTGAATTAGTGCCTGATAATGTGTCATTAAGTTGTTGATTGACTTCACTTTTCTTGTTATGCACAATTATCTTGATTAGTTTATGTTGAAATGATCATTTTGAAATTTGGAATTAATTTAAGTTCATTATCTTCTAAATTTATTTTTGCTTTTGTTATGGAATCTCTTTATTTTTTTCTTTAAATTGAAGCATCGTATTCAATACTTAATTTTAATAGAAAATATTACATTTAACAAATAATTTATCTAAGAAACACTTGAAAAAAAAAAAAGAATGTATTATGTTGCTGAATTTTTTAGTTTGTTTTAATTTTTAGTTTGAATAGTAAATTAAACGTGATGTTGTATGATAAAGTAATATATTTTTATAAGTTATTATAAAAATTAAAAATAAATAAAGTAAAAACAAAGGTAAAGAAAAAAAAAAAAAAAGCACAAAATGAACAAATTAACTCTCATGGATGAATCTTAAAATTCATTAATATATATAAGTTTTGTTCACCTAAACTACCATATTAATGATAAAATTTTTAATATATAATATATATTTTATTCTTTCACAACAAATTAATATACAATTCAAAATAAGAATTGAGAGTGTAGCTTAATGACGAAGTCCTCAAACTCTTGACCTTTAGGTCCAGTAAAAAGACTATAAAATCTATCTTTGATTTCGACTGAGATAACTACAACTTCAATTTCACTTTATTCAATATCTATAGTCATCTCTAATCATGAACATAGATTTTTTTTTTTTTTTTCAAAAGGATGCAACTCGAAATATTAGCTACTTATAAGGAGAATGGTTTTTGTCTTATTGCTTAAATAATATGATGTTTGAACGTTCCAATCCAAATGTTGTTAGCCTCATTTGCTTCTCAATGTTCGAATGCAAACGATAATTGGTATCAACTCAAATGGAAGTCCTTGGCACCGATCTAATTTGTATTCTAATTCGTCCCATATAATCAGATATATCGTGGTTCGTTTTAATGATGGCCGAACATGTGAATCTGGGCTTAAAATTGTATGTATATTCATAAATAACATTTGTGTAAGAATACGAAACTCGTTGGTTCTAAGAAAATTTTTGAAGTTTACATCCACCAAGTTGCATTATGTGATTCATTATTACTTGTAGTAACTCTTCTGCTTTATAGTAATTCAACCAGAAGTTTAACTCAACATATGACACCATGTATTTCTAGATATCACAATGTTGTCTTTTGTTTGTGCTAAATGGCTACTCCTTCAACCTATTTTCTTTTTTAGTAAAACAGTCACAGGTATCTAACATATTCATATCTAACGATTTTCCACAAAGTGGTGACGAAACGTATAACTTGTACAAGCTCTTATTTTCATTGTTTTTATTCCTTTATCTTATATCTTAATTCCATATTTACTTTTTGGTAGAAAAGAAGTTTCATGAAAAGATTTTATAGAAGCAAACAATTTTTATTTTTATTTAATTTTTTTAAAATTTGTATTCAGTCAATGATATATATATATATTTTTTTTCCGATGGAGGGAATAATAATAATAATAATAATGATAATGAGAAAGTTTGGACGCACAACAAAGATATCACATCCATAACATGTGCACTCGTGTATGTGATCTGTGCATTATTCAAACAATCAACTAATAACAAAAACCAATTATAGAAGTTAAAATTATTTTACAGAAACATAAAAATTGTATTATTTTGATCATCAAATAAAAGCACATATATATATATATATAAGAAAAAAAAATAGATTTGATAAACTGAAATTAAAATAATATAACATATATGGATAAGACCAAATCATATTCTAAAACTACCAAATTTAAAATAAACCAATCTAAGGAGTTTGAATAACTATTAAACTAAATCTAAATTTAAATTTAAAATATGTCAACATCCATACAATTAATGGCGTAGAAAAGTTTGTCTGAATCAGAATCAAATGCAGAAAAGACTCTCATTGATATTAGAGTCAAACGCAGAAAGATTGCAAACAACGAATAGAAAACGGAACATAGATAGCAAAACATCAGACAACGGACCGATCCAGATACATAAACATATCTAAATGGAATTAGAGTCAAACGCAGACAAATCGCAAATATATAGACAACAAACATACATCAGATAAATTACAGACACGCAAACAACGGATGGATTTGCAGATATGCAGACAACAGACATCGCAAACGAATGGCAAAATGAATTCGCAGATAGCTTTTGGAGACATATTTGCAAACAAATTCACAACCAAATTTGTAACTATATATATAATCTTAAAATCGCAAAATCTTCCAGTACAATCTAGATTGAATGAACCCAGATAAGTGTAGGTTAATAGGCTGTGTTTATTCTAGAGGTTGTGTTTACTCCGAGAGTAAAATAGACTATGATACCATGTTAAAATTATTTTATGAAAACATGAAAAATGATATTATATTGATTATTAAAATAAGAGTATATAGACACCATAAAAATGATCAATAAACTGAAAAAAAAAAAAACCTAACATATGGATAAAATCAAATTTTAATCTAAACCTACCAAATCTAAAATAAACCAGTCAAACTAATCTAAAAAAATATTAAACTAAATCTAAAATATCTCAACAATAAAAAATAAAAAACACACAGAATATATAAATTGTTTATCAAATTTGATCCAAAATGTGATTTACATTAGAGCTAGCAAAAACTAATCCAACACGACAAATTCATACAAGATAATAAAGTTTGACTTCTGGATTTTGATCCAATTATATATATATATATATATGAGTCAACACAAATTCGACATGTTAATAAATTGGACGAATTAAGGATTAGTGATTTAACAAAGTTTAAAAATTGTATGGGTGTGTTCTTTTACACCTTTACAAAAGTTTTACTATTCACAAATTTTTTCCCTAACAACACTAAAATGAAAGATTTATTTTTTATTTTCGTTATTATACTAATTTTATTTTACATTCAAAATATCACATAAACATATGTTTATATAGAATTATAAACTATTTCAATTTAAAATTTTTATTATTTAAATTTCAAACCCAAAATCCAAACCCCAAACAAACACACCTTATATATCAATGATACCAAGATTTACTTTATTATTTGTCGGGACTCCTGTTTGGGGATATATGATTAATAACTGCTTTTTCCTAAAAATTCGAGCTTTTAGGTGAGACGGTCATTCAACATCCGAATACGTACAATAATATACAAATCGTCTAAATAAGACAATAATCATAAGAATCTCTTAAATAAGATAATTATCTTAAATATAATATAATGCTTCTAAATATATTTAATATTATTATTTTTTTTTTCTAAAAATAGAAAAGAAAAGAAAAAACTAATCATCTTTCTTACTATGATTTACATTCTCCATGATATTTTCTCAAGACTATGTGCAGATATCAATCCATTGATTGCTCCATGTGATTAACATACTCGAGTAAAAAACAGGATTGAACTTGTTCTGCAACTATTCTTTCAAAGACTAAAACAGATTGTCTGATTCTAACATTTTATTTTATTTTTTTAAAATTGATTTAAAATATAGTATTGACTTGAGTTTTGTTTAACTAGTATTTTGCTGTAATATTTTATAAAAGAAAAATAATATATTTTTATTAAAAATTGTGGAGAGTGAGTAATGTTGATTTCAATTTTAATTTAAAAAAAAAAACAAAACTATCAAATTTCTACTATTTATAAAAATTTTCCCAAAAAAAATCAAATCAAACTAATTTTATTTTCATTTTATATATTATACTAAAAGATCATTCAAAATATCCGCATAAACACTTATTTATACAATTATTTCAATTTAAAGTTTTTATTATTCAAATCACAAACCCAAAATTCAAACCCCCAAACAAACACACTCCAAGTTTTGTCATATATAAAAAAAAAAAAAAAATGTAAGATGTGAATGAATACATACACAAAAATGTTAGATTATTTTACTGAAATTAAAAAATTGCATGATTTGATCACCAAAATAAGGCATATATAAGCATCATAATACGACATAGACTCAAATCGAAATAATTTAAACAACAGAAAACAATCTAAACAACCTAATATATGTATAAAACTAAATATAAATCTAAACTCAATATATAAAAGAAAGTTGAACATAAACACAGACGTAATCGAAAATAACAGTTGCTTGTCCGCCGCTCCACTAGGTCAAAGTAAAAAACAATGATCTTAATTGAATTAAAGTAAAAAATAACAAAACTCTTAATGGAGTAAAAAAACAGCAGAACCCTCACCGAAATCGAAAATAACAAAACTCTCGACCGTATTAGATTATCTTACAGAAACTTCAAAAATTGTATTATTTGATCATTCAAACAAGGCCTATATATAGGAACTATAATACAGACTCGATATATTAAAATCTAAACGACATAAACAACCTAATATATGGATAAAACCAAATCCATATAAACTGTACGTAAAATATCTCAACAAAAGGTTTGGGGAAAGTATGTATGAAGTAACACTAAGAATATTTTTCAAACTATCATTTCAAATATTAATAGGCTCTAAGAGTATAAAATTTACAAATTTTTTCACACTGGAGAGATAGCTATCTTCTTTATGTTGGTAGACAACCTGCGACGTTCTTGCCATGTTGAAACAGGCCTTCACCAAGGGTAATGGCAATATTTTCGATTCCAAGAGCTCGCCATTCATATCTTTCCACGCATTGCGAATACGTCTCTTAATGTTTTCGTTAGCTTCATCTTCACTTGTGATGCTTTTATCCTTCAACAATGAAGTTATTATCGAAGCATTGTCTCCCTGATCTTGTTCTTCCTGCATTTAACATAATTCAAAACGATTACAAATTAATAAAAATTATTTTTACTTTAGAAAGTAAAAGAAAATTAGCCAAAACATGGGGTGTATTTTTGGATTGATAAGAAAGGCTTGAACTTTTCATTTAAATAATATTTGATAGTCCCTCCGTCCAAAAGAAAAATAAATATTTTATTAAAAAAAAATAGTTGAAAATATTTTTAGAAATTTAATTATAAATTAAAGTAAATGAAAAGAGAAAATGTAATATAGATAATGATATTTGTTGTAAATAAACGTTGAATGGAAAATAATAATAAAATATTAATTTGTTGATTTTGCCAATGACAGACTAAAAAGAATCTAAGAGGGGACGGAGGGAGTACAATGTTTCTTGATAATTTGTTTTTGTTTTTGTTTTTTTTTCTCTTTTTTAAGTCTAACTCGTAAAAAGATTCACTATAAATTTAAAAGAAACACAAGGACGAGATTTTATATATATAGTTGGTAGCAATATTTTCAGACGTAAAAAGAGAAATAAAAAATAAATAGGAAGTCATATTTTCGAAAAAAAAAATCAATTACTACCTTAGTAGTTCCAAGATCATCCCACAATCGAAGAATAGTTCCTGCGTTTAAAAATAGCTTAGGGTATGGTTTAGCCATTAATTTCGTATTTTCGATTGTAACTCCTTCGCCCATCAAGAAGAATAAGTGCACAAGAACCATGTATGAACCCGAAGTTGTTACTCCATTTTTGAGATAACCTTCTACACAAGGTACATTGCCCTTGTTGAACCACTTGGCTTCGATCATATAAGATTCGATTGTATCGATCCACTGTCGAATTTTACAAAAGAAATGATTTAATATAACAATAAAAATTTTGTATTCATGTAAATAAAATTTATAAATATATTCAGATAGTTCTGTATACCACTTTGGCGAGGAAAGGAAGGACATTTCTTCCTTGTTCTTTGAGGACCCTAAAGGCAATTTCATTAGTTGTGTTGTACAATGCCATATAACAAATTTTCATGTACCCCGGAAGTTGTTCGATCATTTCAAGATCCCACCTGAAAATTAAGTAAATTTTGAATACTATTTTGAAGTAATATTTTGTGAGAAAAAAATAGTATATTTTTACTAAGAACTGTATTGTCAAATTTGCTTAGAAGTAAATGAGTAAGTATTTTCTTACCTTTGAATTGCTTGTGTAAAGAGATGAAGCTCGTTTATGGGCCCATACATGTCAAACACATCATCAATGACCGTTAAAATTGCGATGGTTTTGGCCATTTCAATCCGAGCAACCGAGTATTTGGACTCCGGGAGAATCCCAACCGTCCACAAAAAACACTCGATCAAACGATCCCTTTTGAAGCCCAAATTTTCGATTAAGCCCAAATCCTTCCACCACCTAGATCATTAATAAAGAATAATACACTTAGATTTACCATGCATTCAAATAGCTAAGTACAATGAAATTAATAATTATTTTCTTGACATATTCAAATAGTTTGGATATACTAATTTAAACTACCTTGATAACTCAGCAAGTTCAGTTTGATGTAATGATTGGACCTCATTGTAATCATATATTGCATGCTTTAGAAGAAGGGGACAATGGTTGTCTTGACAACGGTATTCGTCGATGTACAATCTTGACTCCAACCTCTCCATTCTTAGATGCCTCGGAAGCTCAAGGGCTCGGGCAACACGCCTCGACATACGCTGTTGCAATGGCGAAGATTTCAATTCATTTTCCGCGAATTTCATGGCCTCGGACAACATATTCTCGCCGTTTGATCCTAAATATGAAGCTTCATATAAACTCAATAGCCCCTCTTTGTCTTGCTCTTTCAACATGAATTTTCGAAAAACATCTGCCCATAATTTACAAAGAAAATAAAATTAAAATAAGATAAATTAATAATCGAAATTTTATGAGCCAAAAATGTTGTACATGAATCACAAATCAACAACCCAAAAACTTATATTAATATAATATAAATACAACATATAAATACATAACATATTACTATTAATTTCATATCACATGAAATATATTCATGCAGTAAACCTATAAGGATTAACTGTTAGCCCAGAATTATAATTAACACAGATAAAAATGAATTACCAGAGCTAACAGGCCGTGCATTTTGTCGAAGCAGTCGAAATCGTAAAGCTGTGGCATGTAAGTCATCTTCTCCAGCATCCCAATGCTGTAATTTCTCCAACCAGAAATCAATCTCTTCTTCATAATGATAGGAGATTCCCAGCCATTGAAGGGTGTCGATCAACTTCATCGCAGCCGTTGGATCCAATCCTCTTTGTAGGGTTCTTCTTGTCCTTTCTTGGACCTCCTTAATGGTTTTAGTAGATTCCAAATAATCCACTTTTGCCTGGTTATAAAAACACCAACGTGTGGTTTTTGATAAAGAGGAAAAAATAAAAACAAACAAAATAAATGTTTATATATATATATATATATATATATAATAGAAGTGAAGGACCACCATACGCTTGTTGAATTCAATTCTGCATTATTTCTAACATGGAAAAAAGCTACTGAAAACACATGGTCTATGATTCAAGGTTGTCTGCAAGTACTAATTAAACCACTAAATACAAATAGATGAAGATATCCATAAAATAAATAAATATTATGTGGATTTGTACTCAAACTATTGTAAAATATGTTGAAAAAAATGTGAATATATTTGCAAAAGACTCTTTTGTATCTTCAAAAGAATTGCACATAAACCCCTAAAAACGATATTTTGAACAATATTATTTAAAAGATTCATGCAATTTCTAAATAGGAGAATGTTAACTGCTTTTCAAACTACAAGTGAATCATAAACAATTTCGCCTATTTGATTTGAAATTTTGGGCATGAAATAATATAATTAATTAAAGTGAGGCGGCGATTACCGGCGGCAATAGTAGAGAGGAGGGCTGGAGGGGAAGAACAGATTTTTGTGGTGAATCAAAAAAGGATGGTTTGCTCTTGTAATAGAAAAGAGTATCATAACAAGAACTAAGCATGGCCATTGAAATTTGAAATTTGAAAATTGAAAATTGAAAATTGAAAATTAAAAATTAAAAATGAATGATTGTATGCATGTGTGTGCATATATTTATAGCCATAAGATAAATTAGCACGTTGATTTTGTGCTCATATATAATAGTAGTATCATGTTGACCTTCGGCACAGCTGCCAAACATATTTTATATTTATACTCTTTCCGTCCTACAGATGATGTTTATATTGCCGTTTATATTTATCTTACCTCTCATGTTATTTTTTATTTTTATTTTTTAAATGATTACACGTTTTAATCTTATTTTAAAATTTTTAATTTATAATATTTTAAATTTTAATTACACTATTTAGTTATCTCAATTTATAATTATTTATAGTAGTATTATAAAATAATTATTTTCACCGATATATTCTTAATTGTCTACTGATTATACTTATTCTATATTTTTATATAGTGCATAATATAATACTATTAATATATTTTCTTCGTCCCTTAACAATCTATCTATTTTTCCATTTAATCCGTCCTATAACAAAGTATCCTATCTACCTGATATTACAAATACATTTTCAATTTATAATATATTACTAAATTAAAGGTTAATTTAGTTTTTTTATTTTATTTTTTCTAGATCCCAACATAATACTAATATTTTTAGGGTAAACTGTTTTTTTAAGTCCCGTAACTGGATCCTTTTATCATTTTAGTCCCGTAAGTGGAGCCTGTCGCAAACTAGTTCCATAAGTGAAAAATTTTCACTGTTTTAGTTCTTCGGCGCCGGAGATGCCCGCGTGGCTCGCCGGAGGTGACGTGTCCGCCAGGTGTCGCTGACCTGGCGGACACGTGGATTTTTTTATTTTTTATTTTTTTTAAAAAACTTATTTTTAATTTATTTTAAATTTTATTTGTATTTTTTTATTTAGTCCAATTAAAAAATAAAAAAAAATAAATAAAAAATAAATCCACGTGTTCACCAGGTGTCGCTGACCTGGCGGACACATCACCTCCGGCGAGCCACGCGGGCGTCTCCGGCGCCGGAGGACTAAAACAGTGAAAAATTTTCACTTATAGGACTAGTTTGCGGCAGGCTGACTAAAATGATAAAAGGATCCAGTTACGGGACTAAAAATACAGTTTATCTATATTTTTAAAACTCCGTCTAAAAAATAAATAGATAAATATGGAATAAAGAGAGTATATTTTAAAAATATTTATAGGTTTATTAAATGTTATTATTGTTACTAAAAATAATAAATGGTTTATATATTTATTTTTGTTAGTATCACATTCAATATGCTAATATATATTTTGAAAATAATTTGCAAAATTATTGAATAGTTGTTATAATTAGAAATAATAAGTATGAATATTATTAAAATTATAAATATTCAATAATAATTGATAAATATATTCAAATACTTTATTATTCATATGTATTTCTATTTCGTCCATTTTAAGTAAATTTTCCATATTATAGTAATAGTGATATATCTTACATTAATATATATTTTTTATTTTTTTAATATAAATTACATATATTATAAAATATAGGGTAAATCGTTTTTTTTCCCATAACTGACACCCTTATCATTTTAGTCTCGTAAGTGGAGCATGTCGCAAATTAGTCCCATAAGTGGAAAATTTTCGTTGTTTTAGTCCTCCGGCACCGGAGACGCCCACGAAGCTCGCCAGAAGCCACGTGTCTGCCAGGTGTCCCGCCAGGTCAGCGACACCTCGCGGACACATGAATTTTATTTTATTTTTTAATTTTTTAATTTTTTTTAGTTGGACCAAATGAATAAAATTTAAAATAAATTTAAAATAATTTTTAAAAAAAATAAAAATAAAAATAAAAAATAAAATCCACGTGTCCGCCAGGTGTCGTTGACCTGACAGACACATGGCCTCCGGCAAGCCACGCGGGCGTCTCCGACGCCGAATGACTAAAACAGCAAAATTTTTTTACTTATAGGACAAGTTTGCGACAGACTCCACTTACAAGACTAAAGTGATAAAGAGATCCAATTTCGAGACTAAAAAAACGGTTTACCCTAAAATATAAAATAGAAAATACAAAGATAAAAAATATCAAATTTGGTTTTTTGTTCACACACATTTATTTATCAATAAAATATTATTATTTTTAAGTTACTAAAAATAATAAAATGATACATATAATGAGGTGAAAAAAAATAATATTTATACTATTACTTTGCCAATTTAAATTAAGTATGTTCTTATAAATATCTAATGATAATATATATATATATATATTGCTATTATAGGTATTTATTTGCCAACTATCATTTAAAATAATTTTGTTATTTAGATGGGGCATAAAATGATGGATATAAAATTTCAAGCTATTGATTTTTCTCTTAAAATACAATATGTAGTATTTTCTATTTTTTAATTATTTTTAATTATTATTATTTTTTTATCATAGTGACTCTTATGATTTTTAACTTATTTAAAATCAACATAAAACTATTGATAAAAAAATCTAAAGCATTTGTGTTTAGTCTATATTTTAAACACAAATTATATTATTTAGTTTGTATGATTTTAAAAAGTGCATTATTTCTTCTAGCAATCAAATCAAAATTTTATTTAAACTATTTTTTTTTAAAAAAAATTAATTTCAAATCAAAATAAAAAAACTCAATTATTCTCTTATAATACAAAATATATAATGTTATTTTTTTGGATCAATTGCAAATTCTATAATTTTTAACTTATTTAATAATTAATTATTTTATCTTTTATTTCTTATCAATTTATATTTATAATAAAAATTCTTAATTTAACAACAACTATAAATTTATAAAATGTGATTTTATTTAATTTTCTTTTTGTTTTTTAGATATATATAATACTATTAGAAAGATAAGTATATTGAAAAGATAAATCAAATTTTCATTAGATAAAATTTAAAAAAATAAATATTTTGAAAAAAAAAATCAAACTAATTGAATGAATTAAAACGACGTTAAAAATATATAGTTTGTTTAGTTACATTATCAATAATTAAATTTGATTATTCATCTAAAATAACATACTTTCACTATCCTATTAAAAGATAATAATATTTTAATTTTTATTTATCACAATATCAAATATTCGGTTCAAATGATATATTATCTCATTTTACTATTTTTGTCCGTCTCAAATTAGTTCTTCAATTAATATGTTTCTAAATTACTCTAAAATATGCATCATTTGAATTTGAGGAGAATATTATTATTTTTTTTAAAGTATAAACCCCATCATATATTATAAATATATTCACATTTATAGTTATTTATATTAGTAATCTTATATAAAATTATAATATATGGGCAATATATATGAATTTGTTCGCTTTTTTCTTTTTGGATGAATATATTTTTATTTTAGATATGATAAATTATGTTGTTGATATAAAAAATAATATAATTTTAAATTATTGACCTTTTGTGAATGAATAAAGTATATATATTATATATTTTCTTAATATGTATATTAAAGTTTTAAATATTATTTAGGAAAAATTGTTCCATCCACAAACAAAGGGAAAAAACTCATAGTATTTATAGAATAAATATATATATTTTTAAAAATATTAAATCATATATTTATTATTTTATTTAATATATTGCATTCAACTCTCTTCTAATTCATCATTTGAAAATACAGTTTTTATATTTATTCAGTGAATCTCAAGATTATAAATGTAATCGAGAGAAGAAGCTGAATGAATTTTATCCTTGGTGAATATATGTCGACGAAATCAAATATTTCGATTTTTCTAAAGCATTTTACTATAAGCCGGGCTTTATATTTTTAACAATAAATCCATCAACTTTGAATTTTCTTTTCAAAATTCGTTTACGCCCCAGTGGTTTACAATATTTGGATAAATAAAAAACACCAAGTGTTATTCTATGTAATTTAATTTATTTCATTGTCTATACTTCTTTCCCGAAAGAAAAGAAAAAAAAAACACCAGAATTAGAAAGTGCTTCGTTATCGATGTTGGATCATTATCCAACATGTACATAAAAAATCAGACCAAAAGCTTTCTCTACTTTTATTCTTTTGCTATATTTAAGTTCTATAAATTTTTTCATCAGGATTGTTAGCCATTTAATTTATTTTTTTTCACCTTGTAAATCTTCATCTAAGGATTATGAATTGATCTGATTATTTTCTTACATGAGTAGATATTTTCAAAGAATATTGCATTTTTTATTTTCAAATTTTTCTTTACTCAAGAATGTTTAATTATGAACTGCAAAATAATATATACTACCATTTAGGGCGTATTCAATAAAAATACAATCTACGGCCTTTGGGCCTATAGCAATTTTCTTAAGAGGCAAAACTTTTTATTTTTGTTAGACACCCTCACAATTTGAAGTATTTATAAGTAGGCTTATCGTCTTTTCATGATTAGTAAAAGGTCACATCATTACCCTTAAATATAATATTTTTAGAATGTAATTTGCAGTTAGTATTACTTTTTTCCATAAATTTTGAGACAATCTTAAACTGATCAACAAGACTTTTATAATTTTTTTAGTGTTCGATTCATACGTTCTGCAATGTCTTTTGATTGAAATGGATACGAAGTTGTTGTCTTAAATTATACCACTTTCATTGCATATTTTTCAAAATAGTGCTACATACTCATCATTTCTATCACTTCAAATAATTTTAATTTTACATTTAAGGTGATTTTAAAAAATTCTCTAACACCGAGTCGCCGCGTAGCAAGCGGTGCCGAAGTTGATCAATAGAAACTGTGTAGTTTAATTTATATTTTGTCACCAATTCAAGGATTTGGGGGAGGGGGGAGAGGGAGAGAGATTTGGACATTCAACTAAAGCGATTGAAATAAGAAATTAAAATTAAAATTAGATTTTAAAGAGATTAAATTGTAGCCTAACGAGTGAATAAGAAATCAGATCTAAGATTCGATCATCGAATTTCAATAATCTTGTTATTCAATTGATAAATTGGTTATAGACATTAGATACGATCATAACGCTAAATTTTTTCTTACTTTATTGGCAGTAATTGTACGACCGATTAGCCACATCCCTAATCAAAGAAATAATTTAGGACCAATTATAAATTAATTTCCTCAATCGAAAATAGCACGTGAAAAACTCAATTCAAATATTCAATCAATTACGAAAAGATTAAGTTATTTGATTATACAATTCCTAGGCTAAGTTTGTCAACTAATTTACTATTTCATCAAACATGTGCACAATTACGGATGCAAACATTCGATTGACAGATGATTGTTAAACCAATCTAAAATCTGACATTGATGAAAAATTAAGTAAAACAATTGTACGCATGAATCACATAAATTATACAAATACCAATTTAATAAGTAAGATTCAATTTAAATCAAAACATAATCTCACAAATTCAAATCTGAAACCTAAATTCAACATTTGGACTACAAAGTAAATGAAAGCAATAAAATAAAGATAATGATATCTCCTTGTGGCTATTTCTTTCCTCCAACTTAGGCTATGAAGTGTGAGGGTATGCTGTGATACTTTAGTCCAATGTTTTGCTCCGTTTTTTTTTTTTTTTATTTTTTTAATAGATGATCGGGTTTTCAATTGTGCTTTTATTCACTCCCTCTCAATCATCACGCTTACAATTACACCTTAATCTCCATAATCAATCACTTTCCTTGATATACAAGCTTAAATCAAGTATTTCTGTAATTCTTTGACAAAAAATACAGCATGGCCGTGAATTACTGTATTCCTTTGCACTAATCAATAACATGCCAAAAATAAGTAGAAATATATCCAAAAATTTTAATTATATTTTATAATTTATCTATAAAAATATAGGATAATATATAATTTATCACTTATATTTTTTCAAGGGCATCCTATAACTATTTCGCACATTTTACAACATACATAATAAAAATTGTTAGGAAGACTACATAATTCGGTGTTTCTTGCCACGTAGTCTCTGTGAACCCAAAAATTCATAGTTCATCTGTATGGTAATCTATATTGGATTTCGAAGTTATTGGGCCATCTTGCAACACAAACATAGAGAATCCAATCAATGTGAGGTAGGATATTATTTTCTCATGCCAACTCTTCTATCCTGGTAAATGGCTAGAGGACTGGCACATGAGGCGTCATACATGACCGAACGTAAGACCGACTGGTTGGGCCACAAAAGCAGCGGAGGGAGCAACCACAAACTCAAGAAAACCCCTAAAATACCATAGAAAGAACCTATTAAAAAAAAAAACAAGATCGGACGGATTGGAGATCAAACCAATGGCAGTTTGGGCGATGGTGACTGTGCTGAAAAAAGATAGACTAGTGGAAGTTGGAATGGCAATAGAGGCTTAAGGAGTAACCTTTGCAAGAAAGTCTCTGGTCGGTGACACGATGAGGAATGACTAATGAGGATGGGGGCAGTATCGATTGAATCGGAAATTTTATCAACATTATATAATTAAAAATAATATATTTAGTCAATTTATTCAAAATATTATTGAAAATTCTGACACTATTTGTTAACAATTTTTCTCAAAAAATGTCACCTTTGCATTTTTTAATGACAAGATTTTCTATAAATATTATAAAAAATAATAATATATGCACAATATACATCATATTTGTACTTAATTTACTTATAAAAATTCAACAGTTTATTACAAAATGTTATTCCCTCTATCCCAATTAATTTGTCTCCTTTAGCTTAGGGGCGAAATTTTAGGTATTGTGTAATTAATGAGTAATTAATAAGTGTTTTAGTAAAAATAATTATAATTTAATAAAAAAAATAATTATGTGGAACAGACGTAAATAAAAATAGTGAACAAATTAAGTGGGACGAACAAAGTATTATTTTTATAGTAAAGATATAATTTTTCATATTTAACATAAAAAAAATATGAAAATCTAAAAATACAAAATGATTATACTACACATTGTTTCCTTTTTCTTTTATTTTTTTAAAAAAAAAAAAAAAAACAAAAAAACTCATATGTCTAGTACGACCGGGCGAAACAAAAAAAAAAGAAAGAAGTTAAGGGTGTGTTTTTTTCGGTGATTTTTCTAAAATTTTCACTATTTATCAATTTTTTTATTTTTTAAAAATATCAAATTAAAAATCTATTTTTTATCTTTTATATTATACTAAAACTAATTTTATACTCCTTCCGTCCCTAACAATCTATCTATTTTGGTCCGTTCTATAACAAAATATTCATTTTTTTTAAAAATGTTATTATCTACTTAACATTACAAATACCCTTCCAATTTACAATATATTACACAAATGTCATTACCTTTATATCATACAATACTAATATGGTTAATTTAGTCTTTTTACCTTTATTTCTCCTGTAGACACTAAAAATATATGTCTAAAATCAATAAGATATCATATATTTTGGAAGAAAATAAAATTTCAATAAAATAAATATATGGTATTTAATTATGCACATATGTTAATTTTTGTACAATAAATATCAACCATTAATGCAAAAATATGCTTAAAATGAAAGATATCGTACAAATATTATGTGCATAAATAGAGCCATAATAAATTTGGTAGCAAAATAAATTAATCTTGTTAATAAAGGAAGTATATAAATTAATATCTTCAAAAAAAGACAATGATACGAAGATTTTGGCGAGAAAGGAAGGTGCACAATCAAATCCGTTAAGAATGGAAAACAACATCTGATGGAAAAGGAAAGCTTATAAAATCTTTCCATACACGTGGCACCATTCAAAAAGGAAGCTGAGGCCACCTCTCCTCTATAAATAGGAGTCATGGCCAATTCATTTGGGACACCGAAGTTTCATCGAGGATTCAAACAAAGGGGTAAGTCTCTAGACTCTCTCTGTATTGTTCTTTATGTTTTTCGTGTCCTTCGAAGCGTTCTTCGTCGAAATTCACTAATTTGGACAAATGCTCCAATATGGTTGACGAATCGATAAAGTTAACGTTCTTCGTCGTATGTCCAAGCTGGAGGAAGGATCAAAGCTCTCAAAGCCGTTGAGGAATTTTTCCAAGCCAATGGAAGGTCTTCAAAGTTCCTCTCAAAGCTTCAAGATGTTCATCACATTCTTCACAAAAGCATCAACTCGGTCCTCTTCGATCCAAAAGTCAAAGGGACATGCCACCAAAAGCGTTATGGAGCATCAAATCCACCTTCTCAAAAGATCAAAGGTGTAGATCGTTTAAAGAGGACATCAAATCCAAGGCTTAGAATCAAATCACCCGCATGGAGACCAAAGCCCTCTAAAAGCGGCAAAGACAAATCAAAGATCAAAGCTGCGGATCGTCCAAAGAAGACATCAAATCCAAAGTTGAGGATCAAATCGCCCACACAGAGACCGAAGCTCTCCAAAAGGCAAAAAAGGCAAATCAAAGATCAAAGCTGCGGATCGTCGAAAGAAGACATCAAATCCAAAGCTGAGGATCAAATCGCCAACACGGAGACCAAAGTCCTCCAAAGGCGGCAAAGCAAAATCAAAGATCAAAGCCTCGGATCGTCTAAAAAAGGACATCAAATCTAAAGCCGACGATCAAATCGCCCGCACGGAGACCAAAGCTCTCCAAAAGTCGGCAAAGTCAAACCGAAGACCAAACCTCTTCGGATCAAAGAAGCTATCGAAAACTAAGTTGGAAAACAAATCGACTCGGAAGGAGAATCAAAGGACCCATTTAGAGAATAAGACTCGCTTTAAATTCAAATCAAATATAATTTGTACAAATTTTGTGTTTATTAAAAATAACACAATTTTTTGTCCACATCTACTCTATCCCAATATATACTAATATTTCTAAAATTTCGTGCAAAAAATAAATAGATATATAGATATAGGACGAAAGGGAGTATTTAAAATATTACATTAATATCTGTTTATATCATGTCATACTACAGTTTCAATTCAAAATTATCACTATTCAAATTTCAACTAAAAATCCAAATATCCAAACAAACGTAACCTTAGTCTAGGGTGTACCTGCGGGATTAATCACTGCCATTAAGCAATAGTTAATAGTACAGTCTACAGATAAACGATTAAAACGTGTGCAAGAAAGTCAAAAGGTTATAGGTGTTACGGAACTATATTTTAATTTAAATATATATGGAGTACTATTTTATATTTCTTGTTGTAAAAATTATGTTACTCCATTTTTCTTTTCCTTTTTACTTTCGGTGGTAGCTAGTAAACAATTTTATTCACTCAATTTTATGTTTTTTTTTTTTTCAACAAATAATAATAAATTTGTTATTTTTTTTTATATATCAGTCACTTTTTTGTCAAATTTTTTATAATATTTCATTTTTTTTTATCAATTTCATTTTAATACTCCCTCCGTCCCAGAAATAAGTATCCATTTGTTTTTTGCACTTACTTTTAGAAATATTAGTATTATATTGAGATATAGTAGGAATAAAGTAGAAATGACCAAAATAACCTTATTAGTATGTGTGATATAAAAGTAATGATATTTGTGTAATATATTGTAAGTTATAAGGGTATTTGTAATGTTAGGTAGATAGTACAGTTACTAAAAGAGAAAATAGATACTTTGTTATGGGACGGACTAAAATGAAAAAATGGATACTTTGTTATGAGACGGAATGAATATTAAAATATTATTATTTCCATCTTAAAAGAGTTTTATTTATTTTTTTGCATATATATTTTTTAATATTAGCATTATATTGATTTCTACTAAAAAGACAAAAATATTCATATTAATATTGTGTAATATAAAAGAAAAAGTATTGTCATTTATGTAATACTCCATCCGTCCCATATCTATATATCCATTTATTCTTTACACGAAGTTTTAGAAATATTAGTATTATATTAAGATAAAATAGAAATAAATGTAAAAAGACTAAATTAACATATGACATAAATGTAATGATATTTGTGTAAGATATTGTAAATTAGAAGGGTATTTGTAATGTTAAGTAAATAGTACAATTACTAAAAAATGAAATGGATACGGACGGACCAAAATGAAAAAATAGATAGATTATTAAGGGATAGAGGAATTATATATTATAATTGTAAAAATATTTATTATATTAAGTATGTAGTACAATTACTATATTATAAAAAAATATCCTTATTTTAAGACGGACAAAAATCAAAAATAATACATTAAAAACGAAATGAGTATTATTTTTTAATTTATATGATCAAATAAATTTACATCATTTTTTTAGACGGAAAAAATATATATTATATAATAAATATAATAATATTCTCCCGCCATCTCGGGAAAGATTGAGCCTTTTGCTTAACTACAGGAATTAAGCCTTTTGCTTATTTTTAGGTATGATAAAATAGCTATTTAAGTAGTGAGAATTAGTTATTTAATATTAAAAGAAATTCAAAATATGTTATTAAATATTTTTAACATTATATTTCAATAAAATATATAATATAAATATTATTTTGTAGAGAATAAAATTATATATAATACAAATAAATAATATATATTTATTTATCGTTACTATAAAATAGTTTTATAAAAAAACTAAAGAGTATTATAGGTAAATAAAAATAGTTGTTAATTGATGAGAGATAGAAATAAAAGGATTTTGAGTGAGTCTTCGTTTAATATATTAGAAATCTAATTAAATTAATTTATATTTTTAAATGTGTTTAAAATTTATAATTTTACTAAAAATTTATCATATTTTGTATAACGGATAGAAAATAAAAAAAGATCATATATATATATAAATGAGGAAACGGAGAGTGTATTATATATAAATATGTGTATATGCATAATATAAATTTGTATGCACGAATGAGTGGACTTTAATAAAACATGGAAGATTTTATATATATATATATATAGCAATGATTTCATGAGTATTTTTGTTTAGACAAAAAAATTTGAAGTTTGTAAGAATTAAATATAATAAAAATTTAAAGAATTTTTAAAATAATGAAAAGAAAATTATGTTTAATGATAATCACCTTTTTTTCCGATGAATTGATTTTTTTGTGGTACGAGAAACTGTTTTGGTAATATAAAAATAATATTTTGCTTTGAATGATTTCTTTTTTACGAGTGGATAATATCTATTATATTAATGTGTGTCTATTTGTATTTTTTAATAATAGTTATGAAGAATTGCTTTATTTAAAAATGCTTTGAGAACATACTGTTTGTTTGTTTAGTATTTTAATTTGAGATTTTTTTTTTATTATTTTTGTAAGGAATTAAAATAATATTGATAATATAAAAAATAATATTTTGTATTTAATTATTGATTTTTGTAAGAAAATAAATATAAATATTATCTAGTGTCCGTCTCAACTAAAAGTACACTTTTATCATTTTCTTTTGTTTTACTAAAAGAAAATTATCCTTCCATCTGACTCTAAACGTCTCATTTACCTTTTGCGTAATTATATTTAACATTAAAAATATTCTTATATCTGTATAATATTTTGCACAAATGTCATCGTAATAGTATTATAATACACTAATAGAAATATTTTTGTCATTTTCCCTTAATTTGTATTACGTTTTGATTTAGTAATCAATATTCACATATCAACACGCTAAAAGTAAATGGGACACCCTTAAAGCCTGACAGAGGTAATATCTATTTTTTAATACAGTAAAAATATTTTATATATAAATACCAAAATACTTTTACTTTTACACAAATTACAAAACTATAGTTAGTTTATTTGTATTTTGTAACGGCAAAAATGTCAAATTATCTTACACACTACTAGTAATCAAAACCTCTACAGCGTTACTTCATTTAGCACTATTTTATAGTACTAATAGCACATAATTCATATTCAATTTTGATGATTTATAAAAAAAAACATTATATAGTTAACGTTCATTAGTACTATACGATGAAAATTAACTTAAAATATATTTAGAAAATTTAATCAATTATCACTATCAGAAAATACGTCTTTTGCTTTAAAAATTATTTCGAAACCACTCTCATTATATTTATTGTTTTTAATTCTAGTGTGATTTAATTCATATATAATGAATCAACAACCCCAATTGTTGTTAAAACATTAAAAAGTAAAATCGTCATTTATTTTCTTCTCTCTCTTTTTTTTTTTTTTCATATTATTCTTCATTTTTCATTTTTCATTTTTATTTTACAAATAAAATTAGCATTTTTTTATTTTTATATTTCTTTAATCAATTATTAATTTCTTCTTATTTGATCTATTTCTTCTCTTTATTTTATATCCTTCCTAATTCCTTTTAGACAGTTTTTAAAATTAATAAAAAAAAAATATCAATTCAACCATTTTATAGTAATTTTTTTTTTTTATATATAAAACATTACTTAATATACAAATAATCAACATATCAATATGTAAAATTATTAATATCATATATATATATACACACAAATAGCACATTAGTACTAAGAGCATCCGTTATAATTACCTTCTCCATTGTCTTTCCCGTTACCTTCTCAGTTTTTATTATAATAAGGTGTGTTACCTCTATTAGGAAATATAGTTAATACTAATTTATTACATTTATCAAGAACTCATTACCTCTATAAAAATAATAAATAAATAATTTTTTAATTTATTATAATTTAAAATTTATTATAATTTTAAGTTTAACAATAATTTATTTATACAAATACAAATTCAAATTTATTTTAAAAAATCACGACTCACCTATATATTTTTCAATATTTTTTTATATATCCAATTTTAATATTTAATCTATTTTCAATTAGTTCTTTAACAAAATTATCGAAAACTAAAAATTATTCCGAAAATATATGAATCCAAGTTTATTTCAATCATTCAGATTTTTAAATGCCACAAAACTTATAAATTTCAAATAATTTTAATATTTCATAATATAAAAATTTATATACTATTATTATAGTTTATATAAATTAATATTTTAAAAATAAAATATAATATTAAATAATACAGATTATTTATATATTATTAGATAATAAAAATATATAATTATGATGAATTTAATAAAATTATTAATTTAATAGGTAAAAGTGATGATGAAGAAGTAACTAGAATGTTGACGTGGATATGATGGGGATGAGGGAAATAAAAAAAAACGTAATGCAGCAAACACAGTGACGATAACGGAAGCTCTAATAAGAGTATTTAGCAACACATATAAATACAAATATCATATAGTTAATATACTGCTTTGTAAAATAATTTAAAACTTTAGACATTTTTATTTATGTAGATACTAATAGCACACAATTCATATTCAATTATTATGATTTATAAAAATGAACATTATAGTTAATGTTCATTTAGTACTATATATTGAAAATAACTTAAAATATATTTAAAAAATTAATTATCACTATCAGAAAATATGTCTTTTGCTTCGGAAATTATCTCGAAATCACTCTCATTATATTTATTGTTTTTAACTCTAGTGTGATTTTTTAGATATAATTCCATTTTTTTTAAAAAAAAGAATTAGCTTTACAATTTTGCTCTAATTTGAAAAAAAATTATTTTATAAATTATATTTACAATGATAAAAGAGAAACATTATACTACTTTAGGAAGAATACCATTTACATATGACGTCATTATATTTAATATTAAAAATATTTTTATATTTGTATAATTTATTCCACCAATATTATTATTGTATTTATATTATAAAAAAATTAATATAACTAGTTTTTTCATGTTCTTTTAATCTATAGTATTTATTAATATATAATAATTATTTCAAAAATCTATATACAAAAAACCAATAATATCGTTTTTTTAGGATAGAGGTAGTATATAAATTAAGAAATATTAAAACTTCAAATTATAAAGAATAACAAAACAAATTAAGATAATAATAATAATATTATAAGAATGTATATAAATAAAAAAAATAAAATAGATAGAATCGTGCAGATTAAAAATACTAGTACATAAATTAATGATGCAATAAAACTAAAGAAAGAATGGAGACAATCATAATTTGTGTATTTGGATCGTATGCCGTTGAACACAATATTACATAGTACAATAATAGACCCCTAAATTGACTATTTCCATCTAAAAAATAAAGAAATTTTATTTATGGATAAACTGTTTTTTTAGTCCCGTAACTGAACTCTTATCATTTTAGTCCCGTAAGTGGAGCCTGTCGCAAATTAGTTCCATAAGTGAAAAATTTTCGCTGTTTTAATCCTTCGGCGCCGGAGACGCCCGCGTGGCTCGCCGGAGGTGACGTGTCCGCCAGATGTCCCGCCAGATATCTGGCGGGCACGTGGATTTATTTATTTTTTTTATTTTTTTTATTTTTTTAAAATTAAATCAAATTAAAAAATTGAAAATATATAAATAAAATTAAAAATAAATTAAAAATAAGTTTAAAAAAATAAAAAATAAAAAAAAAAAGCCAGGTGTCGCTGACCTGGCGGACACATCACCTCCGGCGAGCCACGCGGGCGCATCCGGCGCCGGAGGACTAAAATAACGAAAAGTTTTCACTTATGAGACTAATTTGTGACATGCTCCACTTACAAGACTAAAATAATAAAGGAGTCCAGTTAAGGGACTAAAAAAACAGTTTTCCCTTTAATTATTGTATTCAATAGTCAAACGTATTAAAGAGCAATATACAATAGACCGACCAAATAATGAATAAACTGCGTGTTTAGTTTGATTTTTTCAAGGTTTGTCATTATTTTTTTTTTCTTTGTAAAATATTAAATTAAATTATTATTTTATTATTTTATATTATGCCAAACACCTCTTTAACTTCAAATTTTTTAGTATTCAAAATCCAAATTCCAAAACAAACAGACATATATACTTGAATAGCATTTTTTTACAATATGCTCTTATACATAGAATATAATTGCCTTAATACTATGCTCCATCCGTTCTAATACAATAGTCTTATTTACTATTTTTGTCCATCCTAAAATAATAATTTTATTTTCATAAATAACTATATTACTATATAGCTAATTTTACTATTTCATTATTATTATACAATTGTCACTGCCTTTTATACTAATACACTCACAAGGGCAAAAATGTCTTTTACCTATACTTTTTACCCACTATAAATATAATATCAATATTCCTTAAATCTCGTGCCTAACACAACCAAAACTATAATTTCGGGACGGAGAGAGCATAATACTCCTTCCGTACTAATTTAAATTATCATTTTCATTTATTCTATTAAAAGTATCCATTTTTTATTCAGAAAAAATAATTATATACTAATATTAAAGTATCATTTAATTTTTATTTAAAAATTAAAAAAAAAAATCAAAGAACAAAAATATTAAAACCTTTTATTCTTTTCCACTAATTAATAAAATACTATTATTTTTTAATATATTATAAAATTTCAAAAGACCATGTTTTTTTTCAATTGGGTACGGATGGAGTAGCTTTCATTATTCTAATAGCTCTTATACATTAATTAAATAATGTATTTATTGCGATTTTCATTAGGTTAATAAAATAAAAACGTGGTATGTTTAAAATGATATTGGCAATACAACGACATGTATGCAATAATTTAGCCAAACCCTCGAACTTATATAATTCAATACATCCATATTGTTGGGACTTGACCAACTCAACACTAGTATGATATTGTCCGTTTTGGGTTGAGTTCACACGAATTTATTTTTGGATATTCTCTTAAAGGCCTCGTACTAGTGGAGTTCACTTGAGACTTATAAAGTGTGAAATTTTCTTCACAATTTACAATGTGGGACTTGGGTTTGCACCCCAACAATCCTCCTCTCAAACCAAAGACCAACCAATGGGTCTTCCCTGCTTACCTTGTACCGCCTATCACAAAGGGACCCGCTGCCTGACCAACTACCGACCCAACGCCACCAGAAGACTTTCGACACAAGGCACATCCGCAGGTCACGAGAGTGAGCCCATCATCGCCACCGATGCCCAATGCCACCCAATCCACTTCACCATCTAACCGGGCTCTGATACCATTTGGTCTCCATTTGCATCACAAAGTCCTTGGCTGATGAATGAGCCAACTGTGGCTGAGATTCTCCTTGTTGGATTTTGGAGCCACAAATCCACTAGATTGCTCAACATCAACGTCGGGATCACTGGCTATCCCATGAATTTGATTTCAACATCGTCTTCATTTGTTAGATTTAATTTCATCTTGAGGTACTTTTTAATGAAAGGAACCGACACACTTCCTACTTTTATTCTTATTTAACTTACAGCAATTTGAGGCAAGGTTGGTCCATCTCCTTCCCTGAAAACACTATTACGGAATGTAGCGGTCATAAAGGTACAAAATGAACACAACAAGATTAAGCACTTGAGAGGAATTGTAAAAAGCTTACTGTTCTTTGGGGACCAGTGAAAACCGAATGGGATGGGTTTTGCGGTCAAGTTTAATGCTAGATGCATTAAGCACAAACTGAGGGGGAGCCCTGAATTCTCCATAATTTTTGTGCCTTCTTTTGACGAAATTTCCGCTTTTATTATTATTTTTTTTTTGCTTTTCTGATTCCGAAGGAAATTGGTCATTGCAGGCACTTTCATCTTGAACCTCAAATTTCTGCTTTTGTTCTTTATTCTTGGTTTCACTGGCAAGTAGTCCATCATTGTTTCATTGTTCTGTAGAGCTTCCGATTTAAGACCAGACCCTGTATGTTAATCTTTGAAGACTTGCTCCGGTTTGCTGCCTCAAGCAAACAATTTGAAGGTTTCCAAAGATCTAATTTCCCTTCACAGGCCTTGGATCCATTTTCCATACACTCATTGCACTTTGCTGATTATATGGCTCACCAGAAGCATAATTCTGCCTTGTACTCTGAGAAAATTTTTTTAGCATATTTGGCGAGCTAGAGCTCTCCGGATGGCCCTCAATGGACTCGTCTTCTTTTTTAACAAATTTCTCAATTGTAAAACAGAAACTCTTTACGCTTTTCTAGCAGTAGATTTTGATCTCCTTCCGGTCATTCCGCTGTGCGTTGATACTCTGGGAGTGCTGCTAACCACCAAGGATGAAAGGGATCTTTCCTTTCTCTTGGCAAGTAATGTAACAGGTGGAACAACTTCAGGGGTTTTTGCCCTTATCCTCTTCGAAGGAAAATTTTTGCTTTCACATCTTCTCCAGTGGAACACATCCTAGGTCAATGCTGCATATTGGGCAACATTCTATTTCCTTATCTGACAGCTTCTTGTAATTGCACTTCTTAGAAACTCTACTGGCATAAGTATTTCATTGCAACTGTATCCCTACACTTCTATTATATTAGTAGTCTCTCATGCGTGATAAATTAAGGTATTTAAAGCATCTTCTTCTAATCTATACACCAAAGCTCGTGAAAGCTTCAATATGTTGTGTCCTAGCCAAAGGTTTTCTATAAAAGAAGAGGAACTCAAATTTCAGTCAACAATCAGTTCACATGGACACTTTCAAAACGGATCAAATTCAAATTATTAACAAAAATTCAGAAAGACCAACAAAGTCACACAAACACCATGTTGTGTTTTTGTATAGTAAAACTTGATTTTAACAAGAAACAATACAACTAAACTTTAAAACTCTTATATTGAATCGAACCAAAAAATAAAGCACAAGAACAATAAAGCGAAGTTCGGCTCAACCCTTGGCACAACCCTAGAACATATATTGGACGTGTGGAAAGGAAACACAGGCACCAACTCTACCTAGAACAGCCTCGACTAACCGATTTAAGTCCCGCACATCCAAACCCTAACCACAATCACTCGCACAGTGAACCTTCGCCGATACATGAATGAAATCACACAAATCTCTCACTCTTACCCGAGGAAACACTCGCCCAAAAAACATAGAGTAAAAACCCCACACAAACTCCTCAATCGATTGCATACAATATTGAGAGGAAGAAGACGATGAGTAAAGAAGAGAAATTTCGATTTGATGACTCGATGATTAATCAATTTGGAGAGCAGCCCCTCAGACTAGATCTTCAACACTTAGATCGGTTAGTGGATTGGGCCAAGGAACTGGGCCATGGCTTCTCACATTGGGCTTTAATATACAAATGCCTCATTACAAATCATAGGCCAAAACCCAACAAACTCTCCACCTTTTGGGCATGATAAAATGAGGGGCGTCTATGGAGATCATCACAGCGACATGTGCTAGAACAAAAAGTTAGTATTTACTTTAAAAAACCAAATACAAGAAACAACATACTAGAAAACAGTAAACAACTAACCATAATCGAAATTTAAAATTCTTAAGCATGAATCAAATTTCAAAACAGGCAAAGGCTTTGTCCCCATGTCAGCGGGGTTAAATTGTGAAGGTATCTTTTCAAGTTTTATAAAACCTTTTGCAACTATATCTCGAATAAAATGGAATCTAACATCAATATGTTTGGTTCTATCGTGAAAAATGGGGTTTTTGCATAATTGAATACCTGATTGACTGTTAGAAAATACCTGTACCTCACATTTCAAGTATCCGATTTCTGTCAGCAAACTTTTGAGCCATAAAGCTTCTTTAATCTCCTTTGTCACAGCAATGTATTCAGATTCGGTAGTCGACAGCGCAACTATATGTTGCAACTGTGACTTCCAACTCACACAATAACCACACAATGTAAACACATAAGATGTAGTTGGTTTTCTACTATCCCTATCATTGACATAGTTAGAATCCACATATCCTTCAAGGATCACACCTTCACTACAATGTTTATACATTAGTCCCAAGTTACTTGTACCACATAAGTAACGTAAAAGCCATTTTAATGCGACCCAATGTTCCTGCCCAGGATTAGCCATAAATCTACTGAAATAACTCACAACATATGCTATATCAGGTCTAGTAGAAACCATAAGATACATCACTGAACCTATTGCATTTGAATATGGGACATTAGTCATGAAAGCACGATCATAATCTATTTTAGGGGACTGATTCTTAGACAAACAAAAATGAGATGCAAGTGGAACATTAACAGCTTTAGAATTAAACATATTAAATCGTTGCATGCCCAATATTACTTTAGCATAATCTTTTATTTGTTCTATCTCTTTTAATATGCATGCCCAATATTACTTTAGCATCACCTAAGAATTTCATATCAAAACGATCACTCAAGCATGTATTAATTTGATCTATTATTTTAAGATATGGATTTATTAGTAACATATCATCCACATAGATCAAAAGAAAAACAGGCACACTTCCAACTATTTTAAAATAAAGACAGTGATCATAAGTACTCCTTTTGAAATTTAAAGATTTCATGCATTCATCAAATTTCAAATTCCATTGTCTAGGTGATTGCTTTAATCCATAAAGAGATTTTTTTTAATAAGCAAACAAAACCAGGTTTATTTTTGTCTACAAAGCCCTTGGGTTGTTTCATATATATATTTGTTCATCCAAATCACCATAAAGAAAAGCTGTTTTCATATCTTTATTATCACTATCTGGTGTTGTGGACTGCATATTTGATTTTAGCTTTGGATGATCTGTTCCTTTGTCTAGAAGATTTCCTTGAATATCACATTCCAACTTCGATTGTTGTGGAATCAATCTTGTGTTGTATGACTCTATTAGCGAAGCATCTGCTACCCAAAGAGCAACTGAGTTTTCGTAATATGCACCATCCAAAAGTTTTCCATCATGAATGCAAAGATCGCTAAGTGATGACTAGCCCATGTCGACAGAATCATGACAAATTATAGGTTCCCATGAGAAAACCTTTAAACTATCGTCTAGTCCACAAGAAATTGATTTTCCATATGGGTGGAAAACTATGGATTTTATTCCAGAAGCCTCACGTCTGGTAGATTCAATCATCTCAAATATCTTCAGATCCCAAAATTTCACAGTTTTGTCAGCCGAACCTGATGCTAAAAGAAACTCAAGAGGGTGAAATTCTAAGGACCGGATATGTCACTCATGAAACTTGAAATAATGCAACAACTTTCATGTAGTCAAGTCCCATACCTTTACAACATAATCTAATCCACCGGATACTACCCAACGACCATCAAGAGTGAATCTTATATTACTTATCCCTCGAGTCTGACCTTTATATGTGTGGATGCACCCTTTTTTTCTAATGTTCCATATCTTTAGATTGGTATCCATTGAGCCAGATGCAAAAAACTCGCCAAATGGGTGGAATTCAACAGAAGTGCAATAGGATATATGTCTAGTAAGAGTGCGAACCATCTTAGTTTCTTTCAAATCCCACAACTTTATGGCTCCAGAAGACGAGCCAATTACCACTAAAACCTCTCCTGAATCAAACGCTGCAGACTCAACTGGGCTAGTATGACCGCACAGACTCGCAAGAGATGTGGGTCTCCCAATGGACCAAAGGTTCACTTTTTGATCATCTCCACCTGTTATAAACACTCTATACTTCTTTTTCCCAAAGCTTAAATAATTTACACTCCCAGCATGCGCCACAAGTTCCTACAATTTATATCCACGGTTCGCCATTTCCTCCACCAAAATCACGCCGCTGTCGACTGTCGGTGCCTTGCCCCGAAACGGAGACCCAAAACCTCACTGAGGACGGAGGAGTACAACTCGAGAAACACAAATAATCCCTTTGTCTTATTGTTCTTGATGCATCTATGCATACAATTCGCGATAAAATGGCGAAGATTTCGAATCCAATCCAATCCAATCGACTCTCTCAAACGGTAAACCACCACAAAAAGGAAAGCTTTCAGCGCCGGAGAGATTTCGACAACGCTCTACAATATAATTATTTCATCCAAAACTCAATATATATATATATAGAAAAAAAAAATCCGCTATGGTAATCAACAACCCCTAGATGTTTCTTACTTAATTAATTCACAATGTCTATTTTGTACAACCTAATACTTCTCCACCGCATTTGTGTCATTATAAAAAAAAAAGGGAATTAGAAATAAATATATGATTATTTAAATATTTTACATAATGTTATCCACCAAAATTCATCTCGAGCCCAAATAACAATAGTCCAAGGAGAATGAGCAGTAGAGATAAAAATAGGACAAACCACTTGTCAGAGGCCTACCGTCTGACTTGGTCTGACTTATTTAGTAAAAGTGTTCAATTTAAGCTTACTTTAAAATCTATTTAATTAATTAGAATAAATTTAGGCTTTATAAACAGTCTTTTAGGCCTATTAGACCTGCCTATTTAAATACTCACTCTGTTTTTTAATAATCTATCTATTTTTCTATTTTGACCTGTCCCTTAATAAAATATTCATTTCATTTTTTTAGTAATTGTACTTTCTACTAACATTAAAAATATTTTTACAACTTACAATATATTACATAAATGTCATTACCTTTATATTACACAATACTAATTAGGTTATTTTAGTCTTTTCTATTTTATTCATACCATACTCCAATATAATACTAATATTTCTAATACTTCGTACAAAAAGCAAACGGATAGATAGATAAGGGGTGGTATTAACATTAAAAATACTTTTACAACTTATAATATATTACACGAATGTCATTACCTTTATATCACACAATACTAATAAGGTTATTTTAGTCGTTTCTATTTTATTCAACCATACCCCAATATAATACTAATATTTTTAAAACTCCGTGCAAAAAGAAAACATATATATAGATAAGGGGTGGTATTAACATTAAAAATATCTTTACAACTTACAATATATTATACAAATGTCATTACCTTTATATCACACAATACTAATAAGGTTATTTTAATCTTTTCTACTTTATTCATATCACACCCCAATATAATACTAATATTTCTAAAACTCCGTGCAAAAAACAAACAGATAGATAGATAAGGGGCGGTGGGGGTATATAAGATAAAATTGCTCATAATTTTTCTTTGGTTTCGAAACTTAGCATAATCCTCCTTATACTTTAAAAAACGTAACATGAAACCCTCCCGTTATACAAAATATGTAGATAAAAAATCATTTTCTACTCACACAAAAAATGTAAAAAGGAGTTTCATATAACATTTTTATCGTATAAGGGAGCGCTATACAATTTTAAAGTACATGAGAATTTTCGCTGAATTTCAAAACCATAAAAGAATTACGAGAAATTTTACTTATATATGATTTTTAATTTAATATAAAAAATTATTCTATTTTTAGGTATTTATAATTGCTTTTTTTAAAATAAATTTAGTGATAATAACTTAATAAAATTTTGATTATCTTAATTTTAATTATATATATAATTTTCTACTAATATTAAATTTTAAAAAAATAATTATTATATAAGATTTTAATAGGCTTGTAGGCCAGAAAGACTTTAAAATGGACCAAGCATAGACATTACAATTTTTTCGTTTCAGACTAATAAGTCAGTCTTAAGACATAATTTTACTAAATATGTATGACCTGTTTAACAAAGTCTAACTTGGCCTTATCTATTTTCACCTCTAATGAGTAGGCCTCTTATATTTTAAAGACAAAAGAGAAGGCTCTAACTAATGTGGATAAGACAAAATCAAATTTGGGAAGCGGAAGAAACAATATGGATAAAATATGGACAACGTTTGAAGGTTGAGAAAGAAATGGACAGAATTGTGGGATAATTGAGGAGTGAAGACGTGGGTAATTCGAGACAAATTAAAAAATTAAAGGAGGAAAAAAGAGAAAAAAATAAAATAAAAAATAAAAAATCCAGCACCACCCAATGCATATTTCATTGCCCTTTTTGTTTTTTTATTTTGCTTTAGTTCCCGTAATTTTTCCTATATGTTTGCTTTCTATTTCTTCATTTGATCGTCTTACATTATTATTTCTATACTTTGGTCATTTATCTTTCCAAATTAATACATTGATTTCTAGCCTTGATTTTTTCCATCCAACTCGAATATGTTATGACTTCAATTCGTGCCGCGAGACCAGTTCGGATACTTTTTTGAGTAGGCTATGGAAGCCGATTCACATCAATCTTGATTGATCTAAATCCATTGGGTATTCATTGACGAATTTAAGCGATAACAGATTGGCCCGCCATCACATTCTATACAATTGAGAAATTGCAAATTACCTTATCTAGATAACACCAACATGTCAAGAATTGCTCGCGAAACTTCAGCGCCGCATGTTTCTGGAAATTACGGATGATGAGTCTTCCGCAGCTCCGATTGACTCAGAAAAAATGGTGATAATTCCAACCACCGTCTTGCAGGATCAGATTCGCGGGGAAATCCAAACATACCTCCACGAATCGGCCTTGACGCTCTCTTGCTATTCAATATTATCTTTGAGGCATCAATTTACTACACGGTTCCTAAATGACACACTACAAAAAAATATCAATTTTGTAACAAATTTTTTTTGTCTTTAAATCTCCTTTTTTCCGTTACTAAAGACATTAGAGACGGAATTAGAGAGGAAATTGCATTAACTACACACACTTTAGTAACGGAATTCCGTTACTAATATATTATTTTTTTGTAGTGCATAACGGGACTCACCTAACGGTGGAATCACAAACAATTGAGGCTCACATGCTTGATCGATCAAGATAGCTCAACGGGATTAGTAGGCAAACATTACAAAACTTGGAACAAAACTATTACTAAACAAGACTCGAAGTCCCTTACATTCATTCCATTGGCTAGATCGACCTACTAATCAATATAGGTGTATACCTCTTCAATTTGTGGGGGCGTTGGTTAGGAACCACTATTGATTGAACTCCACCATTTGTAAGCCAATTTGGATCGTAGTTGTTTTTTTTTTTTTTTTTTTTTAATGATATGAGAACTCCGCAGATGCTACCTGAAAGTGCGCACTGGATAAATCTCTGATCGAATATAATATTCTGCAAATTAAGTCCGACGGACAAGTCAAACTAGACGAACCATTGTTGGAGCTATTGAAGAAGCGCTCCAAGCAATTATTCGAAAAAAACCTAAGAAGAACAAAAAATTGTAAAACGTTTACAAAGATATAGGTCTCGTGATGTGTAATGCATTCCACACTATATTTATTAATTTATTGTTAATTAATAGACAATGTACAATCACATTTCGTCTACTAGTTAATTTTCAGTAATTTATTTGTTAATTAAACTTTAACCTCAAGTAACCGTTTTCTCTATATATATTACATTTAGTATAATTGTTTAATTAGTTTTTAAAAATATAAACAACTAATGGGAAATAAGTAGGAAAGTAGATGTCTCAACGGTGACTTTTATTAACACCCTAATTTGTAACTAATAGATGGTACTACAAAATAAATTTAGAAACTCCTCGTATAATACTCCCTCCGTCCCGGCTAATTTGTCCTATTTAGATTAGACACGAAATTTTAGGTATTATGTAATGAGTAAATAATTAAGAAGTGTATTAGTAAAAATAATAATGATTTAATAAAAATAATTTTAGATTAAGATTAAGGTGACTAAATAATTTAATTAAAATAAAAAAAATTTATGAATTATAAATTTTAAAATGTTATTAAAGTGTATAATTGTGTTTTTTTTAAAAAAAGACAAATTATATGAAACAGACAAAAATAGAATAATGGATAAATTAAATGGGACGAAAGAAGCATTAATTATACAAACAACTATATCAAATAGTTTCAAATCTCATAAAAGAAGAGCATACTTTACTTTACACACATAACTATGTGTGTACAATTTGGTCCACGAGATTTTCATGTTTTTTTGCTACAACTGTTTTTTAATCTCATGTAAGCCCTTCTCTCCCGTCTAGGGATGTAAACGGGGCGGGTTCGGGACGGGTTCTGTAGGCCCCGAGACCCGCCCCGCTAGAAAATATTAGGCTCCGAGACCCGCCCCGCTAGAAAATATTAGGCTTCGAGACCCGCCCCGTCCCGCTTCCACCCGGCTTCAGGATCCGCCCCGGGTTCGGGTCCGGGTCCGAGTTGGAGCGAGTTTTTAGTAAAATCTGTAACCGCCCCGAACCCGATCGGGTTTAAAATTTTAAATCCACAATCCGCCCTGAAACATATTATTTAGACCCGAACCCGCTTCATTAAGAACGGATCCGGGGCGAGTCCGGGGCTAACCCGCCCCATTTGACATCCCTACTTCGGTCCAACTGATGGGTTATTCTTGTCCTAATTCTCAACGAAGAGTAAGGCTAATCACGTTGTGAAGGTTTTTCGGGCTGCATGGGTCAGGTGCCACTTCTATAGGTTGTAGTGATTGTACGACTTGTATTTGTTCGGACGACACATTTTCCGAACTTTGTTCACCAGGTGCAAAGTTGTTTATTGACTTGGTATCCTCCAAAGGTAATGCGAAAGGTACTTGTATGATCCTATTTTGAAAATTAATTTTGTTAAATAATTATACTTCGATATGTCCATGTACTAACAAGTACCTTTTGTACTAACAAAAATAATAAATTTAATCAGTTATAACAAATAATTATACTTCGATATGTCCATGTACTAACAAGTACCTTTTATACTAACAAAAATAATAAATTTAATCAGTTAGCCTTAATCTAGCAATTCATATTGTGAGGGTGAATCTTCTGTATTATGTAATTATAAGTAAAATATATTATCAAGTTATATTTGTATACAAATATAAAAGTCGATTATTTAATAAGTTTCAACATACCTGCTGATGCTCGGTGATTTCTTGAAATCCTCCGGTATATAATGAAAATTATGTATTAAATAACACAAATATACATATATTATAATAGTTTCATATGTAAAAAATACTAGATCTTATCATAAAATAATGAGCGGAATTGCAATTGCACAAAAAAAAAGGTGATACTACTAGTAATTATCATCTTTATTTATAAATCTTTGAAAACAATAATAAGAGAATTCTTCAAAAATATATTAAAAGAAAAAATTATCTCTTCCAACCTCGTTATTCATATTAAAAAAAACACATTGAAATTCTAAATAATAATAAACTATAATATAATCAATATATATCTACAGTTTAAACTGATATATATATATATATATACTTCTCATGAAAATAAGAACATTAATCAGCCATACTCTTTGTTGAGTGGTTGTACATATTTAAAATCATACAATATACTTTTCTTTTTATTGTTTATTACAAGTTTTGTACAATGGATAGGAGGAGTTTTTAAGATAATAAACATATATCTTCTGCTAATTTTTGAAAGAAAATTAAATTACAGTTAACGTGTTATTATCTCATTAATTATCATATAATATTGGGAAAATTGCAAAATGTCCGGTACGTGGTCCAATTATTATTTTCGAATATTTTGTTTTTTACTTTCGCAATTTAGGACATTATCTTTTGAATGATTTTGTTGTATATAATTTTGATATAAAATGACATATAATATTCTTATTTAAAAATAAAATCATATCAAATAAAAAATAAAATAATAATGTGTGAGATTTATTTAATGGTGTCAGTTTATTTATAAGTACAAAAGTTTAAAAAAATAAATTATTGTGGCATTATTTTTTTACTAAAAATTAAAATTACACTATTATTATTATTATGATTATGATTACGATTATTATTATTATTAGAATCCATCCGGTTGAATCCGAAGGAGGTTGAGGAAAGCGGCTGCCGGAGAGCTGATCGGACACCGGAGGTCACCGGAGGCGGAGCCACCATTGACCATTGCTGCTGTCCAGAGAAGACACGGCTGCCTGGTGCTTATAGATTGACTCCGGTTTATAGATAATATAAATGCCTATTTTTAATATCTTAAGTTTTTAGGTGATACAGTTATTTTATCATTTAATAATGTTTGAGATTTATAATTAAAAAATTTTGTAAAAAGAGAGTATTTTAAAATTGTTTGCTTCAAGTAAGGGGCTGTTTGTCTGTTTTTTTCTTTAATGTAATTTCTAGAAATAATTTTACCTTTAATTTTACTATTAATTGTTTAGTTTTAATTTCATTGAGTATTATTAATTTGAATTTTACTCGATATTTTATTTCTGCTAATTAACTCATATTTTATTTACGACGTATTGGTAGAAAAGGATCTTGATACAAATTCACAATAATACAATCTTTATACATTCTTATAGATTATATCTATGTTTTATACACTTACATTCACATATATGGGAAACATATCCAAACAAGATATATCCGACACTTATTATAATGCCCGGAGATCAGCATTTGCTGAACTTAATCTCAGCCATAAATCCTTTATCAACAATTTTAAAATTAAAAATTATGATTAAAATTAATGATTTTGATTGGATTCAATTGTGCGTGAATTTATTGATTCATCATACACTACAAAAATATAATAGTATATTTGTGACGGAATTTTGTTCCTAAAATTCACGTAATTCTATTATTAATTTCGTCTCAAATATCATTAATAACAGAAAAAATATATTTAGGGACCAAAAACCCTTGTTATAAACTTGATATTTTCTTGTAGTGATATAATCCGTATTGATAATTCAAAGGCCTCCTTCATCCAAACTTCTCTTGCTTCTCTTACACTTACATGTCCCAATTCAGACATTCGCATATACAACATGATGTTTACACACAACCATCTCATGCCCATCCCAAATATAAACCTTAATTTAGCTCCCTTTGAAATAGGACAGTATGTATTGTGTTTTGTTTTTTTCAGGGGATTTTCCCAATAGTTCATACTTCACAACGAGGTTAGTAGTAGCAGTAGCAGCAGCAGCAATCTACCGATGGAATTACAACACAAGTCATCTTTTGGTAATAAACACACCATACCCCAAAAATTAAATTAAGATCGAAAGAAATACCGGCTGGTAGGTGAACAACACAAGCCATCTTTTGGTGTAAGGAACGCGACTCTTGCCGTGTGACCAATGCATTTAGAAGTTGCTCGTGACAAGGGGTGCTAAAGACCCCTTCTCTAAGACAAGCATTCTTCAATTCCTAAACTGTTTTCAACACATTTATCTCCAACTTATATAGACCCTTTAAAGACTATCAATTTTGAACACTTGAGCACTTGTTAAAAACAAACCTTTTTAATGAACAGACAGTCTATGAAAGCATCTTAGTGAAAATGGAGGAACTTCAGTATATTGAAATGAAGCGACTGTAAATTTAAAAATCAAACTACAAAAATAACCTTTGAGAAAACTCGACTATAGTGGGGCACAAGTATAAAAGTAATCCATAATAGTTAAAACTACACAAAACAAAATAAAAAAAAATCAGCTCGATTATTGGTATTTACAATTCCAAAATTCTACTATTCACTTCTCCCTCGAGCAAAATCTTTAAGCGGTCAATGAGGTAATTTGCATTTCAACAGGAAGCAAATTACTTGAGAAACAAAAAGGAAATAGGAATGTCTAGAAAAAGAAATACCAATACAACCTTAATCGACACTCAAGAAAAGAGCTTACAAGAATGCTCTCACATTTTGAGAAAAAGTTTTTTGTCGGCGAGGTATGAAATAAACAAAAAGTTTCAAAATACCAATTGAATTATGAAATCAAATCCAACTTCGTCCCCAACTTCTTGAGAAATAGTTTCTTGTAGACAAAAAATTATGTAATTTTTAATCAACACAAAAATTGTACAAAATATATTATAAAGAGGATACTATTCTCTATTTGAGTCATTTCTCTTTCCGGATCGATTTGTATTTCAACTTGAATTTGGATGACTTCTTTGATTCGAAAAGATTTGATCTACAGTTTGGCTTTGCCGGACTTTAGAGGGATTTAGTCTCCATGCGGGCAAAGTCCGATGAACAGAGAGATGAAAGATATAGTGGTCCAATTAGACGTGCAAAAAATCTGTAGACAAAAGAATTGTGTTAATTTTATAAATACAATTTGTACCAATCACATTTGATTTGAATTTAAAGCGGATCCTATTATCTAAATGGATTATTTGATTTCCGTGCAAGAGTTACAGATATCATAATTCTTCATCGTGCATAACACACATTCCAAATTCAGACCCTCCTACATCTATAACCATTTGGGTATAATATCTTATTCCGAGATCGTTTCTATTGTTTAATCAAGTTTGCTCAGATTGTTACAACTCTTGTTATGTTTTTCATCATGACATGTTCATCTCTCATACAATTTTGCAAAACCTCTTGAGTATAGATGACACATCACTTCATCGACTAGAAGAAACATTGCATTTTTACAGTATTTGCAAGGATACTTTATGGTGTTGCTAATCTTATAAACATCTAGATATTTCATGTAGTAATTCAGGAAATCATCAATTTCATCGATAAAGATATCTACTTGAAATGTTGTTACCCATCACATTATACATTCATTCAAGACCTTCCCAAGATACTCTAGCAAGAGTATGATTCACTGAAATAAGTATATATACCAACAAACAGATCACCACATAAATGTTTTGCACATTATATTGACTGTACACCTAAATACTGTACTAATGGTAAATGTTATGAAAATTTAAACTTATAGTTGCATTTAAAAAATCTAACATAATTTAATGATGCGTTATTCACAAAAATAAAATTTTCATAAGTACTTATAATATATGACTTGCACATAATTAATACTACCTCAGTCCGACTCGAAGGATCTCATTTACTTTTTGCGTGGTATTTGAATATTAATTATTATATCAATGTCTTATAATACAATATTTATTATAAAAATCTTAAGTATAATGACGCAAATTGATCTTCCAAATAGCTACAATATAATTTTCAAAATAAAAAAATATTAATTTTAAAATAATCACATTATATATCAATTGAAATGGAGATTACAATAAAAGTTTAACATAGAGAATTTTTAAAAAAAAATTAAAAAAGCCAAACATTTATAATTTTTTAAAAAAAAATTAAACAAGCCAATTTTTAAAATTTTGAAGAAAGAAATATATTAACAATAAACACTGGTGTTGCCGCCGGTATGGAGTGACGACCGGCGCAGCTGAATCTGCCGGTTGTTGAATACACTGATGGCGGCAGCGAGTCGACCAGTGGTGGACAGTATCACAATTGGCGATTTCGCAATAAAAACTAAATCCAAATCACTTCTGCTTGTCTCTGCCACCTATGTATGTGGGCTAAATTGAGCGGGTAAAAATAGACAAACTCCGAAAAATCAATCCGAATCTGGTACCAAAAATTGTGTTTGGACCTTAAAATATATGCTCAAAAATTTTTGGGCCATGCTCTGGTGGGTTGGGGAGCGAATTTGTGACCGCAAGGTTATGGGTTTAAACTCCGACGTATCCAAGTCCACCTGCTATACATGATTTGCCTCGTATAACTTGTCTTATCGAACATAATTTGCAGGACATTAGATTCGGCCGAAAATTTACCCAAAGCACACCTTGGAAAAGCGGCTGGCTACAGGTTCCCACGCTATATAAAAAAAAAAAAAAAACTAACTTTATAAACTACCGTAAATATTAAAAATAAAAATGAAATCTAATGACACTATTAATTTTATTATAAATTAAATATAATAAAAGAATAACAAAAAATTAGAGCACCATTCTTCGAAAAATACTTAAATATCATAACAAAGTATAATTAGGGAACCTGTCACAAACTAGTACCATAATTAAAAAAATTTCGCTATTTTAGTTCCCCGGCGCCGAAGACGCCCGCGTGGCTCACCGAAGGCTACGTGTCCGCCACGTCAGTGACACTTGGCGGACACGTGGATTTTATTTTATTTTTTAATTTTTTTAAAAAATTTATTTTTAATTTTATTTGCTTTTTTTAATTTTTTTATTTGGTCAAATAGAAAAAAAATTAAAAAAAAATAGATCCACGAGCGACACCTGACGGACACGTGGCTTTCGGCGAGCCACGCGAGCTTCTCCGGCGCCGGAGGACTAAAACAACGAAAATTTTTCACTTATGGAACTAGTTTGCGACAAACTCCACTTACGAGACTAAAATAATAAAGGGGTCTAATTACGGGACTTAAAAAACTGTTTACCCTGAAAAAATGTCCGCAATTAATATAAATAGGGGAATTTAAGGAAAATATACTAAGTACTTAAAAAATATATTAGTAAAATAATTATTATATAATATAAATAATTATAAATTAAAAAATAAAATAACTAAATAATTTAATTAAAATTAAAAAAAATTATAAAATTGAAAATGTTAATCAATTTAGGCAAAACAAATTATATAGGAAAAAAAAATGGATATTTTATGTGGGCATAAAGAATATTTGAAATAGAATATTCTTGCACATATATTCATCAAAAAACAGTGGGGTGTGTTTGTTTGAGGGTTTAAATTTTGGATTGTGATTTGAATGCATGATATCATATAAATAAGAATTGGTGTGATGTTTTGAATATAAAATTAATTTTTTATATAATATAAAAATAAAAAATTATGTATTTGATTTGATATATTTTTGAAAAAAAATTAACGGGAATAATAAATTTCCACAAAATTCTTCGAAGAAACACACCCATTACTATATTTCTCATTTGCTATTTTAGTCTGTCAAATATCAACACAAAATATTAGTCTCTCAACCCTTACTAAGCATATATATGACATTAAAATATCTTAAATTATTAATTAGGTTAAGAGTCTATTTTATTTGTCTTATATTTATTGTATATAAATATATATGGATAATTTTCAATAAAAATATATATATTTTTTATAAAATATTATATAAATTTATACTTTCTCAATTCCGCTAAAAGTGTCACCTAATATATGGTTAATTTTCAATAAAAATATATATATTTTTTATAAAATATTATATAAATTTATACTTCTCAATTCCAATAAAAGTGTCACCTTTATTGTAAATACGAAAACTTAGACAAAATATAATTAATAAGTAATTAAAAATTATATTAGTAAAAATAATTATTTTATAGTAAAAATTTATTATAAATTAAAATTAGAATAACTCAATAGTTTAATTAAAATTAAAAAAATTATAAATTATAAAATTTAAAAGGTGACTAAAGTGTATAATCATTTCCTAAAAAAAGACATTATGTGAACGAAAAAAAAATAATGAACACTTTATGTAGAAATTGTCCCGGATGATCTAGTGGTGTGAGGTGAATTTATGACCATGAAGTCATAGGTTCAAACCACCGACGCTCCAGATCGCCTGCCACACATATTTCTACGAAAGTGTATTTATGACTAATAAGTTCCACATAATTTGTCCATATTCTTTATTTTTGTTTGTCCTACATAACTTTTCATTTATATTTTTGGAAATATAATTATGCATTTTAATCACATTTTAAATTCTAAATTTTATAATTCTATTAATTTTAATTAAATTATTTACTTATTTTAATTTTAATCTATAATTATTTTTACTAAATAATAATTATTTTTACTAATACTTTTTTTAATTTCTTACTAATTATACTTTATCTAAATTAGCTGGGTCCAACCTACTTGAGTCTTAATTTTTCGTATTTTGTTTGTTGTTTGAGTCCGATTTTTGGATCGTACTTATTATTATTAGAGAAATTTGAAAAAACTATCACGTATATAGGTCAAATTATTATTTTTGAATATTTTTTTTTTCTATTTTTACAATTTAGGATATTGTGTGTACTCCGTGCATTATTTTTGTTCTCCGGCGCTGGAAAAACGCACGTGACCGTCACGTGCACCTTCGGGGCAAAGCCGACATATACCTGGACGTCGTTGTTGCTGTATTGTCGTCCGCATGGTCGTTGGACAAGCGACGTGGAATTTTTTATTTTTTTTCGCTTTGAAATTTGGGACATTATATGTACTCCGAGTATTATTTTTATCTTTCGGCGCCGGAAAAACAATTTGTTCTTAATTTTTTCTTTTATTTTAATTTGGTCCAATTGGACCAAATTGCAAATATGTTATTTATAATTTAGTCCAATTGAGCTAAAGTAAAATTTAAAAAGAAATATATTTTTTAAAATAATTAGGGCCCGTTTGAATTAGCTTACAAGGTAAGTAGAAGCCAGAAGCAGAAGCCGAAAGCCACAAACAAATGCAATTCAATTTTGTGTTGGATGTAACAGAGTTGCAAATGCTTTTAAGCGGTTAAAATTACTCAAAAGGACACGATGTTAATATAATACTACCAATATTTTTCTATACCACTTACATAATTTATTTTTAAATTTTATTAATTATATTTAAAGATTTTAAATTGTAGTATAAAAATATATTTTTAAAATTTAGTTATTTATATTTTAAAATTTTATTTTAAGGGTAATATATAAATTAAAAATAAAATTTACGATCCAATATTAAATTATTTGTATTTTAAAATTTATTTTAAAATTTTACTAATAATTTTAATATAATTAAAAAATTTATATACTCCTGTTTAAATTTGGTATCTTAATTTTAATTAAAGTATAACATATAAATTAAAAGTAATAATTTAATTTTTTTTATGAAAATATAATATATATAAATTTTTATATCATATATATAAATAAATTATTTTTATACTGTATTATTGTATTTATTATTATTATTATTATTAAAAATAAAATATTAATTTCAACTGAAAAAATATTTATGTTTATCTCAAAAGTTGCCCTTGAGGTGATTAGAAAAAAATATTTTTCAGCATGAAAAACTACTTCGACATTAAAAAAAAATAAAATATATACAAACAAATAAAAAATGTCAATTGGGCTTATACTGCTTTGGGAGAAGTTAGCCACGCAATTATTGGCTCGTGGTGGAGCCTTAGAGAAGTGACAACCTTTTGTTAAAAAAATTCAAGATGCGTGTGTACATAAAAGTATCGTAACATATTGATTCCGTTCCCTTTGTACAAAAGATTTGGAAATCTTGGTACTATTAAAATATTTTAAATATCAAATTAAATACCCATTCGGTCTCATAATTAGGTATTTATTTATTTATTTATTTTTTATGTAATTTTAAAAATATTAGTATTATATTATGATATAGTAGAAATAAAGTAGAAATGACTAAAATAACCTTATTAGTATGGTATGATATAAATGTAATGATATTTGCGTAATATATTGTAAGTTGTAAGGGTATTTGTAATGTTAGGTATATAGTATAATTGAAATTGATACTTTGTTATGAGACGAACTAAAATGAAAAATGGATACTTTGTTATGAGACGGATGTAGTATAATAGTAAAAAATTATACTCCCTCGGTCTCGGCTAATTTGTCCCATTTAGATCACTAACTTTTAGGTATTGTATAATTAGTGAGTAATTAAAAAGTATATTAGTAAAAATAATTATAATTTAATAAAAATAATTTTAGTTTAAGAATAAAATGACTAATTAATTTAATTAAAATAAAATTATAAATTATGAATTTTAAAATATTATTTAAATATATAATTGTATTTAAAAAAAGAAATAAAAATTATGTGAGACGAATGAAAATAAAAATAGTGGATAAATTAAGTGGGACGGATGAAGTATTAAATATGAGAATCTTATAATATGCTTCCATCTAGGTATTGATTGAATCAAATAATATAAGACAAATAATTCAGAAATTATATATTATAATACAATATATATATTATATATTCTAATAATACATAATTATAAAAATTGCACAACATATACTTTCATATATTTTGCAATGAAAAATAATATGTTTTATTGTTTAGAACATCTGTTAGAGTGAGTGTCAATTGCATTACTTTTTTATCTTTTATGTCTACATCAACATTCAAATTATTCTTTTTAACATTCATAGTCACCTTTACGTTACAGTGCTCACACAAAAATGGTGGTGTTTGACTCATTCACATAAAAAAAATCTACTCTTTTCATCTCATAACTGTGTATTCATTTGCTTTTTGCATGTAATTTTAGAAATATTAGTATTATATTGACATATAGTAAGAATAAAATAGAAATAGACTAAAATAACCTTATTAGTATTGTGTGATAAAAAAAATAATAGCATTTGTGTAATATATTGTAAGTTGTAAGGGTATTTTATAATGTTAGGTAGATAATACAGTTGCTAAAAAAAATAGATACTTTGTTACGGGACGGACTAAAATAAAAAAAATGAATAGTTTGTTATGGGACAGACGGAGTATTATTTTTGTCCCATTTTATTTGTTCATTATTTTTATTTCGGTCGATCCCACAGTATTTGTCATTTTATTTTAGTTAAAATAATTAAAATTTTTAATTGCATTTAAAATTTTTTAATCAATAATTTTTTAATATTAATTAAATTAATTAGTTATTTCAATATTAATTTTTAATTATTTATATTATATAATAATTATTCTATTAATGCATTTTAAAATTATTTATTAAGTATACTTTACCTAAATTTTCTTATCTATTGTAAACCGAATATAAAACGTGGGACAAAAGAAGTATATTTTAAGGGTGTGTTTGTTTGAAGGATTTGGGAAGAATTTACGCTATTCAAACAATTTTTTTTCTCCAAAAACATCAAATAAAACACATATATTTTTTTTTATATTATACTTAAAAAAAATTATTTTTACATTCAAAACATCACATCAATACATATTTATATCACATCATACCATTGTTTCAATTCAAATTTTTTACTATTCAAATCCCAATTCAAAATCCAAATCCCCAAACAAACACACCCTAAATAGATTGTGATCGAATATTTTAAAACACAACATACTTATCTTCCTAACCAAATCAATTTTAAAATAAGTATTTATTTGGAAATCTACAGCACATTGTCAACCATGCATTAATGTTTGCTCCAATCTGATCACACACCACTTGCACTTGCAGTTGGATCTCCATCTCTATAAAGCATGGAAGCTTCTCACTTCATTTCTGCAGCTAGCAATGGCTAAACCATCTTCTGTAAATTCCACCATAGCCATTGAGGAGATCCAAGAAAGGACAAGAAGAACTCTGCAGAGAGGATTGGATCCAACGGCTGCGATGAAGTTGATCGACACCCTTCAATGGCTGGGAATCTCTTATCATTATGAAGAAGAGATTGAATTCTGGTTGGAGAAATTACAGCATTGGGATGCTGGAGAAGATGACTTACATGCCGCAGCTTTACGCTTTCGACTGCTTCGACAAAATGCAAGGCCTGTTAGCTCTGGTAATTCTTTTCTATTCCTAGTTATATTTGGAGGAATGTTTAGATGTTCAGGTGTTGCTTAGAGTTTAGATAAAGTATAATTAGTAAGTAATTAAAAAATATAATAGTAAAAATAATTATTGTATAGTAAAAATAATTAAAGATTAAGATTAGCATAACTAAATATTTTAATTAAGATTAAAAAATTATAAAATTTAAAATGTAATTAAAATGTATAATTATATTTTAAAAAAAGAAATAACAAATTATGTGAGACGAATGAAAATAAAAAATAAAAAATAAAAAATAAAAACAAATCACGTAGGACGGAAGGAGTAATATGGTTTCAGTTATGATTGTTAAAACTATGTGTTGACCATTGATATTATAGATGTGGTGTTTGAACATATCTATGTGACAGAGAGATCAGGTGCGGAACCAAGATTTGATGAAAGGAGAGCTGATTTTTGAAATTTTTGAAATAACACAATTTTTTTATTATCAGATAATTTTATTATTCGAGATGTTATATTTTAAAAACTTTACAAAATAATAAACTATAACAACATCAATTATATATTGCAATATTCTTTAATTTGGTATTGCTTGAAATCCGTAAGTATTTTGTATTAGAGAAGAATTTCACTTAAAAATATTATTGAAAGTTGTTTCTTTCTTTTCGTTAGAAATTTTCAATAACTTTTATTTTTTTACTAATAATTAATTTTATATTCAAAATATTACGTAATATTTATCTATAACACAAAAAATATTCAAATTTAATTTTTTTATTATTCAAAATTCAAAGGAACCCACTCTATATAAAATTTTAATTTACTAATATTTTTATACTACATATATATAAATATTATTATATATATATTTAATTAAAAAAAATAAAAGGGGGTGGGATAGGAGGAGCTTGTGTCTATCCCCGAGGCCATCTTCAACCCTCCACTCTATTTTTGCAGTTGCTACAGTAAAAATATGCAGTTGACCTATAGTAATTTTACTTCAACCTTAAACTTCAATTTTTACTAAAAAAAAAAATAAAAAATAAAAAAATATATATTTCCTATATATTCCTCTTTTATATTATTTTATATAACTTTTCATATTTATAAATTACACCTCAACTTTAATTTATTTTTACATTAGATCCATACATATATAATTTATATTACTTTTCAAATAGTAAAATTATATATCAATTTAAAAAATAAAATTATATATTACTTTTCAAAAACTAAAATTATAGCACTTTTAAAAAATAAAATTACATACAACTTTTTAAAATATAAAATTATACATCATCTACTAATAAATTAAAATTACACAATACACCAAAAAAATATAAAAAATACTACAAAAATACAACTTTTTGGAGTAACACTGTGCATATCTGCAAAAATGGGGGGATTTGGGGGTGGGTTGGAGCCCCCATTTTTTGTACAAGCCACTGAGTTGGAGATGATCTGATTGTATATGATGTGTCTAATATTATGATACAATGTCAGTTCATTATATTAATATATTTTTTGTCCTATTGGTTTGTGATTTTCATGTACCATTACTCGCAACCTATATTATTAGGGTAGACAACACATTATTTTAATTAACATGTTAATTAAATCAATGTATTGAGAGTGGATACTTATAGTATGTTCTATGAATAGGCATGTGACAATATCGACGGTCATATGTGATGCATCAACTATTTTAATGCGTTGTCAATTCACATATTATATTTATATTATATTGATATAAATCTTGCCGTGTTGATTTGTGATTCATGTACTATAATCTTAACCTATATTTGGACACTGTTTGGCTCGTCACAATTAAATTATTACTTATTAGGGCAGACAACACATTATTTCAATTAAGATAATCTAGGATAGTTATGTTAATTAAACCCATGTGTTTAGAGTTGATACTTATAGTGTGGTCTATGAACAGGCATGTGACGAGATCAATGATCATATGTGATCCATCAATTATTGTGATATGTTGCTAATTCATATATTTTATTTATATTATATTAATATAAATCTTGTCTTGTTGATCTGTGATTTATGTACCATAACCTCAACCTATATTTGGACACTGTTGGCTCGTCACAATTCAATTATTACTTATTACTATTTTAATTATATTACTTATGTAAACTATGGACAGATGTTTTTAAAAAATTCATGTTGAAAGAGCAAGACAAAGAGGGACTATTGAATTTATACGAAGCTTCATATTTAGGAGGAAATGGTGAGGATACCTTATCCGAGGCCATGAAATTTGCGGAAAATGAACTGAAATCTTTGCCAGTGCCACAACATATATCGAGACGTGTGGCCCGAGCCCTTGAGCTGCCGAGGCATCTTCGAATGGAGAGGTTGGAGTCGAGATTGTACATTGACGAATACCGGTGTCAAGACAACCATTGTCCCCTTCTTCTAAAGCATGCAATATTTGATTACAATGAGGTCCAGTCATTACATCAAACTGAACTTGCTGAGGTATCAAGGTAGTTTCAAAATCATAAATAAGTCTATGGCATCAAAAAGTTTTTTGCATGGTATTACCTATTTGATTCTTATTGGGATAGAGGATTATAGGTTGTTTCTTACATATATATTTGTTCTTCAATCAAATTTAGGTGGTGGAAGCAATTGGGCATAATTGAAAAATTAGGGTTTGCTAGGGATCGTTTGATGGAGTGTTTCTTGTGGACAATTGGAGTTATTCCCGAACCTAAATACTCAGAAATTCGCATAGAAATGGTGAAGACAACAGCACTTTTAACAGTGATTGACGATGTTTTTGAGATGTATGGCTCCATGGACGAACTTCATCTCTTTACCAGTGCTATCCAAAGGTAAGAATACATATATACATATATTACTTGGATGTGTTCTGAAAAATTTTAAGTAGAGTCCCCTTCATTTAAATTTAATGAAGAATATGCATTAAATGTCAAGACTAACAAAATCATTCATCTCAATTGCAATCCTAACTTGTAAGACATGCTGTCGGTCAATTTTTAATTGATGGAGAACTTTGAGTAAGATTCTTAGAATAAATATATGGAGAATTTCGAGTAAAATTCTTAAAATAAATTAAATAGATTTCATGCAACTTTTAAAGAACGCAAAATAATTGTGATTTTTAATATATATATATATATATATTTGAAAGCAAATATTATGGGATGTAGTGTAAATTGCCCATATATATAATGAACTTGTGCATATTCAACACGACCTTTAAATTAAAATGCTAATATTTTTTCTTTATTTTTTTTAGGTGGAATCTAGATACTATTGAACAGCTTCCAGAATACATGAAAATATGTTACTCGGCATTATACAATACTACGAATGAAATTGCCTTCAAAGTACTCAAAAAACAAGGGAGAAATGTTCTACCTTTCCTTTCAAAAGTGGTATAAATATTTTCATGTTTTTAGATTTTAGTTTTCAGGAAAAAAAAAAAAAAAAAAAGAAGTCATAATCTCTTTACATATTCATTGTGTACTCGACAGTGGGTGGATACAATCGAAGCTTATATGATCGAAGCCAAGTGGTTCAACAATGGGAACATACCTTATGTAGAAGATTATCTCAAAAATGGAGTAACAACTTCGGGTTCATACATGGCTCTTGTCCATTTATTCTTTTTGATGGGTGAAGGAATTACAATTGAAAATATGAACCTAATGTCTAAACCTTATCCTAAGTTATTATCAAACTCAGGAACTATTCTTCGACTTTGGGATGATCTTGGAACTACTAAGGTAATTATTTTACAAAAAGAAACACATTCCACATTCCACAGTTTTAATTTTTATTTCTTTTCTTTATTTTTTTATATATATAAACACACTTATTAACTATATCAAAATATAGGGTTTTTTTTTTTTTTTAACTATATAACAAGTATACTTATATAATTTTTAAAACAATATTTTATATAAGTGTAGGAAGAACAAAATCGCGGCGACAATGCATCAATAATAACCTCCTTGTTGATGCATAAAATTGCTGGAAGTGAAGATGAAGCTAAGAAATATGTTAAGGAGCACATCCTCCATATATGGAAAAATATGAACGACGAGCTTAAGGGTTCGAATTTATTGCCATTAGCTTTCGTGAAGGCATGTTTGAACATGTCAAGAACTTCACAGGTTGTTTACCAACATAAAGAAGATAGCTATTTATTCAGTGTGAAGAAATATGTTGATCTCATACTTTTGAAGCCAATAACATACTAAAATGAGATTAACTATTTAGAAAAATGTCTAGTATATTTATACCACATTATACTGCATTTGATATTTTCATATTTTATTTGATATATATATATATATATTTACTTTGCTCAAACTTAATAATGAATTAAACAAGAAAACTCAAACAAAAAGACATGTTTAAAAAAAAAAAAATTCTGAGTAAGGCTGAACTTTTTTAGATTACTCAAAATAGAAGTCACTTTAATTAAAAAAAAAAAAAAACCAATCCTATAATGTAAATCATGAACATATCAAGGTCTCTTATTAAAAGCATAGAAACTATCACAAAAATTCTTGAGTTAACCATAGAAAATGGGAGTGATAAAGTCCAAACTTCTAGAATCTCACTTACCCCTATAACAAGCCCATTTATGTCTCATTTCCATCAACCGATACACCCCATAAACTTCTTCTTCTCGATTTTTCTTCACAGTTGTACATTTGGATTTGATATGTCCAACACCACCACATCCAAAAAAAGTTGATTCCTTTACAATGCCAGGTTGTGATGACACATTGAACTTCTTTATTTGACCACTTTGGGATGAACCTTGGAGCTTACTGATATTCAAACAATGTTGCTCAGAATATCTCCGGTGTTGTCCAGGTGTCTTGACATCAGTTTGATTCACTGGCTGAGAGTTACCAAAAGATTGTCAAGCTCGTTTTTCACTTATCATTTTTGACAATTTTCTGGACAACAGAACTATTTTCTCATCTGATTTTACTATTTTCATATCTTCAGTAGAAAGCGCAATACCTTTTGGAGTCTCTTCTTTAAGGTGATTCATCTCATAAGTCACTATAATTCTATTCAAACCTTCAAGAGTTATGGATTTTAGCTTTTTCATTTCTTCAAGTGCTGCAACTTTTGGAGAAAACTTCTCTGTGACAGTTCGAAGCATTTTCCTTACAAGATTTTCCTCGTTGAACTGAAGACAAAGGGCATGTGCTTGATTCACAACTTCTTTGAATCTGCTATAATATTGTCCAGCAGATTCATCATCATTCATCCTTAATGAATCAAACATGCTTTCCACCCTTTGAAGTTTGGTTGCTCGACCCTCAGTTGTACCTTCAAAAGCACTTTTCAATGAATCCCAAGCATCCTTAGCTTTGGTACAATTGAATATGATTCTAAATTGCACCTCGTCAACAACAAAAAAAATACCATTAAAGGCTTTTGCATTTCCAGTAGTCGCATGCTTTTCTTCAGCACTCCATTAAGATTTTAGCTTTGGGACGATGGTTAGAAGGTCTGTGGGTCTCTCCAGGCACGACCTTCGTAGGTTTAGTCCATCCAGTCTCAATGGCATCCCATGCATCTTCACCAAGCATTATTAGAAAAGCTACCATTCGAGTTTTCCAATAGCGGTAATCATTTCCATCGAACAATGGTGGACGGCTTGTGGAACCTCCTTCTCGATTCATTTTCAACCACGAACAAATCTACTCTGGGTATTGAGCACGATGCTCTAATACCATATGTTAGGTAAGAAGAAAGACATGGGCTGGAACAGATACACATAAGAGGCCAACTCCTCCGAGTCTAATGGCAGCGGAAATAGGAAACTACAAAGAGTTTGTACTTCGGAAACACGTGGTATTATTTTGTGGTTATAACTCTTGTTTGTGTCACATATACTTGCCTATGACTAGCCAAGATCAAACATAAAACAAACAGCACACTAGATTTGTTAACCAAGTTTGGTGTAACTACCTATGTCTGGGGGCTTCCAATCTAAGAGACGTCCACAAGGGACTCAATGACTCAACAAACACAGACCCAAAGCTATCCTTTCCTACAGTCTTCTTTACATCGCAATGTACAAGAAATTAGGGATTAAACCGCAATTCTAATCCTAGCAGACTCTACCAGTCTAACTAAGAGTAAGCGGGTACAGGTTGATCTTCCTCTCCTATTGGAAATCCATTTCCTCCTTCTTCATACGAGCTTCAAATCTCCATGAGAGCTCAGATTCTTCTTCAGATCAAGGAGTAGTGAAAACGAAAAGATTGAGAGAAAATACACTCTTTCTCTCACTAGATTTTTCACTATGTTTTCACTATACTCACAAGACTGTCTCATTGTCTGCTTATACAAACAAACACACTGCCTCAATGCAGTGTTTAACCAACGTTGGGGTATTAAATGCACCACCACAAACCTGCAACATTGTTTTGTCTTGTCCTGAACATTCTTCTATATTTGACAATCTATATCCTGATAAAACCTTTGCAAAATGGCACAAATAGGACATACAAAAGGTTTTCAGCAACAGTCTACTGCATTCCATATTTGGGTCGTCATCGAGCTTTGATACCCTGAAAAGTTAGTAACATATGCCAAAACAAGAAATGATACTTTTATAACATGGTAGTTCCTTTGCAAGTAGCCAAGGATTTGCAACGGATATTAATACCAAGAATGTGTGTCTCGAGGCATTCAATGTCTCGATTCTACAGCCCTTAACATGGTTGAAGACCAGCCTCGTCTTCCAGAGAGAGCGAGGTGTAGAGTGCAAGGATAGAATTGTTTTCTAATGAGATAAATAAATTCGTTTTTCTCTCCACTTATATGAGTCTATCCCTTCATGTATAAGAGAGTATAGTGGTATTTTCATAGAGGTTTGAAGTTGCTTAGATGAAAAAGATAAAAGATGATCAATCGTAGAAGATGACCAATACGTATGGAAGTTTACTTTTAATTAGACAATGTGTTTGTTGGTGGTGTTACTACTGTTTAACAATTCGTCTTTCTGTGTTCGGAGAAACACAGAGAGTTTGTTTAGAGGATAGTGTGTGGAGTATGTTGCTAAGTGTCTTGAGTCATTGTAAACCTGGTGATAGAGTTTAGTAATTGACCTATGGATTGGCATCCCTGATATGTAGATTTTAACACCAAACTAGGTCAACAAACGTTATGTGTTTTTCCTTTATGTTTTGTACTCGACCGGCCATAGGCTTGTGGTCATTCATTCATAGATGTTGCAACAACAAGATAACCACGTGTTAAAGTTGTGTTGACCTCATACAGTTTTATAGTTCCGCTGTCAAATAAACTCGTTGGCATTAGATCTCTTTACCATGATTCCCTATATCAAACATAGAGGAAATGATATTACTTTCTTGTATTAATTCCTACAGTTTTACAATATCCTTAAGTCGCTTGAGAAACATATGTACTAAGAAAAATTTATATTTCATACGGGATTTATTACATTAGATGTCATTTTTTATGAATGCAACAAGAAGTTTAAATTTAGGTAATACTTCCTTCATCCCATCTTATTTGTCTACTATTTCAATATTAGTCCGTCTCACATAATTTCTTGTATACTTTTAAGAAAAATAATTATATATTTTAATTATATTTTAAACTTCATACTCAATCATTTTTTTAATTTTAATTAAATTAATTAGTTATCTTAATCTCAATCTTTAATTATTTATATTATAAAGAATTATCTTTACTAATATATTTTTTAATTATTTACTAATTATATTTTACCTACATTTTCGTATCTACAGAAACTAGACATAAAAGAGGTAACGGATGGAGCATTACTATTTACATATAAACTAGGAGCACACAAGATAATTAAAATAAATTGTTTACCTTGGAAGTTTAAATACAATTGCATATATAAGTAGAAGTCAAAACTAAAAGCAATTTAATTTTATTTTTGTATGAATTTTTGTGAAAATTGTTTCTTATGAATAAAATAATAATAGTTTGAATACAATAAAACTAAAAGTTCTTTTAAAGTGTTAAAACTATTAAATAAGATAGGCTAATTTAAACGTAATTTCTATTTGAACTTTCTAATTTATTTTAAAATTTTATATATTATTTTTGAAGATTTTATATTATCTAGTCTAATTGAAAATATATTTATTGAATTCTATGTATAAATTATATATGGAGACTACAATACGTTTTTTATTCCATGCAAAATAGGTAAATTAGAGATTAAAAAACATATTTAAGAGTTGTGATCAATCTCTAATGCTTTGAATATTAAACTATCGAAGGAAACATGTATAATAATTTAATAAGTAGCCTATAAGACGAATGCACATAAAAAATGTATGGTATAAAATGTCTTAGTGCAAGTAAATAAATTAACTTTCTATTGATTAATACATGCTTCGTATGAAATAAGAAGTCTCCTAATCTTTACCTATTTTACTTGATAGACTATTTATGTGCACATGATCATATTTTTACAATTGAGTGCTCGTTTTCTGACATTAGATATAAGGTGGAAGGAATTATGTTTAGTAATATATATTATATGATGTTTGGATATGTTACTTGTTGGAAATTGGAGTTTGAGCAAATATCTTTCGAACACCTTAAATAGGGTCAACTTTCCAAAATAAATGTATAGCAACCCATTGCCAATGAAATAAATACTGAACTCCAAAGCAATCAATGAACAACTCTTTCTTAACCCATTTCTATAATGAACTAACTTACATTTGAGGGATATCAATCCACGAGTATTTCAACTATAATTAATACTGATTACAAAACAAAAACAACTATAAACTCCCTTAACTCATTTCCTCCACAAAGGCTCACCTTGGATGCACAGGTATCGATCATCACAAATGCATACTGACACCAGTTTTTAGAATAGCAACAGAGAACTGCAGCCTACGAGCTAGTTATATGCTCTAGTTGAACCTCCAAAAACTCTTTCCTCTAGCGACTCCTTCGGCGAGTTGAAGTGTTAAACGCAGGTTCAAAATATGGAGATGGAGAGGGACATGAGTGAGAGCTTGAATGTGTATTTCTTTATCTAAAAATATGTCTCACAAAGTGATCTACGGCTAGTTTGATATCCCAGGCTGAATAAATAGTCTTAGAATTGACCTTGTGGAATCATGCCATTAATTTCCCTTTGCACCAAAATGGTATAAGGTATTTCTCCATAAACAAAGAAACATATTTACCTCCCTTATTCATCTAGGTTGTGTTCGTTTGACAGATCTGTGCAAGACTTTACTGTACAAATATTGTATAAAATTGTAATTCAAAATCCTAACCCTACACCCTATGCACGTTGTTGGACCATAGCCTTCCCTTCTTGCAAAAGTTGTCGCGAGAATCTCTGCGATCTGCCAAATCCACCCTGCAGCTTTGATTCACGGACGCAAACGCACCCAACGGTAGGTGAGACAATAAATCATCAGCATTCCTTTTTAGGGCATTTCAATTTCAGATCTGCGGTGGCTCAAAACCGGACACTGCGACAACGACACCCAAACGACCTAGAGGTGAGCAAATCTCAACACATTTTCCCCGATTTTGCATGATATCAATTTTATGCTTCTATATTTTCCATAAGTCGCCCAAAATTAGTTCAAACATCGAGAAATTTCATTAGAATTGCGTGAACTTGGTTTGATTTGGGTGACCTCTGTTCAATTTTAGGGTTTTATGTGTGTTTTCCGGGGCTAATTTTTCCGCGAGTCTTAGGGCGAGTAGGCCATAGTTTGAGTGATCCTTGTTAACCTGTGAAAAAAAGAATGGCTTGTTTGAAAATCGGGATGATTCCGACGATCTCTGTTAAACTAGAAATCTTCCTAAATATTGCACTTACAAGTAAGGTGGGGAAGTGTCCTGAACACACTCCGGAAATAATAGCTCATAAGTCGCTAATATTGTGTCCCCCTTTTTACTATGGGGGACATTAGAAACCTTGTCCGAAAGGAGTGGGATAAGGTTTCTTCAATGTTATTATCCATTGAACCGTGTCTACTTTTACGAATATTAGGACCATTGTGTTAGGGGATACGGTATCTGTTCAATATTAATAACCGCCGGGGAGTCGGCCTTTGGCGTTTTAGAGGAGGCCTATGCACATTGTTTTGAGTTTGGCCAAGTTGTCGGAATCAAGAAATAATGTGGTCCAAGTGTCTTTGATTTTATCTCAATTACACATTGTTTGCGAGTTTCTTTTCCTTAAGCAATGACTTCTACAAATGTGCTCGTTCGCGTTAGGTCGTACGATATATTTGTATTGCCTGCTAGATTGGGAGATTGTATCCGTCCTTCGTTAGTTTAGGTCATAATCTTTAAGCTTACTTTTGATGAAAGTATAATTTAACTGAGAATGTGCTTACTAATCATTAGATTACGCACTATAGTACTAAATACTTGCAATGGATTCAAGTTTATGAACTTTTCGTGTTACCTAGTAGGCCAAAATTAACGTGGTTGGTCGATTACTAAAATATTATATGCATAGAAGTGTTTTTGGCTTTAATCTGTCATTGCATAACCGATTGCCATTAGAACACTGAAATCCCTAGAGTAAAGTCTGTCTACATCTTATAACGCTTATACAGTGTTACACTAGAGGGTGAAGTTCCTGATGCGCATAGTTCAACCGAGAGCTGCGACCCACCCCCCAAACGCGGGATAAAGCGCAAGGTTAGTCCGCATGGCTTTTAGTTACATCAAAAAGAGTACTTTCCATGGTTTTTGCGACAAAGTTGGCATAGATCCATCATTATTGGTATATCCGATATCCTAGGTAAGCAATGCCACGCGGAAGGCGCACAACGGAGGATCCTCCTTCACCGTAGGCTAATTGGACGTTTCCATAAGAGGATTGTTTCCTCCACCTAGTGTGGTTGCAATGGCAGTTAGAGGAGTATCAGTGAACAAGCTTCACAAAATCGGTGCGGGAAGATATCACCGTGAAGTTCAATGCAGAGATGAATGCCCAGTACAGGCTAGAACAACTTCAGACGAAGCTAAAGTGTACGAAGAAGAGGTATTTGGAACTCCAATCGTTTGTGGTGAATACAATGAGACTTGGATGGGATCCGGAGTCACGTTTGATAGTAACAATTGAGGAGCGAAAAACGGACTGGGCTCTTCTAAATTATTTACACGTTTTGCGGATCTCTTATATCGTTATCCGTGTAGATAACGGTTTGTCATTGACCAAGTTTAACGTATCTCTCTCAGGCCCATAGAGACTTCGCACACCTCTTAACAAAACCGTTCGTCCACTTGGACTATTGCCACGATATGTTCAACCATGAAGGGGGCACACAGAACACTATCTTCTAGTTTGGATAGTGCATTCAACGGACCAAGTGGCAGATGAAGTGTGGATCCGAATACAGAAGAACTGAGCCATGGGCACAGAAATAGGGGTCGATGGGACAGGCGGAACGAACACAGGGACGGGTCACATAAGGCCCTCTTAGGCCGGGCCAAGTGTTAGGACGGTTCGGTGGAGGAGAGGCTCGAGTCACGCGGATGAGGTACGTGTTGTGGTTCGTGGGGAATTGAGCAATATGTTTTGCTGAAACACTACGAAAAAAGAAGCGGAGAAAACTAGAAATAAGGAGCTTGTGGGGGAGATTAGCGATGCCCTTCTTATTGTGCCCAATTTGGATCCTCGCGTTAGGAAGAGAGCAGGCAAAATATTTTTCCTTCCAGATGCCCACGACTTCTGGTTGTCCTTGGATGCAGATGCTCGGATTAAGTGGATTGATGCTTTTATTGATGGGGACTAATAATGAGAGAAAACACCGATCATCTTATGTAGTATAAGAATGTTGTATTACTTTCGACTATTTTTGTGATGTGTTGAAGTGTCAAGGTCTCAACCCCTAAGTACTTGTACTGTATCCTTTGTTTTTGGCGAAGTCTTTACTTCCCACCTTAGGACCGTGTGTTTTGTGTCGTGACAACGTTTGTACTGCTTGTTGACTGAGTCGACCTGTAACATAGAATTCAGTTTCCTACATGTTAATTTCATGGCGTGTTTCTGGAAGATTGATCGTTTCGTCATCATCTCAGCGTGCAATGTCGATTTAATTTCATGTGTGTCAAACGCAGAAAACACATGGCGGGCCCTAACCAACCACGTAACTCGACACGTAATCTTCTTCGTCTAGCTCTTTGTTTGACTGAATAAAATGATAAGGAGAATGACATGAGAGACACTTTTCTTATGACAATGGCAACCACTGCCTCCGTGGCATTAGCCTCAAGTAGTACGATGCGTCGGTGTTATGAATCGGCACTCGGGGGGAAGAATTCACCCATGAGCTGATGCACGGTCACCCGACTATGATTAAAAATTTATTGTGGATACCATCTGATATGTTTCATGATCTTTGCGCCATCTTGATCAAAAAAGGCCTCTTAGATTGCCATCCTAGGCAACGGATAGAAGTTCATGAGCGCGTAGCAATATTTTTGCACACAATGGCACATTCGAACAGGCAACATTCCACTACGGAGCGTTTCCAGCACTAGACATCGACCGTGTGCTACCACGTTAACAAAGTGATCAATGCGCTTATTTGCCTAGCACCGCACGTCATCCGCCCAAGTGACATATCTTTTCCGGCGAGGAAGATACGTGCTCCGCTATTTTCTGAAATTACCTTAAATTGCATTGATCCATTGTCTCTATTGACTTGAATTATGTGGGGGCCATGGACGGAACATTGGTGCATACTTTCCTGCGCGCTAGGGATCAACGACTTTCCACGGAAGAAGGGGTGACACAATGCAAAATTGTCATACCGTCTGTGATTTTGACATGAAGTTCACCTACGTGCTAAGTGGGTTGAAAGGGAGCGGACATTACGCACTTGTGTTAAGGGTTCCTATCTGAGAGCAATGAGACTTCTCATTCCTACCTGATGGTAGGGGCTCATAAACTTCCACCGCGACTTTGCAGTGATGTGGTTACAATCAACTAACATTTTCTTTTTTAAAAATACGGAAGTACTACGTCGGAGATTCTGGGTACATGAATTCTCTTCAGTGCCTAACGCCCTATTGCACGTATCGCTATCACCTTTTGGAATACCAGGGAAATGACCAACATTCCCAAGGTAAGGAGGAATACTTCAATTACCGACACGCACAATGCCAAAATGTAAATGAACGAGCGTTTGGTTGCCTTAAGCTTCGGTTTGCCATTCTTCACAAACCAATGCCAAACTACAAGTATGATCACCACGTCAACTTTGTAATGGCGTGTTCCGTGGTGCATAACTTTATGTTACTCCACGGTGAGGACTTGTTGGACCATGCTGCGGAGGGCCACGAGCCGGGCGAGGATGAGTCAATCCCTGTACCGGTTGTACACAATCGGCAGACACCGAAATCGGGGCGACAAGACCGGAAAGATCAAAATGAATTTCATGATATGATTTCAGAATGGTTTTGGATTAACACATACGAACATGATGTGTAATGCTCGCACCCGTCCCCCGTTGTCCCTTTTATATGTAATGCTACTCTATTTTTGTGATAAACTACCATTTTCTGTGGTGTTGTAAGGTTAACGATGACGTAGATGTGAATCACTTTGTTTTGTTCCATATTTTCGTAAAATGGGCAACAGAGCTACATTTCACTAGAATGGACAGAAACTAACCGGTCGAACAGCACATGTGCGAGCACCACTGGGATTGCCAGCCACAAGCATGACAAAAAATTACCAAACAGATTGCACACCTTGTGCTGCCGGCTGGCCTATTTTCTGCCCACAGGAGGAGAGTATCACTCGCTTCCTTTCGTGGGCATGTATTCATTTTTTGGATATGTTATTTCAGTGTATTTTCTCACCTATTCAGTCCACATTCATAACATTTATAACGCACTGACAGATGATCACCCCACACCATGTGTTTTTTTATTTGTTAGCAATGCTTACTTGGATACATTATTGCAGGAGGTATGGGTTCGAGAATGAGGAAATTAATTACAGGAAAGCGTTTGCACGGACAACCAAGTGCAGATGTGGTCAAAGAAGAATTCGATGATGGTTTCATTCCTTTCAACCAGTTATGCAGCACTGAACCAGACATCGAGGCCAAGTACGCGAGAATGAGCATGTTACCAATGATAACCGGACGGACAATCGACACTGAAGCCGTTCAAGCTATGGGTGGGAAAGTGGACATGGAGAGTCTTTTATCGTGTGGGGCGTGGAGGAGGGTTTTTTAGATCAACTAGCCCGCTTACAAAAAAATTGAGATTAAAGTTTCTCTGCATACTAAAGCATAACAGGCTTGTGTACTGACCCCTAATCAAATTGTTTGGGATTCAGAAGTGAAAGAAATCATTTTATCTACAAATAGCGGAGAACTTGTATCTTTATGCCAAATCTAGTGTGCTTCAGTTTCGACTAGGAAACCGTAGCTACTCACTATCCATCACAGACTTCTTCGTTGCACTGGGATTATACGACCGTGAATTCACGGAGACACGCGAGTACAAGAAAATGGCCCATACGAATGTCTTGGTCAGTATATTGGCCTACGGTAAGCAACAGTCGGAACTTCAATCCAGGAGCATCTAAGGCATTGACCCTGAACTCACCTATTTTAAGGTACGTCCACAACATACTTGCTCATACACTTTCAGGCTGGAAAGACGCAACCACGACAGTAAGCAAGGTGGATTTGGAGTTCCTATGGAGCATGAACAAAGGGGTTCCACTCCATCTTAGGTATTGGTAGCCAGACTTTGTATAACTGTTTCCGTAGACACAAATATATGCAGCATTCCGGTTGGCCCGTATGTGACAAGACTGGCGAAGAGCCTTGGGGTGGCGGAACTTCCAGATGGAGTTCCAAATTCTCAAATAGTTCCATGTGGAATGAAGTCTCTTTTCAGTATGGGACTTTTGCAGTGCCACTGCCAGGGCGATCCTCCACCCCATACTGAACATGGGCCACCACAGCCAGCCCCGAGCCACTCAAATCTATATATATTGTGCAATGAACGCTTCGACAAGATTGGGAGAAAGGTCGATGGAATGTGGCCGAAGCTACGATCCTTCATGTCAGACATGCGACTAAGGCGTACTTCACCCTCGGAGAAAAGATGATGTCATAATGCATTTACATTTCAGGAATCCCTACTAATTTCTATGTAGTAATGAACACCGGTGACAACGCATTGGTGCTAATGATCGGCATATCCGGAACCAACTATTATATTTACGTCCGGTTTTCACGATACTTACAACACTAGAATGCGTACGCTAAGGCTTTGAAATCTTTTGTTGATCTGTAGACCTACATTCTACATCGGTGTACGTGTTTTATCTTGTCTGGACTAGTAGTTGCTTGTTGACGTATCCTGATGAATTAAGAAAGTAAACGTAAAAACAAGAGCCAACGTTTGCCTTGCGTATGCTATGTCAATAATATGTTGTTCTTGTTGAAATGTGAACATCGCATCGTATCTCGTTGTAAAGGTTCGATGTGGACTCACGTTGAAAAGCTTTAAACATAAGTTAGTTGGTAATTCATTTGCTGGCGAAATGTCCCCACATTATAGGGAAACGCGGACTTTTCCGAACAATACCACATTTAAGGTTGTAACTACGTAAGAAGTGTATTGTGCCTAATCCAATAAATCCAATTAAGTAATTGGAAAAGGAAAATGTATAAATAAAGACAATATAATTTCTGGAGATTAGATTGTGATTAAACAACCAGCATAAATTAAACACAAACAAACAAACAACCCTTAATTTGAGATCAAACTAGACGAATAGAACACTTCCATGTTTCACTTCAATAGACGACGGCGGCACAATATCGAGCAATGGACAACCACTCCGACCTCCGACAGAAACTCCCAAATCGGCTCGACAAGAATGATTGGGGAAACTTTTTGGAAAGCTCAGTCTACAACCTCTCTATAGTTGGTGAATGACTTACTCAGAATTCACTAAAAAAAAGATTTAACATAAAAATTGATGGGAGAAGCTGTTAAAACTAACAAATAATATGAAACTCCAAACCCACACTAGAGAATCGCAAGAAGCAGCAGAAGAAAATAACTAGAATGATAGATAGAAAGGGGAAGGGATTTATACGGAGTGAATTTGGGTCAAATGAGTTTCGGGTTGAATCCGGGTTAAATACGTTTGGGCTGCGGGTTGGATTTGGATGATGGGCCAGGCAAAATTTTGACAATGCCTTTGATTAATTGTGTTAATTTCAATTTCAATTTCAATTTCGATCTCAATATTAATATTATTTTAGTTTTATTCGAATTTTGCTTCCACTAAATTCAATCCAAGAATATATTCACAATTTAAATTACGGGACAAATTACATATAAATATATTAATAGCCGACTTATCAATTTATTTGCAATATCTAGTCTAGCTGCGGATCCGAGGAGTTTGAGGGGCGCTAGCCCCCAAACATAAATTTTTATTTAATTTTTTAGTGTAAAAATATATATTTTTTATTATAATATAATTATAGTAATTTGTCTTTTTTAAAATATTAAGATTATAACTTTGTTATGTTTTTTTGTTTTTTTTTTTTTTTTTTTTTATATTGATTGGATTACTATTGTGATAAGGAAAATCAAAGAAAGAGTGAAAACAATAAAAATATATCGATGGTTAGCAAGTTGGTATGTTTCTTTAGCCGAGTTTTCCCAAATTTTATTATTTGAACTCTGTATTTCCCGAAAAAAATATATTTTTTTTCTCATAAAACATCTCATTATTTTCACACCAAATCCAAACCAATTTTTTTTTCAAACTCATAAAAAGAAACACACGCTCGTTTCAGTATTATCTGAATATTTATATTTAGCTAAGCCAAATTATAGTTTTGTGCACAAAAAAATTAATCCATGTATTTGAATTATTGATATAAGTATTTGGTATTTTAAATAAAATTCAGATATGGTTATTGCGACATTGAGCTTTCGAATATTATTTTTTGACACGCTTACTTGTGCGGGCGGCTTTAAAATAATAATAATAATAATACAGTAAGGATCATATGTTGAAAAAAATATTTCAGCACTATGCTCAAAGTCATTAAAATAAATTATTCTAATTATATAAATAATATAATATAATTATATAAATTAAAATAATTAGTTTCAAGTATTCAGCAATCATGCTGAATAATTATATTGAGCATGTGATCTAGTCTGATAATTAATAATAATAATAATAATAATAACACTAATCAAAAGGAAATATTTGAAGAAAATGACTTCCCACCAACAAACCTTAATATACTATAATTTGATGTATATTTTCATCTTTCTGAATTAATTTAAGAAAAAAGTATAGAGAAAAATACTTGTAAAGCTTAATATATGTTGCATGTCGACATAATTCAAAGTGTACCAACTAAAATTGAGAAAATAAGCTCAAAAACATTTATTGCTCTATTTGTATACATAAATATATTTTTTAAGTTAACATTATTCATGAACGAACAATAGTATTTTAAAAAAATATATCACATTAAATATTTATATCTGTTACAAAATATTATATTAAATACTCAAATTTTTGTTATTTTTAAAATTTTCCATACTTACAAAATTCCAAAAATCTCGTTAAACGTAGTTTTTTTTTTATGTATAAAAATATGTTGGGAAGTATTTTTTGGGTAAACTGATTTTTTAGTCCCGTAACTGGACCCTTTATCATTTTAGTCTCGTAAGTAGAGTCTGTCGCAAATTAGTTCCATAAGTGAAAACTTTTCGCTGTTTTAGTTCTTCGGTGCCGGAGACGCCCGCGTGGCTCGCCGGAGGTGACGTGTCCGCCAGGTCAGCGACACCTGGCGGACACGTGGATTTTTTTTTTCATTTTTTAAAATTTTTTAAAAAACTTATTTTAAATTTATTTTTAATTTTATTTGCATTTTTTTATTTTTTTTATTTAGTCCAATTTTAAAAAAAATTTAAAAAAATGAAAAAAAAATCCACGTGTCCGCCAGGTGTCGCTACCTAGCGGGACACCTGGCGGACATGTCACATCCGGCGAGCCACGCGGACATCTCCGGCGCCGGAGGACTAAAACAACGAAAATTTTTCACTTATGGGACTAATTTCCGATAAGCTCAACTTACGGTACTAAAATGATAAGGAGGTCCAGTTACGGGACTAAAAAAACAGTTTACCCGAAAATTTATATACATATTTTTGGACGAGCCCAATTTGAGTTTGTTATTAGCAAGTGACTCTTTTAGTATTTATTTATTTTTTTTATTTTTTGAGTTTATATGGTTAGCTTTTAGAAATCAAGAAAATATTAGTAAAATTTTTACTTTTTTTATATATTTCGTTACAAAAAGATTAATACCTGTATAATTCTATTGAGTTTGTTTACAATGTATTGAGAATAGTATACATTTAAGGCAAATAAACCCTTATAAATATAAATATGTAAGGATATATTTTTAATTAAAAATAAATTTTAAATAATATTTAATTGAAAGTATTTCTTGAAAAAAAAAGAAAAAAAATTCCATGTATCCGCCAGGTGTCGCTGACCTGGCGGGACACCTGGCGGACACGTCACCTCCAGCGAGCCACGCGGGCGTCTCCGGCGCCGGATGACTAAAACAACGAAAAATTCACTTATGGGACTAATTTGCGACAGGCTCCACTTACAGGACTAAAATGATAAGGGGGTCCAGTTACGGGACTAAAAAAACAGTTTATCCAAATGAGTAATAATTGTTAGTTTTTCCTTTTATAGTAAAAAAAAAGTACAAAAATGTAATCATTTTTTACTTAAAAAAGAAATAAGAATATTTTTTTTATGACACCCCTAAAAGGGAAGTAAACATAGATTTGCATCACGAGAGAATATTAATTATAATATTTAATCACTTTAGAAATTAAAATGATTAAGTTATAATAAACTCATCCCATAAACTTTTATTAGAAAACAATAAACTAGTGCAGAACAGTATCAGTGACGTTAATAATAATACTGTTGTAATACCAAATAGAGTTTATTTTATTAGATTTGAATTGTGTTTACAAAACAATAAACTCGTGCAAGAGTGCAATAGCAATAAACTAAATAAATGTTGAAAGACAAACTTTTTATATGACAATAGTGTTGTAATACTACATAAATTTTTTCTTTTTTGTTTGAATTGCATTTAGATGTTTGAATTTTTTATCAACTAATATTCAATATGATCTTTTTCTTAAAAAAATATACTTTTTTGGGATAATATTGAATTAAAATTATTGTTAAAAATTTTGAAGGAAAATAATGAAATTGTATATTTTAAAAATAGAAGTTTAAATCTAACAAAATAATATGAAAAAATATTTAAATCTAACAAATAATATCAAAGAAATATTTAAATCTAACATCCCCTCAAACTCAAGATAGGACAGTAAAGACCAACTTGAGTTTGTCCAAGAATAATCGAAAGCGGCCCGAAAGAAAAGACTTGGTAAAGATATCTGATGTCTGATCTGCAGAGGATACTGGGACGAAATGAACTCCTCCACTGACAATATGTTGTCGAATGAAGTTACAGTCAAGCTCAATATGCTTGGTGCTCTCATGGAAGGTATCATTATGGGTCATCTTCATAGCACTCTAACTATCAAAGTGAAGAGCTGTAGAAGATGGTTGAGGGGCACCAAGATCAGTGAGTAGCCGTCGAAGCCACAAACGTTCTGAAGTAGAGTCAACAAAAGCAAGATACTTTGACTCGGAACTTGAGCGAGAAACTAAAGTTTGCTTCTTGTTGCGCTAAGAAATAAGAGAATTACTCAGGAAGAAGCAGAAACCAGTGGTCAAGTGACGTCGGTGGGATCACCAGCCTAATCAGCATCAGAGTAACCGCTGAGAGTCAAGGACGAGTGAGAAGAGAAGTGTAAGCTATGCAGAAGAGTAAACAAAGAATATGTAAGACGGCAGAGTGGTGAGAGATCGTCGGAGTTGTCATGAACTGACTCACAATATGGACTGCATGAGCGATATCTGGTCGAGTGACAGTCAAAGAGATCAAGCTCCCAACAAGATGACGGTAGAGGGTAAGATCATCAAGAAGAGAGCCATCATGAGGGGTCAGTCGAACGTCGTAGGCAAGTGGTGTGGAGGTTACTTGACAGTCTGTGAGACCAGCTCGACCAAGAAGATCGGAGATATACTTACCTTGGGACAGAAAGAAACCATCGGGAGAATCAAAGACTTCAAGCCCCAAAAGGTAACGAATAGGACCCAAGCTCTTTATCTCAAACTGCTGGCTAAGATATGTCTGTAGATCATAAATACTAGTTGTATCATCTCCCGTGGTGATCATATCATCAACATAAAATAAGAGTATCGTTATCCCAAATGAAGAACGACGAAGAAATAAACCAAAGTCGTAAGCACATGTGGTAAAACCAAACTCCAGTAGTGCAGCGCTAAATGTGGCATACCAAGCCCTAAGGGCCTGCTTCAACCCGTATAAAGCACGGTGTAAGCGACAAACTTTTCCAGAAGACGAGAAACCTGGAGAAGGGGTCATATAAACTTCTTCAGAAAGTGTGCCATATAGGAATGCATTCTTGACATCTAACTGAAGAAGGAACCACTGACGAACAGCCGCAACGGCAAGAAGACAATAAACAGTAGTGAGACGAGCAACGGGAGCAAAGGTCTCCTCAAAGTCAATTCCATACTCCTAGGAATAACCTTTGGCCACTGTAATGCTCAATGGAACCATCAGAGTGTGTCTTGATTTTAAAAATCCAATTGCACCTAATAGGGGTTTTGCCATAGGGCAAATCCACTAAATCCCAAGTGTGAGTTTTTTCCAAAGCCTACAATTCCTTAGTCATAGCTTGCGGTTAAAATAGATCAGCATTCGCCTCATAAAAGGACCTTGGTTCATGATGAGATAAAATGATAAGAGTAACAATGGTAATCATTAAGATGAGAATGAGGTTTATTTACATGAGTGGAGTGACGACAAGTAGGGAGAGGCACAGGCGGATCAACTTCAGGAGATGGTGACAAGATAGATTGATCAATAAGTTGTGGCGATGAAGAGGAAGAGGTGTTTGGGAAGAGATAAGAGAGAGAGAGAGAAGACGAAAAGAAGAGAGAAGATAAGTGATATAGTGTGCTAAACTTGGATAAGGTGGAGAAATAGGTGCGGTCCCAAAAGGTGACATGATGAGTTATGCACAACCGATTAGAGATAGGATCCCAACATCTATAACCCTTGTTTTCGACGCCATAACCCAAGAAACAACATAAACGAGCTCGGGGTTGAAGCTTTGTCCGCTTATGGGGAATGAGGAGGACAAAGCCCACACAACCAAATGAATGGAAAAACTACAATCAAAGGACTGGCCAAATAGACGCTCGAAGAGACTAACATCATGGAGGACTGACGGGGGTAACCAATTAATGTTGTAAATGGCCGTCAAGGCTGCTTACCCCCAACACCGCTGAGAGTGCATACCAACTCTCCTATAATAAAATATATTGATATATTATATTTCACATTTTGGATTATTCAGATTTGAAGTATACTGATTCAAATTAATCCGAAAATTTAAAATTTATAAAATATTCAATCCGAATTAATTCAAAAATTCGAAAAATCCGAACAAAATTTTTAATTTTGTTTTGGTTCGAATCAAATATTCAAATTTCGGATATTTATGGTCGTTCCTAAATTTAAGTAAATGGGACAACAAGTTTTGCATATCATAAGAAGGCTTCAGCACAGATATACGACTGACAAGGTAATGTTGGGGATTTTATTGGGTTAACAACGAAAATGGCCGGATAAACTCTGTATCGTGATAAGCTCACTTTCCGAATACGATATTTTGACTCAATTCCTACCAAGGGTTACACAAAATTCGTATTGGGATAATACAAAGTTCAATCTCGAATTCTGGTAGAAAATATCGAGACAAGGTGAACGTACGGAATAAAATGTGTATGATGCTATAATTTCTTGCAGTGATAAACACTGAATGTGTTTTTCTTGTTTTTATATATCAATAATTGTTAGCAAATGAGACCAACCCATCTATTTAAAGATCATAAGTAACTTTCATTCAAATTGAACTTACACAATAGTTTAATTTAAATTTCAATTTCAAAATGAATGGGTGTGTTCTCTCAATTCAAATATTAATTTGAATTCAAAATAAATTGGTGTATTGATTCAATTCAAACAAAATTTTGAATTCATAATTTAAATATTATTAGACACATCAATTCATAAATAAACACAATTTTGAAATTAAAATATTAGGAAAATTTCAGAATAACATGTACCACCTAGTCATGAGCCCATGACTAAGTTAGCTATTATATTATGTCCCATAAATTTAATTACAGAACTTCCAGATTTGTAGACGGCAGACTTAGTCATGCCCATGACTAAAGCCGTATCAACAATCTGTCCCAGAATTTGTGTTACTTGTCAAAATCATATTGAAATTAGCTTCTTCGAGTGCGCACTCCACGCATCCCATCTCGAAGTTCACTTAATCCCAACATTTATTGGTCTATAGAATAAATCCAATCACGCTAAAATTACCAACAATCCTCCTCAATTTCTGTGTAATCCTTGATTTATTCACAAATTAAATCACAACCATATACAATAAATTCATGCATAAGCGAGAATGTCACGAAGATTGAATTTTTGCATTAGTACAATACACGTTACAAATATTTGAGAATCAGGGTGTCGCTAAGGATTGAACCTTTTCAACTCATTTGAATACATGTAAGCAAAGTACACAAGAATTTACATTTCCCTTGGTTCAAACTTGTCACTTTTCAAGCCATATGTCCATATCCATTCGCGAGCACATCGAAAGCAAGTCCGAACTTTCTTAAAATGGAAAAACTTCATGCTCGTATAGGTAGCTCCTTTAGTCTCGCTTCTGCATAAGCAATTTTTCAAAGGAGTTATTAAGAGATATAATCTCAACCTACGGTTCTTGAAGGTCTGAACGCATACCCGGGATGTCTGAATAAAATGCGTTCCAATTTTCTCAATATGAGCTTTCCACATTAAATTCAGCTTCTAGTGTCATACTAGAAAGGAATTGGGTGTCTCCCACTAGGAAGATTTAATGGACTTCAATCCCATCCCAATCGACAACTTGTGCACTAAGTCTCTTGCCAACCCTTTTGTCAAACAGTTAGCTAAATTATGTTCTTACCGAATAAACTCAACCGATATCACCCGATTCATGATTAAATCACGAATTATGCTATGTCTCACACCTATGTGTCGAGACTTACCATTATAGATTTCACTATAAGCTTTAGACATTGTTGAGGCGCTATCACAACGAATAGAGATGGGTGGCACCGGTTTCGACCATAACGGAATCTCATATACCAGGTTATGAAGCCATTCAGCTTCCTTTCCAGCCGCGGCTAATGCTACAAATTTAGATTCCATCGTAGAACTTGTGATGCACGTTTGCTTCTTGGAAGCCCAACAAATTGCAACTCCCCCAAGCAAAAACGTCCATCCAATGGTGGAAGAATGATCTTTTGCATAGCTTATCCAACTCGTATTCGAGTATCCTTCCAAAAACGAAGGAAAACCAAAATATGACAAACCATAATTAACAGTATTTTAATATTTATCCCCCACACAATTTGAAGAACTTCCCCAATTGCAGTATGGGTGTGCAGATTGTTGCTGTCAGACAACCTGCACACTTGTTGGCGTTTCGAACGCTACTAATGATATAATGCAATATTGGTAATAGCCACTTAATCTAGTAGCTGACAAAAATCCATGGAGAATTCTCACATCCATTTCAAATTCACTCATAAGGTTATAGAAATCAGATTACTAACAATCTGAATCACCTTATCTGAAAATCATTTTGTATAAAATTTCAAATGTTTCAATTCATATAATCTCAATTGCATCAATTTCATATATTGAAAACATCTATTTCACAAACTTCAGCCATAAAATCAATCAAACATTTGAATCGAATGTAAGTAAAGTAACTTAACATTAACATGCTTGAATTTACAGCATAGAGTCGACAATCTACATAAAGTCGATCATATATTATTTATATACAAACATGTCTTAATCATTTAAGACATTAAATACTAATTACTTGCAGTAATTATTATCAACTATGTACACAATGTCTTGAGACTCAAGACATAAACCACTAATTATTTACAATAATTGTAATTCATTCAACTTATTTTTCTTTGCACGGTGATTCCCCTTTCCAACTTGGCAATCACGCACTATTAAAAAAATGACTTTTTATAGCGGTAAAAAATCGGTAACGAAAACCCAATTTTTGTGTAAAATAGCATTTTGTGTCGACTCTGTTACGGATTTTGACCGCTACGAAAAATCGCGGTACAAAAAGTCTATGTTGCAACAAATTCCGTAACAAATAAGTGGCGGTCAACCCTCAAAATAAGCACGTGTTTATTGTATTTGTTGCGTTTTTTGTACGTAACGAAAGCATCGATCATATTTTTGGAACAACATATGTCCGTAACAAAAAATTCGGAACAAAAGTTAAATCCTGTCAGAGAATTATTTTTTATGACATATTTTCGAAACAAAAAATAGGGTACAAATACGGAATCTTGTCAGAAAACTTTTTGTTGCAATCTTCGTCTGCAAAAAAAAAATTGCGTTACAAAGGTAGTGTCATGTCAGAGTATTGTTTGCTACGAAATTTTTCCGCAACAAAAAATTCGGTACAAATGTAATGCAAACGTAAAACACTTTTTGTACCGGCCATTGTCTGTAATGAAAAATCCGCTACAAAAGGTGTCCATGTCTCAAATAAGGATTTTGTCTCCACGAATAAAATCCAATTGTTAAATTTGTTATTGATCAATTTGGATCACAAATAATTTAAAACATAATATTATCATAATTAATCTGAAATCCTTGTTCATATCTGCACAATAACATCAATCCAACAACATTCATATTCGTGTCAAAAATAGAATACTAGACGTTAACAGTACTTTAAAACATCTTCAAAAATCACCATGCCATAGACCATAACAACCAACTAACAACTTGCTAACACTTGATCCCCAAATCCAAAAGTAATACGTGAATAAATAAATATGGTATCAAACTGCAGTACAATCCTAAGGTCGACTAACAGATGCAATTATGAACGACCAAGCTCATCGAGTGCAAAATAACAGATGAAGCAATCAGAGGCGGTCAACCAACTGCAATGTGTTTCCAATGATGTATAAGAATTATATCAGCAACTAAAGTAATATAATTCCCAAAAGAACAAACATTTTAAAAAAAATTGTACAACGTTGTAAGTCCACTTGATGTTTTCTATGTCGAGTACTCATCGAGCATTTCACTCCGGAATTACATGGGAGAATAAGTACGGTCTCCGGGATTGTAACAGCGGTAACAAATGTCTTGACAATGGTTAGGGTATCACCTATATAAAAAGGTAAAACCAAAGCTAATATTAGAAAATATGATATCTCTAAACAACATGAAATAATATAATAAAATATACAAATATATCAAGAAAATGTTAGTAATAGAAACTTTACAATAAAATAAAGTTATCCTTCAGTTTGATCAATGGACACTATCTTAAATATGAATATAGCAATGTCTACAACCGAAAGCACTAATCAAGAAGTCTGACCACCAAACATTAGGAAGATAAACCACACAATAATAAACTACGAAACAACTCTCCCAACACCGATAAACCAACATTTATAAACCACCACAATCTTATGATGTTAATTTTCTCCCTTTCTTGAGTCTTTAGTGTTTTCTACTAAGCCGAACAATAGGTTTATCAAAATTTAAACTAAAGTAGCCAGGAGCAAAAGTTATTATACTAGTACTGTAAACTATCACCATTATTAAGTTACGCCAAATAATAAAATAAATATCCATGAACAGCCCTATACTAATATAAATAAAAGCAAGACTAATCTATCTAGCAAAATAATTAATCATTGAGCACTTACCGTAATATAATTTAAACAAACAACAACAACAAAGATAATCAATATTGCAGTAACAAAAATTGCAATTTAACAATTAATGGCAACACGCTAATTTAGACTAACTTGAGGCAATTAACAATATAGTAGTTACATAATTACGACTATTTTAATAAATATAATCAAGTAGACAACCTCCAGCAATAATATGTACTGAACCAGTCTGCAGCTAAAACTGCTCTATCTTTCTCTTTTCTTCATCATCTTTTTCCCACTTAATTAAAGAGTTTAAATCATTATCAAGCTGACGAGATATAAGGTGGAACCCATTAAAGTTATTTATTTTCTACATTCCTCAACTCATATTTAATTTTCAAAGATGACAGATTGTGCAACATCAATTTCAAATGTCTGTAAACACACTTATTAGAAGAAGACAGGTAGCTCACTATTAGTTATTATAAAATGTCCTTCAATTTAATTATACCAAAATCAAGATCAACTGATATTTTGTAGTATAGACAATATCAATGTTTGTAAGAGCAAAAAGAACAGCACACCAACATACATCTACTCTGATTCAATAGAACTTCCCTGAAAAACATACAAGACATTCAAGTGGCAAACAAATAAGTACTTCCAAAATCAATACTACTCTAAAAACAACATTTTGGCACTGAAGAAACCGCGCCAAAATGGTGTCAAATTTAGTTAATTGGCACGGTTCTTGGCGCTGTAACATTCCGTTACAAAATTCTAGTTACTATTCAATAAGTGACGGGGATTAGTACCAATAGAAAGCTGTAGCGCCAAAAACGGCGCCAACATAAAATTAAAAAAAAAAATTTGGTGCCGAAATAAGCACCTACCTTTATTTTTATTTTTATTTTGGCACTGAAATCTGCGCCAATAAAAGATTTAAAAATAAAACTTTGGCGCCGAAATCAACACCAATATAGAATATAGAACTAGAATCTTGGCGCTGAATTCGGCGCCAAGTATAATAAAAAAATAAATAATTAAATAAATGAATCATAATATATAATATCTACCATTTTGAGAAGAACTCACTCTTTGCATGAATTATGTTGCAATATAAATTGAAACAATGAAAAAACCTATTGAGATGAGAGCTGGTCTTGTCGGAATACAAAAAACACTTGACATTGAGTTTAAGTAGTTTGGTAAAATTAAAATTGGCTACATTAGCTTCAACGCCATAATCTGGAGGGAAAAAAAAAATTGTAATATAAAACTTCTTTTACCATCCTCAAGTGCTCCATTTTGCATCCCAATGCCAATATTGCTGAAGACCCAACAAAAAATATGGTGATATTTGACATTCAAGGTGCATGAAAAGATATGCAAAGATGAAAAAATCATGTACGTATATGTACAAGGATCCATGTGCCAACAAGAATTTCAGCACCTGCTGCAAGAGATTTCACAATAGTCCATCCGTACCCATTCTCACAAGCTACACCTACAATAGTTGCTCTATTAATTCCTTATACCCAGATCAATACACAATGTTAATGAACTCTAACATAATCAAATTTTAAGACAACTAAGCATTGAGCAGAAAGCCACAATCTTACTAATGAAAACACATTGAAGTGTAAAATGAACAAGTCATCCAACAAAACACCAGTTATCAAGACTTTGAGTAAGAGATGACAATTTAGAAAGTAAAGTACCTTCTCAAAGTGATCCACAATGTCCTAGTTGTCTTCAAAATACTTTTTGATGTCAAAGATTTGGAGATTTTGGACGTGTGGTCGGTATCTGTACCAATTAAATTTCGTGTAGTTCATTTAATCCAACTGTAAAGTGGAAATAGTATAATGATGTATACTCAAACAATAGTCTGGTGTTAACACATGTATGGTATATGCTTATGATTTTGCATGGAAATAGCCATCCATATATGCAGTGAACAATCACCCATATATGTATTTATATTCAAATTACCTACAAAAAAAATTCCATGTTTTAACATTGTTTTGATTTCTTTCCCAACATAAATATTCAACTCTAAAGGGGGTAAGATTAGTTTCATTCATCTTCTTTGAAAAGCAACTACGACCATTACGCCGTATAATAGGCCAATGCCATCAGGGCATTATCAAGAATGTAGTCATGATCGATACTAAATGCATAATCTGCAGTAATGCAATTAAAAACCACATCACATAGGTCACAAAAGTGATCAACAAGTTGCCTTTCAATGAGTTTATGAATTATTAACCAATAGACACACTAATGCAAAATTCATATTTAACAATGCCAACAAGAACATATTTTCCAAAGCATTTGTATTTAATAGACTTCCATTTCATATGATTGGGGAACTATAAATTTCTCACAAATGGAAAAACTCCTAGATTGATTGCAATGTTAGATGTTGACATAACGAAAAAAGGTAGCATGTAGTGACTGCAATTCTATTGGCATGTAGATCTTTCATTTTTGCATTATAATGAAATAATTACCTTTGAATCCTAATTTGTGTTTAGGGAAGGGTTGCATAATCAAAGTTAATTTTTATATAAAAAGATCGAATGATACATTGCTTAGTTCTTAAAAGTATGAGCAATATGAAAAGGGGCAACTAACAAGAAGTAATATATCCTTCCAAGGGAATTAAGCCGAAAATTTCATATTTAAAACAAAAACTTCACTGCACCAAGGGAAAATAGAAATCTCATCAATGGTGAAGAAAGTTTAGATATTATTAAGCATCTCAAGAGATGAATGAAAATGGTTGATGAATTGAATTTTGCCAATTGAAATTTACCAACAGTCCGCAGCAGTGAGAAATTTATCAAGTTGAAAACAATTCAAGCAATAATAAATGTGTGTTTGGTGTTGTTCTCTCTGAAGAATATAAGAGCAAATTATCAATATATCTATATAGGTATTGCCACGCTTCCAAAGTAAATTTGGAAATGTATGGGAAATACTATAATGTACTATTGCTTATAAACACAAGAGCAGCAGCAAGGAGGACACGAATACAAGTAAAACTGGAAAGAGTTCAGTGATAAATTCAAGCAAATAAAGAAAAGATTATTATACCTTTTAAAGATCTGAAAAAACGTGGCTATGGATGTACCTACCAGCGGGTGTTATTTCCGAAGAGATTCCGACAGCCTTGACAGTGCTACCTTCGGGCGGAACCGTAAAGGTCCTCTTCTGGCGGCGGAATCCGGATTCCATCTTTGAGAGAGAGGCTGCAACTTCGAAAGAGAAAGGAAGAGGGGAAGGAGAAAAAGAAATCCAAAAAAAAAAAGAAAGCGAGAAAAGAGAGAATGAAGAAAAAGGGTGAAGGACGGCGGGTAGGGTTTGTATGTTTTGTCGAGGCGCAGACTTTTGAATTACTTTTTTTAAAAATTTTAAAATACAATAATAATTGTTTTTTTATTTTAATTTATAAATATAATAGTATTAGCCTTGTTATGGTTTGAACTTTACAAAATATTTTTTAATTTTAAAATAATTTTATGTAGATTTTTTAAATGTTAATTATAATATTATTTTTTGTTACGGTTTAAATTACGAAACAAATATATATATATATATGACAATACTTCGTCTCTATATCTAATTGTTACGGATATATTACCGAAATAAAAAATTTTATTTTAAAATTTTAAAATAAGTATATATATATTCTTTTATATATAATTATAATATTTATTTAATTTTTGTTACGATTTAAATTGCGTAACAAATATATATATGACGATATCTCGTGCCAAATGTTATTGTTACAGATAAATTACCGAAACAAATACATAAAAAGTTTGACCAATAATAGAAACTTTTTGTCCCGAAAAATTTCTAAGAAAAGCTTCTTTTTGTGACGGAATTTTTTTTACGGACAATATACCGCTACAAAAAGCCAATTTTTTGGTAGTGACGTTTGATGTGACCGGATTTTCCACAAATCCAATAAGCCAAATTTGACTTCTTTATGGATTTTCTATTGAATTCAGAAAGCTTGCATTCTTTATCATGATTGAACTTGAAATTCTTTTCTTTATGCTCATCGACCATGTTTACAGATGGTCCTACAATATCATTATCTTGATCATTTTCCTGCATTCTTATAGATTCTTCTATGCGCAGATGGCTTCCGAGTTCTACTAATGCCAACTTTTTCTTCTTGTGTTTAAGCGTTCGCTTAAATTCCTTCCATACAGGAGGCAATTTATCGATGATGCATGAAACAACAATGGATTCATCCATCTTCATGTCGTGCTGCATCAACTGACCAAGGATATGAAGGAGCTCGTTGTACTGCTCGATCACATGCCTCGAATCAACCATCTTTTAATTGTTAAAGTCACTTACCAAGAATTTCTTGCTTGAAGCGTCTTCAGCCATGTATTTAGATTTGAGTGCTCCCAAAGATCCTTGGCTGAATCCATATTTTGATAAATATCAAAAAATGGATAAGACATTGCATTGAGAATATGACCACGGCAAATGTAGTCATTATTCTCCTATTTGCTCCTGCGATGCGTTGCCTCCAAAGTTTCATCTTCGGTTTCCTTGGGGCAAATTTCGACAATGCCTTTGATTAATTGTGTTAATTTTAATTTTAATTTCGATCTCAATATTAATATTGTTTTAATTTTATTCGAATTTTGCTTCCACTAATTTCGATCCGACAATATATTCACAATTTAAATTACGGGACAAATTATATATAAGTATATTAATAGCCGACTTATCAATTTATTTACAATATCTAGTCTAGCTGCGGATCTAAGGAGGAGTTTGAGGGGCACTAGTCCCCAAACATAAATTTTTATTTAATGTTTTAGTGTAAAAATATATATTTTTTATTATAATATAATTATAGTAATTTGTCTTTTCTAAAATATTAAGATTATAACTTTGTTATGCTTTTTTTTTTATTATTATTTTATATTAATTGGATTACTATTGTGATAAGAAAAATCAAAGAAAGAGTGAAAACAATAAAAATATATCGATGGTTAGTAAGTGGGTATCTTTCTTTAGTCGAGTTTCCCCAAATTTTATTATTTGAATTTTGTGTTTCTCGAAAAATATATATATATATATATATTTTTCTCATAAAACATCTCATTATTTTCATACCAAATTCAAATCAAATTTATTTTCAAACTCATCAAAAGAAACACACGCTCGTTTCAGTATTATCTGAATATTTATATTTAGCTAAGCGAAATTATAGTTTTGTGCACAAAAAAATTAATCCATGCATTTGAATTATTGATATAAGTATTTGGTATTTTAAATAAAATTCAGATATGGTTATTGCGACATTTGAGCTTTCGAATATTATTTATTGACACGCTTACTTGTGCGGGCGGCTTTAGAATAATAATAATAATAATACAGTAAGGATCATATGTTAAAAAAAAAAATATTTCAGCACTATGCTCAAGGTTATTAAAATAAATTATTCTAATTATATAAATAATATAATATAATTATATAAATTAAAATAATTAGTTTCAAGTATTCAGCAATCATGCTGAATAATTATATTGAGCATGTGATCTAGTCTGATAATTAATAATAATAATAATAATAATAACACTAATCAAAAGGAAATATTTGAAGAAAATGACTTCCCACCAACAAACCTTAATTTATTCTACTCTCATTAAATAAGTCATCAAAATAATTATTTCTATTTTTTTTTATTTAAATTATTGAATAGACATGTCGATACTAATTTTAATTATTTCTTGTGGCTAATCATTTATTAAAAAAAAAATATTTTATGATTAAATTTATATTTATTTTAAAACTTATTGAATGGTTAGTGATAGATGAAATGGGCCATAACAATTAATTATTTAATTAATTGGGTCATCAACTTATTGAAACTTGAAGAATGTTTGGTAATTAGCTTCTGAACAAGTTTTAGCCCCCGTTTGGATTGGCTTTCTGGCAGGAGTTTTTGACTTATACTTTTTTTTTAAAAAAAAAAGCAGTTTGCACCTGTTTGCATTTGATTTCTGTTCAAAAAATAGAAGCACTTTTTGAAGGTGAAAAATGCTTTTTTTTTCAGAGGCACATTGAGGGTAGCTTTTGAAATAAGCAGAAGTATTTTACAATTAAAATTATTGTTTTATCCTTAATAATAATAATAATAATAACAATAATAATAATAATAAATACAATAATATAATATAATATAAAAATAAATAACTTATATATATTATATTTTAATATAAATTTAAAAATATAATTAATTTATTATTTTTAATTTATGTATTATATTTGGATTAAAATTTAAAATTTAAATACCGAATGTAAATAGGAGTATATAAATTTTTTAATTATATTTAAATTACTAAATATAATTTATAAAATTTTAAAATAAATTATAAAATACAAATTATATAATATTATACTGTAGTTTTATATTTAATTGATATATTATCCTTAAATTAAAATTTTAAAATATAAATAATAAAAATTTAAAAGTACATTTTTTATACTCTAATTTAAAATCTTTAAATATAATTTATAAAATAAAATTAAATTATAAAAGTGTTATAGAAAAATACTAGTATTATATTAACCGCATGTCCTTTTAAGTAATTTTAACAGTTTAAAAACACTTTCAATTGTATAACGTCCAAACAATTTTTTACGAAAAACTGCTTTTATAATGATTTGTCTAAACACAAAATCGAACTGCTTTTGCTTTTGGCTTCTGCTTATTTTTTAAGTCAATCCAAATGGGCCTTTAGTTTTTTATCTGTTTGACCAATCAAAAATTTAATTACTTAAATAAGTTATTTGAAACAACCTATTTGACCTAAAAGTTAATTTTTTATTTGATAAAAATATTTTCACCCAAATTATATATATTGTATAATTGCACTTAAATATTAATTATTCTCCTTACACATAGTTATATTTATTATTTTAATGTATTTATATTATTTATTATAATTTTAATTTTAAATTTCAAGTAATTGAAATTATACGTTATTTTATAAATTTATATTTTCTTTGTAAAATATATTAATTTATAAAATGAAATAAAAATAAAAATATTATTAATTTATTTATATATATACTTATTATCTAAATTTTATATTATATATAAATAAAATAGATTACTTATAAAAATGGTGAAGCTGACGGATATCTAAAAGGATAAGTTATATCTTGTAGTATAAATACAAAGTTCCAGATATTTTTAAAATATTATATATATATGTATATATATTAAAAGACAAAAACGGGTTTTTATTTCCCTCAATTAAATTTTCTTTTTTGAATAATTAGTGATGCATATTCTTAAAATTTTAATTTTTAAACGAGACGATAATTTAGATCATTTAACATAGTACTGTTTTTTGTTTACGTTTTATATTTTTTTTTTTTTTTTTTGAAAAAATATTTTTATAACTCAGATATAATTTTGAGAATCTGCATCATTTTTTATTCATAATTTAAAATTTGCATTAGAAAGTCTTTTAAAAAGTACGAGATTCTATACAATTTTTTTTTAAAATGTAAAAGAATTTCATACAATTTTATTTTCTTAAACACAAAAAGAGTTTCATATAATTTTTTAAATCATAAAGCAGTATGAGTAAACTTTACAAGTGGATTATTAGCAAGTTTATCTTTTTTTATTATTATTAAATCTTTGTGATTTACTATTTTTGGGTTTTGTTCCTTTGTCATGTTCTATTTCTTGGTAGACGTATATAACACAATAATAGCAATAGTATCAAGTTGTAATAAAATACCACGGCATCGAAAAAGTGGTGCAATCTTGACTAGGTTCTAGTTACTTGTCTTTTTCGAGATTTAATTAAGGGTCGAAGAGGATCATTTCTTTGATCACGTCACATTTACCGAATCGATAAAAAATAATATATATATGTAATATTTAAGGTACTTTTAGGGACAATAAAATCATAACAGTATCAATGTATCAAAACACAACTGTAAAAAAAAAATGGTCTACTTAAAATCTCTTTATAGACTTTTATTTAAATTTGAACTAAGTTAGATTTAAACTATAATTTTAATGTAGTTGTATCTTTCAAAATTTTCTAACATTACTTTAATTGCATTCAAATTACCATACTTCAATGTCAATTTCTCTTGAACCATGATGGTTTGTTTGTATCATTGTTCAAATGATGTTCGAAGAGTGTGCACACACATATGAATAGGGCCGGTCTTGGCTGGGCGAGATGGGCGCCCGCCCAGGGCTTATGATAAAGAGCCCATTATATATTTATGTTATATATATATATAATTTTTATATATATAATTTATTTGATATGTGTAAATATAAAAGAATGTAGTTTGGTGGTATAAAAATCAATTTTTTAATATTGAGGTCGTAATTTAAAATCCTATATGTCTCAAATATTTTTTTAATATTATTTTTCATTTAAAAATATTAAAAAATTATTTTATTTATTTGATATTTTATTATAAATAATAATATATTTATTTATATATATTTAGGGGTTCTTTTTTTTTTTTTTTTCGTCCAGGCCCTTCAAAAGTCAGAACCGCCCTGTATATGAAGCCTTAATGTAGCTCGAAAATGTCAATATTTTCTTGGATATTTTGTAGACTATCTACACCCTACTCTCTTATCCATTCTATCATTGGAATTCCATGTGGATTGTACATTCAAATAGTACGCAATTGTCATCGAGTTGAATTGTATAATTCAGCACAATGTGTGGACATAAGGGGTGACAACATACAATATGAGAAGATACATTACAATATATATTAATACGATGAAAATGCAATATATGAACTGACAACACATAATATAATATTATTAACGTATGTGATTAATACTACTTCAGTACAACCAATATATTCATACAACATGTCTATAAATAAAAACAGACAACACACATTTTTATTTATCAAAACATTTGATAAATAAAAATGTGTGTTGTCTGTGTATCTTACGGGTGTGTTTGTTTGAAGGATTTTGGTGGATTTCCACTATTCATCCAATTTTTCTTCCCCAAAAACATCAAATCAAACACCTATTTTTCAATTTTTATATTATACTAAAAATCAATTTTACATTCAAAATATCACATCAAACCCTATTTATATCACATCATACAACTATTCAAATTTAAAATTTTTACTATTCAAATCCCAACTCAAAATCCAAACCCCCAAACAAACACACCCTACATGTATTCACCGGGCAAATCACAACTATGTTTATTTGCCCTAGTGAGTAGAGTAATCATCCCCTTAAATAATATTTTATATGTCTCACATCTCCGGTCCATGTTGGTGTTTCAGTTTGTTTCCACATATGATATTTTATTTATTTTATTTTTTTAAAACATTACACATTTTAGTTATATTTTAATTCTTTTAATACTCTCTCCGACCAGCTCTAAGGCTCACAGTCACTTTTTGCGTGTTATATTTGAATATTAATTATTATATCAAAACATAGTCCGAATTAAGAGAAAATAGCAAAAGTTCTTCTACTAGTATCTTATAATACTAATACAATGACATTTGTACAAAATTTATGCAGATATAAGGATATTTTTAACATTAATTGTAATAATGCAAAAACTAAATGTAACCTTTAAAGGGGAACGGAGAGAGTATATAATTATCATAATTTTAATTATACTAATTAGTTATTTCAATTTTAAACTTCATTTATAATTATTTGTATATTATATAATTATTTTTACTAATATATTTTTTAATTATTCAACGGTCAGCTATTTTCGGCTAGACATCGCAGCAGAAACACTCAGTGATGGGCCTTAGTTTCCTGAATGAATTATAACCAAAATTATAGCCATGTGCATATCACAGAAGAATAGAATATCATTTTATCAAAATAATAATAATAATAATAATAATAATTAAAAAAAAAGAAAAGAATATCTTTAGGTATGGATTCCATTCAATGGGACCGTAGTGTATTACTCTCTTCGTTCCAGATACCATATTCACGTTGCCGTTTCTGTTCGTCCCACATACTATGTCATTTTTTTTTTTTTGGAAAATGATTACACACTTTAATTTCATTTTAAATTTTTTAATTTTTTTTAATTTTAATTAAACTAATTTGTTATCTTGATCTTAATTTATAATTATTTATATTATAAAATAATTATTTTCACTAATACATTTTTAATTATCTACTAATTACACCCCTCCTAAAATACCATGTCTACAGTGTAGCAGACACGATATCTACGATGGAGGGATTACTATATTGTATTTGTCAGATTAGAGGCAACAGGTGATACTTTCCTGGGAATGCTAAATTAAAATATATATGATAACTCATTTTATTATATACCATGCTTTTACGACGAATCATGATGTCTTAACATTATTTGTTTTATACATATACGTGTGTGTGTATATATATATATATATATATGGGGTGGACAGGTTGTAATCTCATATTACTTTGATATTTATATATAAGGAAATTGTTCGTAACTTTTTTTATCATTTCGAAATTTAGCGTAAAATTTTTTATATTTTAAAAATTGTATGACGTTTCTTATATTTTAAAAGACGTTATATGAAATCTCTACAATGAAACCTCCTCTGTGTAATGAGAATATAATTTTCTATCTATATTTTTTTACATGGCGGGATTTCATGCAACGTTTTATAAAGTATAAGATGCGGTATGCAATTTTTAAAGTAAAGTAAAGATTTACGCTGAGTTTTGAAATACATAAGAGTTTCATGCAACATACAACATTTCTTAAAATATAAAGGGATACGCAATTTTAAAGTGAAAAAAGAATTTGCACTTTGAGTTGTGAAACTATAAGAAAATTATATATGAATATTTTTAGCTGTATATAATTAATTTTCTTATATTAAGCATGATACTTTGGGTTTGTTTACTTGGGATATGAAGATATTAATTTTAATTTTTTTTAAATTAATATTTAAATTTTATATTTTATAAGAAAAAATGGTATATTAGCTTAATAGTAATATAAATTTGTGTTTTTGAAATCTTACAGAAACAAAATGATATATTCTAATAATAAAATTTTCAATGTACTTTGACTTCTTCAATGTCCTAGTTGAATGAAACCTAACAATATAAAATTCATACAAGCTAGGTAGGTATGTTTTCTAAGCATTATTTGTAGCACTTTTAGAAAAAATAAATAAAATAAATCAAAAGAAAATACCCATCTTTTCATTTTTAAAAAATTAAAATAAAATAATATAGTTTTGTATACAATATATTACATCTTCAATATTATCTATATACAATACATCAAATACCTATTTCTTATTGTACTTTTTGCTATTGTAAAAAAATTTCAATATCAAAATACTTCTAAGACATTTCTATAGTTATCCATATTTTACTTTCTATATAGCTTACTTATATATTTAAATATTATTATTTTATTAGTGTCAGAGGTCCAAATAAAGTAATATATAAAATATAAAGCCGGGACGGAGAGAGTATCAAATATGTATATGCACATCTGTATATATAAATAAGGTACCATAATCAAAATAATAGGAGCAGTGCAAGAACTTATCTTATGATTCATTTAAATAATGTTTAAAACTAATTAATTTAACATTTAATATTACTAATACAGTTATTAAATAAATACTGCAGTTCTAGCTAGCTACAAAATATTAAGATGGTTTATCACATTTATTTGATGGAACAAACATTAATAATTTTAGGGTAAACTGTTTTTTTTTAGTCTCGTAACTGACCTCTTATCATTTTAGTCCCGTAAATTGAGTCTGTCGCAAACTAGTCCCATAAGTGAAAAAATTTCGTTGTTTTAGTCCTCCAGCACCGGAGACGCCCGCGTGGCTCGCCGGAGGCCACGTGTTCGTCAGGTGAGCGATACTTGGCGGACACGTGGATTTTATTTTATTTTTTTAATTTTTTTAAAAATTTATTTTTAATTTTATTTGCTTTTTTTAATTTTTTTTTATTTGGTCCAATTGAAAACAAATTTAAAAAAATTAAAATCTACGTATCCGCCAGGTGTCGCTGACCTGGCGGGAATGGCGGACACGTGGTTTCCGGCAAGCCACACGGGTTTTTCCGGTGCTGAAGAACTAAAACAACGAAAATTTTTCACTTATAAGACTAGTTTCCGACTCGCTCCACTTATGGAACTAAAATGATAAAGGGTCCAGTTACGCGACTAAAAAAATAGTTTATCCATAATTTTATATACATCCGAGCAACATACATTTAGGTCGATACTAAAATTATATGGATCAACAACTTCTTAATTAAAATATAATAATAATAATAATAATAATTATAATAAAAGAATATAATTTACCGTCACTTTCCTTGTTACCTCTCTTATTATCTCTTCCGTTTTTATTATAAGAACATTTAGTACTTGTACTAAGAAATACAATTAACACACCATTATTATCTCTTTTAAAAACTCATTACCTCTAAAGAAAAAAGAAAAGAAAGACTTATTATTTAATTATTATTATCCAATTTTAGAATTAAAAAATTTAAATTATCAATAATGATTTATACAAATATAATTTAAACTTATTTTAAAGTATCACGTCTACCTACATATTTTTAATTATATATTTATATTCAATTTCAACAATAATTATTTTTTTATCATGTTAATCTTTCTTCACCTACCTTTTTATTAAAATTGTTGGAAATTTTCTTTTTCTTCAGAGACAATGTATTAATCTAAATTAATTTCAATTATTCAAGTTTTTAATATCATTAATTTTACAAAGTCGAATAATTTTAATATTTTAAAATAATGATAAAAATGATCTAATAGTATTATTAAATTTATATAAATTAATATTTTTAAATTAAAATATAATATTATATAATACATATTATTTATATATTATTAAACAATAAAAAATATATAAAAATAAATAATTATTCTGAATTTATAAAATTATAAAAGCAATTTAGTGAATGTGATAATGCTATAACGAGTTTAAAAAAAAGGTAATTTGAACTAACGTGAATACGACATAGACATGAGAAATAAAAAAAAAAATTAATGCAGTCGAGAACTCACACAAATGCTCTAATAATAATAATAATAATAATATTTCCTTTGTTCCATAAGAAGATATCATTTTTCACTTTTGTCCTTCCATAACATTTCTTAATTTAGTAACCGTACTACCTATCTAACATAATTAATACCTTTACAATTTCTAATATATTATACAAATATTGTTACTTTTTTATTTAATAAGGGCAAGTCTGTCTTTTGCACTATAGACTAATATAATACAATATTAAAAAAATTATGTGCAAAAAACGAATATTACTCTTCTTGCGGAACATGGGTAATAATAATCCATGTTGTATTTCCATGTCAATAAATCTATGAATTGAAAGAATAGCTTCACACAGTTTCACTGCAAACACATCAATGGCTTTGCCCTCTTTTTCTTCTGCAAATTCCTTAGCGAAAGGTTCTTCTCATTACAATTACTGCACATCATCCTTTTCCTCATCTTCATTATATTCATCTTCTTACAACCTCGTGCACTCCCAACTCATCCTGGCCGTCAGATCACCTGTTCGAATACGCTCCACGCTGCAGATCATCAATGGCTCTATCCAACATTCGTCTCCGGTAACTTGCATGAATAATTATACAGCATTCTTTAATTACTAAATTTTTTTGGCAAAATTGTTTATAATTATCTGAGATTTGAAAAGTTAAAAATATTGCATAGAATCTCTAATGTCACATTTACCTTTTGCGCGTCATTGTATTTAACATTAAAAATATCTTGATATTTTATTAATTTAAGGATAAACTGTTTTTTAGTCCCTCAACTGGACCCCCTTATCATTTTAGTCCCGTAAGTGGAGTCTGTCGCAAACTAGTCCCGTAAGTAGAAAATTTTCACTATTTTAGTCCTCCGGCGCCAGAGACATCCGCGTGGCTCGCCGGAGGCCACGTGTCCACCAGGTGTCCCGCCAGGTCAGCGACACCTAGCTGACACGTGAATTTATTTATTTATTTTTTAATTTTTTTAATTTTTTTAATTGGACCAAATAAAAAAATAAAAAATGCAAATAAAATTAAAAATAAATTAAAAATAAGTTTTTTAAAAAAAATAAAAAATCCACGTGTCCGCCAGGTGTCGCTGACCTGGCAGACACATCACCTCCGGCGAGCCACGCGGGCGTCTCCGGCGCTGGAGGACTAAAACAGCGAAATTTTTTCACTTATGGGACTAGTTTGCAACAGGCTTCACTTACGGGACTAAAATGATAAAGGGGTCCAGTTACGGGACTAAAAAAACAGTTTACCCTTAATTTAAATATTTCTGCAATTTTTTCTTAATTTGTACTACATTTTGATATAACAATTAATATTAAAAGATCAACACGCAAAAAAAAAAAAATGAGACCTTAGAGCCGAACGGAGGTAATAATTTTATTTTATTTTTTGCAATGTTTCAAAAATATGAAAAAGTCATCTAATTTTTAAATCAAGGGGAAATGGTGCAAAGCAGTCATTAGTAATTTTGCTAATTCTTTTTTAAATCAAACTCTAAAAAACATAATACATAGCCCTGAGCTTTTAGCAGAGAAACATGGTTGCTTTGGAACCTACTAAACCTATTGAGGAGGTTCGAGAAAGGACAAGAAGAACTTTGCAGAGAGAATCGGATCCAACGGCTGCGATGAAGTTGATCGACACCCTTCAATGGCTGGGAATCTCTTATCATTATGAAGAAGATATTGATTTGTGGTTGGAGAAATTACAGCATTGGGATGTTGGGGAAGATGACTTACAGGGCACAGCTTTACGTTTTCGACTACTACGACAAAATGCAAGGCCTGTTAGCTCAGGTACTTCATCTTTATTTCATGCAGCGGAATCAGAACTTAGCCGAGAGAAGGGTTAATTTTCTAAAATTTGAAAATAATGCAGTTATATTTAATTTATACATATCAAAACACACATATATATATATATATATATTTATTTTCGGGTAATTATATTTTCGGCAACTAAAAATTTGTTTGGTTTTAATTTGAAGTTAAATATTATATATTTTTTGTTTAAATAATATTTTAATAATATATATTTTTATTAAAAATTATACAAATTAAATAATAATAATATTTATGATTTAAAATAAAAATAAAATAAATCTTTATTTTCAATATTTTTTATGATTTTTTATTAATTTTTATATTATATATATACATATATTTAATAAAAAAAAAAGTGGAATGAGGTGGGGCGGGATGGCCCCCTCTTGCTGTACCGTAGATCCGCCTCTGATTCCATTTTATACAAAATATGGATGCTGATTTAGAAGAGGATAAAAAATATATATAATACATAAATAATTGTTAATCTATATTGTTTTTTAATTTTATATATGTTATGTTAATATAGATCATATGCTATGATAAATTATGTATAGACGATTGATTGAGTTGTGTTGTCCTTTCATGTATTGTATTTATATTATATAGAAACAGTATATATTTTGTGCTTCGATTTAATTAGTTGGAAGAGTACCAACCGTCGTAATTTAATTTGGACATTGTTTAGATCGTAAAAAAATTTCATTTTAATTTTACTATTTTTGTAAACAATGGACAGATGTTTTTCGAAAATTCATGGTGAAAGAACAAAACAAAGAGGGGCTATTGAGTTTATACGAAGCTTCATATTTAGGTGCAAATGGTGAGGATACCTTATCCGATGCCATGAAATTCGCAAAAAATGAACTGAAATCTTCGCCGGTGCCACAAAATATATCGAGACGTGTGGCCCGAGCCCTTGAGCTTCCAAGGCATCTACGGATGGAACGGTTGGAATCAAGATTGTACATCAACGAATACCATTATCAAGACAACCATTGTCCGATTCTTCTAAAACATGCAATAGTTGATTACAATGAGGTCCAGTTATTACATCAAACTGAACTTGCCGAGTTATCAAGGTAACATTTCAAACCATACCATGTGTGTGTATAGATCCAAATTTTGGATTTGTTTATATTGACTTGTAAATTTTATTTTATTTTTTTTGATAATTTAGGTGGTGGAATCATTTGGGACTAATTGAATCTTTGGGGTTCGCACGGGATCGTCTCATTGAGTGTTTCTTGTGGACTGTTGGGATTCTCCCGGACCCGAAGTATTCACATGTCCGAGTAGAAGTGGCTAAGTCCCTTGCACTCTTAACTGTAATCGACGATGTTTTTGACATGTTTGCCCCGATGAATGAACTTCATCTTTTCACACAAGCAATTCAAAGGCAAGAAAATAATCAAAATCTCCCTTCGTCCGTCTCTAAGGATTACATTTACCTTTTGCATCATTATATTTAATATTAAAAATATCTGTATATTTGTATAATTTTTTTTTGTACAAATATCATTCTATTAGTATTATAAGATACTAATTGAAGTATTTTTACAATTTTTTCTTAATTTATACTACGTTTTGATATAATAATTAATATTCAAAGATCAATACGTAAAAAAGTAAATGAGACCCTTAGAGCCGGACGGAGGTACAATTTCACAATTACTTAACCAATTGAATAATTACAATGTAATTTTTTCTATTTTTTATTATTTTTTTTTTCAGGTGGAATCTTGATATGATTGAGCAACTTCCCGAATACATGAAAGTATGCTATATGGCATTGTACAACACTACGAATGAAATTGCTTTCAAGGTCCTCAAAGAACAAAAGAGGAATATTCTCCCATTTCTTGCTAAAGTGGTATACATGATCTTTATGAATACAAAAATTGTCCCATTACTAATTCTTCTTCTTCATCTTCCTTGTAATATATTCATTTATTATTAGTCGTGTTTTTTGTTATAATCAACAGTGGATCGACACAATCGAAGGGTATTTGATCGAAGCCGAGTGGTTCAAAAATGGAAGTGTACCAAGTGCAGAAGATTATCTGAGAAATGGTGTAGCAACATCCGGATCATACATGGCCTTGGTTAACATATTCTTCTTGATGGGCGAAGGACTTACCACTCAAAATGTGAAGTTAATGGCAAAACCCTATCCAAAGCTATTTTCAAATTCGGGAACTATTCTTCGACTTTGGGATGATCTCGGAACTACTAAGGTAATCATATAATATTTTATTCTTAGAAATACCTCTGCTATATTGACAAAAATATCAAAATGAAGAACTTATTAGTATATGCATTAAAAAAAATACGCTTATTTTTCTTATTTATCTCTAAAAAATAGGGCTTGTTTGTTTTTTGAAATAAAATCATACTATTTTTTTTTTACGACTTCTAACCATTGTTTTATACTTTTCTTAGTATAAAAGGCAAAATATACACATTACATTAAAACTTGTAGCCAAACCAAATGAACTTATTTTTACATGACAAAAATATTATGTAATTTGGAAAGTCCGCATCATACTTAAAAATTGCATGAGGTTTCTATATTTTCGAAAACATAGTAGTTTCTTAATTATGAAAGTAGAATATATGCGAACTCTTGTGATTATTAATTTTTCTTTTCTAGTTAGGAAATTAGTACTCCGACAATAAATTTAAATATTTGGAATGTAGGAAGAACAAGATCTTGGAGACAATTCATCGATAATAACTTCTTTGATGAAGTATAGAAGAAGTGAAAATGAAGGTGAAGCTAAAGACTATGTTATGGAGCTTATTCGTAGCTTGTGGAAAGATATGAACGGCGAGCTTCTCGAATCTAATCTATTGCCCTTGCCGATGTCGAAGGCATGCTTCAATATGTCAAGAACATCGCAAGTTGTTTACCAACACAAAGAAGATAGTTATTTTTCAAGTGTGAAAAAAGTTGTTAATTTTCTACTTTTTGAACAAATTGATAATTGAAATGATATTGTTGATCCCTTCTATATACTACATTGATGTATATTTTCATCTTTCTGAATTAATTTAAGAAAAAATTATAGAGAAAAATACTTGTAAAGCTTAATATATATTGCATGTCGACACAATTCAAAGTGTACCAACTAAAATTGAGAAAATAAGCTCAAAAACATTTATTGCTCTATTTGTATACATATATATATATTTTTAAGTTAACATTATTCATGAACGAACAATAGTTTTTTAAAAAAATATATCACATTAAATATTTATATCTTGTTACAAAATATTATATTAAATACTCAACTTTTTGTTATTTTAAAAATTTTTCAAACATAAGAAACTCAAAAAACCTCGTTAAACAGAGTTTTTTTTGGATGTATAAAAATATGTTGGAAGTATTTTGAAAATTTATATACATATTTTTGGACTAGCCCAATTTGAGTTTGTTATTAGCAAGTGACTCTTTTAGTATTTATTTTTTATTTTTATTTTTTGAGTTTATATGGTTAGCTTTTAGAAATCAAGAAAATATTATTAAAATTTTTACTTTTTTTATATATTTCGTTAAAAAAAGATTAATAATAGTATAATTTTATTGAGTTTGTTGACAATGTATTGAGAATAGTATACATTTAAAGCAAATAAACCCTCATAAATACAAATATGTAATGAGATGTTTTTAATTAAAAATAAATTTTAAATAATATTTAATTGAAAGTATTTCTTGAATTTAATATTTATAAAAAAAAATTGGTAAATGGAGTACAAAATAATATTAAAAATATAAATAAACACAAGAAGTGAATCTTTTCAATTTGGTAAACCTAGCAACAAACCAAAAGAACATGCTACTGTTGGACAACAATAAATTTTGGATCAGGTAGGAGCATCAACGGAACTACGTTACGGTTTGGGGAAGTCAATTTGACCTCCCAACCCAAATTTTTTTATAATTTTTTTAGTATTAAAAATATCAATTCTTATGTATTTATATACAATTTATCCTAAAACTATTTAAATTTATATATAATTAAGTCATTATTATTTATTTAAATTTATTAGCTAAATATTAAATAAATTATAATATTTTACTCCCGAGATTAAAATGCTAATTTCGTCACTGGTAGGAGGACCATAATTATGCTTTAAAAGTAATTACAAATAGTTATATTAATTATAATATTTAATCACTTTAAAAATTTAAATGATTAAATTATAAGGCATAAATATGAAATTCAGCACATCAACTCATCTCATAAACTTTTATTAGAAAACAATAAATTAGTGCAGAACAGTATCAGTGACGTTAATAATAATACTGTTGTAATACCAAATAGAGTTTACAAAACAAAAAACTAGTGCAAGAGTGCAATAGCAATAAACTAAACAAATGTTGAAAGATAAACTTTTAATATGACAATAGTGTTGTAATACCACATAAATTTTTTCTTTTTTATTTGAATTGCATTTAGATATTTGAATTTGTTATTAACTAATATTCAATATGATCTTTTTTTAAAAAAAATATACTTTTTGGGAAAATATTGAATTTAAATAATTGATAAAAATTTTGGAGGAAAATAACGAAATTGTATATTTTAAAAATAGGAGTTTACAAGATAAATATAGTAGTGGACTCAGATTTAAATCATGAAGAAAATATTTAAATCTAACAAATAATATCAAAGAAATATTTAAATTTAACATCCTCTCAAACTCAAGTGGGGCAGTAGAGACCAACTTGAGTTTGTCCAAGAGTAATAGAAAACGGTCTGGAATAAGAGACTTGGTGAAGATATCTGATATCTGATCTGCAGAGGATATTGGAAAGAAATGAACTCCCCCATTGACAACATGTTGTCGAATGAAGTTACAGTCAAACTCAATATGCTTGATGCGCTCATGGAAGGTATCATTATGGGTCATCTTCATAGCACTTTGACTATCACAGTGAAGAGCCGTAGAAGATGGCTGAGGGGCACCAAGATCAATGAGTAGCCGTCAAAGCCACAAAAGTTCTGAAGTAGAGTAAGCAAGAGCACGATACTCTGACTCGGCACTCGAGCGAGAAACTAAAGTTTGCTTCTTGTTGAACCAAGAAATAAAAGAATCACTCAGGAAGAAGCATAAACTAGTGGTCAAGCGACGTCGGTGGGATCATCAGCCCAATCAGCATCAAAGTAACCGCTGAGAGTTAAGGACGAGTGAGAAGAGAAGTGTAAGCCATGCAGAAGAGTAAACGAAGAATATGTAAGACGGAAGAGTGGTGAGAGATCCTCGGAGTTGTCATGAACTGACTCACAATATGGACTGCATGAGCGATATCTGGTTGAGTGACAGTCAAATAGATCAAGCTCCCAACAAGATGACGTAGAGGGTAAGATCATCAAGAAGAGAGCCATCATAAGAGGTAAGTTGAACGTCGTAGGCAAGTGGTATGGAGATTACCTGACAGTCTGTGAGACCAGCTCGAGCAAGAAGATCGGAGACATACTTAGCCTGGGACAGAAAGAAACCATCGGGAGAATCAGATACTTCAAGCCCCAAAAAGTAACGAAGGGGACCCAAGCTCTTCATCTCAAACTACTGGCTAAGATATGCTTGTAGATCATAAATACTTGATGCATCATCTCCCGTGATGATCGTATCATCAACATAAAATAAAAGTATCATTATCCCAAATAAAGAACGATGAAGAAATAAACCAAAGTCGTAAGCACATGTGGTAAAACCAAACTCCAATAGTACAGCGCTAAATGTAGTATACCAAGCCCGAAGGGCCTGCTTCAACCCGTATAAAGCACGGTATAAGCGACAAACTTTTCCAAAAGACGAGAAACCTGGAGGAGGGATCATATAAACCTTTTCAGAAAATGTGCAATGTAGGAATGCATTCTTGACATCTAACTGAAGAAAGGACCACTGACGAACAGCCGCAACGGCAAGAAGACAACAAACAGTAGTGAGACGAGCAACGGGAGCGAAGGTCTCCTCAAAGTCAATTACATACTCTTAGGAATAACCTTTTGCCACCAGACGAGCCTTATAATGCTCAATGGAACCATCAGAGTGTGTCTTGATTTTAAAAACCCAATTGCACTTAATAGGGGTCTTCCCATAGGGCAAATCCATTAAATCCCAAGTGTGAGTTTTTTCCAGAGCATGCAATTCCTTAGTCATTGCTTGTTGTCATAATCGATCAGCATTCGCCTCATGAAATGACTTAGGTTCATGATGAGATAAAATGATAGAGTAACAATGCTAATCATTGAGGTGAGAAAAAGGTTTACTTACACGAGTGGAGCAACGACAAGTAGGGAGAGGCGCAAGCGGATCCACTCCAGGAGACGGTGACAAGACAGATTGATCAATGAGCTGTGGCGATGAAGAGGAAGGGGTGTTTGGGAAGAGATCGGAGAGAGAAGACGAAAAAAAGAGAGAATATGAGTGAAACGGTGTGCTAAACCTGGATAAGGTGGAGAAATATGTGTGGTCCGAAAATGTGACATGATGAAATATGCGCAACCGATTAGAGATAGGATCCCAAAATCTATAACCCTTATTTTCGACGCCATAACCCAAGAAACAACACAAACGAGCTCGGGGGTGAAGCTTTGTTCGCTTATGGGGAAGGAGGAGGACAAAGCCCACACAACCAAATGAATGGAAAAACTACAATCAAGGGACTGACCAAATAGACGCACGAAGAGACTAACATCATGGAGGACTGACGAAGGTAACCGATTAATGTTGTAAATGGCCGTCAAGGCTGCTTACCCCCAACACCGCTGAGAGTGCATACCAACTCTCCTATAATAAAATATATTAATATATTATATTTCACATTTTGGATTATTCAGATTTTAAGTATACTAATTCAAATCAATCTGAAAATTTAAAATTTATAAAATATTCAATCCGAATTAATTAAAAAATTCGAAAAATCCGAACAAAATTTTTAATTTTTTTTTGGTTTGAATCAAATATTCAAATTTCGGATATTTATGGTCGTTCCTAAATTTAAGTAAATGGGACAACAAGTTTTGCATATTATATGAAGGCTTCAACACAGATATACAGATGACAAGGTAATTTGGGGATTTTATTGGGTTAACAACGAAAATGGCCGGATATAACTCTGTATCGTGATAAACTCACTTTCCGAATACGATATTTTGACCCAATTCCTACCAAGGGTTACACAAAATTCGTATTGGGATCATACAATCGAGACAAGGTGGACGTAAGGAATAAAGTGAGTATAAAGGATATAATTTCTTGCAGAAATAAAAATACGGAATGTGTTTTTCTTGTTTTTAATTATCTCAATCAATTAAATCTGCAAATGGGACTAACACATCTATTTAAAGATCATAAGTAACTTTCATTCAAATTGAATAGACACAATAGTTCAATTTAAATTTCAATTTCAAAATAAATGGGTGTATTATTTAAATTCAAATATTAATTTGAATTCAAAATAAATTGATGTATTAATTCAATTCAAACAAAATTTTGAATTCATAATTTAAATATTATTAGACACATCAATTCATAAATAAACACAATTTTGAAATTAAAATTCTAGAAAAAATCCAAAATAGTCTGTACCACTTTGTTTTGCCCATATTTTAGTTAGCTATTATATTCTGTCCCATATATTTAATTACAGAACTTCCAGATTTGTAGACGGCAGACTTAGTCATGCCTATAACTAAAACCGTATCAACAATCTGTCCCAAAATTTGTGTTACTTGTCAAAATCATATTGAAATTAGCTTCTTCGAGGGCGCACTCCACGCATCCCATCCCGAAGTTCACTTAATCCCAAAATTTATTAGTCTCGAATAAATCCAATTACGCTAAAATTACCAACAATCCTCCCCCATTTTAGTGTAATCATTGATTTGTTCACAAATTAAATCACATCCATACACAATAAATTCATACATAAACGAGAATGTCACGAAGATTGAATTTTTGAATTAGTACAATACACGTTACAAATATTCGAGAATCAAGGTGTCGCTAAGGATTGAACCCTTTCAACTCATTTGAATACATGTAGGCAAAGTACACACGAATTTACATTTCCCTTGGTTCCAACTTGACACTTTTCAAGCCATGTGTCCATATCCATTTGCGAGCACATCGAAAGCAAGTCCGAACTTTCTTGAAGTGGCAAAACATCATGCTCGTATAGGTAGCTCCTTTAGTTTCGCTCCTGCATAAGCAATTTTTCAAAGGCATTATTAAGAGATATAATCTTAACCTACTGTTCTTGCAGGTTTGAACGCATACCTGGGATGTCTGAATAAAATCCGTTCCAATTTTCCCAATATGAGCTTTCCACATTGAATTCAGTTTCTAGCGTCATATTAGAAGGGAATTGGGTGTCTCACATTAGGAAGATTTAATGGACTTCAATCTCATCCCAATCAACGACTTGTGCACTAAGTCTCTCGCCAACCCTTTTGTCAAACAGTCGGCTAAATTATGTTCTGACCGAATAAACTCAACCGATATCACCTCATTCATGATTAAATCATGACTCATGCTATGTCTCACACCTATGTGTCGAAACTTACCATTATAGATTTCACTATAAGTTTTAGACATTGTTGAGGCACTATCACAACGAATAGAGATGGGTGGCACCGGTTTCGGCCATAACGGAATCTCATATACCAGATTATGAAGCCATTCAGCTTCCTTTCCAGCCGCAACTAATGCTACAAATTCAGATTCCATCATAGAACTTGTGATGCACGTTTGCTTCTTGGAAGCCCAACAAATTGCACATCCCCCAATCAAAGACATTCATCCAGTGGTGGAAGAATGATCTTCTGCATGGCTTATCCAACTCGTGTTCGAGTATCCTTCCAAAAATGAAGGAAAACTAAAATATGACAAACCATAATTAACAGTATTTTAATATTTATCCCCCACACAATTTAAGGAACTTCCCTAATTGCAGTATGGGTGTGCAGATTGTTGTTGCCAGACAACCTGCACACTTGTTGGCGTTTCGACCGCTACTAATGATATAAGGCAATATTGGTAATAGCCACTTAATCTAGTAGCTGACAACAATTCATAGAGAATTCTCACATCCATTTCAAATTCACTCATAATGTTATAAAAATCAGATTACCAATAATCTGAATAACCTTATCTGAAAATTATTTTGTATAAAATTCCAGATGTTTCAATTCATATAATCTCAATTGCATCAATTTCATATATTGGAAACATCTATTTCACAAACTTCAGCCATAAAATCAATCAAACATTTGAACCGAATGTAAGTAAAGTAACTTAACATTAACATTCTTGAATTTACAACATACACTCGACAATCTACACAATGTCGATCATATATTATTTGTATACAAACATATCTTAATCATACTAATTACTTGCAGTAATTATTATCAACTATGTACACAATGTCTTGAGACTCAAGACATAAACCACTAATTATTTACAGTAATTAGAATTCATTCGACTTATTTTTCTTTGCACGGTGATTCTCCTTTCCAACTCGGCAATCACGTTTGATATGACCGGATTTTCCACAAATCCAACAAGCCAATTTTGACTTCTTCATGGATCTTCTATTGAATTCAGAAAGCTTGCATTCTTTACCATGATTGAACTTGAAATTCTTTTCTTTATGCTCATCAACCATGTTTACAGATGGTTCTACAATATCATTGTCTTGATCATTTTCCTGCATTCTTATAGATTCTTCTATGCGCAGATGGCTTCCGAATTCTACTAATGTCAACTCTTCCTTCTTGTGTTTAAGCATTCGCTTAAATTCCTTCCATGCAGGCGGCAACTTGTCGATGATGCATGAAACAACAATGGATTCATCCATCTTCATGTCGTGTTGCATGAACTGACCAAGGATGCGAAAGAGCTCGTTGTACTGCTTCATCACATGCCTCGAATTAACCATCTTATAGTTGTTGAAGTCACTTACCAAGAATTTCTTGCTCGAAGCGTCTTCAGCCATGTATTTAGATTCGAGTGTCTCCCAAAGTTCCTTGGTTGAATCCATATTTTGATAAATATCGAAAAGTAGATCAGACATTGCATTGAGAATATGACCACGACAAATGTAGTCATCATTCTCCCATTTGCTCCTACGACGCGTTGCCTCCAAAGTTTCATCTTCGGTTTCCTCGGGGCATGGAGTTCTCAGGACATACACGGCCTTCAAAGTTGTGAGAATGAAGTGCATCTTCTTCTGCCAGCGACGGAAATCGACGCCTTCGAACATTGTCAACTTGCCAAACTTGCTCGACATATCCCTTGGTAGGAATTTGGTCAAAATATCGTATTCGGAAAGTGAGCTTATCGATACAGACGACCATTTTTTTTGTTAACCTAATAAAATCCCCAATAGGTAATTCTCTCAACTTATGCTTTCACTTTCACAATTATTTACTCATGACGTGCGTGACATGGCACATTTGTCTAAAAAGTTACACATTATTTTGAATCTATTTCATCACATAAAACCCTAAAGCCAATTGCCAATTTAACAAATTCAATACATCGGATTAATTCAAAACAATAAATATATTTAAAGCCTTAATACATAACTGCATAGAAATATTCAATTTTTAATTGGATTGTAAAGTATTAAGTCCACGAAACTATCAACGTTGGAAAAGTAAGAGTTTTCTTGATGTTGATAGATGACTTGTGAAGTTCTTGACATATTGAAACAAGTGTGGATGAGAGTCAATGGAAACTTGCTCCAACCTAAAAGCTCCCTGTTTAGATCTTTCCACAAAGTCCGAATGAGTTCTATTATGTGTTCTCTAGCATCGTCTTCAGATAAATTTTTTTCCTTCATGAGTAGTGTTACAACGGATGAATTGTCTCCTCGATCTTTTTCCTCCTAGAATTTGCATAAACCATTACATATAAACCATAAGTATATAAAGTGGTGATACAAATTGATGTATATTGGATATGTTACGTGGTTCGAAATAATTACGTACCTTTGAAGTGCCAAGATCATCCCAAAGCCGAAGAATCATTCCTGAAATTGAAAATATTGTTGCATACGGCTTTACCATATATTTCACATTTTGTTCATTGATACCTTCACCTATCAAGAAGAATGCAAACACTAAAGCCATGTAGGATCCGGATGTTGTTACTCCATTCCTTAAATAATCTTCGACGGACGGTGTTTGGCCATTGTTGAACCACTCAGCTTCGACAAAAAAAGCTTCTATGGTATCAATCCACTGTTACATTGGGTAACTCATAAGTCAACTAGAAGATTAATATATTCTTTTTGTATCAAGTCAATGCATCTTTTTTATTATTTTGGTTTGTTGTACTCGAAATTAGCAATTTTTAATTATAGTTAAAAAATCATATCTAAATTCTAAAATATTATTAATTTTTACAAAAATATTCATTTACTTTGTACTTTCAATGGCAAAATTTTCAAAATCATCGTAGATATTTTTACTAACTTATAAAATACTATTATTTTGTACTATAATACAAAAGGGCAAAGGGATATACTGAGTTGAGTTGAGACGGAGAGAATATATAGTTTATGAAATAAATGTACAATTTACTAGTAATTCGAACATGGCATGTAAGATATAACATTGTTTCTTTTATAGGCTGAAATGAATAATTACCGTTTTCGCAAGGAATTGGAGTACGTTTCTCCCTTGTTCTTTGAGAATATGGTAGGCAATTTCATTAGTTGTATTGTAGAGCGCCATAAAGCATATTTTCATGTATTCAGGAAGTTCTTCTATTGCATTGAGATCCCATCTAAAAAATTGTTATAGATTGTTATATGTGTTTATTATAAACACATAAAATTAATACTACATGTTTTAATTTTTGCATAATATTCATTTGTGTTATATTAAAGTATACATAATCACTCTCTCCATCCAAAGGTAATGTTAGTTGCAAATATTAGCTAATTATTAAAGTTCAATGCAAATAAAAGAGGTCATACATATTAAAAAGACATTTTTTGAAAAAAAAAAAGAAAAAAGAAAAACATCGAAAAACACAAAAATTGATCAAACCTTCGTATCATAGTTTCTAAAATTAAGTTAGGGTTCATCTTCTACGTGAAAGTGTGAAATAAACAATTGATTAATTTTTTTTTTTTTTTTATTTCAAAATTGATTTTTATAACATTTCACCCCTTTTTGTTACATAGCACTTGCATAATTAAGTGCAAATTTACAAATAATGGCAGTTTTGGATAGAGAGGGTGTTTTGCTTACTTCAATGTAACATAAGAAAATATAATGCAATAAATAAAACACATTACTTTTTATGTATTTATGATTTAAAAAAAAAAAGAAAAACAAAACATAAGTTATTATGCAATTTATCAAGGTTATGTATATTATGAAAGAAAGAAAATTTATTGAATATTCTTCCAGAAGCTCTTCTATTGTATCAAGATCCAACTTAGGTATATCACTTACTTCTTTGTTGTCTGTGTAAAGAGCGCAAGTTCTTCGATGGTACCATAGGTATCAAAAATGTCGTCAATGACTAACAAAATGGCTATGCATTTAGCCATTTCTATTCGGACAACGGAATACTTGGGATGTGGAAAAACTCCAACTGTCCACAAAAAACATTCCATGGGACGATTTCTGGCAAAACTTAGTTTGTCAATAAGCCCTAAGTGCTTCAGCCACCTTCCCAATAATGAACGTAAGATTATTGAAAATATAAAATATAAAAAAGGAAATGATTTAGGAATTATTCGAATATGTAGAATTAGGGGTTATATAAAATACCTGGATACCTCAGCAAGTTCCATTTGATATAGTGATTGGACATGATTATAATCAGATTTTGCCAATTTTAAAAGATGGTCATTGGGATGGTTTTGGTTGTAGTATTCATCAATATACAATCTCGATTCTAGCCTTTCCATTCTCATGTGCCGAGGAAGTTCGAGGGCTCGACTGATTAGCCTCGAAAGATGTTGTGGCAACGCCGTGCCCCTAGCCGTTGATTTTAGTTCTGCTTCGGCGAATGTCATGGCCTTTGATAGTATATACTCATCATTTGTACCTAAATACGATGCTTCATATAAACATAGTAGGCCCTCTTTGTCTTGGTTTTCAACCATGAATTTTGTGAAGATATCTGCCAATAATTTGAGTACAAAAAGGTTATAATTGATACATTTGGAAAAATAAACACCCCATCAATTTCAGATTTTATTTTTTTTTCCAAATATTGAAGAAAAATGGAACTGAATATATATAAAGTAAATTAAGGTTGTACAATACCCGAGTTAACTGGCCTTGCATTTTGTCTAAGTAGTCGAAAACGTATAGCTGTGGCTTGTAAATCATGTTCAGGAGCTTCCCAATGTTGTAGTTTCTCCAACCAGAAATCAATCTCTTCCTCGTACTGATAGGAAATTCCTAGCCATTGGAGGGTGTCAATCAGCTTCATTGCAGCCATTGGATCCAAATCTCTTCCTAGAGTCCTTCTTGTTTTTTCTTTCAGTTCTTCCATGGTTGAAGTACATTCTTTTCCTACTATGCATTTCTCCTCCTGTTTTTTTTATTGATTTCATACTTTCAGTTAAAACCCTCACCAAAAAAAAAAAAAAAAAGTACCTCAAAGAAAAACAACTGATAATAAGTTCGGCAATGTTAAATCCTATGAATGATCGATATATAGCAATGTCAATTTGTCATAAGCATAGAGCGTTTGTTTGGTTTTATTTGAGTTCAATTTTTGTTTAAATACTACTCCCTCAGTCCCACATATCATGTCACCGTTTCTGTCACACTTTAATCTCATTTTAAATTTTTTAATTTATTTTTTTAAAATTTTAATTAAACTAATTAGTTATCTTAATCTTAATTTATAATTATTTATATTATAGGATAATTATTTTTACCAATACATTCTTAATTATTTACTAATTACACCCCTCCTAAAATACCGTGTGTACAGTGTCGCAAACACGGTACGTGGGACGGAGGGATATTTTAATATGATATTTTATAAGATGCAATAATATATTTGTATTGAATAGAAGTATTTTTATTTCAAATAAAATGCAAATAAATTCCTAATTTCATTTTTGTCGGGTATATTTTAGCCATCAAAATTTTGTTCTGTGTCTTTGTTTGTAATTTTGTCACTAATTGTATACATTAACATCACCTGAAGATTACATAGCATTCACATTAATAATCATGGGAAAAGAACAACTACAACAATAACAATAATAATAATAACATATAAATTTAATAATTCAGCACACACACACGGAGAAATTATTTAAATTTTTTTCATAATAATCTATGTAGAAACAAAATATTTCTTCGGAAAAACCCAAGTCATAGAACTAAGTAAGTTATACTCGTGATCGACATGGTATATAGAAGAGCATTAATTGAAAAAGGAAGCCATTACTGAAGTCATGGAGGGCTTGAGAGAGCTATTGACATGGAATTCCCTACGTCCCATTGACACCCACAAAAACTTGCAACCATTCCAAGGAAAACAACGATCAGAAAAGGAAGAAGAAGAAGAAAAAGGCACGTGCAAGGCATGAGAATTCGATCGAATTTTACATAGCATTAGTGTATCCATGGTTGCTATTTTAACAGCAAGTTGTGTATTGCCAACCACTTTATTTAAATTTAAGATGTTGAAAGTTTATTTCGTTGGGAAAAAAACAAGGTCTTTATATAAAAGATACAATTTAGGAGAGGGGAGGGGTGGTAGAACAAGATTAGTTAAAGTCCCTATGTTTTAAACTTACATTTTTAAATAACTAGATTGAAAATCGTGCTTTTTTTCTTTTTCCCAATTGAAATTTTAGGGTGTGTTCTTTTTAGGGTTTGGATTTTGTATTTAAGGTTTTGAATAATAAAAATTTTGAATTGAAATAGTTACACGATATGATATAAATAGGCGTTGATTTAATGTTTAAATGTAACATTGATTTTTAATATAATATAAAAAATAAAAAATAAATTTTTGATTTGGTATTTTTGAAAAAAATTTAATAAATAATAAAATCGAGAATTTTTAATGAATAGTAAAATCCTGATAGAAAATGAATTTTTTATTTTATTTCACTTTAAAAAAAAAAAAAGAAAAACAAAAACTAAGTCAATACAAGTAGTTTGATTTTGTTTATGTATGAACTTCTATTAATTAGAACAGTTCCATGTTTGAATGCAAGGAAGTTAGTTAATGTTGAAACGTGACTTGGATTTAGCGGTCTACCCGATCCTAAACCAAAGCGAAAGGGCTGTTTCAATTGGCAGGGTTCTTTTTGGGCTTATCCTAATTAATAACAAATGGACTTAGGGTTTAGGGTGTTTTGGGGTGCTTATAAATAGACAACTATGGTTCTTAGTCGGATGACATATTGTAAATCTCTGAATCAGTATAATAAAATCTCTCCGGTTCCTGCCCGTGGACGTAGGTTGACACACCGTCACCGAACCACGTAAAACCTCTGAGTTCTTTATTTGCTTTCTTTCTCGTTTTCTCATAACAAGTGGTATCAGAGCCATATCCCATTGATTGAAAATGTCCTCGTATAAATTTGATCTGGAGAAGTTTAATGGGTCGAATGACTTCACGCTCTGGAAGGTCAAGATGAGGGCACTTCTAGTTCAACAAGGATGTGCGGCTGCGTTGGAGGGAGAAGACAAGTTTCCTAAAGACACGAAGGAGGAGGTAAATAAGGAGATTTTGGCAAGGGCTCATTCCGCGATCTTGCTGTCAGTTACTGATGAGGTGTTACGGGAGGTTGTAGATCAGACAACGGCTTTTGGGTTATGGAATAAACTGTGTGAGAAGTACCAAAACAACTCCCTCACGAACAGGCTATATCAGAAGCAACGTCTTTACACCCTCCGGATGTCCGAAAGTACTCAGGTAAAGGATCATCTTGATACCTTTAACCGTATCATTCTTGATCTTCAAGGAGTTGAGGTTAAAGTAGATGATGAAGACCAAGCCCTAATTTTATTGTGTTCACTACCTGGTTCATATGAGAATTTTGTAGATACTATGCTATATGGTAGAACTACAATTTCTGTTAATGATGTGAAAGATGCCCTTATGTCCAAAGAATTGAAAAGAAAGGTTTCTCTGGAAGAGGGTTCTGGTTCAGGTCTGTTTGCAGGTAGGGGAAGACCACATGAGAGGGGTAACGGGAATGGGAGGTCGCGTTCAAAATCAAAATCCTCTAGCAAAGTTAAGTGTTATCTTTGCAAGGAGAAAGGGCACGTTAAAAGGGATTGTCCACAAAAGAAGGGAAATACAAAAGTTGATTCTAGTAACAGTGGCAGCAGTGCTGCTGTGGTACAAGACAGTTCTGATGATGGGGACTTTGGTGAAGTTCTGACAGCGTGTAGTGCTAGTACTGCTGATTCCTGGATTATGGATACCGGTGCTTCTCACCATATGACGTTCTCTTGTGATCTACTCACTTCTTTTAAGGAGTGGAATGGAACGGTGAAGTTAGGTGATGATGGGGTTCTAGCCATAAAAGGGAGCGGGGTAGTGCAGATAAAATTACATGACGGTACTGTCAGGAAATTTGACTGTTGGTATGTTCCTGAACTCAGAAAGAATTTGATTTCTCTTGGGACCTTAGCCAAGAATGGTTTAAAATATCATGGTGAAGGTGAGTGGGTGAAAGTCCTGAAAGGTGCGCTGGTAATGATGAAGGGAAAACTATAGCATGGAATTTATTTTCTACAGGGCAGTTCAGTGATGGGAACGGCGGCGGTATCTCAGTCCTTGGATAAACACGATGACAGGACAAATTTGTGGCACCGGCGATTAGGTCACATGAGTGAGCTAGGGTTGTCTGTGTTGAGCAAGCAGGGTTTATTTGGTGGGGATGTGATAGGTAAAATTCAATTCTGTGAGGCTTGTGTAAAAGGGAAGCAACGCAGGGTGAGGTTTAGTACCTGTCATCACACTTCAAAAGAAATTCTGGAGTATGTTCATTCAGATATATGGGGTCCCTCTCCGGTGAAATCGCAGGGCGGGTGTTCTTACTTTGTCACTTTCATAGATGATTATTCGAGAAAGGTCTGGTTGTACTTTCTAAAGACTAAAGATGAGGTGTTTGGGAAGTTCAAGGAGTGGAAGACCATGGTTGAAAAACGGACGGGTAAACAGGTCAAGACTCTAAGAACTGATAATGGGTTGGAGTTCTGCAACGCTCCATTTGATGATTTCTGCAAGAAAGAAGGTATAGTGAGGCACCGCACTGTACGACACACACCACAACAAAATGGAGTTGCAGAGCGAATGAACCAAACCCTCATGGCGCGTGCTAGGTGTATGCGCATATTTGCTGGCTTGTCTAAGCAATTCTAGGCTGAAGCAGTAAACACTGCTAGCTATCTGGTTAATAGATCTCCATCAACTGCAATTGACTTAAAGACTCCTCAAGAGGTATGGTCCGGTAAACCCTCTGATTACTCTAATTTAAGAATATTTGGATGCCCTGCATACGCTCATGTGAATGATGGTAAGCTGGAGCCGAGGGCGGTAAAATGCATATTTCTAGGGTATGCAACAGGAGTAAAAGGTTATCGACTGTGGTGTACAGAAGGTAAAAATCCTGGTAAATTTCTTATTAGCAGAGATGTAACCTTTGATGAATCTGCTATGCTTGATCAGAGTAGAGGTTGTGAAAGTATTGCAGGTACAAAAGATTGTGGTGCTAACCAGAGGGTGGAGTTTGAGACTCCTGACAGAGTTGTGTTAGAGGAAAAGCAGCAGGATAATAATATTGATCAATCCAATAAACCAGATCAGTCAAAACCTCAAGGAAAACCGGTTGAGGGGGAAGCTGATGACGCTGGTACTGGGGTTGAAGATTCCATAGCAGCAAGAAAGGGAAAGAGAAATATTCAGAAACCAGCTAGGTTTGCAGGATGTGTCAATACGTGTGACATGGATTCTGTTGCTTATGCACTAGCGGTTGGTGATGATCTTGGCTCTGATGAGCCAAAGACATATAAAGAAGCTGTGGCGAGTAAAGATGCAGAAACCTGGATTATGGCAATGAATGAAGAGATGCAGTCTCTTGAAAAGAACAAGACTTGGGATCTTGTTGCACTACCAAAAGGGGTGAAGCCAGTGGGATGCAAGTGGGTCTTTAAAAGAAAGGAGGGAATTCCTGGTGTTGAACCTGCTAGGTTCAAGGCGAGACTGGTGGCAAAAGGGTTTTCACAGAAGGAAGGAATCGATTACCATGAAGTCTTTTCTCCTGTGGTGAAACACAAAACCATTCGGGTTCTTTTGGCAATGGTGGGTGCTTTTGATCTGGAGCTGGAGCAGCTTGATGTAAAAACAGCATTCCTTCATGGTAATCTAGAAGAACAAATTTACATGTCTCAACCGGAGGGGTTCTACAGTTCTAAAGGGGACCAGGTATGCTTGTTAAAGAAATCTCTGTATGGCTTGAAGCAATCTCCGAGGCAATGGTACAAGAGATTTGACTCATTCATGGTGTCTAATGGTTATACTCGTAATCAGTTTGATAACTGCGTTTACTCGAAGAAAGTTTCTACTGATTCCTTTGTGTATCTGCTGTTGTATGTGGATGATATGTTAATTGCAGCTAAGAACATGGCTGTAATTAATGACTTGAAGGCTCTACTAAAGGGTGAGTTTGAGATGAAGGATTTGGGTGCGGCAAAGAAAATACTTGGTATGGAGATCTGGCGTGATAGAGAAGCAAGACGGTTGTGGGTTTCTCAAGAAAAGTATATTGAGAAAGTTTTGCAGGCATTCTCTGTTGATCAGTCCAAACCGGTAAGTACCCCTTTGGCGGCACACTTTAAACTTGATCGAAGCACTATACCGGCTACAGATGAAGAGGTTAGTTACATGAAGACGGTTCCATATTCAAGTGCAGTTGGAAGTCTTATGTATGCGATGGTATGTACGAGACCGGATCTCGCTTATGCGGTTAGTGTGGTGAGCAGGTTTATGGCTAATCCGGGTAAAGCTCACTGGGGAGCTGTAAAGTGGATCTTGCGATATTTGAAAGGAGCGTCTGATATTTGTCTGGTATATGATGATAAAGGCCATGGTGATGGTCTTGTTGGCTATGCAGACTCTGATTACGGGGGTGACTTGGTGAAACGAAGATCACTAACTTGTTTTATCTTCACTCTGTTTGGATGTGCAGTCAGTTGGAAGTCTACTTTACAACCTACGGTTGCATTGTCGACGACTGAGGCGGAATACATGTCAATGACTGAAGGTATTAAGGAGGGTATCTGGTTACATGGTCTGGTGCAGAGTTTGGGTCTGAAGGTGGAGAAACCGGTGTTATTCTGTGATAGTCAAAGTGCTTTGAGTTTGGCTAAAAATCCAGTGTATCATGAGAGAACCAAACATATTGATGTAAGGTTGAATTTTATCCGTGATGTTCTGGAGGAAGACAAGTTTTCTATTCAGAAAATAGCTACAGAACACAATCCAGCTGATATGTTGACAAAGGCGCTACCGACGGAGAAGTTTGAGCATTGCTTGAACTTGGTGAATATTCGTAGGAGGTAAAGCCTTCTCGGGGCATCTGGCAGGAAGGAGACGACTGAGAGATACTGACGAACCTTTGGCGGTTGGAGAAACTCCAAGTCAAGGTGGAGATTGTTGAAACGTGACTTGGATTTAGCGGTCTACCCGACCCTAAACCAAAGCGAAAGGGCTGTTTCAATTGGCAGGGTTCCTTTTGGGCTTATCCTAATTAATAACAAATGGACTTAGGGTTTAGGGTGTTTTGGGGTGCTTATAAATAGACAACTATGGTTCTTAGTCGGATGACATATTGTAAATCTCTGAATCAGTATAATAAAATCTCTCCGGTTCCTGCCCGTGGACGTAGGTTGACACACCGTCACCGAACCACGTAAAACCTCTGTGTTCTTTATTTGCTTTCTTTCTCGTTTTCTCATAACAGTTAAAAATATTTCTAACTTACCAAAATTATCAAAACCATTATGGTATTAAAGTAAATATATATATATATTAAACTTTATATTTTATTTTAAAAGTTCACACACTACTCCATCTAAAATTTTAAATTATTCACAGGGTATTCACCCAACATTTTGTTTAATATACTTTCGGTTAATAGTAGCAAAAAAATTAATAATTCAATATAAAAATTATTTATATATTATCAATATGTTTTTTTATTTTTTACATAAAAAATTGGTTAAACTCAAAACACAAAATAAAAACACTCTCAGTAATTTAAATTTTTTATATTTCTAACTTAATATCTCAATAATGTGTTTAAACTTTATTTTAATATAATATATAATATTTAAAATATATCAAAATACATCATAACTTAAACTTAATTATGCTATATGTGTTATGAATTACTCAAAAACAAAATATATCGTATTTTAAAAGATGTGTCATATCTTGTTTATATAAAATAGAGAAGAATATTTTGAAAGAATAATAATAATAATAATAATAATAATAACAACAACGACGTAAAAAGTAAAAAAATAGTAAAGATACCTAATGATGAGTATCTCGGTTGGGGATGGCGATGACATAGTTGACGTAGTAGAGCGGGTAGGTGACTGCGAAGTCATAGATTTAAATTATATTGATATTTTTTTATATATAAATAATGGATCGTACCAATATTAATTTCGTGCCTGCCTATCCGCCAGAGCTCGAGATTTAAATTCAAGCTATGAGATTCGATCTAGAATTAAGTTATATATATATATATATATAAATGCTATTCATTTAGGATTGGAAAAATGGAAGCTAGACCGTACTTTTGCACTTGTCCTAATTACAAAATTGGGGAATAGTACCCTTAATGGAAGCTAGACTACGTAAAATATTATACATATCTACCAATAATTAATGGCATTAATGATATAAATTACTAATAATAATAATAATAATAATAATAATAATAATAATAATAATAATAATAATTCAAAACTTTATATTAATAAAAACTAAATTAGAATTTTTAAGTAATCCATGGTTGTTTCCTTATGTTTTGAAAACTGTGTGAGTATTATTAGAGAATTTCTTTTTTGAATATTACATGAAAAAATAATTTTTTTATTGAAAATATTATATCCAATATCTAACACTACCATTCAGTTGACAGCGACATATTAGCAACGTATTAACTTGATCTAATTAGAACAAATATACAAAGCAGATACAAAAATAACAAAACAAGATAATACAATATAGAACAAATATTTTGATAGCACATGATAATACAACGTACAACACAACATACTATCAATTTTGTATCAATTTTCAACATAATAAGTATTTATATACACAATATAATACATTATTGGCAAGTTAGTTTGTAAGATATGGTTATAATATATAGTACTAGTCCCTTCGTCCGCCAAAATTTGTTACAAAAGAAGTGTAACTAATTTTAGCGGACGGAGGGATTATTATTTTAATGAATATATCATATGAGAAAATAATGTAATATTTACTTTAATACTATTGTATAAAATTATTAATATTTCCTAAAATATTTTTAATTATATGATAAAAATAAAACTTCTTCGGTCTCAAAAAATTTGTCCACATTACCATAGATACATAAATTTAGTGTATTATTAAAAATAAGTATAGTATAAAATAATAATTATAGATTACAATTAAAATGAATAAGAAATTTAATTAAGATTAAAAAATATATAAATTGTAAAATTTAAAATGTGATTAAAGTGTATAATCGTTTAAAAAAAATGACAAATTATATTAAACGAACAAAAATAGAAAAAATAGAAATTTTATGTGAGACGAATGGAGTACTAAATTAGCTACTAATAAAAGTCAAAGTTGTCTTTTTAACATTAATTCTATATTGGGTTTGTTTCTTTAGACCAATTTTTCTAAATTTTACTATTTGGACTTTGTGTTTCTCGGAAAAAATACATTTTTTTTATACTTTCATTTTTAAAACACACCCTTAGTATTTTTAAACCTACTTAGAAATGAAGGATTTATAATTTCTAATTGTGCTATTATTATACCAGACTTTAAATAATTACGGGCTAAACTAGTATGTGATTAAATTGGATAAAATAATATTATCCACCTTACTCATTCAAATTAAACCCACTATATATTGCACAGTACATGCCTCTATATACTACGCAATTACATTGTCGGCTTTTCGTTCAATGTTGATTCATTGATGATATGATGCTGCCTTGGTTGTGTTAGATATGGAGTCTAATTATATTATACAATCTAATAATATAATATGTATATTATTGGCATGGGTCATGTATGGGCCTTAGGTTTGCGACTATTTAAATATACATATATTCTCACTTTGAGTGAGCTGCGTATTCCATAGTAAAATTTCTACATTGACAGCACTTCAGACGTAGATTATAATGATCGAATTAGCTAATCAAATTCTTGTGTTCTTGTTTGTTTTTCTTAATTTTTTAATTTTCGCAACAACTAGTATCAAAGCCCTAGGTTCGTTTGATTGGGAGTCAAGATGAATGATTGTCGTGCTGTAAAGGTATTCGATGGAATAAACTTGGTTTCTGGAGGATGCAAATAGAAGATTACCTATACGGTAAAGATCTGAAGGCAACACTGAAGGAGAAACCCGACGACATGGATGAAGTTGAACACAAGAAAATCAACAGAAAAACGATGAGTGTGATTCGACTAACCCTTTCGAAGAATGTCTCGTTTCACACGGTTCAAGAAAAATCAACACTGAAGATTTTAAGAATCATGTCAGATATGTACGAAAAATTGTGTGTTGCAAACAAGGTTTACTTCGAAAACTGTGTAACTTGAGGATGGTTTAAGGGACTCTTGTTTATGTGCATTTGAACAGATTCAGTCTGATTACTGCATAACTGTGGTTGATGAATCTTGAAATTAATTTTAGAGATTAAAGCTATAATCCTAGTATCGTCTATGTAGGATAGCTGGGATTCAATAGTAACAACTTTGTGCTGCTTGAGCGAGGAGATCCAGAGAAATTTGGATAAGAATACTGCATCTGGATCTGGATCTTCCCTAAGTGCGGAAAATAGAGGTAGATCCAAGAAAAGAGAAATGATCAAGATCAAGAAAATCAAAGTCAAAGACGAAAAATAAGTACAAGAAATATCTAAGTCAAGTGGTATGTTGGAATTGCAAATAAAAAAGGGCACTTAAAACGCAGTGTATGGTGTCGAAGTAATATCAGGGTTCTTCAAACGCACATGAGCAGATATCCGATCCATTTTTTTCTGAGTGTCAGCAGCCCATTAGAGTCGTAGATCTTGGATTCAAAAGCATCATTCATCTCATGCAATGATTCAGGAATCATGGAGTCCTATACTGTAAATAATTTTGGTGTTATGACTAGCCATTGAAAATTTTAGGAAAAAATGATGGTCCGAATCAGAACACCGAATGGAGGTGAGTGGAGACTGAATGTCATAAGGCATGTCCCGAGTCTTAAATGGAATCTAATTTCCGTGGGACAATTGGATGAAGGAGGTTATTCGAAAGTCTATGAAACTAAGATGTGCAAGGTAACCAAGTAATCTATTGTGGTGGCTTAAGGGATGAAATATGACACCCTTTACGTGAAAAAAAACATGCGAGACCAAATCAATTTTGTGTCCATAAATAATGATGCATATTTATGGCATTCTCGTCTCGGGCACATGAGAAAGAAAAGAATAAGGGAGCTTGTTTCAAATAAGAGATTGTCAGGCCTCAAGTCTGTCAATATGGGAGTATGCGAGGACTGTATCTTTAGGAAGTAAAAAAATATGTCGTTCTCAAAGGGTGGGAGAGACCCTAAAAATGAGAAGTTGGAGTTGGTCCATCAAGACTTGTGGAGACCAGCTCCCGTAACGTCCTTTGGAGACTCGCCATACTACATCATGTTCATTGACGACGCTACAAAAAAGATATGAATATATTTACTTGAGTGTAATACTGATTATTTTGATACTTTAAGAAAGTAGAAAGCATTTGTGGAGAATGAAATGGGATTGCGAGTTACGTGTCTGAAGTTGGATAATTGTGTTGGGTTTGAGTTGAACGAGTTCAAGGAGTACTACGCTAAGAATGATATCCTAATCAAAAAGGCAATACCTGAAACACCGCAGCATAATGGTGTAGTTGAAAAGATTAATCAGACACTGAATTTGTGGGCTATATACATGCATCTAAAGTGTGGTTTTCCAAATATTTTTTGGGCTGATGCAATCAATACGATGACATTCCTAATCAATAGGGGTCTATTGATGCCAATGAATAATAAGATTTCAAATAAGGTATGCACAAATAAACCAGTAAACCTCTGTTTCTTGCATATTTTTTGTTGCACTACATATGTCAAGGTTTACACTGAGACGAAACTAGATGCAAAATTGGTGAAGTGCATGTTTAATGGTTATGGTGGTGATGAGTTTGGGTATCGACTTTGGAATGAATTTAATCACAAGATCATTTTTGCTTGAGATGTTATCTTCGATGAGAAGATCTTGTATAAGAACAAGTCGAGTGATGAGGGCAGAACGAATCTGGAGATGACTATATTTCTAACATGAGTCTAAGCAGCCAAGCTCAAGATGATCGGAGTGCGGATGATATTGAGGTTGAGCCCCCTACCTCCGTTATGAAGAATGTTTAAATCCCGATATAAATTGATTTGAACACATCGATAGCACTGAGACGATCCGTAAGACAACATCGTGTGCCAGAGAGGTACTCTCCTACCGTTCATTATCTACTTATGACTGACGGTGACGAACCGGAATGCTATGTAGAGGCTAAAGCTAGTTAGGAAGCTGAGAAGTGAAAACTTGCTATAGATGATGAGATGAACTCTCTCATGACCAACCAGACATGGGAGTTGAGTGAAATTCCGAAAGGCAAGAAAGCAACTGCATAACAAGTGGGTCTATAGGATTAACGAAGAAACAGACGGGACTAAGTGATACAATTCCAGACTGGTAGTGAAGGGATATGAGCAGAGATATGAAATCGATTCCACTGACATATTCACTACTATTTTGAAGCTTAAAACAATCCGATTGATCTTCAGAATGGTAGCATCCAAAAATTTAGTGTTGAAATAGTTAGATGTCAAGAGAGCTTTCATTCATGGTGACCTGGATGAGAAAATCTACATGATGTAGCCAAAGGAATATGCAGTTGATGAACAAGGGAACCTGGTATGCAGATTGAGAAATAGCTTATATGGCCTTAAGAAAGCAGAAACACAATGGTATCGGATATTTGGAAAATTCATATATGAGATCAGCTTTAAAAAATGCAATGTTGACCACTATTGCTACTTTACGAGTTTTGAAGGTTCATATATAATACTTTTATGATATATGAATGACATGTTATTAGCAGGACCTTGTACTCGAGAGATTGCAAAGTTGAAGCAGCAATTAGAAGAAAGATTCTCGATGAGGATCTTGGAAAAACGAAACAAATTTTAGGCATGTGAATAATTTGAGACTGAGATAGTGGAAGGTTGAGTCTCTCAAAACAGAATATGTGAAGAAAGTCTTGAGAAACTTCAACATGCAGGATCCAAAGCCCGTTAGCTTACCTTTGGAAAGTCAATTTAAGTTGTCTAAGAAGGACTCACTATAGAATGAGTCAGAATGTGCTGAGATGAGAAGTGATCCGTATGCATCATTGATAAGAAGCTTGATGTACCCAATGACTTGGTATGAAACCGGATAGAGCACATACAGTTGGATTAGTGAGCCGATTTATGAGCAATCTTGAAAAAAAAATATTGGGAACAAATGAAGTGGATACTGAGATATTTACAAGGCACTGAAGATAAGACACTGATCTTTGAGATAAGGGGGAGTCTTGCTTGACTAGATTTTTGGATGTCGACTTGACAGGAATTAATTACCATGAGAGAAAGAGCACATTTGGATATGTGTTCACTTATGATAGGACAACAATATCATGGACTTCGAAGCTGCAAAAGGTGGTTACTTTGTTGACAACAGAAGTTTAGTACATTACAGTAACGTATGCTAGCAATGTGATGGTTTGGTTAAAAAACTTCATGCTGAAGTTGGGAAAGTATTTTAAAAATAGTACTCCCTTTGTCCCGGCAAAGATGAGCTGTTTTATTAGGGACACGGTATTTTAAGTAGTGTAGATTAGTAAGTTATTACTAATAAATTATGATACTATTTTATTATTTTTTATATGAGTAGTATTGTAGGTATTTAATATAATTTTAGAATTATATCTCGATAAAATATATACAATATGAATATTATTTTGTAAATAATAAAATTTTATACAATACAAATAAATAAAAAAATTATTTATTTATTTATAATTAACTTAAAACCAATTTTATAAAAATGAGAAGTTTTAAATATAAATAAAAAATATTTGTTTATTGATGAGAGGGATAAAAATAAAAAGGGTTTTGAGTGTAGCCTACGTGTAAAAAATTAGGAATTTAATTAAATTGATTTATATTTGTTAAATATATTTACTAAATTAAAAAAAAATCATTTTTTATGGGAAGGACAGAAAAAAATGAATAATTTGTGGCAGAACAAATGAAATAACTTTTATAGAGACCGCGCATTTCATACATGAATGAAACATATTGAGTTATGATTTCACTATATTTGTGAGCTATTGGAGAGGGAGATTTTGAAGTTGGAGAAGATTCAGGGATTAAATCAATTAGGTTGTGTTCAACCTCAATTGGTCTCAATAGGTGAAGTAGGAGGCTGGCGCTGTTATTGCCGATAAATTAAAATATAAAGTGGGAGATACAATTAGTTTTTAAGTGGAAGAATATTAGATATGAAGCCTGATTATATCCTAAAACTGAAAAATATGATTTAAATATTAGTGGCATAGGCAATGTGTGGGCCTAAGGTTTGATGCTATATAAAGATACATGTATTCTTAGTTTGAGTGAACAGTGTATTTCATAGTAAAAATTTTATTTTGGCAGCACCCTAAGACGTAGATAATTCTTATCGAACTAAGTAACCAAATTATTGTGTTTTTGTCTTCTTGATTTATTACTTCCCGCTACTGTCCGGACCAAATCAACACTCTAACCGTCACTCTAACACTAATTTTCTATTTTAAATTTATATTCTCATTTTAATATATAAGGTTTTATCCTTTTTTTTTCCTTATTTTTTTGTTTAATTAATATTTTCTTTATTAACTTTCTCTTCTTCCCATCATATTCTTCTTTTTGTTATCTTTTTTTCCCCTTTTTTTTTATATTATTTTTAAGTAGAATGACATAGAATTTATTCAAATGGTTTATAAAAATTATGTAAAATTCCTCGTTGTTAAAAATTGTGTCACACTCTCTTGTAGTTTAAAAAAATTATGTATATAACCCTATCCAGTCGTTAGCAATAATTTCGTAGTTATAGAATTTCTAATTACCTTTGCAATTAGAGTACATTTAGAACAATCACCATTAGCTAATAAAGGGAATAGATGCTAGATTTTTTAAATTATAAGAGAATTTGAAGCAATTTTTAAACAATTGGGGTTTTATGCAATTTTCTTAATCCACGGGTGAATTTTATGTTGTTTTGTCTTATTTATATTTTTTCTTCTTTTCCACGATAATTTATAAACTCAAATTCCAAGATTTTATTGCATTTATATAGTATTTTTTATAATTAATAAAAATAAATGAATGTTATATTCGTGATTTTAATAAAATAAAATTTTAAATCTATATTTAAAGTTACATTTACTTATATTATTTTCTCCATAATATAAAATTTAATAAATTTGAAAATGTTTGGCCTATGAATTATTAATATCTAGAATTTTAATTTATTTTATTTTACAATATTTATCTATATTTTTATTTTTTAATATCATAATAGTTAATAAAAATACATTTTTTATATATAAAACATTAAATTAAATCATTATTTAAATGTAAAATCCAAACAAAAAATAAAATAAAATATCCCAAATAAAACTTAGAGTAATATTGTTTTTTCTTCAAATTAAACACGACATAATTATACAAATTTTATACAAATAGAATAGATAAATATATTAATTAATCTTTTTTAATAAAATAAATAAATAAATAATTGATTAATCCTTCGTTTATAATTTTTTTAAAAACAAAGTTACCACATCCTCGTCTCACTTCAAAGAGGTTGTTTGCCTTTTTGTAGTATTATATTGGATTGGAAGTGTATTTAATATTTTTGCACTTAAAAAGTATAAATAAAGTAATAGTATTTTTGTAATTTGTGTAAAAGTAGAAGTATTTTGACATTTGTATATAAAATATTTTTACTATATTAGAAACACTACAAAAAAATATCAATTTTTAACGAGATCTTTTCGTTCTTAAATCAACTTTTTCCATTACTAATGATATTAGAGACAGAATTAGGGATGAAATTACATTAGCTATCTGAACTTTAGGAACGGAATTCCGTTACAAATATATCATTTTTTTGTAGTGAAAATTAATACTTTTGAGTTTGACAAACAAAAATATTAAAAATTCTATTTTGAAATAGGATGGCAGGATTATGATTTTTACAAATATTATAAAAATAAAAAATTAATCAATTATTTATTTTTTTATTTTTATTTTTTTTAAAAAAACTATTTAAGATATTTTACTTCATTTATTGTTATAAAAGTTGTATAATTTAAATCAGTATTTACAATCAAACATCAGCTCCGGACGAAAAAAGTATTTTGTACATACTTTAATTTAACACGAGAGAGTTTAATGTAATAAATAAAATACGAAATATTTTGTACATTTTTATTAAAATACAAAGGATATTACATAATGATGTACAAATTGTTTAAATAAAGTAAGAATTTGTCCAGGGATGGCCTGGTGTGATGTAGGAGTTAGACTTATGATCGTGAGGTTGGTTCAAACCCCGGACGCCAATCTTGTTTAAACCACGATTAAATAAAGAGTGCTATAAAATTTTTAGGATTAGATTGGGCTATCGCATATCACAATAAATAACTATGGAGGCAGCCACCTCTGCCTAATTCTTCTATGTTCTTCAATTCCTTTGCATTTTAGGGGTCTATTAGGCTTTTACCTTGATTAATATAGATGTTTATTATTATTTGTTTAGATAACATGATATATTTTGTTTCTAAGTTAGTCCCTCCGTCCCACATAGCATGTCCACGTTGCCGTTTCTGTCCGTTCCACATACCATGTCACTTTCCTTTTTTGAAAAATTATTACACACTTTAATCTCATTTTAAATTTTTTAATTTTATTTTTTTAAAATTTTAATTAAACTAATTAGTTATCTTAATCATAATTTTTAATTATTTATATTATCGGATAATTATTTTTACTAATACATTCTTAATTATCTACTAATTACATCCCTCGTAAAATACCGTGTCTACAGTGTAGCAGACACGGTACGTGGGACGGAGGGAGTATTATCATTTGAGTTTTCCATTTTGTACCATATTTATAAATAAGTAATATTTTATTATTAATGATTTCCATTTTGTACCATATTTATAAATAAGTAATATAAATAAGTTATTATCATTTGAATTTTCCATTTTGTCCCGTAAAAAAATAAATAAATAGTGATTTTTTTTTATTTTTAATAAAATTATTCATTTTAAACATACGTACTAAATATAAATTAATATAATTTATTTTATAATTTTTTTTATTTTTATCTCTCTTCTCAATAAATATTTATTTTATTTATTTGTATTATAGTATAAAATTTTATTACGTACAAAATTATATCTATATTTTATATATTTTATTGATACATTACATAATGCTAAAAATATTTAAAATATCAATAACACTACTCATATAAAAAAATAATAAAATAATACAATAACTTATTACTAATAAGTTACTTATCTACACTATCTAAAATACTGTGTATCTTACCAAAGGGTCCTTGCTGAACATATGAAGTACTAGTTTAAATTACACATTGAAGGTATTATTTGTTTCTTTAACAAAAATTTTATAACACATTTTTCCAACAAAAATTAAAATACTACACATGTTAATTACTTTTATATTATCTACACAATTCTATATGTTTCACGTAAAAAAAAAAAAAAAAAAAAATTCTTCACACAACACAAAACAAACACACTTGTATAAAATATGATGTTATATTTTAATACTCGTATTATTTTCTTTCATCCAACTCTAAAACTTATATTTACATTTTGCGTTACATTTTGCGTCATTGTACTTAAATCCTTATATTTGTATAATATATTATACAAATATTATATTTGTATCATAATATATTAATAAAAATATTTTTATCTTTTTATCTTGATTTGTATTATATTTTGATATAAAACTTTAAAAGTGGACGGATAGAGTATTATTTATAAAATGAATTGAAGAGTATTATTTTGTTGATATAAAGATGATTATTAATTAAATAAATACCACAATTTGCGAATTTAATATTAGAAAAGATAAATTACATATAATTTTTTTGCTACCAGATTATATATTCATAAAACTTACCATATATATACATTTACCAAAATATTTGTTTAATAAACATTAATAAAAAAAAAAAAAAATTACAGCAAAAAATACATCTTAAAAAATCAATCGTAATTTCTAACCACTTTAATCAAATTAATCCAGTAAAACCAAATATAACGAACCATCTCCCAAATTTCATCCCATGCCGCTGAAGAATTGTGACCCCTCTGTGAATGGAAATTCCCCTAAGTTATTTTGGCATATAAACTAATGGTGTCTTAATTTCTGCAGCAAAGACTTTCCAAAAGACAAAAGACATATTTGAGGAAAGATCAAAATATGGAAACTCATTCCTTCCATTACAGTGCAAAGGAAAATTAATCTGGAATCTTTTATCCCAGGAATGTGAGTGATTTACTCAACCGGATAGGGTTGAAGATTGGTAATGTGTAATTTGGAGATCATACTTTAGAGAGAAGAATATTGAGTGAAACTCTCATCCATCTATCCATATTAATTCCCTTTAGTTTTGAATGAGTTTTTGACAGAAAATTTCGCCGGAGAGGTCGAAGGTGTTCGGAATTAATGGAGTTCCAACCGGAGGGAATGATCAAGCTCTGGAATTCTATGCTGTGTGGTCGTTGTTAGTACGAGTTTGTAGCAACGAGAACCTTATGAGGTATTTTCCTGGGTTAGCCATGACTAGCATTAGAGTTAAATGAGTGTTAAATGAGTTGTGGTTGTTTGTGTCCTTAATCCGCACTGGTTAGTGGAATTCCTTATGAATTGGTATCCCCGGATGTAGATTAGTTGATAATCGAACCGGGTCAACAAGCACCTTGTCTTATTGTTGTTTTATGTTCTGCATTGTTTTTCGTTGTTGAAACGTAGTTATAATTGTGAACCGCCCACGCTTCGGGAGTTGGCCCTTTAAAGTGTTCGAATGTGTTTTGTTCGATAAATCACTTCCCCAACACCCTCTTCTCAAGCAACACTATCATTTGCATCCTCTCCCGATTCCATTGCCATCAGTACTTCCGGTGAAGTCGTTCATCATCGCCGTTGTTTTCTCAATATATATATATTGTATAAAATGATAATGAAAATAAGTTTAAAATATACTCAATTTTATATGGGATGTGTTTGTTTGGTTTTAGATTTTAGGTTTAGATTTTGAAGAATAAAAAACTTTATATTTGAATGTTTTTAAAATGTGATATATAAATAATTTTTATGTGTTATTTTGAAAGTAAACTTTATATTTAGTATGGCACAAGAAAGGAAAAAAAAAAAAAAGGTTTTTGATTTGCTTTTTTAAGATAAAAAAGGTAAAAATTGGTTAAAAATAAAAACATTAGAAATATCCAACGAAACATGTATGGGAAATAAAAAAATCTACAATAATTTTTTTTTTTTTTATCAAGAGTAGAATTTTCTTCTAATAAAAATATACTTATTGATTTTAAATAATACCAAAATAAATAGTGTAATATGTAATTGGTGTTGCAATAGTTTGTTATTTTGAAAGATTTTCAAAATATGATATCTCCTAAAATAAAAATTTTTGACAATTACGAGATTGTGTTATTTCAAAAATTTTAAAACACTAGCATCCTCTCGTCAAATCCTGATTCCGCAATTATGCCGAACAAGGTGGTCAATATAAATAACTAAAAGTTTTTTCCCCAAAGCGATGATTCCTTGAGATACTTCATTAGATAAAATTGTTTTAAGTGTTTATTGTCTTCTAACTCTATGACTATGAGTGTTGAATCGATTCTTATGATGCGTTTACTTTGGATTATCATCTACCTTAATCATGTGTTTACTATGCATTACTATAACCCATGATAAAGTAAATCTCCATATAATAATACTATAATCAAGAATTATTAATTCTTTCTTATATATAGTAATAAATAATACGAAAGTATAACTAATGTAAAAAAAAATATTTTATCTTTCATTAAAATCTAATTTACTATTGATTTTATCATTTAATTAAGGGTATTTTAGGCAAAATTAATAATATTATATAATAATCAATTATAGTAAATATTAAATTATTTTATCATATTATCATATAATATATTAAAATAATATATGTATTATAATCTTATCTTACAAAGTAAATGCACCCTAGAGTATTGAGTTATCGGGACCTTATCTTTAACCGTTTGTGTTTCCTAATGAAGATGAATGAGTATTGACCAATAACACTTTCCTATGATGTATGAATCTATGTGAATAAAAATTATGTTCAAAATTTTATATATTTAACACAATGATGATAAAAATAATGTGTATAGTATAAAAATATGTCTTATATTGACACATATATCATATATTATTTATGATACAACTTTGGATCTTTTATTTTCTAATATTTTCATTTTAGTAATATATATATATATATATATTTGATATATATAATTAAATATATATATATATTTTAAATCATGAGAATATATTTATATTATTATCATACAACACATATTATATGTACTTTCATCCAAGTATTAATATAATAGATTACTATATTTTTAATATTTTTAGAATATATTCATATTATATACCAAATTAATTTATATGCTATTATGAATTTGGCAATATAATACATATATTAAAAGGGAAGGGTTACGGTGTTGATTTGGGAAAATCAGCTGGGCGATTTTTTTTTTTAAATCAGAACACATAAAATATAGAAGCAACACATGTTTTTATACAACACACAACATGTGATGTTTGTAATAAAGATATATGTTGTTTGTTCATAATTACATCGTATGCTATATAAGAGTATACCATGTGCTAAAATCAACTGCTGCATTTGTTGTGTGAAACTATATATATGTTATTAGTTCATTTTATTTGTATTATATTAATATAAATAATGTGTTGCTAATAAAAATATAGTGAATTGTTTGTTAGCATATTACGTATTGTTCAGCATTATGCTTAATTTTAAATTAAGCACTTGCCATATCAAAAAGTATCTCTATAATTTAAAATATAGCATCGACATTCAAATGTATGAAAATAAAAAACATTTGAAACCTTTTCTTTCCATATTTCATAAGGTGTTTCTCTAAATTTTGGGATGTATAGAAACTATATTAATAACATAACATGCATTATTCATAGGTTTTGGCCAAAAATATTTTGAAACATTATTTCCAACTAACATAGATTTATTCATTATATTTCTTGAAATGTTCTATTCTTTCTTTCTACAACACATTTTGTTGTGGCATTTTACGGGTTAGAAATTCATGCAAAATATCATATTCATCTTAATGTTTAATAAAATATTGATTGTCAAATTCTTTTCCATGATTTGATCTACTTCTTTCAATTTTATCAACCTTTTTGACATTTAATCTTTTGCAATATTTCTAAAAAGATTTAAATATACCACTTGTTGCTAACTATCTATCGATTTGTATCTAGAATAACTATCAACACATACAAAAGCATATTTAAGCTAGAAATTTCAGTTCGACCCATTAATCTCAAAGTATAAGTTAAATGTGTGAATTTTTCTTTATACTGACCTAAATATCAATGCAATGCCAACTACTCCTACTACTTTAAGAGGTTTGAGGGTTCATATATAATACTTAGGAAAATTGCAAAAAATGTTTTGTATGTAAATCTAATTATCATTTTTGAATAATTTTATATTTTGTAATTTAGAACATTATGTATACTCCAAACATTATTTTTTCCCTCTGGCACCAAAAAAATGCACGTGACCATTACGTGCGCCTTCATGGCATGGTCGGCGCATACGTGGACATCACCGTTGTTGTGTTATTGTCCGCATGGTCGTCGGACAAGTGACGTGGAATTATCTTATTTTGAATTTTTTTTTTTTTACAATTTCAATTTGGCCTGATTGAACTAGAACAAACTATTTTTCCTGCGCCAGAGGACAAAAATAATGTCCGGAGTACACATAATGTTCTAAATTGCGAAAGTGGAAAAAAATATAATTCCACGTCACCTGTCCGACGACCATGCGGGCGACAACACAACAACGGTGACGTCCATGTATGCATCGGATATGCCACGAAGGCGCATGTGATGCTCATGTGCATTTTTCCGGCGCCGGAGAACAAAAATAATGTCTAGAGTATACATAATGTTCTTAATTGTTAAAGTTGAAAAAAAGTGTCCGAAAAAGATAATTGAACCTAAATAAATGACATTTCCTGCAATTTTCCCATAATAATTTTTATTATATGTGGATAACATGTTATTGGCAAGTCCTTATGCCGGAAAGATACATAGTTGAAACAATAATTTGTGTAAAAATTCTCGATAAGAATTTTGGAGAAACAAAATAAATTTTGAGCATGTGAATAATTCAAACCTGAGATAATGTGAGTTTGAGTCTCTTCGAAGTAGAGTATGTAAAGAAAGTTTTAAGAATATTCAATATACAGGATACAAAGTCTTTTAGCATACCTTTGGGGAGTAACTTCAAGTTTTCGAACAATAGCTCACCAAAGAATGAGATATAATATACTGAGATGAAAAGTGTTCCATATGTATCTGCCACATGGACCTTGATATACGTAATGAATGGTACGAGGCTGGATATAGCACATACAGTGGGAGTAGTGATCTGATTTATGAGCAATCTTGAAAAATAATATTAAAAAGGAATGAAGTGGATGTTGTGATATTTACGAGGCACTACAGATAAGACACTGATATTCGAGATAAAGGAGCCTTGTTTGGTTAGATTAGTGGATGCGGACTTGGCAGGAAGTGACTATGATAAAAGATAGAGTACTTAAATATGTGTTCACTTATGGTGGGACAACAATATCATAGACTTCAAAGCTGCAAAAGGTGATTGCTTTGTCGACGACATAAATAGTGGGAGGTTGTGTCTCTCGCAAGTAGAATATGCAAAGACAGACTTGAGGAGATTCAATATGCAGGATGAAAAGCCTTTTAGCACACATTTTTGGAGTCACTTCAAGTTGTTGAACAAATACTCACCAAAGAATGAGTCGGAATGTGATGAGATGAGAAATGTTCCCTATGCATCTGTCGTATGAATCTTTATGTATGCAATGATTGGTAAAAGGCCGGATATAACATATGTAGTGGAAGTAGTGAACCGATTAATAAGTAACCGTGGAATGCAAAATTGAGAATGAGTGAAATGGATATTGAAGTATTTACGAGACATTATAGATAAGGCATTGATCTTCGAGATAAGTGAACCTTGCTTGGCTAGATTTGTGGATACGAACTTAGCAAGAAGTGACTATAATAAGAGGAATAATGCATTTGGATATGTGTCACTTATGGTGGGACAACAATATCATGAACTTCAAATTTGCAAAAGGTAGTTGTTTTATCGATGACAAAATTTTAGTACATTGCAGTAACGGAGGCAAGCAAAAAGATAGTTTGGCTGTAAAACTTCATATTTGAGTTGGGAAATGATCCTAAAAATAATAGCTTTTATAGTGACAATTAGAGTGTCATCCACTTGGCAAGGAATTCTACATTCCATGTAAGAACAAAAAACATATGAGTTAAGGTTTTACCACATTCGTGAGCTATTGGAGATGGGGATTTTGAAGTTGAAATAGATTCAGGGGGATCGAAAAATTTAGCAAAAATGTTGACTAAGGTGGTGACCTTAAATAAATTGAGGTTGTGTTCTACCTCAATTTGCCTTGATGAGTGAAGAAGGAGGCTTGATGCTATCATTCCTGATGAAGTAAAATGTAGAGGTCGGAGATGCAATCACTCTTCAACTAAGGAGAATATTATATATTAAGTCTGATTATATCTTGAAATATAAGAATATGATTTAGATATTATTAGCATGGGTCAGGTGTGGGCCTAGGGTTTGTTATTTTTCAAATATATATGTATTCTCACTTTTAGGAAGTGAGTTGTATATTCTAAGGTAAAAAAAAATTTAGCTTGGCAGCGCTCAGACATAGATCATCCCGATCAAATTGATCACCAAATTTTTGTGTTATTGTGTGTTTTTCTTGATTTTCTTATCTCACCCTTATTTTTATAGTTATATTTTGTTTAATATTTTATTAAAAAATAATTATATTATTCTAAATAAACACAATTAGCTCAAATTGCATTTTTATTGATAATTAAAAATTTTAAAATAAATTCTCATAGATATTAATTTTTCTCCCGGCCCATCTAACTAGATAAATATTCAAGGAAAATAGAAAATAAAATCAATACATATTATATTTGAATATTGCATCACCATATATCAAAAACAAAAATCACTCTATAAATATAAAAAGTATATGCAGGCATAATAAAGAATCAAACAATTCAAAAATATAAGTCAAACACCGATGAAAACATTGCACAAGCTTCACACCTCTAGAAAAAAAAAAAAAAAAAAAAAAAAAAAAAAAAAAAAAGAGAGAACAAAAAATTATTAGATATTTAATTTAAAACACCACATAAATTAAAAAATATATATGCTCCCTCCGTTCCATAACAAAGTATTCATTTTTCATTTTAGTTCATTTCATAATAAAGTATTTATTTCATTTTTTTTTTAGTAATTGTTACATAACATTACAAACACCCTTACAATTTACAATATATTACACAAATATCATTATCTTTATATCACACCATATTAATAAGGTTATTTTAGTTATTTATACTTTATTTCTATTACATCTCAATATAATACTAATATTTCTAAAACTACGTACAAAAAGCAAACGGATACCTAATTATAGGACGAAGGGAATATATACATTTAGAAAAACAATCACAATCGCAAATACATTTAGAAAAGCAGTCACAAAAGCAAATACAATTTAAAAAGCAGAAAAATTAATACTAGAACAACAGCATAATCAGAAGAATTGCAAACAACAAAGTTCCATAAATTATTAATATAAGAACAATTGCATAACATTAACATGCCTAAATGCCTCAATCCAGGTCATCCATTTAAAAATTTGACTGTGACACATAGTTCGTCTAATATAACTTCTTTTATTAAGCCTAATTTGCAGCTATTACATTTGAACGAGAATTTACCCAAAATGCACACGAAGAATAGCAGTAAGGGTTCCCATGTATTTAAAAAAAAATGAAAATTGTGAAATGAGAATTAAAATTCATAGACAATCATACATTGTTATGAAATATCATTTGATCATTGGGATATATTGTTTGTATTATGACCTAAAACATTCTCGACATATTTTAAAATTCTTTGACCACTTCCTCAATATCTAAGAAAAAAAAATATGAAAACCCCGAACGAAATGACCTGATGGTGAGGGGTGAACTAGTGAAAAAAAAATAAACATTTTTTTACCTGTGACGGACAGAAATAATAAAATAAGATTATTGAATTGGAATGAAATGAGTATATCTTTCAATAAAAATATATTTTGTTTTCACAAATAGCTAAATAAATAAATATTTATTTATTTTTAGAATAATTTCACAAGTTACAATAACTAAAACAAAACAAAACAAAACAAAATCTCAATAAGTCTACCCACCCAAAGAAAACAATTGAACATCTTAATAGTATAGTATAAAATATCGTTAATTTGTCATTTTACGTATAAATATTCCGACACAAATAACTAATATATCTCATTAGTCAAACAAGCAAATTGAATCAGCTAAATATATGAACTAATTGAATGAGCCTACCGTCGAAAGCTAACACTCGATTGCCAAATATCTATTTAATATCATGTAATATTTTATAAAATTTCAAAGAGTTACATATTAATGCTAATGAAATATGACTTATTTATAAATACGGTACAAAATGGAAAAATCAAATTATAATAACTCAAAACAAATTAAAAATATATGATATTATCTAAACAAATAAAAATAAACTTGTATATTAGTGAAAGTAACTAAACTTAATAGACCCCTAAAATGCATAGGAATGGAAGAACATAGAAGAATTAGGCAGAGGTGGTTGCCTCTGTAGCAAAACCTGATCTGAGAGGTAGCTATTTATTATGATATGCGATAGCCCAATCTAATCTTCAAAATTCTATATAGCATTCTTTATTTAATCGTGGTTGACTATAATAATTCTAGACAAAAATTGCAATTATTATTCTATCATATTCACAAGATATTTTTTAAATTTTTATTTATGGGTTCTTTTATTTTTGTAAATACAATTAATAAAACCATTTTAAATAATAATAATAAAAAAAAATGATTGTAAAGTAATAATAAAAAAAAACATCTAATCTATATTCGGTTTTGTTCAATTTTTTATTTTTTTTGGATGAACGTGTTTTTTTATGTTTAATATGTGGAATTACGTTAATAATATAAAATAATGATATTTAATGTTTTGAATTATTTACTTTTGGTGACGGGGTAAAATAAAAAGAAGAATGAAAGAAAAAAAAAATGGGACACAAAATTAGAAGAAGAAAGATAATAAATAAAAGGTTAATTAAACAAATAAACAAAAAGATGATGGAACTTTATATATCAAAATGAGAATATGAGATTAGTATAGACGTTTAAAACCTATATTGAGGAATTGCCAATAATAGCTGACACACAATTCTTCTATATATAATCCGAACCACAGTCTCACCTAAAAATTTAAATTATTATAAATGCGCATTATTAATTTATTTACCAAGATACGAGAGTTGATTAATACAAATAGTATTGGGTATTTTCATGGTAAATCAGACAACACTTTGACTATTCAATCATGCAATTTTTATTTTTTTATTTTTTGTTATGGATATAATACGATAGAAAAAAATAAATAGCATAGATATAGAGTTGTAAAACAAATGAACTGTTTGCGAGCTCGGCTCGGTTCGGCTTGTTTAAACTCGCTAAGAGCTCGTTCGCTAAGCTAAAACGAGCCGAACACGAACATAAATTTTGGCTCGTTATGTTCACGAATAAGCTCGAATTTGTTCGCGAACGTTCGATAGTATTTATTAAAAAAATTAAATTAATAATTCTATATTTAATAAGTATATATATCTTTATAAATATCATATTTTATTCTATTTTTTATTCAAATTTATTAATAAAAATTATAACTATTATTAACTAAATTTAAATTTTTTAAAAAAATTAAATAAAATAAAATAAAATTTCTTTTAACGAATCGAGTCGAGCCAAACATGAACAAAAATATTGTTAAATGAATCAAGCTCAAACAAAAATTTCAACTCGTATATCTTAATGAACGAATATGAGTCGAGCTCGAGTCCTTAACGAACCTAGCTCAAACATGAGAAGCTCAGCTCTATTCGGCTTATTTATAACTCTACATAGACAACCTGCCACCTTTCTCTCCTCTACACCAATGAGGACAAACTGTGCATATTTGCCATTTTTGTGAAAATTCATAATTTGGTAAAATATATATGTCAACATAAAAAATATGAGATATTTTTATTTAACAATATATATACATATTTATTATTGTCCGTAATAACACTATGTTGGATTTCTTAATTATTAATAATTATTTTTTTATAATGTTGATTGTTTATTCATATTGTAATCACGTATATTTTCAAATTATTCTTTTGCCTTTAAATAATGTGCTATAAAATTTGAGTTGGGTTTTAAAGTTAGTAGTATAGGCTAGATATAATATTTTGAATAAAAAATTAATTTTGTATCTAATACATTAATTTTTATAGATAAAAAAAATTATTTAATTATACAGACACAATTTTCAAAATATAAATAAACAGTCGTATATAACTTAAAAATGGTAATATAATTTTTATTAATATAGCGATGTTATTGTTATTATAAAAATTAATAGTGATTTATAGTTAATTATTGGTTGATATTTATAATACTTTTATCGATAAACATAGTCTATCTTCCATTATATACGGATACTATTCCCCAATGTTGTAATTATGAAAATGACCAAACTACGATCTAGCTTCCATTTTCAGTTCAAAACCAAATGAATAGCATATATATATATATATATATATATAATTGAATTTTAGACCAAATCTCATAGCTTGATTTTAGATCCTATTTTGGCAATTTAAATCTCGTGAGAGCACTTGCCGGTAGGCAGGCGCGAAATTAATATCGGTAGGTTCGATAAAAAGAAAAAAATATAAATAAAAAATGTTGATAAAATTTAAACCGATCGATGATCTTCGATCTACTACACCGACTATAGTGTTGATCCAATACAAAATTATTAGATTCACTTTAAATTCAACAAAATGTAGATTAAAGTGGGCTATAATTATTTCCCTTAATTATGTTTAATCAAATTTAATTAGTCCATAGTCTGTATGATCTTCTCTTTGTTCTTATCTGCTTTATTTGGTCGTTTTTATCTTTCTCTTTCTCTTCTTTTTTTCTATAAGAATTTTGTGTAGAGAAATTTTAAAAAAAAAACCACTAATAAAGTAAACACACCGAAAATGTATATGAAAGACTTCGATTGATCATTAATTGGTTTTTAATTATGCTAACGGTGTGTTTGTTTTGTCTTTTTAGTTTGAGATAATTATTTTTTTATGTGAGATACGGTATAAGGAAAATAGAAAAAAAAATTATATTTAATTATTGACTTTTGTAATGCATATAATATATATGATATGAATATATATTTATGTAATTTTTTAAAATAATATTAAGTGGTAGACCTCTTTAAAAAATGTTGGTGTATAAACGAGAACTTTCAAAATAGGTTGAGTCGGTTGGTTGATCCGTCTCGCTCCACTTTTAATGGGTTGGGTTTTAATTTTTTAGGTATGCTAAAATATACTCCTAAACGAGTTAAATCACACGGGTTGTATGCAGGTTGAAAATGGGTTAGTCCGCCGTGGGCGGATTACCCGGTGGACCGAATAAATATAATTATAATTATATTATATTTTTAATATTTCAAATAAATTTATCTATTTTGTCATTTTAGTCTTTCGGAAATTAATCTAATTATTTTATTTTTAATAATTGTACTTACAGCATAACTTTAGAAAATTTTTAGAACTTACATATTATTACAATAAAAATCACATCATTGTTTAATACTAATATTCATAATTTTTAATGAAAATAAAAACTGATATATACCTATGGTATTTGATTTTTATTTGAATTTTTGTTGTTTCTTTTGTGTTTGGATTTGATTGGGATTTGGGGAGTTTCGATGTGTATTGATTCGATGGATAATAAATAAAATAATATAAAATATGTATTAAATTTAATTGATAAAATTTACATTGTATGATTTGATTATAAATTTATATTATACCCAACATATATATTTTAATTTTAATTTATTTGTATTATAGAAAATTTTATTCTCTACAATGATATATACATTGTATAGATTTTTTCCCCTATAATTATAATAAATATTAAATTATATTTTAATTTTTTTTTAAAAAAAAAGAATTAAAAAATAGGATAAAAAAAAAGCCTAAAAACACACAGGCTTACTCCCAAACCCTATCGGAATGTGTCGGACCCGTGAATACTCCCGCGCGATCTCAAATCTACAGTGATTAAACAGAGAAATATTTCAAACAGGCGCTTAAGGAAATACACCCTTATATAAAGCCCTTGTCTTTTCCCAAAGGAAATAAAATTTAGACATCTTAAATTAAAATAAAGTGGTTGGCCAATACACAACTTGGTGTTAAATAGCAACCATGAATACACTAATGCTATGTAAAACTAATCTTTCGAATTCTCATGCCTTGCACGTGACTTCTTCTTCTTCTTCTTATTGTCGTTTTCCTTGGAATGGTTGCAAGTTTTTGTGGGTGTCAATGGAACGTAGGGAATTCCATGCCAATAGCTCTCTCAAGCCCTCCATAACTTCAGTAATGGATTCCTTTTTCAATTACTGCTCTTGTATATACCATGTCGATCACGACCATAATTTACTTTTTTCTTTTTTTTTTTGGGATAACACGAGCATCAGTTACTTAGTTTTAAACTAGGGCTTTTCCAGAGAAATATTTTGATTCTACATATTTTATCATGAAAAAACTTTAAATCATTTATCATGTAGTGTTTAATTATTAAGTTTGCCTGTTATTGTTATGTAGTACTCTTCAGGTGATGTTAATGTACACAATCAGTATAAAAATGACAAACAAAGTTACAAAAATGGAATTACGGGTTTTTTATTTTATTTCAAATAAAAAAAATACTAACATTTAATAAAAAAAATAATATATTTCATCTCATAAAATATCATATTATTTGAACGAAAATTCAAATTCAAACTAAAACCAAACAAACGCTAGATGCTTATGACAAATTGAGATTGCTATATATCGATCATTCATAGGATGTAACATTGCCGAACTTATTATCAATTGTTCTCCTTTGAGGTGAGATTTTTTTACTTATGTAAGGTTTTAACCTAAAGCAAAAAAATCAATGAAACAGGAGAAGAAACGCAAAGCAAGAAGAGAATCTACTTCAACCATGGAAGAATTGAAAGAAAAAACAAGAATAGCTCTACAAAAAGGTTTGGATCCAACAGCTGCAATGAAGTTTATTGACACCCTCCAATGGCTAGGAATTTCCTATCACTACGAGGAAGAGATCGATGTTTGGTTGGAGAAGCTACAGCATTGGAATGCTCCTGAACATGATTTACAAGCCACAGCTTTACGTTTTCGACTACTTAGACAAAATTCAAGGCCGGTTAACTCGGGTATTTTGGATATTCAATTTCATTTGTGTTCGATATTTTTGGAAAAAAAAAATATCTGAAATTATAACATATTTGTACTCAAATTATTGGCAGATATCTTCACAAAATTCATGGTGAGAAAGCAAGACAAAGAGGGCCTTCTATGTTTATACGAAGCATCGTATTTAGGTACAAGTGATGAATATATATTATCAAAAGCCATGACATTCGCCGAAAAAGAACTAAAATTAATGGCTAGGAGCACAACCTTGCCACGACATTTTTCGTGGCCTATAAGTCGAGCCTTGGAACTTCCTCGGCACTTGAGAATGGAAAGGCTAGAATCGAGATTGTATATTGATGAATACAGCAACCAAAGCCATCCCAATGACCATCTTTTAAAATTGGCAAAATCTGATTATAATCATGTCCAATCACTATACCAAATGGAACTTGCTGAGGTATTCAGGTATGTTATGTAACTCCTAATTCTTGGCATTCCTAGATCATTTCTCTTTTATAATTTTTTTATTTTCAATAACCCGACCTTCATTATTGCAAAGGTGGTTGAAGCACTTGGGGCTTACAGATAAATTGAGTTTCGCCAGAAATCGTCCCATGGAATGTTTTTTGTGGACAGTTGGTATTTTTCCACATCCCAAATATTTTTCTGTCCGAATAGAAATGGCAAAAAGCATAGCTATATTGTTAGTCCTCGACGACATTTTTGATACCTATGGCAACATCGAAGAACTTTCCCTATTTACACAGGCGATCCAAAGGTAAGTCATAATCCTAAATGGGATCTCAATATAATGTAGTGGAAGAACTTATTGAAAAGTATTCAATTAAAATTCCCTCTTTCATATCATACTATAAATGAGAATATAATTAATTGTTTTAGAGGCCTTTTTTTAATTCTTATATTTTAAATAAAGATTTATAACAATTTTCAGATGGGATCTCAATGCAATAGAAGAACTCCCCGAGTACATGAAAATATGCTACATGGCTCTCTACAATACAACTAATGAAATTGCTTACCATGTCCTTAAAGAACAAGGGAGAAACATACTCCCTTACCTTGCCAAAATGGTAACTATTTCTTCTTAACTAAAATATAAAAGTAACATTAAAATATTTTACGTCGCCATCTAAGAATTCGTAGAAATTGTACAATCATTTCCTAAACTATATTCATCTTCAAGTTGACTCATGAGTTATCTAATATTGTAACAGTGGATTGATACCATAGAAGCTTTTATGGTCGAAGTTGAGTGGTTCAACAATGGGCATACGCCGTGCATTGAAGATTATTTAAGAAATGGAATAACGACATCCGGATCCTACATGGCTTTAGTTCTTTCATTCTTCTTAACCGGTGAAGGAATTAATGAACAAAATGTGAAATATATGGCAAAACCATATCCAAAAATATTTTCAATCTCTGGAGAGATTCTTCGACTTTGGGATGATCTTGGAACTGCAAAGGTAATTTTTTCAGACCACATAATCAAATCCAATATACGTCCATTTTAATTCATTGAATTATAGCTTCCTCATTATATATATGTATATATATGTACTTATAAATAGCATATTAGCATTTGGTTTATATTTACTTTCCTTTAATGATTAATGTGAATTCTAGGAGGAAAAAGATCGAGGAGACAATTCATCCGTTGTAACACTGCTCATGAAGGAAAATAAATTAGCATCTGAAGATGAAGCTAGAGAACACATAATGGAACTCATTCAGAATTTGTGGAAAGATCTAAATCGGGAACTCTTAGGTTCAAGCAAGTTGCCATTGACACTCATCAACGCGTGTTTCAATATGTCCAGAACTTCACAAGTCATTTATCAACATCAAGAAGATTCCTACTTTTCTAGTGTAGATAAATTTGTTGACATTATACTTTTCGATCCAATTAAGATTTGAACTTAATGTACGATTTGCAGGTTAAATTTATATATTTGTTGTGTGGCAAATTTACCGGGTAGATTCAAGTTTTGATTTAAAAAAAAAACCATAATAATTGAAAAAGAAACGCGATTGTGTCATTTCTACTATATTTGAGCATTGATAATAGTTTCCTTGACATTTATTCTACATTTTTGTTGTAAGAACATGTGAATTCCATTTATTTTGTAATAAATTTTCTCAATTGATATTATTCATATCAATAGTGTTAGAATGTGTTTGGTTGATGCATTCATCTCGAGGTTGAAAGAAAATCTTACCTTTATTCAGATTATTATGATGCATATTACAACTACAAGCCAGCAGTAGGTTTGTATATGATTATTCTGTTTTTGTAGCATCTATTATTAATAATATTAATACAACTCCTGCGTGCTGCTATACATTAGATAACCAATATTTGTAACCAGAGTTGCGCACATTAGATATTAAAGTTTCCGATGGATTCCAGTTTTTTTATAGCTTTTTTCTTTCAATTTCCTTGCTAGTTTTCCGATTTCTGAGTCCTATATCAAATTTTATGTTCGAGAAGATCGGGGCATAAACAAAAAACAAACATAAAAGAAATAGAATAATAATAAATAAAGCAACAAAAGTAACAATAATCAAACCAGTCCCCGGCAACACGGCGTCAAATATTGACAAGCGTGTCAGTCAAATAATTACTTCTAATCAGTTGTAGAATAATGAAAACATGATCGATTGACAGAGACTATGAATATGTTTCTTTAGTTAATTATTTAATTATAAGGGAGTGGAGGGGGGGGGGGTTCAATCGAGAATTGAATTAGCTATCCTAAAGAAATTCACATAAACCAAATAACCAAATAACGTCAAGCAATCAATAAAAGAACTGAAACTGAGTTATCACGAAATAAAAACTCTATTTCAAGGATTGAATAAAAAGTTAGATAATGTATGTGATCATTGAATTAAATAATCTAATCAATCAATTAATAAATTAGTTATAGTTGTTTGATACAATTGAACACTCGATTTTTTTCAACTTTGTTGATGGCAACGGTACAACCAATTGACCACTCTTTAATTGAAATAATGAAACTAGGTACAACCTTAGTAAAAACTCTTCAATTGAAAATATTACCAAAAAAATCCAATTCTGAATAATTAATCAATTACAATATTTCTTATTCGATTATGCAATTTCTAGGCTAATGGCAAAAACATATTTACTACTTCATCAAATAAATACACGATTAAAGATGCAGTTATTCAATAAGCACAATCAATAGACAGGCTTAAAAATCTGGCCACAATAGTAAATCACATCTAATGACTATACATTATACACAGAAATATCAATTAATCAAAAAAAAAAATCAATTAAAATGCGAAACTATCTCATAAATCCATAATCGAATAATTCAATCCAACCTTAATTAGACTACAAAAGAAACTTAGCCGCTAAACACAACTAGAAATTAAAAAACAAAAAGATTTTACTTGACAGTAGATGATGCAGGATTGCACAGCCTTTTCTTGATCGCCCCGGCCGTCATACTATCTTCTTGCTTTCTCTCCAAGTTGATCTTTGATTTCTTTCCCCTTTCTTGATGTAAAACACGACCAGCCCTGAATTGGGCTTTAATAATAATTTTTTATTTTTTTATTGCTCCACCAATTTCTCTTGATGCGAAATTCTAATTTTATCCTTCAAATATTTGCTTATTCAATCTTTCTAGGCATGGATATGCTTAAATCAAAGCAATAACATTAAATTTTACAAATATCTTCAATTTTTTCTATTTCTAATACAAAATCAAATTCGATCAAAAATCAGTAGAAATTATGCAAAATTATCATCTGCATACCATTAACTTAGAAAAAATAAGATGAACAATAAGTTCACAGATGAAATTAGAATGTAATGGGGTGCCGTAAGGGATGGCCTAGTGGTGTAGGGGTTGGACATGTAACCGTAAGGTCATGGGTTCAAACCCCCGACGCCTCATGTCACCTGCCACACATGGTTTGCCTTGTTTATCGGGCCTAGTTTGCAGGGTTTTAGGTTCGATCGGGGAGCAGAGTTTGTCTATGGTAGGGGAGTTTCCATTATTAATTTCCATTACAGTATCACCATAGTAAATTTCAGAGGCAAAATTCCAAAGAAACACACCTAAAATTATAAAACAGTCGGAAAAAAAAAAAAAAAAAAATTGTGTCCAAAATGCTGTTAAAAAATACTCCTATAATAATACAAATAAGAGTGGGACGAATTACCATCTTATAAATATAAAAGAACCACAAATTAATTAATGCACCAAAGCCAAGAATCTCTTATAGTACAAATAATAAATTATGAAAACAAGAAAAATAATTTCAACTTTTTTTAAATAGTCTATTGAAATATCAAAGATTCTTCGTCTTCCTAAATTTCAAAGTAGCATGATCAGAAAACCAGCCGATGCGGCGGCGAGAGCGGTCATAACACTGTTTCCAGCGGCGGAGGATGGTGGCGGAGGCGGAGATAGGGACCCATCGGAAGGATTTCCGGTGGCCGGCGGCAATGCAGGATTTCCTGGTGATGCTGGAGTAGTCTTAGGGCTTTTGGGTGGCAGAGAATTTTCCGGCCGGTGGGGAGGGGGTGTTGGCGGCGGCGACGAGCCTGTTGGAGTGGTGGAGGGTCGCGGTGGGGCGGCGTCGGCGGCGAGGATGTCGACTTGGAGCTTCATACCGCCAAGGCAGTGGCCGGCGGTGCCACATATGAAGAATCGGGAGCCGGCGGCGGTGAGCGGAATGACGGTGCGGCCACCGGAGAATGGTCCCCGGAGAGGGCTGGCGGTGGTGCAGGTGGCGAAATCCGCCGGGGAAACTTCAAGGACACTGTGACTCGAACCGTAGAGGAAAACTATAGATTTGAACAAACCAACAGGATCAAAATGGTTTAACAATAGGGTGATATATATATATATATATATAATATATATAAAAGGTTTGTTTCTTTTTATGAATTTGTTTAAGAAAAAAATATATTTTTTCTTTAAAGAATGCAGAATTCAAATAATAAAAAATTGAAGTTTTGGACGTTAAAAAACACACCTATATTAATTTTACTTTGATCATAAATTTCAATTACTATGTTCATCTAACTAAAAATGCTTGCATTAACACACTAATTTTAGAAAAAATATAATTAATAAATATATTAATAAAAATAATTATTATATATTAAAATTAAAATAATTTAATTAAAATTTAAAAAATTGTAAAATATACTCCATCCGTCTCTACTGTCTACAAATATCCTTTCAATTTACAATATATTACACAAATGTCATTAAAAAATAAATGGATATATAGATACCGGACGGATGGAGTAAAATTTTAGAACATTATTAAAGTATATAATTATTTTATAAAAATAAATAAATAAATTACGTGGAATTAATATATAAAAATAAAATAAAACCACTTGACACTCTCTATATGGAATGGAGGAAGTAGTACTTTAACCATAATTTTTTCTAATATTCTACTTTTATATAATTTTTTTTGTTTATTTTTATAAAGTACACTTAGGGTGTGTTTGTTTGGGGGATTGGATTGGATTTACACTATTCATCCAATTTTTTCCCCCCCAAAAATATCAAATCAAACACCTATTTTTTATTTTTTATATTATACTAAAAATCAATTTTACATTCAAAACATCACATCAACACCTATTTATATCACATCATGCAACTATTCAAATTTAAAATTTTTACTATTCAAATCCCAACTCAAAATCCAAACTCCAAGCAAACACACCCTTAATATTTTTATTTTATTTTTTTTACATTATCACCCACAAATATAATTTCTTGTTTTAAATTTACATATATTAAATCTATAATTTTATCTTAACAAACAAATTAATTTTAAATAAACCATGTGGTAGACATTTTTAAAATTTTTAGCATTGTTATTAACATAATTTTTTTAAAAAATATCATATTAACTACATAGTTTTATTATTTTAATTTTTTCAAAATTTCGTAAATCTTATTCTAAATCAAGCGGTCTAATTTCCAAATTCAACATTGGCATCTCATATATATTTATCATAAAAATTAAAATCAACTATATTACTTTATTCTTTTTGTTTATATTTTTTTTATTATTATGCAATTTCATCGTGTTTTTTTTAAAAAAAATACATATATATGTATTATATAAAAGATATTACATACAATAATTATTTTATCAGAAAAACATTACCATAAAAAAAAAAAAAAAAAAAAAAAAAAAAAAAAAAACTGACCAAGATTATCCCCAGGATGAAATTGTTGTCCAGCAGCCCATGATGCAAGATCTGTGGATTGGCTCCAACCTCCATTGCTGCCTCCAACACTATGATCCACACCCATTCCCACTTCCATGCTTATAAATATAATTACCAGTAACAGAACCTGCTGCATATTCATCATCGTCATTTATGAATAATATTGTTGGGGTTTAATCTGATGATTCTAGTAGTGTTTCAGACAACCTTAAGGATAGATGTCTGTATATTCTCTGCAAATATATATATACACCAATGATCACATATACATTATATTTGTTCGTAATTGCTGTATATTTGCGTGTGGAATTGGACGAGTCAACTTACTGCATATTATTTAATTTATTATTTTTCTAATCAATTTTTTTTTTTTTTTTTTTTCCAATTATGAGTTGTGGGAATGACAGGATGTTTCATGGGAATCATTTTGAATATATATATATATATATATATGTTAGTTATTGCCATATTATATATAAATGTGCATTCATGGTTGAGTTGTCGTGATCGTCAGTAGTCAAAATATAATGGATACTGTTCGATTGGAGGTTTGTTGGGTTGGTATTTCGAATGTTGTTTAGGATTTGAAGGGATAATGTTGTTTAATTTTTTTTTATTTTTTTAAAATTTAAAATGTCTTAAAAGTCTTTTAGAAATACAACTTAATAAATACTTTAGTTTGTTAATACTTAATATATATATATATATTGATTTGTATTCATTTATATATCTATATTTGTAGTCTGGCCTAAAACTTATCATGTATATATCTATATCGATGTATCCCTAATTTCAACTTTAGAAATAAAGTATTTTCGCATTTTAAAATGATATTAGAACTCTAATTTTTCTCCCCAAAAACCAACCGCTCCGTCTCTCATCATATTTCTTATTTTCACCACTGCATGTCATCATCGCTAACACCGCTGAATTCTTTGCATGAACACTGGCCAGCCACCAAAATTTTACAGCGTGTGGTATCCACACGCATGTGACGAAGATTGACATAGTCGCAACCCTCACCGGTACATGAGAGAGCATCCACCGGTTGTTATCAGATATTTCTTTACGGAAAGCTCGAAAAAATTTTCCAGTCTGATGGTATAATTTATTTTTATTGTTTGGAAGTTTTTTTTTTTTTTGTTTTGTTTTGATTTCTCTATTCAATTTTGGTTCAGTTCGATTTTCAGTCAGTTGCTTCTGTTTATGGTACTTTTTAACTTTGGATATTTGAAATTATTTGCGGTTAGTCTTTATCTATGCTAGGGAGAAAATGGATATTCATATGCCGATAAATATTATTCTATATGAAGATAATTATAGTTTTAGGTACAATAGATGAAAATTTTCTGATAGGAAAAAAATATGTAGAGAATTGTTACATGAGATGTTGCTCTTGTTCGTCCACTTCGTTGCTCCTGGTACCAAGGTCATTGAAGTATTTGTTGAGAAATGAAGGATTAGAACAGTAAAAATCATTAAATTCTCACCTAGTTGCGCAATACTTCTACTCTTTGATACAAGTTCAACTTTCTTCATTTGAGACTGTCAAGTTTGCATGGGATTTCTTAAAAGTTTGCTTTCACTACTAGTTTAGCACATTATTATTAGTTTTAAAGTACTTTCCATAATCGAAAGTAGAGACTGAAGAAATCCGTGAATGACTTCCCTTCTCAGGTGCAATCTATTTGGCACCACTTAGATCAAACTGAGATCAATCTTGTCCATCTATGCTACATTAAAGTTTTTATGGTCTTTCGTCCTGAATATAAGGAAATTTATGTCTCTATGTTGCATCAACATCCATTCCCTACATTAGATGCAGCCATTCTGAATATTCTTTTTGAAAAAACTCATATTCATTTGGATAAGTCTCCTAAGATTGACTCTCCGTTAACTGTTTCGTTAACTGTTTCAATCCATCTCACTTACTTGGCACACTAGCAAAGGTCATCAATTCAAGTGCAAACACTATCAAACTTCTAATCATGACTTTGGCCACTATCGCAAAGTGGATTTCTATTTTCACACTCTAGGACATATTATGCAGTATTGTCCTATTCGCCAATCTTCGTCATGTGGAATTAATATCAAATCTCGGAATACTCGTAGATCTCTTTAACCTAGTATCATTTTATTCACTACCTCTGTCATATATGAGCTTGTACTTCCTACTCTCCAGGATTTAAGTCCATTTTAAATAAATTCTTTCTTCCAATACTATAATGCCTATTACTTCAGGTAAAACTCGTTGGTATTTTAATTCTTCTCGTAGTAACCATACGACCTCTAATATGACCCTTATGCCATTTATATTCAGTGCAACCTCTCTATCATCTATTTTTATAACTAATGGTACTCATTTAAGCATTACTCATATAAGTTCTGTGTCTACACTCACTTTAAATCTCCATAACAAATTTGCATTCCTTAGTTAACCTTGAACTTAATTTCTATTGGTCAATTAGTTGATCAAAGTCCTAATATAATATTTCCTCATTTCTTCTGGTGTACAAGTTCAAAATCCAAAAACTAGGAGAACTCTTGGGAAGGGTTGGAAAATAGGCTGTTTATTTGAGCTATAGTTGCTTCAGTTTCTTCACATTTATATTGTTGCTACCTCTGTACCATCTTTCATTCAATAGCATATTCGTCTAGGTGATGCATCTTCAAATAAAATTAGATCTTTAATTAGTAAGGGACTTTTGTGTTATGTTTGTTTTAAGTCGTTTGATTATGTGGATTATACGTTGGAGAAACAACCTACTTTTTGTCATTTTCGTATAGTACATTTGTTGCAGAAAATTATTTTCATTAATTCAGTCTGATATTTGAGGACTTCACTTATTTCTTCCTTGAATAGTTTTCATTATTTTTTTGTTTTTTTTCAATGATATTTTCCATTTTACATGGATCTATTTTATATGGTAGTGTTATGAATTATCTTCTATCTATACAAAATTCACTCAAATGATATGCTTTCAATTTTCTTGCACTATATAGAATCTTTAATAGATAATGCTTTTGAATACGCCGATTCTTCTTTTCTCTGTTTTCTCTATGATCAAGATACAATTATCCAACCTTTTTTTCATACATTTTCCAACAAAATAGTTGTGCTAAATGTAAACACTGTCATATATTTGATATTGTCCGGCTCTTATATTGTCTACCTCTTTTCTGGATCATTTTTGTGGGAAATTTGCGTTGTTTTGCGGCTACACCATAAACTATCTCCTTTCATCTATTATGGGTAATGACAGTCCTTTCGAAAACTCCTTAACAAATCTACAGATTATAGTCCCCTTCACCATTTTGGTTGTGTCATCTATATCCTTCTTCCTTCTCAAGAACGTACTAAGTTATAGGCTCGTGCGTGTTTATGTTGTTTTTTCGGGAATGGGGTAGAGTAGAAGAGTTATAATTGTTAAGATCCTATATCTAACGGAATTATATTTCCCGTCATGTCATCTTTTGGGAGCATACTAAATTTGTGTCTCTATCCAAATTTCAGGTTTTCTTTGACCGTACATTTCATTTATTCACTTCACCACCACCCTCTCTATTTTCATCTTTGTCTACGTCTCGTCCATCAGACGATGTGGCTTTTCTTTCAATTTTTGATGTTGTCTGTTTGCATCTTCTGGACCGCCCCTGCATCCTGAGCCTGATCCAAGACCACATTCAGATCAAAACACATAATGATGGATCCATTGCAAGGTACAAGGCTCGAATTAACAATCAAAAGTTGTACACAAAAGTAGGGAATCAAGTATGAGGACAATTTTGTTTTAGTTGTGCATTTTAGCTTTGTTGGTTATTTGTTGGCTATTGTTGTTGTTCATTGGATGCCACTCCTTAAACTTCTTATATAGTGATCATTTTAAGGATATATATATATATATGTCTCCGCCCTCTGGTCCGTCCCCATCTTCTAAGGTATGTAAGCTTCGTTGTGCCTTATATGGATTGAAATGTACACCTCATATGTGGTTTACAAAATGTAGTTCTACTTTACTTTATCTTGGTTTTACTTGCAAGTACCACGATGCTAATCTATTCATTTGGCATGTTACAGCTGGAATTACAATTTTACTTTTCTATGTCGATGATATGATCATCACAAGAGATTATCAATCTGGTATTTCTCAGCTACAAGATCATTTGTATCACCACTTAAAAATGAAAATCTTGGTATCTTTTCAATATTCCTTGGGCCTTGAAATCTCTAACAACTCTAATGCCTTTTATCTCTTTTAGGCTTAGTATACTTCAGATGTTCTATCCCAAGTTATCCTCGTTGATTCTAAATTTGCTTTTACGCCTCTCGATTTTAATTGTTGTCTTACTTTAATAAATGACGCCTTTCTTGATGATCCTACTTTGTATCGTCAATTAGTGGGAGATTTGATTTACTTTACTGCTACTCGTCCTCAAATTTCTAATTTTTTTCATATCTTCAGTCATTTAATGTTTTTTCCTCAAACGGCTCTTTATTCTATTGTTCTACAAATTATTTCGTACATCAAGAGCATTCTCCTACATGGTCTTCACTATTCAGTTCATTCGTCCTTGGTTCTGACTGGTTATTTTGATGTTGATTGGGCTAGAGACCCTACCGATATTTTATCGACTACTAACTTTTATTTCTTTCTTGGTGACTCAGTTATTTCCTTACGTAGTAAAAAACAAACAATTGTCTCTCGATTCAATGGAAAATTCAAGTATCATGTCTTCGCTAACACTATGTTGAACTCTTATGTCTTTGTTAGTTTTTGGTTGATATTGGTGTTCCTAAATCCTCTGTTACCGTTATTCATTGCAACAACCAAAGTGCTATGAAGATTTCCGTCAATGATGTCTTTCGTGAGTGCATAAAGCATATCAAAATTAATTGTCATTTTGTCTGTTCTCACGTTGCTCATAATCATGTCTTGTTATCTTTCACCTCTTCAGACGATCAGACTTTCACCAAACCTCGTATCTTTAACCGTTCTCAGTCATTTTTTAGCAAACTCAAGTTGGTTTTCACGGTGCAACTTGAGTTTAGAGGAGATGTTAATATCTTTAAATATATTTATATATATATTGATTTGTATATTTATATTTATAATTTGGCGTAAGATCTATCATTTACATATCTATATATATATATATGCTGATATGGCAGTGATTACCATGTTAATCTGATCAAATCAATATGATGTTGATTTAACTCAGTCAGTTTATTTTTATAAAATGAACATTACACTTTGTATATAGCACAACACAACGGTGTATGATATAGGAGCATATGTTGTGTAGATTATATTTTGTGTTGTGTATTATAACATATTTAGTGTGTTAATATCATAATAAGATTATGCTATTTTTTATTTTTTTTATGACGTGAAAACCCGCAGTCGTTGTTAAAATATGTACTACTTATGACCGGCTGTAAGGATCCTATTTATTTTTTGTCGTGTTGGGACAAGGGCTCCCCTTGCCACTAGCCACCCTTTTATTTTATTATAATTTATTTATTTATAAATTATATTTAATAAGAAAATAATCTAAAAATATTAACATTTTTTATTTTTAAAACTTTTAATTAGTATATTAAAAAATTATATTTATTACTATTTTTTATCAAAATTTCACGATATCAATATATGCCATTTATCATCTCAATTCTTCTGTATACAAAATTTTTCAATACAGTGTTAATATGCTTATTTAAACTATCGAAAATTTAAAAATGGTATTAATATATAAATCATCTATATTATTTTTAAAATGTTAAAAATTAATCCCCTTTCGTCATATTCTGATTCACCCGCTGAATATATTGACAGATATGCACTATCTGTCTTATAAAAATATATTGATCGAATCAAATTAGCACCATGGTAGATTTTATCCAAGTCAAAACAATGATAATAAAAGTGATGTGGATGTACTCTTAATTTCTAGTTGAGAAATTAAGCCATTTTCGCATCCCAACATATTTTTTATTAGGTTATTAGCAAAATTTTAAATTTTGGATTTTCAAATTTATTTCGTGTTTATTTATTAGTTAAAAAGAAAAAAAAAACAAATCTAAACTCAATATAAAATAAACTCATTCTGTCTTTCCATTTGGATTTTTAGTTGAAAATCGCATTGAGCATATTTGAATTTATAAATTTTGTATTCTATTGCTAAATGTTGATGTGACACAAAAGTTTGTCCTTTAGGACTTTTTATATATATAAAAATATATATATACATATTATTTAATTTTTTTTACAATTTATTTTGATAAAATATTACATTCAAATTAAAAATAAAATAAAATAAAATCTAAATCTAAAAAAAAAATACATAAACCGGTTTACACCATTAATTTGGTTGAGGTGAGTGAGTTGACTATTGCGAGGAAATTTATAAATGAATGAAGAACAATCGAACATGGACACCAGTACACCACCATTATTGCTAGCCAATAATAATGATAATAATAATAATTTTAGCATTGTTCATCATTAATTAAATAAATACTTTTAGTCTTTTTTTACTAATTTTTTACTTTTATGTTTAATTTGGGGTTTTTTAAACTTTTGTAATATTTTTCGCGATCTTCATTGGGTGCACGAGTGTATGGATGATGACAGAGAAACACTAGAATCAGTAAATAATCGATAAAATCATAAAAATTCTAATGTAAAATCTGTAAGAGCATAATATCTGACTCGACACTCAGAGTACATTATTTATCTTATATAAAACAATTTATACAACATGATGAGACAAATTTAGTCATTTTTATTTGTATTTTTACAAATAAATAAATAATTGAACTAAATTTTCAAAACGGAGATAATATCAACTATATATATACTAGTGAGGAGCCGTGCTATGCACAATCCAAACGATAAATTAATTATTTTTTTTTTAAATGTACCGTATTAAATATATAATATTTAAAAAATATTTATACAATTATTAAATTGTTAAAATTAATTATTGTTTTTTAAAATAATAAATATATGAAATTTAAATATAACAATAGTTTAAATAAATTAATGCATTAAATGGATGTAATTGAAATAAATTTAATTATGTTGAACAATTCATAAAATCCGTAGTATTCATTTTTAAAATAATATTTAAGTCAATATTTTGGTTTCTAATATTTTTTTTTAAGTATAATTTACTGTTTCTTTAATCAGAGTAATTTTTCTAAAAGCTGATGTTATATTCATATATAAAATTTAATTTCATAGACAAATCAATTGATTTGATCTTTGTTATAAAATCAAATTTTATTAGCATATTACTACTATTTATTATTATTATTATTATTATTATTATTATGGTTGTTGTTGTTGTTATTTTAATTGTAATTTAATTATATATTTTTTGACTCTCTATATAATATTAGTTGCTAAAATTTGTATAAATTTTTCTTGTAAGGCTCGAATTTGGTGCTGTCCAATCAACATATGTAATTAAAAAAATATATACAATATATTTTTACATAGCACAAGATATGTTGTATTATAACAAAATACGGTGTGCACATTTCTATTTTTGTATGTCTTATTTATTATGTTACTTTTATTTTTTGAAAAAAAAATTATATACTTTAATCACATATTAAATTTTTTAATTTATAATATTTTTAATTTTAATTATGCTAATTGGTTATCCTAATTTTAATTTAAAATTATTTTTTTATATGATAATTATTTTCATTAATACATTATTAATTATATACTCATTATATTTTTCCTAGATTTTTCTGTCTATAGTAAACTGGACATGATAGCCGGGACGGAGGGCAATGGCAAAAAGACTTTTTACAAATACTCTTTACCAACTATCAATATAATATCGATGCAGAACCCAAATAAGATTATTCTTTTGAGACGGAGGTAGTATTATGTGTACTTTTTATTAAAGTTATAATTTTCAATAAATTTATTTATTAAAGTCATCTTTAATATTAAAAGATATATACACAAATAATAATATTTTTATTTTAACTCACTTAAAAATTTTACAAATAAAATAATTTACAATCTAAAAATAATGATTTTAATTACTGTAAGCTTTAAAAATTAATTTTTTAAGTCATATAGAAGAAAATAATTAATAAATATTGTAATAAAAAAAATATATTAATATGTTTGAAATAAATATTTAATTATTAAGTGGAGAAAATAAAAAAAAAAGTAAAAAAAAAACAATGAAAAAAAATTTCTTTAGTTCCAAAAAATTATTTTAAAATGTTAATTTATCAAATATTTAAATTAGTCGTTGGATCGGTCAAACAACTAAAAAATTTTCAAAAAGCTGAAAGTATTTGAAAAACTATTTTCAAATACTCATATGTATTGAAAATATAATTATACACTTTAATTTCAAGTTCATAATTTATAATTTTTTATTTTAATTAAACTATTTAGTCATTTGAATATTTAATTATTTTTTATTAAATTATAATTATTTTATTAATACACTTCTTAATTACTTATTTAATTACTCAATACCTAAAAACGACTTGGATCCGGTGCTGATATATTAATTTCAGCAATGCTGAAATTAACCTCCACCATTAATTATATTTAATATTTAATCGATGAGATTTAATTGAAGGGTAATAATGTAAATTTATAATAAATCATATATTATGCTAAAAGTTTATAATCGCTTTCGATTCACAGAACTAGCAACACTCACACTCACACGCGCAGACTGAAGCTGAAGAATAAGAAGAAGAGATCTTCGACGCCGATGAACTGCAATTGCATTTTGCCTTGTCGAAATTCACTTGAAGATTTCCCTATATTATTTCATCTTCCTTTTCTTAGAGTTTCTATTGCTGTCCTAATTTTTTCCATTGCAAATTACATTTCAATTTTACTAAACTCTGATAACCAACAATTTTGGACTACCGTCGAATTTCTTGTATCAAGCTCAAAGCGTTGGCTAATTTCATGAATTTCGCTATAATAGTTTGAAGGTTTTACTAAAGATATGATACTTTTACCAAATCTATGCGGAAGTCCATATACTCGAGCAACATCATCATCGGTAATATGTCATTCTGTCTCATCTTAAAAAAACAAAACACTTTTTCTGAAATATGTGGCTCACTATTTATTTTCGTTTTCCTAACATATAGAAGACCTTCAAAAGATGACTTCTCAATATAGGATCTAACTACTTCCTTATTTTCAAACTCTAGTAGCTTATTCAATTTTGCTATTTTACTCAGGATGGAATACATATGAACATGTTTAGCAATTTCTCCCTTGTAAATATACAAAATTAAATATAATACAATCAATAGAAATATATCACAATTCAACAATACAATACCATTATGTATGTGGCTTTTCACTACCATTAAGATGAAATTGTAAAGCTGAAAATGAAATAAGATGAAGTACTTAAGTGAGAAGTAAGGAAGTTGGATCTCCGCTAACGATTTTATAACAATTTAACAGATAAATAAAAGAATACAAATTATTGCTATAGAACACATATGCATGCAGCAATATTGACTTTAAGCAATATGCATGATGCAGCAGCAGGAACTATACAAGTTACTGAAAAATCAATATATATCATTTCTTTGGAATTTTTAAGCAAATTCAAAAGAAAGAGAATCAGTGAATTCAACAATGTATGTATGTATTTATGTTGTTGAAAGATCAAAGAGAGACAAGTGAATGATTGATTTATACTGACAAAAAGTAAGAGTAGTGAGTACATTAAAGCCGTTGAAGATAAAGGTGAAGGGATTAAGGGATTACCAGAAAAAGATCCAAGCAGAGATCATCTTCTCATTGCAGCAATTTTTGAAAAAAAAAAACAAAGAAACAGACAACAATTCACTCCAAAAAAAACATCACAAAAAGGAAGTTATATCAACCAACAAAGAAATTAGGGAAAAAGACAAAAATCATCATCATCATCATCACCGGTTATATATATATAATAAATGTCCATCCATCAAGAACAACCATAATAATATATCATTTTTCTCTTCATGTAATTCTTCTTCACTTACATTACATAGATGATGATGGATGAATGCACTAAATAACAAATATACATATACCCCCACCAAACCAATTCCAAATTCCTTAGTTCATTCATCTGCATTTGGAAAAAAAGGATATATTTATTCCTTACCTTTGCTAAATCTGCACACGCATATAAGATATAGCAGAATCTTATTTAGCAGCGATGAAAACGCCAAGTCACAAGAAGCTGAAGCCAAAGCCAACATGGGGAAGTCAATAGAGGAGAAAATGAGTGCATTCAAGGAACGTCTTCGCACAAATTAACCCACGGCAGCGGGTAAAGTGATGGATGGGATTGGATACTTGACTTACGTGATTGTCACTACCTCAATGTCTGTTGCTGTTTGAAAAGGGTATGCATCAGTAGGTCAGATCATCATCTAGTGCAGATTTATATGAAAAAAAAAAGAGTAAGGAATTAATACCTCTATCACAGGCACTGCGTGTCTATTGCTTCACAACAACTATAAATTCCAACCCTAATGTAGAAATAGGCGGTTATACTCGCTACTTCTTCCCTAATGATACATTATACAAACTTAGTTTCCAAATCTTCTTAAGATTGAAACACATTAGAAAACACAAGAAACACATTATACAAATTACACAACCTGAATCTGAGTAAAAAATCTGAATCGAAGCGTTGGCTGAGAGAGTTCGCAGCAAGAAGATTCTGAATCAAAATGTGTAGGGCATAGAGCAAAATTAGATTGAGAGTTTGATGTTGGATTTTGACTCGTCGGTTGAGAGAATCTGAATGAGCGCAAAGAATCGCACTAGATTCAGCGCACAAGGATTGCGAAAAGGGCAAGAATCGATTCAGCAGATTGCGAACGAAGGAAAATAAAGTAATAGAATAAAAAAACTAAAATACCCTTGACTAGATTCAGCATTGCTGAATTATACTATAACATCAGCTCATGATTCTTCCCCGTGATATTATCATAACAAATATAATTTGATATAATTTCTTTAAATTTGAATATATTCGATTTTAGCAATATATTATATCTTATTCTTATCGCTAATGAATGATGATTTAGATATTTCAGGATTAAATAGTATTAGAAGATTTGTTAAATTAATTATCTTCCAAATTTATATTATTGTATGAGCTTGTAGCATATTGGTTCGAATGTATTAAATAAAATAAAATTAGATTGGATGAAATAATATTATTTATCTTAATCTTATATCGTAAACAAATTTTAATTGCATGAATATTTATTTTTAAGATTGGTCTGAATTAGTATGGACCTATTTTGGTCTGATCCCAAAATGAGATAAGCCCAATCCGATTATGAGCTGATTACCGAAAAATCTATTAATGACCCAACACTTAGACCGGGCAAAGGGTCGAGTCGTGTCGAGTTCGTGTTGGGTTGAATACTTTAAATGAGTTAAATCACTCAACTCTAATCCAACTCGTTTATTATTGTATCAGGTTCGTGTTGATCCGTTTATTATCGTTTTGAATTCGTATTGACACGTATAGATAATTAAGTCAAGTTCTTTGATTCAAATTCAATTATTTTTGTAGAATTGTCGTGTGTTATGTTAGTTTTTGTTGGCTCTAATGTATATAGTGAATTAACTTAGATTATTTAAAATTGAATTTAGTTTAAATTGATACGTGGATTAATTATCAAATTAGAATTATTTTACATATATAATAAATATATTAATTATAATCGAGTTGTCTGGTCGGGTTCGAGTTGAGAGTTTCAACGCTAACCTGACATGTTTATTATCGTGTCGGGTTCGTATCAACTCGTATACATAATCGGGTCAAAATTCTTGACTCAAATTCAGTTATTTCGTGTCGGATCAGTTTTTGACAACTCTACCGACACTAAACCAGATCGACTATTTTAACCGGGTCCGGTTTTTTTCTTCTTAGAGTGGACCGGACCGACCCGACTCGACCCACTTGGCACTTCCGTACTGAACAAACTTCTTCTTATCTTTTATCTTTCTGGAAATTGAAACGACCGCGCCGACAATGCTATGGTAATCTCTTCTCTCCGTCGCTTCATGCCGATGCGCTGCAGCGCTGGAAACTTTCTCCGTTTCGTCTGCACAGAGGAAAAGCGCACAGCCTGAGCAAGTTGGATTTCCAGTTTTCATATATCGAATAAGGAAAACCCCTTGGGTATATATCCAGTGGGGGCGGGGCAACGGAGTTTTGGTGAATTCCCCATGGCTGATTATTTCAAGGAAGATTTTCTGCAGTTGGTCAAGCGTGGTGGAACTTTTGTGTCCATTAAGATTTCGAGTCTCCTCCGCGCACTGGTTTTGTTTCTATCCATAATCTTTAACTTTTTTTTTTTTTTTGCAAGACTACATAATTTGTGGAGTTAAGTTTAAATTTGCTTATAGTTGTTTGGGAATAGGTGAATGTAGAAATTTCGTTGTGAATTTTTGGCGATCAGTAAATTTAAGCTTTTTTTCTGCGAATAGGAATGTTCAGCGTAAAAATGAAATGATGTAGAACTCGTATGGAAAAAATTGAAACAGCCAAATCATGTCAATTAACAATTATTCCGTGAAGAACATAGCAGTAGTTTTTTATTATTTTTTTTGTTTCTATTATATTTTGTTTTAATTTTTTGACTGTAAAGAATTGAGCAGCAATGTATGGTACAAAATGGATTTTCTATATACTCCCTCCCTGAAGTCGGATAAAGGTGGTACAGGCTAAGCCAAAATTCCTGGTCCGTTTAAACTTATGCAGCAATGTTTTGTCTGCCAATTGATGCTTAACTTCAATAAACTACACAACAGGTTTCGCGACCATATGGAGCCATTGCAGGGCTTGCAATTGCAGTAATTGTTACATGGAGATTAAAGGCATCTACACGAAAGCAAAGAAAGCAACCTAAGAGGCATCCTCCACCGACTATTAATTCTGGTGTTGGTAGTCCTAAAAGTGAGAATGCTGCAAACTCTATTGTTACAAATCTACCAGAAGATCGGAAAGCCCCAAATGTGGTTGGTTTATGAGTTTTCTCCCTATGAATGTACATGCCTTTATTATAAATTGCATGCGGCATAATTAAAGTATACAAAGTGGTTCAGATTATTGATGAAGTAATTGCTGTTTTATCCTCGTCTTGCATGCAGCTGTCTCCCAGCCAAATAGTTCGGCAAAGGTTGAATGAAGGACGGAGGGTATTACATTAACTTGCTCAATTCCTTTTACCATTTCCAATTGTCATCTAACACATGACAGAAGTGGAAGCCGTGATGATTTTGATAATTTATTAAGATTGACATAATAGAATTGATTTCTTTTTCTGATCTTTGGATCGGTGCAGGTAACATGTCGGTTGCTTGGAGTGATATTAGAAGAAACCAGCCCCAATGAGCTGCAGGTTATATAATCTTCTTTTCTCTTTACTAGTGCAAAAGTGATTGTAAACGAAAATACTGTGTGTTTGGTTGTTGTAGGTTATTGTTTTTGTTGTTTTTTTAAATAAAACAGTGGTTGGATATAATGCATTGTATAGAAAATGAGTACGTTTTTATTGAGGACGATGAAATTACATAGTAAACAATTGGAGAAAAACGCCAAAAGAACGTACCCTTAATTTTTTATGTTTTAATTATTCCCAGGAGAAAGCTACCGTCAGATCATCAGTTCTTGAAGTGCTGCTTGAAATATCAAAATTCAGCGATCTGTATCTCATGGAAAGAGTGCTGGATGACGAGAGTGAAGTAAAGCACCTCTGGTTTCCTCTAGTAGTTTGTTTGTAATTTTTGCTACCACGAAATTAGGCTTTACACAAATTACAAGTTCACTGATGCAATGTGTCTTTTTCTGCCTTCCATCCTGATTTAAAGGTATCATTAACTTTAGTAAAATTAATCAAACCATCTTGTATATGCAGAAAAATGTTCTTGCTGCTTTGGAGGAAATGGGGGTTTTCACGTCGGGTGGTTTGATTAGAGATAAGGTACTGCCTCACCTAAATATAATCAGTGTAGTTAAGCTTGTTTATCCCGCATTCTGCTGTTGTACTTCTAAATTTTTCAGGTCACTTTTTTTTATTGAGAATTTGAAGAATTAGCTGTCAATTTTATCAGTCTTAAGAGTTTCTATAGTCTGTCCAATTGCTCTGTCTAAAGATAAGAAAGTAAATATGCTAGATTTTTTTTTTTTTTTTTTTGTACTATAAGAAGAGCCGTTAGATTAGCAGCTTGATTATATGTTGTCCGAGCTCAGCTCAGCTCGTTTAGGATTTGAGTTAAAATAGTAGCTCGAACTCAGGTTGCTAGACTAAACTTCAAGCTCGAGTTCGGCTCGCAAGCTCAAACTTGAGCTTGAGTTTGAGTTCGACTCGAGTTTTATATATATTATATATTTTTTCATACATATATATATCTGATTTGATGAACTCAATCGAACTACTCAAGAGCTGAGATCGAGCTAGGCTTGTTTACAGAATTAACAAGTCTCGAACTCAAGCTCAACTATCTATCTCTATAAATGAGCCGGGTCAAGCTTGGTTTGCGAGTTACAGATTCGTTTAATAGCTCAAATTTTAAGCACCATAACAAGGATGATTATCACACCATCTTGGAAGTGTCAAACATTTTTTAACTCTGAATATTATCGTTAACTAATCGAGGAACTCCTCAAGGTTCTATTTTGCAGCACGGAGAACGGATGCGCATCTTTCGTGAGACAACTGGAACCTAACTGGCATATTGACTCCGACCCTGCAATCGTTGCGCAACTAGCTGTCGGCATCCGCCTCTTTTTTCATTACTGATATCTTTTACTTACCTCAATGTTATTCTCGGTTTCATTCCGGTGCCTGTGGTTGTGCTGCAGAGATTCGTCGCACGTCAAGTTTATGTTTCTCCCATGAAGCTCGAACAACCTGCCTCCAACGTCTTCATGGCATCATCCTTGGAACAGTTCTTTGGTTCTGTCTGATGATCGACAGACGGATGTTGTTCGATTCCGGGGATTTCATCTATGGCTGTTCCTGTTTTTGGCGGCACTGGCGTGGTTCTTCAAGTGTAGAAAGTTACCTGTCAAGATGAACTTAATTGTACATTGTGATTTTCCGATGTCAAACGGGCGGGTTCGGGACGAGTCTTGCTGGCTCCGGGACCCGCCCCGCTAAAAAATATTAAGACCCAAGGCTCGCTCTGCCCCGCTTCAACTCGGCCTCAGGACCCATCCTACCTCGAACCCTCCGGATTCCGGGCTAACCCGATAAACTTATTTTTATTTTTTTTAAAAAAAAGAATGAAATAATTTAATAATAAAAAAATGCGTCAGAGTACCAAAAATTATAATTTTAAAAATAAGAACAATAAAATTTGATTAAGAATTAAAATTTTATTTTATATTTAATTTTTTTTAAATAAATAAATAATATAATTTATATTGTATAAATATATAAATAAATAATAATAATTATTAAAATATCCAGATTCGAGTCCGGGTCTGAAGTGGAGCAGGTTTATAGTAAAACTGTAATCCGCTCGGAACTCGCTCACGTCTAAAACTCAAAATTTACAACTCGTCCGAAACCAGACTTTTTAGATTCGAACCTGCTCCACCAAGATCGGGCTGGTTCGGGGCTAATCCGATTTGACTTCCCTACTTGTACGATGATTTTTGTAGACGATGAATTGTGGAAGGAAATTCAGGTTTATTTTAGGGTGTGAATGTATACAGTAGAGGAGGGATGTCTTGTCATAATTTTGGTCCGAATGCTGGTGTTCCAGATTCGATCCGATCTTTTATTACTATTTCCAGATCCGGTTAAGTTCAGATCCGATTCCGGGTCTTTTATTCATTGTGTTTGAATATTGGTTCGAATCAATGCATAAAATTTAATCAATATTTGCAAAAAAATAAAAAAAATAAAAAAAATCAACAATTAAATTTAAGTGAGATATTTTTTTAAATTAAAATATAAAAAAATATATAATTAATAATAACAAAATAATTCCAAAGAGAATTTAATATATTTAACATTATATACAATTATAAAATATAAAATAAATAATAGAATATATATAAACATCTGGATCGAGATCGGAACTAAAATACCATCTCCGGAATCATATAAAATAGATTCGGATACGGACTCGATATCCATACGAGGTTTCGAATCCGAGAAATTTAGTAAATTTAATAATACTCATAACATATAACATCATAATAATGTATGTTCATTTAAAACCTCTCAATTTATATATCTCTAGTTAATAAATAAATATTTTTATCTACATTTAAAACTTTTTTTTATATATATAAAATTAGTTTATTTTGATTATAAGTAAAGAAAAATATCTTTTTATTTATTTGTATTATTTAAAAAAATTATCGAAATAAAATATATAAAATATTTAAACACGTATTCTAAATTTATTTTAATCATATACTACCTCCGTCCCATTAAAAGATTATCATTTTCTATTTTTGTCCGTCTCAAAACAAGGTTAGTATTTTTTAATTTAATAATTGTATTACGTACCTAACATAATAAATATTATTCTAGATTATAATATATTACATAAATATCATTACTTTTATATTACACAATATTAATAGGGCTAATTTTGTTTTTCTCTACTACAATTCAATATAATACTAATATTAAAAAAATACCATTTAATACGTGCACAAAGTAAACGCCACAATTTCAATGGAACTGAGGAAGTATATTGATTTTTATTTTAAAACTGCAACAATACTATTTACATAAAAAAAAAGTAAAATAATAATAATAATAGTTTAATTCAATATTATTAACTAAATAAATCACATTACCTTAAATACCGTGTCATTAATGAAAGAAGTCATTTAAGCGGGACGAGAGGAGTATTAATTTTTAGTATAATATAAATTTAAAAAATATGTATTTGATTTGATCTTTTTTTAAAAAAAAATTAAATAAAAATTGATAGAATAGCATAAGTTTGTTCAAATCCTTCAAACAAACACACTCTTAATATGAAAAAATTACAATAAATATCTAATACTTATGGTCAATTATCACTCTTTATCTTTTAATTGTCCTTCTGATTGATATGTCTATTGTACATGATAGTAGTGATAGTTATATTTCTAAGTGCGTTTTTTTAATAAACGTAGAATTAATAGTGAAATCCAATATATGAACCCACGAGAAGAGCAGTTATTTAACTCTACGAGAAAAGTCTAATGATTTCGATGAAATTGAAAACTACAAGCATTTGTGGTTTCAATGCGAAAATTGTTATGGATTAAATTATAAGAGATTTTTTAAATAAAAAATGCATATTTGTGAACAATGTGGACATCATTTGAAAAATAAGTAGTTCAGAGAGAATCGAAGTTTCGATCTAAATTGAACATATTTTTTTTCCACATCGAGTTTGAACATATTTCAAATTACACACATTAGTGTGAATTAATTCCAATGGCTCTGTGTGTCTTTCGACGGAAGGAAATTGTAATTTAGCCGGTTGCCTCCACCCAAACATCACAGTTAGTTTGAATATTTACTTCTTTAATATTTATTAAATTGAGATTTACTAAAATTTTTATAGCATTTAGATTAGTATATCATAATCTACAATATCATAAACTGGAATACTCATAACCGAACTTTATTATGTCTAACCGGAATATTTCGATACAGCGGAAAGGTCGACGCCAATAGAGCTTACATTCAAATTTCTGAAAACATCCATGATAAGTGTTATAACTTTTTATCGAGAGGCTTGAATTGAACATGTGTTGATTTCTCATAAGTATTATAACTTTGTTTTTTTGTTTGTAAATGTTAAGAAGTTTTTTATTAAACCTTGCTTATGAAAAATAAGTAGTGATAATATTGACGACTTCGTCAAATATTATAAAGAGTTTGAGAGCTGTAGTATTGGAATTGCGATACAAAAATTCAATATGTAAACGTGGAAAACATGTTGCCATTCGAGTTTTGGCCCTACGAAAGACACCAAAGGTATGTTGCTTTTTGCAATTGTAGGAATACATAACATAATTTTTTTTGTTGGTTAGAGCCTTTAAATGCACAAGAAAAAAGATTGGTAAAAAATTTTGGTCGGTAGCTTTGATTAGAAAAATGGAGAAATTTCAAAATCCGAATTCAACGTCAATAAAGTGCAACAGCGGTGATGTTTGAAATGGAGAAAATTTCTAGAGCGATAGAGTCGAACACGAAAGTGTGGAAAGAAATGTCAATAGAATTATGTATTGTTGTGTTGTTCTTCCTATTGTTATTGTTGCAATTACGACAATGGCTAAGTGGACACTTATATTGAATCTTTGTGTTGTTATATTATTGTTGCAATTATGACTAAGTAGATGTCCAAATTATATGTATATGTATTTAAGGACGACATGTCATGTACTTGGGAGTTTAATTTTCACATTGTTGAATTACATATCCATATTGCTTAAATATGTGGTGACATTTTGTGTCCATGTTGTTTAGATATGCATTGCGTTCTTGGAATATTTGATTTGAAATAATTTAAGTCCATGTTAAAATCCTAGACAATTGAAATTATAAGCACACTAAGTAGATTTAAAACTGTTTACACATTCACCAAAACAACATAATAAAAATTTTTACTTAGCAATCTAGAAAAATGACCCACACAAATATATGCAAAAGGATAACCTTAGCAATCCAATAAGAATCCATATAAATTTGTAAAAACACGACCATTCCGACAAAAAGATAAACACAAATGAACAAGTCATATTGAGCAATCCAGCGAAACAATATACAATAATTCTACCCCGTTATCATTCATAGAGACCTGTCCATTGTTTTTTTTTTTTATCATTTTCTTAATTACCGCAACACTTTCAATAACTCATTCTTTCTTTCTTGCTCATTGTTTGGCTTTTCAACAAAAATACTATCTGAAAGACCATCAAAGCCATCGCACATTCAAGACGAACCATCCCAATCACTACCACTCTATTCAATACTTTATTTTTTGCTCCCAAAATTAGTGGCACCCCACTACTCAACATTACAGCCACAACTCCAACACCACTGACATTTCTTGTATCATTTATTGGAAAAACATCGTCACAACAAAACCTTTGTTCATTTTCATCAAAACTTGAACAAAGTTTGTCACCTCCAGAAACATCAACACCTTCCGTTAGTCGCTCACCTGGACAAGCCTCGATGCCCTCCACAACTTCACTCCATCAACACTAGAATTCACCATCTTCTAGAATTTCCTCTACTTCAAAAACCTCATCAGTCTCCAGAGCTTCCTTAACCATCTTGTCATCGATATTCTTCTTATTATATCCCTATAGTTACCAAATACTGATATATATTCTCAATTCTCCTACATAGCATCTCTGACATCACATTCGCCGCTTGCTGCTTTTGTGTTTTTCATTAGAGTGACATATCTCATCTGCCTTTACATTACCCTTCCTGCATCATTACCCTCGTCATCCATCTTTGTGTCTTTTTACGGTAGAAGTAAAACACCATTGGACTTACTTGACAATGTCTACATCATTACCATAATCATCAACCTTTGTCTGTCGAAGTCCTAATCTATCTTTCGATCTTTTGAGTCGATTTTGATTTGATAGTGTTGGTAAAATTGTTTTGTTCCATATAATTAAAATACACAAATAAAAGCCAAAATTACATATGGGTAAAACAATCATTTTATAAATATTTTTAACGGTGTCATAGGATGTAAGTTTGTTGTCTCGGGTTGACATTCCTGCCCCTGGTTCTCGGCCATAGTCCGTCCCATGTGTGCGAGCCTCTGTCCTGTACGGCCGACTAATGACCCATGTCTTGGTGCAGGTACGTGTTCCGCATGATTCTCCTATATTGTATGGTATATCCCGGACGTATTGCGCACAGGAGACGACTGGTTTGGGCCTCAGCGGAGGCGTGGCCTAGGCGCCGGGTGTGTTAGCTTCCGGACACATTACACTGTACTCCCTTTCCTGCATTTTGTATCTGGTTTATGATAGATACGAAAATTTAGGTAAAATATAATTAGTAAATAATTAAGAAATATATTAATAAAATTAATTATTGCATAATAAAATAAATTATAAAGTAAGATTAAAATAATTAAATAGTATAATTAATATTAAAAAATTATAAATTATGAAATTTAAAATGTGATTAAAATATGTAATTATATTTTCTAGAAGGAAAAAAACAAATAAAGTAGAATGAAAATAAAAATAATGAAAAAAACGATGGGACTGAGAAAATATTTTTTAACACAATATATTTTTAAGAGATTTACCTAATATAAAAATTTTATACAAATATTTGTTAACGTCTATGTATCTATACAATTTATAGTTAACTTAAATTTATAATAATAGATAATTTTGAATTTATTTAAATATATTTATTTATTAGAAAAAAAATTTATTATTATTATTTATTATTTTTATCTTTTATTATTATTATTTTTTTAAGTTGGAAGAAATGGAAGAAGTGAACCAGACAGGTGTGCGTGCGTACTATGTGAAGAGACAACAGTGTTGCAGTTTGGTAGCAGGAGAGCCGCGCGGGACTTTATCAGGGTTTATCGATGGAGGCAGGATTTTCCGAACAAGTCGCGGCTCTTCTTCGCCCTCCGTCTCTTGTTCACGTCAAGGTACTAGATTGCTACTTTATTAGGTTTTCCTTTCATTTAGAGTGGATACCACTTATTCGAACTTTTCTCAGGAATACTTCGAGGCGCTTCTTGCAGAAAGGCAGTGTTTTGGGCTTAAAGTAAAGCCAGAAGGAGAGCATGGAAAAGGTTTTTTCAGATATATTTGATTTTCTTCTTCTTTTTTTCAATGCACCAATACAAGCTGTTGAATTTTTGAAAAAATAAATAATAGGTAATAATAATTCAGCATTGTTGGACCTAATCTGCCCTGAGTTTATGAGCATGAATGTTACTGTTGAGCATTTTTGAACGAATTTTGCTTTTGTGAGGTTCTTAATATGCAAGTATGGGAACTAATTGCAGGAGTATACAGTGAGGTGGATTTTCAAGAAGATGACCTTGTTTTGAAGGATCAGATGCTTGCTGGTGCACAACATTATTCTAATAAAGTAGTGCAATCTGTGAAATATATTTGCTTAGAGCTGTTATTGAAGTTTGTTTATTCTATTGGTTGAATCTCTTCCCAATTGTTGCAGATTGATTGCATGGTGTGTAGCTATTGCTTCCAATTCATTGGCTCAGTAGAGCTTCAAATTGGGAGGAAACTGTATTTGCAAGACTTGGGTGTTTCTGCAGTTGATGGATGTGGATCATCTGATGAAGCAGGATGTAGTGTTTCTTCTGAAAAAGTTGGTCTCCCGCAAGACGCCATCCAGTCGTTAATGAACGGCGGATTGAAGTTGCCATATTCAGATAATTTCTCCCTTCCGGCAGTTGTTCCATGTGCAGGGGCATGTGAAGAGGCTTATTATTGCAGGTAGATTGCATTTTCGACTACACCGGGATATACCTGGATACCTTTCTTTTTGGTTTTCATTTTGACCTAGATGGTTACTGTAATTCTAGCTAATATGGATTTGGCATGAGATCCACCCACAAAGTTTTCCAATTTTCCTTTATTGGTGATGAATGGACTGTTGTTTAATCAAGGTGCCATAGGAGAGAGTTGCTGTGTTTTCTACTCGGCATTAGAAGTCCCAAAATACTGGCTACGTGGATGGTTTCTCTTGTTTACAATGTTGTTGAAACAAACAATCTTTGCTACTTTTTAATAACTTTTCCTTGTCACTCATTCATTGCCCTTGTCTTGTCACATCATTTGATTATATAAATGTATGTTGTCATGGAACTTGATGGCATGCTGATAGAGTGTGTCAAGAGAATACTGACATAACTTTTTAACTAATATCGAACTTTGATGATAACATGGTTTATTGCTAATTCTTCTTGATCATGGTGAAATGCTTAACTAACCACCTAATAGAGCCGGTGATACGGTACTTTTATTATGTGTATATAATTTTTGTTTCTTCATCATTGGCTATCATAATAAGTTTAAGCATTTGTAGCAAATCTTGTGCGGAAGCAGACTGGGATTCATTCCATTCATTACTTTGTACTGGGCAACAATCATCAGTGTCAAATACAAAAGCACTTATGAAGTTCACAAAGCATGCTAATGGTAAATATATCTATGGTGAACTCATAATTGCCTTCCTGTATCCTTTTTACCTGTTATTGTTCTTTTACTGTGTGGATTTTTATGCTTCAGCTTTCTTCTTTTTCAGAAACAAATGATATCTTCATCCTTGCTGCCAAGGTAATTGCCTCATCATCTGCATATATGCAGGACTTTTGGGTTGGTTATTCTAACAATTTCTCAGGCTCAGGAAATTTAACCTTCTCCTGAACAATTGAAGATACATGAATCATTAAATCTAACTGCTGCTCAATTTTATTTTATTTTTTTAAACAATAGAGGATTTCTTTTCTTTTTCATGATCTAGTGAATGTAAGATAGTCCAGACTATAAATAACTTACCAGCCTTTGTGGTCTGAAATAAACCTGTCTTGAGAAACTTTATTTTATTTTAATTTATTGTATATGTGGAGAACTTTTTATGTTCTTATTGACTGCATTTACAATTATATATTTCAGTTCTGTTTAAATGTGAGAAAAATCAATTTCCTGAACTTGATGTTAGTTTTGCCAAAGCCTTAGGTTTATCTCATGTACTACATATCATTTGCCATTTATATATGACATGCTCTCGATATATCTTCTATTCTTATAATATACCTCGTTCGTATGCATCGTTTTCTTCTGTTGCAGGTAATATCATTTACGATTCTGAGATACAGAAAGTTAAAAGCATCTCATCTTGAACAGAAGGGGAAGCATAAATCTTCTAATTGCTGCAACAGTTATAACTTCCCTTTGCTGTTGGAAGCCTGGAAGCCAGTCTCAATGGGATTCAAAAAAAGGTACTTGTTTAGTCTTTACATCTCAAAGGTACTTTTAGTTTTCTTTAAATCATATCCGTGAACTTAATAATCATTTGGAATGTTAATACCCAAATTAGTAGTGGTAGATCATTAAATGCAAAGTGCACACAGGAAACTTTCTGCAGATTTTATCTCCACTTCACAATTTTACCCTGTTGTGTTTTAGTTGTCAGGCTGCTATATTTGTCTCTAATTTTTTCATATAAATAATGAATTATGTGTGACAGTTTACATAATCACATTGATTGAGGGAATGTTCCACTTCAATTTACATTTTGAAATAACGAGTGTCAGTTCACATAATCTCATTAACGGACCACTTCAATTTACATGTATTGTATCTGAAGAACTGAAAACTATTATGGGTGTGTTGCTGCATTATGGGGTGTTTTGGATTATTTTTGCGGACATAGGTGGTGTATGGCTGTCGTCAGCTCTTGCTGTTATTGCCGTAAGGTATTGGGTTAAGTCCCGGGAATAGTAAAAAAATTAAATTGAAAATAAGTTTTGATATGATCTTTTATGGAAAAAAGGTGTTTTCATGTGATTTTTGAATATACTATACTCTCTCCGTCCACCAAATTTAGCCTATTTGGGTTCGGCACGAGAATTAAGAAAGATCATTATTTTATTGAAAAAGTGAAAAAAATAAAAAGATTTAGTTAGTAATTAAAAATAATGGAGAGAGAGAATGTAATAAAGTTAATGACATTTGTGGTAAATAAGTGTTGAATGAATGAGTAATTATCAAATATAGACTTTTTTTACTTTTCCAAATATAGTAATGGGATAAATTTAATGGACGGACAAAAAAGGAAAGTGAGAATAAATTTGTGGACGGAGGGAGTATGTTCTTTATGTAATGTTCTAAATAATAAATCAATTTGATGTGATTTTAACCATGCATAGTGCGAAAACAGGAACGAAAACACAGAGGAACACACCCTATTTGTTTAGTGGCTACCATGAACATCAAATAGAGTTTTGTTTAGGAACACAAAGGAACACCCGATTCATATTGTTGGTGGCTATCATGAACCAGACATTTTATTCTGTGATGTAACAATTAATTTTTTGTTCCTTAACATCTGTTTGTTTAGTTTTTTGGCTACACAGACTTATTCATATTTTACTCATGAATAGGTTCTTCTTGTTTGCCTCCTGTTGAAATCAATCAGATTCAGATATATCACTCTTATCTATTGCAAATAATAAAACCATATTTTCTGTTCTTTCTAGTAAAGTACACATTTTTTCTGAATATCTTTTTGCATTTCTTATGTGTATGGTCTATCTGAATATTATTTTCCTTGACATGTTTATCAATAGATGGTGGGACTGTATCGCTCTGCCAGAAGATGTTGAGTCTTGTGATGAAGTTGATTTCAGAATGCAAATCAAGGACTTGGCATTTGAGGTAACTATCCCCAGTTCAACAGTAGAAGCAATATATCTAATTGGATAATCTATTGAAGGAATGGTTATATTTTGGGTTATTGTTTGCCAACTGCTCATCTCCTGCATAGGTTCAGTAGTTGTCCCAGATCATACATCAACGTAATACCTTAAAATAATTGATTGGAAGTATAGTTGTAGTTGGTAGTTTATCTTCATAAACACTATTGCAGCTATAAAACACAATAACTACCAAGGAAGAATGTTGTGTTTTATTCATCTTCTGAAAAATTGGATGAATGCAGAAACTGTTTGAAGCAAAAAAGAAAAACATATGCATAACTTTGGATATGATGTGGTTCAGAAATTTGGATACAGCTTTATGAGGGAATTGGAAAGTGAGATGAAAAGTTGAGAACTCTACCCAAATGAAGAATAAAAAAAATAATAGGACACTGCACACCAGCACTATCTCTGATGTGGAACTGTGGATGTTTTGTTTTGACTCATTTTTATATCTGCTGCTGATAGTTTTCTTTTGCTTTTGTTTGTTTGTTTGTTTGTTTTTTACTTTTTTTTTTTTTTTCACTCCTTTTTCTTTTGTTGAGAACCTTAGGATGTGTCTTTTTTGTGTTTTGTAAGTTCTGATTTTTGTTGCTTTTTAAGTGAAATAATGGTTTCATGTGATATTTTGTATGAAAAATGAATATGTTTTTATTGGGAATGATGAGAGTTTATAGTAAAAAAAAATTGAAAAAACTTAAAAAAGAACAAAACCTAATGATTCATACTCATTGACTATGTCGAGAACTTAAACTTTGTATTGAGATGCTTTGAAAAGCAATTCCATGTGACGTATGAGTTAAAGTACTTTGCTCTTCTAACCTTCTCATGACCACTTGATATATCTTGACGAAATGTTTCTGTCACTTAGTCATTGCAGCTCCTAAAAGAAGCCATTTACGATGAGGAATGTGCACCATGTATCCTACATATTTCTGAAGCAGCTGAAAATAACTCAAAAGCCTTTTTTTTTATTTTCTTTCTGCCTGAAGCTTGTAGTCCTTGACATCACCTAGTGTTTTCTCTCGACATCTATGGTCATATCATCGGGATGTTTGAACTGAATAACCTGTAAGTTTCTCATGATTATCGATCAAGTTTCCTGTGTATTATTTAATATGAGTCGACACTTCTAATACTCATCTTCAACATCATAGCGATTTGGTTGTGGCATCTCCCATTGAGGATTACTTTTTGTACATTGATGATCTTCCATGCTCCCAAAAGGTTAGTGTCGCATTAGACTCTTTTGATAATGACTATACGGAAAGGCATTATAAGTTCCACTGAATTTTAAATTTGTTGCAGAAAGAAGCTGAAAAGATAACAAAACCATTCCTTGATGCTCTCGGGGAGGACTATTCCATTCCTTGCCAAGGTTGGAAACTTATGATAACTCATCTATCTACTTCGCTGTGTGTTTAATTTGGTAAAACTCTCATCTTCGTATTCACCAATCTACACCAGGGACGGCATTTTTCCCTGTACAAAGTTGCATGAACCATTCCTGTAATCCAAATGCAAAAGCTTTCAAGCGAGAAGAGGTACGCATCTACAAGGACTTCCATTAAAGTACTTTGCTTAGTAAAGATATACCAAACCATTTCTTGGTTGAATATTTTCAGGATAATTTCATTTCTTAATTCACGCCGTTTATAAGTTTGACGAAATATTTATTCTGATGATTACTAAGAATTAGTTTGGTTTTATCAGGATCGGGATGGCCAAGCTTCTATAATTGCTCTGCGACGCATTCTAAAAGGAGAAGAGGTATTCATCCTTTTTTCAAATACTATCAAGATGCATTTAGAGATGAATGCTCGATTTTCAAACCAGTTTTGTCCCAAAACTATGTTTTCTCAGATAACTATATCATACATAGATGAGGATCGTCCTTACGCTGAGAGGCAGGAACTGCTCGCTGATTATGGGTTCAGGTGCGGATGCCCTCGATGCATCGAAGAACAACCATAACAACTCACATATGTTTATGGATGTGTACTAAGGAGTCATTTAGCTCGAACACACTATGAACTTCTTGCAAGAGCTGTTTTTTTATTTTTTTATTTTTTTATTTTTTTTTGTATAATGTGACATATATATATATATATATACACAGACATATATGTGAGATTGAACTTTATGTTGAATATTTGAGAGTGATGGGATGACATCTGAGTTTTTTGCCTTTGGAATTTATAATGTTATTTTATTTTTATGTTTATTCTTAACTACTATAAGTGTTTAAATAACTTCAAGTTAAATTTTATTTTGTATCTTTACCTACAATTTGTTATATATTACATTACCATTTAACAAATTTAGCTGTGTAATGTGGAATGGAAGCTAAGGTTTTGAAGTATTCATGCCACACATGTATCAAAAAGAAAGATCATGTGACTGATGAGCAAGAAAGAAAAGAAATTGAGAAAAAATGGAGGATAATTTTGATACTATTATTGAAGTAAAAAAAAGTCATACTACAATTAAGGACGTTGTATATATAAACTACTTAATCTCATGATATATTTTATAATTTACAAAGATTCATCCAATCTATTCTAGATGCTTTTGTAACTATTTTGATTCTCTCAACCAAACTCTGCATTTTGGTTCTCATTTCCTTTTAGGGGCAATCGGGGCGGGTACGATTGGTATTTTTTCGTGGTCCACACTTGTTGCATAATCAAATACGGTTTTCATATATTATTGTATGCATCTATCTCCACTTGCTTCCATAGGCTTGGGCTCTCCTTTTTTGTACAATGTATTTTGACACGGCACATTTTTTTTTTATAATAAGTACTGAAATTGATTATGCTCAAGACCTTTTGTTAAGATATTTGCAGTTTGTTGTTCTAAAGACACATATGCCACCTTAAGTTGCTTGCTTTGGACTTTTTCTCGAACAAAATGCAAATCTATATCGAAGTGTTTAATCCTCTCGTGATGTGTTGGATTCTTACTTATTTGCAAGACACTCTTGTTATCATGGAACATCATAGGCTTCCCAACCAAACTAACTCTCAACTTTCCAATCAGAATTTGCAAACAAATTATCTCACACAATTTGCCATGGCTCTATATTCAGCCTCGGTTAAGCTTCTAAAAATGACCCTTGTTTCTTAGATTTCCACCTAATTAGAGAGTGTTCTAGCAGCACACAATATCGAGTGATTGGCCGCTGACTGTGTATACAACACCCCCAATCACTATTTGTGAAAGTACTCAATGTTATTTTTGATTTTCTTGATTGAATGAGTCATTTTCCTAAACCATTATTCAAATAATTAAGTATTCTCAATGCCATCGTTAGGTGTACATCTATAGGCCTCTGAATGTATTGAGATGCCCTTTTTATTGCTAAGAAAATATTTGGTCGGGCAAGAGTTAAGTATGGGTGTGTTTGTTTGGGGGTTTGGATTTTGAGTTGGAATTTGAAGAGTAAAAATTTTGAATTATAATAGTTGTATGATGTGATATAAATAGGTGTTGATGCGATGTTTTGAATGTAAAATAAATTTTTAGTATAATACTCTCTCCATCCCATTAAAAGAGTGGCGTTTACTTTTTACACGTAGATTTTTTAATATTAGTATTATATTGGATTGAAGTAAAAAGACAAAAATACCCCTATTAGTATTGTCTAATATAAAAGTAATGACATTTTTGTAATATATTGTAACTTGGAAGAGTATTTATTATGTTAGGTATGTAGTACAATTACTAAATTAGGAAATGGTAAACTTATTTTGGGACGGACGAAAATGGAATATGATCATCTTTCAAAGGGACGGAGGGAGTATAAAAAAAAAAAATAGATGTTTGATTTGATATTTTTTTTAAAGAAAAATTTGATGAATAGTAGAATTTCTAGGAAATTCAATAAACGAACACACCCTAAATCAACTTCCCAACTATTTGGCTATAGTAGCTGTGGTTCTCCAAGAGTATCCCATCTTCAAGTGTTAATTTGCTCCCCGGTTCAATTGGAGTCTTGGAGGGTTTGGCTCCCAGCTGTCCATAATCATGAATTCAATGTGTATTTTCTTTGACACAACAATATTCCATCATTGTTGTAGGCTATATTAAACCCAAGAAAATATCATGGATCTCCCAATTCCCTTATTTTGAAGTCTTGCTTAATGTTTTGGATGATGCTTTTCGCTTTTGCTTGATTGTGACCTATAACAATATCATCTACATATACTAACAACATTACCATTGAGCCAGTAGCCTTTTTCATGATGAATAGATAAGGATCCGCTTGAGATTGGATGAATTCCATCTTTGTCAGTGTAGAGGTGAACTTCGAGTTCTATTGTTTCGATGCCTTCTTGAGTCCATATAAAGCCTTGGTCAACTTATAAACAACCTTATTGGATACACTGTGTTCTGTCAACTCCTCATAGCCATCAGGGAAATGCATATACACATTTTCATCAAGCTCACTATGCACATATAATTGCTGCATCCACCATCCCTGCATAGTAGCAAGAGTGAAAAAAATTCTAACAGTTGTATGCTTGACAACTAGATTGATGGTTTCATGATAATCAAAACCTTCCTTCTTATTGTACTATTTTGCCACTAAGTGGGCTTTATACGCTTCTAAACTCCAATATGTATGCAGTTTTACCTTGTATACCCACTTACATTCAATTATTCTCTATATTTAATTCCCCACAAGAGCCAGTGACTCCAACTTTATAGCCTCGGTCCAATGGAGATTTATAGGTTATAAATTCTTTTAGGCTATCAAAGGTGGATATATAGGCTTGATATGAGCCGGTGAGGGATTGATTGGAAACATGATTGGATAAAGGGTGTTTGGTTAATGGTGCAAGAGCTGAAGCATTATTAATATTGTAATAGTCTATGAATTTCTTAGGAGGTTGAGATATTCTAGTGGACCGTCTAAGAGGTATGGAGGATGACTCATACAATGATGCTTCATGGGATGGACTATGCATGATAGATGAGATAGATGAAAACTCATCCATAGAGCTTTCAGAAGGATGAGCATTGCATTCTCCAGCATGGCCTGGATCAATTATTATTTGGTGATGTTGTTGAGGAGATTGAATGGCAAAGAGGAAGTTAGATCAATTTGTGTTTGATAGAGCTGCTGGAGTGAACTGGATATGGATGATTTTCCATCCACGTCTAGTGGGGAGCGTGGGCTAAGGAAATCTGATTGTTCGATTAATAAGTTTATAAGGCATTAAATAGGTAGGGAAAATGTTTTTCATGGAAGATTACAACCTTGGATATAAATTTGGTGTGGGTGTCAAGATAAAAAAGCTTATACCCTTTTATCCCAATTGGATACCTACTGAAAACACATCTTTGAGCTCTACTATCAAATTTCTTTCAATTCTTTGCAAGGATAGGACATACGCTATACATTGAAACACTCTCAAAGAGCTGTAATTAAGTTTCTTGCAGTGTAGGGCTTCAAAAGAAGTTTTAAAATTCAAAATTTTGTGGGTAGGAGGTTGATGAAAATTGTGATAGTGAGAATAACTTTCCCCCAAAAGAACACAGGCAAACCTGCCGGGATAGCAAGGGATGGGCAATGAACAAAAGATGTCCATGCTTTCTTTCCACAATTGAGTTTTGTACTTCGGTTGTGGTGTCTCAACACGACATTTGATTTGGTTTTCCATGTTGACTAAAGAAATAAATCATTATAACTTCATGGCCATTGTTAGATTGTATTATTTGTATATGCTTTTGAAATTGATTTTGGACAAGCAGAGAAAGACTTGATCAATGAAGGGATCTCATATTTATTTTTCATTAAAAAAGTCCAGGTGGATTGTAGGAACACGCCGGTGAGGGCTGTTCATTCCCACGGATCGTTGTTGGATGCCAACGCGTACATACATGGTATAAAACGATCCTAAGCATGCTCCTATAAGAATGAACTAGAGATGTACCCTTTTTGGAACCACCAACAGCAATCACGAACAGGTTGATTCCGCTAGAGACCTTCCAGACTGTTCCCGAACCCCGCTCGAACACCGGATGGGCGGCGATCTATCAAACGGAGGGAGACGAATTTTGCTCTTCGTGAAACCCTAGAGCTGACGGCTTGCACCTGTGGTTTTCGCCTCCTTTTGAAAAACCGTCCCTAGGGTTTGACAAAGACCGCATATTAATAAGTCTCCCAACAGGTAATTGGGCCAGACCGGGGATCTTTAGAAGGTGTTGGGCTCGGGCTCCCTTATAGATCCAAATCTCTATATTCAGCCCTGAATATAATTCGAATCATAAAATATTAATTCATTCCATTAAATAATTAATATTGCACTCCCAGCCCAACCCAAATTGAATATGGGCTTCTATTAAACTTAATTAATTCCCCATGTTTAAGATGTTCCACATCCATTAATTAATTAAATCTTCTGACAATTTAATTAATTAATATCTTTTAATTCCTTAAGTAATACCACTCAAAACTTATTATTGTACGGATTAAATCCACCTGCAGGGTTTATACAATAATCCTTATTGAGTTCCTTAAGGGGATGTCATCAACCTGGATGTCCAGGACATGGTGCCTTAATGATAATAAATTAATTACTATGCGAATAATGTAGTTGCCCAAAATACGAAGCATATTGAATCACTAAGGATTCTCACTTATGGTAAATTAAAGCAACGAACATTTATTCCATATATTTAATTTATTTCATCTAAGGTTAAGAATTAACAGAGTTACCGAGATCTTGGTTCTTCAATGTCAGAATAGAAGAACATATCTCAACTGTGATCCTTTCAATGTGACGCAGCACATTAGTGTAAACTAATAGTCAAGACAAACTAATTCCAAGTTTACACTACAACTTAAACCGATGGTTTTGTCCATAACCATCTCAGTTGTGAAACCCATTTATATTTAATAAAGAACTGACAACAAGATCTTCTGTGTGATCTCCACACACCATGTTGTCTACAATATTAAATAAGTGGACATGCTAATATATATAAAACATAAATAAAAGCAACACAATGTGAAATAACAATTTATTTATTCCAGTTAATAAGGAAATTGAATGATACAAAAGCGTACTAAAAGTTTGCTTTACAGTATAATCCAACAATCTCCCACTTATACTAAAGCTAAAATTTTAGTATACAATGCAAAAACAAGCTCTCCCACTTATACTAAAGTCTAGCTGCAATGTATCGTAAACCAAGGCCCTCTACGTGTTTCTCGAAAACCTTAATGGGTAAAGTCTTCGTGAAGGGATCTGCCAAGTTGTCCAACGATGCAATCTTAGTGACAGCTATGTCTCCTCGCTTTACGATGTCTCGTATGATGTGGTACTTCCTTTCTATGTGTTTACTTGCTTTATGAGCTCTAGGTTCTTTTGAGTTTGCCACTGCACCAGCGTTATCACAATAAATGATTACACGCTCAGGCATACTCTCAGACACCCCTAAGTCATACAAGAAGCTCCTGAGCCATACAGCCTCTTTTGCTGCTTCAGAAGCAGCAACATACTCGGCTTCCATGGTAGAATCTGCGATGCATTTCTGCTTTACGCTTCTCCATGAAATAGCTCCGCCTCCCAAGGTAAACGCATAACCCGAGGTTGACTTTCTCTCATCTCGATCACCTTGAAAATCTGAATCAGTGTAACCCAAAGGAACTAGATTGTCAGACTGGTAAACCAAACTATAATCTCGAGTTCTTTTCAGATACTTGAGAATATGTTTTACCGCAATCCAGTGTCCTTGACCAGGTTTGGACTGATACCTAGCTACCATGCCAACAGCATAGCAGATATCAGGCCTCGTGCACAGCATGGCATACATGAGACTTCCTACAGCCGAAGCATAAGGAATGTTAGCCATCTCATCTATCTCCTTTTGTGTTTTAGGACACATATCCTGAGATAGAGCAACTCCATGTCTGAAAGGTAAGAATCCTTTCTTGGAGTTCTGCATGCTGAAACGGGCAAGCACAGTATCAATGTAGGCGGCTTGAGATAAGCACAACATTCTTTTCTTCCGATCACGAGTGACCTTCATACCAAGAATGTACGATGCATCTCCCATGTCCTTCATTTGAAACTGTTCAGAAAGCCATACCTTTACGTCTAATAATATCTTGACATTGTTTCCAATGAGAAGAATATCATCTACGTATAGTATCAAGAATACCACTACGTTTCCGTTGCACCTCTTGTACACACAACTTTCACTTGGACATTGCTCAAATCCAAAGGATTTGATCACCTCATCAAAGCGAATATTCCAAGATCTGGAAGCTTGTTTAAGTCCATAAAGAGACTTCTTTAGCTTCCAGACTTGATGCTCTTGGCCTTTCTTCACATAACCCTCAGGTTGCTGCATATAGATGTCCTCATCCAGATTCCCGTTAAGGAATGCTGTCTTGACATCCATTTGCCAAACCTCATAGTCCATGTGACTTGCTATGGATAAGAGTATCCGAATTGACTTTAGCATGGCTACTGGTGAAAAGGTTTCATCATAATCGATGCCCTCTTTCTGGGTAAAACCTTTTGCAACCAACTGTGCCTTGAAGGTAGTAACCTTCCCGTCAGGTCCTCTCTTACGCCTAAAGACCCATTTGCTCCCAATGGCTTTCTTGCCTTTGGGAAGGTCTTTGAGGTCATAGACCTCCATAGCATGCATGGATTCTATTTCTGAATCCATGGCCTTATGCCAAGAATCTGCATCAACATCTTGGATTGCCTCTTTATAGGTACAGGGATCAGGTTCTTGTTCATCACTAGGGACTGAATCCGAGGACTCTCCCACTAACAAGAAACGACTGGGTAATCGAGTTACCCTCCCACTACGCCGAGGCAAATCATGTGTGGTGACATAAGGATCAACACGCTGTGCAGTTTGTTGTGGTATATCTTCTTGTACACTTGGTACTTGATTGTCTCCCCTTAATTCGTAAAGAATAATTTCACTTGGGGTCTTATGCTCATGCATATAGTCTTCTTCTAAAAACCTGGCATTGGTGCTCACCACTACCTTCTGGTCTTTAGGACTATAAAAACAACCTCCTCGTGTTCCTTTAGGGTATCCTACAAATAGCCGTACTTCCGTCCTAGATGCCAACTTATCAGCTTCCTTGTCCAACACGTGTGCTGGACAGCCCCAAATCCGAATGTGGTTCATGCTGGGCTTTCGCCCGGACCACAATTCTATTGGGGTTTCAGGAACTGATTTGGAAGGCACATAATTCAGGATGTACGCTGCTGTTTCCAAGGCATATCCCCAAAACGAGATGGGTAGAGAAGCATAACTCATCATTGACCTCACCATTTCTAAAAGAGTCCTATTCCTCCTCTCTGCCACGCCATTCTGTTGCGGAGTACCAGGCGCAGTCAACTGGGATGTAATCCCATTCTCTAACAAATATTGCCTAAATTCAGCGCTAAGGTATTCGCCACCACGATCAGACCGTAATGACTTGATACTTTTACCTTGACGGTTCTCCGCTTCTGCCTTGAATTCTCTGAACTTGTCAAAGCATTCAGACTTGCGGCGCATCAAGTAAATGTATCCATATTTTGAGTAGTCATCTGTGAAAGTCACAAAATACTCAAAACCACCCCTAGCTTGAATTGACATAGGCCCACATACATCAGAGTGAATCAATTCTAACACTTCATTAGCCCTATTTCCCTTGGCCTTAAAAGACCTGGAGGTCATCTTGCCTTCCAAGCAGGACTCGCAGACTGAGAATGGTTCCACTTGTAGAGAGTCCAAGAAACCACTGCTCACTAGTCTTTGGATCCTCCTAAGGTTGACATGACCCAATCTAAGGTGCCAAAGATATGTTTGATTCGATTTAGAAGATTGTTTTCTTTTTAATGATGAAGATGCATGAACTTGAGTATTGGTTTCAGTTTGATGCGCACTAGTAATAGTATAAAGATTGTTTTCCAATGTGCCAGAACAGATAACAACTTTGTTTCTCATAATAAAAACGCTTTTATTAAAAACAACTGAATATCCATCCACAAAAAGTTTCGAAACTGAAATTAAATTCTTTCTAAAACTTGGCACATACAAAACGTTCTTTAAAACTAAAACTGAATCAGAAAAAGATAAATGCACATCTCCCACTGCAACCGCTGCCACTCTGGTTGCATCTCCCAAGCTTATGATAATCTCGCCCTCACTCAGCTGCCTTAGTGGCAGGAACCCCTGCATTGTACAACAAACATGATCAGTGGCTCCTGTATCTACTACCCAAATACTGGTAGAACTAGCCGCGAAACATGTTTCAACAAGCAAAGTAGAAGACGTACCATCTTTGCCCTTCAGAAGGGGACAATCAGCTTTCCAATGTCCTGTCTTGCTGCATTTAAAGCACTTCCCCTTTGGCTTCTTCACGCCACCAGAAGGCGCGACCGACTTGCTCCCACTATTTGCAGCACCCTTTTTCTTGGCAGGCTTTTTCTTCTTCCCGCCTTTCGACGAAGAAGGTCCAGACTGCGCAGAAAACAGCGCCTGTGGAGTCCTACCCATGAGTCCCTCCGCTGCAACCAAATCCACAAGAAGCTCGGCTAAAGTATAGTCCTTCTTGGTCAGGATTGTGTTGAGACGGAAATTCTCGTAGGACTTAGGGAGTGAGTGCAGGATCATATCGATCTTGGTGTCAGCATCGATTTGACCCCCGAGCAGCTCTATCTCATTCAGATTTTCCATCATCTTGAGAACATGCTCACGCACAGAAGTTCCCTCTGGCATGGAGGAAGTCATAATCTTCCTCATTGCCTCAAATCTAGCAGCCCTATCTGTCTCACCAAAGAGCTCCTTGAGGCTCAACATCATGTCAGCAGCAGTAGGCAACTTTTCAACCTGCAATTGCAACATATTGGTTATTGACGCCAATATGTAGCAACGGCTCATTTGATCAGCCCTATGCCACTTCCGATGAGCCTCCCTTTCCTCTTCAGTAGATTCCTCAGTTAAGTCTGCTGGAGCAGGGGTGCTTAGGACGAATTTATAGTCATCCGCAGCAAGGACAATGTCCAGATTTCGTTTCCAGTCCAAATAATTCGGACCAACGAGTTTGTTTTGATTGAGAACAGTCATAAGTGGATTGAACGACATTTTGATAACTGAAATAAACAAACAGAAACATGCAAACACGTAAGCAGTAATTCACATTAACACATAAGCATAAAATCATGGGAAAACCTCAAAAACCACGAGATTATACATATCACGACAGCTCAGTAAATCGCACATGCAAGCCATGTTATGACGGACGTTTACACATGCATTCACCAAACAGGCAGCTAGCCTATAATTTCATTATCTCATCAACTTATCCTTATGACGAATGAAATTAATTGCCGATACTTTAGAACTGGCCATGTGAATTAAAACAGGGACTCCGTTGGGGGGTTATATTTAAAATCCACATCTAAGTAATGACCATAATTTAACGCCAAGGACAACTATTTACAGTTAATATGCAACCGAAGGGCAGTCATATTTAATGCAAATAATCTCCTACAGTTATCACGAATTAATTTATCTAGTAAACTTATGAGTGACATATCCGTTAGGGAGGAGACCCCATGGATCCCACGTATGCCACACACTTTACTTAAAATTAAATCACTTTAATTGAAATCTTATCTAGTAAACTTGTGCATGTTAATATCCGTTAGGGAGGAGACCCCATGGATCCCGCGTATAACAAACACTTTACTTAAAGATCAATTATGGAGGCCCATGAATTAATAATAATTCAACTTAAATACTTAGTCATTTAAACTTTAAGGTTTTGACAGCATGCATAGAATAATTAAATTCCTAGCATGCTCCTAACATGCAAATCACGTAAGCCCTAGCATGCTTCTAGAAAATTAATTCCGCAAATCTAGTACATGATTCCTAACATGCTTGTAAATTTAAATCATGCCTGTCACATAATCATGCATATCACATAATACTTTGACAAGCATTAATTTAAATACATCCACAAAGCAATAAAAGGCAGAAAATTAAAAGCACACCCACGCAGCCCTTAAAACCCTAACCAATAGCCTAAGACAACTATTACAGGATTAAAAGGGGCGCGACAGATGCTAGACATCGGCCTCTCACGCGATGGAAAAACTGGAACCGGGCCGCATCGGGAAGAAGTCGCGAAAACTTCGTGAAGACGATCGAATTTGGCTGCGGCATTCGCCGTTACGGCGTAGCTGTAATTCGTGTAGATCTCGTCCTCCCGTTTCCGAAAAGGTATCATGGGCTGAAAACGGACAACCGAGGCAAAAGTTATGGCCAAAACAGTTTCAGCCGACGGAAACCCTAGATTTTCGGCCCAAAAGCCGAAAACCTAATTTCCATCACCAAAAATTGTTTCTTGGCCGTCACTACAAGCCTCATGTCCGCCCTTACCTCCAGCGCCACCTCTGCTTCGCTGCCCCACTGCGTTCGTGGCTGTTCTGCTTATGCGAACTGCTTCCAAATCGCCTCCTTTTTCATGTCTTTTTCAGAATTACGCAGTATAACTCAAACAACATGAAAAGCCCTACATACATGGATCTATATACAAAACCGCCTATCTACCCACACTTATTATCTGGTGGGAAAAACGATTACAACAAAACCAAAAGGGCTGCGAAGGGAAACAACATACACGCACAAAAAAAATATTCATTCCATACATTACATGCGAAAACGATAAAGACAATACCAACTACACGTTTTCTGGCAGAGCCAACAATCCACGAAACCTTGCTCTGATACCAATTGTAGGAACACGCCGGTGAGGGCTGTTCATTCCCACGGATCGTTGTTGGATGCCAACGCGTACATACATGGTATAAAACGATCCTAAGCATGCTCCTATAAGAATGAACTAGAGATGTACCCTTTTTGGAACCACCAACAGCAATCACGAACAGGTTGATTCCGCTAGAGACCTTCCAGACTGTTCCCGAACCCCGCTCGAACACCGGATGGGCGGCGATCTATCAAACGGAGGGAGACGAATTTTGCTCTTCGTGAAACCCTAGAGCTGACGGCTTGCACCTGTGGTTTTCGCCTCCTTTTGAAAAACCGTCCCTAGGGTTTGACAAAGACCGCATATTAATAAGTCTCCCAACAGGTAATTGGGCCAGACCGGGGATCTTTAGAAGGTGTTGGGCTCGGGCTCCCTTATAGATCCAAATCTCTATATTCAGCCCTGAATATAATTCGAATCATAAAATATTAATTCATTCCATTAAAGAATTAATATTGCACTCCCAGCCCAACCCAAATTGAATATGGGCTTCTATTAAACTTAATTAATTCCCCATGTTTAAGATGTTCCACATCCATTAATTAATTAAATCTTCTGACAATTTAATTAATTAATATCTTTTAATTCCTTAAGTAATACCACTCAAAACTTATTATTGTACGGATTAAATCCACCTGCAGGGTTTATACAATAATCCTTATTGAGTTCCTTAAGGGGATGTCATCAACCTGGATGTCCAGGACATGGTGCCTTAATGATAATAAATTAATTACTATGCGAATAATGTAGTTGCCCAAAATACGAAGCATATTGAATCACTAAGGATTCTCACTTATGGTAAATTAAAGCAACGAACATTTATTCCATATATTTAATTTATTTCATCTAAGGTTAAGAATTAACAGAGTTACCGAGATCTTGGTTCTTCAATGTCAGAATAGAAGAACATATCTCAACTGTGATCCTTTCAATGTGACGCAGCACATTAGTGTAAACTAATAGTCAAGACAAACTAATTCCAAGTTTACACTACAACTTAAACCGATGGTTTTGTCCATAACCATCTCAGTTGTGAAACCCATTTATATTTAATAAAGAACTGACAACAAGATCTTCTGTGTGATCTCCACACACCATGTTGTCTACAATATTAAATAAGTGGACATGCTAATATATATAAAACATAAATAAAAGCAACACAATGTGAAATAACAATTTATTTATTCCAGTTAATAAGGAAATTGAATGATACAAAAGCGTACTAAAAGTTTGCTTTACAGTATAATCCAACAGTTCTAGTACAATCATCTACTATTCTGAGAAAATATATATGCCTTGTAAGGGTGTGTTTGTTTAGGGTTTAGATTTTGGATTTGAATATTTTTGGATTATAAAGTAATAATTTTTTAAGTTGTGATTGTTTGAAAGTTTGAATTTTGTAATTATATGTTAGAATAAATTACTATTTTATTGATAAATCAATATATTGATGTGATGGTTTGAATTATTTGAAATTTAATAGTAATAAAATAATTTTGATAATAAAGTAAAGTTTGATTTGATTGATACGGATAAAATAAAAAATTTGATTTTAGAAATATAAAAAAATTAGGGTTATCTTTGATTTACCAATAGTAATTCTTTTTTGTATTATTATTAACATGAATTTTAATATTATTTTATATTATTATATTATATTATTGTGGAAACCTATGTTCAGTGATATCCCTGCGTCGCTCACAAAATTTGCAAAAAGAGGATGATGAGAGTGTGTAGGAGATATAGGTGTTAGACTAGGGATTTCACATTGCTTTGGCTAAACAATACTTATATAGTGAAATTCGCTCAGTTTGCAAACCGAACACACCCTAAGTGTAAGGTTAGAATACTATCCCTAAATATCAACATGAACAAGTTGAAAGAAAATATGAGAAGAAACCAGATGCCGGGAAAATTTGACTCTCTATTGTTTATTTTGTGACAAATGTCACATACTTCTAGTAGAGAAGTCTGAACTTTAGGACTTTTGATATTAAGGATGACTCGACGAGGAGCATGACTAAGTCTGTAGTGCCATAGATCAAAGACAAAGGATGTGAGAAAGAGTGACCACAAATGATGGTGTTAGGTGAGTTGTTGGGAAAAAGATACAACCCAACTAGCTGTCTAGCTGGACCAATCCTCATCCAAGATGGTTGGACCTGGAATTTACACTCAAGAGAAGTGAATTTTAGCTTGATATCAGTCTGTTCTATGATCGCACTAATAGACAAAAGGTTACAATTAAATGATGGAACATAAAAGATATTTTTTAAGATGAACTTGATAGATATAGGCATTGTCCCGGCCTTGGATTTGTTTGGAAGATCTGCTGTCATGTTATTTAAGGGACTCATGGATGAGAATAAGGCTGAATCCCCATAAATGTGGCAAGTGGCTCTTGAATCCACAATCCAATAACTAGATAGGCTGGAAAGGTGTGTGTGATTTGCAGTGTAACTAAAAATGTTACCTGCAAAGTTGGAGAGTGCTTGGGTTGGTAGGTTGGTGGGAGGGGGCGCTATGATGTACCCTCTTTGCCTTAGCTCTGATCAATCCTATTTAGCGGCTGCAGTAGAAGCTTTACGTTAGTTTGTGATAAAACTGGAGATTCTTCACCAAGAGGCTTCCCAGTTGCTTGATTGATAGATATTAGAGCAAAGGTTTCCTTCCATTTCGATTTGGTGAACTTAAAGTCCTTATGGAATCCCACAAGTCTGTAACATTTGTCCTTAGTGTGTCTTTTTCCCGCAATGAAGCATATAACATCCTATGCATTCCTTTTGTTAGCAACAACACCGATGATCGAAGATTTTAACTTGTATGTACCATTTTTTCTGTGATTCCTTTATCAAAACAACATTATATGCTTAATCTAATAAGGGAAAAGGCTTTGGTTCAAAAGTTGTGATCAAATTCCAGCATATCATTTATTTAATCCACTTAATAACTTGAAGACTTTATCATTTTTCTTGTTGACGTTGATATGTCATGGAACAACTATCATTATATTTTTCACATTTGTAGTGTGAGGGTGGTATGAAGAACTTCAATTCTTCCCGTATCACCATAAGATTGGTGTAGTATTCATCAACAAATTTTCTATCCTACACAACTCCACATAAATCTCCCTACAATTTACCTACCCTACTATCATTAGGGATTGAAAATCTTGTTTCTAAAACCTTCCAAATTTCATGAGCACTTTGCATGTGAAACACAGTGGAGGCAAGTTGAAAAGACATTGATTTAATAAACCAAACAATGATCAAATCATTGAACTGCAACCATAATGCATAAGTGCTTACTTGTCCAGTAGAAGATGTGCTTCCACTTCCAATCATGCTATTAAACCAAAATCAGACATGAGGATTAAGCTTTTTGCTCTGATACCATATCAAAAAAGAAAGATAATAACTGATGAGCAAGGAAGAAGAGGAATAGAGAGAAAATGAAGGATAGCTTTGATACTATAATTGAATTACAAGGAAGTCACTTTGATTACAATAAAGGATCCTCTATATATAGACAACCTAATCTCATATGGTATTTTATATAATTTACAGACTCATCAAATCTATTCTAAATGCTTTTGTAAATAATTTAATTCACTCAAAGAAACTGCCTTATGATTTCCATTTCCTTTTAGAGACTGGTGTAATTGGTAGTGTATTTCTCTGTTGTCCACACTTGTTGTATAATCTAATTATGTTCTCACCTCTACTTCCTTCTATGGGTTTGGATTCTCTTTCTTTGCAAAATGTATTTTGACACGTGTATTTGTTTAACTTTTTGCCATTGTTTTGGGACAATGGGTATTTCAAAAATAACTTATTTAGTTTATTGAATAATTTTTTTAATGACCGACTAATGATATAGTTTTAATATTTGGTAAATTATATTATCAAAAGAACTTATTGAAATGGACTTTTTTTTTTTAGTTATGTTTCAGGTTAATTATGCCAATTTGTCGGGGACGAGGATTAAAAAATAATGATATTAACATATAATAGTGGTTTAGATGAAAAATAAAATTGGAATATTATAAAAATAAAATTATTAAAGAATTAATTAAAAAATATTTTGATAAGTACAAAAATGATGACAAATTGACTATTATTTCTTAAAATATAAGTAATAAAATTGTAAATGAATAAAATTATTTAATATAAATTGATTGTGCATAAGTTTAATAGAAAACTAAAAAAACTGACATAATTATAGTATATATTAGCATTTTTCATTGGATTTTTTTTTGATTGTTTTCTTATTTGTGCTTACATCTTACTTTTTCTTATACTCCTTGTGGAAGCGATATTGTTAATAATTTTAAAATAAAAATTACTAAATATGATTAAAAGAAATTTAAAAATATATTTAAATATTTTAAAATTAATATCTTAATAATAAATTTTATATAATACAAATGGATAAAAAAAATAAAATTTAATTTTATAAAAGATGAAAAATTTTAAATATTGATAAAATTATTTATTTATTAAAAAATATATAAGTAAATAATTTTGAGTGAATTCTACATTATTTATAAGTTTATAGGTAATAAAGTAAACTAAATTAATTTAGGGTGTGTTTGGTTGGAGGATTGGATTTAAATTTAATTATTCATCCAATTTTTTTTTTCAAAAAATCAAATCAAACACTTATTTTTTATTTTTTATATTATACTAAAAATCAATTTTACATTCAAAACATCACATCAACACCTATTTATATCACATCATACAACTATTCAAATTCAAAATTTTTACTATTCAAATCCCAATCCAAAATCCAAACATAATATTTATATATATTTTAAATTAGTAAGTTACCAAATATAAAAAGAGCGATCTTTTGTTATCTGACGTACTAAAATAAAAAATATATCATTTGTTATAAAATGAAAAGAATATTATATTTTGTATGTATATACATATATATTTTTAAAAATATATTCACTTTCGTAACATATAATACAAGTAATAACTATATGATGATTTTGTTTTGTAATCATTTTAAATTATAATTTTAATTTTTCAAATTTAAAGAAACTGAAATCATTTTATTAATTTATTCATATTTATAATTTTATATATATTTTTAAAAGTATATTATATGACTTTCATAACATAAAAATAATACTAGTAATAAGTATATGATGATTTTGTTTTGTAATTATTTTAAATTATAATTTTAATTTCCCAAATTTAAAGAAACTGAAATCATTTTATTAATTTATTAATATTTATAATTTTATATCATATAAATTAATAGATATTTAAATATATATATAGTAGATATATATAGTTAATATCACATCATTATTTTATTAAATATTTTAATATAAACAACTACTTATAATAAAAAATAAATATTTTTATTTAGTCAAATTAATTAATTGAATAAGATGTTAATAGTTAATTACCAAACTCACCATCAATTTAGCATATTTTAAATATATATTCTTAATTATGATCTATTTTTTTAAATATTACCTATGATTATTATTATTATTATTATTATTATTATATAAAGGTATATCACAGGCAAACAACGATCAGTGATGAACTGATGATCTCTAGTCACCGTATCGACACTTCCCATGTTTCACTCATTCGTTGAATTGAATCCCACAATATTCCGACGACGATTTGGCTTCCTATATGTCGTCAATCCTTTCTTTACGAAGATGCGCATTCAAGTTTGCCTCTCCCCTCAATAATTCCGTATCCCATTGCATATTTGTTGTTACCTTCAGCGCTCGCAGCTCAATCAAATTCAAAGCGGAGTCCCATTACACAGCTCTTCTCGATGAATCCACCCGCAGAATTCATCTCGCTCAAATCCATAACAAGCTATTCAAGCACGGGTTGCAGAGTAATGGATTCATAATCACCAAATTTATCAATAAAAGCTCCGACATTGGAGAAATTAGGTACGCACGCCAAGTGTTCGATGAATTTCCTGACCGCTATGTGTTCTTATGGAATGCAATTATCAGGGGATACTCTATGCACAACATGCCTGAAAAAGTTCTTGAAATGTACTTGAGAATGCAGAATGCTTTTGTGAGACCTGATGCATATACATTCCCACTTGTTGTTAAAGCTTGTGGCATCCTACAGGCGGTCGGGTTTGGCCGGGCCATTCATGGGCAGATTTGGAGGATCGGGTTTGGAGACGACCCCTACGTGCTAAACGGGCTGTTATCGTTTTACTTATCATGTGAGAAACATGATTGTGCCCGTGATGTTTTCAATCATTTGAGTGACAGGAACATTGTATCATGGACATTGATTTTCTCGGCCTATGTGCAGAGTGGACAGCCTATGAAGGGTTTGCAGATTTTTAGGGATATGAGGGAGTCAGGGGTGACACCAGATTGGATAGCTTTGGTTAGTGCTTTGAAGGCGTATTCGGATGTGGAAGATTTGAGTCAGGGGAAATGCATCCATGGTATGGTTCTTAAAATGGGGTATGAATTTGAGCTCGACTTGAGAATAGCGCTAACTTCTTTGTATGCAAAATGTGGGCAGGTAGTAGCTGCAAAAGTGTTGTTTGATCAAACGGAAACCGGCTGTGTGATTCTATGGAATGCCATGATCTCAGGATTTGCTAAGAATGGTTGTCCGAAAGAAGCGTTGGACCTTTTCACTAAGATGAATTTGAGAAATATTGAACCCAATGTTGTGACAGTACAATCTGTTGTCGTGGCTTGTGCACACCTTGGTTCACTTGAGCAAGCAAGATGGATGGAAGGATATGTTAATAGTAGTAAGTTTGAAAATGATGTTGTGGTTAGGACATCGTTGATTGATATGTATGCAAAATGTGGGAGTGTAGAATCGGCAAGAGAAGTGTTTGATTCAAGCATTGAAAGAGACGTAGTTTTGTGGAGCTCAATGATAATGTGTTACGCCTTACACGGGCAGGGAAGAGAAGCGATTGCTCTTTTTAATGAAATGGAGAATTCTGGTGTCCGCCCTAACAAAGTCACATTCCTCAGCCTCATCATGGCTTGTAGCCATACTGGTCTTGTGGACGAGGGGTGGGAGTTTTTCCTCGCCATGAAAGACTATGGTCTCGAGCCCGAACATAAACACTATGCAAGTATTGTTGATTTGTTTGGCAGAGCCGGATACTTGGACAAGGCACATGAAGTTATTACAACCATGCCCATGGAGCCAGGTGTTTCGGTTTGGGGAGCCCTCCTGTCTGCATGCAAGATCCATCGCCATGTGAAACTTGGTGAATATGCTGCAGAGAAGCTTTTCACCATTGATGCTTTGGACATAGGGCATTATGTGCAGCTCTCGAATCTCTATGCCTCATCTCGGATGTGGGATGGTGTGGAGCGTGTAAGACAAAGGGTGAAATCTAAAGGGTTGAACAAAGACTCGGGATATAGTGTTATAGAGATCAACGGGAAGCTTGAGGCTTTCCGAATGGGTGACAAGTCTCATCCTCATTCAAATGAAATTTACGAAAAGCTCAAGTGGTTGGAAATTAAGCTAATAGAGTTGGGATTCACAGTAGATGCGGATTCTGCTTTGTATGATGTGGATGAAGAAGGGAAAGGGGCATTGTTGTGTAACAATAGCTAAAGAGTAGCGATAGGGTATGTCCTTTAAATTCCCTGCAGCATAATTAAATTATACAAAGTGCTTTAAATTATTATAGAACAACTGTTGTTTTTATTGTTGTCTTTTATGCAGCTGTCCCTAAGCCAAATAGTTAGGTGAAATTTGAGTCAAGAAAGGTATTTCATTGAGTCGCTCAATTCCCTTTACCATTTCCAATTATGATCAAACACAAGACAGAAGTAGAATCCGGTGATGATTTGATTTTGATAGTTTATTAGTGGGAAACTTATTGCAAAAAGATGGCTAGTTTTGAAGGATCAGAGGCTTGCCGGTGTACACAATTATTTTAGGAAAGTAGTGAGATGCATGAAATATATTTACCTAAGAGCTGTTATCGGAGTTTGTTTATTTAATTTGTTAAATCTCTTTTCCAAATGTTGCAGATTGAATGAATGGTGTATAGCTAGCCGTTGCTCCCAATTCATTGGCTGACTAGAGAGCTTGATATTGGGAGGAAACTGCGTTTGCAAGAATTGGGTCTTTCTGCAGTTGATGGACGTGGATAATCTGATGGAGCGGGGTCTAGTCCTTCTCCATCCAGTCATTAATGAATGGCAGCTTGAAGTTGTCATATTCGAACAATTTCCATTTGCCTTCTGTTGTTACATGTCCAGGAGCATGTGAAGAGTCTTATTATTGCAGGTAGATTTCATTTTGCACTACACCTGACCTGGATATACTTGGATTCCTTTCTTTTTTGTTATTGCAATTCTAGCTAATCTGGACTTTGCCTGAAATGGACTCACAAAGCTTTCTAAGTTTCTTTTACTGGGTGATAATGGTCGAATGATTTTAAATCAAGGTGCCATAGGGGAGAGTCTGCCGTGTCTTCTCCTTGGCATTAGAAAATCAAAAATACTGTATAAAACATTGTTAAAAGACACATCCTTTACTAGTTTTTTAAAAGCTTTACAACTCCCTCATTTCATTGCGAGTGTCGTGTCAAATGATTTGATTGTATTGATTTATGTATTGGTTTAATAGGCTTTACAAGTCACTCATTTTATGACTTGATGACAGAGTATGCCAAGAAAGTGCCAGACACAATTTTTGTAGGTTTAGGGTTTATGTGTAAATTAAATAAGACTATCAAACTTTGATGTCTCTTGTTATTTCTGCATGATCATGGTTATAATTCGTATTATTTGCATATAATTTTTGTTTCTTGGTGATTGATTATTATTACAAGTTTAAGCATCTTTAGGAAATCTTGTCCGGAATCTGACAGGGATTCATTCCATTCGTCACTTTGTACTGGGCAAGGATCATTATTATCAAATACAAAAGAACTTTTGAAGTTCACAATCATGCTAATGGTAAAAAAATATACTTATTTCATTGAAGTCACACTTACCTTTTTGTATCCTTTACCTGTCATATTTATAAACTCTGTGCATTTATATGCTCCAGCTTTCTTCTTTTACAGAAACAAATGATATCTTCATCCTTGCCATGGGCTAAGGTAATTATTGCATCATCTGCACATATACAGGACTTTTGGGTTGGTTATCAGACCCATGAGTTTTAACTTTGTCCTGGGAGATTGAAGATCATATATGAATTGTTGAATATAACTGCTGCTCAATCTTATTTAAAAAGGATCGTGGTTTTTCTGTTTCATTTCATGAACTCATGAGTATAATATAGCCCAGATTCCAAATAAAATTACCAGCCTGCAAGGTGTAAAAGCAAATGAATGTCAATTAGATCCAAACAAAGATGAAACTATAAATCAAATGGAGGTCAAAGAAGATAATTCCATGATATTGCTGACGTGCAGTGAAGAAAAGGAAGAAAACTTGGAGGCATGGTATCTTGATGAGTCAGCTAAAGGTAACATTTCTTTTAGCAATATTTCAAAGTGTCCATTGTGGGAAAAGAAAATATACTCATTTTACAAAAGAATGATGATTATGAGTTGATTTCAAATGTGTATTATGTGTTTGCTTTGATTATCAAATATTTTGAGAAAAGAAAATATATTCATTTCTTTGGGAAGGTTGATTATGAAGGTGCCAGTATATGATGTTCAAGCTCAACATCAAAGCTAATCATGCTAAATGCTTGAAGATGCCGGCTACAAACACTTAATGGCTATGACATCAACACCATGGGTATTTGAACTATAATGGCCTAAACATGTTGAACAAAATTACTTAGGGGATGCCAAAAAATGACTTGCCCAAATTAGTTCTGTGAAGGACATGTGTTTAGAAAGCAATTTTGTATAGTTTTTCCGAAGGAGCCTCGTAATTGAGCAACCCGAACTATTTAGTTGGTGCATGCACATATTTATGCTCTAATTACACTTGCTTCAATTGATAAGAAGAGATTTATTATTGTTCATTGATGGTTATTATCGCAAGACATGAGTGTATTTCCTTACAGAGAAATCAAAAAAGCATTTTAGGTGGTTAAGAAAATCAAGGCTCAAATAGAGAACGAAACGGGCTTAAGAATCAAGTCGATGAGTACCGATTGAGAAGGTGAGTGTATTTTGAATGCATTTAAAATTTTTTATTAGCAACTTGGAATTGATCATGGATTGACTTTTCTATACTCACCTCAACAAAATGGATTTATGGAACGTAAAAATCGGATAATCATGAACATGACAAAGAGTACTATGAAAATCAAACAAATGCTGAAGGATTTTTGAGTTTTTTTCTTTTTTATTGCTTTATTTAGCAGACACACACACGCACCCGCTCATTACTTAATATACAAGGGCTTGACCCAAAGGCATTTTAGGTTGAGTTGTAGCGTGTGCTATCTATCTATGTAATTGAAGTCTAACAAAAGAGTTGGATTAGATAAAACCGCAAAAAACATAGAGTGGATGAAAATTAAGTGTGTCACACTTAAAAGTTTTCGGGTGTTTGGCATGCATCCATGTCCTTGACGAGCGTCAGACCAAGTTGGATGATAAAAATCAAAAGTTTGTATTAATTGGATATGATCAAATATTTAATGGATACAAGTTAATGATCATTTAAGTAACAAATTGGTTGTAGGCAGGTATGTGCAGTCACTACAAGAAAATATCACTTTTGTAACGAGGTTTTTTGGTTCCTAAATCCACGTTTTCCGTTACTAATGACATTAGAGACGAAATTAAGGATAAAATTACATTAGCTACGTGAACTTTAGGGATGAAATTCCGTTACAAATATAATATATTTTGTAGTGAGTTTGAGGAGATAAGTTGCTAACTTGGGAGCCGAATAAAGAGAATTACAGTTTTATACAATTTGAAGTTGAAAGATGGTGAACAAGTTGTTGCTGCAAGAGACTTGACTCAAACTCCTCACATACACCACTACTAATACATTCGCCTTCAACTTCATCGGGTTTACTGTGTTGAACAAGAAACTTCATTAACATACAGAAATGGAAGAGGTAGAAACTCAATTTTGTTTGTATGTAGATTTTGAGATGATCACATTTGATCAAGCAATTCAAGATGACAAATGGAAGAACTGTGGATGAGAACATAAAAGCCATTGTGAAAAACAATATGTGACAGTTGGCAAACTTTTCAAAATATAAACAACCAATAAGCTTGAAGTGGTTTTTCAAGGTGAATAAAAATGCCAAAGAAGAAGTCGAAAATACAAAACAATATTTGTGGCACATGACTTTACTCAACAAGCCGGAATAGATTATGATGAAGTGTTGAGTTCCGTTGCAAGAATAGATACCATTTGATTAATCATTTCATTGAGGGCCCAACACAATTGGAGAATTTATCAAATGAATGTGAAATCAGTATATTTGAATGGTTATTTAGAGGAAGAAGTCTATTTTAATCAATCATAGGTTATGTCATGAAAAATTATGAAGATATAGTGCTTCAATTAAAAAATACTTTGTACAGGCTTAAAGAAATACCAAGGATGTGGTACAACCAAATTGATGAACATTTTTTAGAAAAATGGGTTTATAAAATGGGCATATGAATTTGCATTATATGTATTGAAAAATCGAAACTGAGAAATCATGCTTGTATGTTTGTGCGTTGATAATTTGATTTTTACAACCAATGATCGAGACATGTTTAGTGATTTCAAGAAGCAAATGACCTAGGAGTTTGAGAATATAGATTTGGATCTCATACCTTATTATTTGGGCATTGAGGTAAAGCAAAGTGATCAAGGTAATTTTAATTGTCGAAAGACATATGTTAAAAAAATGTTAAAGGACTTTAGCATAATGAGTTCTATTGGATTTTTTTTGGTATTGAACTTGCGATGTTGCAACATGACAATGATGCCAAACAATACAAGCAAATAAATGAGGCTTTAGTGGTCTTCAGAAGCTATCCATCTGCCGAATAACTCAATTGTATTGAAATTTAGAATAACCCAATTATGATCCAATAACGAATATACATAAGTATTGAATTTATAACATATTCTTAAAGATTGTTTGTAAGCATGAAAATTCTACAAACACCAACAAACATAATAGAAATTAACCATTAAAAATCAATCTAAAAAAACCCATGAAGTTTAAATCATCAATCGATTATTGTATTAGAAATATAAACTTAAGATATTTATAATAGAAGATAATGAACAACAAAATAGAAGATAGTTCAGAATTTAAGACTAAAAAGGGCGAATTCTCCTCTTTCCAAAATGATGTCAGTACTGTTGAAAATGGAGGGGTGATAATGAAACAAATATGAAAAAAATTTGAGTCAAAGATGATTTCTTTCTGCAGAGTGAGTTACGATTGGTAGTGCTCAAGTATATGCCCATATTGTTTTCAAAGATAGAATGTCTTAAATGCGTATCGAAGCAGTACCACTATTAAAGACAACGGTGAATAAGACGAGAGTAAGACAATCGGTAGAGTGAGATTGAGAGTGGAAACTTTTAGTTTTAGAGATAAAACTCTATATATAATGTCTAAAGGGTTAGAACTATTAATAGATATTTCAACTCAATTGATTAGGGGAAACTTTCTTAGTTACGATTTTAAGAATAAAAAATAATGGAAATGAATGAATCCACCATATAATTAAGAATTTGAAATAAGGAAGTAATTGTAAGTATAGTGACAAATATAATTAAGATTCGATTGTAAAGAAATTCTTAATTAAAGCAACATATTATTTGGAAATCACGAATATGGTAAATTTTATTCATTCAATACAAATAGAGTGTGTTTGTTTGTGGGTTTGGATTTTTGAACAGTAAAAAGTTGAATTTTAATAGTTATTTGATGTGATATAAATAAATATTGATGTGATGTGTTGAATGTAAAATAAATTTGTAGTATAATCTATATATAAAGTAATTGTTTAATTTAATATTTTTTGAGAGAAAAAAGAATCTGAATAGTAAAAATCTATAGTAACATCCACAAGCAACACAACTATAAAGTCTTATGAAATTCTTTATTGACCTGTGAGTTCACTACTTGTTTGAAGGATTTATGTTGTGAGCGAGCGGAAATGAACATTAGATGAAGTTAGCGCCTTGATGATTTTGTGAACTTAACTCATCAAAGAATTACACCAAAATTGGGTATTAGGCCAACACCTGCTGTACCATAATATGTAACAAAAGCGATCAAGATGACTTGTTGAGATAAACGTGAATTGCAAACTTTCTCAATCTTGTTAGGCTAGAATTCATTGGGCTTTAAAATTTCATGTAGCAGATTTGAAACTATTTTTAACACTAAATTTAAATTCAACACAATTTAAATTTAAAACATTAAAAAAAAAATCAAAAATAAAAATGGAGACAACACACCATTACACTTGTGATTGCCTTTGCAATACCTCAATTATGAAGGTAAGATGATATTTGGGGGTTTTGCTTGAAATGGAGCAACGATATGTATTTAAGATCCAATTTGCTAGAAAACTTATATTATTCTCGTATGATGTATCCCACATCGTACTTGATTATTTTATTATTTTCAAAAAAGATCAAAAAACAAATCAAAGTCAAAGACGGGAGGAAAAATATATTTATTCAAAACTAAAGCTGTTACGCCTCACGAACAATTTACGAGAAAGTTGTGGAGATGTTACAATATTCATTCAATATTGTCTGGAGTAATTAATTGAGCTGGTTACTGGTTTGTTACCAATTGTTTCATGTATTTCTATCGAGTCTTAGATTTCAAAATGGGAATACTAGTTTTAGTAAAAATCATAGAATTAGAAAGGGTGAGTTGAATCATACAAGTATTTTTGAGTGATAGACTTAGTGTGAGATGAGTGAATTCTTCAAGATCATGGCTTTAGCGGTTTTTTTTAGTTGTTCTTGAGTTTAGAACTTGGTGTTGAATTGAACGATATTAGAGATCTATTTTAGAAATTTCAAATTGTAAATTAAATTACACGCTAGACACAATGATTTTGATGTTGAGACATTGATGAGTTGTGTTGTGATGAACATATCCGAACAACCATGAAGATACAGGTTTGTGTGTGGTATTTGTGACCATGATAGAATTTGAGTTGGATTTAAGAAGAGAATTTCCGTCCACTTGAAGGTTTATTTGGTAAGTAAATTCCCCCTGTTAACAAACCATCCTGTTATTTTCATTCAGCTCATATTGTTTGTTTGGAACAATCCGCTATACAAGGACAAGCATCTTGAAAAGAAACATATGCAAACTTAGCCCTATTTACTTTTGTTTTTATTTTGGGTGCAAGGGAATGTATGCGAGACTTGCATATGGATATATTGTTGGGATTTTATTGGTTTAACAATGAAAATAGCCGGATATAACTCTGTATCGTGATGAGCTCACTTTTCGAATACAATATTTTGACCCAATTCCTACCAAGGGTTACACAAAATTCGTATTGGGATAATACAAAGTTCAATTTCGAATTTTGGTAGAAAATATCGAGACAAGGTGAATGTAGAGAATAAAATGAGTATGAGACTATAATTTCTAGTAGGGATAAATATTGAATGTGTTTTTCTTATTTTTATATATATCAATAATTGTTAGCAAATGAGACCAACCCATCTATTTAAAGATCATAAATAACCTTTTATTTAAATTGAATAGACACAAATGTTCAGTTTAAATTTAAATTTCAAAATGAATGATTGTGTTCTTTCAATTCAAATATTAATTTAAATTCAAAATGAATTGATGTATTGATTCAATTCAAACAAAAATTTGAATTCATTATTTAAATATTATTAGACACATCAATTCCCAAATAAACACAATTTTTGAAATTAAAATTCTAGAAAATTTCCAGAATAGCCCGTACCACTTAGTCATGCCCATGACTAAGTTAGCTATTACATTATGTCCCATAAATTTAATTACAGAACTTCCAGACTTGTAGACGGAAGACTTAGTCATCCCATGACTAAGGCCGTATCAACAATATGTCCCAAATTTGTGTTACTTGTCAAAACCATGTCGAAATTAGCTTATTCGAGTCCGCACTCCACACATCCCATCCCAATTTCACTTAATCCTAACATTCATTGGTCTCGAATAAATCCAATTACGCTAAAATTACCAACAGTCCTCCCAATTTTAGTGTAATCCTTGATTTATTCACAAATTAAATCACAAGCATACACAATAAATCGATATATAAATGAGAATGTCATGAAGATTGAATTTTTGCATTAGTACAATACACATTACAAATATTTGGAAATCAAGGTGTCGCTAAGGATTGAACCCTTTCAATTCATTTGAATACATGTAGGTAGAGTACACACGAATTTACAATTCCCTTGGTTCTAACTTGACACTTTTCAAGCCATGTGTCCATATCTATGCGCAAGCACATCGAAAGCAAGTCCGAACCTTCTTGAAGCGGCAAAACTTCATGCTCGTATAGGTAGCTCATTTAATCTCGCTTCTGCATAAGCAATTTTTTAAAGGAGTTATTAAGAGATATGATCTCAACCTACGGTTCTTGCAGGTCTGAACGCATAGCTGTGATGTCTAAATAAAATACGTTCCAATCTTCCCAATATGAGCTTTCCATATTGAATTCAGTTTCTAACGTCATACTAGAAGGGAATTGAGTGTCTCATACTAGGAAGATTTAATGGACTTCAATCCCATCCCAATCAACGACTTGTGCACTAAGTCTCTCGCCAGCCTTTTTGTCAAACAATCGGCTAAATTATGTTCCAACCTAATAAACTCGACCGATATCACCCCATTCATGATTAAATCGCGAATCATGCTATGTCTCACACCTATGTGTCGAGACTTACCATTATAGATTTAACTATAAGCTTTAGACATTGTTGAGGCACTATCACAACGAATAGAGATGGGTGCCACCGGTTTTGGCCATGCTATGTCTCATATTACCAGGTTATGAAACCATTCCGCTTCCTTTCCAGCCGCGGCTAATACTACAAATTCAGATTTCATCGTAGAATTTGTGATGTACGTTTGCTTCTTTGAAGTCCAACAAATTGCACCTCCCCCAAGCAAAAACGTCCATCAAGTAGTGGAAGAATGATCTTCTTCCGCATGGCTTCTCCAACTCGCGTTCGAGTATCCTTCCAAAATCGAAGGAAAGCCAAAATATGACAAACCATAATTAACAGTATTTTAATATTTATCCCCCACACAATTTGAGGAACTTCCCCAACTGCAGTATGGGCGTGCAGATTGTTGCTGCCAGACAACCTGCACTATTGTTGGCGTTTCAAACGCTACTATTGATATAAGACAGTATTCGTAATCGCCACTTAATCTAGTAACCGACAACAATCTATGGAGAATTCTTACATACATTTCAAATTCACTCATGAGGTTATCAAAATCAGATTACTAATAATCTGAATAACCTTATCTGAAAACTATTTTGTATAAAATTCCAAATGTTTCAATTCATATAATCTCAATTGCATCAATTTCATACATTGGAAACATATATTTCACAAACTTCAGCCATAAAATCAATCAAACATTTGAACTGAACGTAAGTAAAGTAACTAAACATTAACATACTTGAATTTACAGTATACACTAGACAATCTACGCAATGTCGATCATATATTATTTATATACAAACATGTCTTAATCATTTAAGACATTAAATACTAATTACTTGCAGTAATTATTATCAACTATGTACACAATATCTTGACACTGAAGACATAAACCACTAATTATTTACAGTAATTAGAAGACATTCGACTTATTAAAATAAGTCGATTCCTTTGCACGGTAATTCCCTTTTTCAACTCGGCAATCACGTTTGAGGTCACTGGAATTTCCACAAATCCAACAAGCCAATTTTGAATTATTCATGGATCTTTTATTGAATTCAGAAAGCTTGCATTCCTTACGAGAATATGAAATTCTTTTCTTTATGCTTATCAACCATATTTACAGATAGTCCTATAATATCATTGTCTTGACCATTTTCCTGCGCTCTTATAGATTATTCTATGCACAGATGGCTTCCGAGTAGTTCTACAAGTGTCAACTCTTCATTTTTGTGTTTAACCTTTCGCTTAAATTCCTTCCATGCAGACGGAAACTTGTCAATGATACATAAAACAACAATGGATTCATCCATCTTCAAGTCGTGCTGCATGAATTGACCAAGGATGCAAAGGAGCTCGTTATACTGCTCCATCACAGGCCTCGAATCAACCATCTTATAGTTGTTGAAGTCACTTACCAAGAATTTCTTGCTCGAAGCGTCTTCAGCCATGTATTTAAGTTCAAGTGCCTCCCAAAGTTCCTTGGCTGAATCCATATTTTGATAAGTATCAAAAAGTGGATCAAACATTGCATTGAGAATATGACCATGACAAATGTAGTCATCATTCTCCCATTTGCTCTTGTGACGTGTTGCCTCCAAAGTTTCATCTTTGGTTTCCTCGGGGCATGGAGTGCTCAGGACATACACGACCTTCAAAGTTATGAGAAGAAAGTGCATCTTCTTCTGCCAGCGACGGAAATCGACGCCTTCAAACTTTGTCAACTTGCCAAACTTGATCGACATGTTGCTCAGAGTTTCACTTGCTATGTTCGTCACAAAAATATCATGTTCGATTGTTGGGGATTTTATTGGGTTAACAACGAAAATGGCCAGATATAACTCTATATCGTGATGAGCTTACTTTTCGAATACGATATTTTGACGCAATTCCTACCAAGGGTTACACAAAGTTCGTATTGGGATAATACAAAGTTCAATCTCGAATTCTGGTAGAAAATATCGAGACAAGGTGAATGTAATGAATAAAATGAGTATGAGGCTATAATTTCTTGCATGGATAAAACACTGAATGTGTTTTTCTTGTTTTTAATTATATCAATAATTGTTTGCAAATGGGACCAACCCGTCTATTTAAAGATCATAAGTAACATTTTATTTAAATTGAACAAACACAAAGGTTCAATTTCAATTTCAATTTCAAAATAATATGAGTGTGTTCGTTCAATTCAAATATTAATTTGAATTAAATATAATGTATTGATTCAATTCAAACAAAAATTTGAATTAATAATTTAAATATTATTAGACACATCAATTCCTAAATAAACACAATTTTTGAAAATTAAAATTCTAGGAAAATTCTAGAATAGCCCGTACCACTTAGTCATACCCATGACTAAGTTAGCTATTACATTTTGTCCCGTAAATTTAATTACGGAACTTCCAGACTTGTACATGGCAGACTTAGTCATGCCATTGACTAAGGCCGTATCTACAATCTATCCCAGAATTTGTGTTATTTGTCAAAATCATGTCGAAATTAGCTTCTTCGAGTGTGCACTCCATGCATCTCATCCCGAAGTTCACTTAATCCCAACATTCATTGGTCTCAAATAAATCCAATTACGCTAAAATTACCAACAAATATACCTGATGGGGACGATGGGACTCTGAACTCGAGACCTATTACTCTAATACCATGTTAAGACGGGGATCCGGAGTTCTAATTAAAAATCAATTGGTTGTAAGTGGATGCCCTTCACCCTTTATAAAGTAGGGGAGTCCCAATATTACCTCCAATGTGGGAAATTCAACATTCTCTCATCGAGATGATAATTTTGAAAATTCAAACAGGATCAATACCCAATACGAGCAGACGATCATTTCGATCATCTAACATGGCATCAGAGCCCTAAGTCTCGAGTTCGAATTCCACCGTCCCATCCGTCATATATTTATGTTCAAGTCTTGCATACCTCCTTGCACTTGAGAGGCATGTTGGAGACTTTCATTGTTAAAAATAATTATGTGTCCCTAATAATTTAAATTTTTAGGTGAGACGATCGTTCCGATCATCTAACACACACTATTTAATATATATATATATATCCATTTTTATTTCAAAATATGATATTCAATATTTACTTCCTAGAGATTACTTTGTTCTAAAAAACGATCATGTAACACACACTATTTAATATATATATATATATATATCCATTTTTATTTCAAAATATGATATTCAATATTTACTTCCTAGAGATTACTTTGTTCTTAAAAACATCAATATCCAATATAATAGAACAAAGTTAAAAAAGAAAAAGTATACAATTGATTCACTTGCAATTCGACAAGAAAGAATTTCAATACATCCAAATCATTTAGATCATCCCAAAAGAAAACATTGACTTTAAACAATCCAAAACAATGCACTCTCACAGAAGAAATAAATGCACTCAATTGAACACACAGATCGAAAGAATATAACAGAAATCCCACAAACCCTAATCCTTATTTCAGTTCACAACAGAACAAACCCTCCTGATTTCTCCAGCAGTTCCTGTCAGCACCCCAATGCTTCCCATTTTCTGCATTGATTCAGCAAAATCAGAGAAGAAAGTCTTATCAAACTGGTTGAATGAATGACTTTGAATGTATTTGCTGGTCTCTGCATTGTTCAGAAGTGCAGCGTCTGACTGGAAAAGGCCCCTTCTTTTCTTCACAATACTGAAATAGTCATTGTCGAAATCCTTAGAGCTGCCTGGATCCATCTGGACAATGGTGGTCGTGTCGGTTGGCCCACATACCTTCTTGAGCTCCGTGACATAGTTAGGATCCATTGTAGGGTCGGCGTCGCCCCTTCCGGTGAAGTTGTATATGCGAGTTGTGAAGCTTGAGCAGTGGGACACGCCAATGGTGTGACCACCTGAAATGTACAAAGATTAGGAGTATTGAAAATGTAAAAAAGATAAATGAAAAGAATATGATATATATGAATATGTTTCTAATGTCTTAGATGTAACTTAATAACTAAATATACATTGCACGCACGTTTGTATTTGTATTTATGTATGTACATGTATAATTTTTTTGGTGAAATGTATTCGATGCATATATTTATTATAAATATTACATGAGCACTCTACATATATTTTATTGAATAATTCGTCTTAAGGCCATATTATACAATAGTTTTTTATATATATTTAAATTAAAACACAATGTATTATCGATGTGCTCTACCCAATGTTGGATTTGAAAAATGTTTTAAGTTTAAGTGTGTGTTTCTATTTCATCAAGAATGGGGTTTTGAGGTTTGTGTTTTGATTTTAAAAAATATTTAATATGATATTTTGATAGATTTTCTTTTTTTTTTTTTTTTGATAAATATAAAATTTAAATAGTAAAAAACTATATGAAAAACTAAAAAGAAACACACCCTTAATTTTTAATTACCTGACAAGACAACAAGATCCTTAACACTTAAACCCTTCGATGCAAAGGATGCTATTAGCTGTGTAATGTTGAAGAAGGGAGGTGGGAGATTAGTCAATGCTCGACTTCCAATCGACACTCTACTGTCTCTTCGCCCCAATGGAACTTTCCAAAACGGCCCTTTAATCTATAACAAAAATGTACCAAAAAATTAGTTCAATAAACCATTAAAGCAAACAAAAAAGAAGAAAAATAAAACAAATCATAAACTTTGTTCTATATTTAGCTAAGTTCATATTCTATCATTTTGCCTCCTATAATTTTGTTTATATAAAGTACCAATGGAGCACAGGAGCTTAGTGTGCTTTGTTTTATATCTCCAAATTAATTATCAACTTTAAACTTATTCAACATTTCTTCAATCAAAGAAAAACTAAAAAATAGAATATACGTGTGTATGTGTAAATTTATGTATGACTAAAAATTTCTGATTGCCTGTGAAACTGCATCTCTTGCAACTAAAGCCAAAATATCAGCACAGGAAACTTGTCCAGGGCACTTCTTCTCGACTTCCAATTTAACAGCATCAATCACTTGGAACCCTCGGAGGCTCCGGTTGGGGATCGCATCTTTCTCTGCGGTGTTATTGCTCGTAGAGTTCAGGAGTATGGATCCTTCACATCCCTGTGCAAGATTGAAATGAATCGAGGTTTAATTAATTCAATAAATTTGTGTATATTCTAACATGCAAATATGGATATTGGTTTGTAGTACTATCTTTTAAAATTAGCAAATGCTTCTTACCTCAAAATATTACTACATAATGAGCTAATAGACACAGAAAATTGTAGCTTTTGTTCACTACAGATGTCTTATGTATATTAGTTTTATTTTGTAATTTTGCATGACTACATTTTGGTCTTTTAAGTTGCTGCATTACGTGATTATTCAGACATCATAATGTGAGCTTATAAGACCCTAATTGCAAACTTCTGTAATTTATCCAGCCACAATAATGCCATGGATAACAAAAATGATAATAAAAATATATACGGAACAAAAAATGCATTTTTCTCAATGAAAGACAAGACAATTGATGAAGTAACTACTCATCGACATTAAGGTTTCTTACGTCAACAAAACAGTCGTGGAAATGCAATCTCAGCAAAGCCGGTGCGAGTGATGGTGCTGCATAAATAAACCTTGCTGTCGTGTCGCTAACTGTCTTCGCCAAACTCGGGCATGTCTTGGAATAAAAATCAAGGCTCAGTGTCTGTGCATTAGAATGCAAGATGAAGAGCAGAAAGCAAACCATGGAAAGCTTTAGAACTGCCATGGTCTTGATTTTGTAATGTTAATATTAGGAAATATCTGTGTGTGATGAAATGAGGATAATGAGCTTCTTTAAATAGTAGTGAGGTTTGCTGGTCAATGGATGAAGTTGAGATGTTGGTGTCATTGCATAAAGGCATACCAATTGTTTTTAGGGTTTGACTTCATTAATTTTTTAATCCTTTATCCTTTTTGGTAATGAAAAATGTAGACATGGTTGCAAAAGACTAAATCCATACCTACTGGGAAATAACATATAGGTTTATCTGAGGATGTTTTCTAAATATTGTGGTTTGATTGATCCAAATTAAGGACATGATCATATAATATATAACAAGTGTGAGTCGGCTGTTACAGTGCCGATTCAGAAAAATCAATACGGTGCTGATTTTTTCATATAGCACCGTAATTTTCAGAAAGTATCGATCAATTTTTATGATAAAACCTATTCAAGTTCGCATAGCACCAAATATATTTATATAAGAGCACAATATATATTTTATAGAGCACTATACATACTCTTGTAGAGCATCAATGAAACACTAGTTTAAAAAATAAACAAATAGAATACAACTTTTATTTCAAAAGCACAGTGCTACTTGCACTAAAGATTGATACTTTCCGGGTATTTACTCTGTGCTTTTGGAGATAATCATTCGACCGAACAACTAATATGATTAAGAGTTAAACCCAATTTTTTTTCTTTTTTTCTTAAAAGGAAAACAAGATATTTGGTTGTGTTTTCCTCCATTGGTTTTCAATATTCATTTACAATTATTTAATTTATTTATATCTCAAAACATCACATTATATATTTACTATTCATTTAATATATTATAGACAATATATATATTTTTATTTAAACTATCACATCAAATAATTATTACTATTCAAAATTTATTATTCTAAAATGAACCAAACACCAAAATGCAACTAAACAAACTCTAAAATTTTAATTGCATATATGCCAAAATTATGAAGCAATTATTTGATAATTATAATAATTATTCTTTCATAAAATATAAAATAGGTATGTCATTTTGTAGAAAATAAAATTTTTTATAATATAAATAAATAAGAAAATAAAAATATATATGTAGATATAATATAAATTCATACTCAAATTATAACATTATTAATCTTAAAAATTTAAATTTAATACACATTTTTATTATTATATTTATTACCCGTCAAATCAATAGATATCAAAACTCCTTAAACTCAAATCAAACCTACACAAAAAAAAAAAAAAAATACATAAATTCAAATCTATCTTAAAATTCAAAATAAAAATCAAACCCAAACCCAATTTATCTCAAACCACCGAGATGGAGATAATACATTCCTTTAAAAAAAATAGTAGAATACTGGAAATAGTAATCTCTCTAATGACTATTTCCAATACACAAACGGTTTTCAAATTGAGTTAGGTAGAACTAAATTTTAAAATTGCAAAATAACAATATATAGACAAGGGTTTGCTTTCTTTTTAATTAGTTTTTATGCTTTTGTTTCGAAATTTTTGATGTAATATCGTTGTTGGATATGATATTTAAAATTTTTTTGAAAATTGAATAGTAATAATTAAGAAAAAAAATTACAATAAAGACTATCGAGAGCTAGCAGAATATACAAGAAGGTCCAAAATTGAAGATCTATATGCAACATTGAAAACTCGTAAACACCCATTGAGTTTGCTTAAATGGTGACCAGCCATTGAGACTCTTTAGATGGATGTCGTGAGGTCGTAAGCCAACATTGATGAATGATCTATTTGGCCCTTTTGGGAAACTTGAATTTGTGTATGTGTGCTTGTGTTTCCTAAAAAATTTTGATTGAGAGTTCTCTTATTTTATGTTTGATGAATAAAATTATTCTAATGAAAAAATTGCAAATTTATGTTCGTCTATAAGTATGCTACGTCATTTTTATCCTTCTAGAAGCGAGCAATTAGATTCAGTCTCAAACAAGTGAAAAACTATCTGATCTAATTAGGACAATATATATATATATGAGTAAACTGTTTTTTAGTCTCGTAACTGGACCCTCTTATCATTTTAGTCTCGTAAGTGGAGACTGTCGCAAATTAGTCCCATAAGTAAATTTTTTTTGCTATTTTAGTCCTCCGGCGCCGGAGACGCCCGCGTGGCACGCCGGAGGCCACGTGTCCGCCAGGTCAGCGACACCTGGCGGACACGTGGATTTAATTTTTTATTTTTTAATTTTTTTAATTTTTTTTTTATTTTTAAAATTTTTTTTATTTGGTCCAATTAAAAAAAAAGTTAAGAAAATGAAAAAAATAAAATTCACGTGTCCGCCAGGTGCGGCTGACCTGGTGGAAGGACTAAAAGAGCGGAAAATTTTCACTTATAGAACTAGTTTGCGACAGACTCCACTTACGAGACTAAAATGATAAGGGAGTCAAGTTACGGGACTAAAATAACAGTTTACCCAGTATATATCTACAAAATAAAAGTGATAATTGAAGATACATACCAACAAATATTTTGAAATTCCTAATTATTCCAGCTTATTATTAGGTTTATGATTAACCTACGACGACCTTTCTAATGATTTATTACGAACGTTAAGGTCTTTGTATATTATAATTAAACTCGTAAATTATAGGAAGAATATGTTGAGGATCACTCGTGGGATTTGCAGTATTTGTTTCGTTTCGGACCAATGTTTTGCTTTGGCATGGTCAAATTAATATTGTTTATTTAATATTTATTTCATGATTATGATTAACCATTTTGATTGAATTCCAACATATACATATGAATGTCAATGCTGTCGGGGAAATAAACAGCTGGAGAAGTTTGACATTGCAAACTGCGACAAGAACATGATGTATTTCATGGTATTCATTTTAGGAATCTTGGTAAGTTTGATTTAATATAGCATGTTGCAGCCACGAACCTTAACTACAATGTCCTTTTCAACATTCTTTATGATTTAAGAAATTAGATAATCAAAATCAATAGAGACTTTTTCATTAAAAAAAAAAAAAACTAATTATAATGATATCCCACTATCAATTTTGTAGGCGGCGGCTAAAACTACAGTGCTCAATATTATATTCAGCACTGTTGAATAACAACGATATTATCACAGACAACACATAATATGAGTTAATATAATACAACACATGATATAGTAACAATATGTACAATAGTTGATTTTAATACATGATATACTTTTATACAACATAACGTTGTAATTATGAATAAAGTGTACATTCTTTTATTACTAACAACACATGTTGTGTGTAATAAAGACATGTGTTGTTTCTGTATTTTAGATGCGTTGATTTTCCAAAATCAGCACCTTAACCCTCTCTTATTTTGTATCTCATTTTACTTTTGTTAATTGGTAGTGCCTAAATTTTATTTTTATTTTTCTTTCTTTGACAAAATTATACTCTTGAATAACTTTTAAAATAAAACAATATTAGTAATTTTTGTAAAATGTAAAAATAATTTAAGGTTTAATCTAAACTTATGCCACGAGTTCACCCTCATACTATCAAACAATTCCTTACGGACTACCAACTAAGAATATTTTTGACAATACATCAAATAGCAATATAAATTAATACATGGTTAAAATCTTAAGTTTATGTCTCGGCCATCCCGACAAACCTTTAATTTATCCCTGAGTCTGAGGTTTCTAACATTTAGGGATTCCACATTAGACTTATTCACTAACATGATACTCAATCCTATTTATCTGGTTTTTGTTTACAGTCTTACATTTAGGGATTCCACATTAGACTTATTCACTATATATTTAACCAAGTATATAAAAAATTATCAAACAACATTTCAAAATTTCAGTTACATGTCCTCTCAATCTTCAATATATCGATTTTTTATGTACTATAGAAATTATTGCTGTTCACAAAAGACCACAATAAGAGTCGACCGGTAGTCTAATTCAATGCTGATAAACTAATCGATGGATGATATGGTTGAATGGATCATTTAAACAACACTACTTCTTTAACTTGAAAACACCTTGAAAAACTCAGACTTCGAACTCATCTAAAACTTGAACTCTTTGACTATTTGGAAATGATCTTGAAATGATTTTGTCCCATAATGAAAAGTGTTTGCAATAAAATTTGTGTAGATGAGTGAGTTCATTTTTAGACCACTCCATCATCCTACAAATGGTTTCCCCATGGGGGAGAGTAATAGATAAAACTAGAGAGTTGAGTATTGACTTGCATTTATCTTAATTTAAGATCAAATTGTGTTTGTCCGAGGGTTTGAATTTCTGAATAGTTATTCCATCTGATATAAATATATATATATATATGTGATATTTTAAATATAAAATTAATATTTAATAAAAATTAATTAAATAATAAAAAATATAAAAACAAACGCAGTGTGTGCAGTTAATTTGTATCCATAAACGCATGTACTCACACCCTCATAAAACTATAATGAGTTTTGTTTTTAACCCACTTGTATATAATAAAGAATATATTATATGCACAAACTTGCAGGTAGATAACAACTAGAAGTATCGACCTAATTCATTCACAAAAAATGTCAAACCATTTTTTTTTAAATTTTCTAAACCTTTTCGTGGGTATAGGTTAGAGACTTTGTATTTCATTATTGTAACACCAGATGAACATTTTCCAAAAAATATCTTCTATTGCCATTTCTTAATAACTATTCGTACATTTTATATAACCAAATCGTGGATGTATAAACAATGATGGGTTTGTTCACTAACCTATATTGGGTGGCTCGATTTTTTATAAATATTATAAAATACTCCCTCCATTCATTTATAATTGTCCTAAAGTATATATGCACGATTTTTTTAGATAATTATTCTTTTTTGGGTATGAATTGACAAATTTATCATTTATGATAAGGTAGAGATTAAAAGTGATAAATAAATGAAGAGTAAAAAACGTAAAATTTGTGTTTAAAAAAGAAAATAGGACAATAATTATTGGATGGAGTGAGTAATATAATATATACATATTGACACAATATACTTCCTCCGTCCCATAACAAAGTATCCATTTTTCCATTTTAATCCGTCCCATAACAAAGTATCAATTTTTCCATTTTAGTCCGTCCCATAACAAAGTATCCATTTTTCCATTTTAGTCCGTCCCATAACAAAGTATCCGTTTACTTTTTTAGCAACTGTACTATCTACCTAACATTACAAATACCCTTACAACTTACAATATATTACACAAATGTCATTACATTTGTTTTAGTCATTTCTACTTTATTCCTACTATATCCAATATAATACTAATATTTCTAAAACTACGTGTAAAAAGCAAATGGATACTTAGTTACGGGATGGAAAGAGTATATAATATATATTTTATTTATTTAAAAAAGTTATCAATTTAATACAAAATATTTTTTTTTTATATTAGCAATATGATTTCTCATACCTAATATAAAAAACACATTCATCTAAGAATACAAACTTTAACACACCCAATATTTCTCAATATTGTTGTTAGAATAATATTTTGGAAAGAAAAATAATTAATTGCATTAATCATAAAGTCAAGACTTATTATAAGTATAGTCCAAAACGGATAAAAAAAAAACAATATAATAAACAACTAATATAAATAACAATAAATATTCCAATATCTCCTCAAACTAAGTAGGTATGGTAGAAGCCAACTTTTTGTGTAAGAGAGACTAAAACTAAGTAGGATCATGTGACTTGGTAAAAATATTTGCAGTTTGATCATTGGAGGAGACAGAGCATAGTCTGACGTTGCCATGAGTAACACGATGGCGATCAAGATGACAATTAATCTTGATGTGTTTGAAGCGCTTATGAAAATATAATTGTTAGAAATCTGAAAGCACTCATGTTGTTGAGGAGTAGGAGATGACTGCGGCATTCTAAGATCATCAAGTAACCAACAAAGCCATAAGAGCTCAGACATAGCATCAACAAGATCTCGATGCGTAGATTCAGTGCTGGGACGAGAAACAATTGTTTGTTTCTTGCTACGCTAGAAAAAACATATAATCACCCAAAAACAAAACATAAAACAATAGTGGAACATTGTCAGCATCATAGTAACTAGATAAAGTTAAGGAAGTCTGATATGAGAAGTGTAATCCATGCAACAATGTTCTCTTAACATAACGAAGAATAGGTAGAACTGCAGAGTAATGAATGGTGCGTGGTGCAAACATAAACTAACTAACTAGATGTATTGCGTAAGCAATGTCAGGACAAATGACAGTCAAGTAAATCAAGTTTCCTACGACCTGGCGATAAAGAGAAGGATTATCAAGAAGAGTCTCATCCATGGGTATAAAATGACATCCAACGTCAGGAGATTTCGAAGCTTTGTTGCAATCAGTGAGACCAGCACGAGACAATATATAAGAAGCATACATAGACTGAGATATGTAAAATCCATTAGAACTATCAGATATTTCAATACCCAAGAAATACCGAATGTGGCCAAAACCCTTCATATCAAATTCCTGCTGAGGATAGTTCTGTAAATAAGATATATCAGACTGATCATTCGCAATAAGGATCAAATCATCAACATAGAGAAGTAAAACAATAATTTCAGAAGAACTTCATCGAATAAATAATGTAGAGTCGTGAAAACTAGATTGAAGTTTAACTGAAGAAGAGTTTAGATGAACTTAGAAAACCAATTACGTGGAGTCTATTTTAAGCCATAAAGTGCACGCTGCAATTTCCAGACTTTAGAAGTAGCAGGAAAACCTGGAGGCAATGCAATATAAACATCCTCAGAGAGATCACTATAAAGGAAAACATTCTTGACGTCCAATTGCAAGAGAGACCACTTACGAACAATCACAATTGCATTAAACAACGAACAGAGATAAGACACACAACTAGAGAAAAGATCTCATCATAATCAATATCAAATTTCTGTGAGTAGCCTTTCTCAACTAAACGAGCCTTGCAACGTTGAACTGACCCATCAGACTTGGTTTTAATCTTGAAAACCTAATTGCAGCTAATAGGTGTTTATCTTGAGGTAAATCAACTAATTCTCAAGTGTGAGTCTTCTCTAAAGTTTGCAATTCTTCAGACATCGTTTCTCGCCATAATGGATCAAAATTTTCTTTATGAAATGACCTGAGCTCATGCAGAGATTGGATAGTAGAGAAACAATGATAATCTCGCAAATGAGGAGGTGGATGACATACTCTATGTGATTGAAGAGGTATGATAGGTCCAGGCGTCGCAGTCAGATTAGCATATGGAGATAAGGTCGGAGATGGATTAGAAGCCTCAACTGAAACAAGATTCGAAGGTGGAGATAGGATCGTAAGGTCAGAATCAAGAAACAAGAGAGAACATGACGACAAGAATGAAAGTGACCCAAAACAACGGGGATATGAAATTTAGACACAATGGAAAATATGACACTCTACCAAAATGTAACATGACGAGAAATACATAACCTTTGAGAGATTGGATCCCAAAGCCTATAACATTTATACTCTACCCCATAATCGAAAAGACACAGACACGCACGAGGTTCTAATTTGGAGCGTTCGTACGGAAGGATAAAGACAAAACCAACATAACTAAATGGATGGAGGCTACTATAATCGGGTTGTTAACCATATAGACACATAAAAGGAGTAACATTATGGAGGACAAACGATGGAATATGATTTATAGTATACACAACAGTAATGGCTACTGTGACACCCCGGCCCGTAAGCCACGCAAAGTCGGGCGCATCGGGATCGTAGACAAGCCCTACTTTGATACCAACTATGATACCCCGGTCTAACACGCCCGACTTTGCATCACAGGGTGCCCATGACTGGGGATATAAGCGTACTGGAAGGACTCGTGTTGACCTGTGAGGCCAATTTACCATCCCGATATGCCCAGTTTTATGTGGCTTGCGGGCCGAGGTGTCGCAGTTACTTCCCTCCAGAACCTATCAGGACAAAGGCAGGAAAAAGTGAAGTATGGACAATATTTAGAATCTGAAGATGCTTACGCTCAGTGCAACCATTTTATTGAGAGGTGTATGGACATGAACGCTGAATCACTGTACCCTAAGCATAAATAAAGTTTAATAAGGTAGAATCTTTATATTTAGGGTCATTATGAGTACGGATGGTCTGTATGGAATAATAAAGTTGAGTCCTAATCATTTGAGCTCATTAATGTATATTTTAGATAATTAAGAATTTTGTCTCAAAAAATATTTCATGTAAAACGTGAGTAATCATAAATGAATATGATATAATAACGACACCCACTCATAGAGGAAATAAAAGAATGATCCTAAATATCATAATGTAAAAAAAATGGTTATTTTCCCAAACGACAATGTAAGTAGTCAAATGACTAAAAACTAGTAGAACTTAAATGACCCTTACTAACCAGAGATTGAAATTTTGAGAAGGATGCATGATCAAGACGAATGTGCTACTAGAGACTATGAGAAAGAAGGGTAGAAAATAGAGTATGAGTAACATAAAAATTACAGGGTGAAATTTTTGAAGATTGTACCTTAAATGGGCGACCCCCACCTTTCGACTAATTCCAAGAATTTGAATTGTACGTTGATCTGAACCTGCACACTACAAGAGGATAAAGTAACAATAAGTCCCTGGTCAACTAATTGGCCAACTGATACAAGATTTAAAGTTAACCGATGAATGCAAATAAGTATTACAAATTCTAACGACTTTCATTCGTATTTTGTATAAGCAGTGAAGTTGACTGACTTTTTAACTGATAAACGGTTTTGAATTTTTAAATTTGGATAGATCTAAAGTATTGTTGCGTACACACTTTGAATTATATGGCCATGTATTTTCACATGACTACAATATGAATAATTTTAATAGCAATATATGAATGTGTTATGATTAATATAAGACGTAAATAGAATTTTTTCAATATTTTATTACTATTTAAAAAAGTTATTGCTTTGAACTTTATTCACTTAAAATTAATTTAAAATTAATTTTATAAAAAATGAGAAGTTTTAAATATAGATAAAAATATTTATTTATTGATGAGAGATAGAAATAAAGGAGTTTTGAGTAGCTTTACATGTAAGTAGTTAAAAATTTAATCAAGTTAGATTTATACTTTTTAAATTTTTTTAATATAAATAAATTTACTAAAAATAAAAAATTATCAACTTTTTATGGGACAGACCAAAAAAATAGATTATCTGTAGCAAGACCAGGGAGTATTTGTTAGGGTTGGGCTTTTGCTTACCGGAATATTTTGGGGTCATATTTTATGAGTTGTGATAGCATTAATGCTTGTTGGGTCTTCTGTGCTCGATGATTATAATTAATATCCTAAAATATGATAAAAATAAAGCCACCTGATAAACCAAAGTACCCAGATTATTTACAAATCCTACATTTTATTGCAATTCTAAAAATAAAGAAAGAATATTCAAGACATCGAAATCATTTAAATCACACTACAAGAAACAATTGACACTAAGCAATCAAACAAACCACTCAACTGAACACACAGATCAAATAAACATGATGTAGACAAACCAATCACAAACCCTAGCCCTAATTTCAGTTCACAACAGAACAAACCCTCCTGATTTCTCCAGCAGTTCCTGTCAGCACCCCAATTCTTCCCATTTTCTGCATTGATACAGCAAAGTCATTGAAGAAAGTCTTATCAAACCCGTTAAATGAATGGCTTTGAATGTAGTTTTTGGTGACAGGGTTGTTTAGAAGTGCAGCATCTGACTGGAAAAGGCCCCTTCTTTTCTTCACAATACTGAAATAGTCGTTGTCGAAATCCTTAGAGCTGCCTGGATCCATCTGGACAATGGTGGTCGTGTCGGTTGGCCGGCATACTTTCTTGAGCTCCTTGACATAGTTGGGATCCATTGTAGGGTCGGCATCGCCCCTCCCTGTGAAGTTGTATATGCGAGTTGTGAAGCTGGAGCAGTGGGAGTTTCCGATGGTGTGACCTCCTGAAAGGTGTTTGATATTTAAAAGGTTAATTACATGAAAGAAGTATTTAATATGTAATATGTAATATGCGAACAAAAAACAATAACTCCTATATATATACTTCCTCCGTCCACTAAAAATAGCTCAAATGATAGGTGGTTGGGGGTATGAAAATTTGGTTAGAAATGAAAGTAAATGACGGACAAAATGTAATAGCTCAAATGATAGGTAGTTGGGGGTATGGAAATTTGGTTAGAAATAAAAGTAAATGAAGACAGAATGTAATAAAATTAGTGGTGTTGTTATAAATAAGTGTTGAATGAAGGATAATGATTAAATTTTGATTTGTTTACTTTGCCAAAATTAATAATGTGATAAATTTAACGGAATGGCTAAAAAAAAAGTGAGAATAAATTTAACGGACGGAGAGAGTATATGAAAAGTTTTAGATGGAAATATACATTGCATGCACAATAATACGTGTGTATACATGTAAAAATTTAGGGTAATTCATATGTGACATATACACTTACAATATAAATGTAGGATTACATGATGTAAATTTCTCTTCTTTCTTTCTTTCTTTTTTTTTTTTTTGTTTTTTAATAAAAATACACAAAACATTTTGTATTTGATTTATTACGTGAAATTCCTAGTGTTAAATTAAAGTTGACCGAAAATACTCTTTTTGGTCCAAAATTGATGTAGTTGTAAAAACAAACCTAATTGCGCTAGTTTTATACAAATAAAATATGTAAAATATTTTAAATAGTCTTTTTTTTTAATAAAATAAAACAAATAAATAATTGATCAAACTTTATTTTATATATATATATATTTTGTAAAAATAAGGTAATGTTTTATCTTAAAAAATTATAAAATAAAGGATTGGTTAATTGTTTATTTATTTATTTCATTCAAAAAAGATTATTTAATATATTTTACCTGTTTTATTCTTATAAAACTAACATAATTAGATCTGTATATTTACAATCAAACATTAAATTTAGATAAAGATGGTGTTTTATGCAACTTTAATTTAAAACAAATGAATTTTACGTAATAAATAAAATATAAGTTATTTTGAGCAATTTTAGTAATAATAGAGGGTGTTAAATAATTTACCATAAATTTTACTGGATAGTTAATTCATCTTGCTCACTTGTAGTCTAGTCTGTCAAGGATTGGAATTATACAACGAAATTTTCACATATTTATATTAAAATGCATAAGCAATTGATAATTTATCCTAAGTCTTATTTATACATGCATATAGAAGATCATGCATAGTTATTATCCGACACTCACAAAATATACCTATTTCTACTTTGGGGTGTTTTACAAAGTAATCATTTAAAAAATACTCAATTTATTTTTTTTACAAATATTCATACTTTACCATCGTATCATTACTTTTACACGAAAAGTCAAAAGACAAAATTTAACTAGTTGTTACAATTAAAATAATTTTATTTCTTAAATTATCCACCAAAAATAATATATATTTTCAAATTGGACGGAGTTAGTATATTTCTTAAAGAGATGATGTGTGAAACATGTTTTAAATTTATTCTACACTTTCACTACAAAAAATTATCAATTTTGTAACGAGGTTTTTTCGTTCCTAAATTCACTTTTTCCGTTACTAATGATATTAGAAACAGAATTAGAGATGGAATTACGTTAACTACATGAACTTTAGGAACAGAATTCCGTCACAAATATACTATTTTTTTGTAGTGTTTGTTTTCTTAATTTTTTTCAATTACCTGACAAGACAACAAGATCCTTAACACTTAAACCCTTTGAAGCGAACGATGCTATTAACTGCGAAATGTTGAAGAAAGCGGGCGGGAGATTTGCCAATGCTTGACCAGCACGCGACACTTTACCGTCTCTTCGCCCCAATGTAACATTCCAATGTGGCCCTTTAATCTATAACACAAAATAGTAGCAAGAAATAGTTCAATATGTCAATGAAAAATATTGGAAAGCACACAAATACAAACACAATATTAAAATGGTAATAGTCCTATATCTAAAATAGTGTGTTTTATTATGTAACTACGAGTTAGTTTTTAATTCAAAACAAAGTCTCCTTTTTACTAATCAAAGAACTTAGGAACTGTGAGAATATGTGCACACAATATATGTAAGATGTATATTGTGTGTGTGCGTGTAAAAATATATGCATAAAATTTTTCTGAAATGAACTGTTGCCTGTGAAACTGCATCTCTTGCAACTAAAGCCAATATATCAGCACAAGAAACTTTTCCAGGGCACTTCTTCTCGACTTCCAATTTGACAGCATCAATCACTTGGAACCCTCGGAGGCTCAGGTTGGGGATTGCATCTTTCTCTGCTGTGTTAGATCCCGTAGAGTTTAATAGTATCGATCCATCACATCCCTGTGATCAACCATGAAATATTCAGTGTTTAACTAATTCGATAAATGCGTGTAGATTCTTACATATTGCAAGTTTCGCCAGTGCTTCATAAGGCTTTGTTTTATAAAGGATATAATGCTTTTAGTTAGTTAGTAATTGCGGCAATTTGCGATTTTGATCATGTTATTCAGACATCATGTGAGTTTCATATGAGCTTATAGGACTAGAATAGTAAATTAGTGCATTTTACTAAACAAAATCGATGTTCTTAGATGCATACGAAAAATATAAGAAACAATTTTTCTCAATGGAGATGAACTACTTATAAGCATTAAGGCTTACATCAACAAAACAGTCATGGAAATGCATTCTCAGCAATGCCGGTGCAAGTGATGGCGCTGTAGAAATAAAACTTGCAGTCGTATCCTTGACAGTCTTCGCCAAACTCGGGCATGACTTGGAATAAAAATCAAGGCTTAGTTTCTGTGCATTAACAGAATGAAAGATGAAGAGCAGAAAGAAAACAATGGAAAGCTTTAGAGCTGACATGTTCTTGATTTTGTTGTATTTTAGGAATGAAGTTTGTGTGATGAAATGATGAGGAAAATGAAGTTCTCTTAAATAGTAGTGAGGTTTGTATGGTAATGGATAAGTTGGTGTCATTACAGCAAAGTATAATTTTATTTTTAGGGTTTGACTTCATTTATTAATTTTTTTGTTCTTATTTTTTTATGTTTGGTAATGAAAATTATTGATGTGCACATGGATGTAAGAACTATCCTCACCAAACAGGAAATAGCATGTACCTAGATTTGTAATTCGAGGATGTTTTGTTCTTATTGTGGACTTGTGGTTTTATTTTGTCAGAAATAAGACCATTACTTAAAAGGATCATCTCATATAGTACATAATTTGGGTAGTTTGGTTTTAACTCTTATTTATTTATTTCCAATATTTAGGTATTCTATGTATAATTTGCATGGCATGTTAAATTAAAAGAAATTATCTCTCAAGAATGTACTTTAGGAATTTTTTATATTTTATAAATTAAAATATCTAATTGTATTTGATTTTAGTTTCAAATCAAAATCAATATTATTCTTAACACACGATTCTCAATAAAAATATATAATTTTTCGTATACAGAAGAAAGTAGAATGTTTTGAGTTATTTGTTTATTTTCAATTAAAATAAATGATCAAAAGTATACTCTCAAGAATATTTATGTTTGATGAATGAAGTAAATCTATGGTGAAACCAAACTTATGGTTTTTATTTTCTTTTATAGCTTTTTCTTTGTACATTTTTTGTCAATTTCATTTGGTCATGCAAATTTCATTTCTCCACGATTTCAATCGGACTTGCTCACTTGAACATTAGATTAGGTGACTTATAAATGAACACTTACTACCCAACATCGCGGGAAAATGAAAATTACTCATAAAAATTGCACTTCGAAAAGAACAAACCAACAACAACGACACAACAATGATGATGATAAATAAATGATAATTTTATAAATGTAACAAACAAAAGTTATGACTTTATTTACATACATATTTTGAGAAATTTTGACACTATACATCAACAAATACTATATTTCTTCAAAAACAAAAAAAAAAAAAACATCACATCAAATACTTTTTTTTTCAAAAAATATTAGATAAATTACTTATTTTTTTATTATTATAAAAATATTTCAAAAATCTAAAACTCTAAAACTTCTGTTTAGATGGAGCCTATATTTTTTGAATTATTCCACCTCATTAGGTATATGATTAAACAATAGCATTTTCATTTTACAATTAGGCACGTTAAGCATTTGTTTAATTATTTAGATAAACTCGTACACAATCGATCAGAAATAATATATTGAGAATAAATCTGTGTTTGTTCGGGGGTTTGGATTTTGAGTTGATATTGTGATATAAATAGGCGTTGATGTGATGTTTTAAATGTAAAATTGATTTTTAGTATAATATAAAAAATAAAAAAATAAAAAAAAATGTTTGATATGATGTTTTTGGAAAAAAAAATTGGATAAATAGTGGATTTGGGGCAAAATCCCCCAAACAATGTTTGTTTGGGGGATTTTGCCCCAAATCCACTATTTATCCAATTTTTTTTTCATTCGTGATTTGATTCGTTTTGGACTGATTTGCTTTCTCATTGTCAAATGTTGTTAATTTTTTTAAATTAATTTCACGATTATGATGAACAGTTTTGATTGAATTCCAACATATAATTAAGCAGCTGGAGAAGTTTGACATACATTCATTAATTTATGGTATTTAATTAGGAATCTCAACAACTTTGAAATTTAATAAAGCACGTTCTAGCCACGAACCCTAACTACAATTTCCCTCCATATATTCCTAATGAACTAACAAATCAAATAATGAAATAAATAATAAGATAAAAGCTACAGCAAGCCAGAATGCTTTTTAATTGATTAATTGGTGTTTGTTCATAGCAAAAGTAATTAAGAGACGTTTGGTATAGAGAATGGAATTGCAGACAAATAAGAATAGAGAATGAAATTTGAGAGAAAATGAATTGAGTAGAGTCTTGTATGGTAGAATAGAGAATTCAATTGAGAAATATAAAAAAATGAATGGATCGGACAAGAATAAATGATTAATCTAACAAAATAGAGTTTTAGCTAGTGAGAACTTATGAAAAAAATATTTCGGTTACTTTTTTTAAAACAAAAAATTATATATTATAAATTATTATAAAAATTAAATAATAAAAAAAATAAAAAAATAAAATAGGTAAGTAGAATATTAATAAAAAACAATACTAAATGAAAAGAAAACCAATATACTGCAAATCATTTCTCTCTATTTCTCTTAATAATATGGGGCGTTTGGTACAGAGAATGAAATTGCATGAGAGCAGAGAATGAAATTGGAGAGAAAGGAAATTGAATAGAGAATGAGAATTAATTCTCTTGTTTGGTAGAATAGAGAATGAGAATTAATTCTCTTGTTTGGTATAATAGAAAATTCAGTTAAGAAATGTAAAAAAAAATAAATGGATCGGACAAGAATAAATGATTAATCTAATAAAAGAGAGCTTTAGCGAGTGAGAATCGTGAAAAAATATTTATGGTAACTTTTTTTTAAAACAAAAAATATAAATTATATACTAAGTTTTGTAAGATCATATATTAGTATAATTTTTTTAAAAAAAATCGTAAAAAATTAAATATTTGAATGATAAATTAAAAATAATTTTTGTAAAACTGAAATAATATAATATAAATAATTATAAAAATTAAATAGTAAAAAAAAGAATAAAAAAATTAAATATATATATACTGGAACATCATTTCTTTCTATAAATATAGGAGAGAAATAAAAATAATTTATTTTTCAACTTTCATTTATCTGACTCAAATAAACAAGACAAATGGAAACATTTCTATTTCTCTGCTGCCAATTCCCTGTACCAAACACACCCTACGAGAGAAATAGAAATAATTTATTTCTCAAATTTTATTTCTCTAATTCAAACAAACAAGAGAAATAAACATATTTTCATTTCTTTGCTGTCAATTCTATATACCAAACACACTCTATAAGAGAAATAGAAATAATTTATTTTTCAAATTTTATTTATCTAATTCAAACGAACAATAGAAATAAAAATATTTTCATTTATCTTCTGTCAATTCTCTATACTAAACACACCCTTATTGAATTAGGAAATGCTTAGACGATATCCGTGTAATGCACACAGTTGGTATTATATATATATATATATATTAAATAGATTTAATAAATCTAAAATGTTTTTTAATTTAAATTTTATCAACATTTATATTGGTATAAAGTGTTACCTATGCAAGATGATTATGTGTGTATTACTTGAAATGATAACTAGCTTAGTTTCTTGTGTTTTGAGTTTAAGGTCTTTTGATGTTAAGTATTGAAAATTATGTCTGCAATTTAAAATATAATATTTTTGTATCGAGTTGTTAATAAATAATATATCTATATATTATTGGGAGTGTATGTGTATATTATATTTTTTATAATATTAATTAGCATAGAATCCTGTTAAAAAAGTTGTTGGTGAACACATACTTTAAATATTATAGTTTAAAATTCATTGATATAGAATCATTGAATTCTCCTTACAAATAATTCATTCTTTGCTTGTGTTTTGGTGTATTTGAGAATAATAAAGTTTTGCATTAAGATGATTCTTTGGTTTATTTAAATATATATTTGATTTGATGTTTTGAATGATAAATAATTTTTAATTCAATATATTAAATATAAAATAAATGTATTATTTGATATTTTTAAAAAAAGAATAAATTATTGTTGGTGAATAATAAAAAGAAATAGTTGAAAGTTTTCGTTATTACTTAACTGTCTTAGTTTTAATAAATATATAATATTTTTTTCACAAACATCACATCTAAACAATTATTTAAAGATAAAAAATCCAAAATCATAATAATAAAACAAAAATAACCAACTACTTAGTAGTTAATCATGATTATGAAATGTTAAACAGTACTGGAACAAAAAACAATATTCTACATATGTTTATTGTTGGGGACTGATTTATCGAACAAAACACATTCAAACACTTTAAAGGGTTAACTCCCGAAGCGTGGCGGGGTCACAGTTATAATTACGTTTCAACAACAAAAAACAATGCAGAACATAAAACAACAATAAGACAAGGTGTTTGTTGACCCGGTTCAATTATCAACCAATCTACATCCAGGGATTCCAATACAGGAGACATTCTACTAATAAGTACTGATTACAAAGTATAAACAATCATAACTTCTTCAACTCAAACTCCTATCATGGTCTACCTTGGAAAATACTTCCACAGGTTCACGTTGTCACAAACGCGTACTGACAACGACCATATAGCAGAGCCGCTTAGAGTTTGATCATCCTCTCCGGTTGGAACTCCTTTAACTCCGATCACGTCGACCTCTCTGGCGAATTTTTCTGTCAAAAACTATCGATATGGATAGAGTGATGAGAGCTTCACTCAATATTCTTCTCTCTAAAGTATGATCTCCAAATCAATCATCATCAATCTTCAACCCTATTCGGCTGAGTAAATCACTCACATTCCTAAAATAAAAGATTCTACATTAATTTTCCTTTGCACCGAAATGGAAGGAGTAAGTTTCCATGTTTTTATCTTTCCACAAATATATCTTTTGTTTTTTGGAAAGTCTTTACTGCATAAATTAAGACACCATTAGTTCATATGCCAAAATAATTTAGAGCGATTTCCATTCACATTTATTAAATATATCAATCTCAATTACTCTAGCAAAAATATGCTAATATATATCGACTTTTAAAACATAAACCGTGAAGATTAATTATATTAAGTCTATAACGATTGATAATCTAATTTAACCAATTAAGCAATATGGACATCTAATTTAACATCAAAATAAATAGAAGTTTAGAACTAAAGATGTCGAATATTTTATTGGACAAAACAATGAAGAAAGTAATATGGTTCCATTAGTTTCTACTTATTGGATAACGCATTCATTAAAGATATGTCATTTATCTAAATTAAACTATAATCCAATATTTTTATAAAAGTTACTATAAATTAATAAACAAAGTCAATCAAACTCTATATATATATATAAATATCACTACAAGAAAATATCAATTTTGTAACGACGTTTTTTTGTTCCTAAATCTAATTTTTTCGTTCATAAATCTAATTTTTCCGTTACTAGTGCTATTAGAGACAGAATTTGGGATAAAATTACGTTAGCTACATGAACTTTAGAAACGAAATTCCGTTACAAATATATTATTTTTTTGTAGTGTATATAAAAAAAGATATAAATTTTCTAAATTCATAATTATTTTAAAGTTAAAAAAAAAAAGACCAATAAAATCATAATTGAATACACAACTATTTATTACTACATCCATCCACTTACAATGTTCGACATTTATTTTTTTGAATATTAATTTTTAAATATTAATTATTATATCTAAACGTAGTATAAATAAGAAGAAAAAGACAAAAATACCTATTAGTGTCTTATAATACATATTTGTATAAAAAATTATACATTATATTTTTAATGTTATTACAGAATCACAATAGTGTGCTTTACTTTAAAATTGCTAATTTAGTTTTATTAAATCTTAACCATCCTATTGTATATGTATGTCTCTAATCCAATAAATAGCGATATAAAAGAGTGTTTGAAAAATAGTTTTTCAAAGAGCTTTCACGAAGTGAAAAAAGTTCATTCAAGTATTTGGTAAATTAATTTTTTTAAATAGCTTGTTACTTTAAAAAACCTAATTTTTTCATAATAGTTTTTCGATTTAACTTTTTTATTTATTTTTTGCCTTTAAAATTAAATATTTATTTCAAACATATTAACATATTTTTTTATTGAAACTATTTCAATTTGTTTTCTTCTAATAAATTATAAATTTACTTTTATGTATTTAAAATAATTAATTTTTTATATGTAAATTGTTATTTGCAAAATTTTTAAGTTTATTAGAATAAAGGCAAAATAAAAATAAAAATATTATTAATTTATGTATATATTCATATATATATTATCCATTAAAATTTTGTATTACATATAAATTAAATATATTGGAATAAATTTATTTAAATTTTTATGTTCAATAAAAAATAAATTAAATAAAATTTAACCTAATAAATTACATATATGTATAATTAGTTCTTTTTTTTGGTTTACATTTTATACTATTTCTAATAACAATTATTCTCGTATTTGTCAATAAACAATATATTAATTTTCTTAAAACAATTAAACAAAACAACAAAAGCAAATATTTTAATAAAATTTTCATAATATTTAAAAATTAATACAAAAAATCCTATATATCCAATTATTGAAAGAATGCAACTAGATATTTTTAAAAATAAAATATAAAATCTATTATTGTCCTGTGATGTATAAACAATTAATATTAAGCATATTGTCCGGTAAAGAATGGTCTGGTGGTGTAGGGGTTGGATTTGTGACCGTGAGGTCATGGATTCGAACCCCCGACAGTCATCTGCCACACATGGTTCGCGTAGTGTGACTTTCTCGTCGGGCCTGGTTTGCAATTAGCTAAAGATACCTTAATCAGTATTGTGTTGATGCCTTAAGCCAGGTGTAAAGATACCATGAAATACACAAACAATCATATTTTCTATTCCTATCCTTTAATTGTGATTGATGAGTTACCATATCACTTTCTAACTTTTTCTACTTTCCAGATTGTGCTCTTATATATATCCAACCAACTATTCTTGTCTAGTGAAGTATTCAAACAATCATACGCTATAAGAAATTATCAATTTTGTAACGAGATTTTTTTGTTCCTAAATTCACTTTTTTCCGTTACTAATGATATTAGAGACGGAATTAGAGATGGAATTACGTTAGCTACGTGAACTTTAGGAACGAAATTTCGTTACAAATATACTACTTTTTTTTTTTTTTTTTTTGTAGTGATATGAACACATTACACTTCACATATTGGTGTAAGATCCTAAATTCTCCTGAAAGGATTGAGCTGGTTTATGATATTGTGTCTTTTTTTACCCCAAGTTTTTCTATTGCTTAGGGTTCACAATCAGTGATATAAAATAACTTATGGAAAAATTTTCAACTACTCTTAACTTCAATTAACAAAAGAACAAACCTTTCTTACTTCTCCAGAAGTTCCTGTCAGCACTCCAATTCTTCCCATCTTCTCCATTGAAACTGCAAAGTCGTCGAAGAAAGTGTTATCAAACCCATAGAATGAATGACTTTGTATGTATCTTTTGGTGTATGCATTGTTCATCAGTGCAGAATCTGTCTGCAAAAGTCCCTTTCTTTTCTTCACATTTCTGAAATAGCTGTTGTCGAAATCCCTGAAGCTGCCTGGATCCATTTCTACGTAGGTCTTTTTGTCGTTTAGCTGGCATGCCCTCTTGAGGGCAGCGACATAGTTGGGGTTCATCGTAGTGTCGGCGTCGCCCCTCCCCGTGAAGTTGTATATGCGAGTCGTGAACCAGGAGCAATGGCAGATGCCAATGGTGTGACTTCCTGAAAGGTGTAGTTAGAAATGTTCAAATGATACATGAAAGATATAGTAATTATGTAAACTTATTAATGCATATTTTGTTAGAATATCAAACTGAAATTCTTTATTTCAATCGTAAGTATGTAAACTTATTAACGCATATTTTGTGAGAATATCAAACTGAAATTCTCACTACAAAAAACTATCAATTTTATAACAAGATTTTTTCGTTGTTAAATCCACTTTTTCCGTTACTAATGATATTAGAGACGGAATTTGTGATGGAATTGCGTTAGTTACGCGAACCTTAGGAACGAAATTCCGTTACAAATATACTATTTTTTTGTTGTGTCTATTTCAATCGTAAGAATCCGTACATGATATAAAAATCATCTAAATAATGCAAAAGTCCTGCAGATCTCTTAAATAAGACAACTACCATAAATATAATATATTGCTTAATACTTCAATGATTTTTATTAAAATCCTATTCTAGCGAGTATGTCAATATTACAATAAATTATTTATGATCATTATAATTCATACATTTAAATTCAAAATGGTGAATGAAGGTGTGTAAAAATATTGTAATGAAATTTACTCTACATTTTCTTCTTTTTATTTTTCATTACCTGAAAGGACAACTAGATCTTTGGTACTTAAGCCCTTTGAAGCGAACAATGTTACTAATTGTGTAATGTTGAAGGAAGGAAGTGGGATATTGGCCGAGGCTTGTTTGGCACTCGATTTTCTACCATCTCTTCGACCCAAGGGAACGTTCCAAAATGGCCCTTTAATCTATAACACAAGTATGCACAAAAAAAAATAGTTTGATATATTAGTGATCAATATAGGAAATTACAATATGTCGATCGATACAAATCTAATAGAAAAAATACAAATTATAATTTTTTATATATAATTATCGAAATTCATTCCATTGTCTCCCTTTTCTTTTTGTTACGCTAGAGCGTACAAAGAGTAGCAAATATATAGGGTTTCTTCACTCAATTCAATTTTTTATCTAACATAATTCTTAATACTCTCTCCCTTCTAAAACAATAGGAATATTTGAGATGAGTACCAAAATTAAGGAGTAATACAATATTAAATGGATACTGAGTATAAAAATATTTATAAAAGACCAAAATGTACTTTATGTAAGTATTGTGAAAAAATAGGGATAGGTTTGTAGAAAAAGTGGGGAGTTAGTTACAAAAGTAAAAATGAGAGTATTGTTTTAACACTGACGAAAAATGACAAAATGAGACTATTATATTTTACGGAGAAAGTATATATTGCCGTTGTCTCAACTCAATGTCCCCTTATTATAATTTTGGTTTGTCGCACTCAACATATCTATTTTTAATTATAGTAAAATACATTTAATTTTTACAAAATATTTATTTTATTTGTATTTTCAAAGACAAAAATATCAAAATCATCTCATACATTTTAACAAATAAAATATTACTCCCTCCGTCCCACATACCATGTCCACGTTGCTGTTTCTGTCCGTCTCATATTCCATGTCACTTTCCTTTTTTGGAAAATGATTAAACACTTTAATCTCATTTTAAATTTTTTAATTTTTTTTAAATTTTAATTAAACTAATTAGTTATCTTAATCTTAATTTATAATTATTTATATTATAGGATAATTATTTTCACTAATACATACTTAATTATCTACTAATTATACCCCTCCTAAAATACCGTGTCTACAGTGTAACAGACACAGTATATGGGACGGAAGGGAGTATTATTTTTTAATATACTAAAAAAAACAAAGAGATACATTGAGTTAGGACAAAAGGAGTACAATATTTATATTCTTTCTCTCGTAAAAGTTAATAATTCAATATAAAATATTATTTTTTATATTACGGACACGATTTTCTATGCTTCACACTAAAAGAAAATCTCAACTAAAACTCTAAACAAATAAACCATATAATGCACGTGTGTGTTTGCACACACGTGTTTGTGTATGAAAAAAGATTTTGAAAGAAGGTGTTGCCTGTAAAATTGCATCTCTTGCAGCTAAAGCCAAAATATCGGCACATGAAACTTTTCGAGGGCACTTCTTTTCGACTGCCAATTTGACAGCATCGATCACTTGGAATCCTCGAAGGTGTTGGTTGGGGATCATATCTTTCTCTGCTAAGTTATTTCTCGTAGAGTTTAGGAGTATCGATCCATCACATCCCTGCATGTATTGATCAACCATCAACTAAATCACTGTTTAATTATTTAATCAATGTTCATATATATATTCTTACATGATCTAAGTTTTTTTATTGCTTCATAGTGTTTTCAATTACATTGAGCAAAATAATTTTAGAAAATTATTATGTTTTGGCAGTTCCTGATTTAGTCCTGTTATTCAAACATCAGGTGAGGCTCATGTGAGCTTATAGGATTAGAATCTAACTACTGCGAATTAGAACTGTTAAACCAATATAGTAGTTCATGAGCCAAGCTTGACACGACTCGTTAATAGTTTAATTCGACTTTTAACAAAGATAAACAAGTCGACTTCAAGCTAAAAATTTATTATTTCAATAAATGAGTCGAGCTCAAGCTCGAGCTCCACTCGCTGGTAGCTTAATTGAGCTCGTTCGTGATAATAGATTTATATTATTTTATATATTAATACTTTCTCCGTCCTAAAACAATAGGAATATTTGTGATGGACACGACAATTAAAGAGTTATAGTATTATATTAATAGTAGGTGTAGAAATGTTTTTAAAAAACTAAAATGACCATACCTTATATAATTATTATGAAAAAGTATGAATAGTTTTGTAAAAAAATGAATAGTTAGTTACCAAAAATAAAAATGAAACTATTGTTTTAGGACAGACGAAAATGGCAAAATAAAACTATTATTTTGTGACGAAGAGAGTATAATATATATGATTTTTATATCAAAAATTTATTTATTAATAAAATTTGAATATTTTATTATAATAAATTATAAATTAAAAATTATATCGTAATGATTAAAAAATATATAAAATATGAATAAAATTCGAGTCAAACTTGAACTCGAGCTCGAGCTTTACCAGCTAAGCTCGAATTTGAATTTGAGCCCAATGAGTCAAGTTCGAACTACCATTTTAACTTAAATTCTTAGCGAGCAAAGTCGAATTTGTATTGTTTTAACAAATTTGACTTGAGTTTGAACAACATATGCTCGAGCTTACTCGGCTTGTTTAATAGCTCTATTGCGAAATAAATTATAAAATTAATGATCAAACATACAAATGGATGAAATAGTTAGCAACATTAAGGCTTGTACATACCAGAACAAAACAATCGTGGAAATGCAATCTCAGCAATGCCGGTGCGAGGGACGGTGCTATAGAAATATACCTCGCTGTTGTGTCGCGGACGATCTTCGCCAAACTCGGGCATGTCTTGGAATAGAAATCAAGGCTCAGTTTGTGTGCATCAACAGAAAGCAAGATAAAGAGCAGAAAGAAAACCATGGAAGGCTTTAGATCTGACATGTTTCTTGATTTAATTTGCTATATTTTAGGAAAGATTTTTATGAAATGAGGAAATCGAACTTCTTTAAATGCTAATTTTACATCTTCGAAATTAGATAGTGGTTAATTAATAACATTTAACATGTGTTTTCATTTGAATTGTACTCAACTAGTAAGCATATTCGATATCACTGCGAGCTTCTCGAAATTAGGTTAATTCGATAACAAATTAATATTACGGGATCACATCATGACAAGAAAAAGATTTTAATGATAGACGTGCAAAATAAATAATATTACTTCTGTCCGGCTCTAAAAGTTCGATTTACTTTTTGCATGTTGACATTTAAATATCAATTATTATATCAAAACGTAATACAAATTAAAAAAAAAATTAAAAAAATACTTTAATTAGTGTCTTATAATACTAATATAAAAATATTTATACAAAAAATTATATAAGAATAAAAATAATTTTAATGTTTAGTATAACGAGTAAAAAGTAAATGTAACTCTTAAAGGCGGACGGAGAAAGTATAATTTCCTCATTATTCTATCCTTTTAGATATATATATATATATATATAGCTAAATTTGAACTATAACTCTTCGATTCCACCGTATGTCATAAGCAACATTTGAAGCCTTTGGTTACTCATATAAACTTGTGCAAAATAAGAAAATAATAATATATTGAGAGTAAGTCGTGGGATCTCAATGATTTCGACTTATTTTGGGGCAATGTCTTGCTTTTGCAGTGTCAAATTTTGTTAATTTTTATTATCTAATTGTAATTATTATTATTATTATTATTATTACATAATCATGATTCTCTCTTTTAATTAAATTGCAGCATGTGAATTTCCATACTTTGAGGAGAAATTACAGCTGGAGAAGTTGACATTGCAGACTGTTACATTAGCAGGCATTAATTAAACATGCCTACTGTTAAAAAAAAAGGCATTAATGGAATTTAATAAAGCATATTGTAGCCACGTACCCTGACTACAAGTAACGGTACTTATCTCTCCCTTTTATTTATGAATTACGAAATTAAATAAAGAACACCACTGCAAATACAAGTGACTTCTTATTCTTTTTTAAAAAAAATATATTTGTTTAGTAAAAGATAACTATAATCTATTATGACAATGCAAAGTTTATTATTATACTTGCAATATTTGAATTTTTTCATATATATATATATTGTAATGAAAAAAATGAGAAATAAAAAAAATAAAGAACACAGAAATTTTATATTTTACGTAGTTTGGTGACGGTGTGTTAACATATGTTCAAGGGCAAGAACCAAAGAAATTTTATTATATTGATTCAGAGAGTTACAATCATTATCATGCGGCTATGAACCATAACTACTATTTATAAGTACCCCAAAATACCCTAAACCCTAAACTCATTTCTTATTAATTAGAATGGACCTAAAAGGAACTCTGTCAATTGAAATGGTATTTTCGCTTTGGTTCTGGGTTGGATAGACTGCTAAATCCAAGTCACGTTTCAACAATTTCTACCTTGACTTGAAGTTTCTCCAACCGCTAAAGGTTCATCGGTATCTCTCAGTCGCCTCATTCCTGTCAGATGCCCCGAGAGGACTTTACCTCCTACGAATATTCACCAAGTTCAAGCAGTGCTCGAACTTCTTCGTCGGTAGCGCCTTTGTCAACATATCAGCTGGATTGTGTTATGTAGCTATTTTCTGAATAGAAAACATGTTTCTCTTCAGAACATAACGGATGAAATTCAAGCTTACATCAATATGTTTGGTTCTCTCATGATACACCGGATTTTTAGCCAAAGTCAAAACACTCTGACTATCACAGAATAACACTGGTATCTCCACCTTCAGACCCAAACTCTGCACCAGACTATGTAACCAGATACTTTCCTTAACATCTTCAGTCATTGACATGTATTCCGCCTCAGTTGTCGACAATGCAACTGTAGGTTGTAAAGTACACTTTCAACTGACTACACATCCAAAGAGAGTGAAGACAAAGCAAGTCAGTGATCTTCGTTTCACTAAGTCACATCCAAACATAGTGAAGATGAAGCAAGTCAGAAATCAAAGTCTGCATAGCCAACCACACCATTACCATGGCCTTTATCATCATATACCAGACAAATCAGGCGCTTATTTCAAATATTGCAAGATCCACTTTACAACTCCCCAGTGAGTTTTACCCGGATTAGCCATAAACCTTCTCACCACATTAACCGCCAATGCATAAGCCACTGAATCAATGTCACATGTATTGACACATCCTACGAGAAATTTAGAGTAATCAAAAGGTTTACCGGACCATACCTCTTGAGGAGTCTTTAAGTCAATTGCAGTTGATGGAGATCTATTAACCAGATAGCTGGCAGAGTTAACTGTTTGAGTCCAGAATTGCTTAGATAAGCCAGCAAATATGCGCATACACCTAGCACACACCATGAGGGTTTGGTTCATACGCTTTGCAACCCCATTTTGTTGTGGTGTGTGTCGTACAATGCAGTATCTCACTATACCTTATTTCTTGCAGAAATCATCAAATGGAGTGTTGGAGAACTCCAACCTATTATCAGTTCTTAGAGACTTGACCTATTTACCCGTTTTTTTTTCATTCATGGTCTTCCACTCCTTGAACTTCCTAAACACCTCATCTTTAGTCTTCAAAAAATACAACCAAGACTTTTCTTGAATAATCATCTATGAAAGTGACAAAGTAAGAACAACCGCCGTACGATTTCACCGGAGAGGACCCCATAAATTTGAATGAACATACTCCAGAATTTCTTTTGAAGTGTGACAACCGGTACTAAATCCCACCCTGCGTTGCTTCCCTTTTACACAAGCCTCACATAATTGAATTTTACCTGTCACATCCCCACCAAATAAACCATGTTTGCTCAGCAAAGACAACCCCTACTCACTCATGTGACCCAATCGATGGTGCCACAAATTTGTTGTGTCATCATATTCATCCAAGGACTGGGATACCGCCGCCGTTCCCATCACTGAACTACCCTGTAGAAAATAAATTTCATGCTGCAGTTTTCCCTTCATCATTACCAGAGCACCCTTTAGGACTTTCATCCACTCACCTTCACCATGATATTTTAAACCATTCTTGGCTAAGGTGCCAAGAGAAATCAAATTCTTTCTGAGTTTAGAAACATACCAGCAGTCACATTTCTTGACGGTACAGTCATGCAATTTTATCTGCACTATCCCACTCCCCTTTATGGCTAGTACCCCATCATCGTCTAACTTCACCGTTTCATTCCACTCTTTGAAAGAAGTGAGTGATCACGAGAGAATGTCATATAGGGAGAAGCACCGGTATCCATAATCCAAGTATCAGCAGTACTAGCACTACACACTGTCAGAACTTCACCAAGGTTCCCATCACCAAAATTGTCTTGTAACACAATAGCATTGCCACTATTACTAGACTCAACTTTTCTATTTCCCTTCTTCTGTGGACAATCCTTTTTAATGTGCTCATTCTCCTTGGAAAGATAACATTTAACTTTGCTAGGTGATTTTGATTTTGAACACGACCTCCCATTCTCATTACCTCTCTCATGTGGTCTTCCCCTACCTACGAATAGACCTGAACCCTTTTCTAGATAAACCTTTCTTTTCAATACTTTGGACATAAGAGCATCTTTCACATCATTAACAAAATTGTAGTTCTATTATATAGCATAGTATCTACAAAATTCTCATATGAACCAGGTAGTGAACACAGTAAAATTAGGGTTTGATCTTCATCATCTATTTTAACCTCAACTCCTTGAAGATCTAGAATAATACGGTTAAAGGTATCAAAATGATCATTTACTTGAGTACTTTCGGACATCCGGAGGATGTAAAGTCGTTGCTTCTGATATAACATGTTCGTGAGAGAGTTGTTCTGGTACTTCTCACACAGTTTATCTCATAGCCTATAAGCCATCGTTTTATTTACAACCTTCCATAACACCTCATCAGTAACTGACAGCAAGATCGCAGAATGAGCCATTGCCAAAATCTCTCTATTCACCTTTTTCTTCATGTCTTTAGGAAACTTGTCTTCTCTCTCCAACGCAGCCGCACATCTCTGTTGAACCAGAAGTGTCCTCATCTTGACCTTCCAGAGCATGAAGTCATTCGACCCATTAAACTTCTCCAGATCAAACTTATATGAAGACATCTTCAATCAATCAGATATAGCTCTGATACCACTTGTTATGAGAAAACGAGAAACAAAGCAAATAAAGAATACAGAGGTTTTACGTGGGTCGGTGATGGTGTCTCAACCTACGTCCACGGGCAGAAACCGGAGAGATTTTATTATACTAATTCAGAGAGTTACAATCATTTTCCTACGGTTATGAACCATGGCTATCTATTTATAGCACCCTAAGCTCATTTGTTATTAATTAGGATAGATCCAAAGAAATTCTGACAATTGAATAACTTTTTCGCTTTGGTTCCGGATCGAGAAGAACACTAAATCGAAATCACGTTTCACCGTATATATATATATTGCAATAGCTTCATCTATGTGAAAATTTGTTGCTCATCTGGTTGAGCAACCTCTTCTACATATATATTGCAGATTTATATATATTCCATCCGTCCTACCATATTAGTCCCTTTTTTTTTTCTTTTTTTTTTTAGTCATCTTACCAAATTAGTCTATTTTTTCTTTTTTTAATCATCTCACCATATTAGTCCATTTTTTTATTATAGTAATAATTAATAACTGATACTTATAATTAAAAAACTTAACCATATTCTATTAACTTACAGATTTATATATATTCCCTTAGTCCATTTTTTTTAGTCATCTCACCAAATTAGTCTATTTTTTCTTTTTTTAAGTCATCTCACCAGATTAGTCCATTTTTTTATTATAATAATAATTAATAACTAATACTTATAATTAAAAAACTTAACTATATTCTATTAACTTACTAATATATTTAGTTTTACTGTTTGTTTAGTGGTAAATTAAGAAATTCAACTAAAATTTTGAATAATAAAAATAAAATAAATATTTTAATATGATATAAATAAGTATTCATAAAAAATTTTAAATTTCTTAAATTAATGCTTTAGTGTAATACAGAAAACAAATGATGTTTGATTTGAAAATGTATGGTCGGAAAATTAACTAAAAATATACTCTCTCCGTCCCAGTGCAAGGTTGCCGTTTACTTTTTGCATGTAGATTTTTGAATATTAGTATTATAATGAGTTACAGTGAAAAAGAAAGAAATACCCCTATTAGTATTGTGTTATATAAAAATAATGACATTTGTGTAATATAGTGTAAGTTGGAAGGATATTTATTATGTTAAGTAAGTAATACAATTACTAAATTAGGAAATAATAACCTTGTTTTGGGACGGACGAAAGTGGAAAATGACAACCTTTCAATGGGACAGAGAGAATATTTGATTTTGAATTTTTTTTCTTTATTCGAAAAACTAAAAAAAAACCTTATTTATCATGCAAAATTATAAAATTATTTTTAATTTTGGTATTTCAACATAACATATTATATGCTAGTACCGTCTATATAATTCAATTAGAGATAGTTTAAGAAAGTATATGGAAAATATCGAATTATATTGTAAACCGTACTAAATTTTTTAATTCATTAAAAAACATATTGATACTCTATTGTATATTCAGTATATATAAAAATATAGATTTTTTTTTTAGCACCCATATATATTGACAATATCATGTATATCATTATTATATAAAAAAAGCATATCGTACTGAAAATTTAAATTTTTTTCGATATTTTTTTTTTGTATGAGTATGCATGTTATTTCCGTGATTCAATTTTTTTATTAGTGAATTCGGTATGTCAAAATATTTGTATGGCATTGGTTCGGTAAAATATCATACCAAAATTTTTGATACCGTATATAATGTGGCATTAGATTTGATGTGTCATAATGAACTATTTTTAACAACAATCAATTTCGAAAAATTTTTAAGTATTTTTATTTAAAATTTTTATTATTACGTTTTTTATTGTATTAATTACATCTAAATTATTTAAATTAATTTTTTTTTATCTAATTGCATGTATTGATTACAATAGATACAATTATTATTATTATTTTTAAATAATTTTAGTATATAAAAATTTCAATGCTTAAAAATTAAATAAAAAATATTTAAACTTTTAATTTAATATTTTTTCAAATAAAAATAAACTTATTACATCAACTAATCAAACCAATTAATTATGTAACACAACATTTCTTAAACTGCGTATAAAAAAAACGTGGACTAATTCCACGGGACGGTAGGAGTAGTATATTGTTTATTACTCCCTCTGTCATAGTTAATTTGGGCGTGCTACCCTATACACGAGAATTTAGGTAAAATATGATTAGTAAGTAAGTAAGAAGTGTATTAGTAAAAATAATTATAGATTAAGATTAAGATAACTAAATAATTTAATTTAGATTAAAAAAATTATAAAATATAAAGTTTAAAATATAATTAAAGTGTATACTTATATTTTTAAAAAATGAAAGAACAAGTTATGTGGGACGAACGAAAATATAAAATAAGGACAAATTATGCGGGACGGACGAAAATAAAAAATAGAGACAAGTTATGTGGAGCGGACGAAAATAAAAAATAGGAACAAATTATATGGAACGGAGGGAGTATATATTGTTGGGCTATCAGTTCGTCCTGATAACCGCCACCATATTAGTATATACATATTACTCACTTCATCCCAATTGAAATGCGCATTTTGAAGTTTTCTAATAAATTAAAAAATGTAAATTTTTTCATATTTTTGTCATTTTAATTTTATCTATAAAGTAATTGTATGTTTATAATGTATACTTATTATTTTTTTTAATATAGGAAAGTGATATTTTTGAGTGAGATCGACAAAAATGATAAAAAAATTACTCTCTCTGTCACATTGAAATGTTACAATTTTCTATTTTCGTCCGTCCCAAAAAAAAAGGTTATCATTTCTTAATTTAGTAACTGTACTACCCACCTAACATAATAAATACGCTTTCAACTTACAATATATTACACAAATGTCATTACTTTTATATTACACCATACTAATAAGGGTATTTTTGTCTTTTTCACTATAATTCAATATAATACTAATATTCAAAAATCTACGTGCAAAAAGTAAATATCACTTTTCCAATGAGAGGGGATGGTGTATTTTGAATTGGGACATAGAAGTATAAATTAATTTAATTTGTTTAAACGAAAGAATAAATAATATTAGTTGTGTTAATGCAATTAAATACTCTCCGCATGTTTTTCTATCTTAATATGTTTGTAGCCGTTGACATATTCATTTTTGTAATAAAATTTATCAATTTTTAAGAAATATAAATTAACTTGAATACATTACATTATCCAAGACCCAGTTAAAATATCTTATTTATATATCTATTAGATATATATTTATATATTTAATTTTTTATTTGTTTTATAAAATTAATTTATGTTAATTATAAATAAGTATATTTTCTTTTCTTCAAGTAAAAATAGCTTATTTGAATATGATACGAAGATTAAAAAAAATAAATATTATATTAAAAATATAATAGAAGTAAAAAAAATAATTGCATATATCTTTTAATATTAGTTAAGCCATCTCTAACTCATCGATTCCATTTATCCAGTTTTAATTCTAAATATGCAGTTGCTACGGTAATTATAAACAAATATTCAATTTTTACAACTATAACTCAATTTTTCACTATTATTCTTCAAATATTCAATTTTTCCTATTATTTTAAACAAATTTTTATTTTTATAATTTAAAATAATTTTTTTAAAAATTTAGAAAAATAAAAAATAAATTTAAAAGTTTAAATTAAAAATTTTAAAATATATATATAAAGCAACGCTAATGCCAAAAAATGACGCAAGATTCCAACCGATGCCAAATAAACCAACTCAAAATCATTAATAATTAAGTCTGATAAAGAGAATGTAAAACAGTAGAAATTGTATTAATATATAATAAATGGTGAATAATAGTTACATTGAAAATTTGACTTTATCAAAGTTAATGATAGACTAAATTTAAGTGAAAGAAGAATAAATTTGACAGACAAAAAAACATATAAAATTTTTATTTATTTATATTATATTAAATTTTATATTTTATAAAATCATATATTATCCCCGTCACACTCTAAAGATGTCATTTACTTTTTGCATGTTGATATTTGAATATTTATTATTATATCAAAACGTATTACAAATTTAAAAAAAATAACAGAAATATATCCATTAATGTCTTGTAATACTAATAGAAAAATATTTGTACAAATATTATACAAATATAAAGATATTATTAATATTAAGCACAATAACGTAGAAGATAATTGTGACTCTTATAAAAGGACGGAGAAAATATATTTTATATATTTTTAACAAATATTTTTATTCTCAAAATTTCAAGCTGCCGATAAGGTTGAATACCTATCCTCCCATGTCTCTACACCCTTTTGGGTGATAAATTTTTTTGGAGGATCTTCCTAGCCTGGTTAGGTAAGTATCTGATTGATTCAGTTCAGCCATATATAGGGGAAGGCCTTGGTATGGATTCTTTTGTACCCATATTTGAGCCCAAAATGTTGATAAAGCCTTATATATTGAGCATTCCCAAATTTCTTACTATAACCAAAATATATTTTTTTTGGGATTGTCGGTGAATGTTTCTAGAAAAATAAATAAACGATGCGTACTAATAGATGCGTACTAATAGATGCGTATCCCTATTAGTGTAAACTTTTAAGTGAGGCAGTAATTTAGAGTATACGTTACAGTGAGTATCTCTACTGCATTACCTTTTTTATATCTCTTATTCACCTCATATCCACGTCAATATTGAAATGGCTTCTTTTAACACCGGTTATAGTATCATTATTTTTACCTATTACATTTATAATTATATGAAATTCATCATAATTATTTACATTTTATATATTTTTATTATCTAATAATATATAAATAATATTTATTATGTAATATTATATTTTATTTTTTAAAATATTAATTTATATAAACTATAATAATATTATATAAATTTTTATATTATGAAAAATTAAAATGATTCAAATTTATAAAATTAGTGACATTGAAAAATTTGAATGATTAAAATAAATTTGGATTAATATATTGCCTAAATAATATTTCGTTTCCGATAATTTTGATAAAGAATTAGTTGAAAAAAAATTGAATATAAAAATTTTAAAAAATTTATATGTTAAAATTGGATATATAAAAAAATTTATTAAAAAATACATAGGTGAGTCGTGATCTTTTGAAATAAATTTGAATTTCTATTTGTATGGATAAATATTGATAATTTAAAATTTTAAAATTTAGATTTTAAGTTATAATTAATTAAACAATTAATTATTTATTATTTTTATAGAGGTAACAATTCTTGATAAATGTAATAAATTGGTATTAACTGTATTTCCTAATAGAGGTAACACATGTTGTTATAATAAAAACTGACAAGGTAATAAGATAGGTAATGAAGAAGATAATTGTAACCAATGCTCTTATGTTATTTAACATGGTATCAAAGGCTTAGGTCCCGAATTCAAGTCCCACCGTCCCCGATTTGTCGTTGTCCACAGGCCAATTTTGTTTAGTGATGTTTATCTTCCTTGTCATGCACCTAATCGCTTCAGAATATATATTTTATGCCCATCTTTATTGCAAATACCCATTCAATTTAAATAAACATTACATAAAGAAGAATTAATATTAAAATTTATTCATAATCCCACACTCAAAGTAAAAATATTACAAAATGAATAAGTCGAGTAGACATAATATTCGACTTTATTGCTAACAACACACTTAATTCAAGTAAAAATTTTTAAAAACCAAACAGAAATAATCTCAATTAATAAAACCACATCTCTTCCTTATCTCACCCTGACTTCCCGTAAGGACCTCAATCTTCCCCATCTTCACCATCGAATCCGCAAAGTCCTGCAAAAATGTCGACAACCCTTGAGAGAACACGTGGCTCCTAACATAAGTCCGGGTCTCGGTGTCGGCAAGAAGAGATGAATCCGATGTAAAGAGGCCCCTTCTTTTGGCTACGTTGGTGTAATAACCCTGATCGAATGTCTTGAAGCTCCCGGGATCCATTTCAGCTAGGGTTGTGGTGTCACCTCGCCGGCACTTGCTTCTCAGCCGCGACGCGTAGTTTGGATCGAGCGATGGATCGCTGTCGCCTCTGCCCGTGAAGTTGTAGAGACGGTTCGAGAAGCTCGAGCAGTGGGAAGTTCCAATGGTATGGCTCCCTGTGTACATGATTAATAAATTAGCTACTTTTCAAAACATGTTTGGTAATGTCTAGTTTGTATGAACTTGTTGTTAAGAGATAGTAAATGTATAAATAAAATAAACATCTTTATTAATTTATGCACATGTAATTTTAGAGTGTTCTTTTGTACATGCATTCTTATTTCTTTACTATTATCAAATAATTAATTTTCTATATAAAACATATCACTTTGAATAAATATTTTTATCTCAAAAAAATCAAAGCATAAAACAATAATAAAATTACAAAATATACATATATATATATATGTGACGCATAAATTTAACCTACCACATGTATGGGTTTTTTTTTTTTTTTTTTTTTTTTAATCGGAGACATGTAGAGAAAAAGAAAAGATTAATAAGGTGGGAATGTACGATCGCTATCCGAAAGTGCGCACTGGATAAAAAATATTTGCTTTAATTTTCACCATGAAAAAAGGGTTAGTGAAAAAATTATTATTATTATTATTATTATTATTATTATTATTATTATTATTATTATTATTATTATTTCTATGTACAATGCAATCGTAGAAACTTTTGATGCTTTACATTTAATAATGTATAGCATTGCAAATTCATAATAAAAAATCCATACGTAGCAATTGTTAAGATTAAAAGTTGAAAGTTAAAATTTGAACAAGTCATGAGCAATAACATGCAATCAGATTACCTGATAGAACGACAAGATCCTTTGTGTTCAATCCCTTTGATGCGAACGATGTTTTGAGTCGAGTAATGTTGAAAGTTGGCGCCGGAATGTTTGCCAATGCTTCCGATGCATTCGACACTCTCCCATCTCTTCTTCCCAGTGGCACAGGCCAGAAAGGTCCATTTAGCTGTAAAAATCACCAAGAAAATTCAAAACAATCTACTATAACAAATTTATATGATAATCATACGGCAAACTAAATAAAATGTATTTATTATAGATTTTCGCAGAAATTAAGAGTGTTACTATCCATTCGATTAGTTTCTTTAATTCTTTATTTTTCTAAGATTGTATAAAAAAAATCTAAGGTGTGTACCGTTAGTATTTGTATTTTATGTTTAAATAGTAATTTGACGTAATATTTTGTAAAATAAATATTGTATTATTAGGGGAATATGATAATTAGGTATTAAATAAAATTTAAAAATTAAAGAAAACTGAGATATAGTTTCTACTTGTATAATTTTAAACATGCAAAGAAGGCCTTAAACAATTTTTACATCTATTTGTATGACTTACAATTGAAACCGCATCGCGCGCAACCAAAGCTAAGATGTCAGCGCAAGACACGGTGGCGGGGCACTCCTTTTCGACTGCAGATTTCACTCTATCAATCGATCCAAACCCTCGAAGTGTTAGATTGGGAGGTGAATCCCTCTCAGCTCGATTGTTCGTCGTTGAATTAATTAGCACAGAACCATCACACCCCTGCACATACAAAATGCCTAAATTATTACACCAACAATGTACAAAGGGTATGGATCAGCGGTTAAGCTGATCAGCATATATTTATACATATTTCAGTAACATATATTATATTATGTTATGGAGTTGGGTAAAGTCAAAGTCTATATTAGAAGATGGAGAAGCACCGTACTAATTTAGGATAATTATTATTTTATTTCTTATTATTTTATTTACTGTTTAATTGTTGTGCATCTAGGTCATGTTAGGTTAGACGGTCATTATTTTGGTTTTGATTACAGAGCGAATTCCTCTGTGATATTCTATTTTCATTGATTCGAATAAATTCTCTCTTCGATAACCCTAAGTCATAACATATGATAACTCAACATATGCTATATTATAAAACATCATATTCTGAATATGTATAAATAAGTCTATGTTGGTCATGCGTATGGCATATGTTGACCGATCAAATCAAAACTATGCTAACTTCGCCGGATCAGTACAGGATCTACAGCCGTGTGTATATATATAAAAGAAAAAAGAACAGACAAGATATATGTTGAAATGACATTGCAAAATGTAATAAAAGATTTATACCCTAACAAAACAGTCATGGAAGTGAAGTCTGAGTAGAGGAGCAGCCAGAGTCGGCGCAGCAGCCATTATACGGGCTGTCTCCCGTTTAACGATGTCCTCGACATTCGGACATGTCTTCTTGTAATAATCAAGGGTCAGCCCTTGAGCATTAGATAAGCTGATAATGCAAGAAAGGGATAAAAGAACTGCAAAAACAGGCTTGATGAAAGCCATTTTTAGAGAAGAATCGAAACTTTTTTGCTGATTCTGTATGCTGTGGCATGTGATCAAGACCATGTTTATATATAATCAATGTTGGGGCAGTTAAGGTTTTGTTGGGGGAACAGTTGTTTTTTCGAATTATTAATCTCATATATATGGTTGACTTTGATGATTGCTCCGGCCATGTAATTTTATTAATCGTGATTCCTTAAACATGAAATTGAAGATTGAATGATAATGTTTGAAGCTTTACTTTGTGATCTGGGAGAGATACTTTAGAAAATATTGATGTGGAACCACAAATTGAAATAGCCAAACAAAAGATAATTTGTTGATCAACAATCAAAGATTATTTTTTTAAAAATTAAAAAAAAAAAAAGAAAAAAGGAAGCAAGTTTCTCAACTCGTTGGTACTATTTTCATAGTTTTTATTTTATTTTTTTAAATATTTCATCATATCTATTCAATATTTATTATTATTATTATTACCTCTTCAATAAATTCATATATATATATATATTCAAAAAAATTCATTTATTTGTAACATAATTTATGTTAATTTTTAAAAAATATATTTATATTTTGTATTTATTTGGTCACAATATAATCAAAATTTATCAATTTTGGTCACAGTATAAAAAATTCATCTATTTTATTCCATTATAAACAATTTCAATCAATTTTGATCCCACCATTAAAAAAGTAATGAAAATTGCTGACGTTGACGAGACAACCGACCTAGAAACAAGACGGGTCATGTACAATTCATTATAAGAAAATATCATTTTTGTAACGATATTTTTTTCTTTAAATCTACTTTTTTTCATTACTAAATGATATTAGAGACGGAATTAATGATGAAATTACGTTAGCTACGTGATCTTTAGGGACGGAATTCCGTTACAAATATACTATTTTTTTGTAGTGATTATACACAGTCATATTTAACTTTACACGGCCATGTATATTTCTGTTGCGAGTGAATTAAGTTCTCTTGCAAATTACTAGGAAAATTGATTTTCTTTCAAATTCTATTGTAAATTTGTGACAGATACTCATACTCTTCAGTATTTTCAAGTAACCATTGATGTTTTCGGCACCGGAAATGTATTAAAATTTGACCCGTAGTCCTTGTATCCGTTGCTATTTCCGTCACAAATTACAAGGATGTTAAATTCCTTCCAAATTGGTGTCGCAAATTTACTTTTGTTTCTGTAAATCAACTATGCGAAATTCAATTAATTTCGAACACAAACATAAGAAGATGAAAAATCGGAATGCTTGCATCATAGATTTTATTCCTTCAGCTTTTATGCTTTATTAGGTATGTAGTTGTTTATGAACACATACAAATACACGCCTGTGGGTTAGTATGATAAAAACTGGGGCTGTTAAATTAACATTTGAATCACCAATATATAAAAATAAAATAAATAAATAACCGGATCCGAGGAAATGTATTTTTAGAGAATATTTTGTATAAAAGGATATACGAAGGCGACGACTACATTGTTGAATTAAAATTTGAACAACATGTAATGTATTAATAAACAACACATCATTTATATCAATATAATACAAATAATAGATTTCTTTATACAACACACGATGTAATTATGAACAAATAATACATGTTTTTTATTACAAATTATATATTTTTTGTAATAAAGAGATATATACGGTGCTGATTTTTCTAAATTAACGCTGTAATCATTCCCGATATATGAAATATAGAATATAAATTCTAAGTATGATAGTTCATGTCAAAACAAAACAAAACAAAAAAAAAACAAAAAAAAATCAACATGATAACAACATATATTCCATACCAATCACATGGTAAGATCAATAGTAAAAATATATATATATATATATAGTATATAAAAAATAGCATAACTATTGTCCAATAAGGGATGGTCGAGTTCATGTAGCACGTAAACTTTGGGAATAAATTTAAAATCTTTATAATGCCTTCTTAGTATGTAAAAAACGCTAAGCTTGTTTAGCATAATTATTTATCTTATTTAGTATGTATACTTCTTATGTCATTAATTTTTAAAAACTTACCGATGTAACAATCATTTCTCTTTAGTATACTATTTAATATGGCTATAAGTTCTCACTCTCATAAAAGAAAAAGGTTTTAAAAGTCAATTTACAATGACTTTAGTTTAAATTACATTTAAATATAATGACAAAACAATGACTCTGTTCATCCAACATTTTTTTAGGTGAAATAATTTTTAATGCGTAGGATGTGAAATTGTAAAAAAAAATATAAAATATACTCTCTCCGTCCCATATATTTTGGGCGCGTTACCATAAATACATGAATTTAGGTAAAATATGATTAATAAGTAATTTAAGAAGTGTATCAGTAAAAATAATAATTATTATTTGATAAAAATAATTATAGATTAAGATTAAGATAACTAAATAATTTAATTAAGATTAAGAAAATTATAAATTATGATACTTAAAATATGATTAAATTGTATAATTATTTTTTCAAAAACGGAAAGGACATATTATGTGGGACGGACGAAAATAAAAAATAGGAACAAATTATGTGGGATGAAGGAAGTATTATTTTAGATTGAATATTTTTAATTTTTTTTTTACCTTTTGTAATTACTTTTAAATTTTTTATAATGAGTATTTAAAGTTTTTTTTTTACTTTAACTTTTTTGTATAAAATATTTTATATTTTATATTATTTTTTTAAAGATCGCAATTGAAAAATAAAATTGAAATAACAGAGCGACTGTTTGTTAGCAATAGTAATTAAGATAAAATTGCACTAAAAGAGTTTGTTCACTTCATGTTAGATATGAGAAATTTTACTGATAGTATAAAAATAAAATTTTGAATTTATTTTTTAATTTTTTTGAATGAATAATATATATAGTATTATAAATAATATATATATTATATTTTATTAATAATATTTATAGGAAATCATGCTACTCAAAATACTACGAGAACAAACTCAATATTTCTGAATCATTTATATACAAACTTTAGTTGTGTTTGTTGACATTTCAAAGTGGCACTGTACAAGCAAACATATATTAAAACAATATTCATAATTTTCTATAATAAGATTCACTAAAAATCTAATTATATGTCTATATTTCTCTTAATTATATAAATAATTTATATACATTTAAAACTTCGATTTTGTATAAAACTTTTATACGGTAATTGCATGAGGGCATGTGTTTATATGAATTTCATAAAATTTTATTTAATATAAAATATATTTATATTGGCTATTTTTATTTAGCTATATTTTTACTATGTAAACATCATCAGGGCATGCATTAAATTAACTATATTACATTATATATGTATATATATATTAATTGTTATCCAAACAACAACTCTTTTATCTTATTAAAAAATCTCTCCAAAACCTAAAACACCATTTTAGATGCCAAACAAACACACTTTGGCTTTTTTTTTTTTTTTTCCATTAAATATTTTAATAAAGTGTTACTAAGATCTTTTGAATTGACGTTTGCCCTTCTAATTAATAACAGACAATGTATATTTTATAAAAAAAAAAACTTTAAAGGTTTAAATTTACGTTTTGCGTATTGATATTTGAATATTAATTATAATATTAAAATATAGTACAAATAAAGTGAACAAGACAAAAATACAAAATTATATTTGTATAAAAATCTATAGAAATACAAAATATTTTTAATGTTAAATACAGTGAACGCAAAAATTAAATGTAAAATTTCAAAAGTGGGGACGAATATTACATATAATGTCATTTTTATTTTATATATATATTATAAATTTATATCTAATTTATAGTGTCCACCCGATTCGTAATGGCCGCCATCGGGTTGTTAAGAATCATAGAAGTGGTTGATTTTTTTATTTTATTTTATTTTATATATCTTTATATTAAAATTTAAATAAAGTAGCATGAAGTAGTTGATGTGACACAGTTAGCTTTGATGTAACTATAATGAATTTTAATATTTGTACTTTTCTTCATTGCTATATTTTCATTGTAAAATGTATGTGTATATCCTAGCTATCAATTCGATGCTATGCAAGGCTATTGGATGATATACTAAATTTTTTGTAATTAATTTTTATTCTACGAAGCCCATGATATTGTTTATTGTCTACATTGAAAAAAAATAATTGAAGTAATTATCTATTGGAGTTTTAGTTTCGAGAGAATTCAACAAATAAAAATGTTGAATTAATACTGAATTACTTGAAATGAAATATTTGATATTTTTTCAAAATTGTGTCCGATGAGTGTTATAAATTAATGAGTTAAATAGTACTGTAAAATATAATTATTCATGTTGCATTATTTAAACCCTAAACTCTACACATGACTTTTATTATTTTTATTTTTTTTAATATGTAAGAAGAAAACAAAGATTAATCATGTTAAAAATTTTGGGGGAAAAATATAAGATTGTCTTATTGATCACGGCCTATATATAAGCAATACAAAACGGACTCGATAAACTCAAATATAAATAATTTAATATATGAATAAGACAAAATCTAAATATAAATCTACTAAATCGAATAACTAAAATATCTCAACACTCCCCCCCCCTCAAACTCAAGTGGTATAATAGAAACCAATTTGAGTTTGATAAAAAAGTTAAATTTAGACGCAAAAAAATGCAAATAAAAATAACAGTTGACTCTCCACTGGAGCCGCAAAACGACATGACTCTCAATGGAGCCGAAAACGACATGACTCTCCACCGGATTCGAAAATGAGATGACTCTCCACTGGAGCCGAAATCAAGATGACTCTCCACCGGAGCCGAAAACGACATGACTCTTCATCTGAGTTGAAAACGAGATGACTCTTCACCGGTGGCTCTCCACCGGAGCTGAAAGCGAGAGGCTCTCCACCGGAACAAAAAATGACAGATTGCAAACACCAAACAGAACGCACGCAAGCAACAGACAAGTAACGGATCGCAGAGAAATCGCAGACATCGGACAGATTAGATCGCACACAAGCAACATACAAGCATCGGACATATAATAAATCGCACGCAGGCAACAAAGAGATAACGGACAGATGGAAGATAGCATATAGATTTCAGATCGCACGCAGACAACAGACAAATGACAGATAGCATAATCTCAAAATCATAAGACCTCTAGGTACAATCCAGGTTGAATGTACCCGGAGAAACGAGGGTAGCTATATCTACGACATGAAAAAAATAGGCTTTGATACCATGTTATAAATTTTTTGGAAAAAATATGAGATTATTTTATTGATCGTCAAAATAAGGGGCTTATATATACGCAATAAAAAACAGATTCCATAGACTCAAATTTAAGCAATCTAATCTATGGATAAAACCAAATCTAAATATAAATCTACTAAATCTAAAATCAAATATCTAAAATATGTCAACAAATCCGTTGATGACTGACTATGAAAAGAAGTTTGAAAATGTGAGGTTCAATGAATTTTGAAAAGAACTTGGAATTTTTCATTAATATTCAACACCGAAAACTTCATAACAAAATAAAATTTTTGAAAGAAAGAATCAAATATTGCAAGAAGTGTGATGCAAACCAAAGGAACCAAATTCTTATGAGAGGAAGCTATTAATACAATATGCTATATCATTAATAGGGTGTACTTAAGACCTCACATTGAGTTCATCCTATATGAATTGTGGAACATAAAGAAGCCAAATTATTTCCTATTTTCGCCCTTTTGATGGTCGATGTTACATATTAAGGATATAGATCAACTTCAAAAGTGATTCCAGATCATATAAAGTTGTAGTCCTTGGATACTTTCAAAGCAACGGAGCATATAAAGTTTACAATACTCAATGAAATAAAGTGATTGAATCCATCAATGTTGTGATCGATGAATCTCACATTATCATAATTGATTTTTTACTCTTTGACTGGTGAGTTTCTAGGTCGAACACAAGAATTTTAAGTCATGAAATTAAATCGAGAAATATTACAGAGTCTGGATAAATTGAAAAAAATAGTAAGGTTGGCTCGCTGGCAAATGAGCCGAAAAGTAGTAAATTGCAATAAAATGAAAAAAACAGTAAAGTGTTAGCTGTAAGGACAACAAGCGAAGCAATATTTTATGAATGATGAACGCTGTGGGTGTTTTGGCAAGCGGAGTGGCATGGGTGACAGTGAGCGATATATGTATATATGTGTGATGGTTCGCGAGCGGTGAGTGATGGAGAAAGTGAGTAAATGAGCGATGAGTATAATAACGATGTGGGTGAACATAGTTGTTTGTATATGATCTGTGCGTTAATATAATTGCTAGATTTTCATTGATGAAATAAGCGAATGATGAAAGTGAATTGGCGAGAAGTATATATATATAATGCAAAGCAATAGAAGTAAGTAAAGTGGTCATACTTTTTAATTTAAACCAGATTCTCGACTCGCTGGTACTTGACTTTAAGGAATTTACAACAAGGCTTCAAGGACACCCAGATTGAGAATATTAAATAAGAAAAGCTACTATCACTAGACATTTATGAGACCCAATAGACAAGCATCTGTGTCTAATTAATTGTTTTGAAAATCTTTTTGATTAGTGGCTTTATCCTTCTGACACCTCTTTTTAATCAAAATTGAATTCAGATTAGCAATTAAGCAGGTCGAAAAGGTTTCCACGTACTTAATTACGGTGAACTACCTAAAATATATTAATGAATACAAAGCGAAATTAGGCTTTGACAATAAATTTTTATGATGCACTTTTCGCAGCGAGTAAAACTCTAGATTTAAACAATCAAATACAAACTTGGATTTGAAAATGAATTTGAAGATGAAGAAATGTTGATATTGAATTATTTCTAAAAAATAGTAAGTCTACATTAATAAAGGTTTAAGAAAACAGTATAGAAAGTTGTAAATCTACCTAGAAAGCAAAAGAAAACTGAGTGGTCAAGGGATGAGAGAATCTCCACTCCTCCAACATTATTCTCCAACTCAGAGAACTCCCTTATAGGATTAGAGCTCTTGGAAAATGAACATAGTAAAAACAGAATATCATAGTATGATCAATGATACATTATACAAGAAATCTGGCCCTATTTATAGATTTTCAAGAATGGCTATTGACGGCAGTTGAGCGGTTACAGACCAACAGTTAAGAGCGGTTGGAATGTTGTTGCAACCGCTGAGCAGTTAGGCAGTTGATTGGCTGAACGGTTCGAAGTGTCATAACTCTTAACTTGCTTATTTGTCTGTGGTACTGCATCACCTGGTCGCAGATCTTCCTCGCTCACCTCGCTATACTTGGCTTGGCATGAGGGCATTAGCACAACTGAAGCGAGGTTGTCGTCGCTGGCCGGCAATGTATTGCTGACCGCTGAGAGCTCCAAACGTAAGCACTTCTTGGATTAGTAGGATCATTGTTCGTCAATGGTGGATGTTTGGCTAGCTGATTAGCTCAGGCGTGAGCGGAAAGAGCATCACTCGCTATAGATGGTTGCACCCTTACTTGACTCATCATACTTAGGCATTTCTGAGTCAGAATCGTCGCTTAAAAAGGCTATAAACATCAATAATCTTCACAAGCGAGTTTTGGATCATATCAATAGAAGCATATCAATAAAGTATATCATAAATCAGATATTGTGATGGTTCTCGCATAAGAATTCAAGAAATACACAGTTTATCAAGCGATAAGTATGCTATTATTTAGAGTTATCACGTTGAAAGATGAATATTGGATCATGGCAATGCAAAATGAGTTGAACCGATTTGAGATAAACATAGTTTGGTCATTGGTAAAATGCCTAGATAATACCAATATTATAAGTAAAAATTTGATATTCAAGAATAAATATGATAAAAAGGGAAATTTCACATGGAATAAATTCCGGTTGGTCACTCAAGGATATACATAGATAAAATGAGTGGATTACGATGAGATTGCAATACCCACGGAGTTGAGCAATGCTAGGCCAACTTCCATGGATAAGCTGGTACTAGGCCATCCAAGGTTGAATATAGGTTAAATGGATTGAATAGACTACTCATGTCAACAATATGCATATTCTTTTTTGGAAGCCCTACTGAAAAAACTCTAAAGTTAAACTTGTTTGCTCTAAAGTAATTTGAGGATGGGTGACCCCTGGGAAATGTGAGTAAGGATGGGTGACCCTCTGGGAGATGTGAGTGAGGACATAAGCGCGCTAGAAGGACTCGTGTTCACCTGTGGGGCCAATCTATGATCCCGACACACATAGCTTCGCGTGGCTTGCGAGCCAACGACAGCTCGTAGTCGTTGATCGGACTAGTGACGAGCCTAGCAGTTGATGATCATTGGGGTGCAACGTAGACATTACAATCTTAGGTGGGGGTGGATGTAATACCCCCGGAGTTGGACTGGTGCTAGGCCATTTGAGGTTGAATATAGGTTAAATTGATTTAATAGATTTTTCATGTCAACAAAGTGCACATTTCTTTTGGGAAGCTCTAGTAAAAGAATTTTAAAGTTAAACATGCTTGCTCTAAAGTAATTTGAGAATGAGTGACATCTTGGGAAGTCTCCCAAGATGCGTATAAGTGGAGACAGAAGCAACCATTATGCTAATTCTATATTCTTAAGTCAATCGAAGTAAGCAAACAACATGGTGCATAAATTTGAAGAAATAGAGCTCAATAACTCTATTTACGGAAGAAGCTAAGTGTATTGTCGATAGGTTGTTGTGCACAACGTTTGTGGATAAATAAGCTCGTTAGTATAGCCACTATTTTCTTGGAAACAATACACAATTACTGATGCAGCAATTCACACCTAACGATTGTAGAAGCGAAATATAGATATTCTACAAATATCAATTATTCAAGTGATTTATTTAAATTCATAATTCAAAATCTCAATTCACATTGGACTAGAATAAGAGTTTAGCAACTAAACATAATCTAAAATCGAAAATAAATAATTTCTATGTAAAAGAAGAGAATAATATTGCATTCTTTCTTGTTCCAGCTGTCCTCATCCGTGCGTGTGTGTTTGAAGATGATTATTTTTACTTCCTGCATTTTTTTGGATCAAAATCATGTACCGTAAAAATTGATCAAATAATATTTATTATTTTATTTTGATCAATAAATTTTCCTTTTATCTTTGAAATTCAATCATCTACATTGACTTTTTTAATTTACGTGTCTATCCAAACTTTTGAATTTATCTGGTTTCTCTCTTATCCTTGAACTTTAACTTAGGAATAAGCATGCCTGAAAAGATATCAATATTTGAAAGTTTAGCATCAACCCTTTATTTTTTTTCACTTTCTAACACAAATTTGAAGAAATGGAGCTCAATAACTCTACCTACAAAAGAAGCTAAGTGTAAAATATGACCCCGAATGGACAAAACATTATCGTTGGTTTGTTTGTTTGGTCATTTCAGATACACCATGCAAATTTTCTCAAATTTGGAATCTAAAAACCAATTTACCTTTTTTTTTTTTTTTTATCATTTAAGCGTTTTATGGTCATAAACGTTTAATTATCAGTATTTTCTTTCAATTGACACCCTGGAAAAATATATTGCATAGTTATCTCCTTTCCGAAATTTTTGTCCTCTGTAGCATAATCTCACTTCACGGGTGTGAGATTGTAATCGTTGTGAACTTGATGTGTGGCTAGAGGACAAAAATCGTAAAAAAATGACACTTGTAGATTATACGATACCATTATGATAATTAGAAGAGAAGAGTGTCAATTGATCCTAGGTACGAAATTTTGATTGTCATTTTCTGACCATTATATTAACTAGTCTCGAAAAATATCAACTAGTATATTTATTATATATAAATTTATTCTTTGTAAAATCATATAATATTGATTATATTTTTATTAAGACATATAAATTTAGATTTTATCTGATTTAATATCAAATATATTAAATTAATCATTTTATCTTTACATAATCCATTAAAATCAATTACTATTATATAATCCTTACCATCGAATAAACCATCTAAAGCCTCTCAAATACTTCTATCTAAATGCATTTAAAAATCCAACTCCAAATTTTCAAGTGAAATAAATTTAAATTCAAAATTTTTAAGAATATAAATAAATAAATAAAAGAACTTAAAAAACCCCTGTCTAAATGCAGTCTTAAGTTTTTTACTCCACTCATCACTAACATGATATTGATATTAACATCATTTCACTGTTTGTACCAAAATCTAAGTCGATTGAATAGATGGTGGTTAGGTGAATTAGATATATACGACAATAATTCATTTCAAGATAAGATATATATATATATATATATATACAAATGTAAAGTATAAATTAATACTCCATCCGTTTCAAAACTATAGTCTGGGTTGTATTTGGCACGAGATTTAAGGAATATTGATATTATATTGGTAGTGAGTAAAAAGTACGAGTAAAAAAAATTTTTGCCCTTGTGAGTGTATTAGTGTAAAAAGTAGTGGCAATTGTATAATAATAAAGAAAAAGTATTGTAGTTTTATAGTGATATGATTATTTATGGAAATAAAACTATTGTTTTGGGACGGACAAAAATTGTAAACAAGACTATTGTATTGGGACGGAGGGAGTAGTATGTAGTAATAGTCCACACAACGCAGAGATAATTGCAAAAAATATCCCACATGTATACCCAATTATCACTTTTGTCCTATATTTATTTCGTTGGCAAAATATATCTTATACGTTTACAAAAGTCGCTATTTATATCATTTGTCCGCGCGTGACATTCACACCACGCGCCCTTACGCGCGATCACGTGCGGCCAAAGGATAAAAATAGCGACTTTTGCAAACATGTGGGATATATTTTGCCAGTGAGATAAATACAAGACAAAAGTGATAATTGGATATACATGTAGAATATTTTTTGCAATTTTTCCGTACAATGCATTACACGAGTATTTGTTTAGAATTTTTGTACTGATAATTTATAATTAATCAGTACATGTAACGAATCAAGTAAAGGATATAAGTATACGATAGAAATAAAATTGGATTGATTTTCAATTAGAAAATGTTGATAAATAGAGACTTGAGAATGAGAAAATCACTCCTTTAAAGTATCAATTAATTGAAAATTGTATAGGTTAATGAATTAGTTAATTTCAAATTTTAAATAACAAGAATAAACTACTTTTACAATTTTAGCAATAATTGATTTAGTCATATGTATTTATTTGCATAAAACTTATTCAAATATTAAATCTAAATGTAATAAACATCATAATTAAATATTTCATAGATAAATTAAAAGTTTGTTTGATTTTGATTTGAAATTTGAGTAGTAATTTTAATTTTCATTTAAATAATATTTTAATATAATATTTTGCGAGATAAAATAATATATTTTTATTGAAAATTATACCAAATGAATAATAAAAATTTCTATTTAAAATAAAAAATAAATACACCTTAATTAATATAGGATCATGCATTTGTTTGAAAATTTTGATAAATTTTTACTATTCATACAATATCACATCAAAACTTAATTATATCAAATTAGTCTCTATTCCAAATCAATTAATTTTTACTATTCAAACCTCAATTCAAAATTAAAACTCCCAAACAAACGGACTCTAGTATTGTAATATGTCCATTTTACTTTATATCATAAAGTTTAAATTGTTTAATATATATATGGCAAAATTGTTCATAACTCTTTTCTGATTTCGAAACTCAATGTAACTTTCTCTATACTTTAAAAATTGTATCATATTCCTTATAATTTAAAAATTATTGCATGAAAATAAAAAAAAATGAGCTTCTCATCACATAAAAAAATATAGAAAAAGATTTTATACAACGTTTTTTAAAATATAAGGGAGCGCAATTCAATTTTTAAAGTACAAAGTAATTTACTCTGATATTCGAAATTATACGAGAGCTATGAACAATTTTGCCTATATATAAAGACTCTGGATATTTTTTAATATATTTTATTAGTTGTAATGGATAAAGAACTTGTTCACCCAATCTATATTTTATTAATATGATTTCTTATAAATATTATAAAAATATACAATATATACAAACATATTAACACAATGTATAATAGATATTCTATTAATTCAAAAAATTAACAATTCAATATAAAATATTAATTTTTTATATTATCGACACAATTCTACACACCTAATATAAAAATAAATAAATAATTAATTAATTAATTAATGAACACCCCAAAATGTACCAATTACAAACAAATTCAATACAAACATATAAATAGGGGAGGTTATATATATAAGCGTGTGGATCCCAAGTAGATGACCAAGAACATGTTAGTTGTTTTTATGTCAGCTCAGAGCATAAGCAATGATGATATGAGAAAATGTCATCCATTACCGTTAAGGAATATGGATTAAATTTATTTGATTCTTTTTGTGTGTTCAAATTAGAGGTGAGAGATCAAATAAATAAAAAAAATAAAAAATAGACGGGTGTATTCTTTATTAATTTAAAAAATATATATATACTTTTTTAAAAAAAAATTAATATATTAAATAAATTTATTATTTTTATATTATTTAAACAACTTTTTATATTCAATATAAAATATATTGTTTGACATTTCTTATTTTATATTTAAAATATAATATATCTTTTATTAAACTTCGCATTAACCTACTATTTAAAAAAAAATATTATGACCAAAGTTTTAAAAAATATATATACCAAATGAATATATCCTAAAATTTAATAAAAACTAATTAATTAAGATGAGCATATGAATATTACCTAGTAAGTATTTAATATATATTCGAATTATATTTATTCCAAGATGCAATTAATTTCATGTGAAATTCAACGACTGTTTGTCGACGATGTATATTAAGTGTTCACCGAATTACAGCAAAATTTAGAAAATTTTCTGTAATTATAATTGACATATTTATAATATAATATTGAATTCCAGCCTTGAACAAAGATTTGTTTATTTAATATTTTAATTTGAAGTATTTTTCTACGTGAAATCGAATAATAATAATATATATAAAAAAATCTCGAATATTAAGTATTTGTGAAAAAGGTATAATATATATTATGGTAATGGATCCAATGCTGATTTTAATTCAGCATGTAATCCATGCCGATATTATATACTCCCTCCGTTCCACGGATAAATTATACATTTACTTTTGGCGCGGAGTTTAAAAAATAATAGTATTTTAATTATAGTGAGTAGGTAAAAATAGTGAAATGACATTTTTATCCTTATTTTTTGGTATAAAAGTAATGATGTGATGTAAAGTAAGGGTATTTGTGAAAAAAAAAAGTGGGGTATTTAATGAAATTGTTACTTTGTAATTGGACGTCCCAAAATAGAAATATGTATACTTTGTAGCTGGACGGATGGAGTATATATTAAAAATTGTATCGATAAAATTAATTTGGCAAGACAAAATACATTATGCATTTCAATATACTTAAATAAAATCCAACAATTTCTTAATATCCACCGCCAAATATTCAATTGATTTGGCGAACAAAATATATTAACAAAATATATTATGCCTTTCAATAAACTTAAATAAAATCCACCAGGGTGTGTTTGTTTGGGGGTTTGAATTTTGAGTTGAAATTTGAATAGTAAAATTTTTGAATTTGAATAGTTGTACGATGTGATATAAATAGATGTTGATGTGATGTTTTAAATGTAAAATTAATTTTTAGTATAATATAAAAAATAAACATTTGATTTGATATTCTTTTTTAAAAAAAATGAGATGAATAATGTATTTAAAATTCAATCCCCAAACAATAAAAACGACATACCTCATAAAGTAATATCATTAAATTAATTAATAATAAAAAGTTGACTAATTAGGCTCCACACGTCCTACCATGATCTCAGATTCTTGTTAATAAGTAGAAAGAATCTTTAATATCCTTTTAGCCAATCACATGAACACAGTACACATATGGTGCACCTAACCTTTTGTTAATTTGTTATTACACACAAGTACTAGTTGTCAAGAAATATAAAATAATAATAATAATAATAAGACAAAATTGTCCATAACTCCGTTATGGTTTTGAAACTTAGCGTAATTCTCCTATTTATTTTGAAAATTGCATTGTGCTCTCTTCAACTTTAAAAAACATTGCATAAAACCCCTTTGTGATTTCGAAACTCCACATAAATCCTCACTTTACTTTAAAATATTTCATGGCCCTCCATTATATTTTCGAAAATATTGCATGAAATTCCTCCACTGTGCAAAACATATATATAGGAAATTATTTTGTCATCATCACATAAGAAAAATTTCATGATGGTGGAGTTTCATGCAATATTTTTTAAAATATAAAAGAGTATCATGCAAATTTTTTATGCAGAATTTCGAAACTATTATGTGCAATTTTACCTAATAATAATAATAATAAGAAAGAAGAAGAAAGTTGTTATGTTTTACCGTTGTGCAACATTTGTCACCTACTAAATATAATATTACTAATAATTTTTTATTCAGTATATACCTCTTCTTTTTTTTTTTTTTTTTTTCTTATCCAAATGGCTAGTCTGGAAATAATAAATTTTATGAACTTATTGGCTGCTTTAATATTAAATTAACTACGTGAATACAAACAAATATTATTGTTGAACCGTAACTAAGGCCATTCGAATTAACTTTGGAAATTTTAAAAGGCAAAGAGTATACGATAAAAAATGAGGTTTTATATATATATATATATATATATATATACATAGATTTTAGACAAAATTGTTTAAACTCAATTATGGTTTGAATAGTTTGCATCATGTCCCTTACGATTTAAAAATTACATGAGGCCTTCTTATATTTTAAAAAATATTGCATAAAATTTCCTTAAAATTGTATGAAATCTCATCGTATTCCCGAAAATATTCCACATAATTCTCAAAAAAAATAAAAATAAAAATAAAAAATTGTGCAATTAATTGAAAATATAAAAAAAATTAATGCAATTTTTAAATCATAAGAAATTTGATGCATACTTTTCTGACTACAGGTGAGTTATGAATACTTTTGCTTAGATTCTATGATGTTTTGCATTGAAACTTAATACTTTCTTCGTTCGGCTCTAAGGGTGTTATTTACCTTTTGCTACGTAACATTAAAAATATTCTTATATTTGTATAATCTTTTGCACAAATGTATTATAAGACACTAATAGAAATATTTTTGCCATTTTTTCTTAATTTGCATTAGATTTTCATATAATAATTAATATTAAAAAATCAACATACAACAAGTAAATGAAACCTTAACACAGAACGGCAACTCGTACAGATTTGGTTGGAGACTAATTCGATGGCTTACATAAATCTGATTGGCTTTCGTGGAATCACAACCGGTCGATGGAACCTCCAAAATTTGGTGATATGAATTAAAATCATTCTCCGAAACATTGAGACTAAGGTGATACATATTTATAGGGAAGGGAATTGAACAACATATTGGCTTGTCAATCATGCTTGCAACATGTCGACCTCCCGATTTATCGAAACACAACATCTTTCAAGTCATATTTGGGGAATAATCAACGTCGAAAAGCTCAAAATGCCAAGCTTTCCGATCAAGTAGCCAACATGGAGGAACAAGAGCTAGTCCGAACCCAAAGATTGTGTTGATTTTGGATTTAGGGTTCAGAGATGGACCAGCCCGAGGAGCGATCAAAATCTAGGCTTCGCAGATGCTGGACCGGCTCAATTTGCTCTTATTGGAACTCCAAAGAACTTACATTTTAGATTGAACCCCTATTCAAATTTTACATTTTGGATCCTATTGTATATTTTCATTTTTATGTTATAAAATTCTAATTTCAAAAAAAAAAAAAAAAAAAAACTATTAATTTTAATGTAATTTTAATAGATAAATTGAAATGTAATTTTTTGTCCGGCAAAAATTATGTAATTATTTTTTCTTTGGTCATCTGATATATTTGTCCACAATTAATTGATTGTAAATAATTTTATCTATCTACAATTTTATTATACTTATTTTAACAAATAATAATTAATTAAGCAAAAATTATTTTTGATCTCATTCAATATCATAATTATCAATTTTGATCTCATTCAAAAAAAATTATCAATTTGGTCCAACTCAAATGAAAATTTATCAATTTTAGTTCTAAACTGGTTGACTGGGACTGAACACGGCCGTGTTGGATGACTCAAAAAGTGACTGGGTGTCCCAGACAGCCAACACGGCGGTGTTGATTACCCTGTACTTCTGAACACGAACAATGCCATGTTCCTGCCCTTTGTTCATGCACATGTTTTCAACACAGCCATGTTCACGACCATATTTTTAATATAATCCTATTGTAGTCATATTTATTATTATTTTCACTTTTTCGTTAAAATTATTTGATATATATATTTATAATTCAACAAAAATATTTTTTACAATTATATTATAATATATAAAATAATCAATTTTTAATATTTTAAACATATATAAAAATAATAATATATTAATATATATTTTTAATAATACTCACTCCGTCCCACTTACCATATCCACATTGTCGTTTATGTCCGTCTTACATCCCATGTCACTTTTTTTTTGGGAAAATAATTACACACTATTTTTTAATTTAATTTTTTTTAATTTTAATTAAACTAATGAGTTATTTTAATATTAATTTATAATTATTTATATTAGATGATAATTATTTTCACTAATACATTCTTAATTATTTACTAATTATAGTTATCCTAAATTCTCGTGTCTACAGTGACCCACCCAGACATCCAACGTGGGACGGAGAGAGTATTATTTTGAAATATTATTTTGAATAATAAATTTAATTTATAATTTATAAAAATAATTAATTAAAATAATATTTTAAAATTTTTACTATAAATTTTTAAAATATATATAATTGATGATTATTAAAAATATATATATTAATATATTATTATTTTTATATATTTTTAAAATATTAGAAATTGATTATTTTTTATATTATGAAATAATTATAAAAAATATTTTTGTTGAATTATCAATATATATATATAAAATAATTTTAACCAAAAAGTGAAAATAATAATAAATATAACCTACATGATTATAACTGTGTTGAGAAGATGAACAATGAATATGACCTAGAACATGGCTGTGTTAAGAACATGGGCAGAAACATGGTTGTGTTTAGAATACTGGCAGAAATACGGCTGTGTTCAGAAGTGCAGGGTAATCAACACAGCCGTGTTCAGACCAACACGACCGTGTTGGCTGCCTGGGACGCCCAGTCACCTTCTGAGTCATCCAACATGGCCGTGTTCAAGCCAACACGGCCGTGTTCAGTTCCAGTCAACCATCTTGGGACTAAAATTGATAAATTTTCATTTGAGTGGGACCAAAATTGATAAATTTTTTGAATAAGACCAAAATTGATAATTATGGTATTGAATGAGACCAAAAATGACTCTAATTAATTTTATACTAATATTTTTACTAACTCCACTACTTTTCTTTCTTTTTTTTTTTATCAATCTAAATCTTTAGATAAATTATTCGTAGTCCTATTCAAATAATTTATTTTTATTTTTTGTCCCACACAAAAATATTTATTAAAATTAGTCGGACACAAAACAAATTTAATCATTTTTAGTCTCACCGTTCAAATTTTAACAGACTGTGCTGCGTGGCTATTACACACGCTGTTCTAGCAGCTAAGTCGAACACAGCCATGTTTAAGCCTACAACCCAGTCAATGTCCTGACCAAATTAAACATGGGCACATTAACATATCACACGCCAATTTTATCCTCAAAACACACCCGTTTCAATGGGCGTGTTTGAACACGGCTGTGTTTATACTAGACACATCCGTGTTCAGTCGCACAACACCACTAAAATCATGTGTACACACAAACATGTTTAATTTAAACACGGCCGTATTCAGATATACATACCCTAAAATATCCTTCTTTTAGTTTCCGTATTGTTGCGTTTTAGTCGACATTTTTAATATTTTATAAATATATATTTTTAATTATAACAACACATGAAATAGAAATAATAAACTAATAATATATTATATTTAATTAAAAATTTAGTTTATATAGAATAGACATAAAAAACAAAATAACCAGAAAATACTTCTTTCATCCATTAAAATATCTGTGTTGAGCATATTTTCATCTTCATGTCTTGCCGTAGTGAAGGCTGGGCCAACAGTGAAGAATTGAGAAATGCTCGTAAAGGCCTACAAACGATGTTCTGATCTCATCCTGCAAATTGTCGAATTGGCAATACATTTCAATACGCAACTGATCGACGGATCACTCCTCCTTGGAGATGCTATGCTGAAACCGGCGATTAGGCTGAGGGCCCGCAACCTCTCGCTTAATCTCTCGCTCAACCTCGTCGCCCTATGAGGGATCATCCCGATCCATCTCCTCACCAATCCTACCAACCAACACAAACCACTTTTACTCTCCTTGTGTCTTAATTTTTGTAATTATACCCATTGACTGTAGAATGCAGAAACAACACAGCATTGTAAGATCACAACAAGGCTCATCTGTCACTTCATTAAATACCCGAAGACCTTTTTCCAATCAAGTAACATAAAACCCAATAGCAATGCCTTCAAGACGTTTATCCTCAACTTGACGTATAAGGAACTGTGTAAGCATAAATCCTAAATTTACAGGTATACATGCATGCATACTCCAAAGATAAAATAAATTTTGCGATAATACTACCCATATACTCTCTCTATGACCAGATAATATATGAGCCAAAATATAATGAAATCGCAAAGGTGCATATGAGAGCGTCGATGCCTTCGACCGTGTAGGATTGTGAAATTGCTGCATACTAATTTGCAATCAGAATTGATGAGCATATTTTGGTATCGCAATGGGCAAGTCCTTAACTCTGGCGCATCCACAAACTCCCTATCATCAAACCCATAGTTGCAGCAAAACCATATAGCAAAACTGAAAATATTTTGCCTCTGAGTCGAAAAATCAATTTCTTTGGTTTTCTGTAGCGGTAGTTAATCGAGTCATGCGTCAACGTAGTCATGAACTCCAATTTCAAATTCTTATAAGTCGGCTCTATAATTTGAAAAAAATCGACACCACGCCCCTACAAAAATCAACTATTCTACATTCCATTCTATGCCTAGAGTCTTCAATACTTTGCTATCGATATGCTTACTCTTCAAAAATTCTTTATTCTTCACGCACTAGTACCGTTCTACATGCTTTTGTTCTTGAAAATTCAAAAACCGAAAGTTTACATTCAAATTTGTACTGCCCCTCAATGAACCCGTATCGGTCAATACTCTCATGCCGCTTTTTTTTTTTTTTTTTTTTGCCCCTTAGGTGTTATTTTTTAAAATTAACGAATAAGAAAGCATACTTTTTCAAAAATATTATATTCTTAAAAATACCTCAAGAACAAAATATTGTACTCATTGTTCAGAAAATCCAACAAACCTTTTTAATGTTGGATAAAAAACTCAGTACAACATCAAAAACAAAGTATTATACCACATTGTTCAAAAAATCCAACAAAATCTATTTTAATATTGAAAAAAAAAAACTTCATACAACATTAAGAACAAAATATTATACCATATTTTTTTTTAAAAAATCCAAAACAAAACTGAGTTTAATACTGAAAAAAAAAAAAGAAAAAAACTCAATACAACACAAAAAACAAAATATTATATCACATTAAAAAAAAGTTAGTAATTCAAAATACAATTATCTATATTACCGAAAAATTTTCTCTTATATAACATAAAAATACTTCAAGCCAAAAACACTAAACATAAAAAGTTTTGGAGGGAGAGGAAGTATTGTTTTTAAAAATATAAAAGTTTAATATTGATTTTGTATATATTTTAAAAAATAAAAATATTTTTATTCTTATTATTATAATCGTAAAAGTAATAAGAAATTATTTTAAATTTTTAGTAATATTAATACTATTTGGTCATAAAAAATTACACATATCTTTCTTGTCTAGTATCTAAAAATCGATCTTTTTCTTAGTAAAAAATTATACTATATACATTTTTACTTTTTACAAAAAAAACTAACTACTTTCTATCTTTTAATATAAAAAATAATTAAAATAAATATATATAATAAGATTTGATTTTTAGTAATATTAATGTTACTAGAGTGGAGCCCGTGCTATGCACGGATAGTTATAAATTTTATTGAATTGTTAAAATTAATTATTGTTATACAATAATTAAATTATTTTTAATATGAATTTTTAATATGAAAATTATTTGAATAAATTAAATTATCTTATATTTGAATTTTGATTATTTTTGAATTATCTTATATAATTAAACTGACCTTAAATTGTGACCCACTTTTCTCCCATTAAGTCTATCACATTCAAAATATACGGGAGAAGTGGCAAAAAACATTGTGACGGACGGTTTCTCTCTCTCTTTTTTTTTTTTTTATAAATACTCTCACATACGAGTTACTAAGCATACTCTCAAAAAATTAGAATACACCATCGCTATTTGAGAACCAGGGTTTGACAACGTCATCCTAGGGTTCCAGGATCTGGCAATATCTTCACAGGGTTCCAAAGTTTGGCAACATCCTTCTAAGGGTTCAGAGTTTGGCAACACCATCTTCCCACGGTTTCAATCTACTGTTATTGAAGAAGAAGATCTCAAGAACAAATTTAATTTTTAGCAATGACTGAAGGTTTGTTTAAATTTCGCTATCCGCTTCGCTAACATATTTGATCATATGTTTATTTTCTAACATTTGGTATCAGAGCAATCTTTGACTTTGTCTTGCTTTGAATTTTTTCCTCATTCAAGCTTTAATTTTTTATTTGAAAATATTTTGATTTTCAACAAGTGCTTTGCCGAAATTTTCTTGATCGAAATATGATCCTGCATTTTTTAAAGAAAATTTTATTTTGAGGAAATTGATTTTTGTGAAAAATTAATTTTATAAAATATTCTAATTTCTGAAATTATTTCTCTGCTCATGTTGACGTCGACGGCGAGTGTTATGGGTTCATGAATTTATAATTATTACGGTTCTTGTGTGTGAACGAGAATTCAATTATTATTATTGAATGCGATTACCTTTGCATATGAGTTAATTGAGAAGGTGGATCATATTCCTGCTGCTACGTATACTTTATTTTCATTTATTATTATTATTGTCATCATCATCATCATGAGTCGTACGGACGGTGCAGTAGCATTGTTACTATTATTATTATATTTAATATTACTATGATGATGAAGTATGCAGAATTATTATTATTATTATTATTATTATTATTATTATTATTATTATTTTACATATATCTGCACTACATTCTTAATTGAAGCATGTTGTTGGTATTAATCTGATTTTATTATGCATGTATTTATTTATGTGAACTTCAGTTTATACATTCATGATGTTTGTGATTTATTTTAAATTTTATTTGATTAGGGAATAACCACAGCATCTTCAATTAATTAAAAATTTATTTATGATTTATTTGAAATCACATTAATAGACATCGATTGTAATTATCATGTACGATGTGATGAGATCTACTCACATAAGTCTTGTTATATTTGTATGAGTAATTAGGATAAAATATCGAGTTGTATTTCTTAATCTACCCACAGGAATTGAGAAAATGAACGCAATTTGATAGTTTTATTGTAAAGTTTTTTGTTTGAATATAATTGAGTAAAACTTTAGCCCACAGACAAGTCTTATGTCTTTAGATTCATATCTTAACGGGTTTACATTGGTAGAACATGTAATTTATTTGTCTCGTTTATTGATGAGCATGTATGTTTAATTTTGTAGAATTTAATTCTATGAATTTCTCTGACATTAAATATGATATTCCCGAATTAACTGGTGATAATTACAAAATCTGGGATGAGATGATTCTCCTTCATTTAGGCTGGATGGACATTGATTATGCTATACGGAAAGACGAGTTGCCGGTTATTACTGAAACCAGCGAGCCAGATGTTGTGGATCTTTATGAGCGATGGGAGAGATCTAACCGTCTTTCCATTATGCTCATAAAGACTAAGATCTCTGCTGGTATCCGTGCATCTGTCGATCAGTATGATAATGTCAGAGAGATTTTGAAGGCTATTGACGAGCAATTCGTCAAGTCTGATAAGGCTCTTGCCAGCACATTGATTATTCAGTTTCCACCATGAGATTCATGGGTGTGATTGGTGTGCGCGAGCACATAATGCGCATGCGGGACATTGGGGCGCAGCTGAGAAGCTTAAAGGTGACCATGTTTGAGTCCTTTCTTGTCCATTACATTTTGTGCACTTTACCTCATCAGTACGGTTCATTTAAGATATCCTACAACGCACATAAAGATAAATGGTCCATTAATGAATTGATGACCATGCGTGTTCAAGAGGAGGAGAGACTGTTGATGGAAGAAGGTGAGAAAGTGAACCTAACGGTCCATGGCAAGAAGAGAAAGCATGATACAAAGGGGAAGGGACCTGTGCCTGTTGAGCAGGTTATAAAGAAGGAGTTTACATGTTTTTTCTGTAAAAAGAAAGGACACATGAAGAAAGACTGCATTAAGTTCAAAATCTGGCTCGAAAAGAAAGGTATCCCTTCTGCATTTGTCTGTTATGAACCCAATATGATTAATATTAATTATAACACATGGTGGATTGATTCTGGTTCTATAATCCATGTTTCCAATACCTTGCAGGGTATGGAAAGCCTAAGGAAACCAATGAGAAGTGAACAGTTCATCTATTCCGGTAGTCGGATGCGTTCGCCTGTGGAAGCCATTGGGACGTGCAGTTTAGTGCTTAGTTGTGGTTTTATTTTAAAGTTGGAAAAGACTTTTTATGTTCCAAGTTTTTCCAAAAATTTAATTTCTGTATCGAGACTATCATGTTTGGGTTTTTCGTTTCACTTCATGGATTCTAGTTTTGTTTTGGATTTTGAATCTAGAACCGTTGGTCGTGGTGAAATTAATGATGGTCTTTATTCGATCAAATTGAAAAATGACACTACTTTTGATTCACTGCATGTCACATCTGGTTTAAAGCGATGTTATGAATGAGAACTCATATATCTTATGGCATCGTCGATTGAGACATATCTCAATTGACAAAATTAACAGATTAGTGAATGAAGGGATGCTTGGTACCCTGGATTACACTGATTTTGAGACACGTGTGAATTGCATTAAAGGCAAGCAAACTAACAAGTCCATAAAGGGTGCACAAAGGTGTTCGAATCGTTTGGAAATTATTCATACAGACATTTGTTGTCCAGATATGGATACAAGTGGTCCGAGATACTTCATCACCTTTATTGACGATTATTCACGGTACATGTATCATTACTTACTTCATTATAAGGATGAAGCTTTAGAAGCCTTTAAAGTTTTCAAGGCTGAAGTAGAGAAACAATGTGGAAAACAAATCAAAATCGTCATATCTGATAGAGGTGGTGAGTATAATGGCAGATACACAGAAAATGGACAAGCTGCCGGTTCATTTTATAGGTTTCTTCAAGAAAATGGGATTGTTGCCCAATACACTATGCCTGGTTCTCCGGACCAAAATGCTGTTTTAGAACGAAGAAATCGAACATTAATGGACATGGTGAGGAGTATGAGGAGTAATGTGAAACTTCCTCAGTTCTTGTGAACTGAAGCACTAAAGACGGCTGCGTATGTATTGAACCAGGTACCAACCAAGGCTGTCTCAAGGACACTTTTTGAATTATTCAAGGGTTGGAAGCCGAGTTTGCGACATATACGTGTTTGGGGATGCCCGTCTGAGGTGAGAATTTATAATCCACAAGAAAAGAAGCTAGATCCGAGTACTATTAGTGGGTATTTCATTGGATATGCCGAAAAGTCCAAAGGATATAGATTCTATTGTCCATCTCATAGCACTAGAATTGTGGAATCGAGAAATACGAAATTTCTCGAGAATGACTTGGTTAGTGGGATTTATCATTTTCAAGATACTCATTCCGAAAGAGATCACTATAAAGATCAACCTACTGAATCAAGTGATAGATTGATTGTCTTCCACGCCCCTCAAGTTCCAACGCGTGTTAGACGATTAACTAATGAAGTTCCACAAACTAATGAAAATAATCATGTAGATCAAGTTGTTAATGAGGAACATCAAAAAAATGTTGAACAACATGATGTTGAATCAGTTAGTCAGCAAGTTCTTAATGATAATGATGCGACAACATTGAGAAGATCTACCCGAGTTAGAAAATCAGCTATTTCTAGTGACTTTATGGTGTATCTTCAAGAATCAGATTACAATATAGAAGCCGCAAATGATCCTGAAACATTTTCACAAGCCATGAATTCTAAAGAATCCGATTTATGACATGGTGCTATGTAAGACGAGATAGACTCTATGACATCAAACAAGGTATGAGATTTTGTCGAGTTGTCTGATGGTGTAAAAACCATCAGATGCAGATGGGTCTTCAAAACCAAAATAGACTCTGATGGCAACATCGAAAGACATAAAACAAGACTTGTTGCTAAAGGATTCACTCAAAGGGAAGGAATCGATTACACCGAGACATTTTCTGCGGTATCTAAGAAAGATTACATCCGTGTGATCGTGGCATTAGTAGTTCAGTTTGATTTTGAATTACATCAAATGGATGTGAAAACAACATTCCTGAGTGGTGATCTAGAGGAAAAGGTTTATATGAAACAACCTGAAGGATTTACCTTTAGTGGTGGAGAAAATTTAGTTTGTAAGCTTAATAAATCCATATATGGATTGAAGCAAGCCTCCCGTCAATGGTATTTGAAATTTCATAATGTTATCTCTTCATTCGGCTTTGAAGAAAACGTTATGGATCACTGTATATACTAGAAGGTTAGTGGGAGTCGTATTTGCTTCCTTGTGTTATACGTGGATGACATTTTGCTTGCAACTAATGATAAATGGATGTTATATGAGGTGAAAAAATTTCTCTCAAGGAGCTTTGATATGAAAGATACGGGAGAGACATCTTATGTCATTAGAATTAAGATCCATAGAGATAGAAATTGAGGCATTTTGGGTTTGTCTCAAGAAGCCTATATCAAGAAAGTTCTAGAAAGATTTAATATGAATGATTGTTCACCGAGTGTAGCTCCCATTGTGAAGAGTGACAGGCTCAATTTGAGTCAGTGTTCGAAAAATGACTTTGAAAGGGAACACATGAGAAATATCCCTTATGCTTCAGCAGTAGGAAGTCTTGTGTATGCTCAGATTTGCACCAGGCCTGACATAGCATATGCTGTTGAAGTATTAAGGAGATATCAGAGTAATCCAGATGTTGACCACTGGAAAGCTGCAAAGAAAGTGATGAGGTAACTTCAAGGTACGAAGGATTTCATACTCACGTATAGACAAACTGATGTCCTGGAAGTGATTGGCTACTCCGACTCGGACTACGCTGGCTGCATTGACACTCAGAAATCTACATCGTGTTATGTGTTCATGTTGGCTGGTGGAGTTATCTCTTGGAGAAGTGCGAAGCAGTCTATCACTGCTACTTCCACTATGGAGGCTGAGTTTGTTTCATGTTTTGAGGGTAGCTCGCATGGTGTATGGTTGAAGAGTTTCATATCCGAGCTTAAAGTCGTTGACTCTATTTTCAGACCGATTAAGTTGTACTGTGACAACTCTGCTGCGGTGTTTATGGCTAAAAACAATAAGAGTGGGAGTCGAAGTAAACACATCGACATCAAATATTTAGCCTTAAGGGAACGTGTCAAGGAAAATAAAGTGGTCATTGAACATGTTAGTTCAGAGTTGATGCTTGCTGATCCCTTGACTAAAGACATGCCACTAAAGAATTTCAGGGATCACGTAGCAAGTATGGGATTTGATTCCACAATGTAGTTTATTTGCGCACATGTTCTTTGAGTCTCTTATTCAGTTTGATGTTTTCTTGCGTTATTGTGCACATATTTGTTTATTATTAAGAAAACTCACTTAAGTTCAACCCGGAATAAATATAAGATTTATTTATTAAGTTGTGAATTTAGTTTGAGATGCTTGACATATCGTGATACATGGAAGGTAACATTCGTTTATAGAAGACCTACCGCCATGATTTGTATGTAAGGTTTCTTGTTATGTTCTGATGGTTTGAGTGAGCCAAGTGGGAGAATGTTAATTTAATTAATTAATTAATCATATTTGAATTTTATTATTTTTAATTATCTTATATAATTAAATTGACCTTAAATTGTAGCCCATTTTTCACCCATTAAGTCTATCACATTCAAAATATACGCGAGAAGTGGCAGAAAAATCGTGATGGACGGTTTTTTTTTTTTTTATAAATACTCTCACATACGAGTTACTAAACCTACTATCAGAAAATTAGAATACACCATCGCTATTTGAGAGCAAGGGTTTGGCAACGTCATCCTAGGGTTCCAGGATCTGGCAACATCTTCACAGGGTTCCAAAGTTTGGCAATATCCTTCCAAGGGTTCCAAGTTTGGCAACACCATCTTCCCACGGTTCCAATCTACTGTTCTTGAAAAAGAATATCTCAAAAACAAATTTACTTTTTAGCAATGACTGGAGGTTTGTTTAAATTTCGCTATCCGCTTCCGCTAACATATTTTATCAGATGTTTGTTTTCTAACATTTTACACCATCAATTTTTAGTATTATTTATTTATTTATTATGTAAAAGTTGTATAAATAATACTCTTTTCATTCCACAACTTTTTTTATCATTTATAACTTTTTAATCTTAATTACTCTATTTAATTATTTTAATTTATAAATTCTTTAATATATTTTTTTATTACTTACTAATAATGTTTATTAGTAGTATTATTCTTTAACAGCAGCACCCGACCCATTTTTATTTTATTTTATTATTGTTAAGTTTAAGTGGGCCCCACAAAAATTTTTTTTAAAAAAAATAAAAACTTTCTGCTGTATAATTTAAGTGGGTCCCACAAATGAAATTTAAGAAAAATAGACAAATTCTTGCCAAGAGACGTAGCAAATAAAACCCTCGCTAAATATATATATATATATATATATATATTAGATTAGATTATTATTTTATAAGAGAATAATAGTAGTAATTTTTTTGAATTAAACCTATAGCCGCCCCCCAGTCAGCCATACGAGACACGTAGGTTCGAGTTTGTCTTTTTAGTTTTGGCTCCGCAGTAAAATTTTAATCTACAGTATATTTCTTTATTTATTTATTTTTTAACTTTTTCTCTAAAACGAGTGGGGTCCTTTAATTATATATATAGAAAGGTGAAATTGTACAAAATTCATATGTGATTTCATAATATTTTTTAAAATCTATTTTACTTTTAAAACTGAATCAAATTCTTTAGAGTTTTATAAATTTTGCGTCTAACCTGCTCGATCAAGCTTATGTAAGAGTATTTAATCTATATGCACCCAAGCTATGGATGAGACTCAGAATTTCATTTTCAAACTGAAATTAAAAATATATATATATATATATATTCATTTCTCTTGTAAGTGAAGATTCGACAGACTCAACTTATTTGTTTTGAAAGTTTAATGCTACCTCCGTACTGACTATCGTGTTTACGTTAGTGTAGATGTAAGAATTTAGAAAAGATATAATTATTAAATAAGCAAAATATATTAGTGAAAGTAATTATTGTAAAATAAAAATAATTATAAATTAAAATAAAGATAATTAATTAGTATAATTAAAATTTAATAATTATAAATTCAAAAATTTAATCTTATTTTAAATTCAAAATACAGGGATTCAGGTTTCTTTTTGTTTTTTTCAGAAAAAATACTTCTCAACTAAATAAGCCCATATTTTTATCGTTATTCTTTTCAATACTATTAATGTCAAAAAATACTCTACAATTACATATCTGTAAAATACCAATATATCTAATCTGAATGTAAAAGTTAAGTCACGAATACTTTAATTAGATCGGAGGAAGTATTTTTTGAACATATTGAATAATTGAATAAAATATATATTTATATAGTATGTTTATTTAAATAGGTAATGAAGAATATGATTTTTTGAGTATAATTATTTTTATATACTACTATTATTATAAATAAAATAGATATTTTAATATTTTACAAAAAAATTGATACTATAGTTTATATAGCACAGAAATCACTTCAAAACACTTTTGAGATATTTTAGATATTCAGTTTTAGATTTAGTAAATTTATATTTAGATTTGATCTTATCAATATATTAGATTACTTAGATTTGAATATATCGAGTCAGTTTTGTATTGCATATATATATATAGGTCTCTTATTTTGAAGATCAATAAGACAATCTCATTATATTCCCCCAAAATTTCTAACATGGTATCAGAGCCTATTTTTATCATGTCGTAGATATAGCCTATCAACCCGTATTTCTCTGTGTACATTCAACCTGGATTGTACGCGGAGGTCTTGTGATTTTGAGATCATGTCTTTGCAAGTTGTCTTTTTTCAGATCTGTCTTGTCTCGTCTCCGATCTGCCATCTGTCCGCTGCTTGTTTGTTACATGTGTGCAATCTGAAATCTTCGATGCTTGTCTGTTGCCTGCGAGCGATCTGAAACGATTTGTCATATGTCCGTTGTCTGTCTGTTGCTGCGTGTGATCTGCCATCTGTCATTGCCTGCCTGTTACCTGCGTGCGATCTTTCGTTGCTTATTTGTTGCCGGAAATCTGTCTATGATCTGCCGTCTGTCCGTTGTTTGTCTGTTGCCTGCGTGCCATCTGATTTGTCCGATGTTTGCGATTTGTCTCGTTTTCGGCTCCGGTGGAGTCATCTCGTTTTCACCTCCGGTGGAGTCCCATGGTTTTTTGCTCCGGTGGAGTCATGTGGTTTTCGGCTCAAGTGGAGTCATCTCGTTTTCAATTTCGTTTTCGGCTCCGGTGGAGTCATCTTGTTTTCGACGGCTCCAATGGAGTCATGTCGTTTTCGGCTTCGGTGGAGTCATCTCGTTTTTTGCTCCGGTGGAGTCCTATCATTTTCGGCTCTGGTGGAGTCATGTCGTTTTCGGCTCCGGTGGAGTCATGTCGTTTTCGGCTCCGGTGGAGAGTCATCTAGTTTTCGGCGGCTCCGGTGGAGTCATGTCGTTTTCGACTCCGGTGGAGAGTCATCTCATTTTAGGCTCCAGTGGAGAGTCATCTCATTTTAGGCTCCGGTGGAGTCATCTCGTTTTTTGCTCCAGTCGTTTTCGGCCATCTTGTTTTCGCCTCCGGTGAAGTTATGTGGTTTTCGGCTCCAGTGGAGTCATATCGTTTTTTGCTCCGGTGGAATCATGTCGTTTTAGACTCCGGATGTCGTTTTCGGCTCCAGTGGAGTCATATCGTTTTCGGCTTTGGTGGAGTCATGTCAGTTTTTGCTCCGGTGGACAGTCATCTCGTTTTTTGCTCCGGTGGATGGAGAGTCAACGGCTAATTTTATTTATGTTTTCTTTTTGCGTTTATATTCAAATTTCTCATCAAACTCAAGTTGGTTTCTGTTATACCACTTGAGTTTGAGGGGATGTTGAGATATTTTAAATATTCAGTTTTTAGATTGATCTTATCTATATATTAGATTACTAGATTTGAGTATATTGAGTCTGTTATATATATAAGACAATCTCATTATTTTCCCCCAAAATTTCTAACAAACACAATTAAGCAAACCTCAATGAACTTTAGTGCAAGTTCAGGGGTGTACCGGTGATGATCTCACCTGGTTCATACTATATATATTTTATGTTTTTTACATAGCAAATAGTTTTAATCTTTACAGAATTGCGACTAACTTACATATAATACTTAATTCTATCTTTTAAATAAACAAGTATTTTGAAGTATATAATATAATTCAACACACATTATAATCATTTTTAATTGAATGGATATTACATCATAATTCAAACATTAATCGAAGAATATCTACCGAACTTCCAACCTGAATTTCAAACAATAGAAAAACAAACCCTGAATTTGATGATTATTATGCCGCAAACATATATTATAAAACGCATAAGCAGTTGTGTAAAATTCAGGAAACCAAGAAAAGACAAATAAGAATAAAAGAACACAAGAATTTAGTTAGCTATTTCGATCAGGGTGATCTATGTCGAGAGCCAGTGCCAAGCCAAAAATTTTACGATAGAATACGTAAAGCATATGTTATATACATGTATATATTCCAATAATATCCAAATTATAGCTCTAAATTTAGGATATAATATCCAAATCATATCTGTAGATTTTAGAATATAATCAGACTATCCCAACATAAGCATCCGAAATCGGTTGGATCGATCAACAAACTGCTTGAGAATGAGAAATTATTCGGGTCTAAGTGTTGTTTATTTTGGAGGAGAACATTCAGGTGCTGACTATACATAGAGTGCTGCATAATTATTGACTATTAGCCCAGTCAAGCATTAGTATAATCACTATTGCGAAGCAATTCATGACTTGAAAAATATGTGGAAAGGAAAATTATTTTGATTAAATTTTTTTTTAAAAAAAAGAATGTCTTTTGTCAAAGCTCAACTACCTATCAAAGTTGAACCTTGCTCTCTTATTCGATCAACTACCCTTCTCTTCTTCATAGCCATGGTTTCATCTTTGTCAACTACCCCTCTTGTATTAATGCATTAAATTCTTCCACCCTCATCAGATATAATCTTAATTTTCTTGAAACCACTATATATGCAAAATTTTGATTTATTATCACTATATATATATGTATATATTTTGTATTATGATGCATATATGAATTGTTTTATCACATATTTATATATTTGAACTTTTCCTATTTCTTGAAACATTGGAAAACCCTAATGTCAGGAGATAATATGGGGAAGCATACAACTCCTCATCGTGTGGAGATTGAAATAAAAGGTGATGCCTGTCCGAATGTTATTTACATATGGAGCGGTTTCGATTTGTCTTTAATAGTTCAGTAAAGAATCGACTTTTTGGAAACTATTGTTTAGTTTTACTTAATCTGCAAGTAAATTAAATAAGCTTATATGTTTGTGTGAATGCCAGTGTATATACTACATACACTTTTTGTACACGTAATATTTTAATTATGGGCCGATTTCTCAAGTCATGTATGTAAAAAATGATTAAAAGCAACCTGTAAAGATGGCTAACTTACCACAAATAATTGAAACAATAAATTTGGCTATATTTTATTTTCTGCAGCAGCTGAAAATCTAAGCAGTGAAGGCTCAAAGAGAGATGAGTTTACAGGAGATGAGGAAACCCTAATTCTCAGAATGTACAATTTGGTTGGAAAAAGGCAACGTTTTTTACATCATTTGCTTACTTATTTTCTCAATTACACGTTTTCCATCGAGTGTTTAATGCTTCGAATATTTTATTATGTTTTGATTATTTTTAGGTGGTCTTTGATTGCTGGAAGAATCCCAGGAAGAAGTGCTGAGGAAATTGAGAGATACTGGAATTCCAAGCAGTCCAGTAACATGATTAGAAAAAAATTCTGAATAAGTTAATCAATTTTTTAAAGTTTCGATTTCTTTTTGGTGATTTTGGAGAAATTTTATTTGAATTTAGCATTAAAATAATGGTTGATAAAATATTTTGTTTGAATTTTTTTATTTTATTTTTAGAATCTAAATAGTAAAATTTAGAAAAAAAAAAAAAAAAAACAAATCAAATACAACTAAAATCAAATTAGTTTTGCATAGGAGTACAATTTTTTTGACAGAAAATTGATTACCATTCCTCGAAAAACTGCAAAATTAGCACAACTATTGGATCTAATTAAATTAATTATTTTCTTGCATTTTAATTCATGATTAGTAACTGTGGTTGTCAAAGCTGGTAATATCTATGCATTGAATTGAATAATTTAAATGTCACGAATAGAATATGTATCGTTCCATGATGTTATATAAAACTTAGGACGATCTTGAATTTATTTGAACCACACTACAAAAAAAATTGACTTTTTGTAAAAATTCATAACAAAACCCAATTTTTGTGCAAAAAGGCTTTTTTGTGCCGACTTTGTTACCGATTTGAACTGCTACGAAAAGTCGCGGTACAAAAGGTCATTGTTGCAACAAAATCCGTAATAAATAAGGGTAGTCAACGCAGTAAATAAGCATGTGTAAGTTGTATTTGTTACGTTTTTTATACGTAACAAAAGAATCGATCATGTTTTTGTGACAACATATGTCTGTATAAAAAAAATAGGGAACAAAACTGAAATCTTATCAGAAAATTTTTTGTTACAAAATATTTCTGAAACAAAAAAAATGGTACAAAAGTAGACTTTTTGTTAGAAAATTATTTGTTACAGAATTTGTTCGTAACAAAAAATTAAGTACAAGGCATGTGATCGAAAAAGACCATTTGTTTCAGGTAATGGCAATAATAAAATGTTGCTACAAAAGTTTTTTCTGCGTTAAATAAGGATTTTGTTATAAAATTAATTTTGTCACAAACAGTATAATGCCTGTTTTTTATATTAAATACAAAAATTATAAAAACAATATATGACACTGATCCAACAACGTTTCCGACACGCAAAAAACATAAATGTAATATTTTGCCCCAAACAACCTTATCAAATGAGTACCAACACATCCAAAATCCAGAATTTCAAACATCCAAAAGATAAAGAAATAAACATAAGTATTAACGTAGTATAATAAACACACATGGTCGTTATTCTGCAATTTCCCAGGAGTCACTCAAGGATGATGAAGCAGTTGCAATTGAAAAACAAATTTGTTGCTCCAATCTCCGGGAAAGCACTCAATAACGGCAAAACAACTGTAATGAAATGTGAACTTACATAAGATTTTAATTTCCAAATAATAAATACAAAGCATATATGGCTCAAGAGAAGATCTTTTATTTGCTTTAATGCATTGAACAAACCAAAATACACAGATAATATAAAGAATTACAAACTATAATACAAAAATTTCTATCAAATTCTTATTTGAACTATCTTTTAAATATAAAATGAAAATATAACATTTATAATCCATCACCTAAATTAACCAAAACAACATTTGAGTTCACTCAATACATAACATTGGTAATTCATCACCTAAATTAACCAGATATTTCTCACATTTGGCATGTCCTTAAGTCCATCATACTGATATATGGCATGCCCTATGGTTGAAGCACCATATACGTATAGTTTAAGTTTAACACGGTCTATAGAAATCTTGAACAATAAATTGTATACAAATTAAGCCTATTGAGGTTCATGTAGTGTACCATGATGTTTAGATCCAAATAGGTCCATCTCGATAGTAATAGAGGAGCGTATAATATGCCAAAGTGGTATTATGAGGGATGTAACCATCTTATAGAGCATTCAAGAGGACGAATGGGGAATAAACCAAAACATCATTCATTACGTGGCATAGTTGATGCAATTAGTTTTCTTTATTTGTAAACACCCTAGAGTTCTCATCGAAGTTTGGAGGAATGTAAGAAGTTAACATTCAAATCCGTATCAACCTGGAAGTTAAACTCTTATGTTACCGTAGAAGTTACACAATACTATGTTCACAATCATAACATTGATTGAACAACAAGTCCAATTGTGTATAATATATTATTTCTATGAATCTCTATATGTAAAGCCTAAGGCTACTTAAGAAAGTGATCAAACTATGGAACATGCTTTCATTTTCTAAAACAATGTCTACATATATACATAATCAATGACATACATTGCACAAAGAGGATAAATACTTTAAGATTGGAAGGGTGATGGGTACCGACAATAGCAAAATTATTATCTTATGCAGTATACGGAAGATTGGAGTGACCGGCGAGCTGCGGCTGCCATCAGCAGCCCGGCATTCATAAACTCATATTCTCTAGAAATTATTGATACATTTATAGATGGAGAACCTGAGAAGAAATGCTTGTTTTGAGTGAGGTGTTTTTGTGCTATTGTGATGATAAAATAGATGGGAGTCTTACAATCATGGTTAGTTCTATTCTATTCTCCGGAGAGCTAAATTTTACATGAATATTTTATTCAGTGACATGCATATTTCCACACACAAAGCAGGAAATCATAGTGTGCGGAGCTGCACTATTAAGATAAATAGAACTAATTAACCAAGCTACCAACTAGTGCAAAACTAAGTAATTAGCTAGCACATAGATTAGTAAGTCTAAACAATGTGCACAGTTCCACTACAACAAGTTGATCTATAATAATACAATTACAAGCAGAAAGAAGCTAATGAGATTCAAGATATCTTTCAATTAATTCAAACAAGAAATCTAATATAATAATATAACAAAATTGAACAACACACTGCAAGGCTAAAAAAATCTAGGCAAAACAAAAAAAAATTAAGAGTAAACTGTTTTTTTTAGTCCCGTAACTGGACTCCCTTATCATTTTAGTCCCGTAATTGGAGCCTGTCGCAAACTAGTCTAATAAGTGAAAAATTTTCGTTGTTTTAGTCCTCCAGCGTCGGAGACACCTATGTAGCTCGCCGGAAGGCACGTGTCCGCCAGGTGTCCCGTCCTGGTGGACACGTGGATTTTATTTTATTTTTTCATTTTTTTTTATTTTTTCATTTTTTTTAATTGGACCAAATAAAAAAATTTAAAAAAAGCAAATAAAATTAAAAAAATTTAAAAAAATAAAAAATAAAAATAAAAAATAAAATCCACGTGTCCGCTTCAGCTTCAGGTCGACAAAGGAGGATTTCCCAGGTGTTGCTGACCTGGCGGACACGTGGCCTCCGGCGAGCCACGCGGGCGTCTCCGGCGCCGGAGGACTAAAACAACAAAAAAATTTCACTTATGGGACTAGTTTGCGACAGGCTCTACTTACAGGATTAAAATATAAGAGGGTCCAGTTACAGGACTAAAAAAATAGTTTACCAAAAAAATAAAAATAAATTACAGCGGCAAGACATTAAACATGAACAAATCGTTGGAGAACCAAGTCTAATATACTATTGTATTTACAAAATCAAACAACACACTATAGGGCTAAAGTAATCTAAGCAAAAAAATTACAGTAGCAAGCCATCAAAGTGGAACAAAACTAAGTCTAAGAAATGATAATACGTTAAATAAAAATTGATTAATCAACAGTACATGAGGGCCTATTATGATATATCCAAACTAAACTTATGCTACACGAAGAACATAGAATAAAATTAAACACAACAAGCGAAGTAGCAATGAAAATTAACAAAAGAAAACTAGGAAAGGAGCTAGCAGTAGAATGTACATTTCGACAATTAATTGCAACAAACTAATTTAAATTAAGTAGACATGCAAAAGGATAAGTTAATCTAATACAACAAATAAGTAATTTTATTTGAGACCTAAACTAACCTATCTAATAATTAGCACTTTTTTTATAATTAATAAGTTAGCAGACAATCTAAGATATATCAATAATACCAACTAGCTATCCATTTCATTAAACTACCTAATTTAATCTAAAATATTACCCACATTACTATTTAAACCATTCCTAATCATAGATATTGTGGAAATACCTTACAAAGATGGAAAGCAAAAATAAATGGTGAATTACTATTCCAAAAGGAACAACAAGACATATTTTGTAACTTAATCCATCGCCAAACAAGAAGAAAACCTAAAAAGAGAGCAACATTGTCAAATCGATATGTTTCCCTTATAAGAAAAGATTTTTCAAAAGCTCTAATTCAGCCAATATGACTGACTGCCCTTGGCCTTAATTTCATTGAGTTAATCCTTGTTTTTTTTTCTTCTCTTTCTTAAGGAAGTTTTACTGTGCAATTATCTTTTTAAAGGGTTTCTTTGAATAATAGAGGCAACTCTGTTAATAATGTTCGATATTGTAGTATATCTTCAAAAATAATCTGCTTTAAAATAAAACCAACATTCTTTACAAGGTACTTCTGCAAGTGTTTCGTGATATATGACCATGATGTGAACATCGGCAAAGAAAAATCATTTTAGAACTTGGTTATTTCTAAAGACATAATATTAGGGAAAAAAATAGTTAGATGAAAACAAAGATAATACGCAATACTCCAATACAAAAAACAAAACAATTTCAAGGTTTTACTTAGTAATCAATATCTCAAGCAAACCTGAACCTAATGCATTAAACACCTAAGTTAACCAACCTCATGTTCAAATTCTTAAGTGTTGAGTCAACTTAGAGAACCATGTATCCATATTTTCCAAGCATTTACTTAAAATTGCTTTCCACTATTCAATGAAAAAAAATGAAATATGCATTCAAATGTTACACTTTAAAAACGAAACTCACCCAAACGGACTCAATGCAACAATAACGCAGTCTTGACATGAAACTAGTATATTGATTCCTAAAACATCAAAAGGGAAAGTATTTGAGAATGTCTTAAGGTGGATAACAGATCTTGTCCTTATCCTTGATCCATGCTATCTCAGGTGTCCATAATGTTTTTTACAAATCACTCAGGAAAATGTGTTTTTAATGTAGTTACTATAAGGAGACATGTTAAGATTGAAGTTGAAGATTCAAAAAATCTTATCTAGCCTTAAAAAAGAGCCAATCACAAAGACACCCAGAACATTAAAAGAAAACAAGATAAAATAAAGCCATACCTCTCATCACCATCAGGCACCAATAGGATACCAAACACCAAAATAAAAATAATTATGCTATTCAAACACCATGGAGCTTAAAGAATATGTGTTCAACAAGAAGACATTAAGTTCCTTTATCCAAAGTAATAAACTTACGGTATGAAGTCATCTTTTGACAAGGTGACAATTAAATTAGACCATAAAAAGTGCAATTCATAAATAACAAAATTTACAGCCATTCTGGACAAAAAGAAAAAAAAAACTTGGGAGATTTGACAGTTCATAAACTTCATCATGGCATAAAGTGTATTGAATTAAAAATGTATCATATAATTTAGAGTGCAGACCACATATATAACACTGGAAAAGTTTAGAGATCAATGAAGCTTCATAAAAGATGAGTTCTTCCATAAAGATTTAGTGCTACGAAGCTTGTTAGGCTCATCATACATAATACAAAATATGTGTACTAATAATCAATTCTCGAATGTTTTTTAAAATGCACAAATGCAAAGCAACATGATTTTACTTGGATTAATTGCAACATGACTGTGTAATATATAATTAATATACAACATCATCTTCATTAATTCCATTCAGCACAAGGGATTCTACTATGCTATAGTAAGCACTAATCACAACGACTAGAATAGATGCAGTAAAATACATAGCATATTTGGTATCATTGTGGGCGCGCAGATGAAAAGAAAACCATAGGAAGCTAGTTATCACTCCTCATAGTCATAAAAATGTAAATATGGATTAATTGTTCCATGCAGACATAACAAGGTGAAATACAATATATCTGAATAGGAAAATCACTTACATCATCTTCCATTGTTGATCGCCATCCTTGCATGGATGACAGACCATATCTAAGCCTGTCATTCTCACCATCCTCTGAGTATCAAATAAGAAGATACCCAAAACAACACAAAGCATGGTCTTCAGTTCACAATGCTTTAAACATATATACATTCTGTTTTTCTTCTTGTTTTTTTTTTCATTTGCATAATAATAAAAACATACTGCATAGTGTGCTTTCCCTGCCTTCGCACTTTATAAACAAACATCAGCCAAAAAACAATCATCGAGATAAGATTTTTGGGGAAGCTTTGGGTAGAATATTTGCGATTCTATAATGTAATTCTCTTAGGACATTGAAAACTTCAACGGACAGAAGCTTCATTTATGAAATTTCATAATATGCAGGAAAAAAAAAACCATAGAAATTAAGATCGAAGACAATAATATAGGGCCAACAAAATTTAGGAATTAAGTTTTAGATCATATTTTAAAGAAGGAAAATCAACACCAAAAGGCACATGAAATCATTCAAAAATTTATATAAGAGAACCAATTCGAACAATATTCTACTCAATCGGGGCGAAGCACAAAAGACGCATTATTAAAATAAAAACAATAGACGGTTGAACTAGCACATAAATCGAAGAACAGTAAATTAGAAGGGCTTACGATTACAAAATGGCAGACAACACAAACATTTGGGGATAACAGCAGATAGTCATCTTTTGGATCAGAACACTGGAGATCGGAGGGTGCAGACAAACTGTGGAAGCCGCAGTGTGGCTAGTGGAAGACGTCGTCGGTCGGAGTCAGTGCTGATTTTTTGTTTATTTTAAATATTATATGATTGTGTTTTGGTTTAATTTTTTAATAATATATTTTTTATGTTTTAAAAAATAATTAAATTTTTAAAATTTATATTTTAGGTTTGATTTATGAAAATGTTTTCATATTTTTAGTTTTATTTATTTTTTAAATAAATTCATTCAATTTTTAAATAAATTTATTTTTTAAAATAATTATATACAGATTTTTTTTAATATATAGAATATTTAAAATTGACTTTTTTGTTACGTCTTGAATTGCATAACAAATATATATACGATGATGTTCCGTCCAAAATGTAATTGTTACGGATAATTATCGAAATAAATATTTTTTTAATTTAAAATAATTCTATATAGATTTTCTAAATATATAGAAAATTTTAATATTGACCTATTTGTTACGGCTTGAATTACATAACAAATATATATGTGACGAAATCCGGACCAAAACATAGTTGTTACGGATAAATTATCAAAACAAATACAAAAAAAAATTGACCAATCATTAAATTTTTTTTGTCGCGACAACTTTCATAACAAAAGTCACTTTTTGTGACAAATTTATTTTGACGGACTTCATATCCGCTACAAAAAACCAATTTTTTGGTAGTGCCATTCGATTAATTTAATTGTCAATCCAACGGTTGATTTTAGTCGTAGGTGCTTTAAGTATTTTAAAAAATAATTTAATGAGCTTTAATTAAAAAGAATCAATTATCTTAAATACTTCCTATATATTCGGAAATTCAATCCTAGTTAAAAATAAAAGAACCTAATTAAAAATAGAAACATTTACAAATAATTTATTTCCTAAATCGTACACCTTCAAAATATATCGATGTATGCAGTTATCATAGACATGTCTTTACAACACTATTATGTTTTATCACAAAATACATTCAATGTATAATTTACTAGAATGATATTTCTATAAATATATTATAATGTAACTTTTAAAACAGTGAATTATTTATGATAAATAAAATAACAATTAATTATATAATCCTTTCAATCCCCCACCCCTTATTTATTTGTCAACCCTAATTTTACCAGGCATAGACTCTCTTTCTCCTCCCATCTTTCTGACTGCATTGACCACGCATTCCGCGACCACCGACGACGATATCTCTAGCTGTGCCCACCGCTGTCAAACACGCTAGTCGCCTTCGTTCTAGATTCTCCATATATTTACACCTCCGCAGTTGACAACCGCCACCGCCGATATCTTTGGCCGTGCCTGACACTGTCAAACACGTTAGCCGCCTCCGCCTCCGCCCTCGAATTCCCTTCTATTTACACCTCCGCAGATGACGACCGCCACCGACAATATCTCTGGCTACATCAGGCGCCATCAAACACATTTGCCAACTCTGCTCTCGATTTCCCTATCGTGCGAGGTAAGGGTAGGGGGAGCGGTAGAGTTGGTTGACGATGAACAAATTTGATGACTATATTTTCAGTATTGTGTAATTTGTGTATAAATACACATTCTTGATTAGTCTCTTTTTTAAAAAAAAAAAAAAAAAAAAAAAGCATCTGCGCAATTATTCCTAGAAAATTTTTTGTTGGTCTTCAGACACATACGGTACGGTGTATATTCAGGACACATGATATTTAACTCAAAATAAACAGATGATACTAAACCTTTATTGTACACACTTTTATTTCATTTATGGTTTCTATTTATGAATTATATAATGCAAAAGTTATGATATATTGATATCTTTCACCATTATATTTATTAGAATGATATATAACTTCAATAAACATGATATATACATGGGCTATAAATGATGTAAGTTGAATATAGGAATGTTGCACGTATAGTTATGATATATTCTCTTCGTCCTACTTAATTTGTCAGCTTTAGTTTAGGCATGAAATTTTAGATATTGTGTAATAAGTAAATAATTAAGAAGTGTATTAATAAAAAAATAATTAAAATAATGATATATTAAAATTAAGATGACTAAATAGTTTAATTAAAATAAAATATTATAAATAATGAATTTTAAAATATGATTAAAGTGTATAATTATATTTCTAAAAAATGAAATGACAAATTATATGTGACGAACGAAAATAGAAAGAATTGATAAATTAAGTGGGACGAAGGGAGTATTTTATTTTATAATTCATATTCATGATTTATATATCGCATAATCATGATGTATTGGCCAGGTTTACATGATGTACTATTTTAGATATATTTTTCATTATTATGTTTATATGTATAACGGAGTGGCAACATCCTCTGAACATGTTCGTTTATTATTGGTGTCAACTAAACTGTCATTTTGTACCTTTCTTTATTGCAGCAATAGTGAATTTATTGCACATTATGATAATCACTTTCTTTTTTTTGTGCTTGTTTTCGGACGGCAAATCTTTGTCTATGTGCGTATCTACAATATGACTTGTACGTATCATCGCAGCTTAAAAAAGATGCATTGGTCCAATAGTCGTTACCTGAAGAATCAAATGATATACATTGTTATAGAACATGTTTTTTTTTTATTTTAATGTAATATGGTTTACGAAATATAATATTATGATGTCGATCCAACTCGAATATTGAGTAATTAAATTACTTTCCTTCCTTTTTTTTACGTGGTATACGACTGGATAAATATTCTATATATTTTTTAGGTATTTAAATAATAAAAAATTAATGAATATGATTTAATTAATTTATAGACTGTTTGAACTCTTATTTTTTTTTAAGTATAATTCAACACTTTTAAACTTGAATAAAGTATGATGTTCTTTACCTTATCATTTTCAAATATGATTCCACAGAGCACTCAATTAAATTTATTGCAAAACTTATCATTTTTAAGTGAATACTTAAATAAATTTTACAAAAAATGATAATATCTAAAATCGTCCCAAAAAAACAATGCACACCACAACTATTGGGTTGGACAATTCGGATAAATTTAGTGTATCTCATAGTACTATTAGAATCCCGTTATTCACTCACTGCTTCGGCCATTTATTCAATAATTTAGCATAAAATGAATAGATATAATCGCTATAATTGGAGGGAAAATATAATTCACAATATGTAGAAATGATTCTTCTACAACCGAAATACTTGATAAATTTTTTAAATTATTTTATAGAGTGATTGGTGTTATTAAACTTTGTTGAGATTTTCATGTAATTTCAGAAAATTGTTATTTGGACGGTGAAGATTTGAAAAATATTTGGTTCACAATTTTTTTTATTATATTTATTACTTTTAAATATATGATTTTCTTAAATAAATTTTTTTTAAAATTATCAGATATCGGACGTAATATTTTGAAATAAAAAAATTTGCATAAAAAACTAACTATAACCAAACTTTAGAAAAAAAAAACAAAAAAAAAAGAAAAACTATATATATATAAATAATTAAAAACCTGAGTGACGCACCATATAGAAAGTAAACTATTAATTTAATTATTTGTTTCCAAATATATTAGCAAACAATAGATATTTATTTATTTGTTTGGGGATTTAGATTTATTTGAAAATTTGATGAAATTAAAAAAACACAATATTCTATATTAAAAATAAGTGCAAGAATGATGTTGATTAGGGTGAAAATTAGTTAAAAAATAGTTTGAGAAATTTGAAAACATAGTTAACAGAGAAGTAAACATAGTTGAATTCATAATACCCCAAATATATATAAAAACTAAATCCGGAACAAAAGCAAATGAACATTCAATCTCGTTCATTCTTCTTCCTTGGAAGCTTTATTTGTTGAATTTGTTAGGGAGGTGGGCAGATGAACTTGCAGCAACATTTGGCACGGGCTTTCCCACATATTTCACAATGACTTCCGCCATTTTCTCGAGCTACGCACATAAAGAAGGTGTTAATGATAAATGTGAATTTTTTTTCCGAAAATGCAAAACAAGAATTGGTACTTTTAATCTGTATTTGTACCTCCTTTTTCAGCCGATCATTCTCTAGCATTAAATTGCGGGCTTCCGGAGTTGCATTGGCCAGCCTCTTCTTCCTCCGACAAGCATTGCAGCAAGGGTTCTCAAGAACATCTTTCTAGTTCAGTAATTGATGCTGAAGCTTGTTGTTTTCAGCGTGCAGACGGACATTCTCCTTATGCTCTTGATGGATCTACGAAATGATTATATTCACACAAGATCAAAGTCAAAAAAGAGTAATTGAACGATAAAAACACTAGTATTCATATGTGCATTTTTTACAATCATAAGGAAGATTATTACTATGAAAAATAAGATCATAAAAAGTTATGAAATACTCCCCTCTCCGGGCTCTTTATGCCTACATTGCTCGGGGGACTAAGCCTAATAATATTTTAATATAAAAATAGGGTATGTAAAAAAAATAAAATGAGGTGAGTTGATAAAAAAAATATTACGGTAAATAGAAAAAATAATGACCAATTATTATTATTATTGATTAAAATAAATAATAAAATTATCAGTAGATAAAGTTTTAGTATAAATACAATATACATAAAATCAAAGTTTTTCGAATGATGCAAAATAATTAATGATGTTTTTTTCTCATTATTATAAAATGAATACTATTTGTCCCAGACTTTAATATCTATATAATAGCATAATATGCATAGATATAATCGTTATAATTGGAGGGAAAATATAATTCATACTATTTAGAGACGCTTCTTTTATAACCAAAATACGAAAGAAATTTTTTAAGTTATTTTATAGAGAGTGATTAGTGTTATTGAATAAGCTTTGTTGAGATTTTCATGTAATTTCAAAAAATTATTATTTGAACCATGAAGATTTGAAAAATATTAGGTTAACAATTTTTTTTATTATATTTATTATTTTTAAATATATAATTTTTCTTTAAAATTAAACAATTCTAAAAATTTTCAGATATCGGATTTAATATTTTGAAAAATAAAATAAAAATATTTTAATAAAAAATTTGCATAAAAAAGATACCAAAACCAAACTATAGAAAAAAAAAACTATATATATAAATAATTAAGAACATGAGTGACGCACGACGTCCGCACGCATATAGAAAGTAAATTATAAATTTAATTATTTATTTCCATTGTAGAAGCAAACAATAGATATTTATTTATTTGTTTTGGAGTTTGGATTTACTTATTGCAATTAGAATAGTAAGACATTTTATTCTAAATAATTGGATGATTTGATCTAAATAGATATTCATATAATGTTGTGAATATGAAATTAATTTTTAATAGAATATAGAATATAAAAAAAAAAAAAAAAAAAAGATGTTTAATATGATATTTTCAGGAATTTTTTTTTTTTTATGAATAATAGAAATATAAGAAAATTTGATGATAAAAAAAACATAATATTTTATATGAAATATAAGTGCAAGAATGATGTTGATTAGGGTTAAAATTTGCTAGTTCGAGAATGTGGAAAACATAGTTAAATATGGCAGTAAACATAGCTGAATTCATAATATGCCAAATATATATAAAAACAAAATCCGGAACAAAAGCAAATGAACATTGAATCTCGTTCATTCTTCTTCCTTGGAAGCTTCATTTGTTGAATTTGTTAGGGAGGTGGGCACATGAACTTGCAGCAATATTTGGCACGGGCTTTCCCACATATTTCGCAATGACTTCGGCCATTTGCTCGAGCTACGCACATAAAGAAGGTGTTAATGATAAACGTGAAATCTTTTTCCGAAAATGCAAAATAAAAATTGGTACTTTTTTAATCTATATTTGTACCTCCCTTTTCAGCCGATCATTCTTGAGCATTAAATTGCAGGCTTCCGGAGTTGCATTGGCCAGCCTCTTCTTCCTCCGACAAGCATTGCAGCAAGGGTTCTCAAGAACTTCTTTGTAGTTCAGCAGTAGATGCTGAAGCTTGTTCTTTTCAGCGTGCAGACGGGCATTCTCCTTACGCTCTTGATGGATCTACGAAATGATTATATTCACACAAGATCAAACTAAAGAAAGAGTAATTGAACGATAAAAACACTAGTATTCATATATGCATTTTGTACAATTATAAGGAAAATTATTAATATGAAAAATAAGATCATAAAAAGTTATAAAATGAGGTGAGTTAATAAAAAAAATATTACGTTAAATAAAAAAAATAATGACAAATTGTTATTATTGATTAAAATAAATAATAAAATTATCAGTAGATAAAGTTTTACTACAAATACAATATACATAAATGTAAGAGAATAAAAAAAGAAAAATAACATATCCATTAGGGAGGAGGAAGATATTTTAATTACTTTGTATGATTTTTTTTTGTTTTTTTTTTTTTTGTTAGAAATAATGAATTTGAATATTCAATGTTATATCATACTCTCTCCCTCATGCAAATGTGTCCTAATTTGACTGGACACATGTGTTAATAAAAATTAGTAATAATTGTTACTTTTTTTATAGTAAAAAAAAATATACAAAAGCGTAATAATTTTTTACTTAAAAAGAAAACGAAAATATATTTTAATGACAACCAAAAAGAAAAGTGAGTATAAATTTGAATGACATATGAAGTATTATTGTGGCTATGTTTAATTTTTCAATTATTTTTATTTTCTTTTCCGTCAATTTATAATTTGTTTATAAAAATATTTTTTCTTTTTATATGAAACGCCATTAAATAAAAAAATAATAATAATAACACTCAATTACTTGTTTGGTTTTTATTTGAAATTGAGATGGCAATTTATATTTTGGTTTATATAGTATTTTGATTTAATATTTAATGAGAAAAAGTATTGTATTTTTACTGAGAACGGTACGATGAAAAGGAAAAAAAATAAAAAAATTATTTGATAGTGTGTTTGTTTAGTGTTTTGATTTGAATTATATTTTTATATAAGGTATACAGAATTATATGTTGCATGATTTCTGTGAAATGATAAAATATATATTGTAAAAATCATATGGAAAAAAACAATTGGGAAACAAACAATGCCAAAAATTTCACTTATCAATAAAAACTAAAATTGAATATTATATAAAATTGAAATAACAAAGTTTTATATTTATTGGCAAACTAATTAAAACTTCAATCCTTTGATCATAATTATAATTAGAAACTTAAATTTCATAAACATAAAAATATTATAAAATTTATAAAAGATATTAAATGATTATTATATATTATTTATAAATTGAAATACCAAATCTTGTTAATATATAGAACTTGGAACTCTAATTCTTCAATCATAATAGTAATTAAAATATTAATTATTGACATATAAAAATATTATAAAATATATTAAATAATTATTATATATTCTTTATTAGTTGAAATACCAACCCTCTTATATTTATAGTTACCAATTTCCATTCCACTGCTCTATAATCATAATAACTATGTAAAATAAAATAATTAAACATAAAAAATTTAAAAATTATATTAAATAATATACTATTTATTTTTATTTCTTATCAAATTTGGGCGTATACGGATAATAGTTGGAAAATATGATCGAAAGATATAAAGAGAAAACTTCAAAGATATAAATAAAATCAAAGTTTTTCGGAATGATGAAAAATAATTAATGATGTTTTTTTTCTCACTATTGTAAAATGAATACTATGCATAGCAGACTTTGATATCTAAATAATAGCCTAAAATACATAGATATAATTGTTATAATTGGAGGGAAAATATAATGTACAATATGTAGAAACGCTTCTTCTATAACCAAAATACGAGAGAAATTTTTGAAATAATTTTATAGAGTGATTGGTGTTATTGAATAAGCTTTGTAGAGATTTTCTTGTAATTTTAGAAAATTATTAATTGGATGGTGAAGATTTGAAAAATATTTGGTTCACAAATATTTTTTATTATATTTGTTATTTTTAAATATATGGTTTTTTAAATAAACAAATTCTTAAAATTATCAGATATCGAACGTAATATTTTGAAAAATAAAATAAATATATTTTAATAAAAAATTTGCATAAAAAAGTAAATAAAACGAAACTTTAGAAAAAAAAAACAAAAGCTACGTATATATAAATAATTAAGAACGTGAGTGGCGCACAACGTACGCACGCATATCGAAAATAAATTATAAATTTAATTATTTGTTTCCAGATACATAAACAAACAATAGATATTTATTTATTTATTTGGGGGTTTGGATTTATTTGTTGCAATTTGAATAGTAAGAATTTTTAGTATGAATAATTGGATGATTAGATCTAAAATGATTTTGATAAGGTGTTGTAAATATGAAATTGATTTTTAGTAGAATATAGAATATGAAAAACATAAATGTTTAATATGATATTTTCAGAATTTTTTTTTTAAAGAATAGTAGAAATATGAGAAAATTTAATGGAAAAAAAAAATACAATATTTCATATGAAAAATAAGTGAAAGAATGATGTTCATTAGGACTAAAATTTGATAAAAATAATTAGAGAAAATTGAAAACATAGTTAAATAGAGCAGTAAACATAGCTGAATTTCTAAATACGTCAAATAGATATAAAAACTAATTCCGTAACAAAAGCAAATGAAAATTCAATCTCGTTCATTCTTCTTCCTTGGAAGCTTCATTTGTTGAATTTGTTAGCGAGGTGGGCAGATGAACTTGCAGCAACATTTGGCACGGGCTTTCCCACATATTTTGCAATGACTTCGGCCATTTGCTCGAAATGCGCACATGAAGATGGTGTTACAATGATAAATGTGAAAAAAATTCCCGAAAATGCAAAATATAATTGTACTCTTAATCTGTATTTGTACCTCCCTTTTCGTCCGATCATTCTCGAGCAATAAATTGCGGGCTTCCGGAGTTGCATTGGCCAGCCTCTTCTTCATCCGACAAGCATTGCAGCAAGGGTTCTCAAGAACTTCTTTGAATTCAGCAGTTGATGCTGAAGCTTGTTGTTTTCAGCGTGCAGACCGGCATTCCCCTTATGCTCATGATGGATCTACGAAATGATTATATTCACGCAAGATCAAAGTGAAGAAAGAGTAATTGAACGACAAAAACACTAGTATTCATGTAAGCATTTTGTACAATCATAAGGAAGATTATTAATATGAAAAATAAGGTCATAAAAAGTTATGAAATACTCCCCTCTCCGGGTTCTTTATGCTACATTGCACTGGGGACTAAGACTAAAAATATTTTAATATACAAATAGGGTATGTAAAAAAAATATAATGAGGTGAGTTGATAAATAAAAAATTATTATAGTAAATAGAAAAAATAATGACAAATTATTATTATTGATTAAAATAAATAATAAAATTATCCATAGATAAAGTTATAGTACAAATACAATATACATAAAATCCAAGTTTTTCAAATGATGCAAAATATATAATAAATGGTTTTTTTCTCACTATAGTAAAATGAATACTATGCGTCGACCTTTCAGACTTTAATATCTAAATAATAGCATAATATAAAATACATAGATATAATCGTTATAATTGGAGGGAAATTATAATTCAAACTATGCAGAGACTCTTCTTCTATAACCAAAATACGAGAGAAATTTTTGAAGTTATTTTATAGAGTGATTGGTGTTATTGAATAAGTTTTATTGAGATTTTCATGTAATTTCAAAAAATTATTATTTGAACGGTGAAGATTTGAAAAAATATTAGGTTAACAATTTTTTTATTATATTTTTTATTTTTAAATATATAATTTTTTAAAAAAATAAAACAATTCTTAAAATTTTCTGATATGGGATGTAATATTTTGAAAAATAAAATAAAAATATTTTAATAAATTTGCATAAAAAAGTAACTAAAACAAAACTTTAGAAAAAAAATAAAAACTATATATATAATTAAGAACATAAGTGACGCACGACGTACGCACGCATATAGAAAGTAAATTATAAATTTAATTATTTGTTTTCAGATGTATAAGCAAACAATAGATATTTATTTATTTGTTTGGGGGTCTGGATTTATTTGTTGCAATTTGAATAGTAAGAGTTTTTATTGTGAATAATTGGATGATTAGATCTAAATAGATATTGATATAGTGTTGTGAATATGAAATTTATTTTTAATATTACAATATAGAATATGAAAAAAATATATATATGTTTAATATGATATTTTAAGGAATTTTTTTTTAATGAATAATAGAAATATGAGAAAATTTGATGGAAAAAAAAAAAACAATATTTAATATGAAAATAAGTGCAATAATGATGTCGGTTAGAGTTAAAATTTGCCAGTTTGAGAAAGTTGAAAACATAGTTTAATAGAGCAGTAAACATAGCTGAATTCAAAAAAACGCCAAATATATATAAAAACTAAATCTGGAACAAAAGCAAATGAACATTCAATCTCGTTCATTCTTCTTCCTTGGAAGCTTCATTTGTTAAATTTGTTAAGGAGGTGGGCAGATGAACTTGCAGCAACATTTGTCACGGGCTTTCCCACATATTTCGCAATGACTTCGGCCATTTGCTCGAGCTACGCACATAAAGAAGGTGTTTCAATTATAAATGTGAAAAAATTTTCCGAAAATGCAAAATAAAAATTGGTACTCTTAATCTGTATTTGTACCACCCTTTTCAGCCGATCATTCTCGAGCATTAAATTGCGGGCTTCCGGAGTTGCGTTGGCCAGCCTCTTTCTTCATCCCACAAGCATTGCAGCAAGGGTTCTCAAGAACTTCTTTGTAGTTCAGCAGTTGATGCTGAAGCTTGTTGTTTTCAGCGTGCAGACGGGCATTCCCCTTACGCTCTTGATGGATATACGAAATGATTATATTCACACAAGATCAAAGTGAAGAAAGAGTAATTGAACGACAAAAACACTAGTATTCATATATGCATTTTGTACAATCATTAGGAAGATTTTTAATATGAAAAATAAGATCATAAAACGTTATGAAATACTCCCCTCTCCGGGCTCTTTATGCTACATTGCACGGGGAACTAAGACTAATAATATTTTAATATAAAAATATGGTATATAAAAAAAGTAAAATGAGGTGAGTTGATAAAAAAAAAAATATTACGGTAAATAGAAAAAATAATGACAAATTATTATTATTGATTAAAATAAATAGTAAAATTATCAGTAGATAAAGTTTTACTACAAATACAACATACATAAATTTAAGAGACAGTAAAAAAAAATAACATAAGTATCCATAACTGAGGAGGGAGATATTTTAATACCTTTGAATGAATTAATTTTTTTTTTAAGAAAAAATGAATTTTGATATTCAATGTTATATTGCAAGTGTGCTAATTTGATCGGACACAGACACGTGTGATAATAAAAGTGAGTAATAATTGTTATTTTTTTTTTCATTATAGTAAAAAATTACAAAATGTAATGATTTTACTTAAAAAGAAATCGAAAATATTTTTTGATGACAACCCATAAAGAAAAGTGGTCAATAATTTCAATGACATGGGAAGTATTATTTTGGTTATGTTTACTTTTTCAATTATTTTTTTTCCATCAATTTATAAATTTTTTATTAAAATATATATATATATATATTTATATGAAACACCATTAAATAAAAATAGTAAACAACACTCACGTACTCGTTTGGTTTCTATTTGAAATTGATATGGTAATTTATATTTTGGTTTATATAATATTTTAATTTAATATTTTATAAGAAAAAATGTTGTATTTCTATTGAGAACCGTACAATGAAAAGGAAAAAATTTTATTTGATAGTGTGTTTGTTTAGTGTTTTAATTTTATTTTTATTTTTATTTTTATATGAGGTATACAGAATTTATGTTGCATGTTGATTTTTGTGTGATGATAAAATATATATTTTGAAAATCATATCTCAAAAAAAAAATTAGGCGAACAAACAATGCCAAAAAATTCATTTATAAATAAAAACTAAAATTGAATATTATATAAAATTGAAATAACAAACTTTTATATTTTTTGGCAAACTAATTAAAACTTCAATCCTTTGATCATAATGATAAATAGAAACCTAAAGTTCATAAACATAAAAATATTATAAATTTTATAAAAATATTAAATGGTTATTATATAGTATTATTTATAAATTGACATACCAAATCTTTAATAATGTATAGATACTTGAAACCCTAATTCTTCAATCATAATAGTAATTAAAATATTAATTAATAAAATATAGAAATAATATAATATACTATATTAAATAATTATTATATATTTATCTTTATTAGTTGAAATACCAACCATCTTATATTTATGGTTACCAATTTATATTCTACTGTTCTACAATCATAATAACTATATAAAATAAAATAATTAAACATAAAAAATTATAAAAATATATTAAATAATATACTATTTATTTTTATTTCTTATCAAAATTGGGAGAATACGAATAATAGTTGGAAAATAGTGTCAAAAGATATAAAGAGAAAATTTCAAATATATAATACTCCCTCCCATCTTCTATTTTCGTTCGTTCCCAAAACACGGTTACTTTTATATTACATCATACTAATAGGGGTATTTTTGTCTTTTTTTTTTATTACAATCCAATATAATACTAATATTAAAAAATTTATGTGCAAAAAGTAAATATAACCCTTTCAATGAGATGGAGGGAGTAGATAAAATTAAAATTTTTGAGAATGATGCAAAATAATTAATGATTTTTTTTCATCACTATTGTAAAATGAATACTATGCTTAGACTTTGATATCTAAATAATAGCATACTATTCATAAATATAATCATTATAATTGGAGGAAAAATATAATTCACTTTGTTGAGATTTTCATGTAATTTCATGAAATTGTTATTTGAATTGTGGAGATTTGAAAATTAATTGGGTCTCAAATTTCTTTTATTATATTTGTTATTTTTAAATATATAAAATTTATTTTTTTAAATAATTTTTAAAAAAATTATCATATATCGGACATAATATATTGAAAAATAAAATATAAATATTTTAATAAAAGATTTGCATAAAAAAGTAACTAAAACCAAATTTAGAAAAAAAAAGAAAAAAAACTCTATATATATAATTAAGAATGTGCGTGGCACGCACGACGTACGCACGCATATAGAAAGTAAATTACTACTTAAATTATTTTTTTCCAAATATATAACCAAAATTGGTAAGATAATAATATTTGCCATCAAAATTAAATTATTTATTTTTAAATTATTGATATTAAGAATGTGCGTGGCGGCACGCACGACGTACGCACGCATATAGAAAGTAAATTACTACTTAATTTATTTTTTTTCCAAATATATAACCAAAATTGGTAAGATAATAATATTTGCCATCAAAATTAAATATTATGATTTCAAAAAATTTCAAAGGTACCTATTTTCTTTTCTTTTTTTTTTAAATATTACAAATTCTAATAATATATTTTTGACTCTTCTAAAAAGTGATTTATTTATTTACAAAATTTAATCCAATTTTATTTCTTTTACATAGGTCATCCATCTCTATCTCCCCTTCGTCAGCTCCACCCCGTAAAGTGTTTCGTTGGAAAAATATTTGAGAATTAAAAATAAAAAAAATTGCAAGCAATTATGAAAAGAAATAAATAATTAGACAAGGTTTGCATATATTTTTTGAAATAAAAAAGATGTATTTTATTTATATAATTCAAATTAAAAATATTTATTTTCTTTTAAATGATGAAATTTCTTTATGAGATTTCTAAATTTTAAAAAGTCAATAAGCCCAGAACTAACAAACAAGAGTTATATTACGCCTCAAATAGACCGTCCATTTTATCCTTATGCAATATAGTATCGATCTAACGATGAAAGTGAATGTTAGAGTGATGAAGCAAGTGGTAGCGGGAAATATTATCACTAAGAAATGATGATGCTATTCCGTCTATTTTATATTTTAAATAATTTATACTCTATCTGTTCGTCTCTAATGGTCACATTTATTTTTTGCATTATTATACTTAATATTAAAAATATTCTTATGTTTGTATGATTTTTTTTGTACAAAGGTCTTCTATTAGTATTATAAGACACTAATGAAAATATTGTTGCAATTTTTTTTTTAATTTGTACTAAATTTTGATATAATAATTCGAATTCAAAGATCAACACGCAAAAGTAAATGAGATCCTTAAAATTTGACAGATATAGTACTATTTTAGATACTTTAATTAATGTACTTTGGCCTGATCGAAATTAATTTGAATATATTATTTTTTTTATTTTATCATTTTAAAAATATTTGTAAATAATTTAAATTTTAATAATATGAATATATAAATTTGTATTATATTTTTATTAAGATTTTCTATAGTATTCTTCTAAATATTGTTTATTATATTTTATTTAATAAATAACTATATAAAAAAAATCATTTATATTATAACTTTGAGTGTAAGAGCCCCCAATACATATGGGCTTCGGGTGAGGGTCGCTCTCGCCCTTATCTCAAGCCGGCTTTGGCCTTGTTTTTGTCATCACTGTCAACATTGCTTGCCACATACCACAATAAGAACTTTGCTGAGATGGGATTCTTGCCATTACTCTGTAAAACCAGGGCCGGCCCTGGCCCAGGCGCGAGAGGCGTCCGCCCAGGGCCCACGGTAAACAAAGGGTCCGTTACATATTTATGTTATATATGTATAATTTTTATATATAATATTTATTTGATATATATGAATAGAAAATGTTGTAGTTTGGTGGTAGAAATAAATTTTTATACTATTTTTCATCCAAAAATCCAAAAATATTTTTTTTATTTAATTATTTATATTTTATTATAAATAAAAATATATTATTTATATATATTTAGAGGCTTTTTTTTTTCGTCCCGGGCCCTTCGAAAGTCAGGACCAGCCACGTGTAAAACCATATTTCTTGGTCGCCCATAACTATTTGCTCGTGTTTATTTACCTTCCAACTCCCACTCTCGGGTCTATTCGCAACCTCTCCAACTTGAGGTATTAATTTGCGCTCGTCTACTCACACTTAGTCATCCTAGCTAGTAGTCATGTTAACATCGTGGAGTGTCATTTTTCGTGTCTCCGCTACCTCAGCAACAACGGCAAATTGTTGTCCTTACTAGCTTATTGAATTTAGAACTCCCTAGCTTAATAAAATATCAAGGAGTATTGTGTAATTTGAAAACTTTTTTACGAAGGGAAACTATCTTGGCTCTCGGAAATGAATGGTAGTGTATTCTCTCTTTATGTAATTATGTTGAGGAGCTAGTAGTGGGGCTGAAGGGTGTTTGACCCCCTAATTATTTGAATTTTGTATTTTTATTATGCAGTATTTGTATAATTTTTAAAATTTAAATAATTGGTCACCCTTATAAATTTAATAAAAATATTATTATTTATGTTTAACTCAAATACTTATAAAAATTGGTTCAAATACTCCAAATATTTAAAAATGTTCGAAAAAATTAGATAAAACAAACTAAAAATTTATTTGTAATTTTTTAAAAAATGTCATTATATTATATAATTTTAAAATTATTATATACAATTTATATTAAAAAAAAAATTGGGCCCCACCAAAAAATTTTTTTGGATCCGCCATTGATTATGTTACTATTAAGTTACAATGTGCTTCTAGATTCAGTTAAAATGTAGTTTGATGTTGGCTACATTATGTGACACTTAAGTTCTTGATAATTTATACTTTATTATAACCAATATTAATGGATGCTTTCAGTTTAGATTGTTTTTTTGGTCATTTTCGTTGGTGTGTTTGTTTGGAGGTTTGGATTTTTTTTTTTTGCAATTTGAACAGTAAAAATTAATTTTAAATTTGAATAATTAAATGATTTGATATAAATAGATGTTAATATGATAATGTGAATGTAAAATTGATTTTTTATAGAATATAGAACATAAAAAATATATATATATATGTTTAATATAATGTTTTCAGGGAAAATATTTTGATGAATAATAGAAATATAAGGAAATTTGATAGTAATTAAAAAAACACACAATATTTTAAATGAAAAATAAGTGCAACAATGATGTTGATTAGGGTGAAAGTTTGCCTAAAAATAGTGCGAGAAAGTTGAAAACATAATTAAATAGAGCAGTCAAACAGAGCTGAATTCATAAGAACGCAAAAGAAAAACCAAATCCGGAACAAAAGCAAATGAACATTCAATCTTCTTCATCCTTCTTCATCCTTCTTTCTTGGAACCTTCATTTGTTGAATTTGCTAGGGAGGCGGGCAGATGAACTTGCAGCAACATTCGGCACGGGCTTTCCAACATATTTCGCAATGACTTCGGCCATTTGCTCGAGCTACGCACATAAAGAAGGTATTACAATGATAAATGTGAAAAAAAATTCCGAAAATGCAAAATAAAATTGTACTCTTAATCTGTATATGTACCTCCCTTTTCAGCCGATCATTCTCGAGGATTAAATTGCGGGCTTCCGGAGTTGCATTGGCCAGCCTCTTCTTCATCCTACAAGCATTGCAGCAAGGGTTCTCAAGAACCTCTTTGTAGTTCAGCAGTTGATGCTGAAGCATGTTGTTTTCGGCATGCAGACGGGCATTCTCCTCACGCTCTTGATGAATCTACGAAATGATTATATTCACACAATATCAAAGTGAAGAAGAAGAGTAATATATTAAACCCCGAAAACACTAGTATTCATATATGCATTTGTTTACAATCATAAGGAAAATGTTTATATGAAAAATAAGATCATAAAAAATTATGAAATACTCCCTCCCTCCGGGCTCAAGCTACATTACACGGGCTCGGGAACTAAGACTAATATTATTTTAATGTAAAAATTGGATATGTAAAAATTAAAATAAAAGTGAAAATTAATAAATAATAATAATAATAATAATAATAATAATAATAAAGTTAGTAGAAAAAGTAATGACAAATTGATTATTATTATTTGTTAAAATATGGATAATAAAATTGTCGGTAGATAAAATTTTACTATAAATACATTTAGACATAAATTTTGGAGACAATAAAAAAAATTATCCGGGTCGAAGGGAGTATATTTTGTTACCTTTGTTTGGGTGAGCTTGTTTTGGAACCAGAACTTCACTTGCGATGATTCCATTCCTAAGTTTTGGCCAAGTTCGGCCCGTTGCTTTTTGGACGGGCGTGGACACTCTGCAAAAAATCTACAATATATAAAGATATAAAGTTAGCAAACTAAACAAAAGGAGTAATTTTCAAAAATAAGAGTAATTAGTACATTTGATGAAATATGTCAACAAGTTAAAGCACGTAAATTGCAACTTTTGACCTTTTAAATAGGATTTGTATTTTATTTATTTATATCCTGTCAAAAAATTTTAATCACTATATTTATATATCATAACTTTTACATATATAAAGTTGTGAAAAGAAAATTACTCCTCAAGTTCTTTGGTTTGTTCGGGGGTGCACCGGTGGTACTGCTTGCGCTGCAGTTCTCGCTCTTCAGTTAGCGCCATCTGCAATTCTTCGCGTTCTTCGGCAGCAGTTGAGTTCAAATCAATCAATTCTCTTTGGCTCATGATTTCTATACAAAGAGATTTGTCATTTCACTGAATAAATTCATATGATTATCAAGTAAATCTTGTATAAATCTTCTTATGAATGGCACGACACTTGAACGTATATCGCACATTAGAAGAAATGAAATAATTAATTAGATGATGTGTTGGGAAAAGGTAATACATCAATTATGTCATCTACATGTTTTTTTGGCTATAACAAAGATCATTAAATTCCTACAATATATAGAACAGATACATCAAACTTTGTTTTTGTTTTTTTTTAATCTTTCTTTTTTCTTTTGTTTTTTTATTTATTGCCGCTAGTTACTATCTTAGAACTACCCTCATCCAAACACGTTTAACTTCAAAGTTCTAATAAGATCCAATGGTTTGGCTACTATAGATTGTACATCAGCTTTTGAAAACCCGAGTTTCAGAGACACAATCTCAACAAATATTTGCAACAAATGCCACAAAGTAATAAACCCTACCAAAAAAATTATGAGTAATCAACACAAAGGACCATTTAATATTTCTCCCCTTTTAATTCAACTTTGTATACCATTAAGAACATTGGGTGTGTTTCTTTTCGGTCTAGATTGAGTTTAGAAGTTTGGTTTTTTTATTTAAATAATTTTTTATGCGAAATTTTATGAGAAAAATAAATACTTTTTCCAGGAACGTAAAATTCTAAAAATAAAGAACCGAGTAAAAACTCAAAAGAAACACATCCATTACATCGTGACAATGAGATTGAAATCAAACCATCATAAGATTAATTGGCAAACAAAGATTTAACTAAAACAAAATACTTACCTGAGATGGTCTTGCGAATACTTCTATTTAGATCTACGAAACGTCGATCTGCAATGTTAGAAACAAGGAGGAACTAAGCTCGATTCGCGATTCCTGAGACTTCCACTAAAATGATAGATTTAAGGCGAAATAAATTACCAAAAACTTAACGAAGAAGCGTCAAAAAGTGTTGCGCTTTACTTTTCGATGTAAAAGAATAAACTCAAAAGATGGGTATGGATTAGAACGAAGAAAAGAAAAGGGTAAATAAAATCTGGGTCGATAGTTTATGGACGCTTTCGGAAACCTACTCTCTATTAAAATGGGATGAAGTGATTGTGTCGATTGTTACGGCTTTTTATAGGGGTTTTGGTAGCGAATCTCGGCGTACACACTGTGCTGAAACATGTGAGGGTGCTTCCTACTCAAATTTAATTACGGTGACAGATTAGATATGAATAAAAATGTGACGATAATATAATTACAGCGTTGGAAGGTATGCTTTTCCATGTGAAAAATTTTGAAAAATTTTGCAGCAATCTACACGTTCTTCAAATGTGATTTTTTTTTGTTTACATACAAAAGATTACTAATAATAATAAAATTTTAAAAATAAAAATGATAAGGTAAATTGTATAATAATCCCATCTTTTTTTTTTCTTTTTTTTTATTCTACATTTGAGTTTTTTTTTCCTATGTTGCTCTTACTTTTTGTTTTTTAATTTTTTGAAAAAAAAAACTTATATTTAAAGAGAAAAAAAATATCTATAGATAAAAAAATTTCAAAACATTTAGGGTATCCCAAATTAGAAATAAATTTATTTAGTAAATAGCATAATAATATATATCATAAAATATAAAATATAAATAATTAGCCACCTAATTAAATTCTTAACTAAATTGTATATAATTTTTAACATAAAAGAATTTACGGCTAAAAATTTATGTAAGTCATTTTTCATTATTATAGCTACCCTAAAAAATATTAAATATCTAACTACCTAAATTCGAATTGAAATTGGGATAATATTCATTAATGAATAATGATTTATGGGTATTTGGTTTTATATTTTTTTTTTCCTTTTTTTTCCTAATGAGTGTACTAATTTTATAAATTGATTTATATGCCCATTTATTTGTATTTTCATGCTATTAATACTTCCCTAATAAAAATATACTAATTATTATTGTATTTAAGAAATAGCTATTTTCAGTAATGACATTTAAATAAATAAATGTGGAACGTTACCTATAAATAATTATCAAATCCCGAAAGAAGAGTGGAGATTAGCTTGATCCAATGGTTTTGATATGTTTTGAATTTAGAATATTCATGATTTATATATAATGTTTGTAAATAGTATTGAAATTGGGATAATATTCATTAATGAATAATGATTTATGGGTATTTGGTTTTATATTTTTTTTTCATTTTTCTAACGAGTGTACTAATTTTATAAATTGATTTATATGCCCATTTATTTGTATTTTCATGCTATTAATACTTCCCTAATAAATATATACTAATTATTATTTTATTTAAGAAATAGTTGTTTTCAGTAATTTATTAATGAATCCGAATTGTTAAGACGTTTATAGGTAATGTTAACATTACCTATAAATAATTATCATCATTCCGAAAGAAAGGTGGAGATTAATTTGATCCAATGGTTTTGATATATTTTGAATTTTGAATATTCATAATTTATATATAATGTTTGTAAATAGTATTGAAAATAGTATTTTTATTTGTTTATTTATTTTTGTTATAAAATGGAAACTCAATAGTCGGCATTATAATGAGTAAGATTTTGAATGGAGCACAATAATCTGCATACAACAACGGTCAAGCCAAGCTAGGCAAACTACATACCATATATATCAACAATATTTGCATTTATTTTATTTAGGTTCAAATTTCTCTTTAATTATACTTCAAAAAATTGTATTTTTGACTACGATCTGTTTGAATTGACTTAAAAAATAAGTAAAGGTTTAAAACAAAAATAGTTTCATTTTATATTTGAATGCATTTATATAAAAGTAATTTTTCGGAAAAAAAAGTTTTAATATAATAAAGTTAAAAATATTTACAAACTATAAAATTATAGAAAATAACATTTTGTTAATATAATTGTATGGGTAAAATACTTTTTATATCTTCTATTCGAATCAAATTAAATTTTAGTATTTATATTATTAAAATGATGATTTTTGATAATTTTTATTCGGTTTTGTGCCAATTTTAGTCCCCGTATTTTTAAAATTACAATTTCGATCTCTTATCCATTAACAAAGTTAAAATTTATACTTAATTATCATTCTTATTGATTATGTATTTTTTCTAATTGATTTGGTTTTGAATATTATTTTATGCTTTTTCTTTCAATTTTGTAGATTATGTTTTAATTTTGAGTCTTTTATTTTAAAGAATATTCAAAAAAAAATCTATATAAAAAATTATGATAAATTTTAATAAATAAAAATTATATTTTTATTTTATGTATATTTTTTTTTAAGTTATCTATTGTGTTATTTTTATTTTTTACTAAGCAATTCATTTTCATTCTTAGTGTATATCTATTTTTTCTAATTTATTTGGTTTCAAGTATTATATTCTAATAGTAATTTTTTTTGTTCAATTCTTAGTATTTTTTTTTTCTTTCATTCATATGATATGTGTTTTTTCTAATGGGTTTAGCTCTAAATATTATATTCTAATATATTTTTCAGTTTTGTAGATTGTATCTAAATTATATATCTTTTTATTTGAAAGAATTTTTGGGAATCCATATAAAAAGTTATAGTAACTTTTAATATATAAAATTTGTATTTTTATTTTAGTATTCTCATTCTTATTTTATATGTGTATTTTTGTAATTATATATTGTGTTTTTTTATTTTTTGCTAATCAATTTTTTTCATGCTTATTAGGTATTTTTTTATTATTATTATTTCTTTGGTTTCAAGTATTATATTGTAATATTTTTTAAATTTTTTGAGTTAAAAATTTTTTTAGTAAATCTATATAATAATTATGATAAATTTTAATACATAACAATTTTATTTTTATTGTAGAACTTCCATTCATATTGTGCGTGTATTTTTTTCAGTATCTATCGTGTTCTTATTTTCTACTATTAAATTTTTTTATTCAATTATTTTTCATTTTTATTGAGTATATAATATTCTTATTTTCTACTATTAAATTTTTTTAATCAATTATTTTTCATTGTTATTTAATATATACTTTTTTTAATAGATTAGATTTTGAATATTATATTATAATATAGTTTTCAATTTTATAGATATACCCAAAATTTGAGTCTTTTGATTTTAAAAAATAGTGAAAAAATTCACAAAAAAAATATGATAAGTTTTAATATATAAAACAGTATTTATTTTTATTTTATTAGTCATTCTTATTGTATATGTATTTTTTAAAATTTGTCATTTTTATATTTGTACCAATAAATTCTTTTTCATTGTTATCAATTATGTGTCCCTTTTTTCTTTTTCTATTTTTTTTTTCTGCTATTAATACTTCCCTAATAAAAATATACTAATTATTATTGTATTTAAGAAATAGTTGTTTTCAGTGATTTATTAATAAATCTGTTGTTACGACGTTTAAAGAAACAAATGTAGAACGTTACTTATAAATAATTATTATCATCACGAAAGAATAGTTTGATCCAATGGTTTTGATATATTTTGAATTTAAAATTTTCATGATTTATATATAATGTTTGTAAATAGTATTGAAATTGGGATAATATTAATTAATGAATAATGATTTATGGGTATTTGGTTTTATACTTTTTTTCCATTTTTTTTCTAATGAGTATACAAATTTTATAAATTGATTTATATGCCAATTTTTTTAATCAATTATTTTTCATTCTTATTGAGTATATATTGTTCTTATTTTCTACTATTAAATTTTTTTAATCAATTACTTTTCATTCTTATTGAGTATATACTTTTTTTAATAAATTTGATTTTGAGTATTATATTCTAATACAATTTTCAATTTTATAGATTATACTGAAATTTTGAGTATTTTGATTTTAAAAAATAGTAAAAAAAATTCAGAGAAAAAATTATGATCAGTTTAAATATATATAATATTTATTTTTATTTTATTAGTCATTCTTATTATATACGTATTTTTTAAAATTATATATTGTGTCATTTTTATATTGTACCAATAAATTCTTTTTCATTGTTATCAATTATGTGTCCTTTTTCAATTTATTTGGTATTGAATATGATTTTCTAATATTTTTTTTCCCAATTTTGTAGATTATGTGAAATTTTCGACTCTTTTGATTTGAAGGAATATTCGAGAAATTTATATTGAAAATTATGATAAAATTTAGTATATAAAAATTTTATTTTTATTTTATTCGTACCGTGTATGTGTGTATTTTTTAAACTATTTGTTGTGTTAATTTTTTACGAACCATATTTCTTATTCTTTTTGTAAATGTATTTTTTCTAATTAATTTGGCTTCGATTATTATATACTAATATATTTTTTAAATTTTGTAGATAATATTCAAATTTCTAGTCTTTTGTCAAATTTATTTTCATTTTATTTTTTCGTTCATCCATTAAATTTACTCTATTACTATATTTGAAAAAGTAAAAAAAGTCAATATTTTGAAAAAATCATTATTTTATTGTTACTTTTCATTCAAAGTTTATTTGCAATCAATACCTTATTATATTCTCTCATTATTATTTTCAATTAATAACTAAATTTTCAAAAATACTTAGAACTACGATTTTACTTTTTTTTCACTTTTTTTTATTAAAATATTTATTTTTCTTAATCTCAGCACCAACTCCAAATGTACTAATTTTTTTCCTGGCTAATGGAGTATATTTTTTAATTATCTATTTTATTATTTTTATTTTCTACTAATAAATTTTTTTTTATCTATTTGTGTATTTATTTTTTTGACTGATTTGTTTTCAACCATTATATATTTTCTTTTCAATTTTGTAAATATTGTATAAATTTCAAAATTTTTTATTTAAAGAAATATTGAAGAATTCATACATAAAATATAATCACTTTTAATATTTATATATATTATTATTTTGTATGTGTTTTTTAAAAAATATTATCTATTGTTCTTTTTTTCAAATTTGTAAATTATGTCCGAATTTCAAGTTTTTTTATGTTGAAATATATTTGAGAAATTCATACGAAAAATTATGATAAGTTTTAATATGTATAAAAATTTATTTTTATTGTAATGCTTTTATTTTTATTGTGTATGTATTTTTTTAATTATATATTATGCTATTATTATTTTCTATAAATCAATTCTTTTTATTTTTTATTTTGTATGTCGTTTTTAATTGATTTGGTTCCGAATAATGTATTCAAAAAATTTTCAATTTTATAGATTATATCCAAATTTTAAGTTTTTTGATTTGAATAAATATTTGGGGAATTCATATAAAAAAATATTGTAAGTTTTAATATATACATATATATATATAACATATTTTATTCTAGTATATTTATTCTTAGTGTATGTACTATTTTTTAAAAAATGATCTATTGTGTTCTTTATATTTTGTACTAATTGAATTTTTTCATTATTATGTATATGTTTTTTTCTAATTTCTTAAGTTCAGAGTGCTAGATTCTAATATATATATTTTTTATATTTATAGACTACAAAATTATAATATAAAAAATATATATCATAATATAATTAATAGAAATTTGTCGTGCATCACATAGGTTCTCCGCTAGTAATACTATGAATAAGGAGAGAAAAGAGTATAATTATAAAGTCTCAGATTTCCAAACAAATAGTTATAGTATTATAAAAAACAAATACTACTTATTTATTATTTTTTAAATAAAAATAATTTTCATAAAGATTTGTTGCACATGCCCGCGACAATTTATTAAAATTAAATAATAAAAGAATTATTGCCCAAATTTGCAACATTATTTTTTTTAATTTGCAATAATTTTTAAAATTTTAATAATAGTAGTTTTTTAAGAATCTTCACAAAATTGCACAACTATAATAAATGAACAATCAATAAAAACTAAAAATAATCATAAAACTATTTTCCCCATAAATAAATTTTTTTATGAAATTAAATTAAAATAATAAAAGTAGTGGCGGTAAATTACGATAATGAGAAAAATAAATAGCTTTTTAAAATTTGTCACGAAAATCCATGAAAATCTTTAGCAAAATAATTGTAAATGAATTACCCACTTATTGAAAAAATATAACATATTTGAAAATTGTCGTATAATTCCACCCTAATTTCTTACATTCTTTTACTTTATTGTACTATATTTATTTGTTAAAAATAAGATAAACCACTAAAATAATTAGAGTGTATTTTGCACAATTCTTTGTACCTTATATAAAAAATAAATAAATAAATAATTAAATTATTACACACAATAAACACACCCTAATCTTTCATAATTATCATATTTTTCAAAATAATTTTCGTACATTAAAAAGATTATTGTATTCGATCATTTTCTAAAAACAAATATATGCATAATATAATTATCTTTCCTAGTTAATATATTAATAAACAATAATTATTATAAATAAAAAAAATTATATATACTTAATATATCCCGAAAAATTGTGTAAGGTTGTATCGATATAAATATTCAAAATAATATTTTAGTGTTAAAATGGGATAAGTAGAATTAAAATAGGGGTATTATAGGAAACTTATTAAAATTTTGATAAAAATGTGACATGGTAAGTAGAAAAAAGTTTTTTAGGATTTTTTAGGGTTTATTAGGCGGCGGTGTGGTAGTTTATTAGGGTTTTTTAGTTTTGTATTTTAAAAAAAAATTAATTATTTATTTTAATTTTTTTAATTAGAGGGAGGGTAGCGGCTGCGGGAAATTTGAATTATTTTATAGGTTTAAAAAATTTTGAACCATTTTATTAAAATAAAATAATATATAATAAAAATTCAAAAATTTAGAAACCATTTAGAATAAATTCAAAATTTTCGAGCCTTTTTATTAAAATAAAAAAATATATAATAAAGATTTAGTAATTTCGAGACCATTTAAAATGAGCTCGAAAAATTCTGTACCTTCTTATTAAATATATATATATAAATATATAAAATATTTGGAGATTTCGAGACCATTTAATATAAGTTTGAAAAATTCCGATCCTTTTTAATAAAATAAAATAATATATAATATGGCTTCGGAAATTCTAAGACCATTTATATAGACTTGGAAATTTCCAAGCCTTTTCAATATAATGAAAATAATGTATAATATGGCTTCGAAAATTCTGAAACCATTTGAAAGACTTGAAAATTTCCGAAGCTTTTCAACATAAAAAAATAATATATATATATATATCTAATATGACGACATAATTTAAATGGGCTTGGAAAATTCTGAAACCTCTCTATATAATAAAACAAAAGATATATGCCTTCAAAAATTTCGAGATCATTTAAATGGTTTCGGAAATTTTCGAGACCATCCAATATAATAAAATAATATATTTCATATGCCATCAGAAATTCCAAGGCCATTCAATATTTAATATAGTTTCGGAGAATCTAAAACTATTTTAAATGGTTTCGGATTTTTTAAGACCAAAAAAATTAGTTGATTTAATATTTATTATATATATATATTCACAGTCTCGAAATTGATTCCGAAACAATTTCCAAGTCAAATTCATTTAGTCTGGCAGTGTACTTCCACGACAATTTATCAAAATTGTTATGAAAATGGCTAGGTACATTCTGCTACAATTTCATTCACGAGAATTTGACAAATTTTCAGGTAGTGCACGAAGAAAAATTAACATTCAAAGGAGGCATTGTCCTTTATTTCATAGAGCAAAATACAGCACTAGACAAGATTGGCCACACATCGGCGCACCCCGCCCGCCATGGATAGGATATGGACCTAGAGGTGGACCATATTTGGCATAGTTTTGGACTTGAGCTCACGCTAACTCGAGGTGGTCTAGGCCATCCGTAATGCAACAATTTCGTCGTACTAGCAATTCGATGTTTGTCATATGGGAAGAGAAATTCTTCAACTCGATTATTTACTCATTTGTCATTCAATTCTAACCGATGGTAGACCTAGTAAGGGGGCCAAGGGTGTTGGGCCCTTTAACTATTTTGATTTTTCGGTATTGTATGTATTCATTTTTGTATTATATGTATAACTTTTAGAATTTTAATAATGGAGTTAAAGGTTACCATTAATTGGAAATTCTTATTGATTTAATAAAAAAAAATTATTATTATAAATATTTAACTTAATTGTCAAATTTTTTTATTTTTAAACCCATGAAAAATGAGAATTTTGTAAGTGTTTATATACTAAAATTATATATTATATATGAAAAAAATTAATAAATAGCCCTCCGCCAACTATTATTCTTGGATCTCTCAGTGATTATGGCATTGCAGTTTTCTGATTTTAGTACAAGTCTCATATAATTGTGAGTAATATTCACACAAATTCCAATTAAGATTCAACAATATTTAAACATCATATTATCATATTCTCTCCATGAGAGGCTTCAAAAAAAGAATAAGTTCCCCACTTATTGGAATAATTATGAAGAAAATAAAGGACGGAATGAATCAATATTGTTTTATGTTGGTCTAAAATTTTGTTTGATGAATTGGAGATCCGCAAAATGATCATATATACAACCAACTCGTGCTAAATTGTTCATGTTGTCTGTTGATGTGGAATGTTTTGCCACATATTTTTTGAATTAGAAAAAAAAAAAATTGAGAAGTAAAAGGACAACTCAAATCCTGGATATTTCAGAGGCAAAAAGTACATGAGAACTTCTGTAAGCATTGATATGGAAAGTAAAAAAAACGATGAAGAAAAAAAGCAAGAAACACTCAGTCCTTTTTGGATCTGTAGAAAAATCAGACAATCAATCAGCTGTCTGCAAGACTACAACCTACTCGAGTTCATGGTTCCAGGCTGATGTTCTAGTCATTGAAAAAGCTTCAAGGTGAGACAAAATATATATCTCATTGTCCTACTACATAAAAAGACAAAATGACTTTGTTCTACGAAATTGCATGCAAAAGAAATGTCAAAAATAAAGGAAGAAAATGTTTCCAACACCCATTACCAAACGAGGTAATATTTGACTCTTTCTTTCTTCTAGGCATTTATGTCAAGTTTGACATATCAATTTCGTCCCATATGCATAGATATGTGTCATGAAATGTGTGTTGGCATATTTGACCATTTTGAGTTCATTTGTTGTCGAATATTGATTGGAAGAAATGGGTTTGTGTATGTGTATATATACATTACCCATAGAATTGTGGAAATGGGACTTTTCATAATTTTCTAAAAGAGAAAATATGATATCTTTCGTATTCTAAGTAGAGAGTGAGAACTTGAAGAGTTCTACTCAGCTTCACCGAAAGAAGAGCCCAAATCACATGGTGTAATAGTTGAGTTTTATTTCTAGTTGAGGGGGAGTGTTCTCTTTTATTTTGAGGGATTTTTTTTTTTGGAGGTTAGATCATGATTTGAGTAGAAAAATCTGGGAGGATTATTATCTATTATATTGGGTCTGAACCATGTCGAAGTTGCTGGAGATTTGAAGCCAAAATCACATCCTGAAGGAATCACAACAGTCTGTTGTATTGACAACTTCCGAGTGTTTGTTTGGTTCAAAGGGGATTCCAAGGAGAGTCGAAGGAGGAGGATGTGACAAGCTGTCTACAACAACGTCCCATTTCAGAGCACAACCAATGGAGGTCGAGGCGTTGCATGCTTGCCTTTGCGAAGGAAGATGCACTTGTATGTGGTAGGGAAACCAATACATTTAAGTTGGATCTGTGGCGGTTGATTTGTGGAGTGTGTGTGAAGAGTTTTTGTATCTTGTTCCTGCACTGATAGTGGAATTGCCCTAAGTTGGTACCCCCAGACATAGGCCGGTTGAGGGCCGAACTGGGTTAACAAACTTTGGTATGTTGTTTGTTTTGATTCACTCTGCACTGTACTTTTTGTTGCTTGTTTGTTGTTCGAATCTCAACCAAACAACAACACTCTGAACACATCAAACCTTTTGAGTTTGCATTCCATTCCGATGCATCATTCAAGTATGGTCCAAATTTAAGTTTAAAGTGTAGAAATACATCTAGTGGAACCGTGATTTGATATGGAGGCAAATGAAGAGTTTTTTACCCATTGTTCTTAAAGTTTTGAATGGAAGTAATTAAATTAAGAGATAGCATAAGAAATCCCTTTTTGATGGATTACAGTTTATAATTTATGCCACGTACATCAGCCCAAAGGGAAGGTTCCACATTAATAGACTTGTAGCATATTTTGGGAAGTATTACAAATAATAAAACTTACAATAAAAATATTACTCTATTCGTCCGCAAAAATTAAAATATTTTAGTCCGGAAAGGGGACTAAAAAAATAAGTATTTTATTAAAAAAGTGATTAAAAAAAAAACGATAGTTTGAGATATTTTTGAAAATTTAGTTAGAAATTAAAGTAATAAAGAGATAAAATATAATAAAGGTAGTGTCATTTGTTGTAAATATGTTTAAATAGAAAAAAATAATTAAATGTTAGATTTATTAATTTTGTCAAAATTAATAATGTAATAAATTTAGCTCACATACTAAAAAAAAAAATGAAAGTAAATTTGGCGGGCATAGAAAATATTATCTATATATATATTTAAAAATTTTGGCACTATTCAAACTAACCTAAAAAATTAAAATAATATTAAATACATATTTTGTCACATATATAAAATATCACATCAAATATACTCGACTCTTCACTCTTTGTTATTCTCAAAATAATAATATTTCCAAACTCTAAAACTTTCCCAGTTACAATATGTATTGTACATTGTATTATTATATACTGTATGTTTTGATGGAATATACTAACTTGAACAAATTAGTATGAAAACTGCTAATTTGACTCAATTAACATTGAAATCCCCGTTGCAATAGCTCTCCTTAATGAATGTACTTTCCAATTTGTTTCAAGTTGGATAAAAGCCAGATGGTGAAATATAATCTAGTATGATTGTTTTTACCTGTTTAAATTTAATTGATTTATATTTTAGGAATGTTGCATATAAAAAATAATACTTCATTTGTCCCGGTCTAAATGGACTCTTTGAGGGGTTTTGTAATAGACTAAAAATAATAGTATTTTATTAAAATAAATAAATAAATATTAAAATTTAAAAACATTATAAAATTTTTAATAAAATATTAAAATGGTATAATAGACAATTAAATTAAAAAATATTTAATAAAATCTCTCATCTCCAAATTCCCCCAAATTGGAGGGGAATAAAAATCTAAAGAGATTAACTTCTCCCTCCCCTACCCTCTCCTCTCCTCCCTTCTCAAAAAAATTGAACCAAATACAAAATTTTTTAGAATTTCATCTCTTCTCCTCCTCTCCCCTCCCCTCCTAAACCCTCGAACCAAACAGACCCTAAAAGGTATTTTGCTACTTGTGTATGATTATTTTTACTTAAAATAGAAAATTGATACTTTAAAGTATGACAGACAAAAATGATAAAAAAAAAAGTACTTTAAATTGAGACGAAGAGAGTAGTTTCTATTGAATATTTTATTTTTTTATTTCTTTTGGGAAGCATGTCGGTATTATATTTATATGCCGTGCCTATATATTGTATCATTCGGTAATATTAATTAGAAATTATGTTGTTAACGTGAATGTTCTTTTCAAAACTAGAGAAAAACCTATAATTATTTGAGTCAAGGTAATTACAACCCCCCCCCCCCCCCCCCCCCCCCCCCCCCCTCACTTTGTTTTTTTCAAACCCAATTAATCTATATTTTCATCATTTTTGTTTATAGTTTACCCTAATAGATCATTAACTTCTTTTCAAGAAATAGGAAATTTACAATACAGTAATAATAATAAAAGAAAAAAAAAAATGTGAGAGAGATTGGCCTTCATAATAAAAAATAAATTATTTATATAATTCTCGAAACATATTTCCTCAATCAACCAAAAATCTTCTACATTCCAGTACCATAGTTTATCAACATCAATCGGCATCGTCCAAGTAATGTTTCACTTCGCCTCCTCGCTTGTCTTCAAAGCATTTATTTTAAAATGCATTTGCAATGTCGATTTATCATTCAAACCATGAATCCAATTAATTCCATTGGAAAAACCTTCTTTTTAATTTACACGTAAAGGTCGCTCCCGTGCATTGTCTCTTGTTTACCTTGTAGCCTGCAACGTAAATTTTAATGAAAGAAATAAATTAAATTTTTCAAGTAAAATAATCGTTATACTATTTTATTTTTTACATATGAAAATTTCAAGAATTTTCTTTTTTTTTTTTTTTTTTTTTTGTATCTTCATTAATACATCCTAGAAAATTAATCAAAAGAATAGAAATGCATATGTAAAGTGATGACAAGAGAATCACAAGACCACATGTGACACTAGCTGTATGGGTCACATGTTATCTTCTGTGTACATATTTTGTCCAAATTTGAATAGGCAGACAAAATTTAATTTCAAACTAAAAAATTATGAAACCCTAAAATAAAATTTGAGTTTCGAACTTTAAAATACCTGAGAATAGAGAAATGTGCCGGAGATAGCAATGGCGGCGCCGAGGGCATTGATGGGCTGAAGCGGCGTGCTGAAGATGATGATGGACGCGACTATTACTGAAATCCTCTTCATCGTGTTGCCGATGCTAAATGTCAATGGAGATATTTCATTCAAAGACATGTACGACACTTGATTGTATAGGTGATAGAAAACACTTTGGGCTACAATCCACCTGCATATGTATTATTTTTCACAACCACAAATTAAATAAATATAGCATGTATGTGGGGAGGGGTGGGTGGCTAGGTAGGGTTGCTATGTAACAATCAAAGAATGAATTGAGGACAAAAATTGAAGATATGGCAATCACAGGACTGACACTACTCTTTGTCCATATTATTGCCATATATATATATATATATATATATGTAGAATGAATAGTTTTTCTTTTTTTTCATGTATAATATAAAAAATCTTAGGCACATAAATGTAATGTATATATTGAAGATCATTAATTATGACTAAGGTTTTGTTTACATACACACTTTTTAAAGTTCATTAAATTAAATTTCTATTTTTTGTTATAAAATATAAAATTAAATAATCAATTTCTAATATTCTAAAAGTTTATCAAAACTCCAATATTTTTAGCTAAACAAAACCTTCTTCAAATATGAGTTAAAAAATTAATAAAATAGTAAAAACACTTGTCTTCTACATGGTGCACTTATGTGTGTATATATATATATATATATATATATTGAATGTATCATAATGCATTCAAACTCAAATTGATGATCAAATGAAAATATTAGTTGGGTCATTGATAAATTACCATATGAATCGACTAAAAGAATAACATCACAAAATTACAAAATGGTGAAATTAGACAAGGAGAAAGTGACAAAGAAAGAAATAATTACCAGACGAAATTTGGTCCGATTTGAGAGAGTGCCTTTTGCCAGCCAACAGCCCACAACTTGGGACCCTCGACAGCAAAGGCAAATGGTGTGAGGATCAAAAGAGACAACATGGAGAGGCAAGCATAGTAATTCATCCCACCAACTGATTTCCCTTTCATCCCTTTCTTCGAGAATATGTTCCTAAATACAAATGCCATGTTCGACACCATTGCCCCCATGAATCCTGCACCAATTCATCATTTATTTTTTAGAAGAAAAATAATCAAATTTCTCATTCAAAATAGGGTGTATTTTGGCTAATTTTGAATGCTAACAAGATGTTCATTTAATTTCCTTAGCCAAGTTTAAGTTTTGTATTTTAATGTGTTTCATTATAAAGACAGGTGAAAATGTTTTGCACATTAATTTAGGGTATATATAGAATCCATGGATACGTATCTCAGTTAACAACTGAGACATTTTTAATTTAGTGTCGATAAAAATATTAGCAATTTATTATATGGTGAGTTAAGACAAAATAGCTAAATTGATAAGCTATTGTGCAGATCATTGTGTTAAACATAATAAATATCGAATACTTTCTAAAAAAAATGCTTATATCGAAAAATCTTAGAGACACCAAGTGAACACTAACTAAACTTTCGACAAAAAAACTTCATTGCAGTCATCAACATATCTAGCTTACCAGTAAGGTTGAAGTTGAGCTCAGTAACTGCCGAAAGCGCGCAACCTCCGATTATAGGCAATAGAGACAGATACACCGGCAAGGGGAAAGTTTCTCCGAGAAAAAATCTTGACACCAAAACACTAAAAGCCGGCTCGCCACTCTTGATAATGTGAGTGAAAGAAACTGCTACTTTCGACATGCTTACAGTTGCTGCCACATGTCCGATGGTATGCGCTATCGCAACCTATGTATATATATAATAATCACAATAATTCATCAACGCTATCTTAAAAAAAAAAAAAAAAAATGTTAGTCATTAAAGAGTTAAGGCAAGATGAAAATTTCTTACAGGAAACAAGGCTTTCCAAAAATCAAAATCGGTTTGTGGGGCATCGGCGATCCTAGTAGCCCACGAGACAAGCATAAGAAGCGATCCGGCAGCTAGTGAAAGAGTCGAAGTAAGCCAAGGGAAAGGAAACGCATTCAAAACCTTCTTGTTATATATGTTGAAGACGACGTTCAAAGCCCACCAAGTGGCGAAATAGACGCCAATTTTAACCTTCTTAGCGACATCCTCGTCCACCTCAATGCTTATGGGGACGGATTGCGCTCTACGAGCTTCGTAGGCATTGCACCGGACGGACGGGGTTGCATCCGAATCCAAGCTAGGGTTAGAAATGTGGTTGAAGCTTGTAGTTGCTGAGATGTAGAGTGGCTTGTGGGATGTCACATTTTTCTTCGTAGGAATTAGGGTTTGTAAATTTAGGGTTTGTAGATTTAGGGTTTTTGAAGGTAAAAGAGATGATCTTCTTACCAATTGTGCTGATGTTGTGTATGATTGATTTGCTGAGAAAGCCACCATTATTTTTTTTTTTTTGTTTTGCAAGATTTAATGCAATGCTATATTTTTTGGTATGAGTTTAGCTTGGTTCGACAAATGTGTGCGCGCGCGTGTATATATATAGAGTCGAGAGAGGTGGGGCCTACGAAAGTGGCCGACCTCTCGGACTTATTTAGGGTTAGGTTAGATATTTTTAGTGTATTACACCTGCCTGTAGACTGGTCGGAAAAGGCAACTCGTGGTCGAGGAGGGGCAAGGATTATTCGATTCGGCATTATCTTAGGTTTCAAGTGAATCGACAGCCGTTGATGATGTAGGTTTTGAATGATCGGACGATGAGATGAATATAGAAGTTGGTAACTTGATCGGGGCCAAGAAAGAAATGTGACCTGTGAATTGGTGTCACCATGGGCTGTCTTGAAGTAAATTCATAGGAATATTCCTCAAAATACGTCCTGGAATTTATTAAAATTTATTATTATTATTTATTTTTTTTTCGAGGGTTGTTAGGGTTTTGAGCTACACAAGTTGGATTTGAATGCATTTTCTTTCTTTTCTTTTCTTTTTTTTTTTTTTTTTGTTTTTTTGGTTTTTCTTTTTTTTTTTTTAATTTGGGTGTGTAAATTTTACAACAATTTAAATATTTTTATTATATAATTTTTTACGATTTTTTGTAATATATATATTGGGTTTTCTAAGAAAAATTATATGCAACCAACTAAATTAACAATCAAATTTAAATAAATAAAAACTCACCTGTTTACATTTTTTTTCGTGATTTTTTACTTTATTTTATTAATGCGTGTTGATTATGTTTTGTTAGGGTGTAATTTTGTGTATTATATATTGTAAAATATCATGGGAATTTTTTCTTTTTATGTTTTGGCTCATTCGATTATTATACTTTATATAAATTACTTACGCGTTGCGAAATTCCAATAATTGCATTTTGTCACAATTTGAATGAAATACAATTATTTATATAGCACGTGAATGTGTTTTCTTTTTTCTTTTATTCTTTTGCCATGTTAAACAAATATATATATGGTTTGTTTGCTTGTGCTTTTAAATTAATTTGAAATTGAGTGTTAATTTAAATTTTATTTAAATAGTATTTTGATATAACGTTTTATAACAAAAATAATAATAATAATATTTTTATTGAAAATAATGTCAAATGAATAATATTTTTTATTTAAAATATTAAAACAAACTCATTTACAGATTTCATACAAATTTAATTTGCTCTGCTGAGTGTGCCTTAATTACTCAAAAATCAAATTTTATTTGCTAAGAAATGACAAAGTCGTGCATTAAAATTCTCATCAATTTAAGAGGAATTTAAAAGGAAAAAATGAAAGAAAGTGCCCTACTCATGTGATTTTAAAAAATAAAAAGTAAAAATAAAATGAAATTTTGATAAAAATTAGTATAATATATATTTATAATAATCAATATTTGATGTGCTGTAAAGCTAAAGTTGAAACAAGTTTTAATTTAATTGTCACTTTGCTGAATTGATGTATTTTCTCTATGTAATTAACACCTTGAAAATACTACTACATATACATAATTTGACCGTCTCTCTAAACCTAGATCAACATGATCGAATCACTAAATTTTTTGTACTCTTATATGTTTTTCTTAATTTTCTAATTTCTGTAACAATATTAATATAAGAACATACATAAGTTGAAGCATAGGTCTTCCCTAACCTCAAAAAAGATCTACAAATAAATCCAGCTATAAGATGGTGAATGAAAAAGACCAAAATTAGTTGAAATAAAATTAAAACAATTTGCTTAATATCTTGCGATACAACTTCGATATTGAATTTGGACCGTTGGAATCTTTGTCACTGTCAAAATTATTCAAAGAAGCATAAGGCAATTCGATCGTTGATGTCATTTTCATCGACCTTATGTTTCTCGAGTTTGTTGCTTCCCAAAAAAAATATCATTTCTACATTCCTCGTGCCCATTTCACTATTGAACCTGTTTGCCAACGACGCGTCTACTTTTAAATTTTTGAAAATATATTCAAGATTTTATTAAAATGTGTGTTGGTTTTGATGCTAAAAAGTAACTAAATCTACATTATTCAACAAATTTCTTATATTGTTTAGTAAATTTCCTTTTACATTATTCTATAGATAATTCGATGCTCCACATAAAATTATACTCCCTCCGTCCTATAAGAAGAATACTATTTTATATTTATGTCCGTCCCAAAACAAAAGTACTATTTTCTATTAATACTCTTACAATTTTCAATATATTACTACGAACCAATATAATACTAATATTTAAAAATCTAATAGTATTTAATAATATCACGCAATCTAATAAGGACATTTTTGTTATTTTCACTATAAACCAATATAATATCACATAATCTAATACGAATATTTTTGTTATTTTCACTATAAACCAATATAATATCACGCAATCTAATAACGACATTCTTTTTCACTATAAACTAATATAATATTAATATTTAAAAATCTACGTGCAAAAAGCAAATATTACCGATTTATGGAACAGAGGTAGTACAATAAATTTTTTTTCATGCTTTCTAACCCACTCTTCATAATTTTTGGTTGATTGTTTGTTTTAGACTAATTGATATTGGATCCTTAAAAGTTGGTGTACTAAATCAAATACAGGCATGGTGAAACTCATCCTGTCCAATTTTCAGAACTTATCTCTGCTGTATCATTTTGTTTTGTTCTTCAAATAATTGTTGGGATTAATTGGTGGCTGAAAAATGTCCAAAGGCTGTCCCATTATTACATATAGTTGTCTCCTGCAACAGACATGCTGTATAATTCAATCAATCATACACTATTCCAAACAACTGTTCCATACAAAGAATCTGGCTCTTTATGTTGATTTTTTAAATTTTTTTATAATAATAATAATTATTATATTTAAATTAAAATAATTATATCTAATATGATACAATTAAATGCTTAATATGATGACTTAAATATAATTTTTACATATAATTATTATTATTATTATTTTATTTTAATTAAACATATATTATGCAAACTCTCGTTCGCCATTCTCTGCTTTTTCTTTTCTATGAAAATGAAATTACAATTTTGTTGATGTGACAAAGGAATGCCAATATTGGACGGCTCTCCTTCATTGACCTTTTAAAAATACTATATTTCGGAAACCATACTGAAAGAACTCTAAAGTTAAGCGGTGCGCGTGAGTGAGGATATGTGCGCGCTGAAAGAGCTCGTGTTGACATGTGGAGCCAATCTACGACATCCCGACACGCTCGGTTTTGCGTGGCTTGTGAGCCAGGGTGTCACACTGTGTTCCACTCGATTGCAGAAATTGATAGACAATTAAATCAATTTTTGCCAACCAACGCTTTATGGAGTGGGCTTTTTCTTTTTCTTTTTTTGTACCGCATACGTGTGTATTATATACAGGGACGGACCAAGGTGGGACGGACCAAGGTGGTGGGCTGCAGCCCCACCTCCCCATCCCAATTTTTTTATTTATTTATTAAAATTTATGTATTTTTTATATAAATATATATAATACAGAAAAAATGGATAAATAAAAAAATACTAAAAAATTATATATTTTGTCTGAATAAAAAGGAATACAAAAAGATATATTTATAATACATTTTATAACTATTATTATTGATGTAGTTCGTTATTTATATTTATTTTTTAAAAAAATATAATAATCAGAATGATAATTTTTTCGGATAACAAATAAATATTTATAAATAAAATATATTATCTTGTAAATTTTAAAATTAGCCCTCCCTCGAATATAATCTTAGGTCCGCCACTTATTATATATATATATATTTGACATGACACTCAAATTCCTATATTCTCATATTTTTTTAGTTTTATTATTATTTTTTTAATATTGAGTTTGGATAATTAATTAGAATTTGTTAAAATAAGAAATAATCTAATAAAATTAAAATTTATTATGATAATAAATAACAAACATATGGATAAAATTAGAGTCTGTATATCTCTATATATATACCTGAGTTTTAATTTTATAAATTGTTCGATTTAAAATTTTTGGTTTTGTTTTTAAAAATCGTATTCTTTTTATTTATACTAATATATAGTTTCTTTGATTCTTTGATACAAAAAAAAATCTGTTGATTAAGTTGAAGTTTCATAGAGTTTAAGTGATTAGATAATTTGTAGTTGGATCAAAATATTACATATATAAGGTGAAAGTTCTTTTTGTTCATAATCTTGATCTTAATTTTTTTTAAGTTTATGAGTTTCATCGATTCATACTGTGGTGATTATAACGTGTTTACAAGCATTATTGGAAGGACTTTTATATATAATTTTATTATAATAAATTTTCTACTTTGATTTGGTTGACCGTGACTTTTATTTTATTTTAAAAGATTTTTCATATTAAAAATTTTCATATTTTATTATATTTTATATGCAATATATATAATTGATTATTGTTATTCATATTTTTGCAAAGATTGCATTTTTGTTTAATTTTAAAAAATTTAAATTTAATTATGCATAAATTAACTATTGTCCTATAATGTTGTTATATATTCTTTTTAGTTTTAACTAATATATTAGTATAATATTAATACGGTGATACAAAACAAAAAAAAAAAATTTCAAAAAGCAAGAACCAAAGAAAGAAAGAATGTATGCATTTTAAAAATTATTTATTGTATTGTTTTACTAATAAATTTTGTCATTCTTATTGTATATGTATTTTTTAAGGTTAATTTTTAATTTTTAGTATAATATTTTAATAGACTGTTGAATTTTGAATTTTTTCATTGAAAAAATATTTAAAAAATTCATATAAAAAATTATGTTTTAACATATAACAATTTTATTTTTATTTTCTATAAATTGCAAATTTTTATTATTTATTTTATTTTTCAAATTAATTTTATTCGAATAATGTATTATATATATAAAAATATTATAATTATTATTTATAAAAATTATTAAATCAGTATATAATTTAATATAAAAATAATTCATGCATAATACAGATTACATGCTAGTTATATAATAAAAATTAGGGAGACTTGGACTAAAATCCCTGTCAGTGTATTTTGCTTGCAATTCAGTCCCCATTGTAAATTAATTGATCTGCAGTCCCTACTTTATTGATTAGATATGTTATAACTCCCTTCTTGTATTTTCTACTCAATCACAATTGTATATGCAATATGTACTTACGATTGATTAATAAATACTTCCAATTGTATAATATATACATACATTACCTCCCGCTCTACCCCCAGTATACGATTAGATAATTCCATTTAAATACTGCGTACCTTATTTTGTGATTTTTTTTTTTAAAAAAATCACAGAAAATATGCACGATTTAAAAACTGAAACATTCCCTAACTCCCCTCACTCTCCGTTCAAGCCCTAATTCTTCGAGAAGGAAATCGTCCCTCGCGAACTCGACGATCAGCAGTAAGACATTTTGTTCAGCGAAATGGTGAGAAAAACCGCGAATCCGCCGCGATCCCCCACGAGGAGTTCAAAAAAGTAAGTGTCTGGTCGAAACCCTTTTCGTTTTATGATTTTGTTGACAATCGAATTTTATATCGTAGTTTATTCGATTGTTTGGGGTAGAAGCCTTGGTCCCGTGTTTGTATGCCTCGGTTCAGTGATGAGGAGCCCTGGGTGTTCGGTGTTGTGTTTGTTCAACGGGTGGTTTGAAATTGTTCGAATTTTTGGCCAGGAAACCCGGTTCGGCCGATTTTGGGTGATTTTATCTGTTTTATCTTTGATTTTGTTAATTTTGGAGATGTATATTTTGTTTAGTTACTCGAAGTTGCATATTTTAGGTTTTTTGGTGGATTGTTCGGTAATTAGTCATATTTGTGGGTTGATAAATGCGGTATTATTAGGCACCAGGAGTTTCATTTGTTTGGTCTAATTTGCCAATTAATATACCTGAACGGCACTATTGTATACTCGGAATGCGTTTTTACTCCTGCTAAATTGTGAAAAACTTTTAACTAAATTAGAGATTTGGATAACGTGGACTTATGGTTTTTACTTACAGGCCAGGGAAAGAGCACAAATCGGTGATCAGCCGATTTGCATTACCATTTTTTCATAATGAGCTGGGCAAACTGAAGCAACACATGACAGACGAACACATCACAGCTATAAAAATGACACCATTCGGGCATTTTTTGGATTGCCCGAAAATGAAGTTTCCATGGCACCGACTTGTTGCCCTCGTCAATAGCTTTAGTTCGGAATCTATGTCCTTCAAGATTGGAAGTGACATTGAGCTTCCGTTTGAAGTTGAAGAATATTCTGTAGTCTTAGGACTACATGCGAAAGGAGTCTACGTGACCGAAAACACATCGGTCGAAAGCGAATGGTTTGTTCGAATTTTTGGGAGCAAGCCACGTTCTGTAACCCGCGGGCAGGTGTTGCAGAAGCTGCGTGAGGCTCTGTTGCAGGGGCTGGAGCCTCTTTCTGTTGCGGATGTTGCTCGTCTTTTTATTTTGCTCGTTTTTGCAAATATTTTATTTTGTTCTGCGAATTATTCTGTACCCCTTTTTTTGTTACCGTATGTGGAAGACCTGAGTGCGATTGGTGACTACGCGTGGGGACCCGCGAGTCACCGTTATCTGTTGAAGTCTATAAGCGACTTCAAGTCCGGGAAAAAATATTTGACAGGCTGCACCGCGGGTTTGTTGGTAAGCAATGTAATATCGGATTTGTTAATTTTTTCTACTTATTTTGGTATATTGCACAATATGTATTATTGTTGGCAGTAATGTCTATTACAATATGTGCAGGCTTGGTTCAATAAGAGGGTCCCAACTCTGGACAAGGCACAGTGCCTTCCGAAGGTACCGCGTCTCTTTCGGTGGCTGAATAGCCTCGGTTCAATGTCCAGGGTTCATGCAGTTGGTGAATTGACATCCCTAAAGCGGTCAGATGTTCAGGAATTCTATCGGATAGGCACGGAAGAAAAGTTCGTTCGTGCAATTTGCCATGCTTCAGAGGTAAATGCATTATTCAATGTTGCTACCGTTGTAAATGGATAAAATAATTTCTTATATGACATTATTAACATATGTTGCAGGAAGCAGCGCAGCAAATTGCGGCATTGAAGGTGGAGCTGCGGAAGAAAGACACTGCAATTGCCAGACTTGCTCATAAATTACAAAGATCTAGAGCCGGTGTTGTCGATGACGACAGTGAAGGTGAGGGTGAGGACGAGAGCGATGGCGAGGAGGGTGATGCAAACTATGGGGATGAAGAGACAGCAGACCGGATGACTGTGGAGTCTGAGAGGAAAGAGAAGCAGGCCGACATGGAGGAGAAACAGGGTCAGGAGGAGGAGAGTCAGGGTCAAGAGGAGGAGGAAGAGGAGAAGGAGAAAAAACTGGGGAGGAGGAGAGTCAGACTGAGGAGGATCCCGAGGAGGCAGCGGAAGAGCAAGCGAATACCGAGCGCCGAAGCAAAAAAAAAATGGACATCCTTTTGGCCGAAGTTGATCCGATAAACGAGTCATATGACGAAGGGGTTGGTAACCTGCTAGAGTTTAACCAATTGATGGCCATTGTTCCTTATGTTGCACCGATAGATGTCAAGGTAAGCTAATTAATATAGTAAGTACAATTTGTAGGTCGTAGTTGTCTGTCTGTTGAATGATTATTTGCTTTGTTGAAATTGTAGCAGGGCGATGACTCCGACCGTGAGACTTGTAGCAGGGCCGCAGATTCATCGATTGTACGTGGTGTAATGGCACGTAAGGATCGGAAAAGAAAGAAGAAGCCTGAATTCGTGACACCTGTGTCGACACTGCGAATTGAGAAAGCGAGAAAAACACGGAGGGCGAAAGGAAAGTCAGCGGTCGACGTCAATAATGAGCAGGTACGTAGTTCCATACAAATATAAGTCGTCTGGCTCAAAATACTTCAGATAGATTCTTAAATACCTAGTGTTTCTGCGTCAATACCTGTACAATAAATACAGATACCTACGGAAACATGATTATCTTCATTGTTGGTTCAGGAACCATTTGTCGTCAGCGACGATGTGGACTCGGATGCTAAGGTTGTAGCAGACCCTGGAGCACAAAAGTGGGAGGGATATCGCAATAACGACAGCTACTGTGGAAAGGGTTCCTTATCTGAGGATGAGACGAACACCATTGAACATTTTCTCGCGTCATTCGCTGTCCGGTATTGCTATTCACTATTAAGGCTTTATATATTTTTCTCAATCGATGTTTTTATCCGTTTGCGACTATCATGTTGTAGGGACACTGTATGGCAGCAGGGCGTCGTGTCTGTCTCGTCCGATGCGGTTTTAGAACTACTGTTTGACGAAGCTGTGAAAGGCGAAGTCATCGACGCGTACCTATATCATCTATGCAGCAATGAATATCAGCTCCAACACAATCCGCAGGTGCGGTGTGGTTGTGTGCCATGGTTCGTAGCGGTGAGTATCCTGTTTGGAATTTATACGGTTAGTATTACAAATCACATTGTTATTATTGCGTTGGTTGCTGTGTTCGATTTTCAGAAAGCCGTGAACGACGCACTATCACGACCAAGCAGGGGAGCGAAAAAGCCGAGCATCAATAAGGGTAATGTACTCGCGTTTGCCAACTCGCTGCAAGTGTCCGTAGGCCAAGAGATTGCCGGAATCATGGACAAAATCCGGTCTGGGTGCCGGTACATATTTCTACCCGTACACACCCGGTTCCACTGGCATCTCTGCATACTGGATACCGTCAAACGTGTTGTGTTGGAGTGTAACTCAATGTGCGACCCCTTCGGCCAGGGGAATGCAAAGAAATTGGTACGTCTTTCGAATGATCATATAATTAATTGCCTATGGGTAGGGTGAATTCCTTAACGAAAGAGTAACGTTATTTGTGCAGACGCGATTTTTATCGTTGTATATGAACGCGTCACGACTATGGCCTATGGTCAGCGACATGCCCGAGTACATTAGATGCCGACACCAGGGTGAAACGTTGGACTGTGGACCTTTAGTCTGCATGTTCGCAGAGTGTTATGCGCGGGCAGGTTCAGATGTCAATGTCGTTGGTGTCCTCGGCGAGGACTTCGGCGATGTCAAGAGCTACCGAGGCACGATTGCGGCGAGGATATTGAAAGGTCCCCCCCTTCTGAAACGTAGACCCCGATGGAAAAATAGGACAGGTTAACACATGTAATGAATTTGGATTGATTTGGGAAGTTTTTGCGTTGTGTGGCGAGGTGATGGATTTGTTGAATGTCTTCAGTTTGGATTGATCTGGGAAGTTATTGTGTTGTGTGGAGGTGATAGATTTGTTTAATGTCTTCAATTTGGATTGATCTGAGAAGTTATTGCATTGTGTATCGAGGTGATGGAATTGGTAAATGTCTTTTATGTGGATTGATTTGTCATCTTCATTATATACCTGCGTTGTGTGGTGATACCCGTTGATAGCTTTTATGTGCCTACGGAAAACTAGTATGTACTTCCATTTATATATTACATGCTCCAGTCATTTGCGTTTGTGGGACTGGTCATTTCTTTTGCACTGATCACTGAAATAGCGTTCACTTTGAATCAGTTCAACCGTGTCGGCGTTTCTCATAAAACCCTACTGGACGCCATGTTTTAATCGACCAGAGATACTGCAAGGGCTTACTCGTTAATTTAAAACAAACAATACTAAAAAAACATGATAATATTACAACAAAATATTTGTGCGGGACATAGGTGTCTGGTAATTGCGTGTGGGCCAACGTCTAGATTACAATCAACTATTTCCTGCGGAATGCTAAGCAACACGTGATTACAGATAAGTGCTACTATACCTACAACTAGGATACCTACAACTACAACACAGATGCCCGCATACGCAATCTGTGTACCTCGTTCAGCGAGTCTGGTACTTAGCTCAGATGCATAAGTAACGGAGTCATTACTACAAATACCCTATAGTATCTATTATGTACCTACGGAAATAGCCTTTATACTTCCGTTACCATTTCAAATGCTCTGGTACCCTACGGGTGGGGACTCGGCCTTTTCTCTTAAAATATTCATGAACTGATGGTAAGAGTGTATTGGCTTAACCATGGTAGTGTTTCTCGTCAACCCCATAATCTTGAATGGCGTGTTTTAGGCCACAGATTATACTTACATCGCTTACCCGTTAATTGAATTAGAACACAATAGAATAGACACGATAATATAACCACAATATAGTTGTGTGGCATATGGAAGTCTGGTACGTAGCTGTGTGCTGAATTTTAATCAATACTACGCCTCCAAGTTATTACACGGTAATACAATTTGAATACTGTATAAACAAAATAAAATATGGTTTGTACTCGGACCGCAACCCTATATGTTGGAATCATTATTCATATACCCTCTGTAAGCTATTGCGTACTTACAACAACCGTGACATTATACTTCAGTTGCAATTATGTATGCCCTGGTTACCTGTGGCTGGGGAAACGGTCTTTTTTTTTTTTTTCTTCAAATAGCATGTATTTACTGCTGATGGTTAAAGAAGGCATCAACAAATACTTAAGTTGTATGACACATGCACTTGGTTAGTATGACGAGTTTAATACAACAACTATATCTCCTAGTAATAACCCAAAAATAGGATTGGGTAATGAAGTCCCTGGCCAATGGCATTGATTCGACCACAGAACTAATGTGGTTTTCGAAATCTCTCCTCAACGGAGCATAGGCGGCCTTATTGAAAACAGCGGTCCATCGTTTCTTATTATGCATTGGGTATCTCCGCATAACCTAAAAAAAAGACATTTTATGGCTGATCATAACCAGTGATGTTCATTACAAATTAATATTGACGTACATATACCTGGGTACGGAAGTTGTCCACTAAGTGTCGGAGACAGTACGCATGATGTGCTCCGGGAAAGACGCACGAGATTGACTTTAGTAAACCCGAGTGCCGATCCGAGAAGAATGTGTACTGTTTCCAATCCGTACGTCCCTCACATTCTAAAACAGATCGCAGCTTCCAGCAAAACCACTCCCAATTTTCATCATTTTCCGTGGACACAGCTGCAAGTCAACAAATAAGAACACAAATAACTACAAAGGTTTCCAACGTATAAGGGTACATACGTGCCTAAAGAGAGCATGGAAAACAGCATACACGAACAGCTATTCCCAGCATTCTAACAAAATGACAACTGTAGTTAATATCAAATTACGTACCAGAAAATGCTAAAGTAAACATCCCATTATCCCCATCCACTACAATTGCACTTAGCAGACACCCTTTGTGTTTGTTTTTTATATGTGTCCCATCAAGAAAGAGTAGGGGCCTGCAACCCCTCAAAAAACCCAGCCGGCATGCACCTAAACAAACAAAAAGGCGTTGGAAACGTTTGGTTGCCTGCTCAACTTCGCAGTCTATAATACTTCCCGGATTTGACTCCCGAAGTGCATGACAGTACCACGGAAGTTGTGAGAAACTGTCTCTACCTCCACCATTAATTGCCCTTATCGCATTCTCTTTGCCACGCCATGCTTTATGATATTTCACGTCAATCCCATAATCTGTTTGGATATGCTCCCGGATGTCGGATGCCTTATACGCTGGCATAGAACGTATCTTATCTTTGTAGACCTCAGAAATCCAGTTCGCATCGGCTGCTGGATGATCTCTTGATTGCAATAGACTCATAGTACATGTGTGATGTAAATTGCACTTACGAATGCTGAATGATGCATCACGAGCATGGAAGGATGCATAAATACGCCAACCACAGCCTTTGTCGATGCACACCGCAATAATTTTGCTCGAATCATTCTTTTGGTACCTGAAGTGTTTCTGAGTGGCAATAGAATAATTCTTCAGTAACTTTCTAAACTCCTGCGGTCCCTTGAATGTCTGACCTTCCCCGACAATGCATCTCTGCATTGCAATTAGACTAGTACTTTCGTCGGGAATAAAGATACCATCGGCGCAATCTTCGTTCAATCCAGAACATTCGGCCTCACCCCTACATTACAAATACAATAATAAGAATGAAAATTATATCATATGTAAGTAGTTCTAATTTTATATGGTAATAGATATTTTCTTCGTAAATGGAAAAACATGGGTGCCCATCTTACTCAACCGAGTATGTCCACGGTGTCTATGGTTACCTACCGTGTCATCCAGGGTATTTAAAAGAACAACTGCATCTATTCACCGCAGCAGGCTACGTGATGCAGTAAATGCCATGGGCTACAGAAATTTCAACGCATCGATCATGGTACACCTACCTAAACCGGATTGCTAGAGGATATTGACAGTGGCGTGTAAAGAAGGAGTGAAAATCGTTAAATACCTTCAAGACGTTATATCCCCACTACATATCTTTACAATCTCTTCAGTGGTTCGTTCTGCACCGCGCTACTACAAAATCGCGGAGGTGGATACTTACTACCTACAAACAACATCGCAACAATATACCACGGTATTGTTGTATGCCAATATCATGAAAGAATTATTACTAACGTAACCTATAAACAATATGTTTTTAGATGTGTTGAACATGACATTATAAGTGCTTACAGACTGCATTCTTACATACTGCATTATAAGTGCTTACAGACTGCATTCTTTCATAAGGAACAATTGTGACTGCATTCTATAACAAAGTTTAATAAAGACTACTTAATTACAAATGATGAGTAACGTACCTGCGTCCAACCGTGCTTCGGAGAGGCACGCTCTGGTGCTCGCTTCTGCACCGTGCAATCATATCCACAAACATTACCTTTAACAAGATATGCATTCTCCACATATTGGCGACATCATCGTCACACAATAACGTCACGTAGCTTTTCTGAATAGGTGCAATATATTGGAGTTTTACCGCCTCAATACTCACTTTATTCCATCTTTTCGATATATTCCGGTAAAGATCCTCCAGCGTGGTGCCCTCTTCTAAACGAATTACATGATGCTCACCTTCGTAGGAACATATAATTAATAATTTCAGACTACTTTGCTCCATGTCCATCGGAACCTAGCGATCCAACCAATGAATGTATGAACTATATTAGGTCGTATGGGCGATTAGATAATCTTACACAAAATACACTAAAATCATATGTTCTTACGGAATTCCAGTAATGTCTTGATCCTCAATAGCAACAAATTACCCATTTCACAAAATAAATATTACCCTTAAACCCTAAATAGCAACAAAATTTATTATCAAAATCACCCAAAATAATACCCAAACATTTTCTTCCAAATAATAATTTTCCAACTAAGATATCGATACAAAAACACACCTGGTACATCTAATTTCGCCGGAGAACAAGAAAGACGGGCCAGGGAACCGGTGACAGCCCTCGGTAGTTCTTCGACCGAATCAACCGACACAAAAACACACCTGGTACATCTAATTTCACCGGAGAACAAGAAATACGGGCCACGGAACCGGTGACAGCCTTCGGTAGTTCTTCGACCGAATCAACCGACCGCCGACGACAGGGAACCGGAACAGGATTCGGAGAGTGCCCTAGGAAATTTTTCAATCGAACCAGACAAGAAGCGGCGATGTAAAATCGGGCGAACAATTAAGAACCTTACCTGTGCGGGATGTGGATTTCGAGCTCACGGAAGAGGACAACGGATTGAGAAGAATCTTTTGCGCGAAGAGAAACAGAATGAAGAAAAATACGATTAGGGAGGAAGAAGAAGGAAGAAGGAAAAAGGGGGGAGTGCAGACAAATTTTTTATCATTAAGGACTGAATCCCAAATGATAAATGGACAGAGAACTTTTTGCCCAATTGTCCGTAAAAATTATAAATTTTAAATATAAATTTTTTTAAAATAATATAATAATATATCATTAATAATTATTCATTTTTATTAATATTAATATTAATATATAGATATATATATTTTTTTAGTAACAATGTACTAAGGGTGTGTTTGTTTGGGGGTTTGAATTTTGAGTTGGGATTTGAATAGTAAAAATTTTGAATTTGAATAGTTGTATGATGTGATATAAATAGGGTTTGATGTGATGTTTTGAATGTAAAATTGATTTTTAGTATAATATAAAAAATAAAAAATAGGTATTTGATTTGATATTTTTGGGGGGAAAAAATTGGATGAGTAGTGAAAATCCACCAAAATCCTTCAAACAAACACACCCTAACCTCATACACCCATCCCGCAGCCGCAGCCGCAGCCGCCCGAGGTTTTTATCCTATCTTCTTCTTCCCACATTCGCAGTCGGCCGCCGGTTCAAAATAGAAAAATATAAATAATGAATGAACCGCCGATTTGAAACCGTGAACCGGCTGTTCGCTACACATACCGGAACCGAACCGTCGGTTAGATGCGAACCGAGTCCGGTTTCGATCGGTTCGAACGGTGGCTCGGAGATGATGTTATATATAAATATATTAATAAAAAAAAGTTTCTTTAAAACAAAATTTCATTCTTCATCGTCGTCTCCAAACCATCTTCTCGTCTTCGCGTCAGCAGGGTACGGTAGCTTGGGTTCTGTCCTGTTCTGCGATTTCGTCGGAGGCTTTGTAAGTATCGTTTCAATAATCTTAATTATTTGATGTTATAAATTTGAATGCCGGCTGCTATGGTTATTGGCTATTTAGGGTTTTGATGTTTTCTGTAGTTAATTGTGTTGCTTTTTCTGAATTTTTTATATGTTGGGTACAATTTCAGCTTTGAGCTTAAATGTATTTTATGCGTTCCTTGAATTTAAAGCATCCTCCATCCTCCTATGCTATTACTGGATTGGATTGGATTGGTTCTTACACAATTCTGTAGATCTGAATGTATGAAATTAAGTAATTATCTCATCTAATTATTCCAGTTTTATTTCTTGCACAAACAATTTTTCGTGGTATTTGCAGTTTGGAAAAGAGTAATGAGTGAAAGACCAGTACCAAGAAGAGAGAGTCCATGGGGAGTGTCTGAAGGATACCACCGAGAGCCAAAAGCTCATCGATGCAATGACCGTGCAGAAGACGTCATCCAAGTAAGCAGTTTTCTTTTTGGTGGAAAATCTATGCAGAAGACGCTCAAATTTCACTTTTTTGGTGGAAAATCTGTTGATTCCATTTGAGTTGTAGAGTGAAATTTTAGTTGCCTGGTTGTTATTTGAGTGTGATGAAAGATCATGTGCTCTATTTCGTAAATTATTGATGTGCATTGTTAAAATGCAATTCTTATAATGAAAAATTGATTTGGTTTAGGAGAGAACTGATCAAGATGGAACATGTTTCCTTGTAAGATTTGTTTTTTCGTTTTACTATTCCAATTTTTTTCCTCCCCAAAAACATCAAATCAAACACCTATTTTTTTATTTATTATATCACACTAAATTAAATTTTACATTCAAAACATCGCATCAATACATATTTATATCACATCAAACTACTATTTCAATTCAAAATTTTACTATTCAAAACCAAAACCAAAAACCAAAATCTCACAAGTAAACACACCCAGGCGATGCTATATTGAAGCTTCTCTTGAAGTTGCATTGGCATTCAGTACTTTTACATCCTTCCACGTCAAAAATTGACATTTCATGCTATAGCTTCACCGCTTAAAATTCGTTTAGTGATTGATTTCTTGGTCAAAGATTGAGCCAGTGTCTATCTTATATACTTTTAATCTGTTGTCGTCCTTCCTCTGGATCCATGATTAGTCTAAATCTCCTAAATCTTTGTATTGTTAATGATTTATCTAAAAATGCAGACATGGCTGCTAGTTACTACGCTTGTTTGGAAGTATCATAGACCTCAGAAAATCTGCTACGTAGGTTATGTATTTTTGTGGTTCTTGGTTAATATTACTTTGCTTCATAGTGCAACATTTCTCCGATTTTTATATAATGTAGTAGCTTTCCATCAATTTGAATGAGATATTTTTCCAACTCCGGAAATCTACAAAATGGATATGAAGATACATTGCCTTTCAAATATCCTGATAATGGTTCAGTGTATTAGTTGGTGTATATATAATTTGAGTGTATATATATGCGTATGTACGAGTTATATAGTGCACGAAGTTATTTGTGTTATTTGGCTAATTTAAAGGGCCCTATATATTCAAATGTCTAATCCATCGTTTATAAGAGCACCACTTTCTAAATTTTTTAGGGGATACAATGAACAAACTAAGTTTGTTAAGATCTGTGAGTACATAAATGAGCATGAGTGAGGAGTGTTTTCTTATTGTTCACAAAAATATTCGTGAATGCTTTGTTTCTTTATGTTTCAATAATACAAGTACATTTCGTGTTTTCTGTTATTAACACTTGTTTACTTGTTCATGAATATAAAAAGTTGACTGAACGCTTAACCAACAACCCAGTGCTCATTCTTTAAGGCACAAGCAGGCCTGAACAGGGGATTAGAATTTTAACAAATATGAATAGAAGCACTTCATTGGCAAACAAGCTCATTCCCTGTTCATCTTTGTCTTGATCACCCATAAATTTGTACAAATTACTCTCATATTTATTTTTTGTTGGAAGTTTGAGAAGAGCTACTTGCACTTTTATACGAGGTGTGAAAAGAAATTTTGGTGACGATTGAAAATTTGCATTGCATTATGAATGAAAATAGGAGCCTATAAACAAGTGTGACATTTGACTCGATTTACTTAAATAATAACACTCTAATCTAATAGATATGACCAACTAATAACGACATAATCTAGATATTATCTAATCTAAACTATAAACTAAATCACTAAACAACCATTTAACAACATCTAACACGGTATTAAAATCATAGTCTTGTGTTTGAGTTCGATCGTCCCTATTCGTCATTGTCCACGTGCAAGATTCGTATGGTGGTGTATATCCCATACACTTTGACTCCTGTGAAAATATAAATAAATAAAAACTTTTAATAAAGACGGTCATTTAACATCATCTAACAACAGAGTTAGCACTATGAATTGGTCATTGGATAAGCAAGAATTGGGCAAATTGATTCTTTGGATGCTCTCTTCAATTTAGTTATTGCTTTGGGCTTACCTAAAAGCTTCAGAAAAAAATATGTTGATCGTTACTCTAAATTACATTTTCTTAGTTTTGATGTTTTATCTTCAAGTAGGCATGTTTTGAAGGAAACCCTTTTAAAACAATTCCGGGACCCTTCAAGCTATTCTGGCGATGCATGCGATCAAAGCCTGGGTAAAGTTACTCTAAGCTTTTTCTCCCATTCTTCAATTGTCGTTATCATATGATATTATCTTTCTACTACATATTATCTCAACATCGACCACATGCTAAGTAGAATAGGTTGAAATTATTCATTGATACACAAAACTGTATTATTCATATGCAGGGAAGAGCCGACTGAACCTTTCACCTACTTGGACTTGGAGCCGCCAAAAAGAGAGATAAAACTCGAGTAGACCGTCGTTCTTCTACAGCATCAACTCATGGTTTTGCTTGAAAATTCATGGCGTGCAACTTTGATGACTCTATAATTCTGATCATGAAAGAATAATGTGCCGGTGTTTACATGAACACTTGCTCATAACATAGCTGGTTTTAGTTTGCCTCTTTTGAATAATTTTCTTTGTTGAATCTTTTGATCGAGAGGCTTTTCTTTTGTTTGTGTAAAGTAAAAAAGTTAGCCTCCTTGCTCATCATTTTTCTTTTAAAAGATTACCAGATCATTCATTTTTAACTTTTATGGTATTATGTTAAGTAAAACATTACAAAAAGATATCCAAAGTATCAATTCGTGTGTGCGTGTCTACACTTTGTGTTGTGAGTAAATAAAATGTATATATTATATATTATATTCTTTATAATATTTACAGAGACTCATAGATATGTGTTACTTGAGTTTCAAACAAATTTTTTTTTTTTTTTTTTTTTAGTTTTTTAATAAAAATATACACATCAAAATATTTATTTAAATTTAAATAAAAATTATGTAGACTTGTTTTTATAATTATCAAAATCAGAATTCAAATTCAAACTGAAATCAAGCAAAGGCTAATGGTGCCGTTGTTTTGCAATTCTTTCAAAAATTTAACTCCACAATGTTAATGATACCACTTTCAAAACAATTTTAATATAGTACTCCTTCTGTGAAAAAAAAAGTTATATAGAAATAATAATATTTTAATATTCAAGTAAAATGAGTAAAAGATAATTTAAGGATACTAGACATAGAAGTTTAATGAATAAAATGGTGTATTTTATAAGAAAAAAATATATATAAAAATTGATAGTAAGAGACTGAAAAACATCCAAAAGGAAATAAAATGTTTTTTTTTTTATTAATTTTCTTTTTCTCCTTACCAAAAAAAAAAGGAAAAATAAAGAAAAATAAATTAATTAATTTTGGCAGTAGCCTACAGTTTACGTGCGGAAGAACAAGTAGAAGAAATATTAATAAAAAAGATGTAAGTATGCCGAATACCAAAAGTTAACAAACGTCAATGACAAAAATATGTCATGCGCGTAGGCCGTCCGGTGACGTGCAGTACATTACAAATCGTCCAAGAGTTACGTAAGACCGAAACAGAAATAAACAGATAAGTATGCACGGCCGTGCTCGTGTGTTGGCAATTGACTGCCGCGCATAACCATAGAACTAACGGACTGCTTCTCCTATACATGAAAGGCAAGGGATATGGGAAAGCTCGCCATGATCAAACCCTACACACTAGTCTGCAGTTTCGTCGCCTAGAATGTGATTTCGTCGCCTAGAATGTGATTTCGCCCACAGTAACACTACAGTTGATTTCTCAAAACTTTACGCCAAATGAACACACCCTATAGGAACACAAAATAACATACTTATTAAACAACATATTCACTCTAAAGATGTTCAATTAATCAGCTTCATATCTATCCCAGAAGAAAACCAGTCTGAATTTTGAGCGAGCTTAATTAATTAGGTGATAAATACGCAGTTATGTCGAACAATGCAATACAGCACTTGATACAAATAAATGCTCGCAGTCGCAGCAATGAATAATGGATCTGAAACACGGGCGTGTTCTAGGTTTCTTTCTTTCTTTGTTTGTTTGTTTGTTTTGCTTATTACAAGGAAACGAAAATACTCTTCCAAGTCTTGACAATCTGGTTCCATTGTCATTGTCAAGAAGCTACAAAACTTTGCCATGAACATGAAATTATCGGAGAATTTCTATAAAAGCAATATCAATTTATTCTCACTCTTACCATCGATGGCGGCCGGCCTGGTTCTTACTGCTTGCTCAGCTGTCGAATCACGTACGGGAGAATGCCGCCGTGGTTGAAGTAAGCCAACTCCACCTACATCGTCAAAATCCTCGAATCAAAACCATAATCATCCGAAAAACGAGCAAGAGCGCATAAACTTCAACAAGGGTGTGTTTGTTCGATATAAATAGGTGTTGATATGATATTTTGAATGTAAAATTAATTTTTAATTTCGTCTCTAAGGGATACATTTACTTTTTGCATCGTTGTACTTAATAGTAAAAATATTATTTTTGTTTCTTAATTTGCAAAAAGTAAATAGGACCCTTAGAGCAAGACGAATGTAGTATAATATAAAAAATAAAAAACAGGTATTTGATTTGATATTTTGGTGGAAAAAAAAATTGATGAATAGTAAAATTTGGGGAGGCCAAGATCGTTTTTGAAGTTACCTCTGTGTCGAAGCGCACGGTGCATGTGAATTGTTTTCCGGAGTCGGTGTGGACATTGACATCTTGGCCCGGCCGGATGTCCGATAAGTTGGTCGGGAGATCGATTGTGTAGCGCTCGTGGCCGGTTAGGCCCAAAGTGTCGGCATCCTGGCCGGACTTGAAGCATAGAGGGATAATCCCCATACCGACGAGATTGCTCCGGTGGATCCTCTCGAAGCTTTTCGCTATCACGGCTTTAACTCCCTGAAAAAAGATCGAAAGTTCGAGCCAACCGTGTTAATTTGGGGTTCCTTGACATCGATATTTTAGTTCTAAAGGACTTACCAAAAGCATCGGTCCTTTAGCAGCCCAATCTCTTGAGCTTCCGCTTCCATACTCTGCTCCGGCCAAAATAATCGTGTCCTGCCCGGCCGACTTGTATTTCTGAAAGTTCGCATTTCCATCCAAAGACGTCACGCAACACGAACGAAAATAAAATCGAAAGCTATAGAATCAAAGCCAAGAGATTGTCAAAAATTACCATTGCAGCATCGAAGACGTAGAGCTTTTCACCCGAAGGAACATGGACTGTCTTCGGGCCGACTTCCCCATTCAATAACTTGTTCACGAGGCGGATATTCGCGAAAGTTCCCCTCGCCATGATCTCATCGTTACCGCGTCGGCTACCGTACGAGTTGAAATCTTTGCGCTCGACTCCACGCTCGAGGAGGAACTTGGCTGCCGGGCTATCTTTGTTGATGCTGCCGGCGGGGGAGATGTGATCGGTGGTGATGCTGTCGCCAAAATTCAGCAAGCAGTACGCGTCTTTTACGCCGTGGGGGCCTGGAGGATCCATCGTCATATTCTTGAAGTACGGCGGCTCGTGAATGTACGTAGAGTTCGGGTCCCATGAGTAAAGCTTCGACGTGGGCACCGATAGCTGGTTCCACATCGGATTGCCTTGAGTTATGGCCTCATACGTGCTCTTGAACATGTCGGGCAGCACGCTTGATTGAACCACCTGAATCGAATAAGTCTCCGGCTTTCAATTCCCATCGAAAATTTCAAACAAGAATCAGAAGCTAATGCATGACAAGATTGTATCGTACCTGCGCTACTTCGTCGGTTGAGGGCCAGATATCTCTAAAATAGACTTCTTTACCGTCCTTGCCTACGCCAATCGGCTCCTTTGCGAAGTCAATATCGACCTGTCAAGAAAATGTAGAAACATATTGAGTTCAATGCGAAGCAAAAATTAGAACGAATGCAACGGTCGTATTATTGAGATTTGTAAGGAACGATAACTAACCGTTCCAGCAAGCGCATAAGCTACGACGAGAGGCGGGGAAGCCAAATAGTTGGCTCTAGTCAAGGGATGAACACGGCCCTCGAAGTTACGGTTTCCAGAAAGTACAGCAGCAGCAACAACATCTGCATATCACACCACGAAGACGATTAGACAATCGGCTGCATTGACGAGGAATATAACAGAAAATCGAGGCACAATCGAACCATTTTCTGATATAGCAGCAGCAACTGATTCGTCCAATTCACCCGAGTTTCCAATGCACGTTGTGCAACCGTAACCCACAATGCTAAAGCCTTGCTCGTTCAAATACTTCTGCAACCCACTGTGACATGTAACAAGCACACACATTTACTTTTGCATCGGGCGAAAATTGCAACAAATAATATGCAGGGATAATTACCTCTTCTCCAAGTACTTTGTTACGACACCTGAGCCAGGAGCAAGACTTGTCTTTATCCATGGTTTTACCTAATAAAATTTTAGGTTAGAACAATACTGAACTAAATATGGTCAAACAATCATGTCACCTAACAATATAAATTGATACAAAATGTCATCATTAAACATAAACCTCAATTGCACGCAAACCTCTAATATCATATTAGATGACAATCTCATCTAAGAGTTTTAGCGGATAGGAAGACGCACTTTATATTAATTTATATTTGATTCGTTGGAAGATATATAGAGTAAATACGCAAATGAGTTCTTTGTGATAGTCACAAACCTGAAGCCCCAGTTCGCATGCCTTTTTAGCTACAAGGCCGGCTCCAAGCATAACACTGGGGTTTGATGTATTTGTGCAACTCGTTATAGCAGCAATCACAACACTCCCGTGCTTAAGCTCAGCAGGTTGTCCATGGAATGAGAACTTAGCAACTTTATCTTGAGCCTCTTTTGGCACTGCAAAGCCCTACAGTTGGATGATGATTCAGCTCGACACTGGAGATGAAAAATATGAATATGTGTCAATATTATTGAATATGATTAGATCCTGACCTTGAAACCGACTTTGTTGTCAAGGCAAGAATGCCAATCGGATTTCATTTCTTTCAAAGGAACTCGGTCGTGAGGCCTGTTAGAGAAGCAAGATCAGATGCCGCTGAAAATATTAAGGCAATTGGAAATTTGAAGGTGGAAACTTTGTTAAGAGACAAACCTTTTTGGTCCAGAAATACATGGCTCAACTTCTCCCAGGTCTAGGTGCAAATCGGATGAGTACACTCTTTCTTGTTGAGGCTGATATTCCATAAAAATAAATATTGACTACTCAGAACTGTTCCAAAAACATTTTTATCATGTCAATCACCACAAGGATCTACCTCATTGTAGTCGACAAACATCTTGTTTGCACGGAGATAAGCTTCTATCATTGACACCTATAAATATTGCAATGTCAAAATTACTAGTTCACGTGTATTAAAAAAAAAAAAAAAAAAAAAAAAATGAAATGTGCTCTTACAGTCTCATCACTTCTGCCTGTTAATTTCAGGTATTGTAGGGTGACATGATCGACTGGAAAGAATCCCATGGTGGCACCGTATTCTGGAGACATGTTAGCAATGGTGGCTCGGTCAGCCAGTGAGATTTCACCCACACCTTGGCCTGAAACACAATTACAAGCGTTATTACATCCATCCTCAGACCTCCAATAGAAATGAGAACGTTCGAAACACTCAATATTTACCATGAAATTCGACAAATTTTCCAACAACACCATGCTTCCTCAGCATTTGTGTGACAGTTAAAACCAAGTCAGTGGCTGTGACACCATCCCTTAATTTCCCAGATAACTTGAATCCGACTACCCCAGGAAGCACCATGCTCATTGGCTGTCAAGTATTACAAATTTCTTGAAATAGATTTCATCATATGCAAAAGAATAGGAAGGTGAATTTGAATCTATGTATCGAGCCCTGATACAATTTGGATTTATATTACCTGACCGAGCATTGCTGCCTCTGCTTCAATACCTCCGACTCCCCAACCAGCGACTCCCAACCCATCAATCATGGTGGTGTGGGAATCAGTTCCGACCACACTATCCGGATAGAGTAGTCCCTCGTTGTTAAAGACAACCCGCCCAAGATATTCAAGATTGACCTGGAAACATGGGGTCAGGCACAACTCATGATGCAATCAATCATCAAGATAGACGAGCAGTGCATACAGATAAATTGGGCACATCAAACAACACCATGAATGGAAAGTACATAAGTTTGTTGATATTTTTGTCAAATACCTGATGCACAATACCCGAACCAGGAGGAACAACGAGCATGTTCTGGAAGGCCTTGGAGCCCCACTTAAGAAAAGCAAATCTCTCCTTGTTTCTCTGGAATTCAAGCTCCATATTTGCCTGAACAGCATTAGCTGATCTTGTAACGTCCACTTGAACTGAATGATCAATGACCAGATCTACAGGAACCTGGAAGTCCACGACCATCCGATTAGAGATTACAAGCAACCACAACAAGAACAAGATACAATAGAAAAAATAATTATGTGCATAAATTTATAAAGCAAATACCGTTGCCTACCAGTGGATTAATCTTATTGGAGTCACTGCCAAGATTATTCATAGCATCACGCATGCAAGCCAGATCAACCACAGCAGGAACGCCCGTAAAATCCTAGCAATAAATGCCATGTTCATCAGATGCGAGTAATGATCGTATATTCCAAAATAGTTTACTAAAGCCAGCTTAGTAGGATAAACAAGTACCTGAAGAAGCACACGGGCAGGCTTGAATGGAATCTCGACTTGCTTTCCGGATGTCTTTTCCCAGTCAATAATCTTCTCAACATCTTCCTTTGTAACTTGGAAACCATCGCAGTTGCGTATGGCAGACTCGAGAAGGATTCTAATAGAGTATGGCAGTTTATCTGTCATCGCAACATAAGCACATAAGACCATCATCACTATGATGTAAGACTAGCCATCGTATGAAAGCTCAAAAACATAAATGCATACATAATGCATACATATTGTATATACTCTTACATCTCAAAATTTTAGATTTAAAAATTCACCTAACATGGCTGCTACAAGTACAATCATTATCCCGCTTGCGCTGATAAATAAAATTCAATCATTATTCCCCAAGATCAAATCTAGGATTTGTTTACTTATGATGTAATTTTGTTTTCGCACTATTCAACAAAATTTCTATATAAAAAGCACCACACTTAAAACATAATTTTCATTTAAAATATTTCGTAAAAAAGAGTTTTTTTTTTTTTTTCATTTCTTTTAATACGCAATCATTTTGCTTCCAAGTAAAAAATACACTATTTCCTCTAGCAAAACACAATCACAAACCGAACACACTATTATATACTCAAATATCACAATCAACCTCTGTTTACATACACGTATTTTCTATTTAGCTCTTCACTATTCCCAAAACACCGAAACACTTCCAAAGCATATCTAAACACTTTCTCGAAATAAAGCAGTGTACCCTACACCATAAGACTAATACTAATTCTTACTTCAGAATGACATATGCCCAATGAAAAACCCAATTAGCATGTAAAAATGTATATATAAAACTAAACAACCAAATCGAACGCATTCATTATTTCTATTGTCCATGATCCTCACAACATATTGAAAACATGCATTGACCGTCTCGAAACATTCAAAGCTTTGATCCAAACAAAGCATAGTATCTCCATAATTGCTAATATTGTTACCTATTCTTGGATCATTCAGAGCAGGAAGGCTGTAGAATTTTCCGAATTCGCCACCACCCGGCTTAGGAAGGCTAGTGAAAATTCCCTTGAAAGCATTCTCGGAAGCTGAAGAAATGATCAAAACAGCACAGCAGTCAAAACAAATCATCATCATTTAGATATGATTAAACAATAAAATTTCACCTTTTCATAAAACAACTTGCAATAAATATATTCACATAAGACTTTTCGAAAAACAAAAGCAAAGTGGAGAATAGAAAAAAGAATAAACGAACAAATATGGAAACACGAAATCAGTTCAGCAAGAAACGCAGTGAGAAATTTTTTTTAAAAATAAAAAATAAAAATGAATAATTGGATAGAAGTCAAATTCCACGCCATCATCACATAACAAACCTTACAGCCAATAGCTTTCGCATCAAGATTCGTAAAATTCTCCCAAAAAAAAGGAGCAATAAGATCAAATGACGGCAGAGTCAAAATTTTCAGAATCCCAAATATCAAAAAAATGACAAAATTACCCACCCATGGTAGAGATCTTGCGCTGCAAAGGGGAATCAGAAGCGGCGGCGGCGATTCTGATCTGCGCCGATAGACTAGTCGGCGATTTCCAATCAACACCGTGGCTCCACCTCGCGGCGGTCAGATAACTCAACGATCTATACTGCTGATGCCCGACGCCAAACGAACCGGTCGACGGCAGAGGCGAGGGCGATCCCTGCTTCTTACAAAGCGAAGAAAAAGCCTTTCTCCCAGAGCGAGAAGCCGACGCTCTTCTGAGAAGCGCGGAGGTCCCGGTGGCTATATACATGGTTGGAAGGAACAAGCTATTCCAGAAAGCAACAATAATCGAACCCAATCAGTGAAAGCGAGAAGGGTATGGGAGTGACTGGAGTTAGTTAGGGGGAGGAAATGGGCTGCTTGTGCTGGGAAAGTGTGCCAGATGATGATGATGATGATGATGAAGAAGACGATTTGGGATTGGGAGAGGAGAGCGTAATATATGGCGAGGTGAGATTTGGGCGCCGCGGGGCGTGTGCGCTTGTGGAGACCACGGTTGTTTCTCGGCGAATTTTATTGAGAAGAGAGTATTTATTTGTATAACAATAAGGGCTGGGTTACATGTGGAAGTCTACTGTTTGTTTGTGGCCAAATTGAAATTGAACACGCCCGTGTCGTGCCCCTTTTCCTAAATGCCCCAATCAACAGGGATTCAATTTCAAACCCTAACCTCCTCAGACCTTATTTATTACCTTATTGTGTTGGTCAAACTTCATAGTTAAATAGATGTTGCCTTATTTGTATTTTCTTAGCTTTGTTTGTTTTGTTTTTGAAAAGTATTTTAGAAATGTATAGATGTTGACTGGTGATTTTTTTATTTTATTTTCATTTTAATAGTAATTGAACATGATTTTTTTATGAGAGAGAATAATATTTTCTCCGTCTCATATTTATCTATTTGTTTTTTTTTTTTTTTACAGAATTTTAAAAATATTAATATTATATTGAAATATAAAATAAAATAAAAATAAAAAGACTAGGGTGTTTTTGTTTGGGGGATTGGATTGGATTTACACTATTTATCCAATTTTTTCCCCCAAAAAATATCAAATCAAACACCTATTTTTCATTTTTTATATTATACTAAAAATCAATTTTACATTTAAAATATCACATCAACACCTATTTATATCACATCATACAACTATTCAAATTCAAAATTTTTACTATTCAAATCTTAACTCAAAATCCAAACCCCCAAACAAACACACCTTAAATTAACCTTATTAGTATTGAATGATATACATTTGTGTAGTATATTGTAAATGGAGAATGTATTTGTAATATTAGGTAGATAGTAAGTTACTAAAAAATAAAATTAATATTTTGTTACGCGGCGGATTTAAAAGAAAAAAAATGCATAGTTTATTAAGCTATAAAGAAACTATATATATATATATATATATATTCAACTCAATGTATTACTTTTATCAATTTTTTAGTAACTCATTTTCTATTATAATAAAAATAATTATATACTCCATCTGTCCCGAAAGAGATGTCTTATTGGATATAAAGTAAAATATAAAAGACTAAAATACCTTTGTTTTTTTTTTGGAAGAATTTTAAAAAGTATGTTAGAGTAATAATTAGGGGTAATTTGAAAAAGTAGAAATAATTTTATTATAAAGTGATGACCACGGTTACTAAATAAAAAAATGAGACAATTGCTTTGAGATAAGCGAAAATGGAAAAATAAGACAACTCTTTTGAGACGGAGGCAGTATATAACTATCAAAATATCTTTAATTGTTATAAACCTATTCATTTCTTCCATAGTTGTAAGAAAAAAATATTAAAAATTTATATTTTAGCAGATAGAGTATATTTTATTAAAAAAAATAAAACAATAAAATTTTCTTTTGAAAAAGTCACAAAAAAAACAAAGGGTAAGATTTTTCTAACTTTTTTTTTTTTTTTTAATTCAGATGTACATGTTTTTATCATATTAAAAAGTATTTTCATATTAATACCAAAATGTAAAGACTAAGAAAAAATCAAAAATATTTTACATATTTACGTTAATTAATAAAATATTATTCATTTTTTCATCCAATTATATTCACGCTTTTCTTTTTAGATATTATTATATCTTATAAATACGAGTTTGTACGGATCTGCTACTTGAAAAGTCTATCCTGCCCCTCATTTCGAAAATGACAATTTAGTCCTTAACCTATCTTTGTACTGGCTTGAAAAGACGAGATTGTACGGATCTGCCACTTGAAAAGTCTATCCAGCCCCTCATTTCGAAAATGACAATTTAGCCATTAATCTACCTTTGTACTGGCTTGAAAAGACGTTTTGGAACCGTCGCCAGCAACCACCGTCAACCGCCCAAGACGAAACGTTTTGAAACATCGTCTGGTCGGTTACATCAACCGCCTCGCCAAACGCCTCCACCAGTTCCAGAACTCAAATAGCCCAACCGACCAATCCAGAGACCAATCGCTATACCAAAAGACTTCTTGGCCGCACCAACCAAGCGACCTGTCTATCCGCCTGCGGACCAGCTGACTTGCCTATCCGACCGCAGACCAGCCGACCTACTTTATCTGACCGCAGACCATCAGACCTGTCTGTCCGACCTGTTGACCATCAGACCTGTCTGTCCGACCGCTAACTATCCGACCGAGGACCAACCGACCATACCAACCGACCGACCGAGGATCTTCCGACCTGCCAATCCGACCGCTAACCAACCGACCTGATCATCCGACCGAGGACCAACTGACCATACCAACCGACCGAGGATCTTCCGACCTGCCTATCTGACTGCTAACCAACGCACCTGACCATCCGACCGAGGACCAACCGACCTGAGCGCAATTTTTTTTTCCTTTTCCACCCGATTTCGTGTCTATCTTCCTTTAAGATCCTGCTATCCTTATTATTATTTATTATTTTTTTTTTTTTTTTTTTTTTGCGTAACAATTATCAAAGTTGAAATATCCTTGCTATTTTTGACATTTCAAAACTCATAAAGAGATGCAGGGTCACCCTTCTTATCTCAAACATTTCATCTACATTCTCCTCTATTTTATTTTTTATTATTGTTGATGCAATTTTTCAACAATAAAAAGTAAAATCTGAAAATAAAGTGTTGATGTATTTTTTCAACAGACAAAAAGTAAAATTCAAAGATATGGAAAATATCCTTAAATTTGATTGATTAGCGCCTGAGATTAGGAATCTCTAATTCCTCCTTTATTGACACGTGCCTTGCACCGTCTCGCCAAACGCTTCCACCAGTTCCCAAACTCAACTTGCCCGACCGACCATTCCAGAGACCAATTGCTAGACCAGCCGACCTACTTTATCCGACCTGCTGACCATCAGACCTGTCTGTCCGACCTGCTGACCATCCGTCTGTCCGACCTGCTGACCATCAGACCTGCAGACTTCCCGACCTAAGGACTTCCCGACCTGATCACTTTTCGTCTTGACGACCTCCCGACCTGAGGACTTCCCGACCTGACCACTTTCCGTCTTGAGGACCTCCCGACCTGAGGACTTCCCGTCCTGACCACTTTCTGTCTTGAGGACCTCCCGACCTGAGGACTTCCCGACCTAAGGACTTCCCGTCCTGACCACTTTCTGTCTTGAGGACCTCCCGACCTGAGGACTTCCCGACCTGACCACTTTCCGTCTTGAGGAACTCCCGACCTGAGGACGTCCCGACCTGAGGACTTCCCGACCTGACCACTTTCCGTCTTGAGGACCTCCCGACCTGAGGACTACCCGACCTGAGCGCAAATTTTTCTACTTTTCTGCCCGACTTCGGGTCTTACCTTCGTTCAAGACCCTGCTACCATTATTTTTATTATTATTATTATTTTTGTACGTAACACACCTTAAATTTGATTTTTTAGCGTCTGAGATTAGAAATCTCTAAACACTGTATGGTACATAAAAGGAAATTGATTGGAAAATTAAAATGCTGAAAATTTAAAGTGGTGATCCCCAAATCTGACTTTGCTTTGTTGAAGTTGATTGAAGATGCTTGAAAATAAAAAATCTAAATCCTTAAATATTACTTGAAAAGACGTTTTGGAACCGTCGCCAGCAACCGCCGTCAACCGCCCAAGACGAAACGCTTTGAAACGTCGTCTGGTCGGTTACATCAACTGCCCACTAATTCCTCCTTTATTGACACGTGTCTTGCACCGTCTCGCCAAACGCTTCCACCAGTTCCAGAACTCAACTGGCCCGACCGACCATTCAAAAGACCAATTGCTAGACCAGCCGACCTACTTTATCCGACCGCAGACCATCAGACTTGTTTGTCCGACCTGCTGACCATCAGACCTGCAGAATTTCCGACCTATGGACCATCCGACCCGCTAACCAACCGACCTGACTACCCGACCGCAGACCTTCCGACTTGTCTGTCCGACCTGCTGACCATCAGACCTGTCTGTCCGACCTACAGACTTTCCGACCCGCTAACCAACCGACCTGATTAACCGACCTGAGGACTTTCCTTCCTGATGACTTTCCATCTTGAGGACCTCCCGACCTGACCAACCGACCTGAGCGCAAATTTTTCTACTTTTCTACCCGACTTCGGGTCCTACCTTCCTTCAAGACACTGCTACCATTATTATTATTATTATTATTTTTGTACGTAACAAGACCTTATGTATTAGTTGATTTGGGTATTAAAACTTGTATGTTGTTATACACGAGATTGTATGGATTTGTCACTTGAAAAGTCTATCATGCCCCTCATTTCGAAAATGACAATTTAGCTCTTACCCTACCTTTGTACTGGCTTGAAAAGACGTTTTGGAACCGTCGCCAGCAACCGCCGTCAACCGCCCAAGACAAAACATTTTGAAACGTCGTCTGGTCGGTTACATCAACCGCCTCGCCAAACGCCTCCACCAGTTCCAGAACTCAAATAGCCCAATCGACCAATCCAGAGACCAATCGCTAGACCAAAAGACTCCTTGGCCGCACCCACCAAGCAACCTGTCCATCCACCTGCGGACCAGCTGACTTGCCTATCCGACCGCAGACCAGCCGACCTACTTTATCCGACCGCAGACCATCAGACCTGTCTGTCTGACCGCTAACCATCCGACCGAGGACCAACCGACCAGACCAACCGATCGAGGACCTTCCGACCTGCCCATCCGTTCGCTAACCAACCGACCTAATCATCCGGCCGAGGACCAACCGACCAGACCAACCGACCGAGGACCTTCCGACCTGCCTATCCAACCGCTAACCAACCGACCAGACCAACCGACCAAACCAAACGACCTGACCCACCGACCTGAGCACAAATAATTCGATTACATTTTTGTTTTACAGTTTATATTTCAAATAAATAATGTTTCACTACATTACATTATAGAATAGTCGCGCGGTATACCGCGCAAGAGCGTATTCTAGTATATATATATGTGAGTTTGTTTGATTAATTTTCAAACTCAAATTTTTATTATTTGGACTCTGCCTAAAAAATATATATATATTTTTTTCACAAACATCATATTATACTATTTTAATATAAAATTAAAATCAATTTTTTTCCAAACTAATCAAAAGAAACATACTCTAGAATGTTTTCAATATCTTAATAAAATATCATACTATTTTTTTATTATAAAAAACAAAAAATACAAGGAGTAATAAAATTATAATTATATAATATTTTTATCTGTTGCATTTATGATTGAATATATTTACAATTTTTAATTTTTTTATAAATTAATTTATAATAATCAATTAGTCATATACACATATATGATTTTATTTATATTTACTATATAATCTTTTTTCTATACATAATTAATATTGAATGTTTTTATCGAAATAATTTTTTTTTTTTTTATTTTAGGTATATTGTTTTCGATCAACATTATTAAAAAGTATAATATAAATATACACTCATATAATATCTATGATATAGCCTATTATTTTTATAAAAAAAATCAACAATTCAATATAAAATATTAATTTTTATATTAAGAATGTGATTCCGATTCTCTACACTAACATAAAAAAAAAAAAAAGAAAAAAAAATACAAATCAATCTAAAAATATCTCTATTAACTGTGATTATTTTTAAAAATTATATATTTTGTATTTATTTGGCTAAATTTTATTTAATTTTCATCATTCATAATTTTTTAAATATTAAATTAATTTTATTTTTTATATTTAAATTTATATCACATTAAATAATTATCTAAAATTAAAATTTTACTGTTGAAATCTATATTTATAATCCAAACCCCCTTAACAAACAAATACAAACCATTGGGTTTGTTTGATTTCTATTTGAATTTAATGTTTTTATTTAAATTTTAATATAAATATTTTTTAATTTAATATTTTATAAAAAATTATAAGAGTTAAATAATAAAATATATTTTTAATATAATCTTAATTTTTTGTACAAAATATTTATTCAACAAGTATGAGTTGATTTGACAGTAGTTTTAAAATTGATTTCAAATGCAGCGTAGATCTAAATGTTTATTTCAATAGTATTTTAATATAATATTTTATTAGATAAAATAATATATTTATTAAAAATTATACGGAATGAATAATGTTAATTTTGATTTAAAATGCTAAAAGAACAAATCTTATTTCATTAAAAACAAAATGAACAAATTTGTGACAAACGAAATTGTATTCTTTTAATATTTATATTTTTATTGAAAATTATTAAAACTGGTGAAAGTTTCGTTAAAATATGTGTTCTTTGTAAAAAAAATATTTTATAAAAAATAATATATTTTTATTTGTAACAATGAGAACTATAAAAAGTAAAACAAACACACTCTAGTATTTAGAAATTTTTAGTGTTTTTTCTATTAGTTATCATATGAACTATGAGAAATTATTGAAATATTTATTTTTATTATATCTTGTACTTTTTACTGTCTCAATTCAATATATATATTTTTATCATACATCTTATTCAAAAATATATATTTTTTATTATTATAATAAATACCATATTTAAATATTAAAATATTCATAATTTTTATATAAATATTTTTTTATATTTTAAAAGACAAAAATATTAATATTATTTTACATATTTTTACCAATTAATAAAATATTAATTATAAATATACTATAACCGAAAAAAAAAAATCTGGTACATTCTAAATACAGTAGGGTGTGTTTGTTTGAAGGATTTTGTTGGATTTTTACTATTCATTTCATTTTTTTCCCCAAAAATATCACATCAAACACCTATTTTTTATTTTTTATATTATACTAAAAATTAATTTTACATTCAAAACATCACATCAACACCTATTTATATCACATCATACAATTATTCAAATTCAAAATTTTTACTATTCAAATCCCAACTCAAAATCCAAACTCCCAAACAAACACACCCTTAATAGGAGAAATTATATTTTTTTACAAACAATATATTTTTATTAATAAACAAGTAAATTCTAAATACAACTCATTATTGTATTACTTATGTTTATCTATCTATATATATATATATATATATATATGGACTCTGCGTTTTTCCAAATTTTTAGGGTATGTTTCTTCAAATCAATTTTTACAAATTTTACTGTTTATACTCTGCATTTTTCGAAAATAATATATATTTTTATTTTACAAAATATCTTATCAAATATTATTTTCATACCAAATTCAAACAATTTTTTTTTTCCAAACTGATAAAAAAAAACACACTTTGGTTTAGAGAGGTTCTGATTTTTTCTCTTTATTTTACCATTATTAAAAGTCAACTAACAGTTCAAATTGTTTTTTTATTCTTGTCAAAAAACTCAAGTTAGCTTGCACATCATCATTACATTGTTCTGATTAGCTTACTCAATAAATCCTAATAATTTAACACATGTTTGATATACCATCAGGTTTTGGTTTTGAGTTTTGATTTTTTATTTTGAATATTAAAATTTTGAATTGAAATAATTGTTTAATGCGATATTTTGAATGTAAAATTAAATTTTAGCGTAATAAAATAAATAAAAAAATTGAGTGTTTAATTTGATTTCTTTTAAGAAAATAAAAATTATAATAGTAAAACTAGAGGTAAAATCTTACAGGTAAACAAAGCCCTTGTTGTCAGCAATTGTATAAATACATATTAATGTAATATTTTGAACGTAAAATTAAATTTTTGGTGTACTAAAATAAATATATATATATATAAAATGTTTGATTTGATATTTTTTTTAAAAAAATAAAAATTATAATAATAAAAATAGAGATAAAATTTTACAAGTAAACAGAGCCGTACTAATGTATGTTGGAAGTAAGAAATCAATGAAGTATGCATTGTTTGCACCAACCTCTTGATTGGTCCACAATGATTTAATATACTAAATATTCTAAAATAAAAGTGGTTAAGCATAATTGGCATATTTTTGTAGGGTCATTGAGTTGTCACATTATCTTTTGGATTACCTAAAAGGTGTCTCTCCAACGCAATATTCTTTCTTTAGTGGGATCAAATAAATAAATAAATAAATATATTAAGTTTAACATAAACTAATTCAAGTGTAAAAAAAAGTAAAACAACAACAATAATAATAATAATAATAATAATAATAATAATATGGCTTCATAGGCTATCTCCAACCCTCCATTCTATTTTTGCAGTTACTATTGTAAAAATGTATTCATTATATATTCTTCTTTTATATTATTTTATATAACTTTTCATATTTATAAATTACACCACAATTTTAATTTATTTTTAGATTAGATCCATACACATATAATTTATATTTTATTTAAAAATTACATATATGAAAATTTACATTTATAATTAATAACTATTACAAATAAAATAATTTTAAATAAATAATTAAATGCTATCAAGATAAATATGATATAGTAATTAAACATAAATAATGTAATATTATTATTTCATAATAATTTATTACAAAAACATACATTACAATTATTTTTTAAAAAATAAAAATTATATCACTTTTCAAAAAGTAAAATTTTATATCAATTTAAAAAATAAAATTATACATTATTTTTTTAAAAAAATAAAATTATATATCATCTATTAAAAAATTAAAATTACATAATATACCCAAAAAATATCAATAAAGTGAGTTGGAGAAGCTCTAAACAAACACTGGCATTGACAAATTTGGCAATGCTTTAAACAACCTACAGTTGACAAATTCAACATCAATAACAATAATAAATAAATAAATAAATAGGAGACGCTGACGTGGTGATCAGTTAAATATTTCTTCTGTCCGAATTGAAACTATTCGTTTTTTAAATTTTTATTTTTATTTTTATTTCTCTTAGTTAAAATTATTTATTTTTTTATTATGATAAAACTATTTGTATATATTACTAATACATCTATTAATTTTTATAAAATTACAAGTATTATTATTATACGTATAATTAATTTATCATAAAGTATAATGTTATCAATATATATGTATATATAAAGTATAAAAATAAAAATATCAAAATTATTTTATATATTTTCGTTAATTAATAAAATATTAATTTTTTAACCTACGGAAAAAATCTAAAATAGTATTTTAGACTTGGACGGAGGGAAAATAATATTTGTTTGGGTTTATTTGATTTGAATTTGAGTTTAATTTAAGTTTTAATTAAATAATGAGTATGTACATTTTATTTATATATTTATTTATTTATTTAATTCTAAATATAAAAAAAAATATGTTGATAATATAATATTTCGGTAATTTTAAATTTTAAATTTTAATTAGATTAAAGATTAATTGTTAAATTAAAATAACATTATACTTGCGTTTAATTTGATTTAAGTAGTAAGATATAGTCAATTTTAGGAAAACTCCAATATATATATTTTTTTTGAGATTTTAAAAGACAAATATTTTGATGCAACAAGTATAAAGAAAGCCTTAGTCGTCAATTTCTAATTTGGGATTTGACTTAGGGTGTGTTTGTTTGGGGGTTGTATTTTAGATTTGGATTTTTGAATTGTGTTTGTTTGAAGGTTTCAATTTCGTAATGACTATGTTGGAAGAAATTATTATTATATTGAAAAAAGTGATGTATTGATGTGATAGTTTGAAATGAATGATATTTAAATATTGTTAAAATAAATAAAAATAAAAAAATAAAGTAACGTTGAAATTAATATTTTAAAAATAATTAAAAAAATGTTTTTGGGAGATATTATCATTATTTTTATTTTTATTTTAAGGGTTTGCTTCACCTACCAACTCTGCCGTTGGGTGTGTTCGTCAGTCCGTCAATCAGAGCTAGAGTTGACAGGTCGCAGAGATTCTCGTGACAACTTCTGCGCGAAGGGAAGCCTATGGTCTAGCAACGTATGATATAATGTTAACATTTTGAATTTCAATTATATACAGTGTTCGTACAGTAAAATCAGACACAATTTCGTCAAACGAACACAACCTTAATTGAACTAATTTCTTGGCTATTTTAAAGTCTTGGGATACGAAGAATCAACTATACAATCTCTTATTTTTACATCTTATACAATTTCTTACTTTTACATCTTAAATCGAGCATATCTAATATGGCTGCGGGCTGAGTTACATATATTTTGGGTGAGAAATTGAAAGCCAACTTAAACATTTAGGTTGCTTTACTTTGATTTTATTGCAGTGCATATACAAAATTATTTTTACAGTATACAACACTGATGTGACATCGCGCGTCGAGTTCTAGTATATATATATATGGGTAAATTGTTTTTTTTAGTTTCGTAACTGGACATCCTAATTATTTTAGTCCTGTAAGTGGAGCCTGTCGCAAAATAGTCTTATAAGTAGAAGATTTTCGTTGTTTTAGCCCTCCGGCGCCGGAGACGCCCGCGTGGCTCGCCGGAGGTCACGTGTCCTGCTAGGTCAGCGACACCTGGCGGACACGTAGATTTTATTTATTTTTTATTCTTTTTAATTGGACCAAATAAAAAAAATTAAAAAAGGCAAATAAAATTAAAAAAATGAAAAAAAAAAATCCACGTATCCGTCAGGTATCGGGCGGACACATGGCCTCCGGCGAGCCACGCAGGCGTCTCCGGCACCAGAGGACTAAAACAGCAAAATTTTTTCACTTATGAAACTAGTTTGCGACAAGCTCCACGAGACTAAAATGATAAAGTTCCAATTACCGAACTAAAAAAAATAGTTTAGAGAGGGAGACTTGATTCTTGTGTATCAAGTTTGTGTCACGTGGTGTTTTTTTAAGATGGTAGGTCCCACCGTATAATAATACTATATAATTAAATTTTATTTGATTTTCTAAATTAATTAAATCCTTTTAAATAATAGTAAATATTTAGTTTTTTAGTATGGGATCGTTTTTATTTTTATGTGGGCTTATTATTTTTTGTTTTTCTTTTAAAATAAAAACTTAAATATGGATTTTACCTTTAATAATAATTTTTTGTTCTAATTAGTTTATTACATTTTCTCTTAATAGCGTCGGACTATCAAAATGAAGATGAAATTGTTGGGTCCATTTCAAAGAAAAAAGTTCAAATTATTTTTTAAAAATATTGATCTTATCACTAATTATATATTATACTCTTTTCATCCGATAAAATGGTGTTGCCGTATTTGGGCATTGAGATTAAAAAATAATACTTCTTCCGTCCGCTTACAAAGTTTACATATTTCTATTTTGGGACGCCCAATTACAAAGTTTACATTTTATTAAATACTCTACTTTTTTCCATAAATACCCTTACTTTACATCACGTCATTACTTTTACACAAAAAAGTAAGGGCAAAAATGTCATTACACTACTTTTAACTATTCACTATAATTAAAATACTATTATTTTTTAAACACCGCGCCAAAAGTAAATGTAACCCTTATAAATGGACGGAGGAAGTAATATTTTAATATTAAAGTGGTGTATGTAAAAAATAAAATGAAGATACTATAATAAATTTATTAAAATGATTTATAAAACAGATGAAATATATAAAAAATAGTAACAGTTTGATTATTATTTGTTAACAAAGTGTGTGCTTAAATCCCACGTCTAATTATTTTTTCTCATTCTAGTTAGTTTATGACACTTCACTTTAAAACAGTAGAAGTCTCAAAATGAAATATATATAAAAAAATATAACAATTTGATTATTATTTTTTTTTAATAAAATTTGTGTTTAAATCCTACGTTTAATTATTTTTCTCTCATTTTAATTAGTTTATTATATTTTACTTTAAAACAGTAAGAGTCTTAAGATGAAGATGAAATGATGAGGTTCACTTCAAATAAAAAATTAACATTGAGGACAATGCATATTTTAGGTGTGGGGAGAGTTATGCAAAAATTTCGGGGCAAATATTTCATTTTTTGCTACTTTTTACTCATGATTTGCTGTTCTTTCGCATGTTTTTTAGATTAGTCTGAAGTGAGTCAAATGTGATTTGTGTGATAGGTTTGTCTAGCATGACTAATGACATTTGATTGGTGATATGTAGAGTCAAGACGACGTTTGAATCCTGTGAGAAATTGAGCCTATGTTCCAAAAGTTACATTAGAAAATAAACTTAATATTCAAACTTTTGGAAATTCTTTTTCTTGTGAGATATGTAGTGCTCAATTAGACAACCTAGAACTTGAGTGATAATGCATGTTGAACTTGCAATTATCGAGTCTTGCGCTTCGAAAATGATAAGGGCATTAGGTAACCCCAATTAAGTCTTTCTTCATTACCCAACACAAAATATATTCCCGTAGTTAGCCAATTTGAGTCTTCTTAGCCTATTTTTTCTTTTATAATAAACCATCTTTTAGCCTAATACCGTTCTTTTGATTAAGTCTTCTCCGATTTGAACCCTATGTTAGAAAGAATTACTTTAAGTCCATGTTGTGCTGCACTTTATTTTTTCGGCACTAATTAGAAATAAAATTTGCATACGAGTAAGTCGTAGTATGCAAGAATGATTATACGTAGTGAATGTAAAAGCCAAAAAAAAAAAAATCAAAAAAAAAAAAATCAAAAAGAAAGAAGAAGATATAAAAATAAAAAATAAAAAAAAAAAAAAAAAAAACAAAAAGAGAAAAAAGAAAAAAAATTAATCATCTTAATGAAGTATTTTTATTTAATTACGTTATTGAAGTTTGGGTAGTGAATACTAGTCAAGGGTTTTATTGTTTATGCCGATTTTTTTTTTTTTTTCTATATGCTAGCATCGTGTTCTTATTGTATTCTTTTCTGACATTGTTAGCCGTTGTTTATCCTTGTTTTCCTACCCCTGACCATAAGCTCCGCTACAACCCTTATTGAAAGTCCATTTGATTATTTATGTTAGATTCGAATATTTAAGTAAAGGAGATTTGATTTTTACTCAAGCCTATAAGATAATCTTTTGTTGCACTACCTGAGCGTTGAGCCAATTATACACTTAATTCCTTCAGAGAGCATGTGCAAATACACTTTATCTTTTGAGGTTGACTTGACTTGATGTGTTGGATTTCAGATTGAATTGGTTGTGTTGGATTCTTTTGTCATATTGAGTTGCCTGCGATTTCTTTGGCTTATTTCGAATATATGCTTGAGGGCAAACATGATCTAGGTGTGGAGAGAATTGATAGCTAGAAATCACATGCGTTTTATGCTCATATCATATGTGATATTTGAGTGATTTTGATTCGATTCTACCTAATTTATATGCGTATTGTTTATTTGGTGTATGCAGAGGACAAATATCAAATTTGGTGTAATTGGCAGAAAAAGTAAAGAAAAATTCAGATTTGCACCACCTAGTTAGTCATGGCCATGACTAACTATACCCTCTTGACATGATAATTTAATTAAAAGCCCAAAAGTCCAGCTACGAAATAATTAGGGGAAAAATTAAATAAGAATGGAGGATCACATGCAGAAGAGAAGGAGAAGACGGCCAGAGTATATACGCACAAGAGCAGAAGACTGACAGACTCATAGATCGCGCAGGAGCAAATCGACAGAGAAGATTTCCCCTCCCACTATGACTTTATCTTTCCCTATTGTTCTTTGTTATTTGATTGTAGAGTAGATACTTTTCTGGTTTGGGAGATGATAATGTTTTGGTTCTTTTGTTTTGGAGATTCTTGACTTTCTTTATAAAAGTTCTTTTTAATTATCAATATTTGTCTAATTCTAAAAATAACGTTTGTGATTGTCAGATTGATCGAATATTTTGGTACCGATATTTAAATTAGTCTAATAATCTAAAGTCATTCAGGTAGGATATCCGTAATTATATTCGCGCTTGAATAGGTGACAACCGGGTTGAATAGTTCATTCCCGGGGCTTAGACAATCAAATCTAATTGCTCATCTTAGATAGTAGTTGTTTTGAATTGAGTTTTTCTAGATTAGAATGCAATTAGACAATATTTCCTATGGACGTACCTAGGTTTGTTAGCTTAATCAAGGATAGTTAACGGTCGTACCTTAATTATCTACACTGTAAGGAAAAATTGGTTGTCAGAGCTTGTTGATAACTATAACCAATTTATTGATACTTTCATAAGAACTAACTTTATTAAATCAATGATAAAACAAAAGTGTCATAACTGCATCATCACTTGAGCCAGACATTCCCTTAATAGCTAGTTCTTCGTTAATTAAATTGCTTTGTTATTTTATTTTCATTAGATAATAAAAGAAAATTCCTCCTTTTATTTACTGCATTAGAACGCGAAAGGGTGAATCACATAATCCCTGTGGGGACGATCATTTCCTCTGTATTACATTAAATTGTGATCACGGAATATGTGAAATATTTGATTGACCGCGCAACCGGTCAGTATATATCTATATATAAATGCAGTAAATGCTAGCTTAAGAAAAAAGTTTAGAGAGAGACAAAATAATACTCCATCCATCCCATTTACCATGTTTATATTGCTATTTCTGTCCGTCCCACACTTTATGTCATTTTTCTTTTTTGAAAAATGATTACCCATCTTAATCTCATTTTAAATTTTCTAATTTAATTTTTTTTTTTAAATTTTAGTTAAACTAATTAGTTATCTTAATCTTAATCTATAATGATTTATATGATAAATTAATTATTTTTACTAATACATTCTTAATTATCTACTACTTATCTTAAATTATTGTGTCTATAGTGACCAAGACACCCAATGTGGGACGGAGGGAGTAGAATTGATTGATGCGACTTCCTCACTCATTTTTTTCTTCCATAGTACATATATATAGAAAATGGTGAAAGAACGTGTGATTAACAATTGACCAACAATTACAGATGTCATTCGTATGTATTACTGTTATTACTAATCCAAGATCCAATAGGCTATATTCTCTCGAAATCAAATTAACATCGAAGAAAACTTAAAGAAAACTTCGATTTATTACGGAAGCAACAGTTCGGACTCAGTTTACCCTAATATCAAACCAACCGACACCGAACACACATCCAAGACCCAACCACAAATGACACGCCACGAAAACGCAACAAACACGCTAACTCGAACCCTAATCTATGGAAACACAAACGATTTCAAGCCTATCACACCGCGAACAACATATACATCGCGATACACAAATAAAGGCAAAAACCGATTAAACCAAACCGTAGAAACACCGAGGAAAGAGGCGCGCATCAACGGGGAAGAGGAACTCCCAACTCGCCGGACAGATTCACCGGAGAAGGCAGGCGCAACGACGAAGGAATCGCCTAGAGCACGAGAAAAGAATCGCGAGAAAGGTTCTGTTCAGTATTGTTCTCTGAATGAATGAAATTAAGGGGCTGGATCGGTTTAAGGGCTGCTTTATATATATATATATATATATATATGAAGCAGACCCGTTCAGACCGGTTCAGCCCGGTTCAAAGCCATAAACCGACGGGTCTCTTAGAGATTGAGTCGGGGAGTAAGTTGTCGGATCTGGGCTTCAATTTGAACGGATCGATTGTGTGCATTCTAGGCCTCAATAATCATAGACCAAAATATATAACAATTACAATAATATGCATTCATAATGCGTATACGTGTATTTATAATATATATATATATATATAGTACGTATATATCCCATTTAATTGGGAACGGGGAACATGGCAAAACAGAAATTTTAAGGTTGGTGGGCGAGATCCATTGCTCTTTATGAGTTACTCCATTTCATATCATTTTACCCTTTTCTTTTAATTAAATATTATGTCGAGGGTGACGTCAGTCGATAACTCCTATGTCTTCCCTCAACCAAGATATTTATTCAAATATCCTTTCAATTTTATTTTATATATATATTTTAATTTTAAAAAAATAGAAATTTACATATTTATATTTATATCAAAATTATTTATTTTTAAAACTGAAAACTAAAATATATATATATATCAATATAATACACAAATATAATATAGTTAATAGATTATAATAAATATATAAAATTAAGAAAATGAAGAATTTATTAGGCATCTGCGCAGTATAAATTTTTCCAATTTTATTTTAAATTCTAGCTCTAGCCGAAGGGAGGGATCCTCCGCACCAACTCCTCTCCTCTCCTCTGCACCAACTCCTCCCGGCCCCACTTTATAGAAATACACCCGTGTATCTATACATGGGTGTGGCCGGGAGGGGTGTGATGCCGGGGAATACCTCCCCTAGCTAAACCCTGAACGTTCTTTCTTCAATTTCGAAACTTGCTGAACATTCTCTTCGTGACGATGCCCCAACAGTAGACAAACTATATAGGTTTACGGCCGCCATTCTCACTCACAGTCACAAACCGCTCCAAATTTCTTTCTTTCTCTCCGAAAGCTCTCCGGCAATGGGAACCCTAGCTTTAAATCCCCCAAACCACGCGCCTCCGAGCCCTAGTCTCCTGAAAATTAAGAATTCCGTCGCCTCCCCACACTTTCATCACAGGCGACAAATTTCATTTTCTAGAAAGATTCCTGCTGCTGCTTCAATGAACCTAATTCTGCTCCCCAAAAATATAAAAAATTCAATTCGATTTCGGTCCCCGTTGGATGATGATGAATTTGAATTTGTGTTAATCGGGTATGAAGACGAAGATGGAAATGGGGGTGGAGGAGATATCTCTGTATACAAGGCAAAAGAGGGGGAATGGTGCAGTCACACTCACAGTCACAGCCTCGCAGGAGATATGCTGCAACGCCCGCACACCAACTCTGGAATCATCATCTACAACGACAACGAGGATGTTGTCAGGGCAGCAGCACCCGCACCCTCCCACGGCATCCTTTTCTTGAATCTACAAGGCCTTAGCTTAGCCTCAGCCGATCTCCTCATTCGCCATTTCCCCCAAATAAGAATGCCTGTGGCTATACAAAAACCCTCTTTTATCATCGAATCTGCCAATTCAAGTCTAATGGTCATGAATCAAGCAATCTGTGGGTTCAGTTATTACAGTGGTTTGTTATCACCTTCGGCTTTCAAGGTAGACATGGATGAGATGATGAAGGGCATCAAGCTGGCTGAGTCTTTTCTCAACTCCACAGGAGATCAGAAGAAGGAGAGGATGAAATTAAAGACTTTGCTGGAATCTGATGGACCCTGCTGTGTATCTCCAATGGACAAGTCACTGAAGCCGACAACCCATCGCCTTAAAAAGGGTTTTCAAGCTGAAAATATATTTGTAAGTGATTATTTATTATGTGTGGGTTTAGTGAATCAATATGCTTTCTTACATTGCGCGATAATAAATATTCAGTGGTAGCAGGTTAGTTAGTTATGATTTCTATAAATAGAACTTTAAATGAAGAGGATTTCTCAATATTTTCATTATTCATCAATTTCTTTTCCAAAAAAAAATTAAATCATATTACCTATTTTTTATTTTTTATATTATACTAAAAGTTAATTTTACACTCGATCAATAGCTATTTATATTACATCCTACAACTATTTCAATTCAAAATTTTTACTATTCAAATTCTAATTCAAAATCCAAACCCCCAAACAAACACACTAAATAATCTAATTTTGATAACTTCATTTATTTATTTTCTCATTCTACTCCCTTTTGCTATTCAACAGTTTGAAGTTGGAGGTATAATTTGGACATATATAGGGGTGAAGGCCAGTTTCACCAACCATATCTAGGTAGAGAAAGCTCCATAGACAAGGCAAAATTTGTTCGATGGGAGTGCAATAATGTAGGCTACATCTCACAGCAAGCTTCTGATAAGGTACATTTTGTGATACAATACATATAGTGTATCATTTGATACCTCATTCCATATAGGAACCTCAAGCTAAAATTTCCAGAATTGTGTTGTAATCTTTAGAATGTTGTAACTCTTAAGATATATTCTGATAACTCTTATCATGTCACTAGATACGGCGACCTTTTAAATTTCGTTGAGCCGGCATGAATTTGTAGAATTTTAGGTAAATCTACATGCTTATCTGTGAAAAGTGAACTTATAATTACCATGCTTTTCATGTGTGATCTATTGATCAAATTGGTGTGTTCAGCCTATCATTGGGAGACTTCTAAGGTGTACATAATTTGTGCATATAATGTATTAGAACAATTTGCAATAATACACCAGTGATGCACAAGGGGGCTAATGCCTACCACAATGAGGAAAAGACATGGTTCCTACTCGGGGCTTGATAGCGCGACTTACTAAACAAAGATAGTAGCGATGGGAGAATCTATTTCCGGGATTTGCAAGCTAGGAGAATAGGCAAGCAAGTATAAAATTCTATGTTCTAATGCATTTGGAGGTCTTGTGAAATCATTAGTTCATGAGGAATTAAAAACCCCACCTCCTTCCTAGAAATATGTTCATTATCCTTTTAGTTTTAAGATCTATTGTGGAGGGACAAAAGGCGATGATAATTCTTTAATAAAAAGCGAGTAACGAAAAAACATAGGCTTGATAAAGAACCTGTTCTTTAAATCATGTTGGCAATTGACCACTAATGGCCTTGTTTAAATCATATGTTGATTGAGAATAACTAGGGTCTGCATTATTCTACATGTTATAAATGAAATGTGCTCATCTAACTTAACTATATCACATATTATATATGAATTCTCAAGTTATAAAGGACTATGGTACCGTTTGTTGCGAAAACTCTTATTCGCCTAATGGAACAAACCAAAACTGAGCTCAAGAGGAACAAGAATTAGATAATAAATGAAACATAGCAAGTTCAAGACAAACAATAATGAAACCCTAAGCACACATACAGTTAAGTACTAAAATTTGTGTAAGAAATATAAAACCAAAAATGAACACTATTATTTTATGTGAAAAGTCAAACTGGAGTAAACCATGGGAGCAGGATGAAGTTTTTCACCATCAGAAGAAATTGATGGCTTTAAATTTATAGAAACGAAACAACGACGAAATCAAAAGCCCGCGACTTATGGCTTCTATGATCACCTATATACTACCTGAAATAAAAATTCAGGCAACTAATATAGGATTGAGGTACAAGATAGTCCTCCATGGGAGAATATAACGTTGGTTTTGATCTTGGAAGTTTGTTTTATATATACTATGTGCTAATCAAAGAAGTCGCCGTCCGGCTATATAGCCGGAAGTCGGCCAGATAATAATTCTGATAATTAGACTTCCCACAGATGTAGTCAGGACTTGTCCATAAGAGAACTCACAAACTATAAAAACTTGTTGGGGAGCAAGTCAACGTTTCGATGTATATCTAAATCTATCAGTTGCTTCTTCTAGCTAACTATAAAGACACACACATACATGTATCTGATGGATCTGATCCATTACTGGTTCTAGATGGTTTGCAGTATATCAAAACTATATATGGAATGAAACACAGATCTAAACATAGATATGATGTTATTCAGGAATTAATTAAGAAGCCAATTGAATCAAGAGCATAGTTGTACAACTAGAATTCATGTGGGGAGAAGAAGATAAATTACCTGATCATCTGTGTGAAATTTCTGAAACCATCAAAACTTGCTTGAGGCTCAGTTTTCATGTCTTTGAAATTTTCTTCCACTAGCCATACAAAATACTCATTGGCACTTCAACCACTTATTTGACTTATACGACAACTATGCCAAGAAGACGTTCTTTTATTATTTTTTGGCCTAAAGTAATGCTTTGATTAAAGTAATTATATATTGCTATTCCTGATGTTAAATATATATATATATATATATATAAATGTATATTTCAGCTTTGTCTTTTATGTTAACCCAACATATTAACTAAAATATAAAAATTAAGAAAATTTTCCAATTTAAAAAATATAAAGCTACAATTATTTCAAGAGGTTAGAATATATAATTACCTAAATAATATCAACATTATTGAAAATTAAATAATGAATTCTTTTAAATTTTAGTGGAATAGAGTTGAATCCCTGCCATGCTGAATAGTTGCAAGTATAATATTCCATCAGCAAAGTATTTGGTGCTGCTGAGGTGTGAAACTTATAAGGTTGAAGTTTCAAACTGGTCTAGCATTATTTATTATTATTTTTTCTATTAAAAATATTGGCTTATAAATCAAATTTTTATTTAAAATTGTTAGATATTGGGATAAACACCACCAAACTCATATTGATGAAGTAAACGACGATCTCACCTAAAAGTTTATTACAACATCTAACAAAAATATTACACACAAATATCTTTTATTAAAAATACTACTTTAAATACTTATTTATACCGTATGAAATCATATTTCAATTCCAATATTTATTATTCTTAGAATCCAAAACCCCAAAATACAAACCTAGTGTTTGGAAGCAAAAATAAAAAAAAAAAAATAATGAAGGCCTCGATGTGTATAGCCCGAAACTATTAACAACCGAATTGCCTAAAAAAATTTAGAAAAACAGCCAAAATTAAAATAAATTTACAACAATTTAGAAAAAAATAAGTTTAATAATACAAAATAAATAAATAAAAACTGATTATATATCATCATAATACATAATATTAATAAAAAAATATTAATTTTAGTCGAATAAAGTATCGATAAGAACTTTGAATATTCTATAAGAATATTGGTCGTTATATAAAAAATTATCTAAAATAAATATAAAAATATCAATAACATTTGTTAAAGTATTTTTTTTTTTCATAATGTAGGAAGTAAAAATAAAAATGTAGATTGATTCTGTATACCAAAAATATCAGTTGAATTGTAAATAAAATATGCAAGAGAAAATACTTCTCTAGTTTGAAAGTATGAATAAAAGAGCGAATTAAGTACTTGAAATATTTTATAAAAGTATTGGTCATCATATAAAAATTATTTAAAATAAATATAAAAAATACAAACCTTCATTTGATAAAATATATTTCTCAAATACAAACGACAACTAAATCTTTGTCAAGTCGATGTAATGTTACTTTGTGATAATCCATATTGTAATACAATCCTCATAAATTTATTAATATATATTGTTTATGTATACTTATACAGTTGAATTAATTGCTTAGGATTTAAGGTGTTATAAGGAATTGTATAAATATGTAACACTCATTCTTGATAATATTATTACACAATAATTCAATTGATTCAATAATGAAATCCACACTAATAAGTAAAAAAAATAAAAATAAAATTGTGTACAACCTTTAAACCGCAATGCAATATATATTTACATTTATAAGGAAGGAGTAGTCTCAATAGAATAAAATATATGTAAAATAATAAAAAAATATTTAAAATATTTTTTAAAGTATTAGATGTACCATAAAAAAATATTTTAAATGAATTCGAAAAGTATAAACCTTTATTTGACAAAATATTTTTTTGAAGTATAAACAACAATTAAATTCATATCGACTTGATACAAAAAATTAAACATAACTAACTATCAATCAACTTAAAATATGTCATATTTGTTTAGATGTTGAATCCAAATCAATATTAGAAATCACCTAGTTGTAGATTCGAATTCGATGCATAAAGTTGGTGTTCGACTATGGTAGTTTAAGTTGACATTTGTGTCGCCGTCGACTGTTGGAGAGAGATTCAACACCAGTTATCATAAAAAAAATAATAAAAAAATAAGAAAAAATAATGAAGAATAATGATATATTTAGATTGTCAAACATTGTACTTTAAATATGTAGAAAATAATTTTTTTTATTGTTGTATCTAATATTATCCGTATGTGAATGATAGATGAATGAGAAATTTTAGATTATGTGGGGATAATGGCAAAAAAGTAACTATATTATTTTAAAGGTTAAATAAGACATTTATCGATAAATTTATAACTAGGAAGTTACATGAAATAAATAAGAAATTAGGAAGAAACAAAATTGTAAATAACAGCCGACAAAAAGTAACTTGGGAGTTAGACATTTAAGTAGAATTAATAACATTTTTATTAGGTCTTAGAAAATATATTGATATATGATAAAAAAAATAAAAAAATATTATTTTATTAAATAATTGATTTATTTCTAAGTGAGTAGAGTAAATATATATTATGTGAGTTTATGTATATATAATATATTTTTTTTTATAATATTGTTGCTACCTAAAATAACTCACTCTTATACTTTAGAATACCATTAGTTTGCATCACACTCAATAAATATAATACTTATTTGCTTTACACCATCTAAACATTGTCTATTCATATATTCATATGATAAAATATGAATAGTCACTTTATATGCTATTTTTGACAACTTAACCAACATCCTACCGTAAACATGATAATTATGATCGTTAGATAGATTAGAATTTTAAATGATATTTTATTGCTAAAGAAAATAAATTATTATAACTCTGTATTAATCTGTTAAGCTGTAAATCTTCCAGAAAAAAAATTCGACCGCGAATTTGGACGGTCAAGAATGAATCTCTAATACGAAATACCTTTAACGTCACTAATATTTATTGAAAATGAGTCCTTATAGTTTAAGGTTTGGACATAAATTCTATACTTAGAAGAAAAAACTATGCATCTTTTTACTATATGTTTCAACTTTACCTTTGCATTATTATTCATCACTTCCTCTTATAAATTTATATAAAATTTAAATTTTCATTTTTTATTTAAAATATTATATAAAACTTCTATCTTAAAAAATCATATCCATTATCTATTTATATTAATTCACACTCTAATTATTTCATATTTACAATGTTATATTTAATCAATGAATATATCTTTCTATTTAGAAAATAAAAATGTTATAATAGTGTTACAATGACAACATATCTATACATTGTTACATTTTTAATGTGTATGATTTGAAAAGTAACTAATTACAGACATTTTTAAATTTTGACTAGATTTATGTTTTCAAATATAATGTATCTAGTTAACATATTTAACTTTATCTTAATTAATTACCATTCAAACATTGTTACTAAATACCACATATTCATATGAGAAGTCTATTTGGTTACCGGAATTAGTATCGTCTTTGCCAATAGACGTAGAAATTTATTTTAAACCACGTAAATTATATTTCTTAAATCTTTCGTATTAATTTAGATGAAAAATTTATTATATTTTTACCGTATATTTTACAACAAACTTGTAATATAGTCAAACCCAAAAGCATTGGTTGTGAAAAGCCAAGACCCCATGATTGGGAATCTACATTTGACGCATTGTATCGAAAGTTTTCCTAATGTTGTGGTGGTCAATGATAAAGAGTACAAGAAGTTTGACAAATTAACTAAACCATCACTCAGGGGAAGCATAAGCTTCATGGTCCTTGGTTAGTATCGTTTGTATTATTTGATTTTGTAGTCATTTGATTTGAGTTATTTTCGATTGTTATGAAAAAGTTAAATACGGCAAGAAATATTTTGGATTACGATGGATTAAGATGCATATTTCACTTCACTATACATGTGAATGTGGAGTTCTTTGATACTCGAGCTCAAGAATATAATGGCTGGTTTCAATATATATTTGCCCAATATTACAAAAAATTAGAATTTTTGTGACAGAAAATTGTCTCAAAACTAATTTTTTCGGTTCCAAAAACCAGTAGCGATGGAATTTGTGATGAATTTTTCCATAGCAAAATGAAAAAAAATTGTTAGTTATATTTTGCAACAAATTACATTCATAGAAAATTTCATCGCAAATAATACTATAACTACCATTCCTATCAAAATCTAAACCAAATAAATTTCAAATCACACTAAATTGAAAAGTAATTTCTTTCATTGCTGACGAAATGATAAATGCAAGTCAAAGAAATTCGATCTATTATCATCGTAAATACAAGTCTATCCGAAATATAAAATCTTAAGGTACTGGATATGTAAATAGAAGTCAACTAAAAATGCAAACTGTTTAACTGAAAAAATAGGTATGACATATCAATTCCACACAACAAAAATTTAAGTGAAAATAAGAAAAACGTATATCATGTAACTTTGACTCAATGGAGCTTGTCCATAATTGATAAGTTCTTATCTACAAGAATGTACCTTCTGGTCCATGGCTAATACACTCATCAATATTCTAAACATAATCATCGACGTCCTGAATGTGCTTGTCCACGTGCTTATCGCAATCAGCCTATCCACTCTCCGGTTGTTGTAGGCACCCGTCAAACAGCTTACGAGCATAATGTAACTGTTTTTTTTTTTTATTATTATTATTATTATCTATAGTTTAATAAATAATAATCATTTTGTAACAGTTTTTTTTTTTTTTACCTACCCTATCATCACGCTCGTGATGAATTTCTCTGGCAGCTCGTGTCCTCGTCGACGACAGAATGGACGATATTTTGAAATTCTTCCACATGTTCAACAACAGACCGACCATCTACCATTTTGTAATCCATGAACTGAGCAACGGCAAACATTTTTGACCCGATATTTTCGGACTTGTATTTTTTCTCCAGGGCTTCCTACAACCCTTTAGCAGTCTTTATTTAACAATAAACATTGTATAGAAAACTAGTAAGACTACCGAGTATGGTGTTACATGTCATGTAATCACCATGAGCCAATGACGCACAGTTGGCGAGTGTTTGATAGTTAGCATTTGGCTCTGGTTCGGTTGGGTCGTTCCGTAGCACGAACAATGCAAATTCTACGGATGTTAAATAAAACAACATTTTCTTTTGCCATTGTTTGAAGTCCATCCCTATGAACGGTTGGGGAACCGGCACCTGGGGCATCATGTGCGGAGCATATCCCGAAGTTGCTGGGACTAGGCCGCAAACGCTGTATTTTGCAGTGGAAAAGCTACAGAGAGTGCAACAACAAATCTGGGGAATCCTCCGAAGCCTCCAGGAGCAAACCCTGCGAACCTGGCAGTTGGTCTAGTGTACGTCGGTGTAGAGCCGGCACCAGGAATCCCAGCTATAGCAGCACTTGACACTATGTTATTCACAATATCCTTAGTCGATAGTTCAACGAGGTCGACTCCGGCCGTTGACACGATCGGATTTCCGACAACATTCATGATGTCATCTTCGTGATCGTTGGCCGCCATTCTTGCAATATATCTACAAAATATTCATTTTTACGATTGTTGTAAATATAAAAATAATTATATTGCAAGAATACAATTATCAAAATAAATTCGATATCACAATAATTTTTACCGAAATAAATTCGATAATCACAATAATTTATTGAAATAAATTTCAATAATCAATTTATTGAATTAATTTGATAATCACGTCGAGTCGAGGTAGAACTTCTTTCTGTAAAAACGAATATGCCTTGGTAGTGCCTCCGGTTTGTGGCACAATGTTCTCAAAGATAAAATTCGTCTCCTAATTAGGTGACACCCCAATATTTCGGAGCTCCGGCGATCTAAAATGAGGTGAACTAATACCATGTCGGAAGGCTTGGAAATGAAGGAAACAAATAGGTCGAATGATACCAGAATATCGATTGGAAACACACTGGAAATATCACCAGAAATAATACATATTAGAGAGAGGAGATGAATAATTGTTGTTTATGTAAAAAGGAAGAATGAGCACCATTTTTATAGGCAAACCACACGGGCAAGGAATTACTAACTCCTTTGAAAACCGACGTTTGATTTTTAAAGTAATCTTCAAATTAAATTTGAGTAATAGCCATTATTCAATCATGTGTATTCAAAATTTCAAAATCATGTAATTTGGTGCATGGTCATTATCCAACTTTAATTCAAATTAAATTTGACTAATGGCCACCAATTCAATTGTGTGTATTCAAAATTTCAAAATCATGAAAGTTATTGCATGATCAATATCCAACTTTAATGCATTATAATTTGTAATTGCATTTAATGTTAATGCATGTATGTAAGTAACCGTGCAGGCATGTCCACACTAATTTATGCAATTTAAAGTCATATTTCATGCAAATATATATGTACAGATATGCATGTCCATGCACCTATAGTGAGTCTTTTAAATGCATGCATTGTTTTGCTTATATTGTAATGTTATTTTCTTGGACTTCGATTAAAATAAAAATATTTTGTTGTTCCGAGCAAGCTCCGGAGCAATATAGGCTTCGTTAAGTCTAATATTTACCAAGCCCAAGTTATAACTCACGACCAATAATGGTTCGGAAGAGCGGCGTGCGCCTGTCGCCCACCGGCATTCATATGCCTCATCCAACCCATATGCATTTCAACTCACTGAATAATCGATTTTAAAATTTATGAATTTAATTTATAAATTAGATTCTATCGATTAAATAATTAACCGATTATTCAACTAAAACTAAGCATCTCTTTACTATATGTTTCAAGTTTACCTTTGCATTATAATATTAGTCTCGTCTCCTTATAAATTTATATAAAATTAAATTTTTATTTTTCTTTAAAATTATTTTATTAAATTCTATCTTAAAATATCATATCCAATATCTATTTATATTAATATATATATGTATTACTATTTTAGAATTAACAAAATATATATTTCAAAGTACTTGTAAAACATATTTAAAAACACTAATTATTTAATATGTACAATGACAAAGTAAAATTAAAAATTAGGTTAGTTCATGAAATAGGTTGATTAATGTTTTTCAATAATAATTTTGTTGATTGCGGTTCGATTAAATGAATGAATATATCTTGTATTTTACAAAATAAAAAGGTCAAATTTACCCATTAAAATGAATATTTCATGGGTTGAAAATATTGTATCGTATTGTAATTATATGAACATCATTTCAAAACTGACATACACTATTGTGTAGTTTGTCGCAAAACATTATAATAGTGTTACAATGATAACATAAACAACAAATCTATACATTGTTACATTTTTTTTTAATATGTACGGATTTAAAAAATAACAAATTGTAGACGTTTTCAAATTTTGAGTAGATTTATGTTTTTAAATATAACATATCTAGTTAATGTATTTAATTTTTCTTATTTAGTTACCATTCAATTATTTTTTTTTAAATACCTAAAATATCCTCAATTTATATTAACCGTTATTACCAATAAAATGATCTGATAGACAAAATAAAATTAGGATCATGAATGCAATATAACACCAGGAATATACCATAAGCCATAAAACAAATTACATATATATATATATATATATATATATCCATTTACACAATCTCATCCGTTTATCTATCATCCCATCCAACGGTCTCAGTACACTACAAAAAAATAATATATTTGTAACAGAATTTCGTAACTAAAATTCACGTAGCTAACGTAATTTCATTCCTAATTCCGTCTCTAATGTCATTAGTAACGGAATTAGAGACAAAAATATTTTGTTACAAAAATAATTTTTTTTTCTAGTGGTATTCAGGCCGGACTTGAATTATAGATTAAGAAGGATGCCCGAATCCAGTCCGAGACTATTAATAGTTGAATTGCCTAATAAATGTTTGCAGACATTGAGTGTGTTTGTTTAGTATTTGCACACAAATTTCAGTTAATCTTATTTTCCGCAAGATACAAAATATACCTTTATCTAAGGGCTTTTTGGAGTATACTAAGGGACATTTTTACCTATTTTCCGATTGGTTTTCTCAAGCTATCGAAAAAATTGAATAAGGGACATTTTTATCCATTTTCCGATCGATTTTCTCAAGCTATCGAAAAAATTGAATATTCGAATTTTCAAATGAAAAATATGTCGTTTATTTTATTTTATTTATTTATTTATATTTAACCATGTTACATAACGGATCCATGTATATATCAATGTAATATTTTTGTTCACTAGAGCAATAATAATTAAACCTATCGTGACTAATTTGTGAGTAGAGAAACAAATGAAATATATATACTCCCCCGTCCCCAAATAATTAACACATTTTTTATTTTTATTTATTTCATAATAATTGATGTTTTTCTATTTTTGTTAGAATTTACGAATGATGTATTTGACAATAAGCTGATAGTTAAGTTGATCAAATACCCCAACATCTATTTTTGTCATATTGACAAAATCTCTTTCTCTGTTGTGGTCGTTGGTTTCCAAAAACAACAACGGTAACAGGCATGCAAAAGCAACTCCCCATTTCTCCTGTGATGTAGCATACCCCCCTCTCCTGCATCTCTCCCCCTTGCGTGGAGCAGATGCCAAAAAAAAGGTTGGGAAGCTTAGAGAAAGTCTGGGAGGTCGTCCTCCTCAGGACCGGATGCAAACTTGGGGTGAAGGTGGAGAGCACGAATGATCTTTTTCCTGTGTTCTCCCAAGGTTGAACGGATTGAAACTTGTTCCTGCAGCACTTCTGGAAGCAACCTATGTGCTTCCAGAAGCTGTCCCAACGGATTAGCTGGAAAGGGCTCTTTGAAGTCATTAAAAAGATTCTGTAAATTTGATCGTGGCTTGAAGAAGCTGGTTTCAATGGTGTCTTTAGAGGGCTCCGGCAGAATGCCATTTTCTTTCAACAGCAAAGTGATAAGAACAGGATATGGAAGATTTGTCTTATCAAACGACTTCCCTCGAGCATACTTCACCATCTTGGACAGAATAACAAAGCCAAAATTGATATCAGTACAAAATTTATCAATGCAGAGGAGTAATTTACCCATTTTGTATCCAATATTTGTCTTGTTACTCGTGGGAAGAGCATTCATCGCGCATAAGCGAAAGAGGCATTGATACTTCATTGTAAGTTTGGTAGCAGCCAAGCCTGCTCGACCGAAATCATCGGATTTCCATGCAGACAACCGTAGGGCAACCTCTCATTTTGATTCTCTGAGCAGAGCAGAAGGAAATTCTTCGGGATTGTCATTCGGGAGCTTCAACAGATTGTTGATCACCTGGGGACTAAGCTCAATTGCCTTCCCTCGAACATAGGCTTTGTCAAACCAAGGGTTTTCTTCATTCAAAACATCCCGAGAGAGATTGGCGTAGAATTCTCTGATCAACTTTGGACAATATCGTTTGAGCGACACTACCCAGTGGCGCAGACCTTTCATCCTTAGGAATGCAATAAAACCAACATCTTTGTGAATTGGATCAGTAAACCGTGCCTCTGGGACCAGCTTCCGATTGGCCAACACATCGTACTCGAACAATTCCGCAGCATCGTCAAAATGGATTGCATCCATTGCTTCTTCAGCTGTGATTGGTGGAGGTTTGACCTTGCGCTTGCGAGATTTGGATTTCTTTGACTTATGTCCCTTCTTGGAAGTAACTTGCTTGATTCTTTTTCTTGAGGACCTGGGAGTATCAACAGAAGCCTTCCTTTTCTTGCTCTGTCTTTCGGTATGACGTTTCTTCAGTCAGGCAAGAAGAGCATTGTCTGAATCATCAGTTTTTGTTTCCGCTGGTTGTGATACCGTCGTGGTAACAGTGTTTTCATGTTCCATCCTCTCATAAAAGAGTTTATCAATTGTTCTGTCAATAATTGTATTCAGACTTTCATCGGAGGGAGAATGGGGAGGATCAGCAGTGGCACCTTCAAGTTCAATGGCTAGTTCCTAAAGATGAATGGGAGGAACAACTGCTTCAGTCCTCTGTTCTTCAGAATCAGTTCTTCTCCTCCTCTCAGTGAATCGCCTGCTTCTCTAGTTGTTGCTGAACCACCTCGTGAGATTCCAACACCGCCTGAAGCAAACGTGGAAGTTCAGGTTGCAGTTACTGACATTGAGACTCCTCACTCTCCTGGAGATCATTTGGATGAAGCTGAAGAGAATGTTCAAAAAACCCTCGAAGAAACACAAGTTGGAGGCCCTGAGAATGGCATTTTTGGAGAACCTGAGACTGATCACGATGAGGAAGAAGATGTGGGAAAGAAACAAGGGGTTGCTGAACCTGAAACCCGTAATGTTGATGAAGAGGCCTTGGTGCATTCTGAAGAAGCCCCTGATTCTGCAGAACAGAGGACTGAATCAGTTGTTCCTCTCATTCATCTTGAGGAACCAGCCAGTGAACTTGAAGGCGCCACTACTGATCTTCCTCATTCTCCCTCCGATGAAAGTCTGAATACGATCATTGACAAAACAGTTGATAAACTCTTTTATAAGAGGATGGAACATGAAAACACTGTTATCACGCCGGTATCACAACCAACGGAAACAAAGTCTGATGATTCAGACAATTCTCCTCTTGCTCGACTGAAGAAACGTCATGCCAAAAGACAAAGCAAGAAAAGGAAGGCTTCTGTTGATACTCCCAGCTCCTCAAGAAAAAGAATCAAGCAAGTTACTTCCAAGAAGGGACATAAGTAAGAAATCCAAATCTCGCAAGCGCAAGGTTAGACCTCCACCGATCACAGCTGAAGAAGCAATGGATGCAACCCATTTTGACGATGCTGCAGAATTGTTCGAGTACGATGTGTTGGCCAATCGGATCCTAAAGGCATGTTTTACTGATCCGATTCACAAAGATGTTGGTTTTCTTGCATTCCTAAGGATGAAAGGTCTGCGCCACTGGGCAGTGTCGCTCAAACGATATTGTCCAAAGTTGGTTAGAGAATTCTACGCTAATCTCTATCGGGATGTTTTGAATGAAGAAAACCCCTGGTTTCACAAAGCCTATGTTCGAGGGAAGGTGATTGAGCTTAGCCCCCAGGTGATCAACAATCTGTTGAAGCTCCCGAATGACAATCCCGAAGAATTTCTTTCTGCCTTGCTCAGAGAATCAAAATGAGAGATTGCCCTTCGGTCGAGCAGGCTTGGCTGCTACCGAACTTACAATGAAGTATCAATGCCTCTTTCGCTTATGCGCGATGAATGTTCTTCCCACGAGTAACAGGATAAACATTGGATACAAAATGGGTAAATTACTCCTCTGCATTGTTAAATTTTGTATTGATATCAATTTTGGCTTTGTTATTCTGTCCAAGATGGTGAAGTATGCTCGAGGGAAGTCGTTTGATAAGAGAAATCTTCCATATCCTGCTCTTATCACTCTACTGTTGAAAGAAAATGGCATTCTGTTGGAGCCCTCTGAAGACACCATTAAACCAGCTTCTTCAAGCCACGATCAACTTTACAGAAACTTTTTAATGACTTCAAAGAGCCTCTTCCAGCTGATCCGTCGGGACAGCTTCGGGAAGCACGTAGGTTGCTTCTGGAAGTGCTGCAGGAACAAGTTTCAATCCGTTCAACATTGGGAGAACACAGGAAAAAGATCATTCGTGCTCTCCACCTTCACCCAAGTTCGTATCCGGTCCTAAGGAGGACGACCTCCCAGACTTTCTCTAAGCTTCCCAGTCTTTTTTGGCATCTGCTTCACGCAAAGGGGAGAGATGCAGGAGAGAGGGGGGAATGCTGCATCACAAGAGAAAGGGGGAGTTGTTTTTGCATGCCTGTTACCGTTGTTGTTTTTTGGCTCTCTGTTTGCTAGAACCTTGGTTGTCTTAAAATTCTGTTTTGTATAGGCTGCCTATAGCCTTATTTGGATTGATGGCCTGTAACCTAACCTTTACTTGCTTTTAATTATGGATTAATTGCTGAGGGTGGGAGATCATCTCCTGCATTGTGTGTGTGGTCACATTGTCACATATGCCAAAAAGGAGAAGATTGTTAAGTTGATCAAAAACCCCAACATCTATTTTTGGCATATTGACAAAACCTCTTTCTCTGTTGTGGTTGTTGGTTTCCAAAAACAACAACTCTGGACTCTGCTGGTGCAGTCCAATCAAGTAGCCTTTTGTCATTCCTTGAATGGTGGCTGCTCAAGACAAAATGAATATCTCGAATTTGTCATTTTGTGATCAGAATTGATTAGATACAACACCATTCCTTATTTGTATCAAAGTGAATTTATTGCTTGTCAACTCATGGCTGCTGTTGTTGCTTAACACAGCTTGAGACTAGTGGGAATGGAAGAAATAGTAGTTTTGAGAGAGTGTGTAGTAAGAGAAATATTGTATCAATCCTCTCAACCTCTTCCCTTCCCATCTCCATGCACTAAGTGAGTGATTTACGCTATTATCATACCGGAGAAGTACGTTGGTCGAAAGGAGATTGGAGTTCTGATAAGGGGAACGTCCAAAATTTGAGCAACTCAACTATGTGTTAGTTGTTAGTACGCGTTTGTAACAACTTATGCATGTGGAGGGAATTTCCTAGGTAATTAGATTGTAGTTGGGTTGAAGGAGGTTTGGGTGTTTTGTTCTTAATCAGCATTGGTTAATGAACTTCTCTTGGATTGGTATCCCTCGGATGTAGGATGATTTATATCCGAACCGGGTAAACAAATAACTTGTCATTTATTGTTTTGAAATCCCTGTATTTATTTCAATAATAAGTCGCCGTTATAACTGTGATATAACTACACTTCGGGAGTTGGCCTATTTGAATAAGTGTACGATAATTTATTGGTGCAACACTTATTCTCACCCCAACAATAGCTGTCAGCTGATTCAATTAGTTGATAGCTATTAGCCGATTCAATTAGCTGGTTTGACTAGTTGATTCAATTAGTTGTTTGTATTAAAATTTTGGTAAAATAACTGTTTTATTTTTTATTTTTCTAATATATTCAATTGTGTTCTTTTGAATTTAGAATGTTTGAAATTTTTTGTTATTAATTATTGAAAATTATAAAATGGAATAGTCTTTATTTTTATTATAGTTAGATTTAAAAAATAATATTTTTTATTGAAAATATAAATAGGTTTTTCTATTATGTAAATATAAAATAATAATTTTTTCATGTATATATTTCTTATTTTAATTATCGATTAGTTCATTATATTTATAATTTTTAATAAATTTAATTTATTTAATTTATTTTTAGTATAAAATTTATATAATGTAATTTTAATATAAAATAATTATTAATATTTATATTTTCTATTTTGGGTTGATTTTTAATAAGTTTATATATTTTACAATTAAAATAATTTGTATATAAAAAATAATTATTTTAAATTTATAAAAGTAAAACTATAATATAATAAAATATTATAATATAATTAATAAATAATAAAAATATATTTATTTGCGTAAAATGCATAATAAGTTTTTAAGGGCAATTAAAGAATAAAAAAATTTAGATTGAAAAAGCCATTTCCAAACGCTGGGTAAGTTAGCTTTTCAAATATTATTCCAAAAATCTAATTTACCAAATACCTAAATTAGTCGTTTTAGTGGTCAAACGGCTAAAAGTTGTTCAATAAACTAAAAGCTATTCGAAAAGCTCTTTGCCAAACACCCTCTAAATCTAAATATACTTAACAAATATAGATTAACTTAATTAACTACGTAACATATACCATCATACATCATGTTGGACCCACGCAAAACCTCTAATTGTTTTATTTCTATCTCTCTAAAAAAAAAACAAATATTTTTATCTGCATTTAAAACTAGATATTATTAAATTAGTTTATGTTTATTATAAATAAATAACATATATTTTTTTTTATTTACTTTTGTATTGTAAGAAATTTTATTTTCTACAAAATTATATTCATATTGCATATATGTTTTTATTGTGATATTATTTTTAAAATATTTGAATATATATTCTAATTTTTTTAATCATATATATTAAATTTATTTTAAACTCATCAATATTATTAATTATATAAAAATAATAAAATAATATAATAATTCACTATTATCACTTAATTAAAATATTATTACCTTAAATACCGTACCATTAATGAAATGAGTCAATAATCTTGAAACGAAGAATATATATATTTATTGAAGAAAGAACTAGAAAACTCCATAAGTTGAAAATAAAATTGGGAGGATAGTATGAACATTCTATAAGCTTAATAAACATGACTTTTATTATTATTATTATTATTTTTTTCTTCAGAGTTTGAGTTCTTATATAAAAAGATTACTCTCTCCCTCTCTCCATTCCATAATAAACTAATTCATTTTTTCATTTTAGTATGTCCCATAACAAAATATTCATTTTATTTTTTTAGTAACTGTACTATCTACTAACTGTACTATCTACTAACATTACAAATACCCTTACAACTTACAATATATTACACAAATGTCATTATATTTATATCACACGTACTAATAATATTATTTTAGTCATTTCTACTTAATTCCTACTTTATCCCAATATAATACTAATATTTTTAAAATTACGTGCAAAAAGTAAATTGATACTTAGTTTCGAAACGGAGAGAGTATTAAAAATATATATATATATATATATATATTGTAATAGAAAACTTAGAATCTGAAAAGTAAAATAATTGAAATAAAAACCAAAGGAACATTTCTTTGTCGCTTAGGTTAATTCTTATTGTTATCATTTCCCTGTACAACAATAAAGAAAGCCGTAATTGGTTTCTTGTATTTTTAACGCAGCTGTTGCATTCTCGTGTAAACAAAGACACAAAATATAATAATAATAATAATAATAATAATAAATATAAATATTATTAACAATGAAGTTTTCAGGGGAACTCATTAATGAATACACATGTTTAATGTCTTAGTCTCAACATAGACAGAAATGGTGTCTTAGGTAAATTCTCCAAACATGGGAGTGTAAAATAATGCTTCTGCATACTATAGGGATTAAATTAAAAATGCTTTTCCCTCATTCTTCTCTTCAATTGCTTCGCTGCCAAATTTTTACAGAAAAATAACACATCAGTTATCATACATATATGAATTAGTCAATATTTTTAGACAGATTTCGTAAATAAATACTTATTTATTATATAATACCAAAAAATGACGTTAATCTCTATTTACGTCACATCACATAACTAATTCAATTCAAATTTTTATGGGTTTCAATTTCGATCCCAATTCTCAATCATACAACCAAACACACCCTTAGAAATTTTGAACTAACAATGTTGGAGTTTGTCTACTTGTGCTTCTTTGTACACACATATATATATATATTAATCAATTTACCTTATAACATATCATATTAAATATATATTTAAGCACAAACCTGTCACTCATTTATATAAACAAATTTAGTATGAATTTTTAGCCTATTGAACAAAATCAACATTAGCTCGAATCGCTCCTATATCTTTTTTTTTTTAAAAAAAATATGATATAAGAACCTGCGGTCGCTACCCGAAAGTGCGTACCGGGTAAACTTCCGGTTGAACCTAATAATCTACAAACTAAGCCCGACAGGTAAGTCACACTAGGCAAATTGCTCGTATATCTTTCTTTACTTATATATACACACACATTGAATTCACATTTGTAAGTATAAAAAGTACCTTGTAAAAATTGTTGCAGGCTTCATTGTTCCATGAAGAGAAGGAGAAGGGAAAGTGTAAGAGACCTTTCTTGAAGCTTTGTTTCTGTGGGAATTTATAATTAGGAGATCTTTTGCAGGTCCATTGAATCTGGACTATATATGTCTTGCTTTAATTTCTTCACTTCACAGTATCACTTGGCCACAAATATTTTTAGGTAAGAATTAGGCCAAGATATATTTTTATTGCACATGACAACCCCACATACTAAAGTTTGTCATCTTCCCTTTTGGATCTTTTCTTTTTGGGGAATACCTCAGAAATGTTAAGCACATCAGCTGTAACCCCTAATTGTTACCAGACAACAGATTTCTTTTCTTAGTAGAGGAATATAAATATATATATATATATATATATGTATATATATATCATGGAGAGTAATGATGGGTGTTTGTGGGTTGGGGAGTTGGCAATTCAAATTTTGAATAATAAATTTTGAATATAAATAATTATTTGATATGTAAAAAATCTGATGTGATTTTTAAATATAAATTTTTTTTAAGTAATATAAAAATTAAAAGAAAATTAGGGCTGAAAATCCAAAAAAAACCCTAATCTTTGTGTTTTTTTCGAGTTGCCTAGTTGAGTTTAGTATTTTTGAGTTGTAATAATTAGTTAATATGATATAAATATTTGTTAATATAATTTTTTTTAATATAAAATTAATTTTTAGAGTAATATAAAAAATAAAATAAGTTTTGCTTTGATATTTTTTGAAACAAAAAATAATATATATATTTCAAGTTGAACACCCGTAAACAAACTTAAGAGTTTTTATTTTTGAAAATTAAAATAATCACTATTCAAATATCTTTATGGTTCACATTAAAAATATATTATTTTATGTCATAAAATGTCATTTAAATTAAAAAAGTTATAATTCAAATTAAAATCATACATATATTTTTCTTTGTATCATAATTTTAAATTTTATTTAAATAATAATTTGAATATGATATTTTGTAAGGAAAATAATATACTATCTCCGTTTTATAAGAATTGTGTCGTTTGTCTCATGCTTTACATTAAAAATATTTTTACGTGTATAATTTACTTCATAAATATCATTATTTGTATTATAAGAGACTAATAGATATATTTTTGTAATTTTCTCTTAAGTTGTACATACATATTATATAATAATTAGTATTTAAAGATCTACATGCAAAAAGCCAATAACACCTTTTATGGGACGGGTAGTATAAACAATAAAAATTATGAATAATGCATATTAAATAAACTATAAAAATTATATCGGTATTTTATTTTATAACTTCAAATTCTGAAACATAAATAGTTTTATCAACCCAAGGTACGGTGAATTCAGTACCGTGGTGATTAAATTGTGACAATTAGATCGTAATATAAATTGTCGTGAAATCGACCGGAAAAATGCGATAAAATTTTCAATGCGAAAGTACGTACAAGAATAAGGAGATACAAGTTTACATTCCAATCAAAAGAAATACACATAAGTAATCAAAATTTTCTCTTGTAATTTCAAATTAACAAACGGACCCCAAGAATTTTACAAAACACAAATGACTCAGCACCCAAACAAATTGTGCGACATTGGCAGCGGGATTGTGCTTCTTCTTCTTTGCTGCAGCCCTCCCTCAAATTCATCCCATCATCAACATCTTATTATTGATCAATGGCAGCTGCTGTGGTTTTTAATTCTTGGCAGCTATTCTTTGACGACAAGTGGTGGCTTCATTTATCTTACAATACTACATTCAATCACACACAAACACACACACACATATATATATATATATATTTGACCTAATTATTTGGGCTTATATTTTGGACTACAAAATAACATATTTTTAGCTTGGGGTGTCAATTTGTGTTTGTGGCGGGTTGAGCTATGAGTGTAACAAAAAAACTGTTGACCTAAACACAATCTGACTGAATTTGATCAGAAAATTTAGACTCGAACACGATATGAATTTTTTTCAGGTCGAGTTCAGGGCAACCTGATTTAGTTTCAAGTCACCGGAAACCCAACTAAACTTAACATGAAACAAATCCAAAAAGTAGAAAATTTTTATTTACCTAGAAGAATCCAATAAAAAGTTATTGAGGATTGGAAAAGTACCCAAACAACATAACTAAGGGACAAATATAAACATCAACCATTTAACAAGAATTCAAACTGAAACAACAATATAAAAACAAAACAACGGCAACAATAACATTAACAATTCATCAACACCAACATAAACATTAGGAAGTAACAATATCAATTCTTCAATGATAGAAACATCAACATTGACTCCCAATGAAGTTCCTGAGCTCCCCCGGGAGGAAGTAAAGACCCTTGAAAGCTCTCCTCGAGGGGAAAGGGCCAGTGTATCAATCAAAGACGGCGGAGTACCATCCTTGATAAGCGGCGAATCATCCAACTCTATGTCAAAAAATGGAGAACTCGGCTCCCGACAAGAATCTAATCTACTAACATCCCCCAAGTAAGCTCTGCATGAAGTCTCCGGAGTATCATCAACCATCGCTGCCTTCCCCCTATCCTGACGAAAAGGCAACTTCTATTGTACCACAGGGCTCCCTATAATCGGGGATCTCGAAACCCGAATCACCTCCTCAAACTCTGATGGAATCTCAACAATGGACTGATCCTGGACAACAATAGTAGAAGAATCAACACTATCAGAGTTAACCAAATTAGCATCCGGAGCAGTAACCCGAATGCCCGATGAAAGCAATCCCTCAGCAAAACCATCTGATTCCAACCTAACACTCGGAGCCGTAACCTAAATACCAGACGAAAGAGGCACCCCTCTCTTTCAAGAGGGTTCGCGGCATGTCAAGCCCTACTAAGGTTCAGACTGCCGATGATAAGCCGGAGGAAGGTGAAGATGACGTCAAGTCATCATGCCCCTTATGCCCTGGGCGACACACGTGCTACAATGGCCGGGACAAAGGGTCGCGATCCCGCGAGGGTGAGAACCCTCTAAAAAACATCAGACTCAACCAAACTAGCATCCGGAGCAGTAATCCGAATAGCATATGAGAGAACTCTCTCAACTACAGGCTGACCTTGTCCACGTCTACGCCTTCTACGTCTGCGTCTCCTACGACTTGTCTGTACAGGCTCTGTAGTGTCATCTATAACTCGCTCCTCAATAGGAGGCACAACCTGCTCCTCAATCTCAATTTATCTAAGGTTACCAACTTAGTCAACATGTATGTTGGATTTTTCGATCCTTAAACTTTCTCAAATTTTAGAATCTCCCTCTCTAATAACTTGAATGCAGTGAAACATCCCCTCAATATGTTTCGTTCTTGCATGGAATGCAAGGTTCTTTGCCAAGTGAATTGTGCCATGATTGTTGCTATAAATGATACTATTTTTTGGATTTTTTTTCCCAACTCAAGCATGAAATTTTGCAGCCAAACCATCTCTTTGATAGCCTCCGTTAGTGCAATATACTCAGTTTTTGTCATCGATAAAGCAACCACCTTTTTCACCTTCTAAGTCAGCATCCACAAACCCAACCACGCAAGGCTCCATTTTGTCGAAGATCGGTGTCTTATCTGTAGTGCCTCGTAAATGCCTCAGTATCCACTTCACTTTTTGGCAATATTACCTTCCAGGATTGCTCATAAATTTGCTCATAGTCCAATTGCATGTGCTATATCCGGACTAGTACCAATCATTGCGTACATTAAGCTTCCTATGGCAGCACGTACTGACTCATTCCTTGGTGAGTTCTTGTTAAACAACTTGAAGTGACTCCCTAAATTTGTTCTAACGGACTTTTCATCCTGCATGTTGAACCTCCTCAAGGCTTTCTTTATATATTCTTCTTGCAAGAGACTCAACCTCCCATTATCTTAGTCTTGAGTTATTTCCATGCCCAAAATATGTTTCGTCTATCCAAGATCCTTCATTGAAAATCTTTCCACCAATTGGTGCTTCAACTTTACAATCTCTCGAGCACAAGTTCTTGTCAATAACATGTCATCCACATATAAGAAAAGTATTATATATGAACCCTCAAAACTCTTTAATTAGCAGAAGTGGTTGGCATTCAATTTTCTGAAGCCAATCGCATGTATGAATTCGTCACGCTGCTTGCTTAAGACCATATAAGCTCATTGTCAACCTGCATACCAAGCTCCCTTGTCCCTCAGCTGCATATCCTTTTGGTTGCATTGTGTATATCTCCTCATCCAAGTCGTCACAAAAGAAATTTGTCTTGACATCTAACTATTCTAGCACTAATTTCTCGGATGCTACCATGCCCAAGACCAATCAGATTATTGTCAGCTTCAAAATAGGTGTGAACACATCAATTTAGTTGATGCCATATCTTAGTTCATATCCATTCACTACCAATTTGGCCTTGTCTCGCTTACTCCAATATTTTTTTTCTTTAATCCTATAGACTTACTTGTTATTGAAAATTTTTTTCCTTCGGATGTCCACTCAACTCTTATGTCTGGTTGGTTATGAGAGAGTTCATCTAATCATCCATAAAAAGTTTCCATTTCTCAACTTCATGACCAGGTTTGGACTTTGCATAACATTCTGGTTCACCATTGTCAATAAAAAAAAAATAGTAATAATAATGAAGTCATTTCGTTGTATAGATTTTGACTTGGTGTTAAGAATATACCGTCTCACTAATACGACGAAAAACACTACAAATGTAAAACAATTATTTGAGAAGTGAGATAGGTCCAATCGTCTAAGTTTGATAATCATTAAGAAAGCACTCCACAAATCTTTCAGGATACCATATCTAATGATATCGCTATTGCCAGGGGATTTCTTGTCAAAATTAAGAAATGCTTTACCAAAAGTGATAAGGCGGAAATGAGTACTCCTCTTAAGATTCTCATTAACATGAAGTATAACAGAAAATGTAAAAGAAGGGAGTGCATCTTAAATATGTTCAATATTACTGCTAAATTGACGTCACTTAATTTAGACCTTTTCGAAGACATATTGATCTTATTGGTCTTGCTAATGAGTACTAAATGAGTTAATTAGTAATGTTCAAACACAATTAAAATTACTTTATTTTATATTGCATGATTCAGTAGTCACTGTTTAGTATTTAGTTTTCAGTATTCAGTTACTCTAAATTAAAGTTAAGGTAGATCAACTGGAAATAGACATGTTAAGATGACGTTAAATGAGATTTTCATTTGTGCATCCGCACTTGATCGAATCTGAAGTTGTATTAATATTATGACCATTGATCGGTCCCATTGTAATAAATGCAGTGATGACCGCTTTAATCCGCATTAATGTGATTTACAAATAAGATTGGTAAAATACATTAAATGATCTGATAGCAAAATTTTTATGAGCTCATAAGGTTATACAATATACATTTACCCAAGTGGAAGATTTTTGAATTAAAAATCAAATTGTAGGTTAAAAGTAACTATTTTAGCTATAAGTTAGATTAAGTACATATTAAGTGATCTATTATATTTATTGGGCTTAAGTGCGGACTCCTATGAAACCTGATAATTTATTAATTGGATTATGAGACCGGTTAATAATAAGGTATACATATTAGGGTTGTGATCTCAGGTCTAGACGCAACATCTGTTACTTTTTATATCTCATCGTGGAAGTAATGACAAAAACACTAGAGGTTTTCTCACGAGGGGTTATGTCATAGGCTTGAAGAATACAAAATCTTCCGTTAATTTGTAGATCCGAATCCGACAGCGCTAATGGAAGCGGGTTATATTTAGTAGTTTTCTTTTATTATCTCAGTCATTTGAACGTGGCATATCCTGGGCTTATGATGTAATTACTGATAAGTTTTAACATAACATGCACAATGACTTTGTCATGACCATGACTAAGTAGAGGATAATTCAATTTAAATTCTCTTCACTTCCCAAAAGTTCCAAAAATATTATACTTCTTTAATCATGATCATGACTGCAATATGACATCTGAAAAAAGGTAAATAATTTTAAAAAATATTGTAATTCATTTTAATTAATATTTAAAAATTTATATTTTCATTTTAGGAATTAAATTAAATTAATTCCAAGGTAAATATTCTAAATTCAAATTTTTAAATTTGAATTTTAACTCTAATTAAGAGATTGAGTTTTATCAATTGAAAATTAAAGTTATATGTTTTCAAGAAAAGATGTATCCTTTATATTCAAAATTTAAATGACATCTTTTTCTAAAAGTACAATCCCTGTCAGATATAACATACAGAGTGAAAATAAGTAAAATTATCTGGATTTTTTGAAAATTACATACATACACCAAATTGACCCAACATTTTTATATGCTCGAATTTTCATCTTAATTATGAGGATTACTTTATTTATCATCGTATGAATTTTGTGAAAATCGAGATATTAATAAGATCAAAATATCATATAAGAAAAGCAATTATATGCAACTCAAAGTATATTCATAACCGTTTCTACCTTGCAAAATTCAATTCTCTCCCTACACTACTTCAATTTTATACATTTTTCTGAAAATCTTATATGATATTTTGAAAGATCAATGGATAGTGATACATTGGGAGACACTAAAATTAAATTTGAAAAATTGTCCAAATTTGAGGAATTTACAATTTTCAATATTTGATCACACTTGTAATATGGTGATTATTTATCGTTATGTTGATCATATGTTGATTTTTGGAACTAGACAAAGTGAAAAAAGTTAAGGGTCTGGCTTTTCAGGCTTGGTTTGGCCAAACTTACTGTGCAATCGCTGTGCACAACGGTTTGAGCGCCAAACCAAGCTCATTGACTATATAGGGTGTCAGGGTAGGGTGTAGGGTTGCAAATATTGGTGATTCTGTTGTTTTTTTTTTTTTTTTTTTTGTTTTTTTTTTAAAAAAAAATTACAAAATGATGTGCAAAAATATGATAAATTAATTTTTTAATTATTTTAATAAGTATAATTTAATAAAATATATACTATATATATTATTTTGTAAAGAATATAATTTTATATAATAAAAGTAAATAAAAAAAATTAAAACATTTATTTATGATCAACATAAATTAGTGTATTTCTCCAACCCCAAATTTGGGGTTGTCCACCATTCCACGGACAAGTTGCAGGTTTGATTTTTTAAATTTTTCTTTTTAAAAAATTAAAATATAATTTAATATTTATTATAATTATAGGAGAAAAAATGTATACAATATATATTTTATTTTGTAGAGAATAAAATTTTCTATTATACAAATAAATACAAATTTAAATATATATATGTTGGGTATAATATAAATTCATAATCAAATCATACAATATAAATTTTATCAATTAAATTTAATAAACATATATATTATTTTATTCATTATCCATCAAATCAATACTCATCAAAACTCCTCAAACTCCAATCAAACCCAAACACAAAAAAAATAACAAAATTCAAATAAAAATCAAACCCAAACCCAAATTTCCCCAAACTCCCCTAAAGAAACACACCCTAAAATATTTTTATCTACTAAGATCTATGAAAGACACGGAGAGGTAGACATGGATCTCAAAATTAAAATTAAAAGAAAATAAGATGAAATCTATATTTAGTGCATTAGCCGTGGCCGGTAAGGAAGCATAATAGCTTCGTAATTTAGTTTATGAGATTTAATTAAGCATAATAGCTTTGTATTATCTATGTTTCGTTGTGATATTGATGCTACTCTATCTAAGGCTTATAGTGAAAACTACAATGACAAATCTCAACATATGGTTGTGAGATACAGTATGATATGGGAGCTTATTACAAATGGGGTAATTATTGTAGTCTATATTCCGTCATACTGTAATTTGGTTGATAATTTAACAAAGAGGTTGATGAAAGATTTAGGGCACAAGTCATCAATCGGTACGTATTAAAGTTCAACTAAATCCACTTCACGTTGAAACGCATGGATTTACATTACAAGGTAAGTGTTCGGACTTGCATGAAAGTAAGGTTGACATTTCATCTATTAATAATTCATTTAAAAAATATTCGTGCAGGGACGAGACTAAAGAAATTACCTATATGAACATGAAGTTTTGTCGTTTCAAGAAATACTTAGTTTTTAGAAAAAAAAAAAAATCTTTTGAGTTCCAAATTCAACGTCTTTTCTGAAAAAATATTTTTCAATATATATATACATACGATTCTTATCTTCTAAAAAATGGATAGAGTGAAAAATATGTATAATACAATCACTTACAGAAATAAAATACAGAGTGTGAAATGCACACTCTCCAAATTTCTGGAAAACTATATGTACATGCACAAACTTCATCCAACATTTTTTGTGTTCGAATTTTCACCTAATTTTGAGTGTTATTTTATTTTATCCTTACATAAATTATGTAAAATTTGATGCTTTAACGGGATCAAAATATCGTTTAAGGATCAAGATTTTACACGATCCAAGTTCATTTTTACCCAGTAAAATTCGGCTCTCTCCGGACTTTCCTTCAATCTTATACGATTTTTTCTAATAAAAAATGTTTTAAACTAGCTCAACTATATAGCTGCTGTATGAAATAAATTTGGGATAAAAATAATTTTCTTTGATAGCAATGGTCTACGAACTTGCAATATTCCACATTGGGACCCAATATTGAAATACATAATTTAATTATGAGCCACTTGTTTTGTTAGACCCATTCAAATAATCTTACCCATCTTTCACGTCTAGACTTTTACATACAACCATAAATACTAATGTGTTGATGTACCCCAATTATTTTTTATTATAAATATTATATTATTTACATTTTTTTTATATATTTTTTTCAAATCACTTTGATATTATTCATTTGTAATAAAAAAAAAAAACATTCACGTTAAATATTTATTTTTTAGTATTCTAAAAAGAAATTTTAAACTCCTAGCATCCTCCCAAATTTATGTATATAAAGCTTCATATTCTTATTTTTGTTTAAATATAATTTAATAGATAGATAATTAAATTCAAAGCCCGGTAAGGCTTCATCATATTAAACAAAAAGAAAAAATCTAAAAGATAGCCGTTTTTTTGGCAAAATTGCCCATAACTCTCTTGTATTTTCGAAACTCAGCGTAAATTTCTCTTCTACTTTAAAAATTGCATGACGTCTCCTTATACTTTAAAAAATGTTGCATGAAACCACTTTGTAGTTTCGAAACTCAGCATAAATATCCATTTTACTTTAAAAAATTGCATGACGCTCACTTATACTTTAAAAAATATTGCATAAAACCCCCATATCATGCAAAACATATTGATAGGAAATCATCTTCTTATCACACGAGGAAAGTTTCATGGTGGTGGGGTTTCATGCAATGTTTTTTAAAGTATAAGGAGTACCATGCAATTTTTAAAGTACAGAGAGATTTTACGCTGAATTTTGAAACTACATAGGAGTTATAAGCAATTTTACATAATGTGTATATGTAATATAATAATTCTTTGAGTATCTACTACTTCATTCATAATAATAAAAATAATAATAATTATTATAATAATTAATATTATACATTTAGAATACCTAGTAGATTTTATTAATTTATTTTTGCTTTTGTGAAAAGAAAATTAATTATATGTGTTTTTTAGTATCATATCTGACCTCTTTATTATTTTACGACTTTAAGTGGACTTTATCTGAAAATAAATCTGTATGTAAGTTTTTTCTGTTAAAATAGTTCTCCGGTGTCGGACTCCTCACGTTGGCCTGCCGTTGCTGACGCGGCTGACATGTTATCGCCACGTAGATAATACGTCAGCAACACATGAATTTTTTTTTTTTTTTACAAATTTTTTTGTTAAACTATTTTTTTAGTCTCGTATATGACCTCCTTTATCGTTTTTAGGACATTTACGCGGCGATGACATGTCAGCCGTGTCAGGGCCATGTCACTAACGGCTGGCCAGCGTAGCAAGTTCGATATCGGAGGACTATTTTAGCGAAAAAATTTTACTTATGTAACTATTTTCAAATAGTGTTAAGTTGAAGTCTAATGATAAAAAAAAAAAAAAAAAAAAAATGGTCAAATATTGAGCTAAAAAATCACTTTACCCAAAAAAAAAAAAAATAATATATACAAATATTTATACCAAATATATAATCTATTCACTCAAAAAGTCAATAGTAACATATATTACTCCCTTCGTCCCACGTACTATGTCCACGTTGCCGTTTCTGTCCGTCCTATATACCATGTCACTTTATTTTTTTGAAAATGATTGCACACTTTAATCTCATTTTAAACTTTTTATTTTTTATTTTTTTAAATTTTAATTAAACTAATTAGTTATCTTAATCTTAATTTATAATTATTTATATTATAGGATAATTATTTTCACTAATACATTTTTAATTATCTACCAATTACACCACTCCTAAAATACCGTGTCTACAGTGTAGCAGATACGGTATGTGGGACGGGGTTAGTATTATTTTTTATACTACCGATCTATAAGTAAAATATAATATTTTCATAAAGAATTTTAAAGTAATACATTTGACATTCTACATATATATTAATGTGTTATTAACATGTTGAACTATATAAATATAAAATGAATATGCAAATATATATATATATATATATATATATTAAATTATGAGGTTTGTGCTATTTTATCAAAAAATTGTGGATCAAGCTTTTTATTTTGGAGCTTATCCAAATTTATATATATTAAATTATGAGGTTTGTGCTATTTTATCAAAAAATTGTGCATCAAGCTTTTTATTTTGGAGCTTATCCAAATTTATTCTTCTCCAAATTTTATTGTACCATATAATTGATAATTTCATAAGTAGTTGTTTGGTTCGTTAGGATTTAAATCTTAATTTGAATAGATTTTCAACATCAATTACATAGTTTTTTCTTTTATCTTTCTAAATTACTAAATTACATAGGAGGGAAGATCTTAAAATTTCTACAATTCCTTTTCTTAATTTTCTATTACTTATGCATAGTATATTTTTTTTTTCTTTAATCTTAAGCTTGTAAATATAATTTCTAAAATTATTTAAAAATAATAATAATAAGGGCAACCTACTAAATAAAGTAGCACAATTATAACAAGAGACTAGTATTTGATATTTCTCTAAAAAAATAGTAATGTTTTAGTATTGATTTTTAGTCTATAAATAGGTTACATTTGACGAATGTAAGAAACACACTCCAATTCCATTATATATACATAATAAAAGAAGAAGAATTGGAAGAAGAAATGGTTACTAATCTGCTCCTTATTTTCTTCATTACACTACTGTCCGTTCATTCCGATGTAATCTTAATTTCAGGAGAGGTAATTAGCTGCAGTCCCAAGGAACGGGAAGCTCTTCTGGCATTCAAAAGAGGCCTTACAGATGACAATGGTGATCTGTCAAGCTGGAGAGGTGACGACTGTTGCAATTGGGACGGAGTTGGGTGTCGCAAAACCACTGGCCATGTCATTAGTCTTTATATCTACGGCGGCAATCGCGGATTGCGAGGTCAGATCAGCGTAGCCTTACTTCAGTTACGTCATTTGAGATATCTAACTCTTTCTGGCTGTGGCTTGTTTGGGAGAATTTCTCAAAATCTTTCGAACCTCACAAACCTGGTGTACCTCGATCTCTCATTCAACTCATTATTGTTAGACGATCTCAATTGGCTCTCTAATCTCTCTTCTTTATCCCATCTTGATTTGTCTGACAACAACATCACTGATGCCAATTGGCCTCAACGAATACTGAAGGTTAGTTCATTGAAGGAGCTGCTCTTGGCATATTGTCATCTTAGTGATGGAACATATTCTGAAGAGTACTTGTTTGTGAACTCTTCTTCTTCTTCTGCATCTCTTTCATCGGCTAATCTAGGAGGTAATGATCTTACCCTTCGGACATTAGGCTGGTTATCTAACATCAGAAGTCTTGTTTACTTGAAGTTGTCGGCAAACCAATTGGATGGTGTAGTTCCTCATTCGATTAGAAATTTGACATTTCTTGAGCACCTTGATCTTTCTCATAACAAGCTTAAACGTGTAGCTCCTGGATCATTGGAAAATCTGAGTAATTTAACATTGCTCGATCTTTCTTACAATGAATTGGGACAGCCGCTTATGGAATTAACAGGGAACCTTTCTTGCAAAGCATTAGAGGAGCTCGACTTGAGATTCAATAAACTCAGTGGTTTACCACCGGATTTCGTGCAACATCGGCAGCTTGTAGAATTACATATTTCCTATAACTCCCTAGATGGAATTCTCTCTAAAACTACCTTTACAAAGCTTGACAATTTAAAATGGTTGGATTTGTCCTCCAACGATGCACTAAGCATATCCCCTTTTTGGAATCCACCTCTCAACTTGAATAACTTGTATTTAAGTAGTGTCAATGTTGGTCCGAAATTCCCACCATGGATTCAAGTTTTAGAGGATCTATGGAGACTTGGCCTGTCGTCCTGTGGCATATCGGATCAAGTGCCCAATTGGTTTTGGAATTTTTCAACTGCTCTAACTGATTTAACAATCCCCGACAACCAGATTAGTGGCACCATTCCTGATCTCTTTTCAGGACAGCTTAGATCTATAGATCTTAGATGGAATCGTTTTTATGGCCCTTTACCTGAGTTCCTAAATCATACAAGATCTTTAAAGCTCTCACATAATGAGTTTTCAGGGTCAATTTCATCGATTTGCAAATTGAGTAGTTTGGTTACGGTAGACCTTTCAGACAACCTTTTTGTAGGGATGGCTCCCAACTGCTGGGAAAACATGACCAATAACATACAATCTCTGAACTTGGGTAACAACAGTTTTTCGGGTGAAATTCCTGAATCACTTGGGCTCTTAGAGATTGTTTCGAAATTGTATTTGAATGATAATGATTTCTCTGGAAAGTTACCTTCAAGTTTAAAGCATTGCAATAATTTGGAGCTACTTGATGTAGCAGGGAATAATCTAACTGGAACTATCTCGGAATGGTTGGACGGCGCAAACTATACGTATTTGAAGTATCTAAAGTTTCGCCAGAATAAATTCTACAGCGACATTCCTCAAGAAATATGTAATCTTACTCAGATACAAGTTTTGGACTTGTCTAAAAACAATTTATCCGGAAAAGTTCCTAAGTGTCTCAATAATTTTGTTTCATTGCTTCACACCAATAGTGTGTATGGCCCATCACCAATCTACACCAGTTTTATGTACTTGGACAGTCCACATATGTTAGTTCAATGGAAAAGGAAGGAATCATTGTACGAGGGAATATTATGGCTTCTTAAGCTCATTGATTTTTCAGACAACAAATTAACTGGAAGCATTCCAAGAGAACTTTTTCAGTTGAAGGGATTGGTTTCTTTGAATCTGTCAAGAAATGCTTTGGAAGGAAACATAGCAACAGATATTGGTGATATGGAGATGCTTGAATCACTTGATCTTTCAAGAAATCACCTCTCCGGGGCAATACCGACAAGTCTGGCGCAATTAAGTTTTCTACAGATTCTTAATTTGTCGAACAACAACTTGTCGGGGAGAATTCCAACAAGCACTCAACTCCAAAGTTTCAATGAATCTTCCTATGCTGAAAATGCTCAACTTTGTGGGAGTCCTCTTCCATTGTGCCCCGGAGATGCCGTGAGCCCACCGGCCTCTAATCCCGGAGAAAGTGATGAGGAAAGGAGGAATGGTTTTATGAGTTTCTCTGTCATGCAAGACTTGTTCATATCAATGGCTCTTGGTTTCGTCTTCGGATTCTGGGGACTAATGGTGTCGTTGATGATGAAGAGATCATGGAGAATATCATATTTCATGTTCTTCGATCGTATTGGAGATTGGGCGTATGTCAAAACAGCTATTTTCTTGGCGAGTTTCCGAAGAAATTGAATTCAAAGGTAATACACATGTTACTTGTGTTCAATATTACTTAGGTGCATATTTGTTTTATTATTTTGAAATATATTGCATTTATGTTATGGAAGTTTATTTAATCCTTCTTGTGTTTAATTAACATTTATTGCTAATTATTCATTTTGCAAATGCATGTCATTCCGTGGTTTATAATGTGTAATTTCAGAGGCAAAGGATGTCATGAATGCTTCGAGGATGTGCACTTCAATGTCCATTTCTGGTGCTGGTCTTAGAGGCAAATGAGTTTCTTCTTGTGTGTATCTTTTTTAGTTTTATTTTGTTTGCTATTCCATTTCCGTTTGAACCTTGGGCAATGTATTTTATTGTGGAAATTTATTTATTTACTTTTTTTATGACGGGGAAATCGACAGCCGTTACTCGAAACTGCACACTGGATAAACCCTTTGCCGAATCTAATATCTTGCAAACTAACTCCAACAGATAAGTCACACTAGGCGAACATGTGTGGTAGGTGACCCTGAAATTGTTAGATTTTGCATATTGCTGCTGGTTGATATATGTTTAAGGCTTTGCTCATTTGTCTTGTCTTAATAAATATATTACTCCCTTTAATAAAAATATTTTATGAAATTATTATATTATTTAAATAAAAAATCAAAACAAAAGCACAAATTAACCCATCCTTGACTCATTATTTTTTTATGCGAACAACATTATATGACTCCGACATACTAGAGCACAAAACAACTCACCCCGGACGTAAATCAATTTCATCGAAGTCTTATTTTGTGTGTGCCTTTTTTATTTTAAATTCCTCAATTTATAAACATTGTTTGAGTTTGGGAATTTGTTTGGCTTTTATAATTGTTAGAAATTTTGGGGGAAAATAATGAAATTGTCTTATTGATCTTCAAAATAAGAGGTCTATATAGTCAATAGAAACAGACTCGATAGACTCAAATCTAAGCAATCTAATCTATGGATAAGATCAAATCTAAATAAAAATCTACTAATTCTAAAACCGAATATCTAAAATATCTCAACATCCTCTCAAACTCAAGTGGTATAACATAAACCAATTTGAGTTTGATAAGAAAGTTCAATATAGACGCAAAACAAAAACACAAGTAAAAATAATAGTTTACTCTCCATCGGAGCCGAAAACCAGATGACTTTCCACACCGGAGCAAAAAATGAGATGACTCCACTGGAGCCGAAAATGAGATGACTCTCCATCGGAGCGAAAAAGGAGATAACTCTCCACCTAAGCCGAAAACGAGATGACTCCACCGGAGCCGATGACTCCACTAGAGCTGAAAATAAGATGACTCCACCGGAGCCGAAAGCGAAATGGCCAAAAACGAGATAACTCCACCACAGCCTAAAATCACATGATTCCATCGGAGCAAAGAAAAAACGAGATGACTCCACCGAAGCCGAAAAAGAGATGACTCCACCAGAGCCGAAAACCACATGACTCCACCGGAGTCGAAAATGAGATAACTCCACCGGAGCCGAAAACGACATGACTCCACCGGAGCCGAAAACAAGATGACTCTCCACCGGAGTCGAAAATTAGATGACTCCACCGGAGCCGAAAACGACATGACTCCACCGGAGCTGAAAACAAGATGACTCTCTACCGGAGCCGAAAACGACATGACTCCACCGGAGCCGAAAACGACATGACTCCACCGGAGCCGAAAACAAGATGACTCTCCACCGAAGTCGAAAATTAGATGACTCCACCGGAGCCGAAAACGACATGACTCCACCGAGCTGAAAACAAGATGACTTTCCACCGGAGCCGAAAACGACATGACTCCACCGGAGCCGAAAATAAGATGACTCTCCACCGGAGTCGAAAATAAGATGACTCTCCACCGGAGCCGAAAACGACAGGACTCCACTGGAGCTGAAAACAGATAGATGCAATACCAAACAGATCGCACGCAGGCAACAACAAGCAGCGGACATATGACAGATTGTAGACAGATTTTCGGCAACAAACAAGCAAGAAAGATGGCAGATCGCACGCAAGCAATAGACAGACAGTCGACATATGGTAGATAGCAGACAGATCTCAGTAGATTTCATATGCAGATTGCAGACAAATCTGCAAATTTCAAATTGCACGCAAGACCAGACAGACAACTGGCAGACTTGCAAAGACGTGATCTCAAAATCACAAGACCTCCGGGTACAATCCAGGTTGAATATACCCGGAGAAACACGGGTCGGTAGAATATATCTACGGCATGAGAAAAATAGGGTGTGATACCATGTTAGAAATTTTGAGGAAAAATAATGAGATTGTCTTATTTATCTTCACAATAAAAGGTCTATATATATATAGGCAATACAAAACAGACTCGATAGACTCAAATTTAAGTAATCTAATTAATAGATAAGATCAAATCTAAATATAAATATAGTAAATCTAAAACCGAATATCTAAAATATCTCAACAATAATGATCTTTAAATTTGATATAAAACAACTCATTTTAAATCTACTTTAGAACTTCCGATTCAAAATAACTATAATTGCTGTATAATATAATTTTGATGACTAAGATAAAAAAAAAAAAAAAAAATTAATAGCATTGGTCTTGAAACTAGCAAGATTATACACCATTGGACCTAAGAAAGTAATTTTCTATCCAAAATTTAATTATTAATACTAATATTGGAATTCAAATGTTTGTTTGTTTATTATTGGATTTATTTACTATACAATGTCACAAGTTCCATTAAACATATAATTAAATTTCATATAAAAGATCAAACCTAACAAAAATTGCACCTAAAATTAATTTTTATTGTGTTTGATTTTATTTTTATTTTTTTAAAAAAAATCGCAATCCCCCTATTTTTATTTTTAGAAAGAAAAAAAATCATATTAAATAGTCATTTTTCTTTAAAAATCACAAGCAAATATTTATTTTTCATTAAAAAAATCACCAAAACCCGAATCGCACCTAATTGCGATTTCACACTAAAATTATTAAAATCCAAAAAAAGAAAAAAACTTTAAAACAACGATAATGTTTCTGAAAAATCTAGGGGTGTTTGGTTGTGATATTTTTTTTTTCTTCTTCTTCTTTGTTGTATTTTATGCTTTAAATTTAAATTATAGTTTGATTTGAAATTTTGTAAGAGTTAATAACGAAATATGGATAAAAAATAATAAAAAATACCATAAAGAGAACAAAATCTAAAGTTACGAAATGATACGTGTTAGAACACTGACTTGTAATCATTTTCACATAAAGAACGTAAATTATTACCTTTTTTTGGAAAAATCAGATATTAAAATGAAATAAATTGATGAATATTTGTATCCTTAGTTTGCAACAAATATTCAAATTTGATCTTAGCAACTATATTGTCGATGATGTGAATACTATTCTAATTTTACTGGGTAATGACACAACCAGACAACCTACCTACATCACCATTTATAGACACTAGGCAAATCCTATGTAATAGGTAAGACCAAGAGGGTGTCGATTGTCCGCTTATATTTTTCTTTTTCTTTTTAAGTGCTTTTGTTGGTGTCAAAATAATATGGAATTGTCTTCTTCAAATGTTCCGTTCTCCGTAGAATAGGGCGACTTTTTTTAAAAAAAAAAAATGATGTGGGAACCCGCAATCGCTATCCGAAAGTGCGCAGTGAGTAAACTCCCGGTCAAACCTAATACCCTACAAACTAAGCCCGACAGGCATCGGCAGAACCTAATATCCTTCAGAGTTGTTGCCTTTCTAAACTAAAGATGTCCTTTTTGCTAGCATATCTATAGAAAACTTTGATTGTTGGTACTGGATACGAGAACCAGGGTCTTCAACGAATATGGCCAGAAAGATCTTTGTATCCTATAGAGTTCACTTTCCGAATACAATATTTCAACCCTTACTTGCCTCGGATTACATGAAATATGTAGCGGATAATACAAAAATTCAATTTTTGACAATGAGACACTTGTTCTCTCCATATAAATTCTATCTCATTATCATTTTACATTAGACTCATATAATAAATTACATTTAAACACATAAACACATCATAAGTTATATCAAGAATACGCTAAAATTCCAATATTTATGCCGTTTGAGATGAATACTTATATTCAAGAGTAGAAGCGTCAAATATTCCACTAAATCAAATTGAGACTCCATGTACAAAATGCGCCTCAACAAAACAAATTTTTAAACAACCAAACAAAATTACCAACAAACAGTACAATTGTCTTCGAGATGATATATTTCTAGATATTAATCACCATGATAATATTAACCAAATAATTGGGAACACCGTAGCAAGAACAAAAAAATATGACACCAACCAATTAGATTTTGATCTGTGTCTAACAACAATCAATTAAATAAATATGGACATAAGAAGACAAGAACCATCAGCCCCAAATTTTCTTCTCTGCATATTAAGCCAATTTACAAATGGAGAACCCCACAACAAGAACAATACTTTCCCATTTTTTATTTTGTATTTATTTATAACAATTGAATTTATTTTTTGGTTTTTTTTTTATTTTTGTATTATATAAAATTTTATTTTCATATTATATTAAAATAAAAATAAATATTGTTGGAACCCAAAATTCGGAAGTTCCAAGACAATTCATCGATTCGTCGGTGTGGGTTCCGAAAGTACTCCAAAAAGCATGTCCGTCGTCGGATTGGAGGCGACTCCTTCGGTGGAGCCTGCACGGCTTCGAGCCTAAATGACCGATTTTGATGGATTTAATCTAAAATCTACTAAAACTCGGATAAATCTACTGGAAAACGGATAAAAACATATTGCAAGAAGTATAAAGGGAAGTAATTCGAATTAAAATGCATAAATGGAAACTAAAAACTACGAAAAAGTAAAGAAATATGCGAGTTCATCTTCTTGTGCCTGTGTGTGTTGTGTTTTTTCCTAATTTTAATCTTAAACTAGAATAACCACCTCTTCCACTAAAAGGGGAAGTTCAAATTATTCCTTTACCTCTTTCAACCGCCAGGTAACCTCCTTCCATCAGCTTCTAACCGCTTCCATTGCCTCTGGACCGGTATCCATTCGTTTTGAAATCTTCCGGTGTTTATGGACCGGATTCCATTTGCTCTGAACTTCTTCCATTACCTCCGGATCAGACCTGCAACTTAACCTGACTTGCCTCCATCATACTCCTAGCTGGTCTACAGGGATATGTCCCCAACAACCTCGACTTACATGGAATCCTCCTTCTTCTTTCTTTTGCTTTGACTCATAGAACCTTCCATATAGGACATGTAGGTGTCAAGTCTTCCATTAATGTTACGAAGTTGCTAACCCAGGGTTAATGGAGCTTGTTGTCTAAAGGTCTGTGGAAGCTACAACCTCTTGCTCTGGGTGAACCGGTGTTTCAATTCCAGTGTTTCCTGCACCTATGTTCAGACCTGAGCTCCGATTCTGATTTTCCATGGTGATCACCTTACTACTACGAAGTTGCATATACGAACCTGACTTGGTCCCACTTGGCGTGCCAATTGTTGGAACTTGAAATTCGGAAGTTCCAAAATAATTCGTCGATGTCGTCGGTGTGGGTTCCGGAAGTACTCCAAAGAGCCTGTCCGTCGTCGGATTGGAGGCGACTCCTTCGGTGGAGCCTGCACGGCTTCGAGCCTAAATGACCGATTTTGATGGATTTAATCTAAAATCTACTAAAACTCGGATAAATCTACTGGAATGCAGATAAAAACATATTGCAAGAAGCATAAAGGAAAGTAATTCGAATTAAAATGCATAAATGGAAACTAAAAACTACGAAAAAGTAAAGAAATATGCGAGTTCATCTTCTTGTGCGTGTGTGTGTTGTGTTTTTTCCTAATTTTAATCCTAAGCTAGAATAACCATCTCTTCCACTAAAATGGGCAGTTCTAATTATTCACGCACCTCTCTCAACCACCATGTAATCTCCTTCCATCAGCTCCCAACCGCTTCCATTGCCTCTGGACCGGGTTTCATTTGCTCTGAACTTCTTCCATTGTTTCCGGATCAGATCTGAAACTTACCCTAACTTGCTTTCATCATACTCCTAGCCGGTCTACGAGGATATGTCCCCAACAACCTCGAGTTACATAGAATCCTCCTTCTTTTTTCTTTTGTTTTGACCCATAGAACCTTCCATGTAAGACATGTAGGTGCCAGGGTCTTCCATTAATGTTACGAAGTTGCCAACCCATGGTTGATAGAGCTTGTTGTCTAAAGGCCTATTGAAGCTACACTCTCTTGCTCTGTGGAAGCGCTGCAGCGGAAGCTGTTGCCTTCAGCGTTGAGTCATTTGGACTTGAGATCCAACAAATATATATGTAACATTTTGTTGAGGTAGAAGAAAGAGATGATGACGTAAAAGTAGAGTGAACCTTTTACTTCGTTTATTTAATGCGGATGGTCTTACGCATTTGCCTGTGTGTGTCAGTCGTCTTAACGTTTCATTCGTCCTTTTATGGTGATCTGGATTTATGCTCAATTTCAACACACATAACAACACCTAATGTGAATGCAGAATTGATGCTGCTTCTTCAATTAAATTTGTATAAAGATTGTCCTATGTGGAATCATTATTAATGTCTTTCCGACAAGAAATCGAATATTTTTGTTTGTCCGAATCAACATAAAAGTCTACTTGATGCATATCTTGTTGGGGGCTGATAAAGAATAACATGTTTTCATTTTTACAGATGAAACAGACCTGAAGTAAAGTATTTTCTCTAACGGTCGATGCAAATGCTACATGTACCTTAATAGAATATTAAGTACTATCAATATTTAACCTTCATGAAAAAAATTTACTAATTCGGAATAAATTATATTATGTGATATAAATGAATAAAATATGAGGGTACTATAACTAGTATTCCAGCTTTGCAATTACTCAACAATAAAATTTGTTTCCCTGTTAAAACTTGGGCAAATCGACTAGTGCCGAGCACATATAGATTTGTTTTAAAACTTTCTCCAAAAGGTCTCGTACTAGTAGAATTGATATAAAACTCATAACTTATAAAATGTGAGTTCTTCTTTTAATATTTCAATATGGAATTTGACTTTGTACCCCAATATTCCCTTACCAAATTTTAAAAAGCACCGATGTAAGAACAAAACTACACTCTCTAAATAGCCTACAGTAACAATAACATGTTGTCATGACTCGTACCATCCCACAGCCACGGTGAAGTCACACCCTTGGAGACGAACGTCGTTTTATCTTTGGACACTGGATGTACTACCGGAGTGTATTCATTTTACGAAGAGAGGTTTTATCTCCGACTAGACATAATTATCGGATCATTTTTCTGATAATTGTTTTAATATTGTAGCGGTATAATAATTTTCTAACAAATACAATTATATAAATTATGTAGTGGAATGGATCCAGGTTTCTCTAAGATGGAGTCATATAATCCTATGACTGGAATGAAATCATTACTGTTCACTCCAATTTCGAAAGCTTCAGCTAATTAACGAGCCGGCCGATCTTGAAGAACTGGTCCTGGAAAATGTTTTCGCTTGTATCACTGCATACAATTATTATAACGAACTAGAGGATAATACTATTCACGAACTGCAAAGGACGAACATCGCCAATGTAGTTCTTGCTTTAATGTGTATTGGCATGAAGAAAATTAGGGTTAAAGTCACGGAAAAACATACGGAACATAACATAGCAACAAAAGTTGCATCAAAACAAATCTGTAATTAATAAATAAACAGAAACAATCAACAACAATGTTAATATTAATAGACAACAGAACAGGTGAGGAATCAAAACATTAATGCAGCTCAAGAAAGGGTTGGAGGAGGGGATGAAGTGAGGGATGCTCCAACTCCAAAGACTCCCACCAGTCCTTCTCTGATCTCCGAATTCGGATTTGAAACTTCTGAGAGGCAGGTGGAAGAGGAGAATCATAACTATAATCACACTTTGCTGCTTCTCCAAATAGCAATGGTAGCTTCTTCACTTGTGTGCATCCTTTTATCGAGATTTCTTGAGTGGAACTGCAGAGCAGTGTCGAGTTGCAGATGCTCTTCAATTTTGGGAGCTGCTTGAGATGTAGTTCCTTCAATTTTGGGAGATGGAGTCTTTGAGATGATGATGATGCACGATTTCCAGCTTCAAATATCTCTTCTATTTCTTCACATCTTTCGACACTCATCACTTCAAGGCTTTGTAAACCCCCCAAGAGTGATAGTGGCAACCCCAGGTTCTTCATCTTGTTGCATTCATGAATATACAGCTCCTGAAGAGACGACAACAATGGTGGAGATGCACTTCGAAACATCACCACGCCCATCAGATCAGGCAACTTCTCCAACTTCATAAATTCCAAATTTTGCAATGGAAGATCTAATGGAAACTTCTCCTCCAATTTCAAAATACACTCTATCCCTTCGCATTCGTATATTGTTAAAAGTTTGCATGATTTGATATCGATACTTAATCCTTGAATGTCATCGATCAAACATTTGCTTAGTCCCTCGCACTTTCCAAATCCAACGCCTTTTATGTCGTGTGGCCATGCAAGAACTTCTCTTCTCCCTTTTCCATTTAGCCTCATCCCATTCACAACCACTTCATTATCACCATATGGTGTTCTTTGCGGCTGGCCTAGAAATTCTCCCACAACAACACCATAAGATCGATTGTACTCCTTGAATTTTGGTAGGCATACCATCAATCGACCAAAATCATCCGCATCTTTTACTCGTCCTTCAAACTCCTCGAGCTGTTCTAACTTCTCAATTTCTTTCATTGGTGCTTCAATATGAAATGGAAGATGGAGGCATTGAAGTTTTCGGAAATTCAGCAATATATTGCTTGGTAATATCTTCAAGTTTTTGGCAGAAATCTTCAAGCATTCGAGATTGACTAGTTTTCGCATTCCTAGAGGCAATTCATTGATTCGAGTCCCTGAAATGTCCAACTCTCTTAGCTCTTCGAGATTTCCCAAGTCCGGAATATATTTAAGATTGTTGCAACCCCTTAGGAGAAGGGATCTCATGCTCCTCAAATTCGATAAAGAATCCGGTAATGCTTTAATTGCAGTCTTATTCAAATTAAGAACATGTAAACCATGCATCTTCAAGATAAATGAAGCCGGTATACGCCCAAAAAGCAAATTGTACTGCAAGAGCAATGTTGAGAGCTTGGGACATTTTGGAGACAATCCGGGAGGTATATGTTCGATGTCATTCCTCATCAAAGAAACCTTCTCGAGATCTCTACTCCATTCTTCTCCCTCAACCACGAAACTTCGCCTGTCGATTCTCAAATATTTATTCTTTGTGATCTTTAATGCCATGGCTCTCACTAAATCGTGCATCTTCACCCACCACATTCCATCACTCTCTAACAAACACACATTCACTAGTTTATTCAATATGACATGACCCCAATCCACCCTTTCTCTTCTACTACTCCTTTTACTCAACAACCCCTCTGAAACGAGTAGCTCGATCAATTCTTCTTTACTTATTTCTGAATCTTCGGGATACAAACAACAATTCAAGAAACAATGTTGTAGAATTGTAAATCCATTAAACTTCTCTTCTCCCTGATCCAACCGATCGAAACTATACTTGAGTATTTTGAAAACTCCATCATCAGCTCCATCTTCTCTCAGAATTGATTCTTTTAGGTCTTTCACTGCAATTCTCCACTCTCGAATGCCCGACTTACCCTTCATACTTCCGGCTGCTGTGATTATTCCCAATGGCAATCCGTCGCACTGCTCTGCCATAAGCTTTACAAGCTCTTGTACTTGGGAAGTTAGCGTAATCCCTTCACCAAGAGTTTTTGTAAATAAACTCAAAGCTTCACTCTTATTGAGTGTTACCAATGGAATAACTTGTTGACAACCAATTTGATGACACACTTCCGACGAACGGGATGTTATGATTAGTCTACACTCCGAAAAAGAAAGTGGATCTCCAATCTTTTCGAGATTGAATTTTTCCCATACATCATCAAATATCAACAAAACTTTCCCTTTTCTTGATAGTACTCGATTCAGCATCGCAGCTCTTTTGTCTTCATTCGGCTCCTCCGAAATATCTAGATGCATTGCCTTGGCAACTTCATCCTGCAAGTTTTTAATCCTGAATATCTGAGATACTGTTACCCAAATAACAACATGTTGAGCTCCTTGAACAAATCGATTGTAAATGTGCTTCGTCAGTGTTGTCTTACCGACTCCGCCCATGCCATGAATCCCAATGCTTGACACTCCATCATTCACTAACAAATTCCAAATCCTCTCGAAGTTCTCCTCAAACTTTTTGCCCACCATCTTCTTTGTCAAGAGCGGAACTTGCTCGGGTTCACATGCATAAAGCAGTTCACCAAAATGTCGACTCTGCTCAACTAATCCCTCTACTCTTATACTCAACTTCTGGGCTTGATCTCCCCTAAAGAACCAACTAGTGAATTCATCAGAATTCATAGAAACCCTAAATTCTGTGAATTCCATTTCAAGTTTCTGCACCTCTGCCAACCAGCTCTCAACTTCACGCTTCCTTTTCTTCACACCTGATTGCTCACCATTCTTGACCTCCTTCTCAACATCAAATGCTTTATCACTCAACGATTTCAAGTTCCTTTGTAGAGATTCTAATATTATATTGTAGTTTGTCATCGCCATCACAGTGCCTTGTGCATAATCTGCCAGTTTCTCCCCCATCTTGAAAAGAAAAGGTCCTGCAATTGTCCAAAGCATTTTGCTATCTGCATTCAACACAACAGACATAAAGTACCTTCGTAGAAACGCATGCTCATTCAATAGAAATCTTATGTGGATCTTGTATATAATAATTTCCAACAAAGTTGTTTTGAATTCCTTGATAATAATCCTAAATTATTGAAAATGCACGTTAATCAAATATTATGGGAGATAAGGGTGAGAAAGAAATTTCGGTCCAAAATTGTGTGGGTTTTTGTTTCATTTTCGAGCAGAAATTTTTAGGAAGTTATCCAATCAATAGGTGTGATTTCCAATCTGATCTATGTAGATCGGAATTTTACAGAACATGGTAATTTTTTTGGGTTCCTTCACTTGATCATTTTTTTTTTAAGTTATGTTTTTAGTTTGATAATTCATTTTAATAATAATTTAGATATGACATTTGAATAATATAAAAATTATAAAATTTTAAATAATAATAATAATAGAAAAAAAAAATCAGATAAACACAAATTAAATCATAATAATTAAATATAAAAAATAAAATACATAAACACATAAACATATTGCATTTTTTTAATTTTATTTTTCATTATCTCTCTCTATATAGCAAGAGAAATTAATCTAGATAATAGAATCAATTGTCTCTATCAAATATGAAAAATAAAGACATTTCTATTTTTCTATGCCAAACACCACCTAAAATATGATCGTAAATCACATGTTATTCTTTCTTTCTATTTACATTCCAACACATATGACTATTTTAATTAAATATGTAAAAAAATGAAATTAGTAATTAAATAAATGAATAAATGAATATTAGTAAATTATTATGATTTTTTTTAAATATATATTTTTATATTATAAATATAATTTTAAAAAATATTATTATCACATAAACATGTATTATGGTCGTCTTTTCTTTTCAATTATCGAATATACTATATTAATATTACGATAACGATGAAATAGATATTTAAATATATATTTTTTTTGAACTGTTAATTTATATTTATTTATTTATTTTAGTATTTTTTTCAAAAATCGTAAATTATATTTTTTATTTTATTTATATACGTATTTACTTTTTATGTAAAAAAGTTATATAAATAATAATAATAACTAATAAAAATATATAAAACTAATTTGATATATTGAATGATAATATAATACTAAAATTATAAAATTAAAATTAATAATCTAGAATACAGTAGTATTACAGATGTTACAATACTTCTATATTATTAATACTTATATATTATTTATTAATATTAAATATTATTTTATTAATAATTATTTATTATATTTATAAAAAAATTTGTTTGATATAAATTTATATAATTAATATATATTCATAAAAAAATTATTTTATAATTCTACAAAATCCATATAAATCCATATAAAATTCAATCAAATCCGTAGAAATCCATCTAAATCAATTACTAGAATCCATCAAACTCAATGTAAACTCTGTGGATTTTATAAATTCACGTAAATCCATAGACTTTTTAAAATAAAAAAAAATCCATTAAAATCTCAATTGAATAGACCCTTTTAGATCAATATATATATATATTTAATATTAACATATTTGGTACATAACACAGAGTTTAGATATCATAAAATAATGTCATGTCATTAGATATCTAATATAAGCATTCAGCATGGTGCTGAAAATAAAAATAAAAATAAAAATGGATCACCTGTAGGAATCGTAACGGTTAAAGGGATCACCGGGAATGGAAGCTTAGGCCGAAATAGATCTAAAAACGAGAATATGAAGCAACAACAAATACAATAATGGAGTAGTAAAAGATGAAGAAGAAATAACAAAACAAAAAATGCGTCTCAACTTTAATTATCGATGACTTTAGTCACTAATATATACAAAAATATTTCAGTCAACAATTATATACATAATTTATTAATTTAAGTCACTAGCATTAGCCACACATTGATTTATTCAAGATGTGATCACTGTATTATACTTTTTTCTACTCAAGTCAAAATTATCTATTTTGGTGTTTTCGTCTTTTCCTTGAAAAAGTATGTATATATATATTTAAAATAAAAATATATCTCACTTAAATATTAAAATACTTTTACTTTTTTTTTTTATTATTCTTTCAATACCATTAATATCCAAGATAATAAAAATAAAAACTTTACACCTGCATATCTTTAAAAATTAATATAAATAAATCCACTTGTAAAGATCAAATAAGTATCTTTTACAAGAATGAAAGGAATATCCTATACCAAAATATTACCACATCTGTCCAGTTCTAAGGTCGATATTTACATTTTTCATATTAATTTTTAAATATTAAATATTATATCAAAATATAACACAAATTAAGAAAAAATGACAAAATATTTCTATTAGTGTCGTATAATACTAATACAAAGATATTTGTATAAAAAATTATACAAATATAAAAATATTTTTAATATTAAATACAATGACCCAAAAATAAATGTATCGTTAAAGACAAACGAAAGAGAGTACTTTTCTTTATTATTATATTGAACTATATGTTTACTTAAAAATAAGAACAAAAATAAAAACAATATATACTCCCTCCGTCCAGTTAAAAAGTATATATGTTTCTATTTTGGGACGTCCAATTACAAAGTAACCATTTAATTAAATACTCCATTTTTTTTATATAAATATCTCTACTTTACATCACATCATTACTTTTATACCAAAAAAGTAAAGGCAAAAATATTATTTCACTACTTTTACCTACCCATTATAATTAAAATTCTATTATTCCTTAATCTCCGCGCAAAAGTAAATGTATACTTATTTTATGGACGGAGGGATTATATACTAAGTAAATACACCTTCAATATTTGTAATTGCTAAATAAGATATATAGTACAATAATTAAATATTGTCCACTAGTGCGGTATGATGTGTAATGACACTAAAGTTACTGGTTTAAATCTTATCATAAACCTCACCAACGTTTTACAGGTTGAATGTTAGAATATTTAAAATTCATTATTTTATTTCCACTATTCGACCTATATAATACTTCTTCCGTCCTACGTAATTTGTCATTATTTTTTATTTTCGTCCGTCTCATATAATTTGTCATTTTCTTTTTTGGAAATATAATTATACACTTTAATTATATTTTAAACTTTAAATTTTATTATTTTTTTTATCTAAATTAACGTGTTTAGTTATCTTAATCTTAATTTATAATTATTTTTATACAATAATTATTTTTACTAATACACTTCTTAATTACTTACTAATCATATTTTACCTAAATTCTCGTATCTACAGTAGCACACCCAAATTCCTTAGAGCGGAGGGAGTACATATTGCTTGGCAGCAAATTTTGTGTTGATCCGACCAACTCCGTATGATACTTATTTGATGAAATCAGCATATATTATATTGGTTACCAACATATACTAATAAATTAGTACAATATATATGTTATAAGATAAAATATAAATATATTGAGATATATATAAATATATGTTAGATTATTTATTGCCCATGTTGTGTTTGATAGTTCAAAAGTAATCTCAATATGACTATCAACATCCATGTTTCAAGTAATTTATTTTATTTCAACTATTTGATGTTTAATAGTTCAAAAGTAATCTCAATATGACTATCAACATCTATGTTTCAAATAATTTATTTTATTTCAACTATTTGATATATAATGCATATTGCTTTAATAATTCAAAAGTAGCCTCCATCTTACTATCAACATTCATTTCTTAAGTAATTTAAACTACTTTCTTTTACTTACACAATTCGAATTAGTGTTTAATTGTTCAAATTAGTTTCAATTTAACTATCAACTACTCCCTCCTCCTATATTATATATAGGACGTGTTGCTGTAAATACGAGAATTTAGGTAAAATATAATTAGTAAGTAATTAAAAAGTGTATTATTAAAAATAATTATTCTATAGTAAAAATAATTGTAAATTAAGATTAAGATAACTAAATAGTTTAATTAAAATTAAAGAAATTATAAAATTTAAAATTTAAAATGAGATTAAAGTGTATAATTATATTTTCAAAAATGAAATGGACAAATTATGTAGGTCGGATGGAGTAATATTTAACATACTTTATTTTATTTTCTCTATTCAATCTGATGCATATTGCGTGGCACTGGGGCAAACCTTCCCCAAGAGAGAGAGGATAATCTTCAATTTTATTACTCCCCCTCTCTCTCTCTCTCCCCAAGTGAAAGGAGTGGCGTTTGCTTTTTGCACGTAGATTTTTTTAATATTAATATTATATTGAATTGTAGTAAAAAAAAAACAAAAATACCTCTATTATAGTGTAATATAAAAGTAATGATATTTGTGTAATATATTGTAAGTTGGAAGGATATTTATTATATTAGGTAAATAGTACAATTATTAAATTAGGAAATGATAACCTTGTTTGGAGACAAACAAAAATAAAAAAATGACAACCTTTCAATTAGACGAAGGGTATATTTTTTTTAATCGGAAAAATCAAATTTTAATTTTAATTAGTTTTCGATTTATAACAATTGAAATTAAACTCGAATCAAATTTTTTCAAAATCAAATAAATCGAACCAAACTAATTCGATTTAAAACTGAAGAAATTAAATTTTTATTTATTAATATTTATTTTACATATACAATCAAATACAAATAATCAAAATTATAACTCCCTCCATCCCAAAACTATAGCCTGAGTAATATTTGACACGAGATTTAAGGAATATTGATATTATATTTGTAGTGTGTAAAAAGTATAGATAAAAGACTTTTTTGTCCTTGTGAGTGTATTAGTGTAAAAAATAGTAACAATTATGTAATAATAATGAAAAAATAAAGGTGGTTTTATAATGATATGATTATTTATATAAATTAGACTATTATTTTAAAACGAATAAAAATAATAAATAAGATTATTATATTAGAACGGAGGAATAATATATTATTTATTAATATATATATTATTATTTCTTTTTTCGGTTAGTGAACAAAAAACCCCTCATTTGGGCTGGATCCAGGCAGGCCGAAGCACAGGTCTTCAGGAGGTTTCAATATTTGCAGCGGTGTAGCGCCACGCCACGTGGACCAGTGGTAAGAGGAGGGAATTCAGGTTTGCTTCAAAAAAAAAAAAATGACAAAGTCAAATATTGTTTTAAAGATCTAGTTTGAAAAGAGTTTTGAAAACTATTATATTTATAAAAGTGTAAGTATTTTCAAAACTCTTAAATATAAAAATATAAAAATTTTAAGAATATTTAAAATATTAAAAATATGAGTTTTCAAAATTTTTATTTTTACTTTATCTTTCAGTAACATAAATTTTTTTAATTTAAAATAGTTCTAGAAACTGTTGTATTTTTAATTATAGGAGTTTTGAGAAATCCTACACTTTTAATTTTAATTTTAATTTGGGTAAATTATATAACACTTTCTTGTATTTTTAATAAAAATGCACAAAACATTCGGTATTTTATTTATTACGTGAAATCCTCTTGTGTTTAATTTAAAATTTGTACAAAACACTCGACTTACCCAAATTTCTAAATAAAAACCTAAATTATGCAAGTTTTATACAAATAAAATACCTAAAATATCTTAAATAATTTTTTTGAATAAAATAAATAAATGAATAATTGATCAATTATTTATTTTTATATTAATGAATTATTTATATATTTATTTTATTTAAAAAATATTTAAAATATTTTATCGTTTTTATTTGTATAAAACTTGTATTATTGAGTTCATATTTACAATCAAATATCAGTTTTGGGTGAAAATGGTGTTTCGCGCAAATTTTATATATTAATACAAGGAAGTTTGACGCAATAAATAAAATTAGAACTATTTTATGCATTTTAACTAAAATAACAACGGATTTTTATATAATTTACCCTTTAAACTTTTTAAAATAATTTTGTTGTATTTCAAATATTTGTATGTGACATGTCTTTCATTTCTTAAGTAAAATTTCTTTTAAAAAAAATCCTATGTCGAGGTATTATTTTTTTGACTAAATTATTTTATACTCTTTATACAGTATTTTGTTTTATATTGTTAGTAAGCTTTTTATTTATATATATATAATGTATATTTTTTATTTGATTACAATATTATTTTTATATGATATTTATTTTGACATTAGTTTTAATAAGTTAGTTGATTAGTGTTTGTGCATTGTATTTTGTAATATTTTATTGTTTATTTTGATATTATTTCTAAGTTTATATTTATTGTATTATTTAAATGTATAATGCATTTATGTGGATTTTTTATAATATTACTTTTATATATTGCTTATTTTGGTATTAATTGTTTATTTTATATACAATATGAAACAATATATTGTCTACAAATAATATAAAATAAAATATTATATAAAACTATAAAATAATTTAGTAAAAAAGATAATACTTGGAAAATGGATATTTGAAGAAAAAATTTGCTTAAAAAACAAACACATCATACAAAAAACTTGGAATACGGTCGTTTAAGAATTAAAATTTAAAGGCATAGAAGTTATCAAAACTCCTATAATAAAAATATATAAGGTTTTCATAAGCACTTTATATGAAAAAGTTTTCAAAATTCCTAAATTACCAATTATAGGAGTTTTGAAAAATCTTATAATTGTCTAGTTGGAAGAGAAAATAAAAAATTTTGAAAATCCCTATATTTAATATTTCGGGTGTTTTCAAAACTTCTATTATTTTGCATATAGTAATTTTGAAAACTCCTATAATTTATAAATATAGTAGTTTTGAAAACTTGTTTAAGGGCTAGATTTTTAAATTATACTTTGACTTTGACGATTATTTTAAAAAGCCAATGTAATTAAAACATTTCAAATGTCAGCAATATATTGTCTATATATATATAATGTATGTGTAAAAGTCTGTGAAATCAAACATTTTTTTCACTTCATGAGCGCAATTCAAATTTCTTAAATTTTCTTTTAAGTTTTAGATGTGTATCATTGTCAAAGTTGAGTTGGTAAACGCTTATCCATTAGTATTTGTTATATTAGAAAATTTAGATATTCAATTTACGCAACGATTTGAGAAAATCAATCAGAAAATGGATGAAAGGTCCCCTGAGGACACTGCAGAAAGCTTCTAGAAAGAATATTTCGTACCTGTGGAAAATATGATTAATTAGAAAGCCGTCAAAAGAACACGACTTTAAAACTTAAAATTTGATTAAAACCGAATAAAAGAACAAGAAAGTACATGCAGAATTCAAATAAAATTGGAAGAAAATATAAAAGAACTGGCGAAAAATAAACAGCAAGGAAATAAAAATATAAGAAAAGTAAGAAAAAGTAAGAATAAAATCGATAAATTAGAAGTTGACTATTTGGTTGGGGACCCCTTCCCCGTTTCTGAATTTCAAGTTTTATACTTCCACAAAACTTGTAACTCTACTGAGCCTTGACTCTCATGACTTCAACTATTTTTTAAGGTTATTAAAGTACGTAATCTTCGTATAACTCTCACAAAATCTTCAATAATTGATCACATAACCGTCAAAACTCTCTAACTTATTAAAGATCGTGGCTCATTTAAACTCCAATTCACCACTTAGTATTGGCTAAAAACCCACAAGAACATTCATTAAGCTCTCCTTCTCTTCATTAATTTGGTTCCAAGTCTTTCTTCCGATTATTGGACTTCACAATTCAACCTGGACCAGCTCTCTTCATTTGAGCCTTCATCGAACTAGGCTCTTTACACTAATGTTAGGTTTTTTCCTCGAATTCATTCTTTGAGCTCATCATAATCCTCCTCCCCCTCCCCCCTCCCAAATAGGATGAAAATTAATCATAATTTCATCACATTTTTAAAAATTATTTTATGTATGATGCTTGCCGGTGCACCCTATTCGAGATGGGGAAACCATCATTTCAAAATCACGCCTCTTCACTTGGTCCTCTATCAGGAATCATAACTCTCACTCTCTTGAAACCGCTGCCCCCACTACAAAAAAAGATATTTAATTAGCTAAAATATATTTAACTACGAAATATTTATATAGTTAAAACGTGTCATTTAACAATAAAAGTTAATTTCATCGCAAAAATAAATTATGTATTACAAAATTAATTTCATCACTAATTTTTTTACTAGAAAATTTTATCTTCATAGTAAAAAGGAAAGCTACAAAATTATTTTTCATAGCCGAAATCATTTGGCTAAAAAATCATAGATATTTTGTTGCGAAAACTCTTTTGTTATGAATTTTAATTTTAAAATATTTTGCTGCCAAAACTCTTTTGTTATGAATTTTAATTTTAAAATATGTTGCTACGAAAACTCTTTTGTTATGAATTTTAATTTTATAGCGAAAGAACTTTAGCTAGGAAATCATATTTTTGTAGCCATATCTGTTTTCTTAACTTTCATGCAAAAGACTTACTTTTTGTTACGAAAGTTATATCTGTCGCCAAAGACCTTTAGTAACGCGGTATAGGCGACAAAATTTGTCACAAAAATGTTTTTGCTATGAATTATTACCTTTTGCTACGAAATTCTTTTGTAGCTAAATTTCAACTTTTTTGTAATGCCCTCTCACCAATTGAAAAGTCATTTCTCTTTCTTTTACTCACCATCAACTTTGTTTCACATTTCATCTCTTTCATGATCAATTATGTTGTCCGGAAGGTTCCCTTCATCTAGTGAAAAATTTTCTCAACGGTGGCTCATTCTCTCGTCTAACAGATTTTTCACGCCGATCTACAGTCATCTGCTTGTTCCAATGATGGGCAATCAGCCATCTTCGCTGCACCTTATTTCTTCTGGAAGTCTAGGATTTCTCTCCTTAGCTAAGGACGTCGCCAAAATTTTGGCTCAAAAGGGTTTTCTCAACGAACGAGGTTACGTTTTGCTAAACCAACCTTGGTTAAAGTTCGATGCTTTCCCCTCAAAATTTACCCATATTCCTGGAAATTCCACTGACTTTAGTTATTGGGTAAATAGGCTAAAACCTTACTTCAGGCACTTGTGGAAATATTATGGTGTTTATGATATGATTACATTGTCCGTACACCACATCCCACGCGATAGTGAGACAATTAGGACTTTATTCTATTTTTGGAAATCTCGTGTGAACATTTTTGCCCTTTCTTTCGGTATTTTAAGTCCCATTGTCCTTAATGTTTTTGGATTTTGGGATTGCCCTTGAAAGGCCTCAAGCCCCTTTTGATTGACTCTGAAATGTTCACCCTTCAAGTTGTTGGTGTTCAATGATACCATCCAAAACTTCTCAAATTTGGAGGCTCAACACATTTGCAATGATTTTATATCCACTTCCAAGTAAGTTGATTGGACGGTAATCTTCAAAGAACGTTGGGCATGATTTTTTTTGGGACTAAAGTAATAATGGCCGCCTCAAATCCCATAGGTAGGGAATTCAAATGTTGTAGGATCTTACTCAAATCCAACCCATCTTCTTTTACTTCCAAAAACGTTAAAAAAACTTCATATTGAAACCTTCTGGTTCCACGGCCCTATTACCTGGGCATGCCTTAACTGCTTTCAATATTTCATATACTTCTATTGGCCTCTCAAGCCTCAATTTTTTAGGCTCCGATAGAAGTTTTAACCTAATATCCGGCACTGATGACCAGATTCCTTGGTCCTCAGAAGAATATTGAGAGAAAAATTGTCGTGCCGCCTTTTTGATCACCATCGGAATTTCCTACAAAATTTCGTTCCACCTAACCTTCAATATACTATTCCTGGCTAGCCAAATTTTGGTAGATTGATGAAAATAATTCATATTTCTATCTCTATCCCGGATACAGTTGTCACGGGAATTTTTTTTGCTACACACTTTCTTCATTCACATACGTTCACCATAAACAAGATTTTTTTCCAAAAGGTTATTCCACAAGTTGGGATCAGATCATCTTCTTTCCAGATGTTTGTTACTTCTGCCATTTGCTCAAATCTGAGAATCTCCTTATCATAGTTACCTTTATTATAACCATTTCATTCTTTAATTTTTGCCTTAATTGTTTTTAGTTTCTCACTCAGCCGATTCTCCCTATCTTTAAGCCTTGTCAAAAATCTCAAAGACTCTTCAACTATTTTTTAAAATGATTCATCTAAAAACTAGAAGTCAAAAATTCTAAAAAGGTTAGAACCTCAATTGATTAAAGATAGATCCAAGCAAATAAGAATATGATCTAATAAGCATGTTTGGAAACGATTTGGACCCACTCCCCCTCCTCCCCATACCAATCTTGACTAATGAGAAAATGACCAAGCCTTGAATAGGATAACCCCCTATTGTTCGACCATGTAAAGCTCAGGCCTGCCATAGACAAGTTTAGAAGTCTTGAAAAATCAATAAAGTCATTTTAAAAAGTTGCGCCTAGACCGAGAGTCATCCGAGCTGCCTCATCTCTCATCTTCGGAGAGCGTTGCATTTAAATCTCCACCGATACACCACAACCCAATATTGAAGCCAATACTAATTTCCGATCTAAATAAATATTTGGAGCATACACGTTAACGAGATTCATAGTCTCTTCATGACCATCCCTATATCCCTTCATCCATACAAACCGAGAATCTACTAACTCTACCTTCATCTTTATTGCAAAGTGGAACCAATAACAGAGCGGAACCTCCTGAAGCCCACATTGCAAGAACACCACAAAAATCACTTCTCCATTCCCCATTAACTTTTAAATTAGTCTTTCATCGTATTCTTGGGATTTTGTTTCCTAAAGAATGAGAAGGTTAGGCTTTGACTTCCTCACCATCCTTTAGATAGCTTATTTTATTACTCTTCCCTCCAATCCTCTACAATCGAAAGAGATATACTTCATGTGTACATTAAAAACACCTACCCATTTATAAGGATAACTTTTTTACCAGTGGTCCTTTTCCTTCAATAAGACATTATAGCAATCTCGAAGAAACTTCTCCATATTACTCACCCTCACGCCTAGCTATGAGGCTAGCCTATATGCTTCTTTTGTTTGTATCTCTTAAGCTTTTGTCTCAACTCCTTGACTGGCTATGTTTGTACTATTGTCGTTACCCTAAAAACTGTTATCATGCTCTTTTATGCCCTTATCTTCTGTGGCTTCCATTGATCCTTCATCCATTACTTCAAGATAATACTTAACACCACCTTCACTTATCTTCTTAGGCTTTCCTAGAATCCACTTAGCATGTCTAGCTGAAGTCACAGAATCTATCAGGCTAGTACCATTTACCCTTCTCTCTTCCCTGTGGGGTTTATCTTGTTTTACTTTGTTGGATCGACCTTTGCATCTTTGTCTTAACCACCCTTGAAAAAATTCCTCTTTTTTTCAGACCGTGATAAAGCTTGGATCCCCACCCGAAGCCCCTAAAAACTCATTATCTTGGTGCTCAGAACTACTAAAGGGAAATCATCTCTTGACTTTGATGAGAGAACTTAGATTCTTCTGAATCACTGACCATAAGATTTTGGACATTTGTGCCTTCAATATTGTCCCAATCTTTTCATGCTTGTAGAACTAGCTGATTATCAGGCCTTATTGCATCATCTTCTCAATTGGAGATAATTTGGGTATACCTTTTTCCCCTTAATTAATTTGCTCTAACAGATGCCATCATTGGAGATTTATAGCTTCAAATTTAAGGGCTAAGAAACATCAAATCTATTTATTTCCTTAATTCCTAAGTACCGCTCCGTATCTCCTATGTCACCCCTTTGCGATTTTGAATCTATCTTTCTCCAACAATGCATTTTTAACCAGAGATATGAACTCCCCTATATGATTTTATTACATATTAAGCAGCTGCTAGCGAAATTGTGAGCTTAAAACAAGAACTCTTAAATGAAATTGAGTTGCAATTGCTCTATTTCCTCATCTTCAAACTATGAGGCTATTAAGTTTTTATTTTTCTTCTTATAGTTTAATTTTCTGTATGAGAATCCTAGACCAATTTGTGTTTTATGTGGTTCATTTTCTAGACATAATGAATATACAAGTTATTGCTCTTAATTAATAGATGTGAGAAATCTATGATGAATATGCCTAAATTTTCATGTTGTGGTTTAATTTGATGCTAATGAGCTGAAAAAAAAAAAAAAAAAATAGTTGTTTTGTATTTGTTGTATACGATGAAAATGATATATCATTTTGGTTGGATATGATACAGAAATATGGTAATAGCTATATTGCAATCTTTGATGATTTTTTTTTATTAAAATTTATTAATTTTAAATATTTTAATTTATTAAATTTAAATAAAAGATATATTTATTATTTATTATAAAATTTATACAATATTATAAAACTATTAAAATTAAATTCAAATAAAATAAATAAAAAATAATATTATAATCTACTATCATTCATTTTTTTAATCGTCATTATCTTAAACATTGTGCTCAAACTATAGGTGTCATTTTTAATCGTCATTATCTTAAACATTGTGCTCAAACTATAGGTGTCAAGTACTATAGGTGTCAATATTTTGGAGCAAGAGAGTATATTTTTATAAATAATTATTACTATGATTTGTTTTCATAAGAATTATTAAAAAATGGAAAAACAAATTATAAAATTTTATAAATTTGATTTTAATAAAATAACTAAATTAATGTGGGTATTAATGTAAATAAATATAAATATGAAATTATTTGTAATATGTAGAAATTCATATGTACATACTTTAAAAAAATAAATATTTTGTATTTGAACAACAAAATTGACAAGATACATAATTATAGGTGGACGGAGGGAGTACTATTTAATTTTATCATACCTTAAAAGGCCAAAACTTGAATGAGTTAGTATAAATTGTAACTATACTTTTTTCTGTTGAAAGTTATTGTGAATTTATTTTCGGATTTGTTCAACTTTGTTGGGGAAGTGATTTATCGACCAAAACATATTCGAACACTTTAAAGGGCCAACTCCCGAAGCGTGGACCGTTCACAGTTATAACTACGTTTCAACAACGAAAAAAATGCAGAACATAAAACAACAATAAGACAAAGTGTTTGTTGACCCAGTTCGATTATCAACTAATCTACATCCGGGGGTAAATATTTTGTGTTTGAACAACAAAATTGACAAGATACATAATTGTAAGTGGATGGAGGGAGTACTATTTATTTTTATCATACCTTAAAGGCCAAAACTTGAATGAGTTAATATAAATTGTAACTATACTTTTTTTGTTGAAAGTTATTGTGAATTTACTTTCGGATTTTTTCAACTTTGTTGGGGAAGTGATTTATCGACCAAAACACATTCGAACACTTTAAAGGGCCAACTCCCAAAGCGTGGACGGTTCACAGTTATAACTACGTTTCAACAACGAAAAAAATGCAAAACATAAAATAACAATAAGACAAAGTGTTTGTTGACCCGGTTCGATTATCAACTAATCTACATCCGGGGGATTCCAATCCATGAGATATTCTACAAATCAGTGCTGATTACAGAGTATAAACAATCACAGCTCCTTCAACTCAAACTCCTATCATGGTCTACCTTGGAAAATACCTCCACAGGTTCACATTGTCACAAACGCGTACCGACAACGACCATATAGTAGAGCCGCTCAGAGTTTGATCATCCTCTCCAGTTGGAACTTCTTTAACTACGATCACGTCGACCTCTCCGGTGAATTTTTCTGTCAAAAACTCATTCAAACTAAGGGGAATCAATATAGATAGAGCGTTAGAACTTCACTCCATATTCTTCTTTCTAAAGTATGATCTCCAAATCACTCACATTCTTGGAATAAAAGATTCCACTTTAATTTCCCTTTGCACCGAAATGGAAGGAATGAGTTTCCATGTTTCGATCTTTCCTCAAATATGTCTTTTGTCTTTTGGAAAGTCTTTGCTGCATAAATTAAGACACCATTAGTTTATATGCAAAATAACTTAGCGGAATTTCCATTTACAGACTTTATCAAATAAATATCGTATACAAAATATAAATCAATTAATAGTGGAAGCAATTAAATCAAATAAACTCGAAACAATATTAAACCAATAGGAAAAAGAAATTATATACTATATCAAATGCAAAAACTGAAATAAAAGAAAACACAAACAAACAGCCCATACACTACAAAAAAATAATATATTTGTAACGGAATTCCGTCCCTAAAGTTCACGTAGCTAACGTAATTCCATTCCTAATTTCGTCTCTAATGTCATTAGTAACGGAAAAAGTAGATTTAGAGACACAAATATTTTATTACAAAAATAATTTTTTCTTGTAGTGATAAGATGAATTAAAGAATTAAAGAAGAACTTCCTATTCGTTCTTCGAATTTCAGCTGAGAAACCATTTCAAAAGTCCTGATTCAAGTCGAGATCTGATTCTGAAATTGGGAACCCCCAATTCAATCGATGACGACAACCGACTTCATCTTCTCCGGCAGCTACGGGCGGACAGCAGCGGCGGACGGTGTTCATCGTGTTGTTTGTTGTCCGTTCTAGTTAGATTTGTTAATTTTTTGTGGGAATCTTTAATTCCGATTCTAGATTGTTTTCTAACACAAATAATACCCCCTCCGTCATGTAAATTTATATCAATTTGATCCAGCATGGATTTTAAAAAAAGTAGGGAAAAATATAAACTTTATCTTTTTATAATAAGAAAAAAGTAGAAAAAATAGTATTTTTTTACTAAAAGAAAAACCGAAATAAGTTTGGATGACAATTGAAAAAGAAAAATGAGAATAAATTTGAATGATAGACGAAGTATGAAACAAAAAATAATTTTATAAATAATTATTTGTATAACTTTCTATTATAAATTTCCTTCGTCCTAACTAAAAGTATCTATTTTATAATCATACATTCATACTAAGATACTCTTTAACTTATAGATAAGAATAACAATAGATTCGTCCCGTAAGGGATGGCCCGGTGGTGTAGGGGTTGGATTTGTGACCGTGAGGTCATGGGTTCAAACCCCCGACGCCTCAGGTCACTTGCCACAGATGGTTCGTATTAGGTTCGGGTATTTACTTAATGGGTTCAGTCTAATAATAATACTTGCCAAAAATAATTTTTTCTCGTAGTGTAGTACATTAGGATGAAATCGAATACCAAAAATCAATTTTTATGTTATTTTGTACTTTATAATTCTTTTCTTTGTAGGATCATTTTCCTCGTACTCTAATGAGGCCCGGGTCTAGAGTTTAAAGGTGGATCTTATCCGGACCCAAACCCATTTAATATATCAATCGTATTTTTGAAAAAACAATTCTAATAATATAACTATTTTTAAAAATAGTTTGATTTATTTATTTAATTATTATTTTATTATAATACTTTTTAACAAGATACATAAATTTTAATGTATGTTGGATTCGGGTTCGATCAAATTTTAAGTTAAATTTTTACGAATTTGTATTTCGGGCCTATCAAATCCATCGAATCTTACTGGGTATAGTTCGGGTCGGATTCAAGTATAACTGGGTCCGATTCGGATCTCAGGTTCAACATATGTATTCGGGATGGGTCTCGGATTTGGTTAGACCCGACGCATTGCTACGCATTGCTATCCATATTTATACATAAATTATAAATATATCATTATATATATACATAAAGTACAAATAAAAAATATGGTTTTCGGATATTTTTAAGTAATTTGCGATAAAAAAAAAAGTACAAATAGCAAAATATCAAAATCATCTTACATATTTTTACTAGCTAATAAAATAAAGTATAAAAAAGCGATGCGTTTGATAAAGGGAATATGAACTAATAAAAAAAATAAAATTTCATAAAATTAGTATTGTGGTGGATCATACAACTTTATATATATATATATATATATTAATATCATATGATAATTATAATTTTTCTTTTTTTTGTTAGAAGTAATATCAGACAAAAATCATTTTATTTTATGTAATATAATATTGATGAATCTTTATTATTGAAAGTAATATTAGTATGACTTCCTTTTATAAGATCCATTAATATATATATATATATATGCAATTTTAGAATTTGATTTTAATAAAAATAATTACTTTAAAATTATTTGAATAGTTAATTCAATATCAAATTTTAAATTTATATTATTTTTATTGTTGAAAGCATTATGAAATAAAATATAATTTGTATAAATAGTTATTAGTATGGTCACTAATATATATGAATCAATAAAAAAAAATTAAAATTTCAAAAAATTAAGGGCATACACTCTTTAAATATATGCATATATTAATACAATAGCGCTAATTATAACTCCTTGTTGTTAGAAGCTATAATATTGATAATTATAATTCTCTATTTGTTGAAAATCATGTTGGATATAACTTTATAAATAATTTTATTATCATTTGTTTTTATAAGAACTATTACAAAAATATATATATATATAATTTTAGAATTTTGACTTTAATCAAAATAATTAATTATTATTTGGATCATTAACCCAATATCAAATATTAAATTTAGATTTTTTTTTTTATGTAGCCTAAAAGTCAAGACATATATGAGTTAATATAGATTTTCATATTTATAATAATAAATATCACTTCTTTTTTTTTTTTGCTAAAAGTAATTAGAGATATAATATAATTTTACACATAATTATTAGTATAGTCCACTGTTATATATTAACCAATCACAGAAATGAAAATTGAAAATTTTAAAAAATTAGTACTCCTTCCGTCTCAAAAGTATAGTCTTATTGTGTTGAGCACGAGATTTAAGAAATATTAATATTATATTGATAGTTGGTAAAAAGTAAAGACAAATGACTTTTTTGCTCTTGTAAGTATATTAGTGTAAAAAGTAGTGACAATTATGTAATAATAATGAAAAAATAGGGATAGTTTTATAGTGATATGATTATTTATAAAAATGAGACTATTGTTTTAAGATTGATAAAAATGATAAATATGACTATTATATTGGAAATAATGGAGTATTATACATGGTGGGTCATACACCCTATTAATATGACTCTTTATTGCTGAAACTTTATAAATAATTATTAGTATAACACATTTGTATAAAAATCAATAAAAATACAAATATATAAAATATTATAATTTTGATTTTAATCAAAATAATATTTGGAACGTTAACTCGGTGTCAAATATTAAATTTATACTATTTTTTTATCGTAACGGACCAAGATATATATGAATTTAATATATATCCACATATTTATAACAATAACTATGATTTTATTATTATTGTTATTGAAAGCAATTCGAGATAAAAATATAAAGTTAAAAATAATTATTAGTATTATAGACTATTATACTTAAACCAATCATAAAAATAATTTTCAAATTTCCAAAAAATTATTATTGTGCATAATAGGTCATATACAAATATATATATATATATATATATATTAACAAAAATGATACGATTTTTGAAATACATAAGTAGAGTTGTAAAACTTTTGCCACATAAATGCTCATGGTTTGTTTACATACCAATAATTTTCAACATCAAATCTCAATTTTCTACTATTTGGATTCTATTTTTTTAAAAAAATAAAAAATAAAAAATTATTTTACAAAATATAACATCATACATTATTTTAATACTAAATTCAAATTAAATAAAAAAAACACACTATAACTTTTTACTGTTTCAAAATTTTCAAAACTCCAAATCCTTCCAAACAATTTTTTGCCTAAACTTGAATCTTAACAAAAAGCTATCATTATAGCTTTTTTATATATTTAAATATTTGGATGCGATGTAGCTAGTGTTATCCTTCATTGGTCCCGTGCAAGAAGCAATATTTGAATTTCAGCACAAGAATTTAGGTGAGTAGAATAAAATAAAAATTTGGCAATGTGACGAGAGAAAAATGTATATATATATATTTTTTATTTAAATGGTGTGATAGAGATAAAGTTTATTAATTATTCTCTCCGTCCCACATAATTTGTTATTTTCTTTTTGAGAAATATAATTATACATTTTAATCACATTCAAAAATTCATAATTTATAATTTTTTTTTATTTTAATTAAATTATTTAGTCATTTTAATCTTAATCTATAATTATTTTTATTAAATTATAATTATTTTTACTAATACATTTTTTAATTACTTAATAATTAAAGAATATTGAGATATATCAAAATAGAAAATATGGTAGGATATATGGTATGGTTGGCGTCCTACTTTTTATGTTTGTACTACTCCCTCCGTCCCATTAAAATGTTACTATTTTTTATTTTCGGCCGTCCCAAAATAAGGTCACAATTTCCTAATTTAGTAATTGTACTATCTACTTAACATAATAAATACCATTTCAACTTACAATATATTACACAAATGCCACTATTTTTATATTATACCATACTAATAGGGGTATTTTTATTTTTTTTACTATAATCTAATATAATACTAATATTTAAAAATCTACGTGTAAAAAGCAAACGAAATCCATCCATTAGGACGGATAGAGTATATCATTTATCATTAAAAGCCACGAACCACTTTGTCTGCACAAAACCATTTTTCCATACACTTTCTGAAAATTATGCATAGCTGCTGTAGCAGCAACACTGCCATTTTTTCATTAATGCCTATTAAAAGCTCTTCTAACCCTAAATTGATTTTGGTGTGTTCGTTTGTAGGACTTTATCTTTTCATCCAAAAAAATTTTCTCAAAAATATTAAATCAAAACACCTATTTTTTATTTTTTTATATTATATTAAAAATTAATTTTACATTTAAAATATCACATCAATACTTATTTATATCACATCATACAACTATTCAAATTCAAAATTTTTACTATTCAAATCCCAACTCAAAATCCGAACCCCAAACAAACACACCCTAAATCATTTCTTTCAATTACATACTTATATTCAAACCGACTGACTATAAGTGTAATATAATGTTGATAATAAATTTAAGGGTATCGAATTTGAACTCTATGTGTGTAATTCATTAATTTCATTTAATTAATGTAAGTTAGATAATAAAATACTACCTCCGTCCACAGTCAATCTATCTATTTGAATTTGGAGTAATTGTTTTTTACATTAAAAATATTTTTATATTTGTATAATTTTTTTGTACAAATTTCATTACATTAGTATTATAAGACAACAATAGAAATATTTTTGTCATTTTTTCTTGATTTATACTACATTTTGATATAATAAATAATATTCAAATATTAACATGCAAAAAATAAATGGATAAATTAACGGTGGACGGAGGTAGTATTAAAACTATTTTAGTGATCTATATAAAACATAAAAATATATATTATTGATTATAAAATATATTTATTATCTCCACGGAAAAAACTATATCGAAATATGCACGAAATTTGTTAAACTATAGGCTGTCAATACTACTAAATAAAAATAAAAGGAGGTTTACTAAAAGGAGGTTTATTATTCCGAGTGCGCACACCTTCGAATAACGACCACATATATCCAATATCCACGTCATTAAAAAAAAATAAATAAATAAAGAATATAAAGGACCTAATTGCACGATAACTAGGAGGCTAGGGATGGAAATAGGCCCAGTCATCTCGCACGGGTGTACGGCTTGGCCTACATAAGGCCTAGTTTGACCTGATTTATTTATTGAAAAAGTCAGATCAAAAACAATTTTAAAGTTTTTTTTTAAATAGAACATGCTTAGACTTAAAAAAAGAAGAAAAAAAAACACTTTTTAATTAACAAGCCTATTTATTATTATTATTACTTTATAAATTATTTTTTATTATTATATATTAAAAATAATTTTCTATCTAATAATAATATTTATTAAATAAATTTAATTATAAATTTATCATAAAAAAAAAAATTAACTTATATATATTAAATAATTGTATATATATATTTTGTTTATTTCTAACTAAATTTACAAATAAATAAAAATATTATTTAGTCTTTTAAATAGGCTTGTAGGTCAGGTCAGATTTTTAAAAACAAAATTCAGGCTAACAAAACAGGCTTAGGTCATATATTTTTAAAACATGTCAAGTCTATTTAGCCAAAGTCTGATCTGATCTTACTTATTTTCACCCTATAGCTAATAAATGAGAGTTCACTGAGGTTTTTGTGGGAGATTTAAAAGAAGGAAGATTCAAATAATATGAAGTCCCTACTCATCCAAAAGTCATAATTTTCATTTATCCTTTAAAGTCTTTGTTTCATTGTGTCTTTTCATGTTATCATTCATTTCAATTCCTTCTGCTAAACTAAATTCCAATTTACTTGTAGTATGTTTCTTTTGGTTGAATTTGTGAAATTTTGGTTTGGATTTGGTATTAAAATAATGTTTGATGAATTATTTTGTGAGAGAAAAAAATATACTCTTTTCGTCTCAGTGCAAGGTTGTCGTTTACTTTTTATACGTAGATTTTTTAATATTAGTATTATAATGGATTGTAGTAAAAAAGATGAAAATACCCCTACTAGTATTGTGTAATTTAAAAGTAATGTCATTTGTGTAATATAGTGTAAGTTGGAACGGTATTACTAAATTAGAAAATAGTAACTTTGTTTTCGGACGGACGAAAATAGAAAATGGCAACCTTTCAATGGGACGGAGGGAGTATTTTTTTTTTTTTTACGCAGAGTTTCAAATAATAAAATTTGGGAAAATTGATCTAAAGAAACAGACCTTTATACTTTCGCTTTCTTTCAAAATCTACTTGTTTTCTTCTAGATTTTACATATTTTTTTCGTGTTTTTGTTGTATTCTTCCGTTTATATGAAAGATTAGTCCAAAGGCTTTCTTAAGCCAGCTAGAAAAACCACGAATTTCTAGCTTTTCGATAGTCCTAACATTATACAACCGTCTGGAAAGCAATTCCGTCAACAATAAATTGGCACGTTCAGTGGAATACAACAAATTTTGCTTCTTTCGATCAATTTTCGAAGTTAGGGGTTGAAGGATTTGATGTCTCTCAAAAATGCTATTACAGAAAAGAAAAGTTACTGGAATGAAAGTCCTTGAAGACTCCTAATCCAAAGGCTACTCTCAAATTGAGTTCATGAAAACGTTTTCTGTTAAAGTCTTCATGATGGTCTCTATGTAAGAGTTCATATATTGTTTGTGATTTTACATCAAAATACTCTTTAATGTTTTGCAGATTTTATGATACCAAACAAAAATGAATTGTTTAAAAAGGAAGAGAATAAGACTCAACTAAGAAACCAATCGAGACAAAGTATTACAATCTTCTCGGATCAACCGCTTAATGATGCAGCTTCTACTATTCCTATATGCCACTTATAATGGATGAAGTCTTGTAGCCTAGTCTTCCGAAAATTGGTCTGGTGGCAAGAATGGCTACACTGACTGAATAAATTGGTTTCAATAATCAGTATAATTGAACTTAAAGAAAATTCGAAAATTTTCGAATGCGATTTTTTAATTGAGTAAAAATATATTGGATCAAAATATGTGAATTGAAATATTCTCATTCGCTATATTTTATAGTCTATATTTATTTAATTATTTATATATGTGTATGTAAAAATTTGATTTGATTTATATTAATTTATTCTATTTATTGTAATTATTGCATTTTGTTTGTATAAATTAATTCAATTAGTGTGTTTCTTGATTCATGTAGTTGAGCATTATTATGGGTTATTTAACTATTTGATTTTGGCTAAAATGCTTAATTTCCATTTGTCCATTAAAATTAGTCTATGTTTGGCACGGATATTGAAAAAAAATTATTAAACAATGATAAAAGTAAAAAGAGAGTTGAAGGTATATTTTGAAATTTAATTAGAAATTAAAGTAAATGAAGATAGTGAATGTAATAAAGGTAGTGTGATATTTTTTGTAAATACATGTCGAATGAAAGGGTAATAATTAAATATTAATTTGTTGACTTTGCCAAAATTAATAATGGGGTAAATTTAGCAAGCGGACTAAAAATGAATGTAGGAAAAAAATTTGCGAACGGAGAGAATTGATCACAGCCAGTATTATATATGGTTTTTCGGCAAAATTAGGGATTTTAGATGGTTTAAAATTGGATTGTATCTTGGCTTATAGCAAATGAAAAGATAAAAAATTTATGAAAATAGTATTGTCGTAGACTTTAAAATGCTATATCATAATTAGTTTTATACTCTTTAACTAGTTTGTCTTTAGGTCGAACACAAAGATTTTAAATCAAAAAATTAAATAAAAAAATACTCACTGAGTCTGGCGCATTTGGAAAAGCGGTAAATTGGCTCACTGGCGAGCGAGCCGAATAATGTAAAATACTTTTAAAAAAATGAGCAACAAAGATGAGCAGGTAGCGGTCGTGAGCGAAGTGACGGCTTGCGAGCGGTGGGTGTTGTGAATGAGCAAATGAGCAGCGCGGTAGGGGTGGTAGGTAACCCGTATATGTATATATGCAAAATGATTTGCGAACGACGGTTGATAGTTATAATGGGTAAATCAGCGGATAGAAGAAACATAGATGCTTGTGTGTCATATGGGCGTTCCTTAATGGCTAAATTCTCATAGATGAAATGAGGGGATGATAAAAGTGAATCAGAGAAACATATAAAATATAATACGAAATGACTGAAGAAATGCATGTGATCATACTTGTTCATTTAAATTGGATTCCCAACTCGTTGGTACTTGACCTTAAGAGATTTAAAATAAGACTTCAATGACACTTATATTCATAACATTATAAGCAAAAAAAACTATTGTCACTAGAAGTTTTTTAGACCCGTTAGACAATCGTCTATGTCCAATTAATCATGTTGAAATATGTTTCATTAATGACCTTATCCTTCTGATACATCTCTTTAAACAAAATTGAATTCAAATCGATAATTAAACATGTCAGAAAAGCTTCCGCTACTTAACCACCATGAACTACCTAAATAAATTAGACTTTGATAATCAATTCTTCTGAAGAACTTTCCACAGCATGTCAAGATTCCAAACTTAAACAATCAAATACAAACTTGAAATTATGGATGAAATTGCAGAGAAAAAAATCATGATATTTGATTAACACTATAAAAGCAATAATTCTACATTTATAAAGTTGTAAATAAAACAGTAACAAAGCAATAAATCTGGCTATAAAAGCAACTAAAATGAGCAGTTACTCCCCCGACCTCCTCTAACTAAAACTCTATCGGCTACTGGGACTGTATAGTAGAACTACATATGGCTTGATCCTGTTTTGGTAGGTAGGCAACCCATTTTGCACAACCATAGCTATATATATATAAATAAAAAAATAAAAAAAAAAAACTAAGAGAACTCCCTTACCGGATTGGAGTTCTCGAAAGTTGAACAGAGTAAAAGCAATGTAAACACTTGAGTGTAGTGTAGCGTTGTATACAAATGAAATCTGACCCTATTTATAGAATTTATGGGCCAGTAGTTTGCAGTAGTTGAGCGGTTATAGAGCAACAGTTGTGAGCAGTTAAAAGGTTGTTGCAACCGCTGGACAGTTAAGCAGTTAGATAGTTGATCAGTTAGGATTGTCTGCCCTAACTCCCAGCTCGCTCGATCGTTTGTTGTACTGATATGGCTGGGATACAAATTTTCCCCGCTTGCCTCACTACACTTCTCTTGGCCGGAAGACATCGACACAATTCAAGCCGTGCTATTGTCACTGCCCGATAACTGAATGGCTGGCCGCTGAGAGATCAACACTTAGACAAATCTGGGATTTTTTGGATCTCGTTGATCAGCGGTGGATGTATGGATGGACTAGCTTGGGTGCAAGCGGAAAGAGCGTTGCTTGACATAGTTGGCTGCACCCTTGCTAATCTTCCACAGTTAGATATTTTCTGAGCTAGAACATCTCTTAAGTAGAGTAAAAACACCAATAATCTCCACAAGCAGGCTTTGGATCATATCAAACGAAACAAATCAATAAAATATACCATAAATCAGATATTGTGATTATTTTAACATAAAATTTCAGAAAATACATAATTATCAAGCAGTAAATATATTATTATTTGGAGTTATCAAGAGTATTTACAAGTGAGTATTTTATTTAAATAAATATTTATCGGGTACTTTTTTTTATGAAAGTAAATTGTTGCTTCAAAACTGTCCATGTGAGAGGAATTCGCCTCTGAGAGCGAAAATGACTTCCGGACCAAAAAATGACAGCTTGAGCGAAGTCAACATAAAGTCAACAGTCAATGCAAAACATCAACGTTCAACAAGATTACAAAATCAACGGCCAATGAAAAAATCAACTCATGAGAAAGGTCAAAATCAACAGTTAATAAGGAAAAATTCGTGCATGAAAAGTCAATAGTCAAGTGCAGCAGAAATTTAAGTGAGCAAAAATCTGTGCATCATATTGAGCGAACAATTAATCTTGCATTAGTTTCAGCGGAGCGACGCATTTATTGATCAACTTAAAGACATTTATGTTGAAGAGATCCATTAATTCTGCCTTAAGTTAAGCGAACATTAAATCCCAATATTTATGAGTTGATATCATTTATAAACGAGCATTTATCGCTGCAATGACACATTAATTCTACCTCAAGTTAAGCAAACATGAAATCCCAACATTTATGAGTTGAGATCATTTATGAGAAGCATTTATCGCTGCAATGACACATTTATGGTTGCAGTGACAGTTTTAACTCTTTATAGAATCTCAGCGACATTTCCTCTGTGCAAAATTTCACTCTGCATTAACTCTTTACCAAATTTCACACAGCTCATGCATTCTCCCAACTAATGTATTTAATTTCTTGTATCTGAACTTAGCCAATGTTTGGTTGCTTATGTATTTTTATTCTAGAATATATGTAGCTATTAGCAAATTAGATGTTATTAAAAAATTATAAAGAATTATTTATGGATAGTTGTAACTGTCAACTTCTAAAAATCCCCCCTTTCACTATAAATAGTCTCTTTTCACCATTTATTATGCACACCATACAACACACAACACATCACTCTATCACCCAAGATACTTCATTTTCTTTATATCTTTTTTTTCTCATATTTTTATCCAATTTGATAATACGAATTTTTTCAGTTTCGTTTCATGAGCAAGTTTATTCTCTTTAGCTTATGAAGTTTCCTATCATACTTCTCCACTCCAAAATCTTTATGTTCACACTAGAATTGTTTACGTTAGATTTTTTATAAGATTATGGAGTGTAGATAGAAGGGTTAATTATTCATGGCTAGGATTGTGTTGCAATAACATAGATTAGGTGATTCGTAGCAATTAAGTACGTACAGAGCTTTTTTGAACTACTTAGTTGTGAGTTGAATTTTACATCGATTAAAGAAAGGTCTTAAATGAGTAAAGCTACTAGCGAAATAATGTAAGAATGATTAATTAGACATATGTGTTTGCCTATCGGGTCACAGAAATATCCAGTGATATTGACTTTTCTTTTATATAATATTCTTAACTGAGTGTTGCTAAATCCTCATTGTAACATCCCTAAGTTTAAGTATCAATCGAGTTAAGAGTTGGGCATAATCGAACAAGTATGATTACACTCATTCCTTTTAATCGCTTCGCAATTATACATATATTATTCTCTACCACATTATCGTCATCCCGCTTATTTCTTCTAAGGTGATCAAGCCATTTAGAAACACAAATATCACTCACAAACATCTCATTCCATCCTATTTTCTATACATATATTTCAGCGTAGACATATATAATTGTATTGAAATATAAAATTAATTATTAATACTATAATATACAAAAATAAAAATAGTGGGGTAATTGAATATTTTTAAGAGAAATATTTTTGATAAATAGAATTTTAGACAAAATTTTCAAAAAGAATATACTCGACAAGCTTTTATAATTGAACTAAGATTGATACATTTTAATTATATTAGGATTACTATTGATTTTTTCCATTTTAATTATATCAATTATTCTAAATTCAAAATACTTTTTTTAGAAAATGAATAGTGCTATATATATATATAAAAAAAAAAAAAAAAAAATAGACCAAAACATACACGGTAGCGTAGAATTATACATGACCGTGTATTATTGTACATTGAAATATATATGGTCGTGTATAATTGTACATGGTCGCATACTTTCTAGGTCAGCTGTCATGTCAACCCCATTACGTCTACGTCAGCCATTTCCGTTAGTTTTTTAACGGTTGGGTCAAAATTGATGAAAATTGTTTATAATGGGACTAAAATTGATAAATTTTTGTTATATTTGGACCAAAATTGATTTTTTCCCATAATTATTTTATATTCCCTCCGTCCCATAACAAAATATCCATTTGCCTTTTGCGTCATTGTACTTAACATTGAAAATATCATTTATTTGTATAATTTTTTATACAAATGTCATTATATTAGTATTATAAGACACCAATAGAAGTATTTTTGTCATTTTCTCTTTATTTGTAATACGATTTGATATAATAATTAATATTCAAATATCAACACGCAAAAAGTAAATGGATACCTCGTTATGGGACGGAGGAAGTATATAAAATCAAATGGCAAAAATATCAAAATTTCTTACATACTTCTACTAACTAATAAAATATTACTCTCCCGTCTCATAAGAAGAGTATCATGTGTTTTTTGGGTATAAATATTTTAATATTAATTATTATATCATATGTAGTACAAATTAAGAAAAAAATTATAAAAATAATTCTATTAATCTCTTATAATGCAAAAATAATAATATTTGTGGAGTAAATTATACAAAAAAAAAAAATTATGCATTTCTTATGGGAGAGATATAGTACTCCCTCCGTCCCACAATAAGGGTTCCAGTTTCTATTTTCGTCCGTCCCAAAACAAAGGTACTATTTTCTAATTTAGTAATTGTACCACCTACCTAACATAATAAATACTTTTTCAATTTACAATATATTGCACAAATGTTACCACCTTTATATTATACAATACTAATACAATTATTTTCGTCTTTTTACTACAACTCAATATAATACTAATATTAAAAAATCTATGTGAAAAAACAAATGTTACTCTATATATGAGACGAAAAGAGTATTATTTTTTAATTCATTACAAAATATTAAAGCGTACATTTGAGATAGAAAAAGTAAAAAAACAACATAAATAGTCTTAATAAGAATCGTATAGTAATGTGAGAATACCTCGTGACCGAGTTATAGGTTCAAACTCAAACAAATTAGATAGTAAAAAAATTTTACTACTAATAATATTTAACGTAGCGAAAATTGCAGTCCCAATTTATACATATATATATATATATATACGTGTGTGTGTATATATAGCGCTATTTAATGACCCCACCTACCTACCTACCCACCCACCCAAGCAGCCAACCAAGGTTTTCCCCTCCGCGCCCATTTCAGCCCTCACAAGGAGAAACATACATGTCTCCCCACGCCTCACCGCCCACCGCTGCTTTTCTACTTCTTTTTCTGTCCGCCGTTGCAGGCGATGGCGCCGCGGCGGCGAGGGTCCCGGCGGTGATAGTATTTGGAGACTCGTCAGTGGACGCCGGGAACAACAACCAGATATCGACGGTACTGAAGAGCAACTTCCGGCCGTACGGGCGCGACTTCTTCGGCGGCCGGCCGACCGGGCGGTTCTCGAACGGGCGGATACCGCCGGACTTTATATCGGAGGCGGTGGGGCTGCGGCCCTTCGTGCCGGCGTACCTGGACCCGATGTACGGAATCACAGACTTCGCCGCCGGCGTATGCTTCGCTTCTGCCGGCACCGGTTTTGATAACGCTACCTCTAATGTCCTCGTAAGTACCGTACATCATATATACATACATACACCTTGGCGTTCACTTTATTTTTTATTTTTTCATTAATCTAATTTTCTTTAAAAATAATACTCTTTCCTTCTTTTTAATGATTATTTATTTATTTATTTTAGTTTGTGCATAATAAATTATTTTTTTTTAGTAATTGTATTTTTTATTAATATTAAAAATATTCTTATAATTTATAATATATATACACATTATTACTGTTATATCACACATTATTAATAATATTATTTTAATTTATTTTCTTTTATTTATACCACATTCTAATATAATATTAATATTCTTAAAATTTTGTAAAAAAAAATGTAAATAAATAAATAGATAAATGACGGAAAAGTAACAATACTTGGATTCAATTATTTAATCTAAAAAATATATTTAAAAAAAAAAAAAAAGCCCCTCTCTTATTTTAGTATGTAATATTCTAACCATCAAATTGTACTTACTGCAGTGTAATAAAGTTATAGACAAAATATCCATTTACAAAAATACTTCTTCTGTCCTGGAATGTTTGCATGATTTGTGTATTTTATTATTATTGTTATTATTATTATTATTATTTGCAGTTTTTAAGTGGTATAATTTAATTTTTATAGGATGTGGTTTGTTTATAATGTTTTTATAAATTGCATTAAGAATATAAATTAAAAAATTATTTATAAATAAAGAAAAAATGTAAAAGAATCTTGGAATATAATATATATGTGATTATTTTTATTTTTATTTCTAATATCAATGTAAATGCAATATTTAAAAAAAAAAAAGAAAAAAAAAAAGAGAGAAGAAGAAGAAGAAAAACCGAGATTTATAATTAATGTAATATATTTTTAAAAATATCAAAATCAAAATGCTGCAAAACACTTGAACAAACTATTATACTTTTGTAGTACATAATCTTTAAAATAATTATTTTAATTTATTATTATTATCAATATTATTTAAGAAGGGCTACAAATGACATCACATATTAAGGAGATAGCAAAAACAAACCCTAGCTAAATTACCATGGATTTTGACTATTCAAATTATTATTTTCCTTAAAAAGTATAAATAAAATAATTATTTTTCCCTTTCTATATTATACTTACAAATTTAATTATTTTTTTTTATTTATATCTCATTAAACAACTATTCAAATTAAATTTTTTTACTGTTAAAAAGTCCAAGCAAAAAACTCAAATTCAAATCCAAACCCAAACCCAAACCCACAAACAAACACAACTTGTGTGTTTGCTTAATTTTCTCTAAAATTTATTATTTATCAAATTTTTTTCTTTTAAAAATATCAAATCAAATAACCATTTTTATTTTTTATATTATAGTACGAATCAATTTTACATTCAAAATATCATATCAACACTCATTTATATCACATTATACAATTATTCTAATTCAAAAATTTTACTATTTCAATTTCAACTCAAAATCCAAACCCCGCACAAACATCAGGTCAAATTATTATTTAAAGCAAATTTAAAATAAAGAACTCAAATAAAAATCAAATAAATCATAATACATGAAATATGTCTTTGGCCCTTTTGATAAAATTCTAAGAAGAATAGAATTATAGAAAAATATTATATATTTAATATAATACTCCCTCCGTCATTTAAATCTATTCTCATTTTTCTTTTTTTGTTGTCATCCAAATTTATTTTCACTTTCCTTTTTTGGTTGTCATCCAAATTTATGATATTTTTTTTAGTAAAAAAATATCATTTTTTTTTACCAAAAAAGTAAAAATTTTTATTTTTATATGTTTTTCTTAAAATCCGTGTCTGATCAAATGAGTAGACAATTGGACAACGGACGAGTAATTAACATAGTGTATCTATGAACAAAGGAACTTGCAATAATGGGCTAATTTTGGGAAGGGCATTTGAGTCAAATAAACACGGCCTTAATAATAGTTTACCTACATTTGTGTGTGCGAAATTAATGATCATAGTTAATGTTTGTCTGATGAAGTGAGGGCCGTTGGATTTCACATGATCATTTATAGCCGTTGGATTTAGGGTTTATGTATATTCATTCATTGTGACATATATATTACATTTAATTATATATGTGTTAATTATTAGTATAGGAAATAAGACGTTTCTGTATTGTACTTTATATACTCTTCTAAAACAATTTACAGGGGAGTAGGGTTGTCTTTTCGATTTTCTTTCTGCATTATATAATTTATCCTAAAATATTTCCTATATAAAAATAATATTACCTTCGTCCGATTTAAAGGTCTTATTTAGTTTTTACGTGTTAATCTTTGAATATTAATTATTGTATAAAAATGTAGTACAAATTAACGAAAAATGAGAAAAATACTTCTATTAGTGCCTTATAATACTATTATAATGATATTTATGTAAAATATTATACAAATATAAGAATATTTTTAATGCTAAATATAATGACGCAAAAAATAAATGAGATCCTTAGACCCGGACGAAGGAAGTATATTTTTTTTTATAAATATCATAACAAAAATTATTTCTCCGGTAAAATTTTTCAATTTAAAGGCACTGTATAGACATGTCTAACCAGAGACTTTTGGAGTTATAAAAGTTTCAAAAAAATAAAAAAATACTAATATTTGATGTGATATTTTTTTTCAAAAATAAATAGTATCATATAATTGAAAGTTGGTGTGTAAATAAAGCTATTTCAAAACAAAAGTCTTTAACCTACATTTTTACAGAACGTGCTACCGATATGGAAAGAGATCGAGTTGTACAAGGACTATCAAAACAAACTAAAAGCCCATGCGGGCGAATTAGAAGCGAAGAAAATAATATCGGAGGCGCTCTATTTGATTAGCTTAGGAACAAACGACTTTCTAGAGAACTATTATAGTCTCCCGAGCACGCGCTCAAGATATAGAACAATTGATCAATTCCAAGACTACCTTCTCGGGTTGGCGGAGAATTTTTTAAGAGAATTGTATAGTTTGGGGGCTCGAAAGATGTCTTTAACGGGCCTCCCTCCGATGGGGTGTCTACCGTTGGAGAGAACAAGAAATTATGTCAATGGGAACGGGAATGGATGCATGGAGGAGTACAATGCCGTGGCATTGCGCTTCAACGGGAAATTGAGAGGTTTGGTTAAGAGAATGAACTCGGAGTTGAGTGGTATTCGCGTCGTGTTCTCAAATCCTTATGAGGTTTTCGTGCAAATCTTGAGGAACCCTTCTCACTTTGGTAAGTTTTTCGATGTTCTTGATTTCCTATATATTTATTTATTTATTTATTTATTTTGATTTTATAAATTTTAAATTCTTATGATTTTGATTTTAATTGCTCGTGTTTGCTTAATGGACAATTAAGACGACACAGAGCGACTAACATCAAAATTACAAATATTCGACATTTTTACCATAAAAGTGCGATACAAACAAATTAGGAGATGATTGCTTAATTAAAAAATTCAACACATGTGCTGATGTTTTGATTCAATCATTAATCATGTCATTTTTTTACATAATTAATCATTAATTATATCGTGTAATTGTATAATTTAATTACTCATAAGCACAAGTGCTGAATTACAACAATAAGTATTTGATCCTATCCGAGCAAACTATAAAATAAAAATGATAATTTTGGACAATAAGCGATAAACATTACAAGTGTTTTACATGAATTAAAGAAAATTTTTATTGAAAAAATAGTATAATTTAAAAAAAATATGGTTTATAACTTTTTTTTTGTATTTTTGGAATTTTGTTGTGAGGTATGTCAATGTAAGTTTCTAAAGAGATCCTTATACTAAAACTACATCACTTTGTCCACCTATTAAAAAATAAATAAATAAATAGAAATAATGACATTTTAATATAAAATTAGATATGTAAAAAATAAAATAGAAATATTATAAATATATATATATATATAATAAGAAGTTGATAAAAAGTAAAAGTATTATATAAGATTTATTAAGGAACTAGTTGATAAAATAAAATAAAATAAAATAGAAAATGGTGGTAAAAAGTAACTTAATGTATAATTATTTTTTTAAATAATAAATTATAAAATTATAAATGAATAAAATATCTTATTATAAATATGATATGCATATGTTTAGTCGAGAGTACTTAAAAAAAAAGTGATACTATAATTTTGACAGTCAACCTAATTTAAGATAAATAAATTAATAATTAATAAAAACATTTTGTACAAAAGACATAAACTACAGTTGGCTCCATTGTCTCCTCCCTACTACTTACTCTGCTAATGCCATACATACACACAATGTATCTCTATGTGTATATATACAGAGACGAAATTACACTAGGGTTTGGAGGCTCAATTGATCCCCAAGCCAAATTTTTTATAAATTTTTTAGTATTAAAAATATTAAATTTTATGTATTTATATATAATTTGTCTCCTCAAAACTATCTAAATTCATATATAATTCTTTCATTATTATTTATTTAAATTTGTTAGCTAAATATTAAATAAATTATAACATTTTACCCCCGGGAATTTAGATGCTAATTTCGTCACTATATATATATATATTTGGTATGTGAGATCGGAGAGACAGAATAAGATTTTAGATTGAGGATCTCATCATGCTAATATCTATAGGTATGTTTCTATAGTTTTTGTTAAGTGATTATCTTACTTAAAAATTTTAATTTTAAAGAAACACTTGTTATTAATTATTATATAGTCAACTAACAATTCTAATCCAACCAGTTAGGTAGAAAAATTTAATTTCTATCATACATTTTTCGAGTCAATGCGGCGATAATCAATTGAAAGTATATATTAGTTTGTTAGAGTAAATATTAGTAGCGAGCTAGAGAGATTGAGATGGTTATCAAATAGTAAAATTAAAATATAGATATAGCACATATTTTTATTTCACACAGCACATGCGGTGTGAAATAAAGATATATGATAAATATATTATGTGCTAAAATCGATTGTTAAGCATAGTGTAGAAAACTGTATTATGTGTTCTTACTTCATAGATTGTATTATATTATGTTAATATAATAATATGTTGTTTGTTAGCACACAATGAGCTTTCAACACAGTACTAAATTTTAAAATTCAGCATAATAACCACCACCTAGAGAGAATTAAGTTCAACTATGTATTTCGATTTTGTTTAGATCTATCTTTGAGGTATTTTTGTCATGCAATATGCATATATATAACTGAGATTAAATGTTTTGAAAAATCGACAGGTTTTGAAGTGGTATCGGTTGCTTGTTGCGCTACGGGTATGTATGAAATGGGATACTTATGTGATCAAATGAGCCCATTTACTTGCGCGGATGCGGGCAAATACGTGTTTTGGGATTCTTTTCATCCGACGCAAAAAACAAGTGAGATCATTGCGGATCACTTGATGAAGCATAGTTTGCATCAAATTTTATGAAATATATATATATATATTCGCCCTTATTATTACTTAATAACTTTGTAACGTCAAGTAATTGCAACGTATTTATCTAGCAATGACATAATGAATGAGTAATTAAGTTAATTATTATGCTACTATTGAAGCTTATTTTTTGCAAGATGCTGACGGTTTGGATTTTCGATTTGTTTTAAATATAAATATTTTGAATTGAGAAAATGATATTATATTTAATTTTAGTATAATATAAAAATTAAAAATAAATTTTCTCCCTTTTTTTTTTTATAAACAATGAAAATTCTAAAACAATCCTACTAACCAAACACAATTATTATTCACCTCCTTATTGAGAAATACACATGTGAAGTGGTTAATAATAATAATAATAATAATAATAATAATAATAATAATAATAATAATAATAAACAATGGAATTTAAGTTTTGTTAATACAATTATAATTTTTAAATTTTGATTAATGATCATCCTTATCTATTTAATAAAATATTATTATTATAAAATTATTCAAATATATTTTTATCTTTTAATCAAAAAAATAAAAACATTTTTTTGACAAACAATATTAATAAAATATCATTTAAATCAAAAATTTAAATAAAAAAATTTTAATCTCAAATAACCACCAAAAAAACCTTTCCTATTACCTTTTATTGATATTATCTTATTTTTTATAAAATATAATAATAAATTTTAATATGAAATATTAATATATATATATATATATATATATTGAAATATTTAAATGGTTGATTTTTTCAATAACAAACTGGCGGTTCGAACTAGGTTTAAAAAATTGATTTATGTTTGGATTTAACTCGGTTGAAATTGGTGAAATTTTACATTACTTTATTGCTTCTCACATTATATTATCTAAAACTATTATACCAAATAAACAAATGTGTTTGTTTTTTATTTATTAGTATATTTCTTTGAAACTTTGGTATTTCTTTTTTAGTTGAATGAATCACTACAAAAAAAAAAAATAAAATAAAATAATTGAAATTTAGTTTTAAAAAAAAAATCGTAGGCAAAGGTAATGAATTAATAACAAAAATATTTTTGAGACGAAACTCATTTCTTCGACTATACCACATTAATAATGGTCTTTGGTGACAAATATGGCTTTCGTAATAAAAAAATGTAATGAAAAATAAGAAAAGAGATATAACTACTGATTTCGTAGGTAAAGCTCTATTACTATAAAATTAAAATTCATAACAAAAGAGTTTCAGTAACAAAATATGTATGATTTTTTTAGCCAAATGGTTTTAGTCATGAAAAATAATTATGTAGTTAAAACGTTTTTGCTATTGAAATAGTAACGAAATTAATTTTATAATACATAATTTATTTTTAGCGATGAAATCAATTTTTTTTGCTAAATCACATGTTTTTAACTACAAAAATATTTCATAGTGAAAAATATTGTAGCTAGTTAGTTACTTTTTTTTTTGTGGTGAATTAAGAATCGAAAATAGTAAATTGAAGAATATTTGAGTAATTGAATTGTTCTTTTGAAAATTTATGTTATTTTTATTTTTAGGTTGGTTATTGAACTATGACAAAAAATTTCAAAGAAAAAATCATAAATTCCCTTTTTAAAAGAATGCAAACTTGTATAGTCGGTATTGAATCAGAGTTGCTACCAATTGAAAGATATTCAAAAGTCAAATAGCGATGATTTGAATGAGGATAAAAAATCATTATTAATGTGTGCAAGATTTGAACACGAAGAATCAGATATTCATGAATTGAAAAAGATTTAAGAGACTAATCATGATTTTATAACTGGTAACACAAGATTACGTCTTCAAATGTAGAATTATCCAATTGCGTAGCGAAATGAAATAAAAGAGTTTATATCAATCTTGGACCGTACCAACCTTTGGTTGATTATCCTCGCACTGGCCCATAAGGATATCGTTACAGTTTTGAAATAGCATGTTCAAGAACTTTCATTGGCTTGAATATTCACCATAAAAGGATATTGTCTATTGTCCTTCATGCTATTGTTTCACTAAAAAACCACTTAGAATAGATGGATCAAATGCATTTATAGCAAAGAGATTTATAAATTAGAAAAAAATTGAATTTACCTTTATTGATTTATGACGGTAAATATTCTACTTCATCTTTAAAAAATCAGTGATATCATTTAGAGCAATTGATTGGAAAATAAAATTTGAACAAGATGGAAAAAATAGATTGCGGTTGAAAACTTTAATTGAAGCCGTTAGATAGCTTGCATTTCAAGGTTGTGTATTCCATAATCATGACGAAAGGTTTAATGATTTTTTTTTCCTAAAATTCTTAAACTATTAGAATCTTTTAACAAATATATTAATAATGTTGTATTAGAAGATGTCCTTCAAAATGTTAAATACACATCTCCGAATATTCAGAAAGAGATTTTGTATATTTTTGCTATGAATGTGCAAAAACATATTTGTGATAAAATTCGTGAAGCAATTTTTTTATTTATTTATTGTTGATGAGGCTCATGATTAATATAAAAGTGAGCAGATGGTTATTGTTGTTAGATTTGTTGACCAAAATGGATATATCAAAAAGATTTTTGGATTTAATATATGTCACAGATAAATTAGCATCGACTTTAAAGAAATATCTTATGCATTATCTCGTCATAATCTATACAGTCAAGATATTCATGGTCAATAATACGATGGAGTTAGCAATATGTGTGGAGAGTGTAGTGGTTTATAAGCTTCATTTTTTAAGAAATGTCCTTATGCATATTACATTCATTATTTAGCACTTCAACTGCAATTTATTCGTGTTGCGGCATCTAAAGATGCCATTGAAGCACACAATTTTTTCTAAGAAGTTGAGTTTTCTTGTTAACATTGTTGGTTCTTCTTGCAAACATAATGAACAATTGTATATAGCTCAAATTGCAAAAATTTCGTACATGCTAAAAGTTGAGAAGCTTAAAATTGGAAGATATGCGAATCAAATTGCAACTCTGCAAAAAGCATGTGACACGAGATAAAGTTCACATTTCAAATCAATTTGTAGTTTGATGATATTATTTGGCCCAACAAAAATAGTATTAGAAGATTTTATTGTAGAAGGGTCTACAACTTCTCAAAAAGATGAGGTTTCCTTTTCACTTCAGCAATTATCGTTATTTGATTTTGTTATTTTTATGCATTTGATGAAAGAGTTGATTGACATTATTAAGAAGCTTTGTCAAGCATTATAAAAAAGATCTCAAGATATCATAAACGCATTCTTCACTCTCCATGAATTATAAGTAAAAGAACTCTGACAATTATGGTCATTAATTGAGCAATATTACAACCAATTGTTGTGTGATCACATAAGCGTTTACGTTTTGACTTTGTATGATATTTGTATGTAACACAAATTAAAATTTTATTTTTTATATTATACTCCTCCAATCTAAGATATACTAATTTATTTATTTTTTTCACGTATGTAATTTGTAAGAAATTTTTAAATTACGTTATAAATATAATTAATAAAAAGTAAAACAGATATAAGGATTTGTTCACTCCATCTATTTTGAATGGTACAATTCTTTATAAATATTATAAAAGAAATATAATATATACATATTAACATAATGTATATTCTATTCACCCATAAAAAATCAATAATTCACTACAAAATATTACTTTTTATATTACCAATATAATTTTTCATACTTAACATAAAAAACATATTCATCCAAAAACACAAAATGAACATATCATTGATTTTAGACTGATCAAAATGAAAAGAAAAAAAAAATGAAAAGAAAAGAAAATAGATACATTGATTCTTGACGAAATAGGTATTAAAAATTAATTTTAGATTAAAAATATTATACTAGTATTTATTTATGTAAGATCAAATAATTATTCAAATTCAAAATATTGATTATTTAAAAATGCATATTCAAAATGCATACCCTGAACAAAACCCTAAACCTTATTATTATCATTAATATTATTTTCATAATTTTATTTATTATTGTTTGACAAAACTATACAAAACTAACATATAATTTTACAAAATTACGTCAAATTTCTCATTCTTTTAAAATTGGGTCAGACTCTCTTATTATTTTCATAAATTATACATCTAACTCTCTCGATTATCTTTATTTAAGGGTATTTGACATGCATACCACTACAAGAAAAAATTACTTTTGTAACAAAATATTTTTGTCTCTACGTGTTAGCTACATGAACTTTAGGGACGAAATTTCGTTACAAATATATTATTTTTTTTGTAGTGTACGCTCAAACTGCTAATAAGTTTCAGAATCTCTATTCTAAATTCTTGAAATTACATTTATACTAATATTTCTTATATTTACCCAAAAAAACAGTCAATATAATCAATGACGAAACTAGAATACTATGAAGGGAGAAGGGAGGCGCAAATTTTTATAATACAAATTATAATAAAATATTAATATTAAAATAATTAAATATTTTAATTAAAATTAATAAAAATTAAAAATTATGAAATTTAAAATATGACTAAAATATATGACTATTTTTTTAAAAAAAAAAATAGATAAATTATGAGAAATTGACCAAAATAAAAATAATTGACATTTTATGTAGAATGAAAGGAGAATTATTTCCCACAGTTTTATTTATTTATATCTTTGTTTTTTTGTTTTTTGTTTTTTAATTTTAGATAGATTAGTGACAATTTGCTAACAAATTTCCAATTTGACCGTCATTTGGGTGTGAATGATTGATGTGGTACAAAAAATAATTTAGCAACACAATTGTTTGTGGATTATTACTCTGGTACAAACATATTTTTTTTCATTGCACTTGAAACTATTATTTTTATAATTTTTATTTATCTAACTTAAAAATATTTATTTTTTATTACAGAAAAAATTATTACATTAATACTAAAATATTTTTTTAAGTTTTATAGTATAAATTATAAATATATCATTTATATATAAAGTACAAAAAAATAAAAATATTAAAATCAACTTACACTTTTTCATTAATAAATAAAATATTATTATTTTTTAATTTATTACAAAAACTTCAAATAACTCATTTAAATTGGAATGAATAGAGTAATAACTTAGTACTATTAGGTTAAAATACTCATTATTAGTGATAATTTACAAAACAATCTGTATGTTCTTTTTTTATTTTAAACTGAAATTGAAATTGATATTATTTTATATAATTTTTAATAAAAGTATATTATTTTTTTTAATAAAATATCACATCAATCCCACTATAAATCAATTTCAAGCCAAAACTAAAGAAATGATGTGGTCAAATTATTATGTTTTGTATTAGGTTTGTGTCTAAACACAAAATACTGAAATAAATAAGATACAAAATTTATTATTTTTTCAAATTCCATAGAACAATAATTAATGTTATATAATATATAACAAAATATCAAAATACTACTATTAATAACATATAATAATAATATAGATTTTATAATATATGTATAGATATATATTAAAGTATGTATATATAATCTAGAGAGAGATGGAGAGATAGAGAGAGAGAGTGTGTGTGAGATATTGAGATCACTACTTGTATCACATTTCACAAAATCCACAAGCCTATTCATAGGCAAATTACAAATGCATTAGTCATTGAAATCAATGACTTGTCAAAGTTAATAAATGACACGCATTTGTGAATGACAAATATTATATTATGAATTGAGTCATAACACTCCCTCTCTTACGTGTCTTAATTGCAATAAATACATCTCGTTAAAAATTTATTATGAAAAAAATTCATTGGGATAAAAATCCTAGTGAAGAAAAAAAAATACGATATTCATGCATTAAAAGTACTCCCCTTGATGGGACATTACTTGAACTCTCGCTCCTCCTGATGTGAACATCACTTGAATTTTTTTAGCCGATGCATCCCAATATTCTTCACTAATTTCTCGAACATTGCGGTCAGTAAAGCCTTGGTCAATAAATCTGCTAAATTCTGGTCCAATCGAATCTAGTGCACATCTATTTCACCATTTTTTCTGGAGATCGTGAGTAAAGAAAATTTTCGGTGAAATATGTTTCGTTCTATCTCCCTTGATATATCACCTTTCAGTTGCGCTATACAAGCTGCATTATCTTCATATAAAATAGTAAGAGTATTATCTTTTTCAGATTTCAAACCACAATTTTGTAAAATGTGTTGAATCATTGATCTTAGCCAAACACACTCTCTACTGGCCTCATGAATTGCTATTATTTCTGCATGATTTGAAGATGTGGCGGTTAATGTTTGTTTAGTGGATCTCCAAGATACCATTGTACCGCCACAAATAAACATATAGCCAGTCTAAGATTTGGCTTTATGCGGGTCAGAAAGATACACATCATCTGCATATACAATCAATTCATGTCGAGATCTTTTTGGATATATTAGGCCAAGATCAATAGATCCTTGAAGATAACGAATAATATGTTTGATTACTTTCCAATGTCGTTGTGTTGGCATTGCACTAAATCTAACTAATAAATTTACAGCAAATGTTATGTCTGGCCTTGTACTGCTAGCCAGATATATTAATGCGTTAATAGCACTTAAATATGGTACTTCACGACCCAGTACTTTCTCATTCTAATTTTTTGATCTAAAAGGATCTTTACTAGGATCGAGAGTTTTAACAACCATTGGAGTACTTAATGAATGTGCTTTATCCATTGCAAATCGTTTCAATATCTTCTGGGTATATGCAGATTGATGTATCAAAATCTTATTTTTCCAAATGTTCAATTTGTAGACCAAGACAGAATTTTCGTTCTCCTGAAATCTTTAATTTCAAACTTTCTTTTCAAATATTCAATAGCTTCTTGGACCTCTTCAGGGGTTCCAATTAAATACAAACCATCCACATAAACCGCTATTATCACAAAATTTCTCTCATTTTTCTTTATAAAAACACATGGGCAAACATAAATATTGGCATATCCCTCTTTAAATAATAATTCACTGAAACGATTATATCACATGCGATCAGATTGGTTGAGCCCATCAGAGACAGAACTACATGGGGGCTAAGGGGTTAGTTCCCTATAACATTATGTATTTTTTATTATTTTGCCCCCCCCCCCCTATTTTTCAATTTTTTTTAATGTTATATTGTAAAAAGTAATAAAATTTTTGTAGTTTTATTGATTTATACTTTTAGGTTTTAATTTTTTTTTTTAGTAAAAATTATTGAATTTTATTAATGTTCTTAAATTTTTCTCTAAAAATTTAATTTTTAGCTATTTTTTCCCTTATTCTTATTTATTCTGTTGCATTGGGGGAAATCCAAATATACAATATTAAATGAAAAAAAAATGAATTGACATTTTTTCCCGCCTTAAATTTTAGGGCCAGTGAAATTTAGGACCGGTTCCGTCACGGGAGCCCATACAAAGACTTTTGTAATTTAATAGAATAACATTCGTTACAAAAAAAATGGCTATTTGTAGAGAAATTTGACTCGCTACAATTTTTTCGTTACAAAAACTATTTTTTGTTTCGGATCGTAACAAATAAATTTTTCGGTTTGGTCAACATTTTTCTTTTGTTACGGTATTTTTTTCGTTACAATTACAATAATTTTAATTTCAAACTAAATCTAAAATAATATATCATATATATACATATATAATACATATATTTTAATATATACATGTTGAAATTAAAATAATTATTTATTTAAAATTAAAATTTTATATATAATTAAAAATTAAAATTAAAAATAAAATTTCAAACACGGTAAAACGTTTTAAATAAAAATTATAATAAAAAATTCAATTAAAAAATATTCTCGTTAAAATATTTGTTTTATTATTTATAAATAAAAATTACAAAATCTATACAAAATATTTTTTAAAATAACAAATTTTAAAAAAAGTATTATAAATAATAATATCGAAATTTTCTTTTTATTAAAAAAATAAGAAAAAATTAAAAATAAAAATAATTTTATTAAAAATATATCAATAAATATTTATTAAAATAATAATTTATATTTTTGTAACTTTGCCCTAATTGATTAGAGAATTTACAGTCGCACATTCTTCTTGTTCGCTCCTCTATTCTTTCCTTTCTTTCTTTTTCTTTCCGACAGCGTCTCCGACCAACCTTTGACCGCCGACCCAACCACCAGTCCGTTACGCAACCGTCGCACCACACAGCCTTGCGACTCCTCTTTGTGTTCCACCGACCAGCGACGCCGCCTACCATCGCGCTCAACCCAAGCTACCGCATTCGACATCTGACCAGCGTCTTCCTCTCCATCAGCCAAGCAGCCGCATTGCCCAGACGGCCAGCCCCGCGCCTAGCTACCTCATGCCGTTGTGACCTCGCTTTCTGTGCCTCCAGCCGCTCCGTGAACCGCCGAAGACCACCGCCCTAATCTTTAATCCTTGATTAGGTAATATTTCTCATCTCTTTGTTCTAATACTTTTAATTCAATTGTTGGAAAATTTTCACTAGGGCTATTGTGATTAGTGTTTGAGATTGCAAGTTGGATTTGAATTTGTTGAATTCCAAGAATTTGATGTGAATTTAGGTTTTAGGATTAGTTCGATTTTAATTCAGTTTTGGTGTATATTGTTTGGGTTGATACTATTGGTGTTATGAATTGGTGCTATTGATAATTGGACGATTGCTCACCATTTGGTAAAGCTGGAATATGTAGGTCAGGTAATTCAAATTTTGGAATCTTAGGCAAACCTGTCTCCAGCTGCAGACAAGCGCCCTATGCTTGGTACCACTTTCCTTTTATGCCAAGAAGTAACATGATGATAAGACAACTATACCTTCCAAGTGCCATTGCTCACTGGTGCTAAACTGAGGTGTATTTTCTTCAAAGAAAAACAATGTGTTTACTTTTTCTTGATGCATTGGTTGTTTACAACAATGTGACATTTATAGAAACTTGACGATGAGAGTCCACCGGGGTGTTATGCATTTGTTGTTAGCAAGGATGATGAGTTAGTTCAACTCCCTTATGGCCATTCTTTTCCAACTATGCATCCGTAATTTATTATTATTTGTTCTACATCTTGGAAGTTTTATTATTATTATTATTATTATTATTATTATTATTATCTGATGGTGAATTGATTTAGGAAAATTAACTTCATATACATTTTTTCCATGGATTCAAAACGGTTGATAAGAAAATCCTTGTGTCTTTGTTGTTTATTTACACATGTTGCTTTTACTTATTCGATCTGCTTAAGATTGTAAAGGTGATCTTTGCACTGCAGTACAGTTGCATCAAATTTATATATGTTGTTGCTTTTACTTATTCAATCTGCTTAAGATTGTAAAGGTGATCTTTGCACTGCAGTACAGTTGCATCAAATTTATTTGGCTATTTTGGTGGATGTATTACTCATTGCTTAAAAGTTTGTATAGCATCAAAAGATAACTATTCAAAGAGAGCATCCCAGTGGGCGATAATATTGTGACATATTCAGTTAGGTTTTGTAATGAATTATGGATTTCATGACTCATATTCTTCATTTTATTTGTTTATCCTTGCATATGATATGGGTTATGTATATGAGGTTTGTATCTAATTTGGAACAGAAATTTGGGCTGAACTTGAGCAATTTTGATTGAAGTTCCACTCATGAATTTATTTTACTTTGTTCCAGATTTAATTTGCTTCCGTTTTTTTAGCTCTTTGGAAGTGTGGATTTGTGGTGTAGAATATGTTATCGTGTCTGAATTAGCTATTATTAACTAAAATTTCACTTTTTAAACATTATTTCTTTGTTATTTTCTTTAAACTCTCTCTATGACTTGTAATGCGTGGTGCTATGTTTCTATTCGTCTGGTATATAGGGAGACGTTTCTGCTAAGCAATAAAGCACTACCTCGACTGTTTTCTTATGATGTATCAACAAATTCAATTAAAAAAGTGATCTTTTATTCCTGTCAATTATGCATTGTTATCTACCAACAAATTTATTCTATAATCATTACTGGATTTCTACAAGGATGCAGACATAATACTGGATTAATCCTAGCAGATTTTTTCTTACAGATTTGATTAGTCACGGCTGTATGGCTATAATTGACTTTATTTCAGGTATGAAAATTATCAAAATCACTAGGAAATATTACTTTCAAATAGGTAGTAAAGCAAAAGTGTAATCAAGCTTGTGTTTTGACAATTCAGTTGTGGAGATTGACTTTTCTTCATTTGTTGTAGTAGTCATGTCTGAATTTATCGCTAGCTGAAGTCCAACTTATTATTTGTCAATTGGTTGTACAATAAAAATTGTTCACTAGCTTTATGGATTGCTTGTATTGATGATTTCATAAGTTTATTCACATTGAGTGTAAATGGTAATCATTATAATGACCTGTTTTTATATCATGAGCTAGGCCAAGTGAAAGGAGCTACATGCATTTATTTCTAATTTGTGGGTCTTTAAGTTTGTTGGTTGATTTATGAAATCCCAATCTATTGCATGGATTTATTTTGTGATTCTTGAGAATGAATTGTTTGCTTTTGCATTATTTTGTTTGTGGGAATTTGTCTGCCCAAAATTTATGGGGCTTGGTATTTACCTGTATTGTTTGAACATGTTTGTCTTGCACTTGAGTATAATCAATTTATATTGCTCAGAACTAAGTTGAATGCATTGGAGAATAACATCATGTATATGCTCAAAAATCAAGCCGATTAACTACATCAATAGTTAGAGAAATGGTTCCGTATTTTTTAAGCTAAAACCTTGGCTTGACTATATCTATAAATTACTTTCTTTTAATTATCAGAAAATATAATATATTTGCTTACGGTAAAGTTTGAGATATCTTGAATACTGAAATGCTACTTAATAATCAATTCAATACTTCGCTCTCATGAGTACATGATATTTAAATCTATGTGCATCACAGGTAGACAGGCTTCAGACGTTGTACAAAAGTTGGGAAGAGGACCCAGATGTTGAGTTTGTAGTTTTGAATATTGTCTTTTTACCTCCCAAGTCACTTGTATTTTATTTTCTTGTTTTCGCCTAACATATGGTTGAAAAATTTTGAAAGGTAGAGAGACAAGGCATTTGCAGTTGGTGGTGATATTGTGTCCATCTATAATATACTGAAAGAAGGTAGAATTATAATTTCCTTGTCTATTATTCAATATTGCGATTTTTCTTTTATAGTTGGATTATTCAGCTAATGAATGTGTCTGAGTGGTTTCTCCTGTATGCATTAAAGTCAAGGGCTCCAATTCGGTAGGATGCTACCTTTGGTTAACTGTTTTATGCCAACACTTTTGGGTTTGGTAATAAAGAGAGATCATAACTTCTAAGTGAGAATAATTTTGCTGCATGTTTTCTGTTGTCCTCGCCTCTTCTCTTATTCATGTCATCAATTTTGTAAAAAATAATTATAGGTTATGTTTTCGATTCATGCATGAAATCTAAAAACTTGCAAGCATTTCTTTTGGATAATATATAGTTTTATATACTTTCTCGGTATGCATTTGAAGCCACATGTGACTATCTCTTAGCTCATGATTGTTTTGTATATTTAATAATGCTGCAGTATCGATCATCCGCTTTAAGATAATGAAATTTTGTGAGTTGCATTGTTTTCGATGATATGCACATGTTTTCTTTATATGTACGTAGGTTATACCATTAATATAGTAAAGATTTTTTCACAGCTGCTACCGTTCCGGAGGCTGCGTTAATTCACGAAAGATGTCTGAAGTGCAAACACTCTGTGAGTTTGTCCACATCAAGCCAATCGACTGGACATTCAAGGATGTACGTAACCATTTTTATAACTTTCTATTAGATTATAACTTAACCAACTCGCAAGTAAATTCTTATATAATTTTTCCCTATGTTGGCAGCTTGTTCGTCATGCGTAACTGCCGTGTATATTCACTTTGACGCTGCATGGGGCGATGCAACGTTGCATGTAATTCTATGATGATAATTTTTGTTTGTGGATTGATACTGACTAAGTCCTTTACGTAGGTTGAACTTGCATATATATGTTGCTTCCTTTTGTGTGTTTGTTGCTATGCTTTGCCTTTGGATTGTATATGTTGGTTGTATTGCGAACTAGTTATGTTCCTAGACAGTGTGTACTTTGTGCTACTAATGGTTGTATTGCGAACTAGTTATGTTTTTTGGTTCGGATACTATTTTTTTTGTTATTACTAAAAAAATAAGGATACTCTTTTTGTTGCGAAATTGTGTTCGTTACAAATACCACTAAAAAAAATTATGAATTTCATTTAAAATATTTTCTGACAATCAGTTTATTGTAACAAAAATTATACCGTAACAAAAGCCATTACAAATGCATGAACATTTATTGTAACGACGCTTTTATTACGAGAAACATCCGCTACAAATAAATCAAAAAATATTGTTAGCGTTACAAAAACCGTTACAAAAAGATTTCTCACGCGCGTTGATCATCTACTTTTTGTTACGGAAAATGTCGGTACATAGACTTTTTGTAACTCGAATATATACACCGGTCAAAATCCGATACAAAATCGTTACAAATAGCTTTTTATAACGAAAAATGGCCATTTGTAGCGGTTTTAAAGCCGCTACAAATAGTCATTTTTTTTTTGTAGTGATTGTTTTGACTTTAATTTATATGCATTAGTTGGCTTGGGCTCACGCTTACTACTAATTATTATATTTAACAACTAAATTACAACTGACTATAAATTCAGAATGAAAATATGAAGAATAAACATATATAGAGTGTTAGACAAATAAATTTGTGTGTACCATTTCATTTGAAGACCAAATGCCTATTTATAGGCAATGTATAATTGGGTGAGTCATCGCCTATAGCTTCATGGCAAGATAATAAAAGGACACATATCAACGCCTACATGCACAATCACATCTAAACGATTTATGTCATAATAATATATATTTGTTAGGAAATAAGTATTTCAATATAGAAAATGACAAAAATAATATAAAATCAAAATATAACATACACAAAAGATATAAAATTATTTTGATTGTCATGAATTTGAAATTCTTTTTTCCAAATTGATCTATATATCCAATCGTTTGCATTTGCATACCAAATAAAATACATATATGATTGGAAACACAGTATGGTAAAATATCAGCCAATTCTTCCCACAAAATCAACACTTTTATATATGAACTTCATTCATAGAGCATTATACATACCATAATAGTAAAAAAAAAAAAAAAAAAATGGATCGACGAATAACTTACTACGTACAAATATTGTGTATTAAAAATATGTGAAAAATAAATATACAAGCAGCCCCTCATGCATGTTTAATAAAATTATTTTACACAATAACCTTTTTTTTTCGAAAACATCGAATTCTAGTAGATAATACATATGACTCCATTTAGATAGAAAGGAAGAAAGATAGATTATATATATATATATATTGTGTATGCATTGATGTGTATCTAGTGTCCTAATATGCGAATGCGCGGGACATCCTCTTCGAGCTCTTCGTTGGTTTCCTCGTCGAACTTTTCAATGTTGTCATCCCGGTGTCCGAACACCTTGGCCTTGCCTTTCTTTGGAACTTTGCAATCATCATTGTTGGGGTCGCATTCTTCCGCGGCGCTATCTCTTTTGGCAACGAGGAAGCAGAACAATGTTGTCAATATCAGGATGACCAGCAAAGATCGTGGTTTGAGCATGGCAGCCATTTGTAAGAATGTATAATCAAGCTGTAATATTTATGTCCCTCTTTGAAACCCTAAATAAAATTTCTGGGATTTGGATATGTGGGATGTGTGTAAGATTATGCTTTAATTTCCCTATTGTCTTGAAATGAATTCTTGATAGAGAATATGCATATATATATATATATAGATATATATACTTAGAGGATTAATTGGATATGTTGTAGAGAAGTTTGAGGGGGTCTTTGGTTGGTTGACCATATGTATATATAATTTCTAGGGTTCATATTGGATCCTCAACCCTAATTATTTGGAAAAGCATTGGTTAATTTGTTTATAGTTGAGGAATTACTAATTATTAAGTACACACATATAGATCTATAGACATAGGGTGTGTTTGTTTGAATGTTTGAATTTTCGATTAAGATTATTTAATATTTTTGGGGGAAAATTTTACGTGAATGGTAGAAATCCACACAAATTCTTCAAACACACCCATAAAATATTTCTTTATATAGAGTAATGACTACAATATAGATATCGTCCGTTTCAGTTAAGGTTTAAGAATCGCATGTTATAATCTGAACTGTCAATTTATATTAATATTTTTTCTGATTTTTTTATTTTAATTTTTACAATTAATTTTGATTCTAATTTTAATTTAATAAATCTTTGTGTTATTGAAAATATATATATAAATAATTTTTTAAAATTTATAAAATAATTATTTATTAGTTTATTAATTAAGAATTAAAGGTAAGAATGATTTAATGTATATTACAATTTAAATAGTAAAAAAACCCAACCAAATGGGTCGTTTGAACCGAAACGGCCGGTTTGGGCAGAGCATATATATAATTATATTTATAAAGTTACTAAATTACTCCCTCCGTCCCATGTCTCTGCTACATTAGTAGATAATTAAAAATGTATTAGTGAAAATAATTATCCTATAATATATATAATTATAAATTAATATTAAGATAACTAATTAGTTTAATTAAAATTTTTAAAAAAATAAAATTAAAAAGTTTAAAATGAGATTAAAATGTATAATAATTTTCCAAAAAAGAAAAATGGCATGGTATGTGGGACGGACAGAAACGGACATGGTACGTGGGACGGAGGGAGTATATTTATAAAGTCACTGTAATTGTTCTTAGGAATCTATTTTTACCAAAAAAATATATGTATATTTTATATAAAATATATGTATAATATTAAAATATATATTAAAATTTATTTGATTGTACTGTATTTAAATTTGATTTTTTAATTAAAATATATATATAAAATATATGTATAATATTAAAATATATATTAAAATTTATTTGATTGTACTGTATTTAAATTTGATTTTTTAATTAAATATATTTTAATATGATATTTTATTACATAAAATAATATATTTTTATTGACAATAAAATCAAACAAATTCAAATAAAATAATTTAGTAATAAAAAATAATTAAAAAATATTAATTATAGATAAAAAAAATAAAAATTAAATTAAATTAAATTAAATAAAAACCATTTTTCAGGACCTATCAAAACTTTGGAACGATCCTCACCCCACTCCAACCCCGAGTTAATAGGGCTGCAGGTAGTGAAGCAAAAGGTTATAAATAAAAATAAATGATCTTTTGAAAACATATTCTAGCAGTATACTTTTATTAAAAACAATAAAATAAATAAAAATAATTAAAGAAAACAATATCTTTAATTATGTTTTAAATGTAAAATTATTAATAAATATTATAAAATATTGATTATTTTAATATTCTTTTCATACATAATATAGCTAGGAAAAAAATTAATTTTGGTCCCAATATAAATTAAATTTATCAATTTTGGTCTCAATATAAAAAACTCATCAATTTTGGTCTCAATATAAAAAAAGGAACTCATCAATTTTTTTAGTTTCAATATAAACAATTTCAATCAATTTTGGTCCCATTATAAACAATTTTAATCAATTTTAGTCTCACTGTTAAAAAACTAACGGAAATTGCTGACGTAGACATGACGGAGGTGACGTGACAGTTGACCTGGAAAGTACACGGCCATGTACAATTATACACGGTCATATTGTTATATGGCCATGTATATTTCAGTGTATAATTATACATGACCATGTTGTTACACGGTCATGTATAATTATACACGGCCATGTATATTTTTATTTAAGTTTAAATTTTTATTTTTTTCTTAAAAAAGATATTTTGAATTTAAAATAGTTGATATAGTTAAAATGGACAAAAGCAATAGTAATTATAATATAATAAAAATTTATCAATTTTAATTCAACTATAAAAATTTATAAGATATATTCTTTTGAAAGGTTTTGTTTAAAATTTTATTATTCATAAAAAATAAATAAATAAATAAATAAATTCTCTTACAAACATTCAATTACATAACTATTTTTTAATTTTGTATATTAGAGTAGTATTAAAAATTAATTTATTATTTCAATACATTAATTGGATGTTTGTAAAAGAAACTTTTTTACTAAACAGTAGAATTTTAGACAAAATCTTCCAAAAGAACGTACTCGATAAATACTTATATTTGAACTATAATTGATATTTTTAAATATATTATAATTATTATTGATTTTTTTTGTCATTTTAACTATATCAACTATTCTAAATTCAAAAAAAAAATTAAAAAATATAACAAAAACTTAAAATTTTAGACCGAAACAGAAAGGTACACGACCGTGTAGAATTATACATGGCCGTGTATCAACATGGTAATGTATAATTATACACTTAAATATACATGGTCATGTAACAACATGGCAGTTTAAAATTGTACATGGTCATGTAACAACATGGCCGTTTAAAATTGTACATGGTCGTGTAACAACATGACCATGTATAATTATGCACTAAAATATACATTGTCATATAACAACATGGCCGTGTATAATTGATTGTACATGGCCGTGTAACATGGTCATGTATAATTATACACTGAAATATACATGGTCATGTAACAATATGGCCGTGTATAATTGTACATGGCCGTGTACTTTTTAGGTTAGCAATTTCCGTTAGTTTTTTAACGGTAGGACCAAAATTGATTCAAATTGTTTATATTGAGACTAAAATTGATTAGTTTTTTATATTGCGACCAAAATTGATAAATTTTTGTTATATTGAGACCAAAATTTATGAGTTTTTTATATTGGAACCAAAATTGATTTTTTTCCCTATTTAATATTTTGAAAATTATTTATAATAATATTTTATTGGTCAGTGGAGTGTGTAAAATTGTTTTTGACATTTTTGTCTTTAAAAATACAAATGAAATTAAATTAAATGAATAATTTTATAAAAGTTAATACTAGTTCGATATTTAAATATAATTATTTTTAATATAATTAAAAATTGATATTTTTAATGGAAACCCAGAAAATAATAAAAATAATACATTAAATTGAGACAAATAGAATATTTTTTAGGTCATCTCAAGTGGATAATATTTTGTTATATATTCAACTAGTGCCGATGAAACCCAACCTAGCTAGAAAATTCGACACGAAATAGTTGGGTTTGAATAAAAAATTAATTCGATTATGTATACAGGTTGACGCGAACTCGATACGAAATAATTAGCTTTAGATCTAAGATTTTGATTCAATTATGTATACGAGTTTACACCAATCCGACACGGCAATTAAATTATAATATATTAATATTAATTAATATTTATTATATATGTAAAATATTTCTAATTTAATAATTAGCTTATATATAATTTTAATTAATTTTAATTTTAAATAATCCAACCTGATTCAATATATACATTATACTAGAAACAAAAATTAAATTGGATTTGAATCAAAATATTTTGACTCAATTATGCATACGAGTCAACACGAATCCAATACTATAATAAATATATCAATATAAACCCGGCATAATAATAAACATGTCGAATTAAGATTAAGTGATTTAACCCGTTTAGATATTTAACCGAGGATCTATCGATTGTCAGATTTATATTCAACAATCTATATCTATATTCAACAATCTATATATAATATTAAGTAACCATTTGTTGGAATTTGAAATAAAATATTGATTTAAGATTTTGTATAAATAGTATTTATAAGAATAAATATTCTCTCCGTCTCATTGAAAGATTGTCATTTTTTATTTTCGTGCGTTCCAAAATAAGGTTATCATTTGTACTATCTGTCTAACATAATAAATATCCTTCAAACTTATACTATATTATACAAATGTCATTACTTTTATATTACACAATACTAATATGGGTATTTTCGTCTTTTTCCCAACTCATTATAATACAAATATTCAAAAATTTACACGTGTAAAATGTAAATGGCAACTTTGCACCGGGATGAATAGCGTAATATATTTTCATTGTGCAGAAAAATAATATTAATTTCAATTTAAAAATCACAAAAGAACAAATTCAGTTGATTATTGTGAAATATATTAAAGATTATATTTTTAAAAAAATGACAACCCAGGATATTTAAAATTTTGAATCAATTTATATTATATATTTATTTTAAAATACTTATTATTTAACTTCTAAAATATAACTCATTTTTATATTAAATATGAGTATATAAAAAAAATCATATTTTTAATAATTTTCACCCGCAGGTAGATTCCACTTAGAGCTGGCAATTGGTTGATTCGTGTCGGGTTGAATACTTTAAACGTGTTAAATTACTCAACCTTAACCCAACGTTTATGATCGTGTCGGATTCATGTTGACTTGTTTATTATCGTGTCGGGTTCGGGTTGACTCGTGTTGACCCGTATCATAATTAAGTTGAATTTTTTTATTCAAATTAAATAATTTTTTGTTATATTGTCGAGTTATGTTAATTTTTATTGGTTTGAGCGTAAATTAGGTTGAATTATTTAAAATTGAACTTAGTTTAAATTAATTTATGACAAAATTATTAAATTATAATTATTTTACATATATAATAAATATATTAATCAATATTACTATATTATAATCGGGTTGTCGTGTTGGGTTTTAGTTGAGAGCCTCAACTGTAACCCGACCCGTTTATTATCGTATCGGGTTCGTATCAACCCGTATACATAATCGGATTGAAATATTTAACCCAAACTCAATTATTTCGTATCGGATTGTCGTATCGGATCAATTTTTGTCAGCTCTAATTCCACTCCACCGTGAGTTGTTGACAAATAATTCGCTTATTTAAGGATTATGATGGTTGATCGAAAATTCAGTATGTGCTAATTAAATTTATAGTTATTTTCATTTAATAATAATAATAATAATAATAATAATAATAATAATAAGGTATAGGTCGTTATTTTCAATTTGGATTTTGGACCCATAAAAATTGGTTAGGGTGTCATCAATTGGACCCGGAACATAAATTGAAGCCATCCTTTTCGCAACAACGCAGCTGCCCTACTGCCACCAGCTACGTTGAGATCGCTGTCGACATTGACATTGGCAATGCATTTCACACCCCACCCCACCCCACCCCACCCCTCCCGGATGACCCCAAACTGCGGCATCAGCGTGTAATATTTTACTTTAATCTATAAAAAAAAAAATTAGTACCAATAAAATTTCAAAAATATTAGTCCAACATAATAATTGATTAATTGCGCTAATAATATTAAAAATATCTTTACAACTTAAAATATACTCCCTCGGTCTACGTATTTAAAAAATAATAATATTTTAATTATAGTAAGTATGATGGTAAAAATATTTATGAAAAAAAATAGAATATTTAATAAAATATTAATTTTATAATTGGACTGTCTCAAAATAGAAATACGTAAATATTGTAAGTGGACAGAGTATATCACATAAATATTATTACATTTATATCAATCAATACTAATATGATTTTAATCTTTTTTATTTTATTTATAAAATATGCGAATATAATACTAATATTTGAAATGAATAAGAGAGAGCTCAGAATTGATTAATCAATTATTCCAACTAATGAAACAAACATAAATTCATATGATAGCATACAACGGGAAAAAACACGACTAGACTCACTGCTCAACTGGTTTTTATTCGACAACACACTCAATTCATTCTTCTATCAAAAGTCTTACAGATCGATAGATATAACAGTGTCTCTAACCTCTTCTTCAGTTCCCCGACTGTCGCAGCTCCGGCCGAACAAAGTCTGCATCCGGGGGCACGGAGATGTCGACAGTGGGCCTCAGCTGAGCGCACACTTCAATGGCACCGTGCACAGGGTCCGACAGGAAGTTGCTGATCAGGTCCCGGCTGATCGGGGCGCCGTTGTCCACTGCCACTAGCGCCTGCTGGGTGAGCATGTAGTCGAATCTCGGGGCCCATTTCCTCGACCCCAAACGGGCCGTTGTTGAGCAGTTATCAACCATGAAGGACACTCCCCGCGCATGCATGAACGGGTTCAGCGAATCCACGGCCTCGATCACACTCTCGTTTATAATCTCCGAGTATGAATGCCCTTTCCTCCTTAATATCTCAATCTGGTTCAGACAAAGAAAGAATCAAAAATGTTCATAATAAATGCTCATATGCCGTCGAGAAAAACAACCGACTCACCTGAGCCATCATCAATGCCACAAAGACTCCTGCGGTGAAAGGATAGAGAGGTCCTAAGTCTCCGGCGGGACGTACTGCCCGAACACGCTCGCCGACTTTCCACATCCGGGTTTCGTCGATTTTCCCCATTGGGAAAGCAGGCAATCCCTCCTTTTCCTGCACCGAGAAAAGAAAAATTATACATATCAATAAGGACAATATGGGAACTTCTACAATCAAATCGAGAAGAACGGTTCGACGACATACGTAGAAGCGACGACCGGCCAAGACAACACTCTTGATTTCACTCCCAGTAGCGACGTCTTCATAGCACTCGTACAATATATCCATGCAGGGGTAATACGAAGCACTATATGCTGTTTCAAAGTCCTTCTTTCCTTCTTCGGACAATGCATTGTAGACGGCCAGCATACCCTGTGAAGAACCAAAAATAGAAAAATAAGAATCGACCGTAATGAGAGGATATAGACAGTCTTGAAGATAATATACATGCACACAGCCGAAAATATCGAACCTTTGCTGAAATGGTTCTAGATATTATTCCCGTAATACTCTCCACGGTGTTCTTGTACGCAGAATCCTCATCCATTCCATTTTCCGTGTACCTTCGGAATAAACACTCAACCACGCCGTGCACAGCCCCAAGTAAGATGCCTATAAATTGAGTCGGATAAATCATTCAAAATCAACTGGCTGATAAGATTTTAAATTTCTGGGGCAAGAAATGTTACCTCGCTCTCCAAAAATGTCGCTTTTGTACTCCTGCTCCAGTGTAGTGGCAAATGTGAAAGGAGAACCAAGTGCAACCGACCATCCAAGGGCAACATCAGTAGCTCTTCCATCAACATCCTATACGAGAAGCAGTAACAAGTTTAAAATTGGCATAAGACACATGAAGCCATAAAGCATAAACTCAAGTCTCAAAGAGTTGGCATGGCATATAACTAATTCTACAATCGAATAAGGAGCTACGAACCTGATGGACAGCAAAGCTTGAGTTGATGCCAGCTCCATTGACCTCTTTCCCTTGCACATATAACCTTCTCACAGAGGGTCCCATCCCCTTGGGACATACAGCTATGACGCTAATGTTTTTGGGAAAGTCGAGACCTTGTGACTGCAAATGGCCCAACAAGAAGCCATGGGAAAGTCCAAGAATGCTATTTGGCTTCATGTGTGAGAAAACCTTCTCATAGTTATCAGCCTGCAAAACCAACATCAGTTAAGAATAGGTCTAAACCAAAATCAAAACGGCAAAGTTGGAACAGATATTTGATGAATAATTTAGATGCAATCATTTGTCCAACCTTGACAATCATGCCACCATAAGTTCAATAAAATAATCAACACAAATCCTAACCAGTTATTACAGAAAAGTAATTAAACAACGGAAAATCAAGAAGATCAACACCTGAGCTGCATCTGATATCAATAGTAGCACCAAATCACTGCCAGAGATGGTTTCCCATATGTCCCCAAGAGTCCCATTTTCTTCAGAGAAACCAGCATTACGGGCCTCTTCAAAAGACTTAGAGCCCTTCCTTAAACCAATCTGCATTCAGAAGCAAACATGAGCATTAACACCTTGAACGGTTACCATCGGAACTTTTCAACAGAAAATGTTATCACAATGCCGGATATTAGAAAAGGAGTTACCTTTACAACAATATCAGATTTCACCTCCGCAAGGGAATCCTTTATATTTTGTGCCTGAGCAGGTCCCTGCACAAAAGCAAAAAATACTCCATTATAGAGATAGAAGAACAATGAAACAATACAAGCCAAAAAGAAAAAAAGAAAAACCCATTCAATACACCAAAACTTATTTAACCAAATCTTGAGAACAGATTAGCAAGTAAAAATCATTTGTGCTAGATCACAATTCAGAAACAACTTAGCAACTTATGCCACTTAACTGTTACACAACCGTATCGAGTCAACAAGAAAATTGTGGCATTTGCATATAGACCCATACTAAAAAATAATAATAATAAAGTATAAAGGCATCTTATATGCAAATATTTCTTTGAAGAGGAAAAACAACATACCTGAGAGCCCCAACCAATGACTCCAATCTGTTTTATGCCCTTAAATGCATCAGGCAACAGCTTGAACAAATTTCTACCTCCTCTAACAATGTACTGAAAAAAATCACAAGAAAATCTTATCAGTGAAGGATAAAAACAGAATTAATCCCAAAACAAATAGAAAGGGGGCAATCATCTTGACTGTATTATTGCATAAATCAGTAAACTCCAACCAGGTATCGATTCACCAAACAAATAAGAGGCGTCTTAACATGTTGCAAATATTTAATCATCGGAAATGGAAAAAAAAAATGCTGGTTAATTTAAAAATATATATTATTTAAAAACGTGGAACTGAAGGATATAAATTAATACAGAGGTTATAAGAAGGTCAAATCTCGTTCTAATTAGCAATTTGGCTTAAAGCATAAACAGCATAGCGGACAGACAAGGGTTAGGCCATCTGCACTATTGAAGAAATTAAATCATTACAACTAAATCAGATCGAAGAATCTGTAAATCCAAAGACCTTCCAGGAAAGATACACAAATAAAAATCAAAATCCAATCCAAAGCGCGCAGCCAAAATATACCTCCTCGTGGCCACTGAGGTTGATTTTCTCCTTGGTGAAAACTTTCGTGTCGAAATCCAGCGACAAAGGAGACCTGACGGCTGGAGCCGACACCATACGAGCAGCCATGGCGGAACCGGAAGCAGCAGACCGACATCGTGAGGACACGGCTGCTCGGAGCTGCTTGAGTGAAGGAGACGAAGAAAAGAGCACGCCTAAAGAACGAGAAGAGAGCTTCGAGGATGGCGTTTTGGATGCAGCGGTGAGGGAGGAGAAGGAGCCTGTTGGAGCAGCCGCCGCCATTGCTCTCTGAAGAGAGACTGCTGAAACCAAATTGTGTAAGAGAGTTGAGAAAGATAGGGTTTACGAATATATATACACAGGCAGATTTCTAATAAATGTGATTAAACAATTAGAAGATGGAGTTTCACTGTTTTATCAATTTTTCTAATATATTTTGATATAATATTTAATATTAAAAAATCGCTATATATTTTTTTTTTAAGGGTGTGTTTGTTTGGGGGTTTGGATTTTGAGTTGGGATTTGAATAGTAAAAATTTTGAATTTGAATAGTTGTATGATGTGATATAAATAGGGTTTGATATGATGTTTTGAATGTAAAATTGATTTTTAGTATAATATAAAAAATGAAAAATAGGTGTTTGATTTGATATTTTTGAGGAGAAAAAATTGGATGAATAGTAGAAATCTACCAAAATCCTTCAAACAAATGCACCCTAAATATAAAGCCAAATAATAAAATAAAACTATAGTCTTAGTTGCAGTTATGTTAGGTACAAAATTTTATAAATATTGATAACTAATAATAAAAAAATACAAGTAGAAAGATTTTTTTGTCTTGTATTAATATAAAAAATAATGACAATTATATAATAATAAAAAAAACATAAATAATTTTATAATAATATGATTATTTATAAAAATAAAATTATTATTTTTAAACTAACAAAAATAATAAACGAAACTATTGTATTGAGATAGAAAAAAATATCCTCCTTAGGAGACAAATAAGTGTATACTTATATATATAACTAGTTTACATATATTACCGTGGGTTCATATATCATACAAATATAAATATATATATATATATATATACTCCCTCCGTATTAAAAATATAGTCTCATTATGTTGTACACGGGGATTTAAAGAATATTGATATTATATTGGTAGTTAGTAAAAAGTATAGACAAAGAACTTTTTTGCCCTCGTGAGTATATTAGTAAAAGGTAGTGGCAATTGTGTAATAATAATGAAAAAGTATGAATAATTTTATGGTGATATGATTATTTATGAAAATAAGATTATTGTTTTGGGACATACAAAATTGATAAATAAGTATATTGTATTTGAGCTAAAGAAGTATATATTTGTGGATAATTTGATTTATTTTCTATTATTTTCATAGGTTGTCCCCATTTATATAGAAATTGCTTTAGTTTTGAAAATTTCTATAAAATTTGAAAATATTAAAAGTATTTGTATAAAATGTTATTATGTATTTGATAAAATATTTTTGTAAAAACAAATATTATAAATAAATATTATTAAAAATTTTAAAATATGTATAAAAATATAAAATTTTGAATTTGTTCTCCATAAATATTATTTAAAAAATATTATATATATTTGTATTAATATAAGTGTATATTAATATATATATATAAAGAATCGTTCAAATATATATTAAATATATATGTGAAGTATAGAAAATTGTGTATAAAATATTAAAATAATGAATGTATTTAGTATATTAATATTTTTTTTTAAAAGAAAAGGTGAAAGAACAAAAAGGCATAATTATCCTAAGTTATAAAAATTTTAAAGAAATAGTAATTGCTGAAAACGAAGTACTCCCTTCGTCCCATAAGAAAGTATTCATTTTTTTATTTTAGTCCGTCCCATAACAAAGTATTCATTTTCTTTTCTAGTAACTGTACTATCTACCTAACATTACAAATACCCTTACAACTTACAATATATTACACAAATATCATTACCTTTATATCACACATACTAATAAGGTTAGTTTAGTTATTTCTATTTTATTCCTACTATATCCCAATATAATACTAATATTTCTAAAATTACGTACAAAAAACAAATAGATATTTATTTCCGGGACGGGTAGGCGCGGTAGTGCTATGTATAGGGTGGTTGGTTGGTACGATTTTGATTTGAGTTATAAGTGAAATTATATTTTATTTTTTATTTTTAAAAAAAGCATACTTCCGTTTTATGATAATGTATTTATTATTATTTGTATTATTACGTTTACTATTAAAAATAATTTTATATTTATACAGAGAATGTTTGTTTGGGGATTGAAATTTAAATACACTATTAATTCTATTTTTTTCCTCAAAAATATTAAATTAAATAGATATTTTTTATTTTTTATATTATATTAAAAATTAATTTTAAATTCAAAATATCACGTCAACGTCTATTTATATCACATCATACAATTATTTTAGTTCAAAATTTTTACTATTCAAATTCCCCCTCAAAATTAAGACCAAACAAACAACACACCCCATAAGCTTTTGTTTTGGGTTATATCTCCCATTTTTTACTGCCTGCTTTGTTTTTAATCTAGGTGGCCCGTCACTTTCAAATTTTTTTGATTCGATGTATTTGTATTTATTTATTTTTTTGCTTATAGATATTTAAATAATAATTATTATTAAATACCTATTACGAATTTTAAAAATTAAAAATAGCTTTATTGGTATTATATAGTATAAATATAATAATATTTATAAAAAGTAAGTTTGGGTGTGTGGACTGTGAGTTGAAATTTAAATAATAAAAATTTTAAATTTAAATAATTGTATGATGTGATGTTTAATTTGATATTTTTTTAGAAAAATGATATAAATAATAGATTTAAAATCCAATTCTCAAATAAACACGCAAATAAAATAGATAAAGAAGCCCAACTATAGATAATTAATAGATAGATAAATATGTTTTTTCTTAAAATACAGTAACAAGCAGGCCCAATAAAAAGAAGTAAGCGCTGGGTCGGTAGATTTGGCTGTCGGTTGTCTCCAACCGACACCAGACAACTGACGTCAAATCATACGTCAAAATTTGGCGTTGCTCCTATTTTTATCTTTATTTTTAAAAAAAAATAATTTACTGTCAAGGCGGAAGCTGCGGGTTCGAGCCCCGCCAGTCCCGACGGAAAATTTGTTATTTTAACTTTTAATTTTTAAATTTATTTTTTATTTTTAAAATTTTTTTAAAAAAAATTATTTTAAATTATAAAAATAAAAAGTTGTTTAAAATAATAGGAAAAATTGAATATTTGAAAAATAACAGTAAAAAATGGAGTTATGATTTGAGTAAAATTACTATAGCAACTGCATATTTAGAATTAAATCTGGCTAAATAAAGTTGATAGGTTGGAAATAGCTTTAGTGGCATAATCTTCAACGAGTTTAGGGTTTAGGGACAACAATATACTGTGGATTTTGTTATTGTGCAAATCAGCACAAAATAAAGGGTGCGTTCTTTTAGGCGATTTTCTTCTAATTTTATATACAAATATTCTACACTCAATTCCCCTCAAAATCCTATTACTTCATACTTTATACTCTACTTCCCTTCTATAGCAGTTTACTGTCTTTTAAAAAATGGTTAATGTAGCCCCATTCCATCATTGCATATTTTTTTTTAAAAAAAAAAATTATACTCTCTTTGTCCCGTTGGAAAGGTAACATTTGCTTTTTGCACGTAGATTTTTAAATATTAATATTATATTACATTATAGTAAAGAAAGACAAGAATACCTCTATTAATATGGTGTAATATAAAAGTAATGACATTTGTGTAATACTCCCTCTGTTCAATTTCTATTGTCCTAAAGTATATTTGCACGGTTTTTTAGATGATTGTCTTTTTGTTATGAATTGACAAATTTGACCTTAATTGTATAGTAGAGATTAAAAGTAATAAATGAATAGAAGGTAAAAATGTAAAATTTATGTTTAAAAAATGAAATTGGACAATAATTATTGGACGTCCCAAATAAGAAAGTAGGACATTAGTTTGTGGACGGAGGGAGTATATTGTAAGTTGAAATGATATTTATTATATTAAATAGGTAGTACAATTACTAAATTAGGAAATAGTAACTTTGTTTTGAGACGGACGAAAATGAAAAATGGTAACCTTTCAATGGGACGGAAGGAGTATATATATTTAATATATATGTATAATAAAATAAAATAAAATTCAGCATGTGTTGTGTTTGTTTAGGATTGGAATTTTTGTTTGGGGTTGAAATATTAAAAAAAAAAAAAGAATTGAAAAATAATAATATAATGCGATATAAATGAGAGTTGATACGATGCTTTAAATGTAAAATTAACTATTAGCATAACGTAGAAAAAATGTGTTTAATTTTATAATTTTGAAAAAGAAAATTGAATAAATAATACAAATTTGCGAGAATTCACATCATCCAAAAAATAAAAGAAAAAAAATATTTTTCCAAAAATTAAATTTAAATTTAACTAATAAATATCAAAATCAAACATCACTTTTAATTATTATTTATAATTTCTTTAACAATATTAAATATCATTAATTTCAAACTATCACATCAATTTATCATTTTTTCAATAAAATCATTACAAAATTCAAACCCCCGAATAAACAACTTAAAAATCCATACTTTAAAATCCTCCAAACTCTAATTCTAAAATCCAATCCCCCAAACAAACACACCCAAAATACGATAGCAACGGGTTTTGATCTTATCAATGGAAATCTTCGGATCCAAGGAGAAATTCTCTATGACGGCTTTGTTACGAGCAATCTATATATAATAGATCTAGACAACAAATCACACACGTCTAAGCCAGTGGCAAAACTAGATTTCGAAGTTAAGAGGGCAGAGTTGGGTAAACGATTTCGATCTTTTACGGTATTATTTTAGATTTTAGTATATATTTAAAATTGTTAACAGTCGTTATTATCTTCAAATTGATGGTTGAAAATTTATTTTAATGAAAATTAAAAATTTTGTAAAATGCATGCTAATTAAGTTCTCTTTTACTACTTCAATTATATATATTTTTTATTTATCTTAGTATAATGGCGATGAAAAAGAAAAAAAAAAAAAGTAGATAATGCAATGAGGTGTTTACAGTAAAAAAAAATTATATATTTTATTTATATATTAATATAAATTTAAATAAAATTGACAAAATTTATTTGTTTAGTATTTTGATTTGATGTATTTTTTCTGTGAAATAATAAAAAATAGTATCGATAATATAAAAAATAATATTTTATTTTAAAAGTTGTATAAAAAATAGAGCAAATAAACAATAACTATAAATTTAGTGGAGGTAAAATAATATACTTCTTCCGTCCATCATAATTTGTCAACTATTTCTATTTCGACTCATCCCACATAATTTGTTTTTCTTTTTTAAAAATATAATTATACACTTTAATCACATTTTAAAATTCATAATTTATAATTTTTTATTTTAATTAAACTATTTAGTCATCTTAATCTTAATCTATAATTATTTTTACTAATAAATTTTTTAATTGTTTACTAATTATATAATACCAAAAACTCCGTGCCACAACTAAAATGGACAAACTATCTGGGACAGATGAAGTATTTGTCTAATTTTTATTTTTTTTAAATAAAAAACTAAACAAAGAATATTTTAGGGGGACTTGAACCCCAAGCCCCAATATAGATCCGTCTATGGTCAAGCATCTAGAGGAAAGGATCGTGGTCTTTACCTAAGGTAGCAAGCCAAAGAATAAAGGAGTGCTTTTGGAAGATCGGAGTGTTCCAAGTTGGCTGGAAGAACCGTCAAGCGCTACCCCTGGATATGAGGCTATCATATGTTGCTGAAACTATAACATCCCAAAAATTTCATGGAAATGTCACAAGCTGACACCGAAACAACAACACATATGGATATACCGTATCTCGATGCCAAAGCTAAAACATAATAAAATAATTACAATAATTTTATTTTACGAAAGTCATAAAATATTTTTTACCAACACCCACAATTATTTTAAAATATGTAATTGTAGAAGGTCATGCATGTTTGATAATAGTTTGTCCCTATGATACATCAAGTCGATAAAAATCTAGATTTCAACTCTGCATGGAAGAAAGTAGTTACATCAGTAAAAGATAAGTAAATAATTAAATATATAAATGCATGCAATAAATTACCAACAATAAGTGTTAACTAAGCAACAACTACAATTATCCAAAATCTACAGTTCACTCAATTGATCAACCGACTTGCCAAATAACTACTAAGTTTAGCAAATTCCTACGACTTACAAAATTATTAATTAATTTGCCAAAATAGCTAAATCTAACTAAAGCCATGACTATCATAATTTATCAATCGACTTGTCAATCAACGGGTAAGTCTAGTCAAATCCACTGCATACACAATTTACTAATCGATTTGTCAATCAACGGCTAAGTCTAGCCAAATTCACGTCTTATATAATTATCAATCGACTTGCCAATCAATGGCTAAGTCTATCCAAATCCATGATTACACAATTTGCCAATCGACTTGTCAATCAACGACTAAGTCTAGCCAAATCCACAGCCTAATATAATTTATCAATCAACTTATCAATCAATGGCTAAGTCTAGCCAAATCCACGGCTAATACAATTTACCAATCGACTTGTCAATCAACGGTTAAGTCTAGCGAAATCCGCGACTTATACAATTTATCAATAATTATTTGCTCGCCAACAATATCAATAACCCAACAAATAATTTATCATATACAATATATATCACATCAACTCTATTTAGCAATTAGTATTATTATATCATGAAGACATACTCATAACGATCCATTCATTTCAAGTGAGCATAATTTAACCCCTTACCTTAAGACTTATCTCGCCTAATGGAAACTTGGCACCATTCTCCAGACAATCATAAACAATAAGGTTAAACCAAAATTAAGACATGAACATCAAACAACAACAATGCACAAAGCTTGGTAACTTGGACAAAAACTCACACACACGATTCTCAATTGATCCCAACTAAATCCAACAACTACCAAAATCATTCACAAGGCTTTAGAGTACCATTTAAAACTCAAAAGTTATTCAAACAAGGCTGAAAAATCAGGACACGGGTCAAATGACGTCGATTTTACAATTTTGAAATCTCAAATCGTATAATTAAGGTCCAATTGCAATAATATGTGAAAAGTCTCATCAATAAAAACTCCCACACGCCAAATTAAGTTTAAACCTTAATTTAGAAATCAATTCGAAGAAAATCGCACTTAAACTCAATTTCTAAAAAATGACATCAAATTCAATCGGTAAATGGAATAAAAGGTTCAAATACATCATTTACTAACCAAAATCACGCCAAATTCGACATGAACTCAAAAAAAATACATTCCTAAACTGAAATTACACCATCGAAAGAGGAAATTTTTTTTGGATAATTCTTTAAAGAGGAAAGGAGATCCAAAAATATGAATTTGTTGAAAATTTTATGGTAAAAATTAACTTGGAATGGAATGAAGTGGCTCTCTAACTTCTCATGAACCTTATCTACTGTTGGAGGACTAAATGTGGGAGAAAGGGTTGAAGGAGTTTTTAATTCGTCGAAATATGCAAAAACACGTTATTCAAAATCGTTTTACCGTATGGTGACCGTACGACCTGGATATTAAGACACTATTTGGGTTGTAAATCACTCGTCCGAGCTTCGATTGACCCTTCGTTTGAGGCAATATATAGATAACTCAAATTAATATCGATCAATAAAATTTCAAATCAATTGGATCTATATACGGTTTATGGTGAATTTTGAAAGTTAACAATTGTGACATGAACTCTTAACATACAAAGTTTTACTAAATTGAACATATCTTTTTGTCCAATATCCAATTGACTCACTGTCAGTCGTATTAAAAAGATAACATGAAAATCTATCTAATGAGATCAAATTCACCCACAATAAATAAAAAAAAAATCCTTATTCGATCAAAATAAATATATCGACAAGGGTTAAAACAAGTAAATTCATTAAACATCTAATAAGATGATTCCGTTACGGTTCGGGTATTAAAGATACTCCATATTTATCATGACCAAACCACAAGTGCAGCTTGCGATTGCGCTTGAGTCATGCTCCTAAAAATAGAGGAAAGTTTGTTTTGGATTTTAAGGATCGATTTGAGAAAATAAAAGTGACGGGGAGAGATAGCAGCTTGCCAGATATTAAAGGATCAAAAGTACCTATGATGCATCCATTTTACAAAGCGAAGTTTTATCCTTGTTAAGAACCAAAATGAACTTTGCAAGAAAGGCCAAATTCGAATCCAGGAGTGAAGACCCAACCCACTTTATTCCTTTGGCTTACAAATAGATGATCACGCAATGCGGGCGGATTTACTTTTCCATAAAAAGCTCTCAAAGCTTCGAGATGTGAGATAAAATCGTCGGGGGCATTAGAAAAATATAGAACCAAAAGCAACATATCTTGAATAACCATTCGAATAAGTTCAAGCCACCCCGTATAACAGAGGTTGCAACCACTCCATTTCCTTATATGCTTCGAGATGTAAGAGATCAGTCCATTAAAGATAGCAACCTTAGGCTTGTCCGGTAGTGCTAACTATTAATAAAAAAATCTCTACATTAAATCATTATTTTTATATTTTCATATACTCCCTCCGTTCTAAGAATATCATTTCTATTTTTGTTCGTCCCAAAAGAAGGATATCATTTCCTAAATTAGTAGTTATACTATCTATCTAACATAATTACTATTCTTACAACTTTCAATATTTTACACAAATGTCATTACTTTTATATCACACAATCTAATAAGGACATTTTTGTCTTTTTTACTATAAACCAATATGATACTAATATTTAAAAATCTACGAGTAAAAAACAAATGGTGCTGATTTTATAGGACGGAGGTAGTATTTCATTTTTTTTTTCTTTCTAGAGAATATATTTACTTTACGGTCATCTCTAATGGCTTTACTATAATATAGTTCTCTCAAGTTTGTTTGGTTGTGGTTTGAAAGTCATTTGAAATGAGGTGTTGATTTGAGTTTTTGCTTAAATATTATTTTGATATGATGCTTTATGAGGGAAAATAATATATTTTATTAAAATTTTTGCAGAGTGAATAGTATTGATTTTGCTTTGAAATGTTAAAAGAACAAACCTTGTGTTACAACAGGCTGTGGCACAATGCTAAATTTAAAATTCAGCACTGTGTTGAACAGCACCCAATATATTGACAAACAACACACGATATTGCTAATAACAATAACTCATTTATATTAATATAATATAAATATGACACAAGAACTAACAATATATGATATACTCCCACACAACATATGCAATAGTTGAGTTTAACACATGACATACTCTTATACAACACACACTATAATTATGAAAAAACGTCACATATTTTTATTACAAATAACATATACTATATATAATAAAAATATGTGATATTTCTATATTTTACCTCACCGTAACGTTTCTCGTTTCAACAATCATTATTGAATACAATTACCTGTATGTATACATTGGGTGTGTTTCTTTTGCGTTTTTATGGTTGTATTTTTTTATATGAAGTATGATAATATAAAATTAATATTTTGTGTTAGAATTATTATTTTTTATGAGTATATAGGATATATAATACTACCTCGTCCACCTCTAATGGTTACATTTATCTTTTGCGTCATTATACTTAACATTGAAAATATCTTTATATTTGTATAATTTTTTGTAGAATGTCATTATATTAGTTTTGTAAGATACTAATAGAAGTATTTTTTCCATTTTCTCTTAATTTTTACTACATTTTAATATAATAATTAATATTTAAAGATTAACACACAAAAAGTAAATATGGTATTTAGATCCGGACGGATAAAGTATATATTATATATAATTATATGTAGATATTGTCTTATTATTATTATTATTTTTAATAAGATTCTTCTAAAATCATATTAGTAAAAAAATATTTGATGAACACACCATCTGTTTAATCTTTATCTCATTCGATAATCTTCAAGGTAATCACAATTTTTGTTCTCATATTTGATCCATTTTTAGTATGTGTTCTTATATTTTAATTTGTCATACATTGTTCCCCAAAATAACTAATCAACATAAAATCTAGTATCTTTGTTAGTTATGGGGTAATTAGTTAGTTCTGTTGATGGAACAAACACGTATGCAACACGTGGTTGTGATAGTTGATATATTTCCTCAATTTCATTCAAAACCTATGTGATACCTTCATAGTTGATAAAGATGAGTCGGAGGGAATATAGTAACCCGGAGATGAATAGAAAGCAATTTAAGGATTGGTGAACCCTTGAGAATTCTCTCATAAGTGAACGTGAGTAAAGACAAAAATGCACTAGAAAGACTTATGTTGACTTGTGGGGCTAGTTAGTCCAATTTTTTTTGCCGGCCCAGCTCATTTTTATCTTGCTGGGATAGGCATGACACTGTTTGTGAAACACAGGCCGTCAAGCCACACAAAGTTGGGCATTCGGGATCGTAGATTGGTCCCCATAGGTCAATACTAGTTCTTCCAGCGCGTCTGTCTTCACTCATGCGCATCTTGGGAGAGAGGGTCACCTATCCTCAAATTACTCTAGGGCAAACACGCTTAACTGTAGAGTTCTTTTAATAGGATTTTTGAAAAAGAATGCGCACATTGTTGACATAAGTAGTATATTCAATTCATTTAATTACTATTCAACGTTGGATGGTCTGACACCTGCTCATCCACCGGAGTTGGCCTAGCACCGACCCAATTCCAAGGGTATTACACTGTTTTATATCGAGCTAAGGAGCTCAGGCCTGGACACATAAAACTCAAACCATTAGACTATATTTTTATTTTTTTTACATGTATTCATTTGTTTATATATATATAATTATTTATTTTTTAAATATATAATCTCTAAACTTGGGCCGGGCTGGTACGGCTTGACCTTAATAGCCCTAAGCCCGACTTGGTTTTCTATCGTGCCGGGCTGGCATGACTCGAACTTTTTTTGAATTATTTTTTAGGTCCAAGTATGATTTTTTGTACCGGGTTTGCATCATATTTTTGGAAAATATTCCCAAGTTGGTGTGTAAATGTGGTAAATAGCTCACATTGCTTACGTCATGGAGCACAAGTAATCTTGCTAAGAACTACAAAGTTTTCCCCAACTATGTGTTACTTTTGTTTTAGTTTTTTTTTTTTTATTAATTTTGTTGTCGAAGCTAGATTTTTGTGAATCGTCGTAACTTTTATCCATTTGTAGAAGGATAGAAATACTATGGTGTGTTCAAATGTGGGATGAGAAAGCCCTTTCTTAGATATAAAGAATGTTATCGATGTCGATGATGATGAAGTTCAATAAGACAAATATAAGAAGAAGATAAATAAATTGGAAAAATAAGTTAAAATGCTATAATTATATATATATATATAAGACCTAGATTGGTGCATGTAGGCTTTTTTAAAAAGTATAACAATTTAATATTACTTAATATATGTGTTGTTTCTATTGTTTTTCTAGATTTTGCATTTGTAGTCGTAGTCACCACCAACTCAGCTGCTAGATTGGCTTTAGCAGATTGATAATGTTGATGATTATGCATGTTGTGTGCTCCGAGTATTGGATTATTATTGTTTGATCTTAAGTTGTAGTGTTGGTGTATTGAGTTGTTTGAAACTTTGTTGTATTTTTAATGAAGTTGGCTTGAGTTGTTGTTCAAACATATTGTACTTTAAGTGTATTGGATTGAGTTGTTCTAATTTAAGGGATTTGGCCTTGGGTTGTTATTGCTTGAACCTATGTTGTATGTGTAGCGTATTAAATTGAATTATTGTTGTTTGAAACCATTTTGTTTCAATGAATATGGTCAAGTTAATAGTTTGTGTTTCATATATGTTACTCAAAGGATGTTGATGTAATGTTAGGTTGATGTGTGTGATACACAAGATAAAACAACCTAATGCAATCAACAATTAAATTATTTTGATAGGTTCGTGTGTTGTGATACATGTTTGTCCATGTGTAGATCATTAAACTGTGCACAAACACTTGCCACTTTGAGAAAACAAGCTAATGCAACTATGATTTATATTGCAAATCAAAATGTGAATCCTCTATATTGCCACTTTGATGCAAAAGACTAATGCAACCACTATTTTCATTATAAATCAAAGTATGAATCGTGTTTCTTGAACTATTTAAACTCATATATCACAGTAATAACTCCCATAAAGTAACAACTTACACATAATACCCAAACTTTAATAGTTCTTATATGATACTAAGAAATTAGATCTAGGATATCAACAACCATAGTACACAATATAGAACATAACATTGCTTTAACAATCCCCGATCTTCATAAACAAATGTCAACATGAGCAATCCAAAAGAAAACACACGTTTTTTGGATTATCTTGTTGGCACATGTAGCCTCTATTTATTCTTCTATGTTGGTTTATCTTATTTTCTTGGATCGAATGACTTCGTAGCATTTAAAGCTTCTCCCGTTGTTGCTTTCAATCTTGTCTGGATGTGTGTTTGTATACATGATTTCAAATTGGATACAATAATGAATGTATTTCATTCTTTAACAACGACATGTGTGTGAATGGTGTTATATTCATTCACGCGCACCTTAGGAGACTTTTCAGGGGATCACTCATCATAATATTCTCATAAGTGGACTCCCAAAAATAAATGTGCACATTATTGACATGAGTAGTCTATTCCGTCTATTTAATTTCGGTTAGCCTAACACCGGCTCATCTATATAAATGAGTTTGTCTAGCACCAGTCCAACTCCGGAGTATCACATATCTACAAGTAAATTTTATTCCAGTCACTAGCCTTACTACCATTTGTTGAATTGAATATCAATAGACTATTTTTAACCTTAATTGGAGCCATTTTTCTATGGACTAGTGCAATTTTTTTGTCTTGGTCGAGCAACAGCTGTAGCCTATAACAAATACACTTACTTAGATAATGTGATATGGAATTGAATGTAATCATTACTCGTATAAAATATATCGTTGTATTGCTATGTTATTGTATAGACAATGGTTAAGAGGACTGTTACGCACTGTTGTTCTAGACAACCACAACATTAGGCATCTCTTCAAGGCCCCTTCCTACATCTTTCCTTAAGGACTATCTACTGCAATGTTGTTAGGAACATATTTTAGGCAAGTTTTAAAGTTTTTCCCATAAACTTGCACTTGATTTTCTTAGGTGCACTTTTGAGTTCGTAAGGATTATTCAACTTTGGGGAGACGGGGGATTCATTTAGTTTTCTTTGCTAGGATTGTTTCTTACTTTTGATAGGTCTGGGGCAAGAATAAAAAATCGAGGCTCTTATTTAATTATTTTAAAATAATTTTTGAATTTGTTTTGTTCTATCGCAAATAAAAATATACTATTTTTAATAAATATCATAATAAAATATATTTAAATCAAAATTGAAATAAAAATTTCTAATTAAAAATAAAATTAATTTTGATATAAATATTTTTATATAATACATGTATTTATAATATTTATTATATATACATATATATTTTCATAAAAAAGGACCTCAAAGGGCCAAAAAAAATTTGGGCCATGGCTGGCCCATGCCCAAGGCTGGCCGTGCCTTGCGTCTAATGATTATTGACTTTATAATATTTTTTACCGGTAAAAGAGGCATTTTCTTTATTGTTTTTCCCACAAATTAATAACTTCCTCTTGAACTAGGACATTGTGCATAAAAATTTCAATTATTACACTTGGTCCACAACTAAACGCCCGTTGACCATATGGTACGACATATATTTCGATATGACATACTTTTTGGTACCCATATTCTAAGTTTTGTAATTCTCGAGCCGTTGCCACACCCCTTTAATAGTCTTTACAATTTGGTATAAATAGTAAAAGGAATAAAAAAAAAAATTCTTATTAATCTTAAACAAAAAATTTCCTTGATTCAATTGATCGCAAGCTTTTTGTCCGTAGGAGTGAGCATATTCTCTTGTATTGTCAACGGGGGTCTCTAGTTAAAAAGTAGGCCAAACCGAGCATTGTCAAGTAGTACAATGTTTTTTGCTACCAAGACAAAAAATCAGCTTCATTGATTTTCAACAACTTCTCTAGCATGATAGGGGTGCCGTCCTTTGTCCCCAAAACATCTAGCTCGAGGCAGACGCATACCTAGAAGAAATGACATTAATCAAATTGAATAAGAAAGAAAAACTGGTGGTGGTAGTGGTGGCATGATTCGGCACGGCAGGCAACACATCGGGAACATCAGCCATGGATGAAAGTTGATCTTCAGTGACAAAAAAGGGCTATCGACAAATGAATTGAGATTTTGTATCACCTATATTTTGCTATGCAATTGTTGAAAAATATTGGGTGATAATGAAGTAATGGAAAAGAAAGTTGGGTCGAGAGAGATCTCTTATCGTAGAGAAAAATATGATTGATAGTGCTCCGATATATCTGTATCACTTTCAAAGGTAAAACAGTTTATATCCTACTCAAATCAACACCGATATCGAAAGACCTGACGAACAAAACGAGAGTAAGAAAATCAACGAAGAAAATGAGAAAAAAGTTTGTAGTTTTCTGAGAGAAAATTATATATGAGGTCTAAAGAATTATGCCTATCTATAGGCTTTTCTACTCAACCGATTAGAAAAACTTCTTTAGTTACGATTTTAAAATCAGTCAATAATCTTAATTAAGAAACACATCATAATTAATAATCGAGAATAAGAAAACTCTTAATTAAAGCAATAAAACATATATGTAAATTTTATCCATTCAATACAGATATTTTTTAAAAAAATTTCTCTATCTGACCCGTGAGTTCATTGTCACGGTTCAATGCTCATCGAAAATCCCGTAGCTAAGTTTGATAATATATAAGAAAATAGATTTTATTATTATTATTATTATTATTATTATTATTATTATTATTATTATTATTAAAAATTGTGTGAATTGAATAGTGTAGATTTGCATTCAAATCTAACAAACAAATCATAAATATTTAACTACAATTAATTTCACAAATTCTATCGAAAAGAAAATTCCAACACAACATTTATATGTGTCACTGTATATGAAATATTTACTGTGTGTTTGGTTTGATGGTTGAATATTTGGTTGCAACGTATGATATTTACTTAATAGTATTAATTTATAATATAACATATTCCCTCCGCCCAAAAGAGGTGTAATATTGAGAGTGGATACAAGAATTAATGAATAATACTATTAAATTGAGAGAGTATAAAATAGAATGTAAATAACCAAAATTTTCTTAATTATTGAATGATTAAAAAAACATATATAAGTGATAATTACAATTTGATTTGTACAAAAAAAAGTGTAATACTAACAAAAATTAAAACTAATCCTTTAAAATCAGCTAAACAATTTTTTTTTTATTATTAACAAAAAATCAAAAATAAAAGTACATTTATGCAGAAACAGTCACGACAGACAGCAAGAGGAGCAGCGGTGGAGCATTTTGTGTAGATATGCACAACACCACATACAACATAACAAATGTACCAAGTTGGTTATAACAAAATCCTGCAATATGTTCCAATTTTATAGGAACATCGAACTTCCACAAAAATTCATCAAAACATTTATTTTTGTATCATTTTTTTTTAGGATACAAACATAAAAAATAATCTAATTAGATAAGCGACACAATCATTATTATTTCTCTCCAAAAAAAAACCATAAATTATTTCTCTCCAATGTAGAATCATTGTTTCCCGTAATAACTTTCCATAAGTAATCAAGTAACACACAAATAGTACAATTTCTCTCATTTTAAAAATGGACAAAAAAGAATTTAGTGTAGAAGATCTCAACCAAATAGTAATTTTTTGTGGCAAAATTGATTTAACGGGCAACCCCATCGTGACAAAATTAATGAGGCCGCCACAAAATTTGAATGTTCAACTAGAACAATCAGGCACATTTAGAAAAGTACAACCGATCAACATAAGGCAAGTAACAAAATAGTTTTGAAAAACCGAAAAATCGACAAAGAAGGCCAAAATTAGCCTTATTCGATGACAACACTTTGAAAGAAATCTATTGTAGCAAAATATTTACGTATAGGAGCATTTCCAAATAGTTAAAAATAAGAAAAATTAGTATTAAGAGATGGTACAAAGATGAATTATTCAGAGCACATACGAATGTAATCAAATCAACCTTAATCTATAAGAATAAGGCAAACCAACTACGATTTTGCCTCCAAGCATTGGAGGTTGTATTGGAATCTAACATCATATGGTACAAAAGCATGTCCAACACTGTGCACATTGATGAAAAATGATTTAACTTATCTAAAGATAATGATAGATACTATCTAGCATTCAATGATGTTGAATCGTATAGAACTTGTCAAAGCAAAAGGTTAATTACCCAGGTAATACTCCTTCGTGCCGTATCAAGACCCTATACGGTTTCAATGAGGAATGTGTATTTGATGGAACAATTGAAAATTTTCCATTCACAAAAAAGAAACCTACAAAACATAATTATAAGAATAGGGTTGTTGGAACAATGAAGATTAAACTATTGAACTCAATTACAAAAGAAGTCACCAAACAAGTATTGATAGTTAAGGTAAGCACCCTATTTATTTATTTATTTTGGCTATATGATGCACAACTCTCAGCAACAACCCAATATTTATTAATCATCATTAAGTTGTACTTGTAGATGATTCCAGTAATTAAGAAGAGATAACCTAGTGATGCTTCTAAGACAATCTACATACAAGATAATGCGAAGCCTCACATTGAGGACAATGATCTGGAATTCCGAGAAGTGGCAAACAGTGATGGATTTAATATTCATTTGATATTTTAACTGCCTAATAGCTCGGTAAAATATAAATGATCTATGGTGGTTTAAATCATTGCAGGCTTTATAAGTAACAAAAGTAAGCTACAATGTGGAAAAACTACTTAAAGCTGTTGCGAATTCTTTTGAAGAGGTATCAGACACAACACTTAACAATATTTTCATCATGTTACAAATATGTCTAACGGAGATTCTCAAGTGTCAAGGAGGCAACAACTACAAGATACCACATATGGTCAAAGTAGCGTTTGCAAGAAAAGGTTTACTCTCAACCAATTTAGAGATGGACCAAGAATTGGTCAAGTTCACATTTATTCAACTCTTCGAGAATAATGAAGCCACGGGCATTGAGTAGCTCATCACACTCGTGGAGAGTATAACTTAGGATCTTTCGTACGAAAAATTGATGTTTTTGTATGTACATCAAACCACTAGGTAGGAGTATTTTATAACTATGAGATTACAAGTATGTAAAATCTATTTTCAATAGGTTTTAAATACTTGTAAACCTTTTTGGACATAGTGTAATATATGGACAATAATTTATATAGCTATCACATTAAAGGTTTACATAGGGATAACCCAATAGACAAGAACATTTATACTTATAAACAACTTTCAGACTTTAAAGTCATCAAGTAGAATTTGATCTTATAAAACAATTGTTCAGTTAGTTTAGGGTGTGGGGATCACTCTCATATAATACATTCATTATAAAGTGATAAAAAGAGGAGCTAACCTATAATTAATCATCACAGAGTATGATCAAATCACTCTTAGATATGACTAACAAGACATAGGGATAACTGGATAGATAAGAACATTCACGCATCTACAAGGGGTGACGAAAAATTGTGTAATTATTTCCAAAACCTAGTAGATTATAGGAAAGCTTTATTTACCCAATTAGTAGCATATTTTGCATCATAATATCTCATATATTCAAACTCCCAACAACCAAACATATAAGTTTCACGTAACATCACATATAAGAACATTGGAGCACATATAAGTATCAATTCAAGCTATTTCACCTCCGAATCGTAACCGTAGAACAAGTAGTGCCTTGAACAAGTCCAGAAGTCCTATCTTTTCAGCTTCTTTCCAATAATTCCTCCAACCAAAAGAAAATTTGATCAATAAATAAACATCTTAATATGAATAATATTCAAATAATGTAGATTTAAAAACTAATGATAAACCAATTTCTAAAACAACAATAAATTAAGAATCTTACTTTTTTTGTACTTCTCTAACTTCATAGCGAGCAGACAAATGATTGGAAAAAATATCAACAACATATGCGAGTGACGTAGAGCTTTTGAAGTTTACGAAAGAGATATTTTTGTTCCTTCATCCCCACACCCAACCGCTAATCACCGTCAGACTCCGAATCAGCGGCAACTTTGTTGTCAACAACGTCACCAAAGTTGAAATCGAAAAAATTTGATCAACGGTGAAGGACACAAAAATGTCAAATCCGACAGCTTATCCAACTACCTTGAAAATAAGAAGCCATTTTCAAATTTTTCTAGTCAATTCACCTATGAAAATAGCAGCGACAACGAGAATTTTACAAAGAAGAAAATCTAGAAGAAGAGCTTGAAGAACGAAAAAAAAAAAAGCGGCAGTGAGAGAGAGAATATTAAAATTAGAGTTACAAGTGTGGGTGGGTCTAGGAGTAGATGTGTGGTAATTAGAGTTATGAGGGTGGGTGAGTTTGGGGGTGGATGGGTGGTAATTAAATGGATGGGTAAGATATTAATAAGGGTGGGTGGGTAATTTAATTAATTCGTGTCATTTTAAATTTTTAAGTGTAGTGATATTTATGTAAATATTGTGGAAAAGTAGAAATAATTTTGTTGTATAGTAAGATCATAGTTACTATATAATAAAATAGGACAATTATTTTGGGACAGAGGAAAATTGAAAAACAAACAACTCTTTTGGAACAGAAACAATATATATTATTAAAAAATTTAAAATATGAGTCTAAATATTTTTAAAATATATGAGAATAAAATTTTATATGTAAATAAAAAAAAATATTCTATCCCTAAACTTATGCATTTTTCGACAAAAGCCATTAGTTTATAGTAAACAACTTTGGGTTTGTTTGTTTAGTATTTTGATTTGATTTTTTTTTTCTTTTTTTATGTAAAGAATTTTTATTTTTTATTTTATTTTTTTATGTGAGGTATAGAAATCACATCGTTAATATAAAAAATAATACTACCTCCGCCCATTTTGAAAGTTGGCATTTACTTTTTGTGTATAAATATTTGAATTTTAATTATTATATCAAAATATAGTACAAATAAAAAAAAAAGACAAAAATACTTCTATTAGTATTTTATAATACAAATACAATAATATAATAATATTTTTAATGTTAAATATAATGCCGCAAAAGGTAGATGTAAACTTATTAAGTTGACATATGAAATATAATGGTGACTTTTTGTAAGAGGATCTCCAAGGGTCGCATTTATTTTTGTTCGTGTTGATTTTTGAATATTAATTATTATATCAAAATATAGTACTAAGTTAAAAGAAAAATAACAAAGATAATTTATTAATGTCTTATAATGACATTTGTAAAAAAATTTATGCAAACATAAAGTTATTTTATATTAAGTATAATAATTCAAAAAATAAATATAACCTGACAGACGGAGGTAGTATATTAAAAATCGTATCAAAAAATTATTCTTGGGCAAACAAACCTTTTATTCATTCACATATCAAATTGTTATTATTTTTTAATTTGTGAGTCCAAATAAACTCGCGTAAATTTAATATTATATAAGATCATAAAATTTAATTAATTATTAATAATAGTGAATTATTATATTATTTTATTATTTTTAAGTATGAATAGTATTGTTACTAGTTTTAAAATAAAAATTAATATATAATTAAAATAAATTTATAATATGTTTTTAAATATTTTAAATATTATTATATCTTAATAAAATATATAATATAAATATATAAATTTTGAATGAATCTCATGAAGTATATTAAATATATTTATAATCGATAAAATTTATTAAAAATAAAAACTGTCTCAATTAAAATAAAAAAAATATATTATAAATGGGACAAAAGAAATATATATATAAATATATGATTTATTAAAAAATAATAAATAATATAAATAAATAATTTGAAAAGAAACATACCCTTAGCATTAAAATAGTAACAAAATATATTATCATGATATATTTAGTAATTTATTACAATTTTTTCCAAAAGTCGCATGATTTTTGTTTTTTGGTAGTTACTTTTTGAAAAATACATATACATTACTAATGTTTAATTTAAAAAAAAATAGAAAGTAATTCATTGTTTGAATTTTTAAAAAATAAACGTTATTAAGAGGACTTTTGGGGGTCAGTTTGAGAATATTTCTTTTAGAGGGGCTACATAATAAAATGTAGAGTTTGATATATACGTGTAATTTGATTACTGCAGTAAAAGAAAAGCAAACGAAATTAAATTCCCTGAATAATATTAAGGAAAAAAAAAACCAATTTCTAAACCAGTCCTTCTGTTCTCTGAATCACCGCCGTGTTCCTGCCGATGCTCCGCTCCGGCGTGGCCGGGCTGTTCGTCCGTCAGCGTTTGATTCGATTTTCTCTTGTTTCGGGTGGGGGTCACTTCCCATGGCTACCCATTATTATGCGCGCTATTGATTATTTGTTTTTGCTCAATTTTTTGCCGACCTCGGGATTAGTTTGTTGTATGCTTGTTCGGGTTGTTGATTTTGATCGTGTTTTGTCCCAATTGAAATTCCGACTTTGGTTATGCGATTAATGATGCCCTAATTTGGTTTCCCCCAATTTGATTAAGCCCTAGCTTTTTTCAATTGGGTTTATTTTGACCTAAGTTGGACTTTAATTGACGTGTGAAGTAGATTTTTGTGAATGCCCATGTGTGTGTACGTGTGCGGAATTTGCAGTTCTTGATTTGTGTCTAGGCGTGTGATCATAAATGTTGGAAACTCATTCTTTTTAAATATTTGTTTCAGCTTAAGTTGGAATTGTTCTTGTTGGGTATAATGACTTGCGTTTTAGTCGTAGGTTTCTTCTCAGAGAGCTTTTTTCTCAAAATGTTGCTTGGTGTGCTGACAGATGAATGAGCAGCTTGTGCTAGTCAATGAAATGAAACATTTTTTTTTTTTTGGGTTTTTTGATTGCCTGTTGATCTTTGCATTTAATAATTTCTGTGTTTTAGATCTGGGCAAACTAGTTTTCCATTTATGTAAAAAATTGTATAATATGTTCACATTGAATGTTTCTGTTCATTAATCAGGAAGACCAAACTCACTCCTTGTGCTGATAAACATTTGATAGCTGTGTATTAAGAGAAAGACTAATGCTGACTCCTCTTTTTGTATTTGAATGTTGCTTATATGGGAGTTTGCTATGCACAGAACTTGAAATTGTTGTGTTAGGAATTATTCTTTTGAGTTTTGATATTTGAGCTTGTAAAATATTTTGAAGGCACATTAATCAGTTTCTTCTTTATTTATTTTTGTGTTTTGGAAATAATGTGCAGTCATCTGTGTATATATGCTTTGAATTTTCTACTACACGCGGCTCTTCCTTAATTTTAATGTTTCTTTTCTTTCTCACTTGTTGAAGGAGATTGTGTTGAGGCATGTATACACACATACACACACACACACACACATATATATATGTATATATAAATATATGTATATTTATGGACATTTAACTCAATTGATGCCTTTTCTGTTATCTTGGAATTTCCATTTACAGGTACCATTGCCAAGTTTTGATGCCCCTTGTGCACGGAGCTTGACCACATTGGGAAGAATTTGTTAAACTAGTTAATGAATGCATTGTGCTTTCTTGGAATTCAAATCATATTATAAATTAAACATTCATCCAGAAACATGAATTTCCGAACCCACCCATCAGCCCAAATGTCTGGACAGCTACCCAATCAATCTGGCTCTTCGTTGTTACCACAGCAAAATACAAATTCGGTGCCACAACATGGTATATTGCGTAATCTCCCGGTTGTGGACCAAGAATTTATCAAAGCACGCAAATTTGTGCAAGAAAAGATGTAAGGTTTTTTCTTATTTGATTACTCTTACATAGAGCATGACTGTACCTTTTCTCTATGTAATATTGAAAGAACAATCAACTAAATGTAAAGAGACATCAAGCCTCACTTATACTATCTTTTTCAATTTTTCGATTGTTGACTATGGGTGTGCTCGCTTTGTGATTTTAGATGAGTGTATTTTTTTCTTAATCATGTTGGTACTATAAAAATAATATTTTGTGTTGAATTATTAATTTTTTGTAAATGGAAAGTGTATATAGTATATATTGTATTAATGTGTGAATATGTTATATTTTTTGATAATATTTATCATAAATCGTGCCATAAAAAATTTGTTGGGTGAATAAATCGTATGTCATTTAGCAGTTTGGGACTTCGAAGTTTTGTTTTCAGACAATTGGTTTTTTACCTGGTCCGATCTATAGAAAAATGAAAAACATTGTTTCCCTCAGTTCTGCGTTATTGGTAATTTATGATGTTGACTTAAATTCTTCGACAGTAATGATGTATTCCGTTCTTTATGTTCAATTAATTAATTCTGATGTTCTGTTTTGTTCCATGAATTATCACAATTTCTGGAATATTCTGTTAAACTTCTTCATATTATCCCATTGTAATATGTTTCAAGGATTACTGTGTAAAAGCTGTTACTGTGTTACTGCATTGGTTATGCATGCTGCTGATGTTAGATTTCTTTTCTGCAGATGGGAATTTCTTTTGCAGCGGCATCCCCAAGCACAGAACTTACCTTCTAAGAGGATTCTTGACATAGTGAAACGTTTGGAAGAGACTTTGTTGAAGAGCGCCATGTCAAGGGTGTGTTATTATTATTATGAAAAGTCTCTTTTCCTGTCTCTGTCTAGAATTCCTTTTTCTTTTTGCTTGGCTTTAGAATGCAAATTTCCATGTATTCCATGAAGCGTTTCCCCTTTATTTTGATATACTTCTCTGTCTACTTCTATAATAATATGTTCTGCTTGCCCCTCCCCCCAAAAAATAAAAGCATAAAAATTTATTTCTTGTGTCAGGATGAGTATCTGAACATGGATACCTTCGAAAACCGATTGCAAGTTCTGATTAGGCACCTTCCTATGAGTCAGCAAAACCAGCAGCCTGCACATGGTAATTCTGCCCCTTCAGTTGGTGCGATGATTCCCACACCTGGGTTTCAGCAAACTGCAAATTCGAGTTTGATGGGTAATTCATCTGTTGCTACTTCTGCGGTGTCATTCAATAGCTCCAACACAATTGCATCATCCACTGTGAATTCTGGAAGCTTTTTGCCAACTCGAATTGGTTCATCTGGGAATCTTCATGGTGATTGGTTCACTTCATCTTATCATACTTAATAGTCTTGTGATCTGTGAAACAGGTATTAACATATCGATATATATATATATATATATTTTCAGGAGCTATGGGTAGTGGATTTCAACAATCACCAGCTGTTTTCTCAGTTGAGACCAGAGGAAATGACATGGTTACATCTGTAGGCTCAAGAATGCCAAGTCAGATGATCCCCACTCCTGGAATTAATAATTCTAGTAGCAGTGACATGAATAATAATGCAAATACCTACTCACTCATGAACATGGAGTCATCAAATAGTACTGGTGCATACCCAGCTGCTACTGAGTCTGCTGTTGCTGGTGCATCACAGTCTGTGGTACATAAGCAACGTGTTGGTGGCCAAAATAGTCGTATCTTACACAATATTGGTGGGTATATGGGAGATGGTCTTAGATCTACATTGCAGCAGAAGTCATATGGATTGTCAAATGGACCTGTAAGTGGAGGATTGGGGATGATGGGGAAAAACATGCCTGTGATGATCAGCTCTGGAGCTAATGAGGGTCATTTAGCAGGGATTCTTTATGGGACCTCCACCAAGCCATTGCAATCTCATTTTGACCAACTTCAGCAACCAGTGAACCAGGGTACTGTATTTTCATTTCACTGCTGGCGACTCTCTCTCTGTTGCATGTGTTCTGTGGCAGGAATAATTGGATGTAGTGTCATTCCTTTACTTTCAAATGGGTAGTGTGAAATTATTTGAATTTTGATTAAAGGAGAATCTTAACGTGTACGCTAACTGCAACTCCTCTGCTTGACAGGTGATGGATATGGAATTGGTGCAGCTGATGGATCAGGGTCTAGAAACTTGTATGCACCTGTGACTTCTGGTCCATCACTGATGAACAACCAGAGCTTGAATCCCACAGGCACTCAATCCCTTCAGAAAATAAGCATGCCTTTGATGACTAATAATCAGCTGAATGCCTACACTTCTCAGCCAATGGCCAATCTGAAGCCTCAGTCAGTTGACCAGCCAGACAATGTGAATCATCTATCACAGTATCCACTGAAGGGAAATCTTGGACAACCTCACTATCAGCAGCAATTTCAACACCCATCTAACGAGTTTCAGCACCGAATTGCTCAGCATTCAACTGGACAAGAAAATAAACAGCAAAACCAGCATTTGCTGAAAAGTGATTCTTTCAACCGACCTCTGCTTTCATCTAATATAGTTTCTGAAGTGAAGTCTGACTTTGGAACAGAGCATACCAATGTTCCACAGTCCCAAGCCTCCAACTTCTTGCAGGTTTCTGATCAGCAAAATCAGTATCAGCTGAGCTCTATCCAAGAACCCTTTAGTGCTGCTCAGCTTTTGTCACATTCATCTGGCCCACAGAATGTTCATCCGTCTTCAGCTCAACGTATGGAGCAGATGCAACAGTTTCATAACCAACAAGTTTCTAAACCTCGTGGTGATTTTGGATCTGTTTTTGGTGGTATCCAGCATGATGCTGTATTGCATGGTCAATCATATATGAAGTCTCAAGATACACCTTTCATACAAGATGGTTTTCATCAGGGATTAACTGGAGAAGATGTTACTCAACCGACCAACGTGTCTCCAAATGTTTCAGTACCTGGCTCTAGATTAGCAGAACCTTTGAATTCAAGTGACATCATTTATCGATGTAATAACCTTGACCGGGAACAACAGCACAAAAACCAAACGAGATGGATATTATTTTTGAAGCATGCTCAGAGGTGCCCATACCCAGAAGGGAAATGCCTTGAACCTAACTGTCTGTCTGCTCAGAAGTTGTGGAAGCATATGGAAAGTTGCAATGTTAGTCAATGCAAATACCCTCGCTGCGATGGTTCAAAGCGATTGTATGATCATTACCTGCGTTGTCAGGATCAAAACTGTCCCGTTTGTGTTCCTGTTAAGAATTTTATTAAGTCACAAAGGGCACGTGCACTTCCTCATTTGAATTCTGGAGTACCTTGTTCAAACAACGGACCTTCTGTCTCCCATGTTGCTACTGACATTGTGGGGAACTCAGCTTCAAAGATGGGTCAGGAAAGAGTCACTCCAAATGTGGGTCCAGATATCACTGAAACTCCAGAAGACCTGCAATCTCCTATGAAACGCCTAAAAACTGAACAAGGCTGTCAACCTCTTGTTGCTGAAATTGAACGTCCAGTTGCATTTGCCTCTTCTGTTACTGCTTGCCATTTAATGGATGAACAGCATAACAGACAGAATCAGGAGGTGCACATTCCGATAAAGGTGGATGTTCTTGGAAATGCTGAACAGAGAAGTCCCAAAAGTATTGAAATGAAAAAGGATGACTTGGATGATACCTGTGTGCAAACTCCTAAAGGTGAGTATGTTTCACCAGACAACCTTACTACATTTTCTGGAGCAGAGGTTATAAAGAGAGAGCAGAATATCGAGCAGATTAAGCCAGAAAGCACTTCAATACCTACTGAGAATGCAGGGAAGACTGCAAAGCCAAAAATAAAGGGAGTATCAATGATAGAATTGTTTACACCTGAAGAGGTCCGCCAGCACATTATGGGTCTCCGACAGTGGGTGGGACAGGTTAGTCTGGTTCTGAATCACATCGATCATACTTAATCAATGATGCCATATTACTTTGTTGGATATAACGGCTGCAACCCTTGTACATGCATGTATTTACAATAAATTACCATTACTACGTAACTTTTTTATCTGTTAGCATTTGCAACCATCATCACAAAGTATTTATGAAACGGACATATGGTTAGTAAAAAAGAACTTGGACTCATTGAGTTCTTCATGATTTAGTTATATGGGGTGACGATTGGTTGAGCAGTCACTCTGAAACTCTTTCGATTCTTACCACTGGTGATCGATATTTTCACAGTTAAGCTCTTGTTTTCCTGGTTTTTTGTTTTCTTTCTCCCTATTGTTTTTGAAGGTGGAAAAGGATTGATTACGTGACATATATTTGCTTGACCTCAGTTATTTATTCCATAACATGCTCTCAAGATATGCGATACCTAATACATACTTTCCAAATATATCTTTGTTTTCACTTACTGTATTGTTATCTGTCCTTTTTTTGATCCACAGAGCAAAGCAAAGGTTGAAAGAAACCAGGCGATGGGGCATTCGATGAGTGAAAATTCTTGCCAGTTGTGTGGAGTTGAGAGGCTCACCTTTGAACCCCCTCCTCTATACTGCACACCTTGTGGTGCCCGCATTAAAAGAAATGCAATGTATTACACCTTTGGAGCTGGTGAAACTAGTCGTTTCTTCTGCATTCCCTGTTATAATGAAGCTCGAGGAGACTCGATTGTAGTAGATGGAACACCAATTCCCAAGGCAAGGGTGGATAAGAAGAAAAATGATGAGGAAACTGAAGAATGGGTATGTTTATATGCTTCTATAAAATGAGCAATAGTACTCTTCGATGTTAACTTTTGTTTTCTTGCAGTGGGTCCAATGTGACGAATGTGAAGCTTGGCAACATCAAATATGCGCACTGTTTAATGGTAGAAGGAATGACGGTGGACAAGCTGAGTACACTTGTCCAAATTGTTATATGAAAGAAATTGATAATGGTCTTCGTGTGCCTTTACCACGAAGTGCTGTTCTTGGAGCAAAAGATTTGCCTAGAACAAGTTTGAGCGATCACTTGGAGCAACGCCTGTTTACTAAGCTGAAACAAGAAAGGAAGGAAAGAGCAAGACATCTAGGAAAAACTTACGATGAGGTAATTAGTAAAGATGAATTGTTCTTTCAGCGTTTACTAGATTTTTTATGATGTTTTGCACTGCAAGTCACAAGGAATTTGTTACACTTTACACAATTATACATCTTTCTAGAGATGCTGAAGAAGCATATCTAAGTGACATTAAAGGACTGATCAACTTGTCCATCTTTGCAAGTTGAAGGGCATCCAATTATCAACTTCTTTATAACAAATATGTCCCTTCTTCTAATATAAACAAACTCCACATCGGGGTTTGTTTTTGTTGTAGCTATTGTTTAATTATGAAGATCATTGGTATTATGCATTAATAAACTGGGTGTCCCCAGCCCTTGTGATAACAGGCATTACAACTTAATTATTAGATATTGAGGTTATTAACAACAATGCACTTGTAGCTTATATTTTTTTTGAAACAATTTGTTTTTGTAGATGTATTTGCATTGAGTCTGGCGACTTTTCATGTGATGTTTGTTGTTTTCTTTCAAGTATCTTAGTAAATCATCAGTATCACTAGGTGCATATGCTTAATGACTTTTATCTAATCTTTGTTTGTGTGACCATCATAAATAATTCCAGGTTCCAGGTGCAGATGCACTTGTTGTTAGAGTGGTGTCATCGGTTGACAAAAAATTGGAAGTTAAACCTCGATTCCTTGAAATTTTCCGGGAGCAAAATTATCCTTTGGAGTACCCATATAAGTCTAAGGTATGACTTTATATTTAAATCGAATTATTATTTCTTCTTTAAATAGTTGGTTAATTTAAGCAGTGCTTAATAATTTGATGAGAAACCTGGTTCTACCACTCTTAAGGCAAGTGGTCATTGCACATTGTATTTTTTAGTAATTGTTGAAGATGTAAATGCTTTCTGTTAACTTATCTTGCCTATAGGCAGTTTGTGCAATATCAAATGCCCAAATATTTAAAGATGTAACCATAAGATTGTGGTGAATTCTAGGCAATAATCTAATTGCTTCTCTGTAGTCTGTTCATCAAACTTCCAAAGGGCAAAGGCTGCTTTAGAAATATTTTTTGAGTTAGTTGTTCCATCAATATGTCATTCCAATACAATTACCCTCTTTCAGGTGATCCTGTTATTTCAAAGAATTGAAGGTGTTGAAGTGTGCTTGTTTGGCATGTATGTGCAAGAATTTGGATCCGAATGTGAGCAGCCTAATCATCGCAGAGTCTACCTCTCTTACCTGGACTCTGTTAAGTATTTCAGGCCAGAGGTTAAAGCAGTGACTGGAGAGGCTCTACGGACATTCGTGTACCATGAAATTTTGGCAAGTTCTATTATGAATTAAGTAGTTATTCTTGTAATCAATTCCTATGGGTAGAGGATTATGCCATTATTAGGTAGTTCAAATATCCTTATATGTATATATATATTTATCTTTATTTATTTTTTTCAGATTGGATATTTGGAATCTTGTAAGAAGCGTGGTTTCACTAGCTGCTATATTTGGGCTTGCCCTCCACTGAAGGGTGAAGATTATATTCTGTATTGCCATCCTGAAATTCAGAAGACCCCAAAATCTGATAAACTTAGGGAGTGGTATGTTTAATGATAGGCTAACCTGTGAGATTGATAAAATAATGGAGTGGCTGAAAGTTCTTATGCATATATACATTTATTAAACCTGAATTCTAACTTCTGTTTCAGGTACTTGGCCATGTTGCGGAAAGCTGCAAAGGAAAATATCGTCGTTGATCTCACTAATCTTTATGAACATTTCTTTGTCTGTTCTGGTGAATCTAAAGCTAAGGTAACAGCAGCTCGGTTGCCATACTTTGATGGTGATTACTGGCCTGGTGCTGCAGAGGATATCATCTATCAACTGCAGCAAGAAGATGATGGAAAAAAACCAAATAAGAAGGGCGCTATAAAAAAAAGCATCATGAAGAGAGCTCTGAAGGCATCTGGCCAGACTGATCTCACTGGCAATGCATCAAAAGATCTGATGTTAATGCATAAAGTAATTTTCTCCACCTAATTCCTTTTCTTTTCTTTTGGTAACTTCTCGTCGTATAAATGCTTCCTGTGATCCTTCTATATTCACCACTTTGTCTGTTATCCTGTTAGTATACACTTGAAGAATATGACACAACTTATGGTGGTTTTTGAATGATACCACAACTTTGGATTGCACGTTGAATTTCATGTTCTTTTTGTCAGTTTAACTGTAAGTTATTTTATATTGCTATCTCATTAATTACCCCTACCAAAACACTGAACTTTTTAACTCTATATAAAAACAAATGTCACTGAAATATGTGCCCTAAAACTTGAAAAGTTGCATCACATTTGTCGATGTATTTTTATTTATTTTTTTACTTAATTTTTATTTTTTCTTTAAACTAATCATGCATGGATAACCTTTGAAGAATCCCATTTCATTAGTTTGTTAATGAAGTGGGAGACCTTCATGCTGTACAAATCCCACGGTCTTCTGATATGAGATCCTAGTCTTTTTCCTTGCAACTAGGATCCTATCAATTCCACCCACCCCCCTCCCCCAGTAGTATTTTAATATGAGACACAATTCTTTTATATTGCAATAGCCAATAGGATTGTAACAATCCACAAGCAGATTAAGTCTTCTATATTGCAAGCAGGATAGTAACATCTACCAGATTTTGCAACGCTAACTCTCCCTAAGAAAAAATGTGGCATAATTATCAACTATAAAATTGATTTGTTGTAGTTAATGTAGCCTGAATAGATACTACTGTGCTTGTGTATTACCCACACAATACCATATTGCAACAAGTTGTGGTGTCGTAATAGTTGGTTGATACAACCCTAGGAGAACCTTACACTAAAAGCTAGCTAATGAATCGGAACAAAATGGTATTTGAACTTTGCGTTAATAATTTAAGATTCTATAACACTAAAGTGTGATCCAAGTTTTCCTTGCAACTAAAATCATACCAATTTACCATATTTCTCGTGTTTGGTGGTCTTGTGCTAGTTTATATCTTTAAGCTATAGTGTAGTTTTGGCATCAAGATAGTTTTGTAAACTATTCCATGGCAACATGCATTTAATTATGATACTCAATGGTGCATGGATATATAATCTTGAAAGAAACTCAAATTAAAAGCTAGCTAATGAGTTGAGAGAGCTTAATGCCCACATAATCCCTGCCTTTAACATCTACAATCCTAATGCAATAACATCATCTACCATATTTCACCACCCCAACTTTCATGTTTTTTTTGGCTTCATGCTAGGCTATATATAAAAGATGAAACAAATTTGGCGTATTAATTCACTTTTGAACGGTTAACCTAGCCTCATCAAATGCTTCTTTGTCAATATCAATACCAACACTACACAGTTGCAACTAGGCTTGGTACGATAGTGGTTGAGACAACCTTATTGAAACCATACCCTTAAAGATAGTTATTTAAGTGGGAGAGTTAATGCTGATAAACTCTATATTAATATCTATAATCTCAACATGAGATTCGTGTCTTGGACCTTGAGCTTTTATCTTGAACCACCTACCAATTGGATGGCTTTATGCAAGGTTTTATTTGTACAACATAAGTATAGTCATAATTGGAAATCAATAGCTACAATGTGAAACACCCTATCCCAAGCTTATTGCGATCTCACCACTTGCGAAAATTGAATTACTGAAATTGACTAATCCTAGGGACCTCTAATTTAGCCATTGGGCCGACTTATTTAACGGACATGATAATAGGATATAACTTAGGCCCAATAGGAAATGACTCAATATAACTACACTAGAGCACACACAAGCCCACAATACAAGGGCCTGAGTTTGGTCTTGTGGGCGTGGACATGGATTGATGGTGCGAAAATTGGCACCGACTCTACTATGTCGGTCTACACCACAAAGTTGCTCATAGGCATAGTCCGATCATGGTTCATAATACCTTAAGCAAACCTTGTCTTGAAAAACATTTTATGAAACGGAGAGATCTAATGTTTTCAACCAAAATTTTTGGGGTTTCAACTCATTTTGATTGGCTTGATGCTAGGTTATTTCCTAATCTAGAAGTGTCTTTTTGGATACTAAATTTATGTTTGTCCTAAATCAATCCATGGTAACATCAACGTGCATTCATTATAGTAATTAATGTTGCATTGATACTACCTCGAAATAAATCTTGCCAAAAACTAGCTTAGGAAGTGGGCGAGCTTAATGCTATATGTAATCACCCATTAGTATTACTATAATACCAATGGGGAATCCAAGTCTTGTACTTTGCAACTAGAATCATAGCAATATTTCATGTATCGCAATCCCGACTCTCGTGTTGGTTGATGGTGTGTTAGATTATATTCCTATTTGGTAAAGGTGATTGTGCTAACCTATCAGCTTTTGATTGACTTTTCTGTACTTAACTTGTACCTGACGAATGATGCTATGCTAGTGTTACTATTGACACTAAACAATTGTCACTAGTTGTGTAATGGTAACTAATGCAATTAGTTTGTTGGGGTCACCTATGATACTCTTATGTGGAATTAATTGGGATCATGTCCCGTACAACATGTGCAATTAGTTGGGTAATGGTTTGTTGTGTTACTAATGGATACAGCTGACAAGAACTTTACTCTTAATGACATGGCTAGTGAAGTATGAAGATATTTTAATTTCATATCAACAACTTACAAAAAGATGTAGTATCTAAGTAACATATGTTGTAGTTATGATCTTAATAAATGCGGTGTTCCATGGTACGCTTGTGCCTGAAGTGCCTTAAATGCACAATTGCAAATGCCTTTATTAAGTTTTTCACATTTCAGGTAATCATGTGAAATATATCGAAATTAATTAGCTATCTAGAGAATTTCAAATATAGTCATGAATATATATATATATATAGAAAAAAATATGAGAGAATTGTCCTAAAAAAATATTGAAGCATGGAATATGTTTGTGTGTGTGTGTGTGAGAGAGAGAGAAATAAATGGAAAAATGGAAGGAAGAGTGGATTTAATTTAAGAGGAAACTATTGCGCTAGGATGAATGAACATTAAGAGTGTAGTTTTTTAATAAATTTATGATCTTGACTGTTAAGCTAACTCCACCAGATACGAGGAAGCAAGAGTTCTTATGGCTTGTGGTCTTGTGCCATTATAATAATATTCCAGATTGGTAACCTTATCTTGGATAGCCAATAACGTGGGAAGTTATTTAAGTCTCACATCAATAGTTCACTATACAAATGCAGAGTACAAGTACCATATAATATTTGGACTACTTAGGTTTTTACTTTTGCAACTTCTTCTTCTTCTCCTTTTTTTCCCCCTATATTTTTATCATTCATTCCCTAGGTTCTCCAATAAAAATACAATACTATTTTCTCTAACAAAACATTGTATCAAACCACTATTTAAGAAGAAGTCCCTTTTTGTTGATTTTAATTTGTTAGGAAAAAAGAAGTATGACCTGAAAATAGTTCCTTTGGTGATTTGTTTGCCAATGTGAAGTTGATCTTTGGCCTTTCCTGACATATCTTATTTTCTGCACATTTATTCTGCTTTCTCTGAAAATTTATTGTCTAAACATGATGCTATTAGACTGCAATTAAGTTATTAATCTATAACAATACTAGTTATATTGAATATTCTCTTTGTTCAATCTCATCTTTTCTCTGATCATTTTGCTTTTCTCCATCAAATGTAAATTTTATAAGTTTGTCTGCTACTTCATTTATTGGGACTGAGAAAGCTTCTTTGCTTCCACAGCTTGGCGAGACAATATCTCCAATGAAGGAAGACTTTATTATGGTTCATCTACAGCATGCATGCACACACTGTTGCATTCTTATGGTATCTGGAAATCGTTGGGTGTGCAGACAGTGCAAAAATTTTCAGCTCTGTGACAAGTAAGGATTTTGCATATTTTGCATCATTATAATTTAACTTGTGTGCTTTTTTTTTTTGCACTGGTTTTCTATTTCTAGTATCTATTATGGGTGCTTTATGTTACTCATTAAGGAATAATTATAAATGTCCTAGGATGAGAGTATTATTAAATTGGAAGGAACTCCTCTGTAGGTTCTATGCTTTTTTATAGTGAGGAATGATTTGTCTTCAAATGGTCTCTCCAAGGAGGTGGTTTGGAGGACAATATCATATAATTAAACATCTTGAAACTTAACAATTTTATCTTTTGGATTGAAATGATTGCAAAGATTGCAAAAAGTGAATTTCAACCATTTTAAAACATAAACTATTGCTTTATATGTATTTACAGTTTGAATAGTCAATGAAACATTTACCACTGGGGGGAACTGCAAGATCTAGCAATTTGTAAAATTCCTCTAGTTTAATTAATGATCTTACTATTCTACAAGGGAGATTTCTTGCTTATTACATTACCTTTGTAATAGTAATTGGTCAGGGTAGGAATTAATGTTAAATAACTGTGCGAATAGGACTTTCTAATCTTGTTGTAGACATTAATCATGGAATAATTAGTTTAATTAATTAATGATCTTCTTCAGACTAATCTAGGAGGAGTTTCTTGCTTATTGTATGTGTTACATTTTTGGAGAGTTTCTAATTTATATAGTAATAAAAATAGGGCCTATTTTATAAGCATGATACAAAATGGATAACACAAATAATAACAACTTAATCTAATAGATATACCTAAATAATAACTACCAAATATAAATAATATTAATCAAAATATCTATCTACAATATATCTCAACCCCCCTTTAAACTTAAGTTGGATCTGTAAAAGCAAGCTTGAGTTCCGGAGTTGGAGTTGAATATGGGCCGGACTTTATAATGGGCATCAATTTTGGACCATTCTAATTGATTTTCTGTTGTGCTAGCTGCTCTAAACCTTAAAAATTAGGATTTTGACCATATTAAAGTTTTTGGTGCGGCAATCCTCTGTCGCGGGAGTGGCACCGGCGATTTTCTGTCGCACGATGGCATTAAACTCTAAGAAATTAAGGGTGTGTTCTTTGACGAAAGTTTCTCAAATTTTACTATTTGGACTATATTTTTTCCGAATATCCCATCAAAATATTATTTTAATACCAAATCCAAACCAAAATTTCTCAAACAAAACCCAAAGAAACACAGGGTGTGTTCTTTTTGTGAAAACAACACACGTTTTCCCGAAGAATTAATATATTACATACATTTATTATTTGTATATTATCTACATCATTTTTTCTATCTTACATAAAAAAAATATTCCACACACTGTCTTCAAATTAAGATTTTTAATGGCCCCAATCCTCGGTTGTTGTGAAAACATCAAATTTGGGGTTTGGCGCCACGGAGGCACTACACTCTAAGAAATTAAATTCTAATAAGCATAAATTCCAGACAGATGATTGAAAACCAAACACAAAAACTTTCAAAATTAGAAAGAATTTGACAGATAGGTTGTAAATATTCCAATATGATATCGCTAAAAAATTTTATGAATCAGACACTGGGCGCACCTTCATGCGCGGCTGGAGTCAGTGGCAAAAAAAATGTTCCATACCGATGACCAAATGTTGACCAGTGCGGTAGCTCACACTCTCTGCTTCTGACGATAATATTTGATGGCCAATGTTGACTCATAGTTAGTAATATGTTGCCGTTGGTGGTATAGGTCCGATGTGTTGGGAAAGTAACAAATAGACACGATTAGAATGGGTTATATAATTTTGGTATGGTAATGGATCTCATATTCGAGAGGCAGTCCTCCATTTCAAGTTAGGGATGTATATAGAGAAAATGTGGCTATGATACATTACATTTCAGGAGAATTTCTGTGTTATTTAATAATGAAATTAAGGGTTTTTTATAGGCATGAACAACAAAGAATAAACTAAAATAATGAAAATCTAATCTAGTAGATCTACTTAAATAATGACTACAAAATCTAAATAATATTAATCAAAATATTTATTTAAAATATCTGTACACAATGTGACTTTGTATAGCACTTTGTCAGACTAGGAATCTATGCGTAAATAACTTTGTGGAAAGGACCTTCTAAATCTTGTTAGAGACATTAATCATGGAGTAATTAGTTTAATTAATCAATGATCTTTCCAGACTATTCTACAAAAGAGCTTTCTTGCTTATTAGATAGATGACTTTGTAGTAAGACTAGGAATTTTTGTGAAAAAGAACCTTCTAATCTTGTTTTAGATATTAATCATGGATTACTTAAAGGATTAAAGTATGGGGAGATGATACATGAAAATATTTTTAGTTACCTCAGCTTCGACACCATCATTAGTTAATTGATTTAGAATGAAATAATGCAAGAGATGCTTGTAATGACACATGATTTTGATTGAATCTTTTTGTTGTTTACAATTAATTTGCTGCTAACGTGGTCATCTAGAGACTGGCACAAACTCTGCTCTCGGGTGACTGAATGCAGGATCCATTAATCTTGTGCACAATTATTTCGATAAGTTTTATGTGTTTGTTTACTGGTGTCTCTCTCTCTCTCTATCTCTCTCTCTCTCTATATATATATAGAGAGAGAGAGAGAGAGAGAATTCTGTGAGGATGATGCAATGAGGAACAAGAAAGAGTCAATTTATATTATACTGTTATCAATGTGTGGTCCTTGGATTCATCACTGTCATTAACTGACTGTAGCTCAACTATTTTCTTCTGTCTTATTATAACATACTTGGAATGAGCTTTATTTATTGTTAAAATTGATTGCTAGCATGAGCATGGCGGTCAGCGTGCACGAAGGATTTCCATTAACATATTGATTCTCATCAGTTGTTTCTTGTAATGGAACCTATTTTGATGTCTTGTTGTATCATGCTGTGTTAAAGCTTTATGTTTATGCATAATTTTGTTGGCAGAACAATAATCCAGGTTTTGGCGTGCCAAACATTCCATACTCCAGAATGAATAAAATCTTATGATTGCTCGTTTGTGGACACATGATATTTTATGATTATAAACCTTAGGTTGATCCATTTGTGTACAGATGACACTCAGTTGTGCCAGATCACTAATGCACTTATCTTTCCCTTCTCAGATGCTATGATACCGAGCGAAGACGGGATGACAGAGAGAGACATCCTGTCAACCAAAAGGATGCACACACTCTATATCCTGTGAGTCCATGCAACATACATTTGTAAATTTCTTGCATATATTTAGTGCTAAGAAAGATTTTAACTAATATATGGATTTTTTTTTTTTTTTTTTTTAATGCTTTCACTTTCTAGTCACATATGGTTAAGTCTGATGTAAGAATCTTTCAAATCTGCAGGTTGAAATCACTGGAGTCCCGGAAGACACACGGGACAACGAAATAATGGAGAGTGAGTTCTTTGACACAAGGCAGGCATTCTTAACCCTGTGTCAAATCAACCACTATCAGTATGACACTCTCCGCCGGGCAAAGCATTCATCGATGATGGTCCTGTACCATCTCCATAATCCAACTGCCCCAGCCTTTGTGTCCCAATGTGCTGTATGCCATCTAGATATAGAGTCTGGGCGAGGCTGGCGCTGTGAGACATGCCCGGACTATGATGTCTGCAATGCCTGCTATGAGAGGGATGGAGGGGCCGACCATCCTCATAAGTTAACAAACCAGCAGACGAAGGACCATGATGCACAGAACACAGAGGCCAGGCAGCAACGAGTTGCAGAGGTAATGCTGTGATTTCTTTATTTTTACCACTTCACTTTTCCCAAAGCATATATTTGCTCACTTTCTGTTAGCACTTGGCACATGTGCCATTTTTATTGCCATGTTGGTATTTCTTTCGCTAGAGATGGTTAATGTTATTTAGTGTAGAATTCTAATAATCTACTAATTATTATTATTTCTCTATTGATCAAATGCAGCTGAGAAAAATGCTTGAGTTGCTGGTACATGCAGCTCAGTGCCGGTCTATGCACTGCCAGTACCCCAACTGTCGGAAAGTCAAGGGGCTATTCCGACATGGCATGGGGTGTAAAATCCGTGCTGCCGGGGGCTGTCCCCTGTGCAAGAAAATGTGGCACCTCCTCCAACTGCATGCCCATGCGTGCAAAGAGTCTACTTGTCACGTCCCTCGGTGCAGGTACCAGCTAAAATACCTATCCCCACAGTCAAAATTTCCTTGTAGATAACCGTTCCTTCCATTTTCGTAATCTAATCTATCATTTTATGGTGTGTATTTAATTTAATTTTACGGATTATTTTATCACACCACCTACATAAAGATAACAACGATGATGTTAATAATTGAAGTAAACATGTGATAAAAATGGATTTAACCACCTAATCACCCATATTAAAAACCCACCAAAAGTATTCATTGAATGAAGTGAGTATCTAATCCCATCGTTGCATTTGCATATGTGAATCATGCTGTAGTTTTATGCAAGAAATAAGGGGGTCAAGGAAATTTTTGATGTATTATATCCTGTAATTGATGCAGGGACTTAAAGGTGCACCTGAGGAGGGTCCAGCAGCAGTCTGATTCTCGACGAAGAGCTGCTGTGAATGAAATGATGAGACAACGTGCTGCAGAAGTTGGGAGTAGTCGATGAGGGGGTCATCGCAACTGCAGCATGCTGGTAAGCCATTCTTGATGACCCGACTGTACATATATATATATATATATCTATAAATAGTTGCAGGAGCTTTTCAACAATTTGTGCTCCAGAATGAGCTTGAAAAAGCTAATTTGTAAAAAGGCTGTTTGTACAATGAACAAGTTTTCAGGAAATTAATAAAATTGAGATCCTAGGCCTTCCCCCTGCAGTTTTTCCTGGTTACAGAGGTTTTATTATTTCCATACATTTGTAGTAGATAGATCAATTCAAGCAGCTATGGCACTTGAGATGCACAGTATAAATGCCTCCCTATTGACCCAAACATGAATATCCAATCCTTGTATTACATTTATTAGTTTTCTTTGTTTTGGTACAACTTTGTGGATTAGGCATTTTTCTTAAGATAGATGTAATGTCTTGTGAATTGTGGTAGCATTAGTTAAGTTTTATATATATATATATATATATATATATATTATAAATTTTAAAAATCATACATTATCAATTTACTACTAATTTTTAAACTTTCATGTGCCCTAAATCATAATATGAAATATAATATCATAAAAATTATAATTGCAATAATCAAATAAAGCAAAATATTGTCTATAAATTTCAAAACTATCAACTTTATATCTCAAATATCAATAACCAAATATATCAAGTCAATCACTACCACTAAGAATACTATCCAAATTATATTTTCTATCATATAGTTCTCGCTCAATCAATGTTGACGTTGAGGCTTTCGTGAGACGCCTAGTGTATAACTGTATTGATGAACCAATGTGTCGCCGATATTTCCTTTGAGTATTGCAGCGTTTAAGATTGCCCGATGCACCTATGGTTCCATCGACATTATTTCATATAAGATTTTCTCCCGAATGAACTAAATCATTGGTGTTAAGAAACCGCCCATTATCCCATTCAAATTCATTCAACCAAATGATTGAAAAATTATTTCCTTCTTCACATTCGCAATTTTCGCAATTTTCTGATTGTATTGAACAAATCGTTTAATTTTTCATGCTCCAATCTATTTTTTTCTTTTTTATGTATGGATCTAAAAATAAATGATAATATATTAGTATGTAACTATAATAGCATTAATGTTTAATATATTTATATAAGTAATTAAGTACTTACAAATTCGAACAAGCTTCAATTGTGTTTACACCCGAAAGACGAACAACAAAAAGCTAATTATGCGGAATACAAATGATTGGAACTCGAAATGAAGGTCTCCAAAAGCATTACACCAATCAATGAAAATGTAAAACAATTAAGGAAATTAAACTTTAAAGAAAGTTGAAAAAAAATAAGAAAGAATAAAATAGAAGTAATGAAAATTAAGCACTTACTAGTACTTTTTGTCTTTTGTCGCTTGATAGTTAACTATTTTATGAAACTTCCCCGCATATTATATAATCATCAACTTGATCACATATCTTTGTTTGCAAATCATCTATCTGTGATCATTTTTTTCAAAAACATCGTTAAACATAGCTAGTGTCCTACGAGCATATGCATTATCACTCACTTTAAGGGGTGTATTCAATTGGAATTTTAATAATTTTTTTATTTTAAAAAGTCTATTGATTTATGTGGATTTAGAAAATTCATAGAGTCTATTATGAGTTTGATGGATTTTAGTAATTGATTTACATGGATTTGTACGGATTTGATTAATTTTTTTATGGATTTATATGAAATTTATAGGATTGTAAAATAATTTTTTTATGGATATATATATATATATATTAATTATATAAATTTATATCCAACACAAATTTTATAAATATAATATATAATTATTAATATAATAAAATTTAATATTAATAAATAATATATAATTATTAATAATGTAGAAATATTGTAACATCGGTAACACTATTATATTGTAGATTATTAATTTTAACTTTATAATTTTAGTATTATATTATCATTCAATATATCAAATTATTTTTATATTTCTTTATTAGTTATTATAATTATTATGATTATTTTTATAAATTTTTTAGATAAAAAATAAATACATATATAAATAAAATAAAAAATTTTTTTTACAATTTTTGAAAAAAATATTAAAATAGATAAATAAATATAAATTAATGATTCAACAAAAAATATATATTTAAATATCTATTTCACACCGGAATGATAATATAGGATATTCGATAATTGAAAAAGAAGAATTACACCGAAATGACAATATATTATATTTGATAATTGAAAGGAAAAGACGACAGTAATAGTTATGATAATAATAATATTTAAAATTATATTTATAATATAAAAAAATATATTTAAAAAATTCATAATAGCTAATATATTTTAGTTTTAAATTATTATTTTTATTAAAAATTATAATAACATTAATAAATATTATCATATTATTTACAACAACAACCACAACAACAACAACAACAACAACAACAACAATAATAATAATAATAATAATAATAATAATAATAATAATAATAATAATAATTATTATTATTATTATTATTATTATTTTAAAAATCCATCAAAATCTCTGCTGATCAGGAGAGATTTTATCTCATACATAATTTTCACAATTTTCCATTAAAATCCATTAAAATAGGATTGTTGAATACCTCAAGATTTTAAAAGTCTGAATTGAATACTCCAAATTTTAAAAAACTCTAGATTTTGAAAGTCCAACAAAATACTACAGAGTTTAGATTGAATGCACCCCCTAAGAATAAAGTACTTGAAAGGATTAAGAAATGCAGCCTTATACAACTCGACTTCCATTTGATTATCCCATTAGCTATCGAAAATATGCATAACTTCTTTAAAAAAAATTTGGTTTTTTCTCAAAATCTAATTTGATTTTTATTTTAGCTTCATTCATCGCTACAACAAGCTCCGGCTTTGCTGGCTTCTCATCCCCGTCAATGATTCTCAAAATAATTAGAAATGGATGCGATATTTTTATACAATACTCCATGCCAGTCCAAAAGGGAGAAGACAATATCGTGTTTGTTACTAATTTCCTGGCATTTGTACCAATTTCGAAGTAGTCCAATCTTCGTTAAAAACAAGCTCCTCAAAGCATCCTTATGCTTATACAAGCTCTGTAAAGTAAAAAATGAAATAGCAAACCAGTTAGGTGTAAGCCTCACAAGATCTGTGTCATATGTTTTTCTTTCGCATCGCGTTAGAGCCTTACATGCTTAAAGACGTAGGTAGTAACTCTTCTTGCATTGTTGATATTTGCTTGGAAGACAGACAATTTTCTGATGTCTTGTAACATAAAATCAAGACAATGAGCTATATCTGCACCAATAATTTACCCGCTGCATTAAAATTAGCACCATTGTTGGGTTAGTACCTGAACCACGTATTCTTTGCCAATTTCTTCAATTTTTGTTTGAAGTAATTCCGTCAGTAACGATGCAACTTGAGTCTGACTTGATGCATCAATTGACTCTAAAAAAAAATTTACCTTCTGGGCTATTGACGAGAAAATTAATCAAATGCTGCCATCTTTTATCTGTCCACCCGTCAGTCATAAGAGAACAACCGTATTGCTTCCAAGCAATTACATGTTTTTTCTTCAGCGTTTGTGTCTTTTTCACCGTTTTCTCCAAAAGAGAAACTCGAACCCGCCGACTCAATCATTATCTCAAAACTTTGAGATAAATTTATATCCAACACAAATTTTATAAATATAATATATAATTATTAATATAATAAAATTTAATATTAATAAATAATATATAATTATTAATAATGTAGAAATATTGTACATCCGTAACACTATTATATTGTAGATTATTAATTTTAATTTTATAATTTTAGTATTATATTATCATTCAATATATCAAATTAGTTTTATATTTCTTTATTAGTTATTATTATTAGTATGATTATTTTTATAAATTTTTTAGATAAAAAATTAATACATATATAAATAAAATAAAAAATATTTTTTACAATTTTTGAAAACATATTAAATAAATAAATAAATATAAATTAATGATTCAACAAAAAAAATATATATTTAAATATCTATTTCACACCGAAATGATAATATAGTGTATTCGATAATTGAAAAAGAAGAATTACACCGAAATGACAATAATAATTTTTAAAATTATATTTATAATACAAAATTATATATTTTTTTGCTAAGCTAATATATTTTATTTTTAAATTATTATTTTTATTAAAAATTATAATAATATTAATAAATATTATTATATTATTTATTACATTAACAACATCAACAACAACAACAACAATAATAATAATAATAATAATAATTTTAAAAATCCATCAAAATCTCTGCTGATCAGGAGAGATTCTATCTCATACAAAATTTTCATAATTTCCATTAAAATTCATTAAAATCGGATTGTTTAATCCCTCGAGATTTTAAAAGTAAAAGTCTGGATTGAATATCTTCACATTTTAAAAAACTTCAGATTTTGAAAGTCCAATAAAATCCTACATAGTCTAGATTGAATACACCAAGTACTTGAAAGGATTAAGAAATGCAGCATCATGCAACTCGACTTCCATTTGATTATCCCATTAGCTATCGAAAATATGCATAACTTCTTTAAAAAAATTTGTTTTTTCTCAGAAATCTAATTTGATTTTTATTTTAGCTTCGTTCATCGCTACAACAAGCTCCGGCATTGCTGGCTTCTCATCCCCGTCAATGATTCGCAAAATAATTAGAAGTGGATGCGATATATTTATACAGTACTCCATGCCAGTCCAAAAGGGAGAAGACAATATCGTGTTTGTTACTAATCTCCTGGCATTTGTACCAATTTTGGAGTAGTCCAATCTTCGTTGAAAACAAGCTCCTCAAAGCATCCTTATGCTTATATAAGCTTTGTAAAGTAAAAAATGAAGTAGCAAACCAGGTAGGTGTAGGCCTCACAAGATCTCTATCATATGTTTTTCTTTCGCATCGCGTTAGAGCCTTACATGCTTATAGACGTAGGTAGTAACTCTTCTTGCATTGTTGATATTTGCTTGGGAGACAGACAATTTCCCAATGTCTTCTAACATAAGATCAAGACAATGAGCTGTATCTGCTCCAATAATTTATCTGCTGCATTAAAATTAGCATCATTGTTGGTTACTACCTGAACCACATATTCTTTGCCAATTTCTTCAATTTTTGTTTGAATTAAATCCGTCAGTAATGATGCAACTTGAGTCTGACTTGATGCATCAATTGACTCTAAAAAAAATATACCTTCTGGGCTATTGACGAGAAAATTAATCAAATGCCGTCCTCTTTTATTCATCCACCCGTCAGTCATAAGAGAACAACCGTATTGCTTCCAAGCAATAAGATGTTTTTTCTTCAGCGTTTGTGTCTTTTTCACCGTCTTCTCCAAAAGAGAAACTCGTACCCACCGACTCAATCATTATCTCAAAACTTTGAGATTTGGCCACATTAAATGGTATGCCATTTTCATAAAAAAAAAAAATCGGCAATGTGTTCATAAAATCTTTCGATTTGTTCTTTGCTCTTTGTACACGCTTCCAATGTTCTTTGACTGTCACTACTTTCTTTGTTGTGCCTTTCCTGAATTACTTTATTATGGGATTTTCCTAAGCATTGAGACAACTAATTTGCTTTCCTTTTCACCTTGTGATGATCTTGATGGAAAATTTAGAACAAATTGCGAAATCTTCCTCTTGCTCAAGGTTCGTGAACTAGGATAAGAAACAGAGTCATGCAATACTCCTTGCCTTGTTCCTTGTTCTCCAATGTCGTCCTCAACGTAATCGCCATCTAGTTCAATATGATTGGGATGCTTTCCCACCATCTTTTTCTTTAAGAACTCTCGCATCTCATTCAAAATTTCTTCGGTAGTCTTCGGACAATTTTCTACATTTTCGAAATTGTCTAGCAAATGCTGTTTCAATAGCTTTATTCCCGATTGTACTTGCTTGTGGCAAAGCGAGCATTCTACCAAATCTCTATTTTCCACATCCGGCCAAAAAACATATTTCCAATCCGGATCGTTTATTTTGGTTTTCCGTTAAAAATTTCTAGATAAGTCAAATGTATATGTTTCACTCTCGGCCATAGCAAATTAATCCTATAAATATTTTTATATCAATACGTCAAAATAATAAAAACTAAATCAAAATTTTCTATAAAATAAAATATATAGAAAATATGATACAAAATAAAATAAATAATCTTAAAATATATTTAGATAAGTATCACAAAGACACTAACTAATAATAGTAATATAATATATACATTGTACACTTAGGGGATGTTTTCAATCATAATATAATAAGCTAATAATAGAATAATAATATAAAAAACAAATTAAGAAAATAATTTTCAATATGCAAATTCCACTCTTGATTCTGCGAAAAAAAAATAGAATTCAGAGTTGCTCGTGAGAAAACTCATCATAAATCGACACAGAAGACGACTGGACTGGCGGGATGGAGCCGCGGAATGGAGTGGCAGGCAGGCAGAGGAGTTGACAAACAATAGCGGCTGAAAAGAAAGAGAGGCAACGGTTCAAATCAAATTAATTGAAGAATGGTTTTTAGATTTTACACCACCTTAATTTGATCCCCCGTTCAGGTAAGCATGGGCTGATTTAGGTTAGGGCTTGGCTAATTAGACTGGGCTTAAAGTTAGAAGAATTTGGACACGCCATAGCGTCGCCGTATCGCCATATGTCATAAGGCAGGGCGGTGAAGCCTGACGCTCCCAAAAAAGCGCCAAGACGACGTGGTGTTGCCATGACGCCCGCCATGGTGACTCCGTGACAATAATGGATGAGTGTCAATACATTCAGACAATTTTCTCGAATAAAATGACAATCAATCTCCATGTGTGTAGTTTTTTCATTAAATACCTAATTAGATGCAATATGCAATGGATTCCGATTGTTACAAAAGAGTTCCATTTCAGAAACCTCAACAATCTTAAGCAATAATATTTTGTTTCTTACTTTTTCATGAGATAAAATTACCTCTCACAATTATACAATACATGAAGAAAATGTCTATCAAATGAGATCCTGTTCAATCAGTATCCAAGTAGCCAATTACTTCAGCATAACCTTGATTACTATACCATAATTCTCTACCAAGAGACCTTTTAATGTACCTTAAAATTTGAATGGCAACATCCCAATGGGTATCACATGGGGATTGAAGGAATTGACTCACAACACTTACAACAAATGAGATATCGAGTTTAGTAAGCATTAGATAGTTAAGCTTACCAACCACTCTGAGATATCTTTCTGCGACAGCTAACTCTTGATTAAGAGGTTTTGGAATATAGATGTAACAAAAGGAAAAAAATTAAGAAAAACATTGGTTTGAATTTTATTGTACATGTTGAATAATGATCCAACATTGATTAAGAAAGCACTTTCTAGTTCTGATGCTTCTTTTTGGAAAAAAAAAAGAATAGATAGCAAAATAAACTCTCTTATGCAAATAATACTTTGGTGTTATATGATTTATTGGAATGTTCTAAATCTCTAGGGTGTAGATAGATTTTTTTTTTCCAAAAAAAAATGCAAAGTTGATGGATCTATTGATAAAAATAAAGTCCACCTTATAATAAAAGGTTTTAGATAAACCGAAGGATTTGACTTATTCGAAATGTATTTACCAGTAATAAGAATAATATCTTTTCAAGTTCTTCTCTCGATTATAGTGTTAAAAAATCTTGATATTTATCAAATCAATGTAAAGACTATATTCTTAAATGGAGAATTACAAGAAGAAAAAGAAGAAGTATATATTGAACAACTGAAAGAGCATGTTGTTCCAAGAAATGAGAAAAATATATGTAAATTGATGAAGTCTTTTTACGGATTGAACATAAATCTTTGCAATTGCATTTGAAATTTGATGATACTATATTATCAAATGGTCTCAAAATCAGTCAATATGAAAAATATTTCTACATTAAAGAAACATCTTACGGTTTCATTACAGTCTATTTATATGTAGATGACTTACTAATTACGACTAGAGATATTAGCTTGATTAATGTTGTCAAGTACATATTTAGATGAAATTTTAAAATGAAAGGCATAGAAGTAGCCAATGTTATTCTTGGAATAAGAATTCTAAGAGAAGACAAAGACATTGTTTTAACTCAATGACACTATTGGAAAAATTATTGAGAAAGTTTAATAGATCATAATGTACACTACTGGGTACTTACGAATGGACAGTCATGCCATTCGGTTTAAAGAATGCTGGGGCAACTTATCAAAGGGCCATGAATTCAATTTTTCATGATCTTATTGGCAAATCTATGGAAATTTATATTGATGATGTTATCATCAAATCTTCCAGTTTCGAGGAACACTTGAGAGATTTGAAAGATGCCTTCAGACGAATGAAGAGGTACAAGTTGAAAATGAATCCAACTAAATGTGCTTTCGGTATATCAGTTGGAAATTTCTTAGGTTTTTTTATACATGAAAGGAGAATCGAAATCGATGCCAACAAAGCCAAAGCGATTCAGTCCGTCCGACCACCCAAAACAGTTAAGGAAGTACAGAGTCTTTTGGGCAAGGTAAATTATCTAAGGCGATTCATTTCTAATGCTGCTGGAAAGATTAGGCCAATTACTAAGTTGTTAAAAGCTGGGGCGGACGCTTTTGAGTGGGGACTAGACCAACATACAGCATTAGATACCATAAAGCAAGCCTTGGTTCAACCTCCAGTTTTAATGCCCCCTAAAGAAGGTCGGCCCCTCAAGCTTTATTTGGCCAATACACACGAAGCGGTCGGCTGTTTATTAGCACAAGATGGTGATGATGGGAAAGAAAGGGCGATTTATTATTTGAGCAAGACTCTCGTGGGACCCGAATTAAATTACACTATGCTAGAAAAAATGTGTTACTCACTGGTGTTTGCACGCACCAAACTTGAGCACTATATGTTGCCCAGGAGAATAGAGGTCATCTCAAAGGTGGATCTTATCAAATTAATTTTGCAAAGACCTACCATGCAGGGCAGACTTATGAAATGGGCTATCAAGTTGGCCTCTTTTGATTTGTAACATTCTCCGTTAAAGGCGGTTAAGAGACAAGCAATAGCAGATTTTTTGGCAGAATTCTCACAGGTCGGGTGCACATCTTATGTGAGTTCCCGAACTTGGTTAATATTTTTTGATGGTTCTACTTCTGGAAATGGATCAAGTGCAGGAGTCTTGTTAAAAGGACCAGATGGCCAGAAAATCAAATTACAGCTGCAATTAGAAGCTATGACCCATAATTCGGCAGAATACGAGGCTTTAATCTTGGGATTGAAAGCTTTAATAGCCAGGAATGTTCAGTCGGTGATTATAAGAGGAGATTCTCAGTTGGTAATCAATCAGGTAACCAAACAATATGTTTGCAATTATCATCATCTACGCAGATATAGGGATATTGTATGTCGGTTGCTATAAAAAATCTCAGAGGTGATAATTGAGTTCATCCCTAGGAAAAAAAACCAACTTGCAGATGAGTTAGCTCAGAAAGCTTATAAAAGAATCCCGAACGAGATTTGTGCAGAAGATGAGTCAGAAAAAAAAGATGAGACCGACTGGAGGGCTGAAATTATCATGTATCTGCAAAATCCAGGAGCGAATGTGCCGATAGGGATACGATTAAAGGCTCTGCGATTCCAGTTGATAGAAGGAGTCATATACAAAAGGACGTTCGAAAGATTACTTTTGAGATGTTTAGGGTCCAAACAGACTTTGGAAGTCATGACAGAAGTACACGGTGAGATCTGCGGAGCTCATCGAGCAGGCTTGAATATAAGATGAGCTATTCATCGTTTGGGTTTCTTTTGGCCAAAGATCTTCGAAGATTGTATACAATTTGCAAAAGGTTGCCAATAATGTCATAAACATGGGCTGTTGAATCACTTGCCAGTTACTGGGTTACAAGCTATGGTAAAACCATGGCCTTTCAAGTCCTGGGCCATGGACATTATTGGAAAAATTCATCCCCTTTCATCCAAACATCATTTTTTTATTTTGGTTGTAACAGACTATTTCACAAAATGGGTCGAGGCGGTTGCTTTGAAAAATGTGTATCAAAAGGAGGTGATTAATTTTGTGTTGAATCAGATTATTTATAGGTATGGTATTCCTCATTCCTTAACCACCGACCAAGGTTTGGTTTTCACTGGGGAGAAATTTCTAAGCTTCTTGGCAGAATTTGGTATTCGGATAAACCATTCTTCGCCTTATTACCCCCAAACTAATGGACAAGCAGAGGCGGCCAATAAGATTATTATTGGAATTATAAAGAAGACGGTTGAAGGGAATCCAAGAAAGTGGCATTTATTGTTACCTCAGGCCTTATGGGCATACAAGAATAGCAGAAGTTCGGCCACAGGATTTTCACCATATTAACTTACTTTTGGGCAAGATGTTGTGCTACCAGCCGAAATTTAGGTATCATCTGGACGTACAAGTTTTACTACTGGAGAGCTTACTGAGGAATATCAGCAAGTTATGTTGCAGCAATTGGAAAGTCAGGATGCCAATCGACTTTATGCGATCAATCAGATTGTAAAACAGAATGGAATCAGGGCAAAGTTTTATGGACAGAAGGTTATTTATAAGACTTTTAAAAAAAGGAGATTTGGTTTGGAAGACCATTCTTCCTACATACAAGAAGATTGATCAATTAGAAAAGTGGTCTCCGAATTGGGAGGGGCCATTTATTATTCAAAAGGAAGTTGGAAATGGTGCCTTTATTATAATAAATCAAGAAGGGAAAAGAGTACATGATTGTATTAATGCTAGATATCTTAAGAGGTATTTTCCTGCCTTTTCAGATAAAAGAAATGCATGAATAAGAAGTTTTATTCAGAACCCAAACAGAGGGGGTTCGGACCCAAAGTGGGGTTCATTCATTATCAGACATTGATATATGCGGAGGACTTCCTTTGTCTGAGTTAGAATCTTCATCCCAGTGATTAGAAATTAATTCTGGTTCCTCATCAAGAAGGTCTTCTAAATCAGGTCGGTATCTTTCCCATTGATTCTGCATTTCTTCTAAGTCGTGATTAGTACGAGCTTGCATGTCTGTTATGGCATGTCGTTCACGATCAACAAGAGTGCGTAGTATTGAAAAGGTTGTACGCTGATTGGAAAATATATGATCCCAACCAAGGTCTGGAAGTATGGCTGTCACGTGATGCTCAATTAGGTCCATATAGTGATCGATATCAAGAAGGTGGCTTAGGATGTCACGAAGAGTTTCATATCCTCCCAGAACGTTTTCCATTAGGCGAATAACACGATGAATGGTCTTTCTTCCTCGTTGGGAAAATCTGAATTTGAAATCCAGTTGTTTGAGTATATGTAACAAGTCTTCAACATGGCCACCGACGGGATGGTTACCCACAAAGAAGGTTGAAGGACACCTTCCCAGTTTTTTGAAGGAACATGGGGGTCGGTTGTCTGACATTTTAATAAATGCTTCAGGTATGCTCAAAGTTCAAATCGTTTCTTAAAAAGATTGTGTATTTTATTACAAGAGGGCAACGATTTTTATAAGGGAAATAAGTTTGATTTGGTCACTGGAGATTCAGAGTACGGAAAGCGATCCTTATTGATAGGGGAAACAAAAAATGTTTACCAAGTCAGAAGGGGAGATATCTTCTATTTTCTGCAAGGGAACTCTTGGTGGGGCGGCCGTAGATGGTTCCATTGCCCGTCTAACGATGTGGCATAAAACAATGTAAGGTTGGCACTGTACTACAAACTCCTAAACGTCACAAGAAGTAACGATTAGGAGTCGGGCAGGAGGAGGCAAGTTGTTGAGAACAAATAATAATAATAATAATAATAATAATAATAATAATAATAATAATAATAATAATAAAGGTAGCAGGGTCTTAAAGGAGGTCGGACAAGATAAGGTCGGGCGAAGAAGGATGAAACGGCCGATACGGAGGTCGGTTAAAAGAGGAAGTCGGGCGAAGAAGGATGAGACGGCCGACACGGAGGTCGGTCAAAAGAGGAAGTCGGGCGAAGAAGGATGAGACGGCCGATACAGAGGTCGGTCAAAAAGAGGTCGGACGAAAGGAAACTATTGTTTTTTTTATTTGAACTAGTCATTCGGATGTTTGTGTGTATAAAAAATAATGTAAAAACTTCTACGTCAATTCATTTCTATCAAATTAATATCATCTTAACTTTTTCAATTTCCATTGACACTATAATGTGATTGTGAAGAAAAAGAATGAACGAGACAAAAAATAATAATACTTAATTGAATTACGACAACAATATTATTTAAGATAAAATATTTTATTTTTATATAATATATTTATAAATAAAAATAATAATAATATGGAGATTCATATAGAGTATTAATCATAAAGGAGCAGGGAGAGGGGGGCAAATTCTAATTACTAGATAAAAATTACATTAAAAAAAAAAAATTAGGAAGGGCTTGGAGGTCCAACTCCGCCATGCTCCAATGTGGGTATAGGAATCAAATGTACAAATTGGTTAGAGAAATGAGTTTGAAACCCACACAATAGAGACAATTGTAATGATATTCCAACTAAATCACTTCAATGTCCCAAACTTTTATTCAATGAAAAACTAAGCTGTAAAATCTTTGTGGTGACACTCGAATATCATTCCCTATGTCTAGAAACGAGTATAATTTTGTGCCAATATGATGAGATTGAGTCAATAACTCTTAATACTCATTTAAGTATAATTGAATACTTTAAGATCGGATACCTATGTACTTATGTAGTGCGTGCCATTAAAAAAAAAAAAACTTGAATCCAAAGACAAAATCTATAATAGAAACAAATCAAAACGTGATAACAAGATGTACGCTGAGGTGGATCAATTCAATGCATTATATCAATAGAACCACTAGTACATTTTGTAATATTGACTATGAAAACTTTAAATTCACAAGCTATCTGTACTAACGTGTTGAGTTGTGCACCTACCCTTATTTTGTGCATCTTCTTTTATATGGAGGATTGTTGAATAAATCAGTTAAAATAATCGATGAGAGTTAATTTATAACAAAATTTAAATTCAAAATATATTGAAACTGATTATTCGATGGATGAAAATATATTTGGTTGAATAAGTAAATTTATTGAGATTTTTTTTTTCAATTATTTAAACTTGAAAATAATTAATTTATCAAATTAATTAAGAATAATTAACTTAAGTAGTTTAGAAATTGTCCTATATTATTAAATATATTATTTAATGTTATAATCAAATACAATTATATCAAATTAAGGTGGCAAAAGATACGAGCGAGACACACGAGTGGTAATGAACCATATGTGAGCTCCATTTGCCCAGATCATATACCTACATGACATATACATGAGCTCGAGCTCAAACTCGAAACTTAGGACTCAAATTGTGAGTTGTGGAACTTGATAAATATTTGGCTTGATAAGGCTAAACGGTGGTCTAAAAACAATGTTCATTCCAAAATTTTAATTTATTTTGCCTTGAGACAAACTCATATCTTTTGTCAACACCATTATATAGCACAAGTTTATCACAATAACGTTTATCCGTCCCAAAGTCTATTCGTTGATTATGATAATTACAACCGTAATCAAAGACTATTGTTACAGTAATCATGAACGATGCTACAATCAATAATCACACTCTTGACTTAATTCCCGAATGGAGATGCTTAAATAAATGACTTTCTGTCCTTATTTTTGAAAACTTCGACAAATAAAAATATTTTTTTTCATTGAAAACGAAAATCATTTTATCTTTGAAATTAAACATTAGCTACCAAACCAAGTATATCTAATTTTTAGAGAACATTTTCTTGATTCGGCTTACACTCCATTTAAATTATTTTATTATCGCATGTACTAACATTATTATTATTATTATTATTATTATTATTTGCCAAATCTGACTTTAAAAATATATGAAATTTTAACTTGATATGGCTGCCGACAAGTTCTCTAGATTTATTTTCGTGGATCTGCACAACAAGGATAAGATTTTTTTATCAACAATAATTAATTATAATATACTCTTTACACGAAAAATCTCTGCACACTTTTGTCTTTTATTTCTCATAAACAGTACCAATAATAATAATTATTATTATTTATTTATTTATTTATTTATTTATTTAAGGAAAGTGACTCCTCAAACGCGATTTTGGGACAATCACACTGCAAAAATGCCAAAAAAACGACATTTTGTAAACGCGTTTTTAAGCTTTAACATTGAAAATCGTGGCTGAAATATTGCCAAGAACTGTCAGTACAACTCATTTTGGAACTTAGTTCAAATTATCGGTACCTTATTTCTTGGTTTAGGAATAAAAGTTAAGATGGTACTACAAAATTGTGATTGTGTTCATTTTGTCAATAATTTTTTTAAATTTTATTATTTGAATTATTATTATTTTTTTTTAAAAAAAAAAATATATATATATATTTCATAAAATATTCCATAAAATATTACTTTAAGTATGACCTCTAGATTATTTTTCTCCAAACTCACTCCAAAAGAAACACACTCCGTGATTTTGATATTTGGGTTTTAAATTTTCGAATTTCCATCCAATTTTTTTAAGTGTTTTTATCCTCTTCTTCTTTATTTTTAAAATTCGATTTCATAATTTCTATGCATTATTTTAAGTTATTTCGGTTATTTAAACGATGACCTTACTGTTTTCAAATTATATTTATATTCTTTATGATTTAATTTCAATTTGATATATCATATGAATTATTTGAAAGAAATATCAATTTTATACTCCCTTTGTCCCAAATCAAATGGGTCATTTGAGATTTTTTAATAAATTAATAAATAATATTATTTTATTAATTAGTGGAAGTTGGGTAAGAAATTTTGATATTGAAGTAAAAGTCGAAGATATCTTGGTATTAGTGAATGATTATTTTTTCTAAAATATGAAAGAGATACTTTGAAATGAAATAAACGAAAATAGTAAAAATAATACTTTGAATTAAGACGAAGGGAACATAATTTTCTAAAGTTAAAACACTTTTCTTAACACAAAAACATGCTGAATGTTGGCCGAGTATTCTGTAATTTTTGTAATTTCTGGGTGTTGTATTCATTTTTTTTTTTTTTTTTTTTTGTTTCATATGTTAAATGTAAATATCTGTGTTAGCTTTAATTAGATAAAAATATAAAAATTTGTTCCGTTTGGATATAAAATAAATTTTATATAAATTTTTAAAATTACACTCTTTCTAGAGCTTACTTATATGTTTTGTTTAATTAAAAATATAGATAGATATATGCTTTAGCTTTAATTCGAGCTTTAATTCGAGACGAAGTTTGTTGCATTTTTGGATGTAAAATAAATTTCATATAAATTTTTAATATTACATATCATGTTTCTTGATAGAAGGTCTGTGTATATTTAACTAATATTCTGTTCATTCCAAAATTTATTTATTATATTTTTGTTTAATTGAAAATTTTAGATTTATGTATTATTTTAAATTAGAGACTAAATTTCTCCTATTTGAATGTAAGAGTTTTAAAACGAAGCTGCTCTATTTTTTTTAATTGAACGAATAGTTTCAGGTAAAATGATATTTTATTTTTTCGAGTGGCACTTATTTCAGTTATAAGATTTTAAAAAATAATTTTTTTTTAAAAAAATAAAAAACATGCATAATAATATTTAACTATGATAAATTTTTAATTTTTATTTGCACAATGAAGCATTTTTTTTTAAATAATAGTAATTATTTTAAATAAAAAATAGTATTTATTATATTTAATAATTGTTATCTAATAAAATATAATAAAAACTTAAATACAAATATATAAAAAAAGGCCAAATAATAAATATTTATATATGTATATTATTGTATTGCGGTGACTAGGCGAAATCAGTACAATATTTATTTTTTCATCAACACATGCTAAATAGGTAAAAAAAACAATATATTATTTTAATTAATACATCATATAAATGAAATTATATGCTAACAGTTCTTTATATAGAGTGTGTTGTATGTATATATATATTATTTGTTAACGTCAAATATAATATGTATGGTATAAATTATTATTATGTTTTATTTATTTATTTATATATTGTATTTATATTATTTTTAATAGAAATGATGTATCGTTTATTATTATCAAAATCCTTGTAAAATATTAAAAGAAAAATCTCGTATTTAATTATTATATATAAATAATATAAAAATAATAATTTTTAACTTTTATTTTACTTTATTTTTAAAAAATTGATTTGTTTGGTTACATTTTTAATTAAAATATATTATTTTCATGTACTTCTAATGTATAGATTTAACTTTTGATAAGTAAATAAAAAATATTAGTATTTAAATAGTAATTGTTAATTTACTTTATAAAATATTTATTTTCTTACTGAAATGCAATGAAACTAGGATAGTATGATTACAAATAAGTATAAAAATAAAAATATATATATTTGATGGTAAAGTTGACCACTATTATAGATAAAAATATATATTTATAATTAATAGTAAGATTCACAAGTATTAAAGAAAAATGTATATTTTAAACTCAGACTAACAAAAATAAAAATATATAAACGGACGGAGAAGATATTATTTTATTTTATGAAATACTATATCAGACTATAATTAAATTTAAATTTATAAATTCAATCACACAAAATTTAATATATTATTTGAATATAAATAAATAAATATTTATATACATATATAGTTTTAATAAAAAGCCCCCTAAATGCTCTAAAAAATTAGCTCAAGTAGCTGAGTCCTCAATCCTGTTATTATATTATGTACTATTTGCGACTGCCAAATTTTATTTTGTTTTTCTTTTTAGTATATTAACTAAATTGATTTTATTATTAAATTTAACAAAGTTAATAAATTAAAATTTAATTATTACTTTATATTCAATATTTATTTAAAATATATGATACTATCTTGATTATATTCTTTTTTTATTTTATTTAATTTTTAATTAAATTTACAAATATTTTCTTAACTATCTTTTCATTTTTACTACATTTTCAATAATATATATATATTTAAATTTTTATACTATCCCAAATATATTGAGGAAAGTATGGTAAATATGAAAATTTAAGAAATTTATAATTAGTAATTAATTAATAAAATAACTATGAGATAAAACAAATAATTATATATTATGATTACGATAATTAAATAATTTAATTAAGATAAAAAATATAAATTATAAAATTTAAAATGTAATTAAAATATATAGTTATTTTTTTAAAAATGACAAATTATATAAGATAGGACGAAATGAAAATATTGAATATTCTATGTTGGACAGAAAGAGTAATATACTATTATATTGAATTTTAACTTTCTTTTATGATATGAGAATCGGCAGCCGCTACCCGAAAGCGCACACTGGGTATTTGGTTTGTGTTTATATTTTTATATTTTATACTACTTCCGTCCGGCTCTAAGGGTCTCATTTACTTTTTGCGTGTTGATCTTTGAATATTAATTATTATATAAAAATGTAATCCCTCCGTTCCAAAACTATAGTATGGGTTGGGTTTGACATGAGATTTAAGAAATATTGATATTATATTGGTAGTGGGTAAAAAGTACACGTAAAATACTTTTTTGTCCTTGTGAGTGTATTAGTGTAAAAAGTAGTGGCAATCGTGTAATAATAATGAAAAAGTAAAGGTAGTTTTACAGTGATATGATTATTTATGGAAATGAAACTATTGTTTTGGAACGGACAAAAATGGTAAATAGGACTATTGTATTGGAACAGGGGAAATAATATAAATTAAGGGAAAATGACAAAAATACTTTTATTAGTATCTTATAATACTATTACAATGACAGTTGTGCAAAAATTTATACAAATATAAAAATATTTTTAATATTAAGTATAATGACGTAAAAGGTAAATTGAGATCCTTATAGTCGAACAGATGGAATAATTTCTACTATATTTTAAAACTCCTAGCATATGAAGACTTGTGGAGGGAGAAGCAATTGCCTCAAGTGGTGTTTTGGTTTTATCACAAGTCAAGAAGGCATGACAAACTACATAAATGTCTGATTTTGATAGACCATTATATACTAGTTTCTAGGACATGATATATATATATATATATATATTTTTTGTAAATAAGAGAAAATTATAAAATATATTATCTATTTTGTGTTTATATATACTATTCTATTTTTTTATATATATATATTTTTATACATGCACATATATTATTTCTTACAAGTATTTAGAGATATGCTTATTTATATTTATATATATATTTTTTATTAATACTTAAAAGGTTATTTTATTACCGATAAAATTAAATTGCATAAATTTTTTAAAATATTATTTAATAACCTTGTTGTCATTTATAATTTATGTATACATTTTTTTTTTATCGAAATAATTTATGTATAAATTAATTGTATATGTAATTTATATAAAAATTAAAAGATATTTTCATACTAGTGTGTAATTGCTTTTACAATAATAAACTATAGATATTTTTATACATATTTCAACATATTTATATTGTATTATAATTCAAACATATGATATCTTATTAAACAACATATACTGAAATATGTATGCTGATCAGTCATATGACATATGTTGTCCGATTAAATAGCACAATGCTGACTTGAACGAACCAACATATTATCTCCAACAATCGTGTGTGTATATATATATATATATATATATATATATATATATATATAGACAGAGACAGAAATTGAACAATTGCCCCCAAAGTAAACAAAATTCCATAGTCATGGAAGGTAATAATAATAATAATAATAATAATAATATGGTGACAAATATCTTAGATCTAACCATTCCAAATCACAAGTTGGTTCCAAACAAGACCATACCATATCACCAACATCACATGCCCCTATCTGTCTATAAAAATACACTCGAATAACACTACATTATTGCAAACAAACATACCTCAACCATGGCCAACCTCACCCACACCCTAACATTAATCCTCTTCTTGAATTTTGGATCATTTCTTACATCCTTTGCTTGCCCTTATTGCCCTTTCCCAACCCCTCCTACTAAACCCCCAAAACTCCCCCCAAAACATCCCCCCAAGCTCAAACCACCCACCCCGCCCGTCGTCAAACCTATGCCACCCGTTGTCACACCCCCTATCGTGCACCCCCCGATCATCCCCAAGCCTCCTATCATCATACATCCCCCAATCATCTATCCTCCCGTCATCCCTACCCCTCCTGTCATTGTTCACCCTCCGGTTATCATACACCCCCCGGTCATCCCTAATCCCCCCATTATCATACACCCCCCGGGGGTCACCCCTACACCGGGGACACCAGAGACACCATGCCCACCACCACCACCACCAAAGGCCCCGACATGTCCGATTGATGCCCTAAAACTAGAAGGGTGTGTGGATGTATTAGGTGGGCTAATCCACATTGGGATCGGGGAAAACCCGAAGGAAAAATGCTGCCCGTTGCTACAAGGGTTGGCGGACTTGGACGCGGCGGTGTGCCTTTGCACCACCATCAAGGCTAAGGTTCTCAACATCAACATCCTCATCCCCATTGCTCTACAAGTTCTTGTGGATTGTGGCAAGCACCCTCCCTCTGGATTCCAATGCCCTCCATGATTTCATCATACAAGATTATATTATAATTAGTTGTTTTATTTGTCTTTTTGTTACATGGGGTGGGTTTTTTTTTGGGGGATCTTTAATTCTTGTTCTTGTAATAAATTTGATATGATATTACAATGTTGAATCGAAGATGTGTACTTTTTGATATCTGGGTTTTTTGGGTTTTACAATAATCGACTAAATGTAAAATCAAGATGCTTTTTTGATTTTTTTTTTTTTTTTTGTTGGTTGCCATGCTTTGTAACAACTATATATGACTACATATGGAGTCAAGATTTCTTCTTCTTCCTCAACATATGTTGAAATTAATGTTTCTATTGAACTATACCGTAAATATGGTGTGCAATTACATATTGAATGATACAAAAATTCTTGCAATAACAAAATAATTATTGAGAATCATTTTATAATTCTATCAATACTTGATTATATGTTGAGGAAAAGATATCTATGATCAATATGCTAAGAATATGCGAGGAAGCCAAAAAAGTATGACCTAAGCTTGAACATATTTGGAATCGAACTCATGAATTTACTAACAAAATATATTTGGTAACAAAATATTTGGCTTAGATTGGAACCCATAATTTCATTGAACATTTAATAAAAAAAGATATAAATAGAATGCTTCGACTAAATCCCCAACCAAGAGGAAGTAAAGGCGGATGGAATTCGATATCTAGTCTAATATCAATACTATATCTTTTCTCCGACTATTGCTCTACTATCTCTCTTTGATACTCAACATATAAAAAATATGTTAAACTTTGATTCCGATTGTTCGGTAACATTTTTGTTCTCTTTAATGCACTGTGTATTTATATATATATATATATATATATATTAACTTTTCAATTTCTTTAATTCTTTTTTTTAAATATTGTATTTACTAACTATTTATTTATAAGAAACATCCCATTTTATTTCACTTCGAAAACATAAAAAACACACATACACAATAAAACTAACACATATATGTACGGCTATATTTCAGTCATATAACTAATTTTTAAATTTTGGTCCTATAAATTCATGTATTCTAATCTTGTAAGTCTCTTATGGTGTTTGAATAATGTGATCAAAAGTGCAAACTACTGCAACTTCAATTTTATTTTTTTATTTTTAAAAAAGTATTACGGAAAAAATGGTGGAATCAAATTGATAATAAAAATGTGTGTATATTATATATTACAAAGTTTTCTAATAATTGTGACACAATGTTCCATCAAGATGTGCCTTTCTTACTAAAGAGTTCCAAGGGTAATATCTCTTTCTTTGACTTATATTTTGTAAGCGACAGATCCGGTACTGACCCAATCAAATCAACTTGATGCTGATTTATTCGGGTTAGCATATTGTATTCAATATATATTATATACTAGCTAGTGTATTTATTATACAATATATATTATGTTATAACTGAGCATATGATATCTTATATAACAATATATATTGTATTATACAAAAATATATATTGCTTATTTTTATATAATATGTTGATCCCATCAAACTAATACTATACTGATTTGATCGAGTTAGCACGTGACACACGCCCTATATTCTATATATTCAATTTTGTTATTTCTTTGTCACAAACTAAACTTTATTATTTATTTATTATTTTGAAACGAATGGTCAATCTTAGTATTTATAGGAACTGATAGGGCCAAATTTGTTTCCTTTTATGTAAGCTGGTCTCCTCCCATTATTCATATTATATATATATATATATATTTGAAAATATTAAATTAAATTTTTATTATTTATTATTTTAATATATAAAAAATCTTTCATCGAAATCATTGAATAATATATTTATTTATTTATATTATATCAAATACCTTATTTTGTATTCAAACTTTTAAAATTTCTGATTTCAAACTCAAACCCAAACACACACAACTTCTTAGTTCCAAAAATAAAATGATTATCGTCTCCAATTTAGACAGCATCTAAATAAGTCAGCAATAATCTTGGTGAACACACTAAAATTAGGAATTAAATTGGGCAGAGATTGGGATACCACTACAAGAAAATATCATAAGAGTTTTTAGTCCCTAAATGTATTTTTTTTTTATGTTACTAATGATATTAGAGACGGAATTAGTAATGAAATTACGTTAGCTACGTGAACTTTAGGAACGGAATTCCGTTACAAATATACTATTTTTTTGTAATGTACACATTATGAAAATCCTATGAAATCACAACTAAAATGCTACACACACATAAAACAAAAAAAAAAAAAAAAAAAAAAAAAAAAAAACAAGCCAAAGCTTATTCGAAGGGGAGATGACCACTAATCTATTCAAGAAATCCATTAGATTCACTCATCATCTTCCATTCTTAACCTTTAGTTTTGCTAGGATTATTTGTTTTACTTGGCTTGTGTATAAATAAGCTAGAAAGAAACGACCAACAATACCTCTCAACAATTAAACAACTCGATATTTTTCTTTATTCTGTTTCACTTATTTTTTACTTATTCTTTGTTGCGCTGGTAGCCTACCCGCTGAATACTCCAATTTTTATTGGTGCAAGATTATCATCTACTCCCTCCGTTTGAAAACAATACGAACATTTGAGATGAACACGAGAATTAAAGAATAATAACAACAGTGAGTGTAAAAGTACTTTTAAAAAACTAAAATACTCATACTTTATGTAATTATTGTGAAAAAAGTGGGGATAATTTTGTAAAAATGTGAAAAGTTAGTTATCGAAAATAGAAATGAGACTATTGTTTTGATATAGACGAAAATGGTAAAATGAGACTATTGTTTTGAGACGAATGGAGTACTATTCAAGCCGCTCAAATACATTCATGCCGGTTTGTCATCCTTGGATTCAAAAGGGCTCTTTGGAATACTTTCCGAATCCAACATTGGCTTGAAATCTCTTGCCAACACAAATTGTTTGAACTCATGCCAAGGATTAAGTTAAATCTATTCCAATCGAACTAAGGGTGACACTTTAATATGATTCCAATTTAGCCCACCTATCTAATTAATTAACTCAGTTATTAATTAATTATAAAGCTCTAATAAATCTATCAGTATCAATTAATTATTTTTCTTAATCCCTTATATTTCTCACATTTCAATTAATTGATTTTGAGAAATGTAAAATTAATCATAAACTAAATTTCCAACAATCAATTATACTATTAACCGATTACCAATACAAATAATGTCCATAACCTTAAATCTTTATGTTCTCTACAGAGGCCCAAGACATGTTACCTACTTATCTTATCTATGTTTGTTCTTTTATAATTTTAAAATGAAGTCAATACTATGTATTCTGTAGAAATTTTTAATAAAATGTAGTATTTTGTTTTTTTTTTTTGTTTTTTTTTTATACAAAATCACATCAAAATACTATTTAAACAAAAATTCAAATCAATATTCAATTTCAAACTACAACCAAACAAAATATTCACAGTATTAACAATATTAATGAATTTGAATTTAGGTTAAAAAATGTGTTAGTGTGTTTGTTTGGGGTATAAGTTTTTTAAATAATAAAATTTTGAATTAGAATATATAGTTATTTGATGTAATATAAATAGATATTAATACATAATTTTGAATACAAAATTAATTTTTTAGAATATTCACATTATTCACTGTTGGGGTGCAAACCCAAGTTCCACATCGGAAGTTGGGAAGAAAATTTCACATCTTATAAGTCCCTAGTGAACTCCTCTAGGATGAGGTTTTTTGGAGGATATCCAAAAATAAATTCGTGCGGACTCAGTCCAAAGCGGACAATATCATACTAGTGTTAAGTTGACTCAGTAGCCCGGTTAAATAGTGAAGTGGACTAGGTGGCATCGGGCGGAGTTGGGTCGGTCCCTCATTCATATTTGCAAATGTAGCAAGATTAGAGTAGCTGTTGTAAGTGATTGATTATGAGATCAGATGCAATATCTTTTCTCATGGTCTTCCAAAACTTATTTTCGATACAAAGAATCATGAATAAAGGATTCATTAAAAACATGTTACTTTACAGATTCATCATATATAGAAAGAAGACATGCGAATAATTTATTATTATTATTATTATTATTATTATTATTATTCGGTTTTGAAAATGTCTATTTAGCGTTCGGACTTATTCTCACATCGATACCTTAAAGGATGCCTCAAATTATTCGAAACTCCTATATTTGATTGACATTCAACACAATTGTTGAGTTACTGAAGATATGTTATAGTTGTTAAAATGTGTTTACTTGGGTTGATTGATTTATTTTTTTGGGTTTGTGGCTTGAGTATTTCTCTATGCAGTAGTTGCTTCGTATATTTAATTTTTATTTGAAGGCAAGCTATACAACTTATTGCAACCGATTTATTTTTACTAGGCTTGAGAATTTTCCTGTTTACTTGGAAATTTGGGTGGTTTGTGAAATAAGTTAGTGCATATAAGTCTTTCAGAATTTTATTGGAAATTACATTATATTAAATTATATCCTCTTTGGTGGTAATAGTTGAAAAGTATGTGAGTGTTGGATTTGCACAAAATTGGGTTAAATTTAATCGACACAATCGTTGTCATGATTATGTTGGAATAACACTATCATCTAATTTATTTTTTTTTGATGACGTGGGAATGCGCAGTCTCTGTCCGAAAGTGCGCACTGGGTAAACCTCCGGTCGAACCTAATACCCTGCAAACCAGGCCCGATGGGACACTATCATCTAATTTACTTTCTAAATAGTTGGAACACATGCATGAAAATCTCACTTGTAGTGTGCTGATTGTTTCATTTTCTTGCGACTAGAGAACCTTTCATTTTTATTGTTTGGGGATTGAAAGTTTTGTTATTCCTTGCTATTGTGTTGGACACTCCATCAGTGGATTCTAAATAGGACATCTCTTGGATTTCACAACATTTGAGAAACACTTCTATCATGTGTCATTATCGATGTTTAAACTCATTAATATTATTAATTCGTTAATTATTACGTGATATTCTTAATTATTTTTCTAACCCAAAAAAAAATATTTGTAATTTCTATTTTAGGGGATAACCCTGCAATGGTGAAGGTGTTCTCACATTTGCTATGGTCCCAAATGCTCATTTAATCATCCCCACAATTGCTAATGCACGCACCCTCCGCGAGGTACTCAATATCGAGTCCATCGACTGGACGTATAAATTTGTACGTAATTTATTCTTTTAATTATTTTTTCTTGAAAACTAATTAACTTCATTGGGCAACGATAAAAATAAATAAGTTAACTTTTTATTGCAGTTGATTCGCCACTCCTGAGTGCCGCCTAAAATATCGGCAAAAACAACTATGTGTATCTTAATTCGTATTTATGTTTATTTTTATATATTTTGGATATTGGATAATATGGATTGTAGCTAATTTAAATGTTAGGTATTTTAGATATGTCTGAACATAGTTGTTGGAGCAAAACATTGTATTTATCATTTTGACGTGTTAGAAAATGTCGGATCGGCATTATTTTTTATGTTTATGTATGATTTTCGTATTTGGTATAAAAAATAGGTATTATGCTATTTATGAAGAAATTCATACTATAACAAATACCATTTTTTCGTCATTTTTATTGAGTCGTTATAAAAAGTTTTGTTACAGTCCGTATGAAATTATAACGCTTTTGTTATTACGACGAATTTTGTAACAAATATTTTTTCTAACGAGGTTGAAGTATTTGTAACGTCGCTTTTGTTACGGAAACATTCGTAACAAAAGGTTATTGTCACGACGAAATATAATAATACCGATTTTTTTTGTAACAGATAATTTTGTTACAAAAAACGAATTGAACCGTTACAAATAAATTAAACACATGCCTAATAGGAGCGTTGACTATCAACCTTTTGTTACAAAAAATGTTGTTAAAGAGATTTTTTTTTACTTGATTTTTTGTAGCGGTCAAAATCCGTTACAGAATCGACAAAAAAGGCTTTTGTGTCAAAAAAATGAGCATTTCTATCGATTTTATTCTCGCTACAAAAGGCTAAATTTCTGGTAGTTATGGGTGTGTTTGTTTATAGGTTTGGATTTTTGAATAATAAAAAAGTTAAATTTGAATTATTATTTGACGTGATATAAATAGATATTGATGCGATATTTTGAATGTAAAATAGATTTATAGTATAATATAAAAAAATAATTGTTTGATTTAATATTTTAATAAGGAAAAGAAGAATTTGAATAGTAAAAATCTATAGTAAAATCCACAAAAGAATAAGTGGTGTCATTTATGGAAAGTTGGTGGTAAATATATTGTAATAAAAAAAAATATATTTTAGAAAAATACAAATATTTTTGGACCAATTTATCATTGATAGAATATTTATTATATGAATATTTTAGTGGTGTCATTTATGGAAAGCACGTGGTAAATATATAAGTACATTATATGAAATATTAAATGTGGTCGCATACTAATAATTTACTACTTTTCTATTACTAAGTTTAAGCGATTTATTAATATGTTAAAATAAATTGCATATGTCCAGTAAATGATGACTTGATGGTGTAAGAGTTGGACCTGTGACTATGAGGTCAATTGATTTTTCGCTCATAATTTTGCAATTATTTTATATTTTTCTTAATTTTTCATGGGATGTGCGATTATATATAATTCTTCCGCCCCACAAGTAAAGGTACTACCTATCTAACATAAGAAATATCATTCTAATTTAATAAATGTATTACACAAATATACTAATTTATTTTTCATGGTTCCATTTTTATTTATGTTCTTCCTAAAACAATGATATCATTTTTTAATTTAATAAATATACTATCTAGCATAATAAATAGTAATACCATTATAATTTACTATATATTACACAAATATCATTACTTTTATATTAAACAATACTAATAGAGGTATTTTTGTTTTTTTTTTTTTAACTATAATCCAATATAATATTAATATTAAAAAATCTACGTTCAAAAAGTAAATGTTGCTCTCTTTATGAGACGGAGATAGTATTTATTTTATATTTTACTATAAAATTATAAATATCAAAAGTTAAATATTATAGGGTTTGTTTGTTTAGTGTTTAGCCTTAAGTATTTTTTTTTATGTAAAACATGAGAAATTGTGTTGGTAATATAAAAAAAAAAAATATTTTGTATTAAATATTAAATTTTTGTAAGAAAATATAATATATATATATATTATCTATTAGAAATCGTATCCAAAAAACAATTGTTTGACAAACAAAATATTTTTTATGCAAGATATATATTTTTATATAAAATCGTAACATTATATTGTAAAAAATTAACATAGCTTTGTATTTTTATCTTATTTAAAAGAAAGTTTATTCTAGACTATCTTGTCCATGAAAATTACACTGCTCAGTCATTACAATTTGCAAGAATTTTTAAATTATAATATTCAGTTTATAATAATATTTCTAAATATAATATATATAAGGGTAAATTGATTTTTTTGTCTCATAATTGACTTTTTTATCATTTTTGTTTTGGTATATATCGCAAACTAATTCCATAAATGGAAATTTTGCATTTCTAATCATGCTGCGCTCGAGATGCCTACAGGGCGCACTTGCGTTAGATTTTTTAATTTTTTTTAAAAAAATTATTTATTCTATTTTGTAAAAATTAAAAAAAAATTAAAAAAATTGAAAATTAAAATTTTTAAAAATAATTAAAATAAAAATTTACATACCCGTCAAGTGTCGACCTCGCGGACAAGTGTCCTCTGGCGAGCCACGTGATTGCCACATAGGCATCTTCGGCGCCGAAAGACTAAAATTGCGAAATTTTTTTACTTATGAGACTAGTTTGCGATAGGCTACAGTTACGGTACTGAAATGATAAAGAGATTCAGTTACGAGATTAAAAAATCAATTTACCAATATTTAGTTACCATTTTGTATTCAAAATATTTAAATATAGATTTTAGAGTAAATTAGTATTTTTTTGGTTTCGTATCTGACTCACTTTATCATTTTAGGACTTTAATGGTGTGTTCGTTTGTAGGATTTTGATAAAATCCTACTATTCATCCAAAATTTTCCCCCCCAAAATATCAAATCAAACACCTATTTTTCATTTTTTATATTATACTAAAAATTAATTTTACATTCAAAACATCACATCTAACACCTATTTATATCACATCATACAACTTTTCAAATTCAAAATTTTTATTATTCAAATCCCAACTCAAAATCCAAACCCCCAAACAACCACACCCTAAGTAGACGATGTCTAAAAATAATCCCGTAAGTAAAAATTTTTCACTAAAATGGTCCTACGGTGCTGGACTCGCCACGTTGGCCTGCCGTTGTTGACGTGGCGCTGACGCGGCTAATATATTATCGCCACATAGATGCCACATCAGCGACACGTAGATTTTTTTTTTATTTTTTATTTTACAAAATATCTTGGTAAACTATTTTTTTTAATCCCGTATATAACCCCTTTTATCATTTCTAGGACATTTAAGTGGACTCTCTTTCAAAATAGTCTTGCAAGTAAAAAAGTTTTCGCTAAAATAGTCCTCCTACGTAGCATCTAGCCATCTACGTGGCGATGACATGTCTGCCACGTCCGCGCCATGTCAGCAACGGCTGTCAGCGTGGCGAGTCCACCAACGGAGGACCATTTTAGCGAAAAAATTTTACTTACCGGACTATTTTCAGATATGATTCATTTAAAATCCTAAAATGATAAAGAAAGTCAGATACGGGACTAAAAAAATAATTTACCTTAAATTTTATTATATACTTCATCGATCATACACTACATCGGTCATAAAAAAAATAGATTCAAATTTTTCGGCACAAATTTTAATGTGATGTGCTTTTTTTTTTAACTTTTTATCTTTTATAATAAAACAATAGTATGATTTTATTAAAATGAGAATAATTATGTTTATAGATGATAGAAAAAAAAATGATCATATTTTTAGGTCACAAAATGAATAATGATTATATTTATTAATTTTTTTAAAAAAAACAATAATTGTTTAATTTTTTAGTTCAAGCCCGGCTCGCTTATCTCTATAAACGAGTCAAGTGAAGCCGTTAATGAACCGAGTCGAGCTTGGCTCGCGAGTATGATGGAGTGGATAAAAGAAAATTTTCATTTCATTTCGAATTGAAACATTTTCAGACATATCACACCACAAAAGCTTCTTCACTCTTTTATCGGTGGTTGAAAAGCTAAAAAAAATATAAAAATCATTCTGATTAATTTTACATTTTCTAATAACTCGAGTTTAAAAAATTTGGACATAAATTTAGTGTCGGTTTGGACGGGAATATAATTCAGCCATAAATGCAATGCAAATTTGGACATAAATTAGTGTCGGTTTGGACGGGAATATGCCAAATTGGCTAATTCAGCCATAAATGCAATGCTTGGTGTCATATGAGTAAATGTAATGTGGGCACGTTCGTTATTTGTAAATATACAAATATTTGGTATTCGAATTAAAATCACTTCTATTCTCTTTAAACGAATTTTTTGTTGACCGAAAATATTTATAGTATTTGCAAATAATTTGAATTGAATCGAAATTAAAATATATATATATATTAAAAAATAATTAAAAGTCTAATTAAATATAAATATTTGCAAATTTCAAACCATCGAACTCAATCCGAATATAATATAATTATTAATATAAGTTTTAAAATATAGTAATATGAATATATTCGGTTCGGTTAATCGAACTGAACAAAATATCAAAAAATCAAAACTGAACTGAATTGAACAAATACCAAATATATAGTATTTATATTTGAATTGAATTTGTTCGATTAACCAGAACAGTTCATTTCGATTCAACGGTTTGGCTTGATTTTTTCTGCCCACCCCTACATTTGCAAACGGTACAACAGTTATTGCTCTGGAATAAATTCTCAACTATCTTTAGTGTTACAAAATTATACTCAAAATTTTATGACATGAAAATTAAATAGTACTCCGTCTGTCGCCTGTAAGTTCACATTTATCTTTTGCATCATTGTACTTAACATTAAAAATATTTTTATATTTGTATAATTTTTTTTGTACAAATATCTTTTTATTAGTATTATAAGACACTAATGGAAGTATTTGTGCAATTTTTTTTAAAATTTGTACTATATTTTGATATAATAATTAATATTAAAATATCAGCACGCAAAAAGTAAATGAAACTCTTAAAGCCGAATGGAGATAGATTCAATTTTATATATTGAATAATATAAATTTGAAATTACAATAAAATGAATATAAGAAATAAGTAAAGTCATCCATGACAATTGTATAATAAATAAAAAGAAATGGTGAGTAAAGTTATAAAAAATAATGGTATTTGTTTTACTATATATATATATATATGGTATGAATATATTATTGGAAAAAATACTAAAATTGTAAAGTAATAAACTTGTACAACATGGAAGAAATGTATAATTAATATTTAATTTTATCTTTTGATATTATTTTTTCATTCGTCCTACATAATTATATTAATTCTTTTATCTGTTAAATTTACGTATAACTTATTTATAATAAAACTTTAACATCACATAATTTTATTAATTTTACTTTAAAAAATAAGCACCAATTTGTCACCTCTTATTTTGTAGCTATCTTATTATTTTTTTAAAAAAAAAAAATTCATACTCATATTTTTAGTTTACTTGTTATTTATATTATTTTTATATTAAATATTATTATTTTCTAATATTCGTGTCCAATAAAAATTAAAAATATCCTAAACAAATAGTGTAATTATTTCTATTATATTATAAAAATTTATTGAATATTAAAAGTAATTTTCCTTCATCTTGTTTCAATTGTTTCATTTTCCTTTTTGGTCTGTCTCACTTCAATCGACACGTTTTTATTTTTAATAAATTTACTAAATCGAAATATACTTAATATACAAATCAACTTCATAACATATAATATCATACATCATATAAAATTCACACAAAACTTCTTCATTTATATCTCTCTTCCTAATAAAATATTTTTATCTATATTTAAAATTTTTCTTTTTTTATAAGATTAATTTTTCTTAATTATGAATAAATATTTTTTCTTTATTTTTATTATTTAAAAAATAATATATATATATATATATTACATATATTTTATTAAAATATAATATTTAAAATATTTAAACACATATTCTATATTTATTTTGATCATATATAGTAAAATTAACAACAACTACTCGTATAAAAATATATACCATTCATCCTACATAGTAGTATAATTTTTATTTTTTTTTCATTTAGATTCATGCCACATAATTTATCTTTTTTTTCTTTTGAAATATAATTATATATTTTAATTATATTTTTAATTTTACAGTTTATAATTTTTTTAATCTTAATTAAACTATTTAGTTATTTTAATTTTATTTATAATAATTATTATTACAATAATTATTTTTATTAATAATATACATTTTAATTATTTAGTAATTACACCCTCAATCCAACTCAAAGTACTATTTTTACTATTTTCGTTTGTTCCACTCATAAATATATATATTTTTTATTTTAGTAAAAATAATCATACACTAATATCATTATACCCTTAACTATACTTAAAAAAATATATATATATACTATTACATATACAATTATTTTAAATATACAATCAAATAAAAAAATTGTCAAAATCTTTCACAGACTTTCGTTAACTAATAAAATATTATTATTTTTTAATTTATTACAAACACAAAGGGATACATTCACCTGGGACGGAAAGAATATAGTTCATCTAAATTATCGTATCTACTATTATTAACTAATTATACCTTAGATACAATGTCTCAAAGAAAACGAGTCATTTGAAATGGGATAGAGGAAGTCAGGGGTGAAACCAGAACTTAATCGAATGGGTGGTTAATTTTTTAAAATCGAAATTTATACATATAAAAATATATATTGATTTATTTTCAATTTCTTATATTTTAAAAATTATGCTAGATATGATGCTGGTTAAAGATAATCATTACTTACTAAATTGTAATATGATATGCACAATATATCTTTGTTAAAAAATTCTAAAAATATTGACAAATAATAATTATATATTGTAGATATTTTTTATATTATTTAAAATTTCCAAAAAAATACATTTATTATTTTTTTAAAAAATTACTTTTAATAAAAAAAATCATTAAAATTATTTCATTCCCACAATTAAAAATTTGTTTGATTTGAATTTGAATTTAAATATTATATATTATTGTGATATTTTAAAATGTATATATTTATTAAAAATTATAAAAATTAAATAATAATTTTGATATAATCAATTTTAATTTTCAGCATTTTTTATGATTTTTTATCAATTTTTTATTATATTATATTATATATATATATTTAATTTTAAAAAAATGGGGTGGGTTGGGGTGAGAGGAGCCTAGAGTAATATGTTCTTCTAGTTCCGTCATTGGTCATTCTTACTATTTTTGCTTTGTAACTGAATTTTGTATTGAAATAGTCTCGTAAATGAATTTTTTTGGACACATTTGGTCCTATGGCGCCAGATGTGGCACATCGGAAGACATATGTCCGCAGCATCACCTGGCAGACATAGAATATCAATTTTTGGGAAAAAATATTCTTTAGTCTTGTAACCGATTCTTTGATCATTTTAGTCTCATAACTATATCGTGTGTAAAAATGGTCTTGTAAGTAATTATCTTTTGGAAGAATTGGTCCTGGCTCCAGAAATGTGTACGTGGCACCCGTGTGGTACATTGGAGCACACGTGTTTTCTGAGTAAGCACTACTTGGTGGAGATGTGAAATCTTTTTTATTAATTTTTAAATTTGGACAATACCAAAAATATGAAAAATAAAAAAATAAAAAAAATTCATGTGTCCGTTAGGTGGCGTTTACCTAGTAGACATATGTGCTCTGGCGTACCATGCGTTCATCAACACAACCTTATTTCTATACAGAATATTATTTTTCCTTATTTAAAGTGATGAATGTGTGGCACTCACGTGGCAAACCAGAACACAAGTGTCCGCCAGGTAGGCGTTACCTTAAGGACATTTGGATGTTTTTTTTCAATTTTTTTTTTAAAATTTTTTGTACTGTCCAAATTTAAAGAAAAAAAGCACTTAAAAGATAAAAAATTTCCAAGTCCGCGAAGTGGCACCTACTTGGCGGATACGTGTGGTCCGGCGTAACGCGCTGGTGCCACATGCGCATCTCCAGCGTTGGGAAACCAATTGTGCAAAAAAAAAAAATTACTTATAGGATCAGTTATATATAAACTCTAGTTGTGATGCTAAAATGATAAAAGGTCAATTACGGAACTATAAAAATAATTTTTCTAAAAAATTAGAATTTCACTGGCCGCTAAGTGGCATTTACTTGGGAGATATGTGTCTTGCGGCGTGGCACGCTGGCATCTCCGACCGGAGGATCAAATGTGCCAAAAAAAATCACTTACCAGACTATTTCAATATCGGCTTTAATTACAGAACTAAATTGACAAGAAAATCAGTTAAAAGAACTAAAACACCGTTGATGTTAAAATAGCTATGTATGATACACCTAAAGGCTACGTAGTAATTTGTATGCTTTTCCTTCATTATGGGATTTGGTTGTGTATAAATATGGACCAACAATTAAATGAATGTAGTGAGCTTCTCCTTCACCTTCTCTAAGTAATGCTCTCTCACACACACCTATACATCTATATCAATACACACGCACACACACGGTATACATTATACACATATATTATTCATATATCTATTGCATATATATATACACACTTACATATATACCGTATATATAATATATTATATACAAAATATAAAATAGTTGTTAGCAGTAGAAGTAATTAATATTTTTATTGGCTAATCCTATAATAATATTACAACAGTTGACTTTTTTTAAATTATTATGTCCTTAATATTTATTTAGCATATTTTAAAATTTTATATTAAGAAGGATAAAAGAAGAAAAATTGTAGTATTTAAATAAAAAAAGTAATAAAAAGTTTTTAAACATCTTAAAATTAAATAAATGATGTATTTTAATTTTTTGGTTCTTTTTTTATATTTTTTTAAATACATAACCGTAATGCAATTGTATGTTCATTTCAACAGACGAATTTTAATAAAAATAAGTAATAATTATTTTTTTATAGTAAAAAAAGTATAAAAATATAATGATTATTTTTTTTTACTTAAAATAAAATGAGAATATTTGTTTTGATGACAATCCGTAAGGAAAAATAAACATAAATTTAAATGACGGATAAAATATCTTTTATGTAAATTAACCGTATAATATAGGATTTCTTTGGTTTTGATTTTAGTTTGAATTTTGTTTAAATAATACTTTAATGTGATATTTTATTAAAAAATTATACTCTTCCGATCTAATTCAAAGTACCATTTTTATCATTTTCGTCTGTCAAATTTCAAAACATATTTTTTCTATTTTAGAAAAAGTAATCATACACTAATACCAAAATACCTTTAACTTTTACTTAAATTACAAATAGTTTTTTACATATAGTCAAAAACTCTTTCACACTTCTACTAATTATTATTTCTTAATTTACTATAAAACCCCAAAAAATCTCTTTGATTTGAGACGAAGGGAGTACATTTTTATCAAAAATTATAATACAAATTAAATAGTAATACTATTACTTTGAGTTAAAAGACCAAACAAAACACAACGGTAATATTTATATAAAAGATATATAATTGATATAATAATTTTTTTAAAAATATAATAAATTAACAAAATACATATTAAAGAAATACACCTCATCGAGCTTAATACTCCGTTGTTCCAAATATGGTGCAATATTTATTTTTAGTATAAGAATTTAAATGAGTACTATTAAATAGGATAGTTTCAGAATTATGTGATGTAATGGAAGAAAAAATTATAAATTTATTTTTTATTTTTTTTTGTTGATGTGATAAGATAAAGTATAATATATATTTATTAAGAGATTAAATATATTAATTATTTTTTTATTTCAAAAATATTACTCATTCCGTCCCAGTGACCCATTTTCTTTTTTTCTAGGTCCCCTCAAAGATGACCCTTTCTATTTGGGTGTGTTTGTTTGGGGGTTTGGATTTTGAGTTGAGATTTAAATAGTAAAAATTTTGAATTTGAATAGTTGTATGATATGATATAAATAAGTATTGATGTAATGTTTTGAATGTAAAATTGATTTTTAGTATAATATAAAAAATAAAAAATAAGTATTTGATTTGATGGTTTTTTGGGGAAAAAAGGGGATGAATAGTGAAAATCTAATCCAATCCCCCAAACAAAAGTAAATTTATTCATCTTAACTATATTTAACAAATATAAATAAATTTAATCAAATTTCCAACTTTTTACACGCACTTAAAAACTCCTTTATTTTTATCTCTCTTCAACAAACAAATATTTTTATCTATATTTAAAACTCCTTATTTTTTATAAAATTAGTTTCATTCGTTAATTATAAAATTTTATTCTCTAAAAAATGATATTCATATGGTATATATTTTATTGAGATATAATGCTAAATATATTTAAAATACCAATAACAATTACCCATATAAAAAATAATAAAATAATATCGTAACTTATTATTAATAATTTATTAATCAACACTACCTAAAATACCGTATCACTAACTAAATAGATCATATTGACCGGGACGTAGAGAGTATAAAATATTTGAAACAAATTAAAATAAAAAATATTGCAAAATGTTTGAAAATCAAACTTTCCTAATCCATCACACCTCAAAGATATGACCCGCTGTGTATTTGCTAGCCACATAAAATAACAAGGACCATTTTACATTAACACTATTAGTATCCCTCCTTACTTCAATCATCGTCCACAACAACCTTAGGCCTAACTAATTAAAGACAATGTCCCAACAGCCTGTAGAGCTCGTGTTCGTCCCCTTGCCGAGGCTGAGCCACCTCATCTCCACCGTCGACGCCGCCAAGCTCCTCCTCACCCGCGGCGGCAATCGCCTCGCCATCACTATACTCATCATCAAGCTCCCCGATGCAGGAGATGATCATAAAGAGAAAGTTTCGTCCATCATGGAAAAAACTATTCCACGGCTTCGATTCATTGAATTGCCCGATCATGACTGTAACATTGAGCCCGGGACACCGACATATTTCTTCAGGTATACCGACAGCCATGCCGACAAGATCAGACGAGTCTTGTCCGACTTGGTCGAGAAACCTCTCATCCCTCGCTCCAAACTAGCCGGCCTCGTTGTCGATATGTTTTGCACCAGTTTTATTCAGGTTAGTACAAATACTAGTTTGTTTGACTGTGGTTTGAAATTGATTTGAAATAAAATATTAATTTAAAGTTTTATTTGACAGCATTTTGATACACTTTCCGTCTCAATACAATAGTCTTGTTTACTATTTTTATCAATCCCAAAACAATAGTCTTATTTTCATAAATAACCATATCACTATATAAAACTATTCTTACTCTTTCATTATTATTAAGCAATTGTCACTACCTTTTACACTAATACACTCACAAGGACAAAAATATCTTTTACCTATATTTTTTATCCACTTAAATCTCGTGCCCAACATAACCAAAACTATAGTTCCGGTACAGAGGGAGTATAATATTTCATAAGAAAAAATAATATATTTTTATTAAAAATTGTACGAATAATGTTAATTTGCATTTCAAATCACAAGCAAACACAATTTAAAAATATAATTATATTCAGTAATACACTTCTTAATTATTTATTAATTACACAATACCTAAAACTCTGTGTCTAACCTAAATAGGACAAAATAGCTGGGACAGAGGAGTATTAAAAAATACATTCATGAAAAAACACAATATCTAACAAAAAAATTATAAAAGTTTTAAAATACATTATTTATATTAATATAATATAAATACACCACCAAAACTAAAAATACATGGGTGTATTTATTTGTAGGGTTTTGGTTTTAATTGGATTTTAGTTTTGATTTTTTAATAGTAAAATTTTGAATTGAAATTGTTGTTTAATGTGATATAAATACTTATGGATGTGATATTTTAAATGTAAAATTAAATTTTAGTATAATATAATAAATAAAAAATAAGTATTTAATTTGATATTTAAAAAAAACAATTAAAATTAAAATTAAAACCGAAATCGCACAAATAAATACTCTCTATTTCTATACGAATGTTAGAAATAGGAGTGTGTTTACTTGTCAGATTTGTTTTTCTGTTTTACTATTCCAATTTTTTTTTCCAAAAAACATCAAATCAAACACCTATTTTTTATTTATTAGATTACACTAAAATTTAATTTTACATTCAAAATATCACATAAATACATATTTATATCACATCAAATAACTATATCAATTCAAAATTTTACTATTTAAAACTAAAAACAAAAACCAAAATCTCACAAATAAATCCGGATGATAATCACCATGTTAAGAAAGGATTTGTACTTCCAATTTAAAATAGTTGATACTAAATAAAGTGGTTTTTCACCTCCTCATAAGTCAAGGGAGTTTTCATATTTTTTACAATGTTAGGACATATTCAACAATATTTTTTCATGTATAATTTTTTTTACTAAAATACAAAATAAATACTTTAGAGTAAGATATGCAAAAATAATAGTAAAAATATTACTTTCAATTGAGAACTGAAAGTTACTTTTTTGTTTATTTGGTTGCACAGGTGGGTGACGAATTTAACATTCCATCTTACGTATTCGTCACTACAGGAGCGTTAACTCTCGGCACGTTCTACGACCTCATCTCACTGAAATTCGAACAAAATCAAGACCTGACGCAGTACAAGGATTCCGATGTCGAACTGTCCTTCCATTGCGCCTCTCAGCCTATTCCCGTCAAATTATTTACGTCGCCGCTTTTCGACGGCAGCCCCATCGGAGATCTCCTCTTCGGATACTTACGGAAATTCGCCGCCGCCAAAGGAGTTCTCATCAACACATTCTACGAACTCCAAACCTACGCCATCGATTCTCTGTCGGCTGATTACAGTATGTACCCCAAGGTTTACCCGATCGGACCAATTTTGATGGACGATCACGACGACTCCGTCAGAAATCCGTCGGCAGATGATTTAATGAAGTGGCTGGACGATCAGCCGGAGGATTCGGTGGTGTTTCTGTGCTTCGGGACGACGGGGGCATTCCAAGGAGCTCAGGTGAGGGAATTCGCCAAGGCTCTAGAAGATTCTGGAAGCAGGTTTGTGTGGTCGTTGCGGAAGCCGTCGGAAGAGAAGTCGATTCCTCTTGCCGGTGCCGGTGAGTACGGCAGCTTCGAGGAGGTTCTGCCGGAGGGTTTCCTGGAGCGGACGGCGGCGGTGGGGCGGGTGATCGGGTGGGCGCCGCAGGTAGCGGTGCTGGCGCACGCGGCAGTGGGGGGTTTCGTGTCGCACTGCGGGTGGAACTCTGTGCTGGAGACCGTGTGGTACGGCGTTCCAGTGGCGGCGCTGCCGCTGTACGCCGAGCAACATTTGAATGCGTTCAATCTGGTGAGGGAGTTGGGGATCGCAGAGGCGATCAGGATTGATTACAAAATAGATTTTGGGAGACGGGAGAAGGCCGCGGCAGAGATGGAGGTTGTCCCGGCGGGGGAGATCGAGGCGGCGATCCGGCGGGTGATGGCGGCGGACGGCGCCGCGAGGAAGAAAATGAAGGAGATGCAGAGGAAGAGCCGAGAGGTTTCGAAGGAAGGCGGGTCGTCGTATGCATCTCAAATGGAGTTCCTCCGAGATGTGTTGAGAAACGTGGGATTGGAATAATCGGTTGAATTATTATAATAAAATAAATACTCTCCAAGGTTTCTCTCGGCCATAGATAGTAGTGAAGCCTGCCCATATGGGTGGAACCCTACACTGGGTAAACCCGGTCAAATCTAGTACCCTGCAAACTAAGTTTACCTAGCGGTCACAAATCCAACTCTACACCATCAGGTCATCTTTTACCGAACTTGGGATTTAGTACAATTGGACTTGTGTAACGTGATGCTGGATATCTTTTAAGATTCACCTTATCAAAGAATTTTACTTCAATTCCTATACGGTCCTGAATTACCATTCCGATTTAATCATAATCATATGATAATGGTAATAGATGAACAATCAAGATCATGTGTAAGGGTTATTAAATAGTTTACATTATATAATAAATAAGGGAATCATAAATTTATACATAAATTCAAGAGATGTATATATAAATTTAATATTTCTTTATTACCGTGGTTATAATAAATCCAAACTCAATTATTTTTAAATCATTAAAAAAAAGAAAATTATATGTTCTCTGTTGACATTGATCCACTCGAGAAATTATACTAGTGAACTTGGAACTTGGAAGAAAATTGATCAAAATGATGTGTATTATCTTGATTACCAGCACTGTATAGTTGAATATAAAATTTAAGAAAGTTATGAACGTACTGAGTTTTTTTTCTTTTTTCTATTTATCGGCAAAAGTAACATAGGATGAATTTATTTTACATTATATTTGTATTAATTGAACATCGTATTATACATATGAATACAACATAAATTTTTATTGGTTATCTATCTAGTCGGTGGTCGTGTTAGATGGTATTGAATCATAACCAAAATCGATATAAAATACGGATATTCAACATTATTTTTTAAATTCAATAGTTATACGCATAATGTGTGGGAAAAATAACAATCAAAATTATTTCATTAGATCGATTTTAGATTTTATTGTGTGTGAGAATAAATATTACGTAAATATTGCTTGAAAAACAAGTTTCATATTTCACGAAATGGTGTGATTAAATAATTTTCAAAATAATTCTATTAATTAATTTAGATTTAATGCCCAAATGTATATTAGGAAGCAAAAAATCAACTTACTCAAAATAGAGAATATTTCACACGTAGAGAATATTGCATTATATTAGGATTTATTGAACTTAGATGAAGAAATATACTCAAAGTCTAATTTATTATAAAATATCATATTATTACTATGATACATCATACTTGACAGTACTATACATCATTTTATCTTTTATCGATAAACTATTATTAAAAATTTAAAATCATGATTAAGTGATGGTTTTACAAATCAAAATAAAAATCGATTTTACTATATTAGGTAACAGACACCACGTCATATCAAAATTCAAAAGTGTTGACTTATTTACAATTTAATCTTATTTCCACTTAAATTAGATATAATATCCAAAAAACATGGAGAGTATTTAAATCAAACAAAATTCAATTATTTTATCCATTATTTTAACATCAAATAATCGTATAGAATAAATATCTAGTTATTTTTTGGGTAAAAAAGTTAGTATTTACCTATACAATATTCATGCTTAATTGACATCATAATTTTATACTACGTATATCAATTCATGATACTATGTGTATCATAATTTACAATGTTGTGTATCATTTACTTCTCCATGCGATGATTATTGGGCGAACACATCATTTTCAAGCCCTGATGATGTCTACACATCATATTGTAAGTACACACATAGTCGGGAGTTTGCTATGCGGAAACAAATGCAAAAAAAAAGTCAAAAAAATATCCCAAACAAGTGCAGTACATCCACTTTTGCTGTAACAAAGAGAGGTACAAAAAAGAAAATAAGGTTGATCCCAATAATAAACATCACTGTTTAGAAGATATTTCAACTTCATCTTATACAATCCCGTTGAGAATGAGATACAAGATACATAATAAGTGTGCAGCGATGATGATATAGTATATATATATACATCATAAATATTTATGATATACATCATGCACAAAGGAATACAAAAAAGTTTCTTCGTTAACATATCATTCATATAGCATACATGTATACGTTTGTTATCATCTAATATATTTTGATACATTATATTAATATAAGACAAAAATCATCAAGTATATCAATATAAATTCAAGTTGCACATGGAATGATATATCCATGGCACCCACCATATCTATTTAAGATATGCATCATACGTAGAAATATTTTTTGGAAAACAACCATTGTCACATCTAACACATACATCATGTACAAAGGACTCCAAAACAATTCTTCGTTCACATACCATTCATGTAGCATAGTCATGTACAGTTAACATCATCAAGCATAATTTTAATACAACATATTAATATAACAAAAAATCATCAAGTTGAAAAAATTCCTTAAAGAGTCGCCTCTTAGCCGAAATAATTTATCGTTATTGAAATCGGAACCTTCTTGGGACACATAGGACTTGTATATATTTATGGTGTGTTTGTTTGGGGATTTGGATTTTGAGTTGAGATTTGAATAGTAAAAAATTGAATTTGAATAGTTGTATGATGTGATATAAATAGGTGTTGATTTGATATTTTGAATGTAAAATTGATTTTTAATATAATATAAAAAATAAAACATAGGTGGTTGATTTAATTTTTTAAAGGGGAGGAAAATAGGATGAATAATGTATTTAAAATCCAATCCCCCAAACAAACACATTAAATATTGGGCTTCACCGAGGGCTTTGGAACTAGATTATTTGTTTTGGCCATTAACGGCGGCAGTGGTTGTGTTGTCGATGACGGAATTGGAACAACTGCAGCGGGGTGGCTAGGAATTGCGAAGGAGGGTTCCTGATCCGACGAGATTAAATCTCGAGTAATTTTTTCCCACAAATTATGTGCATGAATAAATTACCCCCGATCATTATGAGCCACAAGATTAGAAAATAAATCAATCCAACAATTTCTAACACCGTACCAGCCATAAATATATGTATATATAATAGATTTAATTAAGGCTTTGGATCAAATACTAAAGTGATAAACAATTCAGCATAAGCTGAAATTGAATCCAAACCCTTCATTTTAATTTAATTATTTTAATTAAATAAATAATTTAATTAATTAATTAATTAATGGTGTAGATCAAATTCAGCATGGCTGAATTCCTTAATTCAACGTCTAATCCACCATGTTTAATTAATTAATTAATTACAAAATATATGGCTCGCATTCCAAAAATTCACACTTTTTGTACTTATAGCCTGTCGTGTGACCTTTAGATATTGAATAGAAACAAAGGAGAAGTGAATTTATGTAAGACGTGAAGATCACGGACAACTTAAGTACAAAAAATACGATATTTGATAATGTACAAAATATATTTTGCCTATACAATAAATACGAATAATAATGATAAGTTGGTATATATAAAAGACATCATTTCGAATTGCCAGCTCGTGTTCAAAATCAAATTCAATTTTGCAAGTTGAATTCTGGTGAAAGGTAAGTAACAATAGTACTGTGAACCCCACTTGTATATATATATATATATTTATTATATATATATATATATATTTATATATATTACTATCTTTTTATTTATATTTAATCATATTCTATTAATAATATAAATATTTTTCATATTATATATAAATTAATTTCTTTTAGAAAGTGACATATATATATGGGCGTGTTTGATTGAAGGATTGGAGTGGATTTATACTATTCACACAAATTTTTTCTTCCAAAAATATCATATCATACACCTATTTTTTTATTTTTTATATTATACTAAAAATTAATTTTACATTCAAAACATCACATCAATACATATTTATATCACATCATACAACTATTCAAATTCAAATTTTTTACTATTCAAATCTGAATCCACAGTCCAAATCTTAATACCATACATTTGTCAGTTAAAATATATAATTTTTCCTAAATTATATTTTAAAAAGAAATAAAAAATAAATATGTTTAAAATATTTTACAATTTTTAGCTAACAATAAAAACTTCAAAATATTTTAAACGCAAAAAGAACAAAACTAGAATATTATATATATATATATATATAATCTTAATAAAAATGTAATTCACATATATAAATCTTTTACCATATTTATAATGAGTGGTTACATTCATTTTCTAAAAAAATGCAATTTTTTATAGATTATAAAAAACTATTTATATATTTAAAACGATATAACTCGAACTAAATAAAAAATAAATAATAATTTTTATATATAAATCTTTTACCATATTTATAATGAGTGGTTACATCCTTCACCAATTGAATTCAACTTGCAAAATTGAAATGAATTTAATTTGGACCAAGGATATGTTCATATACCATATCAAATTTTCATTACATCTTCGTTAACATATTCCAAAAAATTGGTATAATTTGTTGGTGACAACGAAGTCATGGAGAGCTTTCAGATCTGGGAGGTGTTTGGCAAATAATTTTTTTGAAGAGCTTTTAGCGAAGAGCTTTTAGCTGTTTGACCAGTCAAAAAGCTAATTTAGGTGTTTGGTACATTAGCTTTTTGGACCCAAAAAGTTAATTTCTGAAAAGCTAATTTACCTAGCGTTTTGAAATAGTTTTTTCTGTAAAAAATTTTTATTCCTTATATGCCCTAAATTTATTATGCATTTTACACAAATAAATATATTTTGATTATTTATTAATTATATTAGAATATTTGTTATATTATAGTTTTACTTTTATAAATTTAAAATAATTAATTTTTATATAAAAATTATTTTAATTGTAAAATATATAAATTTATTAAAATCAACATAAAATAAAAAATATAAATATTAATAATTTATTTTTTTATTAAAATTACATTATATAAATTTTTACTAAAAATAAAAAATTTATTGAAAATTATAAATATAATGAACTAATCGATAACTAACATAATAAATATATCCACAAAAAATTTATTATTTTATATCTTACATCATTTTCAATAGAAAAAAATATTTATATATTTTAATAAAAATATATTATTTTTTAAATCTAACTGTAATAAAAAAATAAATACTTTTGTAATACTTTTACAATTTTCAATAACTAATAACAAAAAATTTTAAACATTCTAAACTCAAAACAACATAATTGAATATATTAGAAACAAAAATAAAATAGAAATGTCCTCAATTGTCATTTTACGTATAAACAGTTTTAAAACAGTTGTTTTACCAAACATTTTAATACAAACAGTTAATCCAATCAGCTAGTCAAATCAGCTAATTGAATCAGCTAACAGCTATTAGGTAATTGAATCAGCTAACAGCTATCAGCTAATTGTCAAACACGCCCTTGTCTGCCGCACATGATTCGTGTGACTTGTCTTTGGCTCCTATTGTTTCTTTGTTTTTTTCTTTTTTTATATAGTAGTATATATTATTTTCGTTCCAATTTAAAATAATTTTTTACTATTTTTTTATGTTTTACTCAAAAGTATTATTTTCGATTATAATAAAAGTAATCATACACTAATACCAAAATACTTTTAACTTTTACCTAAGTTACAAGCATACATTACATATACAATTAATTTATGCATAAAATTGAGGAGTAAAAATGCCAAAACCTCTTACACAATTCCACTAAATAATAAAAAACTACTCTCTTCGTCCCCAACACTCTGCAATATTTATTTTTTTGTATGTCTCACACATCCTACAATATTTTTAAAACAGGAAATAATTAAAATACTTAATTTATCCCACGCTTTATCACATCACATCATTAAAGATATATATATTTAACTTATCTCTCCATCATATCATCTAATTTTTAAATTATCCTACTTAATATTTCTCACCTAAAATATTGTACCCAACTCAAATGTCGCTAACTTGTTTGAAACGAAAGATATATTATTTTTTAATCTACTATAAAATCTCAAATGACTCTTTAGAGTGGGACATAAAAAGTATATATATATATTTATTTATTATTCTATTTTTTTCCACACTAATACTTCACCCCTCCCGATAAAATGTCAACATTATTGTAGACACAATAATTTAGATAAAAGATATTTTCTCCATTCAACTTAATTTGTCCATTTTTTCATTTTCGTTTGTTCCGCATAAATTTTCTCTTTCGTTTTTTGAAATATAAATATACTTCATCCGTCCTATTGAAAAGTTACCATTTTTCATTTTCGCCCGTCCCAAAACAAGGTTACCATTTCTTAATGTAACAATTGTACTACCTACTTTACATAATAAATACCATTTCAACTTATAATATATTACACAAATGTCATTACTTTTATATTACACCATACTAATAGGGGTATTTTTGTTTTTTCACTACAATCCAATATAATACTATTATTTAAAAATCTACGTGTAAAAAGCAAACGCCACCCATCTAACGGGACGAAGAGAGTATTATTTTATCACAATTTAAAATTTAAAATTATTTTATTTTTTTATTTTAATTAAACTATTTAGTCATCTTAATCTTAAACTATAATTATTTTTATTATATCATTACTTTTATTAATACACTTTTTACTTACTAATTATATAATATCTGAAACTCCGTACCAGCTAAACTGAACAATTAGTTGGAACAGAGGAAGTAATTAATAATTAATTAAATATATTAGTAAAACAATTATTGTTTAATAAAAATTATTATAAATTAAAGGTTTGTTTGCCTTTTTTTTTTTTCGGACATGATTTTCAATATAAATATATTTTACTTTTTACATAAATCAGCATTTAGTATAAAATATTATATTTTATATTATCAACATCATTTTTTAACCTCATATAAAAAAATTCAAATCAAAATATTAAACAAATAAATTTTCAATTAAAATAATTAAATAATTTAATTAAAATTTAAAAAACCTATAACTTATAAAATTTCAATATAACTAAAATATAATTATATTAAAAAAAAAGAAACAAATTATATATCACGAACCCAAAATAAAAAAATATAAATATTTTATGGGTGTGTTTGTTTGATGGATTGAATTTCAAGTTGAGATTTAAATAATAAAAAATTTGAATTAAAATAGTTATATAATATGATACAAATAAGTGTTGATGTGATATTTTAAATATAAAATTAATTTATAATATAATATAAAAAATAAAAAAAGAGAGATTTGATTTAATATTTTGGGGGAAAAAAATTTGACAAATACTTCGTTCGATCCCACATAATTTATCATTTTTTTCTTGGAAATATAAATATATACTTTAATCATATTTTAAATTTTAGAAATTTTTATTTTAATTAAACTATTTAATTATCTTAATTTTAATGTATAATAATTTTTTAATTACTTACTAATTATATTTTACCTAAATTATCGTATCTACAATAATACACCCATATTATATGAGACGGAGAGAATAATAAATTTTGGGAAAAATCCAACAAACAAACACAGCTTACATGTAATGTTATAAATAGGTCAAACCACTTGCTTCTTTCATCGACTTTTGTGCCATAACATTATTGCACCTGTGGTCCACTCTTAATGGTTACTTTCCTCATCCATCTTATTTTTCGGTATCATATAATATGAAAATTTAGAAAAACAATAAATAATATATAATTAAACAGTGTATTAGTAAAAATAAATATTATATAATACAGATAATTATAAATTAAAATTAATATAATTAATTAATTAATTTAATAAAAATTAATAAATTATAAATTATTCTCTCCGTCTTATGTAATATGAGTGTATTACTGTATATACGGGAATTTAAGTAAAATATAATTAGTAAAAATAATTATTATTTAGTAAAAATAATTATAGATTAAGATTAAGATAAGTAAATAGTTTAATTAAAATTAAAAAAATTATAAAATTTAAAATTTAAAATTTAAAATGTGATTAAAGTGCATAATTATATTTCTAAAAATAGAAAAGACAAATTATGTAGGATGGACAAAAATAAAAAATAAGAACAAATTATACTTAATTGAAGGAGTATGAAATTTTAAATATAATTAATATATATAATTATTTTTTTAAAAAAAATAAATTATATAGAACGGTCTGAAACGAAAAATATAAAAAGTTTAGGAGGGATCAAGGAAGTATAATTATTACTTGTAGAATTTGTTTGGTTTGTGTCTGTTTTTTAAAAAAGAATTGATTGATTTGATATTTAAAAAAAAAAAAAAAAAAACTCATTCTTCCACTAAAATCATATAGATTTAATTGAGTATAAAGATTAAAAAATAAAATTGGGTATTATAAAAAATTATTAAAAATTGATAAAATAAAAATAGTAAAGTAAGTAGAAAAGTAACAACAAATTGCTATTATATATTATATAAATAATAATAAAATTATAAGAGAATAAAATTATTTATTATAAATTGCACATAAGCATAAGTAGATAGAAAAACAATATAGTAGCATAATTTTGGCGGATGAAGAAAAAATATTTTTTTATTAAATACTCCCTCCGTTCCAGAGGAAGATTGCCATTTATTTTTGGCACATTTTTTTTTTTATATATTAGTATTATATTGGTGGATACTACAAAATAATGAAAAAAGACATAAATGCCCTTAAGTCATTGATAAAGTAAAAAAAAGTAAACTAATATTAGTTAATACAAACAGTAATCTAATTTTAAAATATACATTACTTAATACATAATCAATTAAAAAAAAGCATAATGTTAAAATATATGGTTGTTTAATACATAATTAATATAAATAGACAATAATACACTTAAATGATGCAAATACACAATTTTTTCACAAACATACGGTGGCCACGGACAGTGCAGTATTTCACCTGCACAAGAGAATATAAACAGTTTTCAGTTTCCCTCTTATCAAAATATTAATATCCCTTCATTTAACAATTTCACTTCCCTTTCAAACTACATCTATAAATGCATCATTAATAGCAATGAATTTGAAGTTAGATAAAATATTCATTACCTCAAAAGAAGAGAATGAAGAATCTAACGAGCGTGGAACTCAACAATATGCCGCAATTTTTGTTAGAAAACAGCAAGAAACGAAGGCCCGCACATGAAAAGATCAATGAAGCAGCAATCAAATTCGCGTTTCACGCAATGTAGTACGTAGAATATGGAAAATAGCCATGTAACAGCAAGAATCATGTATGCTAATCAATTTAAACAGCAATAAAATAGGTAAAGGGAGTGAAAAGAAACACATTCTCGACAACACAGCTATGCAAAAAATTCCGTACAGTAAGCGTGGCAGTTATCGTAGTGTGGCACATGAAATGTGTGTTAGCAAGTCCACTGTCGGAAGGTGGGTCAAAAATGGCCTAATCAGGCACCATAGTAATGCCATAAAACCAGCATTGACAGCAACCAATAGAATCAGCAGACTGAGATTCAGTCTGAATCATGTTGAAGTGGGTCAGGATATGAGTGTCATCAAGTTTAAGAGCATGTCTAATGTTGTACACATAGACGAAAAATGGTTTTATATTATTCGTAACACTGAAAAATATTATCTCACCCCCGACGAGTTTGATCCTTATAGGGTCTACCAAAGCAAAAGGTTTATTACAAAGGTAATGTTCCTATGTGCTATGAGCAGACCCTCATATGGAGAAGAAGGGCAATGTATTTTTTATGGGAAAATAGATATTTTTCCTTTTACAAGACAAGTTCAAGCCAGAAATAAATAAAAAAACCGACCTGCTGGCACCTTGGAACGAAGCCAATGGATTCAATCACAAAGGAAGTCACCAAGGCACTAATAATCAACGAGGTATTACCACTTTTACATATGAATATAGATGAGTACGAGTTCCACATTAATGCATTTCCAAATATATGCAGTTACTTCCAATGATTAAAACGAAATGGCCAGCAAGAGCAAGCAAAAACGTTTTAATACAACAAGACAATGCCAAACGACACATTGATGACAGTGATCCGGACTTTAGGAAAGCTGCAAGCAGCGATGGATTTGATATCCATCTTACTTTTCAACCATCAAACAGTCCCAACACAAATATAAATGATTTGGGGTGGTTTCGAGCACTACAGTCACTACAAGTTTCAACCATAGCATCAAACGTGGATGAACTGTTACAGGCAGTGCATAAATCTTTTGACCAACTATCCGACACAACTTTAAAGAATGTTTCCCTAAGCTTGCAAGGTTGTCTTAAGGAAATAATGGCATGCAATGAGGGCAACAACTACAAGATTCCTCATATTGGTAAATCTGCGATGATAAGAAACAATACACTTCCCACAAACCTAGAGATTGACCGGGAGTTGATCAAGGCATCCATTGATACATTAATAGAAGCAAATGAAGTAGAAGGTTTCGAAGAACTAATCACTGCCATTGAGGAACTGATTTGAAGGACAGAGGTATTTCCTCAGTTGTAAGCATTAATATCTTTTGTAATTAGTAGCCATAGGAAAGTTTTTGTAACTACTTTCCCTTTTGTATATGAGTTTCATTATAACTCACAAAACGCTATATTGAAACAACACTTTGTAGTTGTAATGTAATCTTTTTAAATTCAGTTACAGTTGTGTTACATTGTTATTTTTGTACTGGAACCTTTGACAGTCTCAGATTATAAAATCATCACCGAGTGCATAGCAGTAAATTTTATTAGGCCATTTTGTTTGAATTTTGGTCCTGATCAATGAGGTAATTTAGGGACACGAGACTTTCGCTCTCAGATTATAAAATCATCATCGAATACAAGGGACAACGTTAAAGTATTCTCTCAATGTATAGATCATTGAATGCCTGAATTCAATACATTGTCAAGAAATGTATTGAATCAAATAAGGGACCGTGCTCACGTTGGACGAGCGATGACTTTATACTAGGTATAAGTCTCCAAAAACTCGTTTTTATGCAATAGTGAACCACCTACTGATTCAAATCACTAGTGACTTAAAATTTTCATCATCTCAGGCTATTCATACCCAAAACCAACAATGACTTGCCACACAAATTTTGCACACACACATAATTAGGGACAATCAAGTAACCCACAATTTTTCCCAACAAGTATATCGATTTTTACCTCACCTGTAGAGATCATACCATCCAACATGTAGCCGTAGGATAGTAAATCATTGACCCAAATGATTTTCAATTTTGCCTACAAACAACAACAAACGAAGATTAATAAGTTCATTAACAAAACTTAACAAGCCTATTCACGGTACGTTAAACAAAATTTTTGGGGCAACATCTTCATAGTTTGAAAGAAAATGAAATCTACCAACCTCCAACACGGTACTCCAGTGGCTCGACGGCGAGAGGGCAGTATATACGAAGCATATCGATGACAACTCTACGGGTAGAAGAGCAACTCAATGGAGCCGCTTCAATCCTACCCCGGGTCGACGAAGAAGGTATCCGAAACAGCGATTGCCTGGCTCGAACAAGGGCAACACTGGAATCAACCTCCGGCTCCGAATCAGGGGCGAATCCATGGAGCACCATGGGAATTAGTGTTCGCGGTAGTAGATCCAGAGAAATCGGAAAAGGAAAAGGCATCGGCGATGGCCGATTTGGAGGAATCATTTGAGTCACTAAACAACTCCGAAAACCCACCCACAAAGCATAAACGACCCCTCTCAAGAGGGGGAACGACCCTCCGCCGCTGCAGGGGAGTGTGGGGCGAACGACATCACCGGAAAAATGAGTCGAAAAGAAAGGGGCGACAGCGACGGCGTAGAGGATGACGAAGGTTACAAACCCTAATCGAGAGGAAGGTGGGTGAAAGAGTGATGGTGGATGGATAGATATTAGATGGGTAGGTAGGAGTTAAATTAATGGGGTGAGTATTAAATGTGTTTTAATTTTGTTATTTGTGTAAAAATATAGAAGGACATTTCTATAATAAAATGTAAAGAGGAGGGCATTTGTTATTTTAGATGTATATAAAAGTTACTAATATAGGAAACGGTAACATTGTAATGAGACGGATAAAACTAAAAAGTGGCAACCTTGCTGTGGGACGGAGGGAATATACTTTTTTTGACTTGGACGAAAGTACCTATTTATATTTTTGTAGTAAATTTAAAAAAAATATCTCCTCAGTTCAAAACAATAGTTCTATTTTGTTATTTGCGTTCATTTCAAAATAATAGTCTTTTCATTTTGGTAATTAACTCTCCTCTTTTTATAAAAGTATACTCACTTTTTTCACAATAAGTACATAAGGTATGAACATTTTAGTCTTTTAGAAATACTTTTATACCTACTATCAATATAAGAGTACTACTATTATTCCTTAATTTTTATGTTCATCCCAAATGTCTATGTTGTTTTGAGACAGAGGGAGTAATATTTATATGTTAATAAAAGTATGAAATATGATTTGATATTTTAGTTCTTTGTACTTTATATAATTGTGATGATATACTTGTAATTTATATAAAATTAAAGTTTTTTGTTTTTTATATTAGTGTACGATTACTTTTACTTTATTAGTTAGTTGAAGTGTGTAAAAGATTTTAACATTTTTGTCATTTGACTTTTTATATAAAATAATTGTATGTGTAATGATATGTTTGTAATTTAGATAAAAATTAAAGGTATCTTGGTATTATTGTATGATTACTTTTACTAAAAAAATAAAATAGATATTCTTTAGTGAGACAAACGGAAATAGTAAAAATAGTACATTAAATTAGAACTAAGAAAGTAAATATTTTTTAGTTGACAGACAAAATAATAAAAAATACTTGTTAAGACGGAAAGTAGATAATGCAAAACTAATAGAAGAATTTAAAATAAATTATAAAAAAGAAACTAAATTTTTGTTTATGGATTTGAGTTTTTGATAATTTTAAATTCAAATTGTTATTTTATATGATATAAATAAATATTTATATAATACTTTGAACATAGATTGAAATTTAAATTTAATACAACAAAAACAAATGTTTAATTTCATATTTTTACTAGAATTTTTTTATAAATTTAGAAAAACTTGGTTTAAATTTCTTATGGGAGGAGGGAACTTGATACTATTTATCATTTTAGACCTTGTATTAGGTCAGTCTTATAATTAAAAAATTGACAAAAATATCCTAAAAAATATCCTCAAATGCTACAATGAAATCTATTTGGGAAATATTTTAGGATTATAACTAGGTTTTATATTGGATTAGTCCTGTTATTAAGAAAATAGAAAAGGATCGAGATTTTATTAATGAAAATCAACAAAAAACTTTAAATTAGTTTTGGTTGGTAGGCTTAGCTCCCAAACTACTTGAAAATACAAAATCGATACAATACACACCTAACTAGTGACGAACACAAGAACATTGGTCCAAAACCTACTAAACAATAAGAAAATAACCCCTATAAGAAAAATATAAGGCAAACAGGAACAAACCACACGCCTACCAAGTTGAACGAGTCCCTTACAACTACGAACAACACCGATAGGGAAAAACTCGCGCTAAGAAACTCCACAAAACATGAGGAATGCACCACCAAGGAATCGTTGAAATAGTAACCGTTGGAACAGTGTGATTGAGATAGTTGAGAAAAGAGGCTAGAGAGAGAGTTGTAGAGAGAGGATATGAGAGTGAATTATAAGACGGTGACCTCTCTCATCTCTAATATATTTGTACGGTAAAATATGATGAACAATCACGATTATACCTACATCGGACGGACAGGATCTCATCTAAAAAAAGATGGGGATCCAGTGGTAGGTACGGGTCGTGAGACTGGGTCATGCCAAGGGGCGCGGGTTAGGAGCATGGGTTAAGGCGTGGGTATGGGTCGCGACCCTCTAAAGTGGGCCAAGGTGTGTCTTGGCTGCATAATTAGGTGTGTTTGTGTCTTATGTTGGGTGGATCTAATTTGACAAAAATCCAACAAATCTTTCATCAAAATTTTCATCCGAGTGGTTAAATTCATCATCGCCCATATTTTTGGATTAGTTTACCTGCAAAAAAAGAAAAAGTACATAATGTTAGTCTAAAAACAATAAATTAGCCTATCAACTACTCTAAGGAGTACAAAACTAATCAAAAGTATCAATATATATATATATATTTATACAAGATACAAATTTATTTGCAAAAAAAACTTAGTTCCCATATCATGTGGGTTATATTTAAAATGAATCTTTTTTAGTTTTAATATATCTTTAGATACTTTTAAAAAATAAATACTTTTATAACACTTTTACAATTTTCAATAACTAATAACAAAAAATTGTAAACATTCTAAACTCAAAAGAACATAATTGAATATATTAGAAACAAAAATAAAATAGAAATGTCCTCAATTGTCATTTTACGTATAAACAACTAATATCAAACAGTTGTTTTACCAAACATTTTAATACAAATAGCTAATCAAATCAGCTAGTCAAACCAGCTAATTGAATCAGCTAACAGCTATCAATTAATTGAATCAGCTAACATCTAACAACTATAATCTAATTGCCAGACACGCCCTAAATATAATAATAAAAGAAAATATATTTAAATAATTAATAAATAGTGTAATAGAAAAATATATGAATATATATATATGAAAGAATTAATTAATTTTAAGGGCAAATAAGGAATAACAAACATTAAAATGAAAAAGCTAATTTGAAAATTTGATATATACAACTTTTTCAAAATTAGTTTTTCGGACCCAAAAAGCTAATTGAAAACGCTAATTTACCAAACACTAAAATTAGCTAATTTATTAGTCAAATAACTAAAAAATCTTCAATAAGTTAAAACTCTTGAAAAAATTGTTTACCAAACACACTCTATAACTCAACCCAAACACCCATGTAATATTTATAAAAATATGGATACAAATATAATATTTTAAAAAACTAATAAAAAAGACAAATAGTTTTTTTTTTTTTTTTTAAAAAAAAAAAAAAAAAGAAAACACAAACAATCCCAACACAATACATAAACAAAATTACAAAAACGAACCTTTCGAAATTGGAAGGAATGGTTTGTTTTAAGATAGCAAATTATTGTAGACATGGCTCGGTGTCTATTTGCTAGCCCCATAAAATAAAACAATCATTTTCCTCTCTTATCCTATCATTTTGGATGACGTGGAAAGCCGTAGCCGCTATCTGAAAGTGCGCACTGGGTAAACCCTCGGCCGAACCTAATACTCTGCAAACTAGGCCCGACAGAATAGTCACGGAAAAAAAAAATCATTTTCCTCCCTTATCCTATCTTTTTGTTTCTTAAAATTATTGTTGTACTATTGTTATTATCATTTATTACATTCTTGCAACATAGTCCACAACAACCTAAGGCCTAACTAAAAAAAGTAGAAATAAAGACTATGTCCCAACTGCCGGTAGAGCTGGTGTTCATCCCCTCGCCGGGGCTGAGCCACCTCGTCTCCACCATCGAGGCCGCCAAGCTCCTCCTCGTCCGCGGCGGCAACCGCCTCGCCGTCACTGTCCTCATCATCAAGTTACCTAAGGGAGCAGATGATCAAAAAGAAAAGATTTCTTCCATCATGGAAGGAACTATTCCTCGCCTTCGATTCGTTGAATTGCCCGATGACCATAACATCCAACCCGGGTCGCCGACATTTCTCTTTGACTATATCGACAACCACGCCGATAAGATTCGACAATTCTTGTCGGAGATGATCGAGAAGCCTCTTGTCCCCGGCACCCAACTAGCCGGCCTTGTTCTCGATATGTTTTGCACGAGTTTTATTCAGGTTAGTACATTTCAATAAAATTATACTTTCTTTGTTCGGTAGTAAATTTTTGTAGTAAATTTTTAATTTGACTTTTGTATGCAAATTAAGATAGATTAGTATTTTATTAATATTTAGTGTAATAAAATAATGTAATGCCTATTTATATTTTTGCAACATGACTTTTGGGTAAAACATGTTTGTTTGCCCAATAAATTTTTTTTCGGATATACGGAATTTCTAATATATATTATATTTTTCACAAAATTTAATATTTAATATAAAATATTATTTTTAATATTATCGAAAAATATTTTCATACTTTATATATTATAAAAAAAAAAAAGTCAAATTAAAAGTACTAAACAAACAAACCCACGAATTATTTGCAATTTGTTGCGGTTAGTAATTTTTATCTGTGCTGCTGAGGAATTGGGGAATCAATTGGTTTTGTGTTTCCTTTATGTGTTTTATTTATTTATTTATTTATTTATTATGTCATATGATTTTTCATTGTTATACTTCTTCCATTATGAAGTTGATTTTTTTTTAATATGACATAATTTTAACATATATATAATATAATATATATATATATCATTATTTTTCTTTTTTTTTTTTAGAGTGACCTCACAATTGAGGCTGAGAAGGGTTAAAAGGATAAGCTATGTCCAACTTAGAAGAATGCAAAAGCTTAGATACATCTAAAATTCGAAATAAAAATAAAGATTGTGTTTTTTTTGGGTTTTACAAGATGTTTCTATTATTCTGATTTATTTTTTCTTTCAAAAATATCAAATCAAATAATTATTATTATTTTTATATTATACTATAAATTTATTTTGCATTCAAAACATCAAATCAACTTCTATTTATATCTCATCAAATAACTATTCAAAATTAATATTTTGCTATTCGAAAATACAAACCCACAAACAAACACATAAAATAAATAAATAATTGGATAAGAGAATATGAGTTACAACACCAAAAAAAAAAAAAAAAAAAAAAAAAAGAGTTGGATTTTTTTCAACACCAAGATTTTCTAAAGAGTCATCCATCCTAATAATATTTTTGGCCAAACACTTTTAACTTCAAATTTATGATGAAATTAATGCAAGGATGTAACTTGGGCATATGAAAAAGTTAGATTATTGTAACAAATCTAAAAAAAAATTGAATAACTGAAAAAGAAGAAAAAAATATCAAATATAAAATACATTATTCAACGATATACTAAATAAAATATATAAAGACAACATATGAAGTATATTAACAATACAAAATTTATGTTTCGTAAGGGATAACATAATGACATATAATGATATTGTTGCATTTATAAACATATGGTTAAAACCTATTACATCTTATGGTCCTACAATGATGTCTTTCCCTACCTTTAAAACCCAAACTGAACACAAATGATATGTGCAACGAAAATCAATGCAAATTCTTAAAGTTTGTTGTGTTCAGATTATGTCGTTTGCGTGAGATTTGAACAACTAATAAATCGCAAAAAAGGCTGTGCAGAAATAAACGAAACAAACAATATACTAGTGTTTGTTGACCCAATTCAGCTCTCAACCGGCCTACGTCTGGAGTACCAACCCAAGGACGTTCCACTATCCGTAAGATAGATACAAGATACAAAAACTCTTCATACAAACTCTTTAAAACAATAGCCACAAATTCAATTAAATGTATTGGTTTTCCTACCATATATAAGTGTATCTTCCTTCTAAAAAACAAGCATGCAAAGCCCTAACTTCTATTGGTTGTGCTTTGAAAGAGGACGTTGCTACAAATAGCTTGACATCTTTTTCTTCCTCCAACTCTTCTTAGAACCCCTTCGTGCAAACAAACATTTCAGCAATTTTTCGACTCAACAAATTGTAGCGATCCATTCTCGATATCAATTCAGCTTCAAATCAGCTTGACCAAGTTCAAACTCAATGTACCAAACAAAAATCCTCTTAAAATTTTCCACTCAATACATGGTCTACTTCACAACAAAATATCTCAAGATAAAATAGCACATTTCCTCGCCTAGAAGAATGACTCAATCTATTACAACATGAGATTTGGATTTTTCTTTCGGTATGAAGATGAGTAGAACTCTTCAAACTTTCACTCTCTACTTAGAATACGAAAGATATCAGTTTTTTTCTCTCAGAAAATTATAAAAGCCACCAAAATTTCATAGGTTATGTATATATACACACAAAAACACACTTCTTCCAATCAAAATTCGACAACATAAGACTCCATGCACCCAATCAAGAATAGACACACTCTAGTCCCGTAAGGGATGACCTGGTAGTGTGGGGAGTGAACTTGTGACCGTGAGGTCATGGGTTCAAACCCTGATGCCTCTAGGTCCACTTGCCACACATAGTTCGCCTAGTATGATTTGTCTTGTCGAGCCTAGTTTGCAAGATATTACGTTCGACCGAGAGTTTATCCAGAGCGCATTTTCGGATACCGGTTACGGGTTCCCATGTTATAAAAAAAATTAAAAAAAAAAGAATAGACACACTCTATGTAGTGTTTCATACATTTGAAAACATAATTGATACGTCATATATCCATTAAATGCAATGAGAGGGGTTGAGACAAAACTTACCCATTTCGGCAATAAGTGTCCAAGCTATTTTCTACACTTTCTTCGTCTTTGCTTGCAGTCAAGCATTGATTGATTCAAATTGTCTTATCCTAGAGCAACTTTCAGTCCATAAAAAAAATAAATAAATAAAATAAAATAAAAAAAAGACATCGATCCAGGTATCATAGACAATGCATGCAACAATCAAGTATGCGAAAGTCGGTTGTGCATTCTCTACATATCTGAAAGGGAATTAAGAGTTCTTTTCCTCTTCTTCCTTTATTTTTGACTTTTCGAATCGATACAAGCACATTTTTTTCTTGTGTTTTTTATCTTTTAAACATGAAGAAAGTGAATTATCTTTTTATCACACAAAAGACCTTTTCAGCTCAAAAAATATGTGACAAAATATTCCATATTAGTAGTTAGTGTGGACAAGTTAGTAGTCACACAAACATCAGTTAATTGTCTGAATATTCCGAAGACCATCAATACATCAAACAAAATTTAATACCAACAATATCAGAATTAACATTTTTTTAAAAAGTAAAAATAAAACAAAATGCAAAGCGGATTGCAGCTAGAAAGGGTGTGGTCTTCCCCCAATCCCAAAATATACATTTTCCCAAATAATTCCTCCCCATTCTTCGAATACCTAAAGGTGTGTTTAATATAGGAAAATAAGGTCAGAGAAATGATCATTTCTCTAGTTTGATTGAGTTAGAGAATTAAAAATTAAAAAATAAATTATTTTTCATTCTTTGATTTTATTTTTATGTCATATACAGGAAAATGCATTGATGACAATATATTCATTTTTATTTTTTAGTTTTTTGTATTATTTACTTTTATAATTTTTAAATTATATATTTCAATCTTATAAAGCATCACATTTAATTTATTATTGAAATATTTATTTTTTTTACTAGTTTTTTAAAAACAATTACACTGAAATTCGATCTTACAAAATATCATATGTAATGTATTATTTTAAAAAAAAAAAAATTCACCAAAAATATTTTTTTATTATTATGAATTCTCAGTTAACAATTTTTTCTTGCCCGATTAATCATAGATTGATTGATTTCTTAATTGAATTCTCTATTTTATATAGAATTAATTTTTATTCTTTTTCCTATGCAATTCCATTATATATACCAAATGCCCCTAAATGTAGACGATTACTTTAATCGTTAATTCCTACAAAAAAAATAAATAAATAAAATTGAAATATCGAAATTACTTTTCAACTGTTAACAATTCTTGTAAACAAAAAAGAAACAACCCAACTCGTCTCATTTTATTTCGATTCTATTTTAGTTTTCATGACATTTAATTTTCTGTTTATTTGGTTACGTTGCACAGGTGGGTAACGAATTTAGCATTCCATCCTACGTGTTCTTCACTTCAGGAGCATTAACTCTCGGCACATTCTACGACCTCGTTTCACTCAAATTCGAACAAAATCAGGACCTGGCACAGTACAAGGATTCCCACGTCGAACTGTCCTTGAATTGCGCCTCTCACCCTATCCCCGTCAAATTATTTCCTACAATCTTTTTCGAGGGCAGCTCCGTCGCAGATCTCTTCCTCGGATACTTCCAGAAAATGACCGATACCAAAGGAGTTCTCGTCAACACATTCTACGACCTCCAAAAATACACACTTGATTCTTTGTCGGCTCATTACAATAAGTACCCCAAGGTTTACCCGATCGGACCAATTTTGAAGGACAATCATGACGGCTCCGGCGGTAATCCGCCGGAAAATGATGTAATAAAGTGGCTGGACGATCAGCCGGAGGATTCGGTGGTGTTTTTATGCTTCGGGACGATGGGGGCATTCGAAGAAGCTCAGGTGAGGGAATTCGCCAAGGCTCTGGAAGATTCCGGAAGCAGATTTGTGTGGTCGTTGCGGAAGCCGTCGGGAGAGAAGTCGATTCGGCTTTCCGGTGAGTACGGCAGCTTCGACGAGGTTTTGCCGGAGGGTTTTCTGGAGCGGACGGCGGCGGCGGGGCGGGTGATCGGGTGGGCCCCGCAGGTGGCGGTGCTGGCGCACGCGGCGGTGGGGGGTTTCGTGTCGCACTGCGGGTGGAACTCGGTGCTGGAGACCGTGTGGCACGGCGTTCCGGTGGCGGCGCTGCCGCTGTACGCGGAGCAGCATATGAATGCGTTCGAGCTGGCGACGGAGTTGGGGATCGCGGAGGTGATCAGGAGTGACTACAAAACGGATTCGAGTAAGAAGGCGGAGGTTATTCCGGCGGGGGAGATCGAGGCGGCGATCCGGCGGGTGATGGCGGCGGAGAGCGGCGTGAGGGAGAAAATGAAGGAGATGCAGAGGAAGAGCCGAGAGGCTTTGAAGGAAGGCGGATCGTCGTACGCGTCGCAAATGGAGTTTCTACAAGATGTGTTGAGGAACGTTGGATTGGAATAATAGGTTTATGATGGCCTCATAGTATTAGATTCCATCGAGGTTTATCCAGTGCGCAGTTTCGACTAGTGTTGCAGTTTTTCACGTCATCCAAAAAAATAAAAAATGGTATTGAAACGGTTGTGGGAAGAATTCACACTGTCTGCACTATATTGATTTAATATCAACTTTTTGATTATTTACGTTACCAATTTAAAAGTTTAATTGCATAAAAATAATCTAATAATTATATATATGTATATTTAAAAAAATATTACAAATGTGTTAGTCATAAAAAAAATAAATAAATAAAATATAAATATATATATATATATTTACTCTTTATAATTGCTTCTTCGATATTACAAATGCGTGACTCTATATTTATACACGTAAATTGCTGATTGAATACAGATTAAAATATGTTCTTTGTATTTACATAAACTGTCTTTTAAATATTTTAAATTTTATCTTACAAAAATATATTGAATAAGCCTTATGATGTGTTCTTTTATTCAAAATAAATCACCATATTTTTTAATTATTTATTAATTATATTTTATTTAAATTCTCATGTTTATAGTAAAGAGTAAATGATAATTTGACAGAGGGCTATTATTTATAACTTAGAAAAAAAAATAAATAAATAAAAATATCTCATTAATCGAATTTTGATTACAATTCCAACTTTGTAACCAAATATAATTTTTCTTTTCAATTTTTCTGTTATTTAAACTATCAATTGCTTATTTCATATGACGTACGGACACAAACACTAATTAACTTAATACTCCGTATTTATGACTTGTCTAAGTTGTAGAGATTTAGAAGACAACGAATAATATGAAAATTTTAAAAGAGGACATTCATAATAATAATAAAAAAATAAATATTATATAACTTAAGATTGAGTTTTTTTTTTTTTTAATATAGTTGACTCCATTCATGTAGTGTTTTTAGATGAAATTATTTTTTGTGTTTAATATACGAAATTGTGTTCAAAATATAAAATATACTCCCTCCGTCTCATGTCTATCTATTCATTTGTTTTTTGTACGGAGTTTTAAAAATATTAGTATTATTTATTTGATTCTCGAATTATATTATACATCAGAAGAAAATAAAGAAATTACAGTAAGATTTTGCTCAACCAATTGACCACAAACGTAAGGTTTAGGGCTAATTTGGGAATGACATAAACATGGGTAATGCGCATGGAGGTGCCATCAGCCTAAGTATAGGAGGGGACAAGATGACAGGTTGGATGGAATGTAAAAGGCGAGGATCAGGTGTCATGTGGTTACAACAAGTAAAATCAATATACCATGTATTGTTACCTGATGTCGAAGCTAATGAAGGGTGGATTGATAAAACCTGAGTGAGCATGTGACGGAGGTCGTCAAGAGTGGGAGGCGGCTGAGGCGACTGTGATATTTATCAGACTGAGTTGATCGGGCATCATTGTGATTATCTCAACGATGGGGAGTAGAAGAGGAAACTGCCAAGGCCAGATGAAAGGTAGGAGCTTTGGGCATCTTAAGACGGGTGTCCTCAAACAAAATCTCCTTCATCGCTGTCTCCAAGGAAGGCAAGGGATGACGATAAAGCAAAGAAGCACGCACAGACTCGTGTTCTGGACCAAGCTTCGTCAAGAGTTTAATCAACCAAAGTGCTCAATATGTATGTCTGTCTCATCAATGCGATCCCACATAGACTGTATAGTAGAAAGAAACTCATTCATATCCTGGCGCGAGTCATGTGTCAGTGCATTCAATGACTCGATAAGTTGATAATAATGTATGCCTCAAATGGTCTGATATCGATGCTGCAAATAATCACAAGTTTTCTTGGCAGTGTCTATGCGGCGAAGTTGAATCTGAATGGACTTGGCAGAGTTATTCCGAATCCAAGTAAGAATAATGTGATTCTTACTATCCCACTCATCCAAGGCATTCCAATAGTCCGTGAGCTTCTTATTGGTGAAGGGCGCCGTAGAGGTGACAACAGGAGTAACCGGTGCAGAAAAATCGTCAGTAACATAGCGTCATAATCTTTTACCAATCAAAAAACTCTTCATGGATTCAGCCACAAATCATAATTATCACCAAAAATAAAAGAACAGTAATCCCAAAAGCGTTTACATGATTCATATGAAGAGTCATACTATGAAGCAAGAAGATCAAAAATAGTATAGCGCGCGCAAAAAGATCGTGTAAAAAATCAAACTGGGAAAGCCAACCCAGTAACAGTTGCGAAATAAATTCAAGTCAGATGGCGAAACCGACCATACCAGGACATCAAGGATCGAGGCAGGTGGCGGCGGCCAGAAACCGCTGGGCGCGCCCTCATGTGCGGCAGGAAAGCGGCAGTCGCTGGAAGGGGCCAACGCCAATTTGCGTCCGAGGTGTGTGCGGCTGCCACGCCCCGGCATTGGCGGCGAAACTCCGGTGGCTGGCTGGTCTCGAGGAGGCGGAGGGGATGGTGGCGGCGGTGTCCTCCGGTGAGCGGCGGCGCGGTGGGGGCAAAATAAACCTAACTCAGCTCTAATATTATGTTCAAATATTTACGAAAAATAGAAATTGTATTATATTGACGAAAAAAAAAAGTTCCAATGTCATATATATAGGCATATATGTGGGCCCAAAAGATAATATATAAAAATATATACTAACAACTACAAAGAAGAGAAGAATGGAAGAGAAAGAATTTATGTAAAAACCTTGTCATTTTTTGAGAAATGGTGATTCTTACTTGATAATCGTTGGATAAGCCTGGAATTTGTAGGTTATGTTATTGACTTGTTTTTTTCCAATCCAACGATGAAATTTTCGACTTGAACTTTCTAGTTCAACCAAAAAAATTACAAAATATGGTAGAATCTTTAGGATTGATTTTCTTAATCTTGATTTCTACTCAAATTTGTGGTATTTATTTATTGATTTATTTGATAACGTGAAAATTTGCAGTTACTACTCTTCGAGTGTGCTTTGGGTAAATTTTTGCTCAAAATTCATAGTCTGTAAATTAGGTCCGAGAAGACAAATCACACTTAGATGAACCATATGAGACAAAATTTATGGCATTTATTGATTGATTTGGTGATTGAAAATTAGTTTACACAATTTATAAAGAACTAAAATTGTATTACCCGTGCACCAACTGATGAGTAGATAGGAAGGGTTAGCGGGGCTCTCACTCAATGGAAAGTACAATGCTATCGAAAATATATTTATACATATATATATTACACATGTTTTTTGTTTCGATTTAAACTATATATTTACTTTTTTAATAAATTAAAAAATAATAATGTTGATATAAAATTTTGTTTGATGATACGAGGATCCGCAGAATGATCAGACAACCAACTGGTGCTAAACTGTCCACGCTGTCTTCTGATGTGGAATGTTTTGCCACATATTTTCTGAGATGGAAAAAGTCTTTTTGGAAAATAAAAAGACAACTCTAATCAAGCATATTTCATAGGCAAAAAGTACAAGAGAAATTGTGCTAGCATTGATTTGGAAAGTCAAAAGGATATGAAGAAAAAGGAAGGAAAACTCAGTCCCTTTGGGATCCGTAGACAGATCAAACAACCAATAAGCTATTTGCAAGACTGCAACCTGTCCGAGTTCATGGTTCGAGGTCTGATGTTCTGGTCATTGAAAAATCTTTAAGGTGAGACAAATTATATATCTCACTGTCTTACTTCATACAAAGATAAAATGATTTTGTTCCACGAGCTTGCATGCAAAAAAGATGTCAAATTTGAAGGAAGAAAAAGTCTATCACTCTCATTACCAAAAGAGGTATTATTTGACTATCATCTCTTCCTAGGACATTTGTGAGGATATAGACATGTCAAATTTCGTCCCATATGGTCAGATACATGTCTTTGAATATGTCCAAATTTGTTTGACCAATTGGAAGATTGTTGTGTCGATTTTTTATTGGCCAAAGAAAATATTGTATATTCTATATATACATACTTCCTAGGTTTGTTTTTCTTTAAAATTTTCATCATTCATTGAGAGAGAAATTAGGAGTGAGTTTTGTGAGCTTCGAGCTAGAAACTTGGAGAATTTTTTCTCATCAGCATTTCCTTATGAAAAGCTTAAATCTCATGGTATAATAAGTTGAGTCATACTTCTTGTTAAGAGAGAGTGTACTCCTTTATTTTCATGGATTTTTGTTGTGAGGTTAGGCCATGTTTTGTGTAGAAAATCTGAGAATATTTTATCTACAACTTGGGTCTGAACCTGATCGAAGTTACTGGAGATTCGAAGCCAAAAATTCTATCCTGAAGGGATCACTGTTGTCTGTTGTGTCAACAAACTACCGAGTATTTGTTTGGTGCAAAGGAGATTCCAAGGAGAGTTGAAGAAAGAAAGGGTGAAGCTGCTTACACACTCGTCCCATCTCGGAGCACAAGCCAATGGAGGTTGCTGCGGCCTTGCACACTTGCCTTTGCGAAGGAAGGTGCACTTGCATATGGTAGGGAAAACAATGCATTTTAGTTTAGTGTTTATGACTAGAAATTTGTGGAGTTTGTGTGAGGAGTTTTGTATCTTGTTTCTGCCTTAATCATAGTGAAATTACTCTGGGTTGGTACCCCCAGACGTAGGCCAGTTGAGCGCAGAACTGGGTCAACAAACGCTGATGTGTTGTTTGTTTTGATTCACATATTTTTGTTTTTGTAAGTAGGGATGACAATGGGTTCAGATAAATCCGATATTCGACTCAAATCCAACCCATTTATTTGGAGTCAAGTTCAATTATTCGGATATCAGGACTGGGTTTGGTATAATATATTTTTATCGGATCCTGGTCGGATCTCGAGTTCAAGGGTGGATCCTACCTGGACCCGATCCGAACTTGATTAATATATTAATAATATATCAATTATATATGTGAAAAAAAAATTAATAATATAAATTATATTAAAAATATGTTTTTAGTTTAGTTTAGTTTAGATTATTTATTATTTTATTATAATATTTTTGAATAAAATATAGTATAAATTTTAATATATATTGACTCCGGGTCGAGATTTGGATCCAATTTTGAGTTAAATTTTAAGAATTGTAAAATAAATTTCGAGTCTATCAGGTCCATTAAATTTTATCGGATATTGTTTGAATCGAGTCCAGATATGATCGAATTTGGATATGTTGAATCCAATTCAAATATTGGGTCCAACAAAGAGTATTTGGATCAAGTCTCGGGTTCGGCTGAACCCGATTCATACCCGATCCACTGCCATCTATTTGTAAGTACAAAAGTTACAAAAAAAAAATGAATATTTTTGTAAAATTTGAATGTATTTAGATATTTATATATAAATTAATTTTATTGTAATAAAAAATAAATATTTTTAAGTGGGAGATACAAAATTAGTAAAAATAATATATTAAGTTAGGGCAGAAAGAATATATATATATATATATACTATGCATCGACCCGTATTATATACGGATTGGATAATGTATTATTTTATTATTGTATTTTGTAAAAATATTAATAATATATATTAAAAAATAATTAATGTATTTTTAAAATATTAATATTAAATTTTCTGTAAAACTCTCACATTTAGACACTTAGACAATTGGAATTCTTTCCACGCTTGGACAAATAAATTCATAAAACGAAGGGTTTGTTTGGTTTGTGCATGAAGTTAGAATTTTGATTTGAATTTAAATTTTAGTTTAAATAATATTTTGATATGATATTTTATTAGATAAAATAATATTTCTTCTTTCTTGAAACAAATAATAAAATTGATTTGTGACACAATATTTAAACTAATGAAATTTAATTAATTAGTGATAGCAATTTATGACATTATTTTACTCTCTCTGTCTAAAAGTAAACTTCTCATTTTATTATTTTAGTTTGTCGAAGTCAAAACTTATCATTTTTTTTTTTGTTTTAGAAAAAGTAACTCTTAGCTAAATATTGATTGCTTGTTCTTTCTATTTTTTTATTTCTCACATTTTTTAAAAAATATTAATAAACTACACACATTTATTATTTATATATTTCTTACATAATTTCCTATATCTCAAGTAAAAAAAAAAAAATTTTTTTTCAACATTCTCACAAAACAAACACAGTGTACCTTTTAACATTAGTTTTACTTTAACTTTAAAGGTAAAATGGACATTACACTACTTTATTATATTATATATTTACATAATACTAATTTAATTTAATCCATAGACAAAAATCAAATGAAAAACTTACTAGTGGATGGAGGGAATATTATTTTTATGTGATGAATATTGTTAGTCGTTTTAAAATTAAAATTAATATATAAAAAAATTTAAAAATACATTTAATTATTTAAAAAATTATATTTTAATAAAATACTTACAATATGTTTATTGTTTTATAAATAAAATGTGTATATTTATTTATATGTTAATAAACCATTTTTATAAAAAATATATATATATAATGGATAGTTTTACATGTATATAAGTTATTGACAAGACATGAAAATAAAGACATATTGAGTGGGTCTAGGTAATGTTATATGTATATAAATAATTTAATACTCTTTCCCACCAAAATTAAGTTATTATTTCTTAATCTTTTAAATATATACACAATTTATTTATAGTAAATAATTTATACACACAATTTTATTATTTTTATTTTAACAAATATTCTCTAAAAAAGAATAATATTTTGACCTAAAATTAGGTAAATAAAAAGTAAAGTTATAATATTCCTTCCGTCCCGTTGGAAGGGTAGTGTTTACTTTTTATACGTAGATTTTTAAATATTAATATTATATTGTATTGTAGTAAAAAAAGACAGAAAATACCCCTATTAGTATGGTGTAATATAAAAGTAATGACATTTGTGTAATATATTATATAAAATGAAATAGTATTTATTATGTTAAGTAGGTAGTACGATTACTAAATTAGAAAATGGTAACCTTGTTTTGGGACGGACGAAAATGGAAAAGGGTAACTTTTCAATAGTACGGATGAAGTATTATATAAAATTTGTTAAATATTTTGATTAAAAAATAATATGATAAGTAAAAAAAAAATAATGCAAAATTAGTTATTATTTGTTGAAGAAAGGTAATAAAATTATAGGTGAAAGAAAATTGTTTTCTATAAATCAGTTATGCATAAATTTAATAGATAATAAAAAATAAAACGTGACATAACTTTAGTGGACAGAGGGAGTAATAATAAATTTGTTACTATTTTCTTTACTTAGTCAACTATTCTTTTTATCATTCATTTAATATATTTATTATAAACTCCATATTAATATTAAATATCATTATTTTTTAGTTTTTGTGTCTAATGAAACCTATATACTATTACCGAAATGAGAGAAATTTGTTAAGTATATTTTGAATTAATAAATTTTATCAAATATCAAAATACATCAAATAAAATAAAACATGGTAAAAATTTGTGTCATTTATTTTTAAAGAAAAAAGTATATACTATTTTTTTAATTAAAAATATATACTAGATAAATAGTATATTTCATTTGACATAAATGATATATATAAAAAATAAAATAAAATAATCGAAAATCAAACAAACAAACAAACAATTATTTATTGAGTAGTTGAAATTATGGGTGTGTTTGTTGGGGGGTTTGGATTTTGAGTTGAGATTTGAACAGTAAAAATTTTGAATTTTAATAGTTATATGATGAGATATAAATAGGTGTTGATGTGATGTTTTGAATGTAAAATTGATTTTTAGTATAATATAAAAAATAAAAAATATGGACTTAATTTGATATTTTTAAAGAAAAAAATGGGATGAATAATAGAAATCTAATCCAATCTCCATCTCCAGACAAACACATTATCATAATTTTTGGGGTTCATCAAAATTATTCAATTTTCTAGGAACAAGGGTATTAACTTGTCAGCTCGACACGTTTATTTTCTGTGGTGGTACTTAATATTTCTAATAATTTTATTTTTTTTATCACAATTATTATTAATAATTTCGCAAAGTAAGATTTATTATTTTCTATTCCAATTTCTTTTATAAATAAATATATATATTTAAAATTTTCTACTTTGTATAAAAAAAAATTATGGTAACTATGTATAAAGTATATATATTTTTTATTTATAGCATATAAATTTTTATTATTTACTATGATCATATTAAATAAAGCTTAAGTAAATAAACAAAATGAAAATCAAATTATATAAAAATATCGATGATATTTAATAATAATAATAATAATAATAATAATAATAATAATAATAATAATAATAATTGGATTAATAACCTCCAACTATAGTTTTCAACAGAGTTTAAATTTCGAATTTGATTATATTTTTTATAATAACATTAATTTGAAACATACAAATACATAGAGTATATTTCATCTAGACAAAAAAAATAAAAATAAAATAAAATAATATTAATAATTAAATATTGAAAAAAAATAAGTAAATTTGCATTTATTTAATATTTTAGCTAAAAATATTTTTTTATGTGAGATATGAGAAATTATATCAATAATATAAAGAAATAACATTTTATATTGAAGTATTGAGTGTGTTCTTTCTATAAAAACTTTCCAACACATTTTCTGTATAGATGTGCGAATATATTATACACCTTTCGTTTCAATACACACCTGGAGGTCATTCTTACGGACCAATATATATATATATATATATATATTTTGCAAGGCCGGATTTTTTTGGGCTTTAAATGAAAATAAATTATAGATCTTATAAACACATTATTAGAATGTTTTTTTAAAATAATATCGATGATTGACGTCGATTGGACAACAGGTTGAATGTAATAGTCTGGAAAATGTCGATTAGGTGAAGAAGGTTTGGTCTAAATTGGTGGGCGCAATGCGACAGATTGTGAGGTAAAAAAGTATAGATGACGATTAAATTTGAAAACATAGGGTGAGACATGATTAGAAAGAAAGAGAAAGAAAAAAAAAATATATGATTAGGATTCAAAATTTAATTTTAAAATTAAATTGAATAATTATATAAATATATATATATATTAAAATTAAAATTTAATTTTAAAATTTAATAATAATAATAATAATGTATAATTGTTGATGTATTTTTTTAATAATAAAAAGTAAAATTCGAAAATAGAAAATTATCTTCGAATTTGATATATTTAGTGCCTGACACTTTAGGATACATAAATAAAATAGAAAAAATAAAATTACAGATTGGAAAAATAAAGTGGTGATCCCCAAAAGCAATTCTCTTGAATTTGATGTCGATTGAAGATGTCTTTCCAAAATACATCCAAATCTTTAAATAGTCCTAATTTCATAACCGTCGCCAGCAACCGCCGTCAACCTTCCACAATGAAACGGTTTGAACCGCCGTCTGGTCGGTTATAGCAACCGCTGTCAACCGCCCAGAAAATCCTCTTCTGTCGACACGTGTGTTAACCGACTCACCAACCGCTCACGCCAGTTACAACACTCAACTGCCTCGGCCGACCGCCTCTGAAGACCTCACCGCCTTAAATGGGCGGCTGGTCCCGACCGACTACTCAACCGCCCAGGCAATAACCTCTGGCTTCTAAGACTGGTCGCTAGATCAAACGACTCATCGGCCGCCCCATCAAGCGACCATCATCTGATTTTTTCAATCGGCTGAACAACAAATCATCCAGACGATTTAATGGTCGCCCCAACCAAGCGACTAAACTACTGTTTACTTACGTAGGTGACCAATTAACAGACCCTATTTCAACCGACCTCAGTATCAGCCGACCTTCTTCGCCCGACTTCCTGTTTCGACCGACCTCAGTTTCAGCCGACCTTCTTCGCCCGACTTCCTGTTTCAACCGACCTCAGTTTCAGCCGACTTTCTTCGTCCGACTTCCTGTTTCGACCGATCTCCATATCAGTCGTCCTCCGTCCGACCTAATTTGGTCCGACCGCGGGCCAACCGACTACGGACTATCTGACAGCGAACCAACCGACCATACTCCTTCGTCTTAACAGACCTCCGCGTCTGCCGATACTCTGCTTTGCCCGACCTTATCATTCCTGAGCTCCGCACCCGACCTTATCATACCTGGGCTTCGCACACGACCTTATTACACCCGATCTCTGTGTCCGACCTTGTCCTGTCTGACCTCCGTATCGGCCGATCATCCGTCCTTGTCCGACTTTCTTTTACTCGATTTCTAGGCTATTTGACTTATACTCAGACCCGTCCAAAATTCTACTGCTATTATTTATTATTATTTTTTGTGGTCAACAATAATATTTTAAATTATGAATCTTCTGTTGATTAGGATCCTGACCATGTGCTTTTCCTACTCCTTATATGAGCCCCTATGCAACTTTGTAGTCTGAAAGTAATGTTCTGTAATAGTTTTGATAATGAGATAGCGAGTGGAGTTTATTATTATTATTATTATTATTATTATTATGAAGAGGAAAAATAATAATAAAAATTAAAAAAAATAAAAAAATAATAATAATAAAAAAAAACGGGTGGGGTTAGTGGGAGGATTCAGACATTAGTGTACATAATAAAATATAATATACATTTCTTGCAATGCGCTGTGATGCATCCCCTTCTTTAGATTACTATCATTACCTACTTTTATTTATTTATTTATTTATTTTGTGATGTTGATATAGATCTTTAATATTTTATACTTTTCTTTTCGCCAACATAATTATGTCTTCTTTTTTTTTGTCCGGTTTATTTATAATAAATAATTTTATTATTTTAATTTTAACTAATAATAATAAATTTATCATTATTTATTCTGTCTATCTTATTATTATTACTATTTATTATTTTATATTATCTCTTTAATTAAACGTTTACAATATCTTTACATTGATTTCTTTGAATTTACGTGACAATAAAATATAACATAAAGAATCTTGGATGAAGAGAACATTTATTTTTACTAATAATTCGTTTTTTCTAGTTATGAAATAGTGTCAATTTCTTTTATCTTTGGAAATGATATATCCCTCCCACTTCATAGCATATATAGCCCATCACCTTTAAAAGTTAATACGAAAGAAAATGAAAATAATAATGCCCTCGAGTGAGGAGGTGGTTCCAATATCGAAAGAATTTTTAAAATACCAATAAATGATGTTAAGTGAACCTTATCTTCAAGAAATTCAATAATTTTTTAATCTCGTAACTGCGCCTCTTTATCATTTTAGTTTTATAAGTGGAGCCTGTCGCAAACTAGTTTCATAAGTGAAAAATTTTCGCTGTTTTAATCCTCCGGCGTCGGAGACGTCCGCATGGATCGCCGGAAGCTACGTATCCGCCAAGCCAGCGACACTTGGCGGACACGTGGATTTTATTATTGTTTTCTAAAATAACAAATTATATGGAATAATGCAAAAATATGAATAATTTATGAAGAATAGAGAAAACAGTTTACATTTATATCTAGATTACTTCAAAGTATATGATAAAAATATTAAAAAAAAAAAAATGCTTATCAAGTAGCTAGTAAGGTATATATTAAAATTTTATGACACTTGTGGTGCTGAAAATTCAATGCTGACAGTGTGTTGAATAATTATAAAATAATTATATATATTTATATTAATTATATTATTAATTTTATTAATTAAAAATAATTATATTTTTAAGTATTCAGCATGTGCTGAACTAAGGCCATCCACAACACAGAAACCCATCCAGGGTTTCTTCCCATTCTCTCTTCTGTGCCACGTCAGTTTCTCTCTCCGCCACGTCACGAAGAACTCCAACTATATTTTACATTCACATCAAAGAACCCTTTAAATTTATGAATATTTTTATGTATTTTTATTTATTATTTGTATTGCATGTAATTTTAATTAAACAAATGTTATAATTGAATTAATAGATATTTAATTAAATATTTTACAAAAATATGCATTAAAAAATTACATAAAATATAAAAATATTATATTAAAAATTATAGTTATTAACAATATTATTTTAATAAAAAAATAAATATTAAATAAAACTCATATAATAAAATTTAAATCTAATATTTTAATAAAACAAATTATTATAAATATAAATAAAAAAGTATATATTATAAATATTATTTTTAATATTTATTGAATAAAAAAGTGGACCATGGCCCACAAAAATTGGAAGAAACGGTACACTCGCAATGTACCGTTTCTTATGTTAATTGGTGTTTTAATTTTTTTTTTATTTAATAAATGATGACGTGGGAGGCGCTTCTCAACAAGCGTCTCCCGTTGTGGATGCCCTAATATTAATCAGCACCAGATTATAACTGTTGTTATGTGGAAGAAAACTGTAGCATTCCTCTAAAAATTGAGGAAATTTTTTTTTTATTACATTGGGGTCCTTCAATTTTTTTATTTTTATTTTTATATATTTAGTATTTTTAATTTAGTTTTTATATTTTGAATTATTTTATAAATTATAAATCAGATATAAATATTTATATTGCAATAGATATATATATATCATTATTAAAATATTACATAACATAAAAATTACTCATTGTATAATTTGAATTTAGGAAACAAAAATTTGGAGGTTAATATGTGTGTTTGTTTGAGGGATTGGATTTACACTATTCATCCAATTTTTTCCCCAAAAACGTCAAATCTATTCATCCAATTTTTTTCCCCAAAAACGTCAAATCAAACACTTATTTTTTATTTTTTATATTATATTAAAAATCAATTTTACATTCAAAACATCACATCAACACCTATTTATATCACATCATATAACTATTTAAATTCAAAATTTTTACTATTCAAATCTCAACTCAAAATCCAAAGCCCGATACTATGTAAAATAGAGTAAGTTGTAGTAGAGTTAAAATTTAGAGAAAAATTTGAAAAAAATAGAAGAATAGATTGGAATTGCTTATCAAACTTAAGAATAGATATGTATAATATATATATATATATATACATATAAAGAATATATAGGGGTGTGTTTACTTTAAATGATTGTATTATTATAGGACTATTTCAATGAATTATATAATCATTAGATTAATTAATATGGTGTTTACTTTGATTGATTAAACATTAGATTAAATTGTACTGTATATATAAAAAATTTAATAAAAATACAGTAGAAATATATATTAAACAAAAAAATATTATCATATTTATGCAAAATGATTATAAATATTTAGAAAGTTAGATAGTTTAAATATTTATTAAGTGAGACTAAATAATACCAAGGGGGTGGATTGTACTATTAATCCTACAAAATGCTACTTTAGTATCGAGCCCATAATTATCCCAGACTTCAATACTTTAAAGTAAATAAGAAATTATGACGGATAAAATAATATTATCGACTATAATAATGTGCAATAAACGCTCCCTAAGTATATTATAGAAGACTGGATGAAATTATACAGTAAATAAAGAAGCTAGTATAAGACATCACATAACCATATAATAACAAAATGTAGGGGTTAGATTTGTGACCGTGAGGTCATGGGTTCAAACTTCCGACCTCTCAGGTAACTTGCCACACATGGTTCGCATAATTGTGACTTTTTCATCGGGTCTGGTTTGCATGATATTAGATTCGGCTGGGGATTTACCCAATACGCACTTTCGGGTAGCGATTGCAAATTTCTACGTCATTAAAAAAAATAAATAAAAAAGGAAGATTTGAAGAAAATATAATATAAATAATAATTTATATCAATAAAAAAATGAGATAAATTATAATTTTTTTTCTTCTGTAAATTCAATAATCTCCATTTGTCTGGGAAAAAATTGAAAGTAAAAAATGAAAATAGATTTTTTTTTTTTTTTTTTTTTCAATTTCTAATTCTTAAAATAGACAAACAAGACAAATGAATTCAATTATTTTTTTTATTATTATTTCTATGTACTAAACACTACTTAAAGTTTGAGTAACAAAAAATTATACTCCTCTCGTTTAGACGAAAGAGTTATATTTACTTTTTGACTTTATTTTTAGTGGAATAATATTTGTGTAAATAAATATGATTGAAAAAGTATTTGTAATTTATAGTAAGATAAAAAATTTCTGAAAAGAAAAGTGTAAATCTTGTTATTGAGCACCGAAAAATTGAATAGTTGTATGATGTGATATAAATAAATATTGATGTGATGTTTTGAATGTAAAATTAATTTTTAGTATAATATAAAAAATAAAAAATAGATATTTAATTTGATATTTTTTAAAAAAATAAATAAATAGTGTATTTAAAATTCAATATCCAAACAAATGTGCGATTTTGGGACAAAATTGTGGGTCCTTAGGTTTTTTAAGTTTTAATATTATTTCTATTTTATAACAATGCGTAAAGCATAAACAATGGTGTGAAGTTATATCAATTTTAAATAAATAATATAGAACTGACGACCATATAAAAAGTATAAATTATTTAATGTAGATAATCAATGATTAACGAAAATATTTAATAAAATATTATAATGTTCATTAAAGATTTGGGGCAAAACTATAACAAATTTAGTTAGAAGAAAATGTAAAAAATGGGAGTTATTTTTCAATTTATATATCATATGTTATATCAGAGCCGGTAACGAGTCGATTCGTATCGGATTGAATATTTTAAACGGGTTAGATTATTCAATCATAATCCGACCCGTTTATTATCGTGTTGCTCATATACATAATTATATTGAAATCTTTGATTCAAATTCAATTATTTTTTGTCGGATTTTCGTGTTATGTTATTTTTTATTGGTTGTTATATAATTTTTATAGTGAATTAGGTTAGAATGATTTAAAATTGAATTTGGGGTTGTTTGGTACAGAGAAATAGAGACCAAAAAAAATAGAAATATCACATTTCTTTTATTTGGTTGAGACAAAGAATTGAGAGTTGAAAAATATATTTTTTTTTCAATTAACAATATAGCGTATTATTTTTATGTGTTGTTTCTTTTAACATTGCTCAACTTGAATTATCTGTTTTACCAAGCAAAAGAATCAATTCTAATTCTTTACTAAATTCTATTTGTTCTACGATTCCATTCTCTATTATAATTTCTCTACATTTTCATTCTCGGTATCAAACGCATCCTTAGTTTAATTTAATATGTGGGCTAATTATCAAATTATAATGATTTTACATATAAAATAAATATATTCCCTCCGTCCCATAATAAAATATTTATTTTTTCATTTTAGTTCGTCTCATAACAAAATATCAATTTTCTTTTTTAGTAATTGTACTATCTCCCTAACATTACAAATACCCTTACAATTTACAATATATTGCACAAATACCATTACCTTTATATCACACCATACTAATAAAATTATTTTAATAATTTATACCTTATTCCTACTACGTCCCAATATAATATTAATATTTCTAAACCTACATACAAAAAATAAACGATACCTAGTTATGGGACGGATGGAGTATTATTAATATTAATACTCCCTCCGTCCCACATACCATGTCCATGTTGCCGTTTCTGTCCGTCCCACGTACCATGTCACTTTCTTTTTTTGGAAAATGATTACACACTTTAATCTCATTTTAAATTTTTTAATTTTTTTTTTAAAATTTTAATTAAACTAATTAGTTATCTTAATCTTAATTTATAATTATTTATCTTATAGGATAATTATTTTCACTAATACATTTTTAATTATCTACTAATTACACCCCTCCTAAAATACCGTGTCTACAGTGTAGGGTATGTGGGACGGAGGGAATATATTATAATCAGATTGTTGTATTGGGTTCGAGTTGAAAACTTCAACCTTAGCTCGACCCGTTTATTATCGCGTGGAATCTGTGTCTAATTTATACATAATTGAATTGAAATTCTTGACCCTAATATAATATTTCATATTGAATTAATATCGAGTCGTGGTATCGTGTCACTGTTTTAAGCTCTACGTCATATAATTTACAAAGACTTGGATTGACTTGAGAAATATAGATGAGTTTCTAGATGCATATTGATAGATGTTGCACCTACCCACCAACCACGTGAAGCCACCATGCACGATTTTCTAATGCTCATCCTAACCTAAAAAGTAAAAAGCCCTCACATATCAAGTGTTTTATTTTATTATTATTATTATTATTATTATTATACCTCGGCTCCACGATTCTATTTATTTTTTGAATGTTGATATTTAAATATTAATTATTATATAAAAATATAATAACAATTAAAGAAAAATATCAAAAATATTTTTATTAGTATCTTATAATACTGTTATAATGATATTTGGATAAAAAATTATACAACTCTATAAAAATATTTTTAATATTAAATACAATGACGCAAAAGTAAATCAGACCCTTAGAGCCGGACAAATGGGAGGATTTATATACTCAACCGTTACCCGCAAATTACGTCAATATGTATTAAAAAATTAATTATTTTGAGTTTACTTAATATAATATTTGTAAGTGTGTAATATTTTTATTTTTTAAATACTTTATGAATAAAATAAATACTAAGTATTAATTAATTCAAATAGTTTTTGTATTTAAAAAATGATTAATGTATTTATTTGTAACAATATTAAAAAATTTTAAAATATAAATTAACATTAAAATGATTTATAACAAATTATTGGTGTAATTACTTAATATATAGATTTAAAAAATTTGTGTTTGGTTGGATTTTTCCTAAAAGTTTTTGCTATTTGCCATTTTTTTTTCTAAAATAATAAATCAAAATCTCATTTTTTTTATTTTTTATATTGTATTAAAAATTAATTTTACATTTAAAATATTACATCGTTATCTATTGAAAATAAATTTTACATTTAAAATATAACATCAAAATAATTCTAATAAAAAAATTTTACTATTCAAAATTTAAAGTTCCAGTCAACACACAATAAGTATATACTCCCTCCGTCCCAATACAATAGTCTCACTTCCATAAATAACCATATCACTATAAAATTACTCATACTTTTTTTTTATTATTATTATTACACTATTGTCACTACTTTTTATATGTCAAACACAACTCAAACTATAATTCTGAAACATAGGGAGTATTAACTATGGAATATATTATTTAAAATATTAAAATTAAAATAAAAATTATTTTTAGTTTTAAAAAATTTCAGATAGCCCTGCCCGACTGAAGTTTTTTTAATCATGTTTGAGTTGTTTCAGGTCGTACTTATTTTTGTTAATTCTAATTTGATATAATTGCAAATATGAATTATTTGATACGTTAGACTGAAAATGTCGAGCAATACCGTATACAATATCTAATTTTTATGTATACTAAAAAGCATATCAATATCATACCAAAAATTCGAAATAACAAAGATATATACAATACCATACTGATAATTCGATATGATTTGATATAAATAGGTATTGATGTACGATGTTTGGGGGTTTGGATTTTGAATTGAGATTTGAATAGTAAAAATTTTGAATTTGAACGGTTGTATGATGTGATATAAATAGGTGTTGATGTAATATTTTGAATGTAAAATTAATTTTTGGTATAATATAAAAAATAAAAAATAGGTGTTTGGTTTGATGTTTTTTGGGATAAAAAATTGGATGAATAGTGGCAAAAAAGTCCAATCCCCCAAACAAACACACCCTAAAAATATCGGTACAAACCTTTTCATAACATAGAATTATTGTCATTGGTTTGATCGGAGGATGGTTGGGTTTTCGTATCTTATAAGTCTCACGTCTAACTATTGCAGCACCAATATTTCGGATGCTACTATGCCCAAGAACAATTGAATTGTTGTCAACTTTTAATAAATGTTAACGAAAAAAATATATTTTTAATATTTTTTATATAAAACAATTTTTAATACTCCTTCCGTCTTCTAATAAGATATTTTTTTAACGTAAATTTTTAATATTAGTACTCCCTCCATTCCGGAACAATAGTCTTGGTTGTGTTGGGCACGAGATTTAAGGATTATTGATATTATATTGATGGTGGGTAAAAAGTATAGATAAAAGACATTTTTGTCCTCGTGAGTGTATTAGTGTAAAATGTAGTGGCAATTGTGTAATAATAGTGAAAGAGTAAGGGTAGTTATATAGTGATATGATTATTTATGGAAATAAGACTATTGTTTTGGGACGGACAAAAATAGTAAACAAGACTATTGTATTGGGACAAATGGAGTATTATGTTTGTATTTAGTAGAATCAATGAGAAAATAAAAAACTAAAATATGTGTATTGTGCAATATAAATGTAATAATATTTGTGTTAATATACAGTAAGAATTTTATAATATTAGATAATTAGTCCAATTACTAAAAAAAACTGAATACTTAATTGCAAACGAAAAAAATAAAAATAAAAACACCACAAGGTTTATTTGTTTAATATTTTAATTTGAGAGATATTTTTTTATATAGAAATATGAAGAATTATGTAAATAATATAAAATTAATATTTTATATTAAATATTAATTTTTATAAAATAATATATATATTATATATTAAAAATCGGTCTCGAAAAAAAAAAAAAAAACTTGTCGAACAAACAAAGCCAAAAATTCTTTAAAAAAATCTAATAATTAACTAAGTTAAAAGTGTAAATAAAATGAAACAAAGATACCAAGAAAACACACCACTTTGTATTTATTTATTTTTAAATGAAAAACTATAGATATCATTCTAAAATAGTTCAAGCCTATTTTTTTTTTTATATATACTTTCAAAATCAAATTAATACTTGGTCGCATAAAAATGAAATTATTTATTTTTTTGCTATTTAATATTAAAAATATTTTTATATTTATATAATTTATTTCATAAATATTATCGTATTTGTATTATAAAAGACTAATAGATGTTTTTCTTTTTTTGTTTCTTTTGATTTGTACTTGTATATTAATATGCTCCATCCGTTATCAAAATCTAGTACCATGGTCATGGGAAGGAGGGACAGAGAGTACTATTTACTATGCACAGTTTTTAATCAAAAACTATATTATATTTTTTTTTATAAAATATCATATCAGAATATTATTTAAATAAAAATTTAAATTTGACATAAAATTTCATATTAATTTCAAACTACAACCAAACAAACTCTAAATATATATTTCTTCTGTCCCAGATCAAATGAGCTCGTTTTGTAATAAATTAAAAAATAATACTATCTCCGTCTCATATATTGTGTCTGCTACACTGTAGACACGGTATTTTAGGAGGGTGTAATTAGTAGATAATTAAGAATGCATTAGTGAAAATAATTATCATATAATATAAATAATTATAAATTAAGATTAAAATAACTAATTAGTTTAATTAAAATTTTTAAAAAAATTAAAAAGTTTAAAATGAAATTAAAATGTGTAATTATTTTTCAAAGAGAGGAAAGTGACATAATACGTGGGACGGATAAAAATAAGAGTTTTTGACATTCTTGCCCTTTTTATATAAAAAATAATTGTATGTATAATGTATATTTATAATTTAAATAAAAATTAAGATTATTATAATATTAATCTATAATTACTTCTAAAAAAGAAATTAATTTTGAATAAAATGAACGAATATAATAAAAATGATATTTTGAATTAGATTGAGCAAAATATAATTTAAAATAAATCCCATACCTTAAAGTAAAGCCAACTATAAATAGTTGTAGAACACGTACGCTCATTCTATTTCGATACCCTTCTCGTGTCTTCTCCTTTAACTCATCAAGTCCATAAAAGTCAACCTCCGACTAAACATGTCTGAATCACCGGTGGAGCTTGTGTTCATCCCCTCGCCGGGGCTGAGCCACGTCATCCCCACCGTCGAGGCCGCCAAGCTCCTCCTCGCCCGCGGCGGCGATCGCCTCGCCGTCACTGTCCTAATCGTGAGGCTACCGGAGAAAGGAGACGATAAAACCGACAAAATGTTGTCCGATATCAAAGCAGCAGTCCCACGCCTCCGATTCATCGACTTGCCTTTTGACCATAATGCCCCCGGCGCCGACTCCCAAACTTTCCGATTCACTTACATCCTTAGTTGCGGTGACAAGATCAAGCAATTATTGTCGGATTTGATCGAGAAGCCATCCGTCCCCGGCTCCCGACTAGTCGGGCTTGTCCTCGACATGTTTTGCACGAATTTAATTCAGGTTAGCATACTATCAAAGCTTTTAAATATCTTGATATTTGTTGCTTTTTTTTTTTATTTGAAATCGAAATCAACACTATTTACTCTATACGAATTTTTTCGATATAAATATATTATTTCTTATCGTAAAATATGATGTCAAAATATTATTTAAAAAAAATTCAAATAAGTTTGTTATTTCAAATCTTAACCAAACAAATTCATTTTTTCTAAATATTTAAATATGTTGTTTTATCTTTTCCATTATTTATAATAAAATTTTTATTCAATTTTTTGTATAAAAATTATTTCACTTTAAGGTATTTTCGTAGTCTTTGATAATTCAGTTCCTTAGATATATTAAGGATGTGTTTCTTCGAGAACTTTGGTGGACTTTTACTATTTATACAAAAAATTTTCGTCAAAATCAATAAATCAAATATTTATTTTTTATATTTTAGGGTAAATTATATAACATCTTATTTGTGTTTCAGTAAAAATGTATAAAATACATTGTATTTTATTTATTACGTAAAATTTTTTTGTGTTAATATAAAGTTTGCACGAATCACTTTCATTATCCAAAAGTGATTGTTTATTGTAAAAAAAACTTAAATTATACAAATTTTATACAAATAAAAAATAAAAAATATTTTAAATAAAATAAATAATTGATCAATAATTTATTTTTATAATTTTTGTAAAAATCACGTGTGTGTTTACTTGTGAGATTTGTTTTTTCTGTTTTATTATTCTAATTTTTTTTCACCAAAAAACATCAAATCAAACACCTATTTTTTTATTTATTATATCACATTAAATTAAATTTTACATTTAAAACATCACATCAATACATATTTATATTACATCAAACTACTATTTCAATTCAAAATTTTACTATTCAAAACCAAAATCTCATAAGTAAAACATGTGTAATTTAGGTCTTTATTGAGAATCAAATATCAGTTTTGGACAAGAAGGATATTTTGTGCAAATTTATATTAATACAATAGAATTTCACGCAATAAATAAAACATATAATATTTTATGCTTTTTTATTCAAACAAATATTTTATCTATTTTTTATATTATATTAAAAACACGAAGACAGCTCAATCAAACTCAATCATTGATTTTTTTTACAAAAACATACCAATGTGTATATGGTTGATATAAATGATCTTTTATTGGGCATGGAGAAACGTGTTCCCTTGGTTATAGGTTTTCATCTACATATTTATTATTTATATATATATAAAAAAAAAAACAAACTATTAAATTAAATATTTATATTTATCTTTTATACTTGCACCGTCTAATTTAATTTATCTTATATTTATATTTCTGTTCGTCTAACGTAATTTATTATTTTTATTTTAGAAAATCTAATTATATACATAAATTATATTTTAAAATTCATAATTTTATAATTTTTTTATTGTAATTAAATTATTTAATTATATTAATTTTAAAATATAATTATTTTTATTAAATTATAATTATTTTTACTAATAAATTTCTTAATTATTTACTAATTATACAATATTTAAAACTCTGTATCTAAGCTAAATATGACAATTAACTGAGACGGAGAGAGAGTATTATATTAAAAATAAATTTTATATTCAAAAAATATCATATAAATATTATTTATGTTACATCAAATAATTATTTAATTAAAATTTTATTATTTAAAATTTCAAACTCTATTTCTTAATCTGCAACAAAAACAAATCCATTTTGTTCACTTCATATGCTTAATTTGTGTTATGATTTTGCACTGTTATGTTTTCAATTTTGTAAGTTTTATAGAATGTGTTTGTTTGGATGATTTCATCATATTTTTATTATTTATAATTTCTTTTTAAAAAAAATTAAAAAATTAATATATAATACTAAAAATTAATTTAAATTTAAAATATCACATCAACTCCTATTTATATCGTTCAAAAAATGAGTATTGAAAATCCATACCTCCAAAGTGTTTATTTTGCATTCCAAACTAAAGTTACACTATTCGATTAGAATGATGTTAATAAAATTATACTCCCTTCGTCCCAATACAATAGTCTTATTTACTATTTTTGTTCGTCCCAAAACAATAGTCTTATTTCCATAAATAATTATATCACTGTATAATTACTCTTACTCTTTCATTATTATTACAAATTGCCACTACTTTTTACATTAATACACTCACAATGACAAAAATATTTTTTATCTATACTTTTTACTCACTATCAATATAATATCAATATTTCTTAAATCTCGTACCCAACACAACCAAGACTATAGTTCCGGGACGGATGAATTATTATTTTTTCTAATAAAATATTTTATTGAAATATTTTTAAATAAAAATTCAAATAAAATGCTCAATATCAAAACCAAACCAAACCAAACAAACTTACGAATTGTTGTACTATGAAATCAAAACTTTTAAAATATATATATATATATATATATAAACGTATCTTCATAGTTTGAAATATTTAATAAGAAAATAAATTAATAAATCTTAGATGATTAAGATACAGCTAATAAAAATCACGTGACACGATTTACCTATAGGAGTGATAGGAGCTATTATTTTAATTCCGAAAGTTGACTTTTTTTTTTTATGCCCCATAATTGAACCATGAGAAATTAATTTTATAATTAATTTTATTTTGAGTTTATTTTTTTATTATTTTAAATTTAAATTCACATTTTTTATTCATGTGTAATTTTTGATAAAAATATATTATAATTTTTTTTTATATAAAAAATATGACATTAAAATACTTCGTTTGTTTGTTAATGCTTTGAAATTGATTTGAAATAGAGCGTTGATTTGAATTATTATTTAAGTAGTATTTGATGTGATGTTTTGTTAGAAAAAATAATATATTTTTATTGAAAATTGTATCAAAAGAATAATATTGATTTTGGTTTCAAATAGTAAAAAATATACTGATATATATTATTTAAACAAAAATTCAAATTAATTATATATTTCAAAGCAATTTCAAACCATAGCCAAACAAATATTTTATTATTTCAATTTTCATCATGGATTAATTAATGCATTTGCCACAGTAATTTAACTCCAATCCATAACTTTATTTTCAACTTAAAAAAAAATTCTCTAAATATTTTTTTATATATTATTTTAAACAATTTTCTATATTTACAATTCACACCCAATTTTTATTATTATTTACATATTTTTTATTATTACTTAATAATATATTTATAATATAAATTATAATTTTTTATTGCAAATATTTTATTTATTTAATGTAAAATTTAATCATATTTAAAATATAATTTAAATTATAAATTTAAATTACTAAATAAATAATAAAAATATAAAAAATTACAAATTGGTCTATTGTAGGGACCAATTTACAATTTATAAAAATTAAAAATATTTTTTAAAAAATGAAACAAACACACCATAAATGGCGTTGCTACAGTGTTAGCAAACACAAAAAATAGTGTAAAAAATAGCGTTTGATCGGAGAAACTAATCTCCAAATATGGAGCTGCAACGTCAATTTTGACGTTGCATTGGAGATGCCCTTATTAATATTACTATTTAATGATATATTTCCTATGTCCCAAGTCAAATATACACTTCTCTTTTGGTAGCAAATTAATTATAATATTTTATTGATCGGTGAAAGTGTAATATATGATATTAATATATTTTTTTTTTTGCTTTACAAGTACCAAAAAAAAGAGTAATAATTTTGTAAAATTTAAAGGTATTTTAATATTTATATATGAATACATTGAGTTGAATCGAATGAAATATTATCTTATACTCCCTCCGTCCCGTTGGAAGGGTGTCGTTTGCTTTTTGCACGTAAAACTTTGAATATTAGTATTATATTGAATTGTAGTAAAAAAGACAAAAATACTCCAATTAGTATGGTATAATATAAAAATAATGACATTTGTGTAATATATTGTAAATTGAAATGGTATTTATTATATTAAGTAGGTAGTACAATTACTAAATTAAAAAATGATAACTTTGTTATGGGACGGACGAAAATAAAAAATGATAACCTTCTAATAGAACAGACAGAGTATAATACTCTTTCCTTATTATATACTTTGCAATATTTTCTATTTTAGTCAATATTTTCAAAATAAAAAATAATTAATACACTTTATGTAATATACCACTCAAATAAAAAAATAAATATACCCTTTTATCTCTGATAACATCGCCCAATTTTCATTTTATTCTATTCACTTAAATATTGCTTTCTTATATGTGAAGAAGGGAGTATTACAGAAAAAAATTATTTTTATTTAAAAATTATAAAATTTTGAATATGTTTTAGTTACAATAATAACATGGTTCATAAAAAATATATATATATTAAAATTCAATAAAAACACATAATTTATTACATCACAATAAAAATAACTAAAATTATACATATTAAAATAAATAAGTTCTTTGTTAAGATAAATGTTTTGGAATTTAAATACTTACAGAAATAATAAAAAATTAAGTATTTAATATTAGATTTTGTAAGGACAAATATCTATTTGATAGAAATAATCCTAGATTTTATGAAAATACACATATAAATTTCCAACTTTCTAAAATTGAAAACTTCAAAAACTATATCAGAAAGCATGTATAAATGCTAGAATTCATGTTAGTGAGTCATGTTTACTTGATTAATGTTTTCTACTATAAAACGACTCGTTTCAAATACCCTGTGACATTTTATTCTTTGGTCTTTCAAATATTTTGGAATATATTTTAAAATATGAAATAATTAAATATATTTAATTTTTATCTTACATTTTATCTCGTCACATCACTCAAATAAATATATATTTATCTCTCATCATATCACTTAATTTTCAAATTATATTATTTAATATTACACATTTAAATTTCTGTACTGAAAATAAATGTTGCACCGTATTCCAGATGGACGGACTATTCTAAATAAAAGATATAGATTTAATAAATAATTTTTTAAAAATAAATGACTTTATAAATAATAGTATTAAAATAAATTTTAATATAGTAGCAATAAATACAGGTTGATATTTTTGCATTAATAACCCTATCCTATTTTCATTTATTCATGGTTGAGATATTGTTAATGAAGTTGATAGTTTAGATTAAGTTTTTATTACTCTCCTCCTCGTTCTAATCTATACTCATTTTTTTATTTTAGGTTGTCATAAAAAAAATATTTTTAATTATTTTTTAAATAAAAAATCATTATACTTTTATATTTTTTCTTATTATTAAAAGAATAATAATAATTATTACTCAATTTTATTAAAATTCGTGTCCGATCAAATGAGTACATACAAATATTTGTATAAGATAGGGTGTGTTTGTTTAGAGGATTTGGAAAGACTTCCACTATTTATATATATATATATATTTTTTATATTATACTAAAAATCAAATTTACATTCAAACAAATAATCATTCCGTATATATAGGTTGGCGAAGAATTGAGCATTCCGTCCTACGTGTATTACACTGCGGGAGCATTCAGTCTTGGCGTGTTGTACGACATGATTTCACTCAAATTCGAACAACATCAGGACCTGACACAATTCAAAGATTCCGACACTAAACAACTCTCCTCACGATGTGCCTCTCAGCCTCTCCCCGCTAAAATACTTCCTCTGTATTTCATCGACGGCAGCCCTGTCGCAGATCTCTTGTTCGAATACTTCCGGAAATTCGCCGGCGCCAAAGGAGTTCTCATCAACACATTCTACGAACTCGAATCCTACGCCATTGATTCTCTGTCCGCTCATTACAATAACTATCCCAAGGTTTACCCGATCGGACCCATGTTGAAGGACAATGCTGTCTCCAGCGATCCGTCGGTAACCGATTTGATGACGTGGCTGGACGATCAGCCGGAGGAGTCGGTGGTGTTCCTGTGCTTCGGGACGATGGGGGCATTCGATGGAGCTCAGGTTAAGGAATTCGCCAAGGCTCTGGAAGATTCTGGAAGCAGGTTCGTGTGGTCGCTGCGGAAGCCGACGTCGTCGTTGCTGCCAGCCGAGTACGGAGACTACGGCGAGGTTCTGCCGGAGGGTTTTTTGGAGCGGACGGCGGGACGGGGGCGGGTCCTCGGGTGGGCCCCGCAGGCGGCGGTGCTGGCGCACAGGGCGGTGGGGGGATTCGTGTCGCACTGCGGCTGGAACTCGGTGTTGGAGAGCGTGTGGCACGGCGTTCCGGTGGCGGCTCTGCCGCTGTACGCGGAGCAGCAGTTAAATGCGTTCGAGCTGGTGAGGACATTGGGGATGGCGGAAGAGATCAAGATTGATTACAAGTTAGATGTGAGTGGGCAGGAACCGGCGCCGGAGATTGTCCCGGCGGAGGATATTGAGGCGGCGATCCGGCGGGTGATGGCGGCAGAGAGCGGCGTGAGGGGGAAAGTGAAGGAGATGCAGAAGAAGAGCCGTGAGGTTTTGAAGGAAGGCGGGTCGTCGTGGACTTGGCAAAAGGACTTCTTCCAAGATGTTTTGAAAAACATCGGATTGGAATAGTTGGCTGAATTTACCGTTGGTTTTAGAGACTCTCTTTACTTTCAAACATTTAATAAGGTTTACTTATCAATGGTTGAAATTTTGTACTTTGTTGTGTTTTAAAATTCACTTGTCAGGTTTTACATCTGATTTTACTATTTCAATTTTTTTTTCCTCTAAAAATATTAAATCAAACACTCAATTTTTATTTATTTTATTACACTAAAATCTAATTTTACATCCAAAATATCACATCAACACATATTTATATTACATCAAACAACTATTTCAATTCAAAATTTTACTATTCAAAATCAAAACCCAAAACTAAAATCTCACAAGTAAACACGGTACTTTCAAACAATTAAAATGAATAAATTGACCATGAAATTGAGTCGAAAAACGTTCTCTTTGCAAATTAGATTATGTCTCAATGGTGCTTTTTATAGCTAGCGTTTTAACCCTAGAGATAAAACAATATTCGTTTGTATAAAGAGTAGCATCTTATATGAATAAAAGAAACCTTTTATAGACACATCCATTTAAGGAAAAATAGAAATTAGTGTGACATTTGGATCCACAAGCCATGCTAAGTCGAACGTATTGGGATGTCGACTAGTCCCATAATCAATACGAGTCATTCTAACGCGCTTCTGTTCTTCACTCACGCGCACTTTGTGAGACTTTCTAGACCAGTCAACACGTTCTTCCAACGCAGTTCTTTAAGACTCCCCAAAAGAAATGTGCATATTGTTGATATTAGTTGTCCATTCAATCCATTTAATTACTATTCAATCTCGAATAGCCTGACACCGGGCGAAAGTTGGCTTAGCACCGACCCAAATCTGAGGGCATTACAACTGGTGTGAGTAACGATCGTCTCAAGACAATTGAAAAATGAATTCTTGATTGGTACATTGTGCTACAATGCAAAATTTGACCTCGTGAAATCAAGCAATTACCAAGCCCCATGATACTATTCTCGTGTCCGGTCCGGACGAGCGGTATGCACGCGTGTGGTTCACCAATATTCAAATGCCCCCAATGGAGGAACTAAGAGGGGCAGGGGGAGTCCCTCTGCCCCCACCCCATCACACCCCTTAATTTTTTTATTATAATGTACTTATTTTAAAATTATGTATATAGTAAAAGAAATAATTAAAAAACTATTAAATTTTTTGTATATACAAAATTTTGGTATAAATAGTTTTATTTATTTTTCGTAAAAATGGACAAAATTTATGTAGTATTGTAAAGTTTAGTCAAATTTTTCATACTTTTAAAAGTAAATAAGATTTCATTATGTTTCATAAATAATGCGTCTAACCTACTCAATTGTCCTTATTTAACGGTATTTGATATGTACGAACTCAAACTCCGAATGTGTTTTATAATCTCCATTTTTTAAATTATAAATATAGTTATCTATTATATTTAGTCTCAAAGAGTAGTAAATATACGTAGAAATAGTTATTTTCCTATGTTTTTAAAAATTATTTTGCTATTTTTTGAGATTAAGGGGAGTGTATTAAATTGGAATTTTAATGGATTTTAAAAAGTCTATGGATTTATGTGGATTTAGAAAATTCACAGACTCTACGTTGAGTTTGATGGATTTTAGTAATTGATTTAGATGAATTTCTACGGATTTGATTGAATTCTTTATGGATTTATATAGATTTTGTAGGATTGTAAAATAATTTTTTTTAAATATATATTAATTATATAAATTTATATCAACAACAAATTTTATAAATATAATAAATAATTATTAATAAGATAATATTTAATATTAATAAATAATATATATGTATTTACTTTTTATTAAAAAGGTTATATTAAAATAAATAAATAAATAATATACGATTTTTGAAAAAAATATTAAAATAAACAAATAAATATAAATTAACGGTTCAACAAAAATATATATATTTAAATATCTATTTCACCGTTATCGTAATGATAATATAGTGTATTTGATAATTGAAAAGAAAAGACGACAGTAATATAATAATATTTTTTAAAATTATATTTATAATATAAAAATATATATTTTAAAATAAATCATAATAATTTGCTAATATATTTTAATTTTAAATTATTATTTTTATTAAAAATTATAATAATAATAATAAATATTATCATATTATTGATCACATATACAAATATTACAACAACAACAACAACAATAATAATAATAATAATAATAAATTATTTTAAGAATCCATCAAAATTTGTGATAGCAAGGAGAGATTCTTTCTATACAAAATTTTCACAAAAATCCATTATAATCCATTAAAATCCACATACTTTCAAAGTCTATGGATTGTTGAATATTTCAAAATTTTAAAAGACTTTTAAAAGTCTATATTTTAAAAGACTTATAAAAGTTTGAATACACCCAGATTTTGAAAGTCTTGGATTGAATACCTCTGGATTTTAAAAAGATTTTTAAAAGTCTGAATTGAATATACCAGATTTTGAAAGTCCAACAAAATCCTACAAAATTTATATTGAATACACCCTCCTAAATATAAAATGCATTAACATTATTTTTAATTTTAAGAATTAAAAATAGAGATTATAAAATTCATTCGCAATTTGAGCTAGCCACAATCAAGAATTAAATATAGAGATTATAAGAATACACCTCCGGCGAGCCACGCAGACATCTCCGGCGCCGGAGAACTAAAACAACGAAAATTTTTCACTTATAAGACTAATTTGCGATAGGCTCCAATTACGAAACTAAAATGATAAGGGGTCCAGTTACAGAACTAAAAAAATAGTTCACCCTATTATTTATTATCTATTATTTTACATTAAAGATCATTATATTAAAATAAATTTATTTAAAATTATAATCTTAATAAAAAATAATTAACAATTAACCTAATAAAAATATATTTGCGAATAATTTGTTCTTTTATATTTTACACTATTTATAATGAAAAAATATATTCTTATTTTTTAATAGAAATAAATTCATTTTCTTTAAAAATATTTTGTTAAAAGGGAAAAAAAAATGTAAAAACAAATATTTTGATAATTTTTTTTTTTTTTATAATTTTCAATAACTAATAATAAAATTCTATAAATTGAGATAATGCAACTAACCATTTTAAAAATAAAATAGTTTTAATTATTATTTTATGTATAAACAACTAATATCAAATAACTATTTAACAAAAATTTTAGCTCAAATAGCTAATATGTTCAACAAATTAAACAAACTGATAGTATCCGCTATCAATTAAATAGTTAATTGACAAACGCCCCCAAATATTCTTTTATTTTTTTAATTAAATTTGACATAAAATTATTAATTCTCATAATATATTAAAATCAAAATCCTATAAATTAACACATCATTTATATAATAATAAATTATATTTATTAAGCTAAAAAAAGAAATATATATATATATATGTATATAAAATAAATACTCCCTCTGTCCGGCGAGGGATGAATCCTTTTATTAGGGACACAATTTTTTAGGTAGTGTAAATTAGTAAGTTATTAATAATAAGTTATGATACTAATTTATTATTTTTTATATGAATAATATTATTGGTATTTTAAAAAATTTTAAGATTATATCTCGAAAAAATATATGCAATATGGATATCATTTTGTAGATAATAAAATTTTATATAATACAAATAAACAATCGTTACCATAAATTAATTTTATAAAAAATGAGGAGTTTTAAATATAGATAAAAAATTATATTAATTCAGGATAGAGATAGAAATAAAGGGGTTTTAAGTGGGTACCGGTAAGATGTTAGAAGTTTAATTAAATTGATTTATATTTGTTAAATATATTTAAGATCGATAAAATTACCAAAATAGAAATAGATCATCTTTCGTATGATGTATTAAAAATGAAAATGGGTCATTTGTAGCGGAACAGATAGACTAATAATAATCCAGCCGCCTTTCCCCATTTCTCATCCCGGTTATTATTATTATTATTATTATTATTTTAAATAGAGATTCACATAAAATAATTTAGAAAATAAATAAAAAAATAAAAGATGACGACCTGGCGGATTCGAATCTAGGATAAAAAAAAATATATATATATATATATAAGATAGATATTATTAGAGCCATCAAAATGGGCTGAGCCCGTCGGGTTGGTCCGCCTCGTTGTACTTTTAAGGAGGGTTGGATTGTGATTTTTTAAATCCGTTAAAATGCGGATCTAAATGGCCCAACCCGCATGGGCTGCGAGTTGAGGGTGGGTTGGCCCGCAGTGGGGCGGGTTAGCTCGCAGGTCAAATAGACATAATAATTAGTACTCACTCGTTTAACTAAATATATTTTTTTTTTATCATTTTGTACTGTCATATTAAAAAATTATAATAAAACTAATCAAATATTAATATAAAAATATATTTTAATTTTTTATAAATTACAAACATACCATTATAAATAAGTTAAGACGAATAAAATAAAATTTATATTATCATTAGTTTAAATAAATTATTAACATTGTCTACGTGTTGTTTTTTTTCTCTAACTATGTTATTCATAATATTGTTATTTGTTTCGATTTTTCATCATTTGTTTTGTTCGTCTTCCATTTTATTATTTTATGATTTTACAAATTCATAAAATTAATTATGATTATTTTTAAAATGAAGTATTTCTTATTATTAATTTTTTTAAATACACCAATTAATAATATTTAGAATTGAGAATTTTTATATTTGTTATTTATTTTAAAATATTTATTATTTAAATTCTACATAAAAACTATTTTTAACTATTTTTAAATATTAATTACGAAAATATTTATAATATTAATATTCTTTTAATATTTTTAAAAAGTCCGTGGGCTAGCCCGCTTAGCTCGCCACTCGCCGGTGGGTTGGGTTAGACTGATAAAATTTTGATCCACCCCGCTGCGGATTGGCCCGCAAACCCGCTTATTTGGGAATTATGGTGGGTTGTGGGCCAATCCGTCCCACTAACCCGTTTTGACAGGTCTAGATATTATATAGTAGATGATAGATTATATTATAGATAGTACTCCCTCCGTCCCAAATACCGTATCTGCTACACTGTAGACACGGTAATTTATGAGGGGTGTAATTAGTAGATAATTAAGAATGTATTAGTGAAAATAATTATCCTATCATATAAATAATTATAAATTAAGATTAAGATAACTAATTAGTTTAATTAAAATTTAAAAAAAAAAATTTAAAAATTTAAAATGAGATTAAAGTGTGTAATCATTTTCCAAAAAGGAAAGTGATATGGTATGTGGGATGGACAGAAACGGCAACGTGGACATAATATTTGGGACCGAGGGAGTAGATATTAGTATTATTAAATTGTGAGACACACCATATAAAAACTTTAAAAAAAACGATCCATGAAAAAAAAGTCAAATTAATATAATATAAATAATGGGACCCACTATATAAAAAATTTTTTAAAAAAAATATCACAATCTGCCAGGTGGTGACACAAAGTCGTCACTAAAAATATATATATATATACATATAATAGTGGAAAGTCTGTCATATACCGTTGGAGCGATGAATTAATTACTTTGTTGATTTTTATTTTTATTTTTATTTTTAACATAATATCATATTAAATATATATTTAGAAAATATTTATATAATTATTAAATTATAAAACTTAATTATTGTTACTGAAAATAATAAATATACTAAATTTAAATAAAAAAAATAGTCTAAACAAATTAATACAGCGTGTTTGTTCGGGAGTTTGAATTTTTAGTTGGAATTTGAATAGTAAAAATTTTGAATTTGAATAGTTGTATAATGCGATATAAATAAGTGTTGATGTGATATTTTGAATGTAAAATTGATTTTTAGTATAATATAAAAAATAAAAAATAAATGTTTAATTTGATATTTTTTGAAAAAATATATGAGATGAATAGTATTTAAAGTACAATCCTCCAAACAAACAAACCAATTGTGTAGAATAATTAACAGAAGTTGTAGTATTCATTTTTAAAATTAAAAAAATGAAAATGATTAATTTACATTTTAAAGAATACAAATATATAAAAATAATATTATATTATTTTTTATAAACTATCAATAATAATTAATTTATTTTATTAATATTAACATTATTAGTTTAACATATTTTATTTTTAATTTATTTATTGTGTCACTAATACAAAATATTTCTATATCCGTCTCCGGTTATAAATATGTTATATTGTCTGATTCGACTCAATCGGGTAGAATCTTCATCACTTTTTTTAATATTTTCTTTTAGGTTTTAGTTTTGGATTTTGCTTTTGAATAGTGATTTTTGAATGAACATAGTTATTTTATATGATATAAATATGATATTTTGAATGTAAAAATTCAATTTTAGTGTAATATAATAAGTGAAAAATAGATATTTCAGATATTTGTAGAATAGTAAAAATCAAAATTAGAATCTCACATGTAGAATTGATTTCAGGAGTAAAGGTTAGGGCTCAGAAAACGCAGATTTCGCACATTCAATATGCGGATGATTCCCTTCTTTTTTGTGAAGCTGATCTAGCCCAGATTGTGACGTTGAGAAGAATTCTCAAGATTTTCAGAATATGTATATGCCTCAAAGGGAGCTGGAGGATAGGGTGATTTGGATTGGGAATTCTCTGGGGATGGGTATCGGGCAATCTCATTCGCACGAAATTCATTTGGAAGACTATTGCCCCTCCTAAGGCTCAATTATTGGTTTGGAAAGCTTTAAATAATGAACTACCTGTAAGGGTGGAGCTAGTAAGAAGAGGCCTTTCGATTATGGGGGGAGTGGTTTGCTCCATGTCTGGCTTGGCACAGGAAGACCTGGACCATCTTTTTATTACATGCAGGTTTTCGTCGTGGTTATGGAGGATAGTAACAAACTGGTTCAACATTTTTTGGACTCTTCCAAATAATGTTCAAGGGTTGGTTTTGGTGTATACGGGTTTCCAGGAATGAGCTGATTTTTGTAGGAAAAGGGAATATTGTTCTGCGAATGATGAGGGATAGTTTGTCTGGTTATTGATGTTTCCTTTGTATGTAGTAGGGGACTTTTGAATTGCAGAGGCGATTGTAAGTGAATTTGTGTTGATGTGGTTTCAGAGATAGTCCCATTGGTTAGGTTGATTTTGGAATATAATAATATATTTTCTTATAAAAAATAAAAAGAAAAAAAAACTGAGTGAAATTTATTTTGATATTTTGAAAATAGTAAATTTTTAAAATAACAATGTAATGTAAATAAAAATTGTGATGTTTAAATGAAAAAATAAAATTGAATATAATATACTAGTATTAAATAAAAATATATGAAAGTAAAAGTAATGTAAAAGAATAAAAAAATAGGAGTATTTTGATATTACTTTTATTATAAAAAATAGAAAAATTTGATTTCAACATACTAAAAAGACAAAATAAAAAACTTGTTTTCGGAGAAATAGAGTATATAATTTGATATATATATATATATTGAATCCAGATAAAGAGAATATTAATTTTATTTTAAGTAAGTATAAACTCCATCATATATTATAAATATATTCAAAATTATATTTATTTATATTAATATTCTTATACCAAATTATAATATATGTACAAAATAATATTTACAAAACAAAAATTCTCTTTTTAATAAATTATTACATTATATAAATATATTTATTTACTAATATGTTACATTCATTTTTTATTATTTTTTATATTTAAACATCACACTAACTTTTTATTTATATTAGAACACACTACACCCTCCATTAAGTAAGGTATACGTTTATTTTTTTGCACAGGTAGTGTAAAGATAATTATATCTTTACTTTTTGGTAAAATAATAATGATATGATGGTAAAATAGAGGTGTTTATGTAAAATAGTGGAGTGATAATTGCTACAAAATATGTATACGCAAGATAGACATAAATGAAAAAATATATATGTTAAAGTGGGACGAAAAGTGTATAATTTGTAGGGTTTGTTTGTCCAATTATTTTTTTTTGATATATCTAATATATATTATCCTCTTACAAAAGTAGTATTTAAGGTAAAATATTATATTTCATATTATCAACCTTGTTGCATTTTTATACTAATATGCCAAACAACAAAAATCAATAACTAAGTGCCCAAAAAACAAAGAAAACTTAACAAAAATTAAAAACAACATCAAGCCTAAAAAACAGGGTGATTATGATTAAATTGAACACTTCCTGTTCGAGCTTCTTTCCGGCAAGCCCAGGCAGCGGTGCAGCAGTAGCAAGACAGTGGACAACAACGTCTCCCTCCTCCAGCGGAGACTTCCAGCAAACTCCCACAACTTCCTCTGGCGATTCTCTTCTTTCTCCGGAGATTCCCAAACAATTCGAAAAAGGACGATCGAGGAAACTATTTTGAAGGCTCAGTCTACAACGTAATGACTAACACTTAAGGACTAACTCAACCGTCTCCAAACAAAACCCCAAACGTACATACTCGATTTTAGAACCCTAACTCTAATCGACATATTTCTCCAAGAACCTCACGAAGAATACAATTATCAAAATTTATTATCTTTTATCAAGAACTCGTTACCTTAAAAAAAATAATAATAAAAAACTATTCAAAAATTTTTGAATTTTCAAAATTTTAAAATTTAAATTTAACATATATTATCTATAAATATATTTAAATTTTATTAACTGATTATCTACCTTTTCATATTCAATTAAACGAAATGACTAGTAATCAGTGCTTAAATTAAATTGTTGGATACAATTTGACAATAAAAATTATAATTCTTAAGTTATATGGCTAATATATTTATTTTATACATTTATATTATATTATGATTCTTTTTTTTATGTTAATTTTAATTAATATGTTGATTTATTTCGAATAATTTCAATTACTAAAATTTTTATAGATTAATATTTTAAAAGTTTAAATATAATATTATATAAAAATATTATTAAACAATAAAAATATATAGAAATGTGTATAAATAAATAAATTATTTATACATTATTTTACATATATTATTACATAATAAAAATATATAGAAATAAATAAATTATTGTGGATTTATAAAATAGTAAAGGTAATGTGTTGGAGGTGATTTACTATAACATGTGATAAATGAAATAATTTGAATGTTGAGATAAATATGACGTGAATGAGAGAGATAAAAAAGATAATAGAGTAAAGGTAATGACTATAGCAGATGCTCTAATAGACATAATATATGAAACAAAGGGAGAAAAAAAACCTTACATGACACGTGGCACAACTGATTCGACAGTAAATATATATATATTATATGATTTAAAATAAATGTTAGGTTTTTCCGTAATATTGGACGAATTGACCATATTGATGTTCAAAATATCTGAAGTAAAACTAATTTTACAAAGCTTGTATATTTATATAACTATAAATACATGAGAATTATACAATCTTTAATGTAGATATGATGCTAATTAGACTATAAAAGACGATATTGTAAGTATGAATGTAAAATTGTCACACAAACGATTTTAATTTATCTTTCCATTTCATTCTATTTAAAGAATTTACAAAATCAGACATATTTTACACGTATAAATATACATATATATATACTAGCGTGTAAACCCGTGCGATGCACGGTTTGTATAAATTGTTAAAATAATATTGAACAAATAATTAATTATATTGGTAAGTATTTTGTAGAAGAATACAAATATTCTTAAGGCTAATCAACAATTAATACTCCATATGTCCTATAACTAAATATTCATTTATTTTTTGTATGTAGTTTTAAAAATATTAGTATTATATTGAGATATAGCAAGAATAAAATAGAAATAATTAAAATAACCTTATTAGTATGTGTGATATAAAGGTAATGACATTTTTGTAATATATTGCAAGTTGTAAGGGTATTTGTAATGTTAGGTAGATAATACAATTACTAAAAAAGGAAATGAATACTTTGTTATGGGACGAACTAAAATGAAAAAATGAATATTTTGTTATGGGACGGAGGGAGAACTAAATTTACAATGTGACGAGTTTTTTTTTTTTTTATTAACGCTTTTATAGATTGTGTTTATATATGTAAAGTACTAATTATATTTTCATGGACGTAATACAATAAATAAATAAAAAATCGTCACTTGATCAATTTAGTATTAATTGTTGATTAGTCTTAAGATTATAGATATCATTCTACAAAATATTTGCCAATTAATTATATATCTTATATTATTTTAACAATTTATACAAATCGTGTAAATTGAACGGGTTTACGCGCTATAGTTTAAAATAAAACACACTCACTCACTAAACTAAATGGAGGCAGCTATAAATAATTTTAGAACACGTCCAAATCATTTTTGTGTTTCTTTCTCCTTTCGATTCCTAATCCCATAATTACTCATACTCCCTAACCTCCAAGTAACTAACTATGTCTGAATCACCGGTGGAGCTTGTGTTCATCCCCTCGCCGGGGCTGAGCCACGTCATCCCCACCGTCGAGGCTGCCAAGCTCCTCCTCGCCCGCGGCGGCGATCGCCTCGCCGTCACTGTCCTAATCATCAGTCTCCCCGAGGATGGAAACGATAAAACGGACAAGATGTTGTCCGATATCAAAGCAACAGTCCCACGCCTTCGATTCATCGGATTGCCTTTTGACCATAATGCCCCCGGCGCCGACTCCCCGGTCTTTCGATTCACTTATATCCTTAGTTGCGGTGACAAGATCAAGCAATTATTGTCGGATTTGATCGAGGAGCCATCCGTCCCCGGCTCCCGGCTAGTCGGGCTTGTTCTCGATATGTTTTGCACAAATTTAATTCAGGTTAGCAGTTAAGATCGTATAAATTAAAGTAATTAATTTCAAGTGTTAGGCATGGGTACTGAATTTTTTCATTCAGCACCCTATCCCTCCGGAAATTAAATTTTAATTATTCATTTAGATATTATCTGATTTAAAATTAAGATTATTAGATACTAATTAAAAGCTAAGATTATTTCAATATTACCATTAATATGTGCATCTACATTTCCTAATTTTTTTCTTAATAAAACATTTAGTTTATGAATTGTTGTTATATATACATATATTTACTTTTTGATTTTTTTTTATTAAATATATTGTGTAATATCTTCTCCATATTTATAATAAAAAAAATTGTTTAATTTTTTAAACAAAAATATAATACTTCTCCTGTTCCAAATATCCCACAACATTTGAGTTCTGTACAATTATTTAGATAGATAATATTAAAGTAATGTTATGTGATTGTAGAGATAAATACATATTTTTTTTTTATTGATGTGATTGAACAAAGTAAAATATATATTTATATATAAATAAAATTAATTATTTTTAAATTTAAAAATATTGTAGTGAATTTAAAAAAATTAAAATATTATGGAGTGTTTAGAAGAGAGAAATATTATTTTTATAATAAAATATTTCAAAATAACACGACCATTGACTTTTTTACAAGAATAATGACCATGTCTTGATAGTTTAATGTAGATGATTTTTTATTGGGCATATGCGAATGTGAGAGAGACACGTTCATTTGACTTTTATTATATGACCTGTATTTTTATTATTTATGAAAAAAATAATAATAACATTTAATTTTTATATTATATTAATATAAATATTAAATTCAAAAATCATATTTATTTTTTGTGTATTGATATTTGAATATTAATTATTATATTCAAATATAGTACAAATCAATAATAATAAAAAAAATTTCTATTAGCGTCCTATAATACTAATAAATAGACGTTTGAATAAAAAATTATACAAATATAAGGATATTTTTAATGTTAAGTACAATGACGCAAAATGTAAATGTAATCCTTGTCGACGAACGGAGAGAGTACTAAAAGATAATTTTATATTTAAAACAATACATAACTTTCATTAATATCATATCAAATGATTATGAAAATTTAAAATATCACTATTCAAAATTCAGATTTCTAAAAAGTTAGTTTTGCATTTCAAACTAAAAATTATACTCTTTTCGTCCATTGATAGTTGAACCATTTGATTAGGACACGGTATTTAAGGTAAATATATTTAATTAGCTAATAATAATAAATTATTAATTACTTTATTATTTTTTAATGTAATTAATAATATTGATAGTTTTAAAGTAAATTTAATATATATGATTAAAAAAGTAAAATATATATTTAAATATTTTAAAAATCATATAGCAATAAAATATATATTTGCAGTATGAATACCATTTTGTAGAGAATAAAATTTTCTATAATACAAGTAAATAAAAAAATACTTTTATTTATATGAAAGTGTTTTGATTTTTTAAAATAATAAAAATTAAATATTTACTATAATTTTAAGTAACTATTAAATGTAATAATATTAACATATAAAATCAAAATTTAAAATCTATACAAACATATCTTAGTGTTTGAAATATATAATATTTCATCGATCCCATATACGACGTATATTTTTATTTCGATTTGTCCCACATATTGTCTTTTATTTTGTTTTTGAAATATAATTATATGCTTAAATTATATTTAAAATATTATATTATTTATTAATTTTAATTAAATTATTTAATTATATTAATTTTAATCTGTAATTATTTTTATTAAACAATAATTATTTTTATTAATATATTTTTAATTACTTAATAATTATATTTTATCTAAATTCTCGTATATCCAATAATATAAATAATTTATTTAGGGATGAGGGAGTATGACTTATAAATTAATAAATCTTAATAACCTATAAATTTGTCATATGATTTACCCTAAAAAAAGATAAGAATATGTTTATTAGTCTCTTATAATACCAATACAATCATATTTTTAGAGTAAATTATTTAAATATAAGGACGGACAGAGTATTAAATTCCTAAGGTTGACTATTCTCTTATGCACCTTAATCCAAGAATGGTATATTAAATTTTATAATTAACTCTATGTTGTTATTTAAATAATTATTGGACTGTGACTCACATAATTAAGATTGATAGCGCATATTTTGCACAATACAATATAATAATACAATTGTACTGTCCCGTTCTACTACGGATGACCTATTTTCTTTTTGGTACGTCCCACAAAAGATGATCAATTTTTATTTTTGGTAAATTTATCAATTTTAAACATACTTAACAAATATAAATTAATTTAATTAAACTTCTAATATCTTACACGTAGGACTCACTCAAAACTCTTTTATTTCTATATTTGTCATCAATTAACAAATATTTTTATCTACCTTTAAAACTCCTCAATTTTTTATAAAACTAATTTATGATAATGATAAATAAATATATATTTTTTTTTATTAATTTGTATTATATAAAATTTTATTATCTACAAGATGATATCCATGTTGCATATATTTTATTGAAATATAATTGTAAAAATATTTAAAATACCAACAATACTATACATATAAAAAATAATAAAATATTATCGTAAATACCGTATCCCTAATAAAAAGCTCCATCTTCCGCGGAAGGGAATATTTATATAACAGCATATGCTATAAAAATTTTATATTTATTATGCTACACAAAATATATTTATTGTATTTAATTTAATAATATATTACGTTATATAAAATTATACGTATTACATAATGTCAGCAAATAATAATAGTATAAATATTACGTAATCAGTAGGGGTTAGAACAAGGAGTCACATATGTGTTCACATGGGATTTGAGGTGAACAATATGAAATAGGATAATTTAGAAATGAAGTAATTTGATTAATTAAGAAATATATATATATTATTTTTTATTTAAATGATATGATAAGATAAAATATGATATAGATATTAAATATATTTAATTATTGTATATTTTAAAAAATTTGTAAGATATTTGAAACATTCAAAAGAAAATAAAAATAAAAATATTGCATTGTATTTGCAACAAAGTAGAATACTTCATTAATTCAAGTAAAGTCACACATGTGATTTTTATTAATATAATATTTTAAATAAATAAACAACTTTAAAAGTAAAATTTCCTATTTCATTTAAAAGTATATATTTAAAGCGAAAGTTTAAAAATAATAGTATTTCTTTTTTCTCACGTTAATTTATTATTTTTTTTATTTTTGTTCGTCCTACTTTAACTTATATATTTTTGGTAGTAATTATGGATCCAAACATTTTATATAAATACTTTTATTTTATTATTACATTATTATTTTTATGTAAAAAAGCAACTGCAATATTATTTTTATATTACTTTTAACTAACTACCGCAATTAAATATTATTATTTTTTAAATTTTCCGTTAAAAGTAAATGTACACCTTAATACGGGACAGAAAGAATAATATTTTAAGTGTAGTAGATAGTTAAAAATAATATAAAGATAATTTTGTGTTTTAAAAATAAGAATATTATTTATAGAAAAAAAAAAAGAATTCATAGCTATTAAAAGGAGAAATGATTACTTTTTAATTATATAATTTAAAACAAAAATATGTATATTTTGTAAGTAGACAGAGATAATATGAAATAAAATTTATTAAAATAGTACTCTCTCTTAACAATTGACACTGTGTCCATAACAATCAACACATTTTTATTTTTAATAAATTTATAAATATTAAATATACTTAATTTATATTTCTACCTCTCCCCCAAAATTTTTAAATAGTGTACTTCTTTCGTCCTATAACAAAGTATTTATTTTTTTTATTTTAGTCCGTCTCATAACAAAATATCTATTTTCTTTTGTAGTAATTGTACTATCTATTTAACATTACAAATACCTTTACAACTTACAATATATTACACAAATGTCATTACCTTTATATCACAAATACTAATAAAATTATTATAGTCATTTCTATTTTATTTCCACTACATCTCACTATAATACTACTCCCTCCGTCCCATCTAATATGAGTGTATTACTGTAGACACGGAAATTTAAGTAAAGTATAATTAGTAAGTAATTAAGAAATGTATTAGTAAAAATAATTATTATTTAGTAAAATAATTATAGATTAAGATTAAAATAAGTAAATAGTTTAATTAAAATTAAGAAAATTATAAAATTTAAAATTTAAAATGCAGACGAACGAAAATAGAAAGTAAGGACAAATTATGTAAGAGAGAGGAAGTAATATTTTTAGAATTACGTGTAAAAAACCAAATAAATATATTATGTGAGGGAGGGAGTATCAGTAATAAAAAAAAAAAAGAAACATCAGCTGTTAAAAGCATAACGGTTAAAGGACGATTATTCATTTATCCTTTTTGTTCATTTGATACAGGTGGGTGAAGAATTGAGCATTCCTTCCTACGTTTATTACACTGCAGGAGCATTCAGTCTTGGCGTATTGTACGACATGATTTCACTTAGATTCGACCAGGATCAGGACGTGACACAATACAAGGATTCCGACACTAAACAACTCTCCTCACCATGCGCCTCTCAGCCTCTCCCCGCCAAAATACTTCCTCTATTTGTCGTCGACGGCACTCCTACCGGAGATATCGTCCTCGATTACTTCCGGAAATTCGCCGGCGCCAAAGGAGTTCTCGTCAACACATTCTACGAACTCGAATCCTACGCCATCGATTCGCTGCATGCTCATTACAATAACTATCCCAAGGTTTACCCGGTCGGACCCATGTTGAAGAACAATCCTGACTCCGGCGATCCGTCGGCAGCTGATTTGATGACGTGGCTGGACGATCAGCCGGAGGATTCGGTGGTGTTTCTGTGCTTCGGGACGATGGGGGCATTTGAAGAAGCTCAGGTTAAGGAATTCGCCGAGGCTCTGGAAGGTTCTGGAAGCAGGTTCGTGTGGTCGTTGCGGAAGCCGACGTCGTCGTTACTTCCAACCGAGTACGAAGACTTCGGCGAGGTTCTGCCGGAGGGTTTTTTGGAGCGGACGGCGGGACGGGGGCGGGTGATCGGGTGGGCTCCGCAGGCGGCGGTGCTGGCGCACCCGGCGGTCGGGGGTTTCGTGTCGCACTGTGGGTGGAACTCGGTGCTGGAGAGTGTCTGGCACGGCGTTCCGGTGGCAGCGCTGCCGCTATATGCGGAGCAGCAGTTAAATGCGTTCGAGCTGGTGAGGACATTGGGGATGGCGGAAGAGATCAAGATTGATTACAAGTTAGATGTGACTAGGCAGGAGCCGGGGCCGGAGATCGTCCCGGCGGGGGATATCGAGGCTGCGATCCGGCGGGTGATGGCGGCGGAGGGCGGCGTGAGGAGGAAAGTGAAGGAGATGCAGAGGAAGAGCCGAGAGGTTTTGGAGGAAGGCGGGTCGTCGTGGACGTCGCAAAAGGACTTCTTCCAAGACGTGTTGAGAAACGTTGGATTGGAATAGAGTTGGTGGAAATTTGAATGTTGATTTTGGAGCCTCTTGATTTTAAGGATTTAATAATGTTTATTTTAATTTTGTATTTTCTTGTTTTTTCAAATTCCCATATGAGATTTTGATTGTGTTAAGGTGGGTAGATGGATTGATCGGTACATTCGGACATGAGGTCTTTCCAGGTATCCATCTTTTATGACTATGTTCCATTCGAAAGAATAAAATAAAAATTATCCATCTTTTATTCTTGTTAATTAGCACTATTTAAAGAATACGTGTTTCATTAGTAAATTGTTCATATGTTCAACAAAATTTTTATTTATTTATTTATGTATTTATAATAAAAGTAACTCTGAACTAAATATTAAAGTATTCATACTTTTTAATATTCATATTATTTTTACTTTAATGTGAAGAATAAAATAAATATTAAACTATATATATATAAATATTAATTTACTTGTGTAAAAATCAAATAAAAAACTTACTGTAGACATATAGAGTATTTTTTTATCATAAAAATAAGTTTAAAATTTTTGTGCATGATTTTAATATATTGTGTTTAGATTATTAAAAGCATGTATTGTTAGAAAATAATCATGTGCTGATAGTTATCATATCACATATATATATATATTAATGTTATATACTTTCTCGGTTCTAATAGAGCCGTTTTGAGTTTTATAATAAATTAAAAAATAATATAATTCTATTGGTTAGTGAAACAGTGTAAATAATTTTGATATTTTTTTCTTTGATTCTATGTATAAAATAATTGTAATAATGATATATTTGTAATTTAAGTAAAAATTAATAGTATTTTGATACTAATGTATGATTATTTTTTTTTAAGTAGAAAAGTGATACTTGTGAGTGGATAAGACGAAAATGATAAATATGATACTTAAATTGGAATGGAAATAGTATTTATAATAGGCAAAACAACAAAAAATTCCCTGAAGTTTGCGAAATTTGCTGAAAAAACTATATGGTCCTAAAATTTTGTTTTATTTACTTGTAATTTAATTAATAGTGCAAAAATATCTCATATATTAGTATTTAAAGGAGAGTGTAGCAAATGCCGTTTAAACTGCAAATATTATTACAAATTCATAGATAACATGATAGAAAAGAAATTAATTATAATAATAGACAACAAAGTACTTTTGTAACTTCCTTTCCTATTATCAATAAATTTGTAATAATACGCCCAAATTAACTGCAATCTTCTTTAAGTATTAATAGTTGGGATATTTTTGCAATATTACCTGAATCACACCAAATAATATTTTCAGCAAATTTCACAAACCACATGGGATTTCTAGTTATTTTGCCTTTATAATATGATGTTCATTAGATACTTTGTCCGTCTCAATAAATAGTTTTGTTTATCATTTTTGTTCGTTTCAAAACAATAGTCTTATTTTCATAAATAACTATATCACCATAAAACTATCATACTTTTTCATTATTATTATATAATTGTCACTACTTTTAACACAATATACTCACACGAGTAAAAAAGTCTTTTACTCATACTTTTTACCAACTAACAATATAATATCGATATTCCTTAAATCTCGAATCCAAGACAACCAAGACTATAGTTATGAGACGGATGAAGTATTTATTATGAGTGTATTTCTTTTTTAAAATTTTACTTCTTCTGTCCTACATAATTCGTTTAATTTTTCTATTTCGGTCCGCCTCACATAATTTGTTCTTTCTTTTTTTAAAATATAATTATACACTTTAATCATATTTTAAAATTTATAATTCATATATTTTTTTATTTTAATATTTTAATTAAATTATTTAGTCATCTTAATCTATAATTAATTTTACTAATACATTTTTAATTACTTAGTGATTACATAATATTTAAAACTTCGTGTCCAACTAAAATGGACAAATTAACTGAAACGAAGGAAGTACCGTTCTTATGGGACAAGGTATATATATTTTATATACAGGGCAGACGAAGATAGTTGTAACTTGTGCACTTGCTTTTACTTTTGATTTATGTACACACCCAAAATTAATTGGACTTGCCCAGTACAAGTACAGCTCAAATCCTGGAGGTTCGCGGCACAACTGAAGGTCCAGATCTAGATTAGCGAGTGGGCCTACGGACCCGACTAGCCCAATGACTCAGTCGGCCTGGTGCATTTAGAGCAGTCAATTTTATTCAAAAAAAATTAAAAAATTAACCACAATTTTGGAGATATTAAAGAAGATCAATGAGAGCCAAACAGAAGACAACGACATCAACCATCCTCTTCCTCTACAATTTTTCTCTGCAATTTATTTTTCTTTAAAAACAACACTTTTTTACAATTTCTTTAATTAGTTTACAACTTTTTTTTCAGCATTTCCTGTGCATTATTAGGTTTATTTTCACCTTTTTTTACATTAATATTTTGATAATCGCGACATAGCCCGGATCCTTTTTTAAGGAAACCGAGGAACTTTTCGAAAAAATCAATTCCGACAAGCTTTTCCGATTAAGCCGTCGGTGGCTATTTTTTACGACAATATAATTGGTAAGCACAGAGGGACACCGACGTCTCGCGACTTTTCCATGCAACTTCGGAAGAGAAAATTGACACCGCTGACAACCGCAGAGATGTCCAAAAAAAGAACAATCGGTGATTCGTCATTTTGCCCTGCGCCTAAAATTACCTCACATGATTAGGCGTCCGCTGTTGCTGGAAGGCCATATCACATTATCAGCCTTCCACCCAACGTCCTTCAGGAGCAGATATGTGGAAAAATTAGGTCGTCCTTCACGGATCCGCCTAGAACTATCACAGTACATTAACAGTGTCCTGAAGCCGGCCATTCAGAATGAGTTTGCGCTGCTTTTGGAGGAAGAAACTCGAAAAGGCAAGGCTCGGAAGGTCAATTACAGCCAGCCAGAGATCTGGCCTTCCGCGGGCCTTACAATCAGCTTCGTAGCAGATCCGACCTCTTAGGCACTTCCGGAACCTCAATTTGGAGACTCTGAAGGATGAATATATGATGCTCATTTCCGATATGCTCATGGATTCTACGGCTGGATACGAGATTCTTTTTTTTTTTTTTATGGAAGGCTACTCTGGTTATAATCAAATATATTTAGCCCCAGAGGATCCACATAAAATAGCTTTCCATTGCCCCGGAGCAATTGGAATCATCAAATTGATAGTTATGTCCTTCGGCCTGAAGAACACCGGAGCGACCTACTAGAGGTCGATAAACTTAATATTCCATGATCTGATAAGTGCTTGCATTGAGGTATACATAGATGACGTGGTGGTGAAGTCCTGAGCATTCGATCACCGGCTGCTGGACCTTTGGAAGACCTTTATGCGGATGAGGCAACACGACCTAAAGGTGGACCCAATGAAGTGTTTCGGAGTACAAACAGGAAATTTATTGGGTTTTTTTAGTTCACCAAAGAGGCATTGAAGTCGAAAAAAATAAGGCCAAGGTTGTCCAGGACCTTGGGCCCCCACACAATGTTAAGGAGCTGCAAAGTTTGATGGGGAAAGTCAATTTCCTGAGGAGGTTTATCACCAACACCCGCCGGAAAAATGAAGGTCTTCACTATTCTTGCATTGAAAAACCTTTTTATCATTATATAATGCATGCACAAAATTAAAGTATTATTTAATGTCTGTTAGACTAAAGTAATATGCAGATTCGACCTTCTACATTATTTATTAAATAGGCCAGTCCTCCGAGGCCGTTTAGTTAAATGGGTGCTAAAACTAGTATCGATTATATTAACGTACCAACCCTTTAAGGCCGTGAAATGCAGGTCATCGCTGATTTTTTGGCCGAACATCCTGGGATGGTTCAGGCCGTCTCCTTGGACTACGTGGGATTAGAACCTTGGTTGTTGACTTTCGATGGGCCCAGCGTCTCGGGAGCAGCCAGAGTAGGTGTGGTGATATCTAATCCAAAAGGAGAAATATGATGTTTTGCCCACCAACTTCCGCAATGTGTCACGAACAACTAAATTGAATACGAGGCGTTGCTATTAGCATTGCGATTTTTGGCCGCAAAAAATGCCAAGAAGGTTGTTATTCGAGAAGATTCACAGCTGGTTATTCGTCAAACACTTAAGAAGTTCAAGTGTAGGGAGCCACAACTTCAGGGCATTCTTCAAGAAGCCTAAGACTTCTTTAGCAGCTCACGGAGGTGACGCTAGAGGACATACCTCGGACCCAGACTGGCGAACCCCGTTGTTGAAAGGTTTGCAGGTTGTCCAGGACCAGGACCCCGCTGTTGACTTCTTCTATAGCCAAGATGCGAATGTTTGCAGGTTGATCAGGATCCAGACTAGCGAACCCCGTTGCTGGAAGGTCTAACAGATCCCGTGAAGGTCACTTCAAAAGCAATGCGCTATTAGTTTCTAAAATACACTCAAATTGATAGAGAGCTATTTTGACGGAGATCCGATGGAACTTTTGCATGCTGTCTGGGTCACGAGGATGCTAACAAGGTTATGGCCGAAGTCCACAAAGGTGTTGGAGATGCCCATAGGGCTGGACCTGCTATGAAGTAAATGGTCCTCCGATACGGCTATTTTTCACCACGAATCTCACAGGATTGCATGGACTACGCTCAAGGATGTCCAACATGTCAGCGCCATGGTCCACCGCTACGGGTTTCTGTGGAAGAACTTCATTCGATTTTCAAAACTTGGTTGTTCTATGGATGGTCGATTGATATCATCATAAAAATACATTCTCCATCTTCTAAGTGGCATTTCTTTATTCTCGTTGCTACCGATTACTTCACGAAGTTTGGCATTATTCTCCGGTTTGACATTTCCAAGAAAATAATCACCAACCAAGGGACCGCATTTGTAAGCGCAAAGGTCAACGCTTTTACAGCTCAATACGGGATGCATATGCTTCATTCCTCTATGTATTACCCTCAGGCTGACGAGTAAGCCGAGACAATGAACAAAAATTTGATTTCCATTCAAGAAGACTTTGGAGGACAATCCGAGGGTTAGCATAACACTTTGGATGAGGCTTTATGGGTGTATCAGAACGCCAAATCCTCTGTAATCAGCAGCACCCCTTACAGGCTGACTTACGACCATGATGTTGTGCTTCCATTAGAGATTACAGTTCATTCTCTCCGATTTTTAAGATGAACGAGCTGCCAATATGAGAGTAGGACCAGAACCTACTCCAAGAGCTTGACACTTTGCCTGAAGAGAGGTTGCAGGCCCTTGAATCCATTCGACATAAAAAAAAAGACCGAATTGACCTTCCAGGAAGGTGACAGGTCTGGAAGCTCGTCCTCCCGGAAGGCCCCAAAGATGCAAAGCTCAGAAAGTGGTCCCCCACGTGGGAAGGGCTGTTAATCGTATCGGCTAAGTCACCTAACGAAGTATATAGGTTGATGGAGCCCAAAAGAGAGGTTGAAGACGTTTATTAATGGTAAACATCTTAAAAGGTTCCATCATTTCTCTTTGGGAGCTGGAAGGAAGACATGATTAGGCTATAGTTAACGATGATTTTCCAGAAGCAGAAAAATGGTTGGATAGGCCGAGGAAGCATGGAAACATTCAGATATTTGACAAAATCATCAGGACCACGAATTGATTCTTGTCCAGATGAGTATTTTGGGGGCATTTGTACGTACTCAAAATGAATTGGACCGGCCCAATATAAGTGCAGCCCAAACCCTGGAGATTCCCAGCCCAACAAAAGGTCTAAATCAGCGAGTGGGCCTGGAGACCCGACTAGCCCAATGACCCAACCGGCCTGGTGCATTTGGAACAGTCAACGGATGAAAGATGGTGGAAGTGAAAGTTGTTAAAGGAAAAAAGTGGGATAAAATTTTATCCAAAAAAAATTTAATAATTAACAACAATTTTGGAAATATTAAAGAAGATCAAGGATAGGACAACATTTTTTTTATAGCTTCTTTAATTAATTTACAACTTTTTCAGCATTTCATTTGCATTATTAGCTTTATTTTTACTTTTTTTTTTACGTTAATGTTTTGATAATCGTGAGATAGTCCGGATAATTTCTTGAGGAAGACGGGAATCCTTCGAACAAATCAATTCCGACAAGCTTTTCTGATTAAGCAGTCGGTGGCTATATTTTTACGACAATAATTTTGTTTTTATTTATTTATTTATTAACCAATTTATATGATATACTATTATATATATTTCATGTGTCTCAATTCAAATGGCTTATTTGAAAATTTGTAATAGATTAAAAAATAATAATATTTTATTATAGTGGAATATATAAGATAATATTGACATTTTTATCGTTTATGTATAAATTATTTATATGTATAATAATATGTTTATAATTTATGTAAAATTTAAATGGTATTTTAATTTTAATATATGATCATTTTATTATAATAAAATATAAATATTTTTAGTGAGAATGATAAAAATAGTAGAATAAGTACGTTTTGAACGAAAGAAATATTATATTAGTACGTACTATGGCGAATGTATGTGAATTTTATTAAAATAAAATATTATTATATAATTATATGTTATATATTAATTTATATTTTAACACATTAAATTTATTAATTAATATTTGATATTCTTTATTATTTTATTTATAAAATGAACATACGTATATATTTTTCAATGTCCGTTAAAATTATATTATTATTTTGTTATAGTCTTCTAAATTTATGCATAATTAATTTATACTAATTAATTTTATCGACTTATAATTTTATCAATTCATAATTTTATTATTTATACTTTAATAAATAATAATAAATTTATTACAACTTTTTTTATTTACCACATTATATTTTTTTTCAATCATTTAATAAATTTTATATAAAACCCCATTCTACTTATTACCTATTTCATATTAATATTAAAATATTATTATTTTTAGTTCGGTGCAAAATCAAACTTGAGAGACTATAATATAATTGTATGAAAACTGTTGCTGAGCAACACTCTGATTTTTTAAACGAAAATGTTGTTATCTCTTATTTTGACAATTGTATTCAAAATGAGGTGGAGTTTGATAAAAATAGTGAAACTGAAATTTTTGTTGGTGATTTTCAAATTGATGTTGCAGCTGGGCAACATGTTAAGTATAAAGTTAAAAATTCCAATTATGAAATTAAAAGCAATGTTGGAACTGATATAAATGAGAAAAATGAGATTGATATTTACCTATTTGTTAAAGATGGGTGTCGAGATATTTTAGATATTCAGTTTTAGATTTAGTAGATTTATATCTAGATTTGATCTTATTCATAGATTAGATTACTTAGATTTGAGCTTATCGAGTCTGTTTTGTATTGTTTATATATAGACTCTTTATTTTGATGATCAATAAGATAATCTCATTATTTTCCCCTAAAATTTCTAACAATAGGGTTAGGAATAGTCCTATATTGTTATGTATGTTTGGTAATTTGAATTTATCTTCTTTAGTTTGTTGTATGTTTGATGGCTTATGCGAGGAATCTATGATTGTTACAAGTAAGTCTTTGTGTAAGTGTCTGGAAGTTCTAAAAAAATATATGAACTCATTGCTTAAAAATAAAATTTTGAATCTAGTTCCTAAAACTTAGGATTGCTTTTATTGTGATTTGTTTTCATTGATTGCAAATGATATGGGCACTAGAAAGTTTGTTGTTATTTCTGTTTGTATATTGTGTGGTAAATATTTTTGTTGTAAGACACAATTATAATATCTAGTAGCTTTGTTAATAGTTGAATTTGAATATAATTATGTAGGTGAAGATACAATGTTTTGGAAAACTAATATGTTTGTATCTTGTATGAAAAATGTATGCTTTGATACGTTTGATTAGCCGGTGCTATTTGTGTGTAGCTTTAGGTTTATTATGTGTCATAGTAGGTTTTAATTTTATTTTAAACCTAACTTAATTTCAATTTTCTTCGTGCAGGACAGTAATTCAATATTTGGGTAAAATGAATTTTTTTTAAAAAATGAACTAAAATATTTGGAAGCAATGACGGTTCAGACATTGATGACACTCGGTAATACATAATCTTTGCATGCCCAAAAAGGTGGAGATTTGTGATATTTTTTGGCTATATGATATATTTAGGCCATACACACACAACCGACTTGCCCAAATTGAACTCGAGATCCGGAAACCCACTGTCCGACCTAAATCTCTATGAGACTCGTTGGATTGCCGAATCGTTGGATCGTGTTTCTAGACCGTTCACTTTGAACCGGTCTGAACCAGTTTGCTGATTCATATATATATTGATGATCCCTGAACCGGTTCAAGACATTCAGAACACAACCGAATAGACCACATACACTTCTTGTGATTCTCTCTCAACAAAAAAGCCCTAGCGTGCCGTCATCTTCGAATCAACCTCCCAATGTGATTCTGGTGAATCTGTCCGGCTGTTTTTTAGGAGATGCTCTCTCCTTATCGACGCGCGCCTCTCCCGTTGATGTTTCTACGGTTTGATTTGCTTTATTTGTGCCTTTTTGTGTCTCGTGATGTATATGTTGTTCGCATTGTGAATAGGCTTGAAATCGTTGATGTTTCCTTAGATTGGGTTTCGATTTAGCGAGATTGTTGCATTTTCGTGGCGAGTCATTTGTGACTTGGGTCATAGATATGTGTGATGTCAGTTTGGTTGATATTAAGATAATCTGAGTCTGAACGATTGCTTCCGTAATAAATCTGAGTTTTCTTTATGATTTTTTTCAATATTGATTTGGTTTTGATAGAATATTGCTTAGTCGATCTTGGATCAGGAATAACATATATGATTTTTTATTATAACTTTACAAATAATTTATTATGTAGTTGTTTCTGTATGACTACTATAAGAGGAATTTATGATAGAACAATTTAGTTCTGATCTGGGACTGATCGAAACAAATTAAAAAAACACAAATGAAAAATTCAACCGCAAATAGAATATGAGAAAAATATCGAGAGATATAGAGTGATAGTGGAAGACATGAAAAGTATTGTGAGACAAGGATGCGCAGCAGTGTGTATGTGTGTGTATATATATATATATATATATAAGGATTTAATAGAGAATGAGGGAGTGAGGAATGATGGTGATGTGAATTTGTTTAGTAATGCAAATAAGAATTAAAAACAAATAATTCCTTAAAGAACAAAAATAAAAAGCTAGTCACTTTATTCTAATGTCTTGAAAACATTAAAATGTAAAATGAAACTAACGAGATATTTATAGAGCTCCAGACTAAAGTGGATAAACATAAAAAGAATAAAAAACGGAACTAAAATATCTATATATACCCAACAACCTAATTAGTTTTGGAGAAGAAGAAAACTTATTCAAAAAACGCTTGGGCAAATATGAACAATTTTTCTATTCCATAAAATAAGAATGTAAGCTCTTCATAATCCATCTGAGACAAGTTCCTCTTCCTCTTAAATGTTAGATTTGCTTCAACCTCATGCGGTTTGCTCTTGCATTCGGATGCATAGTGTCTTATTTTTTCGCATTTGAAATGCTTAATGTGGCTTTTGTTACGCCCACTTATGTTGTCTAAATTTTTCACATTTTTATTGTTGATGATTCTTTCATGGTTGTTACTCTAAGTGCGTCCACACCACTCGCAATTCCTTTAATCATCAAAAGAGCTTTTTCTTTTTCTTTCCCGGGTTTCTCCCCCATAAGAATTGCTTTGAACTCACTTCGCAGTATTTGTAGACTCACTATGTTGACATGATCTGCTCTAACGAACTTGAATTTCAAACTCTCAAAAACCTCCCTTGCAGTCTTCTTTGGTGCGACTTGCAGTAGTAGGTTTTTTGGAAGCATCTAGAAAGTTCGCCTTTGCCACCTTTACCTTTTTTGCATCTACCACCCTCCTTTTTGTCGATTCAATAGTGTCCCAAACCACTTGGACTTCCATGATTGCATCAACCTTGATCTACCAACTAGTATAATTTATTGATGTTAACTAGGGATCAACAAATAATACAATGACACTGTCTCTCACTGCAGGATAATTGATATATTATTGAACATAAGGTATTTGGGCATACACACCATGCTATACCATAGTTCTGATCCGGGACTGATCTGAACAAATCAAACTGACACGAACCAAATATTTAGCCGCAAAGGGAATATGAAGAAAATATATATATTTGGAAAGATATATAGTGATAGTTTAAGACGTGGGAATTATTGCGAGATAAGGATGTGCTTATATATATATAGAAGGATCTAATAGAAACAAATGGGAGTTGTGAAGGAATGATGGTGACATGAATTTTTTTAGTAGTGCAAAGGAGAATTACGAACAAAAGTCCTTACCGGACAAAAGTAAAAAGTTGAGAACTTTATTATGATGTCTCTAAAAAAATTGCAATAAAAAATAAAATTAATGAGATATTTATAGATTAAGACTAAACTGGATACACATAATAAAAGGAGTAGAAAACGGAACTAAAATATCTAAATACACCCAAGTACCCTAGCTAGTCTTGAGGAAGAATAAATCTTACTGAAAAATCCTTGGTCCAATATGGACCATGTTAACTCGCGGAAGCATTATTTCCAACAATAAATCTAAATATTTCTTTCTACATGTTCAATGGAAGACTTTAATGTGTTCTTAATTGTTGGGGTGGAAATTCAAGTCCAACGTTAGAAGATTTGAAGAAAATCTAACACCTTATAAATCTCACATGAACTCCATTAGTACGAGGTCTTTTGGAAGAATTCTAAAAACAAATTTGTGCGGTTTTAGCCCAAAGCGATCAATATTATAATAGTGTTGAGTTGGTCCAGTCCCAACAGTGGTATCAGAGCTCCGTTTGTTGGTGAAGTGGATTGGATGGTATTGGGCATTGGTTGTAATGGTGGAAAGCCCTCGCCTTTATTGACCTCATGATTCGAATCTGCAGTGTGGCTTAGGTGGCCCAAAGTGTGCAGATCAATGGAATATCATTGGAGGAGAGGCCCATTTGTTGGTCATTGGTTTGAGAGAAGAATTGTTTCGGTGCAAACTCAAATCCCACATTAAAAGATGTGAAAAAAATTCCACACCTTATAAAGCCCCATATGAACTCCACTAGTATATGACCTTTTAGAGAAAGTCCAAAAACAAATCCGTGCATGCTCAACCTACAGGGACAACATTAATTCATATAATTTTTTGATATAACTCTTAAAAATAAATACGATAATGGAACTCTTGACAGGATATTCGAAAAAATCGAGTGTCTAATATAATTGTAATTCATAGCAAGTGTTAATGTTAAAGCATCCAAGGGCATAAATAGTGTGTGCACGGGTTATCTACTTCATCAATGAAGTGCCAAATTACATTAAACTTGAGATTTTAAAATTATTTTGGCTTCAAATAATAGAGATCACTGTTGGAAGTTTAATTGATTAACATATTCGAAATCAAATTCAAGCCTCGTATTGCATGCAAATTCCTTGAAACAAATTCAGTCCGTCACAAATTGCTTTCCATGATAGAAAAAATTTAACAAAATAACATATTTTGCAAACCAAATTAGGAAAACAAAATTTTCATAGGAAGAAGAATTTGCAAAAGATTTGGATAGGAATATAAAAGGATTTTTAAGGTCACTGCGTATGAATCAGAGAAAAAAATAAATTGAGAAATTAATCAATGGGGGAGATTTTATGCAGAGTTGTTGTATATCTTTCGTGAAGAGGAATTTGAATTTTTATGTTATGATTTTATGTAGGGTTGTTGTATAGAATAGAAATTTTAATTTTAATTAACATAAAAATCGTGATCATCCCCCACTTTATTTTGCATGTTGCAATTAGTTGCAACAACATTCTTTTTATCCAAATTATCTGATGTTTAATAAGTCAAACATATTTAAAATCAGATTAATACAAAAAATTAAATTATTAGATTTTAGTGTATTGGGCTCGGCCCAGCTCCCAAAATCCAAGGCCCAATCTTAATTTATAGATATGGGCATAATATAAGTTCAATCCAATCTATATCCCAAAAATAAAATTATTATTATTGAGTACAAACTTTGATAAATTGTTCCTATTTCTCAAATGGGATACAACCTTCCAAATTCTCCTTATTCCTCTTACTAACAAACACAACATTTTTTTTTATTTTATAAGTTTATATATTTTTTAAATATGTTTGGTTATCACTATTATACTAATTTGACTAAATTAGTAAGTTTTTATAAAAAAAAAATAATATATATTAATATAATATATAATAAGTATTTTAATAGTAAATTATACTTCCTCCGTCCCTTGTCAATTTATCTATTTTCCATTTTATTTTGTTCCATAATAAAGTATCTATTTTTTTTTTTTGGTAATTGTACCGTCTACCTAACATTACAAATATCCTTCCAATTTACAATATATTACACAATTGTCATTATCTTTATATCATATAATACTAATATGGTTAATTTAATCTTTTTATCTTTATTTCTACTTTATCTCAATATAATAGTTATATTTCTAAAACTACGTGCAAAAAGCAAATGAATATATAGATATGAGACGGAGGGAGTATAATTATACAATAGTAAAGTATAAATTTGATTTTAGCACAATATATTTGACTCAATCAACAAATATTTACAAATAAATTAGCACATATTAATATAACATATAACAAATATTTGAATAGTAAATTATATAATTAATATAGCAAAATATAAATTTTGATTTCAGTACAATAAATTTTTATTTTAGCACTATAGTAGAATAAACAAATTATATAACCCAACAAAATATATTAAACACCGTTAAATGATAATACAATATGTAGCATTACACAATATATGTTGATTTTAGCACCAAATATACATATTTCTATAACACAATACATGTTATTTCTCTTATAATAATTTCCTATAAATTTCAAATTAATATGCTGATTTGATAATGTGTTATATATCTTGCGATGATTTTTTAATTATTTCAAATTAATCTGTCAACTTGGTCAAAATCAACATGATTCTAATTTGTCCAAATGAACATCCTAACTGCGCTTGCTTTGTATTTAGTTTGTTTTTATAATAATGATGCAACATTTTTATGTGGGTATATATATATATATATAAATATATTAAAATTGTATAGTAATAAATACTACATTCGTCCCATCTAAATTGAACCCTTTGATTAAAGATACGGTACTTAAGTTAAGAATATTTAATTAGTTAATAATAATTAGTTATAATATTATCATATTATTTTTTTTTAATTAATAATATTTATAGTTTTAAAATAAATTTAATATATATAATTAAAAAAATTAAAATATTTAAATATTTAATAATTATATAGCAATTACAAAATATATGCAATATGGATATCATTTTATAAAGAATAAAATTTTCTATTATACCAAGTAAATAAAAAAAATTGTTTATTTATAATTAATATAAATCAATTTTATAAAAGATGTGTAGTTTTAAATATAGATAAAAATAATTATTTTTTTAGGAAAGAGATAAAAATAAATGGGTTTTGAGTGGTCCTACGTCATTTATCATGTTGTATGTTATGTAGTTAATTAAGTTGATTTATGTTTGTTAAATATGTTTTGTTTTAATAATTTTTACCAAACATATAAATGTGTCAATTGTAACAGGACAGATAAAAATGGAAATAGTGTCAATTGTGCTGGGACGGAGGGAGTAGAAAATTAAATTTTTGCCAAAATAACATATTCTTGGTGTTTAAAGTGATATTTTTTTAGAAAAATTGATAGTTTGAATAATAATAATAAATAAAATGCAAACAGAACAAAAAATGTTAATATTATAGATAAGTGGCAACTTTTATTATCTTGTACTTTTATATGTAAATTTAAAATATTTGGATTCGATATGAATATTAGAAAAAATGAATATTTTATTAAAAAAAATAATAAATGTAAAAATATAGTTGAAAGTATTTTTGAAAACTTAATTATAAATTAAAGAAAATAAGGAGGAAAAATATAATAAAGATATTGACATTTATTGTAAATAAGTATTGAAATGAGATTAATGGTTAAATATTGAAATGATTGACTTTGCTAAAATTAGTAATAGAATAAATTTAACTGACAAATTTTAAAAAAAAAATAAAAATAAATTTGAAGGATGAGGAAGAGAGTATTTGTTATATTGTTCTAAATATCTTGTATTTTTATTTGCTACTCTTAAATAATGCTTCTTGTGTCACTTTGGAATACATAATTGAGCATTTCAATCGAGTCTATTTAAACCATCAAATGACAAATTTTTTTAAACAAAACTAAAAATAAATGAATGACAGACATTTATCTACTACTATATTTCACCTAAACAGTATTACTTCCGTTCCAAACACCTGCAATATTTTTTTTTTGTTTGTCTTAAATTCACTGCAATATTTAAAAATTTAGAAATAATTAATAAATATTTGTATACATATATTAATATACATTTCACTTTATCTCATCACACCACTCAAATAAAAAAAAATAAATAATCATTTCTCTCTCCAATCACATCACTTAATATCCAAATTATCTCAAATTAGTATATTTAATACTTCCCACCTAAATTTCCGTACCAAACACAAATGTTGCACGATGTTTGGGATGGAGAGAGTACAATTATTATGCTTTTATAAGTTTCAAATCTAAACTAATGGTATATATTTATCTGCATTGCATTAAATATCTATCACGCAGGAATTCTAACTATATATCTATACACTCCTTCTCTCGCTAAAATTTATGCTCATTTTTTTTTTGTGATCGAAAAATATTTTTGTTTAATTTTTTTAAATAAAAAATCATTACACTTTTGTATTTTGTTTTACTATAAAATTAAAAAAAACAATTATTATTCACTTTTATTAAAATTTGTGCTCGATTAAATAAGTACATATTTGCATCACAGAGGAAGTATGACTTATATAAGTCGTGGTACGTGGGAGAAAAATAAAAAATGAGAATATATATATATATATATATATATAGAAAATAATTAGAAATGTATAACAAGAAACATAACCAAATTCTCGTGACCAAATACAAATTCAGTCATACCTCAATTAATGCTTAAAATCAAAAGTCTTTGAAAAATCAACTCTCATAATTCAACCAACCAACTATTCCAATCCGACGTTTTTCAACACATCTTGGAAGAAGTCCTCTTGCGACGTCCACGACGACCCGCCTTCCTCCAAAACCTCTCGGCTCTTCCTCTGCATCTCCTTCACTTTCCCCCTCACGCCGCCCTCCGCCGCCATCACCCGCCGGATCGCAGCCTCGATATCCCCCGCCGGGACGATCTCCGGCGCCGGCTCCTGCCTAGTCACATCTAACTTGTAATCAATCTTGATCTCTTCCGCCATCCCCAATGTCCTCACCAGCTCGAACGCATTTAGCTGCTGCTCCGCGTACAGCGGCAGCGCCGCCACCGGAACGCCGTGCCATACGCTCTCCAGCACCGAGTTCCACCCGCAGTGCGACACGAAACCCCCCACAGCCGGGTGCGCCAGCACCGCCGCCTGAGGGGCCCACCCGAGGACCCGCCCCCGTCCCGCCGTCCGCTCCAAAAAACCCTCCGGCAGAACCTCGCCGTAGTCTCCGTACTCGGCTGGCAGCAACGACGACGTCGGCTTCCGCAGCGACCACACGAACCTGCTTCCAGAATCTTCCAGAGCCTTGGCGAATTCCTTAACCTGAGCTCCATCGAATGCCCCCATCGTCCCGAAGCACAGGAACACCACCGACTCCTCCGGCTGATCGTCCAGCCACGTCATCAAATCGGCCACCGACGGATCGCCGGAGACGGCAATGTCCTTCAACATCGGTCCGATCGGGTAAATCTTGGGATAGTTGTTGTAATGAGCGGACAGCGAATCGACGGCGTATGATTCGAGTTCGTAGAAGGTGTTGATGAGAACTCCTTTGGCGCCGGCGAATTTCCGGAAGAATTCGACCATGATTTCTCCGATAGGGCTGCCGTCGATCAAAAACAGGGGAATTAATTTGGCGGGAATAGGGTGAGAGGCGCATCGTGAGGACAACTGCTTAGTGTCGGAATGCATGTATTGTGTCATGTCCTGATTTTGGTCGAATTTGAGTGAAATTATGTCGTAAAAGACGCCAAAACTGAATGCTCCCGAAGTGTAGTAAACGTAGGAAGGAATGCTCAATTCTTTCCCTACCTGTTTCATCAAGTATATACATTAATCAAAATATAATAGGGTTAGCACATCTCCAATCGATTTTTCATCTTTTTTTTTCTTTCAATTTTTCCTCTAAATTTGAACTCCACTTTAATTTATTATTATTATTATTATTATTTTCTCTAAAAATAATATTACATACGTATTTCTTTTTTTAACTAATTACATGATCTTGAACTTTTATATATTAATCTCAATTAAATCATACCAAATCGATAGTTTTTAAAGTAATAATAATAATAATAAAAGTTTCAGAGGCGGAAGGAGTGAGTAATAAATATTAATTATTATATCAAAATCTAGTATAAATTAAAAAAAAAAAATTTACAAAAATACTTTTATTAAATAAATATGAGTTTTTAGAGGCGGTTTAATTATTGTTGCTTTCCAAAAATATAAATGGAGAAATTTTCCATTTATGGGGGAAATTATGACATGGGATCGTTAGTTCCAAACAGAGCGTGTCATACATACGTGTTTGTATGTGACAATGGAAAAGGGCAGACGATCCTGTGCAATTTTCATATCATTTTATTTTTCATTCACTTCATAGCAAATTATTTTTTTTTCATTTTTAATAAATTTATTTATTTTAAATATATATACTTAATAAATATAATTCAATTTAATTTAATTCATAACTAGATTTACTTAAAAAAATTTATTTATATATCTCTAAAATAAATAGATATTTTTTATTTATATTCAAAATTTTTTATTTCTAAAACTTTAGCAAAAAAACAAATGAATATATATAGATATGGAAGGAAAGGAATATTTTTTTTATAAAACTAGTTTAATTAATTATAAATAAATAAATATTATCTACAAAATAATATTATATTATATATTGAGTATTATTTAGATATAATGCTAAAAATATTTAAAAACATATTTATTTTATTTTAACTATAGGTATTAATTCATATTTTTAAAATAACAACAACATTGGTCATATAAAAAAATAATAAAATAATATCATAATTTATTATTAATAATTTAATAATCTATACTACTTAAATAATTGTTCTCGGAATAAACTGGTAATCTTTTCGGGACGGAGGGAGTCATTTATATTTTTTTAAAATTTTATATTAAATATTTATTACTCCCTACGTCCCAACTAAAATATCCACTTTAGCGGGACACTGAGTTTTATGTATTATTTAATTAATAAATAATTAAAAGTATACTGATATAAATAGTTATGATATAATAAAAATAATTATACATGAAAATTAAAATAACTAAATAGGTTAATTAAAAAAATATAAATTATAAAATATGATTAAAATATATAATTATATTTTTTAAAAAATGACAAATTATATCGAACGGAACAAAATAAAAAAAGTTGACAAATTATGTGGAACGAGAGAGTATTATTTTAAAATATTATAATCCCTCCATTCCGGATTTTATGTATTTATTACTATAAATACAAAAATTTAGAATAAATATAATCAGTAAATCATAAAAAAAATTATTAGTAAAAAAAAAAAAAAATTGTATATTTTTGTGATATCTATTGTTATATACTCCCTCATCCCCAACTCAAATACTCCCTCATCCCCAACTCAAAGTATCTTCTTTTACTATTTTTATTTGTCCAACTCAAGAGTCTATCTTTTTTATTTTTAAAAAAAATAATAATACCCTAATACTAAAATACTATTCTCTCCGTCCCGGAACTAAATATTTATTTGCTTTTTGAACGTAGCTTTAGCAATATTAGTATTATATTGGGATATAATAGGAATAAAGTATAAATGACTAAAATAACCTTATTAGTATGTGTGATATAAAGATAATGGCATTTGTGTAATATATTGTAAGTTGTAAAGGTATTTGTAATGTTAGGTATATAGTACCACTACAAAAAAAATAGTATATTTGCAACGGAATTTCGTTCCTAAAGTTCACGTAGCTAATGTAATTTCATCTCTAATTCCGTCTCTAATATCATTAGTAACGGAAAAAGTGGATTTAAGAACGAAAAAATCTCGTTACAAAATTGATATTTTTTTGTAGTGTACAGTTACTAAAAAAAATAGATACTTTGTTATGGGACGGACTAAAATGGAAAAATGGATACTTTGTTATGGGACGGACTAAAATGAAAAAATGGATACTTTGTTATGGGACGGAGGGAGTATTAATTTTACTTAAATTACAAATATATCGTTACTCATACAATTACTTTTTACATAAAATTAAAGATAAAAATATCAAAATTTTTTGCACACCTCTACTAACCAATAAAATACTATTATCTTTTAATTTATTATAAAACTCTAAATAACTCATTTGGATTGAGACGCAAGTAATATATAGTATATTATATGTTATATAATTTTATCTTTTTAAATAATATTTTGGCAAATCATGTAACTTTACAAAAATTAAGTAAACATATTCAAAATTTGTGCATATGATATACTCTCTCCTTCCTAAATAATTGGTATGTTATTTTAGTGATACAGTATTTAAAGAAATAAAATTTAGTAAAATAATGATAATATATAATAATAATATTATTTTTTATAAGAGTGATGTTGTTTGTATTTTAAAAATAAAAATTAATATATATAATTTTAAAAATTTTAGAATATATTTAAGCACTATATTTCAATAAAAATATGTACAACATTGCATTATATAGCAAATATTTATTTATTTATTTATAATTAAAATAAATTAATTTTATAAAAAAATCTAAGAGTTTTACATGTGAGTCAAAATATTTATTTATTGAAGAAAAATAAAAATAAATAAATTTTGAGTGAATCCTAATATCAATTTGATTAAGTATTTATATTTATTAAATATATTTAATATTGATATATTTATTAAAAATAAAAATTTAAAACTATTATGGCATACACTAAAATAAAAAAAAAAATGTTGCAATTGTTATAAAACAGATGAAAGGGAGTATATATTTAAAAAGGAACATTTTTATTGTGATAATTTTTTTTTATTTTTTTATTTTATTGATATCATATATAAATAATATGTTTATTTTTTAATGTAGGTAAGTAAAGGTAGTGTGTTCACTCCACTACATATTTCCAATAAATATTATAAATAATATAATTAAATATTTAATATAAAATATTATTTTTTATACATAATATAAAAAAGTAATACTCCGTCCGTCCACTTACAATGTTTATATATTTGGGACGTCCAATTACAAAGTTAACATTTCATTAAATACCTTTTTTTTTTTTTACTTTACATCACATCGTTACTTTTACACAAAAAAGCAAGGGCAAAAATGTCATTACACTATTTTTAACTACTCATTATAATTAAAATACTATTATTTCTTAAACATCACGCCAAAAGTAAATGTAAACCTTGTAAATGGACGGAGGGAGTATTAATTAAAAAATACTCCCTCCGTCCAGTTATAAAGTATACATATTTCTATTTTGGGACGTCCAATTACAAAGTAACCATTTCATTAAATACCCCACTTTTTTCACAAATACCCTTATTTTACATCACATCTTTACTTTTATACCAAAAGGCAAAGGCAAAAATGTCATTACACTATTTTTACCTACCCACTATAATTAAAATATTATTATTTTTTAAACTTCGTGCCAAAAATAAATGTATACTTTATCCGTGGACGGAGGGAATATAAAACAAACTAATAACGTATTTATTAATCCACGCTGATAATTAAAATAACAGTGTTAATTATAAAATTAATATCTCATGCTTCGATTAAGGTGCATAAAAGAATAGTCAACGTTAGGAATTAAAATAATAGCTCCCATAAATACAATGAGTTTGTTTGATTAATATTTTAATTTCAATTTTTTTTTTCGTCGCCAACTAATACTCTCTCCTTCAGATCCAATACAATAGTCTTGTTTATCATTTTTGTTCGTCCTAAAATAATAGTCTTATTTTTATAAATAATCATATCACCGTAAAATTATTCTTACTTTTTTATTATTATTACACAATTGTCATTATTTTTTACGCTAATATACTCATAAGGGTAAAAAAATCATTTATCACGAAGAATTGTATTGAAAAAATATGGTCAAACAAACCCAAGATTTTAATATGATTTTGTACAGTTGTATCTTAATCCTGCAACATATATTAATTTATAATTCTTATTATAATAATCTCTCGTTCCCATATATTTTGGGCTTATTTTACGAAATTTTGGGCTTATTTTACGAAAATTTAGTAAAATATAATTAATAGTTAATTAAGAAGTATATTAGTATAAATAATTATTATTTAATAAAAGTAATTATAAATTAAGATTAAAATAAGTAAATAATTTAATTATGATAAAAAAAGTAAAAAATTTAAATTTTAAATTTTAAATATGATTAAAGCGGATAATCATATTTTCAAAAAAAAGATAAAAAAACAAATTATGTGGGATGAATAGAGTATATTTTAAACACTAAAGATGTCTTCGTATATATATATTTATTTATTTATATTAAAATTTTAATATAATATAAAATATAAAAAGTAAATATTTAATTTGATTATTTTAAAAATTTCTTTATTAATAATAAAAATGCATATCAAATCCTTGAGTCAACTGGCACGTCTCTCCCATTTTCCATAAAAAATCGTTCTATCCACATGTTGTGATATGTTTTTACTCAGAAGTCATCTTATTTTAGTATTCTAGAAATAGCAAAAGTCTCTATGATTACTTATTGAAAATAATAAAATTATTTTATCAGAAGAAATACATATCTGCTTATCTATCACATTTTCACTTATTTGACACTATTTATTTTTCAAAAAATCACATTAAATACATTTTTTCTCTCACAAAATATCAAATCAAATATAACTTTTTATTTTTTCCAAACTTTCAAATTTTCAAAAACCTCCAAAAACTTAGTATCTAAACAAACCCTATGGTCTTTGTGAATTTTAATCTATTTTTTAAAAAATATCAAATCAAATAATTAATTTTTATTATTATGTTAAATTACAAAGTAACTTTATATTCAAAATATCACAATCATTTATGCAACATCAAATAATATTCAAATTTAATTTTTTTTTTTTAAAAAAGAAGATACATACCTTATTGTAAATAATGGAGATGATAAAACAACATAATTAACTATAGAACAAAATATACATATATGTATATATAACAATAGTTCATTAGCATTAGCACGTGTTCTTTTATCAAATTTCTTCGTATTTTTACTATTAATAAAAAAAAAAAAAAATTATTCTAAAATATATCAAATCAAATATTCTTTTGCTATGCCAAATTTACTTTCACTTTTCTTTTTAATCTGTTGCTAAATATACCCAATTACTAATTTTGACAAAGTTAACGAATCAATATTTAACAATTATCCTCAATTCAATACTTATTTATAACAAATGACACTACCTTTATTACATTCACTCTCCTCATTTTTTTTATTTCTAATTCACTTTCTAAAAATACGTGAGACTACCTTTTTTATTTTTATCACTTTTTAATAAAATATTTATTTTGCTTAATTTTCGCACCGGATCCAAATATTCTAATTTTTGCGGACGTAGGGAATATCTATATTTATTTTCTATAATATTGTAATATTAAAAATCAATTTTACATTCAAAATATCAAATCAATATTTATTTATATCATATTATACAATTATTTCAATTCAAATCCCAACAAAAAATTCAAATCCCTAAACAAACACACCTATAATATCCATATATAGAAAAAAGACAGGAAACCAATAGTCACTTATTTTTTATATATACTCCGTTCGTCCGCCTCTGACGTTCACATTTAACTTTTACATTATTCTACTTAATATTAAAAATATTTTTATATTTGTATAATTTTTTGTACAAATATCTTTTTATTAGTATTATAAGACACTAATGGAAATATTTTTATAATTTTTTCTTAATTTGTACTACGTTTTGATATAATAAATTAATATTAAAAAATCAACACGCAAAAAGTATATGAGATCCTTAAAACCGAACGAAAGTAGTATATATTATGATCTTAAAAAGTTTTCATCGTATACTAACCTGAATTAAATTCGTGCAAAACATATCGAGGACAAGCCCGACTAGCCGGGAGCCGGGGACGGATGGCTTGTCGATCAAATCCGACAATAATTGCTTGATCTTGTCGCCGCAACTAAGGATATAAGTGAATCGAAAGACCGGGGAGTCGGCGCCGGGGGCATTATGGTCAAAAGGCAATTCGACGAATCGGAGGCGTGGGACTGTTGCTTTGATATCGGACAACATTTTGTCGGTTTTATCGTCTCCTTTCTCCGGTAGCCTCACGATTAGGACAGTGACGGTGAGGCGATCGCCGCCGCGGGCGAGGAGGAGCTTGGCGGCCTCGACGGTGGGGATGACGTGGCTCAGCCCCGGCGAGGGGATGAACACAAGCTCCACCGGTGATTCAGACATGTTTAGTCGGAGGGATTAATTGAAATGAGAAGAAAAGAAAATGGTATAGAAATGAGTGTGATCTACCATTATTTATAGGCCTTTAGTTTAGTGTCTCTGTTTTATTTTAAAACATATTTAGGTTTCTTCATTCAATAACTTTTTGGATCCAACTTTCGATGAATATATTATAAGAAAAATATATAATATATTTGAATATATTAATTTATTTACTTCAAAAAAAATATCATAAGTAAATCGTGTTTTTAAAAAGTTGAGGAAATAATTAAAATAAAAACCAAGTGTTAAATAAACACATCTTAAATCTTCAAGCTTAGGGTGTTTTTTTCCTTTTATTTTTTTTTTTTAATCACGAAATACTCAATTTTATTATTTGTATTCTATATTTTTCAAATAAAATATATAATTTCCTCACAAATTTTTTCATTAAATATTATTTTAAAACAAAATTAAAATTAAAATTTCTAAAAAAAAAAAAACACCTTTCCGGATTGTCACCCTAAAATGTTGGGTGTGGGAAATTTTAATAATAATAACAAAAGGAAAAAGTTGACAGCAGGGCCTTTTAGTAATAGAAAATCGTGCATGGTCGCTTCATGTGGTTGGTGGGTAGGTGCAAGATTTATGCATCTAGAAACTTTAGATAATTACCGTATCAACTACCAACGATCATATCAAACATACCTATCTTATACTACTTACCTGTAAAGAAGAGCTGATTTTTTAACATCATCGTTCTACCCGAAGAACGTTGTTCTGTAAGGATCCCCGGGTCGTCGACTCCCGTTGCGGATCGATCTTCCATTGCCCGTCCACGATGAACTTTATCTACCATTGTAAAGAGTGTTTTTTCAGTTCGGACGCCGTGGAGTTGTTAATATACAAAAGCCGGCTTTTCTCACCTCATAGATGCCGGGATAGAGCCACAAGACCGTTCTCCAAAGTCGAGATGTCCTGACAATGTTCAATTCATAAGATCCGATGTTGCGATGAAAATGTTTAGATTGAGATCAAAATCGGGTAGAAGAATATCGATTACCTTGATTCGGGGAGCGTCTCCAATTCCATTCTAAGAGTGTGGCGCCAACCGTTGAAGCTCCCGGCTAACTCGACAAACTCCCCGTCTCCCGAGTATAAGATCTCGACCTAACCCATGATAGAGTAAAAACTTTAGGGGGTGCTTGTTTTGTTTTCAAATGTATTTCCGCGCAATTAATCTACAAACTAAAATAATTTTTCCTCCTCAAAAACATACACCAGACACATTTTCCATCTCAACGTATCGATCTAAAATATATTTTTCGGTCAAAATATCGTTATTTTCATTAAGAAATTTTCAAATCCAAAACACTTTTTATTTTGTTTTCAAATCTATTTTCTCATTATTTATCTACAACAAATTTCAAAGCATACATATTTCCATTCTCAAAACATCAATCTAAAATTTAATTTTCATTCAAAGTATCATTTCATTATCTAATTTTCAGTTATAAAATTTCAAATCGAAAACACTTTGCACCTCCGTTTTAGCAATATTTTTCATTCTTCATCGAAAAATCGCATCACATCTTATATAGTCGAATGATTATATTATAGATCCTATGTTGACAAGACTAAGGCATCCGAAGCTAAACCCTCGACCGAGACATAAATATTGTGAAATTTCTACTATTCAGATCAATGAATTAATCTTTCTCAAGAATTTATTATCGACGACGAGGCTGAAGATACATACCTCCTTAAGACCAGAAAGGCTTTCTTCAGCTGCCTCTAATTGATTCTCCTTCTCGGAGATAAGTTTTTTCGTGAGGCTCATCTCTGTTTCTGCTTCAGTTTGCAAAACAGACAAAGAAAGCTGAAATGTAGAGAACAAAATAACATTACACATACACCTCGGATGGAGTCTCTTTCCCTGTTCGTTTTCTTTTCTCACATAAAGGCCTCTTCCAAAGGATCTTAAAATAAGACATACGAATACAAAGACACCAAATACCATACCAGAACAATACATTTTAGAAAAATGTCGTAGCCTAGAATTACTAGAATTACCTTTTCCTTCTCGATTTGCTGCTTCAGTAGCGCAAGTTCTGTTTCTTTCTTATTCTACCGACAGAAAAGAACAAAAAAATAATGTAGCATTACCATACAGCTGATCAGGTCGAGGATAGCAATAGAATACAACCCGTGTAGTAATAATAATACCAGTAAGAATTTCAGACGCTTAACTTCAGCTTGAGTCTCCAATTCCCGAGCCTTTCATGAAAAAGAGATGTCGACCAAAGTAAGTCAGCAAAAAGTGTTATACAAAAAAATATTTTTGTAGGATTCAGAACAGCTCTAAAATTGTTCAGGCATCATCATTGTGTTTATAATGGATAACAGAAACATATGCTCTACCTCGAAATCCAAGTCCTTGTCATTATATGCTTGTTCTTCAAATGCTGGATTTTCGTTCTTTGGGAGAGAAGGAGGTGCATTTTCGGACAATGTTTCTGATTCACTGTTCTGTTCTGATCCCTCTGCATGCCCGACTTCCAAGTTACAATCTGAGTTTACAAAAACACAAAACAAAACAAAACATGGCTCAGTTTATATACATTGTCAACTCATTTTCGTCACTGTTCATCAACTGTATCTTTTTTGGATTGGGACGAAGAGGTAACTATTTTTCATTAAAAATATTACATCAAAATTTTATTTCCTATACAAAACATTACATTTATTTGCATCACATCAAATATCTATTGTTTGTTAAACTTTTTACTATTCTCAAAATTCTCCATAATTCGAAAACACTTCTAAATTATACTTAAAACACAGCCGGTGTTTCACAAGCAAGCATAACTTTTCGCAAACCACCGCACTAATTCAAGGCAACATAAGACAATGCAATCTGGTAATAAGTCGAAACTATAAGCTACTTCTTGATACTTCTACGTCTTACCTTCTATTGCCTCTAATTCGCCGCGCTCAATAAAATTGGCCGCCTTTTCGTGCAAAGACAAAGCTGCAGGTTCTATGACATGAGAGGATTCCTTGTTGAGCACAAACTGTGCGTTGGTTGTCACAGCACCATTATCGGAGCCCGCCTGAATATCAGGCAACACTTCAAGATTCTCGTCCTGACCTTTTCATACAACCAAAAGAACATCAATCATAGATTCAATGCCCATCAAAATTTTCATAATATGAAATGCAAGTAAATATATAAACCCTAAAACCCCAATTATCTTCAGATTCACCTTTAGAATCATCGGATTCCTGCAATTTTCCACCATTGTCGCTCGAGCTTGTTGCCATTGATTCATCAAGCATCTTTCTTATATACTTATAACCTCTCCGCCTGACCCTATTCGCAAGATCCTGCCTACACAGCTCGCGAATTAATCAAACACCATATGCCTAAATTTGTCCCCAATATTATTAACCAAAGATCACAGGCAATCAACATAACATTATGCATTCAACTTAAAATCATTAGTCTTCCTTTGCTAACATATCCATTACTACAGAGTACAAACAAATTTTCATGCGTGGAAACTACATTGAAAATTTTTGCAAATAATAACAAAATCATCAGCAGATGCTCAAAAAGGATATGATAATTGCAGCAAAAGATTTGTTAATTACATTCTCCGTGGTAATTGGTAAGTTGTTGAGTAAAAAATCTAATTAGTTCGTAGAATTGAAACCTGCCATGCTCAGAAAGCTCCTTCATGGAGGGCACATGATTTTCAGGGAGTCCAACAGAGGATAAGAATCTCCTAATCTCATTGAACAGATCTCCATTCTTCTTCGCGTTCCTAATACTTGGAATCAAACAAAAAACCATTCGTACCTCGTCTAGATAGATTAAATCAATAAAATAAACACTAAACCAGCTGAAATTGATACTCACCTTGGTTTCTTCGATGAAACTGCAGAAGTTCTCCAACAGCAGCGGTTGAAGTGAAAATGGGATGGTTGAGGAGGAGAAAGGGGGAGTTTATGGAAAGAAGAAGTGAGAGAAGTGAAATAGGGGAAATGACAAAGGACAGCCATGAGAGGACTGCGGAAGAAGCATCGAGGGATCTGATTACTACACTGAATTCAATTCAAAAGCATTGCTGCAGCAATTTGAGCATACGTGAATAAACTGTATTTTCCTGAATTCAGAAACTACAAATGTTCCTCTCAGATCATGGCAGCGGCCATTGTCGAGGTTCCCTTTGAGCTTCGTTTTTGCGTGCAACCCTTCTTCTGGTGATTATCTCTTCATTTATCAGGCAACAATATGATGTTATAAGAATGTAAGAGTGATGATAAAAATTTGGTAGTTAAACAAATCTACACCCTAAACCCCAAAATTACACACACAAAGCTATACACAGCAATAATTTGCTTGATTAGTTAGATCCTTACAAGCTTTGTATTCATTGATTACAAAACAAAACCTATCCCAAATTAGACGAAGTTAAACTTTTAATACGGAAAATAGTCATTAATATTGTTTTAATAGATTAATTTATGCTATAGGATAAGATTAACAATTATGAATTCCAGCTCCTTGACTACAAGCTTATAACTAACCATGGAATTGTATCCTTAAAATAAACTTGTCATTACATTGGATTGAAAAAATGATTGCATCTAACTAATCAAACATTATACTAAGTAATAAAAAGAACTACTCATCCACTCAATTCTCTTGCTAAAAATAATACACAAAAACTCACAAGTTGAACAGAAACTTCGTTGTCAATTTATATGTTGATTCCTGAAAAAACATAAAGAAAATAACCTTTTGATGCATAAGAAATTAAGGCTTCGAAGGTAGAAATGTGATCTGTCCAAGAGGAATACCCGTGAGATTTAGATGAATTGACATTTTGTCGAACAGTTTGTGAGTGTGAACCAGAAACCAAAGCTTCGGCAAAGGTTGGAATCCACCCACAACCAAAGCTCAGAAAAAAAACATCCACACAACCACCAAATCCACAACTACGCAAAGTAAAAAAGAAAAAAAACAAAACAAAACAAAACAAAAAAAATAAAACAAAAACAAACACTGGCAGTAACACATAGGAGTAACCAGCGGACAACAATGGGAGGGGGAACGGGCCAAAATCCACCTGAGAAGAAGACCGGAAACGTCGGGAAGAACTCGAAGCAGAAGACCACCGGACCGCGAGCAACCGCCAACAAAAAAAGAAAGCACGAGCAACGCGAGTACGGTCGAGAAGGAGAAAATCGTAGATGATGAAGTATGGGAATAAGGAAGGAGGTTTGTGGATTGATGAACGACGCCGAGGGCAATTGCCGGCGGCGATTGAGAACGACGGGAGAGAGGGTAGGATTAAGAAGGGCAGAAATACAACATGGACGGAGAGGCTAAGGGTGTGTTTCTCCATGTTTGGCCCAATTTACTGTGCACAGTAAAATGCGCCAAACCATATTTGTTTTAAAAAAAATTAAAATTAAAATTTTATTTAATATTTAATATAATTAAATGAAAAATATATATATAATATATATTAATTTGTAGGAAATAAAATTTTTATAATATAAATAAATAAAAATTTAAATATATATATATATTAGGTATAATATAAATTTATAATCAAATCATACAATATAAATTTTATCAATTAAATTTAATATACATTTATATTATTTTATTAATTATTCATCAGATTAATACAAATCAAAACTCCTCAAACTCCAACCAAACTCAAACACAAAAAGAAACAACAAAATTCAAATTTATTCCAAAATTCAAATAAAAATCAAACCTAACTTTCCCAAAACTCTCCTAAACAAACACACCTACTTAATTTTATAAAAGGTAATAATAATATATTTGAATCGTCATTTTTTATTTTTTTTTTTTCGGTAAAGTACACTATTATTTCAATAGGCCAAAATTAGTCTCTCTTTCTCTTCATTTTTTTATTTTTTTCGTTAATTCATTAAATATATTTTATTATTAATTTTGAAAATAAAAAGTTCAACCATTAATTATTATTAGTAATTCAATACTTATGTGTTATAATTGTCATTATTTTTCTTATATTCTCTCTCAGTTCTCTATAACTATTAATTAAGTTTTCAAAAATAATCTCAAAACTATTTTTTCTTACTATTTTTTACATTTTCAGTAAAATATTTATTTTTCTTAATTTTTGTGTCTGCTCCAATTTTTGTGTCTGCTCCAATAAACATAAGTATAATTTATTGTATATAAATTTAAAAAATAACCCCCTACTTTTTTTATGTTCTTCAAAATTGTTTTGTAATAGTTTTGTCCATAATATTAAAGGAATTATTATAATATTTTATTAAGGGTGTGTTTGTTTTTGTAAGATAATTTGAAAGGAAATTTTTTAATATGAAATATAAAAAATTGTATAAATAATATAAAAATAATAAATATGTGTGATATATTAATATTTTTTTAAAAATATGCGTGTATTTTCCGGTATGCTCCTAAACCATATAATCAGGACCCTCCTAATTATTTCATCACAATCATTAGATTGAATGCAAAATGGACAGTCAAGATGATGAGGTCGGGTAAATATGTAATTTACATTGTATAATAATTAAAATTATAAGCTTTCCGCCAACATCGATTGATCTGAAAAAATATTCAAGTGAACTCAAAATTTGGAAGAAGATGAATCAAAATTATGTCCATTCAGGTGAATACTAGCACCCCGTGATCGAAGATGAAATTAAAAAAAATCGTGAACGCAATAAGTTTTTTGTTTTATTTTTTTTCATTTATCGTGAAAGTATGATAGTGACGAATATATTTTACATCACATTTGAACTCTTTGAACATATTATACATATAAATACTTCATACTTATATTGGTTGTTCAACACGTCCGTAGTCGAGATTATTGAATGATCGCCGAAATCGATTAAAAATATAGACATTCATAATATTTTGCGATGCTTCAAATATATTTTAATTATCAAATTCAATAGTTATGCGGAAGATTTGTACGAAAAAAAGAAAGCGATCGGAATTATTTCATTGGAACAATTTTAGATTTTATTGTGTGTTAAAATAAATTTTATGTAAATATTGCCTAAAAAATAAATACCATATTTCAAAAAATGGTATGATTAATATTTTCTAAAAATAATTTCTCTAATTGATTTAGATTTGATGCATGAATAGAAGGGTGTGTTTGTTTTGGGGTTTGGATTTTGAGTTAAAATTTGAATAGTTGTATGATGCGATATAAATAGGTATTGAAGTGATGTTTTGAATGTAAAATTAATTTTTAGTATAATATAAAAATAAAAAATAAGTGTTTGATTTAATATTTTTCGAAAAAAAAATGGGATAAATAATATATTGAAAATCCAATCCCCAAACAAACACACCATTTTTGTATATTAAAAAACAAAAAAATCAAACTTACCCATTACCATTAATATTTCACGTGTAGAGACTATTGCATTATACTGCAATTATGTGACCATCATTTGAAGAAACCTATATTGTGTGTAGTTTATCATAAACATCATAATAGTATTACGATAACATCATAACTGAAAAAATCTCTACATTATTACATTTTTTATTAGTAAAATAATTCCTAAAACAATCATTATAATGTTTAATCAGTGGTTCTGGAAATCAAAATCAAAATTGATTTTATCATATAAAGTAATAAGTACCAAATCATATCAAAATTTAGAAATATTGATTTACTTACAATTCAATTTTGTTTCTGTATAAAATAGAGACAATATCCAAAAAAATTGGAGAATTGATACGAGCTTTAAATCAAATCATATTCCCCTTTTTTCTTTTTTCTTTTTTTTCATCATCTTAACATAAAAAAATCTTATAGAATAAATATCACGTCATATGTTGGAAAAAAATGGTTAGTATTTACTTATATAATATTTATGCAGAATTGACATCATAATTTCATATTACGTGAAGCACTTCATAGTACTATGTGTAGTATAATTTATAATATCATGTATCATTTACTTCTCCCAGATGATAATTACTGGACGAATGCTTTGGTCATTGACAAATGAGTTTTTTCAGATGTAAAATTTGAAAGGAGGGGCGGGCGGATAGACGACGGGAGGCGAACGGCGGCGACGGGTGTGTGGTAAACGGCGGTGTAGCTGAGAATCGCGTGGGAAATTTTCCCTTCGACGGGATTACGGCTTAGGTAATTTTTTTGGGAGAATGGGGAAGTTTGCGTCGAGGGTTAATTAAATTAAACTTTTGACATCATTACTTAAGAAAAATATTACTGTAAATATTATATCATATCACATCACACATATATATGTGTGATATCATATTATTAAACTTTTGACATCATATTATTATACTGTAAATATTATATCATATCACACATATATATATATTAAATTGTTATATATCGTTGATTATGGAAAATATATGGGATTTGTTAAAAAAAAATAGGAAAAATATTTATTTAAGCAATATTCTAAATTTAATACATAGAAGATTAGTGCAAGAATGTGAATATTTAAGGTTAAATTTAATTAATTGACAGATTTGTATCTTAGAAAATAAAATAAAAAAATCAATTTACTAATCATAATGAACATTTCATATATTGAAAACGTTGCATCAATTTTATTTTATGATCATGTGAACATCATTTTAAGATATCATACATTGTATTTATATTGCAATAAAATATTATTAAAGTGTTGCAATCATATTATAGTTTACTTTAAAACATCATAATATTGTCATGATGACATCATAAGAGACAGGTAATACATCATTATTTTTTCGAATGTTTTTTATCTAGAAAAATCTTATTTGCATATTTTTCTAATTTATGTGGATTAATATTTTCAAATATAATATATCTAGTTAACGTATTTAATTTTTTCTTAATTAACCGTCTTTTAATTAGTTTTCTTAAATCCATAAAATACCATCAATAAATATCAATAATTGGATTACTATACAAAATGATCCGACGACTATGGTGCATTAGGACTATCTGAATATTGTACAAGGTTAGGAGACATCAACAGTCATGTTTTTAACCGAGAGCATAACCAATTAAATAATTCATTTATTATACAATAAAAAATTAAATGAATACATCAGAACGAATTGTTTTTATAGTGATTGTGTGATATAATTTCTTAGGTTTAATTTAGTAATTTAATTAATGAAGAGGTGATGCATTAACAAAACAATTGCTTTAAAGAAAGTTCATAATGAGTTAGATTATGATTTGTCTATCAATGTGTTGATGTATGTTTTCAACAAAAATAAAGTAAAATTCAAAGATATAGAAAATATCCTTAAACTTGATTAATTAGTGTCTGAGATTAGGAATCTCTAAACACTGTACGGTACAGAAAATAAACTGGAAAATAAAAGACTGAAATTTAAAGTGGTGATCCCCAAATCTGACTTTGCTTTGTTGAAGTTGATTGAAGATACCTTGCCAAATGATGATTCAAACCTTTAAATATTCTCTGGGAAACCGTACTGAAAGCCGTCACCCGAACGGTTACAATGTCTCCTTCCCAACCGTCTTCCAACCCTTTTCATGCTGACACGTGTCCTCAGCAGACCAAAATTATCCTTATATTTCACTCTTTGAGCCGACCACAGACCTTCCGCTCTTTTGGTCCGACTTCGTCCTTCGCCCGACCTGCTTCTTCGCCCGACCTCACTTGGGCCGACCTCCGCATCAGCCGCCCTCCGTCTTCGACCGAAGACCTCCGCGTCTGTCCGTACCTCTTCCTTGCCCGACCTTCCCCTTAACAGACCTCCGCGTCTGCCCGACTTCGGTCTGGATTTGGATCAATTCTTGAGATCTTAACTTTCTTCCTTTTCCCGACCTGCGGACTTCCCGTCCTGATGACTTTCCGTCTTAAGGACCTACCGACCTGAGATCCTTCCGACCTGAGGTCTTTCCAACTTGAGGACCTCCCGACTTGAAGACCTTCCGACCTGAGGTCTTTCCGTCTTGAGGACCTACCGACCTGAGATCCTTCCGACCTGAGGTCTTTCCATCTTGAGGACCTACCGACTTGAAGACCTTCCGACCTGAGGTCTTTCCGCCCTGAGTACCTTCCGTCTTGAGGACCTTCCGTCTTGAGGACCTTCCGACTTGAAGACCTTCCGACCTGAGGTCTTTCCGCCCTGAGGACCTACCGTCTTGAGGACCTTCCGTCTTGAGGACCTTCCGTCTTGAGGACCTACCGACCTGAGGACCTTCCGACCTGAGGACCTTCCGACCTGAGGACCTACCGACCTGAGGACCTTCCGACCTGAGGACTTTCCGTCCTGAGGACCTTCCGTCTTGTATTTTCCTTAGAAATAAATCTATTTTCCTTGATTTCCTCACGGTGTCCTTTAGCCAGTTCAATCAACCCTATTGCCAGGCCCATTCTTCTTTTTACCTTGGGCTTTTAACCTAATTCTAAATTTCGTACGTAACAACTTGCCCGCCGCCAAGGGACTTTCAAACGCCATTTAACAATCAATGTTTGGAAGTTCATAAATCACTACCTTCTTGAAAAATTCCCTTAGCAACTGCACCAGTTACTGCAATACTCCTGGTTAACTTCCTTCTCCGCAATACAAGCCTTTGTAAGTCACAATCCCAAAACACTCTAACTATGGCGAATCAATACATTCCTGCCCTTCCTTTCGACGGAACTCTCCCGGAGGGCCCATTTTCAGCCTCGAAAGTACTAACTCCGACGATCCGTCCATACTGCACTACTCCTGAAGACTCAAATCGGATGAGGGAAGTTTTGGAATCCCGAAATTCCTTGGCTATCAACAATCCTAACTACCAAGCAGTTCGCATTCGAGACAGCATCAAAACCCATCTCACAGACCCAAAAGATCCTTACCGCGCTTGGTATCGACGGGTAGCAGAACACTTCCAGGCCCAATGGCGATCTCAAAAAATCGACCAAGCCATACTACTGTCCACCATGCCTATCAACCTGCATGAGAAGGTGCTGTTGGCCATGTCTGCCTTCTGGAATGCGGAAAATGGGACATTCCTCCTACCATCTGGCCCCTGTGGTCCAACTCTTATGGACGTGGCAATGATCGCGCATCTCCCAGTCGTGGGTGAAGACCCTGTAATGGGAGCCCTAGATGGGCAGGAGCCATCAGAAGACCATCCAGGATGGTCTTTACAAGGTGTGAAGGAATGGGGTTGGACAAAGTTCGCAACCGACCAACAAAGGGCTCCAGGGACCCCTGTGACCGACCGGGAGCATACTGCCTTTATCCTTTTTTGGCTTTGTAGGTACGTCATTGTTTCCCCTTCCAAATGTGTTCTTCCTTCTCATCTCGACCTGGCAATTCATATCGCGTCAGGTCGGTTCTTCTCCCTTGGCACCCTGTTTTTAGCCAATCTGTTTGAAGGACTCACCAGGGTTAGCCTTCGCTTAACAGATAATGATAATAGAAAATTAGACACTGCCGCGTCGGGTCCTTTTTGGTTTTTAGAACTTTGGTTCCGTCTTTACTTCCCCAACGCGTTTAACTTAGGATCTCCGCCCACTATGCCAACATCTGAAAAACATTTGGGATTAGCCCTCAACCGACTTTGCTCAGGACGCAATAAACTCCAATCTTCCGATCCAATAATAATCGCCATTGTAACGGATACCCGCAGTAACTCTCGATTTTCTATGTATAAGAAATATGCGGGTTATGCTCCCGACCATTTCTGGCCCTTTCCAGCACCGAATCCGCTTCCGACTCCTGAGCCTTGTCCTCATCCCACCTATTCTTTTGCCTGGGACGTTGCCCTCAAACCCAGGTCTCTTTTTAGCAGCAAAAAACTTTTTACACCTTTAATTATGAACCTCAATTCCTGGCGCGCCAGTTCGGCTGTTGCCAAGGTATCCCTGGACCCGTCGCGTGTCCGCAAATAATTTTTCAAAGCCCTGACCGACGAGTCCTACCTAATTCAATCCCTTCTTATATATCCCAGCTCACCACGTACATAATTTCCAATTCTTATATCCCTTTCCGCTCCAACCCTGAGACTGTAGAAACATTCAATGAATGGTGGTCGGTTGTATGGCCCCTGATTTCCCCTGATGAGGGTCGGTTGCTGAACATACTCCTTCCCCCCCAAGGATTGGTTCTAGGGGCGGCTAGACACACTAGCACCCAGCCACAAATAGCCGCCCCGGGGATCGGATCTAGTGGTCCAACACGAAAAAGGAAAGCTTCCCAGCTGCAAACACCCCCGACCTCGGGGACCGACCAGCAAACACTAGCAGACCTTGGAACAAATAGGACGTCAGCAAGGACCCGACCCCGAATTGGTAATGTTTCTTAACACCGTGAACCAATTCACTATATCATAACTTTGATTTTACTCATTTCATTCACCAGAACCGACCTTGGTGACACCGACCACGCAACCGACGCCACTCCAAGCCGACCATTCAACCGGACCTATGGTCCAAACCAATTTGCCAATGAGCAGTCGGGCGGAGGACCCGTCAAGGAGGCAAACTCTTCCTCCCGTACCGAGGAGTGGTCGGGCCAGGCACCCGACCAGGAGGCAATCTTTACCAATAGTGCCTATAGAACCAGTAAGTTCTCTCATCAACAATACTTAGGATTTTAACGATCAGCCTTGGTAAATTTAACAACAAACATTTCCATGATTTTTCACAGACACCTTCACCCATCGCATCAGCAGCAGGGGTCTCTTCAAACAGCGAGGGGACTACTTCCCAGATGGGTCGCCCGCCATACATGGCATCAGACTCATCCATTTCGAAGGAAAGACCAACTGCCCTCGCCGAAGCTGACCCTCAAAACGACATCCTTGATGTTGCTGATCCCGAAATCGAAGGTGCCCCAGAGATCCCGGCTGCAGCGGCTCTAGAAGCAGCCGCCCAACCTGCAGCCGCCCAGCCAGCAGCGGCACTCCCTCTAGCAATCGAGTGGCAGGCAGAAGAACCACCTGTGGCAGCCCAACCTCCAGAAATGGAAGAAGTGTCTTCATCCGATTCGGAGACTTCTGTGAATTTGGTAAGATTAAACCAATCCATGCCACAATGTTTCTTTCAGAAAACACTAACTGTTTTACATACTACTTTCAATAGGGACCCAGGTCGGCACCTCAGCGACCATTCGCAGCAGCCGACGAGTCGGCTGCTGTTATACCAGCTGTCTGCCCTACTCGACCGACCTCATTGCTGCCCCCCTCACTGACAGCAGTCCGCCCAGAGGTAACACATATCTTATCTGAATAGATTCGCACCTCCCTTGGAATACTTATTGACATTGTAGGACTTGCAGGGGCCTTCGGACTTAGCTGTCCTATCGACTGTTCCGGTTCCGGCGGAGGCCCGAACTATATTCACTGAGGCCATTAACCATCCCCTGTCAGAATTGAGATCCGACTTATTGGACAAACTCATTCAGACGGTTGGTGGCCTTCTCTTCTACACTCCGACGGAATCGCCAGCCGTCCCCATTCTGCATCGGCTGATGGAAAGACTTACAGAGCTCAAGACTGAAATACTAGTCATTGGACTCCTGTCAGCCGAAACACCCCAGCCCGACTTCGATCAAACAACGCTGGAGAATTCTTTGGCTAAGACCCGAGAATCTCTTCAGCAGACTACTGGAAGGCTGGGTGGTCTCCTTAGCACGAAAGCTCAAGTCGATGAAGCTATTCAGAAAAAGGAGGCAGAATTGCGGGAGCTAAGGAAAGAACAGTCTACCCTGGATTAGCAAATTACCAATGAGCAGCGTCTGCTTGAGAAGTATACCAAGAATGAGGCTGAATTGGATCAAGAACTGAAAACCCAAGCTCGATCCCAATTCATCAGCAGATATCAGACGGCTGCCAATACCAGAAGGCTATCCAGGGATGAAATCAAATGGACACAGATAAAAACTGCCCTAGGGGCACTGTTGTAATATTTCCCCCTTTGTAACAACATTTGACTTAGTAATATTTTGTTCCTTCTTCTCACAAAACAAGGATCACCTGTTAATTTCCAAATTCGTAGGAGTCGAAACAAACTCCTTCCTTAAAAGAACACTGTTTCTCACATTTTAAGAAACACATTCTAAGACATATTTTGAAAATCAAAACACTTGAAGTGTTAACAAACATGGCGAATGACCGACCTCATGTTCCATCAAGCAACTGGGAAGGTGTTCTTCAACCCTTCTTTGTAGGTAATCACCCTATTGGAGGCCATGCAGAAGACTTGCTACATATACTCAAGCAACTAGACTTCAAATTCCGATTCTCCCAACGAGGAAGAAGAACCATTCATCGCGTCATCCGCCTGATGGAAAAAGTCATTGAGGGGTATGAACCTCTTCGTGACATCCTTGGTCGCATCCCTGACCTCCATCATCACATGGAAATGATCGAAAATCACGCAGCAACCATACTTCCAGACCTTGGTTGGGATAATATGTTTTCCAATCAACGAAAAGTCTTTTCCAGATTGCGCACCATCGTTGATCGTGAACATCAAGCCCTAACGGACATGCAAGCACGTACCCATCAAGATTTAGACGACATGCAAAGCCAATGGGAAAGGTACCGACCAGATTTGGAAGATCTTATTGAAGAAGAACCAGAGCTAATATCCACTCACTGGGATGAAAAGTCTGATTCAGAGGCAGAAAATTTCTCACAAATACATGATGACTAACCGAACTGAACCTTTAAATAGGTTCGAACCCCATAAATGGGTTCTGAGAATAATATTTTGCTTCAGGCAGTTTTGTTATCTGAAAAGGCAGGATAATACCTCTTCAGATATTTAGCATTAATACAATCATGTACTCTTCTACCTTCATGATTTACAATAATGAAAGCGCCATTCCCAATATCTTTTTGAACAATGTATGGTCCTTCCCAATTCGGTGACCACTTTCCCAATTGGTCAGTTTTCTTATATGTAGGAAGAATGGTCTTCCAGACTAGGTCTCCTTTTTGGAATGTCCTGTGAAGAACTTTCTTTCCGTAACTCCTTGCTCTGATTTCACTCTGTTTCACACTTCGACCTATTGCATGGAGACGGTTAACATCCAAATCCTCCAACTGTTGCATCATAAGTTGTTGGTATTCTTTTGTAAGACCACCATCAGTAAACTCTGTTCGGCCAGATGATACTCGGATTTCGGCTGGCAAAACAGCATCTTGGCCAAACGTGAGTTGGTAAGGTGAGAACCCTGTGGCCGTATTTCTGGTATTCCTATGTGCCCATAAAGCCTGAGACAATAACAAATGCCACTTTCTTGGGTTCCCTTCAATCATCTTCTTTATAATCCCAATAATGATCTTATTTGCTGCTTCTGCTTGTCCATTGGCTTGGGGATAATAAGGTGAAGAATGATGTAATCGAATACCGAATTCTGCCAAGAAACTAGAGAACTTTTCTCCTGTGAAAACCAGGCCTTGGTCGGTTGTTATAGACTGAGGAATACCATATCTGTAAATAATTTGATTCAAAATGAAGTCTATCACCTCCTTCTGATCCACATTTTTCAAAGCAATTGCTTCTACCCATTTGGTAAAGTAGTCAGTCGCGACCAATATGAAACAATGATGTTTCGATGAAGCAGGATGTATCTTACCAATAATATCCATAGCCCATGATTTAAAAGGCCATGGTTTTGCCAAGAATTGCAATTCGGTTACTGGCAAATGGTTTAAATTTCCATGTCTCTGACATTCCTGGCAGCCTTTAGCAAATTGTATGCAATCTTCAAAAATCTTTGGCCAGAAAAAACCCAAACGGTGAATGGCCCATCTCATATTGAGACCTGCCCGATGAGCTCCACATATCCCACCATGTACTTCTGTCATTACCTCTAGAGCTTCTTTAGACCCCAAACATTTCAAAAGCAGACCTTCAAATGATCTCTTATACAAAATTCCATTTATCAATTGAAAACGTAAAGCTTTCAATCGTGTCGCAATCGAAACACTCGCACCTGGATTCTGTAAATACATGATAAGTTCTGTTCTCCAATCGGGCACTGTTTCGTCGTCGGACCCCTGCCCGATAGCATCTACGCAGTCGGGCTCCTGACCGACAGTCTCCTGCTCGACCATAACTTCGCAGTCGCGCTCTTGTCCGACAGTCTCCTGCCTAACAATAACTTCGCAGTCGGGCTTCTGTCCAAAAATCTCCTGCCCGACCGTAACTTCGCAGTCGGGCTTCTGTCCAACAATCTCCTGCCCGACCGTAACTTCGCAGTCGGGCTTCTGTCCAACAATCTCCTGCCCGACCGTAACTTCGCATATTGGGTCTGTCTTTTCTTCTATGCCCGACTTGACCTCCGACCACATATCTTCCAGAATTCCTTTACAGGCCCTTTGAGCCAACCCATCAGCACGTTGGTTTTCTTTCCTTGGAATGAACTCGATTATTACTTCTGAGATTTTTGTCAGTAACCGACCCACAATGTCCCTGTATCTGCGAAGATGAGGATAATTGCAAACATATTGATTGTTTACCTGGTTGATCACTAATTGAGAATCCCCCCTTATGATCACAGACTGGACCTTCCTGGCTATTAAAGCCTCCAAACCCAAAATTAAAGCTTCATACTCTGCCGAATTATGGGTCATGGCTTCCAATCGTAGTTGTAAGTTTATCTTTTGACCATCAGGTCCTTGCAAAAAGACCCCTGCTCCTGATTTGTTTCCAGAGGTAGAACCATCAAAGAACATCAACCATGTTCTGGTACTTATATAAGGTACACATCCGACCTGTAGATTATTTAGATATGATGAACAACTAAATGGTCGGACACTATCACAAAGAGAATACCCGACTTGTGAGAATTCTGCTAAGAAGTCGGCTACTGCTTGTCCCTTGATTGCCCTCAAAGGGGAATGTTGAAGATCAAAAGGAGCCAATTTGATGGCCCACTTCATGAGTCTGCCCTTCATAGTAGGTCTCTGTAAAATCAATTTGATGAGATCCACCTTTGATATGACCTCCACTCTTCTGGGCAGCAAATAATGCTCGAGTTTAGTACAAGCGAAAACCAATGAATAACACATTTTTTCTGGCATAGTGTAATTCAGTTCTGGTCCTGTAAGGGTTTTACTGAGATAGTAGATTGCCCTTTCCTTCCCGTCATCACCATCCTGTGCCAATAAACAACTAACCACTTCATATGTATTTGCCAAATAAAGTTTGAGTGGCCGACCTTGTTTAGGAGGCATCAAGACGGGAGGGTGAACCAATGCCTGCTTGATAGCATCCAAAGCCGTCTGTTGATCGGGACCCCATTCAAAAGCATTTTTTCCAGCTTTCAACAATTTAGTAATGGGTCTGACCTTGCCAGCAGCATTAGAAATGAAACGCCTCAAATAGTTCACCTTACCCAAAAGACTTTGGATTTCTTTGACCGTCTTGGGTGGCCGACTGTCAAGAATGGCTTTAGCCTTATTGGCATCAATTTCAATTCCTCTCTCATGGACTAAGAATCCTAAAAAGCTCCCGGCTGATATTCCAAAAGCACATTTGGTTGGATTCATCTTCAACTTGTACTTCTTCATTCTTTCGAATGCCTCTTCAAGATTTCTTAAGTGTTCGTCAAAACTGGCAGATTTAACAATAACATCATCAATATAAACTTCCATAGATCTGCCAATTAAATCATGAAAGATTGAATTCATGGCTCTTTGGTAAGTTGCCCCTGCATTCTTTAACCCGAATGGCATGACTGTCCATTCATAAATACCTAAAGCCCCTGGGCATCTGAATGCTGTCTTAGGAATGTCTTCTTCTGCCAGAAATATTTGGTTATAGCCTGCATAACCATCCATCAGACTAAGGATTTTATGCCCTGCTGCTGCATCTATCAACATGTCGGCCATAGGCATCACATATTCATCCTTAGGGGTAGCTAGATTCAAATCCCTGAAATCGATGCATATCCTAATCTTACCATTTTTCTTGACCACTGGCACAATATTAGCCAGCCACTCCGCATAACGGCAAGGTTGAATGAAACCCACTTTGAGAAGTTTTTGGATTTCTTCCTTGATTTGAGGCATCAGATCCGGGCTCATTCGCCTTGGAGGTTGTTTGTAAGGTTTACAACCTTCTTTGATAGGCAATCGATGCTCTATTAGACTTCTTGTCAAACCAGACATCTCTGAATAATCCCATGCTAAACAATCAATGTTGTTTCTAATAACTTCGAGCATCATTGTTTGTTGCTCTTTAGACAAATAACCACTTAACCTGATCACTTTTGGAACCAATTCGGTTCCTAAATTAAACTCCAATAATGGGTCTTGTGATGAAGCTGTTGGTTCTGTTTTTTCTAATAAGTCGGGCCAACGAAATTGTTCATCTTCTTGGAGGTGAACATCCAGAATTTCTTTACTATTTTCTGCTTTATGTAATAACTGCTTTAAATAGAACTTATTAATAAGAGAACTACATACTTCTAAGCTTGTATCTTCCATTACAAACAAATTATATGGGAATGGGTGTGGCTTTATCATGAGCCATACAATAAAGGTGTTCTTTTAATAGAACATCGAGTTCTGGCCAGTGACTTTATAACCCTTGTTTGGGTATTCCCTGGCCATATACAATTGAGACATCGGAGCCAAAGGACTGGAATAAAACACTGACTCTTCAACTTGTTCTGATACATCGAATGGGTTGTCATTCGCTTCCATTTTGAAGACCTGATTTCCTTCCCAGAACATTAATTGTTGGTGCAAGGTTGATGGCACACATTGAGAGGCATGAATCCAGTCTCTTCCCAGCAAGAGAGAGTATGTAGTATCTGCGTCCACAATGAAGAAAACAGTGGAGATCTTCTTTGGCCCGACCTCGATCGTGGCAACCATCATACCTTCAGGCTTAGTCGGCTGCCCTGTAAAACTTGTCATTTCGAATTCCACAGGAGACAGATCATGAATTCCTTTCCCTAGCTTCTTGAGAGTCTTCAATGGCATAACATTAAAGACTGCTCCATTATCCACGAAAACCTTTGTGATTGGTTTCCCACAAATGTGAGCATTAACATACAGAGGTTTCAAATGAGAGATCGCACCCTCTGGAATAGGAGGAAACACAATCGAAGGTGTTTCCGACTGAGGATCGGAATCTGAGGTCTTTGCCCCCTCTGTCTCCTCTAATTCACCATCTGCCAAGAATGCCCATAAAGGTTCGTCCATAGTTTCATCTACCAGACTCGCCCACGTCGGTTCATCACTCATCTGATTAATCTCTGTCATTCGACAAGGGATTCGTGGTCCCAGACGAGATTTAACAGATCTTGAACTTTCCTCTGTAGTTACTTCTTCCTTTGTCTTATCCCGAGATTGAACCGTCAAAGATTCAATACGGAATTCTTCAAGAGATGGATTGATGTTGATCCGTTCACAATGTTGGCATCTAAAACCTTTAATTATTTCATCTGCCACTCCTTTACCTTTCCCCTGTCCCGACGAACTTCTTTTGGTATGGTCGGAAGCGCCTAATCCGTCATTCGGTTGCTTTCCTGACCAGACCCGACTGGACCGACCGACTGGAGACTGAATGGCTACTCCCTGCTCGTTGGTCGTTTGTTCTTTAAAGACCCGAATGGACTGATCTCCTGCCAAGTGGTCGGCTGCTTTTTGTTCGTCGGTTAGTTGTTTTGCTGAAGGACCTCGTTTCCCATACTTTGCAGCATACCTGCGTTTGGCATTGCGAATCTGTGTACGATTCATACCCGGGAAACGAGGATCTATATCAACTGGTAAAGGCTTTTTATTTCGAGCCCAATTGTTCCCGACTGATCCTGTTTTTCTGGTCGGGTGGTCACGCACTAAAACCTTTTCTTTTACTTCCACATTAAAAGAACCGTCTGGACGATCCCATTTTTCAGCGACTGGCCTTTCAACAACTTTAAATCGTTCTTCCGGTCGGCCACTGTTTGGCCGACTTCCTTTTTTTGTTTCGGGGCTTGGCTGAATTCGTTCCCCTGTTTGTCCATCATTGGCCGAACTTTTCCTTGTTTCCGAACTTGGTTGGATGTCAACCATTGCCATTGTTACTTTCGGAAACGGTTGCTGATCTACACCGAGAGTGATGTATTTGAGCCGACCTGTCTTAATGGCCTTTTGAATTTCCTTCCTGAAATGAGTACACTGACTTGTAGTGTGTGTGAAAGAATTATGCCACTTACAATATGGTCTCCCTTTGATTTCTTCTTTAGTGGCAAGTCTTTGCCCCTTTGGAATACGGATCTGCCCATCAGTCAGTAAGATATCAAAGATTTCATCAGCTTTTGAACTATCAAACGTCGGTTGCTCCTTTCCTTCAGATCCTGGTACTGGCTTCAATTTAGGGCATACATACGGTTTTCCAGAAAGGATTTCGGCTGCCATCTCTTCTGACTGATTAAAATCAAAGTCACATGTTTCTGTTCCCATACTCGCCATATGTTGGCCTCTATTACGCCTGTTATGCTGATCTTCCTCTCTGAACAAAGACTCTAGACGTCCTGCCTTGGATGCAAGACTTGCCAAATCCTCAACATCCAGGGCAGTGAGTGCCTTTCTTAAACGAGTATGCATATTCCGGACCACTAAATTGGTCATCTCTTTCTCACTGATTACCGTAGGACATCGTCCCTTCATCAATCGCACCCTTTCTATAAACTGTGAAGCAGATTCTTCTGGAAACTGTCTCAATTCTAGAAGATCAGTTAAAGAAACAACTGGTAAAGGATTGAAGAATCTAGCGTGAAATGCCATCTCCAGTCCTTCCCAAGTCTGAATTTGTCCAGGAGGCAGACTTACAAACCACGAAAACGCCGTTCTAGTAAGAGATAACCCAAACAGCTGTAACTTATAAAAAGGGTTATTGCCAACTTCTCCTAATTGTGCTGTGAACCGACCAACATGTTCTATGGTGGAAGATCCGTCCTCCCCTGAGAATGCATGAAAGTCGGGTGGTCGAAAATTCCTTGGGAGAGGGTGTTCATTAATGATCCTTTCTGGGAAAGGTCTCTGATATGCAGGGCGGTTAGCCATCTGAGGAGTTAATCCATACTGATCCCTTAATATATGTGCAATCTCGTCAGGATCTATATGAAAGCGTTGGTGATCAGGAACATGGAACGGATCCTGCACAGGAATATGAATAGGATCATGTATATATCCTTCAGGCCTGTCCTCCCTTGTATGGTTCGGCTGCGGATTGGTAACCCTTGGTCCCAGTGGAACATTGTTTGGAAAAGTCAAAGGAGATTTTCCCCTATCCATTCGGTTGGGATTTGTGACACTTGGGAATGTACTATCCACGAATGATGGCCCTGCGAAATTTGCCTGTGGTCTGGACGGTGACACTCCTGGTGGCGTTTGAGTGGGTTGAAGACTAACCCTTGACAGTGCTTGATCTATCATGTTCTGCAACTGACTCTGTTGCTCACGCAACATGTTCGTTTGTTGCTCACGCAACATATTCTGCATAACCAAGGTATGCTGGTTGTTCATTTGTTGAACATAAGACCACCAATCAGTTGGTGGTTGTGGGATTTCCCCGGCATTCGGCACAATGGGTGGTGGAACGGATTCTCCCACCGGTGCCGAAGATGCTTGCGGTTGTGAACCTGCCATAACCCTTCCGATGATTCGGCCGGATCTAAGACGTATGAAATTATCGCCGGAATTGGAATGAGCAATTGTGTCTTGCTCCCACTGTGGTCGCCAATTTGTTGATGTATGTTTTCAACAAAAATAAAGTAAAATTCAAAGATATAGAAAATATCCTTAAACTTGATTAATTAGTGCCTGAGATTAGGAATCTCTAAACACTGTACGGTACAGAAAATAAACTGGAAAATAAAAGACTGAAATTTAAAGTGGTGATCCCCAAATCTGACTTTGCTTTGTTGAAGTTGATTGAAGATACCTTGCCAAATGATGATTCAAACCTTTAAATATTCTCTGGGAAACCGTACTGAAAACCGTCACCCGAACGGTTACAATGTCTCCTTCCCAACCGTCTTCCAACCCTTTTCATGCTGACACGTGTCCTCAGCAGACCAAAATTATCCTTATATTTCACTCTTTGAGCCGACCACAGACCTTCCGCTCTTTTGGTCCGACTTCGTCCTTCGCCCGACCTGCTTCTTCGCCCGACCTCACTTGGGCCGACCTCCGCATCAGCCGCCCTCCGTCTTCGACCGAAGACCTCCGCGTCTGTCCGTACCTCTTCCTTGCCCGACCCTCCCCTTAACAGACCTCCGCGTCTGCCCGACTTCGGTCTGGATTTGGATCAATTCTTGAGATCTTAACTTTCTTCCTTTTCCCGACCTGCGGACTTCCCGTCCTGATGACTTTCCGTCTTAAGGACCTACCGACCTGAGATCCTTCCGACCTGAGGTCTTTCCAACTTGAGGACCTCCCGACTTGAAGACCTTCCGACCTGAGGTCTTTCCGTCTTGAGGACCTACCGACCTGAGATCCTTCCGACCTGAGGTCTTTCCATCTTGAGGACCTACCGACTTGAAGACCTTCCGACCTGAGGTCTTTCCGCCCTGAGTACCTTCCGTCTTGAGGACCTTCCGTCTTGAGGACCTTCCGACTTGAAGACCTTCCGACCTGAGGTCTTTCCGCCCTGAGGACCTACCGTCTTGAGGACCTTCCGTCTTGAGGACCTTCCGTCTTGAGGACCTACCGACCTGAGGACCTTCCGACCTGAGGACCTACCGACCTGAGGACCTTCCGACCTGAGGACTTTCCGTCCTGAGGACCTTCCGTCTTGTATTTTCCTTAGAAATAAATCTATTTTCCTTGATTTCCTCACGGTGTCCTTTAGCCAGTTCAATCAACCCTATTGCCAGGCCCATTCTTCTTTTTACCTTGGGCTTTTAACCTAATTCTAAATTTCGTACGTAACACAATGAAAATGTCTTCTTAAAGAGGTGATGCATGGATAGTACTTGTATTATATCATCAATTTAATAAAATCAATTTTTTTAGACTAACAATAAATTGATCATAATTATCACAATTTTTAATAATAATTTTTTTTTCTCTTACAATATATGTTGCATGCATTAAAAATAAATATTTAAAATCAATTAAATATCATATATTTTGCAAAACAATATTTCAAAAAATTAAATATATAATATTTAATTATGCACAAATTTTAATTTTGTACAATAAGTATCAACCGTTAATACAAAAATATGCCAAAAATAGAATATACCGCACGAATATTGTGTGCATAAATAGAATTATAATAATTTTGGCGGGAAATTAAATGAATCTCGTCAATGAAAAAAGTATCGTAATTAATATCTAACGAGAAAAGAAACAATAAAAAACTCTCAATGAAAAGGGAGGGACATAATCAAAACTTTTCAAAGGGAGAAACAACATTCGACAAGAAAGGAAATGTCACACAGTCTCATCATTGGCTAATCAAAATACACCACATGGCCTCATTCGAAAAAGAAATCGAGATCACTTATTCCTTATAAATAGGCTTCATGGCCAAGTCATTCAACACACTGAAGTTTATTAAAAAATTCAAACAAAGAGAGAAATCTCTAAACTCTTTCTGCAAAGTTCTTTGTGTCATTCGAAGCATTTATAATCGAAAGTTACTAATTTGCACAAATGCTCTGATATGGATTGACAAATCGATGAATTAACATTATTCGAAGTACGTACAAGCCGGAGGAAAAATCAAAACTCCAAAACCCATTGAAGAATTTGGTGAAATCAAAGAAAAGTCATCTAAGTTTATCCCAACATTTAAAGATGTTCTTCGAGTTCTTCATCATATTATCAATTCGGTCATTTTCGATCCAAAAGTCAAAGAATTGTGCTATAAAAATGTTACGGAGTACAAAATCTATCTCCACAAAGATCAAATACCTTAAAAAAATCATCAAATTCAAAACCGATGATTAAATCCACATTCACAAAGGTCAAACTTTTTCAAATTTTCCAAACCACCAAATCACGTTGAAGACAAAATCCTTCTAAAAATTGTCAAAGCTAAATTCAAAGTTCAAATTCATCATCTTGAAACCTCAAATCCTCCACCGAAGTCACCAAATCAAGTTGAAGATCAAATCAACCCGAAAAAATAATCAGATGACTCATTTAGAGAATAGAAATTGCTTTACTTCAATTTACATCAAATGTAATTTGTATAAATTTTTTAATTTATAAAATAACATATTTTTCCGTCCACATATGTGATCAAGGTAAGACCATTAGTTATTCCTAATTAAGCTAATTATTGTTTAATGATATTATAATCTAAAGAAAATTCCAATTTAAATGATTGCAACTTTAAGAAGAGCAAATTAGATCTAGGGTGTATTCAATCTAAGACTCTGTTAGAATTTTGTTGGATTTTTAAAATCTAGGTATACTCAATCAAGATTTTTAAAAATCTCTTAAAATTTAGAGGTATTCAATGCAAACTTTTAAAATCTTAGGTACTTAATACATACTTTTAAAAGTCTTTTATTGTTGTTGTTGTTGTTCTTGTATATGTGATAAATAATATGATAATATTTATTAATATTATTATAATTTTTAATAAAGATAATAATTTAAAACTAAAATATATTAGAAAATTATTATGAATTTTTTAAAATATATATTTTTATATTATAAATATAATTTTAAAAATATTATTATTATAATAAATATGTATTACTGCCGTCTTTTCTTTTCAATTATCGAATATAATATATTGTTTTCTTTTTCAATTATCGAATACACTATATATTATCATTCCGATGACGGTGAAATAGACATTTAAATATTTACTTTTTGTTGAACAGTTAATTTATATTTATTTATTTTAATATTTTTCCAAAAATCGTAAATTATATTTTTTATTTTATTTATATACGTATTTATTTATGTAAAAAGATTATATAAATAATAATAATAATTATTACTAATAAAGAAATATAATACTAATTTGATATATTAAATGATAATATAATACTGAAATTATAAAATTAAAATTAATAATGTACAATATAGTAGTGTACAAATGTTACAATACTTTTACATTATTAATATTATATATTATTTATGAATATTAAATTTTATTTTATTAATAATTATATAATATATTTATAAAATTTGTGTTTGATATAAATTAATATATATTTATAAAATATTATTTTACAATCCTACCAAATCCATATAAATTCATAAAGAATTCAATCAAATCTGTAAAAATCTATCTAAATCAATTACTAAAATCCATCAAAGTCAGCATAGACCATGTGGATTTTCTAAATTTACATAAATCCACAAACTTTTTAAAATCCACAAACTTTTTAAAATCCAAAAAAATTCATTAAAATCTCAATTGAATACACCCTCAATCTTCGAAGGAACTATTCAACTTGATTGTAGCTTATTTTAATACGTATATAATTATGAATATCCTATTTAAATTGATTATCAGCCTGAATGATATATTAATATTAAAATATCTATGTCATTCCAATAATAAAAAAAAATAATTTAATAATTGACAAGAATTATTATGGAATTATAAAAAATCTTCAAAATAGAAGTACGAATCCATTATCATCGCACGAACCAAAAAACTAAATTATTCCGTAATCAAATGAAACAGTAAAATAAAAGGAAAGATCTAATAATAATATATTTACTTGATAAATAATCTACAATATAGGTTGTACCTAAAATTTATTGCTTTTCTCTAATAATAATAATAATAATAAAATTTACTAGATAAATAATGTATGAATTTGTTTGCCCAATGAAATTTTTATTGATATATTCCAATAATATATAATATATATTCTATTCTCCCACAAATACTCAACAATCAAAATAAATTATTAGTTTTTATATTATCTAGACAATTGTACATATTTCACATAAAAAAATTTCAAACTAAAATACTAAACAAACACATCCTATAACTATATTTCGTTCTATTGAGATATAAAATTAATATTCTCTATTTTAATTATAAAAAATCACGTACATATTTATGGTCATATACAAATCTTCTAGAGAAGTTAAAACTCCTACAAATATATTGAATAAGACTATATTGAATAAGACAAGTACTATAAATATAATATACCTTCCAAGTCTTGTTTTACAATTTTTATCAATTTCAAAACAATATTTTAATTTTCATAAATAACTATATCACTATAAAACTACTTACATGTTTATATTATTATTAGACAAACAAACAGACTATTTTTTATACAAACACACTTAAAAGGACACAAAAATCTTCTATATTTTTTATCAACTATCAATATTTCTTAAATTTTGTGCTCATCCACCTATTCTTTCGGAACAAAAGGAATAAATATTTTCTAAATATATCTTAATACCCCTCGTCAAACCCAAAAGAGAATCGAATTAACTTGAGTTTGCCAAGAGATATTGAAAGTGATGTACCCGAGATCATCCACAAAATCAATTTCAAAAGTAAGGTTCTCAACATCGTTAAAGTCAGAAGCAGGGTTTTCATTCTCGTTAGAATTGAAAACAGAGATCTCAATATCTTTAGAGTTAGAAACAGATTTCTCAACACTGTTAGAGTTAGAAACATGACTCTCAACGTTTAGAGTCAGAAGCAAGATTTTGAACAACGTTTGTGTCAGAAACAGGGCTCTCAATATCGTTAGAGTCAGAAATAGAACTTCTGTTAATGTATATCGAAGTGGCGGCAACGGCATGGTGAAGACATACATCAAGAATTATATAAACAAATATAGGATATAGCGGGCTATGAATATACCTAAAAAATTTTTTGATTTTGATACCATATTGAGATATAAAATAGAAATTTTCTATTTAAATCATAAGAAGTTGTATATATTTATAGTAATACAAATTAATAAAAATAAGTTGTATATTTTATATTCTTTCAATGTTGAAAGTTGTCCGCGTACGGTATTGAGACCGAATAGTTAGTAGATACCATAAGATTTGATCATGAAGATAATAGTGAATAAATATACACATAAGTACTCCCGTAGCATAATGAAATTCAAAATAAAATAATGCAATTTCATCTCAAGATACTAAATGCAACATTAATGATTAATCTTTAGACCAATAACATAAATTGCAAACAGTCATCTTATTGCAATAATCATATTCGAACAATAATTAATGTCAAATAATGAATCACTTTTTGAACTGGTTTACTATTCACATAAGTTCAATCCATATAATTGTCTCATACATATTATATAATATATTTATATTTTATTTTATTCTATCAATTACCAACAGTTTTTGGACCGAAGAATAATCACTTGAATTAAAAAATACATATATAAACACTTACGTTATAAAATAAAAATTTCATATAAGAAAGATTACTTTGACAACTTCAAATACTTGATTTTCATTGTGAAAACGCAAATATAAATAATGAGTTTCCAATACAAATAAAATTTACATCAATTAATTTCTGAATATATACATATATGTATATATATAATTTTATAAATTGATTTCAACAAATGCACAATTAAATAAACATGTATGTATTTAATACACCTCCATATAAATAAATAAACAAATGTCACAGTTATGTATGGATGCTTTAATTAAATACAAGTATGTCCCATCACAATGAATGAATGCCATATATATTTTCTGAAGATATATATATATATATTAATTTCATAAATTCTTTTTTAAAAAATAATAATAAATATGCATAAATGTGATGATGACATACATACAACATACATAATGTATGTAAATTTGATTCATTGTTTTTTATGAGAAGTCAACACATATGCAGGCACAGTGATAAAAAAAAAAGACACTGAAGCTTTGTTCTATCGTATCTATATATAGGGTTGAGCAAAATATCCGAAATTCAAAAATTCAATTCGAACCAAATCGAAATTTAAAATTTAGTTCGAATTTTTTGGATTGGATCGGATTGAATTTTTAACAAATTTCGAATTTTCGGATCGAATCGGATCGGTATACTTAAAATCCGAACCAATCCGAAATCCGAAATATAACATTTTAATATATATTTTTATTATATATATTTAATATTTTATTAGAAAATATTATATTTTAATATAAAAAACTCAAATTTATTAATTATATTTTAATATATTTAATTTTTATATATTATATATATTTAATATTATAAAATAATAATAAAATATAAAAGAAATTTAAAAATAAAAAATAATAATAAAAATATTTAGAATTTCGGATATTTCAGTTTGGTTCGGATTTTTTAGTTCGGATTACGGATTTTCGGATTTCGAATTTCGGTTATTTCGGTTCGATTAGGATTGATTTTTTCAAAAATTTCGGATTTTCGGATCGATTCGGATTTGGCAAAATTCGAACCAAAAATCCGAATGCTCACCCCTATCTATATATGATCAACTAACGATTCACAATAAATAAAATAAATCAGTAAATAAGGAAGAATTTTGTCCTGGTGATTAAAGGTTTGGTCTTCAAAGCTCAAAGGGTCGGCGGTCATCTTCTTTTTAATTTTTGACGAATGAGGAGTAGAAAATCAGATCTCTATACAACGCTCTGTCTCGGGACCTAACCCTAGCCTATTTATAATAGGACAAACATGATTGTAATTATAATTATAACCTTAATTAATATTATTAATTTGTCACGCTATCAAAATAATAATATTATACGTTAATAGTTACACTTTTATTTCATAACAATCAAGATCATCGGTCAATAATTAATTATATTAGTTAGACCACTTAAAATAATATGACTGAATAAATAATGACTTTAACAATATATTCGATATACATATTTGATCTCAAATCCAACAATTTGAACTAATTTAGATTTTAATTTAAATTAAGATGTGGATTTTGTTATACTTGATATATGAATTGATATTCAACATTTAATTTACCATGGACTTGTGACCATGAGGTCATGGTTTCAAACCCCCGATGCCTAATTTCCCGTCGGACTTGATTTGCGGGATATTAGGTTTGGCTGGGGTTTACCCGGCGTGTACTTTCGGGTAGCGAAATAATGATTTGTTTCAATTTGAAATAGCAGATTAGTAAATAATAAAGTATTAATTATTAGTTGATAATCAAAACACCACTTTATAAATTTAAAATCGTAAAAAATTATTTATTAAAAAAACACCTCAAATTACTTATACACAATAGAGAGTAAATATAAAGGTTCGATTTTAGTCATAATCCATAAACATCTATCAAGTGAAATAGACACTGTTACATTTTAATAAATATAAATCAGTTTAATTAATTTTATAATAAATAATACTCCCTTCATCCCACATACTATGTCCACTTTGTCTTTTCTGTCCGTCCCACATTCCATGTCACTTTTCTTTTTTGGAAAATAATTACACACTTTAATCTCATTTTAAACTTTTTAATTTATTTTTTTTAAATTTTAATTAAACTAATTAGTTATCTTAATCTCAATTTATAATTATTTTCACTAATACATTCTTAATTATCTACTAATTGCACCCCTCCTAAAATACCGTATCTATAGTGTAGCAGACACGGTATATGGGACGGAGGGAGTATCACACATCACATACGTTCCATTCAAAACCCTTTTATTTTTTAATAAATAAATATTTTTATCTATATTTAAACTTCTATTATTTTTATAAAATTAGTTTATCTTAATTATCAATAAATAAATATATATTTTTATTTATTTGTATTATTTAAAATATTATTATCTACAAAATAATATTTATATTGCATATATTTTATTGAAATATAATATTTAAAATATTTAAAAATTTATTTCAAATTTATTTTAATTATATATTAATTTTTATTTTAAAATTATTAATAATACTGCTTATATAAAAATATAATAAAATAATATCGTAACTCACTATTATTAACTAATTAAACAACATTACCTTAAATAATTTTAAATGAAATGAATCATTTCAAATGAGATAGAGGGAGTACATTCTCAATAAGAATAAAAATTAAATAATTAATCAGTAAAAATTAAAAAGAACAGAAGAGAATTTAAAAAAAATACATACTCCATAAGAATAAAAATACTAAAATAAAAATATTTTTTTATATTAAAATTTGTTATAATTAATGTATGAATTTCTCAAATATTCCTTAAAACAATTTAAAATTTGGACATAATCTACAAAATAAATAATATTATAATATAATACTCAAAATCAAATAAATTAGAAAAAAAATATATACATGATAAATAAAGAAGAAGAATGATTAGTAAAAAATTAAAATTAATTTGATATTATTATATATTCTTTCACTTCCAACTGAAAAGTACATTATGCAGCACTCAAAACTATCATTTTCTATTAGATAAATTATATAATATCTATTTTAGTAAAAATGCAAAATATCTTAAATAATTTTTTTGAATAAAATAAATGAATAATTGATTAATCATTCATTTTATAGTATTTGGAGATAAGTTATTATCTGATTTTTATAAAAGCTATAAAAATAAATGATTGATCAATTATTTATTTATTTATTTTATTCATAAAAATTATTTAAGACATTTTTCTTTTTTTATTTGTATAAAACTTGTATAATTTAAGTATTTGTTTATAATCAAATATCAGTTTTGGACAATGAGAGCGTTTCGTACAAATTTTACATAAACACAATGGGAATAACACATAAGGTATTTTGTGTATTTTTACTAAAATACAATGAGGTGTTATATAATTTACCTTTTTTCTATTATTGTAAAAGTAATTCACATATTAATATCAAAATATCTATTAACTTCTATATAAATTATAAATATATTATTATACACAATTAATTTATACATAAAAATACAAAGGGTAAAAAATATCAAAATTATTTTACACACTTTACTAACCAATAAATTTTTTATTATTTTTTTACGTACTACAAAACTCCAAAATGGTATATTTGGATTAAAACGGAAAATGTGTAATAAAATCAATATATGATATTCTCTATGTCCTAATTCAAAGTATTATTTTTACCATTTTCGTTTGTCTCACTTCAAAGTATTTTTTCCTATATATATTTAAAAAACAATCATACATTAATACCAAAATACTTTTAACTTTTACTTAAATTATAAAAATACCATTACATATATAGTTATTTTTATACATAAAGTTAAAGAGTAAAAATGTTAAAACTTTTACACAATTCCAACAACTAATTAAATATTATTATTTTTTTAATTTTTTACAAAACCCTAAAAAGCCCAATTGAATTGGGACAGAGGGAGTATTTGTGATACCCCGGAGTTTGGCCGTTTCTTGGCTAATTCTTGTATGTGGATGAACCGATAGTAACTCATCCGAAGTTGATTTTAAATGAATTAAATAGACTACTAATGTCAATAATGTGCACATTCCTTTTTGTGAGCCATACTGAATGAATCTAAAGTTAAGCATACTTGCCTATAGTAATTTGATGATTGGTGACCCCTGAACAGTCTCTTAGGGTGTGCGTGAGTGAAGACAAAGCGTATTGAAAGGACTCGCATTGAATTGTAAGACCAGTTTATGATCCCGAAACACCCGAATTTGCGTAACTTGCGAGTTTAATTATAAATAAATAAACATCATATTTGACCGCTCATCTATCATTTCTTTTCCTTAATTTAATTATAAATAAATAAACATCATACTTGATCATCTCTCATTTATTTTCCTTCATTTTTTTTTCTTCATTTTTTTTCTTCTCACTATTCATTCATTCTTTTTCTCTTTTTTCAAATATAATAATAAATACAATTTCGATAAAAAAAATAAAAATAAAAATACAAGTTTTAAAATAAAAATAATTCATTATGTTAAAATTTATCATTATTTTTGATGTATAAATTTTTTCTTATATTAATTTAAATCAAAATATTTAAAATTTAAGCATACTATACAAATTTTTAAAAACATATCATAATACCATACTTAAAATTATATTAATTAAAAAAATACATATATTGTATTATTTTTATTTTGCTTCTTTTTTTGCGATCTTTCATTTTTTATTTTTTCCTGCATCACAATATGAATAAAATAATTAATTAGTAAAAACTTAAAAAATACATAATAACCAGAATAAAATAATCAACATAAAAAGAAAATGATAATTAATTTTTGCATAATTAAATTTAAAAATTTTAATTTAAATTAAAATTTTACTATAAGAATTTCATTAGATATATTGATGAAAAAACACACTCTTTTTATAAAAATTCGAGGAACAATAACAAATTATATTAAAAATAAAATACGAAAAAATATTACAATTAATTTTTAATGAAAAAACCCTTCAAAATTAAGGAACAAAACCACAATCGTCCAGACCTAAGAATTGAAAACTAACTATGATCAAATAGGTATAAGAGTCCTTATATATATATATATATATATATAAACATGTTTCAATGAACACTCAATTAACCAACGAAAAACACAAACTTAAGAATAATCAAGATCAAGAAGACGAACCCCAAAAATATGTTACGTTCTGTAAAATTTTGGTTAAACTATAACGAATCAAGAAATTCTCCCTAAAATGTTTAGCTTGATCCAACAATTAACCAAATGAGAATTGTTGTTTTTTCAAATCTACATAGTTTTGGGCTGAAATTTCTTTTTATAGACTGGTTTTGGCTTTGATTGTTTGGATTAATCTTTTAAATTTTGATCACCACACCCCTAATATTTCATTAAGGTGAGTTTTTTATATTTTGGGTTTATTCTACATATAAGAAGAGGACTCAATTTAGTCCTATCTCATTATAACAAGCCTTAATTATATCTTACTATTTATTTTTTTAACAAATTTTAGTTATCTAAGATAATTTTAAATTATCCAAGTCTATTATAATATTAAAAATAAATTCTAAAATCATGTGAACTAATTCAAAACTCTTGACAAATATATAAATATATATATAATTAGAAAAAATTTATGAGACTTATATATGATTTATGTTACTTTTATGTTTGATTTTATTTTGATGATTGTATTGTATGTTTTGTACAAAAAAATGCAATAAATATTTCGTATATATGGTCAATTATTGATTTTGTCTTTTAATCGTCACTTTGGCAAAATGTATCATGCCTGTGTCACATTTTTGTGATTTTTGTCCTCCTTAACACAATCTCACACGCACTGACACCTTCATGAACTTGGTGCGCGGCTAGAGGATAAAAATCGTAAATAAGTGATGTTGAAATATTTTAGATATTCAGCTTTATATTTATATTTAGATTTTGTTTTGTCCATATATTATATTAGTTAGATTTGAGTCTATCGTGTCTGTTTTGTATTGTATATATAAGCCATTTATTTTGATGATCAATAACATAATTTCTTTATTTTCCTCCAAAAATTATAACATGGTATCAGAGCCTATTTTTTTCATGCCGTAGATATAGCCTATCAACTCACGTTTCTCCGGGTGCATTCAACCTGGATTGTATTCGTAGATCTTGTGATTTTGAGATCATGTCTTTGCCATTTGTCTGATGCCTGCATGCAGTGACGAAACTAGCATCTAAATCCCGGGGGGAGGGGGGCGCAAAATATTATAATTTATTTAATATTTAGCTAATAAATTTAAATAAATAATAATGACAAAATTATATATGAAATTAGATATTTTTGGGGTCGAATTGTATATAAATACATAAAATTAATATTTTTAATACTAAAAAATCATAAAAATTTGTATATATAAATTGACCCCCCAAGCCCTAGTGTAGTTCCGTTCCTGCCTGCATGCGATCTGAAATCTATTTTTTATCCGCCATTTGTCCGTTGTATATGTTGTCTGCGTGCAATATGAAATCTATCTGCGATCTTCCGTCTGTCAACTGCTTGTTTGTTGTCTGCGTGCGATCTGATTTGTCCGATATTTGCGATTTGTTCTGCGATTTCTCTGATGTCTGCGATATGTTCTATGATTTTTCTGGTGTGCGATCTGTTTTGTGATATTTCCTATTTTTGGGATGTGATCTGTCTGGTGTCTGTAATCTGTTATGTAATCTGTCCGATATTTGCAATATGTTCTGCAATCTGCCCAATATCTGTGATCTGCTCTGCAATCTGTTCGATGGCCGCGATCTGTTTGATGTTTGTGATTTGTCTGATGTCTGCAATATATTTCGTGTGTTATCTATCTGCGTTTGACTCTGATTCCATTCATAGTGTCATTTTCGACTCTGGTGGAGAGTCATGTCGTTTTTTGCTCCGGTGGAGAGTCAACTGTTATTTTTATTTGTGTTTTTTGTATCTATATTTAACATTCTTATCAAATTCAAGTTGAGTTCTATCATACCACTTGGTTTTGAGGGGAAATGTTGAGATATTTTAGATATTCAGTTTTAGATTTAGTAGATTCATATTTAGATTTGGTTTTATCCATATATTATATTACTTAGATTTGGGTTTATGTTTTGTATTGCCTATTTATAGGCGCCTTATTTTGATGATCAATAAGATAATTTCTTTATTTTTCTCCAAAAATTCTAACAAGTGACAAATGTGAAATATATTTTGCCAGAGTAATAATTAAAAGACAAAATTGATAATTATCCAATATGAAGCTAAAAATTAGTTTACACTCCCCCGTCTCTATTCAAAGTTTCTTTTTTACCATTTTTGTTGTCTCACTTTAAAGTATCTTTTACATATTTTAGAATAAATAATTATAAACTAATACTAAAATACTCTTAATTTTTATTTAAATTACAAACATACCATTATATATAAAATTATTTTGTACATAAAGTCAAAGAGTAAAAATGTCAAAAACTCTTACACAATTTTACTAACTAATAAAATACTATTATTTCTTAATCTACTACAAAATTCCAAAATGCCACTAAAATACCCTTAATTTTTATTTAAATTACAAATATACCATTACATATAAAATTATTTTGTACATAAAGTCAAAGAGCAAAAATGTCAAAAACTTTTACACAATTTTACTAACTAATAAAATACTATTATTTCTTAATCTACTGCAAAATTCCAAAATGCCAATTTGATTTGGGACAAAGAGAGTATTTTTTTTTAGCATTTTGCTTTTTAGGGTTCTAAACAAACATTGGGCTAACAAAAAATTTTGATTGTTGGTTAGTATGTTCGTTTCAAATGAATAATGCGAATTTTGTTCAAGTTTTTGTCTAAAAAATTATTTATATTTATTTTAGTGTTTACGGTTTTTAGAGTCCAAAATGACTTTGGATTGATAAGAATATATTGTTGGTTGGTTCGTTTGGTCGTTCGGGATGAACCATGCAATTTTTGTCTAATTGAGTTTCGGATGAACCATGAAAAATGGGTTTACGTTTAGTTTGGTCGTTTCGGATGAAGCGTGCAACTCCCGTTCAATTTTTAGACTCTAAAAATGAGTTTACGTTATTTTGTCTATAGGGTTTTTAAGGTTGTAAACGATCTCGGATGGATAAGATAATATCGCCGGTTGGTTCGTCATGTCATTTCAGATTAACTTACGAATTTCTTCCAGTTTCAAGTCTAAAAATAGTTTTATGTTTTTTTAGTATCTAGGATTTATAAGGCCCTAAATGACATCGGATGATTAAAACAATATTATTGGTTGGTTTGTTTGGTCGTTTCGGATTAACCGTGCAAGTTTTATGTAATTATAAGTATGAAAATACGTGTATAAATTTTTAGCATTAAGAATTTTTTGGGTCCTAAATAACCTCATATGAACAAAATAATATCGTTGGTTAGTTCGTTTGGTCGTTTCAAATTAACCATGCGTGTTTTGTGTAATTCTGAATTTAAAAATAGCTGTACATTTTTTTTTGGTGTTTGGGGTTTTTGGGGCCCTAATGACCTTGATGGACAAAACACTATCGTTGGTTGGTTTATTTAATCATTTCGGATGAACCTTGTGAATTTTCTTAAATTCTAAGTCGAGAAATGGATTTACGTTTTTCTTAGGCATTTTAGGGTCATAAACAAACAATTATCACTTTTGTCTTTTAATTGTCACTTTGGCAAAATTTATTTGATATGTTTTATTTTTTCGTAATTTTCGTCCTTCATAGCACAAGTTCATTCTGCACGCATGAGATTATATCCATCGTGAACTTGACGTGTAGCCAAACGATGAGAATCTCAAAAAGATATCACTCGTGCAATATAGTTATCCAAGATGACAATTGAAAGTGATAATTAACCATAACTACAAAATATTTATTACAATTTTTCCGTTTTTTTATATCGTTTATATATTTTTTTATATCTTACAATATATTAATATTTTTGTAGTGTTAATACATTTATTTATATTAATTTTAATTTTTTTAATATAGAAAAAAAATATTTGTTGATACCATTTGAAATATTTTTTAAGAAATATTTTAAAAATAAATATTATAATTATATAAAAATTTTAAGTGATGATATAAATATAAAATATTATACCTTCCCTCTATTTTAAGGGTGTGTTTGGTACATAAAAATGAGGCTAGAGAAATATAAATGGTTTCATTTCTCTTGTTTGTTTGATTTAGAAAAATAAATTATTTTTATTTATCTGTTTTCATTTATCTCCTATATGCAGAGAAACTGAGAGAAATGATGTTACATATATATATTTTTTAGTTTTGTTTATCTTTTTTGTAATATTTAATTTTTATGTTTTTTTAAAATTATATTATTTTAATTTTACAAAAATCAAATTTAATTTATTGTTACAGTATTTAATTTTTACGATTTCTTAAGAAATTGTACTAAAATATAATTATAAAAAACATAGTATATAATATATAATATTTTTTTTAAAAAAAAAAGTAATCAAAAATATTTTTCATAAATTTTCGTTCGTTAAAAAACTTTTTTTTATCCCGTTAATCATTTTTTCTTATTTGATCCATTTATATAGCTTCATTTGTTTTACATTTCTCAATTAAATTATATATTTTACCAAATAAAAGAATTAATTTTCATTCTCTACTCAATCTCTCTGTACTACATGCCACCTAATTGTCGAATTTTTTTTAGAAACAAAAATTTAGATAAGAGTATAGTTAATAAATAATTAAAAAATATATTAATGAAAATTATCAATATATAATATAAATAATTATATATTAAAATAAAAATAATTAATTAATTTAATTAAAATTAATAAAATTATAAGTAATAAAATTTAATATATAATTAAAATATATAATTATTTTTTTTAAAAATAAATATTAATATAAAACAGATAAAAATAAAAAAAATATAAATAAATTATATAGAACCGAAGGAGTACAGTATAACTTTACAAATAATTGCTATACATCGTACGGATTCTTTCGCTACGACTTTTTGAAAAATGAAATTATTGTTTCTAGAAGCAGAAATAAATGCCCGCATATACCCACCCTCTGGTCTGCACCAACCACATGCAGCAACCATGCACTACTTCTTATCCTCATCCTAACCTAATTTTCAATTTGTGTCAACTTTTACTTTTTCTTTTTTTTTTTTTTTTTTATTATTTATTATTATTACTATATCATCATCATAATTACATCCAACACTTGATATTTTTATATATAATATCTTTAATCATTATTTTATCTAGAAATATATCAAAAGTTAAAATAAAAATTTCAAAAAATTGCTTTAAAGTATTACTCCCTCCGTCCCATAATAAAATATCTATTTTTTCATTTTAGTCTATTCCATAACAAAGTATCCATTTCTTTTTTTTAGTAATCGTACTATCTACCTAACATTATAAATACCCTTACAACTTACAATATATTACACAAATGTCATTATCTTTATATCACACGTACTAATAAAATTATTTTAGTTATTTTTACTTTATTCATATTATATCTCAATATAATATTAATGTTTCTAAAATTACGTGCAAAAAGTAAATGGATATTTAATTTCGAGACGGATGAAGTATATCTATAAATATTATACTTAAAAAGTACCAAAATTGAAAAATAAAATTAAAAAAAAAATAAAAATGTATTATTATTATTATTACTATATCATCATCATAATTACATCCAACACTTGATATTTTTATAAAGAGTCTTTAATGATTATTTTATCTAGAAATATATCAAAAGTTAAAATAAAAATTTCAAAAAATTTCTTTAAAGTATTATATCTATAAATATTATACTTAAAAAGTACCAAAATTGGAAAATAAAATAAAATAAAAATAGCAACAGAACACATCTTTGTATTTTTTTTTCAATTTAAAATATTATTTTTATGATTTTCATTTTCATTCGTCTCAAAAGTATAATTTTTTTATTATTTTAATAAAAATAATTATACACTGATACCAAAATACTTTTAAATTTTACTTAAATTACAAATATATCATTACGTATATAATTATTTTATACATAAAGTAAAAAAGACAAAAATATCAAAATCTCTTACATACTGTCCAATAATTAATAAAATAACATATTATTTTTTAATTTACTACAAATCTTCAAAAGAAATACATTCCAAAAGGAAGGGAAGGAGTATTATTATTAATTTTTTTTTTTAAAAAAACTTTTTATATGTTTCTTGATTTATATTACTAAAAATATAATATATACACACAATCCTACAATATATAATATATTTAAATATTTTATCTATTTACAAAATATTTAAGTATTAGTTTAAATAATATTTTAACATATGATATTTTTATAAAATAAAATAATATATTTTTATTAAAAATCCTACAAAATAAATAATAATTTTTTTTTATAATAGAAAACAAAAACACCCATAAATTTTCGATATTATCATTAACACAAAAAAATACAAAATGAACACCTCTTGTTTTCTCCACAACATTTATATATATATATATATATATATATATTAATTATTAATTATTAATTAAAAAAAAAAAAACTCACAGAAAAGGACCCATAAATTGTGTGGATGGCACCCATTTCTTTTCACTACCCTTATAAAAACAAACAAGCTCATTTTCATACCATTTTGGTTTTTCTTTCCCTTTATTCAAACTTAGACTAAAAACTCCAAATAAATGTCTCAACCAATAGAGCTTGTGTTCATCCCCTCGCCGGGGCTGAGCCACGTCATCTCCACCGTCGAGGCCGCCAAGCTCCTCCTCGCCCGCGGCGGCGATCGCCTCACCGTCACTGTCGTCATCGTCAGTCTCCCCGACGACGAAAATGATAAAAAAGAGAAGATGTTGTCCGATGTCAAAGCAACAATCCCACGCCTTCGATTCATCGACTTGCCTTATGACCATAATGCCCCTGGTGCAGAATCCCCGGCCTTTCGATTCACTTATATCCTTAGTTGTGGCGACAAAATCAAGCAATTATTGTCGGATTTGATCGAGAAGCCATCCGTCCCCGGCTCCCGGCTAGTCGGGCTTGTGCTCGATATGTTTTGCACGAATTTAATTCAGGTTAGTATATGACGAAAACTTTTTAAGTCCGTACAAGTAAAAATTAAGTTATTATATTTTGTTTGATTGTGGTATGAAATTGATTTGAAATAAACTGATGATTTAAATTTTTTGTTTAAATAATATTTTTTATATAATATTTTACAAAGAGAAAATAATTTATTTTTATTGAAATCTGTACATGATAGGTTTAAAATCACAAAAGAGTAAATCCTTAGATTTTTGTCAATTTTCTAAATATATTTGTTCATATATTCAGAAAGTTGTACATATGCATCACAAAAGAATAAACTTTGGAAATGTGTATTTTTAGTAAGCTCAAAATTTTTAGGGATAGAGATTTAAGAAAATATTATTTTTTTTAGTAAGCTCAAAATTTTTAGGGATAGAGATTTAAGAAAATATTATTTTTTTTTTATAAAGAGTAAATTTAAAAATTTTATAGAGTTCGTAATATAAATTTTGAATTAAAGTAGAATGTGTAGGATTCATATGGTTTGTAAAGAGATAGAAAATAGTAAGTAAATAATTTTTATTTTTTTTTTAAAAAAAATATATATACTTGTTTTAATAAATATAATATGATCATAGTCAATATAAATCAAAGAATGAGACATTTTCTATTTGAGAATTATGACACGGGTTCAATTTTGAATGGATGCTTACGTGGGTGAAACAATCTATAGTCTATTTAAAAGTGTACTCGGTCGGTCTGTTGGACTATTTTTTATCATTTTCGTCTGTCGTATTTCAAAGTATTCTTTTTTTATTTTAATAAAAATAATCATACATTAATAAAAAAATACCTATAATTTTTATCTAAATTATAAATATATTATTACACATACAATTACTTAATTTACTACAAAACTCCAAAGGGCTCATTTGGACCAAGAGGGAAGGAGTATCATTTTTCTCATATTAAGAGAATTGAAAATATTTTCAAGAGAATTGTGAGAAATAAAGTCCAAATCAAAATCTAAAAATTAAATATTTAAAATATTTTAATAGGAATAAACATTATTTTACCATAATAATTAATAATAAAATTTTTTATTTCCTTCGTCCAAACTCAAAATATCATTTTTGTTTGTTACATTTCAAAAGTATTTATTTTTTGTTTTAATAAAAATAAAGATGCATTAATACTAAAATATTTTTAATTTTTATTTAAAATATAAATATATCATTACAAATACAATTATTACATATATAAAGTTAAAAGAACAAAAATATAAAAGGAGGGAGCACTGTTTATTTAAAATATTGAAATAATGCAACAATTGGCTTTTGAATAAAACAAATCATGTGAGATAGTTGTAAAGGATTTTTTATCGGTGCATATGGGAAATGAGAGGGACATATTGGCCGGGTTTGACCCTTTTGGTCTGGTTTTTATTATTTATAAAAAGTAAAAATAAAATAAATATTTAATCTTTTATATTAGATTAAAATAAATTTTATAATTAAAATATTAATTCAATATCTCTTTATATAATATTGTACAACATTGAATAAATTATTTTTCTAGTTTTTTCAGTTCGGTAATAGGATATTTTTATTATTTTAGTTTTATAACTTTAGTATGTCTGTGTTAAAATAGTTCTGTAACTAAAAAAGTTTTGCATTTTAGTTTTTCTGCGCCGGAAATGCCTACGTGACAACTTGGTGGACACTTGAATAATTTATATATTTTTTTATTTATTTTTAAAAATTAAAAAGTTTAAAAGTTTAAAAAATTAATTTAAAAAAAACATAAAATAAAATTTAAAAATATAAAACATAAAATTTTAAATTAAACTAAAAAAATTATAATAAAATAAAATAAAATAAAATTTAATTTATTAATTTATTATTTTTTATATTTTTAAATTATATTTTATATTTTATTTTATTATTTATTTTTACTTTTTTAATTTTAAAATATTATTATCATATTTTAAAATTTTATTTTTTTATATTTATTATTTTTAAAAATAAAATAAAAATAAAAATTATCCACGTATCCGTCATGTTGCACTGACTTTGCGAACACGTGTCTTCCGGTATGCCACACAAGCAACTCCGGCACCGAAAGATAAAAGTGCAAAATGTTTTTACTTGCAAGGCTATTTTAAAACAATCTCCATTACAGAACTAAAATAATAAAATTGTTCAATTACGAGACTAAAAATTAATTAAAAATTATAATATTCAAAACTCTATGCCCAACTCTAATATTTACTGCCAAACGAAAGTGTGTTGTTCCCTTTATATACTTTATTTGTGGTATGCTTTTGCACTGTTTTGTTTTTATGTTGTCTTTAAATATAAAAACATAGCACATATTTTTATTTTATAAAATACAAGTGTTATTTGAATCTTTAATTTATGTCTTTTTGAAAAATCAATATAGTGGAGATGTAAGAAATCTTTTTCCTAGGATAGCCACGACACTCTAAAAAAATACTATATTAGTAACGGAATTCTGTCTTTAAAGTTCACGTAGTTAACGTAATTTCATCTCTAATTTCGTTTCTAATGTCATTAGTAATGAAAAAAGTTAATTTAGAGATGAAAAAACTTTGTTACAAAATTGATATTTTTTTGTTGTGCGAGTGCAACAAAACACTATAATTCTCACATAGGAAGTTAGTACGTTAGTTCAACAAATGAATCAGAATGATGATAAGGAACTAAAATCAGTGCTATAATATAACAAAATATCTGCCGGCTTAGATCACAACCCATTTCGCATCAATTCCAAGCCTTCCAATATTGCCGACACCACAAATGGGAAATCGAAATCGAGGGTTTCAACATCAAGAATCCGTAATCCTACAAAGAACAAAGAAGAACACAAAATTCAGGAAGAAGGGGATCCGGCAGAACACCGGCAAACACAAAGTAAGGAAAACGCAAAGCATAATACAAAGGATCGGCGGCACCAAGCAACTAATCTTTCCTCTCGGCTTACTCCCTTCCAATCCCATGTCTCACATACATATTTATAGGCAACCAAGAAACCAGATAAAACCCCCAAAACAGCAACCAATTTACCGATGAACCACCAAGGGAGAAGGGATAAAGTGCGAGATGGAAGGCCTCCAATTTTTGATTTGCGTCGTTGTTGGAACAGAAGGAGAAGAATAGAGAATTTGGTTTTGTTCGGTGCGGATGAGAGAAGAGAGAATGATGATTCAATTTAAGGATCAAACCGGGTCAAGTATGTATGAATCGGGTTGGTTTGGGAAGGGTTGGATCGGATCGGTTCGGACCTGAAATAAAACCCAACAATCTCCCCCTTATTTCTGGTTGACCATCATGATTGCATTGGAGAGCATAACAAGAGTGGAGAACATATTGATATCATCACCTTTTTATATGTGCAACTTATCACAAAGTTATAACACACAAAGCATATAAGAAACACAAACTAAACATATATGCGAACACATTTAAGCAACACAAAGTTGTAGCATATCAATAAACAACACAAAGTTGTAACATACTACTAAACAACACCAAGTTATAGTATATCCATATATTTCTAAGGTTAGCACATAACCACACAATCAAACTTTAAAATACAACATAACCAATACCATCAAGAGCATGCGATATAGAGTTACTAATTGGAAACAAATTTTTCAAGAGAAATATCATGTAACAACTAAGTTTCCCACACAGGGTCAATAGTAGCCAAACTATTTCATACCCATAAACACATTACCCACTACCTCATTCTCTTTTGCCACATTCGCATCATCACATTGTTGGTTTCTAAAATTTTCTTTTAGATGCGGAGATTGATTTATAAAATAATTCTTATTCTCACAATTATAGAACTTTCTATTATTACCTTTTCATTTATCCTTATTCTTTTGATTCTCAAAATCTTATGAATTACGAGACTTACCCATAACTAACAAGACCTCATCAATTGCTTGTTTTTCTTATTCATTAACCTGAAACTCTAATTCTTTACTCTTTAATCAACTCATAATTGTTTCAAGAGTTATACTATCTCTACTATGCTTAATAGCATATTTGACATCAGAAAAATATTCAGGAATGAAATTCAAGAGCACAATAAAGGTGTATTCATCAATATTCTTGTCTCATGTTTGTTTAATATCTTGAACAAGTTTAGTAAAAACATCAAAATTCTCATCTATTGATTTCGTTAATTCAAGTTTGAATATGAAGAACTTTTCAAGTAGAAACAATTTATTCGGCAAAAACCTTTCCATATAGATTTCTTCTAATGTTTTTCAAAGTTCTTTTTGCAAAATTTTGCTTTCCTACTTTTCTAATCACAATGTCAGATAAATTCAATATTATCAACGAATATATATTTTCATCTAACTCAACCTTTTTATCTTAAGTCAACAAACGATTAAAGTCACCATCAATGGCTTTGGCAACCTTTCGTGTTAGTAAGATACTTTTCATCTTTTGTTATAAAATTGAAAAATCAATTTTGCCGTCAAAAGTTGCAATAGAAACAATTGTCATAATGCCCAATTATCCTCACAAAGTTCACACAATTGCCGTACAAGAATGTCACACAATTCACTAGCTATCAGTCGAGTCAGTTACTAATTCGCTTTGGAGTAGCCAGTTACGTGATAGTAGTGTCAACCAATCACATAAAATATTCAAAGAATATTGATATTATATTGGTAGTGGGTAAAAAGTATGGATAAAAGACTTTTTTGTCCTTATGAATGTATTAGTGTAAAAAGTAATGATAATTGTGTAATAAAAATGAAAAAGTAGGGGTAGTTTTATGGTAATATGGTTATTTATGAAGATAAGATTATTTTTTTAGAATGGACAAAAATGGTAAAAAAGACTATTGTATTGGGACGGAGGGAATAGTATATAATATGAATATCATTTTGTAGAGAATAAAATTTTATATAATACAAGTAAATAAAAAAAAATATTTATTTATTTATTTATCATTACAATAATTTAATTTTATAAAAAAATAAAAAATTTTAAAGGTAAATAAAAATATTTGTTAATCGAGGTTATAAATTTAATAAATTTAATTATATTTGTTAAATGTTCAATATTGTTAAATTTACTTTAAAAAAAATAGAAATATGTATATGTATTTTTTTTTTAAAAAAAATTTGCTTACGTTTTCTTTCCTTCTATTGCACAGGTGGGTAATGAATTGAGCATTCCTTCGTACGTGTTCTACACGGCTGGAGCATTCAGTCTTGGCGTGTACTACGACATCGTTTCACTCAAATTCGAACAAAATCAGGACCTGACACAATACAAAGATTCCGACACTAAACAACTCTCCTCGCGATGTGCCTCTCAGCCTATTCCCGCCAAAATATTTCCTCTGGTGTTCGTCGACGGCAACCCTTTCGGAGACATCTTCCTCGAATTCTACCGAAAATTTGTCGACGCCAAAGGAGTTCTCATCAACACCTTCTACGAACTCGAACCCTACGCCGTCGATTCTCTGTCCGCTCATTACAAAAACTATCCAAAGGTTTACCCGATCGGACCGGTGTTGAAGGACAATCCTGGCTCTAGCGGCAATCCGTCGGTAGCCGATTTGATGAAGTGGCTGGACGATCAGCCGGACGATTCGGTGGTGTTTCTGTGCTTCGGGTCGATGGGGGCATTAGAAGGAGCTCAGGTTCGGGAATTCGCCAAGGCTCTAGAAGGTTCCGGAAGTAGGTTCGTGTGGTCGTTGCGGAAGCCGACGGCGTCGTTTCTTCCGAGCGAGTACGGAGACTACGGGGAGGTTCTTCCGGAGGGGTTTTTGGAGCGGACGGCGGGAAGAGGGCGGGTGATCGGGTGGGCCCCGCAGGTGGCGGTGTTGGCGCACGCGGCGGTCGGGGGATTCGTGTCGCACTGCGGGTGGAACTCGGTGCTGGAGAGCGTCTGGCAGGGTGTTCCGGTGGCGGCGCTGCCGCTGTACGCGGAGCAGCAGATAAATGCGTTCGAGCTGGTGAGGGAGTTGGGGATGACGGAGGAGATCAAGATTGATTATAGAATAGATTTGACTCGTGGGGGGGCGGCGGAGGAGATTGTACCGGCGGGGGAAATCGAGGCGGCGATCCGGCGGTTGATGGCCGCGGACGGCGGCGCGAGGGGGAAAGTGAAGGAGATGCAGAGGAAGAGTCGAGAGGTTTTGAAGGAAGACGGGTCGTCGTACGCGTCGCAAATGGAGTTCCTCCAAGATGTGTTGAAAAATGCTGGATTGGAATAGTGCTGGCTTCGCCGCTGGTCGGAATCTTGTGATATTTATGATGGTTTGGTTGTGCCAGATACCAATGTTAGTATGTATCTTTGGATGAGTTTGGAAAAAAATTGATTTGATTTTGGTATTTTAATAATGTTTGATAAGATATTTTGTGAGAAAAAAATATATATATTTTTTAAAAAATGTAGAGTTCAAATAGTAAAATTTTAAAAAAATTTACTAAAAAAACAGACCTATAGTGTTAAAAATTCAAAATATTTTTTAATTTTTACATAAATTATAAATATAACATTATACGTATAATTAATCTATATATAAAATACAAATAACAAAAATATTAACATCATCTTACCACTTATATTAATTGATAAAATATTAATATATTTTTACTTTAATACAAAACTCGATAAAGTATCTTTCAATTTAGACGGATGGAGTACAATCAAATGTGCATTTTAATATAACACACATCAACTCAATAAGAAAGTCTATTTGAGAGTAAAATATAAGCAATTATATACTCCCTCCGTCCATTTACAAGAGTTATATTTACTTTTGGCGCGGTGTTTAAGAAATAATAGTATTTTAATTATAGTGAATAATTAAAAGTAATATAATGACATTTTTGCCCTTACTTTTTTGTGTAAAAGTAATGATGTGATGTAAGGGTATTTGTGAAAAAAAGTAGGGTATTTAATGAAATGTAAATTTTATAATTGGACGTCCTAAAATAGAAACATGTAAACTTTGTAAGCGGACGGAGGGAGTATTTTTTTCCAGTGAGGTTATAACATTTCTATGATTTTGATCTTACTCTCATAATAAATTTATTTTGTTATAATACAAAATCTAAGAGTAATGCAAAACATATCTATGACCCAATAATAAATTTGTTTTGTTATAATACAAAAATCTAAGAGCAATACAAAACATGTCTATGACCCACAAAACAGATTTTTGTATAAATATTAAACATCATCTGGAATTTAAGGTTATTTATAGAAATTAACAATCCTTGCTCCTATAGTGAATACTATTGCTCTTGGCCAAATATTTTAGATATTTGGTTTTAGATTTAGTAGATTTATATTTAGATTTGGTTTTATCCATAAATTAGATTATTTATATTTGAGTCTATCGAGTCTCTATATTATGTCTATTTATAGGTCTCTATTTTCGTTATGTATAATAATGCAATTTTTTAGTTATATTATAATTTATTTCCCAGACGATATCAGAGCCTACTTTTCTCCTGTCATAAATATTGTCTATCAACTAGCGTTTCTCCGGGTACATTTAACTTGAAATGCACCTGGAAGTTTTTCAATTTTGAGATTTTGACCATGTTTTTCGGTCTTTTCCATTTTCGTTTCTGATTTTAATTTGTTAACGGTCACTTACAAGTTAAAGTGAAACCCACATCATTCATGCACTTTTTGTAATTTTTTAATATTTCTCTAGAGTTGTTATAAGTTTCTCCAAATTATTGGCTTCATTTTCATAAATCAAATGATCATTATTTGTCATAATCATTTTCACATTTAATTGGATATTCTCAAGCAGATTGTATACCTTCTTTAATGACTCTTTTTCTAAATGAAAGATCTTATAATTGTTTCCACCAAAGTTGGCTATTATCTTCGTAATACATTCTTACAAACTTAGGGATATTGAATTTAGTGTTATATGTGTAATAGTTTTTATATTGATTTGTACACTAAATTTAGTAATTATCCATTGTTGTATTCGGATTTTAATTTTGTAAATATTCCAATACCTGAAACCGTTCAAATTATGTCTGGGTCAAAAGTTTATCAAATAAAAGTTGAATCCATGCTTGCAGACATTTGTTGGGGACTCCCGTTTGCGGATATATGATTAATAGTTGCATTTCTGTACTAGTTCGAACTTTTAGGTGAGACGATCATTCTGCATTCGACAAACATCATCTTTAAAATCTAGATCAAAATTGTAGATATATGGCTCTATGTTATCATGCTGAATAAAAATATCTTTATTCCGATCACTTAGCCAATTCTCTCTTATTCTTGGTATCAGCTATAGTATAGCCACCAATAAATATTCCACCAATAAATATTACACACATAATTGTTAATTAGGATACTTACTTCTGTTATAATTAACTTGATGATGATATGATATGTGAGTTTAAAATATTATATTTATGAGAGTGTGCAATAAAACTACATTATCGGATAAAAGTCTCTTTGTGACTTCCTTCGTGATTGATTCTAATAATTTTGTAATCATTGTTTGCTATTGTAGTATTGAAATTTCTCTTTGTTGGAACCTTTTCAGTAAAATAAAAATATCTATTTTCTCATTGAATATTCATTATATATTGATAACATACATAGATTTAGCCACTACACATAAATATATTACATTACTAATTAATTGTTTATTCTGACATGTCTTATATGGCTCTATTTTGTCACTCCATGTTGTTGCATATATTTCTTCAGCACTCCATTCAGATTTTGGATTTGGGATGATGGTTCAAGGGTTTGTGGATCTCTCCAGGCACTACTTTAGTGGGTTTTGTCCAAACAGTCTCAATAGCATCCCATGCATCTTTACCAAGCATCATAAAAAAAAGCTACTATTCAAGTCTTCCAATAGCGGCATTTCCATCTGTTGGATCCTGAAATTCGGAGGTTCCAAGAATGTTCGTCGATTTGTCGGTGTGGGTTTCGGAAGTAATCCAGAGAGCCTGTCCGTCATCGGATTGGAGGCGGCTCCTACGATGGAGCCTGCACAACTTCGATCATCCACGAGGCTTCGAGCCTAAACAACCGATTTCGATGGATTTAAACTAACATCTACTAAAACTCGGATAAATCTACTGAAAAGCGGATAAAAATATGTAATTCGAATTAAAATGTATAAAACGAAAATAAAACATGAAAGAAAAGTAGAAAAATAGACGAATTGTTCTGTTGTGCGTGTTTGTGTTGTGTTTCTTTTTCCTACTTGTAATCCTAAGCTAGAATAACCACTTCTCCCACTATAGAGGCGGTTACAATTATTTCTCCACCACTCTCAACCACTTGGTAACCTCCCACTGCTACCTCCAACTTCCTGGTAACCTCCCACTACTACCTCCAACTTCCAAATCACCTTGTTCCACTACCTCCTAACCACATCGTAACCCCCTTCCATCAGCTCCCTGGTAACCTCATTTCATAAGCTCCTAACCACCTAGTAACCTTCTTCCATCAGCTCCCAGCCGCTTCCATTGCCTCTAGACCGGGTTCCACTTGCTCTGAACTTCTTTCATTGCCTCTGAACCAGATATATTGTTTACTCCGACTTGTTTCCATCGTACTCCTAGTGGGTCCACGGGGATGTATCCCCAACAGCCTTGATTTAAATGGAATCTTCGGGTTTCCTCTTACTGGTTTGTTCCATGGAGCTTTTTGAATAAAGCATGAGAGTGCATAGGTCTTCCACTAATGTTAAGTATGAAAATATTAACCCAGGGCCAACGGAGGTAGTTATCCCATGATCTGTGGAAGCTGTTGCTTTCTATCTTGTGGAGGCAACCTTCCTCTGCTTTCGGCCCTGTGGAAGCACCACAATCTAATGGAAACTGTTGCCTTCGGTTCTGTGGAAGCAGCAGTCTTTGGCTCCGAGGCTTGAAGCTCCATTGCTGTTGAGCGGTTCCGTGGCCAATGAGCTCTGGCACCACTTTTGTCTTTGAGCCTCCTTCTCGTTCAGGTGCTTTTGGACCCATGTCCAACACCATCGAAAAATGGTGGATGGCTTGTGGAACCTCCTTTTTAATTTGTTTTCAACCACGAATAGATCTACTAGGGGCTATTGAGCACTTGTCTATGATACTAGACGTTGGGAAATTAAAAGTGTGGGCTGCAACACGTACATGTAAGAGGCTAACTCATGCGACTTCAATGACAGTTGAAATAGGAAACCATAAAGTGTTTGCACTTTGAAAAATATGTGGTATTGTTCGGTGGTTATAACGCTTGTATGTGTCAGTGATACTTTCCTATAGCTAGCTAGTATCAAACAAAAAACAAACATCACAAAAGATTGTTAACCCAGTTTGGTATACCTACCTACATATGAGAGATTTCAATACAGGAGATGTCCACTAAATCTATCACCAATGACTCAACAAACAAAGAACCATAACTATCATCTCCTATAGTCTTCTTAACATCTCAATATTCAAGAAACTAGAAATTAACCATGAGAGTAAGTGGGTACAGGTTGATCTTTTTCTCGTATTGGAAATCTATTTCCTCATTCTTCATATGAGCTTCAAATAACCATGAGAGCTTAAATTCTTGTTCAGATCAAAGAGTGGTGAAAATTAAAAGATGGAGAAAAAACACACATTTTCTCTCACTAGATTCAAATATTATTTTTCACATTTCTCACAACACCGTCTTATGGTATGCTATACAAACAAACACACTGCCTCTCTGTAGTGTTTGACTAGCTAATTAGGGTATTAAATGCACCACCGTTTACCTGCAACTCGTGTTTTTTTGTCCTCAACGTTTTGACAATCCATGTCCAAACAAAACATGTGCAAAAGAGACACAAATAGACCATACAAAAGGTCTTTGGTATCAGTCTGCAACATTCTATTTTTGTGTCATTTTCTAGTTCCGACACTCTGAAAAGTTAGCGTAACATATGCCAAAACAAACTAAGGTACTTTTGTAACAACATCTACTACATATATAAGGTGATTTTAGTGGGAAAATTTTGTTTATTAATAAACGAAAACTTTTTTTTTTGTTACTATTTTTTTTTTCTTTGTGATAGAGAAGGTAAGAGAAAAATAATTGACTTTATTTATTTTTATTCCAATTGTTTGGTGGAAAATAAAATAAGCTAATGGATTTTTATTTTATAGAAATTTCAACTGTGTGTTTACATTGTTGTTGTGTTTCCGAATGTTTTTTTAATTATTCTTTTGAGCCGTTGGTGTTTATTGTGTATTGATGTTGGAAAATAATAGAAAAAATATGGAAGCCTCGGAAAGTTTGAACTCACGATCTCACGATCAGAAACTAGTTTATCCTCAAATTATCGTGTCATCTTTTATTGGACTTGTTACTATTTGGATTTGTATTATTCATTGTTGTTTTTTTAATTCAGTCTTTCTTCTTGTTAAATAGTGATGAGAGATTGGGAAGCGCAACCAATAGAATGGTCAAAAGAATATTTTTTATATTTTGCAACACTATTTTTAGATGTTAATTTATGACTTTTATTAATTTTTATGTTTTGTTTTGAAATTTTATGTTGATGTTACTTTTTTCGTACTGTAAATTTTTGTGGTGGATTCCTGCTAATGGGATATATAGCATATATTATATACAATATTACATATTTATAACATAATATATATTGCGTTATATAAAATGTATATTGTATATATTTATTATATACGCTGAGTCATCACTGACTCGCCGCCCGTAAATTATTATTGCAATGGCTAACCATCATCTGCACCCATTAAAGTCTATATTTTTAATTGTACTTAGTTGTATTTTATTTTTTAATTAACATATACAATTTTAAATTAAAATTTTAATATTTTAAATATTAAGTAAAGGAAAGAATAGAAATGCATAAGCGTATTATAGTGATAATAATAATAATATAAAAAAATATCATCAAATATTGTTGAAATAATTATTTTCTCTATCCATGAAGTGAAATAATGATCTTTTAATATAAAAGAGAAATAGTATAAACAAAGTAAAGTAAAAATATTATGAAATGTTTATTAAAAATTTGATAAAAATATAAAAAGATAAAAATAATAATAATGTTATTATTTATTAAAATGTGGGTTAAAAATTATAAATTGATAAAACTATTTAATATAAATAGATTATATATAAATTTACGGAATAACAAAAAGTAAATAATAGCCTAAATTTGACGGATAAAAAAAATATATTTTTGGTTTTTGCAGTAAAAGTAAAGTAAACCTTTTATTATATGAGTATTTAAATAAAGAAAAATTAAAACATCGTTAAATTAAATTTATCAAATTATAAATAATAACTACTTAGTAAAAAGTAAGGAATAAAGGTAGTATAAATTAATGATTTTCCAGAGGCGATTCAAGTGCGATTCAATGGCGTTGGTCGTAGGTTTCTATTTTGTCAGGAATATGGCGGATCCAGGTGAATTTGGATCTTTAGTGTACTTTATCATACTTGTATTAGTTTCTACAACTGGTTAATCTCAAAGAAGAGTTTAGCTGAAAATTGGCCAGCATTCGGGTTAATTCGATTCCGAAATCTTAAAAAAAGCGAAGAAGACAATTGGGTGGTTTAATGGGTGGCGGAGGAAAGAGAGATATCTTCGTCTAAATTTAGAGGATTATAGTAGATGGAGAGTTGTGAACTCATCCAAAAGGGTTTCAAGACTGGGCCTAAGGGACAAAAATTATGTGGAAGCAGTTAAGGGTTTGAATGGATTCTTAATTAAGGAATCAGGTGGAGGGGTTCCATTGGAAAAGGAGCCAATCGATCTCATGGAGATGGCCCCAGATCCAGCAATGGTGTAGGTGTTAAATGCTTCAATGGTGGTGGGAGTTAGAGACTTATTATCCTTGGAAACTTATCGAGGTTAATGTTTGAGAGTCTTGATCAGTGCTCCAACTTTTCATATATGAGAGGGAGGCTGTTACTGGTGGAATTTGATTCTTTGGAAGTTAGGGATAAATTTTTGACAAATTCAAACTCCTCTTGTCAATGGCTTATATTATAGAAAAAACGTTGGGACTAAAGCTTAAAGCCATTTTAATGGGTGGTATGGATGAAGGTGAGTGGTTCTCTGATACAGGCTTGGGGGGAGATCTCATTTCGTAGACTAGTTCCGAAATGGGGAGAATTCATTAGGTTAGACTAGATTATAGAGAACGAGTTCTTTTGGATTCCGCTAAAATCCTCATTTTATTTGTGAGAAAGAAAAAGGTGCCAGAGACATTCAAAATCTTCGTGTGGGGGGGGGGGGAGGAGAGAAAAATAGGTGCTCGTTGGGGTTAGAGGTGGAATAAGCCAAAAACATTGTCAAGTTGGATAGTATTTGGGAGAATCCAAAGCTGAATCAAGGTACCTTAGAGTTGCTTCCATTCTCAGGTACTCCTAACGTAGCTACAAATTCTACTAATAAGAGAGATTGAAGGAGGACATCCAAAACAATGTTGTACAGGACTCTATCTTGTGGGCTGTCGATTAACACCATCTAGTCCACTGAGATAACTCTCCAGACTCTATCGTCCTTGTAGAAACTAGCTTCTGCCACTATACTATATGGTAAAAGAGTTTGTCCAAAATAGAAATCCACTTTGGCAGCTTAGTGGCCTGCCTGAGTTTTTTTATATTCAGTCGGAAGGGAAATTTGAGGTTCAATCAACCTCTAGAACTTCCCTCGGGGTCCAGCAAGAACATAGTATGGAAGTTTAGTATAAGGATGTTGAAGAAATCCAGTTTGAGAATTGCATTGACATTTAGAAGTCCTCCAAAACCTCATTTGAGGTTCATCAAGAAGACAATACGGAAATCTGTCCGGATGACAAGGTGGAAAAATCATAGGAAGTCGGTGTGAAAGTTCTTTTGGAATGAAATATAGAATGACAACTGAATTATGAAGCAGAAGTCTAGCAGAATGGGTGGATTCAAAGATTTTTTGCTTCGGCATCCATTTTTTTTTAAATAGCACATGTTTATCTTTTCACTTGTTCAACATCCATCCTCTGACTGCCGGAGGGTGTCAAAGTTGTCGAGTAGGTTGGAAAGTGATCACCACTTTGTCCACCAATGTGATTCACCATACTTTATCATTCTATTTGAAACTTATGTCCACTAACACATCATAGGATGATACTTTCTCCAAGATCGGTTTTTCATTTTAAGCTTGAACGATTGCCTGAGTCATTCGAATGGCCTTCCAATGAAGCTTCCAACTTTTTTGACCTTTGGTTAGAGCTGGTGCTTGAGTTTTATCCAATTTCATTCAGAAAGGTATTGATGGATGTTGGCGATGAATTCATAACAAGCTTCTTGTCCAACACGAGATGGCCTTTTTGCCCATTATTTGAATTATAGTCTTTTTATTTTTATCTGGACTAATGTGAAGGACCATAAAGCACCTCTATCCCTCAACTTCTTTGACTTCCTGAGGTTATTTCCACCACTAACATCTTCGGAAAATAACTTTGAGAAGAAAAGTTTCCCAAGTTGTTTTTTCTGCTGATCCTCATGAATTTGTTCCACTGGTAAACTTTGGGAAGGATCTTTTGGTGTTGGAAAGTCACCAACGGCTAGTGGAAGTAGCTTTTGTATCCTATTATCTGTGCTAATTGCTGGTGGCGGAATTCCACTTTACATGTACGGTTCCTGCACTTTTAGGTTAGAGGAACGAGGTGGCTTTATTTGGGAAGCCTGCCATATATTAATAAATTCAAAAGAACCTGGTGGAAGTCGAGAAGATAATGGATTACTTTGAGAAATACAAGATTGAATTCCTTCAGGTGTTCTCGCATCCCGGGGAAGAGTACGGTTCTCTCCAATTCGGTCTGAAACAAGCCGCTGGCATGGCAGCCTTGCAAGTATTTTTAGAACATTCATAAAAGCTTTTTGAATCATTTTCTCAAATGCATCCAGATCTTTTGGAGGATTCTTGGCATACTATTTTTCTATCCTTGTGGTTGATTTGTCACCAGTGGAACTTGTGAAAGAAAGACCATATCCATCACTTATTGGATACGGTAAATTTTTCATTGGTTGTGGTGGAATTCTACCTTGAAAATCATTTTCGCCACCTAATGAATATGGTGGATTTTTCATTGGATGTGGTGGAATACTAACCTGAAGATCATTTTTGCCACCTGATGGATGTGGCAAATTTTTTGGTGGATATGGCAGAATCTGATTCTTTGTCTTCTTATGGATAGCCTTGATCGTGGCCTTTGTTGGGTGGCACGGGTGGTATTACGGTTGGCCGATTTGCAGAAATCGGCCGCTATATTATAATCCATAAAGGCGGATTTAAGATGATGTCCTCAGATGCATGTTGTGGTGTTATATACGGAACTGATATGATTGTTCTGCTATCCATGTTCACCTGTCACCCAGTTGATGTGTAGGTCAGCGGAATCTGGGCGTACGAACCCCAAAGGTTTCCATAATATGAAAGGGGAATGTAGGGTTGTTAACCCCAAAGTATCTAGTTCCCCCATTGCCCCCGGGGAAATATGCTAAAGTATTCTCCCGAGATGCCTAATCCTTCAATTGAATTGTACAGTAAACGTGTCTCCCAAGTGGAGTGGACGATTTTAAGAGCAACGCCAGTGGACGATCCGACTTTTTCCAAAGGAGGAAAACTTGCTTTTCCGGACGGATTATGCGGCCAACTTACCCCCCAAGCGGGTGGAGAGGCTTGAAAAACCATCTTTGTATACAATCTGCCTTTCTCAAACGGAAAAATATTCATAAAAACTCCTGCCGACGCACCATCTCCATATTGTAGTTGATTTGCCATAGAAAAGAATGGTGGCTATGAATTTGATGAAAATGAAATGAGACACAAAATGATTGTGATCTCATTTATCCCGAGTCTCACAACGGCTTGATGAAATCGGTCGGATAACTGTCAAAGGTTCCCTAGGGCACTCTGGAAAATCCCTATGTGATCTTTTCATGCATACAGAACTAGACCACAGTAGAAATCTGCAAATAGAATTAAAATGAAAATAGGCTTAAAAATAATATGTTTTAAAATTGGAAAAAAATACAAGCAAAACCGAAAGGAAAACATAAAGAAAGCTCATAAATTGCGAAAAAGTAAAATACTTAAATGTAAAAATAATGAAAAATAAAGATAAAAAGAACTAGAAATTTGGATTGGTCACAATCTTTCTTCCTCACCATCTCGCTGTTTTATAGTTTCTCCCAAACAATATATCTTTAATTCCATTAAAGTTCATCATTGCTCCCATATAATAATTCTTCATAACTTCATATAAGTGATGCAATCTCTTTGTTCTTTGATGACTCATCATTAAAGGATATGGCTTATGGGTATCCAATTTTCATATATAACGGCTGAAATCTCCTAAAATGTATTGAATTCATCATCATTCTATTTTATTAACTCTCAACTCTCTTATTGGCTTGTGTAACACTCATTCAATCATCTTAACTCATCTTCTAATTATTGATGAAGTAACTTTCATCTTTCATTGGTTGATATTAATCCCACTTGAGTAACATCCAAATTGATCTAACTCCACCTCATTAATGATCATTAATAATTCCATAGCCACTTTTTCCTATTGTCAATTTTTTTCAAGGCTACGGATTTTCCGCATCAACTTGGGCTCATCAGCTGGACTTTCTCAATTTGGGCCTCACTCCTCAGTCATGGGCTGTTGTCTCTTCTTCCACCATGATTTCCGCAAGATGCAAATTATTCTGCTATAAAAATGGGCCTTAAATTCCTTTATGGGTCGTACATCCGCTGGGCTAAATCAACTTGGGCTTCATTTCATCACCATAGGTTGCTTCCTTGTGTGGGTTCTTCCTCCATTTTTGGGCTTTACTCCTCACTTGGGCCTTGCCAAATTGGGCCTCTTATTTTTAAAAATATTGAAATTTTCCTTCAAAATTTTCCAAGGTCTTGGGCTTCCTTTTTGCTTCATTGGGTTCTGCATTTATCTCAAGCCGGATCTACTATTTAACTATTATTTCTGCCGCTTTATTTCCTTCAACATTCTTCTAAAATCTTATGAAATCCTTCATATAACAAATGTCCCTTAAAAATATATATAGATGGATTGGACTTCCGAGAACATCAAATATTTTTGTAATAATTTAGTTTTCTTTCAAAAAATTTATTAGATATTGGTGGAATGAATGGCCAAGAAGTAGGAATTTTTCTCCACCTTTGTGGACTAGTGTTAGCATTGTTTCCGTCGTTTTTGAGCCTAAGAGAGTAGTTTTTGTGCCCATACATTTTATTCTACTTTCTGCTCCCATGTTCAGTACTTAAATTTGTCACTTCTATTCTCTTTTTCTCAAGGTGTTCTCCGAATCTACTTCAAAATCACAGTTTTCGCAAGGCAAGAACCCTTATTTTTCTATAAAGAATTGAAAGTTACTTTCGAGAGCAAAAAATCCTCAGTCATCATCCATTTTTTATTTGAGTATTCATTTTTCTTCCTTTTGATAGGACAACTTCCAAATCTACTTCTCTCACTCTGTGATGAACTCAAGGTCATTAGCCATCACATTCTTCCATATAATTTGGCCGAGGGTCGTCCTTCGTGCGGTTCTCAAATCTTTGGGGGTAGAGTTTCATTCCTCCCAATTTTTGAAATTCGGCACCATTATTGACAGAGGAAACACATTTGAAGGATAATAAATGACCTCCTTAAGCGAATCCGCTTCTGCCTCCACCTTGTTCCCATTCCAAAACATAACTTTATGGTGGAGAGTGTGAGGCTAACATTGTGATTTGTGGCTCCAGTCATAACTCAGGATTGCAGAATACGTTGGCTTCTCTTTAATCATGAAGAATGTTATTCATGTCTTTTCCTCATTTGATTTCGCAAACCTCTTTGTGGCAAACTATTGTGATTCCCGCTAGGATCCGCAAGTGATGTAATACTGTCAATGTCCGCCAGCTGAATGGCTTCCTGTTCCATCCGACGTGACACTGCATCCGCCGCTTCTACACGCTGGTTAAGGGTTTCTCTTGACTTTTCTGCTGGAAGTTATTTTAGGCCTCGTGTGCACTGCGAATTGATCACCACCGGATCACTAACATAACTCTTCAGGCTCTATCATCCTTGTAAAAACTAGCTTCCACCACTGTACTGTATGGTGAAAGTTTGTCCAAAATAGAAATCCGCTTTAGCAGCCTACTGGCCTGCCTGATCTTTTTTATATCCAGTTGGAAGGGAATTTCGAGGTTCAATCAACCTCTAAGACTTCCCTTGGGGTCCAGTAAGAACATAGCGTGGAAGTTTTGCTTCGGCATCCACTTTTTTTCACTCGTAACCCTTAGAAAATGACTTTCGGTATTGGAAAGTCACTAGTGGCTAATAGAAGTATCTTTTAGATCCTATTTTTTGTGTTAATTTTTGGTGGCGGAATTCTAGTTTGTATTTTCGGTTCCTCCACTTTAAGGTTAGAGAAAAGAGTGGGCTCTATTTGGGAATCCTTTGGATCTCAATAAATTCAAAATAACCTGGTGGAAGTTGAGAAGATAATGACTTACTTTGAGAAATGCATGATTGAATGCCTTCTGGTATTCTTGTATCCCAAAGAAGATGGTGGTTCTCTATAATTTTGTTTGGAACATACCCGCTGGCTTGGCGGCCTTGCAAGTATTTTTAAAGCATCCATGGAAACTTTTTGAATCATTTTCTACAATGTATCCAAATTTCTTGAAGGATTCCCTAGCATATTATTCTTCTGCCATTGTGGTTCATTTATCACCAGTGGAACTTGTTCAACCATTTTTGCAACATGGTGTTCTTCCACAAAAGAAAGACCATATCCACCACTTGGTGGATGAGACGAATTTTCCATTGGTTGTGGCGGAATCTTGCCCTAAAGATCATTTCTTGTACTTAATGGATATGACTGAATATGGAAGAATCGTACCTTGAAGATCATTTTCGCCACCTGATGGATGTGACGGATTTTCCGCTGGATGTGCAAGAATCTAATTGATTGGCCTTCTTATGGGCAACCTTGATCATGGACTTTCTTGGGTGGCCATATATGGTACTACGGTAGAAGAATTTGAGATAATGTCTCCGGATGCATATTATGGTAGTATATATGGAACTCCTGCAGTTTTTCTATTGTCCATGGGCACCTATCCGTTAGTCGATGGGTAGGTCGGCGAAATCTGGGCGTATGAATCCTAAAGGACCCGATAATATGAAAGGAAAATATAGGGTTGTTGACTCAAAGTCATCCAGTTCCCTCATGGCCCCGGGAAAAATGCTGAAGTATTTTCTCCCGTTATGCGTAACTCTTCAGCCAAATTGTACGGAAAACTTAGCCCCTCTGTGGATTAGACATTTTAAAGGCAACATTAGTGGATGATCCGACTTTTCCTAGTGGAGGAAAACTTGCTTCTCTGGTTGGATTTTGTGGCCAACTTGTCCCCCAAGCAGATGAAGATGCTTGAAAAATCACAGTTGTATACTATTTAACTTTCTCAAATGGAAAATTATTCTTAAAAATCCTGTTGACGTATCATCTCCATATTGTAGCTGATTTTTCATAGAAGAGAACGGTGGCTACGAATTTGATTAAAATGAAGCGAGAAACAAAATGATCATGATCCCGCTAGGCGTGAAGACTTATTGTATACAGAAATCCGTATATCTCCAGTCTCATGACGGCTTGATGAAATTGGTCAAAGAACTGTCAAGGATTTCCTAGGGCACTCTAGAAAGCGTCTAAATGATATTTTCGTATTTGTGGAAATAGACCTCAGCAGAAATTTGTCGATAGGAATGAAAAGATAAAGAATTAAAAATGAAAAAATTTTAAAGTAAGAAAATAAATACAAGCAAAATCAAAAGCAAAATTATAAAGAAAACTGATAAAGTGCGAACAAGTAAAATACTAGAATGTAAAAATATTGAAAATTAAAGATAAAAAGAATTAAAAATTTGGATTAATCGGGAACGTTTTCTTCCTCGCCGTCTTGCTCCTTTTATAGCCTCTCCCAAGCATCATCTATGTACTTCATTTAAAGCTCATCATTGCTCATATCTAATAACTCCTCATAACTTAATATAATCGATGCAATCTCTTTACTCTTTTATGACTCATTATTAAAGGATATGACCCATAGATAGGTATCCAATTTCATCCATAATGGCTGAAACATCCTAAAAAGTATTGAATTCATCGTCATTCCATCTTCCAAACTCTCAACTCTTTTAATGACTTGTTTAATTTTCATTTAATCATCTTAAATCCTCTTCTAATCGTTGATGGGAGTAACTTCCATCTTAATTGCTTGACCTTAAGCTCACTTGAGCAACCTCCAAGTTGATCTAACTCCACCTCATTGATGATTCATTAATGATTTTGTAACCACATATTCTTATTTTTAATTTTCCGTAAGGCTGGGGATTTTTCGCAGCAACCTGGACACCTCCACTGGACTTTTTCAACTTGGGCCTTACTCTTCAACCATGGGCTGCTGCCTCTTCTTCCACCATGATTTCTACAATGCTGTGGAATTTTTTACCAAAAATCTCACTTGATCAACAAGGGCTTCATTTTCTCATCATGGGTTGCTTCTTTGTATGGGTCCTTCCTCTAATTTTGGGCCCAGCTCTTCACTTCGGTTTATGTCAAATTGGACCTCTACTTCTTCTCCAAAATATTGACCTTTCTCTCCAGATATTCCCAAGGTCTTGGACTTTTTTTTTTTTTTTTTTGCTTCATTGAATTATGTATTTATCTCTGGTCAAATATGCAATTTTAACTATTATTTCTGTCGCTTTGTTTCCCCCAAGATTCTTCCAAAATCTTATGGATTCTTTGGTATAATACTAATAAAGTATATTGAGGATTGTGAGGAGATTTTTTTAAATTTGATTGAGCGGCCCGATTACCATGCTGATTGGGGCAAATCAAAATAGTGTTGATTTGATTCAATTAGCAAATGTTTATAAAGAAAATAACAAATATTGATATAGAATATAACACATATTTGAATAGCACATTATATAATTTTATGTAGAAAATATATTATGATTTTAACAAAATATATTTTGATTTCATCACAATAGTAATTCTAAGTGAATTATGTGTGGCAGGTGACCTAAAACGTCGGGGCTTTGAACTCATGAGACTAACAAATGCATATTTGTGTTGGAGTATGTGTGCTCTTGCTTTTTAAGGGTTGTAATGTAATGATCAATAAAAATGGTTGTCTTTAAATTAGTAAAAATAGCATAAATGAAATAACTGTGTTTGTTTACTATTTTAGAATGATGTGTCTTTTTGTTTTTTCTTTTTTTTTTTTTTATATGAAGTATGTAACAATTGTGTCGATAATTAAAAAAATAATATTTTATATTGAATTATTAATTTTTATGAAAAAATAAATTATACTATATTTTCTTTTATTTTTTGTATTAGTATTATCAAGAATTGTGTTTAAAAATTGTGCGTGAACAACATCTATATTTATGCTTGATTGTATTTTAAAATAGTAGTTTAAACAAAAATAATTGTTTAATAAAAATAATTATTTAATAGAATATTTTCTGGTTTTCACAAAAAATATAGTATATTCATTTTTTTCTATATAGTCTCTTCAACATATTTTGTTTTTTTTTTTAATTTTTTTTATTAAAATAGACTTTCATCGCATTTTAAAATTTATCATTTATAATTTTATTAATCTAAATTAAATTATTTAGTTATTTTAATTTTAGTAAAAAAATATTTTTATTATAAAAATATTTATATAATATATTTCTTAATTATCTACTAATTATATTTTACCTAAATTCTCATATCTACAGTAATATGTACTCCCTCCGTCCCAAACACCCTGCAATATTTCATTTTTTGTATGTCTCAAATATTCTGCAATATTTTTAAAATAAAAAATAATTAATTATACTTAATATTTACCTCATACTTTATCACATCATATTACCCCAATAAAAAATAAAATATACCCTATGAAATTTAAAATATAATTTAAATATATAATTATTTTCTAAAAAATATATATATATACAGGAGAACGAATGAAAATAAAAATAAAACAATTATGTAGAAGAGAAAAAGTATTTTTATTGTACTTTTGCTAAAATATAAAATACTCTCTCCATCGTTCAAATCTATGTTTACTTTCCTTTTAGGGTTGTCATCAAAAAATATTTTCGTTTTTTTTAAATAAAAAATAATTACATTTTTGTATATTTTTTTACTATAAAAAGAAAAAAGTAAAAATTATTAATCACTTTTATTAAAATTCGTGTCCGATCAAATGAGCACATTATTAATAAAATAAATATTGGTAGGTGCGTTGGGGGACCATCTGGCACAATAATGGAAATGAATAGGGAAATTAATGGTAGGTATTGAAAAATCATACCATAGATTACATTAAATGCATATATAATAAAGTCGAACAAACCGTTTTGGTAAGGACAAATTATAAAAATATATTTTAAAATATAATATATTTTTATAAAAATATACAACATTATATATTATATATATAATATATTTACAACAAAATATATTTTTTAATTATTTGTAATGATTATAAAAATATATTATAAAAATTATTGAATAAATACATTCAATATATTTTTGTTCATATTTAATTTTATTTTTAATAAATTCAAAATACAAACAAACCAGTACATAATAAGAGTGACATAAATAAAACAAATTCAATAATAATTGAATATAATATTTAAAAGAATTTGAATTATTGATAAAAAAATTAAAGTAAATTAAAAATATATAAGTACGGCAAGAGTCAAGATTATTAATTGTATAATAATAAATTTGTTTTTTTTTAGATCTTTTATAAGATTTTGTTTAAATAAATATTTTTAAACTTTTTGATAGTATTTATCAGTAATATTTTTCTAAAAAAAAATTATAGCAAATTCTCAACATATCACATCAAATATTTATTTTTTTTTATTATTATTCAAATTGTCTAATTTGTATCTAAAATATTAAATGTAAATTTTTCTCTTTTAAGTATAAATTTTTACAAAAATAAATATTTAAAATAATATAAAAATAGAAAATAAATGAATGTCAGTATATCATGCTACTAATAAATAAAAATACTAATATATATTACTATATATATATAGCTGGGTCCACCAACCTATTTTTGGTAAAGGATCAAAATCAACAGAAAATCTGTACTTTCAATTCACATGTCTCAAATTTTTCTCTTTCTATAAGGGTGTTCGGAAACAACGTTTTAGAAAGTTTTTAGCTTATTGAATAGTTTTTAGTTGTTTGATTAGTTAAAAAATTAATTTAGGTGTCTGATAAATTAGTTTTTTGAAAAAAAATTTGGACCAAAAAAGCTAATTTCTGAAAAGCTCATCTACCCAGCATTTTGAAAGAATTTTTTCAATTTTAATTTTGGTTATTCCTTATTTACCCTTAAAAACTTAATTATTTATTTTATACATATAAATATATTTTTATAGCAGTATTTATTAATTATTTTTAATATATGTAATTTATTAAATTATATTTTTATTTTTGTAAATTTAAAATAATTATTATTATTAATTATTACATATAAAATTATTTTATTTGTAAAATATATAAATCTTTTAATATATTAAAAAAATAATTAACATAATAAAAATATATACGAAAAAATTATTATTTTATATTTTACATCATTTCATTAAAAAAATTATTATTTTGTAGTAAAATTAATTTTCTCATATCTAAATAATAAAAATAAAAATAAATATTTTATAATATTTTTATAATTCTCAATAATTAATAACAAAGATTCTCATAAATTTCAAACTAAAATGAACAAAATTAAATATTTTAAAAATAACATATCAATGTCATAAATAGTCATTTTATGTATAAACAACTAATGTCAAACAGTTGTTTTACCAAACACTTTAATACAAACCGCTAATTGAATCAGCTAATCAAACCAGCTAATTGAATCAGCTAACAGCTAACAACTAATTGAATCAACTAACAACTAAAAGTTATCAACTAATTGCCAAATGCACCCTATGTTTAAACTAGAGTGGAGTCGTGCTATGCACGGTAGTTATAAATTTTATTAAATTGTGAAAATTAATTTTTGTTGTTAAATATATAACATTTTTAATTCACGACAAAATTTTAATATGAGAATCATTTGAATAAATTAAAATATTTCACGCTAACAGTTTTTAATATTCCATATATTAGAGATTGATAGATTTATTGATTAAGTATAAATACTGCAAAATTGATGTCTATATAATATTAGTGGTGTCCATTAATATTTTTATAAACAAATTTTAACATTATAATTTAGTTAAAAATTATGTGGGTAAAAAATAAACAAAGCCAAAGTCAAATTTCATTTTGTCATTGTCATATTAATATATTAAATTATAAAATTATACCATATTTTTTATCCATTAACTTATGTATAATTTATTTATAATAAAAAATTTATTCATTCACAAATTTATTATCCTTATTTGAACAAATAATGATAAAATTTGTAACTACTTTTCTACTTACTCCACTATAATATCTTTAATTTATTTTTTTAGTTACTCTATCTTTTCACTAAAATACTTTTATTTTTTAGTTTTCATTTATGGATAATATAACACAAAAAGTCTGGACGAATTCCAACCGCCAATTCGCCGTTTCAGACCTGCGGTTCCAGTAACGGAACCGTCATGGAATCGAAATCGAAACCTGTTTTCTCACGGTTCAATTTCGAATTTTCTTTTCTTTGAATCGTAAATAGACGGTTCAATCGACGGTTTTTAACATAAATTCTAATGAAAAGTAGTTATATTTTAGATAAAAATATATTTATTTTATTTGAAAACATTTTTAAAAAAAGCAAAAACAAATATTCTGATAAAAATTTCATAATTTTCAATAACTAATAATAAAAGTTCTACCTATACTATACACCAAAGTAATGCAACTAACTATTTTAAAAATATAATATAAAATAATTTTAATTGTCATTTTACGTATAAACAACTAATATCAAACAATTATTTTATTAAATATTCGAACAGAAGTAGCTAATAGGTTCAACCAGTCAAACCGACTAATAAAATCAATTATCAACTAACAACTAATTGTCAAACATCCTCAAATATATATATATATATATTTTAATATTTTTAATTAAATTTGCTATAGAATTATTAATATAAATTTGAAATAATGAGCTTTTTGGGTTTATTTATAACATAATTTTTCATAAATATTATTTTAAAAAAAATACAATGTATACACATATCAACACACTATATATAATATATACACTTTATAAAACTCACAACAGTTGATAATACAATATAAAATATTAGTAATTTTTATATTTCAATATAATTTTTCATATATCACGCAAAAAAATATATTCATTCAAAACCACAGTGACTAAAATTATACTAAATAACCTAAAATTTATTTTTACAAATTTTATGATATTAATATTTACCTAAAATATTAAATTTCTTTCATCCTGAAATTTCCATAGTATTTGAGTGAAATATAATAAATGATGCATTTGTTTGTATAATTTTAGTTTTGAGTTTTGATTTTTACATATCTTGAGCATTGGATTTTTAAAGGGTGTGTTTGTTTGAAGGATTTTGGTGGACTTTTACTATTCATTCTATTTTTTTTTCTTAAAAACATCAAATTAAACACTTATTTTTTATTTTTTGTATTATACTAAAAATTAATTTTACATTCAAAATATCATATCAACACTTATTTATATCACATCATACAACTATTCAAATTCAAAATTTTTACTATTCAAATCTTACCTCAAAATCCAAACTCCAAACAAACACACCCAAAGTGTATTTGTAAAATTTTGAATTTTAATGATTAAAAGTGTGTTATTCTTTAATTTTTTTTTACGTATTTTTTCTTAAAAAAATAATATATTATATATACTTATTGTTGTTATATTTTTAATACAATTATCTCTACTATATAAAAAATATATAATTTTTTAAACTATTTTACAAAATAAATACACCCTAAATTTTATTAGGTATAATATATATAATAAATAATTATATTTAAAATAAAAATAATAAAATATTTATTATTATATTTATAAAATTAAATAACCGTCATACATTTCTTCCCACTATTTCTTAATTTATTATTATTTTAAATGGTGGGGGCCATATAAAATATTTTTAAAAAAAAATTGAAGGGAAAGACGTGGCCGAATGTTTTTATCACCAAATATATAATATATAAGATTTATAATAGGTAGAAGAATAAAATGGTATGTTTTTTTAGCAATATTTTCTCAAATTTTACTATTTGAATTCTATATTTTACGAAAAAATAGGATGAATAGTGGATTGAAAATCCAATTCATCAAACAAACAAACCCTTAGTGTATGTTTGAATTAACTTAAAAAATAAGCAGAAACCAAGACAAACAGTTCGATTTTGTGTTTGATAAATCATTATAAAAATATTTTTTTTATAAAGAACTGTTTTATTGTAATAAAATTAAAAGCGCTTTTAAATTTTTAAATTTACTCAAAACGATATGTTAATATAATTATATTTAAAGATTTTAAACTAAAGTATAAAAAATACTCCATATTTTAGAATTTTAGTTATTTTTATTTTAAAAATTTTAATTTAAGGACAATATATAAATTAACACTAAAACTATTCATACTTTACAATTTATTTTAAAATTTTATAAATTATAATTAATAGTTTTTGTATAATAAAAAAAATTACATAGTCCTACTTAAATTTAGTATTTCAATTATAATCTTAATTTAAATATAATATATGGATTAAAAATAATATAATTATATTTTGAAAATATCATATATAAATAAATCATTTTATATTATATTATAGTATTGTATTATTATTATTATTATTATTATTATTATTATTATTATTATTATTAAGGATAAAATAATAATTTTAATTGAAAAGTATTTCTACTTATTTCAGAGTTAGTCTTAATGTTATTTTGAAAAAAATATTTATCAATCTCAAAAGTTGCTTTTGCTTTTGGATAGCCAATACAAATAGGTACAAAGTATCTTTTTTAAAAGTAAAAGCCAAAAATTCTGGCCAAAAGCCAATCCAAACGAAGTCTTACTCAATAATGCAATTTTAATTTATATTTATTTATTTCAAAAAAAAAAAAAAGACAATAGTTGAGTGCTTTTAGTGTTCAGAATTTTTGTGTTTTTATTATTAGTTATTGAAATGGTAAAATATTATTAAAATATTTAATTTTATTATTTCATAAATAATTTTTAAGAAAAAATAATATATGACCCATGTAGTCTTATTATGTTTTACAAAGAATTGAGGCTAAATTTGGCAAGGGGAGAGTATTATTAGGAATAGTGATTAATATTTTGTGAAAGTGAATTCAAAAACTCATTTATTACATTTATTACTATCAATAATTAAATTCAATTTATATCTTCATTTTTTGTATTTACTTTTGGAAGAATTTTATATAAAATGTTATTTAAATAAAAAATTTTATAATCACAATATGTTTCTTGGTTGTTTTATTTACGTTTATGTTATTAAAATTAATTTTTTATGTTAGCTAATTACTTTTTCATAATTATTACAATAAATATTTTTGAAATATATTTCAAAATATAAAATATTAAGCATAAGATATTAAAAGTATATATTTCAAAAATTTCAATAAATAAAAAATAATTAATATAATAATAATGAATTACAAATATTATAGAAATTAATTAAAGTAATTAATTGTTTAATACTATAATATTTCTTAAATTCTATAGAAAAAAAAAATGGAATAATTTCACGAAGGAAGTAACATTTAATTGAATTTAGATATTTTTTAACTTCTATTTCTATTAGTGACATATGTATTAAAAAAAAGGGAGATTATTATAAATAAAATTTAATTATTATTCAAATTTTCTTGTTTAGGTATTCTAATATATATATATGATTATAATATTCAATATAAATTCTTATTCAGTTTTTCTTATTAAATTATTTTATAATTTCTATAAAATAAAAAATAAAATACGAGTGCGGGTTTGTTTGGGGATCGGAATTTTGAGTTTGGATTGTAATACTCTCTGTGTCCCATTAAAATGTTGTCATTTTTTATTTTTTTCTGTCATTTTTTATTTTCGTCCCTCCTAAAACAAGGTTATCATTTCATAATTTAGTAATTATACTATCTACTTCATATAATAAATACTCTTCCAACTTACAATATATTACACAAATGTCATTACTTTTATATTACACAATACTAATATGAGTATTTTTGTGTTTTTTTATTACAACACAATACCTAATATTAATATTTTTTTCTTAAGTACTCTTCGGTATTTAAGTAGTTTGGCCAACACTTTCATTTTTCTTTTCTTGTTCTAACCACATTGTCACTCTTGTTCTAGCCTTTGCATTTCTGAATTGTCTTGAATTGTCTTTCCTCTTCATCCTCCTCTTCATTGATGATGGGTTTGTCGGATTTAGCTGAGGACGGAGTCGGAGCTTTTGCAGGGGTGGATGTCTCTATTGGCGTCTGGGGGCTGTATGGCATAGGTTCCTCTTCCGCTGCACCCAGAGTTGTTGACTGTTGTTTTGAGAGATACCTGCAAAATAGACAGCGACGTTATTACTTCCTCCACCCTGTTGGTTTCATCGGCAGCTTCAGCGGTTGTGGCAGTGGAGACCTCAGCGGCTTGATCTTTGAATGACTCTACGATTACATCTATGCCAAAGATGGTTTCTTCGGTGATTACAGTCTCCCGCTCCTACTCTGATCCAACAGCAGTTGGCTCTTGTATCCCCTGCTGGTCGAAGGGAGTAGATTCATCGCCAGTTGAACTGATATGGCGGAGTGGCGTTTCTTCGCGTGGTTACTCCATTGGCAAGGGTCGCTCGGGCTGGTTGGTGGGCTCCATGATGGTAATTCCCTTCCTCAGACGAGAAACCGGAACGGCGTCTTCTGTTTCCTGAGCCTCCACCGCCTTGCATTTTCCCTTCTCCTTCCTAGTCAGCTTCCGAGGGGGGCTTTTATTTTTCCTTATAGCCATCTTCACCCTTGGTTTCTTAACAGCTGGCTTAGGAGCGGAGTTTTCTTTGCCCTTCAACCTCTTCTCGCCAGCGGTCTTCTCCTTGCTTCCTTATTGCTCCGGACCTGCTCCTCACCGAATAAGCTCTTCTCCACTTCCCGAGCAAAGCGAGCAACGGCCTCAGCTTCCTCATGAGTCTCCTCAGAGACAGTTCGTTCCGAATCATGCTAAGCAGTAGCCCCTTCCGGTCCGGCCTTTGACGCCACTCCTTCTTCTTACTCTCCTTCCGCTAGCAAGCAGACAATATCCTCCCAAACAACTTTCATTTTCTTTTTTGGAGAGGGTGGGAGGAGCTGTCGCTTGCGCCTTCCTCTTCTTCTCCTTGGGGATCAAATTAAACTCCTTGGACTCCAGCCAATTTTTGTGGAACGCCGCTGGCAGCAACGGCTTCATTTATAGATCAGGGGTTGGAGTGGGCAGATCGATGCCCGCGAGTCTGAATAGTTTTTTAATCAAGGTCCCGTGACCCAACGTCTTTTTTATCTTCCTTTGTGCTCATATGTCTATGCAAATTATCGCGCCTATGTCTATATTAGTCTTTTTCTTCAAATTGAGCGCAGCGCAATCAAGTATTCGAGTCTGCTGTCCGTGGTATGAGATGTTATCATGACCCTGCTCAGTGACCACTTGACTAATTCTTTCTTATCATCGTCCACCGACCCAAACTTCAAGTTTCTCTTGAGCCACAGCGCACCGCTGCGATCAACTTGTCTTCCATCTCTTGGGTTGGATAGCGGAATGGCCACCCCAGGACCCGATTCATTCGCCTTGCTGAGCAGTCCACCCATTTTCTCTGACATAGATGTTCTTGGGACTCTCAGCTTGGCTCATGTTAACGTAGAATTCCCTCATATGCAATATATCCACTGGATCCTTGGGATGTTAAATCAACCAAGCCAGACCTCGCTCTTTTCTCTAGTTAGCGAGTGGGTCTCAGATGTTTTTTGTGGCGAATCCTCTCTCATAGAGGATTCCTATGGCCTTTGCCGTTTCGTAGGCCGCTGCCGCTTCCAGGCTATGTGTCATATTGCTTGGAAACCAGTACTATCTTCGCTTCCATGGCGGCGTCCTACTTTGCTATTTTTCCGCTCGGTAGGCCCTCATTTTTTCTCCGGCGGCTTGACGAGCGAACTCCTGCTCGATTTCCCCTTTGCCAAATTCCTTTAACTTCTTATAGCTCAGCCATCAGTCGCTCACCGGATACCTCTGATCAATTTTGTCTGTGTATTCGAATTTCAGGTAATCCTCCGGGAACTCTGGGATGAATTTTTGGAATTCTACAACTTTCAGCTTCCTCAGCTCGCTCCAATCCTTAGCCAATTCAAGCACATTTCTTCGCTTGTAGTAGGCTTCCGGTGGTGCTAGTTCAACAATTCCCATTCACCTTTTCCAACCACTCTCCTCCTGTCCATTGACAATATCCTTTGAATTCTTTTTGTTAACGTCCCTTTAACTTTCTCAAACTTCTCCTTCACACCAATTTTCTTCTCGCTTGGATCTATTGTGACAGCTTAAACAGCCTAGGGCTTCCAGTACTTGGTAAGAGAAACAAAGCTTGATTCAGAACAATTTCTAACTTAAATTGCTAGTTCCAAAATGGACGAAAAATCAAGTAAACAGGTAAAAATATCCTAATTTTCACTATGAACCTTATTTCCTCTTCCCACAACGAAACAGAACACTCCATTGAGGGTTTCGTTGTGAACAAGGGGTGAAAAAATCACACACACAAAAAATCCATTGAAAAATGGAAATCTGATCCACATAAAGTAAGAATATTAGATACTTTATCTAAATCTATCATATAACAGACTTACATTCACAGAAAATAAAGTTATAGAGATTTTGCAAAAGTTCTACGAACAGACATTTTTTGCAAAAATATTTTGTAATTTTGCGTTAATGAGTGCAAAATCAGAACAAATAAACCATAAAATCAAGTAATTAGAACAAGACGAACCTAGATCTTACCTCAGATTTTGTTGAAATCAATTGAAGAGTGAAGACTTTTCAAAGTTTGGAACACGGAGAAATGGTGGTTTCTTTGTAGCATACTGAAGAAGTTACTCTATGGTAAAAATGGAAATGACTGAGGTAGGGGGTATTTATAGGAGAGGTTTAGTCGTTTACTTTCTATGACATAAGCGGTGGACAATTCAGTTTCCTGTCAGTCCAATATTATTATATTAATATAAAGGCTTAAGGATGGGTTACTAGGCGGGTGAGCGGTTAAAACATTACTTTTATTTATCCTAAGTGTGACACACAAGCGAGGGGGAAAGCCCGTACTGGGAGAGCGAAAACACTGATCTTTATGGCTCCGCTTGGCAGAACTTATCCACACATAAGGTTTCAGCCTCGCTCTATTGACTAGGAAGGAATCGCCGACAGCATAATCACTTGCATCTGTCATTAACTCGAATGGCTTGCTCCATACTGGTGCGGAAATGATGGGAGCGGTGGTGAGTTTTTCCTTTAGGATCAGAAAAGCCTCCTCACACTCACTCGACCACTCAAATTTGGCATCTTTGCACAGCAGCACGGTGAGCGGTTGAATAATTTTGCTGAAGTCCTTGATAAAGCCACGGTGAAAACTGGCGTTGCCAAAGAAAATTCTAACTTCTTTCTCATTCGAGGGCGCTGACATCTTTTCGATTACACTAACTTTTGATCTGTCCACCTCAATTCCAGTGAGCAAGATCTTATGGCCAAGAATAATTCCTTAATTTACCATTAAATGACATTTCTCCCAATTCAACATGAGATCAGTTTCAATGCAGCGCAACAGCGCTCTATCCAAATTATTTAGGCATGTTGAAACAGTCTTGCCATAAACTGAGAAGTCATCCATAAAAACTTCGATACAAAAGTCCAGGATATCACTGAAAATGTGGGACATGCATCGTTGGGAGGTTGTTGGGGCGTTGCAAAGCCCAAAAGGCATCCTCCGATAAGTGAACGTACCATATGGACAAGTAAACGTAGTTTTCTCACAGTTCTCCGGTTTGATGGGAATTTGGTGGTAGCTTGAGTAGCCGTCCAGGAAACAATAGTATTCGTGTACTGAAAGCTTCTCAAGGCATTGATTAAGGAATGGCAGTAGAAAATGATCTTTCTTCATCGCTTCATTCAGCCTTTTGTAGTTGATACAGACTCTCAATCCTGTGACTAGTCTTGTCATGAAGACCTGCCCATCGTCACTTGTCTGTTCGGCAAAGTCCCCTTTCTTTAGGAGCACCTAGGTTGGGCTGACCCACTGGCTGTCATTAATAGGATAGATGATACCTGCATCAAAAATCTTTGTTACCTCTTTCTTAACAACTTCTTGCATATTCTCGTTAAGGCGTCGTTGAGGCTGTCTACATGGCTTCGCTTCAGCTTCCAGTCTTATATGGTGCATACACACCTCTTGGTTGATTCCTTTAATATCTAATATTTTCCATGCAAATTTCGTTTTTCTTCTCTTGAGAATGGATATGAGTTGAGCCTCTTGATCCAGTACAAGCGAGGTGGAGATTATCAGCGGGTAAGTCTCATCCAGGCCAAGGAACACATATTTCAGATGCTCTGGTAGCTTATTCAACTCATCCCTTACTATAGATTTGCTTTCTCGGTCTCTCTTTGCTCGTTTTATAGACTCAATGGGTACAGGTGAGCTATCACTCCGCTCATTTGAGTCCTCAAGCTGCCCCAGTACAAGCGAATCATTTTCTGAAATTTCCTCAAGAAATTGTAAGGTTAAACTATTCTCAAGAGAAGTTAATTCATTTAATTCATCGATAAAATCACAGTTTTCTTCCTAAGGTTTGTGTAATGCGTTGTTCATTGAAAATGTGATTTTATCTCCACCAATGCTAAGTGTAATTTTTCCTTGCGCGACATTGATATTAGCTTGAGCGGTGGCAATGAGAGGTCTTCTCAATATGATAGGAATTTCGCGATCTTCGCTCATTTCCATAATTATGAAATCTGCAGGAATGATAAATTTCTTTACCAATACATCCTGAATAATCTCTTTATGGAGTCTTATTGATTTATCAGCAAGTTGAATTATAGTTCTACATGGCTCAAGTTCATAAAGCCTTAATTTACTGAAAAACAAGAAAAACATAACATTGATACTAGCTACTAAGTCGCATAATGCCCTAATCGGTTTCAAATTTCCTATGGTACAAATAATGATAAAACTTCTAAGATCGCTAAGTTTCTTTGGTAGCTCATCGCTGAACATGGCACTACACACACTCTCCAGCTGCACCACTGCGTCCACTTCAGGCATTTGTCATTTTTTATTGATTATATCTTTTATAAACTTAGCATACTGTGGCATCTGCAACAAAGCATCAACAAATTGAATAGTGACTTTAGGACTACGGAAAATGTGCACAAACTTGTCAAACTCCTTTAAATTGTCCTTTCTCCCGAACCTAGCTGGAAAGGGGGCCCTAGCTATCGCTGGGGTTAACTCATTTTCTTTTTGTTTTGGCATCCGAGCAGCTTGCGTCACTCATGGCTCGGACGAACTTACTTCCTTATTTGGCGCTCGATTGATGTCATCATGTACAGGTAATGTATTTAAAATAACAAAGGAATAAGAGTAATTAATACCTTTGTCAGGCAGCACTGACGATGACGTTCGCTTCCCTCCCCTAGTTTCTACAGCCTTCGTCTGGCTCGGGACAGTCTCAACTGTCCCAGGAAACATTCATTTCTGCTTTAGCTTTAACACTTCAGCTATTTGCCCGACCTGTATTTCTAGCATTTTGATTGAAACAAATGTGTTTCTTTGGAACTCTTGGTTTTCCCGCTCAGTGTTTCTCCATAGTTTCTCCAAAATTAGCAGCTGATTAGTCGCCGTGAGAGGCTGGGCAAAGACAGGTGTCTACTGCGGAAAGTGGGGGGGTCTGATAATATCCCCCTTAATAGTATTGCGGCGCAAAAAATTGTTGCGGCTGATAAAATTGTTGTTGAGGATGTGGACCGGCAGGCCTTTGGGGTTGCTCCTTCTAGAACTGCTGGTACTAAGGAGGGTTTTTATTGGCCATGTAGAAGACCTCACCTGAGCTCTGAGCAACCTGTGGTATAGAGAGTGGTCAACATAGGCACAATTCTCAGCGGCCACAACTTTATTTATTACCTATTTATTTTTATTACCAGAAAGATTATGCTTCACGAGCTTGACCAACTCTTTGACCTAAACAGACAATTGTCTATCCTTGAATCATGTGAAATAGTAACAGGAACCTGGTAAAGACCCTGTGATGGCTCCGACCAGCTCGTCTGATTGACCACCATCTTTTCGATCATTGCCCTCCCTTCGTAAGCGCACCGCCCCATCAGCGAGCTGCCCGCTGCTACGTCTAAAGACATCCTTAACTCAGGAGTGATCCCTCAGTAGAAGATCTAGAGCTCTATGAAATCAGAAATCTCATGGTGAGGGAAATTATGGAGCAGCTGCTTGTAGTGGCTCCAAGCGTTGGGCAGGGTCTCGTTACTAGCCATCTTGAAACTCAAAATTTCATTCATCTGGCTAATGGTTTTGGAAACAAGATGGTACTTGCTCACGAAGGTTTGCGCTGCTTCCTTGAATGTTCCAGGAACTAGGTAGAGGTTGTCAACCACTTATTGGCTTCACCTATTAAGGAAAATGGAAACAAAATTAGTTTGACAGCGTCCTCCGTGATTCCATGAGACTTCGAGGTGGCAACAATCCTTTTGAAGTTCTAAAGGTGCTCATAAGAGCTTTCATTAAGGAGCCCATGAAATTGGCTCTAGCTAACTAGGCCTATTAGCACTGGATTCGCCTCATAATTGTCAGAGCCTTTGGGTGCAAAACTTGTAATTAAAGTGCTATCCATAACGGACTGATAGTGAACATCCATGGAGACTTCAGCAAGGGGGTGATCAGCAGCCTTGTGTCCCTGAAATTGCCTCTTGAAGGGCTTAGCAGTAGGTGGATGGGGGAGTGATGGCAGCGGGAGTTGCAGCGGCGTGAGCAACTTGAGTCGTTTGGGCAACGATAAACGCGGCCTACGCAGCTTGAGCCTTCTCCACCCGAGCGAGGTGCGCCTGCATTCCAACCATTCCCTGCTAGATACTTATCAATGTGCTAACAAGATTCTCTTCAGTAGCTGCCAGGACATGGGGAATAGGAGACGGTTGGAGCACAGCAGGGAGAAGGAGCGGCACCTTCTGCAAAGATACAAATGCAGCAGAGTTGGACGATATCCCAACAGCAGTCTGGAAAGTTAGGATGGCGGTGCAGGAGCAGTGGCATTTCTGTTGATGGCCATGATCCTTTCTCTGGTAATTTCTTAGAACAGACGTCTCTGCCTGCGAGATGAAGGAGTAGGACTGGTTTAACGCTGAAAACGCTTAGGATCCCTGAATTAAAGATTGCCACATCAAAAAGAAAATTATAACAATGATAAAATGCTAAAGAATTAAAGAATAGAAAAAATTAAAGGTAAATTATGGCGCATCACTAGACTAATTCAATATTCAATTTCTTGAGTTTAAAATCCCCGGCAACGGCGCCAAATTATGATACAAGCAATTTGATGATTTAGAATTTAAAATAGGGAATTTCTTATGAGTTTCTTGAATAGAATATGTATTATTGGACATGTTCAGATATAGAGAATGAAAATGAAGTTGTAGACCTTAAATCACAATATCACAATTATTCGTACTCTTTTCTTGTGAGTTTTCAGATCGAACACAGAGATTTTAAGCCGAAAAATTTAAATGAAGAATTTCAATACATGCGACGCGCAACAAAAAGCAGAAAAAGGGCTCGCTATCAAGCGAGCAGAAAAGATAACTAAGACAAAAATTAAAGAAAATGAGTAATAAGGAGCGAGCTGTTGAGTGCATTTAGTGATGGCAGTGGGTAAGCAATGGATGCAGCGAAAACGGTGATGAGCGGAGACGAGCAGATAAGGGCAACGGGGTATAGATATATGTATGCATGATAATAGGTGAGCGGTGAGGGTATTCAAATTATGCTATGTCTGCGCTGTATATTGATAGATGGCTAGGTTCTCATGGATGAAGTGAGCGAATGAGGAAGGTGAGTAAGCGAAACATATATTTATAATACATAACGAAAAAAGAAGAAAATGTAATTGCATAAACCTGCTAAGACAGAAAACAACTTCGCTGGTACTTGACCTTAAGGGATTTATAACAAGACTTCAATGACGCCCAGAATCAGAATATTATGCGCAAGAAAGTCTTCTGTCATTAGAAATTATGTGGCCCAATAGATCCACGCCTATGTCTATTAATTATTCTAATATTTGTCTCATTAATGACTTTACCCTTCTGTTACCTGTCTTTAATCAAAATCGAATTCAAAATAGCAACTAAGCAGGTCGACAAGGCTCCTGCGTACTTAGCTACGTTGAACTACCTAGAATTTGTTATTGAATACGATGCGAAACCAAGCTGAAATAGTATTCTAATCGTAACATTTTTTACACAAATATGACTCTTGGATAGAAATGATAATGGACAAATCTTGATATTCATTACTTACTACACAAAACAGTAAAATTCTACATTACAAAAGCAGGGAAACCAAAGCAGAAACAAAGAAGTAAACTATCCTAGAAATCAGTAAGGTGAGCGGCCAAATGAGGAGAAAATCTCAACTCTCCTGGCCATTCTTAACTAGAGAACTCCCTTACAGGGTTGGAGGTCTCGAAAAGTACTAAAATCTGCAGAATTGAACACTTGAAAGTATGTATGCGTATTTTAAAAAAAGAATTTTTGCCCTATGTATAGATCAAAGAAGACAACAGTTGCAAGCAGTTGAAAAGTGGCTCCAACCGGTGAGCAGTTAGCTCGTTGACGACAGTTATTCCGTTGAAGTAGTTGTGCTGGACATAACTCCCAGGGTAATCGCTTCACTTGCTTTGAAATGTAAGGGCCTAGATCTTCCTCTCTTCCCCAAATGGCTGAAGGGCATCAGCACAACTCAAGCGGAGTTGTCATCGCTGGCTGGTATCGGAATGACTAAACCGCTGAGAGATGAACACTTAGTGAATTTCTGGAGTGGTTCACTCTCGCTTTGCTGTGATGGCTGTCTGGTCGCTGGCGCTGGCTTGAACTGAAAGAGCGTCGCTTGCCGAGCGGCAAACGCTGTCGCTTGATTTTCAATACTTAACTTTTCTGGACCAGAAACATCGCTTAAATAGGCCAAAAATGTTAATAATCTCAACAGACGCATTCTGGATCATACCAAACGAAATAATTATGCCATATATCAGATATATTGATGATTTTCACATAAAAATTCAAGTGATACACAGTTTTGTCAAGCGAAAAATATGTTATTATTTGGAGTTATCGATGTGCAAAAAGTAAACGTCATCCTTTTAATGGATTTAGTGTTTTGAATTTAAAATTAATTTTTTATATAATATAAAAATAAAAATATATATTTAATTTGATATATTTAAGATAAGCATTTATGAATAGTAAAAAATCTACAAAAACTCCAAAACTACTCATTTGTATGTAATAAAATAATCAAAGCTAAAATAAAAAATAATATAAATGAAATACTCTAAAATATTACTATCTTTGTCCGACTCTAAGGGTTGTATTTACTTTATGCATGTTGATTTTTGAATATTAATTATTATATCAAAACGTAGTACAAATCAAAGAAAAATGGAAAAAATACTTCTATTAGTGTCTTATAATACTAATATAAGGACATTTGTACAAAACATTATACAAATATAAAAATATTTTTAATATTAAGTATAATGATGCAAAAGGTAAATGTAATCCTTAGAAACAGACGGAGAGATTATATTTTAAATATAAATTTTTATATAATACTCCATTCATCCGTCAAATTTATTTTATTTCATTTTAGTTCGTCAATTAATTTATTTAATTACTAATTTTTGCAAAGTCAAAAAATCGTCATTTAATTATTATCTTTCTTTAAATACTTATTTATAACAAATATCACAATATTTATTACATTATACGCATTCATTTACTTTAATTTTTAATTAAATTTCTAAAAATACATTCAATAAGATATATTTAATAAATAATACTCCCTCCGTCTCAGAAAAAGTGCCCAGGTTACCGTAGATACGAGAATTTAGGTAATGTATAATCAGTAAGTAATTAAGAAGTATATTAGTAAAAATAATTATTATATAATAAAAATAATTCTAGATTAAGATTAAAATAACTAAATATTTTAATTAAAATTTAAAAAAATTATAAACTGTGAAATTTAAAATATGATTAAAAAGTATAATTATATTTCCAAAAACAAAACAAAAAATTATATTGGACGGACGGAAATAGAAAAGTTGGACAATTTATGTGGGACGGAGGGAGTATCTATTTTTTTCTTAATCTCCGTGTTAGGAGCAAATAGGTTAATTTTACTGGACGGATGGAGTATTTTAAAAACATATTGTTCACTTTGTATTTTTGGATAAATTTATTTCTTATATTAGATATGAGAAATTGTGTCAATACACTACAAGAAAAAAGGATTTTAGGGAAGGAATTTTTCGTCCTTAAACTCACTTTTTTCGTTACTAATGACATTAAAGACGGAATTAGAAACGGAATAAATTCTCTTTTTAAAGTTCTCGTAGCTAACCCTAGTTGTTTCTAATTTCTTCCTTAAATTAGAGACGGAATTAAGAACAAAAATAGAGACGGAAGTAGGGACGAATTTTTCATGCCTAACCTAAACCAAATTTGGTCCTAAAAGTCAGCGACGAAAATATTCCGTAGCTAATTTTGTCTCTAATTTAAGAACATAATTAGAGACGAAATTAGGAATGAAATTCGGGATGAAAATTTCCATTACTACAAAAGCTACAAATTTGGTGCCCAAAATAGTGACGAAAAAATTTCGTCGCTATTTCCGTCTTTGGGTTGGAAATAGAGTCTAGGAAGGACAAAATCCGTCGCAAATTCTATCCCTAATTTCACAAATACGAAACTACAAATTTCAAACTTATAATCAAACAACCATACAGAATCAACTAAAAATCCATAATAAACGTTCAAAATATCTAAAAAAGTTATAATTACGGAAATTTGAAATATTCCAACATCATACAAGGTCCAAAACATATAATCCAATCATAATATCATCAATACTAAATATTGATTGTACGGGAAATATAAATGTCAACAAACTAGAGGCGCACTCGAGTCCCCATCATCGTCGCACTTGTCCAAAACGAGCATTGATCATCTTGAGCTTGAGTTGCTCAATGATGGTCATATGATTCTTCTCGAGATTCTCCAAGCACCGGGCGTAACACGGACCACTCAGGGTACGCCCGTCGCTAGAATCGGAAACCTCCTCTACTAGCACCGCCGCTGCAAGCGATCCAAGCCCAAAAATTCTTTTCTTCTTATCCCGGGGAACCAAGAAAAGTCTCATCACGGCTATATTCTATATCGCCGAACTAAGACATTCATTCCTCAATCGCAGTCGTACCTTCCTGAAAGCAATGAATTTAAAAAAATTATAGTAAAGATTGATAGTCATAGAACATTAATACTATATATAACATGAGGCATACCTTTATACGATTTGCCTTGGTACCTCAATACTCACTACCGTTATGGTGCTTTGTATGCGTCAACTCGTAGGTCCCCTATGAACCAAGACCCTACAACCATTTTTTATAAACGTATATAAGAACATATGTTTGTAGTCTTTCAAATTAATTGCTATATATAAATAAAACTTACCATTTTCTGCGAGGTCTTCATAAATGATCATGATCCACTAGTGTGTGTGGACTTCATGTCAGCATTAGGATTTCCACCCCATCGATTTGCTTTCGCTATTTTTTACTTCTTTATGGCGTCTTTGGATTCCTAATACTCCCTCGAACGCTTTAAGACATTTGCGGGAACAGCGGAGGTAAACTTCTCGTCGTTGCTATTGCGGACCTCATGTTCCCATTTTTTGTAAAGTTCGCAGGCCTTCTTGTTATAGATGCAACGGACTTTACCTTCGTTTCTCGACTTCCATTTAATGTGTTTCTACAAGCCAAAACATCATCAATTATTTATAAAATCTTTTAGTAACATTGTTGTACGCTTGTAGCTATTGTATGTGATATTTTATCTTCTAAAGTTACCTTCATCTCGACTTCATACCATTGTTTTGTTATCAAAATGACACGCTTCTAAGTGGTACCCCCTAAGGTAGATTCAGACCTGAATATAGGCCGGAAGTGTCTCGATGCAGACTAGGCCAAAAGACGTTGTATGTAATTATGGGTTAGGTGCAAAATATTTACATTACGACAATAAATCTATATTTGAGTAAATCGAATACATACCTACCATCCGGGTGAACCGTTATCTCAATACGGCCATTGGCTGCGTCCTTGTCGTCGTTGGCCCCTACCCTGAAATTTGAAGTCCCAAGTGTTGCCCTAGATCCACCTAGTCCCATTCTCAAATTTCTTAGTTCATCGACATTACTAAATTAAATACCGAAAAATAAACGGGTTCGTGCTAACCTAATGTTTCACCTTGTGTGGTCCCAGCTGACGGACCGGCAATGGCCTACAGAAAACAGAAATAATTCAATATATATAAAATTCTAATATAATTAAGTAATACTTAATTTAGATTGAATATACATACCCGTTGCTGTCCCTACCTCGCCAACCACACATTGGCCTATCGGATCCAATGTCCGTTGATTGTCCTCCCACGCCTATGACAACAAGCGAAATGAACGGGCAAACTGACGAATACGTTGCTGGCGTAACCTCTCATTCTCATACTGAGACATTTCAGCATTGAAATATACAATAAGTTATATTGTAATACATTATAAGTGAGTTTATATATTAATGCTCGATGACCTATTCATTAGGTACGTCATCATTAGAACTAGATGGTGGAAGTTGATTTTGTTCTGATTTAGATGAGCTCGAAAAGTAAAATTTCTTTTTCCATTAGGTCAGATTCGTCCGACTCATCAATCGGAATCCATTCCCGCCATCTGTTGAGGCCAAATACAATTGTTGTGACACCCCAGTCTGCTTAACTCTAGAGCTCTTTAAGTAGGGCTTCCAAAAAGGAATGTGAGCATTATTGACATGAGTAGTCTATGTAATCTATTTAATTATTATTCAACCTCAGATGGCCTGGAAAAGGCTCATCTACGGGAGTTGGCCTACCACTGGCCCAACTCTAAGGGTATTACAATTGCTCCCCCTCAGTGGGTTGTTCAATGCTGCAAGTATCAACAACTACATCTTGGTAGGTGGCTGGTTTTGAGCCATTTTCAACAATTTCACTACCCACATCGATCCAACCTTGCAATTCGATATGACATATTGCCAAGCAATCAACTCTATCCCTCTTCATACTTGAGAATGAAAGAGATATAACACTTACGTTGCTTGCATCGCATGTATGAACAGTTCATAAGTTTGAAGTCTTCTCTTTTTATTGACTTCGACCATGTTGTATTTCTCATTTTTTAGTCCCAATCCCTGGCAGTGGATCATGCCAATCACAATTGAAAAAAACACAACGCTTGATCGGTAGTGATGGAAACTTAACCTCTAAAATCTCCTTGATATGTCTGCAGTACTCTAAACGATCGCAATCCACACACATTCCACTATTATAGGAGGCCTTCTTAGTACAATATTTTTTAGTGAAAACGGTATTCATTGATGAAGCATGTATTATGTCTACTCACCTCCACTAACGGACCATGCACAATGTCCTTGTATACTTTTAGTATATTATCTTGTTCCTTGACCTACGATGTTAGTGAAAATAATTATCACGAATATTTAAAAAGATCTTAATGTTCTCAAAATTTTTGTAAACACACACATATCTGGTGAACCAGGGGGTGAAATTTGTTTAAATTTGTGAAGCAACTTTGATGTCGGAAGTTGAGGGACATTCTCGCCTTAACGCTTCCTCAAGAAATCTACGTAAATAGATCGATAAAATTGGTTAGGCCACCCATTTTTTAGTCTAAGTGGAAAATCAAACCTACATAGAAAAACTTACGAAATAAATGCATCGCATTCAGGAACGTTGAGTAGAAAGTAAGTACAGAGTTTAAGAAACAATAGTATTTTGATTATAGTTAGTAATAAAAATAATGTAAATACAATTTTACCCTTATTTTTGGTGTAAAAATAATGATGTGATGTAAAAAAAAGTGTGGTTCATAGTTAAAAAAAAAAAAGAATTACTTTATAATTGGACAATTCAAAATAAAAATATGCATTTTTTGTGAATGGACAAAGAGAGTATTTCTAAAATTTAACATTTTATTTATTTTTTGATTGTTTTTTATAAAAGTGGGTCATACTAAAAATTATTTACAAAGTTATATTTTATCTCATACTGATTTCAACAACAAACAAAATTCGTAATTATTATTATAAAATATGATAGTTTATATTAATTTATATATATATATTAGCTTTATGGTTTAGGGTAAAAAATAATGTAAATTTAACATGTAATATTAGGTTAATAATCGAGCAACTCATAGCCTGTAATTCCATACCTATGGTAATCTATAGTGACAAATTTCACTGCCACTATCAACAATAATATATATACACATGGAACTGATGTTCTTCAATATTGCTCTTTCTTTTTAAGTTGATCAAAATTAACAAAAAAATAAAAAAAATTGAGTGATTACAAATAATAAATAAACTAACATTCTTACATGATTATTATTGTTATTAGGATCCACAAATGCATCATTTAAATCCATCTATGAGGCAACTAGAGAATTTGAAACTTTGCTCCAACTCTTTTGTAGTCACTATAGGGCATAATTATATAGTCCTTAATTCATCAACACATAAAAATAAATAAATAACTAAATAAAATACTTATTACAGCAGCCTTTAGGCCCCCTAAAATGGATTAAAATCAATAGATTACTTTAGTAGAAAGTTGTCTTGACAAGCTCTTGATTGTGCATTTTTCTTAATAATGCTATCATCAACTGTCAATACAGTCAAGGTCCTTCACCTGCAACCTTTCCTGTTTATCCAATTTTATGTTAGGTAAATTATATAACACCTCCTTATGTTTTAGTACAAATGCATAAAACACTCTGTATTTTATTTATTGTGTGAAACCCCCTTATGTTAATGTAAAATTTACACGAAATATTTTTTTCGTCAAAACTGATATTTGATTGTAAATATAAACTCAATAATACAAGTTTTATACAAATAAAATATCTTAATTAATTTTTGTAGACATATTGTTATCTGATTTTTCTTTCATTTTATAGTTTTTTTAGACATATTGTTATCTGATTTTTACAAAAGTTATAATGATCATTTATTTATTTATTTATTTTATTCAAAAAATTATTTAAGATATTTTACCTTTTTAATTTTTATAAAATTTGCATAATTTAGATCTGTATTGAGAATCAAACATTAGCTTTGGACGACGAAGGTGTTTCGTGCAAACTTTACATTAACATAAGGGGATTTCACGCAATAAATAAAATACATGGTATTTTTTGCATTTTTAGTAAAACATAAGGGTGCGCTATATAATTCACCCTTTTATGTTTAATAATGGCAATAAGACCACAGTTTTTAAAGTTGCATAATATTTGATAAGAGGAAAAAGAAAGGGTTGCACCTAAATCGAATTTAAAAAAATCATTGAGGTAGTTTGTAAACTCCCTGCAAATACGTACACTTTAAGTGTAATGTATGCATCTTCTATACGTGCTATTGGTAAAAAAAAAACCTAATGAAACACCAAACCGAATCAGCAATCATACTGACGTTCAATGAATTGAAAACAGTCCTTTAAACTTCTAAACAAATGCACTATCAACAACAATAATGATAGAAGCTTCAATAATTTCACAACAATAATAACATCAATATTAAAACAACAAGAAGAGTCTAGATTACATACACAACTAGTAGGTTTCTTACTTACATACGCAACTACGAGAGTATTATCCAAAAGTAAGCATAGAGAATCACAAACAATGCACTAAAGTACTTTTCTACAACAAAAATCGTTCTTGCAAGATGCTGGTCTTGTCACCTTAAGAACAAGCACACAAGGATTACCATACATACTAAATTATTCAATACTATCATGTAATATAGCATAGAGATTTCCTCAATTCGATGTTTCTTTATGTTGCACGAAAATGAACACCGAATTTCATTATTTGCACATGGATGAGCTGAAGTTGCACTACCGTCGCCTTTCTAAGAATATTTTTTATTATTCGTATGAAAACTGCGGTTTGGGCTTCGAGCCTCAACGTCTGCCCAAATAAACCAATTGTCACAAGGTTCTCACTTGAAATACCTTCTTCTTGGAATTTTTTTTTTTTTTTTTTGTTTCTTGATATCTTAACGAAACTCTCTCTACCACAATGACATATTGGCGCCATTGAAGTTGTATAGATATAAACTTTACAAAAATAAATACGTACAAAATAAGATTAACATGAACATGAACTAAGAATAACACAACCTTAAGACATATAAAAGTGCATTACGATACAAAATCGATGTCAAAGCTCTTTCCATTTAGGAAAAACCCAATGTCAAACACAAATTTTTCATACTAATTAATTCTACCAATTTTTTGTAAAACAACTGTGGACTATATTGTCTTTTTCTTCGGTGTAGTTTTCTCTTTTGCAAACCAAAAGACCAAAATCATCTACTTAACTGCACTTCCCTTAAGGTGTTTTTTATTATAGATAGTATTTCATGTTCACAAATATCTATAACCACTTACAATCATGGATTAACTTTGCCCAAAATAATCTAGCAAATGGACAACATACTCCGATAAATAACTTCTCAATTCAATAGGTATAAAGAAAGCCAATCAATATATTTAACACAAATAATGATAAATACAAACAATAAGGGACCCGCAAAATGAACAAGAAACCTACTGTTGACAATAAAAAACAAAAAAAAAAAACAAAAAGATTGCAAGAAACAAATAAATTTATCTTGTATCCTCTAATATATTAGACCCATATTAATTTACTTTGGATTGTCAACCCAATGTATTCAATACTCACAAATGTAGACATATACAAAGTTTTGTTTACTTAAGTGTTTTACCAGATTTTTACTATTTAATTTCCCAATTTTCTTCTAAAAACATCAAATGTAACACTCTTTTTCAATTCAAAACATCCACCATTATTTCACCTAAGAAGCATCACACAAAGGAAAAAATAAATAAATAATACAATAGTTAAACAAATCCTTGTTGAATTTGAGTTGATTAGTATAACAAAAGTACATAGAAGCAAATATTGATTCTCCCAATTCATTTGTTTTTTGGAAATTGCAGTCTAGAACAAAATGTTTCTATAAACATCACACATAGCACATAGATGCAGTATAACAAAAAGTTAGAGAAGCAAATATTGATTCTCCCAATCCATTTGTTTTTTGGAAATTGCAGTCTAGCACAAAACGTTTCTATAAACATCACACATAACACATAGATGCACACCTATTTGATTCAATTTTCCAAAGTAAATTAATAGATAACTGCATTTTGAAATGACCCACAATGCACCACGTTAAGATAATAAATGAAAGGAAACTATCAAGATTAAAAACAGTTAGTTGGCTAATAGAGTTAATTTACAATTTGTTTCCTATAAAACATCCATAAGTAATATAAAATAAAAGCCTAGTATAAAGCACCCACATTTTGCAAACGTTCTCAAATGGCACGGAATAAATACCACCACGGTTGAATTTAAACTGCCTACAAAAAATTGATTCGCTAGATCAACCAACAACAACCTTAATTATAAATTTTCTAAACAAACAGATCTAGAAAAACACTCAAATGTGACAACTCAAAATCGGAGTAATAGCCGCTCTCATTCGGAAGAATTCTAACCGTAATGGGATACCATTCCAATTTCTACCAATCTACATGTACAACATACTTGGAAAAAACGGTTTAACGTAGAAATATATTTGTTGCACCTCTTCTTCAAACCTCAATTTCAACTAAAAATGATTGGAAGACGAACACAAAATACTCAGCTCTCAAAGACAAAATTAAACTTAAAATTGATAAGTAGGGAGATGAAGAAGAAAAAATTGAGCAAAATTAGTTGATTTTCTTACCGGAGTTCGATCGGCCTGTTGGACACGACTCGCTCGTAACCGATGTTTGGATCTCCTAGAGAGGAGGGGTGCATCTCGAAAATAAACCCAGTGTGTGGCATTATTTAATTTTCTTATGACTGCATAATTTTGCTCTGACACGTGTGTAACACGTGATGAATCAAGGCTATTTTTAATTTTATTATTTTGTTGCTCTAAATTAAAATAATTAATTAATTTAATAAAAAATTTAAACTATAAATTATAAAATTTAAAATACGATTAAAAAAACAAATTATATGAGATACACGAAAATAAAAAATATAGACAAATTATATGAAAAAATTGCAATAAATATCATGTACTATGACCAATTATCACTCTTGTCTTTTAATTATCACCTGACAAAATATATTTTTTCATGGTGACAATTAAAAGGAAAAAGTAATATTTGTCCAATTTTGAATCTAAAAATTAGTTTACATTTTTTTAGCGTTTTGGCTTTTTGGGCTCTAAACAACCTTGGACTTACAAAAAATTTCGCTAGTTTGGTTCGTATACTTGTTTCAAATGAACCGTTCGAATTTCATTCAATTATTTGTCTAAAAATTGACTTATATTTTTTTAACGTTTAGGGTTTTTAAGCCGCAAAATGACCTCGAATTAACAAGAACATATTATTGGTTAATTCGTTTGGTCTTTTCAGATTAATCGTGCAAATTCCGTCTAATTGCGAGTTTAAAAATAGGTTTATATTTCGTTTGATTGTTTCAAGTTCCGTTCTATTCAATCTCTAAAATAAGTTCACATATTTTTGTGTGTTTAGGGTTTTTAGGGCCCTAAACGACCTCGGATGGACAAAATAGTATCACTGGTTGGTTTGTTTGGTTGTTTTTTATGAAACATGCGAATTTTCTCTAATTCCAAATTTAAAAATGGTTTTACGTTTTTTTTAGCGTTTATAGTTTTTAGGGCTCTAAATTACTTCGAATTGACAAAACAATATCACTGGTAAGCTTTTTTGGTCTGTTCGGATTAATTTGTGAATTTTGTGTAATACTGAGTATGAAAATAGGTGTATATTTTTTTATCATTTAGGATATTTAGGGCCTTAAATGACATCGGATAGACAAAATAATATTATTAGTTAATTATTTTGCTCGTTTCAAATTAATCATGTTAGTCTCGTGTAATTTTAAGTCTAAATATGGGTTTTATTTCGAGTAATTATATTATTGTCTTTGAATTGTCACCCTGAAAAAAAAAAAAAAAATCGCACAAGTGTTATTTTTTCATAATTTTCATCATTCGTAGCACAATTCCACTCTGTGTGTCTGAGATTGTATCCGTTGTAAACTTCATGCGCGGCTAGAGGACAAAAATAACGAAAAAATGACATATGTTAAAAATATTTTTCCAAGATAATAATAAAAAAACAAGAATAATAATTGATCATAAATATTAGATATTTATGAAAAAAGTTTCCAAATTATATAGGACGTTAAAAGTATTATTTTAGTATTTCTCGTCATTTTAGAAATATTTTTATTTATTTTTCTAAATTATAGGATTATTTTTATTATAAAAAATAATAATTACTATTATCTATTTTTATTTAAACGTAAGACTCGTATTTAAATACATGATCACAAATTTGAATGAAATAAGATGTATTTTTTTTCTGTTTGAGAGTAAATTTTTCATTTGATTTTTTAACGTGGATTAAAGTGAATTAGTATTTTATAGATATATAGTATAATAAAATAGTGTAATATTTATTTTATCTTTAATATTAAAATAAAAATAATGTAAAAAGTAAAAAATATTGATACTTTGATATTGAGAGTTGTTGTTATTATTTAAAAAAATAATAATAATAATAAGTTTTATTTGAACAGACTAAAATGGTAAAATATGAAATTTACTTTTGGACGGAGTGAGTATTATATATTGATAATACTTCATTAGCCACTCAATTATGTGTTCAAATATTTGAGCATGAATTTTAATAAAAATAGATAATTATTGATTTTTTTTATCTTTTATAATAAGAAAATATAAAAATTAATAATATCTTCGTCCGGCTGTAAGAGTCTCATTTATTTTTTTTGTGTTGATCTTTGAATATTAATTATTATATCAAAATGTAGTACAAATTAAGAAAAAATTACAAAAGTATTTCCTCTAGTGTCTTATAATACTAATAGAATAATATTTGTACAAAAAATTGTAGAAATATAAAGATATTCGTAATATTAAGTAGAATAAAATAAAAGGTAAATGTGACCCTTGGAGACAAACGGAAGGATTATTTTTTTTATAAGAAAATAAGAATATTATTTTTATAATAATTCAAAAAAATAAGAATAAATTTAAATAAAGAAAAAAATTGTTTTTAAAAAAATTATATTTCCTCCGTTTCAGCGAATTTGTCCACTTTAGTTGAGCACAGAGTTTTAGGTATTATGTAATTAGTAAGTAATTGACAAGTGTATTAGTTACAATAATTATGATATAATAAAATTATTTATAGATTAAGATTAAAATAACTAAATAGTTTAATTAAAATAAAAAATTATAAATTATGAATTTTAAAATATGATAAAAGTGTATGATTATATTTCCAAAATGAGAAATGAAAAATTATGTGTGACCGACGGAAATAGAAAAAGTGAACAAACTATGAAAAACGGACGAAGTATTAAATAGGAAAAATAACGGATTTGTTTGTTTAGTGTTTCGATTTGAATTTTTTTTTATAGGAAGTATAAAAATTCAGAGCAAAAAATAATATTTATTATTAAATATTAATTTTTGTGAAATGATAAAATGTATATTAAAAATCGTGTTAAAAAAAAGTAACGGGTGAACAAACCCAACATAAAATTTTTCTGTAATTTTCAAAATTTATTGAAAACTTCTAAACTTTTTTATTACTTACTCATAATTCCAACAATATTGCATAAAGAATTATATTATCTATGTCCGGCTCTAAGGATCTCATTTAGTGTGTTGATATTTGAATATTTATTATTATATTAAAACATAATATAAATAAAAAAAAGAATTGCAAAAATAATACATTAGTTTCTTATAATACTAATAAAATGAAATTATACAAATATAAAAATATTTTTAATATTAAATATAATAATATAAAAGATAAATACGAGTCTCGGAGAATAATTGAATATTTGTTAATACTTAGGGTGTATTTTTTTGGGGGTTTGGATTTTAAATTGGGATTTGAATAGTAAAAATTTTAAATTTGAATAGTTATATGATGTGATATAAATAGGTGTTGATGTGATATTTTGAATGTAAAATTGATTTTTAGTATAATATAAAAAATAAAAAATAGGTGTTTGATTTGAATTTTTTGAGGAGAAAAAATTGAATGAATAGTAAAAATCTAATCCAATCCCCCAAACAAACACACCCTTAATAGTTATTGTAATTCATGTACCTATATACAACTACTCCCCAGATAATTTCGTTATTATAAAAATTTTCAAAATTTCAAAATTTTTCTAAACCCTTCTAGAACGGGGTGGAACTATTACTCCCCCTCCGTCCCATATAATATGGATGTATTATTGTAGACACGAAAATTTAGATAAAGTATAATTAATAAGTAATTAAAAAGTATATTAGTAAAAATAATTATTATTTAGTAAAAATAATTATAGATTAAGATTAAGATAAGTAAATAATTTAATTAAAATTAAGAAAATTATAAAATTTAAAATTTAAAATGCGATTAAAGTGAATAATTATATTTTCAAAAATAAAAAGTACAAGTTATGTGAAATTAACGAAAATATAAAATATGAACAAATTATATGAGAGGAGGGAGTATAGTATTAATGACACGCACAGAGTGAGTAGAGTCGAAATAAATACTCCATGAAATTACACCACATCAATCAATTCGCATGACAACATTGGGCAGCCTTACTTTTACATTTTCCAGCTACACAAACAAAAGGCTGTAATAGTATATACATACAAGATCTATAACATAATTTATTCATAATAAACAAAAGATCATATAAAATACTATTCCCTTCGTCCAATTAGAAAGTATACATATTTTTATTTTGGAACGTTCAATTACAAAATAAATATTTCATTAAATACCTCATTTTTTTTTCACAAATATCTTTAATTTACATCACATCATACTTTTACATTGAAAAAGTAACACCAAAAATGTCACTATATTACTTTTAACTATCCACTATAATTAAAATATTATTATTTTTTAAACACCGTGCCAAAAGTAAATATTTACTTTGTGTGTGGATGGAGGGGGTATTTTTTTAAAAAAAATATTCAATGAATATTTAAAGGAAAAAATCAATTTTGGTCTTAATATAATCAAAATTTATCAATTTTGGTCTCAATATAATAAGCTATCAATTTTAGTTCCATTATAAATAATTTCAATCAATTTTGGTCGTACCGTTAAAAAACGAACGGAAATTGCTGACGTGAACGTAACGGAGTTGACTGGCAGCTGACCTGGAAACTACATGACCATGTACAATTATACACGGCCGTGTATATTCTGTTTTGGTATAAAATTTTGTTTTCTTTCTATATTTTTTTAAAAAAAATATTTTGAATTTAGAAAAGTTGATTAGTTAAAATGAAAAAAAAAATAAATAATTACATACTAATTCTAATATAATTAAAATGTATCAATGTTATTTCAAATATAAAAATTACATGATATGTGTTTTTGAAAAATTTTGCCTAAAATTCTATTATTCATCCAAAATTTTTCACTTACAAACATCCAATTATACAACTATTTTTTTATTTTTGCATATTATAGTATTAAAAATTAATTTTACATTTCAATACAAATTATATATGTCTACATTGAAATTGTTTCAAATTGTATTCAAATGTAAAATAAATTTTTAATACTGACCTCAGGTCACCTGCCATACATGGTTAACCTAGTGTGACTTTTCCGTCTGGTCTGCAGAGTATTAGATTTGACCGAAAAATTATTCAATATGAACTTTCGAATAGCGACTGCGGATTCCACGGGAATAAAATAGGATATATTTGGGTTGGAGTGAATTTACGACCACGACTTTGAAATAATGCTTTCTTCTAGAACCGTAAATCAATGCGCCTATCAGCCACTTGCAACATACTTATCCTTATTTTCTTAGAACCCTTTTTGTGTTATAAAAAATAAAACAAAATAAATATAACAATAAGATCATAAAATATGGCCGAGCAAGGCTTATATAAATATAATATACTTCCTTCGTCTCCAATTTATCTATTCATTTGCTTTTTACACGGAGTTTTAGAATATTAGTATTATATTGGGATAAAGTAAAAATAAAGGTAAAAAGACTAAATTAATCATATTAGTATTGTATGATATAAAGGTAATAACATTTGTGTAATATATTGTAAATTAGAAGGATATTTGTAATATTAGGTAGATAATACAATTACTAAAAAAGAAAACAGATACTTTATTATAGAATGGACTAAAATAAAAAAATAGATAAATTGTTAAAAAACGAAAGAAGTATATAATATATGCAATATATAGAATATATAGATAGTAGATGTATAGATATATGTAAAGGTGTGTGTATTTAATATTAAAAGAGAGAGAAAGAGAGATCAGTGAGACAGAGTATAGAGGAGAGAGTAAAGTCATTGGTCCCATTAGTTCAATTTACAGTCTGTTTGTTTAAATGATTTTTTAATATTATTACTATTCATTAAATTTATTTTTCTCTAAAAATAGTAAATTAAATAACTAATTTTTATTTGTTATATTCTACTAAAAATTAATATTATATTTAAAATATCACATCAAAAGATCATGAGTAAAGAAAAATTTTGGTGGAATATGTTTCATTATAATTTTTTTAACATCTATCTCCCTTGATATATCCTCCTTTCAATTGCGCTATACAAACTGCATTATTTTCGTATAAAATAATAGGAGGATTATAATTTTCAGATCTCAAATCACAATTCTTTAAAATGTGGTGAGTCATTAATCTTAACAAGATATATTTTCGACTAGCCTCATAAATTGCTATTAATTCAAGATGATTTAAAGATGTTACAGCTAATATTTGTTAGTGTATCTCCAGAATACCACTGTACCACCCAAGATAAATATATAGTCATGCAGGTCAGAAAGATACCAAACGTCTGCATATTCAATCAATTCATATCGAGAATTCCTTGAATATAATAAACCGAGATCAATTGTTCCTTGAAAATACCGAAAAATATGTTTAATGCCTTTCTAATGTCGTTGTGTTGGTATTGGACTAATCTTGCTAATAAATTTACAACAAATGTTATGGTTGGTCTTGTATCGTTCACCATATACATTAGTGCGCAAATAGCACTTAAATATAGTACTTTAGGACCAATTGCTTCATTACTCTCTTCTTTTGGTCTAAAAGGATCATTAATATGATTGAGAGTTCTAACAAACATCAGAGTACTTAATAAATATAATTTATCCATTGCAAACCATTTCAATACCCAGAAGGGTATATACATATTTATGGATTAAAATTTCATTTTTTAAGTGTAGGCCAAAACAGAATTTTATTTTTCCAAAATCCTCAATTTCAAATTCATTTTTCAAGTATTTAGTAGCTTTTTGGAGCTCTTCGAAAGTTCCAATTAAGTTGAAGTCGTCCACATGAACAACTATGATAACAAATTTTGTACCATTTTTTTTTTATAAAAATACATGGACAAACAAAATCATTAGTATATCATTTTTTATCAATGATTACTGAGACGATTGTACCACATGCGACTAGATTGCTTGAGCCATACGAAAAGTTTTGTAATTTAATAGAATAAAATTGTTTTGGCTTTGATTTGTATGCATCAGGTATACAAAATCCTTCAGGATTTTTCACGTAGAAATCACTATCCAATTAGCCATATAAATAGACAGTTACGACGTCTATCAGACACATACCCAAATTTTCATGAACTGCAAACAGATAAGAATATTATTCTATCAATTACTGGAGAATACGTTTCATTATAATCAATTTCTGATATCTGTGAAAAACTTTGGGCTATAAACCTTGCTTTATACCTGGCAATTTTATTATTCTCATTTCGTTTTTGAACAAATACTCATTTATAACCAATAGGCTTAACACATTTAGGTGTTTGAACAATGGGTCCAAAAAATTTCTGTTTTGCTAGTGAATTTAATTTATATTGGATCCCATCTTTCTATTTTTGCCAATATTTTCTTTTCCGACATTCATTGCCCTTGTTACCTTAAAGGTACATATATTGCGAAAAAAAAAAAAAAAAAAGGTACATATATTGCGTACCTTGAAGGTATATACTGCCACTTGATTCGGAGACGAACGTCGTTTTATCTTTAGAAATGTTGCGCCACAAACTTGAGGCACTACCGGCGCGTATTCATTTTTACGGAAAGTTCGACCTCGACTCAAGATGATATCGAATTTATTTTGATAAATTATTGCGATTATCGAATTTATTTTGATAAAATTATTTTGATATCGAATTTAGTTTGATAATTATATTCTTACATTATAATATTATTATTATATTTATAAGATACACAACTTGCATTCAAAAAAAAAAAAAGAACTTTATAGGATAAAAGTATTTTTACATGGGACATGATCTTTAATTCCAACAGGTCTCCAAAGTCCCGAAATAATGGTCATCCATTCAATACAAAATATTATTATGGTTAAAAAATTCCCGAAATAAATTCAAGTCGCTCACCGGCATAGGGAGAGTGATGCGTACGCTCACCTTGCTGGAGAGGAATTGAAGAGGGAGCTGTTTTTGTATATGATGTCATCGTCAACCACTTTCGCATCCGCAGGGATCGCCACATATCCCAAATTCTTCTTTGCGGCGGAAATCTTGTCGTTTTTGACATCATCGGAAGAAAAAACATCTTCATACCCAAATCGGTGGCCAGAGAACAAAGCCCAAATAAGATACATGACTTCCGCAGTTAGAATGCAGTAAAAACAAAGCTCAAAATACTCGAACCAACACACATTACAACATACTCGAGCCAACACACGTGACTTGGATTGCATCCAAGTCGATTACCCAAAAGCGCAACAGAAAATAAAAAATAGAAACAAACACCGCGTCGGGATCGGCCAACCTTTACAACGGAAAGGGCGCATTGTAGCCAGCCTAATACCATGAGACAATTCTAAAGTCATCTGTATCTTACCCCATAACTTGGGATTATTGTAGCCAATCATATAATTTAAAGGTAAAATAAAATTTCTCTGTACTTTTAAAATGACATATCGCCTCCTTATACTTTAAAACGTTGCATCCCCACCGCTATGAAACTTCCTTTATGTGATCAGAAGATGATTTTCTATCTTTTTTTTTTTTCATGATGAGGAGATTTCATGCAATATTTTTTTAAGTATAAGGGAACGTCATCTAATTTTTTAAAATAAAGTAAGAATTTACGCTGGGTGTATTTGTTTGGGGTTTGGATTTTGAGTTAGGATTTGAATAGTAAAAATTTTGAATTTGAATAGTTGTATGATATGATATAAATAGGTGTTGATGTGATATTTTTTAATGTAAAATTGATTTTTAGTATAATATAAAAAATGAAAAATAGGTATTTAATTTGATGTTTTTGGAGAAAAAAAAATAAAATGAATAGTATATTTAAAATCCAATCCACCAAACAATCGCACCCTAAGTGAATTGATAGCCAAAAACGCTATGTCTTATTAATCAAGTGATATTTAGTGCTTTTCAACTAAAATAAGCAAGTGTTGGATGTAAATTTATGGAGAAATAAATTTATGAAATTAATAGTAGTTACTGTCATATCCGGCTTCAATTTAGTGTGTTTGTTTGGGGGTTTGGATTTTAAGTTGGGATTTGAATAGTTGTATGATGTGATATAAATAGGTGTTGATGTGATCTTTTAAATGTAAAATTTATTTTTAGTATAATATAAAAAATAAAAAATAGGTGTTTGATTTTTAGGGAAAAAAATGGAATAAATAATGAAAATCTAATCCAATTCCCCAAACAAACACACCCCTCCGAGGAGGTCCTTCATTGTAATTTGACTTACTAATTTTGTGCTATATTTATATATAGTACGGTTGTTATACGCTAGTTTTATAAATTCTACTATTATTTGTTATGTTTCTAGTCCAAAACACTATAATATATTGGTTAGCTCGTTGATTAATAATTATCAGAATGGTGTTGATTAGTCATTATTCGATGGATTACATCTTAATCCAATAGTTAATACTACCTCCGTCCCAAATATCGTATCTGCTACACTGTAGACACGGTATTTTAAGAGGGGTGTAATTAGTAGATAATTAAAAATATATTAGTGAAAATAATTATCTTATAAAATAAATAATTATAAATTAAGATTAAAATAACTAATTAGTTTAATTAAAATTTAAGAAAAAATTTAAAATTTTAAAATGAGATTAAAGTGTATAATCATTTTTTTTAAGAAAAAGTGACATGCTACGTAGATAGAAACATGGATATGGTATGCGGGACGGAAGGAGTATTAAAATAAATAATTTTGTCTTTATCTTCATTTTCAGTTTTCCAATTTTTTCTCATTTAATGCATATAATTGATTTATTGTATGTTTTATGTTTTTTTTTTTTTCAGCATATACGCTTTAATTATATTTTAAATTTTATATTTTATTTTATTGTGCTCTTTTGAGATTACTATTATGCCATTTTGAAGTGATTTATATGCTCTTCAAATATTTTGATTGTACAATCGTAATATAATAATTATACTTTTCAGGAATTTTAATATTAAAATTTTTTGTATTTATAGATATGATTTAATTCATTGATTATAAATTATTAATTGTTTCAATATACTGAAAAAAGCCAATATAATTTAGTTAAGAGCACTGACATTAAATAATAAGATCATCCAGTACAGTAATAATAATAAGATGTACTCCAATGTCATGTTTATAGACTGATGTTTTCTGCTATTTTATAACAAATTTTGCTATCATCTCCACTATTATTAATTTTTTGTATTTTTTTTTGCAAATATAGATTGGTTAATCAGAGTGTATAGCAAAATTATAAAAGTAACCTTATTTATTAATTATTGACAATTGGATACTAAGTTCTAAAAATCAAACGGTACATATTTAATCAGCACCGTGCTCACTCTTAAACATCAATACGATAACAACAACGATTTTTCATGTCTATTAATGTACAATAGCACACTACATTAACGATAATTAATCGGAATACCAATTAATACTTATCTACAAAGCAAACACAATCATAATTTCTCATAACGTTTCGATAATCCGCAATAATTAATAATAAAAATTCCATAAAATTCAACTCTAAAAAGAACATAACCATAATTTTTTGCCAATACATATGGTAGCATAAGAATTTAAAAACAGGACCAAACACAAACACAAATTACGTGAGCACATGCCTAAAATGATAAGGGTGTAAAATCCAGTAAATGCAAGACCCAAATCCAACGGTCATAATTCAAATCATTATTCCAATCCGACGCTTCTCAACACATCCTGGAAAAACTCCACTTGCGAAGCGTACGACGACCCCTCTTCCTTCAAAACCTCTCGGCTCTTCCTCTGCATCTCCTTCACTCTCCCCCTCGCGCCGCCGTCCGCCGCCATCAACCGCCGGATCGCCGCCTCGATATCCCCCGCCGGGACAATCTCCGCCTTCTCCTGGCCAGCGATATCTATCCTGTAATCAATCCTTATCTCCTCCGCCATCCCCAACTCCCTCACCAGCTCGAATGCATTTATCTGCTGCTCTCCGTACAGCGGCAGCGCCGCCACCGGAACACCGTGCCACACGCTCTCCAGCACCGAGTTCCACCCGCAGTGCGACACGAATCCCCCCACCGCCCTGTGCGCCAGCACCGCCACCTGCGGCGCCCACCCGATAACCCGCCCCACCCCCGCCGTCCGCTCCAGAAAACCCTCCGGCAGAACCTCGCCGTAGTCGCCGTACTCGCCCGGAAGCAACGACGAGGTCGGCTTCCGCAACGACCACACGAACCTACTTCCGGAACCTTCCAGAGCCTCGGCGAATTCCCGAACCTGAGCTCCTTCGAACGCCCCCATCGTCCCGAAGCACAGAAACACCACCGACTCCTCCGGCTGATCGTCTAGCCACGTCATCAAATCGTCTACCGACGGATCGCCGGAGCCCTGATTGTCCTTCAGAATGGGTCCGATCGGGTAAACCTTTGGGTAGCTTTTGTAATGAGCGGACAGAGAATCGACGGCGTAGGATTCGAGTTCGTAGAAGGTGTTGATGAGAACTCCTTTGGCAGAGGCGAACTTCCGGAAGTATTGGAGGAAGATATCTCCGAGAGGGCTGCCGTTGACGAAGATGCGAGTAAGTACTTTGGCGGGGAGAGGCTGTGAGGCGCATCGCGAGGAGACTTGTGTGTCGGAATCCTTGTACTGTGCCAGGTCCTGATTTTGTTCGAATTTGAGTGAAACGATGTCGTAATACACGCCAAGACTGAATGCTCCAGCAGTGTAGTACACGTAGGATGGAATGCTCAACTCTTCACCTACCTGCATTACATGAGCTATCAAAATATAATCAAATATGATCGTGAGTCATAAAAAATAAAATAAAATAAATATTAATTTATTTAATAGGTCTACTTTTCTTATTTCGGTATGTTATATTTTTTTCCTTTTTTTATTTTTTAAAAAATAATACACTATAGTGTATTTTAAATTTTATAAAATATTTTTTAATCTTAATTAAGCTAATTAATTATATTATCCATAATTATTTGTTTGGTTAATAGTTGAAAATATGGTTAGAAGTTTGATTGGATGAAATTTATCTAATTGCTGGTTAGTTATTATGTAATATATAATTAAAATAAATTTAAAATGTTGTTTAAGTGTTCTAAATATTTCTAAATAAAACATACTCCTTATGTCACAAATTATATTTTCATTTGAATTGGGCATTACTTTTAATAAATACTCCATCCGTCCCAAACACTGTGCAACATTTGTGTTTGGCACAGAAATTTAGGTGAAGAGTATTAAGTATAGTAATTTGAGATAATTTAGATTTTAAGTGATGTGATTGGAGAGAAAAATGATTATTTGTGTTTTTATTTGAGTAATGTGATGAGATAAAGTGAAGTGTATATTAATATATGTGTATAAATATTTGAAAATGTTACAGTGAATTTGAGACAAATTAAAAAAAAATATTAGCATGATGTTTGGGACGAAGAGAGTATATTATTTTATTGATTGATTGGCATCATGAATGAATTAATGAGATTAAAAAAAAAAAATTATGATAAATTAACTGTATAAATAATTATAATATTTTTGTACATATATATAATGTCGAAGGTATATATTAAATATATATATATAAATTATTTATTATAAATTGATAGTGCATAAATTCAGCACCATGTCGATACTTTTTAAGGGTGTGTTCGTTTAGGGTTTGAATTTTGAGTTGTGATTTGAATAGTAAAAATTTTGAATTTGAATAGTTGTATGATATCATATAAAGAGGTGTTGATGTGATGTTTTAAATGTAAAATTGATTTTTAGTATCATATAAAAAATAAAAATTAGATGTTTGATTTGATATTTTTGGAAGAAAAAATGGAATGAATAGTGTATTTCAAATCTAATCCCCAAAACAAAAAAATAATTATATAATTTGTATTATTTAATTATAAAAATTAGAGTAATAAAATTTTAAGCATTCAACAAAAGTCCTGAAATTAAATTTTCAGCATTTAATATCATTCTTTTTTTTTTTTTCGCCAAGGGAGCCCCAATATAATATTAGAAATAAAAAATATATACTACTATTAATTTAAATATTACAACATAGAAAGTTTGTATGTAAATAAAAATATGTGAACTAAAAAAAATAAAATATGTGAACTAAATACAACTTAAAAGATGTGTGGTATTTTATATATATATATATATATAAATAAATTAATCGAATCGAAAAAAATACTTGAAGAAAAACTTGGAAGGTATAATGCAAAAAATATATGAACCATGTTTCTTTTTTTTTCTCAAATAAAAAAGATTTACTATTTACATACTTATTCAACTTAAACACTATTTAAATAAAAATTCACATAAAAAAAAAAAATCAGCTTCAAATCATCAAACAGATTAAAATTTTTACAATTTTCAGAATTATTATCCTAGGTGACGCCCAGAGCGGATGCAACATTAGGCAAGGTAGGTCAATTGACCTACCAAAAAAAAATAAAATTAATAGTACTAATTATCACTAAAATTATAAATATATTTATAAATATTAGTGCTATATTTATTTCATACACAAAAGACAACTGTAATATTCGACAAGACCACTAAAAAAATTATTAATGTCTTGCATTTTTTTCTCTTTAATAAATTTTCTCTTATAGAGATTGTAGCTACTTGCAAAATTATATGGTACTGAATTTTTAAAAGCAAAATTGATGATTTTTGAATTATTATTGGATAATTTCATTATTGATGTTCAACGTAACGAGATATTTTGAAATTTGAAGAATCTAAATGAACTTTCTATAAAAATTTGTTGAGACAAAGAAAAATGAAACACCTTTTATGAAACGTTTTTCAACAAATTATGGAATAGTATAAAAGATTAATTATTCAATAATTTTTTCGTTACTTTTCTAGAAAGAGATGTGTTTACGAAAGTTAGTATAAATATTATTGTCAACCAATACCAAAATATAAGATCTCGTTGTGAACTATTGTAGTTATTTTGATGTATTGGTGATTGTTAATTTAAAATTTTGAAGTTTTTTAATACGAATTTTTGTAAATGTATTTATTTATTTTAATTTTATTAATTTATCGACTCAGCAAATTAAAAATTCTAAATCCGCCACCGGAGGAATCATAAAGTTCTTCCAGCATTTTGTAGTACTATTCATCAAAAGTTATTTTTTCATAAAAAAATATATATTATATTAAAGTAGTATGTTTATGAAATATCACATTAAATTTATTTTTTTATTATATTTAAAATGTAAGGTTTTTAAAAGGTTTGTTGTGGAGCCATTATTTCCTACGAGCTTCTGTGATAAAGAATAATAATGTTTGGAAAAAAAAAATAATAATGTTTGGAAAAAAAAAAATAATGTTAGAATTATTGTTACACGTCCTTAATAACACGACTCTAATTCAATTTCCACTAGCTCCACCAATTAAATGATAATAAGTAGCTAAATATATCCAAATTTTTACGATTTCGATTCTGCGTTTTTTCAAAAGAAAAATACTCCATCCGTTCCATAACTAGATATTTATTACTTTTTACATATAGTTTTAGAAATATTAGTATTATATTAGAATGTAGTATGAATTAAATAGAAATGACTAAAATAATCTTTTATTAGTATGTGATATAAAGATAATGATATTTGTGTAATATATTATAAATTGTAAGGATATTTGTAATGTTAGGTAGATAGTACAATTACTAAAAAAAATGGATACTTTGTTATGAATGGAAGGAGTATATATATTTTTTTCAAATATTATTTTAATGTCCAATTTAAATCAATTTTTTCCAAACTCAACCAAAAAAAACACACTTTAAAATTATTGTTTTTTTAATACATTTATATATATATTTTTTTATTTTCTATCTATAAAGAATATATATATATATACACACTGGGCATAAGAAAGAAAGGGAGAGAGGAGAAGAAACACAGCTGTAATTAAAAAGTTAATTAATAAATAAAATTCTAAAATAAATAAAAATATATGAAAAATAAAAAAAATAATTATATTCATTTAATTAAAATTTATTAATTTTTTTATGATTTTTATCTTAGAATTTAAGCCCTGGACATGTCTCATATATAAAACTTTCTACAAATAGTATAGAGAATGGGAACAAAACCTGTCAATTCTGCAGGAACAATTGGGATAGGAAACAGTGATATTCTCTATTGGGTTTGGATAAAAATAACAATTAAAAAAATATTCTGAATATAATTTTTACTATGTTTTATTGTTTTTATTTTTTTTTTACAAAAAAATAAAATAAAATTAATTATATACTCCGTTATAACAAAAGTATCAATAAACAAATATCAAAATATTCATTAACTTTTTACAATTTTATTTTAGTTTTTTTATTTATATTTGTAAAAACAAAAATATCAATATCATTTTACATACGTCCACCTCTAATACAACTTTATATATATACATAATATATATAATACTCCCTCCGTCCCAGATACCGTGTCTGCTACACTGTAGACACGGTATTTTAGGAGTGGTGTAATTAGTAGATAATTAAGAATATATTAGTGAAAATAATTATCATATAATATAAATAATTATAAATTAAGATTAAGATAACTAATTAGTTTAATTAAAATTAAAAAAAAATTAAAGTGTAATCATTTTCTAAAAAAAGAAAATGATATGGTATGTGAGACGAACAGAAACGGCAACATAGACATGGTATCTGGGACGGAGAGAGTACATGTTTATATATTATATATAGTATTAGTATTCCAATATACGGCATTTTATGTGTTAAAAATAAAAAATGATCATTTCATTTAAAAAAATTTAATCTACTAAAAATATGTATTATTACGACATAGGGAGTATTATATAATTTTTCGATATATATATATACCTGAATAAGATTGGTGCAAAACATGTCGAGGACGAGGCCGGCTAGGCGCGAGCCGGGGACGGAAGGCTTCTCGATCAAATCGGACAATATTTGCTTGATCTTGTCGGCGCGGCTAAGGATATAGGTGAATCGGAAAGTCGGGGAGTCGGCGCCGGGGACGATATGGTCAAAAGGCAAGTCGATGAATCGGATGTCGGGGATTGTTTCTTTGATTTCGGACAACATCTTGTCTTTTTGTTCATCTCCTTTTTCAGGGAGCCTCACGATAAGGACAGTGATACTGAGACGGCAGCGCCGATCATCGCCGCCACCGCGGGCGAGGAGGAGCTTGGCGGCCTCGATGGTGGGGATGACGTGGCTCAGCCCCGGCGAGGGGATGAACACAAGCTCCGCTGCTAATTCAGACATAATAATAATAATAATAATAATAATAAAGATTACACGGAAATAGTATGGTGTCGAGTAAGAGTCGTTCTTTGCCTTTATGTGACTATATAGAAACTAGAGATGCTTTGGTGCTACAACCATTTATGGCTGCTTTTATTACTTGCACGCATATGATCCGTCGTATTAAAATAATTGAGATAATAAAATAAATAAATCTGATAATTTTTTTGTACATAAAAGATTCGTACTTGCTAAATATATTTAAACTCAATAAATCAAATAGTTACATTAACATTTTAAAATAAATAAATCTGACCAAGTTTTATACATAAAAGACTCGCACTTATTAAATATATTTAAACTTAATAAATCAAATAGTTACAGTAACCTTAAGACTCTGATACAATGTTAGATGTAGTAAATGACTATCTCACTTAAAAACTTAAATTTTTGGGATATGACATCATTTAATTATTTATTTACAAACGGGAGTCAACCAACATTGATATATAAATCTTAATAAATCAGTATAGTATTATATTAGCTGATTGTGATATACAATAAAAATATTTTGGAAGTATATAAATGAATTAATAAAGTAAGAGAAACTTTTTGAAAATTGAATGCATAAATTATAAATAAGTGCAACATTGAATGATATAAATCAAGAAGTATGAAAAAATTATTTGCAATAAAAGTGAAAAATGCATATTTGTTTGTAGACAAACAAAAAATAAAACAAAAATAAATTTGATTGACTTATCTATGGTGTTTTGACAATTAGCCGATAGCTGTTAACCGTTAGCAAATTTGATTCGTTGTTAGTTGTTAGTTGATTCGATTAGCTGGTTTGACTGGCTCATTCGATTAGCTGTCTGTATTAAAGTGTTTGGTAAAATAGCGGTTTGATATTAGTTGTTTATACGTAAAATGACAATTAAAGATATTTTATATTTTATTTTCAAAATATTTAGTTGAGTTTTTTTTTTGGGTAGATTTTTTTATAATTTTATTAATTTTAAAAATTAAAAAAAATTAGTAAGCTATTTGTTTTTATTATTTCAAAAATATTTTGTAAAGAATTAATGCAAGCTTATTGAAAAAAATATATATTTTCTTATTAGAAATAGTATAAATATAAAAGAACAAAAATTATTAACATATGTATTTTGATTAGATTAATTTTTAATTAATATATATTACATTAATATAATTTTAAATAAATATATTCATTTTTAATAAATATATTATGTGATAAAAATGATATATAATTGATTTAATAATATTAATATTTTTATATTATCTTTATTCTAAAAAATTAAAAAGAATTATAAATAAGATAATTGACATATAAAAAATTAATTATTTTAAATTTATAAATTTGAATTTATAAATTATTAGAAGAAAATAAAACTAAATAATTAATAAATAGTGTACTAAAAAAATATATGAATATATGTGAAAGAATAAATTAATTTTACTGGCAAATAAGTAATAAATGGAAAAGCTAATCTGAAATGCTGGTATATATGACTTTTTCAAAATTAACTTTTCGGATCCAATAAGCTAATTGAAAACGCTAATTTAGCCAATACTAAAATTAGCTAGTTTACTGGTCAAACAACCAAAAGCTCTTCAATAAGCTGAAAACTCTTGAAAAAATTGTTTATCAATAACCCTCCTAAAGAGTTTTTGTTACTCTCTCCCCGAGTATTTAAAAGTATCATCTATAGCATTTTTGTTCATTTTATTCAAATGTATCTTTATTTTATTATAATACAAACAATCACATACTTCCTCCGTCCCAAACACCCTGCAATATTTCATTTTTTGTTTGTCTCAAATTCACTGCAATATTTTTAAATTTAGAAATAATTAATAATATTTATATATATATATATATTAATATACACTTCACTTTATCTCATCAAATCACTCAAATAAAAAAACAAATAATCGTTTCTCTATCCAATCACATCATTTAATATTCAAATTATTTCAAATTATCATACTTAATATTCTCCACTTAAATTTTTGTGCCAAAGATAAATATTGCACAGTATTTGAGACAGGAGAGTATAATATTACAATATTTTAATTTTCAACTACATTATAAATATATCAGATCATCCGCCCTTCTCTAGTCGAATAAAAAATATCAAAATATTTCTTGGTATCTATGAAAAAAATACCCAAGAAGTAAACTTCTTTTTTGTATATTTATTACTTGTATTTATTTATTTTTATTATTTTTTATTTTGATAAAATTTTATTTCTACATAATGCTATATATATATATATTCAACTTTAATTTTCAAAATAAATAATTTTAATATTAATATATATATATATATATATACATACTCATATTTATTGAGGTAGATGATTAAGAATATGTGTTTGTTTTGGGTTTGCATTTTGGATTTTGATTTAAATAATAAAATTATAAATTTGAATAGTTATTTTATGTAATATGAATAGGTATTGATGTGATATTTTAAATATAAAATTCAATTTTAATATAATTAAAAAAGTTAAATAATATATGATCCAATATTTTTTAAGAATTTTCTTTTTATAAATAATAAAAATCAAATTAAATCTCCAAACGAATATATCCAAAGTAAAATGTAGAGATAAGGATACACTTTTGGTGAATATTTTTATGACAGAATAAAATTAAAGTATATAATTCTTTTTGTAAAAATAAATATATGAGATGTGAAATGAACGAACATAATAACGTGAATACGATGCGTGAGACGGGGAGAGTAGTATACATATTTTATAATGCTTTAGAAAATAAAAATAATTTTTTTATATTATTTTAAAGTTTTGATTTTTTATTATTTTTTTTTAACTTTTAAGGTAATAATGATGGATAAGATATTGGTGTTCTTGTAAAAGAAATTATAAAATTGTATAGTTACAAAATAATATAAAAAAGTCAATATGAAATAAATCCTAAAAAAAATCCAAAGTGTTATGATTCATTCATTATGTGTCATTTAATTGACGTGAGAGATGTACGTGTTTTTACGCAATAATGTCAACTGGCTAAATTGTGATGACTAATCACATTATCCGTGTGTTTATTTGGGGTTTAAATTTTAAGTTGGGATTTGAATAATAATATTTTTTAATTTGAATGATAATATAATGTGCTATTTTAAATGTAAAAATTAATTTTTAATATAATATTTTCTTCTGTTTCATAACTAAGTATTCATTTACTTTTTGCATGTTGATTTTTAAATATTAATTATTATATTAAAATATATTACAAATCAAGGAAAAATTGCAAAAATATTTCTATTAGTGTCTTATAATACTAATATAATGATATTTGTATAAAAAATTATATAAATATAAGGATATTTTTAACGTTAAGTACAATGACTCAAAAGGTAGATGAATACCTTGTTATGGGACGGAGGGAGTATAAAAAAATAAAAAATAATTATTTGATTTGATATTTTTTTTAAAAAAAAATAAAATTAGTGAATAGTAAAAATATTTGAAAATTATTTAAACAAACACAAGCCTATTTAAAAAAAAATTGTAAATTGAATTAATAGGACCAATGACTCTACTCTCTCTATCTTTATACTCTATCTCATGGATCTCTCTTTCTCTCTTCTTTAATATTAAATACACACACCTTTACATATATCTATACATCTACTACCTGTATATACTATATTGCATAAACTGTATATTATATTTATGGGAAAAAATTAATTTTGATTTCGATATAATTAAAATTTATTATTGTTGGTCATAATATAAAAAATTCATCGATTTTAGTCTTATTATAAACAATTTTAATCAATTTTTGTTTCACTATAAACAATTTTAATCAATTTTGGTCTCACTGTTAAAAAAACTAATAGAAATTGCTGACGTGGACATAACGGAGGTGACGTGGTAGCTTACATGGAAACTACACAGCCATGTACAATTATACATGACCATGTTGTCACACGGACATGTATATTTCAGTGTATAATTATACATAGTCATATTGTTACATGACCATATATAATTCTACACGATCGTGTACCTTTCTGTTTTGGCCTAAAAATTTTATTTTATTTTGTTATATATATTTTTTTTAAAAAAATATTTTGAATTTATAATAGTTCATATAGTTAAAATGGAAAAAAAAATTAATAATAATCATAATATAATTAAAAAATATATCAATTTTAGTTCAAATATAAATATTTATTGAGTATGCTATTTTGGAAGAGTTTATCTAAAATTCTAATATATACCAAAAAAAATTCTCTTAAAAACATTCAATTACACAACTATTTTTATTTTTGTATATTATAATATTAAAAATTAATTTTACATTTCAATACAATTTCAAACAATTTCAACATAGACATATATTATGGTATTGAAATAATAAATTAATTTTTAATACCAATATAATATAAAAAAAATAAAAAATAGTTGTGTAATTGGATGTTTGTAAGAGGAAAACTTTTTATGAATAACAAAATTTTAGAAAAAATATTTCAAAAGAATATATCTTATAAATTTTTATATTTGAATTAAAATTGATACATTTTAATTATATTATGATTACTATTGATTTTTTCCGTTTTAACTATATCAACTATTCTAAATCAAAATATTTTTCTTAAAAAATATATAAAATAAATTAAAATTTTAAACCAAAACAGAAAGGTACACGGCCGTGTAAAATTATACATGGTCGTATAACAACATGGTCATGTATAATTATACACTGAAATATACATGACCATGTAACAATATGACCGTGTATAATTGTACATGACCGTGTAGTTTTCATGTCAGCTGCTACATCACCTGTGAGACCAAAATTAATTGAAATTATTTATAATGAGACCAAATCTGATTGAAATTGTTAACAAATGAGACTAAAATTGATGAGTTTTTATATTGGGACAAAAGTTGATAAATTTTGATTATATTGGGACCAAAATAGATTTTTTTTCTATATTTATATAAATCTTACTCAACTATATTTTATGATCCTATTGTTATATTTATTTTATTATATTTAATAAAATGTTATCAATACCCGGTTTTGCTGAGAAAGTGCTAATATAAAGATAATATATATATTTGTATTTTTTTAGTTAGTGAAAACAAGTTGCAAAAATTGTATTCGAAGATAATATTTTTATCCTAAAGTTCTGCTCGAATACAACAAGAAAATATTTAAGAACTGCGGAAGCTCTGCCAAAATTTTGAGGTATTTATTCAATTAATTTTTCAATACAAATTATTACTAATATAAATTTTCAATTTTTTCACCAGCTATTATAGAAAAAATAGCATCCGAAGATGCCAATGTTCAATAAATTAATTTAGCTGAAAATAATGTTAGCGGTGCCCATAATTTTAACACACGATTAAATATGTGATATTTAATGTATCCAAAATGTGCATATTTTAATAACTATGAAAGTTCATTTTTTAAAACCCTGGTGTATATTGAGATGTATATTAAGCACCATGAAGATGCATATTGTGAAATCCACCAATATTATATATTGTGTAGCTTGAAGGTACATATTTAAAATTTATGATATTTATATTTTGAACGTCGTTTTATATTTGGGTACATATATTGCGTACCTTGATGGTGTTTTCTTTCAGGAATTTGATCTATGTAACTATCTGACAATTTTATTATTCTCATTTCGTTTTCAAACAAATACCCATTAATAGCCAACACGTTTAATATTTTCAGGTGTTTGAACAATGTGTCCAAAAACTTTATGTTTGCTAGTGAATTCAAAACAGATTGGATCACATCTTTCCATTTTGGCCAATATTTTCTTTTTCGACATTCATTGACTGATCTAGGTTCATGATTCTCTTCACTTTCTATTAATCAAGTGCTACATTATATACAAAATTATTATCATTAATTATATCATTTCGATTCCAATGTTTTCCAATAGTAACATAATTGATTATATTTTCAATAACATCATTCTTTTCAAGAGAAACTATATCTGGTTCAACTTCGTCAGGAAGTTCATTAGGATCAACTTCTTGAAGAAGTTTATTTAAACCATTTTTTTTCCAGAAATTTAATCCATATTACTACTTGTTTAATGAGGATTTGGGTAAACATTCAAATCCGTAACTTTTTCATTTGTTCATCTTTTATTGCAATGATTTTTATCTTTGGAACATAAAGGTTTACCACGCTTCAGTCGTGTGTTCGATTCATTAGCATTTTGTATTTGCCCTGCATGAGGGACAATAATTTTTGTTGGGGCATTATTTGCAGCTATATATTATTTAATGACTCTGCTGGTGTCACAATAAGCGTCACACAACTGATTTGATATTAGTTGAAAATGTAAAATTCGTTGCACTTTTAATTCACTTTGGCTATTACGATGATAAAAAAAAAATAAAACATAAAAGGTACTTTCCAAGTAATTTCATTTTTCTATTGATCAGTTTCTCCCCCTAATGTCAGGAAATAAGACTCGTCAAAATAGCAATCAACAACTTGAGCTGTAAATAAATCACCAACTAATAGTTCAAGATATTTAATAATAGATGGTGATTCATACCCGACATATATCCTCAATCTCTATTGGGGCCCACTTTTGTACGTTGGGGTGGTGCTACTGTCATATAAACTGCGCACCGAAATGTTCGCAGATGTGATATATTGGATTTTTCATTATACATCAATTGTTATGGGGAGTAGCTATGATAGCTTGTCGGTCTTAATTTTATTCGGGTTGTTGCATGCATAATTGCATCTCTCCAATTAGATACGGGAAGTTTAGATTTCATCAATATAGGCCCGACAATTAATTACAGCCTTTTTATAAGTGATTCAGCTAGAACATTTTGAGTATGTACATACAGTATAGGATGCTCAATATCGATTCCAATAGATATACAATAATCATCAAATGTCTTTTATTAATATTCACAAGAATTATAAAGACGAATTTTCTTTATTGAGTGATATGAAAACTGTGCTCGTAATATAATTATTTGAGCAAGTCATCTCGCAAATGCCAAATTGCGGTGGATAATAAACATACATGTGTTCATCTAGTAGATGCATCGATAAGTACCATAAAATATGGAAATGGGCAATGGTGGATCTACTGGCCCCACATATATCACCACTGAATTCATTCTAAAAATACAAGGGATTCAGTTCCCACTTTTGTTAGTGATGGTCTAGTTATTAACTTCCCTTTTGAACAAACAACACATTTCAATTCATTTGTATTTAATACACTTTGATTTTTCAAGTTATGGCCATGAGTATTTTCTAAAATTTGTCTCATCATAATATTATCGGGATGCCCAAATCGGTTATGCCAAATCATAAAATTTGCAGAATTTTGATCTATCAGATATGTTTCAACTTTATGTAATATTATCCGGAAGACAACGAAGACAACTTTTTAAATATATATTTATGTCCATCAATGAATTTTGTGATCAACAAAAATTTATGATTTGTCTCACTTGATGTCTTAATATGATATCCATTTCTACGAATATCATTAAAACTCAACAAATTTATCTGAAATTTGCTACAAAATAGTACATTTTGGATATCAAGTTTTACTCTTTCGGGGAGAAATATTATCACTCTTCCGAAACCCTCAATCAATTTTTCACAACCACCTATAGCATTCACCTCAAATTTTCCCAACTTCAGGTTGGTGAAATATTTCTTATATTTTAGAAGGGGGTGCATTGATATACTATCAATAAGACATAAATTGTCTTATGTATTATTCATTATATCGCGTTCTGCATTAATATTTCTTCTTCTGGAAGAAATATCATAAAATAAATGTATTAATAATTTAAACAAAATACATAACTGTTATATTATTACCAAATATGAGAGTAAATATAATTATATACAAGGAGTTTATAATATATATTATTACATAACACCTACAGAGTGCTCAAAATGTAAGTCACCGGGATTTTTAAAATATGCACCTTTAGGGTGTTCAAATATATATATCGAAAATTTTAAATATGTACCTTCAATGTACGCAATATACAATATTGGAGATTTCACAATATTACCATCAATGTGCTGAATATACATCTAAATAAACACTATCGAGGGTTTTAAAATATGAACCTTCAAGGTTCTCAATATACAAACTTTCATGGCTGTTAACATATCTACCTTTTGGGTACATAAAATATCACATATTTAATTGTGTGTTAAAATTATTGCCACAACTAGCATTATTTTCAGCTAAATTTATTTATTGAATATTAACATCTTCATGTGTTGTTTTTTTTTTTATAATAGCTAGCGAAAAAATTAAAAAATTATGTTATTAATAATTGTATTGAAAAAATTAATTGAATAAATACCTCAAAATTTTGGTAAAGTTTCCGCAGTTCTTAGATATCTTCTTGTATTTGGACAGAACTTCAGGATAAAAATATTTTATTCAAATATAATTTTTGCAACTTGTTTTCATTAATTAAAAAAAAATACAAAAATATATGCTATCTTTATATTAACACCTTATCAACAAACTGTTGTGCTAATAATATGTTATAAAATATAACAAAATAAATATATGTAAATATAATATATAAAGCATATGCAATATATAGGTAGTAGATGTATATGTACAGGTGTAGGTGTGTGTATTCAATACTAAAAGAGAGAGAGAGATTCGCGGGATAGATTAGATGGAGAGAGAGTAAAGTCATGCGTCCTACTAATTCAATTGCCTTTAAATAAGTTTTAAGTAATGTGATGACTCATTACAATTTAGTCACTTGAAATTATTACATGAAAACACGCAAAACCCTCACAAATATATGAATCATAACAATGTGGATTCTTGTAGGGTTTATATCATATTGACTTTTTTTGTATTTATACGATTTTATAATTTCTTTTCCAAGAACATCATTTAGATCAATTTCATGTAAAATATCTTATCCATCATTATTATCTTTAAAAAAGATAATAATAAAAATATCAAAACTTTATACAAAAATTCTCTTTATTTTCCTTAAAAAAATAATAATAATAAAATATACGTATCTCGAAGATGATGGAACGAAACACTTGTGTCTGACTTTGCGTTCTTTAATGGCTAGATTTTCATGAATAAAATGAGCGGGATGATGATGGTATGATAGCGAAAAATATATGTATAATTGCGGGACGACTGGGAGAAATGAGCGTGATCGCATTTGCTCGCTTAAGCCAATTCTCGACTCAGTTGGTACTTGACCTTAGGGGATTTACAACGAGGCTTCAACGACACCTGACAAAGAACATTATTTGAAAGAAAAGCCGCTGTCACCGGACATTTCTGTGACCCAATAGACAAGCGTCTATGTCCCATTAATTATTCTTCCAACCGTTTCGCTAGTGGCTCTACACTTCTGATACCTCTCTTTAATCATAATCGAATTCAGAATAGCAAGTAAACAAGTCGACAAGGCTCCCGCGTATTTAGCTACGTTGAACTACTTAGAATCTGTTAATGAATACGATGCGAAACTAGGCTAAAATAGTCAATTCTTCTGTCGCCCTTCCGCAACCTTGTCGAAATCTAGCTTGAACAACTCAAATCGAACATGGAATTTTTGGGTAAGAGTGATGTGGAGAAATATGGTAGGAAATTTACTAGCTAAAATAGAGTGCGGAAATTAAAAGAAAATGAGAAGAAAATAAGTTTGCTCGCGACAAAAACTGAAAATCTCGTATTATTAAACTAGATAAAAATATGGAGGAGAAGAAATTGAGAAAATGGAGTGTATGAAATTATGGGTTGTGTGTATGATTATGTATATATGGGTGTATATATATATATATATATGGGGTATATGGTATACAATTAAATGAGATATTTATAGGGGAAAAACTTTTAGAAGCTTGGCGGTTACAACCGCCCATAAATAACTATTCCTAAAAATAGCTACTAACTATCGCTCACCTACATGCATGGCCTTTCGCACACATAAATGCAGCCGCCGCTAACGGATTCTGCACCCACTGTCTTCGGCACAGCCGCTGCTTGCTTTCGGCACTCGCTTACTTCTGTGCAGCTGCCGCTCAGATTCAGCGCCAATCGTCGCTCAGATTCCGTGCCAGCGGTTGACTTTGAATTTTACACGTTGACTTTGTGTGTTGGCCGTTGGCTTTTTTTTACTTTCGCTTCAACGGCTCTTCTTCGCTCCCGAAGTCATTTTTTTTTTTTTGTTTTTAAGGCCAGTTTTGGACTCCTAAACCAATTTTCAAGCATTATTTCACCTGCATAAATAATAAACACATTATAAATATTTATTTAAATAAATAATACTTATTATATAAAATTAATTTAGCCAAAATTAAATACTTAAATAGCACATAAATAATCCCTAAAAATATAATTCAAGAAACAGATCAATTAATTTAATTCATAGACCAAAAAAATATAAATTACACTTAAAAGCTAATAAATTAATATTTTACACACAAAATGAAATAAAAACAATTATTGGAATAAATTAATATGAATAATTTGACATAAATAAATAATTAATTAAATAAATATAAGTTATAAAATATGACAAAATTAAGAGTTATCAGAATGCCAAACTTGTGGATGATGTTATTTCTAATAAAACTTATAATATAATTATGTTGTACCTTAGCCAATGGAACAACTTTCCCCCACTTCATAAAGTAGTCGGTGACCACGAGAATGAAGGAATGCCCGTTGGAAGATGGGGGATGGATCTTGCCGATAATGTCCATCACCCACCCACTGAAAGGCCAAGGTTTGATGATCGAATGAAGTTCTTCTACGGGACTCTTCGAAGTGGTCCATGGCAGTGACATACTAGACATCATCGAGCATAATCCATGCAATCCTGCAAGATTTGTGGCAAAAAATAACCATAGGAGAGGATTGTCCAGTTCATAGCGGGTCCAACCCTCTGGGCACCTCCAACACCTTCGTGGTCTTCGGAAACGACCTTTAATGCATCCTCGTGACTCAGACAACATGCTAAACTCCCATCGGATCTCCGCCGATACAGCTCCCCATCGATTTGAGTGTATTTTAAAAGTTGATGGCGCACTGCTTTTGAAACGACGTTCCTGGGGTGTGTTAGACCTTTCAGCAGTGGGGTTCGTCAATCTAGGTCCTGGTCAGCCTGCAAACATTCGTATCTTGATTGTATTCTCTTTTTTTTAAACCCGGGAACCCATTGCGCCAAGTCATTTGCCTCTAAATTCTCTTCCCCAGTTATGTTCTCCAACGTCACCTCCGTGAGCTGCTGAAGAAGGTCGTGGGTTTCTCGAAAAAGGTCCTGAAGTCGTAGTTCCTTGCAGTTGAATTCTTTGAGGGCCTGTCGGATAACCAACTGAGAATCCCTTTAAATAACGACCTTCTTGACATCCCTTGCGACCAAGAATCGCAACGCCAATAGAAATGCCTCATATTCGGCTTGGTTATTCATGATACCTTGCGGAAGTTTGTGGGCGAAGCGCCATAATTCTCCTTCTGGACACCACGCCAGCTCCGGCTACTCCCGAGGCGCTGGACCCATCAAAGGTCATCAACCAAGGTTCCAACACCACGTAGTCCAATGGAACAGCCTGAACCATCCCAAGATGTTTGGCCAAGAAATCTGCGATGGCTTGTCCTTTCACGGCCTTAAGGGGTCTGGTATGTTAATGCGAACAATGCTAGTTTTAGCATTCATTTAACTAAACGGCCTCTGAGAACTGGCCTGTTTAAAAAATAGCATAAAAGGTCGACTCTGCATATTGTATCGTCTTGGGCGAGGAGGCAACCTATTGTATCGTTGGTCGCGGCTATGTACAGTTTCAACTGTCATCCACTTATTGACGACATTAACAATAGAGGAGATGCTAACGCCTGCTTAATCTGTCCATGGCTTCTTGCTGGGTTGTTCCCCTCTCGAACACGTCTTTATTCCCGTGCAACAGCACCGAGAAGTCTTTCATTCTCCCATCCGCATTAGCAATGAATCTTCTCAAAAAATTGACCTTCCCCATCAAGCTTTGCAGCTCCTTAATGTTGCGTGGGGGCCAAAGATCCTGGACAACCTTGGCCTTATTTTTTCAACTTCGATCCCTTTTTTATGGACCAAAAGGCCTAGGAAATTCCCTGCTTGTACTCCGAAAGAGCATTTTGCTGGGTTCATGTTGAGGTCATGCTGTCTCATTCTCATAAAGGCATTGCGAAGGTCAAGCATATGGTGATCAAATGCTCGGGACTTCACGACCACATCAACTATATATACCTCAAACGCAAATACCGATCAGGTCATGAAAAATTATGTTCATCGCCCTCTAGTAGGTTGCTTTGGCATTCTTGAGGCCGAAGGGCATTAAAATCCATTCGAAGATTCTGATTGCTTCGGGGCAGCGGAAAGCTGTTTTATGGGCGTCCTCCTTGGCCAAATATATTTTATTATAGCTAGGGTAGCCATCCATAAAAAAGAAAGATCTCGTAACCCTAGCCGTAGAATCCACGAGCATGTCGGCAATGGGCATTACGTATTCGTCCTTCGGTGTTGCTAAATTGAGATTCCGGAAGTCAAACCATATCCAGATCTTTCCGTTCTTCTTCACTACTGGAACAATGTCGAAAATCCAATCCGGGTTCCTGCATGCTCGAATAAAGTTAGCTTTAATGAGTTTTTCGACCTTCTCTTTCACTTTCGGCAATAATTCCGGATTGAAACGCCTAGGGGGCTGTTTGTGCGGCCGAAATGAAGCTTTAGTAGGTAATCGGTGCACCACTAAGCTCCTTGATAGCCCCAACATCTCATGGTAATCCCATACAAAACAATCATTGAATTCTCGGATCAAAGCAATTATTTGCTCATTCTTGTCGACATTCAGTAAGGTGCTGACCCGTGTCATCCAAGGGGCTGTCTCATCCCCCAGGTTGACCTCCTCTAATGGATCCTGCGCTCCAAAAGGAGGAGTAACTCTTTGAATCAGTGGGTGAATATCCTCTTCGTCTTAATCGCAAATCGACGACTGGGAGGATGTCCCTGCCTGTCCGTCAAGAGGTTGAGCGGCATGATTTTCAACCTATATAAATGTACAGCCGGACCTGCCTGCTCTCGCCTCCAAATCCTGTAAAATCAAGATATCAGACATGATAAATACCTGAGTTATTAGGCCGTGCGTCGGCCTCGACTTTGATTTTGAGCCCCTTCATGGTTAGATTGCATTATTTCCAAATTCCAGCGTGCTTTAGCATCATGGGCAGCAGGTTGACATAGAGGGAATAATAAAAAGCCTCTGCGGAATGCACCTTCTTAGCTGGATTAGCCTCGGCCTCTACTGTCTCAACTTGGTTTCTGTTCCAAAATATAAATTTTTGGTGAAATGTCGAAGGGACACACTAGGTAGTGTGGATCCCATCCCTCCCGAGAATGGCTGAATAATTTGGCTTTCATTCAATGATGAAGAAAGCCATCTGGTCCGTCCTTGTTCCGACTGTCACTTTCTCCACCAACACGTCTGCTGCCGTATGCACATTTCAGGTGAAGTTTTTCGTTCGCATGGTTGTCGGGATCATGTCGTTTCTATTTTTCTTGATCTTTCTTAGAGTAGACAACGTCATGATGTTAACGGAAGCTCCTCCATCAACTAGGACCTTTCTAGCCGTCCGCCTATCAAGATATACAGTGAGGAGCAAGAGCTTCAAATGACAAGTACTCTCGTCCGTTAGCTTCTGGAAGACTACCGGTTCTGGACCTCCTTTTTGAATGTCGAAATTTTGGTCCACTCAACATAATGAACCAGCTCCTTCTAACAAAACATCTCCCTGGAGATAGTCGGGCTAGATTGGAGGAGCTTTGAATTCTCGAGGTAACACTCCTATCATATTAACCTCGAGGTCTCCCTTATAGCTTGAAGGTTATTCAAGGTCTTGGTCGGAAGCGATGATGTCTAAGCTAGCCTTTGACGCCTCATCGCAATCAAGAGCACCGATCATTGGCTCACCTTCAAGAATTTGGTCCTCCCTGAGTATCACAGTAAAGTGAAGTTCAGTGGGGTACTTAACCTTTGTGAAAACTCCTTTCAGTCTCCACTTCTTTCAGGCCTAAAGCTGATGACGAAGGTCCTCCTGACCAACCTTCGGCCTTCTGGCGACATCTCCTTCTGAGTTCTGGGGCTGCTGCCCGTCGGCCTGACCTTCATGGTCATCAGCCCGCTGCCCCCTAGCCTGGTACATTAAGAAAGGAGAACGGCCAAGCGTTGTCGCTGCATTCTCCTCTTTTGAGTGCTAATAGGAAACCGCGTTGCCTGCTCCTTCTGGTTCCTTGTACAGGTTCCATCGTCGGGCGCTTTCTCAGGATAACGGGCATTCTAGGGTGTGATCACCACCTGATCTATGAAGGTTACTCGCCAAACCTCGCCTCATTTTTGGAAGCTCACTTCCGTGACTGTATTCGTGGGAGAAAGTTTGTTCCACACCGAACTCCTCATCTGTGGTTTGATCGACCTTCCAAGCTTCTCAAACACTGGTTTTTTAAGGCCTGTTCTCCCACCATATGCTCCAAAGCCCGAATTTGCCTTTATGGACCTAGCTGGACGTACTCTGACAATGTTTATTGGTGTGGCCTTCTTTGATTGCTTTCTGGACTGAATTTTGGAAGACGATACAGTTACCGATTTGATGGCTATACACTCCATGCCTTTTACAAAATGATTTGGCAAAATAGCAAAAAAAATCCCCTGTGGTTTACCAAATCTGCTGAAAAGCCCCCGTAGTCCTAAAACTCCAAAAACCTACTCGTGGTTTGTAAAACGTTGCAAAAAATCCCCCCTCCGTTAGGGTTTAACGGAGGTTGTATACCACGTGCCTGAAATGCGATTTTTTGTCCATAAAGTGATATATTTATGTGTAAAATTACTGAAATACCCTAATGACTTCTTCTTCCTTATTCTTCTTCTCCCTCGTTCTTCTTCTTCCTTATTCTTCTTCTTTCTTATTGTTATCTATACTTTCAGAATTTACTCTCAGTTCATTTTTTTTTATTTAAAATCTGTTAAATACAACCAAATTCGACACCGATCCCAAATTTATCACAATTAATCGACCGGACATGGATCTTCTTCTATTTTACCAAACCCAGTTATATTTCTTCTTGTGTTTTACAAAACCTAGAAATAGCAAACTCAAAAATTTAAGAAATCAATTTGACATTAAGATTTGAAATCAATTTAAGAAGAAAGAAAGAAAGAAAGCAACGGCGTACGGAAGAATTAGGGAGAAAAAAAAATTGGGGTACAAGAGATAGAGAAAGAAGAAAGAAAAACCTGTTTGCTTCTGGTTGCAACGGCGTATGGAAGAATTGGAGAGAAAAAATAAAGAAGAAAGAAAATTGGGGAAAAAGAAATAGAAAAAGAAAAAAAATCTGGAGAAAAAAAAATGTGGTATCCAGCCCTTCTTCCTACTCTTATTCTTTTCCTTTTCTTTTTTCTTCTCTTTCTTTTCTTCATTCCTTCTTCCCTACTCCAGCCGCTTCTGCCCATCATCTTCTTTCTATTTTTATTCTTTCCAATTCTTCATTCTTCAAAGAAGAATTGGAGATGAAGAAGAAGAAAAAAAAATTGAGGAAAAAGATGTGTGAAGAAGAATTTGGGAAAGAAAACAAGATGGAAGAAAGAAGTTGGGGAGAAAAGAAGAAGAATGAAGCGAAGAAGAAAGAACAGAAGAAGAGAGAGAAATAATTGGAGAAGAAGAAGAGAAAAATTGAGGAAGAAGATGTGTGAAGAAGAATTTGGGGAAGAAAAGAAATTGAAGAAAGAGGTTGTGGAGAAGAGAAGAAGAGATGAAGAAAGAACAGAAGAGAGAGAACCACAAAGGCATAATGGTCTGATGAGGGTAAAATTTAACGCCGTCAGTGTGATTTAAAAGGGGGGGCGAGTGTGCAACGTTTTACAAATTACGAGTAGGTTTTTTGGAGTTTTAGGACTACGGGGGGTTTTTAGCAGATTCGGTAAACCACAAGAGGGTTTTTTGCTGTTCTGCCAAATGATTTTCCATTTAGCTCTTCTTTGGTCGGCATTTTGTGACCTTCTTTGAGGTGGAGCTGATTGTCTTTCAGCAAGTAGTCAAAAATCTACTCCGTCTTTGCGATGTCGTACGAGTAAGATACCTTCAGATTCACTTCCTTCCATCGGGGAGGCTTAAGAGTCGGGAATGTATATGTCTTCCTCTGTGAAAGTTCAGCCACGAAGGTCTCCTCTTGCTTCTCATCGACCTCGGTAGCCACTTCTTGGGAAAACACACAATAATTTCCACTCCGGAATTTCTGATTTCGGGCCGTTTGAGCTTCTTTCAAGGGTTGTTTGGCCTTCGCAGCTTTGGGCATCGGCTGCCAAAAGTCGTGACACTCCCGGAGAGCCAGCGTGTCATGCAGCTGGTGCGTCATATTATTTATTGCCACATTCACCACCTGGTCCTCTGGTACACGAACTTGGTATCTAGTTTCTGCGCTTCTGAATTGTTCCAAGAACTGCTCGACCAAGTCCTTGCTTCTCCGATCGCTATACATTTTACGAATCCCATCTTTGATTACTTGTGGATTTATGATGGGATGTGGCAGCGGCCCCATCTATGCCTGCCCCTCAGGCTGTTCGGAAGCTGTTTGAACGGACGACGGATTGTGTAATGCCGGCTGCGGAAAGGCTTGATAAGTAGGTCCCCGTTGTGGGAAACGAACTAGGGGGCCTTTCGTAGGTTCTCTAAGGACTGGAACCTGTTACAATGGTGTATTTTTTGGGGCTGGTTGGGCAGGATATTCGTGGTTTGTTCTAGCCTGGAACCAACAACAAATCGACCTTCCTCAACAGCTTTCTGCCCCCCAGTGTATCGAGATAGTGTTGGGACTGGTCTCCCTGGTTCCCAAGTCATTCCAAAAGGCTTTGGGACCAAGGAAGGTGTTGGTATCACTGTCGGCCCTGCCCCCATGCATTGGAAGTTTCTTGTCCGGGCATTGGGTTTCTTCGAAGGCCTGGAGTGGGGACTAAGGTGCTGAAAGTATTTCAAGCAAATAGGGGATTATTTTACCTCTGTGGTACTGATGGGATTGACTCGAAGGTCATTCCAAATTCTTTGGTTGGAGGCAGCCCAAATGAGGCCTGCTTGGCCGACGTTCGAGATTCTCCGACCTTCTGGGTGGTGATTGGAGGTCCTCTAGATCCGGCACCCTACCGAACAGAGTAACATGACCATACTTAAGTGTTTGAAAAGTCGGATCTACTGCCAAACTGGTTGTAAGGCCCACGGGAGGCCAAATCTCTAGCTGGTTGGAATCGACCTTACGGGCCTTGCTTTTTCGAGTTTCTCCCTCTAGAAGCAGCACAAAATCGTTCCAAATGGCGGGTTTTTCAATACGTCGCAAATGTACTTCGATAGTTCTTGGGCAGATCCATGAAGGGACGACCGAATTTCCCACGGATCTGCTCCTGAAGGACGCTGGTTGGAAGGCTAATGTTTTGGTCTGGCCTTCCAGCAGCAGCAAAAGCCTCATCGCGCGGGGCAGCTTCCTGCGCAAGGCGCGATGACGAGTCGCCGATGATTTCTTTGTTTTTTGTCATCCCCATAGTCGTTGGCGGTATCAGTTTTCTCTTCCGAAGTTGCATACAAAAGTCGTGAGACGTCGGTGTCCTACTGGGCGTGCCAATTTGTTGTCATAAAAATATCGCCACCGACGGCTTAACCAAAAAAGCCTGTCAGAATTGATTTGTTCAAAGAGTTCCCCGGCCTCCTCAAGAAATGATCCGGCTATCTCGTGATGATCAAGAAATTAATGCAAAAAATAAGGCTGATAAACAAGAAAGCAGACTGAAAATTAAATTGGAATTAATGGAAAAAACAGTAAAATTCTGGAACAAAAAAATACAATAAAGTTTGCATAGAAAAAATTAAATGAAGATGAAGAATATCATGATGGAATGTGCGTCTCATAGTCTTCTGATCTACTCCCGATCTTTAATACTGTTTGCTACTTTTGAATTATTTGGATAAAATTTTATCCCTAATTATCCTCAACAACTCCAACCTCATTTTCAACTGCTTCCATGAGACATTCTTATCCAATCCACAAGCTGATTTTCTACGGGGCAGCTACACAGGCTGGGCGCTGGGCCGATCCAGTTGGGCCCAATCGCGTTTGGGCCTCCGGCTACTAGGAATAAGCTGGGCTGGTCCAATTGGGCACTGCTACCTTGGTCTTTAGACTGCACAATGATCTGGACAGCTTTGGGTTTCTGCCAGCGAACCTCTATTATGGTCTGTACTAGGTGGGCTCTATTAATTATTTGGGTATGTACAAATATTATCTATGATTAAATAGAGATATCTTTGAATGAGATGAATAAAAATGCTATGAATGATATTTTAAATAAGTAGGGATAGAGTAACAAAAACTATTTAGTTCTGTCCATCAAATCTATGTTTGTATTATTTTTTTATTTGTCTACAAAAAAAAATATCCACTTTTCATTTTTATTACAAATAATTTTTACATACTTATTGATTTATATATTTCAATATTACACTTATTTATAAAAATATCACAATTATTTATACATTCAATTTATCAAAAAATTTCTTTTATTTTATTAATTTATTTATATACTACTTTTCAAAATATCTTTATTTTACATCATAATCAATCAATATAATACTTTATTGATTTATTAAGATCAATATATTAATGTTGGTTTACTCTTATTTATAGATAAATAATTAAATAATATCATATCTTAACAGTTTAAGTTTTTAGATGAAACGTTTAACTTGATATCAGAGTTTTAGATCTCGAATTTAAATTTAAATTCCACAGTCTCTCATTTATCGTTGTTCAACCGACAAATTAATTTGGTGGCGTTTATGCCCTTGCGCCTCAAGTGACGGTAGGTGAGATGGTATCCAACAATGAAACCTAAATAAATATAAGTTGGGCGGACAAGCGTGCACATAATAAATGCAGCCATCTCTAGTCGCTATATAGTCACATAAAGGCAAAGAAAGGCTCTCGCTCCACACCATACTATTTTCGTGTAATCTTTATTATTATTATTATTATTATTATTATTATTATTATTATATGTCATAATAATACATATTTTAATACGTTAATTTTAAGTAACAACACGTAAAATCCACGTATATTGGAAGACTAAGGTCTCGTTTGAATTGGTTTATGTAAAGTATTTTTGGCTTCTATTTTAAAAAAAATATTTATTCATGTTTATATTGGCTTCTCCTGAAAAACAGAAGCATCTTTTAGGTTCCAAAAGTTTTTTTTTTTTATTTTTATTACGTGGGAACCCGCAGCCGCTACCGGAAAGTGTCCACTGGGTAAACCTTCGGCCGAACCTAATACCCTACAAACCAGCCCCGACGGGAAAGTCACACTAGACGAACAAAATAAAAATTACCTGATGTGGTGCTTTTGAAAAAAACAGAAGCAGTTTTATTATCTAAATTACAATTTTAACCCTAATAATAATAATTAAATAAAAATAAAAATAAAAATAAATTATTATATAAAATTTAAATATAGCTTTATTTTAATTAAATTTAAAATTTATGATTGAAAATATCAAATTTTAAAAATATAAATTTTAATTATATAGTAAATAATTTAATATTTTTAAATATAATTTATAAAATTCTAAAATAATTTGTAGAATAATATTATTTAAATTTAGTTATATTTTTAATTTTTATTTTAAAAAAATAAGAAAAATACAAATATAGTTTATACATAAAATTTAATAAATATATTTTCAAGTAGTTTAGATAATTAAATTTTTTTAAATATAATTAATAAAATTCTAATAAATAAATTAGAAAATTTTAATAAATAATATACTATTTATATTACTATGTCCTATTTGATAATTTTAACAGTTTTTTTTTATATAAAAAATTGATTTTATAATTATTCATCCAAACATAAAATCAAACTGATTTTGGTTACTTCTGCTTTTTACTTCTATTTATTTTTTTAAGTAAATCCAAACAAACTCTTCTATTAGAGAGATAATTAACATCTCATTGGGAACGGATCCTCAGGCCCTCTCTTTCCAGTCCCTCGCACAAATTAAGTGATATATAATATACTCTTTCCGTCCCAATAGAGATGTCATGTTTTTTCATTTTCATCCGTTCCAAAAAAATTATCTTATTTTCTTATTTAGTAATTGTGGTCTCCACTTTATAACAAAATTATTCGATACTTTTCCAAACTACTCCTAATTATTACTCTAACCTACTTTTTAAAATCTTTCAAAAAGTAAGAGTATTTTAGTATTTTACTTTATACATTATACTCACTTTCAATTAAATACTATTATTCATTAATTTTCGTGTCCATTTCCAATAAGACATTTTTTTTGGAACGGAAATAGTATATTTTATTTATTATAGAATTTTATTTATTTATTATTTTTTTAGTTACAACTGTGTTCCTTCTCCTCTCTCCCTTTCTTTCTTCTGCCTGTTATATATATATATATATATATATTGTTTTATAGATAGAAAATAAATAAAATATAAAAATGTATTAAAAAATAATAATTTTAACCTACAATAAATTACACTTAATATCATTTAATTGGTTGAGCTACTGGAACTGAATTGCAGCCGGGCTAATGACGTGTCCCTCTTTTGAGTGGAAGTGTAACAATAATTCTTAGCATTATTATTCTTTAGGTTCCTAACACAAAGTCGTAGGAAATAATGGCTTCCATGACAAATCTTTTAAACATTTTATAATTTAAATATGATAAAAAAAATTATACTTTAGTTTAGGGGTTTGGATTTTAAGTTGGGATTTGAATAGTAAAAATTTTGAATTTGAATAGTTGTATGATATGATATAAATAGGTGTTCGATGTGATGCTTTGAATGTAAAATTTATTTTAAGTATAATATAAAAAATAAAAAATAGATGTTTAATTTAATATTTTTTGGAGAAAAAATTAGAATGAATAGTGAAAATATAATCCAATTCCCGAACAACCACACCCTTAATGTGATATTTTAGGGTTGTTTCTCCATTGTGCAAACACTGGACTCGAGGTGATTTAGGGGACAGAGTCATTCTTTGTTTTTTTTTTAAATTATAAATATAAAAAAAATTATAATAATTATAATTTAATAAAATATATATAATATATGTTATTTTGTAGAGAATAAATTTTTTATAATAGAAATAAATAAAATTTTTAAAAAATATATATAAATATAATATAAATTTATAATTAAATTATACAAATTACTATACATTTATATTATTATATTTATACACATCAAATCAATATACATCAAAACTCCTCAAACTCCAACAAAACCCAAAAAAAAAAAAAAAAATATCAAAATTAAAACTCGATCTCAAAATTCAAATAAAAACCAAACTTAAACTCAAATTTCCAACAAACCTCCTAAGAAAACACACCCTTATAAAATATACATACTTTAATATAATATATATATTTATATAAAAAAATTACTTTGATGAATAGTACTACAAAATGCTGGAAGAATTTTACTTTAGCATTTATGCCTCACCTAGGATAATAGTTTTGAAAATTGTGAAAATTTTAATTTGTTTGATTTTGATTAGAAATTGATTTTTTTATTATTTTTTTATTTTTTATGTGAACTTTTATTTAAATAGTGTTTAGATTAAATATGTATGTAAATAGTAAATTTTTTAATCTGATATAAAAAGACACATGGTTGATATATATTTTCTGCATTATAACTTCCAAGTTTTTCTTCAAGTATTTTTTCAATTCGATTAATTTATTTTTATAAAAGTAAAAACCACATCTTTCAAGTTGTGTTTAGTTCACATATTTTTTATTCTTACATACAAACTTTCTATGTTGTAATATTTGAATTAATAGTAGTATATAATTATATAAATACATATTATATATTTATGTAATAAAAATATGACCGGCTCTTCGGAGGAGCAATATGAAACATCAGCTCAGGGCCTAGGGTAAGAGATCCACAATTTTATAATTTAGAATCTTTTAAATTAGGTTTTTTTTTTATTTTCTTTTTATTATTATTATTATTTTTTTACAATTATCCCATTTAATTCTAATTTTAAAATTAAATCTTAACAATTTTCTTTTTCTCTCCATCTCGATTTTTTTTTTATCCACACTTCCCACCCAATAAAATTTAATTTAAATTTATTTTTGTTTGTATTTATTTTTACAAAGATTTTGCAATGAAAAATACATTTGGACTTAATAGTATTATTATTAGTATTGTTGTTGTTATTAGTTTTATTATACTATTGGTTTTACAATAATCATAATATTATTTATTTTTCACCGATGATACATTTTTTGCTTATACATTTTTATTAGATATATAATTAAAATAATTTTTATTTTTGCAGAGGTTATCATTATATTTATTATTAATATTATTTTATAAATAAATGTAATAATATGTTTATAGGGATTATAATTTAATTTTTTCTCGAAGCCTACGAAAAGTCCGAGACGTGTATGCCATCTCACTTTGTACATATCAATGTTCATACTAAATATTGCTTCAATCTACTAATTCTATAGCCGTTTTTCTTTTTTATTTGTTTACAAAAATAAAATAAAAATGGTGTTGTGATATTAGTATAGTATTAATCAATAGAAATATTAATTACTTTTATCGCTAACCACGATTTTATATATTGTATATAATATTATATAATATTATGATATATACATCGAAGTGTGTGGCTTGTATATATATAATAATATATATATAGTATATTGTGTGTGTATATATTATGTATGTATTAAATATCCAATATGTTATGCATATGAGAGAGTAAATAGAGAGGAATGACGTTGATTAGGCGGAGTAAATGAAAGTAGCATTTGATTTCATCCACACCCTATATTTATATTACAAGTTAGAGTAAGTAAAAGGATTTGCTTGAGTCACGTAGCATCCACGATTAGTACACAAAAATACTACGTGTACAACTCTCCCCCTTGGATGCTTTTATACAAAGGATATGTCGCGTTAAAATCTTACTAGGAAAAAAACCCAGTGGGACAAAAAAAAATCTAGTGAAGGAAAAAAAGTCCCCCCTGATCTGAGCATTATTTGAGATCCCTTAACTGACGCATCCCAATTTTCTGCACCAATTTTTTAAATGTTTCCGTCGGCAATGCCTTGGTTAATATATCCGCCAAATTATTATCGGATCAAATTTGTTGCACATCAATTTCACCATTCTGATTAAGATCATGAGTAAAAAATAATTTTGGTAAAATGTGTTTCATTCTATCTTCTTTAATGTAACCCCCTTTCAATTGGGCTATACAAGCCGTATTATCTTCATGCAATGTAGTTGAAGAGATTTTATCGTCAAGTATTAACCCACAATTTTTCAGAATATGTTGAGTCATTAACCTCAACCAAACACATTCTTGACTAGCCTCATGTGTTGCCAATATTTCAGCATGATTTGAAGAAGTGGCAGTTAAACGTTTGATTCATTGATCTCCAAGAGATCACTGTTTCACCACAAGTAAATATATAGCTAGTTTGAGACTTGGCTTTATGAGGATTCGATAAATATCCTGCATCGGCAAATCCAATCAATTCATGTCGAGAATCTTTCGAGTAAAATAACCCGAGATCAATTGTTCCTTGGAGATAGCTAAAAATGTGCTTAATCCCATTCCAATGTCGTCGAGTAGGCGATGAGCTGAATCTTGCCAATAAGTTTACAGCAAATAATATATCAGGTCGGGTGCTGTTAGCAAGATACATCAATGCGCCTATAGCACTCATATATGGCACTTCAGAGCCAAGTGTTTCTTCGTTTTTCTCTTTTGGTCTAAAAGGGTCCTTTGTTGGATTCAGTGCTCTGACGATCATTGGGGTACTTAGCGGATGTGACTTATCCATCATAAATTATTTTAGTATCCTTTTGGTATAATTTGATTGGTGGATAAAGATTCCACTTTCCAAGTGTTCAATTTGCAAACCAAGGCAAAATTTGGTTTCTCCAAAATCTTTAATCTCAATCTCCTTTTTCAAATATTCAATAGTTTTCTGGATTTCATCAGGAGTTCCAATCAAATTGAGATAATCGACATATACAACGATGATTACAAATTCTGACCCATTTTTTTTTATGAAAACGCATGGAAAAATAGGGTCATTTATGTAACATTCTTTTGTTAAGCTTTCGTTGTGACGATTGTACCACATTCGGCCCGATTGCTTGAGCCCATATAATGATTTTTGTAATTTGATGGAATATGATTCTTTTGACTTTGATTTGAATGATTCAGGTATGTTAATCCCTTTTGGGATTTTCATGTAGACTCGTTGTCTAAGGAGCTATAAAGATAAGCAGTAACCAAATCCATTAATCGCATATCAAGATTATTGTGTACTGCCAGACTCACTAGATACCTGAATGTGATTCCATCAATGACCGGCGAATATGTTTCTTCAAAATCAATGCCCGGCCTCTGGAAAAAAACCTTGGGCTACAAGTCTTGTTTTATATCTTGTGATATTATTATTTTCATTTCTTTTTCTCACAAACACCAATCTGTAACCAACATGTTTCACATTTTCAAGTGTATGGACTATAGGGCCGAATACTTGATGTTTTTTCAATGAGTCCAATTCAGACTTAATTGCGTCTTTCCATTTTGCCCAATCATCTCTTTGCCGAAATTCATCAACTGATTTTGGTTCATAATCCTCGTAACCTTTCATTATATCGAGTGCTACAGAATATGCAAATGTATTATCAATATTTGTTTTCTTTCTGTTCTAATATTTTCCACTGGTGATATAGTTAACGGAAGTTTCAATAACTTCATTATCACTTTCATCAGAATTTTTAGTATCAATCTCTTCAGGTTCTGACCTTTTCAGGTATCTGATTATTGTTGATCTCTTCACCAGTATTTACAATTTTCTTCTTTCGTGGATTCTTTTCCTTGAAACCCAACGGTCTGCCACGTTTTACGCGGGCAGTATGCTCATTAGCACTCGGCATTTTCCCTTCCGGGATATTTATTTTAGCTGGTGCATTTGCTGCTGCAATATATGATTTCGTAACTCTAGCAGCATCAGTAAAAGCATCAGATAATTGATTTGCGATTTTCTGCAAATGCACAATTCTTTGAACTTCAAGTTCAATATGTTTTGTACGAGGATCAAATTCAAGTGGTATTTTCCACGAAATTTCTTTTTTCAGTTGATTACTGTCTCCCCCTAATGTTGGGGAATGAGATTCATCAAAGTGACAGTCTGCAAACCTTGCAGTAAATAAATCACCCGTTGTTAGTTCAAGATATTTCGTAATCGAGGGTGATTCATACCAGACGTATATACCCAACCTTCTTTAAGGTCCCATTTTCGTGCATTGAGGTGGCGCAATTGGCACATAAACAGCACACCCAAAAATTCGCAGGTGAGATATATTTGGTACATTTCCAGAAACCAATTGAGTAGGGGAATAACAGTGATAACTTGTCGGCTTTATTTTCACGAGGGCTGCTGCATGCAATATAGCATGTCCCCAACATGATACGGGAAGTTTAGACCTCATTAACAATGATCTAGCAATTAATTGCAATCTTTTGATAAGGGATTCAGCGAGGCCATTTTACATATGTACATGAGGAACATGATGTTCCACAGTAATCCCAATTGACATACAATAATCATCAAATGTATGTGATGAGTACTTTCCAGCATTATCTAAACGTATTTTCTTTATCGGGTGATCTGAAAATTGTGTTCACAATTTAATTATTTGTGGAAGTAGTCTAGCGAAAGCTAGATTGCGAGTTAATAACAGACATACGTGTGACCATCGCGTTGACGCGTCAATTAGTACCATAAAATACTTGAAGGGTCCACACGGTGGATCTATTGGTCCACAAATATCGCCCTGAATTCTTTTCAGAAAAGCTGGGGATTCAAATCCAACCTTTGTTGGAGATGACCTGATTATTAACTTCCCTTGGGAACAAGCAGCACAAGCAAATTCATTCGAACTCAAAATATTTTTCTTTTTCAATGAGTGGCCATTTGAATTTTCAACAATTCGCCTCAATATTACATTGCCAGGATGTCCAAGTCGACCGTGCCAAGTTTTGAATTCGCTAGTAGCCATTTGGTCTACTAGGTGATATGTTTCAATGACACTGATTTTTTAGTAATATAAGCCGGAAGAAAATGATGGCAATTTTTCTTTCACAATTCTGTTGTCATTCACAATCTGAGTAATCAAGGGATACTCATTTTCTGCCTTATTTAATGTTTCAGTGTGATACCCATTTTTCCGAATATCACTGAAGCTCAGTATATTCCTTCGAGCTTTGCTCGAGAACAAGACATTTTCAATTGTCATTTTTGTCCCTTTGGGAGATATACAGTAGCTTTCCTTGAGCCTTCACTCATTTTCGATGCACCACTGATAGTAAAAATAGTGGTCTTTCCCATATTTAGGTGGGATAAATAACTTTTGTTTTTCAAAATGCTGTGAGTCGTAGCACTGTCGATAAGACATATATTGTCATCGGCTCTAAAACATTTGGCATCCATATCTTTGCAAGGCCGTAAAAAATAATAAAAGACATGTATTAGTAACATAATCAAAATAGACTTATATTATATGGGGTAATACAAAAAGGGGGCAGAAAACATCAAAATAATAAAAGAGATACAACAACATTTTATCATTTAACATCATCAGCTATGTCAAGCAGATCATCGGCATCCAGGTGCGTGATATTTTCATTCATCACATCGTCAAATGTGTCATCGTGGGCAGCGTGATTTTTTTCGGGGGCAATTCTTCCCTACCTTTCTTTTAAAGCCCGATACAGTTCAGCCAAGTGACTGGCTGTGCGACAAACATGGGCCCAATGATCTTTGATTCTACACCAGGTGTATTTCTCGTCATTGTTTCTGTTTCTCCCGGTGTTCAACCTCGGTTGAGGTCTGTACGACCTTCTGTCATTATAACTCCGATTTGGCACATATCGGGGCCTGTTTTGATAATTATTGTGACTGTATGCGTTTGCCCGGCTCCGTCCGCGATTCTGATTTCGATCGCGATCAATTCGCTGAATTCTGACTTACCCACGACCACGCACTGGATTTGCCGGTTGTATTGCATTTGCCTCTGGAAATGGATTTGCACCTGTCGGCCGAGATTCGTGGTTTTTCAATAGTAATTCATTATTTTGTTCGAGGCATGAAAAATGAAGAAATTTTCCTCCATCATATCTGATTCAAATATATTTTCGCCACAGTGGCGCAATTGTGATGTTATTTTAAACATTGCATAATTATATTCTTGGACTGTTTTAAAGTCCTGAAGTCATAGGCTTTGTCATTCGCTTTGTGCCATTGGCAACAATGTCAGCCTCAAATAATCATATCTTTCTTTCAATCTCTCCCACAATTCAAGTGGGGATTCCAGTGTGACATACTGCATTTTCAATGCCTCATCGATGTGATGGCACAAAAAGATCATGGCCTTTGCATGATCTTGGCTCGGGGAGTTTTTATCCCGGACAATGGTATTTTCCAAGCCCATTGATGTCAGATGCATTTAACATCGCGAGGCCATGCCATATAATTTTGGCCATAAACGAGGAGAGAGAGAAATTCCTGTTTTGCAAGGTTAGACATAATAAACAAATAAAATATAAAATATTACCTTGCAGAAATTAAAATACACAATCGTGCTGATAACGTGTTGTGATATTAGTATAGGATTAGCCAATAAAAATATTAATTAGTTCTACCGCTAACTACTATTTTATATATTGTATATAATATTATGTAGATATATATAAAAGTGTGTGGCTTGTATATATAGTAATATATATATAGTATATTATGTGTGTATATATTATGTATGTATTAAATATCCAAAATGTTATGCATATGAGAGAGTGAATAGAGATGAGGGATGTTGATTAGGTGGAGTAAATGAAAGTAGCATTTTATTTCATCCATTCACCCTATATTTATATTACAAGTTAGAGTAAGTAAAAGGATTTACTTTAGCCACCTACCATCCATGTTTTGTACACAAAAACACTAGGTGTGCAACAAATGGCAATATATCTGAATGTTTAAAATTTCAGCAATTTAGCTGAATGATTAAGGGTGTGTTTCTTTAGGAGGGTGCCGGAAAATTTAGATTTAGATTTGATTTTTATTTGAATTTTGAGGTGAGTTTCAATTTGCGCGTTTCTTTTGTGTTTAGGTTTGAGTTGATTTTGAAAAGTTTTGATATGTATTGATTTGATGGTTATGAATATAATAGTATATGTAATCGAAATTAAGGACCTAATACTTGTAGTTTACAACTAATCGAACACATATGAAACAAGAAACATCGAATCTTTTATATACTTTCTTAATAGAAGGAGTTCGGACTCAGTTTACCCAATATTCCAACCGACTAGCAACACTTACACACAACCTCGACCCAAACACTACCGACATCCACAGAAACGCACAATCAGCGCGATTAACAACCGAAATAAAAAAAAATCTCAAGATTCTAAGCCTAAATCATCGCTGAAAATCAATTACACCACGAACAACTCATAAACACATAATCGAGAAATCAAACCGAAGAACAACTTTAGAATAAGCTGTTATACAACCACGGTGGATGAACTTCAAGTTCCGATGGCCAAACTCGCCGGAATGCCAAGGACAGGTCGATCGCGTTCATCGGGAAAGCTAGGGCTCCAGAGAGTGAATATCGCGATGTGAAGGAGTGAGAATAGTCTGTCCTGTGAACCAGGAAGCAGTGTATATATATAAGGCCCCTTGGACCGATTTGAGGGCGGTCCAGGGCGGTTCAGGCCAACCGAACCCATCATCCAATTCATCACTCAATCGAGTCGAACCGCGGGCACGGGATCCGGGTTTCGATAGGTTGGGTCGGGTTGAAGTGTAATATGCACAAAACATCACAAATCTCCACCTTTTTGCGCATTGGAGAAAGTGCTTTGAGGGTGTCATCCCTGTCCGAGCTCCAACGATTTTAGTCTTTTAACCTGCGGACTTATTAACACGGTCAATGTTCTCAAGTTTTAATAAAACAGCCATAAAAAAAACAAATCAGCTCCAAAACTAAACAAAACAGCTACACAAACAATTATATGATTAAATATATCATGCTGAAAACAGAATTTTAAAAAAAAAGATACAAACCTTGAAGTTTTAAAGATTCTCCTAATCAAAAGTATCTATATAAACTGTTTTCTTACACAAATTGAATTTTGTTATTGATAAAACTTTTGTTCCCATGTCCGCAGGATTATATTCAGAAGGTATTTTTTCTAGTTTTAAAAAACCCTTAGACACTATATCACGAATGAAATAAAACCTAACATCTATATGTTTCGTTCGATCATGAAAGACTGGGTTTTTACAAAGCTGAATTCCGGATTGACTATCTGAAAAAACTGTTACTTCATTTTTCAAGTAGCCTATTTCATTTAATAAACCTTTTAACTACATACCTTCCTTCAATGCTTCAGTTATGACCACATATTCCGATTCTGTCGTAGAGAGAGCAACTATATGTTGTAGTTGGGATTTCCAACTAACACAAGAACCACACAAAGTAAAGATATACGACGTAGTTGACGTCCTAGAGTCTCTATCATTCGCATAATTAGAATCCACATAGCCATTCAGTTTTAACTCACTAGTGTGTTTACAAAATACTAGACCAACTTCAATAGTAGTATCAACTAAGTATTTAAACACACACTTTAACGCATTCCAGTGTTCCACACCCGGATTAGCCATGTATCTACTCAAACAACTAATAGAATACGCTAAATCAGGCCTAGTGCACACCATCAAGTACATAATAGAACCTACAGCACTAGTATAAGGAACATTCAGCATGTATTTCACATCATTTTCAGATTTTGGGCATTGATCTTTAGATAAAATGAAATTAGAAGCATGAGGGACAGCAGAAGGTTTAGCATCAGTCATACATAATTTATTCAAAATTTTCTTAATGTATGAAGACTGATTTAAAAACAGCATGTTATCTTTTCTATTCCTAAGTGTATTCATACCAAAAATTACCTTTGTATCTCCTAGGTATTTCATATCAAACTTCTTGCTTAAACAATCTTTCACATGATTAATGGTTTCCAAACTAGGACTCACAATCAACATATCATCAACATATAATAGCAAGAATATACGATGCTCACATGCTATTTTAAAATACAAACAATGGTCAAAATTGCTTCTATTAAATTTCAAAGATTTCATGCATTCATCAAATTTTATTTTCCATTGCCTAGGAGACTGTTTCAGTCCATAAAGGGATTTCTTTAAAAGACACACATGATTAGGATTAAATTTATCAAAGAAGCCTTCCGGCTGTTTCATGTAAATCCTTTCATACAAATCACCATGTAAAAATGCAGTTTTTACATCTAATTGTTTCAATTCCCAATTAAAATAGGCAACCAAAGCAAGCATGAGTCTTATAGTAGAATATTTAACAACAGGAGCAAAAATTTCATTGTAATCTATTCCTTCCTTTTGTGTAAACCCCTTAGCAACTAATCTTGCTTTAAATCTAACTCCATTTTCATCTTGTTTTACTTTGTAAAGCCATTTACAATCAACAACAGAACTGTTAGCTAACTTTGGCACCAAAATCCAGGTTTTATTCTCCTTTAATGACTTTATTTCTTCATTCATTGCATTAATCCACTCATTTCTTTGTTTTGATTTCATAGCTTCACTATATGAACTTGGTTCATTACCATCTAATGATTCAAACACATTATAAGCTAAGGAGATAACATCAACATCAAAATCATCTAACCTAGGGGGTTGCCTTACATTTCGCCTAACTCTATCCCTAGCAAGTTGATAATTTTCCAGATTTTGATCAATATTTTTAGCAACTCCAGATTCAATTCTCTCATTAACATCATCAGAACTGATCTCCAGACCATCATCTGAATTTCCAGAATGAAAATCTGGATCAGAACTGGTTGTTCTGGTATCAGTTCTATTTGAGGCACTGTGACCAAGTAATTCAGCCTCTAAATTGGCTAAATTATAATGATTTTGCTCCACCTCATTTTGAGTATCATTAGAACCATTAACAGCAGTATTTTCATCATTTAAAGTCTGATTTTGCTTCAAACAGGGCATTTCATTCTCATTAAATGCTACATCTCAACTAACAAAAGTTTTGAAACCTGGTTTAGTGTTTAACTATAGCCTATATCCCTTAACACCCTCGGGATACCCTAGGAACACACACTTCTCAGCCCTAGGTTCAAGTTTATCATTGAAAACACGTATAAAAGCAGAACAACCAAATACTTTCAGGTTTGAAAAATCAATTCTCTTTCCACTCCACCTAAATTCAGGACATTCACCTTTCAAAGGCACTGAAGGTGATCTATTAATCAAATAGGCTGCTGTAAGAACAGCCTCACCCCAAAAGCTCTTGGATAAACCCGAGGAAGCAAGCAAGCTTCGAACTCTTTCTAATAGAGTTCGGTTCATCCTCTCAGCCACCCCATTTTGTTGAGGTGTATAAGGGGCTGTTTTATGTCGCTTTATTCCATTTTCAATGCAAAAGCTATCAAACCAAGTGTTGCAATATTCTAAGCCATTGTCAGTTCTCAAACACTTAATCTTCTTACCCGTTTGATTTTCAATAGAAATTTTTCAATTTTTAAAAATTTCAAACACTTCAGACTTCTGTTTCATTAAAAATACCCAAACTTTCCTTGAAAAATCATCAATTATAGTCAAAAAATATCTTCTACCACCATGTGTGGGTTCACTAGCCGGTCCCCACACATCTGAGTAAAGATATTCAAGGATATCTTTTGAAAAAATCCTACTTTCAGTAGGTTTTTGAGGAAAAGTAACTCTATGATGCGTTCCATATATGCAATTGTCACAAAATGGCACATTTGAGAAATTTACAGCACCTAAACAACCAGTTTTATGCAAAATCTCCAATCCTCTATTACTCAAATGACCTAATCTCCTATGCCACAACTCAGTGCTGTCATGGACAACATTCACACAAGCATCAGATTCACAAATAGGCACAACAGACACAATATAGAGATTATTTCTCAAATCAGCCTTGAAAACTACTAAACAACCCTTAGTTATTTTCATAAAATCCATTCCCCATTTTCCTTCTAGTCCTAAAGAAGACAAACCAACACAAGAAAGCAAGTTATTTGACAGATTAGGAACATGTCTCACATTGCACAGCTTTAAAACATTTTCAGATTTAAATTTCAGCACAACAGTCCCTATTCCTTTAACACTGCAAACCCTATTATCAGCCATAGTCACATTACAGTTTAAAAGGGTTTTATAATCACTGAAAAATTCCTTAAAAGGGGTCATGTGATAGGTGCAAGCTGAATCTAATCATCATTCATTCTTATTAAAAACAATCACATTGGAACATTCAGCAATAACAGCAAACACTTCACCTAAGCCATCACCATGAGAAATCAAATTTACTTGTTCATTTGAATAAGTATTAATAGGGACTGTTCCATTTCTAAAGTTATTGTTGTTGTTATTCAAGTTTCTATTCTTCTTAGGACAATTCCTAATGAAATGTGAAGTGTCACCACAATTAAAACACCGTTTAACATACTTTGAAGGGGTTTGAGATCTATTCCTAGACTTACTTCTAGACTTCTTCTTATGTTGACTATTGTAGGAGTTATTCCATTGCTTATTGTTATTGGAAAAAGAGCCATTCTTATTCGGTCTAAAGGGAGATCTACCCCTAACATGCATCACCTCACCATGTGACTGTTTATTAGCTTTACTTAGTTTCAAATCCACTTCTTTACTTTTTAGACCATTTACCACAACATCTAGAGTAATCACATCCCTACCATATTTTATAGCTGATTTTACATCTGAATATGTACTAGGGATTGCATTTAACATGACAATAGAGCTGTAATCATCTATGTTTTTATCCCCTGTAAGTTTTATATCTTGAATTAACTTTGAAAAAACATCTAAATTTTCATCCATTGTCTTTGAAAGGTTTAATTTGAAACTAAAGAATTGCTCTAACAAATGTATCCTATTTGGAAGTGAAGTTTCAGTATACATGTTATTTAATTTGTCCCACAAATCCTCAGCTGAACCATAAGTTCCTATTTTTCTAATTACATGGTCAGCTAGGTTTAAAATAATGCACGAAGAAGCAAGTTCATCAAGCTCAAACCTTTCTTCAAGAGAAAGGTCTGTTGCTTGATCAGGTTCAACGGCTTTTATCAATCTTTGAGTTACAAGAACACTTCTCATCTTTTGTTTCCAAATTGCAAAATCAGATTTTCCATCAAAAGGCTGTATATTAAAGAATGCTTGACTAGCCATGATTTTTAAAATGAAGAGAAAAACAATCTGTTTTAGGTAAAAACACAAGAACTGACCAAATTTCACAAGAAAAACTACTGGTCCTAAGAACAGATTCACTGAATCACTTAAAAAACAGATTTATGGTTTATAAAATCTCAACAAAAAAAGATCCACCAGATAGGAATGCACCAAGAACAGAGAAAACTGAATATTAACTAATCCAAGGGTTAGTTTCTTGAGAAAACTAACTTAGGAGCAGTTAATATTTCATAACACACAATCAGCTTTGCACAAACTGCTCTAACTAACACTCTAACTGTCACAACAACCTCAAACAGCCACACTTATCACAGAAACAACCACTTAGCAAACTAAACTTTTCACACTTAGCCACCCCAAGACTGAAATCTCACAAAAATATGTAACAGGGTTAGGAATGTTACCCACTCCAAGCTCCGCAACTATTCTTTGACTTTCTTTTCGTAATTGAAGGCCTCCAACCTGTAAAATCCTTCCAACTGCGCACTTAATACACAGATTAGTAAAGTTTGGATGAATCAATCAACAAGGAACTACCCAAATCAACCAAATAAGGATGATTTCAAGTCCTAATCTCCTACATGGCCTATCTTAGTCCTTATCAAGGGGATCTAAACTTTTCAGAAGTGAAAAAACACCTTAAAAAATTAGTTTTCACTTCGATAGAACAGTAAACAACCAAGATTTCGAAAAACTTGAAATTATTTACACAAAACCTTCGGATTTTACAGAGAGAACTAGGTGTTCACTCCAGGAACTCGAAAATCACGATTCCAGTAAACTAACAAGCCCTAACCAGCTCTGATACCACTTGTAATCAAAATTAAGGACCTAATACTTGTAGTTTACAACTAATCGAACACATATGAAACAAGAAACATCGAATCTTTTATATACTTTCTTAATCGAAGGAGTTCGGACTTAGTTTACCTAATATTCCAACCGACTAGCAACACTTACACACAACCTCGACCCAAACACTACCGACATCCACAGAAACGCACAATCAGCGCGATTAACAACCTACTCGAAAGAAATCTCAAGATTCTAAGCCTAAACCATCGCGGACAATCAATTACACCACGAACAGCTCATAAACACAGAATCGAGAAATCAAAAGAAGAACAGCTTTAGAACAAGCTGTTATACAACCACGGTGGATGAATTTCAAGTTCCGATGGCCAAACTCGCCGGAATGCCAAGGACAGGTCGATCTCGTTCGTCGGGAAAGCTAGAGCTCCAGAGAGTGAATATCGCGATGTGAAGGAGTGAGAATAGTCTGTCCAGTGAACCGGGAAGCAGTGTATATATATAAGACCCCTTGGACCGGTTTGAGGGCGGTCCAGGGCGGTTCAGGCCAACCGAACCCATCATCCAATTCATCACTCAATCGGGTCGAACCGCGGGCACGGGATCCGGATTTCGATAGGTTGGGTCAGGTCGAAGAGTGAAATGCACAAAACATCACAGTATAAATATATATTAATTTGTATAATTTAATTATAAATTTATATTATATCTATATATATTTCTAAATTTTATTTATCTGTATTATAAAAAAATTTACTTTTTACAAAATAATATATATTATATATATTTTATTAAATTATACATATTATAAAAATTTTAATTTACATTTATAATTTAAATTAAAAAAAAAAACATGTCAGGCGCCTACCCCGCAAACCGACAGCCTAAGTTTGGGCTGGCCTGAGCGTGAGAAACACACCCTAAAATTTCATAATTCTAATTTTATGATTAAATAATACAAATAATGTAATTATTTTTAAGGCATCAACATGGCGGTGAATTTTCTATCCTTGCTGTTACCAAAAAAAAAAAAAAAAAAAAAAAGCAATTTCAATTTATAATAAATAGTTTTTACATATTTTTTTAATATATACCTTTGACATTATTTATATTTACAAAAATATTATAACTATTTATACAATTTATTTATTATAAAAATTATTTTATCTCGTTGATTTACTCATATACTTGATCACAATCAATCAATAAAGTAATATATTTATTAAAAGTAATGTCCAATTCAAATGAAAATATAATTTGTGGACATAACGAGCATATTTTATTTAAATATATTTAAAACACTTAAACAACATTTTAAATTTATTTTAGTTATATATTTAATAATAACTAACCACCAATTAGATAAATTTCATCCAATCAAACTTCTAACCATATTTGCAACTATTAACCAAACAAATAATTATGGATAAAATAATTAATTAGCTTGATTAAAATTAAAAAAATATTTTATAAAATTTAAAATACTATTATAGTGTATAATTACTTAAAAAAAAAAAAGAGACAAAAGATGTGGAATGGACCGAAATAATAAAAGTAAACATTAGATAAATTAGTATTTATTTTATTTCATGACCTGAAAATCTGAAACCGCTATTTTTCAAGCATGCTTTGCTAAATTTTTGGATCCAACTTAATTACCTGCAAATTAAATCTGAAAGAAAAAATAAAAATTAAACCCATAATCTTACATTTAATTTTGATAGCGCATGCAATGCAGGTAGGTGAAGAACTAAGCATTCCATCGTACGTGTACTACACTGCTGGAGCATTCAGTCTTGGCGTGTATTACGACATCGTTTCACTCAAATTCGAACAAAATCAGGACCTGGCACAGTACAAGGATTCCGACACACAAGTCTCCTCGCGATGCGCCTCACAGCCTCTCCCCGCCAAAGTACTTACTCGCATCTTCGTCAACGGCAGCCCTCTCGGAGATATCTTCCTCCAATACTTCCGGAAGTTCGCCTCTGCCAAAGGAGTTCTCATCAACACCTTCTACGAACTCGAATCCTACGCCGTCGATTCTCTGTCCGCTCATTACAAAAGCTACCCAAAGGTTTACCCGATCGGACCCATTCTGAAGGACAATCAGGGCTCCGGCGATCCGTCGGTAGACGATTTGATGACGTGGCTAGACGATCAGCCGGAGGAGTCGGTGGTGTTTCTGTGCTTCGGGACGATGGGGGCGTTCGAAGGAGCTCAGGTTCGGGAATTCGCCGAGGCTCTGGAAGGTTCCGGAAGTAGGTTCGTGTGGTCGTTGCGGAAGCCGACCTCGTCGTTGCTTCCGGGCGAGTACGGCGACTACGGCGAGGTTCTGCCGGAGGGTTTTCTGGAGCGGACGGCGGGGGTGGGGCGGGTTATCGGGTGGGCGCCGCAGGTGGCGGTGCTGGCGCACAGGGCGGTGGGGGGATTCGTGTCGCACTGCGGGTGGAACTCGGTGCTGGAGAGCGTGTGGCACGGTGTTCCGGTGGCGGCGCTGCCGCTGTACGGAGAGCAGCAGATAAATGCATTCGAGCTGGTGAGGGAGTTGGGGATGGCGGAGGAGATAAGGATTGATTACAGGATAGATATCGCTGGCCAGGAGAAGGCGGAGATTGTCCCGGCGGGGGATATCGAGGCGGCGATCCGGCGGTTGATGGCGGCGGGCGGCGGCGCGAGGGGGAAAGTGAAGGAGATGCAGAGGAAGAGCCGAGAGGTTTTGAAGGAAGGCGGGTCGTCGTACGCTTCGCAAGTGGAGTTTTTCCAGGATGTGTTGAGAAACGTCGGATTGGAATAATGATTTGAATTATGACCGTTGGATTTGAGTCTTGCATTTACTGGATTTTACACCCTTATAATTTTAGGCATGTGCTCACGTAATTTGTGTTTGTGTTTGGTCCTGTTTTTAAATTCTTATGCTACCATATCTATTGGCAAAAACTTATGGTTATGTATTCTTTAGAGTTTTGAATTTTATGGAATTTTTGTTATTAATTATTATGGATTGTCAAAATGTTAAAGAGAAATTATGATTGTGTTTGCTTTGTATCTAGGCCAGAAAACTCAAGTGATCCGAAATGCTTTGTATGTGGCGGAGTTGGTCATGTGAAAGTGGAATGTGCAACATTCAAGAAGAAAAGAAAGCATGCATTTCAAGCTACCTGGAGTGATGAAGAAGACAGTCAAGAATATGAAGATGAAAGTGATAATGAAAGCGTTGTTGTCTTTGTTGCCAAAGAAGGAGAATCTAGCAAAGGAAAAGAAAGTATTCCTGAAGAAGAATGTAACAACAACGACACAATCAAAATGGATATCTATGAGCTAATGGAAGCTTATGAAGAAGTTGTAACTGAACATAAAATTTGTGTTAAAAGAAACAAGGATTTGATCAACACAGTTTACCGTTTGGAAGCTCGAGTTGAAAAAGTTGAGAAAGTGAATCAAGAAATGTTTGAAATCAATGCAGGACTTCAGAAGGACGTCAAGCAGTTGAAAATGAAGTGTGATGATCTGAGAGAAGAAAATGATAGACTCAGAAAAGGAAAAGACAAACTCGATGAAGTTTTATTGATTGGAAAGCCATTTGGAGATCATTGTGGGATTGGTTATCAAGAATCCATGAAGGTGAATCCAACTACTTTTGTGAAAGGAGGTTTGCTTACTGATGTAAAGATTCCAGAGAAACCTGCAAAAGAAAAGAACATTGAAGGTCCCAAAGAAAACATAAATAAGAGACAAAATCAAAACCGCAGAAGGAACAGACGTGTCAATACGTCGTTACAACAGAAGAGTAACTGCAAGTACTATTTTCGATTTGGTCATACTAAATCTCACTGTTTCAAGCTGGCTAGGGATTTGATGTCTGGAAAGAAGGTTAATTGGCCCTCAGATGAGCTGAAACAAATGGTGAATTTCAGAATGGAATGGAGACCTAAAGAATCAATCTAAGATGATGTGCTATGTCATCCTATCTAGTCAATAAGCTACAAAATCATCCCGATGGTATTTCGACAGTGGATGTTCACGCCATATAACGAATCAGAAGCATCTATTGAAGAACTATGTAGCTGACACTTGTGGAGAAGTGATATTTGGAGTTTGAGCCAAAGGAAAAATTGTGGGCTATGGTTCTCTCGAAGCCAAAGGTATACCGAAGCTGACGAAAGTATATTTTGTTGAAGGCTTGAGTACTAATCTCATTAGTATCAGTCAGTTATGTGATGATTAGCTGTTAGTGAAGTTCACTAAGGATGCTTGTGAGGTTTACAACAACAAGAAAGAGTGCGTGATGACTGGAAAAAGGTCAAGGAACAACTGCTACTTACTTGACAAACCAGCGGATGTTACATTGATCTCAAAGGATGATGAAGCCCTTCTATGGCATACAAGACTTGGCCATGTCAACCAACAGAGCTTGATGAAGTTGAGCAAGCAAGGAATTATCAGAGGACTTCCAAAGTTTTAGAAGTTACTTAACTTCGTTTGTGGTGATTGTGCTCGAGGAAAGTAGAAGCGTGTCTCCCATCTGCAGTCGGAACATCAAAGCAGCAACACTTGTCTTGATTTTCTGCACATGGATTTAATGGGTCCAGTGGATACACCCAGTCTTAGAGGTAAAAAGTACATACTTGTTTGCATTGATGATTTCTCGAGATATACATGCGTTGATTTTATAAAGGAGAAAAGAGATACATTTGATATCTTTAAAAAATTGTGCAAAAGACTGATGAATGAAAAGAGATCAAAGGTTAATTGAATTCGTATAGATCATGGTAAGGAGTTTGAGAATCAAAATTTTGATGGTTTTTGTTTTGATCTTGGAATACTGCATGAGTGTTCAGCCCAGGAGACCCCACAACAAAATGAAGTCTTCGAAAGGAAGAATCGAACACTTCGAGAAATGGCTCGATCAATGATGCAAGCAAAAGGTGTTGCGAAGTACTTTTGGGCTGAGGCGATCAACACTGCGTGTTATGTGATCAACGGAGTATATTTGAGACCCCACACTGAGATCACACCGTACGAGCTATGGAAAGAAAGAAAGCCGAATGTGTCATAATTTCACACATTTGGATGTCGATGTTATATTTTGAAGAATATGAGTCATCTTCAGAAATTTGATGCAAGATCAGATGAAGGAATATTCATTGGTTATTCCCATAACAGCAAAGCTTATCGCGTTTACAACAAGAGGATGAAGAAAGTTATGGAATCGATGAATGTAACTTTTGATGACTCTCGTGTGGAAAAGGAGATCAATCAATCAACAGGTTGATGAAGACTTGATGCCTCTTCCTACTGTTCAGAATCAAAATACTTTACTTGAGGTTCAGAACCCTTTACCCCAAATTCCAGAAACAACTCGTGATGAGAGTTCGATGTTGTTCGATTGGAGTGAAGCAGATAAATCTACTGAAGTTACCACTGCTGCAGAACAACCTGGAGAATGTTAGTCTGAAGTTGAAGTAAAGAGATATGGTTCAAGAATTCCTAAGAACCATCTTATTGATGCTGTCATTGGAGATCCGCAAGAAGGTCGTCGAACGAGAGGAAAGCAAATTGATTTTAGAGAATTTGCTGGTATGAATTGCTTTGTGTCTACCATTGAGCCAAAGAACATTGAAGAAGCGCTGAAAGATGAACTGGATCAGTGCCATGCAAGATGAGTTGAATCAGTTTGAAAGGAACAAAGTCTGGACGTTGGTAGAACGACCAGATGACATCAATGTGATTGGAACAAAGTGGATATTCAAGAACAAATCTGATGAGAAAGGGAATATCACAAGGAACAAAACTCGGCTAGTTGCACAGGGATACACTCAGATTGAAGGAGTTGATTATGATGAAACGTTTGCCCCCATTGCAAGAATTGTATCCGTGAGGTTATTATTCTCAATCTCATGCTCGCTTGGATTTTCTCTATTTCAAATGGATGTCAAAATTGCATTTTTGAATGATTGGATCAAAGAAGAAATATACGTGGAGCAGCCTAAAGGATTTGAAGATCCATTTTATCCAAATCATGTCTACCGATTGAGGAAAGCTTTGTATGGATTGAAGCAAGCACCCCGTGCTTGGTATGATCGATTGTCTATCTTTTTTATTGGAAACGAATATACCAGAGGATCCACAGATAAGATGTTATTCATCAAACATAAAAGTACTGATGTTATGATTGCTCAAGTTTATATCGATGATATTGTCTTTGGATCAACGGAAAAGAAGTTGAAGGATGAATTTGTAGAGTTCATGCATTCAGAATTCGAGATGAGTATGGAGAGCTGACATATTTCCTTGGATTACAAATTAAGCAATGTCCTGATGGGATATTTCTGAACCAAATGAAGTATGCAAAGAATATGGTTGAGAAGTTTGGTATGAAGAGTTCTAAGACTGTTAGAACACCGTTGGAACAACAGGACAAGCTGTCTAAAGATGCTGAAGGAAAGAATGTCGATCAAAAGTTATGTATGAGCATTATCGGAAGTCTGTTGTATCTTACAACTAGCAGACCCGATATCACATTTAGCGTTGGTGTTTGTGCTCATTTCAATCAACTCCAAAAGAATCTCATTTTAAAGCCGCAAAGAGAATTTTGAGGTATATTAATGGAACATCCGAACTTGGATTATGGTATTATAAGAGATCATCACTTGATCTAATTGGATTTACTGATTCCGATTGGGCCGGATGCTGTGATGACCTGAAGAGTACGACGGAAAGATGTTTTTACATTGGTGACAATTTGATCAGTTGGAGTTCCAAGAAGCAAAGTTCGATTGCTTTGTCTACTGCTGAGGCGAAGTATGTAGCCGCTGGAAGTTGTTGTGCGTAATTGTTATGGATCAAGAAAATGTTGAAGGATTATGGAATTGAGAAGGAGTCGTTTGTACTATGGTGTGACAACACCAGTGCAATCAACATATCGAATAATCCAGTTCAACATGGTCGAACGAAGCACATAGAAATTCGATATCATTTTATCCGAACGCTTGTGGAAGCTGAAGTGTGCAAATTGCAGCACATTGGAACTGATTTTCAAAAGGCAGACATCTTCACCAAAGCATTGGATTCAGAGAGATTTGAGAATTTGAGAAGAAAATTAGGTATGTGTTCATACCTTAACTAGTGCGGATTATTGAAGGAATTAAGTCCAATATTCATGGGATTTTATTTGGATATATTTTGGAATATTGGATAAATATAAAGAAAGGAGAAATACGTTGCGTAATATTATTGGAAGGGAAATTTATAGCCTTTTTAGGGTTACAGAGTCTGCTGCCTTGGGCAGTGTCCCGACGTCGAAACGTCGCTCTGACAACCCACGCGCCTGGATTGATGGGAATTAATGGAGGTTTCGTGTGAAAGGTTTTTGATTCCTCTGTATCTATATATCTTTAGATCAGAGTGCACATACATAACTCATCCTTTCTCTCCAAACCCTATTTCAACTTGTGAAAGAGTTTTTCTCTCAAAATCTCCAACCATGGTGAAAAATCGTTCCGGTGGAGTTGCGAAGGATGTTAAGCCAAAATCTGTTTCAAAGAGGAAATTTGGAACTACAACGAAAGGAAAGAAGCTGCCTAAACGTTTTTCCCTTATTCTTGAAACCGTTCATGAACATGTGATGGAAGAATTTGATCGTGATGTTGATATTCCAGCAACTGATGTAGCCCATGATGAGGGAACTGCTGTCTCAACTGCTGAAGATCGTTTCATTTCTGAAGGACTTGAAGGTCATCTAGTGAAACATGTTGTTGTGCATGAAATCGATCTAAACGAAGTTGCACCCATGGAAACCGCAAATGAGGATGAAGTCGTTGTTGAAATGGTTGGCGCACAAAAAGAAAATTCTGAAGAGAACCTTGTTGATGTTCAAGAAGTTGAAACTGTTACTGGTGGTGTTGCAGATGTTGCTACAACCATAAAAAAGGTTCCTGCTGTTCATGAACCTGAAAGTGAGGCTGTGCATGAAGAGGTACCTGCTGAAGACATTGAAGGAGTTGGAACAGAAATGCCACAACCCATGGATATGAATTTTGAAGCTACAGAGGCGGAACAAGTCATTCCTGAAAATATGGTTGAGGAAGGAGAAGCTCTTCTTGTGGAACCCCCCAAAATCGATGAAGAAGAAGAAGATGAGTTGGACTCTCTTCGTCTGTCCTCTGCTTTGGACAGACTCCGGAAAAGAAAGCAAGGCAGTTCGTCTCGCAATGCCCCTGCCCCTGCTAAAAAGATTTTCAAAAGGACTAAGGCAAATACTCGAAAGTCTAAAGGAGTTTCTGGTCCTCCTGCTGTTCGTGAAGATAAAGCGTTGAATGAGGCATATTATTATGCTTCTGGGCGTTGCTATGCTCAGGATGTTCTTGTTGGAAGGATTGTAATTTCAGAAGCTCAGTTCATTCGGAGAGCGTATACCGATGCCGGATTCCGTGCGTTCCTTAAGGAAAGGCATTTGTTGTTTTGGGCAACCGGATTGAAGCGTTACTGTCCTCGTCTTGTCAAGGAGTTTTATGCCAATTTGAGTGGGAAGGTACTCAATCCGAACTCTCTCTGGTATCATAAGATATATATTCGTGGCAAAATTTTGGAACTTAGCCCTGCAGTGATCAATGAGTTGTTACAACTGCCGGCGAATGATGAAAATAAGCTGCCATCTGAGCTGATTGATGAATCAACAAAGGAGGTTGCTAGAACCATTTCTGCTGGAAATGCTTCGTCATTTGGACGTTCTGGAGTGACTGGAACAATGCTGACAATGAAGTATCAGTGTCTCTTTCGACTTTGTGGATGCAATATCTTACCAACCGTCAACAATACAAGTATCAGCACTGATATGGGTACTCTCATCTTCTCTATTTATAAACATTTTGAGCTAATTAATTTTGGCTATTTAGTAATTAAGAAGATGATTGACTTTTGTTCGGATTCAAAAGTGGAATGGACACGATTGCCCTATCCCGATTTAATTTGTTTGTTCTTGAGTTCCAAGGGAATTCATCCAGAACCGGATGAGGTGGTGTTTCCCATTCGATCGTTTATTGCCCAGTCCAACCTAAAAAAGCTTTACAATGACTTTCTTCTCGGTGCCCCATTGGATGCCGATGCCCGCATAGAGAAGTGTAGGGCACTACTAACTAAAGTCATGAGGGAACAATCTGCTCTGTCTGCTGCTCTCATTGCTCAAAATCGTAAAGTGGCACAGACCATGAGGCTGATGCCTCGCAAACCTAGAAGCGTAGATGATGAGGACGCTGATGCAAATGATGATGAAGATGGTGATGGTGCGGAGGAAGCCGACCCTTGACCACCTCTTTTTGGCCTTTGCTACAATGCAAATAGGAGAATGCAGCAAGCCAAGGGGAGTGTGTTGAGGAGAATTTGGTATTACCATCTACTGTTTTCTGTCTGTTTTTTGATAAACGTGCAGGAGAGGCTGCAGGTATTATCCTCTCATACTTGATGACATTAATTGCCCTGATTCACTCCCCCAAAAGTTGACACACAGTCAACTTTGTCCTCTAGTGGCAGGATTTATATTTGGTATGGATGTTTGTTTGTTTAAGTGGGTGAGTAACCAGAACTTAGAGAGTAAGTATTCTCTCCACCTGTTAGAGTGTTGAGAGAGCTCATCCATTGAGGGTTGAAGACGAGAAGAAGGATTCTTGGAGTCGAAGCCGAAGAAGATATTCATCCGGTAAACAACCTTATTCTTAGCTTGGTCGCTGGCCTGCTGGAGTTGTTGCGGTAGAGTAACAACCAGTCCATGAGAGTTTGTAAAACTAAATGGAGTTTGGGTAGAAGATAGGTTGGGTAGTTCGGTTTGGTGTCTTATATGGTGTAAACCAAGTATTTGGTTTAGTTAAGACTCCTGGATTGGAATCCCCCAGACGTAGGTTAGAAAACCGAACTGGGTAAACAAACTTGGTGTGTTGTTTTTCTTTCTGCACTTATTCAACCATCAATTTATGCATGAACACAGACCTCTGTTATAACCGCGAGATAACTACGTTGTAAAGCTGTGATTACGTCGAACGTGCCACAGTTCCGCTATGCAAGGTACTCGGAGGCGTTGGACCTCTTACGCGCCCCTCTCCGCGACTTCCAACAAATAGATGTATGAAAAATATTGTTACCGTATTGATGTTTAAGAGTCACACGGTGCTCATTAAATATGTACCGTTTGATTTTTATAACTTAGTATTTAATTGTTAATAATTAATAAATAAGTTTAATTTTAAATTTTTCTATACACTCAAATCTATATTTGGAAAAAAAATAATAATAGTGGAGATGATAGCAAAATTTGTTATAAAGGTTAATCTATATTTAGAAAAAAAATAATAATAGTGGAGATAATAGCAAAATTTGTTATAAAATAGCAGAAAACATCAGTCTATAAATATAACATTGGAGTACATCTTATTACAGTATTGGTTGCTCTTATTATTTAATGTAAGTGCTCTTAACTAAATTATATTGGTATTTTACAATATATTGAAAAAATTAATTTATTTTTTAAAATCACATTCTTAAATGAAAAAATTAATTGATTCAAGATTTTAATAATTTATAATCAATGAATTAAATCATATCTAAAAATACAAACAATTTTAATATTAAAATTTATGAAAAGTATAATTATGTTATGACTCATTGTATTTTATAACTCATTATATTTTATTATAGGTGTCATTTAGGTGTGTTTCCAAGTCATCAAATGAGATGACTAATGACATTTCAAATATCTATAAATATTTTGCTATTGTATTAATTTGAGAAGATAGATAATATACGATTATTATCCCCCCCCCCCTCTTCTCTCTCTCAATCTTCCATTCTCTCTCTAAAATTTAATACTCACAGCACAATATAAACATATACTTTATTACATATCCTTATATACTTATATATATATATATATATCTATTTATATCATATATTTTATAACACGTTATCAGCACGAGGCTTTGCCGAGGAAGTGCATATAAAGATAGCGTTTTTTTTTTGTTGTTGTTTTTGTTATATTACTCGGAAGGTTGCGGAATTTCTGGTAAGTATTTATTTTCTTTTAACAATGTCTAATATAGCAAAGTTTGAATTTCCCCCACTGGCAATTACCGGAAATAATTATATGCCGTGGGTAATGGATGTCGAAATGCACCTCGAATCCATGGGGCTTTCGAAAACAATAATTAGTGAAAATGAATGCACAAATCAAGAACGTGCAAAGGCAATGATTTTCTTGCGTCATCATATTGACGAAGCCCTAAAAATGGAATATTTAATGGTGAAAGATCCATTTGAATTATGGACAAATTTGAAAGATCCATTTGGACACTTGAAATCTGTTATATTACCGAAAGCGAAACATGCATGGCAACACTTGCGTTTGCAAGATTTTAAAACAGTTGCTGATTATAATTCCATGATGTTCAAAATCACGTTCCAGTTAAGATTTTGTGGAGAAAATATTTCTGATAGGGATATGTTGGAAAAAACATTTACCACGTTTCATGCCTCTAATATAGTTTTACAGCAACAATATCGAGAAAGGAGTTTTAATAAATATTGTGATCTTATTACTTGTCTGCTTGTTGCTGAACAAAATAACGAATTATTGTTAAAAAATCACGAATCGAGGCCAACTGGTGCGAGTCCATTCCCTGAAGTGAATGCAACTCAGTGTTTAAATAATATGCCTAGATTCTACCGCGGACGAGGTCGCGGACAAGGCAATGGACGTGGATTTAGTCGTGGACGTGGATTTGGTCGTGGACGTGGAATGAGTCGTGGACGTGGAGCCGACCGTGGACGAGGTCGTGGCAGGTTTGTTTATTACCATCAGGGATATTTTGATGAGCAGGAATCAAATAGGCCTATGAAGTGGCCTCAGAACGATATTGGTCAGAGTTTAAAGAAAAACGAGGATAAGTGTTCGTTGCAGAATAACAGGGCATTGGTTCAGAAATTGTCGTTCCAATTCTTATTTTGTTGAGCTGTACCAAAATTCCCTGAAACAGAAAGACAAAGTGCCTGAAGAAGTCAAAGCACCGGAAAATGTCAATCCTCCAGAAATTAATTTTTCAGAGAATGTTGCCGGTGGAAGTGGGGGTGATAAATGTAATGATAATACACAGCTAGATGTATCTGATTTTCTAGTACATCCTGAAGGTGGGTACTATGAAAATCCCGGAAATGCGATATAAAATGCATATAGATGTGTATATGTTTTTGTAACACATGTAGTTTTTGCTCCCTACATTTTGTAATGATATGACAACTATGTATTTTCTCCAAATTTTTGATATATTTATTCTTATATTTCTCCCAGAAGAAGAAATATGAATGCTGAGCACGTTATAATGAATAATATGGAAGACAGTTCATGTCTCATTGATAGTGCATCAACGCACACCATTTTGAAATATAAGAAATATTTCACCAACCTGAAGTTGGGAAAAATTGAGGTGAATACCATAAGTGGTTGTGCGAAGTTAATTGAGGGCTCTGGAAGAGCGATAATATTTCTCCCCGAAGGAGTAAAACTTGATATCCAAAATGCACTATATTCTAGTAAATCTCAAAGAAGTTTGTTGAGTTTTAATGATATTCGCAGAAATGGATATCATATTGAGACATCAAGTGTGGCAAATAATGAATTTTTGTTGATTACAAAATTCATTGATAGACATAAATATATATTAGAAAAATTGCTTTCATTGTCTTCCGGATTATATTGCACAAATATTAATGTGGTTGAAACATATCTGGTAGACCAGAAGTCTACAGATTTTATAATTTGGCATGACTGGTTTGGGCATCCTGGTAATACTATGATGAGACGAATTATTGAGAATACCAAGGGCCATAACTTGAAAGATCAAAGGGTATTAAATACAAATGAGTTTATATGTGTTGCTTGTTCAAAAGGGAAGTTAACAACTAGACCATCACCGGCAAAAGTGGGAACTGAATCCCCTTCATTTTTAGAACGAATTCAGGGTGATATATGTGGACCTGTAGATCCACCATGCGGACCATTTCGATGCATCTACTAGATGGTCGCATGTGTGTTTATTATCTACCCGCAATTTGGCATTTGCGAGGTTGCCTGCTCAAATAATTAGATTACGAGCTCAGTTTCCAGATTACCCAATAAAGAAAATTCGTCTTGATAATGCTGGTGAATTTTCATCCAAAACATTTGATGATTATTGCATGTCTATTGGAATTGACATTGAACATCCTGTACCTCATGTACATACTCAAAATGGTCTAGTTGAATCACTTATAAAAAGGCTGCAATTAATTGCAAGACCTATGCTAATGAAATCCAAACTTCCCGTATCTGCTTGGGGATATGCAATTATGCATGCAGCAACACTGATAAAATTAAGACCGACAAGCTATCATAGCTACTCTCCAGTACAATTAGTGTACAATGAAAAGCCCAATATTTCACATTTGAGAACTTTTGGGTGCGCGGTTTATGTGCCAATTGCACCGCCCAAACATACAAAAATGGGCCCCCAACGGAGATTGGGGATATATGTCGGGTACGAATCACCATCTATCATTAAATATCTTGAACCATTAACTGGTGATTCATTTACGGCTCGTTTTGCTGATTGTCATTTTGACGAGTCGCATTCCCCGATATTAGGGGGAGAAATTGATCAACTGAAAAAGGAAATTACTTGGAAAATACCATTCAGTTTTCTTGATCCTCGTACAAGTCAAAGTGAATTAGAGGTACAAAGAATTTTACATTTGCAGCGAATAGCAAATCAGTTGCCTGATGCTTTTTGTGACGCTAGCAGGGTCACTAGATCTTATATAGCTGCTGAAAATGTACCTGCTAAAATTGTTATTCCTTGAGACAAAATACAAAGTGCTAATGAATCAAATGTACGCTTAAAGCGTGGCAGACCTGTAGGTTCCAAAGATAAAAATCCTCGAAAGAAAAGGGGAACAAATGAAAGGATTGAAGATTTGAATGTTAATCAAAACCCTCAATAAACAAATAGTAACATGGATCAGATTTCTAGAGAAATTGATCCTGATAAACTTGATGAGGATGTTAATCCTAATAGAATTTCTTCTGAAGAGAATGAAATTATTGAAAATTCAATAAATTATGTTACTACTGGAAAGCATTGGAACCGAAGTGATACAATTATGGATAATGCTTTTGCATATAATGTAGCACTTGATTTAATGGAAAATGACGAGGATCCAGAACCTAGATCAGTTGATGAATGTCGGAAAAGAATAGATTGGCCAAAATGGAAAGATGCGATCCAGTCTGAATTAAATTCACTGGCAAAACGAAAAGTTTTTGGACCGATTGTTCAAACACCTGAAGGTGTTAAGCTTGTTGGCTATAAATGGGTATTTGTTCGAAAGAGAAATGAGAATAATGAAATTGCCAGATATAAAGCAAGACTTGTTGCCCAAGGTTTTTCACAAAGACCTGGAGTTGATTTTAATGAAACATATTCTCCAGTAATTGATGGAATAACATTTCGATATCTTGTCAGTTTGGCAGTACATGAAAATTTGGATATGCGTCTGATGGACGTTGTAACTGCATATTTATATGGCTCATTGGATAGTGATATTTACATGAAAATCTCTGAAGGATTTAGTATGACTGATGCATATAAATCAAAGCCAAAAGAATGTTATTCTATTAAGCTACAAAAGTCTTTGTATGGGCTCAAACAATCTGGTCGCATGTGGTATAATCGTCTCAGTGAATCATTATTGAAAGAAGGATATGCCAATGATTCTATTTGTCCGTGTATTTTTATAAAGAAAAATGGGAGAAATTTTGTAATAATAGCTATCTATGTGGATGACTTGAATTTAATTGGAACCCCTGAAGAGGTCCAAGAAGCTATTGAATATTTGAAAAGGGAGTTTGAAATTAAAGATTTCGGGAAAACAAAATTTTGTCTTGGTCTACAAATTGAACATTTGGAAAATGGGATTTTGATACATCAATCTGCATATACCCAGAAGGTATTGAAACGATTTGCAATGGATAAAGCACATTCATTAAGTACTCCAATGGTCGTTAGAACTCTCGATCCTATTAAAGATTCTTTTAGACCAAAAGAGGAGAATGAGGAAGCACTTGGTCCTGAAGTACCATATTTAAGTGCTATTGGTGAACTAATGTATCTGGCTAACAGTACTAGACCAGATATAGCGTTTGCTGTAAATTTATTAGCCAGATTTAGTGCAATGCCAACACAACGACATTGGAAAGGAATCAAACATATTTTTCGTTATCTCCAAGGATCTATTGATCTTGATCTATTATATACAAAAGGATCTCGACATGAATTGATTGGATATGCAGATGCTGGGTATCTTTCTGATCCGCATAAAGCCAAGTCTCAAATTGGTTATATATTTACTTATGGCGGTACAGTGGTATCTTGGAGATCCACTAAACAAACATTAACCGCCACATCTTCAAATCATGCAGAAATAATAGCAATTCATGAAGCAAGTAGAGAATGTGTTTGGTTAAGATCAATGATTCACCACATTTTACAGAATTGTGGTTTGAAATCTGAAAATGATAATCCTCTTACTATCTTGTACGAAGATAATGCAGCTTGTATAGCGCAACTGAAAGAAGGATATATCAAAGGAGATAGAACGAAACATATTTCACCAAAATTTTTCTTTACTCATGATCTCCAGAAAAATGGTGAGATAAATGTGCAGCAGATTCGATCAGACCAAAATTTAGCAGACTTGTTGACCAAGGCTTTACCGACCGCAACGTTCGAGAAATTAGTAAAGATCATCGGGATGCGTCGGTTGCAAGATTTCAAATGATGTCCACATCAGGAAGAGCAATATTTCAAGTGATGTCCACAGTAAAGGAAGTATTTTTAATGCATGAATGACGTACTCTTTTTCCTTAACTAGGATTTTTGTTCCGTTGGGTTTTTTCCTAGTAAGGTTTTAACGAGGCGTATTCATTGCAATTAAATGACACCTAAGGGAGAGTGTTATAACTCATTGTATTTTATGACTCATTATATTTTATTATAGGTGTCATTTAGGTGTGTTTCCAAGTCATCAAATGAGATGACTAATGACATTTCAAATATCTATAAATATGTTGCTATTGTATTAATTTGAGAAGATAGATAATATACGATTATTATCCCCCCTCTTCTCTCTCTCAATCTTCCATTCTCTCTCTAAAATTTAATATTCACAACACACTATAAACATATACTGTATTACATATCCTTATATACTTATATATATATATATATTTATATCATATATTTTATAACAGATTATTATATTACGATAGTACAATCAAAATATTCTAAGAGCCTTCAAAATAACATAATAATAATCTCAAAAGAGTCAATAAAATAATAACATAATTGAAAGTGCACGCATCGGCAAACCAAAAAATATATTTAAATGAACTCCTCACACTTGTATCCATGCCGCGCCACAACAGTCAAGCATATCTTATCTCCTAAATTTGTGTTATGAGGCAGCCTACCGGCAGACGTCAATACTCCATGATCGATCACTTGCACAACAAATACTCCCTCCGCTTCGTTAGAAGGGTGACGTTTGCTTTTTACACGTAGATTTTTTAATATTAGTATTATATTGGATTATAGTAAGAAAAAACAAAAATACCCCAACTAGTATGGTATAATATAAAAGTAATGAGATTTGTGTAATATATTGTAAATTGAAAGGATATTTATTATATTAAGTATGTAGTATAATTACGAAATTAGAAAATTATAACCTTATTTTGGCAGAAGAAAATAAAAACGAATAATCTTTCAATTTGACGAAAGAAGTATTAATTATAAACAATCATAACAATAATATTTAAAGAGTACAAACTCGTATCGCACTCCATTCCCTTTCTGCTCACACTCCATGTTGCAATTCTTTTGAATTTTCTCTTTCCAACCTTTTATTATTTTTATTTCATTCACTTACTTCACATATATGATTATTTATTTTATTAATTAATTTATTTTTCATCTTTGTTAGTCTTAATTCATTTTCCTAACTCATTTGGATTTTCGATTTCTTATGTTTATTTATTTATCTATCTATTTCTGTTGGATGCGAAAAAGGAACATAAAATATACAATAAATCAATTATATGCATTAAATGAGAAAAAATATTGGAAAACAATGTTGCAAAAGAAGAAAAACAATGTTGCAGAAGAAGACATAGAGGGAAATGAAGATAAAGACAAAATTATTTATTTATCTTTTAATTTAATATTAACTATTGAATTAAAATGTAATTCATCGAATAATGACTAATCAACACCATTCTGATATCTATTAATCAATGAACTAACCGCCGCTATGAAAAATATATTATAGTGCTTTGGCCTAGAAACATGACAAATGATAGTAGAATTTATAAAACTAGCGTATAACTAGGGATGTCAAATGGGGCGGGTTAGCCCCGGATCCGTTTTTAATGGGGCGGATTTGGGTTTAAATAATATGTTTCGGGGCAAATTATGGATTTAAAATTTTAAATTCGGTCGGGTTTGGAGCGGGTTACGGGTTTTATTAAAAACTCGCTCTAATCCGGACCCGGACCCGAACCCGGATATTTTTTAAAATTATCATAACTAATATATATGTACATTTATATAATAAAAATATATTATTTATTTACTTAAATAATTTTAAATATAAAATTCAATTAGTCGCTTGCTCCAAATAATTTGTTAAAATTAATATACCTAATATGTGTATATGTATATAATAAAAATATATTATTTATTTATTTATTTTATTTTTATGGATCAATATTTGATTGTTTTTAGATTTTTTTTGTGCTTTTAATGCTATTTGTTTTAGTATTTGATTGTTAAAAAAATATTTATTATTATATATTATTTTAAAAAAAACAGATTTGCCGGGTTGGCCCCGAACCCGGAGGTTCGGGGCTCCGGGTTCGGGGCTGGGCGGGTCTCGGAGCCTAATATTTTCTAGCGGGGCGGATCTCGGGGCGGGTTCTCCCTACGTATAACAACCATACTATGGGTGCGTTTTACAATTAGCTGATAGTTTTTAGCTGTTAGTTGATTCAATTAACCGTTAGTTCTTAATTGATTCAATGAGTTGATTTGACTAGTTGATTCAATTAGGTGTTTGTATTAAAGTATTTGGTAAAACAATTATTTTACATAGTTATTTATAAATAAAATGACAATTAAGGACATGAATACATTATTTTTAAAATATTTAATTTTGTTTATTTTGGTTTAAAATTTATGAGAATTTTTGTTATTAATTATTGAAAATTATAAAAAAATATTTATTTTTATCTTTTAGATTTGAATATAGTATTTTTTTATTAAAAAAATAATAATTATTTATTAAAATTATGTAAAATATAAAATAATAAGTTTTTTCGAATATTTTTATTATGTTAATTATTGTGTATTAATTTTTAATGTAAAATTTACATAATAAAAATATAGTATATAAATAAATTAATAATATTTGTCTTTTTAATTTGATTTAATTTTAATAGATTTATATATTTTACAAATATAATGATTTATATGTAATAGTTAATGATAGTGATTATTTTAAAATTTATAAAAATAAAATTATAAATTAATAAATTAAATATATTAAAAATAATTAATAAATACTGCAATAAAAATATATTAAGGTATGAAATAAATAATTAATTTTTAAGAATAAACAAAGAATAAACAAAATTAAAGTAACAAACAAAACTCTTCTAAAATGCTGGGTAGATTAGCTTTTCATAATTAGTTTTTTGGACATTAGCTTTTTAACTGGTTAAACAATAAAAGTTGTTTAATAAGTTAAAAACTATTAAAAAAAACCCTTTCCCAAACACTTCCTATTAGAAAATATTTCATTATTATTATTATTTTTTTGCAATATCTAAACTTATATATATCGATGCTTATGGATGACTACATGAATTATGGCTTTTAGGAGCAGAGTCTCATAACTGGTGTGTGTTTCTTTTAATACCTTGTACAAGCTCGTCATTTTGAAGTTGTGTTTGTTTAAGGATTTGTGAAGATTTTCGCTGTTTATCCCTTTTTTTTTAAAAAAAATAATTAAATAAAAAATTTATTTTTTATATTATATTAAAAATCAATTTTATATTCAATTAACACCTATTTATATCACATTATACAACTATTCAAATTCAAAATTTTTACTATTCAAATCCCAACTCAAAATCCAATCCCCCAAACAAACACACCTGTAAAGTATAATTGGCCGACATCACTTTTTTGACCAATTAAGGAAGGGTCTTCGATGGGTAAGGTGCGACTCTACTCTACATAACTAGTGTTATGTATATATCACTACAAAAAAAAATAATATATTTATAACGAAATTTTGTCCCTAAAGTTCACGTAGCTAACGTAATTCTATTACTAATTCCATCTCTAATATCATTAGTAATGGAAAAAGTAGATTTAGAGACAAAAAAATTTTGTTACAAAAGTAATTTTTTCTTATAGTGTATGTATATTAGTATTAGAATATCAATATAATTTTATTTTATAATTAAATTATAAAGAAAAATATATCAATATATAAGAATATTTTTTATAATAAATAAAAAAAACTAAAAAAAAATTATAATTTCAAAAGATATACATATATATCTTTTAAAAATTAGAATTTTATTAGATTGCTTGTACATTTACCTAAAATTGTTTTTAAACTAGGAAAAATTATTTTTAACTTCTTTGTTGTTTCGAAATTCACGTAAATTTCTCATTTACTTTAAAAATTGCATAACTTTTTCGGCATGCAAAAAATATAGATAAAAAATCATCTTCTTATCACATAAGGAAAGTTTCATGGCTGTGGGGTTTAATGCAACATTTTTAAAGTATAAGACGGCATGCAAATTTTATACTACAAGAGATTTTATTTTATCTTTGTACACACCCAAACAATTAATTGGGGTCGGCTCAGTGTAGTTGCAGTTCAAGGACATTCGCGGTCCAACATACAGTCCAAATAGCAGATGGACATTCTGACCCGTTTAGCCCATCGTTCAAGGAGGTCTAGCTCGACTTGGAAGCAGTCAACGGAGGCAAGAAGGCCAAAGAAGTGGTTAAAAAGTTGTTGGAAAAAAAGTGGGATAATATCTTATTCAAATAAATTCAAAAAATTAACTATTTAAAGAAGATCCAAAAGAGCAAAAAAGGAGACGTCATTCACCATGTGATCTTCTTCTTCTTCATTATTTTCTCTGCAATTTTTCCATTCTTGTAATTTTTTCAGATTTTTATAGTTTTCTTCAATTAATTCCAATTTAATTTTCAGCTTCGTTCTTGTTTATTTTACCTTCCTTTTTTCATCAATTTTTCGGTTATCGCGAGATAGCTCGGATCCTTTCTCGAGGAGGCTGGGGAACCTTACGAACAAATCAATTCAGACAAGCTTTTCCGGTTAAGCCGTCGGTGGAGATTTTTTTACGACAACAAATTGGCACGCCCAGTGGGACACCAACGTCTCGCAACTTTTACATGCAGCTTCGGAAGAAAATTGATGCCGCCCAGGACTGCAGAGATGTTTAAAAACAAAGGAATCGTCGGCGATTCGTCATCGTGGCCTACGCAACATGGTGCCCCATGCGACGAGTCTTCCGCGGCTGTTGGAAGGCCGGACCAGATCCTTAATCTTCCAGCGAACGTCCTTCAGGAGCAGATTCGTGAGGAAATTCGGTCATCCATTCGCGGATCCACCTTGGATCTATCTCGATACATTACCGACGTTCTGAAACCCGCCATTCAGAACGAGTTTGTGATGCTTCTGGAGAAAGAAACTCGAAAAAGCAAGGCCCGGAAGGTCGATTCCAGCCAGCCAGAGATTTGGCCTCCCGCAGGCTTTACAACCAGCTTCGCAGCAGATCCAACCTCCCAGGCACTTAAGTATGACCATATTACCCTGTTCGGTAGGGATACCGGATCTGGAGGACCTCCGATCACCATCCAGAAGATCGGAGAATCTCGGAAGTCGGCCAGACAGACTTCCTTTGGGCCGCCTTCAACCGACGGATTTAGGATGACCTTCGGGTCAGTCCCATCAGTACCATATGTGCAAAATAATCCCCTATTTGTTGGAAATATTTTCAGCACCCTAGTCCCCACTCTAGGCCTTTAAAGAAACCCAACTGCTGGACAAGAGACTTCCAATGCATGTGGGGCAGGGCCGACAATGATACCAACACTTTCCTTGGTCCCAAAGCCTTCTGGAATGACTTGGGAACCAAAAGGATCAGTCCCAATACCATCCCAATACACTGGGGGGTATGGAGCTGTTGGGGAAGGTCGATTTGCTGCTGGTTTTGGGTTGGTACAAACCTACGAGTATTCTGCCCAACCAGCCCCTGAAAATAAACCATTGAAATAGGTTCCAATCTTTAGAAAACCTACGAAAGGCCCTTGAGTTCATTTATCACAATGGGGACCTACTCAATAAGCCTTTCCGCAGCCGGCGTTACACAATCCGCCGTCCATTCAGGCAGCTTCCAAACAGCCTGGGGGGCAGGCAGAGATGGTGCCGCTACCACATCCCATCATAAATCCATAGGTAATCAAAGGTGCGATTTATAGGATATATGGCGATCCGAAAAGTAAGGATTCAGTCAAGCAGTTCTTGAAATATTTCAGGAGCACAGAAACTAAATGCCAAGTTCGTGTACCATATATATTAAAAAATATATGTATATGGGAGAACCAATTACACTTATTTATGTATATGCATATCTTGAATCTACATTAAGCAACTAGTTTATTATCATTGTTAATGTCAATATTATAATTATGAATAAATAATAACTATACTTTTATTGATTATATTAAAAAATTAAACACTTGGAAACAAAACCAGAGTGCATAAATTATATTGGACTCAAAAAGCTAATTTCTGAAAAGTTAACTTACCCGGCGTTTTGAAATAGCTTTTTCTGTAAATTTTTTTTTATTCCTTATATGCCCTTAAAAGTTTATTATACATTTTACACAAATAAATATATTTTGATTATTTATTAATTATATTAGAATATTTTAGTATATTATAATTTTACTTTTATAAATTTAAAATAATTAATTTTTATATAAAAATTATTTTATTGTAAAATATATAAATTTATTAAAATTAACATAAAATAAAAAATATAAATATTAATAATTTATATTTATATAAATTTTATACTTAAAAATAAATTAAATAAACTAAATTTATTGAAAATTATAAATATAATGAACTAATCGATAACTAACATAATAAATATATACACGAAAAATTTATTATTTTATATTTTACATCATTTTCAATAAAAAAAACTATTTATATATTTTAATAAAAATATATTATTTTTTAAATCTAACTGTAATAAAAATAAATATTTTTATAACACTTTTACAAGTTTCAATAACTAATAACAAAAAATTTTAAATATTCTAAACTCAAAAGAATATAATTGAATATATTAGAAACAAGAATAAAATAGAAATTTCCTCAATTGTCATTTTACGTATAAACAACTAACAACTATCAGCTAATTGAATCAGCTAACAGCTAACAGCTATCAGCTAATTGTCAAACACGCCTGCCTTAAGTATTCCAACGCCAGAAATACCTACAGACATGCCGGAGAATACGTGTCCACCAAGTCAGCACCACCTAGCGAACACGTGTATAATTTAATTTATTTTATTTTATTTTTATAAAAATATAAATAATAAATTTAAAATATAAATAATGAAAAATAATAAAATAAAATTTAAAAATATAAAATTTAAAAAATAAAAAATAAATAAAAATTTAAAATAAAATAAAAATTATCTCCATCAGTCGGTGTGATCCCATATGTTAACAAAGGGGCTCTCCTTAAAGCTTAAAAAGGGCTCTCCTTAAATTCTGTCATTTTTGTCATTTGGACGCATGTGATGTTTACACAACGCTAGTCTTACGTACGATCAAATAACAAAAATGATAATTTTGTAAATATGTACGATATATTTTGTAGAAAAATAAGTAAAAAATAAAAATAATAATTAGATATACGTAAATAATATTTTTTAAATTTTTTAAAAATAAATTCTATTAAAATATGTCTATCATGTTAATATAAAAAATAATATTTTATGTTAAATTTTTAAATTTTTTTAAGTGAATAAAATATATACTTATATATTATGTTATGTATATATTTATATTTTTTTAATAATATTTATAAATAATTGTGCTACTAAAAAATATAATGCTAACGAACCCAAGTGTTTCTTACAATTCAAATGGAGAAATACTGAGAATTGAATTTGTGGGAAAAAAAAGTATATATTCCAATTCAAAGTATTTTTTTATTATCTAGTCTCTTTAAAGTATTTATTTTTTTATTATAGTAAAAATACTCACCTACTAATATTAAAATACTAATTTTACATAAATTACAATACAATTATATATATAATTAATTTATATATAAAGTATAAATACAAAAAATCAAAATAATTTTGCACACTTTCATGATTAATACAATACTACTATTTTTTAATTTATTACAAAACTGCATCTTAGTCCCTTTAATTGAAACGGAGGAAATAATTTTTTTAAATTCTTATCCGGCATAAAAAAAAAAAAAAAAACCTTTTTATCATTTCTCTCTCAACTCTTCTCTTCCGTCTCCATTGCTGCCAGCACAACATTCATAGCAGTCGGAGGTTTTTACATACTCCCTCCGTCCCATGTATATAGATGTATTACTGTAGACACATAAATTTAGATAAAATATAATTAGTAAGTAATTAAGAAATATATTAGTTAAAATAATTATTATTTAGTAAAAATAATTTAAGATAACTAAATATTTTAATTAAAATTAAAAAAAATTAAATTTTAAATTTTAAAATATGATTAAAGTGTATAATTAATTTTCAAAAAAGGAAAAGAAAAATTATGTGGGACGGACGAAATTAAAAATATGGACAAATTATGTGGGACGGAGAGAGTATAATATAATATGTAGAGTTTTATTATAGAACAATTTTTATTATTAATTAGCACATTTTTAAATGATTAATTTGTGAAATTTTTGTACATATGCACACACAAATAAATGATCATTGGTTTTATGTATATATATTTTTAATTAAATTTAAGTTTACCCAATGTAGTAATCAATTCTCACTAATTTATTTTCTATATTTTTTTTTTTCGTTATTATTTCTCTAACTTTCATTCTCCACGTCAAATGCACCACAAAAAAAAAAAAAAAAAAAAAAAATCCTAAAATTGAAATAACGTTTTTGGGATGTGTTTATTTGTCCAAGTTTTGAATTAAGTTTTACTATTTCAATTTTTCCTCCAAGATATTAAATTAAATATTTTTATTTATTTATTCTTATCACTCCGTTTTATGACAAAATATTCATTTTTTCATATTAGTCCATTCTATAACAAAGAATTCATTTTCTTTTTTAGCAACTGATCTAACTAACATTACAAATATCCTTACAACTTACAATATATTATATATATGTCATTACCTTGATATCACATATACTAATAAGGTTATTTTAGTCATTTCTACTTTATTCCTACTATATCCCAATATAATAATGATATTTCTAAAACTACGTGCAAAAAACAAATGAATACTTACTTTTGAGACGGATGAAGTATTATACTAAAATTTAATTTAACTTTATAATATTATATCAATGATAGTTAGAAATTATATGCGTTTTATATTCATATCATATACAATATTTGGGTGATTTTGATTGGATTCTACCTAATTTATATGCGAATTGTTTATTTGCTGTGTGCAGAGGGCAAATATTAAATTTGACATAATTGGCAAAAAAAAAAGGAAATAAAATTAATTAAAGGCCCAAAAGCCCATCTACAAAATAATTAGGGCAAAAATCAAATAAGAAGAAAAGACACGCCTATTTGGCAAAGGAGAACGGCTATGGCAGAAATGCACAGGAGCAGGAGACTGACAGATTCATAGATCGCGCAGGAGCAAATCGACAGAGAAGATTTCCCCTTCCCGCTATGACTTCATCTTTCTCTTTTATTATTTGTTATTTGATTATGGAGTAGATACTTTTCTGGTTTGAGGGGTGATAATGTTTTGGTTATTTTGTTTTGGAGATTCTTGATTTTCTTTATAAAAAGTTTTTTTTTATTATCAATATTTGTCTAGTTCTGATAATAGCGTTTGTGATTGTTAGATTAATTGAATATTTTGGTACCGATATTTAAATTAGTCTGATAACCAGGTTGAATAGTTCCTTCCGGGGGTTAGACAATCGAATCTAATTGCTCCTCTTAGGTAGTAATTGTTTTGAATTGAGTTTTTCTAGATTGGAATGCGGTTAGGCAATATCCTTATGGGCGCACCTAGGTTTATTGGCTTAATTAGAAGTAGTTAACGGTCATACCTTAATTACCTACACTTGAAGGAAAAATTGGTTGTCAGAGCTTGTTGATAACTATAACCAATTTATTGATACTTTAATAAGAATTAATTTTATTGAATTAACGATAAAACACAACTGTCATAACTGCATCATTCCTTGAACCATGCATCCCTTGGTAGTCAGTTACCTTTAATTTAATTGCTTTGTTATTTTATTTTCATTAAATAATAAAAGAAAATTCCCCTTTATTTACTGCATTAGAACACGAAATAGTGAATCACACAATCCTTATGGAGACGATCCCTTCCCCTGTATTACATTAAATTGTGATCACGGATTAGGTGAAATATTTGATTGACCGTGCGACGGGTCAATCAAAATATATTTATATGACATGAACAATTGTTTTAATTCAAAATTTTATTATTCAAAATTCAAAGTTAAAACCAAAATCCCACGAACAAACAAATACGCCCTTGAAATTCGAAGCAAACGCGTCCTTAATTTGTCAGACATTGAAGCAATAAAGAGGAGATTCAGATATTTTGTTTGGGTAGCTGGAAAATAATTGAAGCAATAAAGAGGAGCTAAATATTTTTTGTTTGGGTAGCTCGAAAATGTACAAGTAGTCTGTCAATAGTTTCTTTCTTTAACCAAAAATATCAAATTTTTATTATTTGAACTCTGTATTTTTTTCAAAAAAAAATATTATTTTTTCTCACAAAATGTCACATTATACCTTATTTTTATACCAAATTAAAACCAAAATTTTTCAAACTACATCAAATGCAACATATAGTGATGCGAAATTTTGCGAATTGACCACTCACTCACTAATATCTCATGTGATATATATAATATCTATATCTATATAGATATATAATAGAATTGGAAATAAATTTTTGTGTGGCTCCCATTTAGAGTTTTCGAAAGAGTTCTAAGCCTTTTTTAAATGTGATATGCTTTGAAGATCAAGCAGTGTGAGTTTAGACAACACTCCACAAAATCTATTTGAAAACGGCTTCGGCTATAGAGCTGCTACACGACTTCAAATTTTAACGGTTGAATTTAAGAAATTTGACTAAAATCTACTGGAATTGGATTGAAGCAAACATAAAAATGTAAAATAACATAAATATACTGAAATTAACAAAAGACGAGGAAAATTAAAATATAATTGGATAGAATTCCTAAAATACACGGATAAACTACTTAGAAATTAAATGATAAAACTTGATTTTGGATAAGTGGTGTGTTATCCGAGTTTTTACTAAATATACTCTAAAAAAACTGGAAGTGCAACAAATTTTCAAATTTTAGGAAGTTGGTTAGTTATTACTTCAAGCCATATTTTCACTTTATGGATCCACAGCTTGCTTATTGTTTTTCTGTCTCGTGGGGTGACTTGGCGATCAATAACCTTCTTTGGGCCTTATTACTTGATGGCTTCGTGGCCTAGGGCTCCAGCTCCATCTTTGACTTTGAGCCTCCTCTCCCGAAGCCTCATCTTCGGAAGCCATTTTCTTTGAAGTCCGATCCTCTAGAGTTTTGTTGTATGGCAAATAGGGGGCTCTGGCAAATTAGGAGAGGCTCTTACTTCGAAAGGCTCTGGTCACCTACGGGGTCGTGAGTCCTCTTCTGGTTTCTGCTTCTGGCCAAGTGATCGTTTATATTCAGATGCTTTCTGATCCATGTCCTTTCTTTTTCTTTTATGTTGAATGCAAGTTGTGTATGTTAGAAATATAATAATAATATTATATTGCAAGAATATAATTATCAAAATAAATTTGATATCACAATAATTTTATCAAAATAAATTCGATAATTGCAATAATTTATCGAAATAAATTCGATAATCATGTCGAGTCGAGGTAAAACCTTTCTCCGTAAAAACAAATACGTGCCGGTAGTGCCTCTGGTTCGTGGCGCAACATTTCCAAAGATAAAACGACATTCGTCTCCGAATTAAGTGGCACCCCAATATTTCGGAGCTTCAACGAACTAAAATGAGACGAACTAATACTATGTCGAGAGGATTAAATATAAGGAGAGCTACCGAAAAATATAACTGGAAAGCTCGCCAGAAATTCGGACCGTCGCCGAAATGTTGGAAAATGAAGGATATATTTGAAAGGAGAGAAATAAGCTTTGTTGTGGTGTTTTAAAAGAATGAATCGAAAGCCTTTTTATGGGCACGCTCATGAGGGGTCTATCAATCTCATCCAAAACGGATGATTTATTGTGACGATTATATTTTTTGAAATCGAATGTAACCGGCCATATTATCAAAACCTATGTTTGAATTTCAAATGAATGTGAATGGCATGTAATGTATTTGCACGATATGCACATGCATTTACTCAATATTTATAACTGAATGCATGCACTCATTTTGTTGTAATACATGCTATCATGTATACAATATAATCATTCATGCACACGTGCATGCTAATGCATGTATTTACAATCATGCAAGTCCATACATATACATTAGGACTCATATTTTGGTCAACTTGATTTTTTCTTGAATTTCAGATTTTAGAAAATTTATTTGTCATTTTGATTATAAATATAGACTTCGTCAAGTCTTGCATTTACCAAATCCAAGTCTCAACCCATGACCATATCGTTTGGCCGTGAGCGGCGTGCGCTTGCGGCTTTTCGGCGTTCATATGTCTAAACCACATTATTGACAATCATTGTATAGCCCACATACATTCAATTCACCGAATAATTGATTTAAAAAATTATAAATTTAATTTACAAATTAAATTCCATAGAATAGATAAATAATCGATTAACCGATTATCCAATAGTGTACTGGATGGATAATGGATTTGGCCATTAGTAGAAGCTTCATCTTTTCATTGATGCAAAATAATTTTCATGATCTATTTTACCATGTTATTACTACTGCTCCAAGTTTCCTAGCAAGATTGCCTTTTGCAAGGCTAACAATAGAATTTCTTTTCAATATCATTGCACTTTTAACTTGTATGTTCTGCACATGTAATATGTTTCACAATATTGTTTTGAAGATACTTTTGGGTGAAGAGAGTTCTTGTCTTTGTAGTAATTCTTTGGGTCACGGTTAGGGTGCTGAATAATAACAAGTGTTGTTGCTTCATAATTATAGCATATTGTATAACAATATGTGGTGTGTTGAAATCAACTAGTATTTGTGTTGTATAAGATTATAGCATGTGTTGTCAGTTCATGTGTTTGTATTTGTGTTGTTGGTTCATAGTTACAAGTGTGTTGTATAACAGTATGTAGTGTGCTGAAACGAAGTATTGATTGTGCTTTATAAGACTACAACATGTGTTGTTAGTTCATGTGTTGTATTTATATTATATGAATGCAGATGGTATGTTGCTGGTAGTAATACCGTGTGTTGCGATGTGTTGTCAGCACAGTGCTGAATTTTAACTGTGGCCGCCGCCAATTCTTTGATAATACTGACTTACGTCATTTGCAAGGCTGATATCACATTCTTTCTTTCTTTCTTTCTTTTTTCTGATCAGATAATAACATTTTTTTTATAGAGTAGGAATCCGCAGCCGCTACTCAACAAGTGCGCTCCGGTTAAACTTCCAATCGAACCTAATACCTGCAAACTAGACCCAACAAGGCAAGTCACACTAAGTGAATCATGTGTGGCAGGTGGACCTGGAGGCGTCAATATAGAACTATAATTAAAATCGCATTATTGAGGTACATATCTATATCTACATGTGTACTTATATATATATATATATTAACCAAACTAAGATGCCATTATTTTGTTATAAGTCTTTTTTAGTTATTAGATTCCACTTTGTTATCATTAACTTCTTTTGATGTGAAACATAGTCCCAGCAAGCTTCAGCAAGCTTTTGAGGTAATCCTTACTATTACAAGTTCCTGCAATTTATCACAGAAAAAAATGCACATAAACAGACTTGTATTTTCTGTAAAATTGATGCTCCTATCGTCATCATAAGTGTGTTTTGGAAAGGAACTCTCCTGGATCCATTTTTTTGTTTTTAGGAGAACTAACAAATTTTTACAACTACTCATTTGTTTCTTTTGATTCCAAAACTTTCTACTATTTGGATTCTGCAATTTCCGAAAGATATATTTCTTTTTTTTCTCACAAAACATCTTGCGATTTTCAAAAATATATTTCTTTTTTCTCTTACAAAATATCTCATCATACGTTATTTTAATATCAAATCCAAACCAAAATTTTTCCAAACTCATAAAAAAAAAAAAAAAAAAATTAACATATTTATGCTTCATTGTATTTGTAATATATTCTTTTTCCTTGAAAAAAAAATGAGTAAATTTGTTATGAAAAGCAAATAAAAAAAAAGTAAGGGAAAAAAGTTTAGCTTTGTCCAAATATAATCAAAATTTATCAATTTTGATTTTAATATAAAAAATTCATCATTTTCAGTGTCATTATAAACAATTTCAATCAATTTTGGTCTCACTGTTAAAAAACTAACGGAAATTTCTGATGTGGACGTAACGGGGTTAACGTGATGCCTGACTTGGAAACAACACAGCCATGTACAATTCACTTTACAATTATACATAGACATGTTGTCATACGGCCATGTTTAATTTTACACGGTCATGTACCTCTATGTTTTGGTCTAAATTTTTATTTTTTTTGTTATATTTTTTAAATATATATATATATTTTGAATTTAAAATAGTTGATATAGTTAAAATGAAAAAAATCAATTGTAAACCTAATATAATTAAAATATACTTATCAATTTTTGTTTAAATATAAAAATTTATAGGGTATGTTCTTTTGAAAATTTTGTCAAAAATTCTAGTATTCACCAAAATTTTTCCTCTTACACTCCAGTTACACAACTATTTTTTATTTTTTTATATACTCCCTCCGTCCCATAACAAAATATCCATTTTTTTCATTTTAATCAATCCCATAACAAAGTATTGATTTCTTTTAGTGACTGTATATTACACAACTTACAACTTACAACTTACAATATATTACACAATTGTCATTACCTTTATATCAGACATACTAATAAGGTTATTTTAGTCATTTCTACTTTATTTCTACTACATCCCAATACAATACTAATATTTCCAAAATTACGTGCAAAAAGCAAATAAATATTAATTATGGGACTGAGGGAGTATTAAAAATTAATTTTACATTTCAATATAATTATATTTAAACTAAAATTGATGAATTCTAATTATATAGGATTACTATTGATTTTTTTTACATCTATTCTAAATTAATTTTATTTAAAAGAAATAACAAAAAAATATAAAATTTTAGACAAAAACCAAAAGATACACGGTCGTATAGAATTAAACATAGCCGTGTGATAATATGACCGTGTATAATTGTACATGATTGTGCAACAATATGACCATATATAATTGTACATAACTGTGTTGTTTTTAGGTAGGCTGCCACGACAACCCCTGTTACGTCCACGTCAAAATTTTCTTTATATTTTGTAACGGTATGAACAAAATTGATTGAAAATGTTTGTAATGGGGTTAAAATTGATAATTTTTTTATATTTAGATCAAAATTGATAAATTTTGGTTATATTAAGACCAAAATTGATTTTTTTTTTTCCAAAAAGTATATATATATATTTAATAACAGAATCATTTACTATACATTATTTTTTTTATAAAAATTTAAAATCATTTTATAGTAAAAGAATAAAAGTCAAATTTAAAATAACAAGGCGGACAAGTGCAAAAGGAGAGAATTCTTTCAAAATTTATGCTCTTTAAGTCTAGCAAGTGTATTTACAAATGAAGTTATCCTCTCTATTTATAGGTGAGGAATTTTTAAAAATAGCAAACTTAGATCTAGGATATGATTTTTTTATTTTCTAGATCTAAAATATAATATTTTAAGTTTATGGATAAGATATAAATATATTTACATGTATACATATCTTATATGTTTATATATCATATATATATATATCATATCTTATATATTTATTTATCATATATTTTTATTTTTATTTATATATATATTTGTATAATATATTACATATCAAAAGAATCTTGAGCTAATGGTCCTCCTAATGGATCACAACTTGATCCCTCTGTCGTGTCGGAGTCGATGTGAGCTTTGTTTTGTTGATTTGTAATGAATTCCATGAATTGAGGATTGCTACCTATCATCTCCATGAATTTGAGTATTTGTTGATGTTGTTGAGTATTCGAAGTTTTTGGAGTAGGTGGTTCCTTTGATACTTTTGGAATATTCTTTTCACCCAGTAGACTGGATAGACTTGTTGTTTTGAGCAGTGGATGGTGGACTTTTTGGAATTTCTTTGAGTGCCTTTGTTAGCTTTTTGTCCGTCTGGAAATAATGGGCTACTGTTTGTTGATCACAAAATTGGGTGTTGAATTGGTTGCACCATTTGATTTTGAATTATTGAACCAGTGATAATGGATTGGGTTTGTCAAAAGCTTGCAAAAATTTGAAGGACCAACAAAATATCAATGGAACTTTGAATTTGGCGTTGAATAGTATTGGCTTCTGGAATTCTTCTTCTTTGGACTTTTTGTTGAAGAGTTAAAAGCCAAGTTGAACATCGGGAGGAATTATTTTATTTTTTGGGCCATAGAATACCCACCAGTGGTAGAACTATATGGGAAATTTTTTAATACAATTTGAATTAAAGGTAAAAAAAACTATGAATGAAAGGTAAAAAATCATGAATGATCAAATGGTCGGTATAGAAAGGTTCTATACTATGCCATCCGATAGTCATGATATGTATACCATTTTGGAGAAAAATTTACTGAAAATATATTTTTTTTTAAAAGGGGAAGCTCATTCTCGTTAGGAACACACCTTTTTCTTTTTTAATTATGTATTTTGAATAGGCTACATGGTTTGGATTTTGAGAATCTTTTGTATGGGTAAGTTCAATTGAATCGGAATCTACTAAAATGAGTTCATAAAATTTTTAAGTCTTGATGGGATCATCTGTGTTCCAGTTACATCCCATTGGAAAAAGTCTTTGAGTGGATTATTTAAGTGTATCTATATTAAGACTTTCTTTGAATCGGGTCAATGTGACATGTTCAGTAATATTTTATGTAAATATGATGATTAGTTGGTTGTCGAGGTGCGGTAAGGGGACTGTAGGCCAACCGACCAAACCAGATACTAACTGGTCGCTAGACCAAACGACTCATTGGTCGCCCCACCGAACGACCACCATCTGGTCTCTTGTCCGAACTCGTATCGTCCGTCTCATTCTTCTTCGCCCGACCTCACTTGGTCCGACCTGCGTAATAACCGTCCTTCTTCGACCGACTTCCTCTTTCGACCGACCGTCATATCAGCCGTCCTTCTTCGCCCGACTTCTTCTTTCGACCGACCGCCGTATTAGCCGTCTTTCTTCGCCCGACTTCCTCTTTCGACCGACCTCCGTATCAGCCGTCCTCCGACCGACCTCAGTTGGTCCGACCGCGGGCCAACCGACTACGGACCATCCGACCGGTCCAACCGACTACGGACCATCCGACAGTGAACCAACCGACCGGCTCTATTTGCCTTATCTTCTTAGATGGACAACTGGTTCAACAGACTATCCTCTTGACAGACCTCCGCATCTGTCCATACTTTTTCCTTGCCCGACCTTCGTCTTGACAGATCTCCGCGTCTGCCGATACTTCTTCTTTACCCGACCTTCGTCTTGACAGACCTCCGTGTCTGCTGATACTTCTTCTTAACGTCCGACCTTCGTCTTGACAGACCTCCGCTTCTGCCGATACTTCTGCTTTGTCCGACCTTATCATGCCCGAGCTCCGCACCCGACCTTATCATTCCTGAGCTCCGCACCTGACCTTATCATACCTGGGCTTCGCACACGACTTTATTACACCCGATCTCTGTGCCCGACCTTGTCCTGTTCGACCTCCGTATCGGCCGATCATCCTTCCTTGTCCGACTTTCTTTTGCCCGACTTCTGGGCCGTTTGGCTTATATTCAGACTCATCCAGAATTCTACTGCAATTATTTATTATTATTTTTTGTGCTCAACAATTATAATAAATAAAAAATATATGCAATATATTGAATCCATATGCAATATTCTTTAGGCAATTCCATACTTTGAATTATCTTGATAATTATCGAATTTATTTGAAAAACAATCGTCGCCTTGATCAACAAGTTTACAACCATCCAACAGTTAGCAATATTTCAATCATATGGCAAGATCCAAATAGTGAAAATGTTGATTCTGAACATGACATTCAGGTGTATCCTCTGAAAGGGACTGTTAAGAAATTGTTACTTTTCTCATACTTATGATCCTGTCCAGTATCTATTGATACATCTCTCAGTATTGTAATTCCTTTATATTTTTGCTTCTTACCTTAATGTGCTTATACTTTGATGTAATTGAAGCTACGCAACGCCTTTATCAAGCATTCCAATTACTTAAATGACCAATAAAAAGATGATGGATAAGACTCATGTATCTATTAAAGAGTATTATTTTTATAGGTTGCAATATCACCCTATTTGTAAGAGTGTTCTGCTGTTCACGGGTCAACTGTTACAACAACACATAGTTGATCAATATGCCAAAATTGAACTACAGCGGCTTGATTTTTGTCATTCTGACTAGGCGCAACAAAATTTCCGGCAAGAAACGTTCTAAGGGATTGTAGATGCATATGATAATCATGGTGAAGATTTGTCTAAGATCGAAAAACCTATCATTTTCCATCAAATTTTTTTGGTGGCCCTCATGATATGCATCAAAGAAATATGAATACAGTGACCCTTGTGCAAATTTTCAGCAAGCTACATTTTTTTATTACAATAAACATGTAATCCTAAATGGCCAAAAAAATAGTCCATCTTGTCGCCCACTGAGAACACTACAAACCGTCCTAATTTGATTGCACAAGTGTTCCACGTGATGTTTGAAGAACTTATAAATGATTTTTTTAAAAAAAAAAAAAAAGAAGAGGCCTACAGCATGTTCATATGTTGCTTATAAAGGTTCCGAGTCAAAATTACAATCATTCTCATTGTATGATTGCTTTATTTCAACTAAGCTCCCAGATGTCGACTAACATCTATATCTGTATAATTTGGTTTCTAACACTTGGTACGGTCCTTGTGGCTTATTTAATATGAACAAAGTTTGTATATTTGAAGGCAAATGCAAGAATCATTACCCTAATCAATTTTTAGATACAACTACACACACACTAAATGGGTCTCCAATGTAAATAAGGCGTAATAATTGTTCAATTGTATATACATGTGGGAGAATATTGGATAATCGATCGGTTGTCCCTTGTAATTAACCCCATTCTTCTGGAAAATTTTGATTGTCATATTAATGTTGAAATGTGTTCTATGCTTAACTTTGTCAAATACTTCTATAAATATGTCTATAGAGGCCAATGATTGAATTGTATATTCTGTAGGTTTTTCCGCATATGAGGTACCAACTTTTCATACTGGTTTGTGTGTGGCTCCTCTAGTGGTTTTCTTGCGTATGGTTTTTATTTGCTCTTAATAAAATTCAGCCCTCTATACTTGCGCTTCAACTTCATTTTCTAAACTACAAATACACAACATTCAGAGTTATTTCTCAAATGTGAAATCTTACTAAGTTGCCTTTGTAATTGCATAATATGCTAACTGAATTCTTTAAAACAAATGCAATCGGACTCAGGAGTGCGAGAACTAAAGTTAAGGTATTGAGCATTTCCAAAGCACTTTGTGTGGTCACACATGGAAAAGAAGAAAATGTGGTCCAGTTATTGGTATGATTGTAACCGCTCCTCCATCCTAGAAAGAAATATACTCACTTTTTTATGCATGTTGCTGAAATATAGGCGTGATCTTACCTCTTTTGACGCACTGAAGCAGGTCAATGGGATACAATGTGAAACATTTCGAGTTGCATGTGTTGTACTTAGTCTAGTGGAAACCGATATGGCTGTTATTGATTGTCTTAAAGGATATAATTGATTGCAGCCTCCCTTCTGGAGGTAAGGTTGTTATTTTTGAAGGAGATTATAGACAAATTAGGCCTGTAATTCAAAATGGTACACATGTAATGTTCATCCAAGAAAGCTCAATTTCATCTTCCATTGACAGTCAGCATGCGTGCTCGTGATGATCCAAAGTCAGACTATCCTCTACAAGCTTACTATCATTTGAAGATGAGAACTTAGATTTGTTGGTCAAAAAGATTTGTACTCAGAGGTTATTACGTTGTAAAACATCATAAATGTTTGTCTCAAGATCCATTCTTGCTAGAACAAACGAAATGATTTGTAAAATAAAAAGAATTATGTTCGATAAGATGTCTGGCGAGTCAATCACTTTGATAAGCCTTGATGTTACCAAAGATGCATCGCAAGAAGCACATTATGAGGATTACCTAGCAACGGTCACTCCGAGTGGAATGACGCTGCATGAATTAAGATTGAAAAATGATGTTTCTATAATGTTTCTTTGAAATCTTGATCAATCGAATGGTTTGTCAAATGGAACAAGGTTAATTTGCCAAAAAGTTACTCAAAAGAACATGTTTCATACCATGCATATCGTCAGAGCCAAAAACCCAAATCCTTCGTGTGTCGACTTTACAATAACAATCAATAAATCCTAAGGGCAAACTTTTGAGCAGGTAAATCTGTACATTGGAGATCCTATTTTCATGCATGATAATTATAGGCCCTTTCTTCGAAAGAACATGTTTCATACCATGCATACCGTCAGAGCCAAGAACCCGACTCATTCGTGTGTCGACTTTACAAGAACTCAGTTCCCTGTGAAACTTTGCTTCGCAATAACAATCAAAGGTTATGGCGGAAGTATAAGGAACTGGCGTGAAAAGAAAAAAGAATGTTAGAGGTTATGTAAGAAGATATTTTCACAAGACTTTTATGAGAGGATGAGGGCAGAAAGGAAAAGTCATGAAAATTCAAGGTAAAAGTACTAATCCAAGTGACAAAAATTCCATTTTCTTATTGTTATCTATAATTGCGATATGTTTTCATCAGTTTGGATGACCTATTGCGTTTCCCTACTGTTGATGGATTGGTGCGGTAAATCGGAGTGAATAATCGTAGTTTCTTCAAACACAATCCCCAGATGCTAGTCCGCGCGCGCTCTATGTTGTCTTGTCTTCTTATATTTGATACTAGAGGGGAGTTGTGCTATGCAGGGTGTTATTATAAATTTTATTGAATTGTTAAAATTAATTATTATTATCAAATACTTTCTTCTTCTCTTAACAAATTATATATTTTTTTCGTTTTGGTACGTCCGATAACAAAATATTCATTTTTTTAAATAACTGTATTATCTACTTTAACACTACAAATACCCTTACAATTTACAATATATTACACAAATGTCATTATATTTATAGCATATAATACTAATAAGTTATTTTAGTCATTTTAATTTATTTCTACTGCATATAATACTAATATACCTTAAACTCCTGCAAAAATCAAACAGATAGATATAGGACGGAGGGACTATATAGTTTTCTTGTAAATATTGAAGATTGTGAAATTTTATTGATCAAATATAAATATTATAAAAATGATATTTATATACTCTCTCCGTCCACAAATTAACGTCCTACTTTCCTATTTGGAATTTCAAACAATTATTGTCCTCTTTCTATTTTTATACACAAAATTTACTCTTTTACCCTTACTTTATTTACTCTTTCATTTTCTATACACAAGTTAAAGGGCAAATTTGTCATTTTATAACAAAAACCCTAATTGCCTAAAAATACGTGTAAATATCAAATAGGACATTAGAAAGTGGACGGAGGGAGTATAATATTAGTGCTATCTGCCCATATTATAAAGTCAAATTTCATTAACATGTAACTGTTATTTTAATTTATTTTTTAAAATTGTTAGTTAATTACATATTTTTATAAATATTTCTAAAATTATAATTCACTTGAAAATCTTATTAGTAAAAAAAAATGAAAATGTGTGAACAAAGCTAAAATCAAATTTCATTATCTTGTAACTGTTATTTCAATTTATGTTTTTAATAGGGAAAAAATTAATTTTGGTCCTAATATAATCAAAATTAATCAATTTTGGTCCAAATATAAAAAAATTCATCAATTTTAGTCCCAATATAACCAAAATTTATCAATTTTGGTCCCAATATAAACAATTTCAATCAATTTTAGTCCAATTATAAACAATTTTTATCAATTTTGGTCCCACCGTTAAAAAACTAACGGAAATTGCTGACGTGGACATGACGGAGGTGACGTGGCAGTTGACCTGAAAAGTACACGGCCATGTACAATTATACACGGCCATGTTGTTACATGGCCATGTATATTTCAGTGTATAATTATACATGGTCATGTTGTTACACGGCCATGTACAATTATACACGGCCATATTGTTACAGGGCCATGTATATTTCAGTGTATAATTATACATGACCATGTTGTTACACGGCCATGTACAATACACGGCCATGTTGTTACATGACCATGTATATTTCAGTGTATAATTATACATGAACATGTTGTTACACGGCCATGTATAATTCTACACGGCCGAGTATCTTTCTGTTTCGGTCTAAAATTTTAATTTTTTGTTATATTTTTAATTTATTTATTTTTTGAATTTAGAATAGTTGATATAGTTAAAATGAAAAATAATAATAATAATAATCATAATATAATTAAAATATATCAATTTTAGTTCAAATATAAATATTTATCGAGTATGTTCTTTTGGAAGATTTTGTCTAAAATTATACTATTTAGCAAAAATTTCAATACATTAATTGGATGTTTGTAAGAGAAATTTTTTTGCTAAATAGTAGAATTTTAGACAAAATCTTCCAAAAGAACATACTCGATAAATACTTATATTTGAACTAAAATTGATATATTTTAATTATATTATGATTATTATTATTTTCCATTTTAACTATATCAACTATTCTAAATTAAAAAAAATTAAAAATATAACAAAAAATTAAAATTTTAGACCGAAACAGAAAGATACACGGCCGTGTAGAATTATACATGACCGTGTAACAACATGGTCATGTATAATTATACACTGAAATATACATGGTCATGTAACAACATGGCCGTGTATAATTGTACATGGCCGTGTAACAACATGGCCATGTATAATTTATACACTGAAATATACATGGCCCTGTAACAACATGGCCGTGTATAATTGTACATGGCCGTGTAACAACATGGTCATGTATAATTATACACTGAAATATACATGGCCGTGTATAATTGTACATGGCCGTGTACTTTCCAGGTCAACTGCCACATCACCTCCGCCATGTCCACATCAGCAATTTCCGTTAGTTTTTTAACGGTGGAACCAAAATTGATAAAAATTGTTTATAATGTGACTAAAATTGATTGAAATTGTTTATATTGGGACCAAAATTGATGAGTTTTTTATATTGGGACCAAAATTGATAAATTTTGGTTATATTGAGACCAAAATTGATGAATTTTTTATATTGGGACCAAAATTAATTAATTTTAATTATATTATGACTAAAATTAATTTTTTCCCTTTTTAATATTATAACTTAATTACTTAGTATCTGAATCTCTAAATAATACTAGTAATGTCTATTCAAGTTTATATTTTCTGGAGAATATTAAGTTTTTGACAAAAATAATCTACACATTTTTTCAAAAAATTTAATAGATTATATATATCCATTATTTTTGTATTATTTAAACGTATATACATAAAATCTTAAATAGACAAATATGTTAATAAGATGAATAAAAAAATAGTAACTTATTAATATAGAATTTGAAATAATGAGCTTTTTCACTTTGGATTTATTGATGTCACAGTTTCTCATAAATATTATTAGAAAATACAATATATACATGTATTAACACACTTTATATAATTAGGTTTGTTCGTAAGATTTTAAATTTTAATGATTATATTAAGGGATGTGTATTCAATTAGGATTTTAATAGATTTGTTTGGATTTTAAAAAGTCCGTAGACTTAAGTGGATTTATAAATTATACAGAATATATGCAGAATTTAATTGATTTTGTTTATTGATTTATATAGATTTTGATAGATTTGATTTGATTATTTATTGATTTCCCTACCCTTCATTAGAGTTTATAAATTTGTGGATTGAATATTTTTTTTTTATTAATTTATATAATTTCAATTATATGAGTACACTTGTATGTATATAAAAAATTTCAAATATTTAACAAAAATATTAAAAGTACATTAGTTCTCAAAAAATATATTTATTATTATTCTCATTTTTATTTTATTTTAATTGTGATGTTTTGTGCATAATACATTTCAACCGACCCAACTCTTCGAAACTCGGAATATGTACCCGCGATTCGACCCAATATTGTTTGGATCTGGAACGCCCTGAACCGGTTCTGGAGTCTTCATATAAATGTATTTTTCCCCGGTTCGATTGGGAGCATGATTCATTCTCTCATTCCCACATTACTCTCTGAAACCCTACTGTTCCCGACGCGTCGCGATCGATCTGTGTTTGGTCTTTCCGGCGAGATTGGCCATCGAAACTTGAGATTCGTCCCCTGCGGTTGTGATTCAGCCTATTCTAAGGCTGTTCTTCGGTTTGATTTCTCGATTATGCCTTTATGTAATGTTTGTGGTGTTATTTGGTTGTCCGCGATGATTTAGGCTTAGATCTTGAGATTTCTTTCGATTTGGGGTTATATTCGCGCTGATTGTGCGTTTCCATGGATGTCGATAGGGTTTGTATCGTGGTTTCCATGGTGTTATTTGTATATGTTGCTACACAGTTGGAATGTTGGGTAACCTGAGTCCGAACTCCTTCGATTTCGAAGTATACAAAAGATTCGATGTTTTTTGTTTCGTATATGTTCGATTAATTGTAAACGACAAGTGTTAGGTCCTTTATTACATTTACAAGTGGTATCAGAGCAATTAGGGCTTGTTAGTTTACTTGAATTGTGATTCTCGAGTTCCTGGAGTGAACACCTAGTTCTCTCTGTAAAATCCGAAGGTTTTTTTGTAAATAATCTCAAGTTTTTCTAAAATCTTGGTTGTTTACTTTTCTGTCAAAGTGAAAACTGATTTTTGAAGTGTTTTTTACTTCTGTAAAGTTTAGATCTCCTTTATTATGACTAAGATAGACCCTGTAGGAGATTAGAACTTGACATCATCCTTATTTGATTGAATTCATCCAAATTTTACTAATCTGTAAATAAATTAAGTGTGCAATTGGAAGGATTTTAGAGGGAAAAAAAATCTATATAAATTTATTTTAAATGGGTCCTCTGGCATAATTTCAGATTTGGTCTTGCTGATTTTTTTAAAGGGGAATGGGATTTGAGAATCGTCAATGAATTTCAGTGTATCTTGATTTATTTTGGCCATTTGAGTAGCGGTTCTAAATTTGAAGGTGGGTCTTGTGATAGTCAAAATCCTCCGGTGGTTAGTCATTCTATTTATCGAGTTTTAATTCTAAATTTAAAATTGTACAATATTTTTATTTTAATCCACAACTCTATTTTCTATTTTAAAAAAATATATATTTTTTAAATATTTTATTTTATATATTATTTTAAACAATTTTTTATATTACAATTTACACTCAACTTTTATTACTATTATTTACTTTTTTAATATAAATAAATAATACTCCCTCCGTCCCATATACAGTGTCTACTATACGTAAATAATTAATAATGTATTAGTGAAAATAATTATTCTATAATATAAATAATTATAAATTAAGATTAAGATAATTAATTAGTTTAATTAAAATTAAAACAAATTAAAAATTTTAAAATAAGATTAAAGTGTGTAATCATTTTTCAGAAAATGAAAGTGACATGGAATGTTTGACGGACAAAAACGGCAACGTGAACATGGTATGTGAAACGGAAGAAATTATTTATTAGTAACAATTTTTTTACAAGTTAAATACAAAATAATATTATATTATTTTTCATTGTTGTATTTGTATGTAATATATTATTTTAATTAATTAATTAAAATGTTAAATTAGATGTTTATTTTATATAGTTAAATTTTTACTTATATATATATATATTTTTACAAGATAATTTAAATTTTTATTATTGAAAAATATAAAATATTATTGTGTAACAACTATATAAACAAATACAATTTTTTTGTATAAAAATTATTTCGAATTTATTATATATATTCTAATTAGTTATTGTAAAATTGAAATATTATAAATTTTAATCACTACAAAACACAAAAATTACATATATATATATATATATACTACACAAATACATCAAATTGCAAATAAATTCCTACACAATTAAATTAGGACTCAACTATAATTTTTACAAAATTAAAAAACTAAAAAAAAAAAAAAAAAAAAACAAAACAAATTTGGCGATGCTAGCGTTGATTGGAGGAAAAAATGAGCACCAAACTCCAAAAGTGATGTGCGTTGAAGTTGCTCTTATATATTTCCCATTGAGTATTGAACCTCCAAAGAACTGATGGGTCACACACAAGTAAAAATCTCTCTCTATTTTATTACGGATTTTTTAAAAAATTGTCTCATATTTTGTCTTTTCAAATGTGGAGTATGGTAAATTATACTCATTTCGTCCCACTTACGGTGTCCATATTTTTATTTTCGTCCGTCCCACTTATTTTATCATTTTTTTAAAAAAGAATTATACACTTTATATTAATAATCATTTTAAAATTTATGATTTATAATTTTTTTTAATTGTATTTACACTAATTAGTTATCTTAATCTAAAATAATTTTTATTATAAGATAATTATTTTTACTAATACATTCTTATTTATATACTAATTATACCCTTTATAATTCTCGTATCTACGGTAAAGGAGATACGGTAGCCGGGACGGAGGGAGTAACTATCTTTATACTCCCTTCGTCTCACTTCTCATGTCCACCTTTTTATTTTCATCCGTGCCACTTATTTTTTCATTTTTCTTTTTTGAAAAATAATTATACACTTTAATCTTATTTTAAAAATTTAATTTATAATTTTTTTAAATTTTAATTTTACTAATCAATTATCTTAATCTTAATCTATAATTATTTTTATTATACAATAATTATTTTCATTAATATATTTTTAATTATTTACTGATTATACTCTTTCTAAATTCCTGTGTTTACAGTAACACGGACAAAATATCCGAGACAGAGGGAGTATTACTTTAAAGGCTAAGGTGATTGATTTAGTTTAACATTTATTTTTATACATACATTTTTTCTGAGCAAACCAAACTAGTCGGATTTGTAGGATGCAACATGCATAACATCATTTCGTTGTTGTGTTGTTCCTTTCTGCTACAAGTGTTGTTGTATTATTGTAACTTTCTTTTTATATCCATTCTACTTCATTTTTCTCAAGTTGAATAAATATTGTGTTTCTTTTGATGAATTTGGAAAAACTTTAGTTTGGGTTTGATATGAAAATAATGTTTGATGGGATGTTTTGTAAGAGAAAAAAATATATTTTTTTCGAAAAATACAGAATCCAAATACTAAAATTTGAAAAAATTATGCTAAAGAAACATAATGTGAATTCTACTGAGATCGAAGTTGAAGCTTCTTTATTGATTTTGATTTAGTTCCAAAATCTTTGAGTGTTTTTGGAGATAAAAAACAAAAAGTTAGAATAGAGTGGCGAGCCAGTTGTTTTTGGACTTTTGTATTTTTAAAATGGGTTGATCTAAACCGTTGAATTTATATATATATAAATTCTATAAAATACAATTCAATTTCTATTTTTTAAAATTATGTTTTATATTTTTTAAAAGAAATTACTATATTATATTTTTACATAAGCACAATTATTATCTATTAAATTAATATATATCAAAACCATCAAAATTCAAACTAAACCTACAAATATAAAAGAACACAAAATTCAAACTCATTTTAAAGTTAAATCTAATTTAAATTCAAATTAATTTTTTCTAAACTCACCCGAAAAAAAAAAAAAAAAAAAAAAAAATTCGTTTTAGGAACTTTGGGATATTTTATTTATTTATTTATTTATTATTATTATTATTAAAAAAAAATTGACGGTGGATATTTACCGTTTACATCATTACAAATCTGAAGTAGAGTATTTTCGTGTGAGTAAGAGGTAAATACTCATATGCATTTTTACAAAATATTGAGCATCATTAACATGACTGTCTCGAACATTTTTAAAACCTTGAGCAAAAACTAAATTGTGGGCCCATAAACATATGATAAATATATTTTTTTAAAAAATATCACCGACTCATATAACAATAAACGGCACAAAAGTAAAATTTATTTTAATTATATACTCAATCAACAGCCATACGTACAAAATGTATCATGAGTAAAAAAAAAAAAAAAACACAATATTTTGACTATTATAAAAATAATAATCCAATAATAATAACAATAAGAATAAAATAACAACAACAACAACAACAAAAAATAATAATAACAACAACTATGAACTATATATGCATTATTTGTTAAAAAATCTTTGGGTGGGTAGAGGATGATTGGATTTGTAATTTAGAAAGATCGATGGATATAGTTAAAAGGATGAGATACGTCAGTTGAAAAAATATTTAATTAGAGTTTAAATTTTAATTTTAAAATTAAAATTGAATCGAATAATTATGAAATATACATATATAATTTAAAATTTAATATATATAATAATATGTTAAAATTTTAAAATATTGGCCTGCTTAAATTATAGACCGTGTGAGCAGTTGCTCACCTTTACCTTGCTAAAAGCCGTCCATTGTCATTAATATTCAACTTCTAAATAAGAAGTTTTATTAAATCAAAATAAAAGATATTCTGGCATATTAAATAAATAAAATATATTCTCTCCGTTCTTTAACAATTTATTTATTTTTTATTTTGGTCTGTCACATAATAAAGTATTAATTTTTTTAGTATATTATTTATGTAACACTACAAATACACTTTCAATTTACAATATATTACACAAATGTCATTACCTTTATATCATATAATACATAAGGATAGTTTAATCCTTTTACCTTTATTTCTACTACATCTCAATATAATACTAATATTTCAAAAAGTAAATGATTATATAGATATGAGACGAAGAGAGTGTAAGAGACATTAAATCTAAAAATAGAATTCTTCAATCTCTTATTATTATTGTATCGAGACAGATAGAATATTATATTTTTATAAAATATTATATAAAAATAAAAATTAACTTAAAAAATTATATATATTTAATAAAAATAATTATTTTAATAATTTAATATTTTTTCCATCATTCAAATATATAATTATTTTTTTTTGTCATAAAAAAAATATTCTTGTTTTTTTGAGTAAAAATTTATTTCATTTTTATACTTTTTTATTATAAAATAAAAAAAGAACGATTATTACTTATTTTTATTAAAATTCGTGTTCGATCAAATGAACACAGATTTGTATGATAAGAATTAAAATTTATAATCATGTCAATACATATCACTAGGGATGGCATACCGTATCGTACCGAACATACCGACTCATACCGTGTACCGTACCGAATTTTTCGGTATAGTAGAAACATATACCGATACCGTACCGAAACATTCGGTATATTCGGTATACCAACATCGATATACCGAATGTTTCGGTACAGTATCGGTATATGCCGTTTATACCGATGTATACTGAATCCTATTGAAAGTAAAATTTTGAATTACACAATATTAACAAAATTAACCAACACATAATAAAAAATAAAAAAAAAAATAAAAAAAAAAAAGCTAACCAACCACGTTCAATTTAACAGTCACTAATATATAATCCAAATTCTTTTCATAATTAACTCCCCAACCATATATCCATAAAAAAAACATTAAAAAAAGTCTTTTTTTTTTTTTTTTTTTTTCAGTCCACAGAAAACATGTACCTCCACCAAAAAGTATTAAGAACAAAACACTTTTCCAATCCACAAAACATGCATGTGAATACGAAACAAACAATAATAAATATCTTCATCCCTTCTGAATCATCCATGCAGTCATCATACCCACCTACAACAATCCATTAACAACCACATCAAACAACAAAACAGATACAAAAATGAATTTCTAATGAAATACATACCTATCGAAAATATCAAGTGGTTCCTTAATCATTTGCTCACCGTAGATCCAAGTTCATTGTCCACATCTATCAGAAATACACATTGTTTTTCTTCATTTTCAATTCCCTTGTACAATGGACTCAACTTCCATTTTTTCACCAAATGATTTTTTAACCCACTTGTACTTCCATAAGTAACGGGAATCTCAATTTTACAATAGTTGCATATTCCGATTGATTGTTTGCTTCCATTCTTTAATGTTCGAACCATTTTTTCACAATACGACCAATATTGACTCATTTGTTTAGGAGCCATGGGGGGCTTTGTTAAGTATTGATTTGAATGCTTACGGCTTGAGTATTCATCCGGTATCTCACTCATTGGAGTTGGCAAAGAACCCAAAGATTCAGACTCCATTATGAAAATAAATAAATAAGTTCAACTAAAAAATAAAGATGAGATGCCTATAATAAGTTCCTGTAATTATACACACCTTTAAAAGAATGCGTTTTGAAAAGCTTGTATTGAATAAAAAGAAAATAATTCCATAGTTCAAATCAAAATAGCATCAAATGAATGTCTTTAGCACAAAGTGTATCTGATCTAATCGGTTGGTGTTCAAAGATACACCTTAATTTTTCTAAGTTCTGGTCTATAATACAATTTGGGCAAAAACCTATTTATTTAGAAAGGATAGCAAAAACTCACAATTTATTTATCAAGAAATAGTCTAAATTCAATACATGAATGATAGCATGCAGTAATAGATGATTCAACATATATTTCACTGTTAAAAACACAATCAATGTTATTTTTTCTTGATTTAACTCAAATTCACAACAAACAATGAAAATTGGCCCTGCAACATATAAATATTATAGATAAAAAATTACTTATTTGTCAACTATATACAAGAACATATTTTCCCAGCCAAATAAAAAAATAAAAAATATTACAAACACACGCAAGCATAAAAATTTCAAGTAAAAAGCAAAATTGATGTTGTGATTTCGGAACATACCTTTCGTAAAGCACCAACGAGTGAGATGCAAGTAGGGGTTGGGGGAGGCCGGGCGGGCAATGGTGGGCGTTAATCTACATAGTCAAGTCGAAAATCGGGTGAGGATTGGGTGTGTTGGCTTCGTCGCGTCGATATGGTCTGCGGCTTTGCCTTTGCCTACGCTGTGCGGCGAAAAAAGATTGAGTCTGAATGTGGAATACGAAATTTAGAGTTAGGAAATGAAGTTAGAATTTAGGAATTAAAAAGTAATTGTTTTTTGGTTTATTATTTTTTAAAGTAATTTTTAATTATTTTTATTAAAAATTAAATTATTTAATAAAAAAAATATCGGTACGATATAATACTGAAATACCGAATTTTTCGAAAATTAATACCGGTACCGTACCGAAAGTTTCGATATATCAAAATTTTTTGGTATATTCAATTCTATTTGGTACGATAAATCGATATTTCGATATTTTTGATAAATTTCTCCATCTCTATGTACCCCTCCAATATTATTTTTATAGAAGGAAAGACAATTAAATATTTATTGGAGGCAAAGAAGCAAAGTAAAAGAAGACAGTGTTAGGTCAAATTAGTAATAAAAGTATCTAAAGAAAAGAAAGTTGACAGCTACCTTAAATCGTCTAGTAGCTGCAGCCTTATAATTATTTGGATATAAATAAGAAAGTATCTCAATTATTATTTTTTTTAAAAAAAAAAATTACTTTTTGTGAGTTCGTCCTTGCGAACGAATCACTTTATTGTGTTTAATTTGTATTTTAAATTTAATCATATTTCACGATTCGTAAAATTATAATAAAAATAAATAATTTTTTAATATAGATTATAAAAAATTATATAAATAATATAAATATATATATATTAGTGGTGACCTGTGCTAAGCACAGAAATTTGTAAAAATATTACCGATAATTGGACTGACATTCCTATTTTTATAAATTTTTTTTGAGTTCAGTCCCTAATTATTATTTGTTTGAATTCAGTCCCTCCTTTTTCATTCTCCTTTATCCCCAATTCCCTATCCATTCAATTCTCTCCCAATCTTTCTAAATTGCTGTTAAGACTCGCGCAAAATCAAAGCTATAACTCCGGCTGCCAATTACACGAAATCTTCAAATCGATCGAGAGCAGTCCGATTGCCCAGTATCTGTGCTCATGAAAATCTATTTCTCCCTGCCTATCTCTCTATTTCAATCTTCATTCCCAAAATCGACTGTTTTTTTTTTGCGAAAAATTGAGAGTGAAATTCGCCTAAAATCTTGTGATTGCAAAATCGTCACCTTCGTGTACATCTGATCGTGCTCAGTGGCTGTTGACGGCTATGTAATTCACGAAATTCATTTGCCCTAATTTGCTTGAACCGCCATGAAAGAGGGAAGTGGTTTCAACCTCCGAACAACATCGTAAAGGCAAGTCGAAAAACATAACAGAGGTAGAATCGCACGATGAAGAGAGAAACGAGAGAACATTTGGTTTGAGATAGAGATTTAGAATGAATGTAAGTGTAGGAGCTGTCTTGGGGAATGCCACCGCTGCTGTTCGATGAGAGGAAGAAGCTGTTTGGTGCTATTTCGGAGTCGATTGGAGGGTTGTCTCCGTGCGTCGCTGTTTGGTCGGAGAAGAAGCTGTTGTGATCGAATTGGGCGTTCTCAATTTCATCCGAATTGAATCTCTGCAACACGAACACGAAGTCACTCCAATTCAATTGCATAATTTCTAATTGTTTTGTTCATTTGTTTTTTATTTCAAATTTGTTTGTTTAATTGGAATTAACGCATGTTTGTTTGTGTTTTCATTTCCTTAATTCCAAAATTGATTTAGCCTAATTTGTTGTGTTAAATTCATTTCGTTCGGTATTAATATTATTTTCGATTTATTCGAATTTTTTAGTTATTAATTGATTTGTATAATTTTGTATGCAAGATATTGTTCAAATAAACTGAAGAATCTGGGATATAAATTTATGGTAACTAATTATCCAAATAGTACAAAGTATGTGTTAAACTATTACATTCGTTAGACCCGTACAAAGATTATTATAAACTCTTTCTCTAATTGGAATATATCAAGATCATTTTTAGTCATTGAGTAAATACGTACAAGTATTCACTTTTGGACACTAGGTACACTGTTCGCCGGGAATTGGTACTTTAAGGCAAATGGGAGGTACATTGAAGCCACGCTGGAGTATTTATCTGCTTTGCCGAGTTATTGTTTTTTAAAATGCTCATGATCAATTGTTAAGGTGAGTGTCATACAATTTGGATTACAATGTAAATTTTCAAATATTTTGAATGAAAAGTGTTTGTACTATTGTGTAGAAACTACTCGAAGTTCTAGTAGTATATTACAACTTATTGTTTCAAGTAAGCACTACCTTTACATTGTGTTACTTCAAAAAATGAATTAAGATTGCAACATGTATTCATAACAACAATCATGTACCCTACTAAGGAAAAATATGTTTAACTAACTAACTCGTTTATGACTTGATTTACCATCCATATATAAAGATTGAATATATATTGTATATATATGATGGTGTTCCCCCACAACTGTTAGTATGCATTGTTTATATATCTGTTACAATTCAGAGAGTCATGAAAACATTATCATGATGAATTCATTCTTGGTTACCAACATCAAGTGAATATTTCGAATAAATAATTATCAGTTTTCCAAGCACTTACTACAAGGGCATATTGTACACTTTACTGAAACATATGATACTATTATTATAAGTATGTAAGATTTGCATCATAGTATGTTGGTATTTGATGCAGGTATATAAGTATGTGCTACGGGTACAAATACCGTTATTCAAAGTATGAATGATAGTTATTTAGGTATTATCTGTGTATTAGAAGGTATCATTAAGTGTGATCAATTTCAGTTAATTCATTGACGGAGAAGGCAATTAATAGGCTCGGTGAGAGCATTTTCTCTATTGGTCCTGCTGGAAAAGTTTGTGCATGATACATTTACGTTCAACAACTCATATTACATTTTTCAATTGCAAGACCATAGAGTATGTAGCGCTATTCGAATTTTTTTTATGTGTCATTTGTAGCATCCATCTTGCATTTTATACTCTGCATAAAGTTGTTAAAACAAATGAATATTAATTCTCCACTTCGAAACAGTGTGTATAAGACGAATGATAACCACTAACAGAATCAATCATAACATTTAGTCTAATACATTCTAATGCCTAAAAACTTCTTCATAGAATTCTTGTAAATATGTACTATTTGATTTAATAATCTCTAGAAATAGATGAGAATACTACCATGTTAAATTTATCCTCAGTTATCACTAACAATGGTATGTATGATACCCAAAATTATCGATTTATCACGTAGTAGTTTCCTGGGCATATATATTCGTTACTGAAGCATATGACACCATTATTATAGGTTCGGACGAGATGCGCTCGGGTCTGTTCGTATTTGATGCAAGTATGTAAGTATGTACACCGGATATAAACACTGACATTCAAAGTATGCATGATGGTTGCTTAGGTATTATGTGTAGTAGCAGGCATCCTTGAGTGTTATCGATTATAGTCAATCCCTGACCGATGAAGCAATTAAGAAATTCAGTGAGAGAACTTATTCTATTAGCCCCGGTGGAAACATTTGTGTGCAGGCTAGCACTCGCCATACTCACGGCCTATTTTATATATTTTGTTATTTATAAGTATTTATATAATTATGAAAAAATATGATTATGTATTTTAAATACATATATATTTAAATATATTGTATAATAATTAAATTAAATTTTATGATACTAAATTTAGAAAAAAAAATTAATATTAAATTAAATAATATATCACAATATACTCTATTCGTCTCATATCTATTTATCTATTTACTCTTTACATAGAATTTTAGAAATATTAATATTATATTGAGATGTAGTAGAAATAAAAGTAAAAAGACTAAACTACCTTTATTAGTATTGTATGATATAAAGATAATGACATTTGTATAATATATTGCAAATTAGAAGGGTATTTGTATTGTTAGGTAGATAGTACCATTACTAAAAAATAAAATAAATAGATTGTTAAGAAACGGATCAAAATGAAAAAATAGATAAATTGTTAAGGAACGGAGGGAGTATATTTTTTTGGAATTGATAAAATGATTTCGAACAAATAAATTTATATTTATATTACACAATTTATTAAATACTTTGTTTCTCCCGGCTAATTATGCATTTTTATTTAGGTATGAAGATTAAAAAATAATACTCCCTCCGTCTCAAAAGAAGTGTCTTATTGAGAGTTGGCACGAGAATTAAGGAATAATAATATTTAATTAAAAATTGGTATAAAGTAGAATATAAATGACTAAAATGCTCTTGTTTTTTGAAGGATTTTAAAGATTATGTTAGAGTAATAATTAGGAATAGTATGGAAAAGTATAAATAATTTTGTTATAAAAGTGGGGACCACGGCTACTAAATAAGGAAAAAGACAATTGTTTTAGGACGAACGAAAATGAAAAAATAAGACAAATCTTTTGAGACGGAGGGAGTACTAATATTTTCATACAAAAGTGAGGTGGATAAGATGTAAAATAAGAGTATTATAAAAATTTTTATTAAAAAAATGATTAAAAAAAATGATGTCATAAGTAGGGGTGGACAAAATATCCGAACGGAACCATTAAACTTCTGAACCAAACTGAATCGAACCAAATTTTTGGTTAATGAGCAAATTCAATTCGAAACAAATACTACATACTTGATATTTTTCGGTTCAGTTCAATTTCAGTTTTTAACATTTTTTATATTTATATATTTATATTATTATATTTTTAAATTCATATTAACAATTATAGTAATATATTTGGATTATGTTCAATTCGATTGAGTTTATAAAAAATAGTAAAAATTGGTTGTCATTTACTAAAATGAAAGTAATAAAATCGTAAGTAAATAAAATTGTTTATTATATATATATATATATGTTTAGCAAACAACTAAAAGAAAGAAATTTGACATAATTATAGCCGACGTAGGGAGTAATATTTTTAGAATGTTATGCAATTTGATTTTAATTGATAAATAAGATAATTTTTTAAATATAAATACAAAAAAATTAAAATATAAATAATTACATTTATAAATATGTATAATTGTAATTATTTTTTTTATTTATTTATTTTAACTCAAGCAAATATACCCATAAAGTAAATAGAAGTATATTAGTGAAACAACTTAAGTAAAACATAACATAATATAGGTAGAGTCGTGATGTCTTGTAAGTATATAAAATAACGTCGGGGGTATTTGAATATAATTTAAGAGTATATCAAATTTATACCAAATAAATTGAAGGGAAAATATAGAATAGGGATCAATATTAAATGAAATAAATAAAGAAGGAAGTACAGATCAATTCTTTTATCATAGAGACTGAATTGAAATTTAATATAACTGACAGGGAGTGGACATCAAGTCTCCCAAAATATTATTATTGTATAATAACAAAAATTATAAATTTAATTCGTGGGATTCACACTCATAAAATGTAAAAGAAATAAAAGAATGCAACCTCTATCATCAATTAGAAGGATGAAAGTTATTATTTTAATATCATATAATATATTTTTACTTTTATTTCTACTATATTTTAATATAATACTAATATTTTTAAACTTCGTATAAAAAGCAAACGGATACATAAACATGAGACGAAGGGAGGGAGGACAATATTATTATTCTTTCGAGTCGCCATCCGCTATTTTCTTTTCATTTTTTATACTTTATTATTATATAAGTGGTGGGATCCACCATATATAGAAAGTAAAAAATAAAAAAAATAAGAAAAAGAAAAAGCTCATGGCATACAACATGGCACACCAAAATTAACGCTAAATATATATATAATATATATATATATAATATATATATATATATTAGATTAGATAATACTATATTAATTCTTTGACACCCTAAGGGAAAGGGATGGAATTTTAAAAAATTTTGTGTTTGGTTTAAATTTTTTGAGAGGAGGGGGGAGGGGATTTAATCTCTTTAAATTTTTATTTCTCTCCAATTCGGGGGAATTTGAAAGAGAGGGATTTTATTAAACAATTTTTATAATATTTTTAGATTTTAATATTTATTTATTTTATTTTTAATTATACGGTATAAATACTAATGTATATTGTGCATATATCTAAATTATATTATATATTTTAAAATATTTTAAATTAAAATTTGCATTAAATTTAGTTATAATATTTTCAAAAAATAAGTATATAATACTTTTTTGAAAAAATAAATAATTTTCAATTGATTTAGTTTTAAATAATTGTATTTAATTTTAATAATTGATTTTATCAAATAAATATATTTTAAAAAATTAATATGATTTTTATAATTGATTTAGTTTATATAAATTTTATCATATCTATTGTTATACTTGTATATAAAATTGTAATTTTTTTTATTTGATTTTAATAAATATTTACGTTATTTAAAAGAAATCACATTAATTTAATTCAAATGCATTTTACAATACTTTTAAATAAATGTAATCGAATATATTTTATAATTAAGTATATATTTAAATTAATTATGTTTAAATGATTTGATTTAATTTAATAATTAAAAACAAGAAACAAAAAGAAGTTCAAGGATAAAGTCAATGAAATTGAAGAGATCAGGAGATGATTAAAAGAAGTAGCGCAGACAATAGAACGCGGTAATGCAATAATGAAAAAAAAAGTTAATAAAAAACTATGTCTAGTTTATGGAGAAAAAACTTGAAATTTGAATAAAGAATGTTGAATTGAAACAGAACGATGGGCTCATAAAAATTATTTTCTTATGAATAATCCAGATCAATTTTGAGCGATTATTGAATGCCCATCCAAAGCACGTATATCGGTTATTATATATATGGTGTTTGATTTTTCCGATTCTTTATAATATATATTTTTTTTATTATATTAGATAAAGAAATTTTGTATTATGCTTTATGAATAAATTAATCAAATTTTATTAAATACTTTTATTTTTCTTTATTTATATAATATAGGCACAAAATAATAAAATTATTTTATTTTTCTTTCCCTCTCTTGCTTCGTCTCCCTTTCTTTCCATACGAACCAAACACACTATTACAATTTTAATATTCTCTTCCGTTCTCTCCCCTCTCCTTTTTGAACCAAACAGACGCTAATAAGTTAGCCCACGGCAAGTAGTCTAGTCAAAGTTACTTTTTCCGATTAAAAGAAAAAATTAATAATCCGGCCCGACCGGAAATCGTAAACCCGGCTGGCGATCCATTGTAATTGTCGACTTCTAGAAACTTCTTTTTACTCTTGGCACGCACACAATGTCAGACTTCCCAGCAAATCCATGACGTCACTCACTTTCTAATTTCTAGAAGCTCCATGGCCTTCAACTCCTCACATAATAACCCACCACTCCAGATCCCCAGCTCCTGGGACCTCGGAAAACCAACACCTTTAACACGTATATAACCACCCACCCTGCCCCTTTCCTCTTCACAGAATCCAAGCGATGTGTGAAATCGAATCCATGGCGGAGCTAATCTTCATTCCTTCTCCTGGAAGAGGTCACTTACTCGCCAATCTCGAAATGGCGAAGCTCCTCGTCTCCAGAGATCGCCGCCTCTCCGCCACCGTGCTTGTCATCCGCCCCTTCTACGACCCCGCCAGCGCCGCCCACTCCTACGCCGCTCTCGCCGGCGACGGCTCCGACTCCAGGATCCGATTCGTCGACATATCCGACCCGGCCGCTCTCGCCCTATCCGACCCGGAAGGCTCAACCTCCCCGTTCCACTACATCGCTAATCACAAGGATCGCGTCCGGGAAGAAGTTTTCAGAAGAATCCAGGACTTCAAGGATTCCGATCGCCGTCTCGCCGGATTCGTAGTTGACATGTTTTGCACGCCGATGATCGACGTCGCCGGCGAGTTCGGCGTCCCAACCTACGTTTTCTTCACGTGCGCGGCGTCGACTCTCGGGGTCATTTTCCATTTCCAAAAATTGAGGGATTCCGATCACCGGGACATCACCAAGTATGCCGACCAGATGGTGTCAGTGCCATCGTTTAGATTTCCGGTCGCCGGAAAATTGATGCCGACGGGACTGCTTGATATTGACGGCGGCGACGCAAAGTTAATAGATCTAGCGAAGAGGTTTAGAGGAACCAAGGGAATCTTGATCAATACTTTCTATGAATTGGAATCTTACGCCATTGATTCGCTTTTGGCGGGCGAAAAGATTCCCCCGGTTTACCCGGTCGGCCCGGTTCTTTCCCCGGGTGAAGATAAGAATCGTAACGATACAATGAAATGGCTCGACACCCAACCAGACAAGTCGGTGGTGTACTTATGTTTCGGGAGCAAAGGTACATTCAAAGAAGTTCAATTAAAGTTGATTGCAACCGCCTTAGAAAGAAGCGGATACAGATTCTTATGGTCTCTGCGGAAACCCCTTCAAAATCAACAAATGTACCGGACACCGGGTGAGTACGAGAATCCGGAGGAAGTTTTGCCTGAAGGCTTTCTCGAACGAACCAAATCCGTCGGAAAAGTCATCGGGTGGGCCCCACAAGTGGCCGTGTTGTCACACGGTGCCGTTGGAGGTTTCGTGTCGCACTGTGGATGGAATTCGACCTTGGAAAGCTTGTCGTGCGGCGTGCCATTGGCGACGTGGCCATTATACGCGGAGCAACAATTGAACGCATTTTTGCTCGTGAAGGAGTTGCGAGTTGCCGTCGAAATTAAAATGGACTATAAGCAGAGTAACAATGTGATCGTAGGTGCCGACGAGATTGAAAATGGAATTAGACGGTTGATGGAGGGCGGAAGTGAAATTAGGGCCAATGCGGAAGCCCTCAAGGCGGAAGCCCTCAAAGCAACGGACGGAGCGGCGGGGCGAGAAAGGGGATCGGCATCCAAGTATTTGAGGCAATTCATCGATGATGCCGTGAAGAATAGCCTACCAAATGAGACTAAGAATTGACGAGTTTTGTGGTCAAAATTTTGTTTGAATTTATTTTGCCTATGTTTTTATAAAATAAATTTAGTTTTTAAACAAAAAGTGTAATAATTATTTTAAAGAATATTACATGTATATTTTCATTTAAAAAATATAATATTATATAATTTAATTTTTATTACTTAAAAAAATTTTAAAATTTCAAAATTTTCTATCTAAACAAGCATTTTTAAATTAATTAATAAAAGCCTAGTTGATTTCAATAACTAATCTCATATTCAAACACGTATAGTATATAATAAATGTTTCTTTCATAGTCAACATAACTACATTCAAAATGAATATATACTTATAGTAAGTTTTTTTAAAAAAAATTGAATTATGTACTTATAGTAAGTAAAATATTGCATCATGCCACAATTTAAAAAGGGCAATACTTTCTGTAGACTTTGTTCATCAAATTCTTTTCTGGTTGATATAATAATTAATAAAAATTATTAAAAATATTTCTATTGTTGTACATTTAGCATACACAAAGGTGCTACGTAATGAATATGTATATTTTTCATTTCTTCATATCAAGGTTTTCGCATGTATAAATATAGGCTGAGTGAAATGAAATTTACACTCCTCGTTCTTTCAATTTCTCTCTCGTCAACAATATTATACATACATAAAATTTATATATGCATACATACATACATACATTAACTAATATATTATATTTACATACTACATACACGCAACACATATATATTAATTACTACTCACGTATATTATATATATATTATATATCATATGTAGAGCTGTTAACGATTCGAGCCGAGCCGAGTCGAGCAAAATTTGAAGTGTTTGTTAACGTTCGCGAACAAGGCTCGGACTCGTTCGTTAAGCTTTCCAGCTCGTTCTTAGTGTTCGAGCTCGGCTCGTTAAGAATTTTTGTTGTTTGAGCTCGTGTTCGTATTTGGCTCGTTTAGGCTCGATTAAGCTTGTTCGAGCTTATTTGTCTTATTTTTTAAAATTTATATATAAATTATAAAGAAAATTTAAAATTATTTTATTTATATATTTTAAATTAATATTTTATTTATTTATAAATTATAATTTTATATGTATATATAATATTTATAATAAATATATTATTTAAACGAACGTTCGCAAACGTTCGCGAACAAAGCTCGGGCTCGTTCGTTAACCAAATGAGTCTGTTTTATGTTGTTCGGCTCGGCTCGTTAATGTTCGCGAATGAGCTTTAACCGAGCCGAATCGAGCCAAACCGAGCCGAGTTCACAAACGGCTCGGTTCGTTTAACAGCTCTAATCATATGTTATAATATTATATATAATATATTATACAATATATAAAATAGTAGTTAGCGGTAGAAGTAATTAATATTTCTATTGGCTAATCCTATAATAATATTACAACACGTTATCGGCACAATTGTGTATTTTAAATTCCGTAAGATAATATTTTATATTTTATCTGTTTATTATATCTAACCTTGCCAAACAGGAATTTCTCCCTCTCCTCGTTTCTAGCCAAAATTATATGGCATGGGCTCGTGACGTGAAAATGCATTTAGCATCAATGGGCTTGGAAAATACCATTGTCCGGGATAAAAATTCTCTGAGCCAAGATCGTGCAAAGGCCATGATCTTTTTGTGCCATCACATCGATGAAGCACTGCAAATGCAGTATGTCACGCTGGAATCCTCACTTGAATTGTGGGAGAAATTGAAAGAAAGATATGATCATTTGAGACTAACATTGTTGCCAAGGGCATGAAGCGAATGGCAAAGCCTACGACTTCAGGACTTTAAAACAGTCCAAGAATATAATTCTGCAATGTTTAAAATAACATCACAGTTGCGCCATTGTGGCGAAAATATATCTGAGTCTGATATGATGGAGAAAACTTTCTCCACTTTTCATGCCTCTAACATGGTTTTGCAGCAGCAGTATTGCGAAAGAGGCTTCCAGAAATATTCTGAGCTGATCACCTGTCTTTTGCTGGCCGAACAAAATAATGAATTGCTGTTGAAAAATCACGAATCTCGGCCGATAGGTACAAATCCATTTCCAGAGGTAAATACAATACAACCGGCAAATCCGGTGCGTGGCCGTGGGCAGGTCAGAAATCAAAGAATTGATCGCGATCGAAATCAGAATCGCGGACGGGGCCGGAAAAACGCATACAGTCACAATAAATATCAAAACAGACCCCGATATGTGCCAAATCGGCATTATAATGACAGAAGGCCGTACAGACCTCAACAGAGGTTCAACACCAAGAGAAACAGAAACAATGACGAGAAATGCACCCGATGTGGAATCAAAGCCATTGGGCCCATGTTTGTCACACAACCAGTCACTTGACTGAACTTTATCAGGCCTCAAAAGAAAGGCAGGGAAGAGTTGCTGCTGAAACAAACCACGCTGCCCACGATGACACATTTGACGATGTGATGAATGAAAATATCACGCACCTGGATGCCGATGATCTGCTTGACATAGCTGATGATGTTAAATGATAAAATATTGTTGTATCTCTTTTGTTATTTTACTACTTTCTGCCCCCTTTTTTTTTTTGTATTATCCCTTATAATATATGTCTATTTTGATTATGTTACTAATACATGTCTTTTATTATTTTTACCTTCTTGCAAAGATATGGATGCCAAATTTTTTGGAGCCGATTACAATATCTTCCTTATCGACATTGCAATGACTCACAACATTCTGAAAAACAAAAGTTATTTATCCCATTTGAATATGGGAAAGACCACAATTGTTACTATCAGTGGTGCATCGAAAATAATTGAAGGCTCAGGAAAAGCTATTGTATATCTCCCAAAAGGGACAAAAATGACAATTGAAAATGTCTTGTTCTCGAGCAAAGCTCGAAGGAATTTGTTGAGCTTCAGTGATGTTCGGAAAAATGAGTATCACATTGAAACATTAAATGAGGCAGAAAATAAGTATCTCCTGATAACTCAGATTGTGAATGGCAAAATAATCGTAAAAGAAAAATTGCTATAATTTTTTTCCGGCTTATATTACTAAAAAATCATTGTCATTGAAACATATCACCTAGTAGATCAAATGGCTACTAGCGAATTTTAAACTTGGCACGATCAACTTGGGCATCCTAGCAATGTAATGCTAAGACGAATTGTTGAAAATTCAAATGGCCACTCATTGACAAAGAAAAATATTTTGAGTCCGAATGAATTTGCTTGTACTGCCTATTCCTAAGGGAAGTTAATAATCAAGCCATCTCCAACAAAGGTTGGATTTGAATCCCCAGTTTTTTTGGAAAGAATATAGGGTGATATTTGTGGACCAATAGATCCACCGTGTGGACCTTTCAAGTACTTTATGGTACTAATCGACGCGTCAACGCGATGGTCACACGTATGCCTGTTATCTACTTGCAATCTAGCTTTCGCTAGACTACTTGCACAAATAATTAAATTGCGAGCACAATTTTCAAATCACCCAATAAAGAAATTACATTTAGATAATGCTGGAGAGTATTGATCACATACATTTGATGATTACTGTATGTCAATTAGGATTACTGTGGAACATCATGTTCCTCATGTACATACGCAAAATGGTCTGGCCGAATCCTTTATCAAAAGATTGCAATTAATTGGTAGACCATTGTTAATGAGGTCTAAACTTCTCGTATCATGTTGGGGACATACTATATTGCATGCAGCAGCCCTCGTGAAAATAAGACCGACAAGTTATCACTGTTATTCCCCTACTCAATTCGTTTCTGGAAAAGTACCAAATATATCTCACCTGCGAATTTTTAGGTGTGCTGTTTATATACCAATTGCGCCACCTCAACGCACGAAGATGGGACTTCAAAGAAGGTTGGGTATACATGTCGGGTATGAATCACCCTCGATTGCAAAATATCTTGAACCAACAACGGGTGATTTATTTACTACAAGATTTGCAGACTGTCATTTTGATGAATCTAAATTTCCCGATATTAGAGAGAGACACTAATCAACTGAAAAAAGAAATTTCATGAAAATCACCACTTGAATTTGATCCTCGTACGAAACATAGTGAACTTGAAGTTTAAAGAATTATGCATTTGCAGAAAATTGCAAATCAATTGTCTGATGCTTTTAATGATGCTGCCAGAGTTACGAAATCATATATTGCAGCAACAAATGCACCAACCAAGATAAATATCCCAGAAGGGAAAGTGTCGAGTGCTAATGAGCATACTGCCCGCGTAAAACGTGGCAGACCGTTGGGTTCCAAAAAGAATCCACGAAAGAGAAAAATTATAAATACTAATGAAAATATCAACAATGATCAGATAACTGAAAAGGTCAGTACAACCTCTGAAGAGGTTGATACTAAAAATTCTGATGAAAGTGATAATGAATTTATTGAAACTTCCATTAACTATACCACAATTGGAAAATATTGGAACATGAAGAAAACAAATATTGATAATGCATTTGCATATTTTGTAGCACTCGATATAATGAAAGATGTCAAGGATTATTAACCAAAATTAGTTGATGAATGTCGGCAAAGAGATTATTGGGCAAAATGGAAAGACGCAATTAAGTCTGAATTGGACTCATTGAAAAAATGGCAAGTTTTGTCCCTATAGTCCAAACACCTGAAAATGTGAAACCTGTTGGTTACATATGGGTGTTTGTGAGAAAAAGAAATGAAAATAATGATATCACAAGATATAAAACAAGACTCGTAGCCCAGGGTTTTCCCCAGAGATCGGGTATTGATTTTGAATAAACATATTTGCCGGTCATGGATGTAATAACATTCAGGTATCTGGTGAGCCTGGCAGTACACAATAATCTTGATATGCGATTAATGGATATGGTTACTGCTTATCTTTACGCCTCTTTAGACAATGACGTCTACATAAAAATCCCAGAAGGAATCAACATACCTGAATCATTCAAATCAAAGCCAAAAGAATCATATTCCATCAAATTGCAAAAATCTTTGTATGGGCTCAAGCAATCGGGCCGAATGTGGTACAATCGTCTCAGCGAAAGCTTAACCAAAAAAGGTTATATAAATTATCCTATTTTTCCATGTGTTTTTATAAAGAAAAATGGGTCTGAATTTGTAATCATTGTTGTATATATCGATGATCTCAATTTGATTGGAACTCCTGATGAAATCCAGAAAGCTATTGAATATCTGAAAAAGGAGTTTGAGATCAAAGATTTTGGAAAAACTAAATTTTCCCTTGGTTTGAAAATTGAGCATTTGGAAAGTGGATTTATCCACCAATCAAATTATACCAAAAGGGTACTAAAACAGTTCATGATGGATAAATCACATTCGCTAAGTACCTCAATGATCATCAGGGCACTCGATCCAATAAAGGATCCATTTAGACCAAAAGAGGAAAACGAAGAAACATTTGGCCCTAAAGTGCCATATATGAGTACTATAGGTGCATTGATGTATCTTGCTAATAGCACCCGACCTGATATATTATTTTCTGTAAATTTATTGGCAAGATTCAGCTCATCGCCTACTCGACGACATTGGAATGGGATTAAACACATTTTTCGCTATCTCCAAGGAACAATTGATCTCGGGTTATTTTACTCAAAAAAATTTTGACATGAATTGATTGATTTTGATGATACAAGATATTTATCTGATCCTCAAAGCCAAGTCTCAAACTGGCTATATATTCACTTGTGGCAAAATCGTGATATCTTGGAGATCGATGAAACAAACTTTAACTGCCACTTCTTCAAATCATGTTGAAATATTGGCAATACATGAAGCTAGACAAGAATGTATTTGGTTGAGGTCAATGACTCAACATATTCTGAAAAATTGTGGGTAAATACCTGACAATAAAATTCCTCAAACTACATTGTATGAAGATAATACGGCTTGTATAGCCCAATTGAAAGGGGGTTACATTAAAGGAGATAGAATGAAACATATTTCACTAAAATTCTTTTTTACTCATGATCTACAACAAAATGGTGAAATCAATGTGCAACAAATTCGATCAGATAATAATTTGGCAGATATATTAACCAAGGCGTTACCGATTGCAACATTAAAAAAAATTGGGATGCGTCGATTAAGGGATCTCAAATAATGCTCAGATCAGGGGGAGTGAATTGATACAAGAATGTTGTACTCTTTTTCCTTCACTAAGATTTTTTTGTTCCACGGAGGTTTTTCCTATTAAGGTTTTAACGAGACACATTCTTTGTATAAAAGCATCCAAGGGGGAGTGTTGTACACGTAGCACACACGAAGGTGCTACGTAGTGAATATGTATGTTTTTCATTCATTCGCATCAAGGTTTTCGCATGTATAAATATAGGCTGAGTGAAATGAAACTCACACCCCTCATTCTCTCCATTTCTCTCTCGTCAACAATATCATACATACATAAAATTTATATATACATACATACATACATTAACTAATATATTATATTTACATACTACATACACACAACACATATATATTAATTACTACTCACTTATATTATATATATATTATATATCATATGTTATAATATTATATATAGTATATTATACAATATATAAAATAATGGTTAGCGGTAGACGTAATTAATATTTCTATTGGCTAATCCTATAATAATATTGCAATATCTACCTCATATTATTTATCTACTTACTTTCTCTTTGTTTCGTGACAGATAATTCATTTTTTTTCTTTATTCATGTCAATGATTTTTTTTTTTCTAATAAATTTATTCATATAAAATATATTTAACAAATATAAATTAATTTAATTAAATTTTTAACTTTTTACACGTATAACTCACTCAAAACTCTTTTATTTTTACTTATTCTCTCAGTAAACAAATATTTTTATATATATATTTAAAACTTTAAATTTTTTTATAAAATTAGCTTTAAGTTAATTATAAATAAATAAATGCATTTTTATTATATAAATTTTATTATCTACAAAAATGATATCCATATGACATATTTCATTAAAATATACTACTCATATAAAAAAAGAATAAGATAATATCATAATTTATTTTTAATAATTCACTAATCTATATTACTTTACTGTGTCCATAATCAAAGGGGTCATCTGACCTGAGACGGAGGAAGTATTATTTTTGTTTTCACCCGCCTCATACTATTTATCCATTATTTTTTAGAAAAATAATTATACATTTTGATCGCATTTTAAATTTCGTAGTTATAATTTCAAATTTTTATCAAATCAATTAATTCTTTTTGTTGTGAATTTATTTTCGGATATTTTGGATTTATCGAACATATCTTGTATACAAAAATATGACAATGAATTAGCGGAAGTGAATTATCGAATAAACCCAAATTATTATCCTACCGAATTGAAATGAATTAATTAGGCAAAAAAAAAAAATCTGGAAATCAATTTTAAGAACACAAACAAACAGCCCTTCAATTAATGAATTAAATTCGATGTTGAAATTAAAAGGAAGGAAACTTCATGTTTGTCTTCATCCGAAATTCAACCGCGACAAGAAACTGAAGCCACCGTCAACGATGACACGACTTCCAGCAGTGGCGGCTGTCTTGTGCAATTCAGGCCATCTCCAACCTAGTGCCATTATTTGGCGTGGGTTGTCTCCAACCCACGCCAAAAATTGGCGTTGCTACAGTGCAACGCCAATTTTGGTGTTGCACTGTAGCAACGCCATTTTTTGGCGTTGTATTATTTATTATTTATTTTTATTTTTTAAATTTTTAAAATTATAAATTTAATTTTTAAATTTAATTTTTATTTTTTAAAATTTTTTAAAATTCTATTTTAAATTATAAAAATAAAAAGTTGTTTAAAATAATAAGAAAAATTGAATATTTGAAGAATAATAGTGAAAAATGAAGTTATGGTTGGAGTAAAATTACTGTAGCAACAGCATATTTGGAATTAAAAATGGATAAATGGAGTTGATGGGTTGGAGATGGCCTCAGCAACGGGACTTCACCGGTTATCTTCTCAGGCAACAACAACCATCAGATCCGGCAATAGAGGCGGCCAGTGACGGTGGGACAGCGGCGGTTTTCGGAGACGAACAGTCAGTGCTCCTGCGATACTCTTGAACAGCTCTGATTGTTTCCGACGATCTCCTCTTTTCTTCTCCGGCGGACAGACGGTAGACCCGCGGAGAACTTCGGCGACGACTCTTCTGTCGAATAGCAACATCGATCCTTTCTTCCTCTCATCGGACAGCAGCTCTCTCCGACATGTCCTCCGAACAAGAGCATAATCGACTCTCCACAGAATAGTAGTGCACCTCCACTACCACCGAACAGAACCAGACTTCTCGATTCTTTCTCCGATCTTTCATCGCCGAGAGGAACATCAACGGAAGGCTCAGATCCAATGTGCAAATGGCTTGACGTAACCACCCCGCAAGGTGGAGGTCGGCTCGTCATTCTAAACCTCGACACCCACCGAAATCGTCACTCAAAAGAGTTCGATTCTTATTGGAAAATCTCATCAAAACTCACCGGAAAACACTCTCCCAAAAGCATCGGTATTCCTCTCCTTTGCCCTCTCGCTTATTTTCTCACGGTTTCTCTCTCTACCAAACTCCCTCTCTATTCTTGGCGAATTTTCTCTTGAAAACGACTCACACCAAACCCGCACTTAATATATCTCTAATATATTTTTCCCAAACTAAAAAGCACGCATACGGTTATAACCAACCTAACAAATTGGCTTAGGGTTTGATTTACGGGTTTGGGAACTGGGTTAAAAGGATTGGGCCGATCCGGTAGGTCGGGCTAAGGAGCTGGCCAACTAATTATATATTTATCAAGGGATTAGTTGGGTTAGGCCTCGAACGGCCAAAATTCCCAACAATCTCCAGCTATTTTGGTCGTGATTTAACCAAATCCCAAATACGTATTTACTAGATATAGACTTACCTTGCACCAATTGATTTCATCATTGTCTTTTGTCCCATCGCTGCATCCACGAACAAACGTTATGCAGAAAACATATCTTCGAAATATGTTTTTAAACAATGGTTGTTTTACAATTCTTTGGAACCGCCATTGTTTTGGTTAGTTTTGAGAAAACCATAGCTATATTGAGCATTGTTAAAATCGAAATTGTTTTTCTTAAGATAAGTTAAGTCAATTTGCTACAGTCTCTTCTTTGTTCTTGTTCCATTCTTTATTGTGTTTTATATCCTTTGTGTATATTACCTGGTCTATTTTTCCATTGGCTAACACCTCATCTCGAAAGAGAAAGAGGTTTTTGTATTTTTCCTTGTTTCTTGTATGGAAAAATTACTGTTGTGCTTCGAGGGTAAATTCTAAATCTCCATGCCTGTTCTGTGTATTTTATTATGTTTGTTTTTTCTTTGGTTTGATTGTGTTTGTTTTCTAAAAAATCTTTTAAAACAAACTATTTTTCGAGGCTGTTTAAGCAAGTGAATGAGTTAGCCAATATGACAGTTCTTGAGAAAAATTTAGGGGATGTATTTGTTGGTAGGTCTAAGTGTTTACCTATATTAGAAAATGAATGGTTGATTGATTCATCTTGTTCCTATCATATGACTTCATTAAGATCAATTTTCTGTGAAAACAAAATATTGGAAAATTGCAGTGTTGTTATGGTTGATAATAGTGTATGCAATGTGCTTGGAATTGGTAGCATAAATTTGAAATTTAATTATGGTTTTGTATTGAAATTGAATAATGTAAGACATGTTCCGGAATTGTCAAGTAATATGTTGTCTTGTGCATCTTTAGCCGAATTGAGTCTTGAGGATAAATTTCGGGGGTTGGTTTTATGAAAATTATAGAAGGATCTTTAGTTTTTTTAAAAGGTGAAAGGAAAAATGCTTTCTATATGACCCAAGCTGATCTTATTATTGTGCCTGCTAGTTCTATTAATTTTATTTTTGAAAATAAAATATTTTTGTGGCATAAACGGTTAGGTCATTTAAGCAATAGGGATTTAGAAATATTGCAAAAATTTGGCTATTTTGGCAATGACATTTTTCAATTGTTCAATTTTGTAAAACTTGTATTGATAATAAACAAACTAAAGTCCATTTCCCCTTCCCCATGTTGGAAAACGTGAATGCTCTAAAGATATCTTAGAATATATATTCTGATTTGTGGGGGGCCCTCTTGTGAGTCTACTTTTGATAGTTCTAGATATTTTTTAACCATTGTTGATAATTTTTCAAGAAAAAATTGGGTTTTCTTAATGGAAAAATAAATCTGAAGTGTTTAAGATTGTTAAAAGTTTGAAAATTCAAGTTGAAAATGAAATGGGCAGAAAAATTAAATATCTTCAAAGTAATAAAGGTTTAAAATTTTGTAACACCTGGTTTGATCACTTTTGTGTGCAAAATAGTATTAAAATGAATAAATGTGTCCCCATGGCACCCCAATTTAGTGGAGTGGCTGAGAAGATAAGTTGGACCCTCTTGGAAAGAGTTAAAAGTCTTTTAACTTCATCCGGGTTATCCGAAATGTTTTGGGGTGAAGCTGTAGTTACAACATCGTATTTGATAAATAAATCACCCTCTATCATCTTTAAAGGTTTATGTCCCGAAAGTAAATGATTGAGTAAAAAAATCGACATTTCTAATATTCGTGTATTTGGATGTTCTGCTTTAATACATGTTTGCACTGATGGTTTTGATTTGAAAACTGAAAATTGTGTTTTTTTTGGTTATGGTGTTACGGGTATAGATTGTGGCTTTGTTCTAGACTCGAATTTAAAAATGTTATTAGTAATAATGTGACATTCAATGAATGTGAAATGCTATGTTTGAAATTTGAAAAATCTGACTCTATTGTTTCTGTTTTTAATGAAACAAACACAAATTTTAATAATACTCAAACTAAGGTGGAGCTTGATATGATTGATATAGAAGAGGGAAAAATTGAACACTTTAATTCTGGTTTTTGTTTTTTCGAGTAGCAAATTAGTTGTGAATTTGAAAGTGTGTAATTTGATAATTATGAAATTGTTGATATTGATTCAGAAATTGATTCTTGTGTTTGTTATGTGGATGAAATTCAGACTGTTTTAAAAACAAAAAGGTTGATTTTAAGGACAAAAATGATTCTTTATTTTGTACTAAGTCTGTTGTTAGTGGGGAATTAGTTACTAATTCTGAAAAATGTGTAGTCTTGTGATGTAAATACAATCAATATTGATTGTGAATCAGAAAATGTGCATTGTGATGATTTAAGTAATATTGATATTGATTCTGAATATGCGTTGAATGTTCAATTTGTTGCTGAAAGTGAAGATGTGTGATCTTGTGATGATAAACCTTTTAACATTGATCTTGAATTTGAAATTTGTGTTCAATCTGTTGATACTGTTCAAATTAATGTTGAATTTGTTTATGAGATTAAAAATGATAACACTGTTTTTCGTTGTAAATCTTTTGAAAAAAAAAAATAAAAATTGTTGCTTGTTTTAAATATGTGCAGTTTTGTGATATATATGTAGATAATACTTGTTGTGAATTAGATTACGTGCATTATGACATTTTAGTTAATGCTGATATTACTTCTGATTCTATATTGTTACTGAAAACAGATGCTGAGCAACACTCTAATTTTTTAAACGAAAATGTTGTTATCGTTGATTTTGACAATTGTGTTGAAAATATGGGTATAGGTTTAGTTCTTGCTGCTGAGTTGCTCGCTATTTGGCATGGTTTTGAATTGGCCTATAAGAAGAATATCCCAAGACTGGTTTTGGAGTCGGATAGTAAAATTGAGATTCACCTTATTAATTCACCAATGGAACAGTTAGGAGTACACGGTCACATTGTTCATAAAATCAGAAATCGAATGGCAAAAAATTGGGAAGTCCGGCTACAACATACTTACCGGGAAGCCAACTGGTTGCGGATCGTCTAGTTCATTTTGCAACGAGACAAAAAAATGGCATAACCCACTTTATTAGACCACCAGAGGAGATTGGACAGTGGCTTCTTCATGATGCATTAGGATTCTCGTATGATCGAGAGATTTAAACTTAGGTAAATGTATTACCTCATTGTCTGTATTTTCAAAAAAAAAAAAAGATGGAGTTTGATAAAATAGTGAAAATGAAATTTTTGTTGGTGATTTTCAAATTGGTGTTGTTGGTGTGCAGCATGTTAAGAGCAATCTTGAAAATTTGGTTTATAAAATTAAAAGCAATGTTGGAATGATTTAAATGAGAAAAATGAGATTGAAAATTACCTATTTGTTAGAGATGAGTTTATGAATAGTCCTATATTATCTCTATGTTTGGTAATTTGAATTTATCTTCTCTTGCTTGTTATATTTTTTATGGATTATATATGAATGAACCTATGATTGTTAGGGATATTAGTAATTCTTGGTATAAGTGTCAATGTTTGGAAACTTTAAAAGAATATATGAACTCATTGTTTAAGAATGAAAATTTGAATTTAATTCATAAAACTTATGATTGCTTTGATTGTGATTTGTTATTATTGATGTAAATGATATGTGCATTAGAAAGCTTGTTGTTCTTTCTGTTTGTATATTGTGTGGTACATGTTTTTGTGGTAAGATACAATTACAATGTTTAGTAACTTTGTTAATAGTTCAATTTGAATATAGTCCTATTGGTGAAGATACAATGTTTTGGAAAACCAATATGTTTGTATGTTGTATGAAAATTGTATACTTTGATACATTTGATTAGTCGGTGCTACTTGTGTGTAGCTTTAGATTTATTATGTATCGTAGTAGGTTTCTATATTGTTTTTAAACCTAACTTGATTTCAATTTTCTTAGCAAAATTGCTCATAACTCTTTTGTGCTTATGAAATTTAACGTAACTCTCCATTTTACTTTAAAAATTACATGGCGTCCATTTGTACTTTAAAAAATGTTGCATGAAACTCCTTTATGGTTTTGAAACTCATCGTAAATCCCCACTTTATTTTAAAAATTGCATGGCTTATAGTTTCAAAATTGTTGCATAAAACCCCCCGCCATGCAAAATATATAGATAGGAAATCATTTTCTCATCACACGAGGAAGGTTTCATAGTGGTGGGGTTTCATGCAACGTTTTCCAAAGTAGAAGAGGGCATCATACAATTTTTAAAGTACAGGGAGATGTTACGCTGAATTTCGAAACCACATAGGAGTTTTGAGCAATTTTACCCAATTTTTTTTTGTGCAGTACTGTAATTGAACAGTGGGCTAAAATGAACTTGTAAAATGAACTAAAATACTTTGAAGCAATTATGGTTCAAACAATGATGACACCCGAGAAAAATAATCTTTCACGCCTAAAATAAGGTGAAGATTTTTTATATATTTTGGTCGGTGATTATTGAGGCCTAAAACGCACACAACCGACCCGCCCATTTGAAGCTCGGACCCAGCAACCCGCTATCCAACCCGGATCTTTGAAAGACTGTCGGATCGTGGCTTGATTTTGGTCCTTGGCTTTGAAACAGACTTGATCGTTCTCTCTGAACCGGCCTGATCTGATTCTTATATATATATATATATGTTGGACCGATTCATTCATAAGGTTCACTCGTTCAGAACAGAAGAGATTTTGGATTCGCGATTCTCTCCTCAAGTCCTAGCGGATTCCGACGCGGTTCCAAGCGATCTCCTTGTGCGTTCTCCGGTGAATCTGTCCGGCGATTCGGAAAGTTCTTCTTCCCCTTCGATGCACGCCTTCCCCTTGGAGTTTCTACAGTTTGATTGTTCGATTTATGTTTTCTTTGTTGGTTCGCGGTGTAATCTTGTTTGCGATATTAATATTGTTTAGACTTAATTTCGGCAATGTTTCCTTAGATTAGGGTTCAGGTTTTTGTGTTAGTTGCGATTCTGTGGCGAGTCATTTGTTGTTTGGGTCATGGATGTGTGTTCGGTGTCGGTTTTATTGATTTGAGGGCAAACTGAGTCCGGATCAATTTTGCTTCCGTAATAATACAAGTTGCTTTAAATTTTCGTTAGATTTGGAGTATTCTTGTACAAATATTATGCTGTCGATTCTAGGTTTAGTAATAACAAGTATTTTAATTTTAATATATAATTATTTATATTATATAATAATTATTTTTACTAATATATTTTTAACTATACTTTACAAAGGGAGAAATATATATATACTCTCACACAATATATAATAATATATATATTTGATTAATTGTAAGACCCATTAAGGATGTGTTCTTTTATAGGATTTTATGCAAATTTTATTATTCATCAATTTTTTTTCTTCTAAAAATATCAAATCAAATATTTATTTTTTATTTTTTTATATTATACTAAAAATGGTAAATTATATAACACTATCTTACGTTTTAGTAAAAATACATAAAAACACATTGTGTTTTATTTATTACGTAAAATTCCTTTTTATTTTATTTAGTGTACAACACACCTTGTATTTTCAAATCATACAACTATTCAAATTCAAAATTTTTACTATTCAAATTCCAACTCAAAATCCAAACCCCAAACAAAACACCCTAATTGTATAATAAGAATTTTTTAGGGATTTTGAATTTTTATTTTATCTCTTTGTTTATTGATTCTAACTTTTGAAATTGGCTATTACCAAGATGTGCGCCAATATCCTTCTATATATATATATAAATATATATATATATTTAATAAATATACTTTTAATTAATTATTATTTTAAGAATTTATTATACATATTAAATATTGTGCAATTTAGATACAAATAATTAATTTTTATTACTTTTTTTTAATAATTATTCTTATATAATTAAAAATATTTTTCTTTTTATTGTCATTTTATATCTATAGATTAACGGCTATAATTCATTTTTCACTAAATTTTACTACAACTTCGATTTAAGATTTATTTTAGTTTTACTATATTAATTTTTTAATGCATTAAAAAATTTGTGAAGTGATATACATTTATTTATGTTTTCTGAATTAGTTCTTTTATATTCTTTTGTGCCACTTTTTTTGTATGGTTATTAAAAATATATATATCTATTAAAAAATTAATTGTATTTAGTTTAGTTGATAAAATTGTTGTAACAGAGTAAAATATATTTATTTATTTAATATTTTAGGAGAGAAATAAATATTAAATAATTTTGACATAAATAAATTTATATTTGGATAAATAATTAATGTAATTATTTGTAATTTTTTAAAAATAATTTAATTATTATAAAAAATTAATTAGAATTATTTAAAATATAAATTTTAAAAAAATATATTTGGTTGGATTCACCGAAAACGTTTTACTATTCATCAAATTTTTCTCTTAAAAAATGTCAAATAAAACTTCAATTTTTTTATTATATTTAAAAATAATTTTACATAAAAAAATTTCGCATCAATATATTTATATAATATCAAACAATTATTTAAAATAAAACTTTTAATATTCAAACTTTAAACTCTCAACCAACACGAGGTTAGAGTTTATTCACATCATTTTTCCTCCAAACAAATATAAAATCAAACTCTTATTCTTTTTTTCCTTGTAAAACATAATTTCAAATTAAAAATATTACATCAATGGCTATTTAAATAACATAAAAATTATTCAAATAAAAAAATTTTATTATTCAAAATCCAAATTTAAAATCTAAAACCTCCAATGAAATACATAGTTAGATTTTATTCACCAATTTTTTTCTTCCAAATATATCAAATCAAACTCTTATTTTAAGAAAAAAAAAAGTATTATATTAAAAATAAAATTTTTTTTATATTCAAATATTATCCCAATACATATTTATATTATATCAAACAACTTACTTAAATTAAAAAATTTATCATTCAAAATTCAAATCCTAACCAAAAACACCCATTTAAAATCTATTTACCAATTTTTCTTATAAAATTTCAAATGAAACTTCTATTTATCAATTTTATATTCAAAATATAGTATTAATGGATATTTATATTAAATTAAAAAAGCTATTCAAATTAAATTCTTTTATTACTCACGCAAATCCAAAATTTTAATCTCAAATCAAATACACCAATAAAAATTATTAATTATGAAATATTTTTTAAAATATATTAAAATTAAAATTATTTTATTTTTAAAAAAAATTTAGCTACATCCGGCTTAAGTCCGATTTTTTATATCATATCCGAGTCGAGTTTTTGGATTATTAAGTCATATTTATTTTTATCAATTCTAATTAAACATAATTAAAATAAAATATTGAAAAATTGTGAATAAAAAATTAAAATAAATTAATTTGAATTATTATGATTTAATTGTGATTAAAATTGATAATTTATTTATTTTTTTATTTTTGGAAAAGTTGTGTAATTGGATGGAACATTTAAAAAAAACAGAGAAAAAAAAAAATAGCATAATTGGCTTCTAAGGGAGGGAGTATATGACTTTGTTTGCTTGTAGTTTAAAAATGTTTTAAAATAGTGAGTTTACATAGCAAGCGACTTAAAGTATAGGGGTGAGAACCCATGACCTCATTGTCACAGATTCAACCTTTACATCAATAGACCATCCCTTATTCTATTGTTAATACAAACGGCCACATATTATATACCTAATATTTTTACCTAATATTTTTAACATAGATCTATGATTTTTTTTTTTTGTTTTATTTTAGTTGTTGTTAGTTTATTAATGATTTTAATAAACTAAAATTTGAAATATAAATCTATAACTTAAAAATTATTTACTGATATTTATTGTTATACTATTATATAATCTTTCAATTCCAGCTTAATTAATACATTTTCTATTTTTATTTTTCCGGTAACAATGATACATTTCTATTTTAGTAAAATTTTTAATAAAAAAATATATTTAACAAATATAAATCAATTTAATTAACTCAATAACATATAATATTATACATCATCTAGGACTACTCAAAACCCTTTTTATTTTCTTTTCAAAAAGTAAATATTTTTATCTATATTTAAAACTCTACCTTATTTGTAAAATTAGTTTAGATTAATTATAAAAAGAAAAAATTATTTTTTTATTTACTTATATTATAAGAATGTTGATTCGTTACAAAATGATATACATATTGCATATATTTTTTATTGCGATATATTTCTAAAATATTTAAATACATATTCTAAAATTTTTAATCATATATTATTAAATTTATTTTAAAACTACCACTATTATTAATTAAAACAAATACTGATAAAATAATTTTATAACTCACTATTACACAACTATATTATATAATTGTTGAAAATATTTTATAACAATACAAAGTGAAATTCGAAAGAATACTATTGAATTTGGACAATAAATATATATATATATATACACGTAAACTTTTCAATGCGTTAAAGTAATAAATAAATAAAGGGTGACCCCAACAGATAATTCTTATTTTTACTGATTGAAGATTCTTTTCCTCCCTATAAATATTTTTTGAAAATTGCCTTAAACTGTCAACACCAGCCTGAAACGTCGCCAAATCGGTTATTCTAAACTGCAACCGACGCCTTATTCTCTCACAATATGTGCGTTTTCCTGGCAACTGAACCCGATACAATCCAGACTACAACCGACACCTTATTCTCTCACAGTGGGTGCGCTTTCCTGCCTGGCAATCGAACTCGATTCAATCCAGACTACAACCGACGCCTTTACCTAATTCCCTGGCCCACCGATGGGCCCACTCTCCTTTTGTTTTGAGAAAAACCCTAAATATATATATATTTTATACTTAACAATAATATTATTTAGTTAAAAACTTATTATTATTATTAATTGGAATGTTATGTTATTTTTAAAATTATTTAAAAATAAAAGCAAAATATTAATTAAAATTTATTAAAACTATACTATCTAATTCCATATAAAAGGTAAAAATAGTTAACAAATATTTCTAAAAATACTATAAATAAAAATTCGATTCACAAATGCTTTATAAGGAAATAAATATAGCTCAACATATTTTAACATATAAAAAATAAGACAAACATATTCAAATACTATCAATCGCTCCATTAAAGGAAACAATGAAAATACTTAGACAAAATTCTAACTTGAATGTTTTGGTAGATTTGTGGACTCAATTATTTGATTAATTTTAAATTATCAAAATTTTACAAAATAAAAATTACAAATAAATAAATAAATAAATATATAAGTCAACCACATCATGTGATGATCAAATCCTCTATAGCCAATATTCTATTCCCTCTAATGAAATAGAGCCACATGAACCGAGAAAGAACGCTAATAAAATTTATATATATATTTTTTAATTATAATTTTATCATTTATCATTTTTTTTTAAAGAATATCTTTAATAAAAATCTTATTCATAATTTTTTTTTATCTTAATTTTTATTATATTTATATTTTACCATAAAAAAAATATTTTTCGTCAGGCTAGAAAGTACACATATTTTTATTTCGAGATGTCCAATTACAAAATAACCATTTTATTAAATACCTCATTTTTTCCACAAATATCTCTACTTTACATCTATAATTACTTTTATACCAACAAAATAAGGGTAAAAATGTCATTATGCTACTTTTTTATGTACCATTATAATTAAAATACTATTATTTTTTAAAACTCTGTGCTAAAAGTAAATGTATATTTTTTACTTGACGGAAGAAGTATATTACTATATTTACAAAATATAATGTTCAAATGTTGTTTAAACATAATTTTATAATGATATTTTATATGAAATTTTATGAAAAGAAAATTAAAATTTATGATTTAGATATTTGCTTTATTTATTAAAATATTTTCTTCAAAAGTAAAATAAAAAATTATATGAAATTTTAATTTAATTTATTTTTTACGTTACTTTTTAAAAACAATTATTATTTAAAATAAATTATTATATTCAAAATAAAAATCAATACCAAATTCAATTTTTTTTTAAAAAAAAATATTATGTAAATATTGAATCTAAATAGTAAGTGTGATATCTTGAAAAAATAATAATTTTTACAAGAAAATAATATAATAAAAATTGAGATAGAATATAATTTTTATTTTATTTTAGAAAAAATAGGAAGTAAATAAAATAATAACAAAAAAGTTACATAACTCCTCTCTATCGTTACATATGGTATGGCACCTTTTATTGGAGGGAAGAGAGAATAGGGGAAATGAGAATAGATGAAACACAATCAATGAGCATTCCGTCACGTCAATTAAATTTATCACTTTAAAAGACAAATTTTGCTGATACGACATATATCTTCTAAAAAATCGAAACGTCATTTAAGTTTCAGTCTAACCATCGTACACTCTACATTTCCTTTATTTTTTTTTTCCCTATATTTGTTCAATTATGGCGAACCAAATAAATATATTTATCTTCTATGGGGTGATATTATTTAAGAAAATAAAAATATTAAATATAATGTCTCTTATATATTTTATTAATTTAATATGCCAGAATATCTTTTATTTCGATTTAGTAAAATTTCTTATTTATAAGCTGAATATTAATGATAATATTATATTTAAATGTACGTGAGTATTTACCTTTTACTCACGAAAAAATACTCTACTCCAGATTTGTGATGATGTAAATGTATAATTTTTTGTATCAATTAGTGGATTTATACATTAATAAGAACCAACAGACTTTCAATTTTTGGATTGCAATGATATCAATAATGAATCCGTATGAGATTGTTATTTTACGTGACTAGTCGAGGAAGAGGTCTTATTTTATGCATTCCCTTAAGGCATGCAACAATTTTCAATTGTAGTACATTTCGAGTACGCTCTAAGGAAATTTTCAGCTGAATCTAATAGCCTGCAAAGTAGGTCCGGCAAGACAAGTCACACTAGGCGAATCATGTGTGGTAGACAAAATTTGGAGACATCGGAAATTAAACCCAATGGCGGCGAGACATCTGCAAGTGCCATTGTTGACTGCGATGTTCCAAATATTGAAATATATGCTTTGATTGATCCGGACATGGATGTATTTGAACATATTACCGTTGAGTGATTTATTCTTATTATGACTAGAAAAATTGAGAGTATGTTTCTTTTTCGGTGAGTTTAGAAAAAATTAGTTTGAATTATTCTATTTGAATTTGTGTTTCTTTAAGTTTGTAGGTTTGGTTTAAATTTTGAAAATTTTAATGTATATTAATTTTATAGATAATAATTGTATTGGTGTAAAAATATAATATAATAATTTTTTATTATATAAAACATAATTTTAAAAAATAGAAATTGAATTGTATTTTATAATATATATATAAATTCAACAAATTAACTTATTTTAAAAATACAAGCGTCCACGAGCAACTGACCAACGACTCTATTCTAACTCTTCTCTTCTTACTTCCAAAAGCACTCACTCGCCACCGCCCATGGCGGTCGGAGAATATTCCGGCCGAAGGTTCTACCTCCTCGCCGCCCATGTAACTTTTCTCAGCCGGCGTCACCGTTATCGTCCTCAGCCTCAGGGGCGAAACTACATGGGAATAGAGGGTCAACTGACCCTGCTCTCAAAATATATGTATTTTTTTATTTAAAAAATAATAAAATTATGTATTTTATAGTAATTTGCTCTTCCTAATTTTTTTCCGTTTGTTGATTTATACTTTTAATCTTTAAATTTTATTTTTTATAGAAAAAAATATATTAAATTTTATGTAATTTTGTTAAAATTTTTTCTAAAACATTTAAACTTTTCAATTTTTTTTAGGATGTACTATGAATAATAATAAAAAAAAAACATTGAATCGATAAAAAAAAAAAAAAAAAAAAAAATCGATTTTGTCCCCTGAACTTTTACCGCTTGTTTCGTCACTGATCAGCCTCACTGCCGGAGGCTTCGTCACTGCCAATCTCCGAGTCACCGTCACCTCCAGAAACCCCAAAGGCCGGATCTCCGTCCACTATGACTGCCTAGTCGCTAGCGCCGCCTCGCCGTCGACCGTGCGTCTTGTGGATATGGTTTGGGTGTAATGAGTGTGTCTTACCGCTAAATTTAAAAAAATAAATAAATAAATAATAAAAAGAATTAAAGGATCATAAAAAGCAATACATCCTTTCAGAGAGACTTACGATGTAGACTCTGTGTTTTGTCTCCTTAGGGTTGGTTTTGCGTCTATCTCAGTTCAAACAGTGTCCCCAAATATTTTGAATAAAAATTAATAATTTCAAAGAAAATAAAAAATCTAAATAATAAGAAAATTTAGGGTGTTTTTTTGTTTTGAATTTTGAGTTTGAGTTGTTTTCGATGTTATGCAGAAGGAAGTTTGGCACTAATATAAAAAATAATATGTCCATTGAGTTACTGATTTTCTTGAGTGATTATAGTATATACTTTCTTGGTGCCCTAAGTAAATATTCATTTGTTCTTTTGCACGTAATTTTAGAAATATTAGTATTATATTGGGATATAGTAAGAATAAAATATAAATGACTAAAATAACCTTAGTATGTGTGATATAAAGGTAATAAATGTCTAAAATAACCTTATTAAGAATAAAATATAAATGACATTTGTATAATATATTGTAAGTTGTAAGGGTATTTGTAATGTTAGGTAGATAGTACAGTTACTAAAAAAAAAAATGGATACTTTGTTATGGGATGGACTAAAATGGAAAAATGGATACTTTGTTATGGGACGGACTAAAATAGAAAAATGGATACTTTGTTATGGGACGGATGGAGTATATTATATATTTTGTGTGAATATATATGCATATATTGTATTTTTATACTTCCTTCGTCCAATTTCTATTGTTCTAAAAGTTTTTTTTAGGTAATTGTCTTCTTTTTATGAATTGACAAATTTGTCCTTATGGTATGGTAAAGATTAAAAATACTAAATAAATGAAGGGTAAAAAAAAGTAAATTTGTGTTTATAAAAAATAGGACAATAGTTGTTGAACGTTCTAAATAAAAAAATAGAACATTAGTTTGTAAACGGAGGAAATAATTAATTAAAAACCATGTTGAAAAAAAAAAAAAAAAGCGTTGAATAAATACACCCTAAAACAAAATTTTTTCAAAAAATCCGAAAATATTGATTGAAAGACTTTTGTATCTATTAATCAGAAAAAATATCATTTTTTTTTTTTGGAAAAAATTAGAAATTCATATCATATCATAATGATAATGAAGAATTTACAACATATCTGGCCAAAAGCCCACCAAGTAATTAAAGGCCAATGACAAGAGAAGGTCGGCCCAACAAACGCCCATAAATAAGCCAATGAACTCAATTCTAAAGTAGGCCCAACAAAGAGAGGCCCAGACCTAAAGCAGGCCCAGGCCCAACAAATAAACAACAATGGGCCAGCAGAAACCGAAGTTGACCCAACTAGTCACAAAACCCAAAAGCAATTGGGCTCTACCTAAAATCCTACCACAAAAAGATTGGGCTTTAAATAAAATTCTAATAATCCATATAAAAATCCAAGTTCAAACCTCCTCAAAATAAATTGTCACTCCTGAAGCCCAATTGAGTTCAAATTCGACGCTTCCTGGTCTTACCTGTCACACATTGTCTTATGTAACTTATTTTATCGAACCTAATTTACAGGTTATTAAATTCAGTAGGTTCGATTGAAAGTTTACCCAGAACGCACAAGAAAAGTAGCGATTGTGGTTCCCGCGTTATATAATAAATAAATAAATAAATAAAAGTCACCCCAATATCTTTATTAAAAATGATCATCAAGAAGTAATACACACATGTCTTCTATATATATATATAATTATCTTATATATTAATATTATCTACTAAACATATGTATGTATTATATTAGATTATATTCTTTTCGTCTAGCTTAATTACGCCATTTTTTTTTTAGTTGTCCCACTCAATTATGCTATTTTTCAAAAAAAAAAAGTAAAATTAATACATTTTTAATCACAATTAAATTTTAACTAATTCAAATTAATTTATTAAATTTTTACTCACAATTATTTTAAAAAAATTTATTTTTAATTAGGTTTAATTAAAACTGGTAAAAATAAATGACCGAAAATTCGAAAACTCGACTCGGGTTGATATAAATAATCAGACTTAGGCCGGATGTAGTTGAAATTTTAAAAACTAAAAATAATGTTAATCTTAATATTTTTTAACAAAGTATTTTATAATTAATAAATTTTAATGGTGTATTTGGTTTGAGATTTGGTTTTTAAATTTGTGTTCATAATAATAAAAAAATAATTTAAATATTTTTTGTATTCAATATAAATATGTATTAATAAGATATTTTAAATTCAGAATTGATTTTTAATATAATGTAAAAATAAAAAGTAAAAATTTTATTTGATAATTTTGGAAGAAAAATAATCGGTGAATAAAATTTAATGATGTATTTCATTGGAGATTTAATTTTGGATTTGAATTTTGAATAGTAAGATTTTTTTAATTTAAATAATTTTTTAATATTATCTAAATAGTTATTGATGTAATATTTTGAATATACAATTGATTTATAATACAAAAAAAAAAAAAAAAAAAAAACTAAAATTTGATTTAATGTTTTTTTAAGAAAATTTGGCTGAATAACCTTAATAATTGTTTGGTTGGGATTTAGATTTTGAGTTTGAGTATTGATAGTATAATTTTTCAATTTGAATAATTATTAGAAGTTACATGAATAGCTATTAATGTGATATTTTTGCTATGAAATTGATTTATAATGTAATATTAAAAATAAAACATAAAAGCAATTTGACATTTTTAGGAGGAAAAATGATGTGAATAAACTTTAACGACATGTTTGGTTGAGAGTTTAAAGTTTAAAAATTGTTTAATATTATATAAATATGTAGTGATGTGATATTTTTAGTGTAAAATTATTTTTATAATATAATATAAAAAATAAAAAATTGAAATTTTATTTGATATTTTTAAGAGAAAATTTGTGAATAGTAATTTTTTTTTTTTTTGGGTAAATCCAACCAAACAATTTTTTAAATTTATATTTAAAGTAATTACAAATAATTAGTTATAAATAATTTAAATATTTTTTTAAAAAAATAGTATTACTACAAATAATTATATAAATTATTTCTCTAAATACAAAAAATTATTTATTGCTAAAATTATTTAATATATATTTCATTCATAAAACATTAAATAAATAAATATATTTTATTCTATTACAACTATCACATAATTATACTAAACACAATTAACTTTCTAATACACATTATCTTAATAATCGTGTTGAAAAGAAAGTGACATAATATACCGGGACGAAGGGAGTATATATTTTAAAACATGTTATTAGCACAAATTGTAAAGATTTTGTTCGAGAAAATCTCTTATATCAAAGTGTTGCTCCAGATACAAAAAGAAACCATCAAAGTGCTGTAGAAATTATGTCCAAGTTCCAAAAGAGATATATCAAAGTGTTGTAGATATTTTGCTAAACGTTTAGGTAATTACTCAACTATTTTCAATATAATTATGACCACCGTAGTAAAATTTAAATCTCCCCACTGACTATTATCGGAAATAATTATATATTGTGGGTGATGGATGTTGAAATATACCTCGTGTCTCTGAGCTTGCAAAAACAATAATTAATGGGAATAAATGCACAAGCCAAGAGCGTGTAAAGACAATGATTTTTCTTCTTCATCATCTTGACGAAGCTTTGAAAATGAAATACCTCATGGTAAAAGATCCATTTGAATTATGGATAAATTTAAAAGATCGGTTTGATCACCTGAAGTCGGTCATATTGCTAAAAGCAAAACATGCATGACAACACTTGCGTTTAAAAGATTTTAAAATAGTTGTCAATTATAATTCTATAATGTTTAAAATCACGTCCCAATTAAGATTTTGTGGAGAAAATATCATTGATAGAGATATGCTAGAAAAAACGTTCACCACGTTTCATGTCTCTAATATAGTTTGCAACAACAATATCGAGAAAGAGGTTTTACTAAATATTATGATCTTATTACTTGTCGCATTATTGTTGAGCAGAATAAATAATTATTATTAAGAAAATCACGAATCAAGGCTAACTGGTGCAAGTTCATTCCCTGAAGTGAATGCAACTCGGTATTTGAACAATATGCCTAGATATAACGCGGATGAGGTCTCGAACAAAGCCGTGGACGAGGATTTAACCGTGGATATAGAATGAATCGTGGACGTGGAACCGACCATGGTCGTGGTCGTGGCAAGTTTGTTTCACATTATCACCGTGAGGGATATTTTGATGAATAAGAACCAAATAGGCCCCTGAAACGATTTCAGGATAATGCTGGTCAAAGTTCAAAGAAAATCGAGCATAAGTGTTATCGTTATGGGACGACAGGACATTGGTTTAGAACTTGTCACTCAAAACTCTTATTTCTTAGAATTATGCCAGAACTGCCTGAACAAAACACTTGAAGATGCTAAAGCCTTGGAAATGCCAATGCCCCGGAAATTAATTTTTCGAAAAATATTGCCAGTGGTAGTAGCAGTGATAAATGTACTGATAATACACTGTTAGATGTATCTGACTTTTCGGTACACCATGAAGGTGAATACTATAAAAATCCATAAAGTGCAATATAATTGTACATATAGATATGTGCATATATTTTTGTAACTCCTATAGTTTTTTGTTTCTCATATTTTGTAATGAAAAGACAGCTATGTATTTTCTTTAAATTTACTGATATATTTATTCTTATATTTTTTCCAAAAAAAGAAAAATGAATGTTGAACGTGCTATAATAAATACTCCCACCGTCCCATATACCGTGTCTGCTACACTGTAGACACGGTATTTTAGGAGGAGTGCAATTAGTAGATAATTAAGAATGTATTAGTGAAAATAATTATCTTATAATATAAGTAATTATAAATTAAGATTAAGGTAACTAATTAGTTTAATTAAAATTAAAAAAAATAAATTAAAAAGTTTAAAACGAGATTAAAGTTGTAATCATTTTCCAAAAAAGGAAAGTGACATGGAATGTGGGACGGACAAAAACGGCAACGTGGACATGGTATGTGGGACGGAGGGAGTAATACAAAAGATAATTTATATCTCATTGGTGCATCAACGCACACTATCCTAAAGTATAAAAAATATTTCACAAACCTGAAGTTGAAAAAATTTCATGTGAACGTTATAGGTGGTTGTGAAAAATTGATAGAGGGCACCGGAAGAGCAATAATGTTTCTATCCGAATGTGTAAAACTTGACATCTCAAATGCATTATATTATAGAAAATCTCAAAGAAATTTGCTAAGGTTTAATAATATTCGCAGAAATGAATTGTAACACCTAAGTTGACTCATACTGTAAATGCTACCGTCACACTACATCATGAGGTCGTCACCTACTACTTCAAGCCCCACAATAATGCAATACGATTTATGTATATCTAAAAAAACACGCTCCTAACCAAGAGGTTCTTTTCTTGAGTTAAAAATTTACATATAATATATTAGAGACAAGTTCACTCATTAAGCCCGTCTTTCTATATTCCAAGACGTCTCATATCCCGGAGGTACCAAGTATACTTGAATCAAATATTTTTTTTAAAAGCAATCTAAAATTAAATTCATTTTAAGAGTTAACATGAAATGTCATGTCATACTTTTTAAGATAACGTCTAATCCCCGTCAATCACAAAATATGTGTCATGCCATGCCAATAGTGAAATAATGCAACAAAGATATTGAAGTTGACAACCATGCACATACACATATATATACATCCGTCGAAGTGAGCAGCCGGAATAACATCGACTCCATAATAATAGGCTCACTGTATCAGTCTAAGTGAGCAGCCGGAATAACATCGGCTCCATAATAACAAGTGCACTATACCATCATCAATAAATAGCCGGAAAAATCATCGGCTCAAGGAATGACCTTATAAACCCATAATAATATAACGGTCATCTAGTCATTTCCATATACTCGTCATATGACTCTCATAATCAATACATGGATAGACGAACGTTGTCGCCATTAACCACAAGACACCCCATTGTATGTGATAGCGAATATAGGACCCTCTTGACTAGCCTTACTCCGTGTAATATAGTAGAATTCGTGCAACCTGAAATCACCCGAGGAAAACCTAGAAAGTCTACTCTTCCTTGCGCAGCCTAACGGGATCACGTTTGGAGTTTGGCATACGATCCTAAACTACCGGTAGACCTCACTAGTGATCAGTCAAATGAGTGGAACAACACCTAACAAGAATGATTAGACCAAATACGTCTCAACTATAATGACTCTAATCCTTGAATGACCGTGCGATTAAGTCATCATGTTGTCTGACTACTATCGCCCACTATCGCCAAAGTGTTATGGTACATCAAGGTCGAATACCCTAACCTCAGATGAAGCTCTTGCCTAGCACTACCCCACACGGCGGCTAGACGATAGATCCATAAAACATATCTGATAAATCATGCAATATGTGTGCAGCATGTCAAATAAGTGAATATACCGAAAAAAGCCGGTGAGACAGCTCACCTATTCTCCTTTTCAGAAATTCATAAACACAATCAAATACGTATATCTAATATCATAAAATCTGAAGTCTCACACATGCATACGTACACACACATTTATAGATATATACATGCGCTGACAAAATGATCCACATAATAACACATTAACATATTAACCAGAATCAATATGCAATATGCATACCTAGTTTCTTAAAATTATATTTAATTCCCTAATGCTTACGTCTTATCGACACCCCCTGACTTTTGCAATCTCATACAAATCTTCTCCAACGTACACATGCCCCATTATTTACTTAAATCAGATGTGTTATATGCTTATTTATATAAGCTACCTGTTTATTCAAAAATTAATTTCTATAATTAGCTCGTCTAAATTCAAAATTTTTTATATATAGTATAATACAATATTCTAGTTATAAAATCCTCATACCTCACAATATTTATATCGTTCGATTATTAAATAAAAATTCTTAAATATATGAACAAACAGACAGGTGCAATACACTATCATTTTCAATTCAACTTGGATCGATACGAAATTCTCAGAAATAGTCAAATAACTAATTATGAATTAAGAATTTCTAATTTAATATCCCAATATCCAAATTTATATTAAAATTTATAATTAAACTTACACATAGCAAGGATTACAATAACAAAATCAGAATTGAAATTAAATCTTTTTCCTTTTTCTTTTTCTTCCTCCTTTCATTTTTCTTCTTTCTACTGTGTTACTTTCCTTTGATCGAATGTAATGTCTAATTTGTTTATTTTATTACATTTATTGTATATATGATTATATTATTATTATTATTATTAACGTTGTTATTGTTATTATTATATTATAATATTATATATATTATATTTTATTTTTATCAATATTTATTATTTTAAATGTCTTTTCAATCATAACTAGCATATAAAATAGGAATGTAATTTATTTTCAGAATATTAATTTTTTGATCCCAAAATATTATAAAAATATTTATTTGATATAATAGTATTATCTTATACACTTCAAAATCAGGGCATTACATGAATATTATATTGAGACATCAAGTGAGACAAATAATGAATTTTTGTTGATTAAAAAATTCATTGATGGACACAAATGTATATTAGAAAAATTACTTTTATTGTCTTTCAGATTATATTACACAAAGATTAATGCAGTTGAAACATATTTGGCAGACCAGAAGTCCACAAATTTTATAATTTGGCATGACCAGTTTCGGAATCCCGGTAGTACTATGATGAGACGAATTATTGAAAATATTTATGACCATTATTTGAAAAATCAAATGGTATTAAATACAAATGAGTTAAAATGTGTTGCTTGTTCATAAGGAAAATTGATATTTAGACCATCACCTGCAAAAGTAGGGATTAAACCCCTGTATTTTTAGAACGAATTCAAGGTTATATATGTGGACCTGCAGATCCACTATGCGAACCACTTAGATATTTTATGGTACTTATTAATACATTTACTCGATGGTCGCATGCATGCTTATTATTCACCCGCAATTTGGCATTTGCGAGGTTACTTACTCAAATAATTAAATTACGAACACAATTTCTCAATCACCCAATAAATAAAATTCATTTTGATAATGTTGGTGAATTTTCATCCAAGACATTTGAAGATTATTGCAGTCTATTAGAATTTACATTGAACATCCTATACCTCATGTACACACTAAAAATGGTCTAGCTGAATCACTTATAAAATGCTGCAATTAATTGTAAGAACTATGTTAATAAAATCTAAACTTTTTGTATCTGCTTGTAGACATGTTGTTATGCATGCAACAACACTCATAAAAATTAAGGATGACAAACTATCATAACTACTTCACAGTATGATTGATGTACAATAAAAAGCTCAATATATCACATTTGTAGACATTTGGGGTGTGCAGTTTATGTGCAGAAGCACCTCCCCAACGCACAAATATGGGCCTCCAACAGAGATTGGAGATATATATCAGGTATGAATCACTATTTATTGTTAAATATTTTAAACCATTAAGTGGTGATTTATTTGCTGCTAGATTTTTTATTGTCATTTTGACGAGTCGTATTTCTTGATATGAAAGAGAGAAGCTGATCAACTTAAAAGGTAAATTACTTGGAAAATACCTTTCAGTTTTCTTGATCCTCATACAAGTCAAAGTGAATTAGAAGTACAAAGAATTGTGCATTTGTAGCAATTGCTAACCAACTACCTGATACTTTTTATAATGCCATCAGAGTAACTAGATCATATATAGCTGCAGAAAATACACCTGCTAAATTTTTTGTCCCTGAAGGAAAAATACAAAGTGTTAATGAATCAAATGCACACCTGAAGCATGACAGACCTTTAGGAAAATTCTCGAAAGAAAAGAGGAATAAATGAGAGGAATGAGGATATGAATGTTAATCAAAATTCTCAAGAAACAAGTAGTAATATAGATCAAATTTTTGAAGAAATTGATCCTGATAGACTTCATGAGGAAGTTAATCCTGATAGAATTTCTCCTGAAGAGAATAAAATTATTGAAAACTCAATAAATTATGTTACTACCGGAAAGTATTGGAACTGAAATGATACAATTATGGATAACGCTTTTGCATATAATATAGCACTTGATCTAATGAAAAATGATAAGAATCTAGAACCTAGATCAGTTGATGAATTTCAGAAAAGAATACATTGGCCAAAATGGAAAAATTTGATCCGGTCTGAATTTAATTCACTAGCAAAACAAAAAAAAAAAATTGAACTCATTATTCAAACACCTGAAGGTGTTATGTCTGTTGATTATAAATAGGTATTTGTTCAAAAACAGAATGAGAACAATGAAATTGTCAAATATAAAGCAAGACTTGTAGCCCAGAATTTTTCACAAAGACCTTAAATTGATTTTAGTGAAACATATTCTCCGATAATAGATGGAATAACATTTCGATATCTTGTCAGTTTGGCATTTCATGAAAATTTGGATATGCGTTTGATGGACGTATTAATTGTCTATTTATATGGCTCATTGGATAGTAATATCTACATGAAAATTCCTGAAAGATTTAGTATGTCTGATGCATACAAATCATAGCCAAAAGAATATTATTCTATTAAATTACAAAAGTCTTTGTATGGGCTCAAGTAATTTGATCGTATGTGATACAATCATCTCAGTGAATCATTGATGAAATAAAGATATACTAATGATTCTGTTTACCCTTGTGTTTTTATAAAAATGGTACGGATTTGTAATCATAGTTGTTATGTCCACATAAACATCTATGATTACAAATTTTGTATATGCAAAAGGGATACCCTTTGGATATAATAGGCTGAAGAGCTCCAAGAATCCATTGAATACTTAAAGCAGGAATTTGAAATCAAGGATTTCGGAAAAATGAAATTCTGTCTTGGTCTACAAATTGAACATTTATAAAATAGAATTTTGATCCATCAATTTGCATATACTTAAAAGATATTGAAATGGTTTATAATGGATAAAACACATTCATTAAGTATTTCAATAATCGTTAGAACTCTCGACCTATTAAGGATCCGTTAAACCGAAATAAGAGAGCGATGAAACACTTGGTCCTGAAATACTATAGTTAAATGCTATTGGTGCACTAATGTATCTGGCCAACAGTACAAGACCAGACATAGCATTTGTTGTAAATTTATTGGCCAAATTTAGTCCAATGCCAACACAACGACATTAGAAAGGAATCAAACATATTTTTCGTTGTCTCAAATGAACTATCGATCTTGGCCTATTATATCCAAAGGGATCTCGACATAAATTGATCGGATATGCAGATATTGGGTATTTTTCTGACCAGCATAAACCAAGTCTCAAACTGACTATATATTTACTTATGGAGGTACAATGGTATCCTGAAGATCCACTAAACAAAAATTAATTGTCACATCTTCAAATCATGCAAAAATAATAGCAATTCATGAGCCTAGTTGAGAGTATGTTAAGCTGAGATAAATGTTTCACCCCCATTTTACAGAATTGTGGTTTGATATATGAACATAATAATCATTCTACTATTTTATATGAAGATAATGCAGTTTGTATGCTCAACTAAAGTGAAGATATATCAAGGGAAATAGAACTAAACATATTTTACTAAAATTTTTCTTTACACATGATTTTTAGAAAAATGGTGAAATAGATGTGCAGCAAATTCAATCGGATCAGAATATATTCAAAAAATTGGTGAAGAACATCAGGATATATTGACAAGAGACCTAATGACGAGTATTATGAATGAGTCATCTTAATATTATGAGTCATACATTATAGGTGTCATAACCATATAAATTATATTCATGCAAATTGACATGTAATGTGTGCCATATATATTTTTCTTAGTATTATATGTCATGATGATTCATCATTTTCTTCCTATTTATAAGACTATTTTTTAGGACGGAAGGAGTGTATCTTTTAAAACAAATAATAATAAGCATTTGCACCAAAAATAAATACAATGCAAGCTTCTAAAAAAAATAATCCAAAAAGAAAAAAAAAAAAAAAAATTCTGGAATTCCATGGGCATCATTGATCACACATACATGACAACGACATCACGCCCACTTGGCTAACAAAGACATGCAGCCGGCGCCGATCAAAAGGGATACATTCGAACAGAACTGCAGCTTCCCGTTGGCCTGCATTTTGAGGCTCATGAAATCGGCCGATAGAAGATCCACCAACGCCATGTATATTAGTATCCCCGCCGACGCCGAGTTGAACAGCCCTTGCACTATCAACGCCGTCGGGCTCGTCTCGCTGTAGCTGTTGGTTATCCCGATCCCGATGGCGATCCCCGTTGGTGTTGTGCCCGCGAAGAATAGGGCCATGATGGCCACGGTGCGGGCGTTGAACTTCGCTTGAGTGATGCATCCCCCGAGGCCGATACCCTCGAAGAATTGGTGGAATGTTAGCGCCGCGATCAGTGGCCGGATCGTCTTAGGGCTCTCCGAAGCTCCCAATGCTATCCCGATTATCACCGAATGCACGATGATTCCCAGTTCCAGTACCTGTCGTCATAAGTATTTGTTTGCCCAATCAATTTCTTCCTTTCGACACGATTAGTATATACATATATATGATGAGTGGTATTTTTATTCTTTTACGATAAGTCAACATTTAATAAAAAAATATTATTTTTTATATTATCAACGAAATTTTATCACTTATATAAAATATACCTTAAGTACTAAACAAATAAATATATAAAATTAAGTAATGTGTTGAACAACACATAGTATGCTATCGGTGACAGTATCAAGACCGACATCGTGATATACTTTTATACAGTATATTTTAATTATAAACAACCAACACAGTGTTTTATTTAATAACATGTGTTATTTGTGTATATTAAGAAAATTTCTCTGCTAAAGTTAGTATAAGGATTATACTGCTGCTTATTTTATCTAATAAAATATATAAAAATAATAAAATCTATTTCAAGCAAATAATATTCTAATTTTCAGAAACACTTCCATTTGCAGATAAATGATAATAGAATAATAGAAAATAAAATTGAAGAAATAAATTAATTGTTTTATTTATTAAACTAGAGAACTCGATTTTAAAAAGGATAAACAAAAAATTAATTATCATTTATTTATGCATATATGTATATATATATACATAAAATATTAAAAAATTAATAATTTAAAAATATATGGTAATCAATAATAATAATAATAAGAGGAAGTCTATCATAAAACTCTATTATTTATGGGTTGAACCCTCTTATCCACAGAGGATAATGACAACGCCGACGGAGACGGAAGAGAAAATTTTAGGGTAAAAAATAATAAAAATGATTGTTTTTTTTTTTTTTTTTATGAAAAATGAAAATAATTTGAGATAAATTATAAATTTTTTTCTATTATTTCATTCTCTCAAAAATTCAATTATCTTCATTTCTACTTATATGAAAGAAAATAAAAAATAGAGACTAGTAATAAATTATTTCTTAATTTCACAATTTTTAATAAGTAAAAATAAAAAGTGTTTAAAATCTTTAATATTATGCAAAAATATTATATTTTTACTTGAATAAAAATACTTTAATGGAAAAATTGTTTAAAAAATAAACATAATATAACAATTTATAAGTAATATTTAATGTAAAAGAGACATGCATTTAATGGATTAAATGCGAAAGTGATTTTTTCTTTTTATTTTTTTTTTATTTTTTATTTTTTATTTTGAATTAAAAACCACACACAAACAATATTTTAAATAGAAGAAAAAAATATCAATTATTGCTACCCCTAAAACGAAAATATATAGGCATTTTCATTTTCGGGTATCGGCTGCAGGTTTCCATATCATAATTAAAAATAAGATAATAAAAATAATAATAATAACACGATTATGATTAATTATAAAATTTAATTAAAATGAGTGGAGACTGTTTGTATGCCGTACCTGAGAGATCACACGGTGGCGAAGCAGTTCAGATCCCTCAACATCCAAATCCAACGGCCCATGGGAGTGCGCGTGTGTGGCGTGCGTATGGACTTGAACTCCCGGGACTTCCACATCCCCGGAAGTCGCCTTAACGCGGGACCTCCGCCGGTAATACGACGTCGCATAGGTGTCGACCATCAGCGTCCCGATCGCCGCCAGCATCGCGACGAATCCGGCGAACGGAAAATCGCCCCACGGGCTGCCGGCGATGCACGGCGACGTCAGACTGTCGAAGGCGTCGGGGAGGACGTGGATGAACCCCGTCGACAGGATCACGCCGGCGGCGAACGCCTTCACCACGAAGAAGAAGCTCCGCTCGGGGCTGAGCGCCGGCACCACCTTCGACGCCACCGGAAGAAGAACTCCGACGGCGCTCGCCGCGAGGATCGCGGCGATGGCGGCGAGCTTGTATCTGAGCGCCAGGGATTTGTTCACTACGCCGTCGTCATCAGCGTCGCAGGTGCATTCCCCCGAAGCGACGGCGGGTAGGAAGAGGAGGACTGCGGCGGCGGCGGCGGCGGAGGCGGAGGCGCGGTTGAGAATCGTCATCGGCGTGGAGATCAATTTTGGGGGTTGAGAAGCGAGAGAGAGTATTTAATGAGGGAAGTTATTAAGTGAATGAAGACAGAATGACAACACTCTCCTAATTAACTTAAGTTTTATCACTTCATACTCGTTCTACTTCTTTTTATATTTACATTTCTCAATTCATAATAATAATTAATAACCAAAAATTGTTTTAAAATTCTAAACCCAAAAAACAATCTTAGTATAAAAATAATATGATTAAATTGCACAAAATCTATCTTTGATTTCATAAAATTATGGACATAATTTCATAAACTCTACGTCTACAGTCGTACTTGGTATTCGATCTAAATGCGTCCAAACTGCGAATAAACTTTAGAATCTCAATTTCTAAACGCGGCGTTTAGAGATTGAGATTCTAAAATTTATTCGCAGTTTGGGTACATTTAGGTCAAATAGCCTTAAATAAGGACCGTCGAGGGGGTTAGACACAGAGTTTATAAAACTACGAGGGAGTTTGACACAATTTTAAATATATGAAGGATTAGACGCAATTTCGTGAAACCACAAATAAATTTAGTGCAATTTAACCGAATAATATTATTAATTATTATTTAATGCTGTAAACAACTTATAACAAACTATTATTTGAAAACACAAAAACACAAATAGATAATATATGAATGAGTCATCATATAACATATCTTATGGCTGTAGATAAATTTTGCAATGTATTTATATATATACACACATATATAAGCAACCAACATATTTTTATTTATGATTTTCTTTTTTATATTAATTAAGAGTGAGTGTTGTATTTGCATATTAAAAAATAAATAACAGTAACAAATCATAATTTCTACTATTCAATCAAATTGAAAATAAATGGGAACCCTGAACTATAGGCTATCGATCGAAATGGTGTGACACATTTTAATGCTAAAAATAAAATAAGAATGGAGTACAATTTAAATAAATATAAAAATAATTTTGATATACTTATTTTTTTTCAAATCAAACCAAAAATATTTTTAATAACATTGTTATTATTTTAGATAACACATCGTTGAAAATTTAAAATGGATGGTGAAAAAATGTCGACATACTGAAGACTTTGTTATGAATTTATGATAATCTATTTACGATTTGAATATCCTTAGCAAATCAAATATTTTATTAAAACCAAGTCAACCTTAAAAAATGCGTGCAGGATTGTAGCGGATAAAATGTTAGTTGAAACGATAATTTCAATTTATTTTTTCATCTCATTTATTTGTCATTTTTTTAAAGCACACTCATTACAATGCTATATAAATTTATTTAATATTGTACTTGTTAATAAAAAATTTAGGTAAAATTGTTCATAACTCCCTTGTGGTTTCGAAACTCAGCCTAAATTCCTCATCTATTTTTAAAATTGCATGACGTCCCCTTATACTTTAAAAAATGTTGCATGAAACCACTTTGTGGTTTCGAAACTCAGCATAAATCTCCATTTTACTTTAAAAACTTGCATGATGCTCACTTATACTTTCAAAAATATTGTATAAAACCCCATGCTATGTAAAACATACAGATAGAAAATCATCTTCTTATCACACGAGGAAAGTTTTATGGTGGTGGAGTTTCATGCAACGTTTTTTTAAATATAAGGGGATATCATGCAATTTTTAAAGTACAGAACGATTTTACGCTGAATTTCGAAACCACAGTAAAATTATAAACAATTTTACCAAAAATTTACCTAAAAACTATGCTGAAAGATTTTGAAATTGGGCCAGGCCCGGTTGAAAAACCGGGCTATGTCTAACCCGACTTGATTCATCAAAATAATTTTAAGATTATATATGTTATAAATATATTAATCATATATAATAAAATAGAAGTTAATAATAAATTTAATATTCCAATTTTAAATATCAATAATAATTATTCATAATTATATTTACTTATATTAGTATAATTTATTATTAATAAAAAATTATGCAAAATATAATTAAAATTTATTTTTAAAAAATAATCCCTCTATTCCAAACAAGGTGCAACATTTGTTTTTGGCACGGATTTTTAGGTGTATAGTATTAAGTAGGATAATTTAGAAATTAGGTGATGTGATAGAGAGAAAAATATATATTTTATTTTTTTATTTGGACGATGTGAGGGGATAAAGTGTGAGGTAGAGATTAAATATAATTAATTACTTCTTATTTTGGAAATGTTGCCGGGTGTTTGGGACATATAAAAAAGGAAATATTGCAGGGTGTTTGGGACGAAGGGAGTACTAGACTAAGCAGCTCGACAAAATTTGAAACCAAGTTGTGTCCGAGCTCAGGTGGTCAGACTCGATCTAAAACCGGGCTGGCCTATCTTGCGAGAAATCGTAAACGGATCGGATTAGTCCAGGACTAGCATATTTAATTATGTATAAATATATTATTTATTTATATTATATAAAATTTTATTTTTTTTGATAAATTGACATTTATATTAAATATAATTTTTAAAAGTTCAAAATCTATTTTTGATTGAATATATATTAGATCATAATCTAATTTATAATTGAACAAAATTGCATTAGTAAAACTCAACTTTCATCAAGAACTACAACTTCCAACCATATGCATTTCTTTCTCTTATTGTTTAAATAAAAATTCATCAATTATACAAATGTATAAAGTATATTTACATTTGTTTGAAATATTTGGGTGTGTTTGTTTTATGTTTTGTTTGATTTTTTTTTTTTTTTTTTAATGTAAAGTATAGAAATGATATAGATAATATAAAAACGTACATAGTATATTAATTTTTTTTTTAGAGAAATACTCTCTCCGTTTTATAACAAAGTATCCATATTCCCATTTTAGTCTGTCTCATGACAAAATATCAATTTTTGTTAGTAACTGTATTATCTACCTAACATTACAAATACCCTTACAATTTACAATATATTACACAAGTATCATTACATTTATATCACACAATACTAATAAGGTTATTTTAGTCATTTCTACTTTATTCATACTACATTCAAATATAATATTAATATTTCTAAGACTTCGTTTAAAAAACAAATGAATACAAAGTTATGGAATGAAAGGGAGTATCTTGCAATTTTTTCAGAAAGAAAACAAGCCCATTAATAGAAAATAAATACTTTAATAATATAAAAATAATATTTTATAATTAAATTATTACTTTTTTGTAAATATGTAATATTCGATCCATTTCTAAGGTGGATATTTATTTTTGCTACACATTTAAAAACATGTAAATTTAAATGTGAATATAGAAGAGTATTATTAAAGTGTATGTATACATTGGTAGTTGAGATATTTATTGGATAACTCATGGTTTGATTATTATTATTATTTTTTTTATTATTATTTTTTCATGGTTTGATTATTTGTTCGAGCAATGTTGACTGGGTCACGCTTAGAGAACATGTAAATAGTACCAAAATCTGACAATAATTATTTGTTTGGTTGGGAGTGACAAATAATTTCGAAAGTTTTCAGCTTTATTTATCCAATAAATTTAAAAAATTTTGGGATTATTTTTCCTTTTTAAAAGTATAACATCATATATAGTATTTTTTTTTTTTTTTTTTTTTATCACAAAATCAACACTTTTAAAATTCTCTTATCTAAACAATGCCTTCTTTTCTTTTTAAATCAAGAAATTTAATCAATGAATACAGCTGTTCATAGTTGGTAGTTCGTAGATGCCAAATAGTATATCCACATTTAGTTGACTTTTTATTCTTATTTCGTAATTTTCAATTAATAATTTTATTTAATTTTTTTTTTTTTTTATGATCGGAGAATCCGCAGTCGCTACCCGAAAATACGCACCGAAATAAATATAATAATAAATAAATATAATATATTTTTTTTCCAAGGTCACACACCGCGAAACTATTGACTTGAAAATAATAATAGTTGAAACATTAAGCTGAAATTGTATACAACTTTTCACATCGGAAGTCATACTCATTTGATAGGGTATGAGTTTTAAGGAGAATAATAAAAATATATTTTTTTTATAATAAAATAATAGAAAATTAGTTTTTTTCAATATATTATATATATATATATATATTTTAGATAATAGAAGAAATATTTTCTTTTACAATGGTAAAGATTAACATATGTATATGTATTTATATAGCATACAAATCATTTAAATAAATAAGATAAATATCATAATTATAATATTTTTAAACATATATATATATTTTAATATTCATCTCAAACTTAAAAAATAATATCAAATTAGCTTGATCTTATCAAAAGACATTGAAATTAATTTAATCAATATCATCTGCTAAGTCATAATTGGGACATTGCTCCCAACAGAATTCAAAAGAAATATTTTTAACGTAATTAAGGTGGTAATTGAAATATGACTATCAATAAGCAGTTAGTCAAAAGAAGAAGTAAGATTTTCTATAGAGTTTTTTTTTTTTTTTTTTTTTTTTTTTTTTTTTTATATATTTTTATTTTTTATAGAGTTAAAGTAAGAAGGATTTATAAAAAGGGTTTGAATGCAGTTACAATCAACAGCGAATCGAAATATTATCAAAGGAGTTGCTCAATTTTCAAAATTTTCAAATAATACAGTTTAATATGGTTAATTCTCTTAAAATCGCTAGTCTCCAATCCTAATTTTGTTCCATACAACTCATTACATATCGTTGATTACCCCTATTTATAATTTTAATTTGTAAAATTACTTTTATATCATTTTTATATCTTATTTATGTATTTATATTAAATACCTTAGATAAAAATCTCAAATCAATTTAGGGCCAAATGTACCCAGCGACTGTACTCAAATCATTCCACCCAGCGCGACGGCGACAACAATTGAGAAATCGACTTCTCACTTCTCTCCGACGGCGAAGACGATCACGGCAAATGAAAATTGAAAGTGCAGTTTGAACTTCATTTCAACTTATTTATATTCTTCGGGATGGATGATGAATCTCCCCCAAACCAATGCGGGCACCAACACCAATCCAAACGATCACAATCGTGCACACATATCACACGTCAAAGTCGAGTCCATACTCAAGTGACTTATAATATTGATTTAGGTTCAACATCGAGATAAAAAGTTTGATTTTATTTTGACAGTATTAATCGAATTTATTATTATTATTATATTTATGTAAAGTGAGAAATTTGAGCAATTTTAAAGATTCATTATATATTTTTCTAATAAAATACAATTTATCTTTTTTAAAAGTTATTTTGCTTGATATCCATACGAGGGCATTGCAATTCATATTACTTACTCTATGTTCCAAAGTAAACTAAATTGCAGGTAAGAGTGAACATTCGGATTTTCGGTTCGGATTTTGTCAAATTCGAACCGATCCGAAAATTTGAAATTTTTGAAAAAATCAATCCGAATCGAACCGAAATTCGAACTAAAAAATTCGAACCAAACCGAAAAATCCGAAATTTTAAATATTTTTAATTATTTTTTAATTTGTAAATTTCTTTTATATTTTATTATTATTTTATAATATTAAATATATATAATATATAAAAGTAAATATATTAAAATATAATTAATAATTTTGAGTTTTTTAGATTAAAATATAATATTTTCTAATAAAATATTAAATATATATAATAAAAAAATATATTAAAATATTATATTTCGGATTTCGGATTGGTTCGGATTTTAAGTATACCGATCCGATCCGATCCAAAAATCCGAAATTTTTCAAAAATTCAATCCAAACCAATCCCAAAATCCAAAAAATTCGAACCAAATTTTAAATTTCAGTTTGGTTTGGATCAAATTTTCGGATATTTTGCTCACCCCTAATTGCAGGTTTAATTAAAAATTCATTTTAATTGCTTTTATTTAGGCTAAAAATTAGTAGTATGTTCTTTCGTTATTTTTAGAAAAAATATGTGTAATTAAAGGATATAGAGGATAATGTGATTTATTTCCGATTTAATAATAAATTATGTATCCTTATTCTCATGTTGGTTTACTGGAGTTAATTTAATTTTTTAAAATAAAATCTTATTTTGATTTGATTTTCAAATTAAAATTTTTGAATGAATTGGAATCCTTTTATAATTTTACATGTTGCTTCTATACAAATTTTATTACATTTTATTTCTCTTTATTCATTTATACTTTTTTATGTTATTTTTATTATTTTGATGTAATACAATTTTATGTTGTAGAAAATATATTAAGATTCTTATTTTTAAAATTTGTTATTGATTTATATGATTAGTTTTTATTAAAAGAGAGCATTTCTCGGTGTTTAACTATTTTCTTTTGGAAAAAAATAAGTTCTTTGAAAAAGATTATGAAAGAAGTGCATTTTGCTACCATTCGCCAAACCTCATTTAAGCATTTTATGGACATGCCAAAAGACACTATTATGTGGGATCATGTTGAGACGTTAGTGACTCAATTTGATGGGTCAACACAAAAGTTCACATTTGGTAGGAATATTGTTGTACAATTTTCATGTGAAGAGTTTTCAGTCACAATAGGACTTAATTCTAGAGGTCTACATGTAGCTGATAATATCCTATCAACATCTGAATTACTTACAAGCTTGTTCAATGGAAATGTAAGTAACGTCAAATGCAAAATCATTGTTGAACATATGAGGAGTGTTTTAAAAGAAAAAAGTAGTGAATAAAATATTTGAAAATTTGTTTCTTTGTTTATTTTGTTTGTGTTTTGTTGTGTTCTATTTTCAACTGTAAATTACTCGGTTCCTCCATTTTTGCTTCGGCATATTGACAATTTGGATTCCATTGGAGAGTATGCTTTAGAACTGTATATGATTTTTTTAAATACACTATTCATCCCATCTTTCTCCCCAAAAACATCAAATCAAACACCTATTTTTCATTTTTTATATTATACTAAAAATCAATTTTACATTCAAAATATCACATCAACGCCTATTTATATCACATCATACAACTATTCAAATTCAAATTTTTTATTATTCAAATCCCAACTTAAAATCCAAACCCCCAAACAAACATTGCATAGTTAGACTAATGGTATATGCTTTATTTTTTCTAATATTTTTTTAAATTCATAATTTAAATTTCACAATTAGGTAACATTTTAAAAATTAATATTGTAGGGATTGATTTATGAAAGAATTCTCTCTCTAGTAAGACCATGTGATGTACCTATTGTTCCCCAATTCATGAGGTGGATCGAGATAAAGTCTATTGGAGATGGTGAAAGAATTTTGAAGTTACCTGAACAAGTTAAGCAATGGGATATTATTGAATTCACAGTCAGAAAAAGTAGAGGAATCATTGATTAGACCACTGCAACTTGCACAAGAGGTAGTATTTATATTTTATTTAATTTACAATGTAATGTTCTAATATGCATATTTTTATAGGATGCTTACGAGGAATGCATGAGACTAAGAAATGAAGTAATAAAAAATAAGACATTGATTGAGAAGCTTCACACGCTACTACATAAATTCGAGGAGATATGTTGTTGTAGTGAATCGAATAAGGGAAGTGAGGATGAGCGAATTGAAAAGGTTAGGCATGGTGATTCAAAGAAAATAGCTACTGATGAAATAAAAGTTGTTGGACATGAAAATAAAAAGAAAATGACTATTGATGATGTGAAAGTTGTTGAGGGGTTACGGTGCTGTTTGTACTTTTTAAGAAAGAAAATATACTTTCTAAGATTAAAATTTGTACTTTTTTTATTACATTTTTAATACTTTATGGTAAAGCAACAAGTACTTCTACATAAATGTTTATAATACATACTATCTATAAGGTATTGTATAAAAACATTATTATGTCATTTTCCAATTAATTTTTATATGAATAAAAATATAAAATATAAAACATCACAAATACATATAACAAATAGCATATCAAAGAGTCAGTAACATTGATCTAGTGTATAAGTTTCAAAAAGAATCGACAATTTCATTTGGTTCTTTCACAAAACAACTTTCAGAAAATATCCTTAATGAAATTACCATATCACTAATGCAGTGGATGGTGTTTGCATGTTGTTTTGTTATAATCAGACCTTCCACAGTTTTTGCACTTTTGAGATTGAATATCTACCTGTGATGGTATTCTTTTGCTTATTTGACGCCCAGGTTGAGGACAAACATATACGGCATTAAATATGCATTAAAAAAAGATTATTACTCTATTCTTCTCAGAACAGTTGACGTGTTTGGTTAATTATACGACATTTAAGAAAGTGGAGTCTAAACAGTTAATGATAGTGAACTATGATATTGTTTTATTATTGTTGAGAGGTGTTACCCAACAAAGTAAAGTAAAATCCGAAATAAACAAGATTTCAAATTTGATGCTATGTGCCTGAGATTGGGTAATGCCTCAGCACTGATACAAGCAATAGTTTACTTAGGATACAAAAGGAAACAAAAGATAATAAAACAAATTACTGATTGTGGGTTTTCCAGTGATTCCTTCTTCGTTCCAATGAAAATCCATGATATATGCATTTTGAGCAAGCGTAGTTTTTTGGGCGGTTTCATTTTGGTTCTCGCAGTTTTCCTTTGGTTTGTATAGTAACCGTTTGAAAACCTCAACTGCCCCAACTGCATAGGTAGAAATCGTTCTTTGAGTGTCCGAATATTAACCACTTCCGGACCCACCGTATTGCAGGGCTAGTGTTCGATTGGCCCTTGACCTACAATCCCAGTGGGCTACTAGCCCAAATGAACCAGAGCGCTGACCCATCAGACTGTCGACTTTCTAAACCTCTTGGGTTTCGACTAGTTGGCCACTTAGCGGGCTCATGGGCCCAAACCCTAATTTTCATGGCTCAACAACTTGCCGTCTCCAAGTGATTTCAGGGTTATGTCCTACAGGATAGAGGAACGTGGCCATTGACATGACAACTACCATCTTCCCCAGAATGGTAGAGGCATCATTATCACAACAGGGTTTTAGACAAAAACCCCTCAATTAGCCATATGCCCTTTCTTCCTCGTGCTCTCATCTGAGAATTTCTCCTATATTTTCTCTGCAAGTTTCTCTTTGTACTTTGCTTCATTCCTTCGTTAATCAGTGCTCATACTGCCATGGAGACCACAACCATCATTCCGTTTGATGAATCTGCTCCACAACTCACTTTGAATCTGTCTTCCATTACCACTCATGTAGTCGCCAACGAAGCCCTCAGGCTGAATCTCCTTCAGCACAACCGCCGTCTCGCCATTCATGCTGGGGCTTTTAACGCCACCCGTCTCTGGGACGGAATCAAAACCAACCTCCTAGACCTAAAAGATGAATTCCGCACCTGGTATGGAAAGGTGGAGAAGAGCTTCGGGAACCAATGGAAACAACAGGGCCTAGATAAAGCTATCTTGTTGTCCTGCCAAGGCTTCAACATCCAAGATACGATCATCCTGGCAATGACCGCATTACGGGATCCGGAGGTCAGTGCCTTCATGCTGCCCTCGGCGCCTATCGGCCCAACTCTGATGGACGTCTCCATGATGGCCCACATCCCAATTGTAGGGGAGGATCCAGTAGTTGGGACCCTCACTGGTCAGTAACCAGCAACCGACCATCCGGGGTGGAAGATAAAGATTTCCCCCCATACAACAAGCTCGTGGCCTGAGGACCCTATATGGAGATGCACTGTGGGGCGAAAGACACCCTGGTGACCGAAGAAGAGCATGTCGTATTTCTGCTCTACTAGCTCTGCAGGTACGTAGCCCTTCTGAATTTAGTGTTTTGACCTTGCTTTGCACAATTTTCTCAAGTGATTCTATTTTCCGGACCCCACAGATATGTAATCTGCCAGTCCTCCAAATCCATCACCTACACCCATACCAATATCGCCATCCATCTATCCCAGGGCCGATTCCTCTCCGTCAATACCCTATTCCTCACCAGCCTCTTTGAGGACCTTTCCAAACCTGCCCGAAACTGTCCGGTTCCGTCAAACTTGACACAATTTTTCCGGTCCAGTTTCATTTTTAGAAATTTTGTTCTGTTTATACTTCTATCCCCCATTTTTTGGCCGGCCACCCCGCATTCTCGATTCTGATACATCGTTCGGCCAGTACCTACTCTTCTTTTGCTCCGACCGCAACGGCCACAAGGACCCCGAGTCCACTCTCAGAGCCATTTCAACCCTACCGATTCAAATTATTATCCTTACTTTCACTTTACTTCCTTCGCCACTCCACCATTTTATGTTCCTGCTTCTGTCCCTTTTCCATACCCGTTTCCCTCTGATTTGCCGCACCCTACCTTTAAATACTTTTAGGAAGCGTCCTTAAAACCCCGATCCCTTTTCGCTGGTAATAAGATAGAAAAAATAAAAAAGCATATATTGTCTTTCCTTACTATCTGCACTACTTAGTCCGTCAGTTCGGCTGTTGCCAAGGTCTCCCGGACTTGGCCTTCACTCCCCATCTAATCCGAACTCATGCCTAAAACGTCGTAGCCGAATATGCCATCAGACCGTATACCGTCAACTTACCACCTACCTCACCAAACACATCTACACCCCCTCCCGTGATTGCCCTGATATAGTCCAAGCTTTTCGGGGATAATGGTCGGACTTGGTCTGGCCTGTGGTTGGAAAACCTGTGGCCGATTGTCTTCGCCTCATGTTCCCCCCTCAAAAGGCTCAGTCGGGCTCTTAGATGATCCTACTCCCTCAACACTTAATTGGGCAAGTCGCATTAGGACCCCTGCGAGCGAAGCGGACAAAGACCGGGGAGGCCAGTTGCTCCCGAAAAAAGGCGAAGACCGCAGCGCCTGAGCCCCAACCAGTCAACTCAGAAGAAAGCCGAAAGGTCAGAGAGGAGTACATGGTCTCCTTGCCAGTTGACCTGACCCTCTTTCCAGAGTTCGCACACTCTCCACACACTTAGCCATGGCAGGTAAACCATCTTCTTACCCCTTATTTCAAAATTTTCAAATAAGTAACAAAATACATACTTGGTCTCTGACAAACTGCCAGCCGCCGCAAATCCAGCCACCACTCAACCGTCCTGGCAGCAGTCGGGCCACATCTGGCCCCGGCGGGCGAGCCAAACCCAACCCCGTCGGCCAAAGAGCCAGATGCCCCTAAAGTATGTTACAGCCATTCAATTACACTTAGTGGCTTAATGCCACCATGCCTTAATCTGTTTTTTTTTTTTTTTTTTTTTTTTTATCACGAGATCAAAATATCCGAGGGGAGACCCAACCAGCTGACTTGCCCGTGACCGGCCATGAGGCGGGAGCCATGGTCGTGAGGCAACCATCTCCCATAAAAGCTCCCGAACCCCCCGCGGATAACCTGGCTCGGGTCCCGTCTCAGGTACCGCACACTTCACATGATTGTTTTTACCGTTTCCACCCAAGTTTCCTAAATGCCTGACCTCTATCCAAGTAATTGAAGTTTCTAAAGAGGGTTCCGGAATGGTCGACCAATCGATGGTCGGCCGAAGTGTGAAGGCACCGATCCGAAGACCAGTGTCACCGGTGAGTTCCGACACCTTTGCCTCACCAATCCCCACCAAGGGTCCCGGATGAAGAGTCGTTTGTCGTAAGTAGCCGTGCTACCTTCTTAGTTTTATGTACCATTTGATATTTTTACGAATCAATTGCAAGAATCTAACACTTCTGCCCCAGACGACGATGTGGTAGGACCGACCCAGCCAAACCCTGTGCAAGCTCCAATTCGGAAAGAGGTTGCGGTCACTCCCAAAGATTTGGCAAAGACCTTGACGGAAGCTACCCGACCACTAGCTCCTCCAGTCCAACGCATAACCCTAGCACCATCGGCCCTGACGGCCACCCTGGGCCAGGTAAACAACCCACCAATTTTTAAATAAAAGAATTCCATTGTCCAGACTAACTTTGAACCTGTTTTGCAGGACCAAGGGTTTTTGACTCCCCACTCCACTGTCTGTCTCATTTCAGTGATTCGGCAGGCGCTTGTAGCGGTATCGAGAAGACCTCTTAGCAGTGTGACCGAGGCTCAAATAAATGCAGTAATGGATGGCCTCATCGGTCTGCTAGGCAGCCAATCTATTGATTCCTCTGCCTATCAGGTCCTCGATCGGATACTCGAACGCCTATTTGAAATCGTTGTGGACCTGGAATATCTCTATTCGGCGGCAATTCAAGCCCTTCTACCATCCGCCCAGAGCACGATTGATTAAACTTTGGCGGACGTGGATTCGGCGCTAAGTTGGTCGCAGCAATGCGTGGACACCCTCCAGCTCTCCAAGAAATAATTCTCCACAGATATAAAGAGGAATAAGCGAGAGATCGAGTGTTTGCATATCTTGGTTTAGCATTCCTGATCTACGTGCAGTTCATGCCTGGGAACCTCAAATCAATGTTGATGGGTAGTGGTTTCCGATTCCGGTTCCACTTATTTGATGCCTGAGGTTTGCGCATAGATTTATGTCGTACTAATGCTCCATGATTGACCTTGATTTCAAATGTTCAGTCTGAATGGTCCTATTTTTCGGCTACTTTTGTTGGGACTTCGACCATTCACTCTACATTCTTTCTTTCAACCATGCCGACCGTAGCTATAGTCACTTTCGGGAAAGGTTGTTGCTCAACCCCCAGAGTGACATACTTAAATCTATCTTTTCGGATAGTCTGTTGTATTTCTTTTCGAAAGTGGGTGCACTGGTTAGTATTATGGGTGAACGAATTGTGCCATTTGTAGTATGGTCGCCCATTGATCTTTTTTTTTTGTAGCTAACCGCTGCGCTTTCGGAATCCGGACCTGTCTGTCAGCCACAGTATATAAAAAATATCATCTACCTTAGAAGTAGCGAATATAGGATGATCTTTGTTTGGCTCTGTCCCAGGCGTAGTGACGTGAACATCCAAAAGCCTCCCAAACCACTTGGACCAATTACCCGAAGCCGAGCTCGTAAACTTCAAGATCAATTTTCTGGCTTAATACAAGAGCTCGAGATGAAGAATATAAACAAAGATGAAGCATGGAGACCTATCAGCCCAAGCTTAACAGTTATACAAATCAAAATAATTTAAGACATGTGATGATGTCATTGCTTACATCATAGCATTGACATCATCGCTTACATCGCTTTTTGGGAATGTACTACACAATTAAGTACAATCTTGGAAATATATTCTTTTGGGAATGTATTGCCATTATTGTGATATTGGTAATATGCTTTTGGGAACGTGTAGCAATTATGTATATTGGAATATGTTCTCTATGGGAATGTGTTACCAATTTAATTATAGTAAATGCTTTGTTCCCTTTCCATTTGGCCTATAAATAGGCTCTTGTATCCATTCCCATATCAACTTTGGTCATAATATATTTTTTTCCTTTGAAAACTTGTGTTTTTCATTGTATTTATTTCAAAATGTGAGTGAGTGATTCCTTGTACATTATTTTCAAATCGGGTCTTTGGAATTATCCATTGGTTCGTGGCTTCTAAATTCTTGCAGAGGAATTAAGCCTAACAATTTGTTCTCTTTACATAGTTAGGATTTTGGGTCCAAGATTGAATTATTGAGGTTCTTAATCAACTAGGTTGGGTATCAAATTTCTGTCCTATCTTATCTATTTCCTTTCTCGAATTTCTTATATTGATTAAGGTTATTTTTCTTCAACTTGGAAAAAATATACGAACCCACACGGGTTATGTCAATTTGGTATCAGAGCTAGTTAACTCGAGTTTCTACACTTGAGTGTTATTCTTTCTTCTAAAAAAACAAAAAAACAAAGAAACGACAAAAAAAAATTATAAAAGCTTGTGCAAATCAAAAATCTCTTGTTTGTTTGTTCTATTATATCATCATAAGTATTTTCTTTTATTTTTTCTTTTTTATTTCTCAATTTCATTCGAGTTCTTTGTAGTTGCTTTCACTCTTTTGATTTTTTTGGTTACATATTTTGAAATATTTCACCGATCTAATTTTTGCTTTGTGCAAGACGGAGAGGTACAATACGTGAGGAGTGAAACACGAGAGTTGTGAGGGCATATTTTCTAACTAATCTATACATATATTTCCATATTATTTTTCCGAATGGCAAGAGAGGAGGACACACGAATTCAAAATATAGATGTTCAAAACCTCTTGAATTTGGTGATGAACTAAGTGAAGGAGTTACACCATTCTACACTCGAGGTGCTTAATGATCGCATGGATAACTTGGAGTTTAACCAATAGTGGCAAGGAACTCCACATGGTTCTGAAGCCATTGACGAGAAAGGTGTTCGTGAAGGGGGAGTTAGAAATAACGCCTTTTGAGAGAAGTACCAGCTCCGCGACGTAACCTCCGTGAACCAAAGAGGTACGAGCGTGACTATAAGGATAAAGAAGAAGACTTCAATAATGAACTCCCACGACGGGGACCGCATAAACCCCGAAGAAGGTATGATGATGAGGTTGCACCACCTATTAAGTTCCAAATTCCGCCATTCAATGGAAAATATAATCCCAAGGCGTTTCTAGAATGGGAGCGTAAGATGGAGTTGATTTTTTACGTGCAACAACTTTTAGAGCAACAAAAGTTACGTGTTGCTGTGATGGAGTTTTCTGACTATGCTTTATCATGGTGGGACCAGACCAGCCTCTCACGACATAGACACAGAGAGCCTCCCGTGCGCACTTGGAATGAGTTGCGAGGACTCATACGGAGAAAATTTGTGCCGCCACATCATCACCGTGAAGTACTGAGGAAATTAGAAAGTTCGAAGTAAGGATCAAGAACGGTGGATGAATACCATAATGAGTTAGAGATGTTGCTGAAGCAAGTTGATGTTGACGATGATCCTGAATGTATTATGACCCGTTTCTTCAATGGGCTTAATCAAGAAATTTCTGATAGTTTGGAGATGTATCATTACGTGGATTCTGAGGATATGGTACACCAAGCCATCAAATTGGAGAGACAATTGAAAAAAAAAGAAAGGTGCATATACATCAAAGGACGCTGTAGTCGACAAATGTGTCAAAGCCACTAACTTCCTCAACAAGCAAGGGGAAGGGATCCACCGTTCCTGCATCATCACAATGAAATGGTAAATATCTTCTCCAAATAATGGATCCGCTACTCGCACTCGTGAGTTATTTTGTTTTAAGTGTCAAGGATGAGGACATTTTGCCAATCAATGTCCTAACAAGAGGACTATGATCATCACGTCCACCGGAGATTATGTATCCGAATCCAAGGAGGACATGGAGGAGACCGAAGAGATCAATTCGGAGGAAGATGAGTCCATAACCGCTAGTGGACTGTCGTTGGTGACCTTGCAAGCTCTCAGTACCTTGCCCAAAAGTGTCGAGGACACAGAGCAACTGGATAACTTATTCAATGGGAGATGCAAGGTGGGAGAAAAGGTATGTAGCTTGATCATTGATGGAGGTAGTTGCATTAATGTTATGAGTGACCTTGCAGTAACGAAGTTGGGTTTGAAAACCCTTGTCCATCCGAAGACGTATAAGTTACAGTGGTTGAACAACTGTGGCGAGATCAACGTTCTTAAATAAGTGGATTTGGAGTTTGAGATTCAAGGCTACAAAGAAAAAGTGAGATGTGACGTAGCCCCGATGCAAGCTTGTCATGTGTTACTAGGACGTCATTGGCAATTTGACAAGATGGTACTTCATGATGGATATCGTAATAGGTACACTTTCTCCCATCTTGGGAAACCTATTACTTTGAAGCCATTGAGTCCGAGAGAGGTCAACAAGGATCAAAAGTATTTATACAAACAATATGCGGTGGAACAAAGCGAGAAAAGAGCTCAAAAGAATGACAAGAAAGTTCTTGTAAGCAAAGATGATGAGAAAAGTGCATTTCAAACACCCTTGACCCACATAAAATTGTTGAGCAGCTTTCTTTTAAAAAATCTTCCAATCCCTCTTCTTCAAAAGCCAAATACTCAAATTCCAAAAACACGAGTGGTGTGAGTAAGGGAGATGCCGACAGATCTTCTATACACGAGAATGTGATGACTAACTTATTTGTTAGTAGGAAGGAGATCAACCAACTAGAAAAATGGAGTACATTGTTAATATTCACTAAGCCTTCAGATTTGTCTCATCAAGATACTAATGTTCTTCCTTCTAGCATTGCTAACTTGTTGCAGGATTATGAAGATGTGTTTCCCGAAGAAGTACCTTGTGGGTTGCCTTCAATTCAAGGAATTGAGCATCAAATTTACTTTATCCCAGGATCTTCTCTTCCGAATCGACCAGCATCTAAAGCCAATCCGGATGAGATAAACGAAATCAAAAAGCAAGTTGATGAGTTGTTGAGAAAATGATGGGTTCGCGAGAGTCTCAGTCCTTGTGCAGTGCCCATACTTTTGGTGCCAAAGAAAGATGGAGGATGGAGGATGTGCATTGACTGTCGTGCTGTCAATGCAATTACGGAAAAGATGGGATTAGCGTGGATAAAAACAAAGTGAAGACAATTCAAGAATAGCCTACACCGACGAACGTGAAGGATGTTCGGAGCTTCCATGGCCTTGCAAGCTTCTACCGACGATTTGTGTGAAACTTCAGCACCATTTCCGCCCCACTAACTGCCATCACGAAAAAGGATGATAAGTTTGAATGGGAAAGTATTCAACAAGATGCTTTTGATACATTGAAACAAAAAGCTCACACAAGCACCTATCCTTGTTTTACCCAATTTTTCAAAATCTTTCGAAGTTGAATGTGATGTTTCTTGTGTAGGGGTTGGAGCTGTTCTAACTCAAGATAAAAGACCCATGGCCTACTTTAGTGGATGGTGCAGCCCTCAACTACTCTAAATACGACAAGGAACTTTATTCCTTGGTTCCTGTTTTCCAAACATGGCAACATTACTTGCGCCTACATGAGTTTGTTGTCCATACCGACCACGAGTCCTTGAAGCACATCAAATCCCAAAAAGAGTTGAGTCCAAGACACATTCAGTGGATCTCTTTCATCAATACCTTCCCCTACATTGTCTTGTACGAGAAAGGTAAAGATAATGTGGTAGCCGATGCACTCTCCCGAAGGTACACTCTTGTTGCTACCATTGAATCTAAATTGTTAGGATTTTTCATACTTGAAAGAGTTATACGCGAATGATTTGGATTTTTCTGAAATTTTTGCTAGGGGTCTTAAGCATGCTTACGATAAGTATCATTTGCATAATGGGTACATAATGTATGAAAATCGTTTGCGCATTCCAAGATGTTCACTAAGGCATTTATTGATTTTTGAGGCATATTCAGGAGGATTAATGGGTCATTTTGGGATTTCAAAGATCTTGAACTTGTTAAAAGAACATTTTTTTTGGCCAAAAATGAAAGTTGATGTAAAGAAGGCTATTCAAAAAATGCATCATTTGTTTATCTTCCAAGTCAACTTCTCAACCTCATGGTTTGTATACACCCCTCCCAATTCCTGAATCCCCTTGGGTAGATATTTCTATGGATTTCATCTTAGGATTGCCTAGAAGTAGAGGTGGAAAAGACTATTTTTGTGGTTGTTGATTGATTTTCAAAGATGGCTCATTTTATACCATGCACTAAAAGCTCTGATGCCTCACATGTAGCAAATTTGTTTCTCAAAGAATTTCTTAGATTGTGTGGTTTTTTGAAAACCATTGTTTCTGATCGTGACTCAATATTTCTAAGTTACTTTTGGAGAACCTTGTAGGCTAAATTGGGCACAAAATTGCTATTTTCAACTTCACCTCACCTACAAACGGACGGACAAACTGAATCCGTGAATAGAACTATAGGTAGTTTACTGCGTACCTTAGTTCAAGAGCACTTGAAATCTTGGGAAGAATGCTTACCATATGCTGAGTTTGCTTACAATCGTACCATCTATAGGGCTACAAATTGTTCACAATTTGAAATTGTGTATGGCTTTAACGCACTGACACCTCTTGATCTTATGCCATTTCCTCGCAATGAGCAAACCAATCTTGATGGTAGGAAGAAAGCGGAATTTGTGCGGCAATTTCATGATGAAGTCCGCACAAGACTCCAAAGGACGGCTGAGCAATACACAAAGCAAGCAAACAAAGGTAATAAGAAAGTTCAACTCCATCCGGGTGATTAGGTTTGGTTGCACTTGCGTAATGAACACTTTCCTGAGATAAGAAAGTCGAAGTTAACACCACGTGAAGATGGTCCATTCCGTGTTTTGGAGAAAGTGAATTACAACGCTTATCGCATCGAACTCCCAAGTAAGTATCAAGTCCATGGTACCTTTAATGTTGCTGATTTGACTTTGTTGATGTAGGAGACGATGATGTTGTTCCGGAGAAAAAAAAACCTCTTCAAGAAGGGGGGGATGACGTGAACGTCCAAAAGCCTCCCGAACCACTTGGACCAATTACCCGACGTCGAGCTCGTAAACTTCAAGATCAATTCTCCGGTTTAGTACAAGAGCTCGAGACGAAGAATATAAACAAAGATGAAGCATGGAGATCTATCGGCTGAAGCTTTACAATTATACAAATCAAAATAATTTAAGACATGTGATGATGTCATTGCTTACATCATAACATTGACATCATTGCTTACATCATTTTTGGGGAATGTACTACACCATTAATTACAATCTTTGAAATATATTCTTTTGGGAATGTGTTACCATTATTGTGATATTGGTAATATACTTTTGGGAACATGTAGCAATTGTGTATATTGGAATATGTTCTCTATGGGAATATGTTGCCAATTTAATTGTAGTAAGTGCTTTATCCCCCTTCCATTTGACCTATAAATAAGCTCTTGTATCCATTCCCATATCAACTTTGGTCATAATATATTTTTCTTCTTTTAAAAACTTGTTTTTTTCATTGTGTTTACTTTCAAAGTGTGAGTGAGTGATTCCTTGCACATTGTTTTTAAGCCTAACGATTTGTTCCTTTTCCATAATTTGGATTTTGGGTCCAAGAATGAATTTTTGAAGTTCTTAATCAACTAGGTTGGGTATCAAATTTCTGCTCTATCTTATCTATTTCCTTTCTCAAATTTCTTATATTGATTAAGGTTATTCTTCTTCAACCTTGGAAAAATATACGAATCCACGCGGGTTACGTCACGTAGGCTTTAATTTGGAATAGACGTACGGTTTTCCTATAACAATTTCGGCTGCCATTTTCTCTATTCCCTCGCAGTCGGCTGTCTCAGGGATGTACTCGTCCGCTCCCATACTAGCCATTTTGTTGGAATTTTTCTCTCCTTAGATTTTGGTATTTTTCCCTAAATAAAGTTTCCAAACGTGTCCTGCCTTAGATGCAAGTTGTGCCAAATCTCGAATATCGTGGACCGTCAGAGCCTCTCTCAACTTGGTATGCATGTTGTGAACTACCAAATTTGTCATCTTCCTCTCGTCAATGATGGTCGGGCACTTCCGTTTCATCAACCGAATGCATTTTATGAATTGGGACGCACACTATTCGGTCATCTGCTTTGTTTCCAATAAATTTGTTAGTGATACTGTTGAAATAGGATTGAAAAAAACCTGGTATGAAAAACAGCTTCCAAGCCTTCCCAAGTTTGGATTTGTCAAGGCGGCAAATTAGAAAACCATGAAAATGTTGTCCTTATCAGCGAAAGCCCGAATAGTTGTAGCTTATAATATGGATTGTTACCGACCTCGCCAAGTTGAGCCGTAAAACGACCCACGTGCGCAATTGTAGAAAAATTATTTTCTCCCGAAAAGACGTTAAAATCGGGGGATCAGTAATTCCTTGAAGGGGAATGTTCGTCGACAATTCTCTCCGAAAAAAGTCTTTGATACGTTGGACAGTTTGTCATCTCAGGATTCATCCCAAAATGCACCATGAGAACATGGGCGACATCTTAAGGGTCAACCCTATGTGGTGGATTGTCATGTATAGGGAAAGGTCAATCATTGCTCCTAGTGAGATATTATTCGGGTAGGTGAGAGGTGACTTCCCCCTATCAATTCTGCTTGGGACAACAACGCTTGGAATCGTGCTTTCAATATAAAATGTTCTTGCAAAATTTGCTTGAAGTCGAGAGAAGAACATTTCTGATGATGCGGGAACCAATTGGAATGTAACTCATGAAAACGCTTGATCCAACATAATTTTCGACTAGTCGGTCACTTTGCGGGCCCATGAGCCAAAACCCTAATTTTCGTTTTCGTGGCTAAACAATTATTTCTTTTATGTGAGTGATGTTGTTAGTAATTTTAAAATAAAAATTAGTATGAAGTATAAGATTAAAGAAATTTAAAATATATATTTAAAAAATTACATCTAAATAAAATATATACATATATAATTTTGTAGAGAATAAAATTTTACATAATATCAATAAATAAAAATATATTTATTTATAATTAGCATAAACTAATTTTATATAATTTTTTAAAATATAAATAAAAATATTTGTTTATTGAGGAGATAAATAAAATAAAAGAGTTGACTTGTCTTATGTAATATATAATATTATATGTTATAAAGTTAATTAAATTGATTTATATTTATTAAATATATTTTATATTGATATAATTTACTAAAAGTAAAAACGTATCAACAATTATAAGACAAATTAAAATAAAAAATACATAAAATATTATATAAAAAAAGCAAACATACATTTCTCCCCCACCCTCCCGTCTCTCTAATTATTGATATATTATCTATATAATTCTCTATAACTTTTATATATATATATATTCAAACCATTCACAAACATTCACAAAACAAATAAACCTGATAAATATACTAAAAAGACACAAATCTACTAAATTCAATTCTCAAATTTAAAATATATTTTTCATTTCATTATCAATCATTAATTATGAAAATAACGGACGACCCATCATTCAAAAAATTAAATTTAAAATTAAATTCCCATCATTGATTATATAATTTTAATGAGTTGGATGTCTCCAAAAAAGTCTTTCTAAGTAACATTGTTGTCCATGTCATTAATTCAACGTGGGCCAAATGTGACAACTTTTTCTAATTGATTTTTGAAAAGGAAATTTTTATTGCAGAAGCGGACACTACACGTTGAAACATCACTTGGAAAATAAAAATAAGGGGACAAAATTGAATATATATATATATATACAGTGAATTATTTAACATAGCAGACACTTAAAAGAATTATTTAAAATAAATAAATATTATATATAATAATAAGAACTAAAATTATAATAAAATAACACGTATGTTAATTTTTGTAAGTAAATATAAATTATTAATATAAAGTAAATCAAAATCAAAACCAATCAATCTTACAAAGCTAAATAATTATTTACTTGGTGTTTAGAAAATAGTTTATTAAAAAACTTTTAACTTATTAAATAACTTTTAAGTATTTGACCAATTTGTGATATCGCTTAGTGGAATATATATGAATCGGAGAAGATGTGATATCTGCAAAATTGAATAAAAATTAAATCGATTGAATAAACTACTCATATCAACAATGTGTATATTTTATTTCGGAGATCCTGTTAAAACAATTCTAGAATCATACATAGACAGAAGAAGTATATTTTATTCCGTATTCCAATATAAATCAAATGTTGGTACATACTAATATCACGTTATATATATATATATATCAATTTTTATTATATAAATTCAATTTCGATACAGTATACCGTATATTGTAATATAAAAAAATTCATATTCTTAGCATACCAAAATTTACGATATGGTTTGATACTATAGAAGAAATTATACTCCCTCCGTCCGGAAAATTTAGTTCATTTGGGCTTGGCACGCAAATTTAAAAAAATAAATATTATATTGAAAAAGTAGAAAAATAAAAAGATAGTTCGGTGTATTTTTGGAAATTTAATAAAAAATTAAAGAGAATGGAAAGATAATTGAATAAAGTGAGTAATATTTATTATAAATAAGTACTCCCTCCGTCCTAAGCACCCTGCAACATTTCATTTTTAGTACGTCCCAAACACCCTGTAACATTTCCAAAATATGAAATAATTAATTATACTTAATCTCTACCCCCACACTTTATCCCCTCACATTATCCAAATAAAAAAATAAAATATATATTTCTCTCTTCATCACATCACCTAATTTCTAAATTATCCCACTTAATACTACCCACCTAAAAACTTGTGCTAAAATCAAATGTTTCCCCATGTTTGGGACGAAGGAAGTATTAAATGAAGAGAATAATTAGATATTAATTTTTTAACTTTTATAAATATACTAATGAAATAAATTTAAAGGATATGACAAAAAGAAAAAGAAAATAAATTTGAAAAAAAAAAATAATAATATACTAAAAATATATTTCCTCTGACTTTGTTAAAAAAGTTACATTTGCTTTTTCATATAGATATTAAGAATTATATTTTAATAATAATTTTGTAGAATTTTGAATTAAATGATAAATTTATCCTTGTGAATCATTTGTAATAGTATATTTGTATAAATAAATCATTAAAAGATATTAATAATTAGTAAAGTAGGTAATTACTAAATAAAGAAAAATAGAAAATAATATTTTTTATATTTATTTGATATAGTATAAAAAATATATACTGTATCTTTGATATTTCTTTTCTTACTCCTAATATGTCTAATTAAATTTTTGTTGAGCGAGAAAAAATTAATGTATAGAATTTTAGCCTATAAATTGGACTAATGTATAGTCCAATGGGCCTGATAATCGTGGTAGGGTCCTAAATAGGTTCGGATCGAGAGAAATTGTAAATTAAGTGAGTGGTGGATACAGAGGTTGGACAAAATGAAGTCGGACGAAGAAGGATGAGATGGTCTACACGAAATACGGTCTACACGAAATCGGGTAAGATGAAGTCAGGCGAAGAAGGATGAGGCGGCCTATACGAAGTCGCGTAAGATGAAGTCGGGCGAAGAAATGCTGATACGGAGGTCGGACAAGTGGAAGACGGGCAAGAGGAGACGGAGCAGCAGGTGTGCAGGTTGGACGAAAAACAGTTTTAAGACGGTTGAGAGAGGTTACAACCGGCGGGCGGACGTGAAGGCACGACCTGGTTGTGGCGGTTGACATAGGTTTTTGAATAGGTTGTTTCATGACCTAAAGAAACCATTTTTAATCGACATCAAATTCAGTGAATTGCTTTTGGAGATCACCATTTTACTTTTAGAGTCTGTAGCATTTATTTTTCTTACTTTATTTATGTATCTTACGGTGTTTAAGGATTCTTATTCTCAGGCATTTATTTTATCAAATTCGAAGATAATTTCTATTTTCAAATTTTACCTTTTATTGTTGAAAATCGGCATCTAACAATTTTATTATATATATATATTTATTATATTTTTATATAGTACAATAATAATAAAATTAATAAATTTACCATTTTATAAGAAATGTCGTAAGAAAAACAGTAAGTACAAGAAAGGGTATAAATATAATTTCAAATAAATAAAAAAAGTTAATATATATAAACAGTTTATTGTATACATACAACTATACACAATTGTTTGTGTGCTTGTTCTTTTTCTTTTCTGTATGTCATTGTTCTTTTTTGGGGGTCAAATTTGACAAATAGCTTCTTGAAGAGTTTTTAGCTTATTGAATCGTTTTTAGCTGTTTGACCAGTCAAAAAGCTAATTTAGGTGTTTGGTAAATTAGTTTTCTAGAATAGCTTTTTTGACTCAAAAAACTAATTTCTAAAAAACTAACTTACCTAGCGTTTTGAAATAGCTTTTTCTGTAAATTGTTTTTTATTCCTTATATGCCCTTAAAATTTTATTATGCATTTTACACAAATAAATATATTTTGATTATTTATTAATTATATTAGAATATTTTATTATATTATAGTTTTACTTTTATAAATTTACAATAATTAATTTTTATATAAAAATTATTTTAATTGTAAAATATATAAATTTATTAAAATCAACATAAAATAGAAAATATAAATATTAATAATTTATTTTTATAGGAAAATTACATTATATAAATTTTATACAAAAAATAAATTAAATTTATTGAAAATTATAAATATAATGAACTAATTGATAACTAACATAATAAATATATACACAAAAAATTTATTATTTTATATTTTGCATTATTTTCAATAGAAAAAACTATTTATATATTTTAATAAAAAATATATTATTTTTTTAAATCTGTAATAAAAATAAATACTTTTATAACACTTTTACAATTTTCAATAACTAATAACAAAAAATTTTAAACATTCTAAACTCAAAAGAACATAATTGAATATATTAGAAACAAAAATAAAATAGAAATGTCTTCAATTGTCATTTTACGTATAAACAACTAATATCAAACCGTTGTTTTACCAAATATTTTAATACAAATAGCTAATCAAATCAGCTAGTCAAACCAGCTAATTGAATAAGCTAACAGCTATCAGCTAATTGAATCAGCTAACGACTATCAGCTATCAGCTAATTGCCAAACACGCCCTAAATCAAATATTTATTTTAAAATAAAAAATTATATTTGAAATTTTTTATTTAAAAAATATAAAAGAAAAATAAAAACACACAATCTTTTTAGTTAATATATATATATATATTAAATTTTAAATATTATTTTTAATAAATCTAGTCCAGTTAAACACAACTCGATCTTCATTGGCTCGGGCACGATTTATTTTATTGACATGCCAGGCCAGATATGATCCAAAAATCTAAAACTCATTTTTATTTATTTATTTATTTATTATTTATTATTATTTTTTTTAGGGTTTAATGTCCGATTCGGATTAGATTTCGAAATGGTAGCTCTAAACGACAGGGCGACAGACATTACAATAACTTTGGAGTTATTGTAATGCTTTCACAAATATTTATTCCGCGTTTAATGCTTTCACATTAATTATTTAATATGTCGACAAGACCCTTTTTTATTTATTTAAATATTTATAAAAAATAAATTTTTTTATTAAAAAATTACTTAAAACATCCCAAAAGAAATGTGTGTTCACTTTTTTGATTAATATATTTTTTTTATATTAGATACGAAAAATCGTGAAGATAATATAAAAAATAATATTTTATGTGAATTATTAATTTTTGTAGGTAAATAAAAAAATATATAATATCTGTGTAATATTTATAAAAAAATTGTGTCATTAAAAAAGAGAAAAATACAATAAATATATCGCAACTATGACGGATTGTCACCCTTGTCTTTTAATTATCACTCTAAAAAAATATATCTCACATGTGTTACATTTTTGCAATTTTTTTTTTCCGTAGCACAATTTCATTCGCACCGACACCCGCAGGACATGTGTCACGGAGATTGTATCCGACTCGCGACTAGAGGATGAAAATTGCAAAAAAGTAAAACATGTAAAATATGTTTTGCCGGAGTGACAATCAAAAGACTAAAGTAATAATAATTATCCAATTTTGAGTTTAAAAATTAGTTTACATTTTTTTAGCGTTTTGGTTTTTTTGGGTTCTAAACAACTTTAGACTAATAAAAAATTCGTTGATTGGTTCGTATACTTGTTTTGGATGAACCGTGCGAATTTTATTCAATTTCGTGTGTAAAAGTTGATGTATATTTATTTAGAGTACACGGTTTTTAACGCCTAAAATGTACTCGGGTTGACAAAAAAATTATTGATTGGTTCATTTGGTTGTTTCGGATAAATCATACAAATTTCATCTAAATGCAAGTCTAAAAATAGGTTTATGTTTCGTTTGGATATTTTAGATAAATCATGTAAGTTTCGTTCAATTAAGATTCTAAAAATAAATTTATATATTTTTGCGTTTAGGATATTTAGGACCCTAAACAACCTCGAATAGACAAAATATATCGTTGGTTGATTCATTTGGTTGTTTCGGATGAAAAGTTCGAATATTCCCCAGTTCCAAGTCTAAATATGGTTTTACGCTTTTTTAGCGTTTACAATATTTAGGGCTCTAAACGACTTCGGATGAACAAAAAAATATCATTGTTTGGTTTGTTTAGTAATTTCGGATTAACCGTACGAATTTTGTATAATTATGAGTTTGAAAATGGATATACATTTTTTTTAGCATCTAGGGTTTTTGGGCTCTGAATGACCTCAAATGAACAAAACAATATCATTAGTTGGTCGTTTCAAATTAATCGTACGAGTCTTGTATAATCCCGAGTCTAAAAGCAATTATCACACTTGTCTTTCAATCGTCACTCTTATCAAAATATATCCTACAAGTTAATTTTTTCGCGATTTTTGTCATCCGTAGCACAATTCCACTTTGCGCGCGTTAGTGTATCCGTTGTGATCTTCAAGCGCAATCAGAGGACAAAAATCACAAAAAAGTAACATATTGAATATATTATGTCAATGTGACAATTAAAATGCAAAAGTGATAATTAACCATAGATACGTAATTTTATTACAACTTTTCCTGTTAAAAGATAAGTTGGATGAACAACTGTCACAATCATTGGCACATGAAATAAAATTAAAAAAAAAATAATAGAACATAGAATCACATAAAAAGAGTAATAATTTAAAATATGTTAATAAAAAAAGTCTATAGTAAAAATCTATTACAAATTTACACAAACTAGTAGCGAGCTGTTAATTATTTGATTTTTTTTTTTAATAATGATAAAACAATTTTTATTTTATTTTCTATATATTATATATACTATTAATACAATTATTAAATTTTATTATTGTTACTAAAATTAATAAATACTCCTTCGGGTTGTAAGTCTTTAGATTATAGGTGGATTTGCAAGAAGAATATGTAATCAGATTGGACAATCAATAAGTTTAATGTTCGATTGATTATCCAAAGTTTTAGACAAAGGCAAGGAATCAAATACTTTGATATTTATGCTCCAGTAGCTCGTATGACTATTATCATGTTCTTAATTGTTTTGGTATCTATACACACTTTAGTTATCCATCAAATAAATATTAAAACTGCATTCCTAAATAGAGATTTAGGATAAGAGATTTACATAAAACAATTAGAAGGTTTCGTTGCTTCAGTAAACAAGTATTTGATTTGTAAGCTTATTCAATCATTGTATGATTTGAAACAAGACCAAAACAATAACATCAAAAGTTTGATGAAGTGCACGTCTCGTGGATCTATATTGTATCAAGAGGAAAAATCTGTATAGTAGGTTTGATAACAACACAAATAGAGTGATAATTTTTCTTTATGTTGATAATCTGTTAATATTTGGAACGAATCAAGCTCAAATGAAAAAAAAAAAAAAAAAAAAAAACTAAAAGGTTTCTATCATTCAAGTTCTCGATGAAATACATGAGAGAGGAAAATATAATTCACTGAATTAAAATTAACATAGAATCTAAAAAGATTGTGCTTACACAATCACACTATATCAAGAACATTTTCAAGAAGTTTAGCATGGAGAATTGTTTCTCGTTTAGTACTCCATTTGATCCAAATGTGAAGCGTGTTCCCAACGAGGGAATACCTATCTCGAATCTTGAGTATGCAAGTGTCATTGAATGCTTGATGTACACTACAACAAACATCATACCAAATATTGCATACGCAGTCGGAAGGTTGAGTAGGTACTCTAGCAAACCTAGTACTCACCGTTGACATGCTCTTAGAAAGACATTTAAGTACCTGCAAATCGAATGCAGACTATGGTTTATCATATAAAGGATTTCCCTTGGCATTGAAATGATATTTAGATGATAGTTGGACAAACCATGCTGAAGATTCTTCGTCAATTAAAAGTTAGGTGTTAGTTTTAAAGAGGGGTGCCATTTGTTGGGCTTCCAAAAAACAAACATCTATAGTTGAACTATAGAATATTAATTTATCGCATTAACCACAACTGGTAAGGAAGTAGAATGACTTCGTTACTTAATTTATGAGATTCTATTGTGGCAAAAAAACTAATACCACCAATTTTGGTTCACTGGGACAGTAAGGATACTATGTCCAAAGATTAGAGTGAGAATTATAACCGCAAATCTTGGCATATGGGTGTGAGACACAATATGACTAGAGACTTAGTTTACAAATTGTCAATTAGGATGTGATTAAATTTCACCTAAATCCATTTTATGTAAAACACCCAATTCATTCTTAATACAATACTAAGAGCAAAATTCAATGCGGAAAGCTTACGTATAATATATTGAAACGCATACATTTACATAAATTACCAGTAAAACTCTGTGTAAAAAAAAAAAAAATGTAAAATAATATGAGTGTTATATATATTTAATTATATACATTTATTATATTATATATTTTATAGTCAAATTTAGTTAATTAAACTATATATATAATTATATAATTATAATTATAATACTCCCTTCATCCTGATCAGATAGACCGTATTTTAGGCAGTGTAAATGAGTAAGTTATTAATAATAAGTTAATTAATTTTTTATATGAGTATTATTGTTATGATTTAAATATTTTTAACATTATATTTCAATAAAATATATACAATATGAATATTATTTCACAGGTAATAAAATTTATATAATACAAAAAAAATAAAAGATATATTTATTTATTTAGATATAGATTAAAATATTTGTTTATCGATGAAAGATAAAAATAAAGGAGTTTTAAGTGGTCCATGTATACAAAATTAGAAATGTAATTAAATTAGTTTATATTTATTAAATATATTTAAAATAATAAATTTATGAATCATCTTTTATGGAACGAATCAAAATAAAAATGAGTAACTGTAGTGGAACATAAAAACCGTAAAGGAACATAAGAACTGTAAAGTTCTATAAAAATTAAATAAAATTAGTTTCAATCTAATAGTTGAACTAATCCAATAAAAACTCAATTTTAATTAATAAAACAAATTTATATTTATTCTGTTTATTTAGTAATAGTTACTTATCTTGCAATTTACATCTCATAAATAAATTGTCTCAAAGATTGTTTTGTTAATAAATTATTCAATTTTTTGCGTAATTTTATTTTTATGTATATGATATATATAATGGTAAAATCATTTTCTTTTCTTTTGGCACAAATACAATTCCCTCCTGTTTTCTTTACCAAACATACTGTTACTCACAATTAAAAATTTGAGCTTTTGTAAAGGGTTAATGTACCGTAACAAATTATTGTGTCACACAAAGTCATATTGTTACCATTTATATTGACACAGAAAAAAAAAAAAAAAAAGTCAACTTTTTTTGTCTTATAAAAATATATTCGTAACAAATACAATTTTGACGAAAAATCGTCTTATATATATTTTTTACGAAGACACACTGTAACAAAAAGTATCAATATTATAAATTAAAAAATTATTAAAATTCAATCTAAAATTATTTACCAAAAAAATAAGTACATTGCTTTCCATTACACTATCAAAGCTTATTTACAATAATTTTTAAAAATCAAAATAAATCCAATTTAAAAATTATTTACAAAAAATAAAAAAAAATTGAAAAGCGTGAAAACGCTTTATATGACTTACCTATAGGTTAATATATACAATCAAAACACTTAGAAATTTTAAGTAACATTCTTAATTGACGAAATTACAGAGTAGCCTCCGATCCGAGCTGTCATTGCCTTCACCAATTCTCCGCCATCGCCTCCATCCTCGCTCCGCCGTCGTTGGTGGAAGGTAGCCCAAAAATCATCATTAACTGGCAACATTCACCACCTAGGTTCGAAGACGGTCATTCGCGCTGCATTTTAGGGCACAAAATCGACGGGTGAGTTAAAACGATTAGTAAACCTAAGGTATTTGTGTGTTTGAGGTTTTTCTTTTTAGTGTTTTATACTTATCTAGTTGACGCTCATTTGTTCGATTAAGTTTTTGCAACATAATTTTTTGGGTTTAAAACCTAGGTTTCCCATCGACGGCTTAAAATTCAATTTTGTGGCTTTTGGATAACATTATGGTTGAAATTATCTGTTGGTAATACAAAAATCAAATGGGTAGAAAGAAGTGGTATCAGGGCTTTAGATTTTCCCGAGAAGTGGAAATATTACCTAATATTTGCCATTTGTACATGCCTTGTCTTTCCAGTCTTGTAACTCTGAAGTCTCCTAGATTTATAACTTGTTTTTTTGATTGAACTTATTTCATTTCTAGATTAAACAATTTGAAGTTTATGTAATATTCTATGATTTACTTATAAATAGTGCCAAATTAATGCATCAATGGTTTTATTATTATATTAGAGCTTTAGGTTTTCTTAGAGGTTTTTATCCCCTTCTATTTATATTGGTAATGCACTAAATTCTAGTCTCTTGCATTTTTGAAACTGCATTTTAAGATGAAAGTAGTAAACTAAACTATTTTGTTGAACGTAATCTACTCTGCAAAACCTAATTTGAGTGCCTAAATGCCATTTTGCTTATGATAATAACTATTGTGAGAGATTTCATTGGCAGTGTGTGAATCATCAATGACAGATCTCTTACACTCAAGAATTTATGTTGTCTTTTTTCTCCTCCCTGGTGCACTTTATTGCCCAGGTCTGTACTTATCATTATCTTAACATATTTTACTGGCATGCCACTAGTCATCTGGATGCATTAACGCCCCCATTAGAATCGACTTATGGACCTAAGCAACCAAACAAAGGGCAACCTCTAAATGCAGGAAATATCAGATTCTGAATTTACACAGCTGAATTGGTTCACACCGTGAACAACATAAGAGTGAATACTCAATTTTGTATTCTAAACAAACACTGGTATCAAAGTAATTTTGCATTTTCTTTGAAGTATTGCCGAAGCTTGATTCTTCATATTGGATGTTTAGTTGTTGCCAACATAGCTAAAATAGCAATTTTATGGTTCATTATCATGAAATAAGAAGTTTAGATTTCATCATGCTTGATGTGCATTTGTATTTAACTACACTTGGTTACTAATAAATGTGATTGAATCAATCAAATTAGATGTTGAATGGTGTGTTAGCCTACTACATAGAATATATGCTTCATTTTGAAGTATTTGGAACTTGAATATGACTTAGTAAAGCTGTGATAATAAGAAGTCAGACATAATCATATATTATGTGAATAGATTGTTGATTGGTAAATTAACAGGAAACTGAGCTACTACGTTCTTGGGAAAGAACAAAAACCATAGTTGATTAAACGTCAAGTATTATGAAGTGAAGGTGTATGTTTGGTTAATATAGTTTTGTATTAGAATGTTAACCTATGAAATGGTGGCTCATGGTCAAATTTTTCTATTTTATCATTTGGTTTGGGCATCAAATTAAGAGTTGTTCTTTGATTGATCACTTTTTGAAGAATTGAGACTAATGGTGGGAAATTCGGAGATGTACATGAGGAATACTAGGAGTAGTGTTTATTCACTTATTTCAGTGGGGTGATTTAGTTATCTAAGATAAATTACTAATAGGACACTACACACTCATTGTAAATTTTTTTATTCTTACTCTATGTTTAAAATTTATTTACTTTCTCAAATTTATATCTGACTTGCAATTAATTGAATGATTGAGCCAACCAACTAAGAGAGCAAGTACGCTAAATGGCTTGAAATATTTGAACTTGTGATAGTAAATTTGTGTTATTTCAAGTGGAGGGTTATATACACAGCCACATACATGCCAACATAACTTATGTCCGATACAATCTGTTTACAATGTCATAGGCAACTGGGAAACATTATGCTTTAGTTAAAGAAAAAAATAGCCGAATGAGGTTTAGAATGTTGGTCTTATTCTCCTATGCTAGCTCAATTTTATTTTCTCGATCAAGTAACATGTTTGGTTTCAATGTGCAAGTATATAGGACTATAATTGAATTATAGCATCTTTGAGTCCACTATGTGTTTCTTGTTATATATATGTTAATTATGGATATATTTTATAGGATAGTTCAATATATTTCACTAACTGGTTGTTTAATAAGAAAGAGAAAAAATGTGTTGTAACCTTCGTTGTCATTGTATTGGTGGTTTTGATAGTTCATTTGCCTCTTATTTTTTAAAATTGATTTGTCCTATGCTTTTGAGCTTTTGTTTTCTGCAAGTAGTAGATATTTACTTCCTTATGCATTCGCACTATATTTTCTATTCTCCAATAGGAATGGTCTAGCATGGCGAACAATTTGAGCGTGAAGGTGCATAGGGGCTGATATTGTCTTTGGAGATCACTTACGGCTAGAGGACCATCATTTTACCTGTGTCTGCTTATGGTTAACAACTTATCTAAGTTATTCATTCTTCTTATTTTATGGCCTTTAAAAATGTTAATTGAAGTTCATAACAATTTGAGTATTATAGCGGTACAACACCATGCTTAAGACTTATAAAAGATACAGATTTGGAGTTAACTTTCTCTTCGGAGAGATCGAACAAACTTGATTCCGCTATAATTTTTGGTTTGGTGGGGCTGTCTAATGCAAAGTGGTATTTCTCATCATAATGCATTTGTACATATTTTTTGTTCCCAATCCCCACGTGGCTATGTTTCTTATTTGGTTGCTACTACATTACACACTATACATTGTATTACATTACCGGTTGTTTTATTCTAGAACATTATGAACTTTTTAAGGAACATGCAAGTTTTCTTGAAAGGATAGGAATCTTCATGTCCATAAATAGTTGAAAGTGGAAACAGATAAGTCAAATTATTGTAGCATTTGCAATATATATATATATAACTAGCACATAATGCGTTGTCATTTACCGCTAACTATGTTGGTGGCTAGTTGATTGAATTCTTTCCAAAATTGTTTATTAGATGGATAGGACTTGGATAAAAGAAACCAATTACACTTCCAACAAATACTTAGACGGAGTGATCCAATTCTTAAGCTATGCTTTCAATGGAAAAACTTTAGGATCACTTGTACACTGCCTTTGTAAGATTTGTGGCAATCGTCTAAGTTATAGTCATAGGGAGATCTTGCTCCACTATATCAGGAACGGGTTTAACACATCTTACAAGGTGTGGACTTGGCATGGGGATACGGGGGGTGAGACGACCACTAGAAACTTAGTTGACGATGTGATGACTTCTTAACGGGAAGATGAACTAGACCTGCTTCTGCAGTAGTGTTAGAAGATCTGCAAAACAACCTAATACCGGGGTGTAAGAAATTGGGTAGGTTATCATTTATTGCACGCCTATGCATTTGAAGGTTTTGTGTTAATGGTCAAATAAATCATTTGAACTCCTGCTAACCTTGTTAAGGGATGCTCTACCCGATAATGTGGTGTTGCCGAAGAACTACTACGAGGCTAACAAAATAATAGAAGATTTGGGGTTTACTTGTAAGACTATAGATGCATGCATGAACAATTGTATGTTGTTCACCAGAGAGGATACAGATCTTCAGGCTTGCGTTATATGCTGTGAAAGGAGGTATGTCGAAGGTACCTACCTCCACCATGTCAGTGACAAAGATGAGGTACTTTCCGTTAATTCCCCGATTGTAGCGAATGTTCTTATCCTAAAAACCAATAGCATCGATGTGGTGGTACGCTGAATCTTGTGTTGATGGTGGCGTTTTGCGGCACCTAGCTGATAGTTTTGCATGGAAAAGGTTCGATCTTCAAAATCCTTTAGTTTTCGGTGACATTCGAAACATATGATTGGGGTTGGCATCCGATAGCTTCAACCCTTTCGGTAACATGAGTGTTAGTTATAGCATATGGCCAGTGGTGCTCGTGATCTATAATCTACCACCATGGCTATGCATGAAAAAACCATCATTCCTTATTTATACAATAAATGATGATCCTAAAGGGCCAGACAATCGGATCCACATGTCTCTGTAGCCCTTTGTGCCTCAATTGAATGAATTATGGGACATTGGTGTGAGAATGTTTGGTGTAGTAAGTGAAGAGTATTTCCAAATGCGTGCCACCTTATTATGGACAATTAGTGATTTTCCAGCTTATGCTATGTTATCTGGATGGCCAACATGTTGGGGAAATGCATGCCCTAACTGTGGTGTGCGGACGCACTCTACTTATTTAAAGAATGGGCACAAATTTTGCTACTGTGGCCATAGGCGTTTTCTGCCCGACGGGTATAGGATGTGACGTGATCGACATTCCTTTGATGGAACAATGAACTTCGAGGCCCGTATCACATGCATAACAGTTGCTGAGTTACGTGATCAGTTGAGGGATGTTTTTACTGTCTACCTTAAGGAGGATTTGGTTACACAACACGCGGCATAACAATCTAAAAAATAATGTTGGGGTGACCAAAGAGAAACATCGACATGGAAGGAAAAAAAACATATTTTCAAATTACCATATTGGGCTGATCATGATATACGATATAATCTTGACTTGATGCATATTGAAAAGAACGTTTGTGAAAATTTCTTGTATACTTTGTTGGGCACTAAGGGGAAGACAAAGGACAAACTTAGTGTGAGAAAGGACTTCCAATTGATGAATATACGGAATTTCTTGCATCCACTGTCCAAGGCTAATGGTAGAGTTTATTTACCGGTAGCTGCATACCAAGTCGTATTCTAAGAAAAAAAAACCTTGCTATCAGTTTTAAAAAATTTGAGACCTCCGGATGGTTTCAGTTCTAATTTATCTCGTTGATTCAGACTTGAACAACAAACAATATGGGGTTTGAAGAGCCATGATTGCCACATTCTCATGCAGCGAATCCTTGGTGTTGCAGCCCGACGGTATATTGTGCACTTCCTAACCCATTTTTTTTGTACTATTGATACTATAGTTGTATGACTTTGTGGTGACAAATACTTTCTATTCTTGTAAGGCTTTGCCCAAAGACATTGTTGTATTGTTGATGGAACTATGTGCCTTCTTCAATTTAAAGTGTTCAACAAACAACACATTACGTGATCTTGAGAAGCTACAAGATAGAATTGCTCTGAAGCTATGTCACTTAGAAAAACCCACCTTTTTTTTCGACGTTATGGTGCATCTTCCTATTCACCTACCGGAGGAGGCAATGCTTGGAGAACATGTTCAATATAGGTGGATGTATCTAATCGAAAGGTATTTAGGTACTCTCAAAAGATATGTACGGAACCGTGCAAACCCGGAGGGTTCAATTGTGCGATGATACCTCATGGAAGAGTGTATGACATTCTGTTCGAGATATCTTGGAGATTTAGAGGCTAAAGAGAATTGAAGAGTGAGAAATGACAATCTTGGATCAACAAGAGGGCGTGGTCTTTTTGGGACCCGGTGCAACCTTGATTTCATCCCTTTGCAACAAATACATGAATACATATGAGGCAATATGGAATTTACTGGTATTGGTCCACTTAGAAGGTATGTATCTTTAGTTAATACTATATTGGCTTATTATGGGTTACCATGTCTAAACTCTGCGGCGACTCCTATTTCTTCCGTAGTGTGCATTTTGAAAGTATTAAGAGAATGCGACCCAATGCAAGTCCCTGAGAAGTGTAGTAGATCCACGACAAACAATTTCCAGGGTGGTTTTAAACTTATGTGCATACATGAACATCGCAAGTAAACGTTTTGGGGTACAATAAGCATTGAAGACATTTAATGTGGATGGAAACACACTTAAATTGTGTATAGGTAGAGGATACTACCCACAATTTCGATGGCATAATCACTGCCTATATGAAGACATTAGCACAAGGACCTTGCACACATGCAACAAGATTCACATCTTGCATAATCTCTGGAATCCGCTTTCGAGTTAAATCAAGAGATGAAGGAAAAAAAACTCAATGTGTTGGTGTGATGGTCAATGCGGAGACCATGAGCTACGCATATGCAAGAGACCTAAATCCTTGTGCAGGTTCAGTCGCATATTACAGGTTAGTAACTTACATTGTAGAAGTGGAGTACAGTAATGAAATCCGCTTTCTTCTATTAAAATAGGATTGGGTGGACCCAGAGAAGGGTGTTAAGGATGATGAGTATGAGTACAAGATGGTTAACTTCCGACACTTGATGTACAAATCAAATCTACCAACAGATGAACCATATATCTTAGCTACGCAAGCAAGATAGGTTTGATACATCATCGATCCTATAGATGAAAACTGGAGCATTGTTGTTCCGATGACTATGAGAGATATCTATGATGTTTACACAACCACGGATGATAATTTCAGCACAAGGTTTAACGTTGACGATGGTTGCACATCTAAGGGGTGGCTGATTATTGGTTGAGGGAGGATAAGAGGGGCTTGTAGTGGAAGGTGAAACAAATATGAATGTAGGCGCTAGCCTAGCATAGAGGGTTGAAGTGGATTTGTCTAAGGAATCTAACTATGCTTTATTGTAATAGAGTGTGGTCCTTTTCGTAGAAATGACTTTTTGGAACCCTCTCGTATTTTTGGAGTTTTTGTTGCATTATAAAGTGGGGAGGCAATAATTACGTAGTAGGTGTAGGATACCTCAACGTCATAAACCGATATTCAGATACCTTCATGTTTCTTAGTTATATTGATACAATAAATTGTCAATTGTGTTTAATGCCACTCCAGTGTCGCGATATTGGACGTTTCTCTATTTGCATGTTTTATGTGTGTTTTCATTCTGTTTACTCATTGTATATTCACCTATGAACATTCTTTACTTAAAAATACATATACCATCTTTGATTTCAGGAAATGGCGAAATCCAACCGAGGAAAAACAACTGCTTCTCAAGATCTTGTTAGCTCACCACTGCACCATGAAACTAGGGCTCTTGCCTATGCCACTTCATCACCATCGGCTAAGGTTGTTCCAACTAAACCTTCTCCCTTACAAGTACACGAACTGGGGCGCACGTATCACATCTTCTAGACCGTTTACGCATGATTACCAAAGAGTGGGAAAAAGAGCGTGACGCCAGGTCGATATTAGCTACAACTCATTCCATAGTCCGTTGGAGTCTTCTTCAGGGATCGCAAGCAACGGATGAGGAAGAGGTGCACACTTTTTCTCTTCTCTATTTTGAAAACTACGACTATTTAAAATGCTAACTGAAGATTGTCACAGTCGGATCGGAGGATGACGAGACAATTGGTTCAACTGAAGATCAAGTTCCAACTAATTGCAATCTTGATGATGAAGGGGAAACACACCAAGCAGAGGCTGAGAAACTCCGGGAAACATTAGGCAATGACATTCGCGAAGGGTAACAATAGTAGAGGATGATGATACAACTACCTCTATATGTTGTGTTGCTTTGTCTACGGATTTGTTCTCGCATGAATATACAACTAATAAAGTAAATTAGTTGTTGTTGTTGTTTTTTTTTAAATATATATTTTTATATTATAAATATAATTTTAAAAAATATTATTATCACAATAAGTATGTATTATTGTCGTCTTTTCTTTTCAATTATTGAATACACTATATTATCATTACGATAACGGTGAAATAGATATTTAAATATATATTTTTTGTTGAACCATAATTTATATTTATTTATTTATTTTAATATTTTTTCAAAAATCGTAAATTATATTTTTTATTTTATTTATATACGTATTTACTTTTTATTTAAAAAGGTTATATAAATAATAATAATAACTAATAAAGAGATATAAAACTAATTTGATATATTGAATGATAATATAATACTAAAATTATAAAATTAAAATTAATAATTTAGAATATAGTAGTATTACATATGTTACAATACTTCTACATTATTAATACTTATATATTATTTATTAATATTAAATATTATTTTATTAATGATTTATTATTATATTTATAAAATTTTTTGTTTGATATAAATTTATATAATTAATATATATTCAAAAAAAAGTTATTTGACAATCCTACAAAATTCATATAAATCTATAAAGAATTCAATCAAATCCGTAGAAATCCATCTAAATCAATTACTAAAATTCATTAAACTCAACGTAGACTCTGTGGATTTTCTAAATTCATATAAATCCATAGACTTTTTAAAATCCAAAAAAATCCATTAAAATCCCAATTGAATACACCCCTCAGTTTAACATTACCAATCTTGCAGCTTGTATATGCCATTGCTTTTATTTTTTTTGTTGCATAAGCACTATTAGTAAGACAAGGGTAAATGTACTTGTAGATAAAGGCTAAATGTAAAGAACCTGATAGCTTGGAAATTTGGGTGGCATCCCACATTAAGGGACAACAAGCCGACAATGAGATGACGGATGATATTTTGGTAACAACGCCTATTTCATAATAATTACACAGTTTTTTGTGTTGTCATCCCTTGCATGATGTAATTACATTGTTATTCAAACTCATTGCATTTTGCAGAAATATCTCAATTCTGAACTCAACAAAATCCTAGCAGACAAGAGAACACCAGCCATCTGTGAGTCTTTGTACTGACGTGCTCTTGTAGGGAAAAGAAAACGACGATCATCGGTTGATAGTGCAGCAACCTCTGCCAAACCTAAGACTCAGTTCCCTAGCCTTGTCGATAGTGAGGCCATGCAATCACTAGTAGAGAAATTTCACAATGGTATTGTTGAGATGAAGGTACCCTTGTCTGAAATTAAAGCTATTTGGGACGAAGTGGCTATGGACAAGGCAAAAATTTCTTTGTGGATGAATTCCTCCACTGAACCATCTCCACAAGCCCCGGTAAGTATGGTAAATTATCTTTGTAATGTGGGTGGAAAATGTCGACGCTATTATTATGATGTGAATGCAATGTTTATTTTAAGGGGAACTATCCGGTTGGTTGGAAGGAAGGGCAAGATAGTGGAACCTAGTTCACTTGAATCGATGACAGTTTGTGTTATTAATATGATTGATGTCAACAATAATGCCGCATATTGAGTTCATTATAAATTTTAATTTGTTGCATGCTCTTAACACAAATGCATGTTGATGATAGTAAGAAATGTTCTGGCGTAAATTGGAACATGTGTTCGTTTGCTCTCCCAAGGACTAGAGAAACATATGGTTGGCGAATGAGTGATGTTAAGCCTCCCTACACCCAGTTCGTTTTCACTTGATATATTAGTTGTTTATTGTGTAGCTGTAGAGCGTGAAATGGACATAGGATGGATCTTGTGTAAGATTGTTATACCTAACTTCTGATTATATTGATGTAGGGCATGTCTATTTGCATTGAAGATAGTTGTATGGTCGAATGTTATTTTTAGGGCTTAATTGGTGGTTATTTGTTACTATTTGAGAGTCTCTGTTCTTTTTATGCTGAAGGATTGATACTTGGGGTATATTTTTAGTTGCTTAAGGCTAGACCAGCATTTATTGTGATGATTTATAAATATTTGGTTATCGGTGTTAGGAGAGTTGTTTCGTACTTCCTTGTTGTGTTTTGAATTTTCATAATGTTTGTGGATCAACCTACTTTATTAGTACTTTATTCAGGTTTAGACGTTGCTATACTTGTTTTTAAGATAGGGTCCATAGATGTAGTTGAAACGTAACTTTTTTTTTTCTTAGTTTTGAAAGTTCCAATTCCTACGATTTGCTTGATCATATTTATATATTTTATTATATTCATCTGTTTTGTTTATAGAAATGCACATTCCTCGTAACTAGCATTTATTATTGTTAATGTATATGTTACAGTTGTAATGGTCTCGGAGATTGCACTTATCCTCTCAACTAATGTTGGAGTGAAGATCCTCTGTGAGGTACTCGACGGAGATAATATCGAGTGGACTTACAGGGATGTACGAATTATTTATTTATTTTATTTTTTTGGTTATTGGATTACTTTAATTTATGTAATAAATGCTTATATGTCATTGCAAACACATTGCAGTTGGTTCGCCGCCCTTGATTGCCTCTTCCGTGATTCTAGACTCGACGAGCTAGGTCGTTTGTAGTTGTGTTTGTCAGCTGCTCTTAACATCGTACTACCGTATGATATTGGATTTATCTATTTATGTATTACTTAGTTTATTTGGGTATCGTTAGTAAGCAGGTTGTTATGTTTCCGGACGGCTTGGTGTTTTATTGGGATGTTGTAAAGCACTATTGACGCCTAATATTATATTTTTGTCAGGACTATGAACATCATTGGAATGATGTTGTGTATTATGAACATGGATTTAGGAACTATTATGATATGAAAATGCTTTCAATTATTTGTCACACATATTAATCCGTAACAAAACTAGTATTTCACACGGGGACACTTTTTTTTTATCGTATTTTTAGTTATGGACATGGCTGGTGCAAATGGTGTTTTATGGTTGCCTGACTTTTGTACCGAGTTTTTGTTTCGGACATATTTTGTAACTACAAATTTATTTGTTACATGACACTACTTTTGTAATGCATTTTTGTTACGGATAAAGTTTGTAGCAATAAGTCTTTTGACAAGAGTACATATTTGCAACGCATTTTTTATTCCGGACATACATCATAACAAATATTTCTCTGACATGATTCAACTTTTGTTGCGCATTATTTGTTACGGATATATGTCGATCCAAAAACATGATTGGTGCTTTTGTTACATACAAAAAAACGTAGCAAATATAATTAAGATGTGCTTATTTTAAGGGTTGATCATCAGTTATTTGTTATGGAATTTTTCGCAACAAAGACTTTTTGTACCTCAACTTTTCGAAGTGATCAAAATCCGTAACAGAGTTGACACAAAAGACTTGCACGAAAAATGGGTTGTTGATACGAAATTTTGACCGCTACAAAAAGTCTATTTTTTTTTTGGTAATGACTCTCCCATCTCCTTTCTTTTCCTTCAATAAGATTTTTCTGCTCGATTGAACCAAATATACCTTAAGAGTAAAAGAATGTATGAATGTTACAGGTCCACCTCCTTTTGTCATTCTCGAACACTTAACTTGTTATTTGCCTGGGATATAAGAATAGATTTGGAGTTTAAAATACTCTCCCTAGTCCTGTGAAATTATTACTACAAAAACTTAACATATTTGTAATAGAAATTAGGGATGAATGACGTTAGTTACAAAAACTCTAAGGACGGAGTTTAATAAATTTTATCCCTAATACCGTCCCTAGGGTCATTAGTAACAAAAAAAGTAGATTTAAAGACGAAATAATTTCATTACAAAAATATTATTTTCTTATAATATATATAATTTTATTGGAAACAGAAGACTAAGAAATAATGATATATGTCCAGAAAAATTATATAACTTTGTTTGGACACATAAAAGAGTAAAAAAAATAATAATGTTATAATATTAGATTGTGATATGTAATTTTGGTTGAACACATAAGACTAAGATATAGTAATATAAAAATTTTATAGTATTAGAGTGATATTGGTAAAAAGTAAAATGATACTATTAATTTATTAATGAGTTGATAAAAATATTGTAGCAAAATTACTATTACTTATTAAGATAGAAATAATAAAAGAAAAAATGTTGATAATGTGTTTTTATTATAAGTAGAATATACATAAATTTAAGGTAGAATAAAAAAAAATGAATACCAATATAATTTTGGCGGACTGCCTAATAAAAGTTGAATTAAATGTGTACTTAATCAATTAATAAACTAATTTTATGTAGAATATATTAGTGTTAAGCATGAATAACAATAACTACCATAAACTAACCTATTCATCAATGCAATATGATAGCCAAAAAACAATAGCTACTGAGGAAAAAAAAAAAATAAATCAAAAGAAGACACTGAACAACCAAAGTAGAAACTAGAAAGCATCTAAAGGCAAATGATACTATGGGGAATTTACACTCTATGGAACTACTTACTTCAAATATTTGAATCAAGTTGACGGTAAGAAATGAAGCAGTCAGTGAGATTTGTCGCCGCTATCATAATATTCTCCATCCGTGTCGTAAAAGTGTTCCTCATCCTCATCCTCGTCCTCTTCCTCATCGTCCTCCCCATCGTCATCATCATCTTCCTCATTATCACTACTCTCATCTTCATCTTCCGAAGCATGACGTCCTCGAAAGCTCTCTTGAATTCGATCCCTAATGGCCGTTCCCTAAGAAATAGAAGTTCCGTGAGCAAAGGTAAGTTTAGTATAGAGAATGAAATTTTTCAAAAAAAATAAATAAATAAAACAACGGTAGACAGTAGAATTGCAGTAAAAAAATAATTTAATAGAAAATGAAATTTTCTTTTGGTAAAACATATAATTCCGTTTGAGAAATGTAAAAAATATAGCAGACTTGAATATATCAATCAAGAGAAAATGATGAATAAGTAAGAGGGGAATTTAGTGAGTGCAAATCTGTGAAAATATATTGTTGGCGATATTTTTTTTTTCATAATAAATTAAATACAATATTTTCTAACACTAAATTAGCATAATTTAAAAAAACATAAGAATTAAATATTTAAATGATAAATTAAATATGATTTTTTGTAATATAAGAATAGTGTAATTTAAAAAATTATAAAAATTAAATAATAAATAAATGCACAACCATTTCTTATTATTCATTCCTCCCTATTTCTATGAATATGGGCAGAAATAGAAACAAATAAAGATAAATTATTAAATTCTCAAATTTGATTTCTCTAATTCAAACAACAAAAGAAATATTGATATTTTCATCTGTACCAAAAGAGTTGGCTCAACTTAGCATATATCATCAACATATTTAGGTGTATTTGTTTGCATTTTCACAATTATTTTGATACTATGCAACTTCTAACATATGTATATATTTCATTCCCGTCTATACTCCCGCTCATTATATCATATTTAATATTTATTTTTTTATTTAAAACATTATATTCAATATATATGTAAATATTTTTTAAAAGTTTCAAGTTCGAAACACCACTTCAAAATGCTTCGAAACACATGGTCCTAGGTGATTATTATCTCATTGATGATAGGGATACATAATAAGATTAAAGTCCCTCGAGACTCTTGCTAATAAATTGATAGTCCTACTCCATAACTAAGGGATTTCTTAAGCCTAGTATTACGATGGTTAAAATAAATGTAGAGGTTCAAGAAAGCCATGGGAATTATAATAACGAGAGAGTTGCTCACCATTTTATGACAACCTTCCTCAAACATCTCGAGAAATCCAGCAACCCATCGATCGGCATTTTCTACCCAAACATTACGTTGAATGCTGGCCGTTCTTGCAACAGTTTGTATCTGTAAGATGAAGTTCCAAGGATTGAAGAGTGCAGCAAAACATTATAGAAGAAAATTAATGGGTGATTTATTTACAAATGTATACAATATACTATATGATCAGTTATTCAGCTTAATGACAAATCAGAAAAAGGGAATACAATTCAGAATCAAGACTAATGAAAAGGGACAATGAATGCAATTTCTATTAATAAATGACATCAAGACATGTGCAAAAATTTCAATGTAGGTTGTGATATCAAAAAGAAGTGATAAATCTTGGAACTAAAACTATAAACAAGCATGAATTCAAAGGAATAAACAAAGGGTCCGATAGAAATTTTAACATTGTACAAGCTGTGAAAAGGAATATGTAAGAATAGAAATAAAAGGATAAATCATATGGATATTATTGCAACACTCCCAGCTATGCTAGTTTGTATATCTTTTCTTCTTTGCATATGAAATACCTATAAATATTGTGGTTGAAAATTTTGGGTTTGCTCTACCTAGATTTTGTAATGAATCATGATAAGCCGAACATTTCCATGACATAAAGACATACCTTTTCCTCTACCTTTTCTTGCTGCTCCTTGACTTTCTCCTGCAACTTCTTCAGTCGCATGTTTACCCTTAGTCGTTTCTCCTGTAATATGTGAAACAAAAAATATTGGAATGTCAAGCATGCTATTACTAGAAGGTCAATGGATGATGCCACAATGTTTAGGAAATTGTACTTTAACATAGCTAAGATTAAGCTCCTTTCTGGAATATCCACGATCCAAATTGCGCATAACATATTGGTTATAATCCTTCACTATCCTCATAATTATGTCAGATGTTGAAATTCCATCAGTCCTCTTAGTCTCTTTAAATCTTCCCACGGCTTTTACCTATATATCAAATGTGGGGAATATAATCAGGTGTTGAAGAAATGTGAGGTTAAAGATCTTCAACAAAAATATAAAAGGGAAATTAGTGAAAACTGAAGTTCTGAACTTGAATCCCAAGCTTACAAATTCATAAACATCATTTGCAGCTCCACTTGCATCGGCATAACTGCAATTGAAAGTTTACAGCATGTGAGGGAGGTAAATAAGCTAGATGCAAAATCCATCGAAACTACTTTCTCTGGCTGCAAACAACAACCAAAAAAAAAAGAACAAAAGAAAAGGTTGTTTGCATCTCAAAGTACTCAATATTGGTTGCATGAATTTATTCATACATTTACTTGCAAAAGTAAGATTAGTTTGTAACTTCCCATATTAAAGGTTTACTTTTGCAGTAAACAATAAGTATTGAGTAAAAAGGCAAGATTAAGAAAACTAGAGTTGGCAATTGCTAGACAAATTCAATGGAAGAAGAATTTGCTAATTTGAATCAATTTAAGGAGAAGAAATTGTCTAATAGATCTTCCATAAGAGCATATCTAGGAAATTGCTAATTTGAATCAATTTTATTCGTATTTCACTGATCTTTCCATCATCTTCATACAAAAATAACTGGATCAGAAGAAAGTCCTGTTTTTCTAAGCTTCCCATGACCCTCAATTTCCCACTTTCCATGTGAAGTTCATCAGAGGATAGCTTCCCCAGAAAACAAGTAGATGAGTAAATAAATAAACATCTCACGGAAGAGAATCATGAGCCACATAGTCTATTCTGTGCTTGTCCAGAAACTCTTGTGTCACTACCCATGGCGCATCAGGAATGACCTCATCTACCCACCTGCAACAGAGAAAGCCCAAAGATATTCAAACTGTTTAAGATATATATATATATATATGTATGTATGTATCATATGCATGTAAAGGTTTGAAAAGGAACAAGCATTAGCTTCAAAATACAATAATATTAGAATTACTACAACTTCGCTGCACTAACAACCTTTTATTCTGCCACTCATGCTCCATTGAATTTGTCTAGTGAAAAAATAGATTAACATTATTGATTACAAGCAACAAATTTTTATCCAATCCATCCTACTATGATGAAATCAGTAATGTGTAAGAACTTAAATATACGCATTGCCAAGAATCAGACAAAGGCATAGTGAAAAAACCGAACTTGCAATGGCGAAGAGATTCATATCGTTCTGCAGCATTCATAACTGTCTTGCCTTTGAACTTGTGTGTAACCTCATCATTGCAGCAGCCTACCAGCAAATATGCGTTAGGAAACCTACATAGATAAACAGCGTATGTTCACTTTCTCAATAGTAATGAAGGCAAAGGATTTGAAACAAGTTTAAGTCCATTAATTTTGAAAACCGGAATGGAAAGCACTTGATTCATATGTTAAAAGCCAATCCATCAATAATTAAAAATGCACGGCCTCAAACAAGAAGAGTACAACAGAGAGATTCCTCAAACAACATATTAAAATTCCAAAACAATATATTACCTCAAGGAACCTATTAAAAAACACGATGTCTCACACAATTCTCTCATAAATGAAGACAAGAATGAAGAATAACCAAAAAAGTTCCATCGCCAGGCAAAATTCGGAGAGGAAGGGGAAAGTATCAATAGAAAACATTCAGATATCGTACAGCTTTTTCGCTTGTTCAAGTGAGCGCGCATGGCCGAAGTGGAAGAGGTCGTAGATCCCGTCGGCGTAGACTCGAATCGGGCGATCCGACGAATTAGCAGGAGCTCCAACGGCGTCCTTGTTGGTTGAGGTGGCCTGTCGGCGGTCCTCCGATGTTGCAACACTGCTCTCGCCCATCGCAATGGTGGCTGCAATCTTCCTCCTCCTCCTCCCCGCAATAAAATCAATCGCCTTTTTTTTTTCCTTTTTCTCTTTCTGATTCTTCTGCAGAAATAACAGAAAAAAAAAAGAGGGAACCGAATATTGCTCGTTGCCACCGCTGAAATTCCCTTTTATACTCTTTTTTTTTTTTTAAATGTAAAGCATTTATAATTACTGTATTATGGTATCACCCGGTTGAACCGTTGAATGGTTGGAACAAATCTGATTATTATTATAATCTTAATTTTTTTTTCCTAAAATAAGTTTTATTTATAATTTAAAGTTGGGGTGGAATCCAATCCCAATCGTTTATCGAATTTAATATTGAATTAATTGTGTAGATTAAGTCATGTTTGAATTGTCTTTTTGTCTAATTTATTTTATTAAATTCAGATATTTTTTAGGACAGTTCTTCTCAGGATCTCATATTCAACAACACAAAAACTCCATTGCGAACAAAGCTTGAACAGAACAATGAAGAAGCGTTTGTGATCGAAAGATTCTTTTATTAAGTTTATGTGTGTTTCGAAGAAGATCACACAGTTGCACGAATTTTTATTTCATGTATTTGCTTTGTGTAAAATCAAGAATTATTCACGTGGTTCATATTATGAATTATTAGGACTACAAAGTTATTAGGATTACAAAGTTATTTTTGTCCAAATAATTTTGTGGGAAGCATTTGTAATCCATCAAAAAGAAAGGGCCAAGATCACCAGAACGCCCAACGAAGATCTTGTAACCAAAGACCCAAAATTAGTAGACCCTTTCACCTTCGTGGCCTGGCGCAGCCTTACAGCAGCCCATAAGAGTACGTTCGTGTGTGGACTCGATCAAAAATTAACGTGAGGAGTTTTTATGTCGGAGGAAGGTCAAGTATTCGTGGAGAAGGTCCAAAGAAAGGACCAGATCTTTTTACCTTCTCAGCTCGGCCCAACCTTATAGTTGCCCATAAGAGTAGGTCCCGGTATGGACTCGACTAAGAAGGTGATGTGGGAGTTGTTTTGTAAAAGGAAGGTCAAATACTTGTGGAGAATGTCCAAAGAATAGAAAAGACCTAATGTAAAATAACCCAAAGCAAGTGGCCGGTGGCCCAGCAGCTCCTTGGCCCGTTGATCCGCTTGCCCATTGCCTATTGAGGCCCAATCCGGTTTGAAGGCGGCCCAGGTAAGAAGACCCAGTCAGAAGGTGGTTAAAGGAAAGTTGAAGTTGTTGGAGAGAATTTAGGGATAAAACTTTATCCAACAAGATTAAAAACATAACAAGGTTCTAAAGGGAGCACACCAGATTCAGAACACACAAATTCATCTTTCGTCTTTTTATTAATTTTTTTTACTTTTTTCTCTGTAATTTTTTCTTTAAGAACAACCCTACTTTTTACAGTTTTTTTTTTCATCAATTTCAACTTCTTTAATCTATTTGTTTCTTTTTCAACCTTTCCTTTGCATTATTATCTTTATTTTTACCTTCATGCTATGTTAATTATTTGGATATCAGGAAATAGCCCAGATCCTTTCTTGAGGAGGCCGGAGAATCCTACAATTAAATCAATTCCAACAAGCTTTTCCAATTAAGCTGTCGGTGGTGGTTTTTTTACGAAAACAATTTTTCTATATGAATGTTTTTAAGATTTTTCTATAGATAGTAAAATTTCTAATTAAATATCATGCCATTCATTTGTAGCTCAACCAAGCAAGCTCATGAATTTGAATACAACCCACAATTTTCTTTAAAATGTTCATTGTGTGGTTTTATTACTTAAATCCTCCACACAAGCCATATGACTAAGTTGTATGTTGGAGTAAGTTGCTACATTGTTTAGACATGAAAAAAATCTTACCTGTAACACTATACTCAATTGTGTGGGCATCAACACTTGAAAAAATTTGCTAGTCTATATAAATTAAATACATAATTTGCTCTCAATTTTTTTTAACATTAATATAGCGTCACTTACCCTTAAAAAACAAGTTAGGGCTTCCTTCCAATAGCAACAGTGTGCCAAAAGATTCTTGAACCCTCGTTCCAATGGAAGTACCTTTTCATCAGAGCAACACACGAAGATTATGAAACTAATTTCATAAATATTGAATACTCAATTAAAAAAATTAATAATTTAATGTGCTATTTCAGCTACATAAAATCATTTCCATACTAGGAGAATGAGAGTGCATACACAAACCATGGCACAACATATTCAACAAATCATACCACTACTTCAACATATTCAATAGAAAACAAGAGTGCATATATGAATCATGCCATATTCAAAATAAAAAGTTCTACTTAAAGTGTAAAGGGTTTCATTACCCAATATATTCATCATAGAAATTCATTTTAATTTGTACGTACTCTCTAAATGTTCGGATGATGATCTTTTCTTTGAGCACCAATACGAGTAGATTGGACCCATATTCATACAGTATTGAATTAAAATTATGAAAATGAAATTAATATATCCATTTAACATAGAGATGTGTGTTTTTTGTGAGAAATTCTTAAAGTAAATTGTGAAACTCATAGAATAAGTCGGGTCATAGTGGTATTCAGTTTCTATATTTGGCGACAGATTAAGTGGTTGAATCTATGATTTAAAATTTTACATAATTATAACATTATGCTAATAAATCAATGATATGTGTAATATAATTTTGAATTGAAAAAAAAAAAGTAAGGCCGAGTGATCTGATCAGACTGTAACGCAATGTCATGTGGTTGAAGATAAACTTCATTTGTGAATGTCCGCATAATAAATAATATTTTTATACATGTTTTGAACATTTAGAATCTTTATAAAAAAAATGGTAATTATTTAGCATTGAAGTCAATGCTATGTAAAATAAATGTTAAAATGGAATTAAAAAAACTGTTATCGAGGGATTTGATCTGGATGTACGATAAAGCTATGTGGTTGAAGATAAGACCCCGTCATCATTAACTGCATAATGAATATAATCTCATATAAACTTAAACAAGTACATTTTTGTATAGTCATTGTGTCAATAATTATATATATATAAACCTATTGTCGAGGGATTTGATCACGTTGCACCACAAAGCCATGTTGTTGAAGATGAGCCTCATTCATTGGTGACTGCATAATAAATAATATCTTCCTATAACATTTGAACAAGTAAAATCTATATCTAATAATCAATAAGGGTGTGTTTGTTTGGGGGATTCTCCCCCAAATACACTATTTATTCTATTTTTTTTCTCCAAAAACATCAAATTAAACACCTATTTTTTATTTTTTATATTATACTAAAAATCAATTTTACATTCAAAGCATCACATCAACACCTATTTATATCACATCATACAACTATTCAAATTCAATTTTTTTTTTTACTATTCAAATCCCAACTCAAAATCCAAACCCCCAAACAAACACACCCTAAGTAGTTAGAACCTGTGTCTCAGCTAACGCTAACACCTCGTGTGTGTGAACTATAGATTGTTTTTTTCTTCTTAAGTTATTTTCCAATACACTTTTGAATATTTTACCGGAACGGATCCTTGCTTTATTCTTTATCCCTTTCACTTGGACATCAACTTCTTTATTCGAAGCAGACTGGGTGTATACATTCAATTCGACATCCTCGTAATGCAATCTTTCACTATCAACTTTATTATTCAATAACTATTCATTGAAGTTTTTAATTGCCTTTATGAATGTTATTTAACAAACTCATAAGTTTATTTATTCTCTGATGCTCGTGTAACTATTTTATTGAAGAACATACTCGAATCCTTGTATCGGACACTTAAATCTTTCTTCAGGTCATCCATGTTGTGTTCATTGAAAACCATCCCACTATGCGAACCTCCTACCCTTGCACCCTTCATTCACTTTTTCATTATATATCAATCACAAATACTTAAAATATTATTTTCTGTAAGAATTTTAAGACCATGAGAGCATAATATCCCGGGAAATTCAAATTTCTTGCAACCACAACAAATAGTTTCATCGGACGAGTTGTATGTAACAACATGATCGTCCAAGATAACTAACCTGATACTCTGTAACAGTATCATGTATGCTATTTAAGTTTTGAACAATTCATCTTGAAATATCTTAAACACTTCCGGCGTATACAAGCTTGCAGTATGTTTCAACAGTTGAATTGACATACATAGAACTGGAGAATTGGTACTTGCTTTGAAATCAGCCTTCAATTTTTCATAATGGAAAATTTCAAGAAAAATTTCAAACCTTTTAAAAAACTGACGCAAGTTGTTCTTATATTTGAGATACTTTGTGATGACACTATTGATATTATCACTACGTTATGTCGTAATAATATCAGCACAGAAGAAATGTCGACCATATACCAATGCTCATTTTTCTTTAATTTCGTATAGTCCCTTTAACCAATCATTTTCTAACAAATCATATATTATTAACATTTTTTTCCATCCCTCCAAAACTCTTCTTCCTTAAAGTCGTATATACATTTCCTGAAGTCTTGTCCAAAGCTTTTATGTTGGAAAAAAAATACAACTCAAATGTGTGAAATAAGTAACCTGTGATGAGTCTCGGGCCACTTTGAAGCTAATGCATTTGTTATAGCATGATTTTGATCATTCAAAATTGTAATCGGCTTTCTTCTATACATTTTGCTAGCAAAAGTGTCAGACAACCACTCAAATGAGGGAATAGTCTCATTATATGAAAGTGCTACGTCAAAAACTATTGTTTTCTTATGATAATTAACACCAACAAACAAGGCCACTGGACAATTTTCCTTATTTTTTCTATATGTAGTATCGAAACTAACTACATCACCAAAATCATCATAGTCGGCTTTCATCTTGCCATCAACCCAAAATATATTTGTAATTAAGTCATCCTCGTCCACTTGAATCGAATAAGAAAAATTAGGATTTTTACTTTGACATCCTTGCAAATATTCTAGCCCTTCTCCAGTATCCCCAACATCTATGTATTTTGTTCTTTTGGATCGCAAGTAAATTTTATAATCTTGGTGGATGAATCCTAAGCTATCTCGGCTTCCTGTTTCTTTAACCATAAGAACATATGAGATTTTTGGAGCGAATCCCACACATCCAGACATGTCAATTGGAGCAGCATGAACATCATTTGTCCTTATGTGAGACCAAAAGAAATAAGATTTTCAAGGAGTTGTCAAATTATGAGTATGTTTAGACATAAACTTAGATACTTGATATTTCACACCATCTCTCAAACAAAATTTCATCATAGTCTTGTACTCAAATCTTTTTATAGCTCGTGGATTTTTTTTACATTGATATTTCTTTTATGTTTTCCTCTTTTAGATTCGGCACTACAAGAAAATATTCTATCAATTATCTTTCCACTTTTATGTTTATGAAACTTTTGTTTTTTTGTTTTTTTTTAAAAAAAAAATTCCAAAGCCTACTTTCTTAGCATATGATGACTAGAATTGATATGCATCTTTTTCCAAATTGAAATTCATTCCAACTTGAGAATTTTTTTGGAAAGTGACAGGAGGATCATCTGGCTAAGCTATTTGTATACTACTTCGACCAACATTTTCAATCTCATCTTCTATATTCATAAAATCTAATCTACGAGACTATGAAGATTTATTCTTCATTGAAGCATTAACTTCCATAGAATAAAGTAGAATTGCAGACACTACAAATAAAAATACGAGAAGCAAAAAAAATATTAATGAAAATTAAATATAAGTAAATGACTTGGAAAAAAACCACAACTTCATAGATATTTTAAACAATCAAAATATATTTTAAACTAATTGCAAAATAAAGTAAACTAACTCTTAACAATTTTAAGATTTAGGAACATATTACAACTATAACTTGCTTTCTAATATCTTCTATTCCAATAATTTTTATATGAAGATGAAAATGCAATATCATACCTAAAATTTTGTATTATTTGTAATCCATAAGCAAATAATGTAAAAATAGCCGTGAGTATGAAGAAGCAAACAACCCAAAAACATCTATTTTTCTAAGAAAGAAATAGAAAAAAAAAATGGTTTAAACAACTTAATTACATTATAGATTAAAAAATAAAATAAGGTGAAAAGACGAATTCCAATTGAGGATGTAGATCAGTAATAAATTTTAAAAATAACTCAAAATTAACAATATTAAAAAAACCTAAACACTTAATGAATCAAAGCTAACTGAAATTAAAAATTCTCAAAAATTAACAATACAAAATCAAAATCCATAAACTCTAAATCAACAAAATTAATCGAAAATATCATAATATGGCTGAATAATAGCAGGGTAAATAAATTGTTTGAAATAAGAACTCCCGGGAAAGATATCGGTGGCGTGTGCAACTATAAAAAATCACAATGTTAATATTTTGTGGGAGATCTCATTTCAATTTTTAAGAATAAAAAAAAAAAAAACTTACCGAACAGTGAGGAAGAGTTTACACACCGGATACCGTGACCCGACACAAGGTGGGAGATTTCGCGTTGCTGGTTGGCGAAGCAACTTGGCGAGGGTTGAAGAGGGATGGACTTGGGCGAGAAAACAAACTATGAGGACAACAACAAGAAGAATATCAATCGGGCGATGATTCTGTGAGACAACGAGCATATCGGATCGCACACGGTTTTTGAAGAGGATGGATTGAATTGAAATTGCGTGATTTTTAAATAGGATGGATTAAATTGCAGAGTTTCAATTTATTTTATATTATAAAAGTAAAAAAAAATGAAAAAATAAAAAAAATTAAACTAATCTAAGATACGTGTCGATCATCTATTTGAGGAGACAGAGGTACACAAGCCAAACGGTACCGATGACCTTATCTGCTAAATATATTGTCACTAAGGCCATTCCCAATGGGGTCGCTTCCAACCAAGCACCCCACGTCAACATTACTAAAAAAGAAAAATGGAAAAACATGTCTGATATCAAGAGTTGTATATTGAAATATGCGTTTCTTCCTGTGTTTTTTCTGTTGGTGTGGGCCAAATATGTTTTTTTTTTATTTATTTAATAAATATTAAAAGTATATATATTCTATTTATAATAATTTGTTTAATTAATTCAAAGATTGTATTAAATTTTATTACATAAAAAGTTATTCAATATTTAAAATTTTTATAAAAATAATATTTGTAATAATTAAAAATTTAAATATATTATTATTTGTATTTTAAATCTTTTTTAAGAATATTTTTATAAAATATTTAATTTGATATCGATTAATTTAATTTCAATTATTGCTTAAAAGAAATACAATTTTATTAACATATATCACTTAATTAAAATTACACACAATACAAATAATAAATAAAAATTCAATGAATATATTCATAAATTTAAAAGCAAATTTACATAACTTAAAATTATATACAATACTAATATTAATTAAAATACGTTAATATTCATAAATTTAAATGCAAACTCATGCGATTTAATTAAAATTACATACAATACATATAATACTTAAAAATACATAAAAAAAAATACTAATGAATTTGAATGTAAATCTACTAAAAACATTCGCGTGCCAATTTTTTTTTCAATCTTTCTTCAAATTCAGTCAGATTATCACCTTATGTCATTAACATCATTAGCATCTCCATCTTCTTTGAAGTAAGTTCTATTTGTATAGTTTCCTAATCAATCTTCCTCGCCGTTTTGTTCAACCTTTTAGCTTTTAGAAGTGCTTTCATTTTCTCGGATTGTTGCTTCAAATTTTGATTTTGCTCTCGCCATATGTTCTATACTTAAGCTAAATTCATTGTTTTTTCATAAATTTTTCCATAATTTCCAGTAGAACTTGAATTAAATGCCTCATTTTGCACTTGTTTTCCCTCTTCTTACTTGCTTTTATACCAGGGGGACAAGTAGGAGAAGTTAGGTCATCCACATCAAAGGATGGTATCGCCAGGCACAAACCTGAGTAACCACCGTCTTCACTTGCTTTTGTTCGCTTTGAACTTCCACCACTGTTATGAAATGATTCGCAGTAATTGGTCTTCTATTTGGGCTCATTTATGAGTATACGCCAAGCATCTTCATGGATGAAGTTTTTGCTCAAACCGTCATTTGAATATATCTTCTTTGTTACATAGAGGACATCCGTGGTTTATTGTCCACTGCATATATTTCGATTAGCCTCCTCATAACACCCAAAAAACATTTGCACGGACTTACATATTTTACTCAAACGATTTTTACATTGAGTAACACCTCTGCTCGTTGTATTTTTAGGTTTGCACTCCATGTGATACGGTGTGATTCTTTTCAAAAAGCAATACTTGGTTGGTTAGTGTTGGTTATGGCATCCTTACTTGTGTTTAGCCATACACCGATTAAAAGTTCGTCTTCATTTATTGTATTGTCAGGTACATCATCATCATCTTCTAAATTGATGGGTATGAAATATTGTGCAGTGTCCACTGCTTTAATAACTTGCATCATAAATTGAGGAGATTATGAACTTCCAAATGCGTGAAAGTTTGGAGGAATTTGATAATATGATGGAGGATTGAATGGTTGAAATGGGACATTAGATGTAGGGAACATGAGTTAATATCCTAACATGTTCATAAAACTTGGAAATAAAAAAGAATTTTGGGGATCTTGAGAATTTGAAGAATTTTGAGAATTGGGATCCATTCGCGGGAAATTTAGAGGAAAATACAGAGAAAAAAAAATGAAGAGAGAAGAATATAAAAAGATGGTGTAGAGGATATTAAGTGAGAATGTAGTGTATTTATAATGAACATTGCAACGACTATATTCCCTAACGGCTATATTCTCCAATGCTATATTACCAACGACTATATTCCTCAACGGCTAGTTTTTTATTTATATATATGTAATTAATTCACATGCACACAATTCATATGCATAATAGTTAAACATTTCATATCTTAAAACACACTTATATTCTCTCAAAATAATGTCAACACTATCTTTATCTCTGTCTGATTCATCTGACGAAGAGTCGGAAAACATGTGTCAAATGGCAGAAACATATGCTCGATTATATCAAAAGATTGAGCACATCAACAATGAAGATGAGGGAAGCTCACGGCACGTTGACGGAGAACATACATAGAGAGGAATCGTAAAGATGTTCATATTCGATTATTCAATGATTATTTTTCTGATAACCCCGTGTATCCAAGTTCTTATTTTCGTCGTAAATTCTTAATAAGAAAACATGTCTTTCTTCATATCGTAGATCACCTCTTCAATGAAATAGTGTTCTTTCAGAAACGGTGTGATTACTATAAGAAGAGATGGATTGTCACAATTACAAAAATGTATAACAACAACACGTGTATTGGCATATGTCACAACTACTAACACTGTTGACGAATAGTACCACAACGGCATGTCAGAAGCAAATTGTTGAAGAGATATGTTCTGTATTTGGTGAGGAATAACTACGACGACCAAATTTTGCTGATGTACAACTATTATTATTTGTTGCAGAGACACGTGATTTTCCAAGCATGCTAGGAAGTATTGATTGTATGCACCGGGAATGGAAAAATTATCCGACTGCTTGGAAAAGACAATTCGAATATAGAGATCATGGAAAACCTATAGTTATACTGGAAGTTGTAGCGTCGTACAATTTGTGGATTTGACATGCATTTTTTGGTACAATAGGTTCATGCAGCGACATTAAAGTTCTTGATCAATCTCCGGTTTTTAACGATATTTTAAATGGCAGAGCTCCATAAGTTAATTATTTTATCAATAGTCATCAATATAATATGGGATATTATCTTACTGATGGAATTTACCCTCCGTGGGCAATCTTTTGTTCAATCAATTCGTCCGCCTCAAAGTTATAAAACACAATTATTTTTGCAACATAAAGAAGCGGTTCGAAAATATGTGAAACGTGCATTTGGTGTATTACAAGTTCGGTTTACTAGATAAAATAATGAGAACATTCATCATATTACATAATATGATTGTAGAAGATGAAAGAGCCATTTACATGCATTATTACGATACATCTCAATATGATCAAGTGAAGACGAATAATAACTCGAGTTGGTCATTAAACAATACGAGACATGAACTATGGATCAATACTTGCATAATATAATGCGACTCCGAACACCAACAACTCAAGCGGATTTAGTTGAACACATTTGAGAAAAGTTTGGTCATTCAACTAATTAATTTATTTGAAAGTTCATCCAACGTTTTTAGATGAAATATTTTTTTGTGTATAATATTGAGAATTGTATAAAAATATAAAATATATTGTTTTAGATTGAATATTTAACTTTTTATAATAATGCTGGAAGAACATAGAATATGTATTTTTTTTTGTATTAAATATAAATTTAAATTTTAAATTATTATGTGAGTGTAAAATTGTTATTTTTATTTATTTTGTTTATATATACTTAAATAATTATTTTATTTTTATTAAGTATAGCTTTTTTTTTTAAAAAAAAAATATAAAATATTTAATAAGGTAGAAAAAGAAGATTTTAGAGGGTTATTTAATGTGAGTGTAAAATTTAAATACTAAAGTTCTTCGGTGAAAATAGAGAGAAGCTAATCCGGAAGGAAAAAGAATGATGGCCTAAAAAATTATATCCCACTGGGTACTGGTGGGAAGTGGCAATGGAGTACAGTATCAACTCGACTCAACTCAAGTTAGCACGACGCGTGTGCATCCAGTAGTGGATAGATGACGAAATTCTAACCTCGGATTGGGAGCTTCCTTTGGTAGATTCTCCTTCCCTTCAATACATTACTGGTTTTTCCTCTTGGAGTCTCCGCAATTTTCTCCAATTCCAACTCGATTGATTTAGGAAGAGGGGTGAAAATTTGAGCTTGATTTCCATGGCGGCTCCGGTGAGCTGTTGCGCTTGTTCTTCGATCGTTATGGCTCATTATCCGCGTGATTTGTCATGCTCCGGGTATAATTTTCGTCAGGCTACTTCGCTTGGCGGCTATAAGGCGTGGGCTGTTTCAATCAGGTATGTGTTTCGGTTTAATCCTCACTGGTGACTTTGAAGTTCGTACAGGAACTAGTGGGTATACATGGGGGAATTTATAATTGTGGACTCCCCTTAAGACTTGAGGAAGCCTAGCCTTGCTAAATGCTAATGCAATCGATATTGAGGCTTTTTAATTTTTTTATAATCACGAATTTTATTCATAGGATAATGACATTATGTGATGATTGTGAGTATCTGGAACTTCAAGTTATACTCCCTTCATTTTTGTCCCTTTGTTATTTTATTTACCAATGGCTACTAAAACATCGTTCCCTATTCTTGTTGTGTATATATATATATATATTGTTATTGAGGAAGTTTATATCTCTTGTTTAGACTCCAAAAGTGTTATAGTAGTCTAGGGCATAGTCTGAAGTGCAAATATACCAAGTTAAACTGTGCAGGATGAAAACAAAGAGAGAAGGTAAGTTAGATGCTTGATTTCCGAGGTGAAGAATAGTTGTTTTATGATTCCAAAAAATCTCCTCAATCCTTACCAACATATAATTGGATTAAGTTTTGGAAAATTTTCAACTAAAACCAGCAGCTAGTTAAGAAGCTCGTTTTCTCCTATGATGTGAAGTGAAAAGGGGTAATTTATAGGCGTATAATCCAACGAGAGTCAACTATGGCAAAGCTATACTTCCCCGAGGCATACACTAGAATTTCTTTTATTATTTTGATAGGGTGTGAGGGAGGAAATGATGGTCAGTCAGCAGTACTGGCAAGAACCCATATTGTAGGCCCACAATAAATCTAATCCTAGTGTAAGATGCCCCAAAGAAGATGATGTTTCAATCTTTTGACAATGTGGGTTGGAAAGAGATTTTTCGAATTACTCTTTCTTCAACAAACTTTTCATGAACTTGTGGTATATTTATTACTTGACATTTTCTTTGAGTTGCAAGTTTTATTTTGATCATCCTTGGTATAACATAGTTATGATTGGCTGTCAGTGGTTTCATAAACACTCATTTAGGCACTGAAAGGATATTTGTTGGAAGAATAATAAATTAGAAAGTTAATGTTGGTTGGATAATTGGAAGAGGTGATACTTTTGTAGTCCATGTAGGTGCCAATCATCTACAAGCACCGATGAGATAAAAGTCGCCAAAAAAAAGAACTTATTGGACAATGCTAGTAACCTCCTTACAAATTTCTTGAGTGGAAGTAAGATTGGAGCATCCATGCCTACAGCAGAAGGTGCAGTTTCTGATCTCTTTGGCAAGCCGCTTTTCTTCTCCCTCTATGATTGGTTCTTAGAGGTACTTCCTTATGCTTCATTTCTTCTTATGCTTTGGTCGTGTTGGTCACCAATGCTGAAAAAATAAAGAATTCAACATATTGAATTACTTTGGTTCACTAATGTAAATATATCCTTTTTAATTATCATGTCATTTTCTTTTGTTCAAGAAGAATTGTAAACCTTCAGCATGATCATTTTGTGAAACGCTCATTTTGGAATTGGTTCTATAATGTTTTGGCTTCAGATTGATATTGCTCTGCCACCAATCTAATTTTCAGGAGTACTTAGCCTTATATCTTAACTTCTTGTTCATCAATTGTTTCCTTTGTTAGTCTAATTGTCATTTTATTTTGCATGGACTTTGCAGCATGGTTCAGTATACAAGCTGGCTTTTGGGCCAAAAGCCTTTGTTGTTGTTTCAGATCCCATTGTTGCTAGACATATTCTTCGAGAAAATCCATTTGCCTATGACAAGGTATAGTCTCTGATTTATTTTCCAGTTAATCTCACACTATTTTCTACTAATCATAAATGCATGGTAGGTACCGTGTGTTGTATTCTTCTAACCACAATGATGTACAAGAGTGGACCATGAATTGTGTAAAGAATATCTGAATTTTAAATACTATATCTATACATGTCTCATGCCTGTGCATAACATAGAAGTGTTATCTTATCTCAGGAACACTAAGCAAACTGACTTGATCTTAAATTTGAATTTGTACATACAAAATGCATAGGATCTCTGAACTCCGGCCTTGGTAAATGATAGGAAAATTTGTTGGAATCTCTAGAGAATGGAAAATAGTTTCTCACTGAGATACAACAACTTATCAATATGCAGTTTTCTTGACTGATCCTATTGGGTATGTTTTTGTTTTCTTATATGACTATTCTTGTTTGAGATTCTAAGCCTTTGCTTTTTGCTCTTCATTGAGATTTGAAATTTTGTTATCAATGTGATCTCTAATCCATTATCTAGGGAGTTCTTGCTGATATATTGGAACCAATAATGGGAAAAGGACTCATTCCTGCTGACATTGACACTTGGAAGCAAAGGCGAAGAGGTGAGCATTCCCCCTTTCAAATGCACTTTAACATTGCCTGTGAACTCTAATGCAAAATTCTTGGGAGCTTTACATTCTGTGGTCAGAATTTGCTCGATTCATTCAGGTACTTAACTGATCATACAAATAGTTGCAAACATCAGTCCTGGTGTTCTTATAGTTGCATCAACTATTCTTACTTAAACGAACCATAGGAACATCTTTCATTCATGAAAATGTCGATAAAGTTAAGAGATATGGTCCTTCAGTTTGATTTTGGGGAGCTCTAATTTTGAGATGGATATTGAGCTAAAACAGTTTTAAATACTTATGTGTTCCAATATGCTCAAAGTGGATGTGATTCTGTAATTGAGAAAAAAAAGTGGACATCTAAACTGTTAGCTGTCTCACTATTTATGATACGGTATAAATGCAGTTATTGCTCCTGGATTCCACTCACTTTACTTGGAAGCCATGACCAAAGTATTCACCAGCTCTTCTTCTAGAATGACTACGAAGTTTGAAAGGCTTTTGGAACTCAAAGCTTTGAAAGGAGTAGACAAAATAGAGTTGGATCTTGAAGCTGAATTTTCTAGTTTGGCTCTAGACATTATTGGACTTGGTGTCTTCAATTATGACTTTGGCTCAGTTACAAAAGAATCCCCAGTTATTAAGGTATGGTTATAGACTTTTCACTTCATTTGTATTCTATTGCATGTATGCATGCATGATTTGTCAGCTTGTCTGGATAACAGCGATATATAGTAAAATGAAGCAGCTTGTTATCAAACGATCATTGAGTATCATTTTCTTGCAGCAATTTTCTTTTATGTGTTACTGGACAACTGATATGTACATGGGACTTGTAGGCTGTATATGGTACTCTTTTTGAAGCTGAGCATCGTTCCACATTCTACATTCCTTATTGGAAGATCCCTTTGGCAAAATGGCTGGTTCCTCGCCAGCGCAAGTTCCATAGCGACCTTAGAGTCATCAACGATTGTCTCGATGGTTTAATAAGAAACGCAAAGGAGACAAGAGAGGTTAGAAATTATGCAGACTTTATCCTCATCATCACTCCCAAATAGATCATTTGTGATATTTACAACATATTAGTAAACATATCAGTAGATAGTAAGATTAACATATTAAATTCCTTATATAAAGTAGTTCTAAAAAATTATATTGACTTCATTGAACATACGAGTAAAGGCTCCTGAAATTGAATAGGCCTATATTTATGCTGAAAGTACCTATGTCTATTCGAGCACGGATATCCTTTTGAAATTATTATTATATTGTTGTTGTGCGAATACCAGGAAGCCGATGTAGAGAAATTGCAGCAAAGGGACTATTCAAACATCAAGGTATGCTACACCTAACTCCAAAAGGATTTCCTAGTGTCATCAATTCTTCAGAACATTAGAATACATATTGCAGCTCTTGGAGGCTCGAAATATGAATATAGTCACTGTAACTGAAAGGTTTGCAGGATGCTAGTCTGTTGCGATTTTTAGTAGATATGAGAGGTGTAGATGCTGATGATGTTCAGGTAAACAATCCTGGATCAATTATGATCTATTTATGGATGCTGCAACTTTATTATTCACTATGATATATGTATATGCATTTTTTCTAAATTATTTTCTTCTGGTAATTACACATTGAGCAGTTGAGAGATGACCTGATGACTATGCTTATAGCCGGACATGAAACAACAGCAGCTGTCTTGACATGGGCCACTTTTCTTCTTGTACAAGTATAATATTCCACCCTTCATCAACAATTTGTTTATTTTATTACTCCCTCCATCCCATATAATTTGTCCCTACTTGCCATTTTCGTCCGTCCCACATAATTTGACATTTCCTTTTTTGACAATATGATTATACACTTTAATTGCATTTTAAATTTCATAATTTATAATTTTCTTAATCTTAATTAAACTATTTAGTTATTTTAATCTTAATCTATAATTATTTTAACTAATACACTTTTTAATTTCTCACTAATTATACTTTACTTAAATTTCCGTATCACCAACAATGAGGACAAAATATCTGGGCAGGAGGGATTATTATTATTATTATTATTATTAAGACTAGATATTGACTGGTGTTGAGTTGATTTACCTTTTGTAAGTTGCAATGAAAATTTTTTGTATATGTGATGCAGAAACCAGAAAAAATGAAGAAAGCACAAGCAGAGATTGACTCTGTGCTTAGAGGAGAGACTGTGACCTTTGAAGCAATAAAAAAATTAGAGTATTCTTCTTAGCTCATTAAAACTTTATGATATTGCAGCCAGTAGCTCTTTTCAATTCAACAGGGCTATGAGAGTTAAGCAATTTATCAAAATTTTGTTTCTATTTACTTATGGGCTGTGGTGGTTTTACGAAGAGTCAAACGAGCATGAAAATATTTACGATATTTTAGTCATCTCGGTAAGAAAGTGAATGGTTGGATCTTTTCATACTATACAAAAAATAAGCTTTCAGAACAACTTCTATTCTGTTTGAAGCATTGCATGATGATAGGATTATGAGCATCCCATGTAATCATCCTTGTCACGTGAAAGAGAATCCGTAGTTTGAGGTGAAATATGTGGAGCAATTTAATGTCAAATCTTTATTATAATCTAAACACTGCATCAGGACATGTAGGGATCTCTTCAAATATCACTAAGCCATTTTACGTATGTGATTCTTATTTTATCAGGTTAAAATAACGAACATAATATTTCTCCTATTGAAACTAATGAAACGGTGCCTATTTATGGAGACACATTGCAATGAATAAGCCAATCGAATTATAAACCTACCTATAAGTGAAGAGGAAGTGAATAGCTCTTGGTCTGGCTAAATAATACTCCCTCCGTCTCACCTGAGCAGTTTCAAAATAAATTTGTAATAGATTAAGAAATAATAGCATAATATTAGTGAATGAGTATATGTGAGATAAAAAAAACAGTTTTATGTATACTATGTGATTGTATTTTGGTAAAGATATATAAAAGTGGGACAAATTGGTAATTGGAAGGGGACTATATAGACTATAAGTGAAATGGATTCATTAGATGGGACACCCCTAAATGAAAAGTGAGACTATTTAGGTGTGATGGAGGAGTAAATCCGAAAGTGCTTTTTGGTTGAATGTTCTCGCTTGCACATATATGGATTTTCTGACATGTTCATTTTAACTTAATAGTTTTTGTTTAGTTCTCTTAACTTGTTTTTGATCCATTCCCCTATTTTTGTTTAGGTATGTGCGACTTATTGTTGCAGAAGCTCTACGCTTGTACCCACAACCCCCATTGCTTATTAGACGGTCTCTCATCCCCGATAAATTACCTGGTACGTCACAGACCGTGCATCTAGATTCTTTGCAGTTGAATAGAAAGAATGAAATAATCCACATAATTTATGATCAAGTACACCAATTTACTGTGTGTGTGGACAGAATTACATACTATATTAGATTCCTTATGAATTATCAAAAGCAGCCCCTCTATAGTTTATTTCTTCACATTTTTACTAAATTTTCGTAGAAGGCTATAAATGTTGTAAATATTTAGAATGTTTGCAAAGAAGATATACACTATTATAAGAAATACGAAGAAAAATAAAAGAAAAGAAAAACATTTCTGTGCTTGCCTTCCAATGCTAATGCATTTCTTTGAGTGTTCTCATATGTAGGGGGGTATAATGGAGACAAAGACGGATATGCAATCGTGAACGGCACTGACATATTCATTTCAGTATGTATTTTTTTTCTTCTTAATTTATTGCAGTCAATTTTAAACAAAAATCCACCGTTGAGCCATGTTGAAACATTTCTAGACTTCTATTACATATAGATATAGTATAATCCCCATATTATTGGAATAACTTGGAAATTGTTCTCTCAGGTTTATAATCTTCATAGATCTCCATATTTTTGGGATAACCCGAATGAGTTTGAACCTGAGAGATTTCAAGTGCAAAAACAAAGCCATGTTGAAGGTTGGTTGGGCTTTGATCCATCTCGTAGCCCCGGGTCACTGTACCCAAATGAGGTAATCAATCTTACACTCGATCTTGCTTTATGTTGATATATAAATTTTCATAGATAGAATTTAGTGAACACGATCCATTAAATGTTCCTCTGCAAAAGCTTGATGAGTGTACGTAATCGAGTAAGGGGCTACGAAAATTAATTATTGCTACAATCCTTTTCTTTCAAAGAGTTGAGTAGTTATTGTGGTTAAGCGTTTAGAAAGAAATCTGTGAGAATCATAGTTTACAGAGTGAATCATGCCATGCATTTCTTTTTAATGTTTTAGCGGTTAGATCAATTTGAAGTAGAAGCGACAAAATATAGAAAATAATTTACCCCTTAATGCTATCATCTAAGCACGGGAATAAGAAGGAAAAATCAAATATTGCATGTAGTTACATGAGTATTGGATAGTGGATTTTATATCAGTTATGAAGAACAACTCCTTTGGCATATTAGGAAATGAGTCTGAATTTGTAGAAGTTGTAGTTCCTTTAGCTCCCTTGTGATCAAAATCAAAAAGAAAAACTTGTGCTTAAAAATCTATTTTATTGCTTTGAGATTCAATATTTGGGCATGTGGGTTGCTGAGGGTTTGATCTTGTTTATATTTTATGTGTTGCACATCGAAGAATAGTATGCTCAAGTATTTAGGAATCTTCTTCAAGACCATTACCATTTGATACTTATATAATGCAAAATTTATTGTTAAATGTACCTAGATTATGTCGGATCATGCTTTCTTGCCTTTTGGCGGGGGGCCAAGAAAATGCGTTGGCGATCAATTCGCCCTTATGGAATCGACTGTAGCATTGGCAATGCTGTTACAAAAGTTTGATGTCAACTTGAAAGGCCCCCCGGAATCAGTAGAACTAGTTACCGGAGCAACCATTCACACCAAGAATGGAATGTGGTGCCAACTAAAGAGGAGGTCGGAGATTGCTAGTAAGTCGTAATCTAAGTGAAGTAGAGGACATTATCATTCATTTTGTGGCAACATTTTGTCTCGTTGCTTCATCAAAGAAGCGAGTTCAAGAATGCTTTTAGCAGTTTGTGATAATTTGTTTCCATATTCTTATGTGCTTCAACATTCTTCTTCTTTTTCTTGAAGTTCTATTCACTTTTTATGGGGATGTATGTAAGGTTGTATTCTTTTGTGGATTTTAGTATAGCTTTTTGCTATTCAGATTCTTTTTTTCTCAAAAAATATAAAATCAAACATTTATTTTTCTTTTTTATATTATATTATAAATTTATTTTACATTCAAAATATTACATCAATATTTATTTATATCACATTAAATAACTATTCAATTGATTAGCCATTGTCAGTAAATTTTAATGATATACACAATATATGTTGTCGTGTATATCAATATTATGTGATGTGTTAATGTTAGCATCCAATATGCGTAGATATTAATGGTGACATATGCTATGTGAGTTATTGCTATTTATTGTCTGTTAACATGTTATATTTATATTATATTAAGATATCTGATAGTATTTTTGTGTTTAGTCGTTTGATTATATTGAATATATTGATTGTAACAAATATATATATATATATATATAGAGAGAGGTATGTATGCAGTTTAAAGTGTGTTGGAGCTTCTCAATGTCTAATTAACTAATAGTTGCGTGAATGAATTCGATGTTGGGAACTTAGATTGGCAAATATGGGGCTGAATTGGACACGTGGTAGCCTCGATGCTTCCAATAAAATTACTCTAACACTACATGTAGCAAGTGATGCCAAGGTCGATCCACAGGGACTGTGAAGTTCAATTTTTGTTTTGTCACAATTTTAAATATTGGGGGATGGATTAGCAATTCACTAAAATAATTAAAATAAACGATGGAAAATAAAATTTTGATTTCAAAGAGATTAACTTCTAGCCCAAGGAGTGAATAAGAAACCGGATTAAAGATTCGATCATTGATTTTAAATAATCTTGTTATTCAACTGATAAATTGGTCATAGGCATTAAATACGATCATAACACTCAATTTTTCCTTACTTTATTGACAGCAATGGTACGACCGATTAACCGCACCCCTAATCAAAGAAATAATCTAGGTACGACCATAAATTAATTTCTCCAATTGAAAATAGTATGAGAAAAACCCAATTCAAATATTTAATCAATTACGAAAAGATTAAATTATTTGATCATGCGATTCCTAGGCTAAGCTTGTTAACCTATTTACCACTTTATGAAACACATACACAATTACGGATGTAAATGTTCAATTGGCATACAATTGTTAAACCAATCTAAGATTCGGCCACGATAAAAGATTAAATAAAACAATTGCAGACATGAATCACAGAAATCACACAAATATCAATTTACTTAAACAAGATTCAAATTAACTCATAACACAATCTCACAAATCTCAATCCAAAATCTACATTCAACCTTGGACTAGACTAGGAATTTAACTACTCATACTTATAAATAAATAAATAAAACAATAAACTTGATGATCATCCAAAAGTGCTTCCTCTTTAAACGGCCTTATCAATCCTCCACTTAGACTATGAAAAGTGAGTATGAACTGTGATACCACATCCAATGTCTTGGCTCCCCTTTTATAGATGACCGGGTCCTCAATCACTCCCTTAATTGCTCCTTATTAATCACGACGCCAATAATCAAGCTTTAATTCCGTAATCCACCTCTTTCCTTACCATTGGAGCTTAATTCAAGTCTTTCCAAAATTCTTTGATCGAAAATATGGCATGGACGTGAATCGCTCAATTACCTCGCACAAATCAATACATGCCAAAAGTGAGTATGAATCTATCCAAAACATTAATTAAATCTTATAATTTATTTCTAGAAAATATATAATAATATATTTTTATCAATTCCCCCTCACCCAAACCATGCTTGCCCTCAAGCATAAACCAAATAAGCACACGAAAGAACTTGATGCAATCATAATCTCCACAAACAAATTCATATTATCATTACCTCAGTGAAACTCAAAACATACCAAGCGCAACATAACCTCACTAGGAATAAAGTGTATACACTCAACACTCAAATATATATGGGTTAACAAGTCACTCGTGTCGCATCGTAAAAATGATTATCCCATAGGCTTGCATATTGATCACATCTCTTTATTCTTCGAATTCTAATGCAAATAATCAAAGGGTCTTTAAATAAGGTTGTAACGGGGCTTTAGGTTGGGGTAGGATATAGGGTATTATTTGGCTAAATAAGTCAAAAAGAAAAAATATTCCAAGCTCATTTTGTAATATATAGACTCCGTGTAAAACTTCTCATTCCTCATTTATTCCTTCATTAGCATGTATACTCAAAACTTTATTTTTGCAATTTAAGTAAGAAGAATGTGCACCAAGATAACCCGTAGTACACCCAACTCAACCGACAAGTTAGCTTTATTCCTTCATTTTTTTAATTTTTTTTTTCAAACTTTCTTCTCTCATAAGCAATAAACAACAATAAATAGACATAACTTCTCATTCCCTTGGAGACTTTAAAATAATATGAGCTCGAAACATTTTCCTTTAACTATAGGTTCAAATAAATTTTGGCTTTAGAAAGAAATGTTATAGGTTAAAATACAACTCTTTAAACAATAAAAATAGGATATTCAAGCTCAACGAGGCTCACTAATTGATTAATTTTTTAGGTAGGAGATATATAAGGCTAAATAGTTTATTCTAATGCCCTTATCACATTAATCGCATAGACTTCTCAGAAATAAAATTCGACATGCATCGCTACGCAAGTTCTAGAAAACCAAGTTTAGAGCAACAATCACACACAAAAAAAAATATATAGCATTTAAAATGAATGCTTTATTAGGCTCAAATCTCGCATAGGGTAAAGCATGTCGTGCTCGGCATATTTATTGTTTACTTCATCGGCAAGTCATCTAATTAAAACATGTTATGTTGAAAAGAAATACACAAGTCTTTAGCACACAAGTCAATCATGCAATCGGGCAAACAATGGATATTTATGATATTCACCCCCCACACCTATTATGCACATTGTCCTCAATGTAGCGCATCGCGGAAAGTAAAAAGTTTAAGAAATAGTAGACTTCCTTGAAGCTTAGGCATGCTTGCGTCCGGCATGAGCATGCCGAAATTCGCATCACCTTCTTGAATGCCAAATAAATGCTCGAATCAAGGCCCTGGGCATTGGAAGAATCATCATCACCTACGGAAAGCAAAGACAAGCAAATAATCACACCAAACAAAAATAATAATAATAAAATGCAAGAGAAAACAGGAAATAAAATAAGATTGGGTTGCCTCCCAAAAGCGCTTTTCTTTAACGTCTTCGGCTAGACATTATTATTAATTGCGAAATTAAATTAAGGGATCCTCAATGGCCATCCAAACCATGTCCTCAGCTTCAACGCCCTCTAGATAGGTTTCAATCGATGGCCATTCACCACAAATTTCTTTTCAGTCTTTGAGCTTTGAATTTCAACTGCACCATAAGGCAAAACATTAGTAATAACAAAAGGACCAATCCATCTGGAACGTAACTTACCGGGAAAAAGCTTGAGCTTAGAATTATAAAGGAGCACTTTCTGACCGACATCAAAATTTTTCCTTAATATTCGTTGGTCATGAAAGGCTTTCGTTTTTGCTTTGTACGTTAAGGCACTCTCATATGCCTCATTCCGAATCTCCTCCAATTCCTGCAACTGTAACTTTCTATGTGTTCCCGCTTCGTCAATAATCATGTTGCATTTTTTTACTGCCCAGAAAGCACGGTGCTCAAATTCAACAGGAAAATGACACGGCTTACCGAATACTAACCTATATGGCGACATTCCGATAGGCGTCTTGTAAGCGGTGCGGTAAGCCCATAGTGCATCTAGGAGGCGGAGACTCCAGTCCTTCCTATCCGGTCGAACAGTCTTTTCAAGAATAGATTTGATTTCTCGATTCGACACCTCCGCTTGACCATTTGTTTGAGGATGGTATGAGGTCGAAACTTTATGCAACACGCCATACTTCTTGAAGAGAGCGGCGATGGTTTTTTTGCAAAAATGGGTTCCCCTATCGCTCACCATAGCCCTAGGCATTCCAAAACGAGTGAATATAGTGGACTTAATAAAATCTGCAACCACTTTAGAATCGTTAGTCCGGGTGGCTTTTGCTTCCACCCATTTCGAAGCATAATCAACGGCGATAATGATATATGAAAATCCATGGGACATGGGAAATGGGCCCATAAAGTCGATACCCCATACATCAAAAATTTCAACAAATAACATTGGTACCTGAGGCATCTCGGCTCGAGAGGAAAGATTACCTACACGTTGGCAATTGTCGCATGACTTGCAAAAGGTGTAGGCATCCTTGAACAATGTTGGCCAATAGAACCCGCTATCCAAAACTTTCTTTGCCGTTCGTTGGGAACCAAAGTGTCCCCACAATTAAGGGTATGACAAAATCGAAGAATGGATTGGTGCTCACCTTCTTGCACGCATCTTCGCAAAATTTGATCCGAGCAACACTTCCACAAGTAAGGGTCATCCCAGATGTAGTACTTTGCGTCGCTTTTGAGTTTGTCCCTCTTAGCTTTTGGCCAACCTGCAGGAAACGCTTTAGTTACTATATAATTAACTAAATCAGCATACCATGGAATACAATAATAAACTTGAAGGAGCAATTGTTCGTCCGGGGCTGTCTCCTTTAGTGGTAAATCGTCATTGTTGGCACAAGGGAGACGACTCAAATGATCGGCGACAAGGTTCTCCGACCCCTTTTTGTCCCGAATCTCCAAATCAAATTCCTGTAAAAGCAATAGCCATCTGATAAGTCTTGGTTTCGCTTCCTTTTTCGCCACTAAATATCATAATGCTGCATGATCAGAAAAAATTACTACTTTAGTACCCAACAAGTAAGAACGAAATTTTTCTAATGCAAAAACTACTGCTAATAACTCCTTTTCGGTAACAGTGTAGTTCAATTGAGCTCCATTCAAGGCTTTTGAGGCGTAGTAAATGGCGTAGGGACTTTTTCCTTCCCGTTGTCCTAACACCGCTCCAACCGCAACATCGCTTGCATCGCACATTACCTCAAATGGTAGCTCCCAATTAGGGGGGCGCACGATTGACGGCGATGACAAAGACTCCTTAAGTGTGTCAAATGCTTTCTTGCACGCCTCGGTGAAATCGAACACCGCTCCTTTTTGTAGTAGCTCAAATAATGGGCATGCTATTTTTGAAAAATCCTTGATGAACCTTCGGTAGAAACCTGCATGACCCAGAAAGGAACGTACCTCTCGAACGCAAGTAGGATATGGTAACATGGAAATTAGATCAACCTTCGCCTTGTCCACCTCGATGCCTTGTGATGATACAACATGGCCCAAAACTACTCCTTGTTCTACCATAAACTGACATTTCTCCCAATTGAGTACTAAATTCACTTCACAACATCTTTCCAAAATCAAAGATAGATTAGCAAGACAACTATCGAAGCTATCCCCGTAAACACTAAAATCGTCCATGAATACTTCAATAATTTTCTCAATATATTCAGAAAAAATACTTAACATGCACCTTTGAAATGTCACCGGGGCATTGCAAAGACCGAATGGCATTCGTCTATAGGCAAACACTCCGAATGGGCATGTGAATGATGTTTTCTCTTGATCTTCCGGGGCGATAGCAATTTGAAAATATCCTGAAAAACCATCTAGAAAACAATAGTGAGCTCGACCAACTAATCTTTCAATCATTTGGTCAATAAATGGGAGAGGAAAATGATCTTTCTTTTTCACGGCATTAAGCTTACGATAATCGATGTATTGCCGCCAACCAGTTTGCTTTCTTACCGGAATTAACTCACCATTTTTATTTGTCTCTACGGTTACCCCGGACTTCTTAGGAACAACTTGGATTGGACTTATCCAAGGACTATTGGCAATAGGAAATATGATTCCTGCATCCCGGAGTTTGAGGACCTCCTTCTTAACAACTTTTGTCATGATTGGATTCAACTTTCTTTGGCCCTGCCTCACCGGCTTTGCGCCTTCCTCAAGTGTAATCTTATGCGTGCAAAATAAGGGGCTTATACCTTTGATATCCGCTATCGTCCATCCTATCGTTTGTTTGTGTTTTTTTAGCACTTGAATCAATTTTTCCTCTTGTTCCGTCGTCAACTTCGATGAAATGATCACCGGAAGGGTCTCATTTTCTCCCAAATACTTCAAATGGCTCAGCAGTGGTTTCAATTCCAACTCCAGCGGCTGCACAATCGAAGGCAATAAATGTATATTAGTCTCGGGTAAGAATATAGGAGCAAGGGCATAACTGTGTTAAACTAAAGTTGTAGCTTCTAAGGCTTGCATCACTTCCAACAAATCTGGACTCAATCCTCGAGTAGGCATGCTTTGAACCTCCAAGTGTTTCGTGAGCACCACTTCGAGCGCATCGTCACCCCTCAACTCAAAAGCATCATGTACTTCAAGGTCAATAACATCTAACGAGAAAACAGAGTGAGGATCCAGGGGATACTTAATCGCATCAAAAATTTTGAATTCAATTTTTTCCCCATCAAATTCCATCGTCAAAATTCCATTCTTTACATCAATCTTAGTATCCGCCGTACACATAAAAGGTCTTCCTAAAAGTAGTGGTGATGGGTTGGGCGAATGTTCATCATGCATTTCTAAGACATAGAAGTCAACTGGGAAAATTAATTCATTGACTTTGACAAGGACATCCTCTATAATTCCTTCGGGATATGCATGCGTCCTATTAGCAAGTTGAATAATAATCCCGGTTTTCTTTAGCGGTGCAAGATTCAAACAGTTATAGATTGATTTTGGCATGACATTAATTGCCGCACCCAAATCTAACATAGCATGCTTGACTTCTAGTTGCCCTATTTTACATGGGATTGTGAACATACCCGGGTCTCCGCACTTCGGTGGAGTCTTTCTTTGGAGGAGGGCCGACACATTTTCGCTTGCGATGATGCATTCATCGCCTTTCAACTTCCGCTTGTTGGTACACAACTCCTTTAAGAACTTTGCATACTTTGGAATTTGGTGGATTGCGTCCAATAGGGGTATATTGAGCTCGACCTTTCGAAAAATCTCCAGAATCTCATTATCCCTTTTTTGGCTTTATCGGCTTTGCCAACCTGGACGGAAAAGGGGCAAGATTAGTATTTAATTTAGTGACAGTTTTATCAATTACCTCATTTTTCTTTGCATCTTCCTTCTCGATTCCCTTTTCAATGGTGCTCTCGTCTTTGTCCTTCGGGATGATTGGTTCCGGAGTCCCCACCATCTTCCCGGTTCGCAAAGTCATGGCACTAACATTCTTTGGGTTCCTTTCCGGTTGTGATGGCCATTTCCCCGTCTCCCTTTCCTTAACATGGCGAAGATCCACCGCTATTTGCTCCACACGAGATTCAAGATTTTGAATGCTCGCCCTCGTATCTTGCTGGAATTGGATTGTGTTAGCGGCCATGGTCTTCATCATTTCCTCCAGTGAAGTATTGGATTTGGAAGGCGGTGGTGGTGGTTGGGCAAATTGTTGCGGAGGTGCTTGTGGCAGGAACCCTTGATGGTGTGAATTTCCATACCTGAGATTCGGATGATCCTTCCACCCTGGGTTGTAGGTGTTTGAATAGGGATCATATTGTGGGCGTCTTGGTTGGTTGAAACCTGCTGCGTTCACATCGGCATGACTGTCCACATGCATGGTAGGGCATGCATTGGTGTGATGCTCTGAACTCGTGCAAATTCCACACGCTTTCACATGGCGTGTGTTTCCTGTAGCCAATTGATGAACAGCTTTTGTAAGTTCAGATATTTGTTGTCGAAGAGAATCGTTCCCTTCCGAATATTCGACTCCTCTTGTTCCGAATTGTTGCGAATTCTCTGTCATCCTTGCGATCAACTCCCATGCACCTTTCGGGGTTTTATCCGCCAGTGCTCCTTGGCTAGCGGCATCAATGTTGTTCCGGTCTCGCATGCCCAGTCCTTCATAAAAGTATTGGAGCAAAAGTTGGTTAGTGATTTGGTGTTGCGGGCATCGCACACAAAGCCTGTTGAACCTCTCTAGGTATTCGTGCAACGTCTCTCCTTGTTGTTGCTTGATTCCGCAAATTTCTTAGCGTAATGTCGCCGCCCGCGATGCCGGAAAATACTTCTCCAGAAATTTCTTTTTCATGTCCCTCCAAGTAGTCACGCTTCCCGCCGGTAGAAAAAATAGCCATTCCTTCGCCGCATCCTTCAATGAGAAAGGGAATGCCCGTAGCTTTACTTGCTCTTCTGTAACCATTGGTGGTTTCATGCTCGAGCAAACCACATCGAATTCCTGCAAATGTTTATGTGGTTCTTCTCCTGCAAGGCCATGAAACGAGGGCAAAAAGTGTATTAGTCCGGATCGTAATTCGAAACTAGCATTGCCTTCAATTTCCGGCAAAATAATGCATAGAGGTTGTAAATTTAAATTAGGCGCAGCCAACTCCCTGAGCGTGCGGGTATCCTCTTCCGCCATATCGGGCTCTTGCTTGATCGATTCCCTCAGTTGAAAACTCGATGCCTTTTCAAAATCCAGCTTTCTTTTTGCTTCCTTTCGTAATTTCCTCGCCAATCTCTCGATTTCCGCTTCGTATATTAAATTTTGCCAGTCCCCGGCAACGGCGCCAAAAATTGGTAGCCTCGATGCTTCCAATAAAATTACTCTAACACCACGTGTAGCAAGTCATGCCAAGGTCGATCCACAGGGACTGTGAAGTTCAATTTTTGTTTTGTCACAATTTTAAATATTGGGGATGGATTAGCAATTCACTAAAATAACTAAAATAAACGATGGAAAATAAAATTTTGATTTCAAAGAGATTAACTTCTAGCCCAAGGAGTGAATAAGAAACCGGATTAAAGATTCGATCATTGATTTTAAATAATCTTGTTATTCAACTGATAAATTGGTTATAGGCATTAGATACGATCATAACACCCAATTTTTCCTTACTTTATTGACGGCAATGGTACGACCGATTAACCGCACCCCTAATCAAAGAAATAATCTAGGTACGACCATAAATTAATTTCTCCAATTGAAAATAGCATGAGAAAAACCCAATTCAAATATTTAATCAATTACGAAAAGATTAAATTATTTGATCATGTGATTCCTAGGCTAAGCTTATTAACCTATTTACCACTTTATGAAACACATACACAATTACGGATGTAAATGTTCAATTGGCATACAATTGCTAAACCAATCTAAGATCCGGCCACGATAAAAGATTAAATAAAACAATTGCATACATGAATCACAGAAATCACACAAATATCAATTTACTTAAACAAGATTCAAATTAACTCATAACACAATCTCACAAATCTCAATCCAAAATCTACATTCAACCTTAGACTAGACTAGAAATTTAACTACTCATACTTATAAATAAATAAATAAAACAATAAACTTGATGATCATCCAAAAGTGCTTCATCTCTAAACGGCCTTCTCAATCCTCCACTTAGACTATGAAAAGTGAGTATAAATTGTGATACCACATCCAATGTCTTGGCCCCCCTTTTATAGATGACCGGGTCCTCAATCACTCCCTTAATTGCTCCTTATTAATCACGATGCCAATAATCGAGCTTTAATTCCATAATCCACCTCTTTCCTTACCATTGGAGCTTAATTCAAGTCTTTCCAAAATTCTTTGATCGAAAATATGGCATGGACGTGAATCGCTCAATTACCTCGCACAAATCAATACATGCCAAAAGTGAGTATGAATCTATCCAAAACATTAATTAAATCTTATAATTTATTTCTAGAAAATATATAATAATATATTTTTATCAACACGTAATATAATGTTAGAATGAAAAAAGGATTGAAAAGATTGCATTCAATGGGTTGAATTTACACTATTTATTCCATTTTTTTCTCCCGAAAATATCAAATCAAACACTTATTTTTTATTTTTTATATTATACTAAAAATCAATTTTACATTCAAAACATCATATCAACACATATTTATATCACATCATACAACTATTCAAATTCAAAATTTTTATTATTCCAATCCCAAACTCAAAATCCAAACCCCCAAACAAACAGGGTTCATGAACAAGTACAATGAAAAAATTGACCAAGAAGCAAAGGAAATAACTAAAATTTTAGAATGGAGAATTTCAAGAAACTAAAGCACGGTGAACTTTTGGAATTGATCGGGTTTGCTACTTTTGTTCTTTTTCCAAAGGGTGGAGTAACAACCATATCTAATACACCAAATCCTCTTTATTTTTGCTCAACTGTGCAATCTTAATTTGATCTTTATTTTTGCTCAATGAATTTGGTTACTAATTAATTTTTATCTCAAAAGTAATTTTGAAATTTCTGAATTGTTTGATGCTTTTGGTAAAACTTTCGAATAACTTCATCCATCAATGAATCTCACGCCTCACATTGCTCGAACTAAGTGAAAAGGCTTAGCTACTTGATCTATCACCAAAGCGTAAAATGTACAAGAAAAATTCTAAGGAAGTGAGTCACGACGCGCATGGCAAGACGTTGATACTTTTTTTTATCATCCTAGGCGCATAATTCCAATATAAAGCCTTGGATCCAAGAAGCTCGACCTCGGAAGTGACTTTCTTCGCACCGACACTGCATTTGGGATTACGCTTGGTAGTCGTGGATGTCTTGCAGCAAGAGATCCACTGCATTTACTGTAAAAAGACATTGATATTGGAGTGCTAGTTCCAAGTCTTGACCGCAGACAATGGTATCGAGGCTAGCTTTGGAGAACTCGTCGTCTTTTAGTGTTGCTAACTTAAGCATATGTTCGCATATCTTCACTGTGCTTTTTATTTCTTGCACACAAACTACTCTCCGTGTGCGAGTCGCTTCCCGGGTGCAAACTGCTCTATGTGTGCAAGCTGCTCCCTGCGGGTGAGCTGCTTATTGCGCGCAAGCTACCTCCTGCGTGCAAGCTGCTCCCTGTATGCAAGTCGCTTCCAGGCTTTTCTTCGATCGCCTTTCCCTTTGGCCGTTAAATCGGTGCCAAACCCTTTGAGATGTCGAGCTCATCAGTTCAGTTGTGAACATGGTTCGCCGGATCGGCCGAGTCCAGTCCGGTTCGTCAAAAATATCCGATATTTGCCCAAAATTTTCCCATCCATTCATATCTTATCTATAAAACCCATTATAAATCTTATTCTTACCGATTTTCTACTTTTTATTCATATTATTCGAACAATTCATCTCAATTCGATCAGATCGGAGAAGAAAACATTTACCAGTGCGCTGAAGAAGAATCGTGGAGGAAAGACCTCTGTTCTGCGTTCGCGTCTGAAGAAGAATTGTGGGGGAGGGGAAGAAGAAGTGGGAGGATTCTGCGTTCGCGTCGGTGAAGAAAATCGTGGGAGAGGGGAAGTTGTTCGCGTCTGAACGAAATCGTGGGGAGGGGGAAAGTTCTGCGTTCTGCGTTCTGGGTTCTGCGTTCTGGGGGAGGGGAAGAGTTCTGGGTTCTGCGTTATGGGGGAGGGGAAGAAAGGAGGAAGGTAAATTTAATTATTATATTATTTTAATTAATTTAAATATTTATAAATTTGAATTATTTTTTATTAATTTGTTTATTTAATTTATAGGTTTAATTATTTTAGATTTAATTATTTAGAATAATTTGTTTAATTTATTGATAAATTTAGTTTAATTGTGTTGGATTGTATTTAATTTTTATTTAATCTATATAAATTGAGTTCATTAAAATTAATATTTTAGAATAACTTATAATCTTATTATTTAAAATTAATATTATTTTAGACAAAATTTGTATTAATTGTAAATTTATTGTAAAAAATTAATATTTTAACTATATTTTTTATATAAACAAATTAGTTATCTACTTAAATTTTTGTATAAGTTTGATATATTAATAAACTAATATATAATTTGTCTATTTAATTAATGAATTACTATTTATAAATATTTTAACAATTGTATTATTCAATTACAGAGTTTGGGTAAAATGGCACCGCACAGAGATATTGGTTGGGATCATGCTACTCCTATCAGCAATGATAGAAAACAAGCAAAATGCAATTATTGTGGTAAAATTGTTCACGGCGGAATTACTAGGATGAAACAACATATAGCACATGTTACAAGTCAAGTTGAAGCATGCACGAGAGCTCCAAAAGAAATAAGAGAGTTATTAAAAAAACACTTGATCCAAGGAAAAAGTATGCGAGCAGCACATAAAAAAAAGTTAGAAGCATTGCAAAATTCCATTCGTTTGGAAGATGATTCTGATGAGGAAGAAGATGAAGTTTTTGAAATAAATGAAGATGAGATAGATGCTCTTGAAAGAAAACACTTAAAAAGAGCAATGGCTGAAAGCAGAAATATGGAATTTATGGAGCAGCACCGTAGACATTCTGTTTCCGGAGATCTACCAAGCTTGAATTTTAAAGCCGGTATATTTATTAAATTTATAAAATATATTTAAATATTAGTATATTTTTTTGAGATAACAACCATATATGATCATATGCTTTTTTTTTTTTTTTTTTATCTTTGTAGGAGGAAGCAGCTCGAATACAAAAGGAAGTAAAAGAAATTTTTTCGAAAGCTCTATGAAAAAGACAGAAGGTTTGCATCAAAAAAAACTTGATCCATACATGTTTCAATCGAAGAATAAGTCTTTGAAAAATATGTTTTCAAAAGATAATGCAAAAAAAGTGGGTAGAGCAATTTCGAAATTTTTTCATTTTAATGCAATACCATTTCACGCTGCCGATAGTGGTCCTTACTACCAAACGATGATTGACACGATTGCATCGGTTGGACCTGGAGTTAAAGGACCTACCGGTAAACAAATTGGTGGTGAATATTTAAACGAGGAGATGCAAGAAGTTGTACAGTATGTTGATTCTTTAAAGCAGAAATGGAAAACATACGGATGTACAATTATGTGTGATGGTTGGAGTACTCATACAAAACATCCAATCATAAACTTTATGGTGTACTGTGATAGAGATATGATATATCACAGTTCGGTTGATTGTACAAATAAGGCGAAGACTGCGGACTTTGTCTACACCCTAATGGATAAGGTGGTGGAATCAGTAGGGGTTGACAATATTGTACAAATTGTAACTGATAGTGAAGCTAGTATGAAGGCGGCTGGGAAAAAACTGATGAGGAAAAGGAAGCACATTTTTTGGTCTCCATGCGCAGCGCATTGCATTGATTTGATGTTAGAAGACATCGGAGATATATTGTCAGTGAAAGATACGATAAAAGAAGCCAGAAGAATTACAGGATTTATATACAACAGTGATAAAGTGGTTAATTTGATGAAAACATATACGAATGGCCGAGATCTGTTGCGACCAGGCATAACAAGATTTGCAACCGAGTTTGTTGCAATGGAAAGTCTTCTGAGATATGCAACCGATTTGAAAAGAATGTGTACTTCTAGAGAATGGGTTGAGTACAATAATACCTCGAGGAGAAGACATGAAGCCGGAGATATATCAGACTTGATTTTGAATGAAAGATTTTGGAAACGGATACGCCGAGTCTGTGGGGTCATGGAACCCTTAGTGAAGCCGATGCTTCAAATTTTTCAGATACTAGGAGATATTCTGGAGTTCACGAACATATGCAAGACTTGAATATAGGTTATTCCTATGGAGATTCTTCTCATAGCTCGAGTAATAGATTGGGGAGACAGGAGTGGGACCAACCAAATGCATATCATAATCCCTATTACTCAGTATACGGTTTATCTAATCTACCCAGACATCTTCAGGATTCAGCCAATCTTCCTATATTTGGATCCAACCAACCAGTTGGAACATATTACGGAGGGATTACATCTGGTTCGGGTAGTATTGATGATCGTAGACAAAATTATGGTTCATCAAGCAGAAGCAATGATAATAGAGAATATCGAGGTTTTGATGTATATGGAAGGGGTTCATTCAGAGAAAATCAATATGGTTCGAACATCTCTCCTTATCCAAGCAATATGAATCCAGAACAAGGATATTCGTAATATAATCGATCAGCAGATGAAAATGATTTTGAACCTCCACGACATTCCACATGGTATTGAATGGTAAGTATAAATATTTAGTATAAACGTAGTTTGAACATTTTATAAAATTTTATTTGTATTTTTTTTCTAATTATTTTTATTTATATAATGCAGATGATAAAGATGAAATCTTGACATTGACGGACACAAGGTACATCATTTTGTTATTAAAATAAATTTATTAGTATAATGACAATATGCAAAACATAAAATTTAGCATTTACATTTATATATATATATCCGCTAATTTAGTTGAAATATTATTCATTTTAAATTTTGATCTATTATAAATTATAATATATTTTTTCAATAATATATATTTTTAAATTAATTATATTTATAATTTGATGTATTTTAATTAATTATTTATTATTTTTTTGAAAAAATATAAATTTTATATAAAAAAATCATATAGGCCGATATTTGACCGATACGCCGCGACCGATACGCCGCGACCGATACGCCGCGACGTATCTGGAACGGTAAAGGCCGATCCGCGACGCGGATCCGCGACGGCGAACCATGGTTGTGAATGTTCTTGCTTTCCTCGGATCATTCGCCTCTTGTCTCATCTCCGATCTTGTTTCCAACTCTGCCAATGTCTCGTTTGTGAGCGAGACAGCAACGTCGACTTCTCGGGAGATTGATTGACTGCGCAGCTATCGTCTTTCAGTTGAGGAAATGCCTTGGCAGTGGCTGCGGTGGGCTGTGATACGGCCGGTAGCGTTGCATGCTATTTTTGCACACGCCTTGAGGGTTTCTGTTAGCGATAGTCATGATCATTAATTTTGTATCTTCTATGTTTAGCTCCTTAAACGTCTCTCGTAGATGACTCTTGTCATTATTTATTTTCCATAGATTACTCTTGAATCTTCACATGGTGTAAGGCAATTAGGTGTGAAATCCTTTTTTTTTTTTTTTGGTTCACTGTTGTTGGCGTGCGTCATGCTGTTGCCTCTCTTCCTCATTTTCTATGGCAGAACAAGATCCTCCTACCCTTCCCCCCACTACTATGATTCATACGATGAATATCAAATTAACCTCTACCAATATTCATTCTAGAATATCCAAATCGAGCCTCTCCTCGTCAGTCAAAAATTCTTGTCTCTCGTCGATGGCTCTTCTTCTCCACCTTCTGCCAAAATCACCACAGTTGATGGCCAACAACACACCAATCCTGAATACACACATTGGCACTACTGTGATCAACTATTGAAGTTGTTTCTCATCTCGGCACTTACCGAGGACTCGATGGTCGTCGTGATCGGATGTAAAACATGTAAGTATGTTTGAGAGGCCCTATTTTGTGCATATAGTTATGAATCTAAGGCTTGTAAAATTAGCGTTAAAGATGATTTTTTGTTTGCAAAGTGCGACAGTCTTACGGTGACTGAATATTGTCGAAACTTCAAATCCATGTGTGATCAACTCGTGGCTATAGGGAGGTCAATTGACGAGTCCGACAAGTCCCACTGGTTTTTACGGGGTCTCGGCGCGACCTTCTCCAGCTTTACCACCGCCTAGCTTGCTCAAGATCCTCTTCCTGATTTTACAACACTCTTGGCTTTAGCACAAAGTTATGAACTGTTTCAGAGATCTTTTGATGACTTCTCATTCTTGCAAGCTACTGCCTTCTTTGTCATTAATAAAGGACAGAGGCGCACTGCCACCACCAACAATGGCAGACAAGGCCGATCATCTAATAGTCAGGGTCATGGCATACGCACTGGTGGTGTTCGGGTCATCGCAACTTCAGACCGTGGTGTTACTTCTGTCGAAAAACTGACCATCATGCTTTTGATTTTCATAAGCTCTTCGATCGATCCTATGATTGCTCATGCCGGTTGTCCTCCACAGTGAACCTTGCCAAAGCCTTCTCGTCAGGATGTTCTTTCGCTGCACCGGCTATTTCGAACTGGTATTTAGATATTGGGGCGTCGACTCACATCACCTCCGATGTCACCCAGCTTGACATCTCTTCCCATTATTCAGGCACTGCTCGCGTGACTGTTGGTAATGGTCCAAGTCTTTCAGTTTTTCATACTGACCCTTACATCTTTCTTCCGATCTTAATTTGCATAATGTTCTTGTCGTGCCTTACATCACTAAAAAAATTTGTTGTCTGTTAACAAGCTAACTCAAGACAGTCCTGTTCAAGTTCCTTTCACTGACTCCATATTTCAAATTCAGAATCGGGATACATGACAGGTCCTCGTGATAAGAAACCATGATCGTGGATTTTATCGGCTGGATTAACAAGATGCTGTCATTTCTGCAATAGTTCATAATAAACAATTGCATGCTTGCTTTGAACTGTGGCATTCTCGTAACGGCCATGTGTCACATTCTTCATTAAATTATTACATAAATTGAGACTGGTTTATGTTACTTCTTTACTGCCTATGCCTGGATTATGCTTCTTTATTTTCCGATCGCCTGGAAGGGACAAAAGAAAGATCTTGTTGTTTCTTCAAGAATTTCTGATCTCTAGTGGACCTCTCAGTAGGATTCGAACCTAGATGAAGTTCTGACCATCTATCAGAGAAAAAAGAACGAACCGATCTTGTAGGATTCCCAAGAAATGCTTCGATTTCTTCCGGAAGCAGATGATTAATCATATGCTTCTCACGTTCCGTGAATAGCCGGGACATTGAGGAATATCCAGAAAGGCATTTCGGGAATCAACTCATGCCAATTAGCTAAAAATTCCCGATTACCATTTCCTATAAATGATAGTCGGGATTCCGTGCTTCTGGACTTGATCCATTGTAATTTACAGAGTCCTACACCATCACTTCATTTTCTAGTTTTTGGTGCTATGTTGTTCTTGTGAATGATCATTCCAGATTCTCTTGGTTACACCCGTTACGCGCAAAGTCTGATTTGTTGATGTGTTTTTTTCATTTTCAATCATTTGTTGAAAATCAATTTTCTCATCGGATTAAAATTTTTTAGAGTGATAGTAGTACATAATTACAAACTATCGTCTGCAATCCCAATTTGCAAGATGTGGCAAAGCTGAATGTAAACACCAGAATATAACTGAGATGGACCTTATTTTTCTATTTCATTCTCTTGTTCCCTTGCATTTCTAAGTGGAAGCTTTTAGTACGGTCATTTACACTATTAATCATCTTACCACTAACATTCTTGGTGATAGGTCACTCTTTGAGATTGTTTATGGGCATCCTCCCTCTTATGCTTTCTTTCATATTTCTTTTATTGTTGTGTATATCCTTGTCTCCGGGACTATGCCAAAACTAAATTTGAATTGTGGAGTCTTCCACGTATTTTTTTCAGATACAACACAAGCCCATAAAGGTTTTTGATGTTTGGGTCCTACCTCCATTCAAGTTTTCATCACTCTCTATGCAAAGTTCAATAAATTCCGCTTTCTATTCTCGAAATCCAGCTCCTCCAAAAATATCTCTCGTCTAGCCATGTCTAAATTTTTAGAGAGCCCATCTGTCTTGGTTCCCTTGCCACCACCACATCATCCATGTCATATTTGTTCCCTTGAGTTTCTAGAGCCGTTTGCTCCTCCGTTCCCTGCGTACCACCAAGGGCCTTCTCCATTGTCGGCTCCAGCTGATCCACCTCATTCTCCACCGTTGTTTTCGGCTCCACCTATCATGGCTAATGCTGCTCCTCCTATCCGCACTCACCCAATGCAAACACGGGCTTAGTCAGGTATATTCAAACCATGTTATCCGGTGGACATTGCTCTTGTTGATTCTAATCCTTTATTCGGCTTTCACTATCATATCTGAACCTCGGGGAATCAAATATGCTCTTAAGATTCCTCATTAGGTGAACACCATGCATGAGGAAATGGATGCCTTGCAAGCAAATAACACTTGGGATCTTGTCCCTAGACCACCTAATTCCAATGTAGTTGGCTCAAAACAGGTCCATCGCACAAAATTCTTGGTAGACGGTTCTATTGATAGATATAAGGCGCACCTCGTTGCTCAGGGTTTCAGCCAACTTCCCGGGTTTGATTTCGCTTATACCTTTAGCCCTGTCGTAAAAGCATCCACGGTCCACATTCTCTTACACCTTCCTATCATGCATTCTTGGCCCCTACATCAACTTAATGTTAAAAACGCTTTCCTCAATGGCTATTTATTTAAGCCATTCCTTATGGAGCAACCACCTGGCTTCATTGATCCCTTGTATCTGAATCATGTTTGTTGTCTTAAGAAAACTCTTTATGGTATTCGTTTGGCCTCTCTGGCTAGGTATCATCGCCTCTGGCACTTTTTCTTCACTCTTGGTTTTTTCTTGCAGTGCTGGTGACATATCATTATTTGTTATTTATTGAAAGTTTGTACTCATCTATCTATTAGTATATGTTAATGATATAGTTGTCATAGGAAACTACAATGTTGTGGTTTCTACTCTATTGTTGAAGTTTTGAGGTGCTACTCTACTTGGAGAAAAAAAGCCATATCATCTTTGAAAGTAGTACGCTAGCGACCGGAAGCACTACCGGAGTACTACTTTATAGAGAGAATACCCTCGACTCATCTAATATGGTCTATTTGATTTTTAATTATTCGCACATTATTTTATAATAGGAATAGTGTGAATAGTAGAATTTGAATCAGGATACTACAAACAAACACGTCTTATAGACTCTTCCCCGTCTATAACACAAAAAGTTGTGCTAATTTACAACTAGATTATTTTTTAAATTTAGTACAGTCTAAGACCTATTCATATAGTGTATGTACATTGAGCATTTAATTACCTATTGTGCACTTGATTTTCTTTTTTTCTTCTAAAAAAATTCACCTATCTTGACGAAAATATTTATTTTGTGGTAGGAAACATTGGTAGCAATCAAAGTAGTATCACTTTCTCCCATAGTTCATACAAAAAGCTAGGTTGTTCTCCATACATCTTATGGATGCATCTCAACTAGGTTGGTCTATTTCACCGTGAGGTTATGGAGAATCATGTCATGTTTTTTTTTATTTTTTTAGCTTAAACTTACCATGCAACTAGTTGTACATGTACATGTTTTATGTCTCAGCAGTATACAACCCTCAAAATTTCTATCTACATATGCTAAGAGAAGTTTGTACCAAGTAACTCCCAAATGTTCCAATGCTGCCAAATAATGTAGCTGAACACTTTATTCAATTTGTATGTCCAACTTGCATTGTCATCTCACCTACCTAAAGATGGATTGCATCGAACTGACGATTTGCTACCATATTGAGGTGGAGCCATTAAGTAGCATAGAACTTGATGGGTGTAGTTTCTTTATTTTTCACTGAAAGTACCCAAAAAGATATTTAAAGCATAATACTAAATTAAGTGGGTAGAAATTGTAGGGTATAAGATAGTTGACATCTACTTTTTCTCTATTTGGTTGGTGTGCTACTTCATATAGAACTTATGATGCCAAACACTTGTGATGAGTCTTGTTTTGTTTCTTTTCATTTTGCTTCCACAATAGGAAAAGGAGAAATGAAAGGTATGTTATTGCAACAATATAGGGATAGGGTTAATTACAATGCACAACAAACAAAGTAGTACAACTCATAAAATCATAGCAAAGACCTTAAACTTATGTGTATGTTTTATCTTTCTACAACTTAGTATTCTATTATATATAGTTGAACTCCTACTTCATTCACCACTATTTTCTTTGAAATTTTTTCATCTTTCATCTCTATTTGTCAATAGCACATAACTTATGGAAACACACAACCCACAACCATTGAAGACATTGAGTATCATATCAAAATTGAAGCAATTAAACATATAGTAGTATAGTGCAAAATATACTTATAAAATGTTCTACTGTGCGCTTGTTTAAAAAAGTGTCTTAAATTTTTATATTTCAATTATCTTACCTACATTACTTATATCAAGTTTTAGACAACTTTAATTGTAGATTAGCATAGCACGCATGAGTATTTAATTTAGGTAAGAATTCGTATGAAAAACGAAAATTAGAGGTACATAAATATCCATATCAACTTACAATTAGATTATTTATACAAAACATTTCCACCATATTATTGAACAAAATGAGCACTTCTACTATTTCTCGACTTCTTGATTGAATAAAAACTCAAATATATTAAATCACATAAACATGAGATAAACTAGAAAAAAAAAATGCAAAATAAAACCAAAAATACGATAACAATATATTAGAAAAAAAAATGGTGCTATATTAGAAAAATAAATATATAAGACAATCAGTGCCGGAGCCAAGACCATCTGATTGGGGGGCTGAAGGTTGAAAAAAATTCGAGTGAATGTACTAAATTTTATTATGTTAATTATTTTAAATAGTCTATTATTTATTTTTAATTGTTATATAATAATATAATTATATAAAAAAAAATTGGATTGTGGGTTTAAAAATAGAAAATTTTAAATTTAAATATTTGCATGATACAACATAAATATGTATTGATATAATTTTTTTAATATAAAAATAATATTTTAATTTAATACTCTCCCGTCCCAAATACCATGTCCACGTTGTCATTTTCATCCATCCCACTTAATTTGTCATTTTCCATTTTTGGCAAAACATTACACACTTCGATATTGGACTTAGAGGAGCCCTTTGATCTCATACTTGATCTCGACGTCAGTCCTCCAATTTTCGAAACCATGCCTGCAACTGTTCTTTATCCTCGAAGTTCGTTGGTAAAGGACTAGAGGCAGGAAGGGGGTGTCGGAGTCATTACCGGAGCTAGCGATATCTAGTTTGTGCTCGAGTTTGTCCCCGACTCAGAGGATGAGGACGAGCACGAGTACGATGTGGAACCTACCACTTACCTATTTCGACCGTCCCTACGAACACATCCCTTTAGAGGAAGTTTGTGAGATCTAAATCAAACTTTTGTCATATCTGTGGGTTGTTGGATTAAAATATAAGTATATTGCAATTCTTGTCTGAATAAGTTGTTAGAGCTTGATTTTGCTTTCGATTGGCTTTGATTAGAATTACCGATATTTTCACATGCTCGTTAATGCCTTATATGTCTTGTTATTGTCGATTGCCTTGATTTTCAACATTCTAAGTGTTCTATTATTTTCGGATTGGATTGTGCATGTGATTTTGGACAATGATTCTTTTACATATACTCAAAGTGAATATGTTTTCATTTATGAAATCAATTTATTAAGCATGAACTCGAGTTAAATTTTGGAAAACAAACATTTTTTGGCTTTCATTTCATCATATAAAATTCACATTATGTGGCTAATTACATACTGCTTCATCATTTCAAAAATCATTCTTACAAAACATTTACAAAATAACTTACTTTGATCTATTTTCACAGGTGTAGTAACCTTTGGGTAGTTACAAAAGTTTTATCATTCATATATTGCTATATCTAATAACCTAGGCCATATATAACATTTTCAATTCCATTGGCAGCCCCCTTTTTCCATTAGATATTGAATATATTCATGCACTAATTGCATTAGAACAATTAGTTGATTTGGGAGATTCCCAACTATCAACAAACTCTTTTTTTTCATATGCGGGAGCTTGTAAGAGTTTCCTACTTTTACTTTCATTACTTCAATCATGAAATTTGGTAAACTTAAAAACATCTTATTTGAATATTGTGGTGTCAATTCTTTGAAGCTGGAATCCATAGCATCCAGTAGTTCGGTGACATTCTTGCATGATTTTTCCGTTTGAAAGCTTTGAATTGCACGAAACCATTCTAGATCATTTTAATTCATGTCTGGAGAGTTCGGTGGTTGTTGGATAAGAACTATGTTGAAACCATCTGCATTTGATGCACGAACAATATGTGGTTTTGCATTGTCTTGTTGTATCAATATGTGTTTTGAAAATTTTGGTGGCCACTTCTATTTTATGGCTGGGATAATCCGCATATAGAAAATAGACCAATAAATTGCATACATAAGCCTACGTACATTCTGTTATTTTGAAATGCAACAGTGAATTAGATAAACCAGTTATCTTCTATTCTAATGAAGAGAATATAAGATATCGACGTTATGTTTTCTCACATTCCATATCTCTTATATTGGCAAATAAAGTTTACCTAGTTAATCAAACAGCTTTTTGTAACCTGCTTTGTCACAGATTGAATTGGTTTAGTCTTTAAAGTGCCGGCCACTCAATTTTTGCTTGATCTTTTGGCTAGAACTTGTTCTGCGAATGAAAATTTCCCAATTTTGCCATCAAACAATAAATTCCCATCTTGATCATGAACATCACTTTTGTGATGATTTTTTTACTTTTGTAAGCTCTATGTGGATCATGTTCCATAGGGGTCAAGTAATATCGATGTGTGGCTTTTGTCATATGGAACCCTTTCTCATCAATATGCATTACATTATGCATATTTTGAAATGATGCGTTTTAATACACCTATGAACATCTAGGGCTTGTATTGAAAAACACAACCTTGCGAGTTTGTTAGCATCACTCAACTCTGGCCTGATTGCACTTGTACGCGGTCTGATATGCTTCACTTTTATCCATATGTGAACAGTTGATTTTGATGTTTGTAGGCCATTTTCCATATTTTTAATAGAAGATCTTTGTATCAACGGTAAACTTTCTATTTCATTCAAATTTAGTATCATCTTATCTTTCCAGACCACATGTTTCGTCCTATATATACTAACAGCGTCACCTTTTTCAATTTGCTATTTTGCAGTTTTCCAATGTCTTCACACTGTCTGTACGGAGAAGTTGAATAATTTCTTTATTTCGGTTAATCTTCCATTGGCCAGCTTCAATCCTTCGACGCATGTTCCGAGCAAAAATTTAACCATCTTGTTCAATTCTATAGTGGTAAGAACTTTTTTGGTCATTGAGGTAAGAAGTGTTTAGTGATTTAACGTGGCTTGATTGTGTTAAGTAGAAATGGTGTAAAAATTCATATTGATTGTTGTATTTATTGGCTTTTAATTCAAGCAATATGTGACATGGATTGGAGAGAAAATTTTAGCGTGTTTTTTCATGGTTTGAAGGGAATATTTTATCTTAAATTTTGGCATATTTTTTATGTATTGAAATAGAATATGTGTTAAGTTGTAGCTATGTGAGATTGTGGTATCTAAATGTATAAGTGTACTATTTTTTATTACACTTCTGTCATTTTCTACTTTTGGACTGCACAACCACGTGGGTCTCTATAAGTTTATGGGTAATTTATGCTTTTTTTTTTTTTTTTTTAAATTCATTTTCTAATAATATAATTACACTAACTAGTTATTCTTGACATAAATATAAATTTTAGTATCTACAAGAATGTGGACACAATTTCTAGGACGGAGGGACTATAAAAAACTAAATATTTAATTGATATTTTTTAAATAATAAAAAATCTCACCATCAAACACAATCATAAATATATTAATCACTATTTATTTTATATATAAACCATTATTAATTATTTAAAAATTAATTGATGTAACTTTAAATTTCCAGTTACCGCCGCTCCATGCGCTTTCTCTCTTTTCTTCTCCTACTTTTTCTTCTTTCTTCTTTCTTTCATCCTTTTCTTTTTTCTTCCATATTAGTTCTTTCTCTTTTTTCTATATTAGTTCTTTCTTTCTCTTTTATTCGTTCTTGCTGCAACTCTCATCCTCTTATTCTTTTTTTTGCCATTCTTTTCTTTTCTTATTTTCGGTTCTTTCTTTTTCCTTTGTCTTTGTTGTTTTAGCATTGTAGTTAGGGGGCCTGCAATTTATTTTTTCTTCTCCCAGCTGCAGTTGACTTTGAGATTCACCAGAAACCACCGGTGTCAAGGGGCAACGGACCTCCCGGGTCCCCACGTAGCTCCGCCCCTGAAGACAATATTACTTATACTTCTTCAATTGTTCAAAGCTTTATATATATATATATATATATATTGTTTTAGGGAAAAAGTAGATATGGTACACTACTTATTCCAATATTATGTAACTTGAACAACTATAAGTTTTAATCATGAGTTTTGGTCAAAATAAGAATGTAAATCCAACATGGTAGTCTAAATCGATAAATGAAAGGCAAATATTGAAAAATACTATCGAACATTTTCAGGTTAGCATCAGAGTTCTGTTGGGTTAATTTTTCCCAACATGCCACCGAGAATTATAACTCTTATGCCTGCACGGTTTCATCTTGCTCGTAAATAATAAATAATTGAAGTAATAGATAAAATTTTACTCCATTCAAAATTAAACTCCCCCATTTTATAAGTATCTAAACTATAAATATATAAAATTTCATACAATTGTTGTTGCTTTCACTTTGAAAAATTGTAATAGCATGTGGAGTATAAAGTAACAATAACCGCAAGCACAAAACATTCAGATTTATGCACATGCTATTCAATTTACATTTGCTATATAAACTATCTTTCATTAAGTATTCTAATGTAATAATTGTAAAATTCCGGTGAACATAGATTTAAGTAGGCTAAAAATTGCACAATATAGACAAAATGCAACAATATATATGTAAGAAATAGGGTGGGGAGTAGGGAAGTCTTGTGTTTGGTTTGAAAGTAAAGAAGAGCAAAATTGATCACTTAAGAAAAGAACTCGTTGGCCTTAAATAGGAACTTCCGTCCCTCGTTGATGGCTTGTAGTGCTCAGTGGTCAAATTTGCTCTTTCAGACCATAGTTTCGCAACTTTGTTAGAGTAGCTGGTTGTGTAAACTTATAAATATATATATTTTTTTATTTTAGCAAGAATGTTATGGGACACATAGATTTAGGGAAAATTATACTTCATCCATCCGATTATCAGTCTGTTTTAGTGTATACACGACAATTTATAAGGAGTATAGTTAGTAAATAATTAAGAATATATTAGTGAAAATAATTATTGTATAATAAACACTACAAAAAAATATCAATTTTATAACAGGATTTTTTCGTTTTTAAATCCATTTTTTCCGCTACTAATGATATTAGAGACGGAATTAGGAATGAAATTACGTTAGCTACGTGAACTTTAGGAACAAAATTCCGTTACAAATATACTATTTTTTTGTAGTGAAAAATAATTATAGATCAATATTAAGATAATAAATTAGTCTAATTAAAATTTAAAAAATTATAAATTTAAAATCTTAAAATAAGATTAAAGTGTATAATTCTTTTCCAAAAAAAAGAGTGACAAAATAAATAGGATGGAAAGAAATGGAAAAGTGAACATGGTAAATGGGACGGAGGGAGTAATAAATATCTCTTACATAGGACCAATTTTCACTCTTGTCTTTTAAATATTATCCTGAAAAAATATATCCCCACGTGTTTCACTTTTTTGGGATTTTTATCATGCAGACGCGCACTACAAGAAAAAAACATTTTTGTAACAAAACTATTTTTGTCTCTAAATTTACTTTTTCCGTTACTAATGACATTAGAGACGGAATTAGGAATGAAATTACGTTAGCTACGTGAATTTTAGGGACGGAATTCTGTTACAAATATATTATTTTTTTGTAGTGGCGCGTCAAGTTCATGACTAATACAATCTCACACATGCGGAGTGGGATTGTGCTATGGATGATGAAAATCATAAAAAAGTAAAATTTATGGAATATATTTTTCTTGAGTTATAATTAAAAGACAATAATGATAATTACTCACTTCTGACCCTAAAATACCAAAACGATAAAAAATGTAAATCCATTTTTAGACTTGAAATTTGAGAAAATTCGCACGGTTCATCCAAACTGACCAAACAAATAAACCAGTGATATTGTTTTGTCCATCTAAGGTTGATGATTGAAATTTATGTTTTGATTCTAAAATGTGATTCTTGTGTGTGTTGCGTTGTAGCCGAAAACTTCTCATCAAATAATAGAATTTTCTCATTTCAACCGGTGAGTGTCAGGTCAGACTCAGGCATAAGTGTAAGGGAAATTTTGAATAAAAATGGTAGATGAAGGTTAATGCGATATATTATATACTTTGTACGATGGAGTGTTGCGTGAAAATGAACACGAGAAATATCTGCTTGCTAATACACCTCACAATTTAGAGATTATTAGATCTATAGGTACTCTAGAAAGTTGTACTAGTTATTGATTATTGAGCCGATGATCTATCGCTAGATACATGTGTTATTGTTCTGCAAGCCATTCTCTTCAATACTCCCGACTGATGAATCAATTAACTAGCTTGCCACCTACCTTTTATTATATTTTTCTAAGTCAAATTGCACGCGAGGTGCTCACGTGAGCACCTTAAGTCTATCTAGCAGTGCATTTTCTTTTCAGATTCATCTAACTAGATTCGATTGTGTAACTTATATATGTTTCAAATCTCATTATCTTAAGGTGTGTCGCGAGTTGATATTCCGCATTTATGTCATCCATGAGTGAGAGTTCGATGGAAAAATATGATATTTTATTACTTAAGTATTAAAGGAAATTAAACATTGCGAGTAATTGGGAATTGACCCTTGCGAGTTTAACTACTAATTGAATGTGCGTTACACTAAAAAGCTTACAAATTTATCTAAGTGCAGAATTTAAATGGAACAGGTGGCTAGCACGTGACTCCTGTCATGAGTGCTATCAACCACCCGCGTCTAGCGTCTAGAGCTCCTTACAACTTAAGCTCTCTTCCAACGAAATACGATTTTTAGATTATGAATTTTGATAAATGAGCTCCGAGTTGGGTCCTATTTATAGGCGTTGACTTAACTTCTAGAAGGTGATATATGCCACTGACAGCTGGTGAATTAACTCTCCACCGTCCAATCCTGTAGATGTTGATTTGTAATCAATCGCTAAGATGGCTTTTGACACGGAGTAAGACTGAGGTCATGGTCAATTATGTTCTCTTCTATCATACAGTTGACTTCGCCTTTCTTTATTTTCTTTCCTTGTGACGCAGCTAAGTGATCTAGCACCCGGCTTGTTTTTTTCGCATGTATCCTCTTTGGAATACATAATATTTTTCTTATTTTCACATTTGAAATACTCCAAAATTATCCTGGCACATCAAGTCGTACTAGAAAGGACACAACACATATTTACCAGGAAATTTTAGTACAAATTATATCAATTTCAGTCCCAAATCACGAGAAATGCTTATAGAAATTGCTAGGAAAATATGTCCAAAATTAGTGTTATCAAACTTTCTCACACTAGCCTTTGTTCGTCCCTAAATAAAGTAAATCAAAAGTATAATTAACGAAATATTCGTGCTAGTAAGAGATTTTCTAGAAAAGTTTTACGATGGTGCTTAGGAAGAATCTTAGTGAATCAACACGATCCTTAAAACTTTTACCTCGCTAGACTAATCAAACTGTGTATCAAATACTCTCGAGTCTTGGAACTCATTTCGCCAAAGGGGATTTTTACAAGCATTTTTAGCTTAGCGGTGGCAACACCTTTCAGACATCATTTTCAATGATAATATTTTTATTTAAGCTTTGATGTTTATTTTCTTTCTTTATCGCTTATTATATTTCAAAATTGATTGGAGTGCGACATTGCGCATTTCTCTCAATCTGATTGCTTTCTTCAGTTTTTGGCCACATAAGACAAATCCCATGTCGTGTTCCTTGTCTATTGATCTCATTTTTAAAAAAAGAAAAGATGCTATGTTTTCTCAAAACAACTCAGTAGATGCAAAAAAAAAGGTCACATGCAATTCAACTAAGTGTGGATAAAATGAAACGATGGGCCATTGATTATTCAATCACTCAAGTAATTACTTACATTGAAAATTATCCTAATTATTGAACAATTTCAGCTTCTAATTACTTAGTTCATGCTTGCAAGTTTTTAAAAACTAATCTCTAACATGTTCGTGAGACAACATCATAAGGATTAAATGCGATTAAAGTCATAGACACACAGTTAAGATAGGACAATTAGATACACTGTCAAAAAGATCAATCTAGTCATACAAAAAGACATGTGTGGTACTTCGAAAATTCAATTTAAGGATTACTATCAATCATTGGGGATACCCAAGCCAAGTCCGGAAATATTGGACTAGCATGGAGAGGTCTATTTTCATCATCCTCAGCCTGGTGTTCACACCATTCTTTCAATCATTGACCTCGCCTCTGAGTCCCTCCAGTTGAGCCTACAATGATACATCACATGGGTTAGCGCATGTGTTGTAGTCTTTGGTTGCGAGCCAGTAATATCCACATCTATGTCCGTTCCTTGAGTTAGTTGCGAGGAATAGGGGAATGTTGTCTGCATTTTTTGAGTTTCATCAGTTGGCGAAATGATGATGGGCATAGAAATGTAAGTAGCAGCCGCTTCCTCTTCTTCGCGCACGCGCTGATATGCTTCCTTGGTGCGAATATCTTGCACGACTTGTTCATAGGCGCTTGCCAACCAATCTTTCTCCTCCCACCAAGCAAAGAATTCTTCCATTATTTCAAAGGTAGCCACGATTTGAGCTTCAATCATCAGGACTTCATCTCAATTTCAAATTTTCTTCTCTTCTCGGCCTCGCATCTCTCTTCCTCTTTCTTTTTTTTTTATTTCCTTTCTTTGGCCTCCTTCTTCTTTTGCATAATCAATCGTTTTTTGGCCTCCAACTCCTCCTTCTTTCTTAATTCTGCAAGGTGTGTTGCTTCTTGCTCCTGGCGCTTGGCTTCCTCCTCAAGCCTTCTTGCCTCTACCACAAAATCATCCAAGGAATCTCCATGTTCAGATGGTGATTGTGATGTTTCTTCCTAAGTGTCATGGCTAATGGTTTGCATGGGCAGTGAAATGGTAACTATTTCCTGCTGAGCTGGTGGTGGCTAGAGATCCTTGTCGTCCATCCCCAGTTGTTTGAAGGTCAACATATCATCCTATTCCTAGGATTAATATTGGTGCTTTGGACGAACAGGCTCTAGGAATGGCTGACTGAGGGGTTGTAATGATGGCTCTTGAATAACTATTCTTTTTTTACGTTGGGTGGCTACTGCTACAAGTTCGGAAATACGGGTGGCGGCTTCTATCATCTTTCCCTTTCCTTTTTCCTTGGGCTGCAACGACGATGGTTTTTCAACTACTGCAAATTCATCATCCGATTATGTTTCTGAACTTTCTCCCATTTCCTTACTACTCAGCCTTCGCAATAGAGAGGGAAGAACAAGTGGTAAATCAGCCTTTTTCGCCTTCTTTTTCCTTAGCTACATAGCTTGTCCTGAAGTTGGTGTTTTTCTTTTCAGCATCAGTGGGAAGTTCATCGATAAGAGCCATCGGTGGTGGAATTCCAGGGGTGATGATGTTGGCAGATCAACTAGTGCTTGTTCAACTGGGATTTCGACTACAACGTAGGAAAGTTCTATAATCAGGTGGCCGTGCACTAGGGCGACTATAAATGAATCCAGACGCGTAGAGATGTCATGGCAAATTAGCTCACCAATGGTTACTGGTTGATTGCATGAGTTTCGCCACCACGAATAGGTTTTTTGCTCCAATCTTTATGAAATGCGACATGCAGTAGTTCCTGGTGGCAGCCCATTTGATCAATGGCTTGTATTCTCCCTTGATGATTTTCCAAGATAATTTATTGTTGGCTCAATGGTGCAGCTCCTTGCAAAAACAGAAAATAGTCACATTAATTGTTCATCGATTGCGGAATCCAGTGATTCACAGGACTCCAGGGACTTTTTGTATGGGAGGTCTAGCATCTCTCTCAGTGATAAATGTTTGTTATTGCCTTTGGACTAGCATCTATTCTCTTGACTCGCACGTAGACACTATCAATTCATTTCTCGGTATGTAGGTTGGCGTAAAACTCTGAGAATCTCCACATTTTATATACTCCACTAGATTCGCGAGCAGTTGCAGCAATCCTTTCTTTGATGCCTAGCTGATTAGCTCTTCGTTAAAAAATTGAGTCGAACCCCTTTCTATTATATGGCTCTTGGATCTGAGGAGTTCGTGCTGCGCAAAAGGGGCTACATTCACAAAACATGCTGGGTCAAAAGCATTAACCTCCATCGCCAGCTTTGCGGCTTTTTCTGCATCTCCCCTGGTTAATTCAGCCTTCATAGTTTCCATTTCAATCTCGCCGTAAATATTTTTTTTCTGCTCCTCCAACTCCAATTCACACTCGCCTGGTAACTCAAACTTGGATCGCACGCGGTCAAATTGTTCTTCCATGTACTTAACCAAAATATCAGGTGAAATCCATCAATACACAAGCGGCAGCTGGTTGCGTTCAATTTCCACCAAAGGATGATAGTCCTCTGAGAACTTGTTTGGCTCCTCGTGATAAAGGTCGGCAGACAGCCCTTATAGCGCCGCTCAATTCTAAGTCACACGCAAGCACTGTTTTCTTTTGTAGAACGCAGCTGGTGGCAAAGGTTCTAATAAAACCGTACGAGACGTGGTAATACCTTTTTCCAGCTGCTAGATCTGCTAACTTCGCGACCTTCGTTTCAAATTCTTTGTCAAGTTCCTCAAATTTCTTCTGTGGTTTCTTTTTCCTTTCCTCCTTATAAATCGCTACAGCTCTCCTTAGATTATGTACATCCTTCCGCATGTTTGCAAACGCCACAACTAGTAAATTGTGCGAATAGCCTGGTTGCTTTTGGATTTGTTATTCTATTGCTTTAAACTATGGTGTGCAAACCCCTACAAAATAATCGGGACAGAAATTCTTAATACTATCAATAGATTCTAAAGGGGTGGTGTTAAAATCGTAAGGTTGCGAGAGAGGGGTTAGGTCCAAAGCTTTGGTTCTGAATTTCTTAGGACACCAACGCTTCCCTCTTCATAGCGCAAAACCCAAGTAGGCTAGGGCTTCCTCAGAGCGAAGGAATCTCGCATATTCTAACAAGGATCCTATAGGAACTTTAGAAATAGCTAAGTATGGGAATCTAAATCCTTCCCAAATAGAATGAAGTTTCTTAGGACAAAACAAATAAACCTTAATAGGTTTAACTTGCAAAAGAATATAATAGGCAGTTCAAATGCACATTGAGCACAGAGTTTGAGAAAAAACTATTCGATCGACATGAAAAATACTAGGATCGAAAACATGTAGTTTAATGCAAATTTGATCCATGAAATTGAGTGATCGTACCTTGTTATGCATGAATGAAGTGTAGTTTTTTTATTGGGCATAACGAACTCACTCAATTTACAGAGTTTGAAAAGATGTCGTACAAAGGAAGTTTTACAGAGAGAGAAAATTGTAGGTTTTTTGTCACGGGTGGAGGGAAATGAAAGGTTGTAGGCTTGTAAGGGGCTTGGCAGCATTTTTAGAAATTCAGGGAGTTCATGGGTCAAAAAAATAATTTCCAAAGCTTTAGTTATGATGATCGTGTCGCGAGGATAGCCTCATGATTCGTGCAAGTTAGGATCTTAGATTATATTCTACAAAGTTGTAAATTTACTCTAGAATGCGATAAATTCATTCTACGCACACGATAAACTAAAGAAAAACATGTAACTGAATTTAAAATTTGAAAAGTTTAAGGATACTGAGAAGGATACTCTTTGATCAGTGTCAGCCTTCCTTTCTTGCACTGAATGTTCGTGCGTCTTCATGCAACTTAAATGGATGGATTTGTGGATATTGGTGGTAATTCTTGTTAATCGCGAACCATCCTTCCAGAAAATTCTTTAAACACGTTCTATTTTCTAAGAAACCATCATGATCATCTGCGAAATTTGGATTGTAGATCCACACCTCACTATTGATCAAGACTTCCTTCACAACAAAAAGGTCAGTCCATCATGACTTTAATTTCCCAGGGAACAAATGTAGGCGCGAATTGTAGATGCATTCCAAGTGTTTGTGACGAATCATCTTGTCCGGGTAGAATTGAATGCGTTCTTTATAAATCTTTGTGTTTTTATATGCAAAGAAATGAAACTCATCCAAATCCATCAAAAATTTCTTTATCTTTTCTTGCGTGGGTAAAATGTCAAAATTCAAGAACTGAATTGCCCAATATGCGCGACGTTCTATTTCCAGAGGTAAATGGCAAGATATTCCATAAACTAATCTGTATGGCGACATCCCAATTGGAATTTTGAATGTTGTGCGATATGTCCATAGCGCATCATCCAGTTTCAGAGACCAATCTTTTCAGTTTTTTCCAAAAATTATCTGCAAAATTGGCTTTAACTCGTGGTTACTAACTTCGACTTGGCCATTGAATGTGGATGGTAAGGGATCGCGAGGTTGTGGCGAACTTTTTACTTTGAGAGAAGTGCAACGAATCGCTTGTTGACAAAATGTGTACCCACATCGCTAATAAAAGTCCTGGGAACGCCAAAATTCGAGAAAATATATTTTTGAAAGAACTTGTTACTTAACCCCTGTCATTTGTGGAAAGAGCAATTGCCTCAACCCATTTGCTGATGTAATCCACCATGACTAGGATGTAAGTATTCCCATGATACTTTGGGAATGGTCCCAAAAAATCAATCCCCCACACATCGAAGATATCTACTTCTAAAAAATTTTTTTGTGGCATTTCATCACATTTTGTAATGGTACCCAATCTCTGGCATGCATCGCATTGCTTGACAAACGTCTGGACATCGAGGTGTATTATTGGCCAGTAAATCCAAATTGGAGTACCTTAGTAGCAGCGCGTTGCATCGCAAAATGACCACCTACAAATAAGTCATGGCATTCAGGAAAAATGCGAGGTATCTCAGAATTGGACACGCAACACCTTATGATTCCATTTTTTCCAAAATAAAATAAGTATGGTTCTTCTCAGAAATAATGATTGACAAGACTTAGAAAATTCTTCCTTCCTTTGTAATCCAAATGCTAAGGCATAATACCGTTTGCATGAAAATTAGCATAATCTGCGCACCAGGGTGTGGTACCTTGCAAAAAATACAACTTTCATCAGGAAAAAATTCATTTATACTTGATGGTGACGTCTCTGCAAGTAGCCTGCTAAGATGATCGGCTACTTGATTATCACTTTCTTTTATGTCTTTGATTACTATATCAATTTCTTGAAATAACAATACGCATTGAATCAGATGTGGTTTAGAATCTTTCTTGTCCATTAGATACCTGAGTGTTGCATGATCAGTGTACACAATTGTCCTAGATCCAACCAAGTAAGGTTTGAACTTTTCAAACGCAAAGACAATTGCTAAGATTTCCTTTTCTGTAGTAGTGTAATTGCGTTGAGCACCATCCAAGGTCCTACTTGAGTAATGGATAACATAGTGCTTCTGTTCCAGTTTCTGGCCTAACACAACGCCTACTACATTATCACTTGGATCATATATAAGCTCAAAAGGTCGACTTCAATCAGGCGCTTCAACAATAGGTGAAGAAATTAATCTCTCATTGAGGCATTGAAATGCGTATCGCACTTTTATGTCCATATAAAATGAGTATCCTTACACAATAAAGCAGTGATAGGTTGTGAGATTTTGATGAAATCCTGAATAAATCTTCGATAAAATCCAGCATGTCCCAGAAAACTTCTGCAACTTTCTTGCAGTTCAGAGCTGGCATTTTTTCAATCACACTTTGATGCGAACGCAACCGAATGATTCAGAAACTCGCAAACCACAGAAAATAAAGAAATAGAAAGATGCGGAATTTGATGGAAGAAAGAGAGATGAAGAGGATATAGATAGAAGGATACTTTGGTTTCTCAATTCACAAGGTTGGTCAAATGAGCACCACATGAGAACTAAGCAACACGCAACACAAAATCTCTAAACCAAATAAAGAATAAAGAAGGATAATCTGGATTCTCGATCCACATGGTTGGTCGGATTAGCACTGCGTGAGAACTAAGCAGCACGCAACACAAAATTTCTAAACCAATCAAGGAATAAAGAAGGATAATCTGGATTCTCGATCCACATGGTTGGTCGGATGAGCACCACGTGAAAACTAAGCAGCACGCAATACAAAATCTCTAAACCAATCAAGGAATGGAGTTCACATAACAAGCGGTCCAACACCGATTGAGAGGCGACGAATTGTCTCGAATCACTAAAAAACAACCCAATTTTGAAAGATTACCGAGGATTGCATCACATAATCTCGAGTAACCAAGCAAACAAGAATCACTCTTGAAAGCAAAGAAATTTTATAAGAAATATCATGGTTGTCTTTTTACAATGATAAACAAGGCCTTTATATATAGGTCCTTGAGGATAGAAGAAATGAAACATTGAAAAAGGAAACATATTAAAATGCAACATATAAACTAGGAAATATAAAAATAAGGAAACAACATATTAGGAAATATAGTAAAAGGAAACTTATACTATAAGGTAATAGGTAATATGGAAACCTGGATTCCTTCCATAATTATTGATATTATTTGTTGGCAGTCTTGGTTGGTAGTCTCGAATCTTATAATGATGATCACGGAATGATTAAGTGATCGGGGAATCAAACTTATAATACTCCATAGCTGGTCTATCTTTGGCAGTCTCTTCGATAATGGAATTCATGGTACGATTGTCCAAGAAAAACATAGCCATTTGAATCTTTCGTACTCGGCTCCGGGTATTCACTTCAGCTAGGAAAATTGATGATTTAGTAGCTCTCATGGTGGTCACATCATATTTACTTTTGACTTATATATTTCTATGCCCTCGATGGAGAATTTGTGGTCCAAAACAATACCCTCTGTGACCATGAAAGGGCATTTCTCCCAATTTAAAACAAAGTTAGATTTGGTGTAGCAAATCAACATTTGTTCCAGATTCGCGAGGCATGCAGAAAATGTTTTTCTATATATAGAAAAGTCATCCATGAATACTTACACACATAAATCTAACAAATTTATGAAAATGTGACACATACACCTTTGAAAAGTTGCAGACACGTTACATTACCCAAATGGCATCTTCGATATGGGAAAGTTACATAGGGGCATGTAAACGTGGTTTTTTCAACATCAGCAAGATTAAGTGGGATTTTATGATATCCAGAGTAACGATCTAGGAAGCAATGAAACTCGTGACCACTCAATTTTTCAAAACATTGATCCAAAAAGGGTAGTAAAAACGATCTTTGCATGCAACTGCATTCAACTTCCTATAATCGATACATACGCGTCATCTAGTTACTGGCCTTGTCATGACTAATTCACTTTTCTCATTTTTTTTCTATGCAAATCCTCCCGTTTTTGGAACCAATTGGGTAGGGCTTACTCAGTCACTGTCTGAGATCGTCATTATGATTCCTGCATGAAAAAGTTTTGTTACCTTTCTCTTTAGGGCCTCTTGCATAATCTCATGGAGTCTATGTTGTGGTTGACGACATGGTTTTGTGTTCTCCTCCAGATAAATGTTGTGCATGAAAACTGTGGGGCTTATTCCCTTGATGTCACCTATTGACCACGCGATGGCTTCCTTATATTCTCTTAAAATTGAGAGCAATTGTTCTTCCTGATCATCACGAAGACTGCTAAAAGTAAAAACTGGATATTCATTGTGTTCTTTCAAAAATGCATACTTTAAATGATCAAGGAGCTTCTTAAATTCAAATTTTGGCTTAGCCATGTTATTCTAGGTTTCTCTTGGATGTGCTCGTGAGGATCTGCATCGTGATCATGCTCAAATGCTTCAAATATTTATATTGATTGAGGTTGATCGCGTTCAAATTTCTAAAATGAATTATTTATTAAATTATAGTCGATTGTCGATATACAATTTATTTCCATTGGATCAAAGTCAATATTGTCATTTTGTGGATGCAGCATGGCATTTTGCATTCAAATGTGACTTTGTCATCGTTAAGTTGCAATGTTAGTTCACCTTTGGCAAACGTTGATATTTACTTGCGCAATGGCAAGAAAAGGTCTCCCTAATGTAAGCGGAGTGTCCTTATCCTTTGATATTTCCATGATAATAAAATCAGCTAGAAAAATGAAATCATGCATCAAATATGATTCTTTTGGAATTTTGACAGATTTATCGGCTAGTTGAATCACAGTTCTACAAAGTATTAGATTATACAATCCTAATTGTGTGTACAAGGAAAATGACATTAGATTGATACTTGCTCCTAAATCGCATAATGTCTGTTTTAGTTCTAAGTTTTCTAATGTACATGCTATTATGAAACTCCCAGGGTCTCCCATTTTCTAGGTAGTTCTCCTTTAAAAATAGCACTACATGTTTCTATTAGTGAAATTTGTGTCTTATTCTCAGGAAGTGTGTGCTTCTTTGCCAAAATGCCTTATAAAAATTTGGAGTATACTGGTATCTGCAATAACACATCAGCAAAAGGAATTGTAATTTGTAATTGTTGAAACATTCTAGCAAACTTAATTAACTGCTTCTTTGTTTCCTTTTGCTTCAGTGGTTTGGGATACAGAATTCGTGAGATTGTTTTTTAAAGTATTTTTGAATTTTCAACCTCGTCTTTTCTCACTCCTCTTGGTAGTTCCTCTGTAGGTGTGCGATTCATCCCTATAGCAGGAGAATGCTTTATGATATTAGGAGTAGAGGAAAATTTTTTACCATGATAACGATAAGAGAGTTTTCGTCTGTTTCTTGTCTTGATTGCCTTCGCCTCCTTAGAATTTTTGTCCACCGTGCTGGGCAACTGGCCTGGCATTTTTACTTTCAGTTGTTCTATGATCTAGCCTAGTTGATTTTCCAATAATTTGATTGTGGTGGTAGTATTTTTTTTGGAACTGCATGTTCTTCTGCATTTGTTTCTTCATCATTTCTTCTAGAGCAGCTAGTGATTGCACGGATGGAGTGGAGGGCTGCTGCGCGTGATGTGGCATATGTTGAGAAGGATGATATGGAAGTTGTTGGTGTTTAGGTGGATGTGGTTTAGTGAGGTTGTGGTGGACAAGGTCCTCTTGGTCTGTGCGAGAGGTGCCCTTGATGACACAGTTGTTGAGGGTGATATTGTGGATGATTCTGATGCTAAAAGTTCTGATATTGAGACCTTTTTTGTTGAAAGGGGGTTGTTGATTAAACGCTCATGCATAGGATACAGTTTCTATGTTATGTTCGCATTTCAGTGATTGCTCGCCTTTTTCATCTTCTGCTTGTTCTATATTTACTATTTCCATCACTTGATCCTTCTTCAGGGCGAGTTGGCTTTTCTTTATCAACTTTTTTAATTCTTTGGCCTGCATGCTAAGATTTTCAAATCTAGCCTCATTAGCAATCATTTTTGGTACCTCGTATAATCTTTTCCCAGTTGGGGGACTTGTTTCTTGCCAATTACTATGACTGTCGGACATTTTCTCAATGATATATCATGCATTTGTTGCACCTCTACTCATTAGTGACTGGCCAGCAGCTAAATCTAGCATGGCTTTTGAGCTGAACATCTATCCAAGTGTAAAATATTTGAATCTGAAGATGGTTTGGGAGCTCGTGGTGCCGGAAGTTGCGTAGCATAGTCTTGAATCATGACCAAGCCTGAGGTAAAGTCTCATATGACCCTTGCTTGAATTGAGATATTTCCAATCTTGTTGTGCAGTCTTGCTCGCCGGATGGAAGCGGAACAAAAATTGTTGAATATGTTCTGTGAAAGTGGTTGGCATCGGCACAGAGTTTATCCACTTGCGGGCTTCTCTGTGAAGAGAGAATGAGAATAAGGTGAGCTTAGCTTCATCATCTGATACTTTATTGAATTTGAAAGTTGAACAAACTTTGGAAAAACTTTTCAGATGATCATAGGGGCCTCATTCTTCAACCCACTACATGAATCTTGATTAACGAATGAGATCAGTGCTGGCTTGAATTCAAAATTTCCGTGGATGTGGGGTGCGTCATTGAGGACCAGGGTTGCATATAGCAACGCCTCATAGTGCGCATCCATTGGTATATTATCTCACGGTGCTTGCGATTTTCTAGCTCTGTTGATTGGTTGTTGCACATTATTATTCCCATTGGCATTTGCAGGCCGGGCTAGCCCCTACTGAAACGCCTGATTTTGAAGTACTTGTGCTTGCTCAACCCTATGCACGTGATCCTTTAATTCACTTCATTCCATATTGCATCGTCTAGAGTGTTTGGATCAGGATGTTGTTAATCGCAGGTGATTCCGGCAAAGCCTCCAGCTGAGGTACATGTATTTTAGGAAAATCAGCATTCAATTCTCTGACACTTCTTGTTTCATCAAATTTCTTTTTAATTTTTTTTTGGTACAGGCACTTATTCTTAAAGCAGTGTTTTTGTCTTAGTCCCTGCCAAAGTAAACAAAATACAATTAGACTTTGATATAGATTGAAAGACATAATTATCATAAAACTCTTCATCTCATCCAAATACATCCTTAAAAAATATGCCGGCAACAGCGCCAAAATTTTGATAATTGAAATTTAGATTTTTTTTTCTAAAATGTGATTCTTGTGTGTGTTCGCGTTGTAGCCCAATATTTCTCATCAAATAAAATATTTTTCTTACGTTAACCGGTGAGTGTTGGGTCGGACTCAGGGCATAAGTGTAAGGAAAATTTGAATAGAAATGTGGAATTATTGAATCGAATTGAATTGAATACATTATATGTTATTGAATTTAAGCACGACTGCGAAAAAAGTAAATGGTGTGAGGTAAAGATTGAATATATTTACTAACTATGGGTGCGAAAATAGAATGAGATGTCCGCCAGGTGAATGAAGGTGAATGCGTATATCCTTCGTGAGATGGGGTGCTGCATGAAAATAAACACGACAAATATCCACTTGCTAATACACCTCGCGATTTAGAGATTATTTGATCTATAGGTACTCTGGAAAGTTATATTCCCCACAATTTTTTAATAAAAAATATATTATTTTCTCTCATAAAATATCTCATCAAAATGCTATTTAAACAAAAAAACCAAATCAATATTTTATTTCAAATCATAACTACAAAGCCATAATTTTTAGTTCTTTATTTTAATTTTTTAATTATATAATTGCTTCGTCTAAAAAACGTTTATAGTTTTGAGCAAAATTTTTAATATAGATGTGTACTTATGCTAACTTTTATTTTTTATAAAAATAAAATAAAATTATATTATTTTTTACTTTAGAAAAAGAATTTTTTTAAGAAAAATAAAAGAAAAGCCTATTTTTTAAATAGGAAATGAGTAATTTTTAATTTTTTTAAAAATAGTACTCCCTCTATCCTAAACACCGTGCAACATTTGTCTTTGGCACGAGAATTTAGGTGGAGAGTATTAAGTATCGTAATTGAAGATAATTTGGATATTAAGTGATGAGATTGGATAGATAAATAATTATTTTTTTTTATTTGAGTGATGTGATGGGATAAAGTGAAGTGTATATTAATATATGTATATAAATATTATTAATTATTTCTAAATTTGAAAATGTTGCAGTAAGTTTAGAACAAACCAAAAATGAAATATTGCAGGGTGTTTGGGACGAAGGGAATATATATCAAATACTTATACTTTTATAGAAAATATTAAGGTTTGTTTGAATTATTTCAAATTAAAATTATTATTCAACTAAAATATAGTACCACCTCCGTCCCAAGTATAATGTCAAGTTTACTATAAATACAGAAATTTAGAAGGGATAATTATTAATAATTAAGAATGTATTAGTAAAAATAATTACCATATAATAAAAATAATTATAGATTTAGATAACTAAGTAGTCTAATAAAATTAAAAATATATATAAATTTTAAAAATTAAAATAAGATTAAAGTGTATAATTTTTTTTCCAATAAAAGAAAGTAATAAAATAAGTTGGACGAACGAAAACGAAAAAATAGACACGATAAGTAGGACGGAAAAAATACTATTTATTTTCATAAATATTATGTTAAAACATTATTTAAATCAATACTTAAAATAAAATAAACTCAAGTAAAAAAACAAACAAACTCTTACTCCCTCGGTAAGGAAAAAAAAAAAGAAAAAAAACAATCTTTTGCCTTTTACATACAAATTAATAAATAATTCTTTCTTTGTTCATTATAATTATGCCATTTTTTTTAATTTATATAAGAGAGTAATACTTAATGGGTAAAAGTAAATGCATTGGATGAAAAAATCCAAAATATTCTTTGTAGGATATTAATTATATGGTCAAACAGCTAACTTCACTTGAACCATTAAAATTAAATAAAAAAGTATTAAACATAATTTTATTTTTTGAAAAAAAAAATTGTAAATAAACAAGTATTAAACATAATTTTATTTTTTGAAAAAAAAATTGTAATTATTTTGTTTACTCACACAGGTATGATTAGTGACGGAATCAGTATTAAAAGTCCATAGGGCAAAATTAACTTTTTTTTTATCAATTCAATATTTTTTTTTTATTTATTACACCCTGACAAAAAAAAAATGAAAAATCTAAATGTTTTAGAAAAAATTCAACAAAATTACATAAAATTTAATATTTTTTTTACTTTAAAAAATAAAATTTAAAGACTAAAAATATAAATCAACAAACGGATAAAAATTTTATGATTTTTTTCTATTACAAAATAAAAATAAAATTAGAAAGGGCAAATTACTATAAAATATATAATTTTATTATCTTCTACATCAAAAAAATACATATATTTTGAGGGTTGGGGGGTCAACTGACCACCTTAGCCTCCGTGTAGTTCCGCCCCTGGGTATGACGTACCCACCTAATCTCGAGCCGTAAAAAAATTTTGACATGTAGAGTATTTTATTGTGGACTTGAAGTTGAGAATAGTAAAAATTATTAGTTAAAATATTTAGTTGACATGATATAAATATGTATTGATATAATATTTTTTATTATATTATTATTTTTACTATAATATAAAAAGGAAATATTAATATTTAATATAATGTTTTTAAAAAATAATAAAATTCAACGTTGAAATCCACAAACAAATACAATAATACATTTTAAAAATTGTAGATTTTAAGTTTACGATCATTATATTGTTTTTAAATAAGTTTTCTAAATTAAATAATAATTTTTTAAAAATAAATATTAATAAAAATATATCTAAAGAAAAAAATAATACACATAGATATCAATAGTCTCAATAAAATAATCAAAATTCAAAATAAAATTAAAACTGAATAATTAGATAATAAATTATAAATAGATGAATGAAGTAATAAACCCCCAAAACCAAATTTGAACAAAAAAATGTAGAAATTAAGATGAGAATTAAATCAAAATAGTAATTTGAAAATTCCATTTGATTCTAACCGGCACCTATTGAGAAATGTCAATCCAAAAATTTAGAAGTCAAATAAAGTTAAATGAGGAATAATACTTATATTCATTGACGTTTTATAACATCAATTGGTATACAACTCGACGTAAAGCAATAGATAAAAAAAACAACTATCACATAGGATTAAATAACAATATCAACATATGATTCAACGAGGAGCAACTATATCATTATTACGAGCCATGAAACACCGAGAAGAAACCTGTGGAGAGACTAATAATAGAAAAACAAAAAAGGAAAAACATGAATGTGATAAATAATTGATGAATGAGAGAATGTTGACTGGGAGAAGGTAGGGAGAAGATATGAGCGGCGCGAAGCAATTAAAGTGATTGCGAGAAAAACCCTAAACAAGGTATTTATACGAGTCTTGGTGGGTCGAGTCAACATATAGCCCAAGCCCAACATCAACACAAAAGCCCAACAATTTTGGAGCTAGACGCAATAACAATATAGCCCACCAAGTTGAAGTGCAGAGCTAACTTGATATGAGACCCAAATTTTTTATGGAGAAAATTATTACAATAAATTTTCCGTAGTTATGACTAATTATCATTCTTACGTTTTAATTATCACTCTAAAAAATATATCTTACAAGTGTTCACTTTTTTGCGATTTTTGTCATTTGTAGCACAATCTCACTCGCACCGATACCATCATGAACTTGACGCACGACTAAAGGATAAAAATTACGAAAAAATAATGCGTGTGGGATATAATTTTTCAAAATGACAATTAAAAAGAAAGACTGATAACTTTATAATTTCGATTCTAAAACTTACTTCATACTATTAAATATGTATTTTGGCTTTTCTGAGCTCTAAATAACATCGGACTAATAAAAAATTTCGCCGGTTAGTTTGTATGCTCGTTTGGGATGAATAGTGTGAATTTCGTTCAATTCCTTGTCTAAAATGTGATTTATAATTTTTCTAGTATTTAGGGTTGTTAAGGTCCAAAATGACCTCTAATTGATAAGAAAATATTGTTTGTTGCTTTGTTTGGTCGCTTCAAATAAACCGTGCAAATTTCATCAATTGCGAGTCTAAAAATGAGTTTATGTTTCGTTTGGCCATTTCGGATAAACCGTGTAAATTTCGTTCAATTCAAATTCTAAAAATGAATTTATATTTTTTTGGTTTAGAATTTTTAGGGCCCTAAACGACCTCAGGTGGACAAAATAATGTCGGTAATTGGTTCATTTGGTCGTTTCGCATGATGCAAATTTCTTCCAATCTAAAAATGGATTTACGTTTTTTTAGCATTTACAATTTTTCAGGTCTTAAATGGATAAAATAATATCACTGGTTGATTAATTTGGTCATTTCGGATTAATTGTGCGAGTTTTGTGTAATTTTGAGTCTGAAAATAGGTGTGCATTTTTTTTATAGTTTAGAATTTTTGGGGCCCTAAATGACCTCAGATGAACAAAAAAAAATATCGTTGGTTGGTTTGTTTGATTATTTCAGATTAATCATACGAGTTTCATGTAATTCTGAATCTAAATATGGGCGTACGTTTAATTGTCTAGAGCTTTTGGGCCCTAAATGACCTTTGATAACACTAATTTTAAACATATTTTCCTAGCAATTTCTATAAGCATTTCTCGCGATTCTTGGCTGAAATTATTATTATTTGTGCTAACATTGTCCGGTGAATGTGTGTTGTGTCTTTCCAGTACGAATTGATGTGCCTGGGTAATTTTGGAGTATTTTAGATGCGAAAATATGATATATTTTGTGTTCCAAAGAGGACGTGAGTGAAGCAAACAAGCCACGTGCTAAATCACTTAACCACGTTGCAAGGAAAGAAAATGAAGAAAGGTGAATCCAATTATATGATAGAAGGGAACTGAATTGACCCAGATCCTAGTCTTAATCGGTGTCAAAAGTCATCTCGACCGTTTACTACAAATTAGCATCTGCAGATTGAACGGTGGGGAGTTAATTCGCCAACTGTCAGTGGTATATGTCACCTTCTAGAAGCTGAGCCGGAGCCTATAAATAGGACCCAATTCAGAGCTCATTTACCAAGATTTTATAATATGAAAATTGCATTTCGTTTGAAGAGAGCTCAAGTTGTAAAGAGCTATAGACGCTAGACGTGGGTCGTTGGTAGCACTAGTGACAAGAGTCGCATGCTAGCCACCCAATTCCGTTTAAATTCTGCACTTAGATAAATTTTCAAGTTTTCTAGTGTAACACACATTCAATTAGTAGTTAACTCGCAAGGTTAAACTCTCAATTACTCACAATGTTTAACTTTCTTTAATACTTAAGTAATAAAATATCATATTTCTCCTTCGCACTCTCACTCATGGATGACATAAATGCGGAACATCAACTCATGACACACCTTAAGATAATGAGATTTGAATATATAAGCCACTTAATCGAATCTAGTTAGAAGAATCCGAAAGGAAATCACGGTACTAGATAGACCTAAGGTACTCGCGAGAGAAGCACCTCGCACACAATTTGGTTTAGAAAATATAATAAAAAGGTAGGTGGCAAGCTAGTTAATTGATTCATCAGTCACAAGATTCGAAAAGAACAGCTTGCAGAACAATAAAACATGTATTAATTATTGAGTCGATGATCTATTTCTAGATACATGTTTTATTGTTCTACAAGTTGTTCTCTTTGACACTCGCGACTGATGAATCAATTAACTAACTTGTCACCTACCTTTTTATTACGTTTTCTAAATCAAATTGCGTGCAAGGCACTGCTCTCGCGAGCGCCTTAGGTCTATCTAGTAGCGTGATTTCTTTTCGGATTCATCTAACTAGATTCGATTAAATGACTTATATACGTTTTAAATCTCATTATCTTAAGGTGCATCGTGAATTAATATTCCGTGTTTATGTCATCCATGAGTGAGAGTGCGATGGAGAAATATGATATTTTATTACTTAGGTATTGACGAGGTCGTCAAAAGCGACGATGAATCTGCACTACCACTAGGTCCGATTACTTGAAACCATGCCAAGAAGTTTCAAACTAATATTATGGCATTAGTTCTACACTTGGAAGAAGAGAACATGCATAAAGTTAAGCATGGAGGCTAATGTGAAGAGCGTTGTCAACATTGGAGTGCATCCATGATTCATGCACTTCATTCCCTTGAAGACCACAATTTATAACACCCGTTAGAGTTGCTACTCACATCATTACCTACCCATGTGGGATAAGAGGTGTTTTATTTTATTTAATAAGGTGAGCCCCTTCAATATAATTAATTAGACCTCTCTTTTTTACTTAATTAGTGGGATATAAATAATGTATATTTTTGTCCCACATTGGTTGTAGAGTCTTTTGCCAAGCTAGCCTCCCCTATAAATAAGGCACTTGGTTTCACTTGTTATACCTTGAAACTTATATCAATTAAAGTTTTTCTCTTTATTCTATTATATTGAAATCAGTGTGTGAGCGAGGGTTACCCTTGCATACGCGTATCATTCTCAAATCGGGTCCTTGGGTTGATTCCTTGGGTTCGTGGCTTCCGAAACCGACCGGAGTTTCTAGCCAAATCGTTTGAGTCTCCATTGGTTTACAGGTGTTGGGTCTAGACAACGCTTGAGTTCACATCCGATCGATTGACGAATCGGACACCGGTAATATCTTTTTTTTTTGTTTTACTTAGTTTTCATTTGAATTTAGTTTTAAGTTTTGGTTAGTATTGTATAGTTACTTGGGCTGCGTCAGGTATTAAAGAAAATTAAACATTGCGAGTAATTGAGAATTGAACCTTGCGAATTAACTACTAATTGAGAAATATGATATTTTTAGACTTGAAATTAGAAGAAATTCGCACGTTTCATATGAAACAACCAAATGAACCAACTACCGACTTTATGTTGTCCATCTAATGTCATTTAGGGCCCCAAAAATTTTAAACAAAAAAAATGTAAATTCATTTTTAGAATTTGAATTGAATGAAACTTGCACGGTTTATCCAAAACAATAAAACATAAACCCATTTTTAGACTCGCAATTAGACGAAATTTGCACGGTTAATTCGAAACGACCAAACGAACCAACCAACAATATTTTCTTGTCAATCATAGGTCATTTTGGGTCTTAAAAACCCTAAATACTAAAAAAGTATAATCACTTTTTAGACAAGGAATTGAACGAAATTCGCACTGTTCATCAGAAACGAGCATACGAACCAACCAACAAAATTTTTTTATTAGTTCTAGGTTGTTTAGAGCTCAAAAAAGCCAAAATGATAAATATATATATAAATTAATTTTTAGACTCGAAATTGAAAAATTATTAGTCTTACCTTTTCATTCATTTTAGAAAAATAGATCTCACATGCGTTATTTTTTTGCAATTTTCATCCTCTACTCGCACGTCAAGTTAATGATGGTGTCGGTGCGAGTGAGCTTGTGCTACAAATGACGAAAATCGCAAAATAATGACACTTGTAAAATATATTTTGTCAGAGTGATAATTAAAACGTAAGAATGATAATTAGTCTTAACTACAGGAAATTTATTGTAATTTTCTCCATAAATTTATCTTATCAGACCACATTAAAAACATAATAGCATTATTGTAAGTAGTTCATATTAAATTTGGATCGCTTATCTGCACTTCAACTTGGTGGGTCCAATTGTTACTGCATCTAACTCCAAAATTGTTGGGCTTTTGTGTCGATGTTGGACTTGGGCTATACGTTGACTCGACCCACCAAGATTCGTATAAATACTTTTTTTAGGGTTTTTCTCACAATCGCTTTAATTGTTTTGCGCCGCTCATACCTCCTTCCTATTAATATTCTCTCATTCATCAATTATTCATCACATCCATGTTTTTTTCTTTTTGTTTTTCTATTCTTTGTCTCTCCACAAGTTTCTTCTCGGTGTTACATGGCTCGTAATGATGTGTTCTACACTCTGGTATGCAATCTCTATTTCGAGCAATAAAATAATATTTGTGTTCCTAATTTATTGTAACAAGTAAGATTGTATTATTATTATCTGTGGTTATAGTTTTATGTTTGTAGTATTTGTTAATTTTGCTATTGTTCTATATAACATTATTGTTGCTTTCATATTTGATATTGCTATTTAATCCTATGTGATAGCTAGTGATTTTATCTATTGTTTTACGTCAAGTTGTATATCAATTAATGTTGAATAAAACGTCAATGAATATAAGTACTATTCTTCATTCAATTTTATTCAACTTGTAAATTTTTAGATTGACATTTTTCAATAGTTTTCGATTAGAATCAAATCGAAATTTCAAATTACTATTTTTATTTGATTCTGATCTTAGTTTCTACATTTTTCGTTCAAATTTTTTATTTTGGCTGTTCATTACTTTATTCATCTATATATGTGTTTATTATTCAATTTTAATTTTATTTTGAATTTTGATTATTTTTATTGAGACTATAGATACATATTTGTATATTTTTTTCTTTGATATATTTTTATTCATATGTTATTACATACGGTTAAAAAATTATTATATAATTTTGTAAACTTAAATAAAACTATATAATGATAGTAAACTTAAAATTCTACAATTTTTAAAATGTATTATTGTATTTGTTCGTGGATTTCAACGTTAAATCTCATTTTTAAAAAAAATAATTTATATCAAATTTTATTTTTATTTTTATATTATACTAAAAATAATTATATATTAAAAAAATATCAAATTAATATATATTTATATCATATAAAAATAATTATTTTAATTTACTCATTTCGTCCTAATTTAAAGTACAATTTTTACCATTTTCGTCCGTCCCACTCAAAATTATCTTTTTTTACTTTTAGTAAAATTAATCGTACCAAAATACTCTTAAAATTTATTTAAATTACAAACATATCATTACTCAAGTCAACTAATCAATAAAATAATATTTTTTAATTTACTACTAAATCTCAAAAGACCCTTTCAAAAAGGGCCAGAAGAAGTATATTTTTACTATTATCAACTTCAAGTCTATAATAAAAAACTTCACATGTCAAAATCTTTTTAACGGATGGGTGCTTTTTCAAACAAACCTCAATATTTTATATAAAAGTATAAGTATTTGATATATACTATTAAAAAAAATTACTCTTTTCCTATTTAAATTTTTTTTATTTTTTTATTTTTACATTTTTTAAAGATATTCTTATTTTTATTTAGTAAAAAGTAATATAATCTTATTTATTTTTTATTATAAAAAATAAAAGATAATGTAAACTACATATTTATATTCTCAAAATTCTAAATGTAATTTTTTTGGCGAAGCATATATATAATAATAATAATAAAACAAATTTAAATATACAGAACTAAAAATATAAGTTTATTTGGTTATAATTTAAAAATAAAATATAATTTGATTTTTTATTTAAATAATAATTTGATGAGATATTTTATAAAAAAATAATATATTTTTATTACAAAATTATAAAAATATAAATTGTATTTATTTCAGTTCGAAATAAGAAAAAAAACATACCTTATTAAAAAAACTAAATAAATAAAAATAATCACAATATATGAATACTATAGAAATGATATTTTTATTTTTATTTTTATTTTTAGATAGAAATAATTTTTTATATTATATACGAATTGTTTGTATGATAATATAAGAATTCTTTATATTGAATTATTAATAATTATAAAAATATAAAATATATATTATACACGTTATGTAAGAATATATAAATAATTATTTAATAATATTAATAAAAAATATGCCATAATTATTTGTAATTAATAAACATATTTTTTATTATTATAATAATAATTATTATTATTATTATTATTGTTAAGAATATATATATATATATATATATATGCAGGAGAAAAGTTAGGGCAGGGAAGGAAAGGAGTGGAAGAGAAGGTCACAGCACGCGCTAGAGAGAGAAAGAGTTTGAGAGCGAGTGAAGGGGACTGTTGAAGAAGAGCGAGTGGAACAAACAAAACAAACCCTAATCTCCCTCCCAATTTGGGGCTCGACTCGCCCCAACCCTCGCGTGGATTTGCAGCTCCCTCTCTCTCTCTCTCTCTCCCTCACGATCCCATTTAAATTTCCATTCAAATCTCACAGGTATGTATGTTTGTGTATATGTATATATGCTTTCTTCCTACTCAACGACCGCCCCCTTCATCTCTCTCGTCCTTTGACCCTTCCCCGTTGAATTCGATGGATTCTTGCCTGGATTGTTTGTTGTTTTAAGAGGGTTTTTTTTATTCATCCCTGTTGGCGATTATTTGGGGGTTTTCAGATTAACTGTAGTCGGAATTATTTTTGTCGCTCTCTTATCTAGATTGAATCGATTTGTTTTTGTTTTTCTGTTTCTTGTTTCTGTGTATTTTTCATGAGGAGGCATATCGCCCTTGGTTTTTCTTTTGAGGTGTTAGTATTAAGAAACATTTGTTTATAGTGTAGTGCTTGTTGCTCTTTCAATTTTTGTGGGTTATTGGTGAAAAAGGTGGTGCTGATTGATATTTGTATTGATTTTGTGTTGGAGTGTGTTTGGAATTGAGGATTATCAATGGACAAACGATCAATTTCAAACTAATCAATCACATGTTTGTGGGGTGGATATTTAGTAAGCAAACTATTAATGTCAAAGAGAGGTCACCATATCCTTGATGCTGAATTTCTCCAGTCCTTAATGTTGCTGCTACGATGAATTTGAAAAAATGAATGGAAAAACCAAATTGTTGTGTGGTGTGAGTGGAAGTTGAGGGACACAGATTACTTCTTTTTGAGAGTTGGCTTTAAGATCAATCCATGTACATGTGGATAGATGACAGTAGAAAATCTTGTTTTGTTCTCATTAACAAATAATCTTTATTTTGTTATCTTGTTATTGATAGTTAAGTGACAAGAATTTACAGCTATGCTTTGCATGACTAAAGTAGTTGTTTGTTGCTACTATTCCTTGCTTTTTACAAATCAGTTAGTAAATGAAAATTAAATAAAGGCAGTTGTTATCTTGTCATTGATAGTTAAATGACAAGAATTTACAGCTATGCCTTGCATGACTAATATAGTTGTTTGTTGCTACTATTCCTTGCTTTTTGCAAATCAGTTAGTAAAAACAAATTAAATAAAGACAGTGTAATTGAATGAGTCCCAGTTAAGTTTTTACATACCAAATTTTTATAAACGCATTTTCTAGTAGAGACAAACTAAGATGTTATTTTCTTATATGGACACAACCCTTGTGTCAAGGATAACTTTACAGTTAAAAGTAGTTATGTATCTAATTTTCAACAATGCTTTAAGTGGTGGAATGAAGCTGGAAAAAGTTATACCAGACTCAATTCCTTGAAGTTAGAACCAGATAGTTTGTGGTAGTTGGTTGGGAAACTGTGAATACAAAGGGAGATCATGAGTTCTGTTCTTAACTGTGGGTGGTGGGACCACTTTAAAAGATCTATGTCAGAACTGCATCTAAGTAAGAGTTTAGACTGTGTGGGGTGCAGCTTGGCTGAATTCGATTAAGTATGGGTTATGGGTTGTGATAGGTTCAACACCAATTACTAGATCTGAAAAATAAATGAAAGTTTAGTAGACACCTCTTTGTAAATATTTTATCTTGTTAATGTGCGGGTTGTGATGTATCATATATGATATAAAGGTTTCCTGAAATGGCATACATGGCTTAAATATACTATTCATCCCATTTCTTCCCCCCCCCCCAATATCAAATCAAACACCTATTTTTCATTTTTTATATTATACTAAAAATCAATTTTACATTCAAAACATCACATCAACACATATTTATATCACATCATACAACTATTCAAATTCAAAATTTTTACTATTCAAATCCCAATTCAAAATCCAAGAAACAATAAAAGGGGAAGGATATTTAAATCTCTGCTATTCATAATGCAGATGGAGTTAATAATATATTTCTAAGTTATAACAATTGAATGTGAATTGGGATTGGAGGGCTACACATCTAAGAAGAACAAAACTTTGAGTCTTTACAGCTCTGGGGTACTTTGTCCTAAATATTACGTTTGTGTTTCCAGTATTCGCTTTTGGTAGATGCTTCCAACGCCTATGTTTTTAACATGTTTTGGGAAAATTGATTCACTATTGTTGTTATCATGTAAAACATGAGTAGTTTGAGAAAGATGAATGGATCCATTACCATATTGATTTTTATTATTAGGAGGAATGCTATCATCATGGATTTCATGGCATAGCTAAGGTAACTAATGTGAGCCGGTTTTTACTTAGAAGATACATTTTGTTAAAAAGTATTCAAAAGTAATTCTTAAACCCAAATGCCAAATCCTCTGGACATTATGTAAATAGGCTTGGAAATTGCCTAATTTTGGGTTAAGATCTAAAATGAAAAATGAGTAATTGACTATCTCACTAAAAACTTTAGCTAGTAGGGATATGCATAATTAATTTACATATGTCATACAACAAAAAACAATTTAAATTTCTGTGAAAGCAACTTCTATTTCTTGTGCATAGGAGCTGATATCCTTGTTTTTCTATTTCAGTTAGAAGTTGGAATATAAAAAAAGGCTGAAAGAAAATAGATTGCTTCCATGGATATAGATCTTAGGTTACCTTCTGGAGAACATGACAAAGAAATAGAAGAATCTAATGGACTAGTCAATATGCTAGATGGTGAAGAGAAACCCCTCACTGTAGATGCAGTTGGTGTAAGTATGGTGGCCGTCGAGGATAAGTTACACCTTGACGATGGAGAGGATGACAACTCTCTCCTACATGATATCGATTTCAAGGATGTGACAATTCTTGAGCCACTCCCTGGAATGGAATTCGGATCTCATGGAGATGCTTATGCTTTCTATCAGGAATATGCTAGGTCTGTTGGGTTCAATACTGCAATACAGAACAGTCGGCGCTCCAAGACATCGAGGGAGTTCATTGATGCTAAATTTGCATGCTCAAGATATGGTACAAAACGTGAGTATGAGAAATCTCTAAACCGTCCACGGAGTAGGCAAGGAAGCAACCAGGATGCCGAGAATGCTACTGGTCGGCGGGCATGTGCAAAGACAGACTGCAAAGCAAGCATGCATGTCAAGAGAAGATCTGATGGGAAATGGATAATACATAGATTTGAGAAAGAGCATAACCATGAGTTGTTACCTGCCCAAGCTGTAAGTGAGCAGACAAGAAGGATGTATGCTGCAATGGCCAGACAGTTTGCCGAATATAAAAGTGCTGTTGGTCTTACACACGACTGCAGAGGTCAATTTGAGAAGGGAAGGAACATGGCGATGGATGTGGGTGAGACTAGCGTTATGCTAGATTTTTTTGTCCACATGCAGAGTCTGAATTCGAACTTTTTTTATGCTGTTGATGTTGGTGAGGATCAGTGCATTAAAAATCTCTTGTGGGTGGACGCCAAAAGCAGGCATGATTACCCCAACTTTAGCGATGTAGTGTCTTTTGATACCACTTACGTGCGAAACAAGTATAAAATGCCTCTTGCTCTTTTTGTTGGGGTCAATCAACACTGTCAGTTCATGCTTCTCGGATGCGCTTTGTTGTCTGATGACAGTGCGCCTACTTATTCGTGGGTTATGCAAACGTGGCTGAAAGCAATGGGCAGTCAAGCTCCGAAAATTATAATCACTGATCATGATTATGATATGAAGACTGCAATAGTGGAGGTTTTTCCATCAGCTCTTCATTTTTTCAATCTGTGGCACATTATGGGAAAGGTTTCAGAAACATTGAGTCATGTGATCAAACAGAACGAACAATTTATGCCTAAATTTGAGAAATGTGTCTACCGGTCATGGACAGATGAGGAGTTTGAAAAGAGGTGGCATAAGCTGGTGGACCGCTTTGGACTAAAAGATAATGAGCTGTTCCAAATTTTGTATGAAGATCGTTTTAAATGGGTGCCCACCTTTATGAAAGATGGATTTTTTGCTGGAATGTCTACAGGTCAACGGTCAGATAGTGTGAACTCTTTCTTCGACAAGTATGTGCATAAGAAGACGACTGTGCAAGAGTTTGTAAAGCAGTATGATGTAATTCTGCAAGATAGGTATGAAGAGGAAGCCAAGGCATCTTCCGATACTTGGAACAAACAGCCCGCTTTGAAGTCTCCATCACCATTTGAGAAGCACATGGCCGGGCTCTATACTCATGCGGTGTTCAGGAAATTTCAAGTCGAAGTTTTGGGTGCTGTAGCTTGCATTCCCAAGAAGGAGGAAGAAGTTGATGCAGTAGTCACCTTTAGAGTTGAAGATTTCGAAAGGAATCAAGAATTCATGGTCACATTGAATGAACTGAAATCTGAAGTTTCCTGCATATGCCGGTTGTTTGAGTTTAAAGGCTTCCTTTGTAGACATGCTATGATTGTTCTTCAAATTTGGGGCATCTCTGCAATCCCGTCCCAATATATTTTGAAACGGTGGACAAAAGATGCAAAGAGCAGATATATGATGATTGAAGGCTCTGAACAGATGCCATCAAGGCTTCAAAGATACAACGAGCTTTGTCAAAGAGCATTGAAGTTGGGGGAAGAAGGATCCTTGTCACAGGATAGTTACAATCTTGCTGTCCGTGCACTTGATGATGCCTTTGAGAATTGCTTGAATGCTAACAACTCCAATAAGAATCTTCTAGAAGTTGGCCCTTCTGCCTCTCCGGGCATTCTGTGCATCGAAGACGACATTCAGAGTGGAAGTTTGAGCAAGACAAATAAAAAGAAGAACCCAACCAAGAAAAGAAAGGTTTCCATGAGTCTAAGTGAGAACCCCTTTTCTTTTCCGATCCATGGATTTAGAAACTGCAATATTTATTTTGTAGGTGAGCATGGAACAAGAGGTTATGACTGTCGGCACGCCAGAGAGCTTGCAACAAATGGTTCGTTCTTTATAAAAGTTTGGATTTACTTTATGACTGTCCTTTACTACTCAGTTTTTGCGTACATAGTTTGAGTTGTTTCTTTCCCTGAAGTTAATGTTTTGATTTCAAAAAGTATTCAGTTATATATCAGCTAATGATACACAAAATTTAGTCTGAAGTCTGTTGATTTAGGCTGTTAAAATTAATGCAGACTGTTTCTTGAGACTACATATTCCTAAGCATCTATGTCTGTTATGTTCCTAAGCAAAAACTTCAATGATTGTGAAATCATAGGACAAACTTTGTATATTATTGCAACTAATTTCTTAGTGTAACCGAAATAGTAGTTAACACGTTTTGTGGGACTAGGAGTGCAATCTGCTTAACCCCGCATGGGTGACTTAGTGGTGTGAGGATTGGACCCGTGACCGTGAAGTTCTAGGTTCAAATCCTCTACACACTACTTGATTTTATCTGCCCCACATGGTTTGCGAAGTGTGACTTTTCTTACTGGCTTGGGTTCCCATATAAAAATGCTATTAGCCTCTACTTAGATTTGTGAGCGAAAACTTGAACTATAGTTTAATACTAGCTATGATGCACAAAGTAAGGAGTATTATATTATGGAATATGTTTTGCCAATAATTACAGTTTCTTTCCAAACTACACTGACACTGCAGTTTGTTGTTCTAATCATTCATTTAAACGTGTAGGAGAAACTAAGTTCCCGGCCTATGAATCTTGATGGATTTTTTGCTCCACAACAAGGCGTGCAAGGAATGGTAAGGGCCATAAACATGATCATGCTAAAACAAACATATTCCAATTTCCAACTATGTTAGTAACTTGCCCTGTATTTTTGGTAGGTCCAGTTGAACCTAATGGCTCCTACTCGCGATAATTATTACGGGAACCAGCAGACTATACAGGGACTAGTACGTCACTAATCATGAGTATAAGAAATATTACATATCTGTTTTATGGATTCTGTTGTGTTAAAGTGGTACCTGATGTGATGGTCTTCCTTAGGGCCAGCTGAACTCTATTGCGCCGACACATGATGGTTATTACAACACTCAACAAGCCATGCAGGGATTGGTTGGATTTTATTTTTTTTTAGTTTATATCTTCACCATTACATTTCCTATGTTCATTGCACAATTGTTTATTTGTGTTTGCACGTTTGATCCTGCAGGGACAAATGGACTTTTTCCGCACTCCAAGTTTCAGCTTTGGTCTTCGGGTTAGTTTTTTCTGGATGACTTACTGATTATTCAGTTTCTGCATTTTCACCTACAACTTATCGGCATTATGCTGCCCCATTAGGATGATCCAAATGTGAGATCAGCGCAGTTGCATGACGATGTGCCAAGACATGCTTGAACTTTATTGCCGTTAAGGTGGGTATGTTGCGATACATGGCTATTGTTATAATTTTTAAGCCTAGTGATCAAGCAACGTGATTATTTTTTTGTCGAGTCAATGTAGTTGTAGTGTTGGAATCTACCCAGCTGGCTAGAGCTACGACAATTTATCACATATACTCTTTACTTAAGTAGTTTTGCGTGGTTTTCTCGCGTCATTAAAATTTTGTTTGCTATCTAGTGTTGGAATTTGGGATTTTTCTGGCTGTTTTGTTTGGTTCGGGTAAGGTATTATTGCAATTGCCTTGAATTTAGTTCTCTCGAAGCATCCACTCACGCATCTTGCTCGGCTATTGCTTGCAGGGGAGTGGCTAAGATCCTTGTTGTCAGACTTGCATTTGTTGATACAAAGCACTACTACTGTGATGTGGCTGGTTAAAATATACCGAAGAGACGAGAAGAAAAATCGTGTGTTTATTGATTGTAAAGTCGCTCTTCTTTTATACAACTTTATTTGTTTGTTCGCTGGCTGGCTCGCCCGATACGCTTGCTTTGCTTGTCTTGATCTTTTTTATGATGGTTTTGCTGTTGTAGTTGATCATGATCAGTGTATTGCTAGTTAAAAATGTAACTACAGTTCTAGGGAAATCCTTTGCACCGTTTTGTCCTCTGGCCAATATGTTGATGTTTTGCTTGTTTGTTTGTTTAGACTTTTAGGATTGATTGGTTGCTGAAAAAGATCAACTAAGTACCGTGTGTAAATTAGTATTTGATAGAGTTGTTAACGAGCCAAACTGAATAGAATTATAAGTGTTTATGTTTGTTCGTTGATATTTGCGAACAAGGTTTGTGTTCTATCGTGAAAGCATTCAAGCTCGTTCTTGTTCGAGTTTGGTTCATTAAGTAATTATGTTATTCGAGATCGTGTTCGTGTTCAACTCGAATAAGTTCGATTGGGTCTGTTTGAGTTCATTTGTATAGGTGATATTTTAACATTTTAAAAATTCATATATATAATATTTTATTTTATTTTATTATTTTAATTATAATTTTATATGTTTATTTTTTAACGAACATTCGTCAACAAAATTCAGATTCATTCGTTAACAAAATGAATTTATTTATATTGGTCGGTTCGATTTATTTACTTTCGCAAATTTTTCATATCAAATTGACCCAAAATATCGGGAGGGGATCCTCAGTATCACCCAGGGGATGATGCCGAGGATCCCCTCCCGATCCGGCCCAGTATCAACTTCATCATCTATCTTTCGAAACAATTTTCTTCTCAAGTTATTGAAATTTAAAAAATGGTGATAAAAGTCGACATTGGTCATTGAAATGGCATCGTCAGTTGATTGTCCTGACCACTTAACCAGAAGTTGGTCATCATGCGCAACCTGTTCGTCGCTAACATTTCCTCCGGCTTGAGTCTCTCTCTACCTAATGGTCCTCTACGATACGGCACAGCTAAGAGACATGGGGTCGTCCCAAGAGCGGTTGTATACCGGGATGTAATCGAAGAAGACCAGCTCAAACTTTATGTTATATATTTTGAAAAAATAAAAGTAGATTGATAAGAAAACGTATTTATGCATACGTAGAGTTGTTAAACGAATTAATCTTATTTAACTCGATTCAACTCAGTTTGAGATCGTTCACAAATATAAACAAATCGAATCTAATAACATAAAAAATAGGTTTATTTCATTAACGAACAAGTCCGAGTCTTGTTCGTGAATATCCAGTAAAAAAAAATATATATATATATGTAAACTAAAATTAAATATCATGCGCATCTAAATCAAATTTTTACGTTGGAAAGAGTGGGGGTTAATTCTGGGACTTTTTGGCCTTCCTTTGGGCCCTCTTCTCTCTTGAGGTCATGAATCTACCATTGTTATTGTTTCCTTCTTCCCTTTCCTCATACTCCTTCACTGATTTCTGCATACACACATTATATATATATATATAGATAATAGATATAGAGAGAGAGAGGAGAGAGAGAGAGTAGAGAGAGAGAGGTACCTCTCTGAGCTCATTAAAACTAACAGCATAGAAAGTAAGAGCAGCAGCTGCAACAATTCCCAGCAATGGCACACCTATCTGCTCAATTCCATCCATCCTCTCTTTTCGCTCTCAGTCTCTCTCTAACCAGATAAGATAAGATACACGATATATATATATGGATGGATATTTATATTTACGCCCCTCTAATTCTGCCTAATTACAAGATGCCCCATTTATTTTATTCATCACCTAAAATTATATTCCTCCCTCTTTCCTGTTAAAAGGTTACAATTTTCTAATTGTAGTACCTATCTAACATAATAAATACTCTTTCAATAGGGTATTTTTTTTTTTTTTTACTATAATCCAATATAATATTAATATTCAAAAATCTATGCAAAAACAAATATTACCCTCCCAATGGAAATGTGGGAGTATTATTTTTTATTATTGTCCACTAAATTTATTTATAGTAAATAATTTTATTTATTCAAAGTTTTATCATTTTTATTTTAACTAATAATAATTAATTTGATACTATTTTTTTATTGACTCCATTACATTTTTATTAATATTTTAATAAATTTTTCATAATATTCTCATTTTATTTATTTTTTTTATAATTTTAATATTAAAATATTATTTTTTTTTAATTTTTGTTTCAAACAAATCTATATAATTTTCTCAGAAGACGGAGTAAAATTATTCATCTTCAACCAGTGTAGGTGAATGAAGTAGGGGTTGAGGGTAGAACCTTATTTGAACTGAGTCGTGTTAGAATATCATATTTTCAAATTTAGTTTTTTTTTTTTTTTTTTTTTCCAAATCTTTTTAATAGTTATTTTCAAATTTAGTTTGAGTTAAGCTTTTATCAACTTGTTAGATTTTTTTTTTTTACGAGGGTGTTTAGGAAATAGCTTTAGACCCAAAAGCTAATTTTTGAAAATATATTTTTAAATAGCTTTTTCACTTTAATTTTATTTATTTTTTATTTATCTTTAAAAATTATTTATTTATTTTATGCATATAAATATATTTTAATTGTAGTATTTATTAATAATTTTTAATATATTTAATTTATTAAATTATAAATTATGTTTGTAAATTTAAAATAATTAGTATTATTAATTATTACATATAAATTTTTTTATTTGTAAAATATATAAATTTACTAATATTAAATCAAATAGAAAAGACAAATATTTAATTTATTTATAAATTTTTTATTATATAAATTTTACGTTAAGATTTAATAAACAATAATTATCAAAATAAATATATATATACATAAAATTTATTGTTTTATATTTACACAATTTTAATAAAAAACTATAATTGTTTTTTAATAAAAATAATTTTTTCAAATCTAAAATATAAAAATAAAAATTTTAGAATATTTTTATGATTTTCAATAATAATAACAAAAATTCTTATAATTTTTAAATTAAAATGAAAAAAAATTAAATATTTTAATAAATAATATATCAATGTCAAACCAGCTAATTGTTAAACAGACCCTAACACAAATTAATATAGCTTATGTGAAAATATGTTCGCTTTTTGTTTTTAAATTAATGTATTATTTATCTTAGATATAAAAAAAATTATCGATAATCTTTTTATTTAATTTTAACTTTTCTAATTATAAATTATGTATTGTATTAGTATATTATATTTTTATAATATTTACCAAGAAATATAATAACCAAAAAATATAAGAGGACAAAAAAAAAAGAAAAAAAAATGAAACAGAAAAACACCAAAATAAATAATAATAAAATTACAAATCAAACACATCCTCCATAATTTATTTTCCATGTACACAATCTCATTATTTCATAGCATAATAAAATCAAACATACGAAACACACCACACCCATTATCTTCTCATCTGCCGTCCACAAAACTCTCCATCCAACAAAATTTCAACTTCTCAATATTTTCCCTTGGACAATTTGTAACTCTTCGTCCAAAAGAATACTCGGTAACAATTCATAAAATATTTATTATAATGAAATGAAAGCCAATACTTGTATACCTCAAGAGATGTAGGGAAATTATTCAACCAAGCCTTGGATTAGAATCTCTAGAATTTGATACTAGCCGAGCCCACGAATCATCACCGAATCGAATAACACAAGCCTGGATGCAAACACACCAAAGTATGTCGGCACCCAAGCAAATGATATAGGGGATTCATCTCATACTGCTTCCTACCAAACCAAAACTGAGTCGAAATAGATATAGAAAACCGGAGGTTGATCTCAACTAGGTATGCTGCCGGCCACAGCAGTGGCCGACTCCTTCGGAGAAACATCACCTTTGTCAAGGGATTCCCAATCCAATTCCCCGAGAATTTTGAACCTCTCATCCAATGGCACAAACCCAGTGTGATGTGCTGCTATGGCATCACATTTTCCAGCTTTATAGATCAGAAGCAAACTCTCTCCCATTTCAGGACCGTGGAGTTTTCCAGTCAGCAAAACTCGAAGTGGCATGAACAGAGATTTTCCCTGCAACCAGACACACATATATATATATATATATATCAGATGTCGCAATAATAATCCTTTCATCCTTTAAGTATATATCCGTTTGGTTTTTGCATGGAATTTAAGGTATATTAATATTATATTGAAATATACTAGGAATAAAGTAGAAATAACTAAAATAACCTTATTAGTATTATGTGATATAAAGGTAACGACATTTGTCTAATATAAGTTGTAAGGGTATTCGTAATGTTAGGTAGATAGTACAGTTACTTTAAAAAATAGATATTTTGTTATGGAACGGACCAAAATGAAAAGATGGATAGTTTGTTAAGGAACGGAGAGAGTATATGTTATGGATGCTTTATCAATGGAACAAACCTTGCGTTTCTGTGCTTTGCCGAAGCTTTTCACCCATTTCTGCCATCCAGCGCTACCTTCCTCAAGGGCACTAATAAACTCGCCACTATCGTAAGCAGCAAGTAAATATGCAGCAACTTCTGACAGCTTATCTTCTAATATAGCTTTACCTTCAGGACTGCAATTACAAAACATCTCATTCTGCTTGCTACAAACTACTGTGATTTACAGGAATAATTCCAATTATGATTTCCAAGGACCTTCCAGGACTTGTGTATCCAATAGTAACAAGAAAACTACATTGTCGTGACCAGCTAAAGATGATTGTTGGATAAAAAGCAATAACTACACTCATATTACAGGGAACTCCATGTCCCAAGCTGTACTGTCTAAATCCTAATGATCCAAAATAGTCGAAACAAAATGCTTGGTCAAGTATTAAAACCAAGATCATAGTGTAAATACAAAGAATTTGAGGACTCGTACTAAAATGCATAATAACATGAAATCATAGAACGCTTGAATGCCCTCATGTATAAGCCCTTCAGAGTAATATACTATTCCCTCTATCAACCAAATCTATGTCTGTTTCTCTCTTTTTAAGTATGAACTTTCTATTTATAGCAATAAGTCTTACATATTTCTTAATATATACTCTTCCAAGTTACACTTATTTAAAAATAAGTGTAGTGGTCAACATCTAAAATGCTATAGCAGGATAACGGTATGACCGTTTATTAACTTACTCGTATAATTTCTAAAATATTATTACTTCATATCACAATCCATAGTTGTCACTCCCCGATAGCAATGTGCAGTGGTCAATATCTAAAATGCTATAGCAGGATAGCAGTATGACCGCTATTTTAATATTTACGAATATGTATATAAATTATTATATATACAAAATTACAATAAAAATACATAAAAAAAACCTATAAATTAGTCTTATAATTATCATTCAAACCAATAAAATGTCAAAAAAAAAAAAATGATTATAACTGTTAGATAGTTACATAAGAAAAAATTATTAGATAACTATTGTGTGATAGATACATATGTCAAAGCTAATCGGATTCAAAGTTTGATAAGAATTTTCTCATTTTCGTCATCCTCACTATTTAATTACTATCATCTATATATTCTTCCTCCTCTTCTTCATTCTCATCCATTTATTCTATTGTATCTCTGTCACCTTACATAGTATTATTTCCCTTTTTAGAGCTAGAAGTACCTATAGCTTTCTTTTTCATTGATGTATTGACGTTTGCATCTCAGTGTAGGAAACAGGCCCGTTAGTTCCAGAAGCATTAACAACTCCACCAGTCAAATTATCACACTAATCCATCATCTGCAATTATCAACTTCTTTAACTAACCACTCATTAGAATCATCAATATCGTTCAAAATAATAGGACCAATCACATTATTGCTACCATAAAGATCTAACAAATTTTTATTATAATTGATATAAACTAAATCTTGAAACTTTTGGCTTTCTAATTTGTTTCTTTTCTTGAAATAAATCTAAAGATTTAGTTAAGATTTAAGATTAAAAAAAAAAAAGTACATTTTATAAGTTAAAATTGAATTTCAATTATTTATGTAAAAATAACCCAATGAGCTACAATAGCGGTGTGGTGTAGCGTAGCAGAATGTCGCTATAGGTCGCTATGTCACTATCGCGGAATTGCAGAGCCGTAGCAGCAGACTGCCTCTCCGCTACGCTACGTTGCTATTGCGGCGCTATAGCGCGCTATTGACAACTATGTCACAATCAACTAGTATAATACTCCATCGATTCAAAGTATCAATTATATCATTTTCGCTCGTACTACTCAAAAATATTATTTTCTTATTTTAGTAAAAGTAATCATACATTAGTATCAAAATACCTTAACTTTTTACCTAAATTACAAACATGCCATTACATATACAATTAATTTATATATAAAATTAAGCAAGCGCAAAAATATAAAAACTTCTTACACCCTTATACTAACCAATAAAATACTATTATTTTCTAATCTACTACAAAATCCCAAAGAGCCCCTTTAAAGTGGAACGGAGGGAGTAATATATTCATTAAATCCTGTGTCTAGCTCAAATAATTCATTAATAAAAGTAATCATACACTAATACTAAAATACCCTTAACTTTTTACAAAAATTACAAATATACCATTACATATACAATTACTTTATATATAAAATCAAGGACAAAAATATAAAAACTTCTTACACCCTTATACTGACCAATAAAATACTATTATTTCTTAGTCTACTATAAAATCCCAAAGAGCCCCTTTAAAGTGGAACGAAGAGAGTAATATATTCATTAAAATCTGTGTCTAGCTCAAATAAGTGGGTAAAACCATCGCATATAACATGGGAGTAGAAATAAGAGAATTGACGAGACCCATTTAAGATCAAACAGCTAACTAATGGGTTCCAAATTACCTAGTGAGTGTTGTGTGTAAAGGATAAGACAATAGGTTTGAGATAGCTTTGTCCGCATCTGTTATCACATCAATCCCATCCTTTAGTAGATGGACAGCCTCCTGGTCACAGAAATTAAGAATGGTATATATGAATGATTTAATGTCATTTCTTAAAGCAAAAAAAAAAAAAAAAAAAAAGAAAAAAAAGGAAAAAGATGTCGTTGAAAGTGAATCATATGGCTGGTTTATGTGATAATCTCATAATACAGTGGCAGCTTTTCAAGAAGTGAAGGACGCTGAACATCAGTTTAATCAAGAAATGCTCTCCCTGAATTTTCTTGGTACCTTTAGGCTTTATAAGTTTCATGTACAGGTTAATACCCATAGGTTTAAATGGCACAAGGTGCGCCCTATAAATAAAAAACAAATAAATACAAAATTATTATATAAATATAATATGCAATTAATATGATATACTTTCAACAAACAAAAAAATCAGTCAAATTTAAGATCAAATATATCAGAAAGGACAATAGTATTAAACTAAAGCTAATATGCCAATATCCAAAACATAAAAAGTCGTAAACATTAGAATCTATATAATCATCTAATACCATCAAGATAGATGCCTATTTATCAGCAACAAAACAATTGCTTGTCACTATATACATGAAAGAAGCATAACAGTAGTTTGCAGAGATATATGTACCTCTATGAAGCTCCCTCCCGACTCAGTGACCACACCAGTGCTCTTCCAGCGGTTACCAATCATTTCTGTTAGATTTTCGGGCGGAAGAGATCTCAAATATTGGCCATTCATCCACCTTTATCATAAGTACATGTTGAGTATACAGTAATAGAAAACAAAACAGGCTCAAAATATATATGCATGAAAGAGGATAAAAAACAACATTATTACTGAAAAATGTCACAATTAACAAAACAATCCCACAAAAAGTTATAGGCATGGCTCAATGCACAAATATCAAGAACCATCAAGTAAACTTTAACTAAAGATGTACAAATACCTTAACTTGGTAGAATCAAAAACAGCTCCAGTTTTATTAACACGCTCAATTGTAAACTTCGAAACTGCAAATAATTTCAGAAGTTGTGCAGTGTTACAAAATAACAACATTACAACCTAAATTAGGATGAAAATCCCATAAAAATAAGGATATTAACTAACCAAGTTCTTCAAGTGTAAAAAATTCATTCTCAGTACCATCACCCCAACCCAACAATGCAAGATAATTCATCAATGCTTGAGGAAGGAATCCCATCTCTTTGAACTGGAAAAAGGGTTTCATAACAAAGAAGGTAGTTCAGGAGAAACTGAATAAATCATGCTACTCTAGACCCAAAATGAAATTTCACAATTATACAAGTCTATCTAAAAATTAAGGAAATGAATGAATGAATGAAGCAAACTCTGCAGTGGATTTACCTGGCCCACTGAAGTTGCCCCGTGTCGTTTTGAAAGTTTGCTTCTATCAGGTGCAAGAATCAAAGAAACATGTGCAAATCTAGGCATTGGAAAGCCCAGAGCCTGGTTTGGGGTAAAACATTTTCTATCTGTGTAAGTTTAATCCTCGGGCCAACATTCTTGGCTCAGATAAGAAAAAAATTATGTCGCAGTTCATAGAACATTACAAAGAGGAAAACAATAATAAACATATTTCAAAGGTACCTTGTATATTAAAGCCTGCCTCAGAGTATTTGGCAAGTGTTCCTCTGCTCTGAAATATTAAACGAAGTCAGGACAGAAACAGCAAGGGCAATTATAGGGGAAATCATAAGTCACGGAATGACCTACACACCTTATAACATGTGAAATAGCCATAGTGGCATCGTCAACCGTTACACAGAAATTGTAAACTGGTTGTCCATTACTTCTCATGATTACAAAATCTCCAAGTGTGTCCAAATTCCAACTTACCTTCATGACACTATCAGCAAAGTTAGTACTGATTCAATGTGATGGTACTGAGATAGTCACAAGCACCGATTAACAGTCAAAAATGTTTAGAAACTGTAATCAATCTAGCACCGAATTAAATATCAAAAAGTATTGGCCATCAAAAGAATCCCAAGGTCAGAACTACTATTTTACATTCATCAAATTTCCCTTTTGCTTGAACACAAGTAGGTTACACTTGTGTCTCAATATCAACTTGGCAGTTGTCATTCTCATTTTCATATGGGTGCACATTGAAATATTTAAATACAAAATTAATATCGCTAAGTGCAAAATGCAATATAAAGCTTTAAAAACCAAATCCCATAACATGACAGTTCACATCAACCACTTGGTCAAAATGCTTCTTATTTTTTTGACAAAATTCACTTGAAACGCATCTCTTTGGGGCATGGCATATAGTATGGTTAAATATGGATTAAAAAATAAGGATTCACTTAAAACGTATAGCTGGAAACTGTTATCTTTCGCAATAAAAATCAATCATATAAATTTGGAAAGGCCAAAGGGTGAAACTCTCATTCACACAAAACTACCGTAAATTGTTTTGCACATTGAAAAAGAAGAGCAAAAATTTCAATGGTAAAGATAAAACAAAAATTTCAAGCAGATTCAAGTAGATTTATAGATTTCACACACTATTAGGGAGTGTTTGTTTGGGGGATTGAATTTTGAATACACTATCCATCCCATTTTTTCCCCCAAAAAAAACATCAAATCAAACATTTATTTTTCATCTTTTATATTATAGTAAAAATCAATTTTACATTCAAAACATTACATCAACACCTATTTATATCACATCATACAACTATTCAAATTCAAAATTTTTACTATTCAAATCCCAACTCAAAATCCAAACCCCCAAACAAACACACCAACTACTGTGTAGATGCAACATTGATAGTTAGCAAAAGGACCTCTCCAAGTTCTCCAAGGAAAATGTCGCATTCCAGCAGTTTCATACTCAACTAATAACAAAAGTAGTATATTGTTTTTACAGAAAAGCACATTCATCCTATGACGAATGAACAGTCTTCCAATGCAACTCCCTTGTAACGAGTCCTCTTCCAAGACAACATGGTTTGAAACATGGTCAGGCAAAAGCATAATCCAATTCACTATCACTACTTTTTGGTGAACAAATCCAACATTCAGACAGTCTTTTATACCTGTAGTTCATTAATAACAAATTGACTAGTAATCATAAACCTATAATAACATATGCACATAAGATATTACATGTTATCATATCTGAACAAACTCAAATCAGATGCATAGAAAATTGGCAGGTATCTTGTTCGCACAGAAGTCCCAAATTATATATCTTGAAGCTATACAAAAAAAGTATTAATTTATTAACAATATGGTTTACTAGCAAAGTAGCAATAAACTGAAAAAGGAAATAAACAAAACAACATTTATAAACACTGTCAAATCTGCCAATCTATACCTCACCACGAATGAGATCACTGATACTCAAACTTCCAGTCTTTGGAACTCTAAACCGATAAGTATATGGTGTTCCCTTTGATAACTCCTCTTCTACTTCCAAATCTGAGGCACTGGCCCACTTGCCAGAGTAGACAGGAGGCAGTTGCTTCATTTTGGCAATTTCTTTCATCTTTTCCAGCTCCTGAAAATAATAAACGATTTGACTCACCAATATGCTGTATACGATAGAATGAGCTTTCATACCATATAATAAAAGAGGTTTATAATAATTAAAACAAGATTAAAAATCAATAAGAATTTCGAGCCACATAGCCTTTACATTCATCAGTATAATTGACTCTAAAATATTAAATACAAATATTTGAAGTATATAGGTTCCTGCAGCAACATTACACAGAATAAACCCTGTCTTGAATATAATATAATAACTTGATTAAAACAAGAAAATACTTCATCCTAAACCAATGTATATATGCAATTCTTGAGGTGCGGACCAATAATTAAATATAGGGAACATTTCTACAAAATCTCAAAAATCATAAAGAGCACCTCTGGGCACCAAAGAATCCATATAGCTATATTTTTTATGTAAAACTTAAACAACCAACTTTCAATAAAACAATAAAAACTTGGCAACATTGCTTTAACTAGCCTGTAAACTTTGAAACTGATAACTTAGTTATGGAAGCAATCATTGAATCGAGTACTTCCAATGTTTAGATTCCGTCGCCAACTTGATGCTCTGAGATATTAATTTTAATGGAAAATTGAAAGGTCTGTAAAGTGGATTAGCTAACAGTAGATGAAAGTGTAACAATCACTCAAGGCATGACACTGAAAGATTACATCAACAAAACTCTTTGGAGAAGCCTTTTGTTTTCATGAATAAAAAACAGGCTGTTGTTACCTCGTTCGAGCAAAAACAGCGGTAAACATGACCACTTTGCAGCAGTTTATCAGCATACTGCTTGTAGAGGTCATTTCTTTCAGACTGGCGGTAAGGACCATATTTCCCACCAACATCAGGACCTGTATCGAATAAGTTTAAAAGCAATGTCAATAAGAAGAATAATATATACGAATTGTAGGAAGGGTTTGGTTTTTCAACGACTAGGGTTTAACAAAAATCTGAGAGGTATTAAGAGGAAGGAGAAACCTTCATCCCAATCGAAACCAAGCCAGGAAAGATCCCGAAGCAAGGCATCTTCAGACTCCTTCGTCGACCTTTCTAAGTCGGTGTCTTCAATTCGAAGCACAAATCTGCCGCCTCGGGACCTGGCGAACAAGTAGTTGAAGAGGGCGGTACGCGCGCCACCTACGTGAAGATTACCGGTTGGGGAAGGCGCGAACCGCACTCGAATTGATTCTGCGGACGACGGCGGGGATGATACTGAAGCTCTGAAGCGTCTTCTGAACATCCTTCCTCGGAAAAACAGCCTGGACGGAACCGCCGCTTCTGGAATTACATTCAAAGAGATTCCAAGACTCGATGCGCCGAGTAGACAACCCATTGCAGCTGCAGAGGCAGAGGCAGAGGCACCGGCGCTGCTGCTTCTCCGACTGTTATAGATAATGAACAGATTCGATACAAGACGATGAATGTGACGTTTCTTTCAAACGGACCGGTGAAACCCGGCCCGACCGGAGACCAGTCCCATCCGGCCGTAGTTCAAATTGAAAAAACCGGTCGTTAATGGGCGCGCGCTTCTTCTCTGCATCACCATGGATTTGGACCTCTCAGATCGGTGCAGATTCTAATTTTATTTTGACCTTTTTTACAAAAGTAGAAGAAGTGGTTAAATATGACCCTGGCGTTCCTCGAGCTCCTCCCTAAGCATGTCCTCGCAGTCATTTTGATTCGACATTCCTTAAGAATTTTGCTTTGAAACCCCTTATAGAAGATCGGATGATTCCTTTTCGAAATTCTTTCAATTAGTCAAGCCATTAAACACCATCGAAAATCTCGATATTACAATTTCACAATACTAATGAATGTTTGACGAACTCACTTACAATGTAAATAATATACTTCTCCCTCCCATAACAAAGTATCAATTTTTCTATTTTAGTTCGTCCTATAACAAAGTATTCATTTCCTTTTTTTTAGTAACTGTACTATCTACCTAACATTACAAATATCCTTACAACTTACAATATATTACACAAATGTCATTACATTTATATCACACATACTAATAAGGTTATTTTACTCATTTTTATTTTATTCCTACTATATCCCAATATAATACTAATATTTCTAAAACTACGTGCAAAAAACAAATTATTACTTCTTTATGGGACGGAGGAAGTATTAGTTTCAAGTTAAAGTGACATACCCATAAGGAATATGTTTCCTATATACAGTCTTTACCAAAGGATTGAAGTTCTTTTCTTTCTCAGGCATCTTTTGAAATTTATTTGCAATTTTTCGATTGTATTATACGAAAACTAAATCGTTTAATCTCTTATGCTCCAATCTATTTCGTTTTTTCGTATGAATCTAAAAATAAATAAATTATAATATATTAGTATATAACTTCAATAGTAATAATGTTTAATATATTATTATATAAGTAATTAAATACTTACAAATTCGAATGAGTTCCAATTGCATTCATATCCGGAGGACGAACAACAAAGACTAATTATACTGAAGGCAAGTGATTGGAGCACGAAATGAAGGCCTACAAAACATTCCACCAATCAACTAAAATTGTAAAATATTAAAAAAATATAAAGAAAATTGAAAAAATAAATAAAAAAAATATAAATTATAAAAATTAAGTACTTACAAGGAATTTTTGTCTTTTGTTGCTTAATAGCCAATTGTTTTCGGAAGCTTTCCCGATGGGTCTATCGAATTAAATCCTATAAATATTTTTATATCAATATGTCAAAATAATACAAAATAAATAAAAAGATTTTTTCCATAAAATGAGAAAATATAAAAAAATATGATACAAAATAAAATAAATAATATTAGAATATTAACAAATAATATATATATATAAATAATTAAATAAATATCACTAAACAGTCGATTCTTCTATCACTCTTTCGCAACCTTGCCGAAATCTAACTTGAACAATTCAAATTGAACATAGAATTTTTTTGGGTGAAGGTGAAGTGGAATTCTACTAACTAAAATAATACGCTGAAATTAAAAGAAAATGAGGAGAAAATAGGGATGTCAACGGGGCGGATTCGGGACGGGTTTTGCAGGCCCCGAGACCCGCCCCGCTAGAAAATATTAGGCTCCGAGACCCGCCCTGCCCCGCTTCCACCCGGCCCCAGTACCCGCCCCGAACCGTCCGGGGCCAACCCGGCAAACCCGTTTTTTAAAAAAAATATATAATAATAAATATTTTTTTAACAATCGAATACTAAAACAAATAGCATTAAAAGCACAAAAAAATTATTGATCCATAAAATAAGATAAATAAATAAATAATATATTTTTATTATATAAATATAAATATATTAGGTATAATAATTTTAAAAAATTATTTGGAGCATGCGACTAATTGAATTTTATATTTAAAATTATTTAAGTAAATAAATAATATATTTTTATTATATAAATGTACATATATATTAGTTATAATAATTTTAAAAAATATCCGAATTCGGGTCCGAGTCCGGGTCTGGGTTGGGGCGGGTTTTTAGTAAAACCCGTAACCCGCCCCATTAAGAGCGGGTCCTGGGCTAACCCGCCCCATTTGACATCCCTATGAGAAAATCAGTTTACTCGCGACACAAAACCGAAAATCTCGTATTATTAAATTAGATAAAAATATGGGAGAAAAGAAATGAAGAAAATAGAGTGTATAGAATGTATATTATTGTGTAAATATGGGTGTATATATGGTACAATTAAAGGGGATATTTATAAGGGAAAAATTTCTAGAAATTTGGCGGTTACAACCGCCAATAAATAACTACTTTTAAAACTAACTACTAACTACCTCTAAAAGTAACCATAAATAATTAACTCTAAAAATAGCTATTAATATAACTATTAATAACTACTTATTTTTTCGAAGGTTTTATAATAAAAATTACATAAAAATAGCCAAAAATTGACTAAAAAGTAGTGCAAAAATTTAATTAAGGGAGCTGTGATAGTGTAATAAATGCAGGAGCTGAGGGAGCCTCGACAATAAATGGTGCAATAATTGCTACACAGAATTAATGCAGCCGCCGCTTGCCTTCCGCGCTCGCGCACTCCTATGCAACCGTCGTTCATATTATGTGCCAGCCGATGTTCAAATTTCGCACAGCTGCCGTTCACGGAGTCAGCACCAGCTGCCATCGCTTACCGCGCTCATAAATGCAGCCGTCGCTCAAATTCCGCACAGCCGCCACTCACGGAATCCGCATCAGCCGTCGCTACGCTCACTTTCATGTATGGTCTTTCGCGCTCATAAATGCAGCCGCCGCTCACGGATTAATGAACATAGAATTCCGCTTCGCTCAAATTTCCGTGCAGCCGCCATCGCTTTCCGTACGGCCGTCACGCTTTCCGTGCGGTCTCGATGCTTTTCGCACGTCCGTCATCGCTTTCCGCGCTCGCTCACTTTTGTGCAGCCGCCGCTCACTTTCCGCGTCAGCCGCTGCTCAGATTCCGTGCTCGCTCACTTTCCACGCTAGCCGCCGCTCAGATTCCGCGCTCGCTTGCTTTCCGTGCGGCCGCTGCTTGAATTTCCACGCAGCGGTTGATTTTGACTTTCCCGCATTAACTTTTATGCGTTGACTACTGACTTTTGTTGACTTTCGTGCCGGTAACTATTTTTTCGCTCCTGAAGCCATTTTTTTCGTTTTTTAAAGCCAATTTTAAACTCCCAAACCAATTTTCAAACATTATTTCACTTGTATAAATAATAAATATCTTATAAATATTTATTTAAATAAATAATAAATAAAATTAATTTAGCCAAAATTAAATACTTAAATAGCACATAAATAATGTCTAAAAATATAATTCAAAAAATATATCAATTAATTTAATTTATACACCAAAATAATTATAAATTACACCTAAAAACTAATAAATTAATATTATACAAACAAGATGAAATGAATACAATTATTAGAATAAATTAACATAAATAATACCAAAATTCGACATAAATAAATAAATAATAAAATATGGCAAAATCAAGAGGCAACAAAACAATACGAATCGAAAAGATTTTATAAGGGTTTTATATTTAGACCGGTTCAGGTAGGTTTAAGCCTAGAATCGGATTAGGGCTTGGTTTCGTCTAAGGATTACCCGCCACGACGTTGCCATGGCGGCGCCGTGACAACCATGGTCTTTAGAGCAACAGTAATGACCTCCTTTTGGAGGCACTTCCCTTAATTTTAGATTTTTTTTTTTTTTTTCCATTCATTGAAAATTGAATTCCGCATTGAACTTATTCTCTAGGTTATATTTTTGATCCGCCGTTGATGTTACCTTTACAATCAAGGCAACATCTGAGCTAAAAATTTTCTCTCTTCACTCCTCTCTTTCCACCTCGCTATCTCCTTTTTCTAGTCCCGTCGATGTCTCCGTCAAACCATTTTCCTTCTTCTTCTTCTTCTCCTTCCACCGTGACTATCAGCTTGCCTCTGCCGAAGCCTTCTCTAGCCACCATCAAAGTCGATTTTTTTCTCCAAGCAGAAATTGTCTCTTTTCGTCTCCTCTGATAAGTTCTCTAAATTTTTTTTATTTAAAATCGCAATTGATTTGAAAATTCAAGGATATGTGTCAAGTTAGAGCTTTGCTTTGAATAGGAAGTTAAACACTTTGAGTATCTTCACATTTTATTTTTATGATTATATATTGGTTGAAGATACATTTAATCTCTGGGAAAATTGTATTAGAACTTGTCATTGTGAATCGATTTGATTTTGGTTGTTACGATTAATAAGTTACTTGTGCATATTGAAAGTTTAACAAGTTCATGTTGTTTTTAATTGTTCATTGCATTTAACTTGAACCCTTTTTTTTAAAAAAATTTTTATATGCTCTAATATTGTTGTTGTTCATAGATGTTCATTGCAATTTTTTTGCATGTTAGTTGTAATCCTACTGATAAAGGTATAAATTACATTTTTAATTTTTACTCTCACTTACCTCATTCGAACATATGATGGTGACTTGTTTGTTTATCACTTAATTTGTTTTATTTTTGGGGAGACGATCGCAATATGGTTATCGTTTTGGGGTTTTTGGGGTTAGTTATGTTCGGTTGTTCATGCATGATAGAATGAGGTGTAGTCATCCCAAGCTTCAGCTTCATATATATGCAATGTTAGTTATGTTCGGTTGTTCAATGAATAGCAGTAAGTGGTTGTTCACAATTTATATAGATGAAGTAGATGCTAGATTATTATAGTATTTGTGAAGAGAGTTTCTCTCTTCGTTGTGGCAATACTAGTGCGATAAATATCTTCAAGCATCTAGTTCAACATTATTGCACAAAACACATTGATGTCTAATATTATTTTATCCACAAGTTGTTGGAAGATGGAATATGTAATATGTAGTATATCCAAACGACCGTGTAGTAGGCTGACATTTTAACTAAAGCTTTTGATTTGGACCGGTTTGTAACATTGAGAAGGAGTTTGGGTATGTGTATTCATCACTAAAATGTCTATAATTTTTCCACTCTCCATATCATGTATTGAATAATTTGATGAATATTGTATGAATAAGTTTTACTTGTTGATTTTTCTTTTAAAATATACAGAGAGAGAGAGAGAGAAAAAAAAAAAAAAAAACAAGAAAATAGAATGAAAAATAAGAAAAAAAAAATGTAAAAAAATCATCTTGATTTGGATAATTTCTATGTACTTCACTTTTGTAAAATCGAGATAAATTGGTTAATGTCCAAACTATTGATAAACACATTGACGAGGAAATATAGATTTCCGATGCCTTTGCACTTTCCGGAAATAGAGTGAGTGTTACTACGAATACTGATCAGTAGCAAAATTTGTTGTTGTTGAATGTGCACTATAAAAAAAAAAATGTGTTTTACATATATAAATTAGTGACGGATTTTTTTTGTAAGTATTACCGACGGAATTATGAACAGATTATATTTTTGTGGTTATTTACGACGGAATTACTCACAGGTATTACGGACGAATTTTAACTCTTTCTGTAATTCCAAAAAAATCTGAAATCCTATAAAATTTTAATAGAATACGCCCATGTAAATCTAACCTATAGAATAAACACAAACTCAATCAAAGTGTTCTAGTTCCTTCCATATGTTATAATGCTCTAGAAGGTCCTATTAGCCTCCGCGGTACTCTTTTGTCCTTTTCAACCAAAATTTCGGTCTAAAATATGAATCGTACGTATTGAATAATATTAATTTTAATTTAAAATAAGCCAAACAAACAAAATAAATGTCTATTCATTAGGAATTGTTACTGAGTCAACACATAGAAAATAATCAAATAGCATAGATAGAACATGTAGACATTACATGTTGTGTGAAATAAAATCGTGTGCTTTCTATTTATAGTTGTAGGTGTGCGGTAATAAATACTCCCTCCGTCATTCAAATCTATGCTCACTTTCATTTTTGGGTTGTCATTGAAAAATATTCTCGTTTCTTTTTTAAGTAAAAAATTATTATATTTTTGTACTTTTTTTTACTATAAAAGGAAAAAAATCATTATTACTCAATTTTATTAAAATTTGTGCCCGGTCAAATGAGCATACATTTGCATGACGGAGGAAGTATGTAATAAGCTATAATTAACAGTAGCATGTATTACACAAAACTATATAATATACTCTCCGTCCACAAACTAATATCCTATTTTTTTTATTTGGACGTCCAATAAATATTGTCATATTTCCCTTTTTAAACACAAATTTTAGTTTTTTTTACCCTTCATTTATTTACTACTTTTAATCTCTATTGCTATTAGAGCCCCAATTGATCAATCGATTGCGAAATTGAAAGAAAATTTTATTCGAATTTGGTAGGACTTCAATCGTGGTAAAAGGCTAAACCTTTCACTCTTTATTTTCGGTATATTATATTTCTTGGTGAAATTTTGATTGATAATATGCTGAAATTTCTTTGTATTGTTTGGCTATGCTTACTTGGTGATTGAGTGAATAATTTTGGGATTTTTCGTAATTTCTTGTATTTCTTAGTGAAATTTTTTGGAAATTGTTTTATATTCTTTGGTTATTTTTATTGTTTAGTTTCTTGGGCTATGTTTGTGTTAGTCTTGAGAAGTTGAGCTGCTATAGCCAATTGTTGGAGGCATGTTGATATTTCCGTGTAAGATATAAAATGCATGTTAGGTATTATTTGAAAAATGTTTAAAAAGAATTGTAAATTGGAGAATAATCAAGAATAAAAATAATTTTGTTACATTATGCGTTTCCTTGGTGAAATAATTGAAATGGATGTATGAGATTCTTGATTCGTATGCTATGTGATTGACTAAGTTTTTCCTCTATAAGTTCTTTGTGAAAATAATAAAATGCCAAGTGTGAAAATCAAATTGCATGTTTCTTGTGGGAAATTAGTTGAAAATAAGCATGAGAGGCTAAAATCAGAACTAATTGTAGAAACTTAGGAATACTTTGATGAGTCGCATGTATTCGTTGAGATCTTTGCGATTTGATTGTTTAGTTGGTATTACGTAGATTGCCTTCCTGATGTGATCCTATTATGTGGATTGTCTTGTTGATGTGATCCTAAAGTGTTTTATATGTTAGAATGTAGCATTGATATTTGATGATCATGCTTGTTACTTGGATTGCATGTTTTGTGCTCTAGTTGCTTTTGTTTGATTAAAACATGTTGTTTTCTTATTTGATTGTTTGTGGTTATCGAGTCTGTATATTTGCGCTTAGGCTGTGAGTTCTTTGTGCTTAGACGGTAAGACTTTGTGCTTAGGCTATAGGACTTAGTGCTTAGACTATTGGATTTTGTGCTTGGGCTGTAGGACTTTATGCTTAGGTTGTAAGACTTCGCGCTTAGGCTGTAGAACTTTATGCTTAGGCTGTAAGACTTCGCGCTTAGGCTGTAGAACTTTATGCTTAGGCTTTATGACTTTGCACTTAGGCTGTAGGACTTTATACTTAGACTGTAGGATTCCGTGCTTAGGTTGTAGGCCTGCATGTTTGAATTGTAGGGTCGTGCACTTAAGTTGTAGAGTAGTGTGTCTAAGTTTGTAAAGTAGTGTGCCTGAGTCATAGAGTAGTGTATCTAAACTGTAGAGTAGTATATCTAAGTTGTAAACTAGTGTGTGTAAGTTATAAATTAGTGTCTCTAAGCTGAAGAGTTGTGTGTCTAAGGTATAAAGTTATATGTCTATGTTGTTTTGTGTGCCTATACGTTCTCTAGTTGATATCAAATAAGATGGAGTTTTTGTTATGTGATTCTAAGTTTTGTATTCAACATGTTGTTGCGTTCCATTTGTAAATGTGCATGTATATTGTTGGATTATGTAGTTGTTTGTTTGCTCGCTTAGAATCTGTAGGTCATTATGTTGAATCTATTTAAACTTGCTTATATGCTTGTTTTCGTAGTAGCTTCTGTGTACTACGTGCTAGGTTGTTGAGTGATCAATTTAGGTGCATATTAGGACTTGTGTGTTCTATGTGCGATATATGTTTTCTGCATAACGTTTGTTCGTGGATACATCAAGGTACAAAAGGTGATGAGAAATCTGTTGGTGCAAGGTAAGTCTATATGTAGTAAATATGTATTTGGGATTTGGTTAAATCACGACCAAAATAGGTGAAGATTGTTGAGAATTTTGGTTGTTCGAGGCCTAACCCAACGAGTTCATCGGTGAATTAAATAAATTGGCCCACTCCTTAGCTCGACCCACCGGATCGGCCCAATCATTTTAACCAAAACCCAATTTCTTAAACCCCAAATCCTAAACCCATATATTCCAAAACATAAATCCTTTTTATCTTAAGCCCAATTAATTGTGGGTTTATTATAGGGGAAGTTTTGGGGGGAGTTTCTAGATATATAGATATAGAAAAAGGGTTTAGAGAGTTGGTTGCAGAGGGAAAAAAACCCGTGAGACATAGAAAGAGAGGGATGGAGAGGGAGAGGGAGAGGGAAATGTTTCTTGGGTGAGTTCCAATAAGTTTTTCCGATGAGTGAGAAGCTTTTTTTAGTGCTGATTTTGGTGGGTGTCGAGGTTTGGAGTGTGTTCGAGGCCTAACCCAACGAGTTCATCGGTAAATTAAATAAATTGGCCCACTCCTTAGCTCGACCCACCGGATCGGCCCAATCATTTTAACCAAAACCCAATTTCTTAAACCCCAAATCCTAAACCCTTATATTCCAAAACATAAATCCTTTTTATCTTAAGCCCAATTAATTGTGGGTTTATTATAGGGGAAGTTTTGGGGGGAGTTTCTAGATATATAGATATAGAAAGAGGGTTTAGAGAGTTGGTTGCAGAGGGAAATGTTTCTTGGGTGAGTTCCAATGAGTTTTTCCGATGAGTGAGAAGCTTTTTTTAGTGCTGATTTTGGTGGGTGTCGAGGTTTGGAGTGACGAGTCGACCTCCAACCTTGAGGAGTGATTACCTCACGTCATTTTGCACCATGGACTAAGCCGAACATTGCGTCTCTAACACCGGTGAAAGAAGATCAACAAGATCGGAAGAGTTTGGAGAATGTGATCGGAATACCTGCTGTCCAGTCCGTCCGATTTTGTTTCGGTGCAGATCGTCGGAGTCCGGAGCTGCTCATTCGGGTCCGATCGCCGCTGGAGTTCCGCTGTTCAGCTGCCCTCTGTTGTTCGCTACCGACCGCCGCCGCGTTCACTGGTGTCGTCGTCATCCGATTTAGAAACCGACAAGCAGGAAACTTAATTTTCTTGGATGGAATCTGTTGGAGAAGTGATTTATCGAACAAACACATTCGAACACTTTAAAGGCCAACTCCCTAAGCGTGGGCAGTTCACAGTTATAACAATGTTTTACCAATGAAAGATAATGCAGGACATAAAACAACAATGAGACAAGGTGTTTGTTGACCCGGTTCGATTATCAACAAATCTACATCCGGGGGATACCAATCCAGGAGGAATTCCACTAACCAGTGTTGATTAAGGACACAAACAACCACAACTTATTTAACTCTAATGTTTGTCATGGTTAACCCAGGAAAATACCTCCTCAGGTTCGAGTTACTACATCCTCGTACTAACAATGACCACACAACAAAGAAGTTCAGAGCTTGATCATTCCCTTTGGTTGAAACTTCATTAGTTCTGAACACCTTCGACATCTCCAGTTGATAACAGTGTAGAACACACATTCAAAATGTGGAGAGTTGAACTGGATGGGTGGTGAGAGCTTTTCTCAATAATCTTCTCTCTAAGATTTGCCCACCAACTCTCACACCCATCTTTTTGTCTTTTTTGGTTTTATATTTTATGCATCCTTTGAAAGACACACTTCACATTAATTTTCCTTAGCATAGAAAAAGATGGAGTGTTCTCTAATAATTCTGCAGAAGTCAGACCATCCCCAAATACCAAGTTGACTCTTGCAGATGTTTAGTGGATTAGACACAATGGATAATACTAAGCCCACAAATTCAGACTGCAGCAGAATTGCGGATACAGCCTTCCTGCAACCTATGAACACTAAAAAAATAAAAGGTGGCTGCAACAAAGAAGAAAGCCTGATGGACCATATGCCAAAAATAAACTTAAGGTTTCTTTCACTCACATAATCCGTTTTTTAATTTTGAGACGCCGAACATGAAGCTCAAATCCTAATTTTAATTCAATTTCATTTTTTGTAGTTGACTTTGAGGAGTGTTTGTTTGATTTCATATGCCTAATTCTTTGTGTTTAATTTCAATTTTTTTTCGGTTATAATAATTTGGTTTTGTTCGAATTCGCTTATGCTAATAATTGATTTGTATTTTGTATATGATGTTTGTTCCATAAATTCAAATGATTTGGGAATAAATTCATAACATCTATTTTACCATAAATGATAAATTTATCAATTTATAACAAAAGTATAATTATCTAAAAGTTGTATAAATATACTTTAGTTTATCAATTATTGAACAGTGAGAGTATATAGTTAGTTTGTGGGATTGTATTTATATTATATTAATAAAAATAATATAGTATTATTAATAATATCATGTAATATAATTTATGCATTAAGTACTCACACTGTTAAATTTTAAAATTCACACCACAACCGCAGTCTATTCCTTCATTCCAAATATTGAAGACATCCAAAAATTTCCTTAATTTCCACGTAACTATAAATGAAAAATAATTATGTAAAAAACTAGGACTTTATAATGGCAATAAAAATATTAGATATTGACAGAAATTGATGCATTTAATAAACCACTAGAAAGCAAAAAGAAAACTTGCCTTTAAAAAAAATAGGGCCGCTCCAAGTAAAAAAATAAAAAATAAAATGTGGGACCCCTGTAAAGTATAAAAAATAAATAAAAAATAAAAAAGTGGGGCCCTGGACAAGGAGTGCCAGGCTGGCATGTGCATATGTAATAGAGTGGGCGGTTTTGGTCGGTCGCCCCCATCGCCTTTTTCGGCCCCTACTAATTAATAAATACAAAATAATTAGGTCTATTGTCACTCTTGGAAAATTTCTCCATCACTTCTTTACCTATAAAGAAATATGTTCTCATTTTTTTTTAATACAATATTTATAATAATTTTTATATTAAAATTTTGGATGTCATTCTTTTTGTAAAAAATAATAAAAATATATATATCTTCAAATTGTTCCCTCCGTTCCAAATATTTTGGGCTTATTATTGTAGATACGAGAATTTAGGTAAAGTATAATTAGTAAGTAATTAAAAAGTGTATTAGTAAAAATAATTATAAATTAAGATTAGATAAGTAAATAGTTTAATTAAAATTTAAAAAAATTATATAATTTAAAATTTAAAATGTCATTAAAGTACATAATTATATTTTCAAAAATAAAAAAAATAAATTATGTGGGACGTACGAAAATAGAAAATAGAGACAAATTATGTAGGACGGAAGAAATATTTCATTAAACAAACAAACTACTTGCGATTTCATTTTTATTCCATGTTTTTTATTTTGATCATTTTAAAATAAAATTATTTATTTAGTTTTAAAATTTTAAATACATGACTGTGAATTTTTTGAAAAAAATATTATTTCTTCTGTCCCGTACTTCCAGATTTTGTTTCCTAAATATTATAAATATGAAAATTTAGTAATGATATCTTGTAACGGGTCGGATGATTCCTCCTCGAACACCTTTCCGTCGACCTAGCGATTCTTTGACTCCCTCGAGAACTCACTAGTACATTCTCTCACACAACTCTAACGCACGCTAAAGTAAGAACTATAAGATGCACCCTGTAAAGTAGAGTGTTTAATTGACTCTCAAAACTGGAGTTCGGCTAGCTCTGCCCTTACCATTGCCAACTCCTCTCGAACACTCGAAGGTTCTGCAACATTGGCTTTCTCCAACCTCGCGATCTGGACCCTACACTCCGCCACAGTCTCCTTCAGTGTGACTAGCTCGGCCTTCAACGCCTCGGTAAGCTCCACCTTCGTCAGTTCCCGTTTTCGAGACTCCTCCCTCTCGGCATCGATCGAGGCCAGTATCCTATCGCGCAACTCACTGCCCTCGAGTTTGCAGATACGTTGCTCCATGTCGTCAAGCTTGTCATGATGATCTCCAACGGTCAGCTCCATCCTGGCCAACCTCGTATTGAATGATCCCATGATATCCGCAGGCTGGTCCCTCGTGTTCCTCCGGCTTCGCCTCGGGACCTGGTTTTCAACCTCGAACTCAGCATTAGACTTGTCGGTCGCTATCTCTCAAACGAAGCTCTGATTAAGATAAATAAATAATTATTGATTTAAATAACTAATTGGTTTAATTAAAATAAAAAAAAATTAAAATATAATTAAAATATATAATATTTTACTAAAAAAAATAACATGAAGTGAAACGTGCAAAATCGATAACATGAACACCAAATATGACAAAGAAAGTGTAAATTAAACAGGAGAGATCAAGTGCTGAAAATTGTTATTTCAATACCAAGCTGACTAAGTAAAAATTAACTATGTTAATTAATATCATTAAATTATCTAATTAATAAAAGTATATATAATTATATTTTTAACTATTCAGCATGGTGCTGAAAAAATAATTTCAGCACCAGATCCATGCTGTAAATTAAATAGTAAAAAACACAAAGGGTGTGTTTGTTTGTAGAATTTTAACAAAATTTTACTATTCATTCAATTTTTTCCCCCAAAAATATCAAATCAAACACCTATTTTTCATTTTTTATATTATACTAAAAATTAATTTTACATTCAAAACATCACATCAACACCTATTTATATCACATCATACAACTATTCAAATTCAAAATTTTTACTATTCAAATCCCAACTCAAAATCCAAACCCCCAAACAAACACACCCAAAATGTGTTTCTTGCAATTTAGGAAGTACATTTGGAAGGTCAATTTTATTGTTAATTAATACTCCCTCCGTCCCACATAATTTGTCCATATTTTCTATTTTTGTCCGTTCCACGTAACTTGTCCTTTCTATTTTTGGAAATATAATTTTGCACTTTAATCGCATTTTAAATTTTAAATTTTACTATAATTTTCTTAATTTTAATTAAACTATTTATTTATCTTAATCTTAATTTATAATTATTTTTACTAAATAATTATTATTTTTACTAATACACTTCTTAATTACTTACTAATTATACTTTACCTAAATTTCATTGTTACAGTAATACACCCATATTACATGGGACGGAGGAGTATTATTTTCGTTCTATATAAAGTGCAATATTTTGATTTTGGCATGAGAATTTAGAAGATTAAAATAAGTGATAATTATATGATAGGATAAGATTTTTAAAAAAATGTATATTTATTTTTTTATTTAAGTGGTGTGATAGGATAAAGTAGTTAATTATTTTATATTTTAAAAAATTGCAGGATACGTAGAACAAATCAAAATAAAAAATATTATAGAATATATGAGATGGAATATACCAAAATAAAAAAAAAACGTTGCAAAATACTTTAGGCGAAAGGAATAATATATTATTTCGTTGTGTCGAGTTATACTTATAAAAATTATATAAAATTTTAATTTAATAGAGATAAATTGGTTGCTTCTATTAGTGATTTTGTTTTTCTAAAATTTTATTATTAGATTTTACAATATTATGTAAAAATATATTTGGTGTGTTTGTTTTAGGTTTTGTGATTTTTTTAGGTAAAAAAAGTATCGATAATATAAAAATATAGTATTTTATATTAAATTTTTGAATTTTGAATAAATAAAATATACTTCATATTATATAGTATTTTGTATAAATATATGTGTATTATATTTTTAAAATATTAATCAAGAAGTTTGTTGAAATTTTTTTTATTGAATAAGTAAACTTATTATTTAATTTTTTTTCGCTTTTAAATGTCACATTTATCTTTTCTATTTAAAATTAAAAATGCTTTTATAATTATATAATTTTTTGTACAAATATCTTTTTATTAATATTATTAGACACTAATAAAAATACTTTTGTAATTCACAAAAAGTAAATGAGTGGTAATTTTTTTTATAAATTATCACATCAAAATTACAATTAAAATTAAATAAAAAAGTCACCAAAAAACAAACTAATAGAAATAGAATCTTACACGTGAGTTCTACTTTGAATTTTACACATCAATTGAAGAATTTCGAGTAAATAGTTGACATTAATAATAATAATAATAATAATAATAATAATTCTTTCGTCCTATAAATAATTTGGTTAATAAACAGATCAGTAAATTATTAATACTATATTTTTATATTATTTTATTATTTTTTATAAATAGTATTGTAGGTATTTTAAAATATGAATTAATATATATGATTAAAATAAATTCGAATATGAATATTATTTTATAGATAATTAAATTCATATAATATAAATAAATAAAAATACTATTGTTTATTTATAATAATTAACTTAAACTAATTTTATAAATAAATCAAGAGTTTTAAATATATATAAAAATATTTGTAGATATAGAAATAAAAGTGTTTTTAGTTATAAGTCCTACGCGTAAGAAGTAGAAACTTAATTAAATTAGTTTATATTATTTAAATATGTTTAAAATGAATAAATTTATTAGAAACGACATATGTGCTATGATGAATTAAAAAAAAAAAACGTATAATTTGTACCCTCGGACAGAGGTAGTATTTTGTTTTTAATTGTTGATTTTTTTGTATATAAGTAAAACATTTACTTCCTCCGTCCGCGTCTAATGATCACATTTACCTTTTGCGTTATTATACTTAACATTATAAATATTCTTATATTTGTATATTTTTTTTTGTAAAAATGTATTTCAATTAGTATTATAAGACATTAATAGAAGTATTTTTGCAATTTTTTTTTAATTTGTACTATATTTTTATATAATAATTAATATTCAAAGATCACGCAAAAAATAAATGAGACCTTTAGAACCGGACGGAGGTAATATTATATATATTGTGTTACGGTAGTATTTTGTATTTTTACACATATATATAGGGAATTGTGCAAACAAAAAACAGTAAGGTTGTGTTCTTTTGTGGGTTTTATCGGGTGTTTTTACTATTTAAATTTTTTTCTCTCTCAAAAAACATTATATCAAACAATTATTTTTCTTTTTTATATTTTACTATAAATTTATTTCATATTCAAAGCGTCACATCAATATCTATTTATATCACATCAAACAATTATTCGAATTCAACTTTTTACTATTCAAAAATCTAAACCCAAAATCCCAAACCCATAAACAAACACACCCTAAATTGGAGTGGACAAAATATTTGAACTGAACTATCCAACAATTCAACGGAATTGAATTTTAGGTTAACCGAGCAAATTCAGTTCAAATACAAATACTGCATAATTAATATTTATTTAGTTTTGTTTCGATTTTTAACATTTTTTCAATCTGGTTAACAGAATTGAATATATTTATATTGCTATATTTTATAAATCGTCTTAATAATTATATAGTATTCGAATTTGGTTCGATTCAGTTCGAAATATTTATAAATATTTTTATTTTGATTGAAATTTTAATTATTTATTTTCTAAAATTCAATATGATTCGATTTATTTATAAATACTACAAATATTTTCAGTATTCAAAAATTTCGATTTGAATACCATTTATGATCTTAGATATTTATTCAAATCAATTTAAATACCAAATACCTAAATATTTATAAATATTCGAACCATGTCACTAAGGGGGTGTATTCAATCCGGATTCTGTAGAATTTTGTTGGATTTTTGAAATCTTGGTGTATACAATCAAGATTTTAAAAGTAGGTATTCAATCCGGACTTTTAAAAGTTTTTTAAAATCTGGAGGTATTCAATACAAATTTTTAAAAGTTTTATAAAATTTCGAGGTATTCAACAATCCATAAACTTTGAAAGTCTATAGATTTTAATGAATTTTAATGAAAAATTGTGAAAATTTTGTATAATATAAAATCTCTCCTTATAAGTAGAGATTTTGATGGATTCTTAAAACTATTATTATTATTATTATTATTATTATTATTATTATTGTTGTTGTTGTTGTACAAGTGATAAATAATATGATAATATTTATTAATATTATTATAATTTTTAATAAAAATAATAATTAAAAACTAAAATATATTAGCCAATTATTATCAATTTTTTTTAAATATATAGTTTTATATTATAAATATAATTTTAAAAAATATTATTATCATAATAAATATGTATTACTGTCGTCTTTTCTTTTCAATTATCAAATAAAATATATTATCATTACGGTGTTATTCTTATTTTTCAATTATTGAATATAATATATTGTTATTCCGGTGTCATTCTCCTTTTTCAATTATCGAATATAATATATTGTCATTACGGTGTCATTCTCGTTTTTCAATTATCGAATATACTATATTGTCATTCCGATGACAGTGGAATAAATATTTCAATATATATTTTTCGTTGAACTGTTAATTTATATTTTACTTTTTTATTTAATATTTTTTCAAAAAATTGTAAATTATGTTTTTTTATTTTATTTATATACGTATTTATTTTTATATAAAAAATTTATATAAATAATAATAATAACTAATAAAAAAATATAAAACTAATTTGATGTATTGAATGATATTATAATACTAAAATTATACTCCCGATTAATGTATTAATGAAAATAATTATCTTATAATATAAATAATTATAAATTAAGATTAAAATAACTAATTAGTTTAATTAAAATTAAAAAAATAAATTAAAAAGTTTAAAATGAAATTAAAGTGTGTAATTATTTTTTTTTTTTAAAAAAAGAAAGTGACATGGAATGTGAAATGGACAGAAACTACAACGTGGACATGACATGTGGGACGGACGGAGTAAAATTTAAAATATTAATATACAATATAGCAGTATTATATATGTTACAATACTTTTACATTATAAATAATTAATATTAAATTTTATTTTATAAAAATATAATAATATATAATAACTTTAATTATAAATATATTACATTTATAAAATTTGTATTTTAATAATATATAAGTAATTTTTTTAATTATAAATATATTATATTTATAAAATTTGTGTTTTGATATAAATTTATATAATTATACATATCCATAAAAAGATTTTTTTACAATCCCACAAAATCCAAATAAATGAATAAAGAATTCGATCAAATCTGTAAAAATTCATCTAAATCAATTATTAAAATTCATCAAATTCTGTAAATTTTTTAAATCTACAAAAATTTATAAATTTTTAAATAAAAAAAAACCCATTAAAATCTCAATTGAATACACCAACCCAGCGAAAGTGAAAATATTTTTAATTAAAACTAAAATATTAAATATAATATTTATGATACAAAAGGTTGTACGTAACTTTTTAAATTTTAATGTGTGTATTAGTAATAATACTAAAAAATAAGTAATAGCTTTTACTACAATAATTTAGAGAGAAGGTGGAAAAAGATAAACATTACTTACAGTAAATAAATAAAATAATATATAGAGAGAGATACACATCATTTTCATTCATCGCCAAATTTGAAGTCCAAAAAGATTCCATCTTGCTCAGATCAGTCGCCATGATTCCTTCGCAGGCCTGACGCGTTCAACTCAATCGTTGAATTTTCTACGCGCACGACGAAGAAGAAGAAGAAGCAGCAAAAGAAGAAGTGTTCGTCGACGGAAAATGCGGTGTGGTGTGGCAAAGGCGGCGAAAAATCAATTCGATCGGTTCAGCGTTCCTGTTGATGTATATTTGTATATGAACATTTGAATTCGTAAAGTATTGGCAGAGGGCCCGCCACTCACTTTCCCACTATTAAATCCAAATTTGCAATCGCAATTCTCTCTCTCTCTCTCTCTCACCAACAACCTACCTTCTTCTCTCTATCTCGCAGTGCGTGCCTGGCGCGGCTAGCTAGCAATCGACAAAAGACAGCCTCGAAAAGCATCGGTTTCGCTCAGGTGAGCAGCTTTTTGATTTTTGCGACCTCGATTTTGATCCGATCTCGGTTTTTTCTTGCTTGAGTTTGTGCCTGTGGATTGATTTAGTTTCCGAAGCATTGATCTGCTTATTTCTGGTTTGTTTTTGGATGATCGGATTGATTGGTTGATAAACGCGTCGTTGAACTGTGAAAGTCATATATCGATTGAGATTGAGATTGTAGCTGTTTGATTCATCGCTGAATGAATCGGCTTCTGTACGAATCAATACCAGTAGAGCTCACTGAATACAGTACTGATCGTGTTTTCCTTTCCATTTTTCGAAGATTCTTATTGCCTAAATTAGGATCGGTATTTTGGTTTTCGATTGTTTTTCTTTGTATCTTCATTTACTTTGATGGGTTTAATTGTGTCTTTGAATCTCGTGTTTGTGTATATATATGTAACAAATTAAGCATTCAAATATCTTAAATCTAATCTGGCTTTCACAAGGTGCGCTAAAATTGACGATCTTAATTAGTTGAAAATAAGAAGGTTTGCCAAAATACCCCAAAGTATTTTTAGGATCTTATAATTTTTGCAGCATTCATGCACCACAATTATATGAAACACATTATACACACACACACACACATATATATATATATATATAGTTGACAGGAATTGATGGTACACCATTCCTCCACAGTCCTTTCTTGTCAATTTCAATATTATTTTCATTTTTCATATTTATATATAAACATATATATAATGTCAAAGTAGGTATTGTTTGATGCTTCTCTTGCAGTCCTTCCCTTTGTGTTTTTGTCGATTTTGGTATCTGTGGGTCACTAAATTTGAGGGTGATGGTTGTACATATTTTAAATTCATAACTATATAATATTTGCTTAATTAAACATCCAAATTTGTGATGTTTTATCCATTATTTGTCAAATTAATTGCAATTTAATAATTGTCTGAATTGAGTATGATCAACAGAGAAAATTACAAATGAGTTTGCTATGCTATTGCTGTGCAAATGATCCTCCTGTGTCTACTTTCTGTTGTCCATCTTACTTATCTAATGTTCTTGTCTGATGATGCAGGATCAAAGATAATATTAGGCCTGACAATTCATTGAGTATCCATGGCAGATGAGACTCTCGCAACTCAGGAAATACCAGCGGCAAAGTTAAGTGAGGAAGTTCAGACCAATGGAGTTCCCATCAAGGTTCAAATCAAAACCTTTTCAATTTCAAAACCAGTTATCAGTAGTCATTTTCATCCAATCCTAAGCCCTTTGTATATTCCTTCCAGGTAACATCAGAAGTGAATGATGAAAAGGAGCCCAAGAAGGATGAGGAAGCCTCACTCGACGGTGAATTCATCAAAATTGAGAAAGAGTCGATTGCCAAGCCTAAAGCGATCATCGAAGAGACGCCGCGAGAAGTCTTGGAATCGCAGGAAAATATTGCAGAACTCGAGCATGAACTGCAGAGAACATCCAGTGCGCTGAAGGCGACTGAATCCGAAAATGCACAGTTGAAAGAAGAGCTCTTGCTGACAAAAGAGAAGCACCAAGAGAGCATCGGGAAGCATGAAGATCTTGAAGCTGCTAACAAGAAATTGCAGGAACAGATTTCGGAGGCTGAGGAAAGACACGCCGCAGAGCTCAAAACTTTACAGAATGCATTGCAGGAACATGAAGAAAGGCACAAGGAGCTGTCAGACGTGAAGGAGGCATTCGATCGTCTTAATCTTCAGCTTGAGGCCTCAAGCAAGAAGGTGGCAGAGATTGAGGCAGAGCTGCAGAGTTCATCTTTAGAAGCCCGGAAGTACGAAGAGTTGCACAAGGAGAGCAGTTCAAATGCTGAGTCAGAGGCACAGAAGGTGTTGGAGTTTGAAAAGTTGCTCGAGGAGGCTAAATCTGGTGCCAAACAGATGGAAGATCAGATGGCACTGTTGCAGGATGAGATGAAAGGCATGCATACAAAGGTTTCCGAGAATGAGAGTCTTGAAGCATTGCTTGGTGACTTGACAAAGGAACTAGAACTCACCAAGGTAGCAGAGTTGAAGGCGAAGGAAGATATCACATCCCTCGAGAACTTGCTGGCAGAAGCCAAAGGAAGCCTTGGAGAGAAAGAATCCCAGTTAGAGGATGCAAAAAAGAAGCTTGAGGACGAGACGAATGGGAAAGCAGAGATCGAAGAACAATTGAAAAGCCAGGAGACAAAGCTTAAGTCGGCAGAGGAGGATCTCGAGAGAGTGACAAAAGAAAAGGCTGCCCTGGAAGAAGCTGTGACGGACCTTACAAACAACGCCGCCCAAATGAAGGAAATGTGCAATGATCTCGAAGCAAAGCTGCAGCAGTCGGACGATAATTTCTGCAAAGCTGATGCACTTCTGTCCGAAGCAGTATCGAATAGCAAAGAACTCGAGCAGAAGTTGAAAGCACTCGAGGAGCTTCATAGTGAGTCAGGCCATGCAGCCATGACTGCCAACCAGAAGAATGTCGAGCTCGAGGACATGCTAAAAGCATTGAATGATGCAGCAGAGGAAGCAAATTCAAAGCTGAGGGAGTCTGAAACGCGTAGCATTGCAGCTGAGCAGCGGGTTCTCGAGCTAGAGCAGCTGCTGAATTTGGAGGAATTGAAAAGCCATGATTATCAGAGGGAACTTACAGAGTTATCGGAGAGTGAAGCCGGGGAGAAGCAGGCAATGACCGAAAAGGTGAAGGAGTTCGAGGCTAAGGTTGCAGAAATCGAGTCTGAACTGGCAAAGGTGACCGCTCGGAATTCTGAGCTTGAGGCAGAGTTAAAGAATGCAGTGGACAGATCCACCGAGCATGAGGGACGAGCCAGCACAATCCATCAGAGGAGCATTGAACTCGAGACCTTAATGCAGGCATCCGAATCGAAAGCAGCGGATGCAGGCAAAAAGGCAAGTGAACTAGAGCTGCTCCTCGAAACAGAGAAATATCGGATTAAAGAGCTCGAAGAGGAAATAGCTTCTCTGGAGAAGAAACATGCAGGTGCAGAAGCAGAAGCTTCAAAAGGTGCAAACAAGGTGTCCGATCTTGAGTCGGAGCTCGAGGTTTTCCAGTTGAAAGCATCAAGTCTAGAAACTGCTCTTCAGGCATCTGCCGATAAGGAAAAGGAGCTGACCGAATTCTTGAATTCAGCAACTGAAGAAAACAAAAATTTGAAGGATTTGTCAAAAACAACGAATGAGAAGCTATCCGAGGCAGAAAATCTGGTTAACATCTTGCGGGACGAACTGAACATGTGCCAGCAGAGGTTGGCGAGCATCGAGGATGATCTCAAGGTTACCGGGCTCAGGGAAAGCGAAGTCATGGATAAGCTCAGGTTAGCCGAGGAGCAGCTCGAGCAACGAAGCAGAGTTCTTGCAGAACTCGAATCCTCACACGAGTCACTGAAGAGGGACTCAGAGGAGACAATGGCGAGATTCACCGGCAGAGATTCCGAGGCCAACGTTCTGCACAACAAAGTACAGGCCCTAGAAAGTCAGGTCAAGGCTTATGAAGTGCAGATTGAGGAAACTAACGAACGGTATGCTGCTGCAACCAAAGAGATTGATCGGATTCTGGAGAAGCTGGCTTCATCCGAGGGCATCAACGAAGACCTGAAAGAAAAGATTTCGGAATTAGAAGGTAAAGCAGAATCGCACTTGTCCGAGTATTCAGTTTTGTCTGCTCACAATGCAGAGCTGAGCGACAAGGTTAAGGATCTTGAAGACAAGGCAAAAACTGTTGCTGAACTGACTGATCGGCATGCTAAAGTCACTGAACTGCATTCGGTGGCAGAAGCTCGTATTTCAGAAATCGAAGCAGAGCTGGAAGAAGCTGTAAAGAAATCGAATCTAAAGCATTCGGAGGCCATGGACTTGCATGAGAAGCTAAAAGCTTTCGAAGCACAGGTGATGACCTATGAACATCAGGCTAACGAAGCATCTGCAGTTGTTAAGAGCCGAGGATTAGAGTTGGAAGAAATCACATCCAAATCAAAGAATCTAGAGACCGAACTCGAGGAAAAATCGAGCCGGTTTGAAAAGGAGACTCAAGAGCTGGTTCAAGCCAACCAAAAACTTTCTGAGGAATTGGCTTCATATAAATCCCAGGTAGAAAAAAGAAAACTTGATCCAATTAGTCTTTTCCTGAATTTTTACGACTCGAACATTGATAAATTTGTCGCCTTATTACAGATATCTTCTGTCATGGAGGAGAACAATTTGCTCAACGAGTCATTTCAGAGTTCAAAGAAGGAGCTTCAGACAATAATAGTACAGCTCGAGGATCAGTTGAAGGAGCAGAAAACAAACGAGGATGCTCTGAAAGCTCAGTTGGAAGCCCTCAGCGCTGAAGCCGGACAGAAAGGCGATTTGCTTAACCGTGTTAAGGAACTCGAGCAACAGTTAGCAGCTGCGGAAAGTTGTCTTAAAGAAGAGGTAAGTGTAAGAACCAAATGTGCATTATGAAATCTAGATATTTATGAAGTTCGATTCATGACGCAACTTTTCCCTATATTGTTGGAAACAACAGAAAGAATTGATCTCGCAAAAGGATGTCGAACATGAAGCTAAGAAACAAGAAATCGTTCTTCTCGAAAGCCAAGTGAAGGATCTCGAGCAGAGGTTGCAGCAAGCTGATGCAAAGGCGAAAGAAAAGGTAGATTTTACTTGAATCCATATTTTTTTATCGAAGAAAGAGTCCTCCTTCACTGGAAATGACACGTTGATGATAACGTGGCTCGTCGGTGCTGATTTAGTGCTCATCTGTCTGATTTGTCCGTGCCATGTGGAATTTTTTTTTAATTTTTAAAAGTTTTTTATGTGAAAAAAATTCACATGTTGCCGATGTGACGCTAACAAATCAGACACGTAAGCGTCAAATTATCATCGCATCATTGACAAAGTGTCACCCCGGTGATGGAGACCAGTTCTGCCAGGGTGACTAGAAAAAGAGTTTACCTTAGTTTTACTAATCTAGAATTAAATCAAATTACGGAACATGCTCAAATAACATCAAGCTTGTTTTTTCTTTTTAGCAAGATTCAATACATTAATGATCCATCATGATGCAGCAGGGTGTGGAAGAACACAAGGACGTGACTATAAAGTCACGGGAAATCGAATCAATACCCGGAATGACGACTCCTTCAAAAAGGAAGAGCAAGAAAAAGTTGGAGGCAGCTGCGGCTTCATCGCCCTCAGGTACGGCGTCACCACTCCAAACTAGTGAGGAGTCATCATCATCATCCTCCATGATGAACGTAAAGTTCATTTTAGGCGTGGCTCTCGTATCTGTCATCATCGGTATTATCCTTGGAAAGAGATATTAGGCGTGGGTCGTATGCATGGTATGGTGTGTTGTCGAATTTATCATCGTGGTTTTCGCCATTTTTTGCTTCTTCTTCTGTTTATTTTTTTTTCTTTTTTTTTTTGTCCGTAGTAATATGGTTTGTGTATTTGTATAAAAGGCGCGGATGATGTACCGGGTTTGGGTTTGGTGGTTTGAGTTTTGGTTTGGCGAACTTAACTTGTGTCGGGATATCGGTTTTTGGCTCGAATCTTGACTGTTGTTTTAAAGTTGGGTTCTTTTGATCGTAAAATGTTATATAACTTATGTTGGGATGGATAATTGGTCTAAGTTTGTATTCGATGATTTTTTATTTTTGTTTTTGTGTTAATATGATTACCATGTGACTGTTTTTTTTAGAAATGATTACGCACTTTAATCTCATTTTAAATTTTTTAATTTTTTTTAAATTTTAATTAAACTAATTAGTTATCTTGAATAATTATTTTTACTAATATATTCTTAATTATCTACTAATTATATCACTCCTAATATATCGTATATGTACGTGCGACGAAGGTAGTAATATTATTTTGGAAAAGATGAGAGAAAAAAATTTGGAAGGACAAAGCCTACATGCTTGCATAAAATATTATATTAACTCATATTACTTATGTGTATATAATGCTATGTTCATATTTATATATTATTCACCAGTATTATTTTTAAAAAATATTATATAAAATATATAAAATATTTATTTTTTGTTTAAAAAATACTATATTAAAAATTATTTTTTTACACAAAAATATCACATTCAAAACTCTTCAGAATTTTGAAAACACTCTTGCGGTAAATGAGAGGATGGATGTATCTGGGGATATAATAGTAATATAATTAATTAAATATAAATTAAAATTATATTATAAAATATTTTTAAACTCTCTAAATAAAAACATATTCAATATCTGTATTATGGTTTAAAAAATTTGGCTTTTATTTTTTATTTTTTTTAAACACACCCTAAAATTGTATATATTATAGTATTTACACCCTAAAATTATATATATTATAGTATTTACACAGCGCAAAAATTGGCTGTAAAAGATTTTTTTTTTAACATACTATTAACTTTTACTTGGATATTCTTTTGAAAATATTTTGAAATTTTGAGTTGGATTAGATATAAGAAAATTGAATTTAAGAATAAATATTTTATGTAATATGAATAGATATGTTTTTAATATAATATTTTAAATAAAAGCACATATTCGACCAATGTTCTTTCAAAGCAAAATTGATAACAAATAGTGTAAAAGTAATATTAAAAGTAGAGATGATTGATATATCGAAATTTTTGCTTTATACAGTATATATTATACTGAATTTTTCAGCATGTTAAAAAAATATATTGATATTCAACTGAAAATTCAGTAGAATAGATATATACAACACGATATCAGTATTTCCCATTTTATACTAAAATATCAAAATAAAAAATAATTTTATAATTTTAAAAAAAATATTAAAAATAATAATTTTGATATCAATAATATTAAATCATTAGTATATATCGATATATCAAACACTAAAACATTAAAATAATATACTATATTTTCAATAAAATATCTAAAATATAAAACTCTATATTATTACCATGTACAATATCATATAATGGTACCAAAAACTTCAATATTTTTTGTATTTTTGATAATTTGATATTTTTATTTTATTTTATTTTTTGTCCCTAATTAAAAGTTTCCAAGAGTTGTATTTATTAAAAATGTACAAGTGAACTGGCATCTAAGAGCGGCCGCCCATTTTCGATTAACGTTCGGAAATATTGTCTAAGCACATAAAAACAACCGTAAGTAACAATCAATAATAATAATAATAATAATAATAATAATAATCATAATTTTTTTTTAAGATTATAAATGTTAATAATATTTTTAATTTTCTAGCCTAGCATAATCTTTTAAATTATAACTAAAATAATTAATTATTTTAATCTTAATATAACATTATTTGTTTGACAATATAATTATTTTTATTAATATATTTTTCAATTATTTAAAAATTATGTCTCTTTTAAAATATACAAGACAAATTAGGAGAGTAATACTCCCTCCGTCCCACATAATTTGTCCCTATTTTCTATTTTCGTCCGTCCCGCATAACTTGTCCTTTTTATTTTTGGAAATATAATTATGCACTTTAATCGCATTTTAAATTTTATAATTTTTTAATTTTAATTAAACTATTTATTTATCTTAATCTTAATCTATAATTATTTTTACTAATACACTTCTTAATTACTTACTAATTATATTTTACCTAAATTCCAGTATATACAGTAATACACCCATATTACATGAGACGGAGGGAGTAATATAATAATAATAATAATAATAATAATAATAATAATAATAATAATAATTTGCATTCGTATATGATATGATGATATGTGGTCCTAAAACTAAAGCATGAACATGCATGTATGTCCTCATTCATTTTTGTGACAATAATTTCATCCCAATAATACACTTAATAATAGACAACACAATACATTTATTTATTTATATGTGAATGTCCTAACACTATCTACATGTGCATAGCTAGAGCCGCGAATTGGTCGATTCGTCTCGGGTTGAATATTTTAAACGGGTTAAATTACTCAATCCTAATTCGGCCCGTTTATTATTGTGTTAGGTTCGGGTTGACTCGTGTTGACCCGTATACATAATTAAGTCTAATTTCTTGATTCAAATTAAATAATTTTTTGTTTTGTTGTCGCGTTATATTAGTTTTTATTGGTTTGAGCGTAAATTAGGTTGAATTATTTAAAATTGAACTTAGTTTAAATTAATTTATGAAAAAATTATTAAATTATGATTATTTTTTATATATAATAAATATATTAATAAATATTAATATATTATAATCGGGTTGTCGTGTCGGGTTCGAGTTGAGAGCTTCAACCCTAACCCGACCCGTTTATTATCGTGCCGGGTTCGTGTCAACCCGTATACATAATCGGATTAAAATCTTTGATCCAAACCAAATTATTTCGTGTCGGGTCAGTTTTTGTCAGCTCCATCGGCACAGCCACAACACACTTCTCTTTGTATTCTTGTTCTTGTAACAATAGACATTTTTCATATTTTATGTCCCCTTTGTTAATTGGAAGACATTTCACTTAATTTTTTACAAGACAATAGAAAATAATTGTAGTATTTAATATGTAAATATAGTTATGGTAATAAAAAAAATCTACTGAATTACTTAGAAAATGTTTTCAACATGGAATAATAATTTATTATATATATGTATTATTGAAATTTGATTTTAAAAACAAAAACCTCCAATATTATTACATAGACAAACATAATAGAATTGAAATAACTCATATTTATTTTATTTTATTTTATTTGTATTTAAAATATTATATGATGGAATAGTTATTGGATACAATATTATAAATAAAAATGAGTACTTTCTTCGTCATATAAAAATAAAATCATTTAATTTGGGCATGAGTTTCAATGTGACGTGTAATTTTTTTTACCTTTTATAATAAAAAAAATATATATATATATTTAAAATGATATGATTTTTTGCTAAAATAGGAATAGAATTTTTATTTATTTATTTATTTTTACGACATACAAATAAAGAAAAATGAATGTATTTTCTTATGACAAAAGAGTATTGGATATAATATTTTTTAAGAAAAAAAAAATAGTTGATTAAATAATAAAAAATTTATTATTAAAAATCACAATTAAACACAAATTTCTAGCCACAAATCATCATGTGTGTAAATTTCATACAAATTATGTAAACAAACTTTTACCCTTCAAAGACAAAGTATTCTATTTATAGAGTTGAGGGACCATAGAAACAAAGAAAATGATGTATAGTTTGTTTGTTAGTGTCAAATAATTAGAGTATAGATAAGACCAATGAGCTCAATGTTAAGACAAAATAATTTCATATGCAATCTCAAATATACTTTTATTTTTGCATCAAAAAATTACACACACCCACATATATATATATATATATATTATTTTATTTATTTATTTATTGAAAGTATTGTTGTATGGGTGCCTATTTTTGCCTAAGTGAGCTGATAGTACAATAATATATACTCTCTTCGTCCGCCTCTAAGTTCACATTTACTTTTTCTGTCATTGTATTTGATAATAGAAATATTCTTATATCTGTTTAATTTTTTGTACAAATGTCATTCTATTAGTATTATAAGACACTAATAGAAGTACTTTGCAATTTTTTTTTTTAATTTGTACTATGTTTTGATATAATAATTAATATTTAAAAATCAACACACAAAAAATAAATAGGACCTTTAGAATTGGACAGAGGTAGCATTAGACAATACGTTAGATACAAACATATAACACAAATATAAAATAGAATAGAATTGACAATATATAGTAATACTTTATACAATATGTGTTATCTGTTATATTTTTATATTATATATATATATATATATATGTGTGTGTGTAAGGATTGGGGCAATCACCATGGTGCTGAAACGTCTAATTGTGATATTTGTATTGAAATTTTTACAAGTCCTATGTTACACTTATTTATACATGAGTTGTCTTCAATTTGTGTTGATTAAATACACATTGTTTTCTTGTAATAATCCCTCACTTCTCTTAGTACACTGTTGGTGTGTTTGTTTGGGGGATTGGATTGGATTTACATTATTTATCTAATTTTTTCTCCCTAAAAACATCAAATCAAACACCTATTTTTCATTTTTTATATTATACTAAAAATCAATTTTACATTTAAAACTTTACATCAACACCTATTTATATCACATCATACAACTATTCAAATTCAAAATTTTTACTATTCAAATTTTAACTCAAAATCCAAATTCCCAAACAAACACACCCGAATTCGAGCAACAATAATGGCTAGTTTTCTCTTCTAATAAAGGTTTTTATTTATTTTATTTTTTTCACCCCAATAAAAAAAATAAAAAAATAAATTACAGAATGGTCTTAATTTTTGTGGGTGAAATATATATAAAATGGTCTTGCATTTAGGGATGTCAAATAGTGCGAGTTAGTAACGGACCCGCCCCGGATCCGCTCTTAACGGGGCGGGTTCGGGTCTAAATAATATGTTTCAAGGCGGATTGTGGATTTAAAATTTTTAATTCGGCCGGATTCGGGACGGATTACGGGTTTTACTAAAAACCCACCCCAACCCGGACCCGGACTTGAACTCGGATATTTTTTAAAATTATTATAACTAATATATATGTATATTTATATAATAAAAATATATTATTTATTTACTTAAATAATTTTAAATATAAAATTCAATTAGTCGCCTGCTTCAAATAATTTTTTAAAATTATTATACCTAATATATGTATAGTTATATAATAAAAATATATTATTTATTTATTTATCTTATTTTTATGGATCAATATTTGATTGTTTTTAGATTTTTTTTGTGCTTTTAATGCTATTTGTTTTAGTATTCGATTGTTAAAAAAATATTTATTATTATATATTTTAAAAAAAAAACGGATTTGCCGGGTTGGCCCTGAACCCGGAGGGTTCGGGGCGGAGCAGATCCTGGGGCCGGGTGGAAGCGAAGCAGGGCGGGTCTTGGAGCCTAATATTTTCTAGCGGGGCGGGTCTCGGGGCCTGCAGAACCCATCCCGAACCCGCCCGGTTGACATCCTAGTTGCATTGTATGTTTGTTTCTTTTAATGGATAATTGTGTCATAAAATGAGAGAAGGTAGATAAGAGTCAATTTTTACTAAACATCATTGTACAGGCTAATAACAACTTTTTTCCTTCTAACATCACCCATCTTAATTATAAATAATTATTTACTCCCCCGTCCCACATAATTTGTTCATATTTTTTATTTTTGTTCATCCCACATAACTCGTCATTTTCTTTTTTTTAGAAATATGATTATCCACTTTAATCACATTTTAAATTTTAAATTTTATAATTTTTTTAATCTTACTTAAACTATTTATTTATCTTAATCTATAATTATTTTTACTAAATAATAATTATTTCTACTAATATGCTTTTTAATTACCTACTAATTATATTTTACTTAAATTCTCGTATCTACGGTAACACGTCCAAAATATATGGTACGGAGGAAGTATATGTTTATTTAATCAAAGCAAATTTAATAATAATAATAATAATAATAATAAATATACTCCCTGTCCTATTCAAATAGTTTTAAAAAAATTTATATTATATTCATTTGTTTGAATGAAAGGTATTCATTTGATTTTGCATTTAAATTTAAGTATATTAATATTTTATAGATGTGTAGTTTAAGGGCATCCACAACGGGAGACGCTTGTTGAGAAGCGCCTCCCACGTCATCATTTATTAAATAAAAAAAAAATTAAAACATCAATTAACATAAGGAACGGTACATTGCGAGTGTACCGTTTCTTCCAATTTTTGTGGGCCATGGTCCACTTTTTTATTCAATAAATATTAAAAATAATATTTATAATATATACTTTTTTATTTATATTTATAATAATTTATTTTATTTAAAATATTATATTCTAATTTTTTTATATAAAATTTTATTTAATATTTATAATTTGAAATATATTTTTCAAGAAATAAAAAAATTAAATATTTAACTTTAATTATTATGCAAAGTGTGAAATTATTATTTTTATTTATTTTATTTATTTATGCTAAATAATTGTTTTATTTTTATTAAATATTATAAGAATAAAATATGATTGCAAAATATAATTTTATTTTATAAATATATAAAATATTTAATGATGCGGAAAAAATAGAGATATTAAAAGGTTCTTTGATGTGGATATAAAATATGATTAGAATAGAAAGAAACCCTGTATGGGTATTTGGATTGAGGATAGCCTAATAAATGAATGTAAAATTTATTTTACCCTAGACAATATGAGATTAAAAAAAGAAGTATGAAAAATAAAAATATTATTATATTTAATTGAGATATACTTTTACTAAAAAAAACAAATACTTTCAATTTGGAAAGACAAAACTGACCAAATGAATATTTTTTACTGAGATTTATGTAAAATGAAAAACTTTAAAGCCTATGGATCATATATTGATTCATAATTAAGTTTAGTATTTGTTGAATTAAATCTTGCTTAGCCTCAATGATAATTATATTACCCTCAATAGCAAGATCACATCCAACCATTAATCTTGTGTTGATAGTTTTAAAATTAAGAATTTGGATTTAATTCAGATGATATTTGAATAAATAAAAATAAAAGTATATATAAATTGGTAATTGTATGAATATCACATATAAATAATCTATTTAGATACAATAACTAAATAAGACTATAAGACTATTTAAGTGGAATGAAAAATAAGAAATATCAAATTTTGTTCATTCCGTATTAATTTTTTTTTTTCAATTTTAATTTTATACTATTAATTATAAAAAATTCCTTAACAAATCTAACTATTTTTTTTTATTTAAAATACCATATAAATATCTACTTTAAAATATTATATGAAATTCCTATCTAGTTCCAATTCAATAAATATATAAGTCTCTTTGTCTCATTTAAAACAAATTTTATTATTATTTTTATCTGTCTCACTAAAAAAAAATATATTTTTTTATCATAGTAAAAATAATCATACACCAATATAAAAAATATTTTTAAATTTTTATATAAATTACAAATACATCATTACATATACAATTAATTTATAAAATATAAAAGATAAAAAAATATAAAAATCATCTTACATACTTTCATTAATCAATAAAATATTATTATTGTTTAATTAATTATAAAAATTTAAAAAATTATATGGAAATAGAGGAAGTATCATTTATTTTTAAAAAATAAATTAAAGATAGTACTTACTATATTTATGTGCACCTTTTGTTTTCCTACATTAAAAACACTTATGTGCATGTCATTAATTATTATTATTATTATTCCTAAGACATCACCACATCAAAAGAATCAAAAACAAGAAAAAGATCACCAACTTTAGTGCATTGATGATTGATGTTCATAAATTTGCTACATTAACATTATTAACATCTTTTTAAATTTTTTATTTCAATCACCAAAGAATCAAAACTTCATCTTTACAACACCATCAAAACACACACAAGTTCTGCTGAGTTCGACTCGACTCGACTCGTTTTCGTACCTAAATTGCACACACCGCCCCTAATCCGAAGGCTCCCAAGCCGAAGCCGTCATCAACGACAAATCCTTCCACCCGAGCTTGAGACACCCATTCTCCTCGACTAGAGTGTAGCCTTGCCACGGGAACATCCCGAGCAACAAGCTCGCTTGTGCGGCTGGGTTTCCCGCGAGAGAAACCGGCCCGAATCCGGCCCGGCGCAACTCTTCCCCCCACCTCTCGACGCGCACCTCCCCCGTCCTCTTTGGGCCCCCGACGGCCACAATGTTGCGTATCTCGCACCCGAACAATTGTTGCTCGACGGCATGACGGTCGGAGCTCGTGGGCCCGAGCCCATCGCCGAGGGCGTCGAATAGGGCCGAGTAATAGTGCAAGGCCTCGACGAATCGGCCGAGGAAGGCCCCGCCATGGCCCAAATCTTGCTCAACAATGGTGATCAATTTGGGCCTAATTAGGGTTAGGGTTTTGAGTGCATTTAAGTCACTACCGGTGATGTCATACAGGCAATGGTGCATCCAATGGACTATGACGGTTTCTCCAATTTGGAGCCCTAATTGGGTCAGGTCTTGGAGATTTCCGATTTTGCCCTCCACGGCCTGGAATTGGAACGGGATGCTGAAGGCGGCGGCGAATTCGGCCAGGCGGCGGCCGGTGGCGGCGAGGAGGTCGCCGGAGGGGCCGAGGCCGGTGATGCGGAGGGACTTGATGCGGCGGGATTTGGAGGCGAGGATGTGGAGCAATCCTGGCCATTGGAGGCCCTGCATGATGTCGAGATCGATGACGTGGACGTGATCCGCGCCGTCCACGGCCTGCTGGATCGCCTGGTTCGCCGTGAAGTGCGCGAATTTCACGAGCGGCGCGGCGGAGTTGTAGATTTGGACGGCGTTCTGCAGCCGGAGGAGGTGCGCACGCGGCGGCGGGGAGAGTGGCGCGTACGCGCCGAGGTACGACGCCACCACGCGCGCCGAGAGCGCGTCCGCGAAGTACGCGCCGACCCGCTGCGCCGAGGATCCGTACGGCGACGAGAGCTCCGCGATCTCCGGCAGCAGCTGCCCGGCGTCGTCGAGGTTGTCCATCGCCACGCACTCTGCGCACTGGAGAAGCAGACCGAGCAGCCGTAGCCCGCCGGAGTCGGAATCTTCATCTCCGACCGCCGCCCGTAGCTGCTGCGCCGCCTCCTCATCCGCAATCGGAACGTCCTCAGAGCTGCTGCGGCGGCGGCGCTTGACTGGATCGGAAGCGTCGGCGTCGTCGTCGGCGGTGGAGGGAATGTCGACGGGACGCTTGCCGGCGGAGGTCATGGAGAGAGGGGAGTGATTGGGTGCGGTAGGGCGCAGGGTAAGCGGTGTGTGGAGCATTGCTGCAGAAGAAGAAGAAAAAGGAATTGAATGAAAAAGGGGAAAAGCTTTTGGCGATGAAGAAGAAGAAGAAGTCGACAAAATTAATTTTCTTGTTTCTTATTAATTTCTATTTTATTTTTATTTTTATTTTAATAATTATATTAGAGTTATTTATTCAAGATATATCGATGATGAAGCAATGATGGCACGGGTGAGAAGGGCTTTGTTTTTTGTGTTGAGTTCATTAGAACCTTTGACTATAATAAATATTAGTCCATCTGTCTTGTTTTGTGTATTGTGCCTATCTTGTTACTTCTACACGTTTTATATTTTACTAAATAAGGATTATAGATTTACTCATATTTTGAATTTTATTTATAATTTATAATTTTTTTTAATCGGATAAAATAAATGTGTTTAATGTAAAATTATAATTATTCATATTATACTCTATTTATTTTTTATTATTTATTAATTATATATATATTTTTTAATTTTATATCTATAGTACTTATGACACAATAAATGGTAGGGAAAAATATATAAATATACATACATATTTCATTAAATAACAATAATAATAATAATAAGACAAAAAATCAATTTTGGTTCTAATATACTTAAAATAGATAAATTTTAGTCCAAATATAAAAAAAAACTCGTCAATTTTAATTTTATTATAAATAATTTTAATCAATTTTGGTTCAATTATAAAAAATTTCAATTAATTTTGGTCCTACAGTTCAAAAACTAAGTTGACGTGACAACGGACTTGGAAACAACACGACCATGTGCTATTGTACACGGTCATGTTGTCACACGACTATATATAATTCAATATACAATTATACACGGCTATGTTATCACACAACCATGGTTTTTTGTTTTTTAATGACGTGGAAACCCGTAATCGCTACTTGAAAGTGCGTATTGGGTAAACCCCCGGCCGAACCTAATATCATGCATACTAGGCCCGACAAGGCAAGTCACACGACCATGTTTAATTCTACACGCCGTGTACCTTTATGTTTTGGTCTAAAATTTTATTATTTTTTATATATATTTTTTAAAATAATATTTTGAAATTAGAATAGCTAATATAGTTAAAATGAAAAAAATAATAATTAATAGTAATCTTAATATAATTAAAATTATAGTATTAATTTTAGTTCACATATAAAAATTTATAGGGTATGCTCTTTTCGAAAATTTTGCCTAAAATTCTTTTTTTCAATAAAAATTTTCCTACTAAACACATTCAATTACATAATTATCTTTTTTATTTTTATTTTATACTATAGTATTAAAAATTAATTTTACATTTCAATACAATTATATATGTCTATGTTGAAATAGTATTTAAATTAAAATAAATTTTAATATAATATAAAAAAATAAAAAATAGTTAAGTAATGAAATGTTTGTAAGAGAAAATTTTTTTATGAATAGTAGAATTTTAAGTCAAATCTTTCAAAAGAATATACATGACAAAATTTTTATGTTTAAACTAAAATTGATACATTTTAATTATATAAGAGTTACTATTGATTTTTTTTTTTCTATTTTAACTGTATTAACTATTTTAATTTCATAAAATATATACTCTCTCCGTCCTATATCTATATATCTATTTGTTTTTGTACAGAGTTTCAGAAATATTATTATTATATTGGGATAAAGTAGAAATCAAAGTAAAAATACTAAATTAACCCTATTAGTATTGTATGATATAAAGGTAATGACATTTGTGTAATATATTCTAAATTGGAAGAGTATTTGTAATGTCAGGTAGATAGTACAATTACTAAAAAAAAAAAAATATGGATACTTTGTTATGGGAATGAACAAAAATGGATAGATTATTAAGGGATAGAGAGAGTATATTTTAAAAGATATAACAAAAAATTTTTTCGATCAAAACAAAAATGTGCACGGCCGTTTAGAATTAAACATGACATTGTAGCAATATGGTTATTTATAATTGTACACTGAATTATACATGACCGTATAAACATATCCGTGTATATTATACATGACCATTTTGTTTCAGGTTAGCTATCACGTCAACCCCGTTACGTTCGCGTCAGCAATTTTCGTTAGTTTTTTAAACGGTAAAATCTAAATTGATTGAAATTGTTTATAATAGAACTAAAATCGATGAGTTTTTTATATTGAAATAAATTTTGATTTCATTGAAACAAAAAATAATTTTTTTTCTTTTAAATAATAATAATAATAATAATAATAATAATAGTAGTAGTAGTAGTAGGAATAAATAGTCTTTCTTTACTCATTAGACTTGCCAATCAGTTCCGGAGCCACCACGTAACTAAATCTAAAACTAATTTTTACATAGTTCAATTCCCATTTCTATGTATATAAAAATAAAAGAAAAATAGTTAGTCATTGCGGTCAAAATGTTCCTGGTGTGCTGTTCATCCCAGTTTTTTTTTTTTTTTTTTTTCCAAAAATATTAAATCAAAATACCTATTTTTTATTTTTTATATTATATTAAAAATCAATTTTACATTCAAAAATCACATCAACACCTATGTATATCACATCATACAACTATTCAAATTCAAAATTTTTACTATTCAAGTCCCAACTCAAAATCCAAACCCCAAACAAACAATTCCGAACAAAACTAAAAAAAAGGTCCCTTCGTTTAATCATTTTACATAATAAGTAATATAAATTTTTAATAATTTTCAATAATTTTAAAATATTTTTTAGTATATTTAATTCTATCATAAATAAAATATATTAATTTTTGTTCATAAAACATATGTCAAAATATATTAATCAGAATTCAAATTTAAATAAAATCAAACAAACATGAACATAAATATTTTAATATTTCCTTTGAAAAAAAATTATTTTTATATATTAATATTTGAATATTAATTATTATATTAATATATAGTACAAAGAAAATATTAATTATTATATTAATAAGTAGTCCAAAGGAAGAAAAAGAGCACTACCAGAATTTTATTAATCAGTATAAAAAATTATCTCGAAATCAATTCCGATACAATAAAAAAAACATATATAATAAACCTAAAATCAATTAACCATTTTTTGCTCGGAAATTTCGAGACTATTTAATTTTATTTCGGATACTCCGAAGCTATATTAAATATATATTTTATTATACTGCATTGTTTCAGAATTTCCGAATCTATTCTACATAGTCTCGGAATTTTCGAACCTATTTTAAATAGTCTAAAAAACTCTGAACCATTTTAATCTCGGAAAATTCCGATTATTTATTAGTGTCGAAACTTTCGAACCTATTTTAAAATGTATTGGAAATTTCTGAACCTATTCTAAATAGTCTCCGAAATTTCGAACTTTTACGGTTTTGAAAATTCCGAATCTATTTTAATTAGTATCTGAATTCCGAACTTTTATTAGTCTCGGTACTTTCGAACCTATTTTAATTAGTATCGGAATTTTCCGAACCTACTTCGAGACTTTTACACTCTCAGAAATTCCGAATTTATTTTAATGAATCTCGAAAAATTCTGAACTTTTATTAGTCTTGAAACTTCCGAACCTATTTTAATTAGTTTCGGCATTTTCCAAACCTATTCTAAAGAGTCTCGGAAATTCCGAATCTATTTTAATGAATCTCGGAAAATTTTGAACTTTAATTAGTCTCGGAACTTCCGAACCTATTTTAATTTGTTTCGGAATTTTCCGAATATATTCTGAATAGTCTCAAAAATTCCGAGACTTTTACAATCTCGAAAAATTCCGAACCCTCGTTAGTTTCAGAACTTCTGAACCTATTTTAGTTAATCTCGAAATTTTTCGAATCTATCAAATAATAATTATTCAACCGCCACTATAAATTAAATTAATTTTTATTTTTATTTTATTTAGATATATTTATAATTTATTTATTGTGTAAAAAATATAAAAATAATAATTGATCAACATATTACAATATAAAAATAATTAAAACAATGAAATTAGGGTGTGTTTGTTTGGAAATTTATATTTTGAGTTGAAATTTTAATAATAAAAATTTTGAATTGTAACAGTAGTATAGTAGTATGATACGATATAAATAAATATAAATGTAATACTTCGAATTTAAAATTAATTTTTATTATAATATAAAAAAAGTATTTCATTTGATATTTAAAAAGAAAAAAAAATTATTGAATAGTGAAAAAATGATCAAAATCTCATAAAAGAATACACTTATAAGTAAATAAAATAAAATTTAAATAAAAAATAAAATAAATTATAAAAAATTATGTATTAACTAATAAAATAATTTAAATTAAATATTATTTATATAATAAAAATTACAAAATTTAAAATATAAATATACAAGACAAAACTATTATATTATAATTATTATCTTTTTTACTTTAATAATGATTTATTTTATTAATATTTATATTATTAAAACAGCGGATTATTGGGTTTAAATATCTATTTGTTAAAATTTATTTATATTTAGTCCTCAAATAAATTGATCTGCAATTCCTATTTTATTTAATTATTTGTTCTATCATCCCTCTTTTGCAGCCCTCTCCAACAAAAAGAAAAAGAAGAAACTTCTTCGACTGCGTGCGCAATCATCGAAGAAACACTAGTGTCCAATCCACTATCTGGTAGTCCACGCCCTTCCAATCTTTAATACCCATTCATTTTTAGGTTTTCGATCTCGAAGACCCATCTCTTCGCCGTCGAGGTGTATTTGTTTGGGTTTTCCGCACAAACTGAAAGCGATTTTTTTCCGAAAAAATCGCCATCACCTCTCCGGCGGTCACATCATTTAACCGTGAACAAACAACTGACCTTAAAAATTTCAAAGGTTAGTAACTCTATTTGCAACTAGTAGATTTTGATTTAGACATAAAAGTAGTTATTTGGTGAACATTTTTGGGGGCAACATTTAGGTATAGACGTAATAGTGTAATTTTATTTGGAAAATTTTGAATAAATTGTTTTATACACGAGATAGTGTATTTTCAGTTATGCGGTTCATAAGAATATGATTTTTAGTATTCTTTTTTATAGATAAATTTGTTAGTATGGTAATATAATTTTATATGGTGAGGCAAAATTATTAATTCTGAAGGCTTGATTAGGTATGATGGAAAGGGACGAAAACAGTCAGAAATTGTTAATTATGGTTCATACCAAGAAGAGTTTCATGTAATAGGTTTAGAAACGACCACCCTGCTCGAGGATATTTATAGAAATCTATAAAAAATATGGAGTAGTATAATTACAGTAACAGTAAAACTCCAATATATTTCACCAATCCAGAAAAACTATGTGACGTTCTTGTGTGATGATGATGTGACAAATATGTGGATGATGCATTAATTTTAAAGGTACTATTTGTGGACATTAATGCACGGTCCAAGAGTGAGCAACAAAACATCTATCTTCGATGCACGATTGGGCACAGGTACGTTGCTAATTTATTAGACATACTTGGTATAGTAAGATGTACCTCCTATTAAGTTTGTGCAACTAGGCTGTCCGAAGAAATGATGCTATGACTCCCAGTAAATAAAACAATCACGAGGCACGATAGAAGAAATTGTACCTTGTTCGTCCTCGAACAAACTGAATTATGAGATCACAGAGTTATTCTGTTCACTGCAGTCAAGAATTGCTAATGATCAGCGCCATGATTTGGAGTAATGTGAATCTCGGGTAGAGACAATTGATCCTTAAGCATTCAAACTTGTCATTTGATTTAACATGAATGGAGTTATCCCGGTATCATCTACTTTGTTTGCTTAGCAGGGATTATTTTTTATTAAGGAAGCCTTCAGCCGAAGGGTACGGAGAATCATTACTTTTTTTTTTTTTGATCAAGAGTTTTAAACAAACATTGTGTCTGCTCATGATCTTATTCGATTCTCGCGCACCTAGGCATTTTCAGCTCCTTTGTAATGATAGGTCCTCCCTACTTCGCTCACATTGTTTCTTAAACCATATTTAAGGATTTCTCTTTTCAAATCATCTCTTGTGAACAAAGTCGATAGACAAAAGTTCGCTTGCCCTACTGAGTATGGAAAAATTGAAACAAAGGGGGCACTAATCCTCACAAGTCCCATTCGCTGTTACTTAGTTTAACAGCAATGTTCGAGTTATTGAGAAAGTTCGAAGGACAATTACTTGGTCTGGTGTTTGTAAGTTATCTAACTTTACTTCAAAACATATCATAGAGCTAACGCAACAGGATATCACAAGTATCTCAAATAAGAACACATACTTCAGATTATGGTAGACATACAATAAAGAAAAATTTCACTTGTTACCAAAATTGTCGTTTCGTTGATCATTTGTTCTATGTACAACCCTTGCCATTTCAGAGACTATGTACATGGGGGAGGACATTCCTTTATTTTCTTTTCTCGCTCGAGGGTCCTCGCCCCTGGGGAAGATTCCTTGTCAGCTGCCGCACTAGATCTTCCATTCTTTAGAGACTTCGAGCTGTGTCAAGTTGTTGTTCCATGAGGATTGCGTTCTGCTGGGTGATGGCTGAAAACGCATTCAAGATCTCTGTTTGAGATGCACCCAGGCTTGCAACTCGAGTCTCCAGCGCCTCCACACGCGCTTCTAGTGTGGCGCTTGCCTTTCTGCTAGTGGCCAGTCCTTAAGCCAAATTCCTTGCATAAGTATCTATCAGCATTTGGGTCATCAGGTATTGGCTGAGCATGGCTGCGTTGGTTCATCCAGTCATCTCTCTAAGGTGTCAAGAGTCGCGCAGGAAGCTGATGTGCCTACTTCCGCGGCTGCTGGTGACTGTCCCTCCAACTCAGCCGAACTGATATCCACTGGCTCCTTTTTTCTCGAGGAATCAGGTGCTGGCTCAGGGGTGACATCCCTTAGGAACACCAATTGCCTCGCTGCCTCACACTCCAGCTGTTCTGCCTTCTTCCGCTCCAAGTATTTTCTGAATCGCAGCTGGAGTTGGGTGAGTGGCTTCCAGTATTTGAGCAACTTGGTCAGCACCTTCATCTTCTTTTTCTTTTGGCGCTCGCGTTGTGGCTTCTATTCTAGCTGTTGTATTGCAACGAACAGCTGAGCTTGTTCTTCCCGGAATCGCTTTTCCTCTTCATCCTCCTCCTCATCGAAGATTGTTTTGTCAGATTTTGTTGAGGCCGGAGTTAGAGTTTCTGCCGGTGTTCCAGTTGTTATTGGCGTTCTGGGACTGCGTGGAGACACCTGCAGAAGGGAAAGATTTGTTATGACTGCCTCAACCCTCTCGGTTTCATTGGCAGCTTCAGCGGTTGTGGCAGCGAGGACCTCGGCGGGATACTCCTTATAAGATTCCACTGTGACATCAATCCCGCCGATGGTTTCTTCGGTTATGATGGTCTTCCGCTCCTCCTCTGGTCCAAGAGCAGTAGGCTCCACCGCTCCCGGCTGGTTAACTGGTGTGGTTTCATTGTCTGGTCCAGCAGCAGTTGACTCACCTGCCCTATGCTGGTTGAAGGGAACAGGTTCATTGCCCAGTGGACTCTGTGGCGGCTCGGGTGACACCCCCTCCGTTGCTAGCCTCGCTGGTGAAGGTCTTTCGGGTTGAGCAGTGGGTTCTCTGATTGTGATCCCCTTCATTAGTCTGGAAAGCGGGATCATGTCTTCGCGCGCTTCTTCTTCCACCGTTTTCCCCTTCCCCTTCTCCTGCCTTGTCGCTCGCCGATGGGGTGTTGGATTTTTTCGTAGTGCCTCTTTCACCATCGGCTTCTTGACAGGCGCTGGAGCGAGGTCTTCCTTTCGCTTCGACCTCTTCTCACCAGCGGCCGCTCCTGGAGCTTTTCCTCCTTTATTTTCCCTGGCCAGTTCTGCCCCGAATAGGTCCTCCTCTATCTCTCGAGCGACGCGGAGGGACTCCTCCTCCTCATCAACGGGAGTTTCATTGGAGATGGTTTGTTCAGAATCGGTTCCTGCAGCGGCCTCTTCCGGATCAGCTTGAAGTGTCACCTCCTCTCCTATTATTTCCTCCCCCCCACAACATTCATTTTTCTTTTTGGTGGAGGGGGTGCAGCCGCTTGTGCTTTCCTCTTTTTTTTTTTTTTTTTTGTTTGGGGATGAGGGTGAACCCCTTGGACTCCAGCCATGCCTTGTGGAAGGCCGCTGAGAGTAGCGGCCTCATTTGCAGTTCTTGGGCTAGAGTGGGCAGATCGACGCCCGTGCGTCGGCATAGCTCTGTAATCAGGGTCCCGTGACCCAGCATTCTTTCTTCATTTCTTCTTTCCTAGATATCTATGCCGATTATCGCGCCCAAATCAACATCAGTTGTCTCCTCCAGAATCGAGCGTGGGGCAAGGAGAAAGTCAGGATGGATGTCTGTGGTGTGAGTGGTGATCATTATTTGGCTCAACGACCACTTCACCCATTCATTTTTCTCTTCGTCCACCGACCCAAATTTAAGGTTCCTCTTATCATATTCGAGGGTGGTGACGAAGGTCCTATATAGCTTCTGCAGCTTAAGCAAGCTACAGGTCTCCATTGCCCGCAACCTATCATCCATTTCCTGGGTGGGGTAGTGGTGTTCCCAGCCCACGACAAGGTTGATCTTCCGCGCTGAGCAGTCTACCCATCCTCATTTTATGTATACATTTCATAGACTCTTAGCTTGGCTTAGGTTCGAATAGAATTCCCTCACCAGTGATACATCCACTGGATCACTAGGATTTCTGATCAACCAGGTCAAGCCCCGCTCTCTCAGCCAATCGACGAGCGGGCTTGAGATCTTTTCGGGGTCAAATCCTCTCTCGTAGAGGATACCCATTGCCTTTGTTTTCTCGTAGGCCGCTGCTGCCTCAATGTTGATGAAGTGTAGGGAGTCGAATTGTTTGGACCTCAACACGTCCTTGGCAGCATCAACAATGTTTTTCTTAGAGATCTTCTCACTCCTGAACGCTTTCATCTTGTCTTCAACTTCCTGACAGACAAGTTTGTCCTTCAGCTCTTTTAGCTGGAAGTCCCTAAGCTCATCGTAATCCAACCACCAGTCGCTCACCGGATACCTTTGCTCTGTTTCCTTAGTGTATTCGAATTTAAGGTAATCCTCCGGGAACTCTGGAATGAACTTTCTGAATGGGATGGACTTCAATTCTCTAAGCTTCCCCCAGTCCTCTATCAGCTCAAGCACCCTCCTCATTCTGTAATAAGCCTCTGGCGGTGCTGGTTCCATAAATTCAGCCCCCGAGGTTGTGGTTATTACTTTTCGCCCATATGTAGATTTGATTCTCTGAACTCTCTTTTCAACTTTCTCCTCAACCTTCTCGAACTCCCTTCTTAACTCTTCTCACTTGCATGGATCTATTTTGTTAGACTTGTTTTGAACCTAGGGTTTTCAGATTTATTGTTTAATTTGATAAATTTATGAATCCTATCTTAATACTTCTAAAATGCTAACAACATCCATATACAGGCAATCATTTCCAAAATCTCAGTGATTTGAACCCTAACTCCTCCCCATCACACGAAACAGAACACTACAGTGAGTGTTTCATTGTGAAAAAAAGAGAAAATCATATAACAGTGTCAAACATACAGGTTATTGTAAAATTGATCCATAAAAAACAAGTATATCAATTATTATATCTAAATCTAGCAGATAAAAGACTTAGATTCACAGAAATTGAAACTATAAACATTTTCGCAATAATGAAGAACAGACAGTTTTCGCGAAAATAATTTTTTTGATTCTGTGTTATTCTGCGTTAAATAAGAGAAAATCAACCATGAATTGAAGTTATTGACTAAGGTTAACCTAGATCTTACCTTAGATAAAGATATTATAGGTTGAAGAATCGGGATTTTGAAAATTTTGTGCGCGGAGAAATGACGGTTACTGAAGCTTCTTGAGGAAGTTACTATAGGGTAAAAGTGGAAAATGGTTGTGGACTGAGGTATTTATAGATTTACTGGCGCTCGTATGGAGGGGTAAGCGGAGGGCTGCCTAGTCCACTGTGTACTACTATAAAGGTATAAGGGTGGGTTATTAAGGCAGGTGAGCAGGTAAAGCAACACTTCTAAATACCTATGGGTGACACACAAGCGGTGTTGGCAGCTTGGGCCGCTTGGGAAGCGATGAATGCTCCTTGGGCAGCTTGGGCTTTCTCCACCTGAGCGAGGTGGGCTTGTAGCCCAACCATTCCCTGCTGGATGCTGCCGAGGGCTCTCATGAGTTGTTCCTCGGTTGGCGTCAGCGTGTGAGGAACGAAAATTGGGACAACAGTGGGGATATGGAGCGGCACCTCTTGCGAAGATGCGGATGTGGCAGAATTCGAGGAAGTCCCAGCGGCAGTTTGGAAAGCTGCGACGACAGTAGAGGGAGCTGTGGCGTTTCCTTGGCTTGCCATGATTCTTTCTCTGGTTTTCTCTCTGAACAGACGTCTCTGTGAACAAGCGGAAAGAGTAGGACTCGTGGAACGCTGAAAATGCTTTGGACCCCTACATAAAAATAACCACACCAAAATAACAAGATAGAGATAAGATTAGTAGAAAGCAAAATTACAAATTAAAAGGTAAATTATTGCGCTACAAAAGATCCTGAACATGAATAATTTTCATGAGTTTAAAATACCCGTTAACGGCGCCAAATTATGATAACTAAAAATTGGCAATGGGTAATTTGTGTATATATTCACATGGAATTTTATATTCGAAAATTGAGGTGTGAATGAATATAGAAAGCAGTTAGATATAGTAAAAGGTTGTGGTTGTAGACCCTGAGTAGTTATCATAATTATTTATACTATTTTACTAGTGAGTTTCCAGGTCGAACACAGGGATTTTAAGTCATGAAATTCAAATCAAGTGCAGATCTTGTAAAAGTGGCGGAAAATGCAGTATAAGGACCCGCTTTGCAGCGGATTCAAGTTTCTACTCTACGGAAAGTGGTAACTAAAAGCGGTAAAGTGAGCGGAGGCGAGCGGAGCGGAAATGAGCGGCGGAGTGCCAGTGATGGTCGAGCAAACGGGACATGAGCGGATGGCACAATATATATGTAAGCGGTGGAGAGTGAGAGAGAGGTGTTGTGTCTGAACTGTGTGTTACTTAATGGCTAGATTTTTCTGGAGGAAATGAGCGAGTGGTGATGGTCTTTAAATGGACATATATATATATAATATGGAAGCGAGAGAAGAAGATGATGTAAATATATAAATCAAATTATAGAGAATTCTTATCACTGGTATCTGACCTTAAGGAATTTACAAAAAGACTTCAATGACACCCATAATCGGAATATTATAAGAAAGAAACCCTACTGTCACTAGGAATTTCTGTGACCTAATAGACCACCGCCTATGCCCCATTAATTATCTTAAATTTTGCCTCATTAGTGGCTTTACCCTTCTGTTACCTCTTTTTAATCAAAATTGAATTCAAACAAGTAGTTAAGCAGGTCGACAAGGCTCCCGCATACTTAATTACATTGAACTACCTTGAAAATACTTGTGGCAAAAGACAAGGCTTAGATAAACAATTCTTCTGTGCTCTAAACCAGTGAGAAAAAAATTCTTTACAATTAAGATTTATATAAGTGTGAAAAAGTATGAAAGAATTGAGGATGAAGAATTGAATGATATTTCATTACTTACCAGTAAAGCTGGAAATTATAGTTCTACAAAACTGTAAACTAAAGCAATAAAACTACACTAAGTAAACAGTAAAGTCTTGGCTAAGAAAGAAGGGGAATCCCCACTCCCTTGGTCATTCCTGTGGAGAACTCCCTTATAGGGTTGGAGCTCTCGGAGAATAGGAAGACAACTAGAATGCACAGGTAATTAATTGTTATAATACTCCAATCGAAATATATTTACATACAGATATCTGGCCCTATTTATAGTAGGTGAAAGGAACGGTTGCAAGCAGTTAAAGATGGTTTCAACCGCTAGGCAGTTAGGCGGTTGGTGCCAGTTATTCTATTGAAGCAGTTGTTGGCCATAACTCCTAGGGTGCTCGCTTTGCTTGCATAGGGTTGTAAGGGCGCAGATCTTCGTCACTTGTTGGATGACTGGAGAGCATCGGTGCAGCTAGGCGGGCTAGCTTGTGCTGGCTGGTAATGGAATGACTGTACCGCTGCAGTTGGGACACTTAGTCAATATTTGAGTTGGGCTGCTGTCACTCTGCAGCAGTGGATGTCTAGGCCGTCGCTCGCGAGCGAGAGAGACTGGCGCTTGTGAGCGGTGGAAGCTACCGTTTGCCTCTCTTGCCTTAGTTTTCTAGGTGGTGTAATCGCCGCTTGCGAGCGGAGGTGGTTGTCGCTTGTGGCGTCTGCCTTAGCTTTTCTGGCACCAAAACACCCCTTAAAAGGGCAAAAATCATTAATAATCTCAACAAACAAACTCAAGATCATGCCAAGCGATATAGATTAATAAACTATGCCATTAACCAGTTATTGTGATGGTTTTTATACAGAAATTCAAGTAATACACAGTTTTGTCAAGCTAAGAATATGCTCATATTTGGAGTCATCAGTCGTTAAAAATGTTATGGAGCACCAAATCCACCTTCACAAAAATCAAATTGCCAAAGTCTTCGAAAAACCATCAAAGCCAAGTTGAAAATTAAATTCGCCTTCACAGAGATCAAATCCTCCAAAAACCAAAATAGTCAAACAAAAAACCAAATGTGAGATTGAAGATTATAAAGACAACATCGCAATACAAAAATAAAATCAATTTTTTTTTTTTTTAAATAATGCAGAAAGCATTAAAGGAAAGAACAAAAAGAGCTTATAAAGAATTCATAAAAGAAAACAAAATATTGCTTATGAATTTAAATACCATAGTCGATCTTGAGATTCATCTTATTTCAAAAATAAACAAATGAGCATGTTAAAGAAAGAGAATTATTGTATAATAACAATCGACTTTTTCTTTATGTTCAGATTTATTTGGTTATGATTTTAATAATTTAGATAGAGATGAATCCAATCTTCTATTATATTAATATGTATATTGATTTCTTCGTCAGTAATTTGATTATTGTTGTATTTCGATATTTATAAGTATTTGTACTTTTATTTGATTTTAATTTTTATGTTGTAATAGTTGTATGTAATGTAGTATTAATTTATTTCATGTTATGTAATACTGAAATAATAACATATATATTTATTACAATGTGAATATTTATACTTTTTTTCTTATTTTTTGATAACGTGAGAACCCGGAGCCGCTACCCTTCGGGTGCGCTCTGAGTAAACCCCCAGCCGGACCTAATAGCCTACAAACTAGACCCGACAAAACAAGTCATACTATGCGAACCATGTGTGGCAAGCAAGACCTAGAGGCGTTGGGGTTTGAATCCATGACCTCACGGTTACTAGTTTATTTTCCATACCACCAGACCTTATTTTACTGGACGAATATTTATACTTAATTCATAATTTAGTGAGCACTATATACTTTTCAATTTAGAGCATCCGTTACAGTCACATTTTTCATTACTTTTAGCATTGTCTTTTCAGTTTTTACTATAACAAAACTCATTACCCTTATTACCTTTATCAAGAACCCATTAACTTCAACAAAAAAATGAATAAAAAAATTTAAAACTATTCAAAAAATTTTGAAATTTCAAAATTTTAAAGTTTAGATTTAATATAAATTATCTATAAATATTTTTAAATGTCATTAACCAATTCTCTACCTTTACATATTCAATTCAATGAAATGACTAGTGAAATACTGATCTTTTCAATCAATTCTTAAATCAAATTGTTGGAAATGAAAATTTTTCAGGCAATGGATCAAACCAAGCTTCCTTTGATAATCCAAATTTTCAAATACCACCAATCCCGTAAGTATTTCATATGTCACCATATTTTCAAATGCCATCCAACACACAAATATTCAATCTCCATCTATTTTTCGTAATTTGGAAGGATGGAAATTGATGAATCCGTACAACAAACATTACCTTATGCAGTCTCTGGCTCAAATAATGTCTCTATGTAGACCAATGTCAAAGCTATCTGACATATAAACTTCAAATCAGGCGGCTATGCCATACAATGCAAAAAACGTTTGTAGGCTAAAGAAAGATAAGATCGCCGCAGAAGAGTAAAAAAAATAAAAGACCAAGGCCACTAGCAAAGATGTAAAGAAAAAGTGGCAAAAAGATGATGATACATTATTGGTGAAATCTTATGTTACTATAAGTGTCGATCCAATTGTTGGCAACAATCAAGATGGTGATGCACTTTAGAGTCGGGTTTATGCCTACTATAATGACAATAAATCTGAATCGATGTTAGGGCGAGAACTAGGCACGATGAAACCACGTTGATACAACCACATCAAGAAAAAAGCGTACGCTTTCAACGCATGCTGAAGTATATCCTGACTACATTTTTCATCGACGATTTCGAATGTGATGGAGTTTATTCAACCGTATAGTTGAAGTAATACCTAGTTCTTCTCCTTTTTTTTTCCCAACAAGAGAAAATGCAACGGGACGATCGGGATTGTCTCAACTACAAAAGTGCACTGCAACCATTCGTCAATTGGCTTATGGAGTTTCAGCTGACTATTTGGACGAGTATCTGTAAATGAGTGAAACCTCTTCCATCAAATGCCTTTTCAACTTTTGTGAATGTTGGGTTGGAAATGAGTGCAACTCCAATAAATCCTCATACACATATCCAACTGGGCCAACCTCCCGAAGCGTAGTTATATCACAGTTATGACACCCACTTGTCGATGAAATAAATGAAAGTATTTCAAAGCAATAAATGACATGCTATTTGTTTACCCGGTTCGGATATAAACCATCCTACATCCGGGGGATACCAATCCAGGAGGTGTTCATTAACCAGTGCTGATTAATAACAAAACACTCAAACTACCACCAACCCACGCTACAAATTAATTACCCTCCAAGGTTTCAATTGTTACAAACGCGTACTAACAACCGTCATAGCTGGGCTGCACAGAGTTCGAATGCTCCCCTGATCAGAACTCCAGTCATCCTTTGATCTCCAAACTTCTCCGGCAGAAATACAGCGTAAATCACTTACTTAATGCATGGAGGAGGAAGGGAAGTTGTTGAGAGGATAAGCACACTAATTATCTTACTACCCAATCTCTCTAAAAAAAAAACTCTCTACTTCCCAAAACTCTAATACTATGAAACACACCACCACAGCAGCCATGAAATGACATGCATTAAATTCCCTTTGATCTAACCAAGGAATGATGTTGTATCAAATCAGTTCTGATCACAAGAGGACAAATTCGAGATATCCAATTTGTCTTTGAGCAGCCACCAACGTTGAGGGGACACAAGGGCTGCATGATTTGACTTAACCAACAGGGCCAGAGTTGTTTTTTTTGAAAGCCAACGACCACAGAAGCAAAAAGTGTTTTTGTCACTATGCCAAAAATAGATGTAGAGGAATTGAGATTATCTTAACAATCTCCCCCTTTTTGGCATATGTGACCACACACACAATGCAGGAGATAATCTCTCACACATGTAGATTAACCCAAAATAAGAGCAAGTTAAGATTAGGTTTACATGCCATCAATCCAAAGAAGGCTACATGCAGCCTTTACAGAAATTAAAGTCCAAGAACAGCAAACATGAGTCTAAAACAGCAACAGGCAGTGAAGAAATCATGACACAGAGATGCAACAAACACAGTTCAAACAGAGCTCCCCCTTTCTTGATGATCCGATGATCCCATTCCTTCCAAGTAATGCAGCAGCAGTCCCCCCTCTCTCCTGCATCTCTCCCCCTTGCGTGGACAGATGCCAAAAAAAGGCTGGGATGCTTATAGGAAGTCAGGGACCTCCTCCTCCTCATCCGGGCCGGAGGCAAATCGAGGATGAAGATGCAGAGCACGAATTATTTTCTTCCGATGTTCAGCTAAGGTGGAGTGAATAGAAGCTTGTTCCTGCAAAACTTCAAGAAGTAACCTTCGGGCTTCCAAGAGCTGGCCGGACGGATCGGCTGGGAGAGGTTCCTTAAAGTCGTTGAAAAGCTTTTGCAAGTTCGACCTTGGCTTGAAAAGTGTTGTTTGAATTGAATCTTCAGTGGGATCAGGAAGGATCCCATTCTGCTTCAGTAACAGTGTAATGAGGGCCGGATATGGGAGGTTCGTTTTGTCAAATGACTTGCCACGGGCATACTTCATCATTCTGGAGATGACAACAAAGCCGAAATTGATGTCAGCACAAAATTTGTCAATGCAGAGAAGTAACTTACCCATCTCATATCCAATGTTAGTCCCATTACTTGTGGGAAAAACATTCATAGCACAGAATCGAAACAGACACTGATATTTCATAGTCAGTTCTGTTTTCATCCAGAGACAATATTATCTTCATTTTGAATGGTCTTCATAGGATGAGACCATGCAGACTCGACAGCTTCAGAAACATCTTCACCTTGTAACATCAGAAAGGCTTCCATTTTGTTCTTCCAACTCCGATAACTTGTTCCATCAAACAGTGGAGGTCTCGATGTAGATCTACCTTCTTTACTCATCTTTGCAAATTGTGAGAGAATCTACTCAGCAACTTAGAGAACACTGCTCTGATACCAAATGTTGGGTTGGAAATGAGTGCAACTCCAATAAATCCTCATACACATATCCAACTGGGCCAACCTCCCGAAGCGTAGTTATATCACAGTTATGACACCCACTTGTCGATGAAATAAATGAAAGTATTTCAAAGCAATAAATGACATGCTATTTGTTTACCCGGTTTGGATATAAACCATCCTACATCCGGGGGATACCAATCCAGGAGGTGTTCATTAACCAGTGCTGATTAATAACAAAACACTCAAACTACCACCAACCCACGCTACAAATTAATTACCCTCCAAGGTTTCAGTTGTTACAAACGCGTACTAACAACCGTCATAGCTGGGCTGCACAGAGTTCGAATGCTCCCCTGATCAGAACTCCAGTCATCCTTTGATCTCCAAGCTTCTCCGGCAGAAATACAGCGTAAATCACTTACTTAATGCATGGAGGAGGAAGGGAAGTTGTTGAGAGGATAAGCACACTAATTATCTTACTACCCAATCTCTCTAAAAAAAAACTCTCTACTTCCCAAAACTCTAATACTATGAAACACACCACCACAGCAGCCATGAAATGACATACATTAAATTCCCTTTGATCTAACCAAGGAATGATGTTGTATCAAATCAGTTCTGATCACAAGAGGACAAATTCGAGATATCCAATTTGTCTTTGAGCAGCCACCAACGTTGAGGGGACACAAGGGCTGCATGATTTGACTTAACCAACAGGGCCAGAGTTGCTGTTTTTGAAAGCCAACGACCACAGAAGCAAAAAGTGTTTTTGTCACTATGCCAAAAATAGATGTAGAGGAATTGAGATTATCTTAACAGTGAAGTTGTCATTAAATTGTTTGGTGAACACTATCTTAGGAGGTCAAATCAAGATGACGTTAATCGTCGTCTTCATTTGTATGATGACAAACATGGTTTTCCGGGTATGTTAGGTAGTCTTGATTGTATGCATTGGGTTTGGAAGGATTGTCCAATGGCTTGGAAATGGAAATTTACACGAGGTCATGGATTTTTTGCAGTAATGCTTGAAGTGGTCTCTTTTCAAAGTTTATGGATATAGCATATTTTTTTGGTGTTGTAGGTTCACGTAATGATATCAATGTTTTCAATGAGTCGTCGTTATTAAATGAAGTTATGCAAGGGAGTGAACCAAATATTCAATTTACCGTGAACCAAACCACATATTCTCATGGATATTATCTTACAGATGAAATTTATCCGGAATGGTCTACTTTTGTTAAAACTTTCTCTTGCCCAGAAAATCCAAAACGAGAATTATTCAAAGAAAGACAGGAATCTGCGAGAAAGGATGTGGAGCAAACATTCTTACAAGCTAGATGGACAATTATTCGAGAACTTGCACGATATTGGCATAGGAAAAAATTAAAATATATAATGTTAACGTGCATTATTATGCACAATATGATTGTTGAAGATGAAGGCCGATGGCTACTAATTGGCTACATGATGATGATGAAGATGAGCTTATTGAGGTTGTACAAGGTGGAATCCCCGAATTTACAAAATATCTTCGAAGAAATTATGCCTTACACAATAGTGAAGTTCACCATCGTCTATGTGTTGACTTGGTTGAGCACATTTGAACACAATTTGACAATAAAAATAATAATTTTTAAGTTATATTGTATATTTATTTTATATGTTTATATTATATTACGATTCTTTTTTATGTTATTATTAATTAATATATATGTTGATTTATTTCAAATAATTTTAATTATTAAAATTTATAGATTAATATTTAAAAATTAAAATATAATATTATATAAAAATATTATTAGATAATAAAAATATATAGAAATATGTATAAATAAATAAATTATTTATATACATTTATATATATTATTATATAATATAAATATATAGAAATAAATAAATTATTGTGGATATATAAAATAGTGAAGGTAATGTGTTGGAGGTGATTTACATTAATAAAATTATATTAATATTTTTATATTATCTTTATTCTAAAAAATTTAAAAAAATTATAAATAAAATAATTGATATTAAAAAAAATTGTTATTTTAAATTTATAAATATGAATTTATAAGTTATTAGAAGAAAATATATCTAAATAATTAATAAATAGTGTAATAAAAAATATATGAATATACATGAAAGAATTAATTAATTTTTAAGGGCAAATAAGGAATATGAAAAATTAAAATAAAAAAGTTAATCTGAACCGTTGGTATATACAACTTTTTCAAAATTAGCTTTTTGGATCCAATAAGCTAATTGAAAACGCTAATTTACCAAACACCAAAATTAGCTGGTTTACTGGTCAAAATAAGTTAAAAGCTCTTGAAAAAACTGTTTACCAAACACCCTTTCAATCTTCTTACAAGAATATAAAGAATGATAAAAATTACTCCATTCGTCCTATAACAAAGTATCCATTTTTTCATTTTAGTCCGTCTCATAACAAAATATCAATTTCCCTTTTTAGTAATTGTACTATCTACCTAACATTATAAATACCCTTACAACTTATAATATATTACACAAATGTCATTACCTTTATATCACACAATACTAATAAAGTTATTTTAGTCATTTCTACTTTATTCCTATTACATCCCAATATAATACTAATATTTCTAAAACTCCGTTCAAAAAGCAAACAGATACATAGTTATGAGATATAGGGAGTATATGCGTAAATAAACTATAAAAGAGATATGATATTTTTTAATGTGGAAAATCTTTCACTCTCTTGAAAGAATATGAAAAACAATTAAGAAAAAAAAAATTACGGATCATCCAGACCAAAGTAGAAAGATCACTATAATCAAATTAAACATAGAATTTTTCAAGAATGCATATAAATACGCTGAGTCACAATTCAATCAACCAACATAAATAAAAAACTTAAAGAAAAATCAAGATTAAGAAAGCAAACTTAAAAAATCTGTCATATTCTGTAAATTTTTGGTCAAGTTACAGATATTCAATTAAAAAATCTCACCGTTGAATTGAAAACTCAACGAATTATGAACACTCTCTGAAAATTTCACCCCGATCCAATGGTTAACAAAGATGTGATCACCGTTTTTTCAAAACTTCGCAGTGTTGGGCGGAAATCTCATTATAATTTTTGTTGCGGACGATTTTAGCTTAATTATTTGGCTTAAAATCTCTTAAAAAACTCTAATGTTATCCATTTTTTTTTTATTAATTATCTCACTAAATCCTAATTTTATTAAAATATTTGTTATTCTAACAGAATTTAACTAATTATCCAAATTCAAATATTTAAAAAAATAAAATAAAATTTCAAAAAATTATAATTATGAAATTAAAATAACTTGTCACATATATGTATACATATATAATCTAATTTGTTACAAAAGAATAATATTAAATACAAGATATTATTTGTTTTTATATTATTGACTTAATTTTTATATTTTATCTATAAAAAAAAAAAACTTTAAAATAAAATACTAAACTAACCAACTCAGAATAACTAAAAAAAAAATAAATACATAAATACTACAAAATATAGTAAAATAATTATTTTTCCCCAAAAATCAATTTGACTATTTGACCAAATATAAGTATTCAATCACTCGTGGGAATCATTAGGTTGTATTCAAATAAAGAAATGGAGTTTTGGTATGTAATCATCTTCAATGATTCAACTATAGTGTTCAAAAGTAATCATTTGTCTTGTAACGTTAGGATAATATATATATATATATATATAAAAGAATTTTGTGTAAAAATTAAATAAATGACACAACAACTCTGAAATGACATTTATACAATTTTTTTTTTTTTTTTTTACAATGTCTTAAAATAAATTCACTACATTTAAATTGATGAAATTATACTTACACTTCTTAAAGTAAGTTAGATTTGTCCTATTAGAGCATTCCATTCTTTTGGAATTTATGAGTTTTTTATTTGAATAGTAGGTTTAGGGTGTGTTTGTTTGAAGGATTTGTAAAGATTTCTACTATTCATTTCATTTTTTCCCCCCAAAAACATCAAATCAAACACCTATTTTTCATTTTTTATATTATACTAAAAATCAATTTTACATTCAAAACATCACATCAACACCTATTTATATCACATCATACAACTATTCAAATTCAAAATTTTTACTATTCAAATCTCAACTCAAAATCCAAACCCCCAAACAAACACACCCTATGTAATACTATTAAGGGTTATATATATATATATATATTTATTAAGTATTAGAGTGGATAATATTATTGTATTCATTCTAATTATATGTTAATTATAAATTAATTAAAATTTGATATTAATTAAATATTATATTTTATTACACCAAATCAAATTTATCCAAATTATATTTATACTAAACTTTATATTTTTTATACGTAATCAAATAAAGTAAACATCATATTATTAATCTCCTTATTGTATAATCTATTAAAATAATTTTACGGATTATAATACAATCTTTTAAAGTAAACACACCTTTAAAATATGAGTTTATTCATTTTGTAATTTTGAATGCACCTGTTGGTACGAGAAATTGTATTAATAATATAAAAAAAAAAAAAGTATTTTGTGTTGAATTGTTAATTTTGTATAAGTTGATAAAATATACTTATATATTATATTTTATTAATGTGTTTATATTGTATTTTTTTTATATAATATTTATGAAAAATTGTGTTATCCAGAAAAATAAGCATAAGCACATTATATTACATAAAATCAAATTTTTATTTTTATTTATTATAGTACAGTAAAATTAATTTTACATTTAAAATATCAGATCAATATATTTATATTATACTCTCTCCGTTCCGACGGATTATGCCACTTTGTTTTGGACGATTTTTAAGAAAATATGTATTAGAAAGTTAATTGGTTTTAGTTTTGTTGACATAATAGTTGTAATAGAGTCAAATATATTTATTTATTTAATATTTTATGAGTGAAATATATTAAATAATTTTGGCAAAAATAATTTTTATATCTGGACAAATAATTTATGTAATTATTTGTAATAATACTGTTTTTTTTAAAAAAATTAAATTATTTATAATAAATTAAAAAAATATATTTGATTGGATTTATCCCAAAATTTAACTATTCACAATTTTTTTTTCTCTTACAAATATCAAATAAAAATTTTATTTTTTTATTTTTTATATTATAGTAAAAATTAATTTCACATTAAAAATATTACATCACGATATATATATATAATAAAAAATTTTAATATTCAAATTTTAAACTTTAATGTAAATCAAATAACTTTAATATTCAAACTTTAAACTTTCATGTAAATCAAATAATTTTAATATCACATAATTTTTCCTTCTAAATATATCAAATCAAACTTTTAATTTTTAATTTTTATATTATATTATAAATTATTTTTCTAGCAAAATATCACAATAATATCTATTTATGTAACATCTAATCATTATTCAAATTGAAAACTTTTACTATTAATACTCAAACCAAAAATCTGAACTCCAAACATGTTAAATTTATTCATTGATTTTTTTCTTAGAAAATTCAAATTAAACTCTTATTTATTTATTTATTTTTTACATTATATTAGAAATTAATTTTATATTAAAAATATCACATCTAAAGCTATTTATATGACATAAAAAATATTTAAATTAAAGAATTTTATTATTCAAAATTCAAAAAATCAAAATCTAAACCTCTAACGAAATATACTAGTATTAGATTTTATTCACTGATTTTTTTTCTTCCAAAACTATCAAATTAAACTCTTATTTTTAATTTTATATTATATTAAAAATTAATTTACAATCAAAACATCATCCGCATACATATTTTTATTATATGAAGCAACCTATTTAAATTAAAAAATAAATAAATTATTATTCGAAATTCATACCCTAACCAAACACTATGTTAGAGTGTATTTATCAATTTTTTCTTATAAAAATATCTAAATTAAACCCCTATATATCATTTTTATATATTATAGTAAAAATTAATTTTATATTCAAACACTATATATTAATACATATTTATATTAAATCAAAAAATTATTAAAATTAAAATTTTTTTTATTCACTCAAATCCAAAATCTAAATCTCAAATCAAATATATCATTGAAATTTATTAATTATTGAATATTTTTTAAAAATATTAAAATTAAATTTTTTTTATTTTTTAAAAATTTCAGCTACATCCTATCTAAGTTCGATTTTTTATATCATGCACGTGCCAAATATTTTTGGATTTTTAGATTATGTTTATTTTTATCAATTTTAATTAAACGTAATTAAAAATAAATTATTGAAATAATTGGGAATAAAAAACTAAATAGATTCATTTAGATTAATTAAGATATAATTGTGATTAAAATTTGTTAATTTTTATTTTTATTAAAAAATAAAATTTGCCGTAATTGAGCGAGAGGGAGGGAGTATCAAACAATTAATTCAATTCAAAAATTTTATTATTTAAATCCAAAATCTAAAATTAATTTAAAATAGAGTGTTAATTTAAATTTTTGTTTAATATATATTTTGATGTGACATTTTATTAGAAAAATAATATAAATTTTTAGAAATAATACAAGATAAATAATATTAATTTTATTCTAAAATGATAAAAAAAAAAAAAAAAATTATATCTTTTAACTTTTAAAATAACACATAATTTACATTATTTATTATAATTGTCATATGATATAACAGAGTCACTTGAACTAAAAATCACACACTTTGTTGTGACACATCTAAATGTAGGTGTGACCACATACATTAAAGCCATATCTTTGTGTGTTGCCAGCAAATTAAAAGTGATGATTAGGCACATTGTAATTGTGTATAAATATGTTCAACTATAAGAACAACTAAAAAATAAAGAGTTAATCATTTATTTATTTATTTATTTATTTTTTGTTGGCAATGAATTTTGTTATTATTATTTTAGTTGATGTTTTCACATAGACCGGAAATGTTTGTAGGTGAGTGATGACTCCAACTATGAGCATATTCTTAACTTGATAAAAATGTGTATCACTCGAATTTCTATATAAAAATCATCATAATAACTCATTAATGGCATACATTATTGATCTATATCGCTTGGCATGATCCAGACTTCATTGTTGAGATTATTAACGCTTTTTGCCTTTTTTAAGCGGTAGTCAGTTACCAGAAAAGCTAAGGCATGCGCCACAAGCGGTAGCCACCTCCGTTTGCAAGCGCTCAGAACAGCTCCTGAAAAAGACTAAGGCACGAGAGACAAGCGATCGCCTCTCCCGCTTGCAAGCGACAACTCAGACACCCACCGCTGCAGAATGTCAGCAGATTTTGACTAAGTGTTCCAACTGCAGCAGTACAGCCATTTCACTTCCAGCCAGCACAAACGAGCTAAACTGCTGATGCCCTCCAGCTCTCCGGCAAGCGAGGAAGATCTGTGCCCCTACAATCCAATGCAAGCGAAGTGGATGCCCTGGGAGTTATGGTCAGCAACTACTTCAACAGAATAACTACCAGCAACCGCCTAACTGCCCAGTGGTTGGAACCGCCCAGCAACTGCTTGCAACCGTCTCTCTGTAAAAAATAAAAGAAAAAAAAACTTCAATTTTAGAGTACTTAGCAATTACATTCTGCGCAACTTAGTTGTCTTCCTGTTCATCGAGAGCTCCAACCCTGTAAGGGAGTTCTCCATAGGAGTGGCCAAGGGAGTAGGGATTTCCGTTCTCCCTTGGCCAAGTCTTTACCGTTTTCTAGAATAGTTTACTGCTTTCAATTACAACTTTGTAGTTCTAATCTTTCCAAGTAATGAAATATCATTCAGTTCTTCATCTACATCTCCTCCACACTTTATTCATACTTATATAAACTTTGAATTTAAAGAATTTCCTTTCACTGGTTTAGAGCACTAGAAGAATTGATTATCTAAGCCTTGTTGGGCGCCAAAAGCGGTTGCAAGGTAGTTCAATATAGTTAAGTACGCAGGAGCCTTGTCGACCTGCTTGACTGCTGTTCTAAATTCAATTTTGATCAAAAAGAAGTAACAGAAGGGTAAAGCCACTAATGAGGCAGAAGTTGGGATAATTAATGGGATATAGACGGTGGTCTATTAGGTCACAGAGATTCCTAGTGACAGTAGGGTTTCTTTCTTATAATATCTCGGTTCTGAGTGTCATTGAAGTCTTGTTGTAAATCCTTTAAGGTCAAATTCTAGTGATAAGACGTCTTTACATTTCAGTTTATATAATTACACTATCTCCTTCTATCGTTTTCGTAATATACATATATCTTCGTTAACACACCTACACCACTCGCTCATTACATCCAGGGAATCCTATCCATTTAGTAACGCACAAGTCAAACACAACACCTCTTCTTCACTCTCTGTCGCTTACATATATATATATACACAGCGTGCCATCCACTCATGTCCTGTTCACTCGCTAATCGCTACTCATTCATGTCCCGTTCACTCGGTTCCCACTTCCGCTCATGTCCCGTTCACTCGATTACCGCTGACACTTTACTTTACGCCTTTGCTTCGCTCACTTCTGCTCCTTCCTTTTACCGCTTTACTTACCGCTTGATAGATTAGAAATTAAGATCCGCTGCAAAGCAGATCCTTTACTACAATTTTCGTCGTTTTTTCAAGATCTGCAACTTTTGAATTTCATGACTTAAAATCCTTGTGTTCGACTTGGAAACTCACCAATAAAAAAAGTATAAATAATTGTGATAACTACTCAGGGTCTACAACCACAAATATTACTATATCTGACCATTTTTCCATAAACATTCACTCACTAATTTTCGAATATAAATTCCTTGTGAACTTGTACAAATTACAACATACAAATTTTTGGTTATCAGTGAGCTAGACAGTACATGAATCACGGGCCTTTGTTCGTGAGTCCAAATTCAAGCTGACCCAAATAAAAAATTTTCATGTTGATAATGGACTATATGTATCTTTAGATTTTGGTTGATGTCCACATATAGTCCGATCAACGTATGGATTGAGATGGACAGTTGCGGCCCGTTCAGTGTGAAACAAGTGATCCATTTGTTGTGGCCAGAACTAATCAATCCGCGTATACTATTGATTGAGTTGAATAAATAGATTTTATGAGATTTGATTGAGAAAATACGGTAGAGTTAAGATAAGAATTTATTTAGAATGATTTTTTCCCCCCATATTTGACGTTCTTACATTGTTGAGGTTGTATACAGGTGTGAGATTGAATATGAGAAGAAAAAAGAGAGAGAGGGAGAGAGAGAAAATAAAAAAACAAATGTGAAAAGTGATGTGTGATACATAACTAAGAATTTAGATAGGGTGAGTTGCAAGGGTGTGGATGCATGGTGAGAGGCTAGGAAATCTTGGTAGATTAAGAGGAGATTGAGGGAAAAAAACATGTGATTTACAACTTTGTAAGCTTGATCCGATTCTGAATGAGTTGATGTGAGTCTGGGTTAGAATCACCTAAATGTAGATCTGACTGAACTAGGTTATCAATTTTGATTGTTTTGTTTTTCTACTTACAAAATCTGCATGTTATTTGATAATCTCATCTTTGTGGCTAAATTTGTAAGAGTATTTTGGTGTTGTGCTTATTTTATGGTTTTTTTTTGTGTTGTTTAATTGGTTGTTGGGTTTTTAAACGAATTTGAGACTAGCAATTGGTATCAGAGCTCATTTTCAAAATATTACCGAAGAATGATCCGAAGTATGTCAAAGAAGAGAGCCAGACAATCTATCAAGAAATCTGCCCAGAACCTTCATTCAAAGAATAACTAGTCTGGTAGTTCGAATAGCACCTGGATAATGGATAGACAACCTGCAAAGAATGCCCAAAAATCGAGAATTCCAAAGAAAACATCAAAACCAAAAAATTCTACAACAACCGTGAAGAATAATGAAGTTACTACACTCAAACCACAAGACAAGGTAAATATAAAGGAAAATGAGGACAACAACAACATCTTCGAGATTGATATAGAGGAGTTGGGCGAAGCTTACCAACATATGGTGGGTGAACATAAAGTATTGATTTCCAAAAATGAATACCTCAAGGGCTGTGTGGAAAGATTATAAACAAAAAATGAGTTGTTAATCGATAAAAATACAAAACTAAAAGTTATGAATGGTGCACTGTGTGCTGAGCATGAGAAAATCTTTGACAAAATTGCTTATTTAAGGAAAAAAGTTGAAGAACTTACTCTGAAAATAAGAAACTCACCGTAATGAACGATGAACTTGTAGCAGACAATAAGAAATTGACTCGGAAGTCAGATGAAAAACAGGAAAAGATTAGGCTGTTGGAAGAGGAAACCGAAAAGTTTCTGAAAGTGAATCATTGACTAACCAAGGGAAAAGAAAAGCTAAATGAAGTGCTAAGTTGGAGAAAACCATATTGGGATTACACTGGAATTTGATATACTTATTCTAAAGTCGAAGCATCTCATACCACATTCGTCGGCAGTGGAATTCTTACATAGTAGACCTTGTATGGTCAGCAAAAAAACTGCGTCTAATAAAAGCTACCAGGACATAAGGCATTGGTATGTGATCGAATTGTGCGAGATCTGTATTTTGGAAGAAAATTTTGATGGTCATCTAAAGCACTAAAGAATAACGTTATGGTAAAATTAGAGTGGAGATTGAAAAAGAAACAAGCAACATGTCCAGTTACTTTATCCACACAAGACAATTGAATGAAGTTCGTTAATGTGAACTTCTGCAATGATCTATTTGAGGAAATTAGCCAAAATTCAAATAATGATGAAATGAGATCTGAACTGAAACAAAAAACAAAAATATTAGATTGGACTGATAAAATTAATGGGGAGTCAGACTACGTTCAGACATTGCATGAACAACTCTCAGGTAGCAACAATCTTTAACTAACAATAAAAATTCTTGTCAAGGCCAACAAGAATTATCCACCATAGCTTATCATTAGAGACGTTCACTATTGCATATCCAAAATCAAACCAAACAATTTTGTTGAAGGTTTATAAAATAGAGTGTGCAGTCTTGAACACGTGCAGACAGTAAAGCAATTGACAGACATTCTAGCTAAGGCATTAGATTCGAATCAATTTGAAGAGTTTTGATGAGATCTCGGTATGTGCTCTCACTAGTAATTTATGAAACATTACTATAGAAAAGAAAAAGATTCAGTTAATTGAATGAAATGTGATTTTCTATAAGTATGAGCTTGTGAGGTCAAGAGGTGGAGCTACATGGAGAGTTTTTGAGTTGGATTGCTTTTGGATGGTATAATCCTAGCGTTGATTAGAAATTTGATAGCTTATGAGATCATGAAATGTGAATGCGTGTTGGAGTGGAGTCAAAGTATCTTTTTGTGTTTTATCCTCTTGGTTGAACTGAAGAGACTTGAGATGATGAAAATGATCCTAAGGTGGTGATGGAAATGAAAGTAAGGAGAGTTGATCCAGGGGAGGTAGAGATGTTAAAATTAAAATTAAGGTCCTTTTGTTTTGATGTTTTCCAAATGGGGAGTGATGGTGGTTGATATTCGATTATTTTCATTGAGGCATGGATCTTTTTTTATCGGAAAGATCAAAAGTTTTTATATAATATAATAAATAAATATTAATTACAAGATACACCGGGCATACATGGGGAGTCATAAAATAAAACTATCACAGGCCCACACGGCTTTAAATTCTTTGAGTCTACTGCAACTTTCAAAAAAATATGCTCGGGAAATTCTTGGCAGATTCAACATGGAAGATTGCAACAGTGTCAAGAATCCTCCGATTGTTCCAAGATGTAAGTTGATTAAAGATGATCATAATGGTATTTGTATGCGACTCTTTACAAACAAATGGTGGGATGTGTTATGTATCTGAATACTACTAGACCAGACTTAATGTTTGTTGTTAGTTTGCTCAGTCGTTACATGGACAAACTTTATGAACAACACATGGCAGCCATGAAAAGGGTTTTGAGATACATCCAAGGAACATCAAATTTTGGAATATATTTTAAGAATTGAGGCACTAATCAATTGGTGGCATTTTTTTATAGTGATTATCCAGGTAATCATGATAATCGAAGAAGCACTTCAGACTATGTTTGCTTTTTGAATGGAGGTGCTATTGTCTGGTCTTCCAAGTGACAACCAATTGTAACTCTGTCTACTGCGGAAGCCGAGTTGATAGCTGCTACAACTTGTGTCTGTCAAGTAATATGGCTTAGGGGAGTGTTGAAACATATCGGTTTGTAATCAAACACACTTATTAAGTGTGATAATGTGTCAACCATCAAACTGTCAAAAAATCCAGTGATGCATAATTGCAGTAAGCATATTGATGTTAGGTATCATTTCCTTCGAGATTTGGTTGGTGAAGGTGTTATAGAATGGAAGTATTGCAACACACAAGCTCAAATCATTGATATAATAACAAAGCCTCTGAAGTTTGAATAGTTTGAAAGGTTGTGTGGTGAGCTAGGAATGAGTGAAGTGAACTAAAGTATAAATACTAGTTTAGGAGAATGAATGTTGGTTGAATAATTTCCTGATTTTTAGGAACAGATTGATTTTTTTTAATTTAGTCTCCATAATAATAGGAAGTTTGAATAATCACGTTAAGTAATGTGTTTGCTTAATGTCTTATTATGCTGTTCTATTTATGTAAGTCATTATGGCACTTTTTAGTAGATGAATACAATTTTCGATTTATTCTTTTCTGACCATTTTTGCATTTGAACGAGTGTTAATCTGATGTATCAATATATAACATATATAAATTTACATCCATTTTATTGCATACACGTCCGTACACCTATTTATTATATATTTTACGCAATACTCTTTTATATATAAATAAAAACATAATTATTCTACCTTCTCACATTTTCAATAATAATAAAAAATTGTATTTTCAATAAAAATATATTTTTTCTTATAAAATATTTTAAAAAATAATAAAAAATATTAACTCAAACAATATCACAATATGTGTAACACTTATTTCAAATTTTCATGAGAATTTTCGTCCAATTCAATTTATAATTACTTTTTTTATTATTTTTGTTCATTTCATTATAAAATATTTATTTTTTAATTATAGTAAAGTAATCAAATCTAAATACAACAATAACTTTAATTTATTTTTTTTTTTTAAAAAAAATGAAGATTTATTTAATTTGTACTTTTATAGGTAAAAGTATCAAAATTATTTTATACAATTTTACCCATTAAGAAAATACTAAAGCGATAGAAGATTATTCCCATAAAAAAAAAAAAAAAAAAAAAAAGAAGCTAATGCCACCTATTATGGAATAATGGTTGGGTCCAATAATCTTGACTCATTTGAGGCATGAGGTAATGCATTTAGAACATATCCTGAAGTTTATTTTTAATTCACCATGTGTATACTTAATCTCAATCATTAATTAATCAAAAATAATTATTTTAGCCAGTGCGACCGGGGTTTACCCAATGCGCACTTTTGGATAACGGCTGCGGATTTTTACGTCATGAAAAAAAAAATTAAATCAATTTAAACATTATTTTAAAAATAAGCGTTGAGATTGTAAATTCAACGTAGGATCTGCATTGTAAAATAATTAACCGAAAGTTAAATTAGTGAGTTGTAATAAAACCTGATAGCCGGATTATAATTTACTTATATATAAATTGTATTTTTTCCGTCTCAACAAAAAATTATATTTTTTAATGTCTCACTCAAATGTATTATTATTATTATTATTTTTGTTGTAGTATAAAGTAATATGCATTAATACAAAAATATATTTTTTTTACATAAATCACAAATATATTATTTTATATACAAGTAATTTTTATATAAATTACAACATTAGACATACAATTAATTTATATATAAAATAAAATAAAATAAAAATCATTAAAATTATCTTATACATTTTTACTAACTAATAAGATAGTACTCCATTTGTCTAGTATAATTTGGGCATATTACTGAAGATATAATAGATAAAATATTACTAGAAAGTAATTAATAAATATATTAATAAAAATAATTATATATTAAAAGCAATCATCCTCTCAATATATAGTAACTTATATATATATACATACTGTATACATCTAATTTTTATTTAATATATTAATATAAAATTGTTTTTTTTTTATTTAAAATACTACTTTCTCTGTTCCATAACTAAATATTCATTTTTTCATGTAATTTTAAAAATATTAGTATTATATTGAGATGTAGTAAAAATAAAGTAGAAATGACTAAAATAACCTTATTAGTATATGTGATATAAAGATAATGGCATTTGTGTAGTATATTGTAAGTTGTAAAAATATTTGTAACGTTAGGTAGAGAATACAGTTACTTAAAAAAAAAAAGAAATAGATACTTTATTATAGAACGAATTAAAATGAAAAAATAAATCCTTTGTTATGAGACGGAGAAAGTATATAAAAAAATTTCAATTAATATCTTTTTTTTTTTTTTTTATCATTCCTAGAGTATCAAAATGGAGTAAAACACGATCGAGTAAATCAACTTACAAATCGAGAACACTTAAAAACATTATAATGAATGGAATTTACGTTACAAGTAAATAGTACAATCTTTATTACATTACATGGAAAAGACAAACACACAAAAGTCGCAAATAAATCCAGCAATTGAAATCATGAGTCCAAAAAAAAAGGAAAAAAAAAATATATAATAATCAAATAAATACATGTGTGTTTTTTTTTTTTTTTTTTAATCTTCTGAATTCCTAAAAGCAAGCATCCAATACACAGCAGCAACAAAGGGCAGCACAGCTGTAACAAAAAAATAATTAAATATGTACATTAGTAATTAATTTGATAAATTATTATTCAATTATTTGAAATTTTAGGGCTTTGTTTAAACAATATTTTTAAATTTTAATCTTATTTATTTTTCTTTAAATATGTCGTTCGTCCCATAACGGTTTATGGGTTTGATTTGGTCACACTATTTAAAAGTATGAAATTGAAAAAGTTAATATAATGAATTATAATATTATATTAATAAATGTTTTTGAAATATAGAAATAAAATATATTAATATGAATATTATTTTACTTTTATATAATATAAATAAATATATTTTTTTTATTTATTGAGAAAAAATAAAAATAAGAAAGATTTTGGAATATCATGTTTATGTATGGTATTGCGTATTATGAAGCTAATTAAATTAATTATTATTTATTAAATATATATTATATAAATACACGTTATTAAAAATTAAAAAAAAATTGTTAATTAAGATGAAAAGAAAAAACATATCAATTTATTTGAGATGAATAACTATAATTTTTTACTCAAAAAATAACTAAATTAACTTATAATTTTTTAAAAAAAAATTCAATACTCCAAAATATATATATATATATATATATATTTGATAAAACAGAGCCTAAAATAATTTGGCTATATTAAAATTGAATATTATAAAACAAATTAATATGAGAGTACTAACCAGCCCTTCCAGAAGCCGTCGCCTCTAGTCTGAGTGTTGGCGGGCTGGGCCGGGCCCAGATCCTGACCCGATTCGCCGTCCTTCATCGGGTAACCCGCCGGCGGCGGAGGAGCTAGGGATCCTCCGCCCGGTGGCACCACCGTCGGATACGCGGCGGCTGGCGCCGGATATGCAGCTGATAGGAAAATAACAAACCAAAACTTCAATCAGTATTTGCACTGCTTTTTTCGACTTCCAAATCGTCGGAAACAATCAAAACAGGCTTAGTTTCAATGCAAATTCACCGAAGAGAATTCTCTGTTTCAAATTCATCTAAGAGAATTCTCTGCTTCTACGCATGGTTGATTTCAATTTCAATTTCCTCGAGACTTATTTCAGCATCAACACGAACTTAATTTCAACAAAATCAAATCTCATACAAAAGCATACTGAATTTCAACACAATTTCACATTAAGTTCATCAGAAGCCAAGCTCTGCAGCCATCAACACGTACATAATTTCACCATACTGATTCTCAAAATCAATCTTCCGCGCACCGCATACTTAATTTCACTTAAGTCTAATATCGTAATTCGTAAACGACTTAATTAAAAACAACAATAAATTCTACCAAATCCAATTCAAGCTCCGTAAAACCATAAACTAAAATCACATACCTTGATTGTCGTTGTAGTTGCTCATCTCGATTTGGCGATGCGCGGAGGGTAAAGCAGCAACAGCAGCAATAGCTCAGACGCAAATACTTGAGGAAACGCAAAGGATAACGTCAACACACAGTTGGAGAAGAAGGATTATCCAAATATATATATATATAGGGCGAGGACGGCGGAGTTACGTGGAAGAGGAAGCAACCGCGGGGGCGGCGACACCGCGTGAAATGGCGGAGGAATTTCAACAAAGCGACGTCGTATCTGTCTACCTTATCGTTTTTTATTTCCGTGATTTCCTATGTGTTACTATTTTCTTCACATGATTTATTATTACTTAATTTTAGCGCATCCGATTCGTTACGCGTGGATTTCTTCTTTTATGTTAGAAGATCCCGGGAGTTGATGACTTACTAAATCTGCACCGTTGATTACCAGTATCCAAAACTTTGAACGATTCAGATTATTTTAAAAATCAGACACCTTGGATCCTCTATAAATTGCTCCTATAAATTAGTAGCCACCTGGACCAGCTTGGACTTTGTATTTCATTTATTGCTTTAATAGTACTTTATTTAAATATTCATTATTAGTGTAAAATTTATTTGATTGTTAGTCACTCTTTTATAATTTTTCCTTTTTTTTTTTTTGTTAATTTCATATAATTTGTTTATCTTTAAAAATTATTATACATGTATTAATAATATTTTAAATTTTATAATATATCATTTTTATTTTAATTAAATTAATTAGTTATGTTAATGTTAATATATAATTATATATATTATATAATAATTATTTTTTATTATTACATATTTTAATTATGTACTAATTATATTATTGTCTAGATTTTCGTATTTACAAATCGGACAAATAAGATAAGATGGAGGGTGTATTATTTTCAAAAGAAGAATCAATATATATAACTACATTTTTTAAACTATATATTTAATATATTTTAAAAATCATATTTCAATAAAACTCATGTAATAGGAATATATTTTTTTGGTAAATTTGTAGGAAAATAAAATTTTATATAATACAAATAAATTAAAAATATATATTTATTTATGATTAGTACGTATATAATTTTAAATATAGATAACAATATGTGTTTATTGGAAAATGATAAAAATAAAAAATTTTGAATGAATTTTACATGATAATATTATACGTTGAAAAATTAACTAAGTTAATTTGTATTTGTTAAATATATTTTAAATACGTACGTATCAACCATTCAAATAAAATGTGACAAACTAAAAAATAAATAAACTTATTTAGGCCAGTTGGAGTACTATATTTGATGCCTTTGTTCGTATAATGAATTAATATCATTTACAAAAAATAATATATATATATATATATATACACACACGCGCGCGAGCATTACATGACATAAATTAAATGTATATAATTTTTGTATTAATATAATACAAATATATTACTCCCTCTGTCCAAGAAGTAAGTATCTATTTGTTTTTTGCACGTAGTTTTAAAAATATTAGTATTATATTAAGATATAGTAGGAATAAAGTAGAAATGACTAATATAACCTTATTAGTATGTGTGATATAAATGTAATGATATTTGTGTAATATATTGTAAGTTGTAAGAGTATTTGTAATGTTACGGAAAAAGTACAGTTACTAAAAAAGAAAATAAATACTTTATCATAGAACAGATTAAAATGAATATTTTGTTATGAGACGAATGGAGTATATAAACTCACAATATATAATAGTATTACATAATAAATACTATTATTGTTTTTAGCGTAAAAAATATGTTCATATATCACAAAAAATTGTCAATTGATAAATTATATATTGTGTTGATTGAAACTATATAATATCGATTTATTGGTCATTTTCATATTCTATACTCCATTCGTTCCATGATTAGATATTCATTTGTTTTTTCACGTAGTTTTAGAAATATTAGTATTATATTGAAATGTAGTAAAAAAAAAGTAGAAATGATTAATATAAGCTTATTAGTATATGTGATATAAAAGTAATGATATTTGTGTAATATATTATAAGTTGTAAGAGTATTTGTAATATTAGGTAGATAGTATCATTATTAAAAAAGAAAATAAATACTTTGTTATGAAACGGACTAAAATGGAAAAATGAATACTTTGTTATGGAATGGACGGAGTATTATCACTTCTATTTTAATTAATTTTAAATTTTTTATAATATATTTTTCATATTTCCAACTAACCTGTTGATATATATATATTTTTTTCTAATATCATTAATTGCGGAGTATTTAATTTTTTTTGACAAAGTATAAACGATTTCAAATTTCTCATTATGCCACAATATAATCAATATTTTATTAAAGAAATAAGGGCAGAAAAACAATTTAAAGGAGTAGAAAAAACTCCAAATATTGACAAAGAAATTATTATTATTATTATTATTTTTTTGGAGGTGTTATAGAATTATTTTTAAATATTGTAGTTTAGAAAATAAAACGAGAATAAAATTATTATTATTATTATTATTATTATTATTTCATCATTGACAGATACTTAAAGTGTAAGTAACATGCTTATTCAAATGGAGGACGTAATGAAATCTGAACCGCCCACGTGTACACGGCAGTTACCTAATAATAATAATTATTATTATTATTATTATTATTTATTATTATTATTATTATTATTAGAAAAAAAAATCAATTTTGGTCCCAATATAAAAAACTCATCAATTTTAGTCCAAATATAAACAATTTTAATCAATTTTGGTCTCATTATAAACAATTTTTATCAATTTTGGTTCCACCGTTAAAAAACTAACGGAAATTGCTGGCGTGGATATGACGGAGGTGACGTAGCAGTTGACCTAAAAGGTACATGGCCATGTACAATTATAGACGGTCATGTACAATTCTATTTTAGTTTAAAATTTTATTTTTTTTTGTTATATTTTTTTTAAAAAAAATATTTTAAATTTAAAATAGTTGATATAGTTAAAATGGACAAAATCAATAGTAATTATAATATAATTAAAATTTACCAATTTTAATTCAAATATAAAAATTTATTAGATATATTCTTTTGAAAGGTTTTGTCTAAAATTTTATTATTCATAAAAAAAATTTTTCTTACAAACATCCAATTACAGAACTATTTTTTAATATGTATATTATAGTAGTATTAAAAATTAATTTATTATTTCAATACATTAATTGGATGTTTGTAAGAGAAATTTTTTTACTAAATAGTAGAATTTTAGACAAAATATTCCAAAAGAACATACTCGATAAATAATTATACTTGAACTAAAAATGATATATTTTAATTATATTATGATTATTATTTTTTTTTCCATTTTAACTATATCAACTATTCTAAATTCAAAAAATAAAATTTAAAATATAAAAAAAAAATTAAAATTCCCCCAGGTTAAACTAGTGCTTGCCGTTGCAGTAGGAGCCGTTCCATTGGATATGAAATATACAATAAAACGAAGACCTAGACCGAAACAGAAAGGTACATGGCCATGTAGAATTATACATGGCCGTGTAACAACATGGTCATGTATAATTTATACACTGAAATATACATGGTCATGTAACAACATGGCCGTGCATAATTGTACATGGCGGTGTAACAACATGGCATGTATAATTATACACTGAAATATACATGGCCCTGTAACAACATGACCGTGTACTTTCCAGGTCAACTGTCACGTCACCTCCGTCATGTCCACGTCAGCAATTTTTGTTAGTTTTTTAATGGCGGGACCAAAATTGATAAAAATTGTTTATAATAGGACCAAAATTGATTGAAATTGTTTATATTTGGACCAAAATTGATGAGTTTTTTTTATATTAAGACCAAAATTGATTTTTTCTCTTATTATTATTATAATTAATAACTTGGTGCAATAGATGTAATACTTCCCCAATCTATCTATTTGCATTTTGCGTCAATGTTTTTAACAATTAAAAATATCTTTATATTTGTATAATTTTTTTTAGAAATATAATTACATTAGTGTTATAAGACACCAATAGAATTATTTTTGTTGTTTTTCCTGGATTTGTGCTATGTTTTGATATAATAATTAATATTTAAACATTAACATGCAAAAAATAAATGGATAGATTCGCGGTGGACGGAGGTAGTACTAAATATTCCATCCTTTGTATTTTAATTGACATTAAAATTTTAAATTTTTTTTATTATAATAATTCGTTATCTAACATTTGGATTTAACGGTAAGAATTTGATGGTAATTTTATAGTTTTTTCATAATAAGGAATGCAAAGTTTTATCTCTAATTCTTTTTACAAACATAAAATTTTCTTCTTTTTTCTCTTTCAATGCATATGATTATTTTATTTAAATATGTAAAAAGCTAAATTAGTAAAATTAAATAAGCAATATTTACTATATTGATTAGCAAACTCTCATAATATATAAAATCCTTAAAATGTATATTAGAAAAATTTTAATCAAACAATTAGCACATATAACTATTATTTGAAAAAAAAAAAAAAGAAGTTAAATGCATTTAACTTCTGAACAAATAATTATTTTATTTAAATTTGTAAAAACTTAAATTAGCACAAGTAAACAAATGAATCAACAATATCTACTACATAATTATCAAACTCTAATAATATATGAAAATAATAATAAAAAAAGTATATATTTACTCTACAACTTAGCACATATAACTACTATTTGAACAAACAAAAGAAGAAATATATATTAAATATATTAAGGTAAGAACATATGATTATTTTATTTAAACATCAAAAAAATTAAATTAGCAAAATTAAATAAACGAATAAGCAATATCTATTACGTTGATTGACAAAGTTTGGTAATATATAAAAATAATAAGAAAAGTATATTAACAAATTTACTAAACAAAGATAACTACTATTTGTGCATGTGTAAGGAATAGCATGATGGTGTGGGGATTAGACATGTGACCGTGATGAACAAATCAAATTTAACTAAATTAAAAAAAAAAAAAAAAAAAAAAAAAAGAAAAGAAGAAAAAGAAGAAGAAGAAGAAGGAATAAACCAAATTTAAATAAGTTTTCCAAATAATTATATAGCAGACTTGATATGTTCATCAAAAGAGGGTTCAACTGCACAAAAAAAAAAAAAAAAGAATTTAGAAAATAGCATAATAAAAATAAATTATAAAATATAAAATTTAAAGTACTTACAAGATTGTCATTTGAAAAATTGTCATTCGTGTATTTTTTGAAGCAAATTCGTCAATCAAATCTTCATAATTTATTTTGTCTAAAATTTAATTTTCAATTGCTACCAAAGCTAAACCGTATATGTCTTTCTTGGGACATGGAACTACGCAAATAAGTCTTAAGCAACTTTAATTTTGAAAAATTTATTTCAGCTGTTATAACGGTCACTGAGATGGTTAACAATATTCTATAGGCAACAATTGCATTGCGAAAACAATCAACAAATTTCAAAAAGTTTATAATATCTAGATAATCAAATTCTTTTTAGGTAAACACTCTTGTAGCAACTTCAATTCCACGTATAAATCATATTCGCGAATATCACAAATATCACCATTTTTAAGTGCATTCTGCAAATTGGTACAACAAGACTTTAAGTTAATATCATCTAATAAACGCAATTTTTCAGAAGAAAATAAAATATCAAACACATTTTCATATTGTTCAAACCTTCTGTCAAGTGAAACAATTGCTTGATCAATTATGCAATTAAAGAAAATAATTTTGAAAGATTGTTCTGCACTTAGTGAACTTTTATAATCTAGACTCTCATCAAACTGTTTTTTCTTTTAATTCGACGCTTTTGAAAAAATTGGATCAATATTCATATCAATTGCAATATCTTTGGCAATCTCAACAACATTTGTAAAACCTTTTTCTCTATGCTCTTTAAAAGATAAAATCAATTTTCTTAACATTTTCAATGCTGGCACAAACAAGCATGTCTTTTGATTGTAACTTTTTACTAACTAAATTAACAACACATAACAAATCATACCAAATTACAATCGAAACAATAAATTCAAAATCTCCTAACTCGTTATTAACTAAAGATTTAGCCTTACTTATTATTTTAGAATCATTATCACTTTCAGCAACTTCAAGCAAAGCTTCTCTAAAAACTTTTAATTTGAAACCGAATTGCTTTTACACTATCAACACATCTTTCCCAATGAGTAGAAGACAATGATTTATGAGTTAAATCTTTCACATTATTTTTCAAAATTTGCCATTTTTTAGTAGAATTTGCAAATATAGTGTATATACGTTGGAATACACCAAAAAAAGCCCTAACTTTTCCAGAATTATTGGTCATGTCACACAATATTAAATTAAGACTATGAGCACCACAAAGAGTATAAAAAAGCTCTAGGATTCAAATTTAAAATCTTTTTTTTTTTGCACTCTTTGATTTTTTTCCTTTCATATTCGATCTATTATCATAACTTTGTCCACACACATCATCCACATGAAATTCAAGAACATTCAATTCATGCAACAAAATCTCAAAAAGTCTTTATCTAGTTGTCTCATTCACATTTTAAAATCCTAAAAAAGATTCTTGCAAACACAATCAAAAGAAATATCCATATATCTTAAAATCAAAGACATTTGTTCTTGATAGCTAATATTTGGTATACAATCAAGTATTACAGAAAAATACTTAGCTACTTTTAGTTCTTTAATAATTTCATATTTAATTTCACAAGCAAGCAAAAGAATCAACTCATTTTGAATGTTGTGACCAAGATAATGAACATGAATCTCATAATTTGTAATATGACGAACATGCTCTTACATAATAGGATCAAAGTCAGCTACTATTTTAATTAATCCTAAGAAATTTTCATTGTTATTTTCATGCAATTTCTCATTAGAACCACAGAATGCAATGTTATGTTTTGCAAAAAACTTCACAACTGAAATAATTCTTAATAAAATATTTTTCCATTGTTCTTTCTCTTTCTCAAGTTCTTTTAGATTTTTCTTATCAATGGTTTTTTTTTTCTTTTGTAGTCTTAAACACAACTCATATTAAGTGATCATATTTTAAACATGTTCTATACTAGTTTCATGTTCTTTAATTCTAACACAAATATGAGTCAAATCACTAATACTCTCATTTGCCAATAACCCTCTACCCCAACCTTTCTTAAACAAATTACAACAAAAAAAAAAAATCATCAAGTTCTTTTGAATATACAAGTCAATCTCTATCGTATTTTTCCTTATTTGGCAATATTCTAGTATAGAATGTGGCAAAAAATTGTCTTCCAAATTTATCTTTAGTGCCTTTTACAAAAGATAAATCTTTTTTAGGACCTTTTATTGCTAACATATTAATTATTTCAAAATTTAAAGAATCCCAATTTTTTGAATAAAAAATATTCCTCCTGTCCCAATACAATAGTCTTGTTTACTATTTTTGTCCGTCCCAAAATAATAATCTTATTTCCATAAATAATCATATCACTATAAAACTACCCTTACTTTTTCATTATTATTACACAATTACCACTACTTTTTACCCTAATACACTAATAAGGGCAAAAAAGTCTTTTTACCCTTACTTTTTATCCACTACCAATATAATATCAATATTCTATAAATCTTGTGCCAAACACAACCCAGACTATAATTCTGGGACGGAGGGAGTATTAAATATAACATCATAATCACTATCTAAATCAGCAATACAATCATCAATGTCAATATTTTTAATTTCATTATTATTAACATTATCAACAATATCAATATTTTCAACCTCAACATCATCACCAACATGATCATCAATAAAATTTCCATTATTTTCAATATTCAAATTATTTTTTATATTCAAATTATTTTCGACATTCAATTGTGGTTCTCTTATAATAAATTTATTAATTGCTCCAATTTGATATTGAATTAGTTCATTAATTTCTTTTTCTTCTTTTTGCGTTTTTCATATCCCGAATCACACTTTTTTTAGGAGGTATAATTTATTCTATTATTTGTAAATCGTAAAAAATAAGGAATAATAAAACTTGGATTGAAATCCTCTCCACCGGCGTTGTACAAAGCGCAGCTGGACACAGACAGCTGAATGTGTCGCCTGTCCTGCAATCCATAAACCATAATCAACAATTTATCCCAAAAATTGAATTGAAAAAATTACTGTATTAGATTTAACAGATGAGAGAATTAAAATTATTAAATTAATCCATACAAAAAAAAAATGAATCGAGGGAGAAAAGAAGAAGGAGAGTGATAGGGATTGTCTGTCTGTCTATGTCACTGAACTGAGGCGGTAAAGAAGGAAAAAAATAAGGAGGATTGTCTGTCTATGTCGCTCAACAGAAGGAGAGAAAAAGAAGAAGAATAAGGGGATTGTGAACGCTGGCTGGTCGGAAGGGAAAAAATGAGAAGAGAAAGTGGGATTGTGAACGCGATGATTGAATTTGGGATTAGGGTTTAAAAAATAATTTTAGAATTAAAATTAAATTAGGTAATTATGGAGAAGAAAAAATATACATTAAAATTTAAAATTTAATATATCTAATAATAATATATTAATATTTTAAAATATAAGTCCTTTTTTAGAGTTGGTTCCTCCTGCTAATAGCCGTCTCTAGTCTCATACAACACATTCAATAATTAATTTTAATATATGATATATTTTTATACAACACACATGTAATGATGAAAAAATAACACACATTTTATTATATACAAATATATATTGTGTGTAATAAAAACGTGGGATATTTGTATATATATTACACGTGTTGATTTTTTCAAATTATTACCATTCCCATTTGGATGAGAGGCCCTAGAAAATATATATATATTGTCTTTGGTCTAACATATAACATCTTACGTGGTATAGGACCCACTCAAAATCTTATATTTTTATTTTTCTCCTAAAAAGTAAATAATATTATTTACATTTTAAAATTTAACATTTTTTATAAAATTAGTTTATGTTAATTATAAATAAATAAACGTATTTTTTTTTATTTATTTGTATTATATAAAATTTTATATTTTACAAAATGATATTCATATTGCATATATTTCTTATTGCGATATAATTTTTAAAATATTTAAATACATATTCCAAAATTTTTAATCATGTATATTAAATTTATTTTAAAACTACCAATATTATTAATCACATAAAAATAAAATATCATATCTCATTATTATTAATTAATTAAACATTATTAACTAAAATACCTTTTCACAAATGAAAAGGTCAATTGTTTCGAAACGGAAGGAGTATTTTTAAAAGTCTCAAATTATTAATATACAATAATTTTAAATCAAATATTAAATATTTACTATTTTTAAAATTTTAGGTTTTAAAACTTTCAAGAGTATTACCTAAATAGAGCCAAAAAATTTAGAATTTATTAAAAAAAAATGAAAGAGTGATGCAAATAAATAAAATATCGCGGGAATACCCAAATATCAATCAAGCCAGTGATCACGCTAAAGATTAGTTTATAAACTCACACGAGTGATGCAAATAGACAAAATATGTTGGGCATACCCAAAAGAAAAATATAAACTCCCAAAGTAGCACCGCCACTAGCTATTCATTATACACAAAAACTGCTCTTCAAGACTCCATGCATGGGACGGTCAAACTAAAAGAGTTGGGAAGTAGGAAAATGAAGTCTCATACCATCCATGAAGAAGACGTGCCCCTGCGATTTAATGCATAAAGAGTACGAAAGCAACATGTTTTAATATTTTCCGTCAAGATATTTAGGTCTAGATCAAAATTTTCAAACACACATTTATTGCGAGCGATCCAAATGTAGTACACAATTGCTGCAAAACCCACTCTGCGCAGAATGTGGATGGCCAGGTCCCTATTTCTATTGTTTTACACTTAGTCCGAAGCTTTATTAAGAGAATCGAATCCTACTAGGCATTTCAACCAAGCACAAATAACATTCCATAACTGGGAGCAGAATGATCATCCATGACTTATATATAAGGATAATCCTTGGAGATGACACAAATGGGGTCAATATCAAGAAAGTTCAACTGGTTTTTCATTCTTAATTTTCCCAAGGCATAAGCCACGAGATGAAAAAGTGTTTTGGTAGCACAAGAGAGCCCTAAACAGACGTATGGAAGTCCATTCATAGTCCCAAATTCTAAATGCATCATACGGCAAAAAGAAGACATTAATCTTTCCCGGTCCGAACATTCTCCCAAACTCCTCTTTGGCCCGGTCAACCGTCCTAAACAATGTAATAACCCCATCGCAAATAGAGAGCAGATCGGTGACTGACAAACAATGTACGGTGTAATTACAAATGGAATATAATTTATATTAACATAATATAAACACAACGTAAATGTTAAAAGAAATACGAGGATTGTTGTTCATATCCAAACTATCATTCCTAACCATCCAAAAACACACCCAAAAATTGATATGATAGTATATATGCATAACTTGATCCATTTTGCATATGAAAGTGTACGAATTTATAGTACTATAATCTTTCATAGAAAGTGATTGTGATTCTAATACAAGATAGATAAATCTATATGATTGTGATTTGTAATATTTTCTTGTAGGTATATACCTGCAATGCAGGGGGTGAGAACACCATCTCCAATAAGCATGGCGGTGCCAAGCAAGGTGGCAAAGAGCATGAATTTTTTGTTTTCAAGTGTGCGGATACCACGATTTGGCAATTATAGCCTTAAAGTGGACACATCTTGGTCTATGCTTGCTAGCCGAATATTAACCTCACTTTTGCATGTTGACACAATAATGAATACAACGCAAATGTACCTCCTGAAAAACCATACATAATATATAGTTTTTTTTTATGAATATCAACCAATTTTTATATTCTCATTCTAGATGTTGACAACTCTACCATGCATGCAGATTAATGTAGCAAATTCAAGACATATAAAAAAAAATCTCAATCATTTTGCGTTGACATATATTAGTATTCATTCTATTTGGCGTTGAGTCAAATCAATTGTAAAATAAAAATACAATTGCATGACTAAACGATCGTCTTTTAAGAATTAACAAAAACAAAAGAATAATGATAAAGAAAGACGATGATTGTAGAAACAAGTTTTTGATCTAAAGAAAAATAAAGTTGTAAAAAGAAACAAAAAAAAAAATGCAAGGCGTGGTGATATTCGTACCCTCACCATTTTCGTTGGCATGCAAGACAATGAAAATGTATTTTTTTTTCCTCAATTGCATCTCTATTTCCGTCGATTTTTTTGTTCGTCGTTTATGTTATAAGATATTTTGGTTCAATGGAGAAGTTATGTCCGATCAAATACACTTAGCACAAGAAAGTTCTGAAAAAATATTTCAACCCATCCAAACATACCGTTAATCCTCCTCAACCTACCCGATTTGAATTCAGAGGGTCCATTATCCTCCAGAGCTCCGAATTCCCTAGAGCCATCCAATTTTCCGTAACGGATTCTGACACTACAAATTCTTCCGGCGATGAAGAAGAAAATATGGTGATATTTCGGAAGTGGCGCATGAAGAGATACATCACTAAAGTGATGATAGAAGCCGATTCTAACTGTACGATAGCAGAAAAAGAACCGCAGACACTATGCAGGCAAAGCCGGAGAAATTGAATCCGACGAAAGCCCCTATCTTAGCATCGCCAGATGGTGGTCGAAAATACCATGGTATTCGGCAGCGGCCGTGGGGTAAATGGGCCGCCAAAATTAGAAACCCGGCGAAAAATGTCCGGCTTTTGCTTGGGACTTAAGAAACCGCCAAAGAGAGTGCGGTGGTGTACGATAACGCCGGAATATACTACCAATAGAACCTTCGACTTAGTCTCCGATTGTAGTTTCATCGACGAATTGCAGAATTTGATTTCCTCTCTGACGTTGATTTTCAATTTCAGCAAAAACAGTAAGACCGGTCTCAAGGAACCCGAACTGGTCCCAGCCCAAACCTCCAACAGCCGATCCGATTCGCGACAGCCAAAGGGAGACCAACGTTGTCCAGGACTGCGCTAGTGATTATTTGGCCTTTCAACCAAGCACTAATAATATTCCATAACTGAGAGAAGAATGATCATCCATGACTTCTATCTTGAGGATAATCCTTGTAGATTGCATAAATGGGGTCTATAGAAAAAGCTCAACTGGTCTTTCATTCTCAATCTTCCCAAGGCCGTAAGCCACAAGATAAAAAGTATTTTGGTAGCACAGAGAGCCCCAAACAGACATATGTAAGTCTATTCATAGTCCTGAATTCTGAATGCATCATATGCAAAAAAGATGACATTAATCTTTCCCGGTCCGAACATTCTCCCAAACTCCTCTTTGGCCCAGTCAATCATCCTAAACAATGTAATAACCCTATCGTATATAGAGAGAAAATCGATGACTAACAAACAATACACGATGTGATTACAAATTTATGTTAACATAATATGAATACAACGTAAAAGTGGAAAGGAATACAAGGATTTCTATTGATATCCAAACTATCATTCCTAACCATCCAAAAACACACCCAAAAATTGATATGATAGTATATATGGCATAACTCGATCCATTTTGCATTTGAAAATGTACGAATTGATAGTACTACAATCTTTCATAGAAGGTGATCCTCCTTGAATCCACCCACTCCATATAACACTATATAGGAAAATACACACACACACAAAAACTTGATGAGTAATTCAAATACAAGATAGATATATCTATATGATTGTGATTTGTAGTATTTTCTTGTGGCTATGTACCTACAATGCAGGGGGTGAGAACACCATCTCCAATAAGCATGGCGGTGCCGAGCAAGGTGGCAAAGAGCATGAATTTTTTGTTTTCAAGTGTGCGGATGCCACGATTTGGCAATTATAACCTTAAAGTGAACACATCTTGGTCTATGCTTTCTAGCCGAATATCAACCTCACATTTGCATGTTGACACAATAATGAATACAACGCAAATGTACCTCATGACAAACCATACATAATATATAGAATATCAACCAATTTTTTTATTCTCATTCTAGATGTTGACAACTCTACCATGGATGCAGATTAATGTAGCGAATTCAAGACGTATAAAAAAAATCTAAATCATTTTGCGTTGACATATATTAGTTTTCATTCTATTTGGCGTTGAGTCAAATCAATTGTAAAATAAAAATATAGTTGCCTGACTAAACGATCATCTTTTAAGATTTAACAAAAACAAAAGAGTAATGAGAAAGAAAGACGATGATTGTAGAAACAAGTTTTTGATCTAAAGAAAAATAAAGTTGTAAAAAGAAACAAAAAAAAAAGTGCAAGGCGTGGTGATATACGTACCCTCACCATTTTCGTTGGCATGCAAGACAATGAAAATGTTTTTTTTTTCCCCCAATTGCATCTTTATTTCCGTCGATTTGTTTGTTCATCGTTTATGTTATAAGATTTCTTGGTTCAATGGAGAAGTTATGTCCGATCAAATACACTTAGAACAAAAAAGTTCTGAAAAAATATTTCAACCCATCCAAACATGCCGCTAATCCTCCTCAACCTACCCGATTTGAATTCAGAGGGTCCATTATCCTCCAGAGCTCCGAATTCCCTAGAGCCATCCAATTTTCCGTAACGGATCCTGACACTACAAATTCTTCCGGCGATGAAAAAGAAGATGTGGTGATATTTTGGAAGTGGCGCATGAAGAGATACATCACTGAAGTGAGGATAGAAGCCGATTCTAACTGTACGATAGCAGGAAAAGAATCACAGACACTATACAGGCAAAGCCGGAGAAATTGAATCCGACGAAAGCCCCCATCTCAGCATCGCCAGATGGTGGTCGAAAATACCATGGTATCTGGCAGTGGCCGTGGGGTAAATGGGCCGCCGAAATTAGAAAACCGGCGAAAAATGTCCGGCTTTTGCTTGGGACGTAAGAAACTGCCAAAGAAGGTGCGGTTGTGTACGATAACGCTGGAATATACTACCAATATAACCGTCGACTTAGTCTCCAATTGTAGTTTCATCGACGAATTGTAGAATTGATTTCCTCTCTGACATTGATTTTCAATTTCAGCAAAAACAGTAAGACCGGTCTCAAGGAACCCGAACTGGTCCCAGCCCAAACCTCCAACAGGCAATCCGGTTCGTGAGAGCCAAATGGAGACCAACATTGTCCCGGACTGTGCTAGTGATTATTTGGCCTTTCAACCAAGCACTAATAACATTCAAGAACTGGGAGTAGAATGATCATCCATGACTTCTATCTTGAGGATAATCCTTGTAGATTGTACACATGGGGTCTATAAAAGAAGCTTAACTGGTCTTTCATTCTCAATCTTCCCAAGGCCGTAAGCCACAAGATGAAAAAGTATTTTGGTAGCACAGAGAGCCCCAAACAGACATATGTAAGTCCATTCATATTCCTGAATTCTGAATGCATCATACGCGAAAAATATGACATTAATCTTTCCCGATCCGAACATTCTCCCAAACTCCTCTTTGGCCCGGTCAACCATCCTAAACAATGTAATAACCCTATCGCATATAGAGAGCAAATCGATTACTAACAAACAATACACGAAGTGATTACAAATTTATGTTAACATAATATGAATACAACGTAAAAGTGGAAAGGAATACAAGGATTGCTATTGATATCCAAACTATCATTCCTAACCATCCAAAAAAACACCTAAAAATTGATATGATAGTATATATGGCATAACTCGATCCATTTTGCATTTGAAAGTGTACGAATTGATAGTACTACCAACTTTCATAGAAGGTGATCATCCTTGATTCCACCGACTGCACATAACATTATACATGCAAATACACACACAAAAAAAAAACTTGATGCGTAATTCATATGGAAGATAGATATATATCTATATCATTTTGATTTGGAAAGTTTTCTTATAGGTATGTACCTACGATGTAGGGGATGAGAACACCATCTCCAATGACCATGGTGGTGCCTAGCAAGGTGGCGAAGAGCATGAAATGTTTGTTCTCTAGTGTGCGGATGCCACGATTTGACAATTCTAGCCTTAAAGTTGACACATATTGGTCTATGCTTACTAGTCGAATATCAGCCTCACTTTTGCATGTTGACACAGTAATGAATACAACGCAAATGTACCTCCTGACAAAACATACATAATATATAGTTTTTTTATGAATATCAACCAGTTTTTTTATTTTAATTCTAGATGTTGACAACTCTACCAAGCATGCAGATTAATGTTGCAAATTCAAAACATATAAAAAAAATCTCGATCATTTTACATTGATATATATTAGTATTCATTCCATTTGGCGTTGAGTCAAATCAATTTTAAAATAAAATTACAGTTGACTGACTAAACGATCGTCTTTTAAGAATTAGCAAAAATAAAAGAGTAATGAGAAAAAAAAAAACTATGATTGTAGAAAAAAGTTTTCGATCTAAAAAAATAGAGTTGTAAAAAGAAAAAAAAAAGTGTAAAGCGTGGTGATATGTGTACCTTCACCATTGTAGGACATGCAAGACTATGAGAATGTATTTTTTTCCCAATTGCATCTCTATTTCCGTCGATTTGTTTGTTCGTCGTTTACGTTATAAAATTTATTGGTTCAATGAAGAAGTTATGTCCGATCAAATACACTAAGCACAAGAAAGTTTTGAAAAAGTATTTCAACCCATCCTAACATGTCCTCAACCCACCCGATTTGAATTCGGAGGGTCCATTATCCTCTGGAGCTCCAAATTTCCCAGAGCCGTTCGATTTTTCGTAACGGACGCTACAGATTCTTCCAGCGATGAAGAAGAAAGGATGTGATTTTTCGGAAGCGAATCTAACTATTTGAATAGTAAAAAAAGAAGTGCAGACAATATGTGGGCGAAGCCATAGAAATTGAATCTGACGAAAACCCTCATCACAGCGTTGCCGGACAGTGGCCGGACATACTGCGGCATCCGGTAGCGGTTGTGTGGTAAATGGGCCACCGAGATTAGAGACCTGGAGAAAAAATTCCGGCTTTGACTTGAGATTTAAGACACCGCCGAAGAGACAGAGATGGTGTACGATAACGCCGTCATTAAGCTCCGCGGCCCCGACGCATTTATCAATTTCTCCATCCCTCCCCCGCCGCCACCAAATTATACCACCTATAGAACTTTCGACTTAGTCTCCAATTGCAGTTCCATCAAAAAATTGTAGAATTTGATTTTATCTCCGATGTCAATTCTCAAATTCATCAAAACTAGTAAGTACAGTCTCAAGGAACCCGAACCGGTCCTGCCCGAACCTCATGCAGCCAGTCCGGTTTGCAAGAGCCAAGGGGAGACTAGCATGGTCCCAAACTATCCCAATGATTACTTAGCATTGGGTACTCCCTTCTTGAATGAATTCTTCAATTTCAAAGCCAAAAAAGAGAAATCAATGTTATGGAGTAGAACATAATTGAAAGAAAACCTATGATGTCATCCTTATTATGGATTTCTCCTGTGAAGGTCTCTGCCAGTATATATAATGGCAACGTACCAATGTCTCTGTATACTACTTTGATGCTCTAAAACGTCAACTTCAGCATCATTGTCCATGACTCTTCGGTGCCACCGCCCTAATAACCATATAATAGAAACTATTCTTATTTAGCCACAACTAAAATAGAAGCAATTACACATTCCTAATCTGACCTATTTGCATATACCTTAATAGAGATCTCCACAACTTTTCCGGACTTGAGTTCCAATGAGTCATAGCGCTTGAGCTTAATCCAAAAGAGTTTATTTGCTAGACTCTTTTCGTTGTTATTTTCAACATTGTCAGAAGATTCACTTCCAATGTCTGTATTGTTGAATAAACCTAATGTGTTTTTAAGTAGAATTTAATTGGATGTTTAGTGGGTATTATGAAAAATATAATATATGGAATTTGCACTAGAATAATGAGTGTAAAAGGCTAGAGGTTACACTGCCATGTACGCTCGGATGAAATTGTGATTTTAATTTGTGAAATATCAAATGTATTCAAAAGGTGTACTCTTTGTTGGTGTATTTAGTGAGTAAGGAGTGAGGATTAATTTAAAAAGAAAAAAACAATATATTGTCTTCTTGTTTTAGTGTTTGTTATTTGTGTTTTGTCTTTATAACTTTATGTTTGTATTTGTGTGTGCTTGTCTCCATATTTGATATTCTCAAATTGGTATCAAAACCAATGGAAAAGATGATGGGTCAAATGTCATTACCACAATTGACGAAGGAAATTACGATAATTGAAGTATTCAAATGAAAGATCTTTTTGGATCTGAAGATGCATGGGAGATAGTTCAAGAAAATTATGGAAAGCCCACAAATACCACAAGATATGCGGAGCTCAACATAAAGTGTTGAAAGAGACGCAATCAAAGGATAACATTGCAGTATACATACTCTTTCAATTTGTTGATTATGCTTTAAGAAGATTGTTGGTGCAACGACTTCAAAAGAAGCATAAGACATTTTATAAAGAATATCCAAATGAGCCGACTGTGTCAAACAGTGCATCTCCAAACTCTCTGTGGCAAGTTGGAAAATATGAAGATGAAGGAGTCTGCAAGTGTATCCGACAACATTACACATGTGAAATTCGTTGTCAACCAGCTCATTTGTAATGGGGAAATTTTTTTGGATACGCGAGTTGTGGAAAAGATCTTGAGATCATTATTGTGTGTTTGATAGAAAAGTCAAAAAGACTTTGCAATGCTCATGGTAGATGAACTTATTGGTTCTATCTAGGAATACAAACAACGCAAGAAAAAAAAAGAAAGATAAGACACTCGAGCAAGCACTTCAAACAAAACGTCAATTAAAGAAGAAAAGGTAATCTATTCTCAAGATTTTTTAGGCAAAGAGCGTGGATATGGAAGTTGGCGAAATATTCATGGTGGTCAAGGAAATAATCATGAAGAATAATCTTTAAAAAAAAAAAAAGACAATTAAGCCAACCTGATCGGCAAGGTAGAGGACGTGGCTGAGGAAGAGGCGGTCGATCAAACTATTCTAGTATTGAGTGAGGGACAATCAAGCCAACCTGATTGTCACAAAATGATCACTATGCAAAGCATTGTAATTTTGATAAATTTTCTAATTGTTGTAGAGTGGGAGAATTTTGCAAAAGATTGTCGAGCTAAAAAGAAAATAGAAGGAACGATCAACCTAGCCGTGGAAAATAAAAATAAAAAATAAAACTTCTCTTGATAGAGATGGCTCGAAATGTAGGCAACATTAACAATACAATTTGTGATACCTCGACTCGGGGGCGAGCAACCACATATGTGGACACAAGCACCTATTCAAGGAGATATAAAAAATTGAAGATGGTTACGTGTCGTTTGGAGATGCATCAAAAGTAGAGGTCAAATGACGAGGTACAGTTTGTTACTTACAAAACAATGGATTATTAGGGTCAATCCAAAATATTATGTACCAAATCTAAAAAATGACATAGTATAGGGCAACTCACATAAAAATACTACTCAATACTTTTAAACAATTTGATGCTATACTTGAAGTACACAAAAGGGCTTTTGATTGCTCGGGTTAAAATAGGAAGAAATCTGGATGTACAAATTGAATTTGAGAAGCATGCAAGAAATTTGTTTATAAGTCAACATAGAAGACAAGACGTCACTATGGTATCTTCATTTTGATTACCTACACCGTAGTGATCCTGTCATGTAGAAGGTCTATGGTAGGATTTACGGAGCCCACCGAACGAAATTGAACATGAGGTGGACCATTCATCGGAGTTGGTAAAGAAGAACATGATACATGGGTTGGCAAACAAGAACTTCATTTAAAAAGAAGACATAATATAAAGCTAAACATCCTCTCGAGTTGATTCATATATATATTTGTGGACCAATCAACCTTTAATCTTTCAGTTGAAAATGGTAACTTATTTCCTTTGTTGATGATTTCTTACGAAAAAATTAGGTTTATTTGTTGACAGAAAAATACAAGGCCTTTGAGGTGTTTAAAAATTTCAAAGTGATGGTGGAGAAAACAATTGGTAGACAAATAAAAGCCGCAGGATCGGATCGAGGTGACGAGTATACGTCGGCGGATTTCTTGGAGTATTGTGAAGAGCAATACATAAGAAGAATTTTAACAGCACCGTACTCTCCTCGAAAAAATGGTGTGGCCTAAAACAATCGAACTATTCTTGACATGGTTTAATCGATGCTCAATAAAAAAAGAATGCCAATAGAGTTTTGCAAGGAAGCCATAAAATGTGGCATCTATATAAAAAATAGATATCCACATGCAAATATACATTTCTATCTCTAAGTTTTCGGTAGTGTGACTTATGAATTTATATCAGATCAACAAAGAATGAAGCTCGACTAAAAAAATATATATTTTTTCACTAGTTATGATGAGAAAAAAAATGATACAATTTGCTCGAAGAAATGGTGAGCCGCAATGTGTGAGTAGAAGAATCAATCGAGTGGGATTGAGAATAATTTAATGGAGGCCATTCATAAAGTGGGGGGAAACATTGGTTGCTACACCAATAAGCATACCAATACACTTTGAAATTGTCAATGATGAAGATGTACCACGATAACTCGAATATGAAACTTTCAAGAACTATATAATTCGACTAGTGTGGTATACATTGTAGTCTTTTGAAAGATACTGAAAATATCTGCTTTGAAGAGATGGTGCGAGACAAAAAATTGCAACTTGCCATGGGCAAGGAGAATGAGGCGATTAACTGTGAAAACACATGGGAGCATACAAAATTTTTGAAAGAAAAACAACACATTGGAGTAAAGTGGGTATTAAAAAAAAAGATAAATGCATAATGAGAGATATAAAAGTACAAGTTGAGATCCGTTGCAAAGGGATACAAGTAAAAGGCGAGAATTGACTATAACGAGGTGTTTTCTCTTGTCATAAGAATGGAGACAATTCGATTACTCATTTTACAAGCTTCTCAATTCACAGGGCCGATATATTAAATGGATGTCAAATTGATATTTTTGAATAATATACTTGAAGAAGATGTCTACATCGAGTAACCACCAGGGCATGTGAAAATTGGACTAAAGAAGAAAGTGCTAAAATAGAAGTAACATATTTTTTGTTGTTATTTTTATGTTGATAACCTTATTTTTATGGGTAGCAATGATGAGAAGATAAAAGAATTTAAGGATGCGATGACACAGGAATTTGAGATAATAGATTTGGGATTGATGAATTTTTTTTTTTGGTTTGGAGGTTCGACAAGTAAAGGCAGGTATGTTTTATCATAAAAATATGAAAAAGAAATTTTGAAGAAGTACATTATGGCTGATTCATCCCAATATCATTGCCTATGAAACTAAGTGTAAAACTCTCAAAATTTGATAGAGGAGGGAGCCTGTTGATGCAAGTAGGTACAAAAGTTCGGTAGGAAGCCTTCACTATCTCTCTTGCACAACGTTAAATGTTTTATTTAGCGTTGGCATTGTAAATAGGTTCACGGAGGAGCCGGTTTATTCACATTGGAAGGCATTGAAGCAAATGCTACGGTACATTTAAGGAACAATATCACTTGGGATGTTCTATACAAAAAAAAAAAAAAAAATGATTGCAAGTTAATTGGATACTCCGATAGCGATTGATATGGTGACATAGATGATCGGAAAAGTCTGGAGGGATATGTGTTCTTTATGGGAAATACTATATTACTTGGCTCCCAAAGAAGCAACCGATCATGACACTTTCGACATGTGAAGTTGAATATGTGGCAGGATATTGGTGTGTATGTCATATGATATGGTTAAGGAATTTGATGAGTTAACAAAGAATCCGGTGAACCATGAAAGAAGTAAACACGTCGATGTTTACTTTCATTTTATCTGAGATCCTGTGAAGGAAGGGAGTGTAGTTGGTCCATGTGTCAAGTCAAGATCAAATTATGGATATGCTTACCGAACCGCTACCGAATGAATTTCTCAACAATTGCAAGAAGATGATTGACATGATGGATGGTCGGAGCATTTAAGTTTATGGGAGATTTTTGTTGAATAAACTTAAATATATTTTAGGTAGGTGTGGGATTGGGTGTTTAGTGGGTATTAAGAAAAATATAATGTAAGGGAGTTTCACTAAATAATGAGTATGAAAGGCTAGAGGTTACACTGCCATTTACGTAGGATTAAATTGTGATTTTAATTTCTGAAGTATTCAATGTATTTTGTGTTTTAAAATGTGTGTTATCCATTAGTGTATTTAGTGAGTAGTAAGTGAGTATTAATATAGAAAGAAAAAACAATATTTTGTCTTTGTGTTTAAGTGTTTCTTATTTGTGTTTTGTCTCCATAATTTTGTATTTACATTTATTTGTGATCTTTAGATTCGATATTCTCATGTGTCCATGCTTTTAGTTTTTGTTGAAATTAATGAGTTCTCTTTGGAATGACTCATGAGAATAAATAACGTCAAAAGAGTGTAGGAAAAGAAACAGAAAAGCGACGAAAGATACAAAAAGTTCAATAAAATATGAATCCATTTATGTTATTCACAAATGAGGTAAATCATATTCGGTTAAAGATCACTAATTTTGTTTCTTGTTTTAGAATTGGAATAATGAAATATATGTTAATATTTGTAGTTATATATGAACACCAATTTTATGAAATGCAATACAATTTAAAAATTCAAACACATTTACTTTTTGTTTGGTCATTATCCATGTGAACACAAGGAATAATATTGCGTTATTTTTAATATAGGTGATAGAAATATATATTTTTTATAAAAAAACTACGAGTAACAAGTCCAACATAACACCCAATTTATTAGATAATGAATTTATATTAGTTATATAAAGTAAAATTAGATATTTAAAAATATGGACTAAAATTTAAAATTATATCAAATTGATTGTTAGTGGTGTTTTCAATGAATCACAAATTTAATCTGACTATATATATATATATATATCTAGTTAAGAGTATTTGTACGGTCACCATCTTCATTACCTCTCTCATTATCTTCTTAATTTTTAGTATAACAAAATTTATTACATTTATTAAGAAATACAATTAACACACAATTATTATCTTCCCAAAGAACTCATTACCTCTAATAAGAATCATTAAAAAAAAATTATTATTTAATTAATTAGTACCCAAATTTTGAAATTTAAAATTTTTAAACTTAAATTAGCAATAATTATTTATATAAACACAATTCAAATTTATTTCAAAATATCATGTTCACCTACATATTTTTGAATTATATGTTTTTATATATTCAATTTCAATATTTACTATTTTTTTTTTAGATTTTCATATTAATATTTCTTCAACTAGTTTTTTAATCAAATTGCTTGAAATAAAATTTTTTTGGCCAATGTATTAATCCAAATTCATTTCAATCATTAAGTTTTTAAATGTCATTCATTTAACAAATTTGAATAATTTTAATATTTTAATAATAAAAAATATATATAATATTATTACAATGTATATAAATTAATATTTGTAATTAAAATATAATATTATACAATACATATTATTTATATATTACTCTCTCCGTCCCGGTTATGGTGTCCTATTTACTATAGACACGAGAATTTAGGAGAGATATAATTAGTAAATAATTAAGAATGTATCACTGAAAATTTATTGTATATCAAAAATAATTATAAATTAAGATTAAAATAACTAATTAGTCTAATTAAATTTTTTTTAAAAATGTTAAAATTTAAAATGAGACTAAAATGTATACTTCTTTTCTAAAAAGGAAAGTAACAAGATAAGTGGCACATGCGAAAATTAAAAGGTGAACACGGTAAGTGAGGCGGAGAAAATATTAAACTAAAAACATATAAAATAAATAATTATTATAAATTTTATAAAATTATAAAGGTAGTGGGGTGGAGATGGTGATGCTATAACAAATGTTAAAAATAAATAATATGAATGTTGACGTGGACATGAAAAATAAAAAATAATAATAAAATAAAGGGTAAATTGTTTTTTTAGTCCCGTAACTGGACCCCCTTATCATTTTAGTCCCATAAGTGAAGCCTGTCGCAAACTAGTCCTATAAGTGAAAAAATTTCGTTGTTTTAGTCCTCCTGCGCCGGAAACGCCCGCGTGGCTCGTCGGAGGTGACGTGTCTGCCAGGTCAGCGACACCTGGCGGACACATGGATTTTTTATTTTTATTTTTATTTTTTTAATTTTTTTTTTAAAACTTATTTTTAATTTTATTTGCATTTTTTATTTTTTTTATTTGGTCCAATTAAAAAAAATTAAAAAATTAAAAAAATAATAAAAAATTAAAAATAAATCCACATGTCCGCCAGGTATTGCTGACCTGGCGGGACACCTGGCGGACACGTCATCTCCGGCGAGCCACGCGGGCGTCTCCGGCGCCGGAGGACTAAAACAACGAAAATTTTTCACTTATGGGACTAGTTTGCGACATGCTCCACTTACGGGACTAAAATGATAAGGGGATCCAATTACGGGACTAAAATAACAGTTTACCCTAAAATAAAATAATACACAAGAGACACTTATTATAACATATGCTTATGTATTATAGTATAATAAAATTGAATATTTAAACAAGAAAAATTAAGATAGAAAATTGTATCAAAATGGTTGTAAGCAATTTTAATTTCACACACCAAACTATATACTCTCTCCGTCCCGCAGTAAGGGTGGCGTTTGCTTTTTGCACGTAGATTTTTTAATATTAGTATTATATTAAATTGTAGTAAAAAAGACAAAAATACCCCTATTAATATGGTGTAATATAAAAGTAATGGTATTTGTGTAATATATTGTAAGTTGAAAGGATATTTATTATGTGAAGTATGTAGTACAATTACTAAATTAGGAAATGGCAACCTTGTTTTGGGACGGACGAAAATGGAAAATAGTAACCTTTCAATGGGACGGAGGGAGTATTATACTCTCTTCATCCCATTTGAAATGGTCATTTGAAATTTTGTAATAGATTAATAATAGTATTTTATTGGTTAATAAAAATATGTAAGATGTTTTAACATTTTTGCCCTTTGACTTTACGTAAAATATAGTTGTATGTGTGATAGTATTTTTGTAATTTAAATAAAAATTAAAAGTATTTTGATATTATTATATGATTACTTTTACTTAAAAAAAAAAATACTTTGAAATAGAATTGACAAAAATAGTAAAAATAAGTACTTTAAATCAGAATAAATAGAATAAATATTTACAATTAATCTACAATCAATACAACCTACCTATAATCAGCTAGGTTTCCATACATAACCTTACAAGAAAATAATAAAAAGTGCATTGTTTAGAAAAAAACTTAGAAAGACTAATGTCTTTTTAGTTGTTATAGTGCATATGTAATACAAGTTAAAGGCAAATGTTATACTTATGGACATAAGCGGATTTAGAAATTCTTTTTATGGCACAATAAATAAATTAAAATATATTAATATTAATAAAATAAATTATTATTGATACTATAAAAAATAATAGTAATAAAATATTATTTTTATTTTAAATATATAAATTTTTTATTTTAATTGGATTAGATTTTAATTATTTTGGATAACGATGATATTTTAAACTTCAAATTTTAAATAGTCTGCTAAATATTTTCGATAATTGTAATATTTTAAATTTTAAGTAAGGGCACTAAAAGTTTTAAGTGATAGCACACTTATTAAATCATAAAAATATTCTTCTGGTAGGTGCGAGTCACCACTATTCTATACCTCTATCCGCCGTTGCTTATGAAGTTTACAATTGCAACCTAAAAAATTAATACTTCCTCCGTCTCATTGAAATGTTGTCATTTTTCATTTTCGTCCGTCCCAAAACAAGGTTATAATTTCTTAATTTAGTAATTGTACTACATCTCTAACATAATAAATACTCTTCCAACTTACATTATATTATATAAATGTCACTACTTTTATATTATACAATACTAATAAGGGTATTTTCGTCTTTTTCACTATAACCCATTATAATACTAATATTAAAAAATCTACATGCAAAAAGTAAACGGCAACCTTGCAACGGGACGGAAGGAGTATGTTAATCCTTGAATGCTAATTAAACAATTGAATGACTATATATATATTTGGGGCTAAATCGACTTTGCACTCGAAACACATATTCCGAGTGCTCAGATTGTGCCACGTGACGCAATGTTAAATTAGCTCATATTTGGGTTAAAAAACTAAACTCTGATAACATAACATTAGACAAAATTTGCATTTTTTTATGTTATAATTATTTTTCTTTCTTTTTTTTCTTTTATTTTTTCAACAATAAATAAGCCATCTAACATAAATCAATAGGTAAGTAAACAGAACCTGTATTAATTGTGTTTTATTGAGACTTGCACAACATGAAAAAATAAAAACTTAAAATTATATAGGTATTATTACATAATAAATTGCACTTAGAATAATCATTTGGACACACATTATTACCAAAATAATCATCAACAGACATTTTTAAGTAAATCATTGCATATACCCAAAAAAATTGTTAGTAAAACATAATTCCCTTCCAAAATCATGTCTTATCAATGTGAAAAATATTGGGAGGTGAAAATATATTCAATTCCCTTCTAAAAAATTACATAATCTCTCTCTAATCACATTTTTTCATCATTCTCTCATACACAATAAATCATAAGAGTTTAGAATTTATTGGTGCTTTTGAAAAAAAAAAAAATGCTTACCTTCAAAATAAAAAAATAAAAAAATAAAAAATTAAAGATCACAAACAATGGTTGACCTGTCTCACAGGATGCATGTGAGTGAAGACAAAAAGTGCACAGAATGATTTGTATTAATCTTTGTGTCGGCATGATTTACGGGCTGGAGTGTTACACCAGCTCCGAATCATGAGCAATATCAGGAGAAACAACCGATATACTCGCCGATGATGTAGATCCAATAACTTTTAATTCGCAAACAACAACATGAGGCGACGAGTCAGGGATATAAAAACCCCTCTATAAGGGGGAAAAACCTTATGCCGGTGCCGAAGACCAAGGGGCGAGGGACAACGTTGATTCACTTGCTTTAATTGACGACAAGCCCGTAGGAAGAAAGAGAGAAAAAAGGCATATTGTGGAAAGAAGATTGAAAAGAGAGGACAAAAAAAAAATTTAATGCAGGTGGTTTTGTATAGGTGTAATTGAAAATTATTTTAAATAAAAGATATTTTATTTTTTATTTTATTTAGACTTGGAGTTTTGAAAGTTTTGAAATTTTGAAAGTTTTAACCGTAAAAAATTAAATTTGATGTGATATTTTATATAAAAAAAAAGTATTTGATATTATATTTTTTAAGAAAAATAATTATTAATAATAAATAGTATCAAAAGCAACATAAAATGTAAATTAAATTTAATCATGTTTTAGTTATTCAGTACAGATGCTGAATTAAAACCGATAAATTTATATGAATTCAACTTTGAATATAATGAGACAAAATTGATATATATTTCTAATTGGAACCAAAATTAAATATGATCCTTTTGTAACATCAAACATTATGTGTTCCTTTTGCGTTAAATTTGGGAAACCAACTGTAGTGTTACCGTGGGCTTGTGAATGCACGCGAAACCACATTCTAGGCGACAAAACTGCAGGCTAGTGTGTAGGATTTGATCATGGTGAACCTTCCCATACCCCTTGCCATTCATGTATACGAGAAGCAGTCCATTTATACCATACGTGCATGACTGTGCACATTTACTTATATTTTGCTAGTTCTATGGTTATGGGCCGCAGTCAATTGCCAAGTCACGGGCATGACCGTGCATACTTATCTGCTTATTTCTGTTTCGGTCTTACGTAATTCTCGGACGATTTGTAATGTACTGCACGCCACCGGACGGCCTATGCGCATTACATATTTTTGTCGTTGACGCTTGTTAACTTTTGGTATTCGGCATACTCTTTCACGCCGGTTACATCTTTTTTATTATATATCAAACATAACATGCATCGAAAAAATATTTCTTCCACTTGTTCTTCCGCACGTAACTGTAGGCTACTGCCGGAATTAATTTATTTTTTTTTCTCCTTTTTTTTGTTAAAGAAGAAATAAAATTAATAAAAGAAAAACATCACAGTTCATATTTATTACATTTTTTTATATTAAATATAAATTATTTTAATAATATAAATAATTTCATCACTCCAATCATTACCTATCAAATCACTATCTAATAAAACACTCCAAAACCAAACAAAATCTGCTACACCAAAGGAACGCAGATTCTCAAAACTCTTAAAAATTTCAAATTCAAACCAATCTCAAACTCATATTAAATGAAATAGTAAATAAAGAAAAATGTAATAATAATAATAATAATAATAATAATAATATCTTTTTAACAGAAAAATGTAATATTGCATAATTTAAAAAAAAAAAAAAAAAATCTTGTATATTATAGCTCATGAAGTTTTGGTACTTAATAGAACATTAATGTCCATTCAAATTTGAAAACTTATTTTTTAACTTATACTATATATTTTAGTTTTGAGGTTTTTAAAATAAAATAATTGTGAAGTATTCAAATTTTATTAAAATCAGTATTACATGTAATATATATATATATATAAAGAAACCAAAATATTAAATAGTTCTTTAAAAATAAAGATGTAAATATATATATATATATACATATATATATTGAATTGTAATCAAATATCGAAATTGTGTATTCTTTTGAAATTTTATTTTAATTTTTATTTAAGCTTTTTGTTTAAATAATAATTTAAAATGTGATGATTTTATGAATATATATATATATATATATTTAAAATATTACAATGATTATATGTAAAATATTGAAACCAATCTTTTGGGCATGAGTTGGTCCAACACTATCTTTGGACCACAAAAATGGAATTGAGCTATCAATAACTATACTATTTATTTTGTATCCAATTAAAATTATATAATATTGTCCTAATCTAATTTATTTATTTATAATTTAACAAATAACAATCAATTTATTATTATTTTTTTATATTTACCCTACTCTTTTTGTTAATTTTAAAATAAATTTATCATAATATTTCTTTTAATTTTTTATCTATTTTATTTTAATTATAAAATATCATTATCACTCGTATTCGTAACCAACCTAAATTATTATTTTCCGGAGAGATATAATATATATATTGTCCTAATCACATCACAACCAACAAATTAAAGTAATAATAATAAATATAAATAATTTCAATATAAGACAACGAGGTCCTGTATTGTCAGTTGTGGGCTCTAAAACTATGTACTTTCTTCGTTTCGAAATTAAGTATCAATTTGCTTTTTACATGTAGTTTTAAAAATATTAGTATTATATTGGAATATAGTAGGAATAAAGTAAAAATGACTAAAATAACCTTATTAGTATATGTGATATAAAGGTAATGACATTTGTGTAATATATTGTAAGTTATAAAGGTATTTGTAATGTTAGGTATAAAGTACAGTTACTAAAAAAAATGAATATTTTGTTATGAGACGGACTAAAATAAAAAAATTGATACTTTGTTATGGGACGGTGAGAGTATTATATTTGCAATTGGGTCCCTCAAATAATTCGAAATTATGGATAAAAGAATAATATGATGTGGATGTAAGCAACATTAATTTGATGCACTTGAACAATATTATAAGGAGGTGTCGTGTGCTGCGGTGTGTCTTTTTGTTTTGGCTGTCCTTGTCTTTTTCTTTTTTATTTTTCTTCTTTTCTAAGTGGCTATGCTTTGTCCAACGCGAATTTTTTGTTTCATTATTTTATTTTTTTTATTGGGAAAAATGGTTCATAATCTACATATAATTTAAAATATTTTTATCATTTTTCTTACGTGTTGAGATATTTCTGATTATTAGTTTTAGATTTAGTAAATTTATATTTATATTTGATCTTGTCCATAAATCTTAGATTTGAGTTTATCGAGTCTGTTTTGTATTGTCTATATATAGATTCCTTATTTTGATGATCAATAAGATAATATCATTATTTTTCCCCAAAATTTCTAATATGGTATCAGAGCCTATTTTTTTTATGCTGTAGATACAGCCTACCAATCTGTGTTTCTCCGGGTACATTCAACTTGGATTGTACCCGGAGGTCTTGTGATTTTGAGATCATGTCTTTACAAGTCTGTTTTTGTGCAAATTTGTCTCATTTGCGATTTCTCATCTATCCGTTGTCTGTCTGTTCCTGCATACAATTTGAAACCTGTCTGCGATTTGTCATATGTTATGTATGTGGCCTGCGTGCGATCTGAAAGTTTTCGGCTCCGGTGGAGAGTCATCTCGTTTTCGGCTCCGGTGGAGAGTCATCTCGTTTTCGGCTCTAGTGGAGAGTCATCTCGTTTTCGGCTCTGGTGGAGAGTTATGTCGTTTTAGGCTCCGGTGGAGTCAAGTCGTTTTAGGCCTCGGTGGAGTCATGTCATTTTAGGCTCCGGTGGAGTCATCTCGTTTTCGACTCTGGTGGATTCATGTCGTTTTCGGCTCTGGTGGAGTCATGTTGTTTTCGGCTCCAGTGGAGTCATGTGGTTTTCGGCTCAGGTGGAGTCATCTCGTTTTCGACTTTGGTGGAGTCATCTCGTTTTCGGCTCCGGTGGAGTCATGTGGTTTTCGGCTCCGGTGGAGAGTCATCTCGTTTTCGGCCCGATGGAGTCATCTTGTTTTCGGCTCCGGTGAAGTCATCTCGTTTTCGACTCCAGCTGACAGTTATCTAGTTTTTGGCTCCAGTGGAGTCATGTCGTTTTTGCTCCGATGGAGTCATCTCGTTTTTTGCGTTTATGTTCAACTTTCTTATCAAACTCAAGTTGGTTTATGTTATACCATTTTAGTTTGAGGGGATGTTAAGATATTTTAGATATTCAATTTTAAATTTAGTATATTTATATTTAGATTTGGTCTTATCCATAAATTAGATTACTTAGATTTGAGTCTATCAAATCGGTTTTGTATTGCCTATATATAGACCCCTTATTTTGATTATTAAAAAGACAATTTCATTATTTTCCCCCAAAATTTCTAACATGGTATCAGAACCTGTTCTTCTCATGTCGTAGATATAGCCTATAAACCTGCGTTTATCTGGGTATATTCAACCTAGATTATACTCGGAGGTTTTGTGATTTTGAGATCATGCCTTTGCAAGTCTGTCTTTTAGCAAATCTGTCTCGTCTGCGATCTGTCATCTATCCGCGGCCTGTCTGTTCCTATATGCAATCTGAAATCTGTCTGCGATCTGTCATCTGTCTTGTCTGTTGCCTGCGTGCGATCTGTTTAGCTTTTGCGATTTATCTCGTTTTCGGCCGCGGTGAGAGTCCTGTCGTTTTCGGTGGAATCATGTCGTTTTCGGCTACAGTGGAGAGTCAACTCGTTCTCGGCTCCGGTGGAGTCATGTCGTTTTCGGCTCCCGTGGAGTCATGTCACTTCGGTGGAGTCATTTCGTTTTCGGCTCTAGTGGAGAGTTATCTCGTTTTTTACTCTGGTGGAGAGTCATTTCGTTTTCGGCTCTAGTGGAGAGTTATCTCGTTTTTTACTCTGGTGGAGAGTCATTTCGTTTTCGGCTCTGGTGGAGAGTCATCTCGTTTTCAACTCTGGTGGAGAGTCATTTCGTTTTCGGCTCCGGTGGAGTTATGTTTTTTAGGTTCCGGTGGAATTATCTCGTTTTCGGATCTAGTGGAGAGCCATCTCGTTTTGTTTTTTTGCTCCAGAGTGGAAAGTCATTTCATTTTTTTGCTTCGGTTGAAAGTCAACTGTTATTTTTATTTATGTTTTTTATTGCTTTTATATTCAACTTTCTTATCAAACTCAAGTTGGTTTCTGTTATACCACTTGAGTTTGAGGGGTTATGTTGATATATTTTAAAAATTCAGTTTTAGATTTAGTAGATTTATACGTAGATTTGATCTTATTCATAGATTAGATTACTTTGATTTATATCAATAAGATCATATCATTATTTTCCCCTAAAATTCTAACATTAGACAAAATTGTCTATAATAGCACTTCCTTATACTTTAAAATATTATACGTTAAATTCCACTGTGGTTTTAAAACTCAGCATAAATATCTACTTTACTTTAAAAAATTGTATAACGCCCCTTTATACTTTAAAAAATATTGCATAAAACCCTATGTCATGCAAAACATACCGATAGAAAATCACCTTCTCATCACACAATGGAGTTTTCATTATGGTGGAGTTTCATGCAACGTTTTTCAAAGTATAAGGGGGTGTAATGCAATTTTTAAAGTACAGAGAAATTTTAAACTGAATTTCGAAACCATAGGGAAGTTATGAACAATTTTATCTTTTTCTTATAATTTAAAAATTACATAATATTTCTTTGTGTTTTAAAAATATTGCACAAAATCTCATTTTCAGAGGTTTTTGTGCAATATATATTTTTTAAAAAGACCATGGAATCTCATATAATTTTTAAAAAAATTTGTATAATATTTTCCAAAATATGAGACAGCTCCATGTAATTTTTAAATTATAGGGGAGAATAATACAATTTTTTCAAACCACAAGTTGGTAATAAACAATTTTACATTTTTATTATTCATATGCAAACAATAATTTGACTCCAAGTTATGCTTTAAACAAAAATAATACTCCATCCGTCCTAACTGAAAGATACCTTTTTACTATTTTCATCTATCATACTTAAAATATTTATTTCTTTTATAATAAAAGTAATCATACACACTAATACAAAAAAAAAAAAACTTTTAATTTTTACATAAATTATAAATATATTATTATATATAATATAAATGATAAACATATCAAAATTAAGTTAATTAGTTATATTAATCTTAATATATAATTATTTTTATTATAAAATAATTATTTTTACTGTTTTTAGTAAAAATAATTATTTTAACTACTATATTATTTATTAATTATACTACTTTTAAATTCTCATACGTAAGAAGAAAAAGATATGATACCTGGACTGAAGGAATATTAATTTAAATTGATGTTTTAATATAGTAATATTTTATATAAAATATAATGCTCCATTCGTTCTATATTTATTTATCAGTTTATTTTTTAACAAATTTTTAGAATTATTAGTATTTTCTTCGTTTCAATACATGCTTTAGGTAGATAGTACAAAAAATGAAACAGATACTTTTATTATGAAACAGATACTTTTATTATGAAACAGACTAAATAAAAATAAAAAAATAAATAGATTGCTAAGTTAAAAATACTATAATTTTTTTCAGATAAAAAAAAAAAGTACTATAATTTTTTTAAAAAAAATAAGATACAGAATATTAATTTTAATTTTAAATATTAGAAGATCATATCCTAAAAACTCCGAATTTCGTACTACAGCATTACATTTCAAACAGATCATATATATATACACATAAATATAAATATAGTAACGATTTATATACTCTCATTTTGGTGTGTTCACCTTCAAGCAGCAAAACCTAAGCACCATTCCTCTCTCTCTCTTAATGCATACCTTCACCTTCACCACCACCGATTGTCCACTCTCTCCTTCCCTGCGCATACTCATCTAGGTACCGGAAATCGGCGAGTTCCGAGTCGGGGCAGGCAGGTTCATGTGGGCTTCAAAACCCTAATCGTGCTCAAGATTTGGGGACGGTAGGGTAGGGTAGGGTTAGGTGTGGGGGTGAAATTTTCTTACGATTGGGTGCGCCTTTTGTGTTTTCGTTGATTATGGAGGGATCTGGCCGACGGGACCTCAACGACTTCGCCGACCCATCGAGCAGCTTGATTTCAGGTTTGCAGCTCATTTCCGTGTTGATTTTTTCGTTTTGTTTTGAGGATTCGATCTGTGCAGAGGGTAACTAATAATTTGTGTTCGTTTCCGGAGTTAAAGACTCCAAGCTCGCTTCTGTTTACGGTTTGTAAACTCACTTTGTTTTTGTTGGATCGTTCATTGCAGACAGCTCGCTATTCGATACATCTCAATATGCCTTTTCGGGAAGGATATAGTGGATGAAGTGGAACTGGGGGGTCTGGAAGAAGAATATGAGACTGCTCCTGTAATTGGGGGTAGTTTCGGAGTGGAAGATGAGCTGAATGAGTATCGCTTGTTCGAAAAAGATGAGGTATTATTCATTTTATTTTATTTTATTTTAATTTTTGGTATAGAAATTTCTTGATTGTTTAGATTTTAGATAATTGTATGATTTGGAAGCTTTTAGTGCTCTCTGTAGTTTGGTTGGCCTTATACGACTTGCAGCTTTTTGATGGATGAATACGAGGCCAATATCTGGGAATTGTACTCGATAGATTCCTTTTCAATTCTCTATGTAAGGTTCATAAATCTGAATCTCTTGCTCTATTGTTACTTTAAATTTGATTGGTTCCACAGTAGTAGACCGTCAGAGAGCCAGTGATTGTGTTTGGGTGGATTTGAAGGGAAAAAGAGAACACTGTGGTTCGTGTTTGTAGGTGTTTTGGGGTGTTTGGATTTGAGACTTTTTAATGGAATTGATTACATTGGTCTATAGTGAATAGATGATGATGAAAACACAAACAAACACACTCTAAAAAACTCAAAATACACTAATCACTGGTTTCAAAGATTTAACATTTTTTTTCTCTCCGTACACAAGTTGTAAAGCTTCACATTTTAATTATTATTCATACGAGCAATCGTATCAATCCTTTTGGCAATACTATATATCAAATTACCCACACACACACACACCACAAAAAGCAACTTCACTATCGTTCAGTGTTGAAATCAATAAAAAAAAAATTGCAGTATTTTACAATTGCTGTGGTTATATTCGGCCTTAAGGTCTTTAGTGATGATCCTTTATGTTCACTTTCTACTTATTGCAGACATTATCTCTGTGTAGGGTGTCCCAAAAGTTGTGCTCTTTACTTGTTATCTGAAGTTGATGTCTGTTTTGAAGTTATTGTCAACCTAATTGTTTTTAATTGAATATGAGCATGAATCATTTGGATGTTTACTGTGGTTTTTGTTTCTTTCTCTAGGATTCTGGGGTGGGGTCCATGTCTGATATAGATGACCTGGCAACTACATTTGCAAAGGTGAGTTGTGTTCCGATTATATAGTTCTTGCTGCTTATTGTTTGTGTGTGCAATAAGAATGATTTCTTCCTCAAGTTGTCCTTTGTGTTATATAATCTTATAATCGTGGCTTATGTTAGATTTAAATGTAACTTTTGTTTTGGGATCAATGGGCTCCTCTTCGTTTGTTGAAACTACTTGATTCCGGAGATGTTTGTGTTTGTTTATGATGATTGACTCTATTAGCGAGATTTCCTTAATACCAACCCACATTAGAACTCCTTTGGTAGCTTGGTGCTGCTTATGAGAAGGAAACCGAACCTCTCCTCCTCTCTTACTGATAATCATATGGATATTTTAATTTCAAAGTAACAGTCAGAATCATTGGAATATTCCTAAGATTATTATTATTATTATTATTATTATTATTATTATTATTATTATTATTTTCGGAAGTAACCACCCTGTACATATGTCATATATATATATATACTCTTTTATAAGCCTGAAGGGATCTTAGGAAAATCCTTGTTGTTTAATACTCTCAGCATAATCGGCTAGCAAACTGTAAGTAATTAAATCCACTGGAAGACAAGAGCACCGGTGATTTAAGAAAGTGAAGAAAAGAGAAATTAAACCTGCCATAATGCAATTCAACTAATCAATTCTCTGTAAATACAATGTTATGCTCTGATCTTGACAGTAGTCTTCCATTTGACCGATAGTGCTGATCATTCGTAATCCGTGAGGTGCTGAAATGATGTTGTGAAGTGCTGAAATGAGTTGTAGGTCTAATAGTTGCCAATAACTTGTGGTGAAAGTGCCCGTCTTTGAACTCCTGGATGCATCCTGTTCTTGCTACTCATTCATTTCTTGCTTAATTTTTATGGTTGTTTTATTCATTTTATTGTGTAGTTGAACAAGACTGTTTCTGGACCAAGGCATCCTGGAGTTATTGGTGATCGATCTAGATCCTTTTCAAGAGAAAGTGAGTTCTTATTATTTTGATAGTTATGAATTGAATATTTCCTTTGGGCCTAGATCTTTGACATAAATTTGCTGATTGCTGAAACTTATATTTAGCTTAGAAATTGTTTGACTGGTGCCTACCTTTGTGTGTGTGTGTTTGCATCTGCAATACGTGGAGCAAAGGGTCAAACTGTTTCATACTTTTGTATTATGTAGTGCTGGAGATTTCTTTAATGATTGAGTGTATATCTTAGTAATATGTAATGTAAAATTTGGCTCTTATATGTAAAAACAGACACAAGCTTCAAAGTATATGCTAATTACCTCGATGATTTTGATATTACAATAGCTTATCTTCGATTTTGTCTTGTGGTGGCACTTCAGGTTCATCAGCTACAGACCGAGCACGGGACGCTGATTTCATTGATTGGATTGACCGTCGCAACTCTGACTTGGAGTGCTATGAAGAAAATAAGAGATGGCCATCACAATCCCCCCTTTCTTCTATGTATCTTCCAGAATCAAAACCATTATACAGAACATCCTCTTATCCTGAGCAGCAGCAGCCTCTGCAACGCTTTAATAGTGAACCTATATTAGTTCCAGAGTCACCATTTACCTCTTTCCCTGCACCAGGATCCCCACAAGCTTCACCAAATCATCCTCGGCTGAATTTGTCCTCTCTTTCTGGTGGGCTGCAATTTGGATATTCTGTATCCAACAACGCTCAGTCTTCTAGTTCCTCGATCCATTTATCTGGGTTGCAGCGTGGGCTTCATTACAACACAAACATGCCGCATTTAACCTTGCCAAATATTTCTCATCACAATCGACTGCAGAATCGATGGAGCAGTCATGCAGGTGTTCTTCATGCTGATCATCCTCTCTTAAACAATGTATTGCAGCATCAGTATCAAAGTGGGCTGTTACCTATGCAGCTGCAGTCCCCTCATCAGCAGAGAGGGCATCTTTCATTTCAACCGTCATTAGCTCATTTTTCAACAATTCAGCCGAATATATACAGTACTTTTCCTTCTCCTTCTCAATTGAGCAAGTATGGATTGACAGACAGAAGGGAGTCAAAATCTAAGTTGGCAAAAGGTAAACATTCTGTTCGATTTGCCCACCATGGGTCTGATGCTAGCAGCCACAAGAGTGAAAGCAATTTACCGAAATTCAGATCAAAGTACATGACATCAGAAGAAATAGAGAATATTCTTAAGCTGCAGCATGCTGCGACCACCCATGGTAATGATCCCTATTTAGATGATTATTATCACCAAGCTCGTCTTGCAAAGAAATCTGTCGAAACAAGGACTATGTATCGATTTTGCCCTCCTCAGCACAAGGAGCAATCTTCTATGTCCCGAAATAGCACCGACACACAACCACATCTTCAGATTGATGGTCATGGAAAGGTTTGTTTTTCTTCAGTTCGTAGGCCACAGCCTCTTCTTGAACTTGATCTTCCTCCGTCTGCTTGTGGAGAGGGCAATACCGAACAGAAATCCTCTGAGAAGCCTTTGGAGAATGAGCCAATGTTTGCAGCCAGGGTGATGGTTGAGGATGCACATTGTCTTCTCCTGCAAGTGGATGACATTGATCGGCTGCTACAGTGTACTCAATCTCAGGATGGCGGAAGCCAGCTTAAGCAGAAGCGTATTGTTCTGTTAGAAGGTTTAGCTGCCTCTCTTCAGTTGGTCGACCCTCTTGGGAAAGGTAAGAATGCTGTGGCGTTGTCTCCTAAGGATGACATGGTGTTCTTGAGGGTGTCCTCCTTACCCAAAGGCCGGAAGCTCATCTCCAGGTTTCTTCAGCTTCTTGCACCTGGAAGTGAGCTTACTCGAATAGTGTGTATGGCCATCTTCCGCCATTTAAGATATCTGTTTGGGGGCTTACCGTCAGACCTGGAAGCAGCTGGGACAGTTAAGGATCTCGCCAAAACAGTGTCACTATGTGTTAACAGCATGGATCCTAATTCACTAAGTGCCTGTCTTGCTGCTGTTGTTTGTTCTTCTGAACAGCCGCCTCTTCGCCCTCTAGGTAGTCCTGCTGGAGATGGTGCATCAGTCATCTTGAAGTCCGTGTTAGAAAGAGCAACTAATATATTAAGCGACCCTCAATTTTCCAACAACTTTTCTATTCGAAACCCCACTCTCTGGCAGGCGTCATTCAATGCCTTTTTCAGTCTTCTGACCAAGTATTGTGTGAGTAAATATGACAGCATATTGCAATCTTTAATTGCTCAAAATGCTTCAGAGGCAATCAGTTCTGAGGCTGCGAGAGCCATCAGCCGGGAGATGCCTGTTGAACTTCTACGTGCTAGTCTGCCACACACTGATGAGGGTCAGAAGAAACTGTTACTCAATTTCGCTCAGCGATCCATGCTTGTTACCAGATTCAATGCTCGTGGTGGAAATAGTGGACAAATAAATCCGGATTCTGTCCGAGGCTGAATCAGTATGCCATACAGAAGCTCCGAATTGTGAATGCTCTTTGCTGGAAGATGCGATGCTGCCATGGCTACTGCCTCTTGCTTGTGATGAATGAGGCATGGAAAAGGGCACATGCGTACTTTGGGCTGAATTTTTTGATGCCCTGCAGTTCTACGGTACCAAAGTTGAAGGTCTCGTACCTTCCTTCCTACCTACACTTTTTACGCCCACCCTCCTCCCCTTTGGTTGGTGGAAGGGCTTGCTGCTTTTATTGCTTGTTTTCTTAAGTATACTTTTCTTACATTAACTGTGTATTTATGCCTGAAGCTCTCAAATGCTTTTTAACTAGAGGGCTTTATTCTGACACCACTTTGGTAATTGCTGGATGAAATCTGTTTTTCGACTGTAAAGGTGAGATGTACAGGTGAGCCCCAAGGTTTTTCTGACAATCTTGATGTTTCCCCTCGTACTTGGCTTCATTGTCTGTCGAAATTAGGAACTTGTTCGTCTGTGTAAGTGATGGTAGGGGCAGTAGTTCAATCCTGGAGCTGCAGTCACAGTAGGGGTGGAGGGTTGTATTGTTTTTAATTTTTTACAACATTTTTGGTCCCAGTAGCCGATTTTTTCAGTGCGTGCTGGTACAGTAATGTCTTGAATTTCTTTTGGCGGTTGCTGTAATCCTCGAGGATTATATTAGCCTTTTAGTACGGTTTTACCTGGTAGATTGAAGCACTTATTTAGGGTTTAGTTTAACCAAAGTGAGACGATGGAAGTTGATTCTTATGAAACTTGAGCTGTGTTGGCTATTATCAAATGGAATACTCTGTGATATGATACTTTAAGCTAGTTGGTTCCATTCATTGTTAATGGATGTGAATGATCTTTTTTATTCGATATCACCGTAGATGTTTTTATCTTGTCGGGAACTCTAGCAGCAGTGGATATGGTGTTCTGGTTATATGCTTTTTCTTCTTGTTATATTGTTTCCTTGTCTTGACCGGACCATGTTCGATTTGTTCGATACCTGCAAGATTAAGGTCTATCGACATTTTTCGATAATGGGATATGTACAATACATTATTTACTTGAATTCCATCAATGGTAGTGAGAGAGGAGAGGTTGATGATGATGAGTCGTATCTTAGAAATCAATTTTGAACTTTATATTGTATCGAAATCTTTTGCATGAAAGCATTATCGATATATAAAAAAGTTGATATGACGGATATATATATATATATATATACACACAAGTAAAGTACCAAAAAATTATAGTTAAAAAATAAGGATAATAAAATATTGACAAATAGTATGGAGTGATAGACGGTTGCATAAGAAATAAATGCGAATACAAATTTGATTTAGATTTAAAATTCTATTTTATGTTTAAATTTTTTTAAATAATATAATTAATATTGTATAAAAATATAAATAAAATTATAATAATTATTAAAATATTCAGGTTCGAATTCGGGTTTGGAGAATGGTGGGTTTTTAGTCAAAATTCGTAACCCGTCCCGAACCAATTTTTTTAGACCCGAATTCGTCCCATTAAAATCGGATCCGGGCTAACCCGGCCCATTTGACATCGGGTAGGTTTAGCGATGAAGTCAGCAGTTAGGCAGGCTTGATAGTAGTTTTAAAGGCGATCGAGAATTATGTTATGTTATTTTTGGTACTTGCTATTTGTTGTACTCATCCTTTACCCCAATTTCAATCTAATACTCTATTTTCTTTATATTTTTTTATTCCAAACTTTTCACTATATTTCAATTCTCAATAAATGAAATTTATAAAAGTTGAATTTATTCGATTTTATTTAAAATTTAACAAGTCGAACTTGAACTGACTCAATTAATTAAGTAAATACGTTCAAATTCAATTTTTGACTTTGAGTTTGGCTTGTTATTAACTTAAAAATATATAGTCATAATTAATAAATAATAATTTTAACTATATTTTAATAAATTAAGTGTGTGCTTGTTTTGTGTTTTAGTTTGAATGAAATTTTGTATGTGACGTGACACAAATTGTTTAGGTAATATAAAAATAATAAATATATATAATATATTAATTTTTTTTTTGAAAAAAAATGTGTCAGGAAGATTTTTTTCAAAAGAACCAAGCATAGTTTTAGGTTTTTTTTTTTTTTTTGGTCCGTTGTAGATTTAAGTATTGGACTTGAAGTTTTAAATATTAAAATTTTAAATTAAAATAATTATTTTTAGTTGGGATATAAATAGATTTTGATGAAATATTTCAAATTTTAAATTAAATTTTAATATAATATAAAATACTTAAAAAAATAATGTTTGAGATAATATTTTATGATTAAGGAAGTATTAAATAGTAATATTTAATTTTGAATTTTTTTTCTTGTAATAAATAAATAAAACATATTTATAATACTATTTATTACTATAAAAACTAGGAGTAGAAAACATCAAGAATTGTCAATACAAGAAGCATTTCTAATGGAAAAAAATATTTAAAAAATATATATATATATATATAAAATTCGTATATTGTAAACATTTCCATTATAATAATGGTATATAATTTTGCAATTTTTAGTATCCTCTGTAGATACCCGTATTGTAATAAAATAAAATACCATATACACTTATTTTTAAAAATTTCACATACAATTTCAGATCTTGTTATTCAATATATAGTTACTATAATGTAATTCTATTTTGCCCTCAAACATTAGTCTTGTGATATTGGTCATGCGTTCGGTAACTTCAACAGTAAAATCGTAAAAAGTGGCTCAAATTGACCTCAAATATTCGAATCGAAGGCTTGTAATTATTAGTATCCATTGTTTTTTTTTTTTTTTTTTTTGTCGTAGGTCTTTGATCTCTTACAAATGGAGTTCAATAATTCAATAAGGTGTGTTTGTTTGGGGGATTGAATTGGATTTACACTATTCATTCTATTTTTTTTCCCCAAAAAATATCAAATCAAACACCTATTTTTCATTTTTTATATTATACTAAAAATCAATTTTACATTCAAAATATCACATCAACACCTATTTATATCACATCATACAACTATTCAAATTCAAAATTTTTACTATTCAAATCCCAACTCAAAATCCAAACTCCCAAACAAACACACCCGTGTTGCACCAGGTGTGCTAAATCGGTTATCACTTAAATTCTTTTTATAAGAAATATTTTACGAAAACTAGAAAATTACATTAGGGGTCTATAAATATACATGATATACAGACTTGATATATTCAAATCATAACAACTTAACATAATAGGAAAAGTCAATAAATAAAATATTTTCATAATACTTCCTCCGTCCCTTAACGATCTATTCATTTTTTCATTTTGGTCCGTCCCATGACAAAGTATCTATTTTCTTTTCTATTAATTGTACTATCTGTCTAACATTAAAAATATCCTTTCAATTTACAATATATTAGACAAATGTCATTATCTTTATATTATACAATACTAATAAGATTAATATTCTAATATAATATTAATATTTCTAAAATTATGTGTAAAAAAATAAATGGATACATAGAATCCCAAAACTAAAATATTATTGAGAGATACAAATGTGGTTGTTTTGTATTTTAGTTTTAAATATTTTTTATGTTAAGTATAATAAATATATAAATAATATAAAAAATAAAATATTTTGGATTAAATTATTAATTTTAAACCAATAAAATATATATTATATTTCTTTATAATATCAATCTACAAACTTATCAATTTTTTTTATGAAAGAATACATCTATTTATTTAAATAAATAAAAAAACTGTATATTAAAAAAAGACATTTAAATTTAGGCAAGTCTTCCAATGACTTTTCCATATAAAGTTTAGTTTACGTTATTGGTCCATTTTTTTATTGTCCAAGTTTATTTTATTATTATTAGTAATTATTTTATTTCAAAATTGGCATTTAACCAAAATGCAATTAAAGTGTAAGAAGATATTTTATTATTTCGTTCTTTTTTATAATACAGACAAGACAACCATAGATTGAAGAATAATACTTCGTCCGTTCCATAAAATATAGTCATAATTGGATTGGGCACGAGATTTAAAAAATATTGATATTATATTGGTAGTTCGTAAAAATATAAATAAAATACTCTTTTACCCTTATGAGTATATTAGTGTAAAAACTAGTAGCAATTGTGTAATAAAAAATGAAAAAAATAGGAGTAATTTTTATGGTGATATGATTATTTACGAAAATAAAACTATTGTTTTGAGACGGACAAAAATGGTAAACAAGACTATTATAGTGGGACGGAGGGACTATATTTATAAGTAAGTGTTGGAGAAATGATCATTTATGATAATACATAGTTCTATGTTATTATTATTTCTATTATTATTATTATTATTATGCAGGGTTTGTTCTTTTTTATAAAATTGTATTCATTTTTTATATAAAAACTTATTATATTTAATTATTATTTTATAAAAAATAAAAATACAAATGTGATTTATTTATTTTATATTTTAGGTGGATGTATTTTTTTATATTAGATATGGAAAATAGCCTCAATAATATAAAAAATAATATTTTATATTGAATGTTAATTTGTTATAAGTGAATAAAAACTATATGATATACTCCATCTTTCAATTTAAAGTATTTTTTTACCATTTTTGTATGTTCCACCTCAAAATATTTTTTTTTCTATTTTAGTAAAAGTAATGATACATCAATATCAAAATATCTTTAACTTTTATCTAAATTACAAACATATCATTACATATACAATTTTATTTTTAAAATAAAGTCATAGGGCAAAAATGTCAAAATCTCTTCATCTACTACAAAATTCTAAAGAATCTATTTGAACCGGAATGAAGGGAGTACTGTGTAATATGTGTAAATAATAATATATTTTTGATAATATTTATTAAAAATTGTGTCACAAGAAAATATTGGATGAACAAACCCAATAAAAGTATAAATACAAAATATGACTGCATTCATTTTGTGTTTTTTATGAAGGTATTTTTTATATTATAATAAGTAATATAAAAAATAATATTTTATATTAAATTATTAACTTTTTTTTAAATGAATATAATATATTTATACTAAAAGTGTTCACATTATGGTAGTTAAGATAATTTAGATAAAATATAATTAGTCGATAATTAACATGTATATTAGTAAAATTAATTATAAATTAAAATTAAAATAATTAAATAGTTTAGTTAAAATTAAAAAAATTATAAATAATAAAATTTAAAATGTGATTAAAATGTATAATCATATTTTCGAAAAAAAATAAAAAATTATGTGCAACTGAAAAATAGACCGTTTATATTTATTTATAAAAAACCCATAGAATGTATTAACACACAATTATTTATTTTTTATTTAATAAGCTTTCCAATTAATATTATAAAAAATAAAATATTTACATATTCACGCAATATATAATATATATTCTTTCATTCAACATAAATTATTATTTTTTATATTATTCTTACATTTTTCATACATAATATAAAAATACTTTAAACAAAATTAGTTTTTTTTTTTTTTAACATATTTTTACTATTCAATAATTTTTATTATTTTTTTAAAAAATTGAATTTAATATTCCCTCGTCCCAACTTAATGTATCTACTTTATCATTTATATTTTGTCCAATTCAAAAATATTTATTTTCTATTATATTAAGGATAATTCATATAAAAATACCAAAATATTTACAATTTTTACAAAAATATTTATTTTCTTTGTATTTGTAAAGACAAAAATGCTTCTATTGATTTAGGTATAATCTCCTTTTATGTTTATTTATTATAATTTTATGTTACTTTATTTTATAAAGTATCAAATTAAAATATTATTTTAAAAAAAATTAATAAAAAACTCAAATTCAGATTAGAACCGAATAATAAAAATTTTAAACAAATTAAAAAGAAAAAAAAAGTAATATAAGTCAATACTTGATTCAAATAATTAATTAATTAGGAGATAATTTTAGCTAATAATTTGTTGTGAAACAATATATAAATATATATCCTTAAGTTAGGTAAGGAAATTATTGAAAGGAAAAAAAATATGAACTGAGTATCTAATTAGGGAATCATTAGGTTTATTACTCCCTCCGGCTCACATAATTTATTCCTATTTTTTATTTTTATCCGTCCCACATAATTTATCATTTCTATTTTTGGAAATATAATTATGCACTTTAATCGTATTTTAAATTTTAAATTTTAAATTTTTTTAATTTTAATTAAACTATTTACTTATCTTAATCTTAATCTATAATTATTTTTACTAATACACTTCTTAATTACTTACTAATTATACTTTACATAAATTCTCGTGTCTACAGTAATACACCTATATTACATGGGACGGAGGGAGTAAATCATATTGTAAATATATTAGATAGTTTACTTCTTTTTATTTTTTTGTTTTATCAATTGTAATTTTTTATAAAAAAATTTACTTCCTCCGATCCGGTGCAAGGTTGTCGTTTACTTTTTGCACGTAGAATTTTCAATATTAGTATTATAAAAAGTTGTAGTGAAAAAGACGAAAATATCCCTATTAGTATTATGTAATATAAAAGTAATGACATTTATGTAATATAGTGTAAGTTGAAAGGGTATTTATTATTTTAGGTAGGTAGTACAATTACTAAATTAGAAAATAGTAACCTTGTTTTGGGACGGACAAAAATGAAAAATGATAATCTTTCAATAAGACGGACAAAATATATACATATTAAAAAAAAGTTCAAAATATAAAAACTCCAATAATCACCCAGTGATATTTATTTATGTATATATTTTCAAAATTATGCTTGCACTCTTCTCAAAAAAATTCATGTTAACTAAAATCTAACTTTTATTTAATATGTATAAATTTGTCATTTTTTTTTATATGATTTCACATTTTTAAATTTTATAATTATTTAATTATTTTATTTAATTATTTTAATTTTAATTTATAATTATTTTTATTATACAATAATTATTTTGCTGACGGAATTAAATTGAATTTTCATCCATTTGATTTAGATTTTTAATTTAATTAAGATTACTAAATGTAAAATCAATGGTTAAACAATAAATTCAAGATATGCCGATTGATTATAATATCACCTTATGATCCTTAACTAATTATTTTTATTAATATTTTTTAATTAATTATAAATTATATTTTACCTAAATTTCTATATATACTTTTAGACCATCCGCAATGGAGATACCCGCTTTTGGATATCTCCACTTCTTTTTGTAATCCACGTTACTCTCTCTTTCTGCCCCCTCAGCGGAGATATTCTATTCTATTTTATATTCCCAACAAAGATACTCATCCTAATTTTTTAATAAATTTTTATTTTCATATTATATATATTATTTTTTAATTATAGTTTTAATTTTTAGTATTAATTATTATATTATATTATTATTTGTCAATATTTCGATTTATTAAAAATTAATATAATTTTATATTATTTAATTGCTTTAAAATTTATAATTATATTTTATTTAATAAATTAAATTAAATTTATTAATATTGATTTGTTCAATAAAATTATATAATATTTGTATTTATATATTTTAAATTTCAAATTGATAAAATATATTCAATATTGGTATTATTTTGTAGAATACAAAATATTATGAATTATAAAAATACTATAAAATTTAAATATAACAATAAATTCAATATAAATTAAAAAAACAAAATATATATGATATATGTTATATATATAAATTGAGACACATGACAATTCTATTATTTTATTATTATTTTTTTTAAAAAAATTATGATGTGGTGCATCTCCTCCGGCTTTGCGAATGCTCTTGGTGGAAGAAAGGGAGTATTATTTATCAATAATATTTTTTTATAAAATAATTACATTAATTTTCTTACAAAATATTATATTAAATTCTTATTTTTTATTATTTCTAAAAATATTAAAATAGGAGTAACATTATATATACTACCCTCTCTTTCTCTTAGTTAATTTGTCCACTTTACTTGAAATACGGAATTTTAGTTGTTACGTAATTAGTAAGTAATAGAAAAATATATTAGTAAAAATAATTATGATATGGTAAAATAATTACAGATAAGATTAAGATAACTAAATAGTTTAATTAAAAAAATTATAAATAATGAATTTTAAATTGTGATGAAAGTATATCATTATATTCTTAAAAAAAAATAAATTATGTGAAACGAATGAAAATACAAATATTGAACAAATTATATGAGACGAAGAAATATATCTTTTACTATATAAAAACTAACCGAATATTTAAATACTTTCAAAACTTATATAAATAGAATAAAAAAACATATTTGAATTATTATGCAAATATATTAAACTGTGTAAAAAAAATAAATAAATAAATAAAAAAAGAGAGAGAGAAAAAAAAAAAATAAATCGTTCGTCTCAATACAATAGTCTTGTTTAGTATTTTTTTTCGTTATAAAACAATGGTCTTATTTCCATAAATAACCATATCACTGTATAACTACTTTTACTATTTCATTATTATTATACGATTGCCATTACCTTTTACATTAATATATTTATAAGGACAAAAATGTCTTTTATCTCTTTACTTTTTATCCACTATCAATATAATATTAATATTTTTTAAATTTTATGCCTAGTACATCAAATACTATAGTGTCGGGAACGGAAGGAGTATAAGGCTAATCATCAATATGTTATTAAAAATTGTGTACGTTGTGACAGCTTTAATTAGGAACTGTTTTGACTTTTTGTTATGCTGTTATGTTATTACAACTGCGATTATTGTAATAATAAAATACTAAATATTTTATTGTAAAAAATAAATTTTAAAAATAAAATAGGGCATAAGTAACGTGCAGCAAGTTGTATCGTATAAGTTTCCACGTTGTCTTTCCAAAATTAATAATAAGATTATGATTAACATATTTTAATATATATATATATATATAATATTTTGAGTAAATTATATTGTAATTTATAATATTCATTTCTATATATAATTTGTGCTATTTTTTATATTAATTATTTTTATTATAATAAAAAATTAATACTTTTAATGAAATATGAATGCGGTTTTATTTATAATAATTGAATTAAGAAAATATTGATTTCAAAATCACATATCATTATCAAAATCGCTCCTATTTTTCCAAAGCGACCACCAAAATTCCACACAAATAAAATAAAATAAAATAAAATAAAATGATTATTTTTTAATTCCACAATTAATTAAATTAATTGATTAGGTAATTGGAGAGAAAGCATTGACTATTTCAAACAGCCCAAAATTGAAACGCAGAGGAGAGGAGAGGAATCAACGGCTCCGATGATCCAACGGCTGACATTCTTCGGTTCCATTCATTCATGGCGCTCGTCAATGGATCCTCCACTTTCCTTCCATTACAATGCTCCCCGAATCCCAACTTCTTCCCCCGTTTTCTTTGTATTCATTCTCTACCATCTGTCAATCGATACGTACACAATTCCATACATGTATCTTCCTTTTTATAGCACCCTCTCTCGCCCTCAATTTCTACGAATTCATTGCTGATTAATTGGCGTCCTGTCCTGTCTTCGTTTTCCTTGCAGAGGCCTGGCTATTCTTGCCCAACATTCCTGCTCTGGTACGCCTCTGCTTTCCTTTTTCTGTTCAGGCATTTCGTCGAACACCTAGTGCTGGTCTGCTAGTTTTTCCCCCATTTTGTACTTGTTTGTTATTATCCTTGTATTTGTTTGAATTTTGGATATGTGACTTTTGCTGATGATGGATCAATGGTGTGCTTTAATTTATCAATTCTTTTTATTCGTTAACTAGTATTGAATTGATGTATGATGGATCAATACTTTCTCTGTGTTTCTTTCTGTATTGTAATCAATGGATTGCAACCTGTCTCTCCAATTCTTTTGATCATTGATGCTGCTATGTTTTCTTCTGTTCATTTAACAGTTTAAAAAGTTTCTCACTGATCAATCCTACAAATAACTTGAAGCTGGAAGCCATTGTTTGTCTCGATTTCGGGCATTATAGTTAGTAGCTACACAATCTTTGTAACATCTTAGACTTGCATCTTATGATACACATGTATATATACACACACATATGTTTCATCAGATGATGATTTTCGATTGTTTGTGGACCAGGTACAGATGGATTTCATGGAGAACAAACGTCGAAACCAAGTGACCAGGAAAATTCTCTTGGCTGCTGGACTAACTGCCCTTCTTGTTTTCATGCTTCGAAGATCTCCGGGTACCTCGTCCAAGGTTTGTGTTTTCCTCTCTTTTCTTAACTCATAACCAGTTTTTATTTAAATATCATCAGCCGTGTCGTATGCCTAATCGAATCGCTATGAACTGGCATAAGCATGAAGTAGATCCATTTTATAAGCCATTTCAATCTGATTCGGAAAACATGTCTTTACATTCATATAAATATGTACATTATATTTGTGTTATCTCCATCGCATCGTCTTGCTTGCATCGTTTCTATGTATTTTACCTCATAAAGTTTTGGACGTAATCGAACGTTCAACTTCGTGCTTTACTTTGTACCCTTTACCTAAAAGTTTATCTTCATAGGGAGAGATACAATAATATGTTTCTATAACGAGCTCGATCCAATCCCTAAAAAACAATTTTCGAATATGTGATTGACCAATGGGGAAAGAATGTTCCTAAGAGGATGTGCATGCCATTAATTGTGTATGCATAGGAAGTTTTTAATCTTGTCCTAGTTGTTGAAATTGCTCTATCGATGTACAGAAATGTCCTCGTTTTTATTTCCTTCTCACGCAATTTATCATTTTTAATATGTCTAGTTTTCGGAGCATGAGCCTGGTGTAACACATGTCTTGGTGACTGGAGGCGCTGGCTACATAGGCTCTCATGCTGTTCTTAGGCTCCTTAGAGACTCGTATCGTGTCACTATTGTGGTATGCATTTCTGAAGAAATGATCGATTCTTTTTCATTTTTCACATGAGTTTCTTATCATCGAGATTATGCTTTTCTAAACATGTGTAACATGATCAGGACAACCTTTCTCGTGGAAATATGGGAGCTGTTAAAGTCCTGCAGGGGCTCTTCCCCGAACCCGGGAGGCTTCAGTTTATATATGGCGATCTTGGAGATGCAGCAACTGTATCCTTTTCAACATTTCAGCTCCTATTAATCTCTATAATTCTGTCCTAGTCGATTTTGGAAGACTACTTAGCAAGTGGAATGATTAATAGTATGTGTAAGTTACGAGCTTCGATTGGTTCTCACTAATTTGTAACAACATGATATTGATGATTGTGGATCGAGAATGTTTCCGAAATTTTTTCAACGAAAGTTATCTTGGATGAAGTTTCCTTAGCTTTCAAAATCAGGTAAACAAAGTATTCGCGGAGAATGCTATCGATGCTGTGATGCACTTTGCTGCAGTTGCATATGTCGGAGAAAGCACAGCTGAGCCTCTACGGTATGCACTCTCTTCAACCTCTAAATACCTCACAATCCCTTCATTTATGAGACTTTGATTTCTTGTTTCTCTTAAAAAAAGGATTCGATTGACGGGATTTTGATGTTATACGGAAATTAAAAGAATGCATCTTAGTCATTCCTGCCTACTCTTACGCTTGCGGTGCAGGTACTATCACAACATCACATCAAACACCTTGTTGATCGTGAAGGCGATGGCAGCACACGGCGTCAAGACTTTGATATATTCGAGTACTTGTGCTACATATGGAGAACCCGAGAAAATGCCCATAATCGAAACCACTCCTCAAGTGAGCAAATACATAAGGGTTATAGATAAGTTAGCTACCCGTAAACTTTATGCTTTTCAATATTCCTCGTGTGAAAATAATATACACACAATTATTCCACTTAGGGCAAATGATATTGCTTTTTCGAAATACAAATTTTTTGCACAATGCTTGAAGAAAAATGCGAACTTCATCGGCGTCTGATTTTTTATGCGAAAACATGATAGTTTTGAAGTTCTTTTGTTTGAGTCGATTCGATGGCTTAACATGTAAATGCTCTTTAGGTACCGATTAATCCATATGGAAAAGCCAAGAAAATGGCGGAAGATATCATTCTCGACTTTTCGAAAACATCTGACATGGCTGTCATGATCTTAAGGTTAGTTCATCCTTTGTAAAAGTTTCGGTGTTTTTAGTTTTTAACGATGATGCATATAAATTAAACAAACTTGTTGTGATCAGATACTTCAATGTGATTGGATCCGATCCCGAGGGGAGATTAGGAGAATCCCCGAGACCTGAACTTAGAGAACAAGGGAGAATATCGGGAGCTTGTTTTGATGCTGCGAGAGGAATAATTAACGGCTTGAAGGTATGTACGTACTAAGTCATGTCATTCGAACATACATAATCAAGGCAGATATTTATTGTGCGAAAATTAATAATATATAGTATGTATTGATATATATATATATGTTGATACAGATACGTGGGACAGACTACCCGACCTCGGACGGGACTTGCATACGAGACTACATTGATGTAACCGATCTAATAGACGCCCACGTCAAAGCTTTAGCCCATGCAAAGCCTGCAAATGTCGGAATCTACAACGTTGGCACGGGAAAAGGTTACATTTGAACACTGTGATTAGTACAATAATCTGTTTTTGCTTTTTGGTCTCGTAAGATTGGTTGATCTCCATTACAGGGAGCTCGGTGAAAGAATTCGTGGAGGCGTGCAAGAAGGCGACGGGCGTAAAGATAAAGGTGGAGTTCCTCCCGCGGCGACCGGGCGACTATGCTGAGGTGTACAGTGACCCGTCGAAGATTTGGAACGAGCTCGGGTGGAAGGCCAAGTATACGAATCTGGAGGAGAGCTTGTCGATCGCGTGGAAATGGCAGAAGGCTCACAGGAATGGCTATGGTGGTTGAATCCGATGGGAGTGAATGTTCTTCTGCCATGCTTAGCTTGCAGGAGAATGAAGAATATATATATATATATATATATATATATATAGGTTGTGTTGAGGAAGGGAGGAAGGGGAAGGAAGAAAGGAAGTTGCAGAGATGGATGAATGAACGAAGATAGGGTAGGGTAGTGTTGTAGTTAATTAAAGATGTAAACATTGGATTGGATATTTGGATTATTTGATTGAATCGAAATAAAACAACCAATCTGCTGTCTTACTTTACACTGGAATCCACGTATTTTGGTGGATTTTACCACAAGTTTTTACTATACAAACTATTTTTTTTTAAAAAAATATCATATTGAACAATTATTATTTTTTTTATATTATACTATAAATTTATTTTATATTCAAAATATTACATCAACCTCTATTTATATCACATCTAAAAATTATTCAAATTCAATTTTTTACTATTTAAAAATCTAAACAAAAAATCTAAAACCCACAAACAAACACACCCAGGTGTTTTTTTTTATTTTTTATTTTTTTTACTTTTTTAAAGGCATAGTCACGTAAGTAGCTTTCTATCCGTTACCGGTTCTATTTTCTTGCCCTGAAGCGGCTAACTTCACGTACATGATTCGTAGCATCAACAACATTTTTGCATTAAAAAAAAGAACTTTCTTTAAAAGAAATGGTAGCTTGATATGAGACATGATGGAGTCAGGTATTGATATCAAATAGGCTTGAAAGCAATGTTCACAGCTTAAGCCAAAGAGGATTTGGAATATGCACTTGAGAAAACCGAATCAGAATTTGAAGGGGAGGGGAAGCTTTCATTGCTTTCTTCCACAAAGGAACACCAGTAGCCTTTTGTAGAATTGAGCAATAAAGAGCTAAGACTATTCGCATCGAGCGCATCTCCTGCCACATCACTATTTTTTTAAAAAAAATAAAAATAAAAATTGAGAGATATTTTGCCTCCCAGCATTTCTGCAGCATCTGTGCAGAGATGCTAAGAGATGTTATCCAATTGCCAATTGGGACACATGACACTTATGTGTATATATATATATAAATATGATATATATTATATATGTTTTATTTTTATAATTTATATTAATTTATTGTTATATTTAAATTTTGTAATATTTTTATAATTCATAATATTTTGTATTCTACAAAATGATACCAATATTGAATATATTTTATGGATTTAAATTTTAAAATATATAAATACAAATATTATATAATTCTATTGAACAAGTCAATATTAATAAATTTAATTTAATTTATTAAATAAAATATAATTATAAATTTTAAAGTAATTAAATAATATAAAATTATATTAAACAATAAATATATTTAGTTTATAATGAATTATACATACATAATTAATAATAAGATATTAATATAAAATAAAAGACAGGATAATTTGAATAACATAAGAACAAAATACATATAATTTAAATAATATTTAAAACAACTCTTCGAACAATTTAGCCTTAACAAGTAGATCCTGCTCCGTCAAATTATCTTTCTCCACTAGTGTTCGATAAAATTTCATTTTGACAATACGCTCATTGCTTTTGATTTTTTCTTCATTCAGTTGTGTCATATGAGCAAATTGTGATGCAACTTCTTTACTTTGAGCTCGTAGTACTTCAAAATCATTGGAGGAAAATGAATTTGAAGATTTCTTCGGTGCCCATTTGCCTTTATTTTTACACGCTTTCACACCCGGATGACGAATTGAGGGAGATTCTTTTACTCCATCACTATGTGGTGATGTTGAATTTGAATTAGACGAGTATCCACCATCTTAATTAATTTTAGTTCTCTTCGGGCCAACTCCACTGTCATAAGATGCTTCATTGACAACATTTGTACCATGATGACTGGTACTACATTTTGGCTCAAGTTTTAATTCACGCCAAGCGTGTACATAAATAAATGTTTTCTTACAATATGCAGAATATATTTGATGTGTCTTATTCAAGACATCATCAATAGATTCTCCGCTCATTTTTTATTGGTTAGCTTGTTGAAAGCACCCAACAAATTTTGAAACGGCTTTATTTATCTTTTGCCAACGATTCTTGCATTGGTTTACACATCTTGACACCCATGCTTCAGATTTGTTATCATTAAAATATTGAATTTTTTTTTCCAAAAAGTAGTACGTTTTTTATCGGTGCCTATTAGTGCATATTTGCTTGTGTTAAGCCATCTACTAATAAGAAGCAAATCTTCTTCATGAGTTCACTTTCTTTTGGTCTCTGTCGTTGGAACAATGATTTGTACGTTATCTTCATCTTGTTGATTGGATTGTGTGCAAAATTTAGGAATACTTTCCATTTGTATATTTTGCGTAAACCTATCGATGATGGATGAAATGGACCTTGAAATGATTGGAAGTTTTGAGGATATGATGTACCTACAAAAGGTTGAAAAACTTGAGGATAATAGTAGTATGGAGGAATAGAAAAATATAATGAAGCGTAGAAATTTGGGACAGATGTTTAAAAATTTTGAGTAACATTAGGATTGAAAGAGTTTTGCGAACAATCTTGATTTCCAAGCATGTTCGTAAAACTTTGAAATGAAAAAAGCTTTTGAGAATTGGAAGATTTTTGAGAGTTTTGCTCCATTGTTAAAACTAAAATGTAGTATAGTGGGAGAAAATATAAAGATCTTTGATGAAAGTTTGTGTGTTTTCTTTTGTAAAATGCAAACATATTTATAGAAAAATTTAGACACTCTATAACTTATATATTAATTATATATATTATGTCTTGTTAAATCAAATCAATTTATTTTTGGCTTGTTTAATTTTTTAAAATGCATTGTTATATCACATCACAATATTTACTTGTATAATTGTAGTAGTGATTTCAAGTTTTGTCTTGTTGAGCTTTATTAATTGTATTGTTAGATCACATCATAATTTGTTATTGTACTAGATAGGTTTGAACATAGTTGATTATTGTACTAGGTAGCTTTAAATACACTTGCATTGTTATATCACATTGTTGTACTATTTATCTTTGAAAACACTTGCATTGTTAGATCACATTATAGTTTATTATTGTACTAAATAGCTTTTTAAACACACTTACATTGTTATATCACATCATTAGTTATTATTGTATTATGTAGATTTAAATACACTTGCATTGTTATATCACATCACTATTATTACGTATCATCAAATTTATTTTATTCTTGTACTATTTATTTACATATTTTTAAATATATTATTATTATTATCATTTCACATCATTATCCTATATATATATTATCCAATGTTATATTATATATTTATACATAATAGATGAATATTATATTTATAGTTTACCTTCTCCTTCTATAGATGTGATTTACTTGCAAAATAAATAGAATAAAAAATATTGGTAAAATATATCAAAAAATAAATGAATATTATGTGTTACATTTTTCTTCTTCAAGATCGTAATTTATCTTCAAAACAAATAAATAGAAAATATCTACAAAATATATTAAAAATAAAATTTATCCAGAATTGATTAACCAAAATTAAAAATAAAAGCAATTTTCTAAGAAAGAACGCATTTGAAAATAAATATAGTACGACGTAGAAGAGAGAGTCACCAAATCATTGCCGAGCTTTCGTGGGACTTGCAACACACCTTTCCGAAATCCAACGCAGGAGACTAGTCGCCCGATATTTTGATTTTGCTAAATTGTTGAGAGAATACGCATTCGTATTACAGTATTTTGCAAAATATGATACACAAGCTGAATTTAAAAACAAAATTAAGAAACTACCCCACTATCCCATTATTTAAAAAAAAAAAACTGTAATTGAATAGCTAAAGTTATATATATATATTTTTGAAAAAAATCTATTAAAAAACCCCCCAAAAAAGGAGATTGGAGAAATTAGAAGTGTGAGACCCACACCCTTTGCTATAGTTAGAGCTGTCAAAAAGGCTAACGGAGCGGATTAGCCCACAACCACTATAACCCGCAAATAAGCGGGTTATTTGCGGGCCAGCCCACGGCGGGGCGGTCTAAAATTTAATGAACCCAACCCAACCCACTTGCGGGTGGCGAGCCAAGCGGGCAAACCCGCGGGCTTTTTACAAATATTTAAAACTATATTTATTATAATTAAATATCTAAAAATTAAATAAAAATTATTATATTGTAGAATTGAAATAATAAATATTTCAAAAAACAAATAACATTAATTAAGTAACACAATTCCAATTTTCACCATCCAAATTGGCAAATATAATAGTTTCAAAATTAAAATTAATTAATCATATCGTTATTAAAATATTCTTCATTTTCTTCTTGTTCATCTTCACTGATATGCAACATAGTAGGCCATTCGACTTACATGAGTGTCTTATTTCTCATGCAATCATCATTATCATCATCATCATCGTCGTCATCGTCATCACCATCTCCATCACCATCATTATCAATATCATCTACGAATAAAATAAATTAGAGTAATATAGAAAAATATAACATAAAACATTTATTTAAATATTTATTATATAATATAACTTACCAATAGAAAATTCATGCAATCAATTATGTGCGCAAATCAAAGTTTGAATTTTCCGAGGAACCATAGAACTTCTGTACTTTGTGAGAATACGACCACCAATAGAGAAAGCTGATTCAGATGCAACTGTTGTAATAGGAATAGATAGTATGTCACATGCCATCGATGCAAGCTCATGATGTCGATGACTTTGACATTTTCAATAGTCCAACACATTCATATCTTCATATTGATCATACTCCAAAACTCCTTCTTCTAAATATATATCTAGTTGATTTTCTCCGGAACTTCTTGTGGTCTGATTCACAAAAACTTTCAGTTCCTACATAAATATTAAATATTACGTACGAAATTAAACTGATGTTTACATAAAAAAAAAGAACTGCAATAAAATAATAATAATAATAATAATAATAATAATAATAATAGAGTACTTACATTAAAGAGCATTTTATTTTTTTCATTGACTTCTCCAATGTGAAATGCATGCAAATAAGAGGACGGCTGAGGTTGTGATGAACTTGAGTTGGTAGCATTATTGTAACCTTAAAAAATTTTATATAGTTTACTCTTCACAAGTGCTACATTTTCTTGACATTTCACAAAATCACTTTCAACATTTGAATAAAAAAAATCAAACGATTGCGATTTTATTCGAGGGTCAAGAACAGCTCCAAATGCAAGCACAATACTGTAATTCCCCCATACTTGTCAAATTTTGCAATCATACTTGACAAGTTATTTCTTAACAAACATTGAATTTTCCACACTTGCATAAAATACAAGTTTGATGTGGGATAAGATTAGAGCTGTTAAACGAACCGAGCCGTTCGTGAACTCGGCTCTGTTCGGCTCGATTCGGCTCGGTTAAAGCTCGTTCGTGAACCTTAACGAGCCGAGTCGAACAACATAAACAAGCTCGTTTGGTTAACGAACGAGCCCGAGCTTTGTTCGCGAACGTTCGTTTAAATAATATATTTATTATAAATATTATATATACATATAAAATTATAATTTATAAATAAATAAAATATTAATTTAAATATATAAATAAAATAAGTTTAAATTTTCTTTATAATTTATATATAAATTTAAAAATATAAGACAAACGAGCTCGAACGAGCTCGAACGAGCTTAATCGAGCCTAAACGAGCCGAACACGAACACGAGCTCAAACAATAAAAATTCTTAACGAGCCGAGCTCGAAAGCTTAACGAACAAGCCCGAGCCTTGTTCGCGAACGTTAATGAACACTTAAAATTTGGCTCGGCTTGGCTCAGCTTGGATCGTTAACAACTCTAGATAAGATGAACCAGAAATCAACTTGGTCATGTCATAAAATGGCTCAAGAAAATTGCATAACTTCTCACCCTTTTCCCATTCCTTATTCCTCATTTGAAGGACATAATTTGTATCCACTGTCTTTCAATTGGAGGGAAACAAAAGCTATTTTTGTACTTAATAGCACTATCCAACATCAAGTACGTTGAATTCCATAGAGTGCATACATCATTCCTCAAACCAATAGTAGTATCAATATCTTTAATTCCTCTTACACACTCCTGAAATACTTTCATCCGACCTTCCGAACCTTTAACATATTTCACAGATTCTCTTATTTTACTCAAAGCTATCGCACCAACTTTTAAACCATCTTGCACAATAAGATTCAATATATGAGTCGAATAACGAATGTGAAAAAATTCACCTCCACACAATAAATTATCATTCATAGAGAGATGATCTTTCAAAATACTTTGCATAGTATCATTACTCGATGCATTATCTAATGTCAAAGAAAATATTTTTTCTTCAATTCCCCATTCCCTTAAAAACTCCAATACTTTTGCAGCTGATTCAAGTCCAGTGTGTGGAGGGGGAAGTGATCAAAATTTAATATCTTACTATTCAACTTCCAATTTTTATCAACAAAATAAGCAGTCAAACAAAATATAGCCCTTGCCCATACATGCAGTCCACACATCAGAAGTTAAACAAATGCGATGTTGAATGTTAGCCAGAACTTCTTTAAATTTAGCATTTTCCTTTAAATACAACTTATGAATATCAGAAACAACAGTGTTTCTAGATATAACATGAAGAGTGAGAAATGCATACTTTAAAAGATCTTTGATACCATCATATTTGACAAAAGAAAAAGGCATATTGTGCTTGACAACTGCAGTAGCTATAAAATCACGCACAATATTTGGATTAGCCTTTTTACTTTTCAGCTTTACATCAACATCAACTATCATTTGACCAATATCATGGTATTTCAACTTTTTGCATATTTTCATGTGACGCCTCAATGTAGAAGTTCCATATTTTCTTCCCCAACTTTTATATATTTTCTTACAACTCTTGCATTCACAAAGAGTATTGTCTCCTTCTCTTTATTTTTTTTATAAAAAAATTCTAAACATCAGAATCTTGTCTAATTTTTATCTTTTTGTCATTTGAAATAGCCTTAGAACTTCCCATTTCATGTTCTATATTCATATTCACCTTTTGATGCGTTGAATGAAAATCTGAAAGTAGTATAAATTCAAAATTAAAAATATATAAATTGAAAATAATATTTACCTTTAAAGGTAAAGTCATAAACATATATTTTTAAAAAATAATATAAAAAAAAATGTATAATTTTAGAACTAATCAAATTCTTCATAAACACATAATATAATTTCAATAAAAGAACAAAAAAAAAAATGCATTCAACAATCCTTAGAAGAATTTACAAAGCAAAAAGAAATAGAATATCATTTAAATTTTTCAATAAATCAAAAACCAACCAAGTAAACTATAACTAACAAATTCAATCTCTGGATATCATCTACTACGATTAAAAAGAAAGAAAATATTAAATAATTTAGCAATAAATAAAATTTAAACTTACAAATTTCTTAAGAGCCAAAATCCACAAAAACGCAACGATCAAGATGAAAAGAAAAAAGGCAGCGGGGGCGGCTAGGAGAGTAAGAGGCGGCGGCGGCTAAGAAAGTGGATTTGCAAATTTGGAACTTTAAAGTTTTATGAACATAAAATAAAAGATTTTAATATTATAATTAATTAATTACTAGATTTAAGTGTTTACGTAATTTAATCCAAAATATTTTAGGAAAACTGTTATAAGATATATGAATTAAATTATATTATATTGAAAATAATATAGTATAATTAAATAATTATAATATAAATAATAATAATTAATTTATTATAATTTGTATATTGTTAGCCCGCTGGAAACCCACCCCGCCGCGAGCTAACCCACTTTCAACCCGCGGCCCACGCGGGTTGGCCCATTTAGGCCCCCATTTTAACGGGCCTAAAAAATTATAACCCGACCCTCTTTAAAAGTGAGGCGGGGTAGGCCAACCCAACGGGCTAAGCCCATTTTGACATAGTGAGCAACTTGAATATATGATCGAGTAACTTTGCTTGAGTCATTGAAAGCATCCGGTAACTGATTTGCTATATTTTTCAAATGTATAATGCGTTGAACTTCTAATTCACACTGCTTTGTATGAGGATCGGAAAAAATCAATGGGATTTTCCAATAATATTCCTTTTCGGTTCATTTTTGTTTCCCCCTAATGTTGAAAAATATGATTCGTCAAAATGACAATCTGCAAATCTTGTAGTGAATAAATCACCCGTCATAGGTTCAAGATACTTTATAATTGAAAGTGTTTCATATCCAACATAAATGCCTAATCTAGGTTGAGGACCTATTTTTGTACGTTTGGGGGGTGGAATAAGAACATAAACAACACATCAAAAAAATACGTAGATGAGATATATTTCGTTCGTGACCAAATACTAATTGCATTGGGGAAAAACTATGATATCTTGTCGGCCTTATTCTTATAAGTGTTCTTGCATGTAAGATTGCATGCCCCAGCTGAAACGGGCAATATAGACCTCATCAGTTTGGTCTAGAAGTCAATTGCAATATTTTAATAAGTGATTCTGCTAGCCCATTTTGTGTATGAACATGAGCAACTAGGTGCTCTATATTAATTCCAATCGACATACAATAATCATCAAATGCATTCGATGAATATTCAATAACATTATCTAGACGTATGGTCTTAATTGGATTATCGGGGAATTGTGCCCGTAACTTAATAATTTGGGCAAGCAATCTCGCAAATACCATATTGCGAGTATATAATAAACAGACATGGGACCATCTTGTAGAAGCATCAATAAGCACCATAAAATATTAAAATGACCCACTTGGTCCACATATATCCCCATGTATTCTTTAAAAAAATGTAAGTGACTCAATACCTACTTTAGCCAGCGATGGTCTGGTTATCAATTTTCCCTTAGTGCATGCAATACAAGTTGACTTATTTGACTTTAACACTTTTTGAACTTTTAATGAATGGCCATGCGAGTTCTCAATTATTCGCCTGATTATTATACTATCAAGATGCCTAAGGCAATCGTGCCATATTTGAAAATCGGTAGTCTTTTGATCTACCGTGAGGTGTGTTTCAACAAGACCTAATCCGGCATAATATAAACCAGTAGAGAGTGATGATAATTTTTCGATGATGCATTTCTTTTTATCAATAATATTGGTGATCAATAAAAATACAACATCGGTATCACTCATAGTTTCAATGTGATAACCATTTTTTCTAATGTCATAAAAGCTCAGTAAATTTCTTCGAGCTTTAGTGGCCAACAGTATATATTGTATCACAATTTTTGTCCCTGCGGGGAGAAATATAATGGATTCTTTAGAGCCTTCACTGACACTTATTGTATTGACATTTTTCATTTCTTTTTTCAAATGAGAGAAATATTTTTCGTGTTTCAATATAATATGTATCGTTGCACTGCCAATGGAACACATATTTGTATCATTTTGATTGACATCAATATTTAATAAAAGCAAATATAAATATTATAAAATGCATTACAAAAAGGTAAATATGCAATAAGTTAAAGATTACAAAATATAAAATAGCATAATGTAAAATGACATAGTATGTCTGTCACTGGGTGTTTGCTGGATCTACGAAAAAATCCTCTATATCAAGAAACATTGTGTTGTAATCCAGAAGAACATCATCGGGGTCGTCATCATTATCAACGTGATTAATCTCGACCTCCTTCCCCTTTTTCTATAGTGAGGTTTGATAAAGATCAGCTAGGTGTTTGACTGTTTTGCAGGTATTGACCCAATGAAATTCAATGTCATACTGATTACAAATGCCGATTTGTCTCTTTTTTTGTTTAGCCTTTTCGGTTATATCCCCATATGGGGGTTTACTTTGCATCTTGTTAATATTAAAATTGCGGTGATTGTATGGAGTATATTGACCGTATTGACTCTCATGACCGCGACCACGTCCACGGACTCGTTCAGAAAATGTTACATTCGCTTCAGGGAACGGATTGGAACCAGTGGACCGGGATTGATGATTTTTCATCAGTAACTCATTATTTTGCTCAGCTAATAAAAAACATGCAATAAGCTGTGAGTACTTTTGAAAATTTTTCTCACAATACTACTGTTGCAGCACAACATTATAAGTATGAAAGGTAGAGAGAGTCTTTCCCAATTTATCATTCCTGGTAACAATTTCTCCGCAGAGTTTCAATTGAGATGTAATCTAAAGGATAGCAGAGTTGTACTCTATAACAGTTTTAAAATTCTGCAACAGCAGGTTAAGCCAATCGTGTTGGGCTTTCGGGCTTTCAAGTGCCCAAATTTGTCCCTTAATTCATTCCACAAATCAAGTGGATCTTTCACCGTTAAATATTCAGACTGTAAAGGAATGTCCAAATTATGACAAATGAAAATAATAGCCTTGGCCCGATCTTGGCTTGTAGCCGTATTTTCACTGGAAATTGTATGAACAAGGCCCATAGAAATCAAATGCATTTTTACATCCAGGGACCAAGTAAAAAAATTATTGTTGATGACACTCATAAGGTTTAAAAGAAAATTAGCCAATATTTTCTATAGGGTAGAAAATACATAATAGATAGTATAAAAATAAAATAGAGCCTTCGTGCTCATAATCTGTTGTGTAATAATAATAATATAATATAATATTGGTAAGTAAATTTATACATATATACAGGTGTTCTAATATATAATATATATGTATATTGTAAATATATATTAATATATATTTGTTTATATAAGGCATTATGCATATATATATATTAGATAGAATATACAGTAATGTAATTAATGTAGAAAGATGGAGCGAGATAGAGAGAGAGCTGAAAGAGCTGTAAACAAGGAGAATTCATTACATCCAAGTACATTAAGGTATACATATATATATATATATATTTTTTCAACCAATGACAAACATCCATACCTAGTTTAAGTATCTGCAAACAAAATGCTACGTAGTGCATTTGTGTACAATATATTTAAGAGATATCATGATTGTACAATTTTCATACAATTGGATGCTATTTTTATACGGTTGGATGCTAATAAATTCCTTATAATTAGGGATAACAATAATTCCGGATAGTCTAAATTTCGACCTAGACTCGGTCTATTTATTTGGAATCAATTTTAATTATCGAGTATCGGATCGAGTATGGATATGGTATGAGTAGGATATTGTATGTTTTAATCGGGTTGATTCTACTTGGAATCGGACTCAAATTAGACCCGATCAATATATTAATAATATAGCAATAATATTTAATAAAAAATAATTTTTAACGATATAATTACATAAAAAATATACTTTTTTAGTTTTATTTATTTATTATAATTTTTCAAATCAAATATATAAATTTTGATATATATCAGGTCTGAGTCCGAATTCAGGTTCAAGTCTGAGTTAAATTTTTGAAAATTACAAAGGTATTTCGGATTTGCCAGGTTCATTAGGTTTTATTGGGTATAGTTTGGATTGAATCCGAATATAGTCGGGTCCGAGTATAATTGGATTTGATTCGAATATCGGGTCTAAAAATGTGTATATGGGTCGAATCTTGTGTCCGACTGGACCTGACCTATTTTCATCCTATATAATCCATATGTCTATTAACTCGATGGACAATTGTAAATGAATTATACAGTTTTATCAACTTTGGAAGTAGAACACATTTTGGAGAAAATTTTCAAATGGTCATTTAAGTTTTTAAAGTTTGCTAGGGTGTGTTTGTTTGGAAGTTTGGATTTTAGATTTGAATTTTTTAGGATTTTAAGAAAGAATTTTTGAGTTGTGTTTGTTCGAGGGTTTGAATTTTGTAATGATTATGTTAGAAGAAGTCATTATTTTATTGAAAAAATATTAATGTGATAGTTTGAATTAAATGATATTTAAATATTATTAAAAAATTATGAGTAATTATTGAAAGTAATATTTGATTTGATATATATAATTTTGTTTTATTTTTGTTTTGTTTTATTTTTGCTTTATTTTTTTTTTTTTTTTGTTTTGTTTTGTTTTTTTTTTTTTCTTTTATCTATTTGTTAGTGCAAGTAGATTATCCTTGAGCAAATATGCTTAAACTTTAGAGTTATCTCAAGTGAACTCCTAAAAAAAATAAAATAATACACATTGGTAAGATAAGTAGTTTACTCAATCTTTTTAATCTCTATTCAGCACTGGGGATATCATATCTATTTGACTTAGGAATGCAATGTTTACATTGCACTCCAAAGATCTGCCAACTGCTAAGCACCTCAACAGTCTATCAACAACTATGAGTTGTCAGTAGGCCAACTCAATGGGAATATAACATGCCAAAATACCATGGGAATATCACACGCCAATACTGAAACAACAACACGTATGAATGTGTCATTCCTTGATACCAAGACTGAAATATACTAAAAACAAGTATAAATATTTTTCTTTGCGGAAGTCATAAAATATTTTTACCAACACCTACAATTACTTCAAAATATGGAATTGTCAAAGGGTCATTACGCTGTGTAATCATTATTTTGGAAAATATACGATCCCAAAGGTCATGCATACTCAATAAAATTCTCATCCCTATAATATATCAAGTCGATAAAGGTCTAGAATATAACTATGTATAGAATAAACCAATAACATCAACAAAAGTTGAGTAAGGAATTAAATAGGAAATGCATGAAATAAATTACCGAAAAAAAGTGATAGCCAAGCAACAACTACAACAAAACAAAATTCACGTCTCACTCAATTAATCAACCGACTTGTCAAACAATAACTAACTCTAGCCAAATCTATGATTCATACGATTATTAATTATCTCTCCAATCAATGGTTAAGTTTAGCCAAATCTATGACTCACACAATTCATCAATGGATTTAACAATCAACGGATAAGTCGAGCCAAATCCATAGTTATCAAAATTTATCAATTAACTTGACAATCAACGGCTACATCTAGCCAAATTCACGGTTTACATAATTCACCAATTGAATTTTCAATCAACAGATAACTCGAGACAAATCTACGATATACACAATTTATAAATTGACTTGACAATAAATGACTAAGTCTAGCCAAAGTCATGGCTTACATAATTTACCAATTGACTTTCCAATCAATGACTACGTCTAGCCAAATCCACGGCTAACACAGGTTATCAATCGACTTTCCAATCAACGACTAAGTCTAGCCAAATTGAGGAATCATACAATTCATCAATCGACTTGTCAATCAACGGCTAAATCTAGCTATATCAATGGCTTACACAATTCAAAACTTGACTTGCCAATCAACGACTAAGTTTAGCCAAATTCACGGCTTATACAATTTACTAATTGACTTTCCAATCAACGATATCAATAACCCAATAAATAGTTTATCATATACACTATATACCACATCAACTTTTATTAGCAATTAGTATTATTATATTACAATGAATTCACCATCTATCACATGCAAAGACATAATCATAATACTTTATTCAATTTCGGAACTTAGTCAGATGACCTATTCGTTTCAAGCGTGCATAATTTAACTTTTTACTTTAACCGTAGACTTATCACACCAACACTATAACAAAATGTCTAATTAGTTACAATATCTTTAGCTATAGAATATTTTTGTAGTTAAAAATGTGTCATTAAGAAACAAAACAATTTTATCGCTAAAAATACATGATGCAAGACCTTCGCATCTTATTTAGAATTTGGAGAATCTCTGACTCTGCTACATATCGTTTGATCATCCCATTTGAACCATTATTGAAAAAAAATAAGGTTTCTCTAAATAATAATTCTTCTCCATATACTAACAAGATACTTTCGTCCCTTGAAGCTTAATGCTGATGCAAGTTTTCTAATAGTAAGACAATTAGCTATGTTTGCAAACTATGGCTACTTTGACTGCACAAGGAACAATTTTTTTTTTTTTTTTTTAATGAGAAAATAATTCATTTATACATTTTATGCATTCCTCTAGTTGTATGAGTCTGCTAAGGTAATTTGTGACATAAATTTCCTTGACCTTTTCTATATTTGATCTCAATGTTTAACTCTTGGAGTAGCATAACCCACCAAATGAGGCGAGGTTTGGACTTCATTTTCTCCATCGAATACTTTATAGTTGCATAATCAGTGTAAGTAATAGTCTTGCTCTAAATAAGGTATTGCTTAAATTTTTCGAAAGTGAAGCCAATAACTAGCAGGTCTTTCTCATTTGTAGTGTAATTCCTTTGAGTGCAATCCAATGTCTTGTTGGCATATATAGTACATGACAATGTGTTTTGAATTCACCTTTTGGACCAAGACAACTTTGACGGCATAGTCACTCGCGTCCATCATCAGTTCGAATAGCTCGCTCCAATAAGGTGCATAGATAATAGACGAAGTTGTGAGCTTGCCGTGAGCAATTGCGGGATGTTATTGAAATTCTGATGGATTTTTTTAGAGAACCCAACATATCCTATAAAGCTTTGCACAAAACTTTTCAGTTTTTCAAGTTGTTATTTTCTCAATTAAAATAATATTGGATACGTCAAATTCTGTTTAATTAGCGAGATTTTATAATATAAGGCAGTTTTTTCATTTACCATAAAATTACACTTTTCTTAGTTGAGCACAAAAGTGACACTCTCTTCGTTGAGCACGAGATAAGACTCAATACACCTGAAAATGACTTTTTCTAAATAATGAGGTATTGGAAAAATACTTTTCCAAAAACTAAGACATCCATAAAACCTTCAATACATGAGTCGAGAAGACCACTAAATATATGGTACATACATCTCTGAAATATCGTTAGCGCATTACATAAATCAAATGACACCCAACAATAAGCAAAGGTACCGTAGAGGCGGGTGAAGGTAGTCTTCTCCATATTTTTAGGATTGACGAAGATCTGATAATAGCATAAAAAAGATTCAAGAAAGCCATAGAACTCGCGAGTATCGAATATCTCAATGCATTGATAAAAGAATAGCAAAGGTAATTGATATTTCTTGGTCGTGGCATTAAGTCTTTGATAGTCAATGTAGACTCTCCAACCGATGACTTATTGCATTATGAAGATTTTGTAATTTTATTTTGTTTGATTTTTTTTTTTTTTTTCATAAAACCTTATTTCTTGGATACAACATAGGTAGATTTGGCCCTGTTGCTTATTGCAAAAATTATACCTGCATCAAAGAGTTCAAGTCTTTCTTTTTGAACTATCTTTTGTATATTTTACTTTAAACTCCTCCAGATTGCCTAGTAGATAGCTATTTATGCTTTTAAAATGATAAGAAGGTAGCCAGACTAAATAAAAAAGAAAAAAACAAATATTTTTCCAATTTCTATATTAGTACAATTTAGGCATTAAAATGCAATTCAGTGCCGTCTCGGATTTTTTTTGAGCTTTGAGTAAAAATAAATTATAGGCCTTATAAGCACATGATTAAAATATATTTTTAAAATAATATTAATGATTGCCGTTGATTAGACAAGATATTGAACGTGACGGTTTGGACAGTGTCGATTTGAGAAAAGAAGATGAAAAACAAACTTTCTGAATGTTCAAAAAATGTGAAAGACTGAGAGAGTGAAAAAGAGAGAAAAGAGAGAAGGTGAGGCGAGTTTGGTCTCAGCTGGTGGGCATAGTGCGGCAGGGTGTGAAATAGAGAAGTGTAAACGATGATTAAATTTAAAAATATAAGGTGATGTATGATTAGGAAGAACAAATACAAAAAAAAATATATGATGAAAATTTAAAATTTAATTTTAAAATTAAATTGGATGATTATAAAGAAGAAGAAATATAAACTAAAAAGTAAAATTTAATTTTAAAATTTAAAATTTAAAAATAATAATGTATAACATTTTGATAGTGTTTTGGTAAACTATTTTTTCAAAAACTTTTAGCTTATTGATTTTAGCTGTTTGACAGGTAAACCAGCTAATTTTGGTGTTTGATAAATTAACATTTTCAATTAACTGATCGAGTCCAAAAGCTAATTTTGAAAAAAATTGTATATCCCAACTTTTCAAATTAGTGTATAAACAACTAATATCAGCCCGCTATTTTATCAAACATTTTAATTCAAACAACTAATCGAATCAACTAATACGTAACATTTAATTTCCGAACACAAACACCTAACAACTAATTTCCGAACACACCCTTTTTAACATATAAGCCCTCTGTTAAGTAGGAGTGGTTATTACATGCATTCATTGATTTCATTCTGAAGTAGTTATTACGGTTAGGACATATTTAGAAATATCATAAAGTAAATGCACTTACTATACGTGTTCAACCCAAAAACCAACCATAAATTTATACTCCACTTCCATTCCATGGACCATAAATTAGTAGAGAGAAATCACAGACACATTATATCTTATATATATCGACAATTGTTGGAAAAATCTCGTGGGAAATTGATAGTTAGGGCATGGCTTTGCATTTGAGCAGCGCTTGCTTCTCCGCGGTTAAGGTTCCAGCAGTAAGAGCAGCGGCGGCGCCGGACCAAGCGGTGAAGACGAAGGAGGTAGAGAAGGTTAAGCTCGGTGGCTCGGAGTTGATGGTCACAAGGCTTGGAATTGGGGCTTGGTCCTGGGGCGACAATACCTACTGGAATGATTTCGAATGGGATGGTAAATTTTGCCGAATTCAATTTCGATTACCTGCGTGCCATTGATGGATTTGTGCGTTTTCTGTGGTCTTCGTCTGTTTTTTAATTTTGACTGTAATTTTTGTATTTACAGTTGGTAATATCTGATAGCTGCAGTATGTTTTGAATGGGATGGTGAGATTGGTCTAATTTCATTAGTCAATTTAGGGGTTTTTGAGTTTCTGTGGCCTTCATCTTCAAATTCTGGTGATTTGTATTGTTAATTGTTGCAGCTTGGTGATGGCATTAGAGAGGGGGTGTTGATTAATCTGTTATATTCATCCAATGAATTTACTTAATGTAAATTAAATTTGATATTTCTCACAACCGATGATTCCGTGGGTAGAAATGATCCAGTCAAGAAAAACAAGTTAATGATGTGTTTATTCATCAAAAATTTGTTAATTATTCCACATTCTCTATAACATTAATGTATATGCCAGGGCCTTAATGGAGATGCTAATTGCATCTTGTGGAATTATTTCATTTGATCTTAAAATGTTGTGGCAAAAAGTGGTATCGAACCATCTGGTGGGGTTAAAACTGATTTTTTTATCAAAATAAAAGAACACATTTCTGTTGCTATGTTTGTTTGGTTAAACCATTCTTTGCAGAAGTTTTATCTTAGATTAAAAGTGTGAAACCGAAAGCAATTTTTATGCTGGAAGATACATTTGGAATTTATGGAAACAGAAATTTGCGAAATCAAGTGATTATTTTAGAGATTTTTAAATTCGTGAGCTTTTTCACATAGTTGGAATAAACTGAGGTATGTGATATTGTTTTTAACCAAATATTTGTTCTTGCACAGAGACTGTCTGCAGAAGTAACCTTAGAATGGCGTTCTTCTACTTTTATTAGTTTAGGCTAAGCTTCTGTCCTAACAATTGTGACTATGAATGCTAAAGCTGTTAGAGGCACTTACACTTATGATGACAGACAGGAAGCTAAAGGCTGCTAAGGCTGCTTTCGATGCCAGCATTGACTGTGGCATAACTCTCTTCGATACTGCCGAGGTTTATGGCTCCCGGGTAGGAAGAATTGTTCAAATTTCTCTGATTCTTAGTCTGTCTTTATTTGGGTAACAAATGTCCCGAATATTTCTTGTCTCCTTCATCAGATGGCATTTGGTGCTATCAGCTCTGAAACACTACTCGGAAGGTAAGCTTCACTGATGAAAATAAGGACATTAAAAAATTTCCTCAGAAAAAGCATTACCTAATAATCTCTTTATATGTATGTTGTAAGATTCATCAAGGAAAGGAAGCAAAGAAATCCCGATGTTGAGGTTGCTGTCGCCACCAAATACGGAGCTTTGCCATGGAGACTCGGTCGCAAGAGTGTTATTTCGGCCTTAAAGGATTCTTTGGCGCGCCTTGAGCTGTCTTGTGTTGAACTCTATCAGCTTCATTGGTATGAGATATTATCTTTGAAGTAATCATTTTGTATTTTAATTTTTTTATTGAAATAGCGCGATATTTTTGGCGATTTTTGCAACATTTTATATTTTACAATGGCTAGTTTTAAATTTTAGAAAATTGTTTTTAATCCACATGTGCTTTAAGATATCCACACCACTCTCCCCCATGATTTAGAAATTGCATGAAAGTTTATCGTATTTTAGAAAATATTACATATAATACCCTTAAAATTGTATAAGATTCCCTAGTATTTTCCAAAATATTGCACAAAATCCTTTATTAGAGGGTTTTGTGCAATATTTCAAAAATACGAAAAAGTCTCGTGCTGTTTCTAAATCATGAAAGAGAATAGTGTAAACATTCAAAATTACTGGTGGATTATAAACAATTTTAGGTTTAAATTTTTATACTCATGTATTGATATTTTAATCATACCTATGATTTTCTTTCCAGGCCTGGAATTTGGGGGAATGAAGGTTGTCGGCAAACTTTTTCCATTCCATACATAGTAATCAAGGTCATTAGATCTGAAAACATGTGTTTTGAAGGTCGATGATTCATAATAAATTGTGCAATTGATTTTTATTAGGATACATCGATGGTCTAGGGGATGCAGTCGAGCAAGGTCTTGTTAAAGCTGTTGGGGTATCGAACTATAGTGGTAATGTTTCTCATGAAAACTCGTTGATCAATGCACCATTGCTCGGTTTTCAATTTTATGTGACATTTGGTTAGTTCAAAATTGGTTTTGATTTCAGAGAAGCGCCTTCGCGATGCATATGATAAGCTCAAAAAGAGAGGGATTCCTCTGGCGTCGAATCAAGTAAACTATAGCTTGATATATAGGAACCCCGAGGAAAATGGCGTCAAAGCAGCTTGTGATGAGCTTGGGATCACCTTGATTGCATATTCGCCCATCGCCCAAGGTAAGGGACACAACTTCCAATCAATTATTTTTCAGTTTTTTCATGCATCAAATATCATATACTGATTGAAATGATGTTTGCTGTTCTATAAATAATGTTGGAAAGTTTCAAAGTTTTGCAAGTTGCACGACTTAAGTTTGAATATATACAAAGGTTGATTATATGAATTGTGTGTATTTATTATACCTATTGTTGCGATGAAGTTATTTTTGGGTAAAGGGTTTTTAAAGTTTTGATTTATGTTGTTTTTTAGGTGAACATTGTTGAATATGATGTTTTGTATGATATATTTTTATTAAGAACGATAAGATTGTACTCAGAAGAAAAATAAAAACGAATTGAGAAAAACTTAAAAAAAAGAACATAGCCTTTATGCTTTGATGAAAAGATTTTCGTATGGAAAATGCATGTAAAGGTTCGATAATTCCAGCCATAGTATTTCTTGTTTGAAGTCTAATGTGAGTGTTTTGCCGCATTAGGCGCTCTAACCGGGAAGTACACGCCCGACAACATCCCATCCGGTCCACGAGGGCGAATATACACTCCGGAATTCCTAACAGTAGTAAGTTCCTTTAGCTTTGAGTGAATAATAATAAGGCAAAATTGCTCATAACTCTCTTGTGGTTTCGAAACTCAGCGTAAATTCTCCCATTATTTTAAAAATTGCATGACATCCCTTTATACTTTAAAAAATGTTGTATGAAACTACTTTGTGGTTTCGAAATTCAGCATAAATCCCCATTTTACTTTAAAAAATTGCATGACGCTCACTTATACTTTCAAAAATATTGCATAAAACCCCCTGTTATGCAAAAGATATAGATAGGAAATCATCTTCTTATCACACGAGGAAAGTTTTATGGTGGTGGGGTTTCATGCAACGTTTTTTAAAACATAAGGGGATACCATGCAATTTTTAAAGTACACGCTGAATTTTGAAATCACAGGGGAGTTATAAGCAATTTTACCTAATAATAATAATAATAATCATAATAATAGTTACCATATTCGTCATCGGCTTACTTTGGTCTATCCACAGCTACAACCTTTAATAAACCGGATAAAGCAGATCGGGGATGGCTATGGAAAAACTCCAACACAGGTTCTATTTTCTCAAATATTATTCCCACATGTTGATTTTCCGTCTACTGATAGCACGGTAATATATATCAGGCAACGCATTATATATAAATATCTAATGCATATTTATACTTTATACAGACATGTATTGTCCGTTAAATTTTTATATGCTATATATAGTATTTTTATGTGTTGATTGAGGTAATTTACATGGTGCGAGTAAACCTTCAATTGGTACTCTAACCGAAGCGATATATATATATATAGGTTGTCTTAAACTGGCTGATTGCACAAGACAACGTGGTACCAATCCCGGGAGCCAAGAATGCCGAACAGGCTCAAGAATTTGCAGGCGCTGTCGGCTGGAAGCTCAGCACGGAGGAAGTCGAAGAGCTGAGAGCAATGGCATCGGATATCAAACCGGTCATTGGTTTCCCGGTGGAGAAACTATAGGTATCATGTATATATATATACTAGAACTCGGCAGCGCAACTATACTATACTGTTTGGGTGATTTGTAATGTAAAAAGATTATGTATTGTTATAAATATAATATAATTCATTAAAAATATATTGATATTTACATTAAGAATGTATATGCATCTTCTATTGGACAAATATTTTTATTTTGTTTTGTAAAATATCAATTTTTTAAAAAATAGTGAAAAGTCAATTTAAAATAAGCAATGAAGTGGGGTACATCACAAACGGACAAAAGTATATAAATATGGAAAATAATTTGAAGAGACCACAAAAGAACGAAGAGAAAAGAAAATTTGAAATAGAAGAAAGATAACTCTATACGGCTATAATAATATATATATATTTTTTTTCATTTACTGTGTTCATATTTTTATTTTCCATTCTTTCATTTTAATTTTATGTTAAATTTTATAATTTAAATTAAATTAATTAATTATTTTAATTTTAGTTTATAATTATTTTTATTATATAATAATTACTTTTACTAATATAATTTTAATTATTTATTAATTATATTTCTTATAAATTCTTATATTTACAATAAAGTAGATCGAAGAAAGTAATAAATAATCTATATATTATGTGATCAAATCTTTTTTCTTAATTAAAATGTTTTATAGAAATAATTGTATTAATTGATATGATTAATAATTTATCATTAATATTATGTAATTATAATTGATATAATTAATAAAATTATTATTAATAATTTTTTTTTTTAAATTTATTATTATTATTATATAAAAAAAAGACATCAATGTTGGTCTCAGTCCATTTTCAACTCAAGCCGTAAAAATAACAACTTTGCTATTTTAGGTTGGGTTACTCCCCTCTTCTAGGAGAGGGTATATCTCAACAGAGAAATGACTTTTTTATTTTTTATTTTTTTTTAAATTAAAAGTTAATTAAAATTTACTTTAAAAATTATGATTTTATTTTATTATTTATCAAAAATAAATTATTTTTATATATTTATATTATATTTTATAATTAATATTTATTTTATTTTATTTATTATATTTAATTAAAGAATACTCAATATTTTCCATGAAATTAGTCCAGTTTTTTTTGGCACACAGTTTAAAAAATATTGTGTTAGATAGTTAATTAATTTGATTAATAGACTTAATAAAGTGTTATATTAAATATTTTTTATTTGATAAAATGTTAAATTAAAAGTTAAAATATTTTTTATTTTAATTTTTAAATATTAAATTTTTTATTTACTGATATTATTTAAAAATAATAATAATAATTGTATTTATTGTAAACAATACATGCATTTAGATAAAAATAAAATAAAATAATTTTAATAACTTAAATGTAATTTATACAATAAAAAATGTAATCAAGAAATTATATAAACAATACATAAAATGTAATACCACATCGCATACGTACGGTACAAAATTTTTGGTATGATATTTTACCGTACCGTACAAATATTTTGGTATACCGAATTTGTGAATAAAAAATACTGAATTACGGAAATAACATGCATACTCGTAAAAAAATTACCGAAAAACTTTCAAAATTTCGATACAATATGACTTTTTTTATATGATAACGATATACAATAAGATATTTTCAGTGTATATAGATAATTAAAAAAATTGATATTTTGTATATATTGATTATTTTATACAATATCGATATTTTTTTTAATAAATTAAAAAATTTGGTACGGTATACAATATATTTCGATATTTTCGGTATACTATCTCTAACTAAATTGTATACATGGTATTATAATATAATATTTTATGTCAAATACCGGAATTAAAAATAAGTTTATAATTTTGCTTTATAAATAAGTTCTATTTTTTTTTTTTTTTGAACAAAAAAAATCAATATCAAATCTCATTTTTAATTAATTTTTCAGCCATAAATTTTCAAATCAAACATCAAATTTTATTATATATTATATTAAAATTTAATTTTAAAATTAAATGAATATTTTTATATAATATTAAATATTTATTATTTTTATTATTCAAAATTTTAGCCCAACTTCTAAATTTATGATTAACAAATAATAAAACTAAAGATATTAGTAAGTTAATAAAATATAGTTAAGTTTTTTTAATTAGAAGTATTAGTTATTAATTATTACTGAAATAGGAAAGTGGACTAATTTTATTGGACAGCTAAAGAAGGAAAAATGAACTAATTTAGTGGGAGGAGGGAGTAGTACATAGTATTTTATTTATATTGTAAATAAATATTATTTGATAATATTAAATTTTCATTTTATTTAATTTGAAAAATATTTATTATTTTGTATAATCAAATAATAAGAAAATTTATAAATTTTATTTATTGATATAATATTTAAAATATTTCTATAAATTAAATATATAAAAATAATAAAATATATATTTAATGTTATTTATAAATTTAAAAAATTATAAAAATAATATATAAAATAAAATATTTATTAACCTGCCAAAATAGATGGTGTGGTTGGACCTGCAAAATAGAGTGTGATTAAAGATAAAAATACTGTCAAAAATAGAGAAATGTATTATAAATCCTGCAAAAATAAAATTATATATTGGAGATAGTCACACTTTATATCTCTTATTAATTATGAATAATTAATAGGTATTTATATAATAAATATTATAATGATTGGTAAGTGTATATATATATATATGTATATGTGTATGTCGTGTGTGTATATATTATGTTTCAATAAAATACATATGAGATCCGCACTTACTAAATACATTTAAGCACAATAAATCTAATAGTTAATTTGACTGATAGCTTAAATAGTTACGTGTAATTCACAATTAAATTTTTAATCATAACAGTCCTATATCGTCTTCTTTCCATTTTCAGCAAAAAGTCCATAAAAGCACCATTGTTGGCTTGGCTTCATCCATTGAAAGATCTGCAGTTGTTTTATACTCTCTTTTGTCATTTAAATTTATTTTCGCTGTTTTTTTCGATTGTTATATAAATTTATTCTTGTTGTCCTTTTTAATAAAAAAAAAATATTTTTTATACTTTTTGTTTACCCTTAAAATAAAATATTTCTATTTATACTTTTTCCGGAGTAATTTTCTTATAGGGCACTAAACTGAATTGAGCTCTAAGTATTATCATTATTATGGATGCCACATTGTTTCCTGATTGGAATTCCAAGGTTGGATTTGAATTCCCAATCCCAATTTCAAAAAATCTCTTGGATAATCACAATATGTCATCTTTCGATTAACATCTTTAATTTCTTGTTATCTTATCCCTAAATCAACTTTTGGTTGCCTCCATTGGAATACTACATAATATATCATACATCACATTAAATATAAATTTACATAAGGTATATAAAGTAAAATTGAAATCACATATTAATATTTCATACAACATATGTTATCTGTTATATTTTCATATATTAATTGGGACAACTAGCATAGTGTCGATAAATTCCCAATTAGTACGCTAATTGAAGCGATAGTATATTAATTAATAATGTGTATTTCTATTTAGTTGAACTTTTTGGTGTAGTTTTTAACAATTCCTTATATATATATATATATATATAGGTACATGTGTGTGTAAAATTATGTAGATTGGAGAATGAATTGGTTGAGCTTCTATGGCAAAATGGTGAGGTAGTTTCACAAAGCCAAAGTAATAGGAAACAAAGCCATGATTATTAGACATTATTATTATATAAAGATTAATTAATTGGATTGGTCACACTTAATGTAAAAGAATTCGCAGTAGCTATCAGAATATGCGCACCGGGTAAACTCCAACCGGGCCTAATACCATGTAAACTAAGCCCGACAGGCAAAATACAGGCGAACTATGTGTGACAAGTGACCTGAGGCGTCGGAAATTTGAAATCATAATCTTACGGTAACACGTGCCAACCCCTACACCAACCTTTCTCACTTTGAGTTCCACTCAGTTAAAACTTCAAGCTCACTTCATGTTTGTTTGTTTGTCACAAATACAAGTTACAAATTTTTTATTTTATTTTATTAAATTTAAATTCAATTAATAATCATCATTTATTTACATTTTAAAAAATTAAAATTATGTATAATATTATTATAAAAATATTAATTTAATTTGTTTACAAACACTATTGAACATTGAGGAATAAACTCAAACTCCTTCGAGCTGAAGTCACAAATAGCAATGGGGACTCACTAAAAGGTATCTACTTTCGGACAACATGCATGTTATTCTACTACTATTCTCTTGCAATTCTCCATCAAACTATGAAAAAGGTACGTAGTAATAAGTTCAACGTAGAATTTTCACTTACTTATAGCAAACCATCACTTTCACAAAGGGAGGGGGTGGGGTGGGGAGGGGGGGATGTAAACTAACCACAAAGCCATCCCTTTATTACTTACACAATATTACCACACACACCAGTAGTTTTTTTTTTCACATATGTCCATCACTTTTTTTTTCTATATATATATATATAAAAGAGAAGCAGCAAGCTCGTACCACCGACTACACCAACTGATCGATGCTCCGATCATTCAGCTGGCCAGACAAACATTTAGTTTCTGCCATTCCTCACGGAGCACAATCAGCTGTCCGGTAAATTCACATCCTAGAGATCAAAAGCGGAGCAGAAATCGGGATGCCATCACCCATGACAGGCTGGAACAGATCCAACTCCCCATATCGCTCCAACACCCGCATCCTGCAATCATCAGCAGCCTTTAAACCAGTCGCGTATGCACCATGAACAGATCCCGGGTAGTCTATGCTTGTAGCTTCCCCAGCAAAAAATAGGTTGTCAACCGGGATCCTAAGCCGTTCATAGAGATCATGAGATTTCCCCACTAGGTCGTAGCTGTAGGAGCCCAGGGTGTTTCTGTCCGTGCCCCAATGTGAAACAAGGTACTGAATCTGCATGATTAATCGACAAACTATCAACCGAGGGTTTCAAATTTTCAAAGCAATAAAAAAAATTAGTGGGATCCAAACAGCATATGCTTCCAACAGGCCATATTAGGTAAGAAATAAGAAAGTTGAAACATGTAGTGAAATAATTTACGTCTCCAGCCAATTGTCACACCATTGCTCTGGAGATCACCGGCCCTCTCAGAGATGGTGCCAACAGCTTATTTGGAGATCAACTGTTCCTAGGATACGACAAATGGATTACTAATCTCAGCCCTTTGACGTAAATCATTTAATGTTCATGCATATAAATGAAAAACAAGAAATGGAAAAAAGATAATGGAAAGATACCGGTTCAGAAGCATTTGGAAGGATCCTTTTAAGCTGTTTAAAAGCAAAATTAGATGCATCCTCATCCGACATTTTCTCAATTTCACGGGCAAGTTGTCCCGCAGGCATGTAAACTAGAACAGAATGACCTGTTGCCTTGTGCAAATTAAGAAAATAACTGCATTCGTAAGTGGTTTCGGCAACAACTCCCAAGAACTCTACATTCGGCCAGAAAACTTTCTCAAAGTGCAATATTATCTTGTTCTCAATCCCTACGCCGAGGTCATTAATTGCTTCTTCCTTCCACTCCGGCAGCCTCGGCTCAAATTTGATGCTGTTTGATTTCAGAACACCAAGAGGAGTTGTAATAATTGCTGCATCTGCTTCAAACGCACTTCCATCTTCTACAGTTACCTTTACTCCATTGTAATGCCTAACTATTTTTGTCACTCTGAAGAACAGACAGAAAAAGAATCTCAGAAATGAATTCATTTCCGCATCAGAAAAGGATGTTATTAAGGATAATTGTATTATTTTACCTGTGGTTTAAGCGGATGTCGAGACCTTTGGCGAGAGTATTAATTACAGGAAGATATCCACGGACCATGAGGCCATGCCCTCCTGGAAGCAACACTTCCTAATGAATCAAACAAGAAAACAGAAAAAATATCATCACAATCCAACTACGGATATCATCAAGTTATAATGTCATTTATTATATTTTCTTAAAATCCACATTGAAATAATGGGGAAATTAACAATTAACGCTTGTGAAATACGGAATGTTCAAAAACATTCTCACAAAAACATCAAATATCCAAACTGGTGTTTGTTACAAGAAAAATTAAATAAATGAATAAAGCAATTTAGAATGTTTAATGAACAGTAAAAATAAATGACCAAATAAAACACTTTGGCTGTTATGATTGGGTGGATTTGAACTTGAGGGTGGATTTTAAATTAATAGATTTGAATTATGTCAGATTTGAAAAACTTAACAATTAAATAACATGCTATAAAGAATATTTGAAATATTAAAGAAGTTAATTTGAGATCCATCATATTGCCAACTAAATTTAATGAATTTAGCGAAATCATTTGAAATACCTTTAACCTAAAATCCTCCAACCGAACAGGGGCTTATTTTTTTAAACAACTTTGAAAAGGAGCCCAAAGAAAATCAACCAAACTTGCTATGTATAGATAAGCAGCACTGTTATAAATAACATTAGTTTTTTATTATTAATTATTTTTTCTCAAGAGGGGTCTTTTCAAACATTTGATATTTCATAAGAAGCTAATTTACGATTGACTCTACATTATCCCGGATCATTCCAGTTACAAGGCCACTTCAGATTGCAAGCCCGTTCAGCGACATCCCCATCAAGAAAAATACAGGACCAAAAATAAATAAACAAATAAAATAGAAAGAATAGGTGACCTGGTCCCAGCCTTTAAGTGATATGGTATCAGCATCTGCTGCAAACCAACCCTCCATTCTGCATAGGTACCATTGTAGCACCTTCTGGGCAAGTCCCTCCAACCTACAGAACAGGTTATAGTGTTTATATTTACCATACATATGTATAATATTACCAATATTTAAATTATAAAATCGTGTGCCACATATAGTACCTTAAGTCTGGCCTTCTCTCAAAAACAATTGAGATGGCCTGTTGTATGGACATGTCCTCACTAGATTCAAGTCGTATAGCCTCAGTCTGAAGCCAAAAAAGTAAACCAAATTAGAAATAAGCACAACAAATTGCACTGATTGACAAAAACGAAAGAGAAGTTCAGTGCAGTAAATATGCAAAGAAGAATTATCCTATCATTAACAATAGCACAGCATTACAATGTCATTAGTTAAAAATTGTATGTCATTAAAGAATTTTTTGAGGTAAAAAATAAAAATAAAAATAAAACGAGTTTATTCGGATGTTACTTTCAATCTGAGCTTTCAGATCTCTCATCAGCTTCACTGAGGTTTTTTATTTAATAGGGATATTTCAGTAATTATAAATCATGACTTAAGATATTTGAAATTTTCCAAAAAAAATACATATGAAACACAAGCATTATATTTGAAAATATAATGAGGCACAGAGGAGGGTAGACGTGCCTCTTTCAAGATGCTCTCGAATGTTTCGCCAACCTTTGAAACTAGATCTTGAGAAATTTGATTTCCATTCACATCAAAGAGTGAAAAACTGAAAAATAAGAGCGACAGCTATCAGTACAGCAGAATTATAAAATTCAGAATGTGTAAGATCCGAAACAACAGATACGGTCATACCTTTCTAAATCGTGATCATACAAAACAGAGTTCTCTTCACTAGTGCGATAAAGTGGTAATCCCAGTCTTCCAATCACCGAAGACAGTGGATTTTCCTTGCAAACACCATGTAGCCTGAGCATTAAAACACAAAGAGTAATGAGAAAGAGAATTTCATAAATCATTTAAATACATACAATTTACTAAAAAAATTTATTCATTTTCAAGATTTTGCCAAACACAGCTACCCAGTAATTTCTATTCCCCTGGGGGTGGGTTTGGTTGTAGCTTTAATTGCAACAAAAAGTACTTACCACGATGCTCCCAAGTCTACAGGGAAGCCAAAGGAATAATCAGTATGTACTCGACCACCAATTCTATCCCGTGATTCCAACACGACAACCTGAAAAATCACTTTCTTCATGACCAAATTCTTTAAATATGCCTGCCAAAATAGACAATCCAACTATATACCTGAAATGAGGCGTCATGAAGTGCTCGTGCAGCTGCAATACCAGAAAAACCAGCACCTATAACAATCACAGAAGGATATTCTGTGGTTCTTTGAAAGGTTGAGTAGCAAAGAGCTGGAAGCGAACACATAATCAGGCGTTAACTCGGTGGTTGAGTGATTTAACATTCCACAAGCATAAAACAGAAAAATGTGCATTTGCGTAACATACATCAAAAGTAAATTAGTAAAAAATTACTATAAAAGTTCACTTTCAAAAGTTATAAGAATTTTTATATTAACATAATGCATCAATCACCTAATCCGGTGATGGGTTCCCATCATGAGTCCTTGTCCAAGTAACAAGTATGACCTAATTTCCACACAAATATATGAACTACATCCAAGGAAACCTAAACCTAATTATTGAGTTTATTCACTTGTTAGTCCTAATCAATTAACCATTTATTGATACCTCACGTAATAAATTTGCAAACTGGCCACCAAAAACAGTTTATTAGTTGACAAAGAAAGATCAACAAACATCATTATAAAAAATAATAACCACAGTATCTTGACAGAGAAAAAATGCACCAACTCATCATCACAGATAAAGAATGAAGCGTTTCTTTTCTCTTTTTTATTCCACTTTCACTGCAATCTATAAAGTGAAATCTTTTTTCACACCTATAAACATCATTTTCAAATCCTAATCTCGAAATAAAAAATCAAAACCAAAACATATTACCCCCTAAAAATTTTCAAATCCAAAACATCCAAATGTAGCCGAAGTGTTTTGCTAACTGTTAAAGAATGCTTTTGAGTTCATTTTGGCTTTTGCTTCCAACCATTCAGAAACAAGTACTTTTCATTTAGATGCAGGATTCCATCGTGGGCCTGTTTTCTTGATTATTCTTTCTTTTTATAACCCTATATGCTCATAAGAAAATCTCACTCTTTTTTCCAAATCATTTAGTTAACAACTCTCATTCTCATCACACTTCAGGTAATATCGGTCAAAATCCGATAGAGATCTTTCTGATGTCTTCCAAACAATTTTGTTTAGTTTTACAATTCATGTTAAAAATGGCCCTTCTTCCAAACACGAATATAAACAAATTATAGTTAGAAATTTATTAGCAACATTCCAGCTACTTGTTCGTCTAATTTCAACTTGTGACAGTAAAAAAACACGTTTTTTCTTCTTTAATTGTGACTTTATTTGCAATAATCTACCTTTGAGTGTAATTTTAACTTGTAAGTAAAAAGCAGGCAAGGATAGATAACAAAAAAAAAGAAAAAAATAAAAATCAAACAAACACACAGAAACAGAAAATAAGCACCATCCATGGCATCTAAGGAGCTGAACAAACAAATAAAAGCAAACCCTAACGAAAAATTAGAAGCAATCCATTAAGCAATTACCCAAAAAAAAAAAAACAGTGAGAGACAAAGACGCATACCTCTCCTCAATTGGCGATTATTCTTCTTCCCCTTGAACTCCATAATCTCACCACTTGGTAGAACACAAACGATTACTAAAATCTAAAGGAGCGATCGCAATTAATCTTAACAACAACAGAAAGAGCAGAAAGGTATTCGATATTGAGAATCGTAGGATGAACGTGATGAAGTGATTTGAATTGGAAGTAGCGAGCTTCACCGACCTACTCATACGTCTCCGGACCAGCCCACCGTCCGATCAGTACCAAATCAACCGACCGACCAAAAAATCAAGATTTAGGAGCCAAATCATAAACCCCAAGAAATCAATCAATCAACCAACCAACAGGGAATTCCCCCAAATTGAACGCCCAGACGGAGACTCCGAAATCGGAAAATTCTAGAGTACGGCAAATTGAGGCAAGGCAGGAGAAGAGATGGCTCATGGGCTTTTATTTATAGTGTGTGGATGCATCAAATCTTCAAATCTTATATTCCAGATTTTCTGTATTATTATTATTATTATTATTATTATTTTGAAGTTTCTACTTTTCTTTAATTTTTATTTATTTATTTATTTTTGTCCGAATTCAAATTTAATTTTTATATATATATTAAAAAAAAAAAAAAAGTTATCGTGTATGTGGACAGATTTAATTCATAAAGTTTACGGTTAGGTTTGGTTACAGTTGAAGAAGGCAAATTATCATTTTCTTTTTTAATTTCAATTATACTTTATAAAATAAATTAAGTGGATATATTTGAGTGTATTTGTTTAGTATTGTTATGAGGTGATGGTCATAAATTATACATTTATTTTTAATGCAAAATTTTAAAATTAATATTATTTTAATTATTATAGTAAGTTAAAAGTAGTATAAAATATAAATATTTATTAAAAAAAAAGGAGCAAAATATTTAATTAAATGATTACTGAGCAATTCAACATATAATATAAATATGTATAATGGATAGATGGAGCATTAGATATGGAAAATCCTAGACATCTCAGGTCATCTGTCACACATAGTTCGTTTAGTGTGACTTTATCATCGAGCTTGGTTTGCAGAGTATTAGGTTCAGCCAGAGGTTTACCCAGTCACTACAAAAAAAATATCAATTTTGTAACGAGATTTTTTCGTTCTTAAATCCATTTTTTCCGTTACTAATGATATTAGAGACGGAATTAGTGATGGAATTATGTTAGCTACGTGAACTTTATGAACGGAATTCCGTTACAAATATACTATGTTTTTTTGTAGTGAGTGCACATTTTCAGGTAGCAGCTGCAGGTTCCCACGTCATAAAAAAAAATAAAATATTGTTGTCTAAAGTTATACATACATTCTCTTTTAGTTGTCACCCAAAAATATCACTTTTTTATTTTTTTATTTTTTTACTATAAACGAAAAAATATTACTACCTTTGTCCACCGCCAATCTATCTATTTGCATTTGACGTCATTGTTTTTTTAACATTAAAAACATCTTTATATTTGTATAATTTTTTGTACAAATTTTATTTCATTAGTATTATAAGACATCAAAAGAAGTATTTTTGTCGTTTTTTCTTAATTTGTATTATATTTTGATATAATCATTAATATTTCAATATTAACATAAAAAAAGTAAATGGATAGACTGACAGTGGACGGAGGTAGTATATTTTTACTCATTTTTAAATGACGGAGTGAATATTTTATATAATATATATTGTTAATTTTTTGTTGTCTAAATATAAAATATCCATTCTTTTAGTACATATCGATTTAACTATATATTAGAAATATCTTTATAGTTATATTTATTTAAATCAATCTCATCATATTAAGGGTAAAATAGTCTTTACATATGAAAGTTATCACTAACTATTATTAAAATACAATATTTATTAAACTTTGCACAAAAAAATAAATATTTAGATTGTGTTCTTTTATGGCACTTCATCAAATTTTTACTATTTATCAATCAAAATTTCTTTAAAAATATCAAATCAAATATTTATTTTTTTATTTTTTACATTATATTAAAATCAATTTTAAATTCAAAATATCACGTCAACACCTATTTATATCAAATTATAAAATTATTCTAATTCAAAAATTTTAATTTTAAAATCTCAAATCAAAATCTAAAATCCCAAACAAAAGCACTCACATTTTAGTGACAAAGAAAATATTAAATTATTGATTTTTTTTAAATGATCAAATGTATATGATGTTGTATATTTTGCATGAATGTAAGCATATATTATTTAACCAATATCATATATACACATTAATGTAATATATAATATATATTTTATTCTCTTATAAAAAGTCAATAATTCAACATAAATTATTATTTTTGATATTATTAATATAATTCTTTCTACTTAAAATAAAAAATAATCCATCCAAAAATACAAAGTAAATAAACCAAATATTTTAAAAATATTTATTAAAAATCTTGTAAAAAATTGAAAAAAAAATATATCAATTTTATGGTTTTAAAATAATTTTAATATTCCCTCCGTCCCATTGAAAGGTTGCCATTTTCCATTTTCGTCTATTTTACATAATAAATACTCTTTCAACTTACAATATATTACACAAATGTCATTACTTTTATATTACACCATACTAACAGAGGTATTTTTGTCTTTTTTTACTACAATCTAATATAATACTAATATTAAAAAATCTACATGCAAAAAGCAAACGTCACCCTTCTTGCGAGACAGAGGGAGTATATATAATTAAAAAATTAGAATTTGCATTTACATATTTTAGAAATTATATCGTAATAAAAAATATATGTATTATGGATATTATTTTGTAAAGAAGTGATTTTTTTATAATACAAGTAAATAAAAGAATACTTTTATTTATTTATTATTAATATAAGCTAATTTTATAAAATAGATTGAGTTTTAAATGTTGATAAAAATATTTATTTTTTTTAGAAGAAAAATATAAATAAATTAGTTTTGAGTGAGTCTTACACTACGAATGATATTAATTGTGATGTAATTAATTAAATTTATTTATATTTTTTATAAAAGAGATTGAGTTTTAAATGTAGATAAATATATTTATTTTTTTTAGAAGAAAGATAAAAATAAATGAGTTTTAAGTGATCATGTATGATGTTATTTGTTATTTAGTTAATTAAATTTACTTATGCTTTTTAAGTATGTTTTACTTTATTAATTTTTAATCAAAAAATTGAAAATATCAATTATTATGAGACAGACAAAAATAAAAAATAAGTCAATTATTATAAAACAAATGAAGTAATTTTTACTATATAAAATAATAATAATAATAATAATAATAATTCACTTTTATTAAAATTAATATATGAATATTTAAATAAACAATTAAATAATAAAAGAAAGTACTCCCTCCGTTCCAATACAATAGTCCTGTTTAACATTTTTGTCATGTTTACCATAAATAATCATATCACTGTAAAACTACCCTTATTTTTTCATTATTATTACACAATTGTCACTACTTTTTACACTAATACACTCACAAGGGCAAAAAAATCTTTTGACTATACTTTTTACTCACTACCAATATAATATCAATATTTCTTAAATCTCGTGCCGAACACAATCCAGACTATAATTTTGGGACGGAAGAAGTATCATTTTAACTAAACTTATTACTCAATAATAAAATCAAAGTTCCAATAATATTTTTCTAAGTTAGGATCACTCCAAACGCATGTAATAATATTTATAATGTATTTTCTTATATTAAAAGTGGATACTCATTGATATTGTCGTCAGCTATTGGTCCAAGTATTGAAGGTGTAATATTATTATTATTATTATTATTATTATTATTTATTATCATTAATGGCTCTAAAGCTGAATCCACCGACTTATTATATGACATGACACACCACACTTCTGTTCGAGTATTTACATTATAGTACTATTAACTATACCTGTAGCTGTCAAAATTTTGATTAATGGAACGGATTACTTCATAATTTAAATAATTCATAAAAATGTGTGTGAGTTGTTTGAATGCTAATCGGTCTAACTCACGAACTTTTAACAATATTAAAAATATAGTATTTTTTATAATTAATATAAAAAATAATTATGTCATAGAGTTCATATAAATATTTCAAAACAAAATATTAAACATTATTAATCGTTATATTCTTTAAAAAAAAACTATTATTCGAAAATATTTAGATATTTCAATAAATAAAAATTATTCTTATAATTTTTTTTTGTTGGATAATCGATTATTTATGCAATCGATTAATTGATGAGTGAAAATGCGACGGGCCGGTGTACCAAATTAATTAGATTAATTTAGAAGAAATAAAAAAAATATTATTTGTTTATTGTATATTGGACTTGATTAATATTTTGGCTAGTTTGTCTGTTTCAAAACAATCCAAATTGTATAGCACTAAATTAAACCCGGGTATATGGCCCATCCTCGACTCGATTTCATGGTAGATTTTACTATCGCAATACCCATTTAAAATAACAATTGAAAATTGAATACTACTTTGCGAAAATGTCAACTCCTATCGACGTCACTAGAGCAGCCGCCGCCGCCGAAGGAGCCGCCGGAACTGCCGCGTAGGAGTCGCCGGATGCACCGCCGGAGTCACCGGAGCCGCCAGAATAATCTCCAGAGGGGTCGCCGGAGCCGCCACCGGCGGAGTCGCTAGAGCCGCAGTCAAGGTTGTCGGTCTTCTACTTGGGTCAGTTCCCTTTATGGGTAGCCCTATGTTTTCTGAATTTGCCCAGGGGATGTGGGGCTTTCCTGGGTTTGTGGCCGCGCACCCTCTGTTACCTTCGCGGCCCAAACTATTTTGGTCCTGGGTTTTGGCCCACGGATGATGCCCCATGTATAAGTTTCACAAACATTCACTTCAACTTTAAGAGATGACAGGAGAAGATGTTCTTCTACCTAACTGCGATTGGATTTGCCATGTTCGTGTTGCACTATGACTCAATTACCCTAGAGTCCAGTGCAGACCAGCAAACGCATGCAAATTATGCATCGTTGGCACATGGAGACTACATGACAAGAAATACTATTTTAAGTAGTCTCTCTATCTCTCTTTATAATATATATTGTAAAATAAAGAGTGCGAAAGGGTTGTGGGATGCCCTTGAGAAAAAAATATAAATCCAAGAATGTTGGGTCTAAAATTTTTTATGTGACCCGGTTTATGGACCATAAGATGGTAGATGACAAGTTTGTCGCCGAACAAGTGAAAGAATTTCAACACATCGTTCACTCTGTTATCGACGAGGATATGCCACTACTAGAAAAGTTTAACACGAGTGTGATGATCGAGAAATTTCCCCCAAGTTGGAGCAACTTTAAGCATAGGCTGAAGCATGAGGTAAAGCAAGTGGGGTTTGAAGATCCGATTGTTCAAATTCAGATAGAGGAGGACAACAGAAAACAACCCAAGGTTAAAAGCGGAGATATTGCTAAAGCCAAATTGGTCGAAATTCCTCCAAAAAACATGCACGTCCAACTCAAACGGACAAGGGCAAAGTTAAACTATCCAATTTTACAGGTAACTGTTTTAATTGTGGTAAAACAGAACACCAGGTTAAGGACTGCAAGACACCAAAAAAGAAGAAACCGAGTTACCAATTGGTCAAGACGAGCCACCGGACTGATCATGACCTCAATAATGACGACCTTGTCGTTGTTGTGTACAAAACAAATAATGTGAAAAGTCCGAGAGCTTGGTAAATTGACACCGGAGCAACCTGTCATTTTTGCTCTGACAAAACAAAGTTCTCGACCTACAAAGAGACTGAAGGAGGAAGCTGCACATGGGAAATCGCACAACTTCTGAGGTCCAAGGCATAGGGAACGTGGTGCTTAAGATGACCTTTGGCAAAGAAGTAACCCTGAAAAATGTCCTGTATGTGCCAGACATTCAAAAAAATCTCGTCTTAAGATCGATTTTAGTTAGACACTGTTTTAAACTTGTCTTTATAGAAGATAAATTTATATTATCGAAAAATGAGATGTTCCTAGCTAAGGGTTATCTTACAAATAGGTTTTTCAAATTGAATGTAATGGCCGTGCGCCGAGCACCACCTACTGATAATAAAAATATTGTTTCTTCTTCGTACTTGATCGAGTGTTCTGATTTATGGTATTGTAGATTAGGTCATGTAAACCTAAATGCTATAAAAAGATTAATAAATATGAATTTACTAAATATAAAAGAGGTGAACACTCAAAACAAATGTGAAGTTTGCATGGAGGCCAAAATGACAAAATTACCCTTCCCGTCCGTCGAAAGGAAGACTAAGTCATTAGAGTTAATTCACACTGATGTATGTGATTTAAAATTAGTGCAAACTAGAGGTGGAAAAAAATATTTCATCAACTTTATCAATGACTACACAAAGTATTGTTATCTTTACCTATTAAGGAAAAGGGCGAAGCAATCGAGACCTTCAAGAACTTCAAAATCGAGGCATAATATCAACTTGACTGTAAAATCAAGACAGTTCGAAGTGATAGAGGTGGCGAATATGTGGCCTCGTGTGAAGAATTATGTAAAAAAAATGGCATAATTCATTAGACAACGCCTCCATATTCACCTCAATCGAACGGCGTTGTAGAATGCAAAAATCGAACACTTAAGAAAATGATGAATGTCTTATTGAAAAGTTCAGGACTTCTCCAAAACTTGTGGTAGGAGACGGTACTGACTGCAAATTATATCCTGAACAAGATTTCACTTAAAGGTAAGGATGTTACCCCTTACGAACTATGGAAAGGTAAGAAACTCACAAACAAATACCTCAAAGTGTGGGGGTGCTTAGCAAAAGTGGAAGTTCCACCTCCAAAGCAAGTCGCTATCGGCCCAAAAATGGTAGATTGCACATTTATCGGATACGCACTAAACAATAGTGCTTATCGTTTCATGGTTCACAAATCGAAAATCCCTAGGATGACCGAAGAAACTACGATAGAATCAAGGAATGTCCTATTCTTTGAAAATGTCTATCATTGTAAAGAAAAGATACAATTCAACCCAAAACCTGTAAATGAAGAACTACGGGGCGTAAAGAGATAAATGGTTGGTAGCCCTGATCAAGAGGTTTCAGAACCTAGGCGTAGCAAAATGACTAAGGTCGAGAAAACTTTTGGTTCCAGATTTTATTACGTATATGTTGGACAATGATCAAACAAAGATCAATGAAGCACTATCTAATCTTGATGCTCCCTTCTGGAAGGAAGCAATAGACAGTGAAATAGACTAAATAATGCAGAATAACACGTGAATGTTATTTGACCAACCAAAGGCTGTAAACCACTAGGGGTGCAAATAGGTATTGAAAAAAAAAACTCAAGGCTAATGGGTCTATTGATAAATACAAAGCCCGTCTCGTAGTAAAAGGCTACAGACAAACCGAAGGGTTTGACTTCTTCGACACTTATTCACCAGTAACTAGGATAAAATCTATTTGAGTGCTTCTTTCGATTGCATCTTTGAACAATCTTGAGATTCATCAAATGGATGTGAAGACTGCTTTTCTAAATAGTGAATTAGAAGAAGAGGTATATATGGAACAACTGGAAGGATATAAGAAAAATGTGTGCACACTGATAAAGTCTTTATACGGATTAAAACTAGCACATTTATAATGGCACTTAAGATTTGATAACGTCATGTTATCAAATGGTTTTAAAATAAACGAGTGTGACAAATGTGTCTAGATCAAATAAACACCTTCCGGTTTTATCATAATCTATCTATATGTAGACGACCTACTGATCATGGCTAAAGAGGTCAGTCTGATCAATGAGGTCAAATGCATGTTGAGTCCTAACTTCGACATGAAAGATTTGGGGCTAGCCAACGTCATCCTTGGAATGAAGATTCTAAGACAAGACAAATGTATTGTTCTGACTCAGTCCCACTATATGGAAAAGATACTGAGAAAATTCAATGCCTACGACAACACTCCAGTGAAAACCCCAATGGACGTCAGCGTACACTTGAGCAAGAATATTGGAGACCCCATAGCTCAAGAAGACTATGCCAAAATTATTGGAAGCCTAAGGAATACTTGACAAATTGTGCAAGGCCTGACCCGGCTTGCCCTGTAAACAAGCTGAGTCGATACACTAGCAACCCCAGTCATGGACACTGGAAAGCGCTATTAAGAGTATTAAGTTGTCTTAAAGTTACTCTGAATTTTGGCATACACTACGCGAAATATCCACTAGTACTCGAAGGATACTGCGATGCCAATTGGATATTCGATGCAAAAGACTCACTGTCTACAAGTGGATATGTATTTACAATTAGAGAATGAGCTATTTCGTGGAAATCCACAAAACAGACGTGCATTGCACGATCCACAATGGAATCAGAGTTCATCACCTTGGATAAAGCTGGCGAAGAAGCCGAATGGCTGAGGAACTTCATGGATGATATTCCATACTGGACTAAACCAGTACTTCCAGTAATGATTCACTGCGATAGCCAAACTGCAATAGCAAGGGCTAAGAATGGAATTTACAATGATAAATCCCGACATATCCGACGTAGACATAATATTGTAAGGCAGTTGATCACCAGTGGGATTTTAACTATTGAATATGTAAAATCAATAGATAACCTAATGGATCCATTAACCAAAGGGTTGCAGAGAGATCACATGTACAAACTGCTAAAGGGAATGAGTTCGAAATCCACAAGATAGAGACAATTACAGTGGTAACCCAACCAAATCACTTAGAAATATCAAGCCTTGGTTCAATAGGAAAACTAATCTGTGAAAGTCCGACACGAACACTCAATTATAATTCCCTAAAAAATAGTTAGTGTTAAAATGTGCAAAAATGGTGAGGTTGAGTCAATGACTCTTAATGATCCTAAATGTGTGAGTTAGATATCTTGAGATATGATTACCTAGGAGTACCTATATAAGTTTGAAGTGTGGCCCGCTTCAAACGAAAATACTTATGAATCCAAAGACGAGATCCATGGCCGAAATGGATTAAAATGTGATAACAAAGTTGAGATTGAGATAGCGAATTAACTAAGTGCACACAGAGGTGGGATAGTTCAATGCATCGCGTCAACTGGGCCACCAGTACACTCTGTAATGTTGACTATGGAAGGTTCAAAATCAAAAGCTATCTGTCATGATGTGTCAATATCTCACATGGATTAAGCTGGGCTTATGTTCTTTATGGGTTTTTCCACTCATGCGGGGGATTATTGGATAATGAGTTATTTATGCAACCGATTAATTGGTGAGTGAATATGCGATAGGCCGGTGTACCAAATTAATTAGATTAATTTGGAAGAAATATTTATTTATTGTATTGTATATGAGGTTTGGTTAATATTTTGGCTATTTTATCTGTCTCAAGACAAACTAAATTGTGCAGTCCTAAATTAAACTCGGATATATGGCCTAAGTCGTAGTATTATTTGGATAAAATATTATCCGTTGGATGGATTTATTATCATATTATAATCGTTTCAAATAGAAGGTTTGAAATTAGAATAAATTACGATCGCCAGAAACAGAAAGTTTATTATTAGAATCAATTACGACTGCTTCAAACGGAATGTTTGAATTTAGAATAAATTACATCGGTAATTAAGATCGTAATTATGATTGTAATTGATCATCTGCCATTTTGACCGAGTGGAGACACCTATATAAAAGGTCTCCCCCTTCATTCTAAACACAAATAATTCTCTCATCCTTCTCTCATTTCTTCTAACTTTCCGGCAACCTCCCTAGCTTAGTTCCTCTCTCGCTTTGTTTTCCGGAGCTCCAATAATCAGAGGTGTCGCTCTCATTGGAGACGGAATCATTTTATCTTTGAGTTAGAACATCAGCCACCGGAGGAACTATCGAGACATATCTAATTTTCGAAAAGATAATTCATCATCGACTCGATTTCACGATAAATTTTATTCTCGCAATACTCATTTAAAATAACACTTTTAATAAATTGTAGAAAAGAAAATAAAAGACAATGAGAAATAAAATTAAAAGTGAATAAAACAAACGGAAAAAAAAAGAAAAGAAATTTGAACCAAAAGAGATGGGGATATTGACGAGACAATAAAAAATAATGGGTTTAATATACAATTTAAAAAGCAAAATTGTCATTACACTACTTTTAACTATCCACTTCAATTAAAATACTATTATTTTTTAAATACAACGCCAAAAATAAATATTTACTTTATCCGTAAACAGATTGAGTATATTTTTTAATAATACTAATTGTGCCATCTAGATAAATAGTGGGTTAACAAACTTTTTATTTCTCCGTACAGTACAATAGTATTGTTACACACAATAGAATTGAATATAAGGACTAATTTTTTAAAATAATACTCCATCCGTCCCACATACCATATCCATGTTGCCGTTTCTGTCCGTCCCACATACCATGTCACTTTTTTTTTTGGAAAATGATTACACACTTTAATCTCATTTTAAACTTTTTAATTTTATTTTTTTTAAAATTTTAATTAAACTAATTAGTTATCTTAATCTTAATTTATAATTATTTATATTATTGAATAATTATTTTCACCAATACATTCTTATTTATCTACTAATTACACCCCTCCTAAAATACCGTGTCTACAGTGTAGCAGACACGGTATGTGGGACGGAGGGAGTAAAAATTATTTATATATATACATGAAAAACATATGGTCTATTATTTGTATTATTTTAGTTGTTATATTTTAAAATGTTACAAAATAATTTTAGTTTACTTTTTAAAATATCACATTGCAAATAATCGGTTAAAAAAATGATCTTTAATTTTGTTTTATAAATTACTCTTGCAGAAAAAAAATCTTTTAGCATTAACTATTGCAACATGTAGAAGGGACGTTAAGTCATGTGTATTTTGTTTGTTTGTTTTGTATTTTAGTTTGAAGAAAGAATATATATATATATATATTTTTTTTATATAATATAAAAATTATATAGATAATATAAAAATAATTAATATGTATAATATATTGTTAATTTTTTTTTTTTTTCTTTTTGTAAAAATATGTTAGAAAATTTTTACAAAAATTTCAAAATTAAATTAAACGTTATTCAAATTTAAAACTCAAGTATTCATATTAATCCAAACTGAAAAGAAACACATGAAAGATTCTGGACCTCCAAAATTCATTCCAAAATAATGTATAAGAGAATCTCCAACCATGCTCCATATCTGGCGTTCCAACATCATTTTTGCCGCGGAGCTGCTCCAATCCAGCGCCATTCCCAGCACCAAATTTAGAGTTTGCTACAGTGCAACTGTAGCAAACGCTATATATTTATATATATATTTTTTTAATTTTTTTATTTTTTAAAATTATAAATTTAATTTTTATTTTTTAAAATTTTTTAAAATTTTATTTTAAATTATAAAAATAAAAAGTTCTTTAAAATAATAGGAAAAATTGAATATTTGAAAAATAAAAGTAAAAAATGGAGTTATGGTTGGAGTAAAATTACCGTAGCAACTGCATATTTGGAGTTAAAACTGGATAAATGGAGATGATGGGTTCTACCCTATTTTTTTAACCCTAAACTCTACATTCCCTAAATCGGCTACATCCCCTTCAAATCTTCATTTTTCCGCCTGAACAAGCTATTTATTATATATATATACAATTTTAATATTTCCTCAGTCTCGAAACTAAGTATCCATTTGTTTTTTGCACCTAGTTTTAGAAATATTAGTATTATATTGGGATATAGTAGGAATAAAGTAAAAATGACTAAAATAACCTTATTAGTATGTGTGATATAAAGGTAATGACATTTGTGTAATATATCGTAAGTTGTAAGGGTATTTGTAATGTTAGGTTGATAGTACAATTATTAAAAAAGGAAATTGATACTTTGTTATGAGACGGACTAAAATAAAAAAATGGATACTTTATTATGAGATGGAAAGAGTATATATTTTATTATCTTACAAAAATTAATATTCAATATATTTTTTTTTTATGTTACTGACATAATATGTTATACTTCACATTAAAAAAAAAATAATCAGATCAAAATACTCGATAAACAAACCCAAAAAAGAAATTAAGTAAGAAAAATCGAATGGGACATATAGCTTCAGCACCCAGAATCATTAAAAATTAATTAGTTAATTAGTTTAATTTATATAATTAATTAAAATAATTAATATGGCTATATTATTACGTGTGTTGAATTTAATAATTATAAGAGCATCTCCAACCACACCTCATTTATGGCGTTTCAACTCCATATCTGCCTCCACGCAGCGCCAATTCAAGAACCAATTTTGGAGTTTGCTACAGTGCAACACTATTTTTGGTGTTGCACTGTAGCAAATCGCTATTTTTTATTTTTTTATTTTTTTATTTTTTAAAATTATAAATTTAATTTTTATTTTTTAAATTTTTTTAAATTTTATTTTAAATTATAAAAATAAAAAGTTGTTTAAAATAATAGGAAAAATTGAATATTTGAAGAATAATAGTGAAAAATGAAGTTATGGTTGGAATAAAATTACTGTAGCACTGCATATTTGGAGCTAAAACTGGATAAATGGAGATGATGGGTTGGAGATGGCGGTGAACGTTTTGTTTTTTTTTTTTGCGCTAAAACAAACAATTTTCTAAAGAAAATCTAATATGCACCAACTGGGAAGGCCAAAACTTATTATTGGAAATTTTATGAAGATAAGAATACAATCTATATAAATATAATAAATGAATAAAAATAAAAAATGTTAATTATATTTTTAATAAATATAGATATAGATAATTAAGAATGTGTGTGTTTTTTTTTTTTTAATATTTTTTCATCATATATATATATATTGAAGGATTGGTATAATATGATATTTCTATATATGGTATTAGAAATATTATTTGAGTATTTTTATATAATAAAATTATATTTTATAAATATATATGAATTTAATTCAAAATTTATCAATTATATGTCTATAATTACGAAATTTATTATATTTGCATATATATTGGAATAACAATAAATTTTCAATAAAATTTGTGAGTGTTTCTTTTGTTAAAAATATTCAAAACATTTTCCAAAAAAAATTAATATATTGCATAGATTATTTATTTTTATATTATTTACACAATTTTTTCATATAAAAGAAAATTTCAAAACAAATCTATATACTCTCTCCGTCCCGCAACAAGGGTGGCGTTTGCATTTTGCACGTAGATTTTTTAATATTAGTATTATATTGGATTGTAGTAAAAAAAAAAAGATAAAAATACCCTATTAGTATGATGTAATATAAAAGTAATGGCATTTGTGTAATATATTGTAAGTTGAAAGGGTATTTATTATGTGAAGTAGTTAATACAATTACTAAATTAGAAAATGGTAACCTTTAGGACGGACGAAAATGAAAAATGATAACCTTTCAATATGAAGTATTTTTTTATATTTTATTAATTGATGCTGCTCGGAAATAAATATTTAATATATTTTTCATAAGTCAAATTTAAATTATAAAAGTAAAAATATTGTGTTCACTTTGTGTTTTTTTATTTTTAATATTACTATTCTCCATAAGTATTATAGAGAAATACAATATATATATATATATATTAACATAATGTAGTATATGAATTTTATCAATTTACAAAGAATCAATAATTCAATATAGAACATAGAATAAAAAAAAAAATTCAACACAAAATATTATTTTTTATATTACTCATATAATTATATTTAACATAAAAATAAATAAAATTCATCCAAAAATATTAATAATTATAAATATTTTGATATAAATTTATGGTGCCGAGTTTTTGCAATTAATTAAGTGGTTTATATTCCCCAAAAAATCCATCCAAAAATATATTATAAAAATTTGGGTGAACTATTTTTTTAGTCCTGTATCAGACATCCTTTATTATTTTAGGACTTTAAGTGGACCATATCTGAAAATAGTCTCTGACCTCGTTTATTATTTTAGAACTTTAAATAAACCCTGTCTAAAAATAGTTTCGTAAGTAAAAAAATTTCGCTAAAATTGTCATTCGGTGCCGGACTTGCCACGCTGGCCCGCTGTTGCTGAAGTGGCGCTGATGGGGTTGACATGTTATCGCCATGTAGATACTACATAAGCAACACGTGAATTTTCTTTTTTTAATTTTTTATTTTATACAATATCTTGATAAACTATTTGTTTAGTCTTGTATATAACTTTCTTTATCATTTTTAGGACATTTAATTGGACTATATCTGAAAATAGTCCTGTAAGTAAAATTTATCTACTAAAATGGTCCCCTGACATGACATTTACGTGGTGATGACATGTCAGCTGCGTCAACATTACGTCGGCAACAGCTGCCAACATGGCAAGTCCGACACCCAAGAACCATTTTAGCGAAAAAATTTTATTTACGAGATATCTTAAAGTTCTAAAATAATATAAAATAGCCCGATATAGTATTAAAAAAATAATTTACACAGAATATTTTGATATAAATTTATCGTCCCAAGTTTTTACTATTAATTAAGTGGTTCATATTCCCCAAAAAGCTCACATATATTATTAAATCATGATTGATTTTTTTGACTGTAGATATGATTCCGTACATATCAGGTCACCATTAGTATTGAAAATCAATCTACACAAATGCTTTCAACAATGAAATGAAATTTTTTTATTTATTTATTTTTTATTTTTTTATTTTATTTATTAAAAAAAGTTTTATTTAATCTATTTTTATACAATTTTTATACCCCGTATGTACTTAATGTTTTTTTTTGTTTGTTTTATTTTTAGATTTTGAAATGCTACTGTTTTACGTGTATTTGGATTTGACTTGGATTATGGATAAATGCATATGTTGTGTGTATCTCGTGTAACAAAAATAAAATTGGTGGCATTATTGATATAAAAAGATAAAAATGTACTAGAATTCAAGTTTTAAACTATGAGGTTGAATTTTTGGATTATGAATATTTTGACTAAGTATGTTTATTTCAATGTTTGATTATTTCATTTGTTGTAGGTTACTTTTTGTTTGTATTTGTAACATTTATTACAATTTATTATTTAAAAAATTTGATTTTTTTTTCCTTTTAATTTAAATTGTTTAATTGGTAAATTTTATCAATAAATTGTAACTAAAAGATTATCATTTTTTACTTTGTAGTTGAAACTTGTGGATAAATGTATGTGTATTCTTCTTATCAATAATTTTCATAATTACGTTAATTTTTTTTCTTTATCAAATTTACGTGCTCAGCACAAGTAAACGGCTAGTACTTTCTTTCTTCCGCCGTAAATACATGTATATATATGCGGTGGTTTCAGTGCTAATTTGATTAAATTAGCATTGGATTGATTTAACTCAATCAACATCCAAATCGATGTTAGGATTGGGCCAACACAACACCAAGTATGAAATTGTCTGTTTTTGGCCGAATCCACATGAATTTATTATTTGAATTCTTTCAAAAGACTTTGTACTAGTGAAATTCACGTGTGACTTATAAGTGTTAGATTTTTTTTTTTTTTTTTTCAAATCTGCAAACAACAATCTTCCCCTCAAACTAAAGATCATAGGAGTATAACTTATAGGTTTCCCCAGTGATATTCTGATCCGTCTATCTTGCAACATCTTTCACAAAGGAAGGTGCTGCCTGACCACACCTGTCAAAACCGTCAACCGACCATTGCAATGCTAGGAAGAATTTTAACACAAGACACCACCGTATATTCTAATCACGAGGTCAGCGAGAGCTTACCACAACTACAACCAATGTCCGATGCCTCAATTAGTGTTGTTAAACGAGTCGAGCGAGCTTGTTAATGGTATAAGCTTGGTTCGACTCATTAAAAATTCAAGCCAAAATAGTTCTCGTCAAGCTCAAATTCAAGCTCGAGTTCGAGTTCGGCTTGAACTATATATATATATATATTATTTTTTAATATATAAATTAAATATATTTAATTTTATTCATAATTAGATTAATAAATATAAATTTTGATATAAAACTATATATATTATCACTAACGAGTTCAATTGAGCTACTAGCTCGAGCTCGTCTATAAGAAAAAAAAAATTGAACTTGAGCACAGCTCGTTATCTCTATAAATTAGCCGAGTCGATCTGTTAAAAAGTCGGGTCGAGCTTGGCTCGCCATCTACTCGATTCATTTAACAGCTCTAGCCTCCATTCGGTCCATTCCACAAATGATCTTTTTTGAACCAGACTCTAATACTACTTGTTAGGACTTTGTCTATAACACTAGTATGATATTATCCGCTGTGCACCATGTCCGTACAAATTTATTTTTAAACTTCCTCTAAAAAAATATCATACTAGTGAAATTCATGTAAAATTTTGTATTATATATATATATTTTTTCAAATCTTTAAATATAGAATTTAAATTTTCACACACACATACAGGTACACATTAATAAAGAAAATGAATTGCATACAATTTAGAACAAATTAACTGGCATGATGAGGGGGCTCCCCCCGTCTCCATGCTACTTCCACAATTGGTGTTATATACTAAATATGTCTATTTCTAAAAGTCTCATTTACTTTTTGTGTATTGATATTTGAATATTAATTATTATATCATAATGTAGTACAAATTAAGAAAAAATGCAAAAATATTTCCATTAGTGTCTTATAATACTAATAGAATAATATTTGTACAAAATATTATACAAATATAAAGATATTTTTTATGTTAAGTAAAATGACGCAAAAGGTAATCATTGTGTGAGGAAATAAACTAGACTAGGTAGTAGAGACGAATAGCATTGTATGTATATGTTGGATATGGATTCAAAAGCATCTGAACGTGAAGAAGGCTCAAAGATAAAAGTAGAGCCAAAGCTCATTGGCCACGAAGCCGCTCAACAACAATAGAGCTTCAAGCCTCGGAGCCAAAGACTGCTGCCTTCACAAAGACGAAGGCAACAATTTCCATTGGATTGTGGTGCTTCCACAGGGCCGAAAACAGCAGCCTCTATGGACCTTAGGGCAGCAACTCCTTGGACTATGGCGCCTCCATCCCGGAACAATGTTTCCATAAGGTCAGAAAGTGTTGTCTCCATTGGGTTGAAAACAACTATCTCTATTGGATTGCAATGCGTCCAGAAAGCAAACGAAGGTTGCCTCCACAAGATAGAAAACAACAGCTTCCACAGATCATGGGATAACTACCTCCGTTGGCCTGGGTTAATAATTTTGTACTTAACATTAGTGGAGGGCCTATGCACTTTCATACTTTATTCATAAAGCTCCATGGAACAAGCCAACAAGAGGAAAACCGAAGATTCCATTTAACTCGAGGCTGTTGGGGATACATTCCCGTGGACCGGCTAAGAGTACGATGGAAACAAGTCGGAATAAGCGGCAGATCTGGTCCAGAGGTAATGGAAGAAGTTCAGAGCAAGTAGAACCCGGTCCAGAGGCAATGGAAGCGATTGGGAGCTGATGGAAGGAGGTTACCAAGGAGCTAATGGAAGGAGGTTATCAGACAGTTGGAGGTAGTGGAAGGAGGTTACCAAGCAGTTGGAGGTAGTAGTGGGAGGTTACCAGACGGTTGAGAGTGGTGGAGGAATAATTGGAACTGCCCCATTTAGTGAGAAGAGGCGGTTATTCTATCTTTGGATTAAAACTACGAAAAAACACATCACACACACACACAAGAAGATGAACTCGTATTTTTCTCTATTTTCTTTTCGTAGTTTTTAGTTTCGTTTTATGCACTTTAGTTTAAATTAAATGCTTTTATGTTTCTAGTATAGTTTTATCCGCTTTCTAGTAGATTTATCCGAGTTTTAGTAGTTGTTAGTTTAAATCTATCGAAATCGATCATTTAGGCTCGAAGCCTCGTTTAGGCTCGAAGCTGTGCAGGCTCCACCGAAGGAGCCACCCAAAATCTGACGATGGACAGGCTCTTTGGAGTACTTCTGGAACCCACACCGACAAATCGACGAACGATATTGGAACCTCCGAAATTTAGGATCCAACAATTGGCACGTCCAGTGGGACCAAAGTTGAATTTTTCGAAGAGTGATGTCGAGGTTGACATGGGGTTCATTTGTACCGCCTGAAGAAAGCTACGGAATTATTGCAGAACATCCAATGCTTCAGGCCTTAGGGCTGGGGCAGGAAAGATTAGGCTGGGACCAACAGGGTTGGAACCACCAGGCTGCGGAAGGCTGGAACCAACAACCTGCAGGAACCTGGAAGCAACAGCCTGCAGATGGCTGGAGCCAACATCCTGTGGAAGGCTGGCAATAGCCTGCGGAGTGCTTGAACTAACAGCTTGTAGAGGGCTGGAACTATCAGTTTGCGGAAGGCTGGAATCAACAGCCTGCGGATGGCTGAAGCCAACAACCTATGAAAGGCTGGCAACAGCCTGCGGAGCGCTAGAGCCAAAAGGCTACGGAGGGCTGGAACCCCTTGGCAATTGGAGTTTTGAAGAGCAGTGCTGAGCCTCCACGAGGGGCAAACAAATTTCCAGCATTTGGCATGATCCCGCTAGGGCGATTAAGTGCACAACCTATGTGGAATGCGCCAACACCACCATGGGGATGTACCGGTCCGAACGCGGCTAATCTCCAACGGAAGGGGATCATCGAAACACAGGGGCAAAGAGGGCAGGGCGCAGAGATGCAACCGCCAACTTTCCATTAGCAGACAGCCGGAGTGCAGCCGCTGACACCAAATTAATAGGAGGCCAAGCCTCTACTAGACGTTGATGTCATCGCAGATTGCATAATGAGGGCATTTTCAAAAGGAAGGTTTGAAAAGAAGCCTATTGCTACTTTGATTGCGGAAAATTCACCTCCATATGAAAAAAAAGCTGTAGGGGCAGAGACTCCAGATGCTGTGGAGGCTGCAGTCGAAAAGAACTTTGCGGAGGCAGAGGTTCCAGAAGCCATGGAAGCTTTAGAGCTTGCGGAGGCAGAGACTCGAAAGACTGTGGAGGCTCCAGTTTAAAAGGAGTCTACGGAGGTAGAGATACCAGAAGCCATGGAAGCTTCTGAGCTTATGGAGGCAGAGACTCCAAAGGCTGTGGAGGCTCTAGTTGAAAAGGAGTTTGCGGAGGCAGAGGTTCCATAAGCCATGGAAACTTCAAAGCTTGTGGAGGCAAAGACTCTAGAGGCTGTGGAGGCTCCAGTCGAAAAGGAGTCTGCGGAGGCAGAGGTTCTAGAAGGCAGAGGCTCTAGTCGAGGCTCTTGGGGATACATCTCCGTGGATCGGCTAGGAGTATGATGGAAACAAGTCAGAGTAAGTGATGCGAACTTGCCAAGGATGACAGTTCGGATCGAATTCCACAAGAATAAGTAACAAGAATATTGTAGATTTGGATAGAGTAAGGGATGGATGGCTATATATATATCTATATTAATGGAGATAAACTGGACTCTCTTGAATTGAGAGGTAGTCGGGAAGGCAACACGAGAGATCAAGCTCACGTATCACAATCCTCTAAACAAGCTGACAATACAAGCTAAGGAAAGAATAGTTCCAATACTATTCGAGAGGCCACGACTTGTTTCAAATCACTCGAAACAACTCGATTTGGGGATATGAAGCTGTAACCGAATCACTCAAGATTACACTTCAAAAATGCACAAGAATCGCTCTTGAAAAAAAACCAGTTTATAAAATCTCTTTGTGGAATGAATAATCTTACAATGATAATCATGGGTCCTTTTATAGAGGAACCATGAAGATTTAAAAATAAGAAAGTACACTCTTAAAGGAAATAAAAATCATATAGGGAATAGTTATTATAATTAGCCTTATTTAGTATTATTGACCCATAATTCATGGCAATCCCATGATTATTGGTAATCCCTTGATCTATGGAATTCCTTCATTCAGGGGATATTGATTCATGGGATCCCTTCAATTAGGGATAGTAATTTAGGGGAGGTCCAATGCCTTGTAAGGTGCTCCTGGCCTTATGGTCCTTGGGACTTGTGATCCAATTTCCAGAAGAATGCATAGTTTATTTTGATCGTCGTTGTAGAGTTTAGCAGTGGCATCCATTTGAAGTTTGGCACACTTTGTTATTGCCAATTGAAATTTACGGGCTCGGCTCCTAGTGATTGGTCCAGGAAGAATTATGATTGGGTCCAATTCCGTCATGATGGTCACATCAGTAAGCGGCAGATCTGGTCCAGAGATAATGGAAGAAGTTCGGAGTAAGTGGAACCCGGTCCAGAGGCAATGGAAGCGGATGAGAGCTGATGGAAGGAGGTTACCAGGTGGTTAGGAGCTGATGGAAGGAGGTTACCAGGGAACTGATGAAAGAAGGTTACCAGAGATTTGGAGGTAGTAGAAGGAAGTTGCCAAGCAGTTGGAGGTAGTAGTGGGAGGTTACCAGGCGGTTGAGAGTGGTGGAGGAATAATTGGAACTGCCCCTTTTAGTGGGAAAAGACGGTTATTCTATCTCAGGATTAAAACTAGGAAAAAACACATCAGACACACGCACAAGATGATGAACTCGTATTTTTCTCTATTTTCTTTTCGTAGTTTTTAGTTTCATTTTATGCACTTTAGTTTAAATTAAATGTTTTTATGTTTCTAGCATATTTTTATCCGCTTTCCAGTAGATTTATCCGAGTTTTAGTAGATGTTAGTTTAAATCCATCGAAATCGATCGTTTAGGCTCGAAGCCGTGCAGGCTCCACCGAAGGAGCCGCCCAAAATTCGATGACGGACAGGTTCTTTGGAGTACTTTCGAAACCTACACCGATAAATTGATGAACGATATTGGAACCTTCGAATTTTAGAATCCAACAGTATATTATTTTATATAAAACATCATATCTAAATTACTATTGAATAAAAATAATAATAATAACGACTTGAAGTGGAGTGCATCTATCTTCTACTAGATGCAATGAATTAATTAGTTTAATTATTAGAGTATAGAAATCATAAGTGAAAAGGATTAGGCATGCCTACTACTACTTCTACTGCTGCTATATAGTTTGATTATATTTATATTCGTACATTTATAGATTAAATTTCATTTATTTTTCTATTTTTCTATCACGTATATTAAGAGGGTGTTTGACAAATAACTTTTAGCTTATTAGATAATTTTTAGCTATTTGATCTGTAAAAAAATTGATTTAAATTTTTTATAAATTAATTTTTTAAAATAACTTATCGAATTCAAAAAGTTAATTTTGAAAAGATATATAATCCAACGTGAGTAATTTTTTCACTTTTATTTTCTTTATTTCTTAGTTGCCCTTAATAATGATTATTTATTTCACACATATAAAATATATATTGTATTGCAGTAGTTATTAATTATTTTAATATATTTGATTTATTAAATTATAATTATAATTATAATTTTATAAATTTAAGATAATTAATTTTATACATAATTTATTTTATTTGTAAAATATATAAATTTGTTAAAATTAACATAATAGAAAATATAAATACTATTAATTTGTTTTTATATAATATAATTTTATATTAAAAATACATAAAATAGAATAAGTTTATTGAAAATTATAAATATAATAAATTAATTAATAATAAACAAATAAATATATATTCCAAAAATTTTATTATTTTATATTTTACACCATTCCTAATAAAAAAATTAATATTTTTTTAATAAAAATATGTTATTTTTTAAAATTTAAAAATACTAAAAATAAAAATTTAATAATACTTTTACGAGGCGAACCACGTGTGGCAAGTAAACTGGAGGTGGTGTTGGGGTTTGAACTCATGACCTCATGGTCACCAGGCCATCACTTACGGGACCACATGAATATTACTTTTTTTTTTTTTTTCTATGACGTAGGAATCCGTAATCGCTATTCGAAAATGCACAACTAGATAAAACCACGGCCGAACCTAATATACCGTGCAAGCAACATGAATATTACTTTTATCTCTTACATGTGTTGTGATAGCTTAATTATTGTCATGCATCTCCACTAAGACGATTAATTACCTGTAAATAGTCATACTTGTGTAATTGAAAAAAATAAAAGAATATTGCACTTCCTCCTATTTTACTATTTAGACTCTACATTTTTTGAAAAAAATACCTCACAAAATATCTCATTAAATATTATTTAATGTCAAACTCAAACCAAAATTTTTCAAACTCAACCAAAAGAAATACACCCTTACACATCAATCTTATAGTCGTATAATATTTAATACTTATATGTATGTGATTAATGATGAAAATAATTGATACTTCTTTTATTTATCTTTATATTAATTTTTTAATAATAATGATAATATCAATTATTATTATTGATGTTATTATTATTATTATTATTATCAATTATTTTTATATTAATTTTATCCCTTCGGTTGTTAAAAGACCTTACTATTCAATTACTCCCTCCGTCCCGTAACAAATTATTAATTTTTTTTATTTTAATCCGTTACATAACAAAGTATTTATTTTCTTTTTTAGTAACTGTATTATCTACCTAACATTACAAATACCCTTACAACTTACAATATATTACACAACTGCCATTACTTTTATATCACATAATACTAATAAGTTTATTTTAGTCATTTATACTTTATTTCTACTATATCCCAATATAATACTAATATTTTTAAAACTACGTATAAAAAATAAACAGATACATAGTTATAGGACGGAAGGAATATTATTATTATTTATTTATTTATTTTTATGAAAATATGATTCTGGTTTGAATATGAGGTTTTTATTTAATTTTGGTATTTTATTATAATATTTTTTAAAATAAAATAATATATTTTATTATGAATCGTGTATGTACAATAGTAGTATTGTTTATTTAAAATAGAAAACAAATAAACCATGCCGTTTAGGACATTGATGAATTGTTGATCCGGTCAAGTTAGTATGACGTTGATTTGACCAGATCAACATATGTTATACAATTAATCAGTATATATTTATAATACATCATATTTTATATTATAATTTAGCATATGTTATATAATAACTCAACAAATGTGATATGTGTTATATTAGATAAATATTTTGTTATATTTTGGGCGATATTTTGGTGTGAGCTGCGTATATGTATTTTTGGGTTGTTTACTAGGCACGGCAGAGTTGGCAAATTTTGGGTATATTTGAGAGAAAAAGCAGAACGCACGAAGGTCTTAGGCGTGATCACGCGGCACAAATGGAAAATATGAAAATTTACAAAAAGACTTTCCGAAGTAAATTGACAATATTAAGATTATTTAGTATTTAATTACAAAGGGGATCTAAAATTGAGAAATTAAAGAAATGAGTTATGGAATATTGCAGAGAGGGGAAGAAATGCACTACCACTTTCCCCACACCACATCAGTCCTTGGTGGGGAGAAGAGAACGGGAGAAAGGAATTGCAGTGGGGAGAGAACTTCGAGGAGGAGCGGAGACGACTTTCAGGCATTCTTTTTCCATTATCAGTAATTTTCTTCTTTGTCGATTTCAAAATTGAAGGCTTGATGGATTTCGTATTTCGCTGTGTTTTCGATTTCCATGGATTGTGATTAATTTATTTTCTAACTTAGGTATGAACTGAAGTTTGGGATATGAATTTGTATGATTTGATTTCGATTTTTTTTTTTATGTTTATTGGTATTGGGTGTTTTTAATTTCTTTACTTGGCGAGATTAGAAATCTAAAATTGATATTTGTGGTCACGTATTAGTTTGAGATTACATAGCTATATTGAAGATTGACACCCATAATTGTGTAATCTTTCAATTGAAGTAGCAACCTAGATGAAGAAAACTCTATGGAGGAATTAAAAGCAATTTTGAATGAATCCTTGTAGGAATTTGGTTAAATTGAATTGAGTATTTCTAGTTCTCAATGTTATCGAGTCAGTAATACTAGGGTCGTACCTAGGATTCTCATTCGATTAGGGAAATAGCTAACGGTCGTACTTTAGCTATCGATAAAGTAAAGAAAGGTTGGTTGTGAACGCGTGTAGATCAACTATAACTAATTTATCCAATTAATCAATAAACTTGATTATGGTTGATGAATTTTTGTATTTGATTATATTTTAGCTTAGTTTATCTTCTTTATAGTTTGAATTATTTTCCTGCTTATTTAGCTTGATAATCCAAATCCCCCCCCCCCCCCCCCCCCCCCCCCCCCGCATTATATATATTTATTTAATATAAATTATTAAGTTTTCAAATTTTTATTGTTTTATGCGGAGATGACCCTACTCACCACTACTATATTGCATTTTGTATTTTTCTATGACCCTAAGAACTAATATCTATTTTGCAGTTGTGCGACAAATTTGCAGTTTTGGCGCCATTGTTGGGGAAAAAAATCAAATGCACGGATATGTTATTTTATTCAACATATGTTATATTATAATTCAGCATATGTTGTATTATGTGTAAATATATGTTGATTATGTGTATGACATATGCTAATTCGATCAAATCAGCACCATGCTAACTTGGCCGGATCATCACAGAATCCGCAGCCCATCGTTTATTATTGTTATTATTGTTGTGTTAAATACTAATATTTTTTTAAAGTAAAATTACTCCCTATGTAGACACCGTTCATTAGTGATACAATATTTAAAATAATTGTTGAGTAAGAAAAGCCAATGTATAGGATTTCCGTGGGCTTGCAAAAGGCCAGGAATTGGTTTATGGGCCTGTCACTTGTATTAGGGTTTTAATGGGCTGGTGTGTAGGCCCAAAGATTAAGGCGTTATCAAGAATTGGACTTCTTCTAGAGGACCTCAATTAGGCGGTCGGTTGATACGGAGGTCAGCTAAGGGGAAGTCGGGTGAAAGAAAAAGAGACGGTGAATGTTTTAGGACGGTTGATATGGAGGTCGGACAAGGGAAAGTCAGGCGAAGGCAGATGAGGTGGTGGGTATTTAGGTCGGTTGATACAGAGTTCAGATAAGTGGAAGTCGGGTGAAGGAAAAAGGGGCGGTGGATGTTCAGGTCAGGTTGGTTAAATGGGGTGGTTGAAAAGCAGTTTTAGAACGGTTGGAAGAAGTTACAACTGGTGAGCAGATGTGAGGGCACGACCTGATAACGACATTAGGGCGGTTGACATAAGTTTTTAAGTAGGCCTTTTTATGACTTGAAAAAGGCATCTTTAATCGACATCAAATTCAGTGAATTTCTTTTGGGGATCATCCTTTTACTTTTTCCAGTCTTTAGTGTTCTTTTCAATTTTCTTTTATATCGTACGGTGTCTAGGGATTTTCAATTTCAGACATCTTTTTAATCAAATTCAAAAATATTTCTTTTTCGGGTTTTACTATTTATTGTTGGACAATCAGCGACAACAAATTGATGACCACAATGGGAGAGGTAAGATTGTTGATCCTACACTAAGAGAGAATTTTATACGGCTGAGATCCGGCCGAATCATTGGAAGGATCCATATGGCAGGCTCACAGCCCCAAGTCTCTTCAACACCGGCAGGAAAACCAATTTCACCTCCCGCCATGCCAAATACAGGGGAAGTGCCCCAAGCACCCGCCTATTGGGTTGTCCTATGTTCAACATTTGAACAATTAACAAACGTTGGCTATGCAAAACATGCTGCGTGAGCAACAAAACCTCATGCAGAACATGCTAGATCAAGCTTTATCAAGGGTTACTATCCAACCCACACCATCACCCCCAGGGATGTCACCATCCAGACTACAAACAAATTTTGCGGGGCCTTCATATGTAGACAACACCCTTCTAAGTGCTGCTACTAGGGTCGATAGAGGAAAGACCCCTCTGACATACCCAAATAATGTTCCACTGGGTATCAGGGCTGAGCCAACCTTCCCCAGAGAAGAGAGAACGGGAGGATAGACTCACAATCCTATTCCTGCTTTCGACCCCATTCCACCCAGAGTGGATCCAAAAGACATCGCTCAAGTTCTGCGGGTGCATTTCGGAATGAATCCTCAAACGGTGAACAAGCTTGCTTATCATAGGCTATTTCCAGAAAGAATCATCAATGAGCATCCGCTTCCGAGGAATTATAGGCCACCTGATTTCCACTCCTTTTCGGGAGAAGACGGAGCATCGATCATTGAGCATGTAGGATGTTTCACGGCTCAACTAGGGGAAGTAGGCAACAATCCGTTTCATAAATTGCAGCTGTTCAGGTTATCCCTCACAAGAACAACCTTTTCCTGGTTTGCCAATCTTTCGCCAGGGCAATTGCAAACTTGGGAAGGTTTGGAAGCGGCCTTTCATGCAAGGTTTTTAATCCTCTTATGACAGTCTCACTTACTGACCTTCTGGAGATTAGGCAGATGCCGGAAGAAACCACCTACCAGTTCATAGAGCGGATACGACTGATGAAAGGACATTGCCCAACGGTCGTTGAGGAGAGCGAAATGACCGATTTGGTGGTCAGGAATATGCATACGCGACTGCGAGAGGCTTTGACAGCCCACGATGTGGAGATTTGGCCAGTTTAGCATCTAAAGCAGGGAGACTAGAATCCTTTTTTAGAGAGAAGGACCACAACTTCTGGCGGAACAAGGTCCAGCTGATGGTCAGTGTCGATATAGAGATGTATGCACCAGAAGATGAACAAGGGAAATGTGCTGAAGAAATGGCGGCTGAGATTGTAAAATGGCAAGTCTTATGTATGTTCCAAACTGAAACCCCTCCCAGGGGTAGAAGAGCGGGAGCAACCGACGTTTGATGCATCCAAAACAGATGAGATCTTCGATATTCTGCTAGCGGATGGACAAATTCGCATCCCAAAGGGACAGCGGTTGGCGACAAAGGAGGAAATAAAGGGAAGGCCATACTGCAAGTGGCATAACTCCTTTACGCATCACACTAACCAGTGTACGCACTTCCGGAAGAAAATTCAGAGAACCATCAAAGCTGGACGGTTTTAAATACGTGACGATGGGGGTAGAGCAGCAGCTCTTCCCGAAAGTAACTACTGTGGTAATTTCTGTGCGTTCTTCACATAACATACAAAAGGACGATGAAAGAGACACTAAACGGAAAGAGCGTAAGCCAAAAGAGCGAGAGCATGAGCAGGATGATAAGTTCAAGACCTGTGAAACCAGGGTGGCAGAGAAATGGGACAACAAGGATGGCTCTTTCGAAGTGGAGTTGAAAGACAAAGTGGTGGTTCAAGATCGACCAACACGCAAGCCACAACCAGTCCATGACAAATGGAGTCGGAATAGGAAGCCTTTACCCATAGATATAGATCCGCGGTTTCCAGGTATGAATCGTACGCATATCTGTAATGCCAAATGCAGGTATGCAACTCGGCATGGGAGACGAGCAGACAAAGGAAACAAGAAAATGGATGCACCGCCTGAAAGGAAAAACCCAAGAGACCAACTACAGGTGCATCGGGAAATCGAGAGGCCTGTCAAGAAGGCCAGGTGTTTTCATTGTCAATTCTGCAGACGGATCAACATTGATCCCGAGATAGAAGCCCCCGAATAGGAGGCCCCTGAGATAATCTTTGGATCGTTTACTCCAGAGGAGACGAGAACTTTACGTAGTAAGATAGTAAAAACCGAAAAGACCATGTTTGAAGTCAGGATGACTGGCATGCGGTGGTTCGAAGAAGAAGATGAACCTATCTGGGCAAGTCTGAATGATGAGGAATCAGAATGGGCAGGAATGGCTGGCATTCCCGGACATACGCACAGCAGTCCCTCACCTATGGTTTTTCGACCTATACCAGAAGGGGCGATCCCACATTTGAAACCTTTATATGTTAACGCTCACATCTGTGGTAAGCCGATTAACAAGGTTTTCATCGACAATGGAGCTATCTTCAATGTTATGCCTCTCAAAGCTTTGAGAAAATTGGGAAAAGGAGTTGGTGATTTGTCAACAGTTGATATCGAGATGACAAGCTTTATAGGGCAGCCAACGAAACTAGAGGGGATGATGGTGGCCCCTATTGAGGTGGGACCAAAGGTGATTTCAACTGTGTTCTTTGTGGTGGATGCTAACACCACTTATTCGGTCATATTGGGGTGAGATTGGATTCACGCTTCCAAGTGCTTGCCTTCTTCTCTCCATCAGCAGATCATGTTCTAGGAAAGAGATCAAGTGTTCATAATGGATTCTAGCACTAATCCGTTCGGCTCCACAGAGACGGTGGAAGAATCCATACTTTACTCTGAGTATGTACCTCCGATCTCACAGACAGTTGTGGTAGATGAGTATCCCTGGAAGAGCTGTAAGCTCACTGCGCAGGGGTATGTGTTTCATTAGAAACATTTTTTCTCTATTGTGGCTCTGTTGTTAGCCAAAAAACATTGAGTGTGTTTACTTGTGAGGTTTTGGTTTTGAGTTTTGATTTAGAATAGTAAAATTTTGAATTGAAATAGTTGTTAGATGTGATATAAATATATATTGATGTGATATTTTGAATGTAAAATTAGATTTTAGTGTAATAAAATAAATAAGAATTGAGTGTTTGATTTGATGTTTTTAAGGGAAAAGAAAGTTGGAATAGTAAAATCAAGCCTAAAATCTTACAAGTAAACAGACCCATTAATTTATTAAAGTTTAATTATGAAAGAGATAGGTGAATGTGACTTGTTAATTAGACAGTTTAGTTTAAACCAATTAATGGTTAGACTACATGGCGAGGAAGGTTCCAGCAATAACGTTGATGAAGGAGAAGGCTTTTGCCGGCCTGACCTTCTGGAGAAAACAGAACCTTCCTTGTCAACTCAGGATCCGCTCATTGAATACAATGTAGAAACCGAACAGATACCCAAAATGGTCAGGGTTAGTGGTTTGTTGTGTAAAAACCAGCAGGAGCAAATGGTGACGGTAATTCGGGACCATATGGAGTGTTTGGCATGAGATTATTCCGAAATACCCGGATTGGCACGCGATTTAATAAAACATAGTTTGCCCATTAAAAAGGGGTTCAAGCCATATAAGCACCACCAAGAAGGGTTAGTCCAGAGCTACTTCCACAAATCAAAGAAGAAATTGAGAAATTGTTGAAAGTAGGGTTCATCCGACCCTGTCGGTATGCAGAATGGTTAGCCAATATTGTCCCGGTAACCAAGAAGAATTGAAAGATTCTGATTTGCATTAATTTCAGAGATCTCAATCTGGCTACCCCTAAAGATGAGTATGTAATGCCCATAGCTGATATGTTGATCGATTCAGCGGCGGGACACCGAATATTGAGCTTGATGGACGGTTATGCAGGGTATAATCAGATCTCACTGGCAGAAGAAGATATACCGAAAACCGCATTCAGGTGCCCAGGGGCCTTAGGGATCTACGAATGGACGGTTATGACATTCATGTTAAAGAATGCTGAAGCAACCTATCAGCGGGCAATGAATACTATCTTTCACGATTTGATTGGATAGTCAATGGAGGTATACATTGATGATGTGATCATTAACTCTACTAATTTTGATACACATCTAGTCGACCTAAGAAATGCTTTCCTACGGATGAAGCAATACAACCTTAAGATGAACCCAACGAAATGCGCCTTTGGAGTTTCGGCAGAAAATTTCCTGGGTTTTTTAGTGCATGAAAAGAGGATGGAGGTTGATGCAAACAAATCTAAAGCTGTTTTAACAATGCGGCCCCCTCGGTCGGTCAAAGAAGTGCAAAGTTTGTTGGGTAAAGTGAATTACCTGAGGAGGCTCATATCAAATGCCGCAGGAAAGTTAAACCCATCACAAGGTTGCTAAAGAATAAAGCAACTGATTTTTCATGGGGTCCGGAGCAGCATGGGGCATTAGAAGAAATTAAGCACGCATTAACAAAACCACCCGTGTTGGTTCTTCCAAGAGGAGACCGAGCTCTTAGACTGTATGTGGCAAACAATTTTGATATGGTAAGTAGTTTTCTGGCGCAAGAATGGGAAGACGGTAAAGAAAGGCTATTTACTACTTAAGCAAAACTCTAGCAGGGCCGGAGCTGAATTATACCATGCCCGAAAAAATGTGTTATTCTTTAGTCTTCGCATGTACTCAATTAGAGCATTATATTTTGCCAAGAGAAACCGAGGTGGTTTTCAAAGTGGATCTGATCAGATTAATTCTGCACATACCAACCATGTAGGGAAGATTAATGAAATAGGCGATAAGATTGGCTCCCTTTGCGCTGCGACATCGACCTATCAAGGTAGTGAAAGGGCAAGTGGTGGCTGATTTATTAATTGAGTTTACGAATAGCGAACCAACAGAAAACAAGATGGTACCTTATATAGGTGCTAGTCTTTAGAAAATATTTTTTGATAGTTCTCGTTCTAAAGGGAGGTCAGGAGCATGAGTTATATTAGAAGGACCAGGAGCCCAAAAGATCAGCCTGTAGCTTCAAATGGAAGAGATGACTCACAACTCTGCAGAATATGAAACATTGATCTTAGGCTTGGAGGCACTTGTGGCAAAGGGGGCACAGGCAGTTATTATTTGTGGAGATTCTCAATTGGTCATCAATCAAGTGTTAAGACGGTACGCTTGCAATTATCCTCATTTACATCAATATCGAGATTCGGTGTATCGTCTGTTATATAGAATTGCAGAGGTGGTTATTGAGCATGTACTGAGAACAGAGAATCGAAAAGCAGATAATTTAGCTCAGAATGCGTGTCAGCAAATATTTGTTGGCAACATTGATACTATTACCGATTGGAGAACGAAAATTATGGTCTATCTGGAAGCACCAAATTCTGCAACTCCTGTGGGTATTCGATTGAAAGCATTACGTTTTCAACTTATTGAAGGGGTTCTGTATAAGATAAACTTTGTAGGAGTATTATTAAGGTGTTTGGGACCAGAGAAATCTGTCTAAGTGATGGAGGAAGTTCATGGTGGAATCTGCGGAGCACACCGAGCAGGATTGAACATGCGATGGGCTATTCATTGTCTGGGGTTCTATTGGACAAAAATATTTGATGATTGTATCAAATTTGCTAAAGGATGTCAGGAGTGTCAGAGGCATGGCCCGTTAAATCATCTGCCAGCAGTGGAACTCCAGGCGATGATCAAACCGTGGCCATTCAAAGCCTGGGCATTGGATGTAATAGGGAAAATTCATCCGGCTTCACTGAAGCAACATTCGTTTATCTTAGTAGCAACTGATTATTTCACCAAATGGGTAGAGGCAGTCCCTTTGAAAAACGCAACACATAAAGAAGTGATTGAGTTCGTACTTAATCACATTATTTACCAGTTTGGGATCCCTCACACTCTTACGACCGATCAGGGTTTGATGTTTACCGTGGAGAAATTTATCGAGTTTTTGGTCGAGTTCAATATCAAATTGCATCATTCTTCGCCTTACTACCCGCAGACTAATGGATTGGCTGAAGCGGCAAATAAAATCGTCATCGGCATCATCCGGAAAATGGTAGAGGGAAATCCAAGGAAATGACATACATTGTTGCATCAGGCATTGTGAGCCTACCGAAATAGTAGGAATACTTCAACTGGATTTTCTCCTTACCAACTCACGTTCGGGCAAGATGCGGTACTTCCCGCGGAATTTGTTGTATCTTCACCCAGAGTAATTAATACAACGGTGAATAATGATGAAGCGTATGTACAAGGGATGTGGCGACGATTGGAGGAAGTAGACACCGATCGATTGAATGCTCTGGATCGAGTGGTTAGAAAAAATGAGATTAGAGCTAAGTATTATGGAAAAAGAGTATCCCCTAAAGTTTTTGCAGAAGGAGATTTGGTTTGGAAAACAATTCTGCCCATATATAAGAAAGTGGATCAGTTAGGCAAATGGTCTCCCAATTGGGAAGGTCCTTTCATTATTCACAAAGTAATTGGAAACGGAGCTTTTATTATTGTGAATCAGGAAGGGAAGTTGGTATATGAGAATATTAACGCCAAGTATCTAAAAAGGTATTTTTCTGCCTTTTCAGAGCACTGTCATTAAATTTTATTACGAAAAAATCTAAGAACCCGTTGAGGGTTCGAACCCACAGGAAGGGGTTTCTATTCATCATCCAAAAGGATGACACAAACATGATCGTCTTTTGGCTCAGAAACTTCATCCCAATTCGTGAAGACCAGTTCAGGTTCTTCGTCCAAGAGATCATCTAGTTCAGGACGATAACAATCCCATTGGTCTTGCATTTCTTGAAGGTCTTGTTCGGTGCGGACTTTCATATCTTGTAAAGAATGACTTTCTCGCTCAACAAGTACACGCAATCGATAGAGTGTTGATCTTTGTTGACAGAAAATATTGTTCCAGCTAAGGTCAGGGAGAATGGTCATGACATAATGGTCTATCACATCCCTATGATGATCAAGGTCGGATATGCGAGTGAGAATGTCAGTAAGGGGTTCATAGCTGGTGGATACACGCTCAATTAAGCGAATCGTACAGTGTATGATTTTCTTACCTCTGCCAGAGAATTTGAACTTAAAATCGAGTTGCTTGAGCACCTGTATCAGGTCTTCAACATGATGGCCTGTAGGGTGTTTGCCCACAAGAAATGGTTGCAAAGAACCTTCTCAATTGGTGGCAGGAACATGAATGTGAGAAGAATCCATGGGAGGGTGTAAGTGCAAGTTTGTGGGTATAGATAACATTCATAATAGAGAAGTATGAATTATATATACATGTTGTAATATTAAGTTGCTGACTTAGTTAAGGTGCAAAATTTATGGATCTATATTCTGAAGAGTAGGGTACATAGACCGAGTCTCAAGATTATATACAAAAGCTATGGAGAAAGAAGGGCCCGAAGGGCGGCTCGGAGGTCGGCCCATTTCAGCTCCGACCGGGTTGCCCGACGACACTGATAGGCCTCCTGGTGTCCTCTGACGAGTCTCATCCGTATGTTTGCTTGTAGTTTATTGTAGAGACTCGTCTGCATTTGGCGATGTTCCTCCACCAGGCGACCTCTTTCCTGGATGCTGCCATCTAGAGACTTCAACTGTTGTTCAAGGCGCCTGAGTTCTTCCGCCTCCTGGGAGATCTCAGCCGCCAGCGTTTGTCGCGTTTGTTGGAGTTCATCTAACGTAGCCTTGTCGTGATCAAGGTCTTCATTGACCTTTTTCAAGGATACTTCGAGGCTAGCCGGATCAGCGATCGGTTGAGATAACGTGGCCTCGGACGATGGAGGTCGGATCAAAGGTAGTTTGGCTTGGAGTTCCGTAATCCTCTCCATCATCCGATCGAGAATGGGAGTAGCTCCCGACTCCATTAGATGCTGCACTAACAAGTCTATCGCGACCTGAACCAAAGCCTCAAGGTCGGCTGGACTCAGGTCGGCGAAAGACAAGTCAGTACAGCGTGCTATGATTGGACAGACGGGAGTCGGGAAAGTTACTCGGGCCAGAACGTTCATCTCTTGGGCAGCTTGGAATGAAAAAGTGTTAAAGTATGAAGGAACATAAATGAACTTACCAAAAGATTAGATACAGGGTCGAAATCTACCTGGTTGAATACGGCTGTTGCCTCGGAAGGAGCCATGATTCGAAACGCCAAAGGAGGACCTCAGCGAGTCATTGGGCCGATGGCCGATTCGTCTGCTGGTTGCAGATGATTGGCAGCGATCGGCTCCAAACCCTGAAAGGAGAATTTCAGTTAAGGAAAAAAAGAAGGAATCAGAGGGTAAAGGTGAAGGAATACTAACCACATCCCTTGGGTTTTGGTTCACGGAAGCTTCACCCGACCTCGAGGAAGAAATCTCCTCAACCTCATGAGGTGGTGGATTGGGTTGGACTAGTTGTGGAGCTGCAAGAGGTCTCTCGCCCACGGGCTGCGCGGCTGGCTGCAAAGGCAGTGCCGCGACTTGGTCGGGCAGTGCCACGACTTGGTTGGGCAGTGCAGTAATTTGGTCGGGCACCGCCGGGACCGCTTCAAGTTCCTAGTTGAGTAATGATAAACCAGTTAGAGACTTATAGAAAAGAATCATATGGAAATATGGAAAAGAATTTTGTAGTTACCTGTGGCGGTTGAGGAGCAGGTGAAGGCAAAACTGGAGGAGAAGTTTGCCTCCCCGCCGGTTCCTCAGGCCGGTGGATCATCGGCGGTTCCCCCTCTGCAACAATAAAGGTCGGTTGAGGAGCAACCGTCGAAGGACTTGGTTGACCTATAGAAAGAAAATTTGAAATTTATGGTGAAATTGGATAATTATTTTCTTAGAGGTATTGGAAACTAATTTACCTCAACTGGCAGAGGGGTCGGTAGTGTAGTGGTCGGTCGCCCGGTGGTCAGGGGGTTTTCCGGCGGACCGACCGGTTGAACGGTTGGTTGCTCAATAGGTACTTCGGTTGGTCGAACGGTCGGTTGAGGAGCAGTCGGGACTGTGGTCAGCTGGGTCGAGGTCGGCTGAGGAGCGGTCGGAGCAATGGTAGGTGGCAGCAAAGGGGTCTCTGAATATGAAATAATAAACAGGAGAAGAGCATACATTAAAGAATTGCTCCTCAGCCGACCTCGACCCAGCTGACCACAGTCCCGACTGCTCCTCAACCGACCGTTCGAATTGCTCTCTCAAATATTTTGGCAATCCGTTTGTGTCCACTGGCAGAGACAGTAGGTACTCCTCGACTACTTGCCTGTCGACGGCTGGGGCGGCCTTTTTCTTCTTCTTTTGCGTCCCAAACCCGCCTTCGGCAGGTGCCGGCCTCTTCCTCCTAGGAGCAGAGGCTAGTTGGGGAGAACCCAACGCCAATGCTGGGGGCGGAATGAGTTCTCCAACCAACTGGTTGGTTGGGGGAGCAATGAGAGACCAAGTGGCTGACCACTAGGTTGGGAAAGCCTCAGCCGTCGAAGGTTTAAGGCGGAAAGGTAAGTAAGAATTGGAGGTAATATAGTCGGTGAGTTGGGAAAGATAGGGCGGTATGAGCTCAGGGATCACTAGCCCTTCCGGGCTTTGAGGTATGAGATGAGGTCGGGCCAGTGGTCCCGGCATGCCCTGACAACAACCGAACTGTCGGACCAAAAATTGGGGTTGATAGTTAAAAGTATAAAAAGATCTATAGTTTTTCTTGTCCGACCTCTTACTTGAAAATAGAGATCGGGGTTTTAAAGTAAAATCCCATGAGAAGGGATAGGTCGGATGGGGAAGAGGATCGGGATAAGATCGGAGTCGGGATAAAGCCAAAAAAGGTCAGTGGCATATTGGACAAGAGTTTCATAAACATAATAACGGGAGTTGCTACGGTCCTCGGTCAAAATTTGGGTGATGACGGGGTCAGATGGATGAAGGTTGGAGGAGCTAGGGGTTAATCGGGCTAAGGAAAAACCTAACGACCTCTGAGGGTTCGGGCTAATAGGAAGACGGCCAACAAATGCGTTCGGGAAATATAGGCGAAACCACAACTCCAGGAACCAAAATGGTCCCGAAGCAGCAGTGTCTGCCTTTTTGGTGTCGGTTAGGCGGGTGCTCACTCGGGACAAGCCCTCAAAAAGGTTAGCCAAAAACAAAGTGCCTAGGAAAAAAAATTGGCCACTGGCCAGATGAATAGCCTGGTTGACCTGAGAAAAAAGGACAAACTTGGAAGGGGAAAGAATTATATATCTGTGAAGAAAGAAGGAACTTAACTAAACATCCAACTTCGAGTTTATATGGAAAAGTATAAGGAAAAGAAAATGTACCTGCATAGCCAAAAAAAAGAGGAAAACATTGTGTTCAAGCTCAGAGACATGAGTGCCTTCTTCGCCCAAAAATTTGGTGATGAAGCTGGTCCAGCTTCTCTCCTTCTCGCCAAGTTTGGCAAGAGCCAAACCCGCATGGTCGGGCGAAGGCTCCCGACCCTCGAAAGAGACCAGAACGGGATCGTCGCCCACTATGGGTAAGTGGGTGATAAGGGCCACGTCCATGAGGGTCGGACCAATAAGACCATAAGGGAGAAAGAAAACTCTCATCTGTGAATGCCAGAAGGCCGCCATTGCCAATAGGGCCCTTATCATGGAGGTGAAGAGGTTGGGTTGAAAGGAGGATGGCCTTATCGATGCCCTGCCTCCTCAATTGTTCTTGAAAGTGGGGGAGCAGTCTCGCATGCCACTTACGGTAAGCATATTTGGGATCGGTGAGGTGAGTCCTGATGCTGTCCAAGAGTCTCTCCGGCTTGAAGGCAACATCATTTATGGCCATTGGAGAAACTTATGAGACGACGAGTTTTGCGTTTCGTCAAATTCTTATTCTTTTTCTGAGTTTTGCGTTGTCGTTTGTAGTGTCCTATTTCATTGAAGTTCCAACATACCACATGATATACATCATTTATGTCATTTTTTTATCTTCTTCGATCCTGACATTTTTCCTTCGTCTTGAATCTATTCCTATTTTTTGTACTTAGGGAAGATAAGGATCCAAATCCAGATCCCGTTATCAAATCTAATTTTTTTTTTTTTCGGATCTCTTCGCTCAAGAGTGAATCTTTGACCGTATCAAACTTCAAATTATTCCTAAACGAAGCTCTTACAACTATTACTATCAAATCTGAACTCTAATACAAACACGACAACAAACTTAGAACTTTAATCTCAGTATCAAATTAAATTTTCACTTACACAAATGGTAAGGTAATAAGATGTTAATTTATAAATATAAAAAAAATTATAAATATTATATATTATTAGTGAAGATGATTTATACTGATTATATGGATAGTTTGATTATCATGTTGAATCAATTTTAAACTTTAACTTAACCTTGAAAATTATATTTATGGATCGAATGAGACAATATAATTAATCTTTCAAAAAAAATGTGAAAAGTTGCTATAAAATTCTGGTATAAGCTTAAAGAATTAGGGGTAGTGGATAGATATATCGAATTTTATATTGCATATCGAATACTGTATCAAAATTTTTGGTATAGTAATATGTCATATTAAAAATTTGGTATAATATATACACTGGCATACTGTGTCGATAATTCGATATACCAAATTATCAGATATACCGAATACCAAAATAATATACGATATTTTCGATATGTACCGAAAATATAAATCTATATACCGTTACTATATCAAAAAAATTCGATACGGTATCATATAAATCGAAAATTTTGATATTTTCAATATTTTCTCGATACAATGTTTTTAGTATTTCGGCTTTTCAATATTTTTTCTACCCTACAAAAACCATTACAATGTCTTGAAAAGAAAGGTTTAAGACATCATACTCCCACAAGTTTGATTTATCCTCAATGTTATTTTACATTTGTTTTCATGCAAGTAAATTTGATTCAACATAAAATTTATGCATGATGTGTCCCTTTTATTTTCATATCGAGCAAACGAGCGTCCTATGAATAGTTGGTTTTGGAATCCAGATTTTTTTCAAGGAATTTGGATTTGAATGCTGGAATAGTAAATTTTTTTATTTTGAATAGTTTTTATTTATGCGATATAAATATATATATTAATGTAATATTTTGAATATAAAATTAATATTTATATTAATATATAAATAAAAAATAATTTTTTAATTTGATTTTTTTTAAAATAAATAAATAAATAAATAAATCATATGAAATATTAAACAAGTGTTTGAAATTTGATTTTCTTTTTTTTTTCTTTTTCTTTTTTTAGGAGTTTAAACATGTCATGACTTAGCAATTGTTAAGTAATTATTGGATTATTTATCAAAAGTGATTACCTTCAACAAAGAACTAAAAAGAACAAAGAACTAAAAAGAATTTTGCTAGACTCGTGCTTGTATGAGTTTTTAGGATTAACTTGGGTACATAAAAGTCTATTATGTTTGTGAAATTTATAATATGACTATCTTATTAATAAAAAGAAATTAAATATGTTTATAATTTTGTTCTTCAATCTTGTCAAAAAAAAAAAAAAAATAGAATTTGTGTTATTTTTAAAGATGATGAGTTTGTTCACTTGGTGGTTTTAGATTGATGTATTTCTTAGGGTTAAATATGAATAATTGTGTTAGTAATATAAAAAATATTTCTTTTGTCCCACTATAGTGTCTAAATTGTCATTTCTATATGTCCATATTTTATATGATTTTTTTAAAAAAAATAAAAATTATACACGTTAATTTCATTTTAAATTTTATAATTTTATATACGTTAATTACTTTAACTAATACATTACTTATTAATTATACCTCTTCAAGTTCTCGTATTTACAGTAACATTGACACAATATCAACTATAGATGGAGTAATATTTTATATTGAATTATTGACTTTTTTTTAAATAGAGAATGTATAAATTATATTGTGTTAATATGAATGTATATATATATATTATTAATATTTATAAGAAATTATTCCACAAAATGATTATCAAATATCATATGTTTAGATGAAAGGAGTATTTGTTGGGTATTTAATTAAATAGGTGAAAGAGAAATATATTATATGTCTTATATTTTATTTGAAAAATTAAATAAATAAATAAATAAATAAATAGTTTGTTGCAACTGAATGCAATGTGCGGGAGACGTAGACAGTTTTTTTTTTTTTTCTTCACACGTGATTAAATACAAAATAAGTTGAAAAAAATATAATGTATATATTATATGTTCCTCTCCCTTTTTTTTCCATGAAATACATACAATTTCTTTCTTAAAAAATTCTTAGAAAATTTCTCTGCAAATTTTCCTCCAAAAATTTTCTAATTCGGTTTGCGGAATTTGCTATACCGTTGATAATTCGTTCTATCCTGGGAGGCGATCGGTAGAGGGCCGAATTCGCTTCAAGAAAATTGCGTGCTAAGCGAGGCTCGAATTTGATTTCGCATCTATTTGATTTTGTATTTTCGGATTTAGTCATATCTCAAATTTCAACAAAACTAATTTTTTCTAACAATCTTAAAGCGAATTCCTTGAAATCTAAGATGGCTGACAAAAATTGAAGCGACTTCGGAAAATCTGAGGAAAAAAAAATCCGCGGTCAAATCGCGGCTGTTCAGAACCTACCTGATAACGAAGGAATGATCAATGTTGTGCGCGATAGAGGCGACATAAATCTGAATGATGATTTTTAGATTTCCGCAGTTGGGGAGGAGAACCAGGAGGTTACCTCCAGCGAGTTTCACACTCCTATTCTCTATATTTCATGACCTCAACCACCCTGTCCAAATGGTGATGTAACCAAGAGGGCGGCTGCCGAAAAGGCTGCGCAGGTAGCGTACGAACAGGCTTTCAAAGCCGCGATGGAGGGAGTGTAGTCTGTTGTTGAGATCTCTAATCAGCCTGTTGTTGAAGAAAAATAAAATAAAATAAAATAATTTGGGGATCCTATTGATATCCATGTGAGACAGCTTGTTGCTGTTCTATCTCGTCCGCAGTGTATGACTGCAGGACTTGCGCAGGGTTTTGTTGCGTCTACCGAACAACAATTAGACGACTTAGAGGGTATGCAGTCTATTGTTGTTGAGGACCATATAATATAGCTTGTTGCTGCAACTTTCAGCAGCTTGTTGCTGCGGAAGTCAATAAGCCAAAAAATTCAACAAGCGGAATTTTAAAACATGGCACCAGAAGATGCTATTTTATCTGACCATGTTGAATATGGCAGACTGGCTGATCGATGATGCACTTATTGTGCTGGAATGGTCATCGGAAAAATAGAAAGCACAAATTCTGAAAGTTTGGAAGTGCTCAGCTTTTATGTGCAAAAATTATATATTGAATGTCTTAAGCGACTCCCTATACAGTGTCTGCCAGGAGATATTGGAAAATAGGCGAAATGGATTCGTCACTCTTTGGAGAACATTCCAAAATGAGACAAATTTGTCTTTGTCATAATCCTTTACTACGATTGTAAATCTGCTATCAGCAGAACAAAAAGTACAATGTACAATGGAAAGAGTCGACACATTCGCCGTCGATACAATTCCATAAGACAACTAATCACAAGTAAGGTTATTGCAATAAACCCATGTTGCATCAAAAGAATAACCTAGCGGATCCGCTAATCAAATGGTTAAACCGTAATATAGTTTACAAACTGACTAGAGGAATGAGGCTCAAGCCTGCTGAGGAAAAAGTTTTATAAAGGAAAACCCAACCTAGAAAGATTGGAGATCCCAAGAATTAGGTTTAATCGGACAACCTACCTATCAAACTTATGTGGTCACTGTAGGGGCTAATAGCCTCAACTCATTCATGTCAACGAATAGTGACAGAGTAGAGAGGATAACAAATAATTGCTTTAATTATTACTAAGTAAGTATTGTATTACTCATAAACTTAGAAAGATCACATATGTGAGAGAGAAGTGAGACCGCTTCAAAAGAGAACTGTCCAGACTCAGTTATTTAGAAACTCTTGCAGAACCAGGACAGGTTCCATGGCCAAAACGGACCAAACAATGAGAACCAAATTAGACTCATTAATTTTGTGTCGGTATGATAGCCCACTTACTAGAAAATTAAACAGTTCAAGGACAACGTGTCCACTGGACAATTGGTAAAGACTACGTACTGTTCAAGGAAAAGTTCAAAGGAAATCCTACTTATCCTATGCAGAATTCATCTTTCTTTCTTTCATCGAGTCATCGTTTTCCTCTTTCATGTGGAAGATTGTTAGGTATTTAATTAAATAGGTGAAAGAGGAATAAATTATTTGTCCCATATTTTATTTGATTAATTTATTTTATTTGAAAAAAATAGATAAATAGTTTGTTGCAACTGAATGCAACGTGCAGGAGACGTGGACAATTTTTTTTTTTTTCTACACGTGATTAAATACAAAATAAGTTAAAAAAATATAATATATATATATATATACTACATGTTCCTCCCCCTTTTTCCATGAAATACGGAAAGTTTCTTCCTTAAAAAATTCTTAGAAAATTTCTCTGCAAATTTTCCTCCAAAAGTTTTCTAATTCGGTTTGCGGAATCTGCTATTCCATTGATAATTCGTTCTATCATGGGAGACAATCGGTAGAGAGCCAAATTTTCTTCAAAGAAATCGCGTGCTACGCGAAGCTCGAATTTGATTTCGCATCTATTTAATTTTGTGTTTTCGGATTTAGCCATATCTCAGATTTTAACAAAACTATTTTCCAACAATATTCTGTGCAAATTTTATACTAATAAAAAAGAATTTTACGCAAGAAATAAAATACAAGGATAAGTGGACATAGTTTGCCCTGAAGAAATATTATACATAGTATTTTAAAGAAAGGATAAACGATATTTTAGTCTCGTATCTGAACCTTTTTATTATTTTAGTCTCGTAACTTAAGTCTATCGCAAGCTAGTCCCGTAAGTGAAATTTTTTTGCAATTTTAATCCTCCGGCACTGGAGATGCCTATGTGGCATTCATGTAGGTCGCCAAAAGGACACGTGTCCGCCAGGTCAGCGGACACTTGACGGACAAGTGGATTTTTTTTAGTTTTTAATTTTTTTTATAAAATTTTTAATTTTCAGTTTTTTGATTTAAAAAAAAATTAAAAATTTAATTTTTTAATTTTTTTGAAAATTTTAAAATTTTACAAAAAAATTAAAAAATTAAATTTTTAATTTTTTTTTAAATCCACGTGTCCCGTTGACCTGGCGGACACGTGTCATCCGACAAATCATGCGAGTGCCACGTAACCATCTCCGGTGGTGAAGAATTAAAAATGCGAAAATTTTTACTTACGAAACTAAAAAGAGGTCCGGGCATAAAAAAATTTGTTTGCCCTTAAAGAAAAATTTGTTTGCCCTTAAAGAGAAATATTTTAAGGATGTGATATTACAATCTAAAATAAAATAGATGTGTGGCATAAAAATTTGAATAAAATAAGTAAAAAAAAATGTGATATTTAAATGAAAATTAATTATATGATATATTATATATATTTATTGTATAAAAAATTTAAAACTAAAAATTATAAATAAATGGTGGGTTTTGTTTGTTAATTTTGGAGAATCTCTGATAAGTATTTTTAAAAATTATTTTTTCTAAATATCAAATTATATATCGTATATTTGGATTTGATAAAAATTATAAATAAATGGTGGGTTTTGTTTGTTAATTTTGGAGAATCTCTAATAAGCATTTTTAAATTTTTTTTAATAAGCATTTTTAAATTTTTTTTTTTCTAAATATCAAATTATATATCGTATATTTGGATTTGATTTTTGAACTTAAATTTTTGAGTAGGAAAAGTTTAAATTTAAATAATTATTTGATGTGATATTTTAAATGTAAAATTAATTTTAATATAATTATATTGGAATGTAGTATAAATAAATATAAAAAAAAGACTAAACTAACCATATTAGTGTTTATGATATAAAAGTAACGGTATTTGTCTAATATATTATAAATTAAAAAAGTATTTATAATATTAGATAGATAGTACATTTACTCAAAATAAAAATAAATGTTTTATCATGGGACAAACCAAAGTAAAAAAATAAATAATTTGTTAATGTACGAAAATATAATAAAAAATGAAATATAGATATTTAATATAATATTTTAAAAGAAAAATAAAAACTAAATAATAAAAATTTTATGAAAAATTCGCCAAAGAACACGTTTCAATCTTATTTATAAAATATTATATAAATATTTATATATATCAAATCAAATAAATATTTTCATTTAAAATTTTATTATTAAACTTCAAATCAATCACCATTAAAATGTATTGACAGAGACGCACGCTTTTAGTTTATATTATCTACTGTACCATCGTCGGTGGCGTTTCTCCGACTTTTTCACGTTTTCTTCTTTAGTTTTTTCAAACACGTTTTTTCCCGTTTCTTATCTTTTGCCCAGCTCATGAAATGCTTGTTAGGATTGGCTTTTAGCGATTGTTTTTAGGCTTTATTTACTTGTTTACTTTTTTTTTTTTTTTTTTTTTTTATAAGTAATTTATTTATTCGGATTAATTTTTTATTAGAAGAAAAAGTTTTTAGGTAAATTATATTAGGGGTGTGTTTTGTTCGGGGCTATGGATTTTAGATTGAGATTTGAACGCTAAAGAATTTGAATAAAAATAGTTGTATGATATGATATAAATAGATATTGATACGATGTTTTGTATGTAAATTGGTTTTTAATACTACTTTCGTCCTGTTCTAAAGATTTCAATTTATTTTTTGCTCACTGAGATTTGAATATTAATTATTACATAAAAAAACGTAAGAAGAATTAAGAAAAAATTAAAAAAAAATACTTTAATTAGTATTTTATAATACTAATAGAATAAGATTTGTATAAAAATTTATACAAATATAAAAATATTTTTAATGTTAAGTACAATAACGCAAAAAAGTAAATGAGACCTTTAGAGACGGACAGATAGAGTATAATATAAAAAATAAAAAATAAATATTTGATTTGATATTTTTTAGAGAAATTTTTTGTATAAATAGTAAAAGTTTCTCAGAATCTTTCAAACAAACACACCCCTAGATTTGTTCTTTTGTAATTTCAAATTAAAATCAATACTATTTATTTAAATATCAAGTAAAATAAATATTTGATTTTAAATTAACTTCAAACCTTAATCAAACAAACTCATTGTACATTCCCGTATTTTATAAAAAATGCACATAATATTATTTATTTTGTTAGCATAAAGTTTGCATAAAATACTTCAGGTATGTTCAGCAACGAAACTAGCATTTAAATCTGGGAGACAAAATATTATAATTTATTTAATATTTAACTAATAAATTTAAATAAATAATAATCACAAAATTATATATGAATTTTAGAAAAATTAATATTTTTAATACTAAAAAGTTATAAAAAAAAAAAAAATTGACTTGAGTGGTCAATTTCGTAGTGTAGTTCCGTCCCTGAGTGTGTTTGTTTAATAAAATTATTTGAAGAAATAATTTGTATGTGAAATATAAAAAAAAAAATTATAAATAATATAAAAATAACAAATGTGTATAGTATGTTAATTTTTTTGAAAAAATATTTTTTTTTTAAAAAAATAGGAAAGAAGACACCCTACTTTCATTAAAAATTAATAATAACTAAACATTGCTTGCCACTATACAAATAACTTTTGAACTTGAACATGTATTTTAATATTTTAGACAAAAATCACAAAATTGGGGAGACAATATGTCAATATCCAACATTACTTTTTTTAAATAGATAGGTTATTATATTAAATTTTTTACAATATTTATCTTTATATTCTCTCCATACATCCATAAATTTTCAGTCTGTCTTTTGCAAGTAGATTAAAAAATTAATATTTTAATATAATGTAATATAACAATGTAATATTTATTTTAGCTTTGATATTAAAGTAAAAATAATATAAAAATAAAAAAAATAGAGATATTTTGGTACTTAATTGTGAGTTATTTTTACTAAAATTAAAATGAGAAATTTAGATTTAGACAAACTAAAATGGTAAAATGAAAAATTTACTCTTGCAGAGAGCCAATATTATATAAAGATCATATGTACTGTAGACACATAAATTTTTAGAAATTTATAATGTAAATTTCATCTAATTTCTTAAATGAAATTGGAAAAATAAGTTCATTTTTTTATTAACTCTTTCTTATTAGTATAAAGTTTTTAATAAATTTTTGCAAAGTTTACCATTACAAGATCATCCGATTCTTATCTGTTACTATTATGGACAAAAAAATATATAATGCAAATTTTATATTAACACAGTAGGATTTCATGGAATAAATAAAATATAGTATGATATTTTATGCCATTTGCATAAAACACATTAGTTTTATATGCGATTTACCCAAAGTTTCTTTTTTTTTTTTAGCTTTAGAAATACTATTTCAAAATTATCGGAAGGAATGTCTCTAAATAAAACATAAACACTTTGTCGTGTTTTTAGTTTTTAATGTAAGTTATAGAAAATTGTGAAAATTATATTTTAAATTGAATGTTGAATTTTTTTTCTTTTTTTAATTACAAAATAGAATATAAGTACTATATTAGAAATCATATAAAAAAAATATATTATATGAAATGTCATTTTTCTTATACATATTATCACGGATATTTATATTAGGTGAGGTGCTTGTTTGGAGTTTGAATTTTGAAAAATTCATCTCCCTAGAGGCTCCGAATGATGTCCATAGGAGACTTAAACATATGACTTTTCAAACATGAGTTATTTCGCACAGGGTTTGAATTGGAAAAGTAATATTTTTGATTAAAAATTGTTTATTTTTAAGTAATATTAGATATTGATATAATATTTTTAATATAAAATTATTTATAATATAATATAAAAAACAAGTATTTTATTGATATATTTTATCTTTTTCGGAAAAATAGTTGGATAGTAAAAAATATAAAAATCCTTAAACAACTTTTGTGTTAAAAATATTTTTTATTATATAATGTTTCATTTTTAATTAAAAAATAAATTATTTTTATTTAAAAATATCACACTAAACAATTATTTCCGTCTAAAAATTACAATATATATATATATAATATAAATATAACTAAAAGAATACACCCTTTGTTTGCAGTATATATATTTTTAATTATATACTAAAGCACAATCTTTTTATCCCAATCCAAAGAGATTATTTGGAGTTTTGTTGTATATTAAAAATAATTATTATATTTTATTAATTAATAAGAGTGTGTAAAATTATATTTGTAATTTGTGTAAAAATTAAAAAATATTTGATATTATAGTGTGATTACATAATATAAAATAAATATTTTTCAATAAAAATAACAAAAATAGTAAAAGAATGTGTTTAGTTGGATGAAGACAGGGCCGACTCTGGGTAAAATCGGCGTCCGTCCAGACCTAATTTAAATTGGGGTCATTATTTATTTATATTATATAATATATATATATAAATTATTTGATATAAAGGAATATAATTTTGTGATTCTAGCTCATAGACCTTCAAAAAAATTTAAATATTTACAAAATTAATATTGATATTATTATTGATATTTTGTATTTAAAAATGGTAGATTTTTTTTAATATTTATATTTTATTATAGATAAAAACAAATATAAGTATATCATTTATAGATATTTAGGAGTCTTAATTTTTGTTTTAAAATTATTTAGACAAAATTAATATTGTTGTTGATATTTTATCTAAAAATGCTATAAAAAAATTATTTTATTTAATAATTTATATTATATTATAGGTAAAAAATAGAATATATTATTTATATTTATTTAGAGGCTTTTATTTTTAATTTACTTTTTGTGCATTAAAAAAATATAAATATTAGACAAAATTTATTATTATTATTATTATTGCTATTTTTTTCATAAAAAATACTAGAAAATTTGTTTTTTTTTTATTATTTATATTTTATATAGGTAAAATATTATTTATATATATATATATAAGGGGCTTTGAATTTTAGTTCGTCCAGCGACTTTCGAAAGTCAAAACCAGCCCTTGACGAATAAAGTATATTTTAAAATATTATTCCTTCTGTCCACGTTGAGTGTTTGGGTCACTGTGGACACGAAAATAATTATTTTATAATATAAATAATTATAAATTAAGATTAACATAGATAAGTAATTTAATTAAAATTAAAAAAAATTAATTAAAAATTTTAAAATGAAATTAAAATGTGTAATCATTTTTCAAAAAAATAAAATGACATGAGATGTGGAATAGACAAAAATGACAATATGAATATAGTAAGTGGGACTGAGGGAGTATATCGTTCATTTTTACTTAAAATATCATATAAAAAATTTACTCTATATTCATTTTGTCATACACATACACATGTAACACGTAACTACTTATGGTGATACACATTGAATTTGTAGACATCGTTTAGGCTTAGATGTGGATCATTTTTATTGGACTGAAAAATCTATATATATCTACTGAAATAAAAGGAATGAAACACCCAAAAATTTCGCAGCATTTTATTTCCTCTCACACACTTTTTCAATCTCTCTCATCTCATTCTTATCTCTCTATTTATTACTGCATAAGAGTCGCATCATCATAATACATAACTATACATATATAAATATGTAGTATATAGATTTTATGCATACATACATATATCATATATATCTAACAACACTCTCACACATCTTTATACATATATATTATATTTACCATTATACTACATCCGTTCGGCTCTAAGGGTCTCATTTACTTTTTGTGTGTTAATATTTGAATATTAATTTTTATATTACAACTTAGTACAAATTAAGAAAAAATTACAAAAATACTTTCAATAGTGTCTTATAATACTAATAGAAGGACATTTGTACAAAAAAATTATACAAATATACATATATTTTTAATATTAAGTACAATGATGTAAAATGTGAATGTGATCCTTAGAAGCGGACGAGGGGAGTATATTATTATTATATAACATGTTATCAGTACCAAGGCTCTTGTTTATTTTATTTTTGGTAAGCTTTATTTTTATACTATCTATATTATTTATTTTCTAAACTATGGAAAATCTTGCAAAATATTCTTTTGTCTTTCACCGACAATAATTTTCTGACTTGATCCCTGTATGTAGAAATGCATCTGGTTTCTATAGGCTTTCTTCATACAATTGCCAGTGAAAATGCGCCTATAAACCAAGATCGGGCCAAGACTATTATTTTCATTCGTCACCATCTGGACATTCCTTTACAGTCCAAATATTTGACGGTAAAAGATCCACTTGATTTGTGGAATGAATTGAGGGAGTGATTTGGACATTTGAAATATATCAATCTCTCGAAAGCCCAACATGATTGGCTTAATCTGCGATTGCAGAATTTTAAAACTGTTACAGAGTACAACTCTGCTATTCATCATATTACATCTTAGTTAAAACTTTGCGGAGAAAATGTTACTAAAATGATAAATTGGAAAAGACTCACTCTACCTTCCATGCTTCTAATGTTGTACTGCAACAACAATATTGTAGACACTAAAAATATATGTCTAAATTCAATTTAATATCATGTATTTTGGAAAAAAAAAAAAAAATTTCAATAAAATAAATATATGATATTTAATTATGCACATATGTTATTTTTTGTACAATAAATATCAACTATTAATGCTAAAGTATGCTAAAAATGGAAGATAATGTACAAATATTATGTGCATAAATAAAGCCATAATAAATTTGGCAGTAAAATAAATTAATCTTTTCAATAAAGGAAGTATATAAATTAATATCTTCCGAAAAAAGAAATAATATAAAAATCTTGACAAGATAGGAAGGCGGGCAATCAAATCATTCAAGAATGGAAAAAGGCATCTGTTGAAAAAAAAGGATTCTAAAATCTTCATATTCGCCAATCAGGACGCACCATATGACACCATCTAAAAAGGAAGCCAAGGCCATCCTCCCCTATAAATAGGAGTCTTGGCCAATTCATTATACACCAAAGTTACATCGAGGATTCAAGCAAAGGGTTAAGTCTCTAGACGCTCTTTGTATTGCTCTTCATGTTTTTCCTGTCCTTCAAAGCGTTCTTCGTCGAAAGTCACTTATTTGGACAAATTATCCAATATTGGTTGACGAATCGATTGATTTAACGTTTTTCGTCGTATGCTCAAGCCGAAGGAAGGATCAAAGCTCCCAAAGCCGTTGAGGAATTCGTCAAAGCCAAGGAAGAGTCTCCCAAGTTCATCCCAAAGCTTCAAGTTGTTCGTCGCGTTCTTCGTCAAAAGCATCAACCAGGCCCTCTTCGATCCAAAAGTCAAAGGGACACGCCGCCAAAAGTGTTATGGAGCACCAAATCTATCTCCTCAAAGATCAAAGTCGCGGATAGTCTAAAGAAGACATCAAATCAAAATCTGAGAATCAAATCGCCAGCACGGAGACCAAAGTCTTCCAAAAGCCGGCAAAGCCAAACCAAATATCAAATGCTCGGGTCGTCTAAAGAAGACATCAAATCCAAAGTTGATGATTAAATCGTCCACACTGACACCAAAGTCCTCCAAAAGCGGCAAAGCCAAATCAAAGATCAAAGTCGCAGATCGTCTAAAAAAGACATCAAATCCAAAGCCGATGATCGAATTGCCCATACGGAGACCAAAGCTCTCATAAGGTAGAAAAGGTAAACCAAAGATCAAAGCCGCGGATCGTCCAAAGAAGACATCAAATCCAAAGCCGACGATCGAATCGCCCACACGGAGACCAAAGCTCTCCAAAAGGCGGAAAAAGCAAATCGATGATCAAAGCTGCGGATCGTCCAAAGAAGACGTCAAATCCAAAGCCGACGATCGAATTGCCCACACGGAGATCAAAGCTCTCCAAAAGGCAGAAAAGGCAAATCAAAGATCAAATCTGCGGATCGTGCAAAAAAAACATCAAATCCAAACCGATGATCAAATCGCCCACACGGAGACCAAAGCTCTTCAAAAGGCGGCAAAGCCAAACCAAACACCAAAGTCTCATATCGTCTAAAGAAGACATCAAATCCAAAGCCGATGATCAAATCGCTAACACGGAGACCAAAACTCTCCAAAAGACGGAAAATTCAAGCCAAAGATCAAAGCCTCGGATCGTCCAAAGAGGACATCAAATCCAAAGTTGACGATCAAATCACCTGCACGGAGACCAAAGCCCTCCTAAGTTCGGCAAAGTCAAACCGAAGACCAAATCTCTTCGGATCAAAGAAGCCATCGAAAACCAAGTTGGAAAACAAATCAACCCGGAAGGAGAATCAAAGGACCCATTTAGATAATAGGACCCACATTAAACTTAAATCAAATATAATTCGTACAAATTTTGTATTTATTAAAAATAACACAATTTTTTGTACACAGATTTTTGGCACGCCCAGAAGTACCTCTCTACCTTTCATCTCTCTTTCTAACAAACTTTCAACAACCAATAGCCTCCTATAAGATCAAGACGTCCAACGTTGCGTTGAAGGCTACTGCTCAAGCCGGCGCCGTCAAAGAAGTCGTTGCATCCACACATAAAAAACCCCAAGCATTGTAACGAATGTTGGAATGACAACAAAAAGTATGGCCAAAAGAGCATTGTTGTTCTCTGAAGACACTCCTCAAAAAACCACAGAGCAAATTCCACTCTATGAAGAAGACGACAACTTCAAGAGTACTACCGCACTGTTCACCCATCAACAAAATGCAAGTCATTCAACCGCATCAAGGTCTGCTCCGGTGATGACTACCAACGCTTCAAATATTGAGGACCCAAAGATTGTGGATCAAATTCTGCTCTACGAGGAAGATCAAAGCTTCAAAAGTACTTTCATGCCACCTACTCATTGGCCAATTTCAAGTCATTCAACCGCATCAAATTCTGCCCTGGTAATGACTATCAATACTTCAAATATGGAGGACCAGCTTGCCGCATTGGTCAAAATCATCGAAGGGATATCTCAACATATGCAACAACAAGACGCCCTCATCGAAAAATTTCTCACAAAGCTGGAAAAGCCTGAAAAATCCAGTCATGCCATTGAAAACCATCTTCCCCAGCAGTCCAAAATAAAGCGGCAACGTCTATGGAGCAACGTCATGGCAAAGAAAAGGTGATGGAACCAAATCCATTTCAAAGATCATCCAACTCTTTCATCCATATATCCCAACTTGACAAATACATCAAGGGGACAATGGAAAGAGAATTCAAAGGGAGTTCAAGGCCGACGCACACTTACGCCAAGCCTTACATTGCAAGGATTGATGTCCTCAAAATTCCAACGGGCTATCAACCACCAAAGTTTCAACAATTTAATGGCAAAGGAAACCCAAAGCAATATATAGCGCACTTTTTCGAGACATGCAACGATGCTGGAACATATGAAGACCTCATACTCAAAACAATTTGTGCGGTCACTAAACGGCAACTCCTTCGACTGGTACATCGACTTAGAGGCTGGTTCCATCGACAATTGGGAACAACTAAAGTACGAGTTCTTGAAATACATCCTACAAGGGATTCGACCCCATACTTTTGAAGAACTTGCCACTCGCGCTCATGATATGGAGTTGAGCATAATGTCTAGTGGAATGTATGGACCGCCTACTGAAGATTTTTCAGAAGACGAGAAATACAACACTTCAAACAATGGGGGCAATCATACCCCCTCCCCTTCTAGAAACGAGTATGAACTTTCTTCACACTCTTGGAAACGAGGATAAAATTTCTGCAATCTACTGGAAATGAGGATAAACTTTATGCACCCTCCTAGAAATGAGGATAAACTTTCTGCAATCTCTTGGAAATGAGGATAAACTTTCTATAGCCTCATAGAAACGAGGATAAACTTTCTCCAATCTCCTAGAAACGAGGATAAACTTTCTGAAATATCTTGGAAATGAGGATAAACATTTTTTCACTCCTAGAAATAAGGATAAACTTTATTCAATCTCCTGAAAATGAGGATAAATTTTCTACGGGGATCCATGTGGACCAATAGACCTACCATATGGGCCATTTAAATATTTTATGATGCTTATTGATGCATCTAGCAGATGGTCACATGTCTGTTTATTATCTACTCGCAATATGATATTTGCGAGATTGCTTGCCCAAATTATTAAATTACGGGCACAATTCTCTAATAATCCAATTAAGACTATATCTCTGGATAATACTATTGAATATACATCGAATGCATTTGGTGATATTGCATGTCGATTGGAATTAATGTAGAGCACCCAGTTGTTCATGTTCATACACAAAATGGTTTGACAGAATCACTTATTAAAAGATTGCAATTGATTTCTAGACCATTACTGATGAGGTCTATGTTGCCCGTTTCAGCTTGGGGGCATGCAATCTTATATGCAGGAACACTAATAAGAATGAGGCCGACAAGTTATTATAGTTATTCCCATGTACAATTAGTAAATGGTCAAGAACCAAATATATCTCATCTACGTATTTTTTGGTGTGTTGTTTATGTTCCTATTCCACCCCCCTTAAACGTACAAAAATGAGTCCTCAACGTATATTGGACATTTATGTCAGATATGAATCGCCGTCTATTATAAAATATGTTGAACTTATGACGGGTTATTTATTCACTGCTAGATTTGCAGATTGTCATTTTGACGAATCATATTTTTTGACATTAGGGGGAGACATGAATGAACCAAAAAGGGATATTAATTGGAAAATCCCATTGAATTTTCATGATTCTCGTACAAAGCAGTGTGAACTAGAACTTCAACGCATTATACATTTGCAAAATAATGCAAATCAGTTACCCAATGTATTCAATGACTCGAGTAAAGTCATTCGATCATATATTCAAGCTGCTAATGCTCCGGCTAAAATAATTCTCCCTGATAGATAAATTGCAAGTGCTAATGAATCAGCGGCACGCTTAAAGTGTTGTAGACCACTTGGTTCCAAAGACAAACATCCTCAAAAGAAAAGAAGAATTAATGATGATAATCATGAAAATATCAGGAATAACATTGATAAAATTCAATCTAATGAGGAAGTCAACCTTGAAATAATTGCTCTAGAAGAACACGATCTTGAAGAACATGTTGAGATTATTGAAAACTCAATTAACTATATTATTTCAAGAAAATGTTGGAACCGTAAAGAGGCAATTATTGATAATATCTTCGCGTACAATTTGACACTTGATAAAATGGAAGAAAACGAAGATCCAGAGTAAAAATCGGTTCATGAATGTCGGCAAAGAAATGATTGGCCAAAATGGAAAAATACGATTCAATCAGAGCTTGACTCATTTTACAAAAGAGAGGTCTTCGAACCAATTGTTCAAACACCAGATGGTATAAAATCAGTTGGATACAAATGAGTGTTTGTACGAAAAAAAAATGGGCTTAATGAAATTGTGAAATATAAAGTCTTTCTTGTAGCCACGAGTAGATTTTGACGAAACATATTCTCAAGTTGTTGATGAAATAACATTTAGATACCTTGTGAGCCTAGCAGTGCGAGAGAAACTCGTATGCGTCTTTTAGACGTATTTACTGCATATCTTTATGGCTCTTTGGATACTGATATTTATATGAACGTTCCTGATGGATTCAATATTCCTAAAGCATACAAAATAAACCCAAGGTAATCATATTCCATCAAATTGAAAAAGTCATTGTATGGATTAAACAATTAGAGTGAATGAGGTATAACTGTTTTAGTGAATGTTTAATAAAAGAAAGTTATACTAATGATCCAATATGTCTATGCGTCTTTATTAAGAAGAATGAATAAAAAATTTTCATCGTTGCAAAATATGTTGATGATTTCAATTTAATTGGAACTTTTGAAAAGATCCAAATTGCAGTTGAAAATCTAAAGAAATAATTTGAGATAAATTTTTTTGGAAAGACAAAATATTGTCTGGAATTACAAGTGGATCATTTTAATAATGGAATATTTATCTATCAATCGACATATACCCAAAAGGTGTTTAAACAATTGGGTTGGACACGAGATATATGTGGACCAATAGACCTACCATATAGTCGTAATTGGGTTGGACACGAGATTTAAAGAATATTGATACTATATTGGTAGTTGATATAAAGTATGGATAAAAGATATTTTTGCCCTTGTGAGTGTATTAGTGTAAAAAGTAGTAGTAATTGTGTAATAAAAAATTGAAAAAAAATATGAGTAGTTTTATGGTAATATGGTTATTTATAAAAATAAGACTATTATTTTAAGACAAACAAAAATAGTAAACAAGACTATTGTATTAGAACAGAGGAATATATATCTAACAACACTAGCAGACATCTTTATATTATATATATATATTATACGTACCATTATATATTATTATTATATAACATTCTAAACTATCTTTGCATTATTCATCAAAATTTAACTTCCTAAAAAAGTTTGAATTCAAAATGGATATTTACTTGAAATACTACGTCAAATCAAATTTTATTTATATAATATATATAATTTGGGTGTGGTTTTTTTGGTTAAGTTTGGGAAATTTGGTTTAAATTTAATGTTTGATTAGATATTTTGTAAGAAAAAAATATATTTTTTTTTGAAAAATGCAGAGTTCAAATAATAAAATTTGAAAAAATTTATGTAAAGAAACATAACTTTTTATTACTCTTTTTGTCCCGGTTAATTTGTCTCATTTAAATTAGATACATAGTTTTAAGTATTGTGTAATTAGTGAATAATTAAAAAGTATATTAGTAAAAATAATTATAATTTAATAAAAACAATTTTAGATTAAAATTAAGATAACTAAATATTTTAATTATAATAAAAAAATTATTAATTATTAATTTTAAAATGTAATGAAAATGTATAATTGTATTTTTTTAAAAAAAAAAATTATGTAAGATAGATAAAAATAAATATAATGGACAAATTAAATGTGATTGAGGAAATATTCTTTAACCAACTCATAATTCCAAAACATATTTAAATATTTATTATTAGTATTATATTTATTACATAGTCTATGCACTTGCTATCAATATATTCAAACTTAAAATCGTTGTTTGCAATAAATGTATTTATTTTGTAATTTAGTAAATTTAATCATGCACACATGTAAAATATCTTTACATGTCACTAATAATTACAATCATACAATTCTTAAGAAATGATACATTGGATCAGTGTCATTTGCTTTCTATTTGAATTTTAAGATAGATTTGAGTTTAAGTGTTTTTTTTTTTTTTTATGTGTAGGTTTTGTTTGGGTTTGGAAAGTTTGATAATATTGATTTGATGTGTAATAAATAATGTAATAATATAAATGAATATTAAATTTAAATATAAAAAAGTTAATAATAGTATGATTTGATTATAAATTTATATTATATATATATATTTAAAAAATTTATTCATTTGTATTAAAAAAAAAAATTATTCTTTACAAAATGATATACATATTATATACTTTCTTCGTTTTAAAAGAATTGTCTTGTTTTTTCATTGTTCGTCCCAAAACAATTGTCATGTTTCTTTATAGTAACTGTGATCTCAACTTTACAACAAAATTATTTCTATTTTTCCACAATTACCCTTAATAATTACTCTAATCTACTTTTTAAAATTCTTTCAAAAAATAAAAATAATTTAATCGCTTATATTCTATTTTACATTCACTTTCAATTAAATTCTCGTGTCAATTTTCAATCAGATATTTTTTTTTTTTTTTATGGGAATGATGAAGTATATTTTATTAAAAAATAATTGTTATAATTATCAAATCATTATTTTCCAAGAGTTTGTGCACGGCTGCGGTATTTTTATAAATGTCGAATGAAAAAAAAGAAAAAAAAAGTAAAAAGCTCCAGTCGCAGAACAGGTCAATCAAAGGGAGTAGGGTGGTTGGCAGACTTTTTACGTAATTGTATTTAATATTAAAAATATTTTTATATATTTTTGCTATTTTTTTTAATTTGTATTATATTTTTATATAATAAATAATATTAAAAAATTAACACTAGAATCCTTCAAATCGGACAAGATATATATAATATAGCCACGGATCAGGGTGATCCATTTAAAATTATTTATAATAATTATTTCAACATTCAATTCTTTTTCATCTACTCTCTCCGTTCCATATCTATGTATCAATTTATTTTTTATTAGGAGTTTTAGAAATATTAGTATTATATTAGGATAAAGTAGAAATAAATGTAATAAGACTAAATTAACCCTATTAGTGTTGTATGATATAAATGTAATGACATTTGTGTAATATATTGTAAATTGAAAGGGTATTTGTAATATTAGGTAGATAGTACAATTACTAAAAACAAAAAAAAAAAAAAAAGAAAAATTGATACTTTATTATGACATCATTGTCCCCCTATAAATTTTATTTATTTTGATAAATTAAACATCTAATTTATAATTAATATAAATTGAAAATGTATCAATAATTTTATAGGGATGACAATAGGTTAGCGTAAACTCGAGACCCGACCCGGACCCGACCTATTTATTTGAAGTTGAGTCTAATTATTTGAGTATTAGGTCTGGGTCTAGGTTATGTTATGGGTATTCTAATCGAGTCCGAATCGGGTCTAGGGTATAAGCGGACCCTACCCGCACCGGACTCGATTTATAATATTAATAATATATCGACTATTCATATTAAAAAATAATAATAATTTCTAACAATATAATTATATTAAAAATATTTTTAAGTTTAATTTATTAATTATTTTATTATAATATATTTTTTTTAATAAAATACATAAATTTTAATATATATTGGGTCCAGTACATGTGTAATTTTAAATTAAAATTTAAGAATCGTAAAAAAAAATTGGATTTGTTAGATCCATCGGGTCTTACCGGGTATAGTTTCAGCCGGATCCGATAATCATATCCAATTTGGGTCTCGAGTCTAATAATATATATTCGAGACGAATCTTAATTCCAACAGAACTCGACTTATTGTCATTCCGATAATTTTATAATACAAATAAAATTTATAATAAATAACAATTTAAAACAATGACTTTATTAATTTATTTAAATAATATTGTAGCATAAAAAAATAATATTAATTTAATTTAGTATATAATTCCAACAATAATTAATCTTAAAATTATTTAATTTTATTTTATATAAATATATTTATAACGTACATAATTTTATTTTATTTTTATTAAGAGGATATAAAAATAAATCTCATCATTTTAAATTCTAACCAAATATGAATTTAATAAGATTTTAAAATTCAAATCCTATAAAATCCTATTAAATTCTTGAAACATTCAGCCCTTTAGGATACGAAAAAGTTACTCCCTCCGTTCTAATTATCGTGTTCCTTTTACTGTAAATATGAGAATTTAGGAGAAGTATAATTAGTAAATAATTAAGAATGTATTAGTGAAAATACTTATTATTTAATAAAAATAATTTTAAATTAAGATGAAGATAAATAATTAGTATAATTAAAATAAAAAATTTAAATTAAAAATCTTTAATTGAGATTAAAGTGTATAATAATTTTCTGAAAAAGAAAAGTGACACGATAAGTTGGATAGACAAAAATAGAAAAGTGAACATGGTAAGCGAGACGAAAAGAGTATTAAATAATGAATAAAAACATAATTATTTTAAACACAAAAATAGTGACAAATTATTTATTATTTATTAAAATAAATAAAATAAAATTGTGAGTTGATAAAAGTTATTTATTACTCCCTCCATCTCATATATACCGTGTCTGTTACACTGTAAATATTGTATTTTAGGAGGGTATAATTAGTAGATAATTAAGAATGTATTAGTAAAAATAATTATCTTATAATATAAATAATTATAAATTAAGATTAAAATAACTAATTAGTTTAATTAAAATTAAAAAAAATAAATTTAAAAATTTAAAATGAGATTAAAGAGTACAATCATTTTTCAAAAAACGAAAGTGACATGGAATGTGGGACGGACATAAACGGAAATGTGGACATGATACGTGGGACGGAGGGATTATAAATTAATTATGCATAAATTATAACAAAAAAAAAATCCTAACATGATTATTTTATACGGAAAATGTATTTTTTTTTATTTTAACACAAAATTCAAATAATTAAAATTTCGAAAATAAATTTGAAAGAAATTAGGGAAAAGAAAATTAATTTATTGTAAATTACAATTATCAATTTTACTACATTGATTTTTGTTTTTATTTTTTATTTTTATTTCTATATCAATTTCGATATAATTCAAACTAAAATTAATCAATTTTAGTTTAAAAAAACTAACTAAGCGTCACAGTCGGTTAATACGGTCGTGTTGGCCTCAAACAAGCATGCTTATTATCCTATTGGAAACATGATCATGTTCAAAACTTTGTTCACGGTCATATTATGAACATGACTGTATTCATATCCGTGTTTAATGTCATGTTTTGAAATAAAGTCATATTCATGTTTATTGTATTCATATGCGTGGCATGCCGGATGATATGTGTTCACTAGGTTTTCCTGCCGAACACGTGAAAATTTTTTATTTAATTTTTAAAAATAAAAAAATTAAAAATTAAAATAAAAAACAATTAATTAAAAAGTAAAGAATTAAAAAAATTATTTTTATTATTTTTTCTATTTTTTATTTTTAAAATAAAATAAAAAATAAAAAATTTTCATATGTCGGTCAGGTGATGATGAGTTAACGGACATTGTCCGTCTTGCAATTTGGCATGCCGCATAAGTACCACATAGATATATCCGATGTCGAAAGATTAAATATTAAAAATATTTTAAAACAGTCTTTAATTACAAAAATAAAATAATAAAAAGATCGACTAAAATAGCCGTTTAGACAAAAAGATAATAAATAGATAGAGAGCATTCATTTTTATTTATTTTTTATAAAAACACATCCTTGTGCAACTAAAACTAAAAGTGTCATCCTTGTCCCGTAAAAATGACATGGTGGTGTAATGATTGGATTTGTGATTGTAAAATTATGGATTTAAACCCCGACATTTCAGGTCACTTATTACATATGATTCACTTAATATAATTTGTCTGTTGAATTTAATTTACTGTGCATTATTTTTTATAATAACTGCGGATTTCCAAGTCTTTTAAAAAAAAAAAAAAAACTTAAAAGCGTCATTTTCAGTTAGTGCAGCAAGCAGCAATAGAGAGAAGGCAAAGTTGTCACTTTTTTCGTACGCGCCAATTAATGGCCCAACCAACCACGCATGTGATGTAAATAAGAATGCCCAATCCAACACGTGTCTATTTATATTTATTTTATTTGGGGTGGGATGGGACCCACCGACTGGCCCATACACGTGCGTGGTCTCTATTCACTGGGACCTCGACTCCTCTATACTGCCCACTAATTAATGACCAGTTTATTTCTGGTGAAAGATATTTGATTGTCTTTAGTGGGCCATTAAATTTTGAATAATAAAAAAATTTTAATTTGAATTTAAATTTAAATATTAATATAATATAATATAAATGAATATTGGTATTTTATTTAAAATATAAAAATTAATTTTCAATATAATATATTTCTTCTGTTCTACTTTTGGTATTTATTCCCTCCGTCTCAGATACCGTGTCTGCTACATTATAGACACAACATTTTAGGAGGAGTGTAATTAGTAGATAATTAAAAATATATTAGTGAAAATAATTATCCTATAATATAAATAATTATAAATTAAGATTAAGATAACTAATTAGTTTAATTAAAATTAAAAAAAAAAATTTAAAAATTTAAAATGAGATTAAAGTGTGTAATCATTTTCCAAAAAAGGAAAGTGACATGGTATGTGGGACAAACAGAAATGGCAATGTGGACATGGTATATGGGACGGAGGGAGTACATATTATATCTACCTTACCTAGAGTTGGCAATGGGTCGGTTTGTGTCGGGTTGAATACTTGAAGCGGGTTAAATTATTCAACCTAACCCGACCCGTTTATTATTGTCTCGGGTTCGTATTGACCTTTTTATTATCGTGTTGGGTTCTGGTTGACTCGTGTTGACCCGTATACATAATTCAGTCAAAATTCTTGATTCAAATTAAATTATTATTTTTTTTCGTGTTGTCGTGTTAATGTTAATTTTTATTGGTTTGAGTGTAAATTATGTTGAATTATTTAAAATTGAACTTAGTTTTAATTAATTTGTGAGAAAATTATTAAATTGTGATTATTTTACATATAGTAGGTATTTCCCTCCGGTCCTTCCGTTCGGATAATAAATATATTAATCAATATTAATATATTATAATCGGGTTATCGTGTCGGATTCGAGTTGAGAGCTTCAACCCTAACCCGACCCATTTATTACCGTGTCAGGTTCGTGTCAACCCGTATATATAATCGGATTGAAATATTTGATCCAAACCCAATTATTTCGTGCCGGGTTCATGTCAACCCGTATACATAACATATTTGAATATATATTTTTTTAAAAGAACTTATTTGCATATGTTTATAATTTATGTGGGTTAATAATTTCAATTATAACGTATCTAGTTAACGTATTTAGCTTTTTCTTAATTAATTGACATTCAATTACCTTCTTTCAAAATCCCCAAAATTCCTTCGATGAATATCAATCATTGAATTGAGATGAATTTTGATCTGATTGGCAAGATGGGTTCAGGATGGTCTTGAATATTACATAGGTCGGGAAGATACCAACAACCGGTGTAAATAGTTACTCTAAAAGGACCTCAAATATCACTATGGATTACAACAAAAGATTTTGAGGGCTTATTTGGTATAAGATGATAAGTACTTTTTTTTTTTTTTTTGGATGCATTTTAGCTAACACAAAAACATCATATTGAAAAGATGATGAACTTTTATTACAAAACAAGGCAAGAAACAAGTGTTTGAGATAAATAAATAAATATATCAAAGTTCAAAGAGAGTAGTGTATGCATTTCTATTTAACTTTAGGGGTATCACATCCCCGTCCACTTAAAAATGTAATATCCATGTTACACCCTAATGATTATTCAACTTCTAAGCCTTTCAACAGTTCGGTCAACGATTATAGAATATTGCAAGTTGGCTCCGATACCAACTGTAATACTTCGATCCACAAGTTACGCAAGATGAACGTATCAGGATCATAAACAGGCCCCATATGTCTATACAAGTTCTTCTAGCACGCTTTGTCCTCACTCACATCCTGAAATTTCCGTTGAACAAGTATGCTTAATTTTAGAGTTCTTTCAAGTGAGTTTCGAAAAAAGAATATGCATATTGTTGACATGAGTAGTCTAATAAATCTATTTAAAATCTACTTATTTCTATTCAACTCCGGGGATATAAAAAAAAAAAAAAAAAAATACAACTAATATCAAAAGTGAGTTTACTAACATAAATGACATGCAAAAATTGGTATATAAAGAACATCATATAGGGCCAAGACAGGAAATTTTAATATCTTCAGCAAAGACCAAAAAAAAAAAAAAAACATCAACAATATTTTCACAAGCTTATTTACTGCATAGGGTATGTACAAAGAAAATTGACTCAAATAATAGGTCATGTGATCAGAGGCTCCTAAATCAATTATCCAAGTACAATAAATTTTTGTACAATAGAAAAAAAACAATGAAAAAACTATGCTAGATGTAGCAAATGAACAAAAAACATTTTGGAATGTAGAAAATGAATCAAACTTAATAATAATAGTGAACTATTAAGGATCGTATACCGCACATATTCTACATTATAGCCTGTAACTGATTTCGTTTCCGCTTCTAGGAGATCAAACGGAGCTATTGGCACTAATGGTATGTAAATGTATCTCATTGTTCAAAAAATTATTCAAAGTTCCAAGAGCTCATTGTAAGGCTTGTTGAAAAACCCGTTGTCGAGCTTGATTTGTGGCCCTCTGATCACTTTGTTCCGGGAGGAATAGCTTCTCATCATATTGTAGCAGGTACATCGGGCATATTAACGGGTCTATTTCATCTTAGCGTTAGAGGTTTCAGATATAGTATGAAGATTTTTTTCACGATATTTTTTTTTCCAACAAGTGATATACCATGTAGTTGTCGAAAAGTATCACGAGTATGCCAAAAATATTTATAGAAATCACAAATAGAGTTTTTTTTTCTTCTATTCATTCTTAAATTAAAAACAATTAAGATTGAAGTAGAGAAGTGAGACCTTGCAGTATCAACATCATTGATTTCATACATAGTCTTATTTCAATTTCCTTCAAACCGGATTTAAAGAAGAAAAAAAACTTCATGAATTGAAGAGATTTACAAAAAAAAAAAAAAAATTGAAAAATGAGAAGAATGCAACAATCAAACAAATCTTTTTTGGATCCATCTTTAGATTGTTGCTCTTTGGTTGATTCTCGGGTTGTTATATTCAAATTTTTAAAATTGAAATGGATTGTTGACTATACTAAGATGAAAAAGGAAAAAGAAAGAGGTGGAGGAATTCTTATTCCGCATAGGAAATACAAATTCATTCACCTCACTTTAAATAGGCATTGAACACCATAAATTATAAATGGATTAATTGGACTATGGCTTCAACATTATGGGCTTGAACTTGGGCTTAGGCTAGCCTATATTGTCAAATATGGGTCTTGAACTTTGGGGCTGTGGCAGGTTTATGGGCTATGTGACTGATTAAAAATTCAAATAATTTGATAAGAAAAGTCCGTTGGAATGTGCAAAAATAAAATGGGGTGGGTGCTATTTTTGTGGTGTAATACTCTTATTATTTATGTTACTTAAAATATAGGCCAACGTCCTATTAATCTCTCTCTCTTTCTGTAACACTTCGACCCACAAACTACGCAAAGTTAGGTGTATCAGGATTGTAGACTGACCTCACAGGTCAACACGAGTTCTTCTAGAGCGCTTTTGTCCTCACTCGGCACACTCTGAGAGTCACCCATCCTCAAATTACTCTAGAGCAAACACGCTTAACTCTAGAGTTATTTCAGTAGGGCTTCATAAGAAATGTGCACATTTTTTACATGGGTAGTCTATTCAATTCATTTAACCTCTAATCAACTTCAGATAGCCTAATATCGGCTCATCCACACATGGGAGTTGGCCAAGCAATGGTCCAATTTTGGGGGGTATCACATCCTCCCTCACTTTAGAATGCAATGTCCATGTTGCACTCTAAGGATCGTCAACTTCTAGGCCCCTTAATAGTCAGGTCAACGACTGTGGACTGTCGCAGGTCGGCTGTGATACCAAACGTGACACATCGGCCTACAAATCACGCAAAGCAAAACATGTCGGAATTGTAGACTAGCTTAACAGGTCAACACGAGCCCTTCCAGCGCACTTCTGTCCTTACTCACGCACACCCTAGAAGACTTCACAAGAGGTTACCCATTCTCAAATTACTCTAGAGCAAGCATGCTTAACTCAAGGCTCTCGAAAATAAACCACGCACAGCCAGACATGTAAGGATTTTAGACTGACCCATATGTCAACATTAGTTCTTTTGGCGCGCTTCTGTCCTCACTCACGTGCACCTTGGGCGACTTCCCAGGGGGTCACCCATCCTCAAATTACTTTATAGGAAACACGTTTATTTCTAACGTTCTTTCAGTAGGGTTTCCGAAAAGGAACGCGTACATTGTTGACATGGATAGTTTATTCAATCCATATAACCTCTAATCAACTTCGGATGGTCTAATACTGGATCATCCACACACGGGAGTTGGCCAAGAAATGACCCAACTCTGGGGGTATTACTCATTCTCTTATTCTCTCTCTCTCTTTACATACACAAATTTCTGCAGTGAGTTTCCTTATTCTTTTTTGCGCAAATCATCTAAAGTTTTCTGATTCCTAAGTTCGGTTCACTATGAGATCTGTGATTTTGATTAATTTTTTCTATCATAGAAAACGATTGGTGGCATACCGAATTTATTTTAAAGAATATGCAAACAAGGCGAGGTTAGAACCTTGAGGTTCAAATTTATTTTTCTTCAAATTTTCTTCGATCGATTGAATGTTCTACCGGTGACAACAATGGATTTCTATTATGGTAGAAAATTTCATCTACTATTAGTTTGGAGCTCTGATGCTGGAACCTTGGTTAAGGATGAGAAATGATTATTGTTTTTGCATTTTGACTGTCATACTAAGTCAGAGTATAAATTATAGATGTTTTGTACGTTATTCAAATGGATTTTAGTTGATAGATTTAGTTTTGGTTTCTAAAATTAGTGGATACTCGTAATATGCATGGGTAGTTATGAAAGTTGTGTTTAGAATCATTTTTTTTTTCCCTTTTGTGCTCTAGACATTATACCAAAAAAAAAAAAGATTGTTAAATATTTTGCATTATGTGTACAAAAAGTCAATTGAACACTTAGAGAATGGATCAAGTTCGTTGTCAAGTTGTGCTTTGTGATGTTGCACCTCTCACTTAATGCAAAACAAAGAAATATTTTGATGTTTTGTATTATATGTTCGGACAATTAAGTGAATAAGTAAAATAATCAAATCAATTGTTAAAACAAATAAATAAAATTAGAGATGATGGTTTGTTCACAGATTTGTTCGAACAATGAGGTGAACAAATAAATAAAAAAGAGGGGGTTCGTTTGTATTTTAGCTTATCCAAAGTATTAGCCAACAAAAAGATAAGATGGTACAAGAAAATTTATCCAAAAGAATTTCTAAAGATAAACTAAATAAATCTATTGGTGAAAATCTATAATATCCAAATTCGATATTATAATATTGTTCTATTATTGTCTATCTCTATACAAAAAGACGATAACCATTACGGTGCTGACATCTTTTTTGTAAGCACTGTACCGATTTAATTTCAAAGGTTTATTAAATCGGATGGTGTACTTTCAACATGAATATATTTGTAATTTTAATTTTCTTAAATAATTTAAATTGTTGCTTAGAAGGCTCAAAACCAATGCTATATGAAAAGTATTTGTCTTCTTTTATATTCAATTCTATAAGATAAGTTATTTTTAAAACAATGCATCTTATTCTATTGGATGCTCTCATATGTTGAAACTGATGCTACTGTTCTTCTCCCTTGCGAACAATGAAGCATTCGAAGCTGCTCTAGTCTGGGCGAAGCTATGGAGAGTCCCTCTTGAGTGTTGGAATCCTACAGCTTTGAGTATCATAACTTCATGGCTAGGAACCCCAATTGCTACTGATAAAATAATAAAAAATCGAGAATTCCTCCTGTATGCTCAAGTTCTTGTGGAGGTTGACGTTATATCCACCCTTTTAGAATTTGTTAAAGTTTGGGCCCTGGGAACAGACGCTTCCAAGTTCAGGTTGAATATGAAAACCTGTCTGTTTTCTACTTGTTTTGCTTTATGTTAGGGCACAAATGTGAAACGGAGGACCACCGATGAGCTTGACTACAATGGCAGACTGAGCTTAGGAAACCACCTCCTAAGCCAGTGAAAAATATGGGAAAGAAGGCCCCTCTTCCAACTGATACTTTCAAGGCTTCCCAATCCATAAGGAACATACAATCCCCCTCTCAAATCGCTTTGATGGATTTGAACAACCACACCGGTAACTTCCCATCTATTGAAGCTGTGATAGCTGCTAGCTCTAGAAATAAAAATGAGGTCTCGGGCCAGAGCTGTGACCCCCAAAATGGAGCTCCCATTTATGTAACTAACTCGAATGACATTGAAAACACTTTATGGACGAGGCATGATGAGATCCCAGATAACCCCTCAACGTTGGTGGCAACCTTAGATGTATTCTAAATACTACTACAATTGAGAAGATAACTCCAAAAATAAATTTGGAGGTTGAGAACATATCCCTGGGCAAATCTAATTTAGAAATAAGAGACACAGTTGGGTCTTCGAAAAATCACCAACAGATTCCTCATGCAGGTAATTTGGATAAGCATCAGCTGGCTAACAATAGACTTCTCTCAATAGCTCCGGTGTCCGTTAACAAACAGTATAATCTCAGCGGGCCCTACACCCGGAGAAGACATCGTGATCAAAACTCCAATTACCAATGAAAGTTGAAGCTTGGAATATAAGGGGTTTTAACCACCCCCGTTAAACAAATGGGAGTGGTTAAAGTTATTAAAGAGTCCGCTCTATAATTACTTGGTATTCTTGAATCCAGTGTTCCACAGATTTTCTTTTGGATTTCACTCACAAAAAACTCCCTGAATGGAGTGTCATTGACAATTTTAGTATTACTAAATGAGGGCAAATTGGTATTATTTGGAACCTCTCGCTTGTTGTTATTGTGCCCCTCTTGGTTGAGGACCAATGCATATCTCTGCAGGTTTCGAGCAGAATAAATGGAAGGACTGTTGTGGTCTCTTTTGTGTACAGCTTCAACTCCGTGGTCAAGCGTCATTTATTATGGTTTATCCTTGTGGATCTGGGAGTGAACCAGTCGTTACCTTGGATGATTCTCGGAAATTTCAAATCAGTCTTAAAACCATTAGACCGTCATAATGGGAGCTCTATCCGGTCGCACAATTATCAAGACCTGCTGCTCTGTGTCACAATCTTGGGGCTCTCGGACTTCGTCTACTCTGGCTGTAAGTATACCTAGACGAATCACCGGTATTGGGCAAAACTTGATTGAGCTATGGTTAACCATTCTTGGTTGGTGGAAAAATTTTCTAAGTCATGCCTTGTTCCTCCCAATTGGATTTTCGGATCATTCGCCAACTGTTGTGATTGTCTTTTATTCTGATATCAGCAGGGCTTACCTTTTCAGTCTTTAAACAAGTGGATTGAGCAACCATCATTCATGGACACAGTTTAGTCTGCCTGGACCTCTCATTTAAGAGGGTCTTCCTATTTTTATCTCGTCTCTAAGTTAAACTCTCAAGAAACACTTGATTGAACTTAACAACAATTATTTTTTGCATATCTTGGAGAGAAGCAGGGCCGCGTTGGAAAATTTGAAAACTGCTCAACAATCTTTGGACTCAAACCCGAGCCTTGCAGCAACTGAAAATACTGCCCTTATCCAAGTGAAAATTTCATGTCTCCAAAAGGCTGCTATTGCCTTTGTCAAGCAAAACACGAAATGTAAATACCTAGTGGAAAATGATAAATGCTCCAAGACGTTCCACTCTTGGATTAAAAAGAATGGCAAGAGGAATTTTATTTCATCTATTATCCGGGAAGATGGATCAACTACTTCTTCGATTGCTCAAGTTGTTGTAGAGCTATCGAGTTCTTATTTCAACCTGCTTGGTACGCCCAGTGAAGTTTCAGACTTAGAGCATGAGGTTGTCACGGCTGTCCTTCTTATTCCTAATTCTATCCACGGTGATCTTATACAACCAATTTATGAAATGGAAATTCTGGAGGTTCTCAAATCAATGGACGTCGACAAATCCCCGGAAAGTGGCGAATATTCAGCAGGGTTCTTTGTGGCTGCCTGGAATATTGTTGGGCCTGATGTATCCAATACGGTTATGGATTTCTTTACCTACGAAAAACTTCTCAAAGAGGTCAACCACACCAATCTTGTCCTCATACCTAAATCAACTTCCTCATTGCGGGTTGGAGATTTTTGGCTAATTACTTGCTGTAAAATTATCTACAAAATCATTTCCAAACTCCTTGCTAACCGTATCAAATTGGGCTTACCGTATATTATTGACAACACCAAAAGAACTTTCATTCAAAGAAGGAATATGATGGAGGATGTTCTGCTCCTTCAAGAGCTCCTCAAACATTACTCGAGAAAGAGAAGCTCGCCCCGGTGCATGATTAAATTGGATCTAGTAAGGCTTTCGACTCAGTCTCATAGGATTTCTTGGAAAAACTGCTCCTCCGACTGAACTTCCCGGAGCACTTGGTTTGCCTGATCATGGAATGTGTTAGCTTGGTGTCCTTCTCCTTATCAATTAATGGGGCCGCCTAGGGGCTGTTTAAAAGAAAAAAATTTTCTTAGACAAGGGGATCCCCTATCCCCCTACCTCTTCATTTCATGTATAGAGTATTTCTCTTGGCTATTACGTAGACGAAGTGAGGTAAAAGAACTGAATTTCTACCCAGGTTATTCGGTGCTCAAGATTACTCACTTAGATTTTGCCAACGATGTCATTTTTTTCTCCCGGGGAGATACGCATTTGGTGAGCATTCTTATGGATTGTCTTGAGCATTTTTTATGTGTCTCGGGGCTGAAAATTAATAATACCAAATTTAGTATCTTTGTGGTGGGGGCCTCAAGTCAGATTTCGGAGGACCTTGTTTCCCTTACAGGTTTTCGGCCGGACACGATTCCTTTCAAATATCTGGGTGTTCGAGTGTGCTATGGGAAGCCTAGAGTGGTTGTTTTCAATAGATTAATCTCATCTATTCTGAGCACATCCATAAGTGGAGCGGATGCAACCTTTCTTATGCGGGAAGACTTGAGCTTATTCGAACGGTGGGTCAAGGCAGGTGTTGCTTTTGGCTTTTGATTTTTCCCATACCTCCGACGGTTCTCCACCATATTACAAAAATTTTCCGCACTTTCCTTTGACAAAACAAAGCTGCCCCCGATAGCTTGGTTGACTTATTTGCTTGCCTAAAAAGAGGGTGGTTTAGGCCTATGATCGCTGACTGATTGGAATTTAGCCCTCCTGGCCAATATGTTTGGTCTCTTCTTTCGGACAATGAGTCTTTATGGATTAAATGGATGCACAACCGCTACCTTCGGAACCTGGACATCTGGAGTGTGAAGGCATCGAACCGGCATTCATACTTCCTAAAAGCAATACTCCGGATTAGAGATAGACTTATTTTTTAAGTCGAGAATTCGGACCAGACCAGAGCAGCTGCACAGATGGTTCGGTTGTGGAGAATCAAATATCTAAATGTTCTACGATATTCTTAGAGAATGCAACATCAACTGGCTGTACAACAAGCCTATTTGGGATCACCCAATCCTTTCGAAGAATTTTTTTATTTTGTGACTGACGGCATCGGGTAAATTAAAGACGAAGGATAGACTTGAATTTCTTGATATTGATCGCACCTGTGTCCTTTGCAAAGATCAGCTGAAATGCATCCAACACCTCTTCTTTGCCTTCCCATTCTCGGCGCAAATCTAGTCTTTGGTTTATAGGGGGATGCAGGCCCCAAACAATCTGAACTGCCCTGAGTCAGCTGCGAACTGGATCAACAACTCTCGGGACTCCTACCTCTGAATCATCCACCGCCTGGGTTATGCAGCGACGGTTTACTACATTTGGACAGCCCGTAACAAATGGGCGCTTGAAAACTTCTCTCTTGATCACCGGATCTCTTTTGATAAAATTAATTTTGGCCTCAATATAATTAAAATGTATAAATCTTGGTCTTAATATAAAAAAATCATCAATAATTTTAGTCCTATTATAAATAATTTCAATCAATTTTTTCTCACCGTTAAAAAAACTAACGAAAATTGCAGACATGGACATAACGGGATTGACGTGATAGCTGACCTGAAAACTACACGATCATGTACAATTATACATAGTCATGTTCTCATATGGCCGTGTAAAATATTTATGGACATGTTTAATTCTACACGGTCGTGTACCTTTCTGTTTTGATCTAAATTTTTTTTTGTTTATATATTTTTTTAAAAAATATATTTTGAATTTAAAATATTTAATATAGTTAAAATAGAAAAAAAAAATCAATATTATTTTTAATATAATTAAAATGTACTAATTTTAGTTCTAATTTAAAAAATTCATCGGGTATGTTCTTTTAGAAGATATTGCCAAAAATTTTACTATATTAAATATATTTTTATAATACATATATTAAAATTTATGTTGTGTTTTTTATTTATATTCGTGGGATTTTCTACTACGAAGCATTGTTGTTTTCTATCTATTTTTTGTAATATATGATATTTATCTATTTATATTAAATATGATATTATTTGTTTTAATAAAATTACTGCATAATTTTAAAATATTTCTTTACTCACACAAGCAAACAAGACAATATGGACACGTGATTACTTTTAAGATTAATGGGGTTTATATTTATTTATTTTTTATCTCATATATATTAACACTTCGGTTGTGCTTCTTTATTTTTATATGTATTATTTTTTAGGAAAAAAATCAATTTTGGTCATAATATGAAAAAAAACTCATCAATTTTAGTCCCAATATAAAATATTTTAATCAATTTTAGTCCCATCATTTAAAAACTAACAGAAATTGCTGATGTGGATATAACAGGGTGACGTGGATGCTGATATTGACAAAACACGGCTGTGTAAAATAAACACACCCGTGTTCTCGCAATTAACAATATTCTAAATCAAAATACATGGCCATGTATATTATTACGGCCTCTATACATATACACTCACTTCGTTCGCCTCTAAGAAATTAACATTATTGTTAGTGCTTGCACATCTCTATACATATACACTAACTTCGTTCGCCTTTAAGGATCACATTTATCTTTTGTGTCATTATACTTATATAATACCCTCGGGGATGGGCCGTTGCTTGGCCAACTCCAATGGATGAGCCGATTCCAGGTCATCCAAGATTGAGTATAAGTTAAATTGATTAAATAGACTACTCATGTCAACAATGTGCACATTCCTTTTCAGGAGCCCTACTGAAAGAACTCTAGAGTTAAGTGTATTTGCTCTAGAATAATTCGAGGATAGGTGACCCCTTGGAAGTCTCCCAAGGTGCGCGTGAGTGAGGACAGAAGAGCGCTGAAAGGACTTGTGTTGACCTGTGGGGCCAGTATACAATCTCAACACGCCCGACTTTGTGTAGCTTGCGACCCGGGGTGTCACAGTTGGTATCAGAGCCAACTTGCGATAGCCCGCAGTCGTTGATCGGACTGGTGATGAGCCTACCAGTTGATGATCCTTGGAATGCAACGTGGATGTTGCATTCTTAAGTGGGGGAGGATATAATAACCCCGGAGTTGAGCCGGTGCTAGGCGTTGAACCCATGGATGAGCCGGTGTCAGACCATCCGAGACTGAATAGTAGTTAGATGGATTGAATAGACTACTCATGTCAACAATGTGGACATTCTTTTTCGGGATCCCTACTGAAAGAACTCTAGAGTTAAACGTGTTTGCTTTAGAGTAATTTAAGGATGGGTGACCCTGGAAGTTTCCCAGGGTGCGCGCGCTGGAAGGACTCGTGTTGACATGTGGAGCCAATCTGCATACCCAGCTTTGCGTGGCTTGCGGGCCGGGATGTCACAACTTAACATTAAAAAATCCTTATATTTGTATAATTTTTTGTACAAATGCCTTTCTATTAGTATATAAGACACTAATGGAAATATTTTTGTAACTTTTTCTTAATTTGTACGACATTTTGATATAATAATTAATATTCAAATATTAACACGCAAAAAATAAATGAGACCCGTAAAGCTGAACGGAGGTAGTATATGTTATGAGTGGTGAGATAGGCAAAATTATTTATTTATTTATTACAAAAGAAAAGCTTTGACAGTGAAGAATCTAAGAATAAGAAGAATTGAACTGAGGTAAAATTCCTTAATTTAAAAAGAAATATATACTCATTGTTATACACGTACTCACTACGCAGCCGCTACACATATTGAATTCGTAGACCGTGTGTAGGATGAGATGTAGATGTTTTTAATTGGATACAAAAGTCTATATATATGTAATCGAATGATAGAAATGACATAAAAAATAAACGGTTTTAGACTTTTCCCTAAACTCTCCCTACTCTCATCTTTCTCTCTCTTCATTAATTACTTTGCATGTTACATATATATATTCCTCTCTAATCCTTATATATATACACACATCCATACATATATATTTAATACTTACCAATTTTATTATATAACGTTATATTTATTATATAACACGTTATCAGCACGAAGGCTCTTGCCTATTTTATTTTTGGTAACTTTTATTTTTATTCTATCTATATTATCTATTTTCTAAACTATGAAAAACCTTGCATAAATTTTCTTTTAAACCTTTGTCTTCCACCGACAATAATTTTCTGACTTGGTCCTTGGATGTAGAAATGCATCTGGTTTCTATGGACCTTGTTCATACAATTACCAGTGAAAATACGGCTACAAGCCAAGATCGGGTCAAGGCTATTATTTTCATTTGTCACCATTTGGACATTCCTTTACAGTCCGAATATTTAACGGTGAAAGATCTACTTGATTTGTAGAATGAAGTGAGGGAGAGATTTTGGCACTTGAAATATATCACTCTCTTGAAAGCCCGACATGATTGGCTTAACCTGCGGTTGCAGGATTTTAAAATTGTTACAGAGTACGACTCTGTTATCCATCAGATTACATCTCAGTTAAAACTCTAAGGAGAAAATATTATTGAGAATATAAATTGGAAAAGACTCTCTCTACCTTTCATGCTTCTAATGTTGTGTTGCAACAACAGTATCGTGAGAAATTTTTTTCAAAAGTACTCATAGCTCATTGCATGTCTTTTATTGGCTGAGAAAAATTATGAGTTACTGATTAAATACCTGAAGCGAACGTGATATTTTATAAACGAGGCCGTGGGCGTATTCGTGGTCGTGTGAGTCAATGCGGTTGATATACTCCATACAATCGCCGCAGTTTTGACATTAACAAGTTACAAAGTAAACTCCAATATGGGGATGTAGCTGAAAAGGCTAAATAAGAAAAAAAAGCAAATCAACATTTGTCATCTGTGTGGAATTGAAGACCATTGGGCTAATACCTTCTGAACAACCAAACACCTAGCTGATCTTTATTAAGTCTCACTGCAGCAAAAAGGGAATGAGGTCGAGACTAATCATGTTGATAATGATGATTGCCCCGATGATGATCTTTTGGATTACGACACAACATATTTTGATATAAAAGATTTGTCGTAGATCCAGGAAACCCTCAGTGACAGACATATTATGTACCATATTTTGTAATATTTATATTTGCTTTTATTAATACGACGTTTATTTATATTTGATGGTTAAATGGATGCCAATAAAAATGATGCAAATATGTGTTTCATTGAAAGTGCTACGATACATACTATATTGAAACACAAAAAACATTTTTCCCATTTGAAAAAGAAAAAGATGAATGTCAATACAATAAGTGTCTATGCGAAATTAATTGAAGGCTTTGGAGAAACCATTATATTTCTCTCCGCATTAATGAAAATTGTGATACAATATGCATTGTTGGCCACTAAAGCTCAAAGAAATTTACTGAGCTTTCATGACATTCGGAATAATGGTTATCACATTGAAACTATGAGTGATACCGATGATGAATTTTTATTGATCAACAATGTTATTGATAAAAAGAAATGCAACATTGAGAGATTACCCTCACTCTCTATTGGTTTATATTATATCATATTAGGTGTTGTTTAAACAAACCTTACAGTAGATCAAAAGACGATCGATTTTCAAATATGGCATGACTGCCTTAGGCATCCTAGCAGAATAATGATGAGGCGAATAATTGAAAATTCGCATGGCCATTCATTAAATGGTCAAAAAATGTTAAACTCAAATGAGTTAACCTGTGGACCAATGGACCCATATTTTTGGAAAGAATACACGGGATATATGTGGACCAATAGACCCACCGTATGGGCCATTTAAATATTTATGGTGCTTATTGATGCATCTACCACATGGTCCCATGTCTGTTTATTATCGACTCACAATATGACATTTGCGAGATTGCTTGCTTAAATTACTAAATTCCAGTCACAATTCCTTGATAATCCAATTAAGACTATACGTTTGGATAATGCTGGTGAATATTCATCGAATATATTCTACGATTATTGCATGTCGATTGGAACTAATGTAGAGCACCCAGTTGCTCATGTTCATACACAAAATGGTCTGGCATAATCACTTATTAAAAATTTGCAATTGATTTCTAAACCATTATTGATGAGGTCTATGTTGCCCGTTTCAGCTTGGGGGCATGCAATCTTACATGCAGGAACACTTATAGGAATAAGGTTGACAATTTGTCATAGCTATTCCCCAATGCAATTAGTATTTGGTCACGAACCAAATATATCTCATCTAAATATTTTTGGGTGTGCTGTTTATGTTCCTATTCCACCTTCAAACGTACAAAAATGGGTCCTCAATATAGATTGGACATTTATGTCGGATATGAATCACCGTCAATTTTATAATATTTTGAACCTATGATGGGTGATTTATTCACTCAAGATTTTCAGATTGTCATTTCGACGAATCATATTTTCCGACATTAGGGGAGACAAAAATGAATTGAAAAGGGATATTAATTGGAAAATTCCATTGAATTTTTGTGATCCTCTTACAAAGTAGTGTGAACTAGAAGTCCAACACATTATACACTTGCAAAATATTACAAATCATTTACCGGATGCTTTCATTGACTCGAGCAAAGTCACTCAATCATATATCCAAGCTGCTAATGCTCCGACTAAAATAATTGTTCCTGATGGACAAATTGCAAGTGCTAATGAATCAGCACACACTTAAAGCGTGGTAGACCACTCAGTTCCAAAGACAAATATCCTTGAAAGAAATGAGGAATGAATGATGATAATCAAGAAAATATCAAGATTGACATTGATAAAAATCAATTTAATGAGGAAGTTAACCATAAAATATTTGTTCCAGAAGAGCACGATCTTGAGTAACATGATGAGATTATTGAAAACTTAATTAATTATGTTACTTCAAGAAAATTTTGGAACCGTAAAGAGGCAATTGTTGATAATGCCTTCGTATACAGTTTAACACTTGATATAATAGAAGAAAAAGAGGATCCAGAGCCAAAATCGGTTCATAAATGTCGGCAAAAGAAATGACTGGCCAAAATGAAAAAATGCAATTCAATCAGAGCTTGACTCATTAAACAAAAGAGAGGTCTTCAGACCGATTGTTCAAACACCAGATGATAAACCAATTGGGTACAAATGGCTGTTTGTACGAAAAAGAAATGAAAACAATGAAATTGTGAGATATAAAGCCTAGTCTTGTAGCTCAGGGATTCTTACAGAGATCTGGAGTAAATTTTGATGAAACATACTCTTCATTTATCGATGGAATAACATTTAGATACCTTGTGAGCCTAGCAGTGCGAAAAAAGCTCGACTACGTGTTTTAGACGTAGTCACTGCATATCTTTATGGCTTCTTGGATACTAATATTTATCTGAAAGTTCCTGAGGGATTCAATATACTTGAAGTATTCAAATTAAACCCAAAGGAATCATATTCTATCAAATTGAAAAAGTCATTGTATGGACTTAAACAATCAGGCGAATGTGGTATAATCTTCTCAGTGAATGTTTAATAAAAGAATGTTATACTAATGATCCAATATGTCCATGCATTTTTATCAAGAAAAATGGATCAAATTTTGTCATTATTGCAATATATTGATGATCTCAATATAATTGGAACTTTTGAAGAGATCCAAATTGCAGTTGAATATCTAAAAAAAGAATTTGAAATCAAAGATTATGGAAAGACAAAATTGTTTGGGATTACAAGTGGATCATGTTAATAATAGGATATTTATTCATCAATCTACATATACCCAAAAGGTATTAAAACAATTTTATATAGATAAATCTCACTTTCTGAGTACACAAATGGTGGTCAGATCTCTTGATCCCAGTAAAGATCCATTTTAGGCCAAGAGAAGAAAATAAAAAAATACATGGCCCTGAGGTACCATATCTCAGCGCTATTGGCGCATTAATGTATTTTGCGAATTGTACCAAGCCAAATATATCTTTTCCAGTAAATTAATTAGTCAGGTTTAACGCATCCCCCACAAAGCGTCATTGGAATAGTAACATGTACATTTTTCGTTACCTTTAGGGAACTCATGACCTCGGCCTATTTTATTCGAGTGAATTTTAAAATGAATTAATTGGTTATGCTGATATTGGTTATATGTCTGATCCACATAAAGAAAAATCTCAAACTGGCTATTTATTTACTTCTGGTGAAACAACAATATTTTGGAGATCTGCTAAACAGACGATAATAGCTATTTCTTCAAACCATGCTGAGGTATTAGTAATTCACGAAGTCAGTCGTGAATGCGTTTGGTTAAGGTCTATGACTTACCATATTCAGAAAAATTGTGGCTTGATTTCTGATGATGTATTACCTCCTACAACATTATTCGAAGATAATGAAACTTATATAAGCAATTAAAGGGAGGATATACTAAAGGCGATCGTACAAAACACATATCCCCGAAGTTCTTTTTCACTTACGATCTTCAGAATAGTGGTGAAATTAATGTGCAACAAATTCGATCATCAGAAAATTATACAGATTTATTTAAGAAGGCTCTACCGAATGCAACATTCAACAAATTGGTACAAAGAATTGGAATGTGTCGGCTGAAAAATATCAAATAAACTCCAAATCAGGGGGAACACATTAATACAAAAATGTTGTACTCTTTTTCCTTCATTATAATTTTTTTCCTTTGAGTTTTTTCATAGTAAAGTTTAAACAAGACGCATTATTTGTATAAAACATCCAAGAGAGAGTGTTATACACATATTCACTACGCAACCGCTTGTTATGATACACATATTGAATTCGTAGACCGTGTGTAGGCTGAGATTTGAATTTTTTTAATTAGACATAAAAGTCAATATATATATATATATGTAATCGAGAGATAGAAATAATATAGAAGAAAAAGGGTTTCAAACTTCTCCTTAAACTCTCCATACTTTCGTCTTTCTCTCTTCATTTCATCCTTTTATATATATATATATATATATGCATCCATCCATATATATATTTCATACTTACCAATTTTATTATATAAAGTTATATTTATTATATAACACTCACAAGTTTATATATATATATATATATATTTCCGGAGAGCCTGCATTTTCAAACAAAGGCAAAACATAAGGAAGACAGCCGTGTATTCCTGTGTTCTATCTCCATCAGTATACATGGACGTAAGAATATACACGATGTGTATAATTGAAGAGTCGTGTATTTTAATATAGAACACAGACTTGTTTTATTTTACACATGTGTGTTTTGTCCAAATTAGTATCCATGTCATCCCGTTATGTTTACACCCGTAATTTCCGTTAGTTTTAAACGGTGTGACTAAAACTGATTGAAATGGTTTATATTGGAACCAAAATTGATGAATTTTTTTTATATTGAAACTAAAATTGATTAATTTTTAATTATATTGTGACCCAAATTAGTTTTTTCCCTATTTTTTTACCTATATTGTTGTTTTGTTTAAATTGGTTTTATTTGAAAATTAAATAGGAGGCCAATGTGTGTTATTATTACATTATATATGTGATATTTTTACTTTTAATATGTGCTATTTTATTTATTGATATTAAATATGATATTATTTGTTTAATAAAATTATTAAATAATTTTAGAAATATAATAATTTACTTTTACTACACGCTAAAAAAGCAATACGTCTATCTAGTTACTCTTAAGTTTATAGGGTTTACATTTTTTTATTATATATATATATATATATTAAAATTCTTTGTTATGTTTTTTTATTTTTATTTTTTTAAATTTTTATCGATTAAGTGTTGCTATTTATTTAGATTACTTTATTTGAAGATTAAATAGGAGGTATATGTGTGCTATTATTATATTATATATATGATATTTTACTTTACTTTTTTTTTTTTATATAATATGGAAATCTCCGGTTTTTATCTGAAAGTGCGCACTGAGTAAATTTTAGATTGAATTTAATACTCTGCAAACTAGGTCCGACATACAAGTCATACTAGATGAACCATGTGTGACAGGTGATTTGAGACGTCGGAGGTTTGAACCATGTGTGATATTTTATTTGTAATATGTACTATGAATCTATTGAGATTAAATATGATAATTTTTGTTTAATGAAATTATTTAATCATTTTGAAAGTATAATAATTTTTTTGGTCACACCAAAGAAAGGCACAGTTGATTACTTTTAGGATTTATAATTTTTTATCACTCGATTAGTCGATTGTTATTTTTTGTTTTTATTTATGTGCTTTTCTGCCTAATAATTATTGTTGTGTTATTTAGATTATAGTTTATTTGAAAATTAAATATGAGGTCTGTGTTTGTGCTATTATTATATCATATATGTAAGTTTTTTTATTTATAACATGTTCTATTTATCTATTTACATTAAAAATAATTTATAAAATATAATTATTTTCTTTTACTCACACAGGGGAAAAAAAAAAAGAAATACAATACTGCCATCCTGTTTAATTTTATGGTTTATGGATCCGTATTTTTTATAATATATAGTATTTTTTAACATATATATTGTGCTTTTTTATCATTATTTGTGTAATTTTTTTTTTACCTATTTAAGTGTTATTATTTTGTTTAGATTAATTTATTTGACATCTTTGAATTTGAGTTTATGAATTAATTAAAATTATCATCCTACCTTTGAATGAGGCCAGAGAAATGAAAATTATTTCATTTATCTTGTTTGTTTGAGTCAAAGAAATGAAATTTAAATATAAATCATTTTCATTTGTCTGTTTTTATTTCTCTCTTATATGCAGAGAAATAAAGAGAAATGATATAGCGGTTTATATTTTTTTAATTTTTTAAAATCTTTTTTGAACTATTTAATTTTTATATATATATATATTTTATTTTACAAAAATAAAATTTAATTTATTGTTAAAGTATTTAAATTTTACGATTTTTTAAAAAATTATACTAAAATATAAAATATCGTATATAACTTATAATTTTTTTAAAAAAAAAGTCACCAAAAATACTTTTCATAAATTTTCATTCGTTAAAACTCTTTTTTTTTTTATCTAATTAATCATTTATTCTTTTTTGGTCCATTTATATAACTGCATTGTTTTATACATTTCTCAATTAAATTCTCTATTTTACCAAATAAGAGAATTAATTCTCATTCTCTATTCAATTTCATTTCTCTCCAATTCCATTATCTACTTCTTTGTATCAAACGTCACCTAAGTCTTAACCAGACGAATTAACTAGACGAATTATGACTAATCATTATGATACTAATTAGCTATTGGACAATTACATTCACACTAGCAATCACATACCTGAGAGACATATTTTATAAATAGGGTGGGATTATATGCTGAAAATTAAGTATCAGCATTATGCTGATTGCATATTAGCCATTGGATTAAAATTTTTAATCTAATGCCTAATATTAGATTAATGGTGTAATTATAATTTTAATAACCCTAATTTATGTAACTACATCAAATCTCACCCTCTTTGTTCTTTCACGCAGCAATCAGTGTGGGAGAAACGCCATCCTTCATTCTTCATTCTCCTCTATTCTTCAATGGCTGATATCGACGAAGGTGAGCAAAATCAATTATCCATTATTCCAACCGCATTCAACCGCTCAACAAGTAATGGAAACATCGAAGAGATTGCAATTTCGGATGATCCAGCGCCTTCCTCAATACCAGACGCGTTGGAACGGGAAATCGCTCAATCGCGAAAGTTACCCATCAACAATTGACTTGAAATCGTGAACATTGTACCTTATGTGATCGATTTTATTGAAATTATGGCATTATGTTCAGTGGATTGGAATTTTGTAAATATACTTTAGCATTCGCAATTCAATCAGAGCGTTAATTACCAGTATGATATGTGATTGTATTTGATACATATATCACCATCTTGCAATTTATTTGAAAGCATATTGAAATATGGTGGTCAGCATTTTGATTAACATAATCTAGCATTCCATATGTGCATAGTCCATAGATTGGCATGCAATGGAATTTACAAAACCGGATGATGCATACAGTTTCTATTGTAAATATGCACACAATGTGGGCTTTTCAGTGAGGATAAAAATGCAAAAAAATTTCAAAAAAGACCGCACCAGATACAATTAATGGAGTATCGTTGCAACAAAGCAAAGTTCAAAGATGGTAGCAATGTGAAACAAAACAATCCTGAGATTCATCCAAAACAATGCAGCGAGTTAGGAATGATCAAAACCATACATTGTAGTCATGAAACGAGAACAGACTGTAATTCAAAGATACGACTTCAGTTTGACAAGGAGAATGCAAAGTACAAGTGACATACTTTAAAGAAAACCACAACCACAATCTACATCCTACAAAATACAAGCACATGTTTGTATCCAATCGTAGGATTAATACATCACATTTAATCATTGCGAATACAAATTAAGAAGTTGGACTACCAATTAGATCATCGTATGATTTGTGAAAATAATTGCTGGAGGAAAGGAAAATGTGAATATGCTTCTTTATTTGGCCCGCTACTCAAATTAATAGATTAGTATGCTGAATGTATTCTTCATATATGCTGTTGAATGAACGTGAATATGCTGAGCAAGTTTTTACAGCCAGACAGTAATATTGTTCAATTTCTTTATCAATTTCAAAGAGTGATGGAGAATCATAGAGAAAAAAAAAAAGAACAACAGGATTTTTTTCGCACGGGATAGACGGTTGGCTGCAAATCATATGTTCAATCTATTGACGAAATCTGCAACTATGTTTTACACACCGAATGTCTTTCAATGGTTTCAGAAGCAACACCAAAGATCCTTTGAGAAGAATCTTCAATTGAGTGCACGTGCAATATTTAGAAAATTGCTTCACAATATAGTTACATGCCCAAATTTGTATGGAGGAATGCTGACGGATGAAAATAAAAGTTACGTTTGGCATATATTTTATATTAATTGAAATGTAGACAATCCAAAAAGAATAATTAAAAGAAATATGTCAATCAGCAACTCTAAAAGATAAAAGAAACATCGAATGATGAATAAGAGAGATAACCAGCAGGATAAATCCAAGAAAAATGATTTTTTGTCAATTCATATATGATTTAGCTGCAAAGTATTGTGAATAATTGATATTAAGTACTTACATATATAAGACCAAGCATTTTTTTGAATACTAATAAGCATTTTATTGAGTACCAATAAGTAATTTCCACAAGTGTTTAAGATGTCAATGAACTATCAAATGATATGAATGTTATTCCAGAAAATGCTGCAAAACTAATTGTCAATTTTAAAAATTGTTACTGAAATCATGCAACTATTTTTAAGAAAAAATTCTAACTTGTTTTCGCGAGCTCGTGGAAACCAAACTTGTTTCCGCGGAGAGCAACCAACTTTTACAAAAAAAAATCTGTTTCTAGCGGAAACAATGTCTGTTTCTGCTAACTCGCGAAAACAGACCTTGTTTCCGCTAGATACATGCAACATTCATTCTAAACCTGCCAGCATTTATATATACTAAGTCAAGCATTTTACTATGTACCGGTCAACATCTTGTGTTTTAACAAGCAGCATGAGTATTAAGCAGTAATTGTTACGAAAATATAATCAACAGATCAATCACCAATTAAAATTCAATCCATCGATCAACACCAACAATCTATTCAAGTTAAATCGATCGACAATACCAACAATCCATTCAAATTCAATTCATCAAAATCAACAAATCAATCATCACACTTAATTTTTGTCTTGCCCACGACCTCATCCTCGCCCCAAACATTTATCCTAAACTGCACAATGGAAAAAACAGAACTCAAAATAGGTAAGATAGAAGAAGATGAACATTTATCATAAACTGCACAATGGAAAAAACATAACTCAAAATAGGTAAAATAGAAGAAGATGGACATTTATCCTAAACTGCACAATGGAAAAAACAGAACTTACCGAAAATTGTCTCCATGGACGCACCCAGTGTCGTCGATTTGAAGTACGGTATAGAGAGTTGAAGAAGACGAATTAGAGATGATGCGCGAGGGAAGGGTTTCGTTGAAGAATGCGATTTGAAGACGGAATGGAGAAGATTAATGATTTGAAAACGAAGGATCCCTATACGGTACAGAGAGTTGAAGAAGACGAATTGGAGATGACGCGCGAGGCAAGGGTTTCGTTGAAGAAGGCGATTTGAAGACGGAATGGAGAAGATTAATGATTTGAAAACGAAGGATTCCTATACGCCTGTAAATCTTTAAAATAAAAATTACTATATTACCCCTGTGTAATTTAAACCGTTCATCATAATCTAATTATGATGAACGGTTCGGATTGGATCAGCATGGTGCTGATGGATGCCCCATCAGCACCGGATCTGCCTCCTTTATAAATTACAATATTTATTATTTTTATAAATATTATAGGCTAAATTGCATCAAACTCATTTGTGGTTTGACAAAATTGCACAAAATCTCCCATACTTTTAAAATTACGTCAAACTCTCTTGTGATTTCAAAAATTCTGTATCTAACCCCCTCGACCCTTCTTATTTAACGTTGTTTGATCTACACGCTCCCAAAATGCGAATAAATTTCAGAATCTTAATTTTTAAATTCTTAAAATTACAAATATAGTCATTATTTTTATTATTTAACCTCAAGAAATAGTAAATATATTAAAAAAATTGTTATTTTTATCTGATTTTAAAAGTTTTTTTTTTTAATTGCTCTTTAAGGCTAAACATAAAATAAATGAATATTTTTATAACTTTGGAAGTTTAAAAATGAGTAAAAAACTGATAAATAAAGATGGCCGAGAGATTAAATGTAGAATTTATAAAATCACGATAGAATTTAACGTAATTTTAAAATAAAAATATGAAGAATTATACGCAATTTTGTGAATCTACGAATAAATTTTATGCAATTTAAGTTGAATACATTGTATATGATGCAATCAGTCATATCAACTGAATACATTATTTGAAATGGTGAGTTCAGCTGATGTGATAATTTTATGAGAGAGATATTTATCACGTTAGCTGAACTCTCCACATTAGCCAAACTCACCAAACATGGCAGAACCTTCTACCATATCAGCTCAGCTTGTCACTTTAAAAAACGAGTTGCATTATTTATATAATTTTTTTAGTATTTAGATAATCTTGTTCGTTTTTAATATTTAGGTAAGTAGCATTAAATAAAATGATTTGAGAATTAAGTGATATGATGAGAGAAAAACATGTATATTTATTTGGGTGATGCGATGAAATAAAGGGTGCGTTTGGTAATTAGCTGTTAGCTGATTCAATTAGTTGGTTTAACTAGCTGATTCAATTAACGGTTTGTATTAAAGTATTTGGTAAAACAATTGTTTGACATTAGCTGTTTATACATAAAATGACTATTAAGGATATTGATATGTTATTTTTTAAAAATATTTAATTTTGTTCATTGTGGTTTGAAATTTATGAGAATTTTTGTTATTAATTATTGAAAATTATAAAAATATTATAAAATATTTATTTTTATTTTTATTATTTAGATCTGAGAAAATTATTTTTACTAAAAAAATAATAATTTTTTATTGAAATTATGTAGAATATAAAATAATTAAATCTTTCGTATATATATTTTTATTATATTAATTATTATTTTAATATATATATAAATAAATTAATAACCTTTGTTTTTTCTATTTGATTTAGTTTTAAAATTTTATATATTTTACAAATAAAATAATTTATATGTAATAATTAATAATAATTATTATTTTAAATTTTAAAAAAATAAAAATATAATTTAATAAATTAAATATATTAAAAATAATTAGTAAATACGGCTATAAAAATATATTTATATGTATAAAATAAATAATTAAGTTTTAAGGATAAATAAGGAATAACCAGAATTAAAATGAAAAAGCTCTTTTAAAACGCTGAGTAGATGAAGTTTTCAAAAATTAGTTTTTTGGACCCAAAAAGCTCTTTAAAAAAGCTAATTTCAATATGCTAAAAGCTCTTCAAAAAGCTCTTTCTCAAACACTCTCAAAGTGTGGGGTAGAAATTAAATATATTTAATTATTTTTATTTTAGAAATATAGCATGTTGTTTATGACATACCAAAAAAAAATAATATTATAGGGTGTTTAGGATGGACAAAGTATTATTTTAAATTAATGAATCGCAAGCATGTCTTTTATAGGTTAAAAGAATTAATAATAATAATAATAATAATAATAATAATAATAATCCTTTGGTTACGTAACAGATGATCCATTTTTATTTTTGTTTGTCCAACAAAAAATGATATTTTTTATTTTTGATAAATTTATTAATCTTAAACACACTTAACAAATATAAATTAATTTTAATTAAATTTTTAACTTCTTACACCTATGACTCACTCACTATTCATTTATTTTTATCTCTCCTCAGTTTACAAATATTTTTATTTTCTAACTTCTTACATTTAGGACCCTTTTATATATTTAGTAAATTTAAGCATTTTAAACATATTTAACAAATATAAATCAATTTAATTAAATTTCTAACATCTTATACATAAGATCTACTCAAAATCTTTTTATTTTTATCGCTCTCCTCAATAAACAAATATTTTTATTTATACTTCTTCCGTCCCTTACTAATCTATCCATTTTTCTATTTTGGTCTTTCCTATAACAAAATATCAATTTCTTTTTTTAGTAACTGTACTATTTATCTAACATTACAAATACCCTTCAAATTTACAATATATTACACAAATGTCATTATCTTTATATCACACAATACTAGTAAGGTTAGTTTAGTTTTTTTTTTTTTACATTTATTTATATTATATCATAATATAATACTAATATTCTTAAAACTCCATGTAAAAAGCAAATATATAGATAGATATGGACGGAGAGAGTATTTAAAACTCCTTATTTTTTTATTTATTTGTATTCTATAAAATTTTATTCTCTATAAAATTGATATTCATATTATATATATTTTATTGAAATATAATTTTAAAAATATTTAAAATACTAACAATACTACTCATATAAAAAAAAAAAAAAAATAAATACAAAAATTATAACTTATTAATCTATACTACCTAAAATACGGTGTTCCTGACTAAAGAGGTCATCTTGACCGGGACGGAGACCACTAGGTAGTGGTGGAGCCACATAGGGGTGTGGGGGATCTCGAGCCTTCACGAGTGGTCACCTTCGTCATTGTGTCGATTATATTGTTGATTATATGAATTATTTGTTCGATTGGATTCCTTATCAAGTCAATATTTTTAGGCAAAATAGCAAAAAAAATCTTCCAGTAGTCTTAAAATTTCATAAAACCTACTTGTGGTATCCAAAATATTGCACACTCATCATTTCTTTCAAAATTGGACTAACGATTTTATTTTTTTACTTGTTTGATCGTTATACCCGTAGATGCTTTTTACTTTTGACAATTTATACTAAATTTGAAATTTTTATTTTATTTTGTATCATACATACAAACATATTCACATAGATATACACACATACTGAAACACACACATTAACACATACATACACAAATGCTACCCACCTACTCTTTTCCTCTTTTTCTTCTTTCTTCTTCTTTTTTCTCCATTCTTTTTTTTTTTTTTATCTTTATTTTTTTACACATAACATACACACATACATACATATTCTTCCTCTTTCTTCTTCCGTTGGCCGCCTCATTTTCTTCTTTTTTCTTCTTTATTTTTCTCATTTTTTTCACCTCTATTTGTTTAAAGATTCATTTTAATATAGGAGATTGATTATCGATTTTATTTGTTAGATTCATAGATCGAATGGCTAAATCGTAGAATCTAATTGTTTTTGTTCTCATTCAAATTCAATTAAAACTCTTACCAATTTAAATTTTGGGATTTTGAAGTTTAACCCAAATTTTGAGAAAAATATGCCTAATTTGAGCAATCTTGAGGAAAAACATGACTGATTCATGCATAATATTATTGTCTGGTTCTAGATAAGGTTTTTATTGAGTTCACACACATAGTCGCTGTAAAAAATATTAGAAATGTGTTATGAATTAGGTTTTTATTGCGTCTGAAGTTTCTAATTTTCAAATTGAATTTAGATTGTAGTTGTTCGAGTATCATGATGTGCTTTAATTTTTATTTTTATTTTTGCTCAAATTTCTTTTATTTATGTGAATTGGGGTGAGCTCGAATGGAGGAATAAAAGAAGGGGAACGAGAGAAGAGAAAAGAGGAAGGAGAGAAGAGTACATATAATACAGTCAGATGGTCATTTTACTAACTTTACAGCGATTTATCACATTTTGGACCAAAAATTGCATTGGAGGGGCGTGAGATACATTCTCCGTTAAGTCCTAATAGAAATAGGATTTTCAGCAACGTTTTACAAATCAAAAGTTTTGTTACACATTCAAGATCGACAAGCCATATTTTACAAGAAACTCACGAATTTAAAAAAGAACTTAAAGAATCTTTTATATTATGAAAGCTACTACTCGGACTCAGGTTACCAAATCGAAAAACAATCTCAACACCTACTGTAATGCACAACACCAACCCAAACACAATCGACATCCACAGAAACGCAACAATCATGCGAACCAAACCTCGATCTAAGGAAAACATCAACGATCTAAGCCTAATCTCTCCCAAACAGACAATATACACAATAAACTTTAAGGAATGCTCAAATAAGTAAATCAAACCGAGAAATAGCCTCAGCACAGGCTGTATGTCGAAGAACTCGGCCAAAACCTTCACTTCGCTGGACAGATCACCGAAGAAAATCCAAGGAAGATCGATTGGAGTCGTCGTTGCGGGTTAGGGCTTTTAGAGAGAAGAATTGCGTCGCGTCGGGGAGAGAGAAAGAGTGAGAGTGAGAGTGTGTGTATCTCAATCTCAAACCGGGTCACTAGTAAATTTATATAACTCTGATCCAGACCCAGTTCACATTTGCAATGGAGCGGTTCAGCAATGGATCGCCGGTTTCTCAAAAAACTGAATTTGGTTCGCGATTATAGAATTCAGGTTTCGAGTTGTACGGATCGAGTTTATGCATCACCGGTCTCACAAGTCATTGGCCAAAATAACTCCACAACAAGTAAATTTTTTCGAAATTTTAAAATAAGAGAAAGTTTTCAGTAAACCACCGGAAAGTTTTATGTTATTTTGTCATATTTCCATATTTTATATTAATTAAATACATCAAATAATTTTAGCATCAATTCCGCTCAAAATATCTCATTTTTCAATCTCAACCAAATCCTTACTCCCTTCGACAGAACAACATTGCCTCTACCATTGCCAGTAGGCTATCCTTACCGAACGAAATACATAAATGAGGGTTATATTATTGTTATTATTATTATTATTATTATTATCAAAATAGATTAAAACGTGATTCGATGGGGGCTTATATTAAGATCTAACTCAGGTTTCTCTTACAAGGTCTATTCTTGAACAAAGGAGGATTTTGTGTTGAAATTATTTATTTAGCAGTGTTGAGATTTAATCACAGCCTCTTACAATTAAAATTAATTAAATTATTATTACTTAATTAGAATTATCAATGGTCATAATTAATTCATCTTATTGCTGAATAAATTAATTAGTCAGCATACGATCAAAGGGATTCTTGAATTTGATCGAAATAAGGTGGGCCGGACAAGACAACTTTAACAATGGTGGATAAAAATTAAATAAAACATAAATCTTGTACATTATTTTTTTCATTAATATGAAATTTTCTATAAAATATTATATAAACTAGCTAAATACGGATGCTACGTACAAAAGAATTATGTAAATTATATTGTAGTATATTTTATTTTATATATTATAGCTTAAAAAATTTATATATAATTGATATATAAATTTGTTCACTCAATATTTTTAAATGAATTGAATTTTAATATGAAATATAAAAAATTGTATAAAAAATATAAAATATATTATTTTAAATTGAATGTTTAAGTTTTTGACCTTTTTTAACGAACATTTAAATTTTTCTTTAACTTTGTCACATTGTATAAAGTATTTATTTATTTATTATTATTATTATTTTAAAAATAGCAATTCTGAAATAGGCTTGGGTGAACAAAGTCATTTATTTTGTAAATATTTTATAGAAATACTTCAATATTTTAATATTAAATTTAGATTTATATATTTAAATTTATTTAATATATTTATTTTAAATACTTTATAAGCTATACAAATTAAATAAAATTATAATTCAATATTTTTAATGATTTCCATCTAAATTCAAAATTTATTTTAAATTTATTATCGTTTATGTTTCATCCTATGTGAGTTTAATCCGAAAGGTTTTTTTGAGTGAGTTTAAAAAAATTCTACAATTTTCACTATTTCAACATACTTATCACACATGAGTTGTCCGAAAGCAGAATTTGCAGAATTTCGGATACAATAGAACCCTAATGGTTCAACCCATAACTACTGGAGGAAGAAGATAGAAGAAGATTGACAATATACCCATCACTGACCTTTACAATCATGGTACGAGATGTTGACAGTTTTTCAGTTGGAGTTGCTCAAATAGTTTAAATTGTCGTTTTTTATTTGTCAAAAAATCGAATCGAAACCGCACAATTTGTTAAAAGGTTCAATCGCCGTTTGTAAATAAGCGTGGTTGTGTTTGTTTGTGAGGTTTTAGTCTTAGATTTGAGTTTTGAATAGTAAAATTTTGAATCGAAATAATTATTTGATGTGATATAAATATGTGTTGATATAATATTTTGAATATAAAATTAAATTTTACTATAATTTAATAAATAAAAAAATTAAATATTTCATTTGATATTTTAAAAGAAATAAAAATAGTAAATCTCAACCAAAAATTTTACAAACAAAAAACACCTCTATAGAATTAAATGGTATAAATTAAATAGTGTACTGCTATATATATATATATAAAGTATACAATATCGAATATATAAATATATGTGTATATACATAAGTATAATATAGGAATGTATGTGTATAAATATTATAGAACCGTACGTGTGTTTGTGTATTTGATTTAGAGAGAGAGAGAGATTGAAAATTATTAAAAAATGGTGTCTTCTCATTTCAATACAAAGAATCTTATTTCTAGGGCTTTGTCAAGATGATTAACCATCATATAATATGACACATTAATACATATGCAAACTGAGACACATGTATTAATATGTCCTTATCTATCAATGCAATGAGTATGCTAACTTAAAATCTTATAAGGAAAAAATTTAATGGGATAAAAATCATAATAATAAAAAAAAATAATACGTAATTTATGCAATAAAAAATATTCGTCCTGATGTGAATATCATTTGTAATTTTGCAATCGAAGCATCTTAATATTTTTTTTTTTTTTTATCAATTTTTCGAATGTTACAGTATGTAAAATCTTGATCAATATATTTGCTAAATTATCATTTGATCGATTCTGCAACACATCTATTTAACTATTTATTTTTGAAGATCATGACTAGAGAAAATTTCGGTGAAATATATTTCATTATATCTCCCTTGATATATCCTCTTTCAGTTGCGCTATACAAGCTGCATTATCTTCATATAAAATAGTGTGAGGATTATATTTTCAGATTTCAAACCATAATTCTTTAAAATATGGTGAGCCATTGATCTTAACTAGACACATTCTCAACTAATTTCATTAATTGCTATTATTTTAGCATGATTCGGAGATGCGGCGGTTAATATTTGTTTAGTGGATCTTCAGGATACTACTATACCACCACAAGTAAATATATAGTCAGTTTGAATTTGGCTTTATGCGGGTTAAAAAGATACAACATCTTCATATCCAATAAGTTTATGTTGAGAATTATTTGAATATAATAAATTGAGATCAATTGTTCTTGAAGATAATGAAATATATTTTTAATTCATTTCCAATGTCGTTGTGTTGTCATTGTACTAAATTTGGCTAATAAATTTACAAGAAATGCTATACTTGGTCTTGTAGTGTTAGCCAGATACATAAATGCGTCAATAACATTGGAGTACTTAATGAAAGTTCAGTCTAAAAGATTTTTAATATGATCGAGAGTTCTAACAACCATTGGAGTACTTAATCAAAGTATTTTATTCATTGAGAATCATTTTAGTATCTCCTGAATATATGCAGATTAATAGATCAAAATTTCATTTTCCAAATGTTCAGTTTGTATATTAAGACATATTTTTGTTTTTTCTGAAATTCTTAATTTCAAATTCCTTTTTCAAATATTTAATAGTTTTTTGGACCTCTCTAAGAATTTCAATTTTATTTAAATCATGCACAAAAATAGTTATTGTCATAATTTTTTTTCATCTTTCCTTATAAAAATACATGGGCAAACATAATCATTGACATATCACTTTTTTACTAATAATTTAGACAATTATACCACATGTGACTAGATTGGTTGAGCCCATACAAAACCTTTTGAAATTTAATAAAGTAACATTCTTTTGGCTTTGATTTGTATGCTTCAGGCATACTGAATCATTCAGGGATTTTTATATAAATATCAGTATCTAATAAGTCATATGAATAGACAGTTACTACGTCCATCACACACATATCCAATTTTTCATAAATTGTATCAATTATTGGAGAATAAGTTTCATGAAAATCAATTCATAGTCTTTGTGAAAAACATTGGGCTACAAGCCTTGGTTTATATCTGGAAATCTCATTGTTCTTTTTTTTTTTTTTTAACAAATACCAATTTATAGTCAACAAACTTAATATCTTCAGGTATTTGTACAATGGGAGTGAATTTTTTTTGTTTTTCCAATGAATGTAATTCAGACTAGATTGCATCTTTCTATTTTGGTTAATCTATTCTTTTCCGACATTCATTAACTGGTTTAGATTCATAATCTTCTTCGTTTTCCATTGAATCAAGTGCTACATTATATACAAAAGTATTCTCTATAATTATATCCTTTCGGTTCCCGTATTTTCCAGGAATAATATAATTTATTGAATTTTCAATAACATCATTCTCTTTGGGAGAAATTATATCTGAATCAACTTTTTCAGGATTTTTGTCGGGATCAGTTTTTCCGGGAAGTGTATTGGGATCAAAATTTTCAGAAATTTGATCTATGTTACTACTCGTATCGTGAGAATTTGATTAACATTCAATTCATCAATTATTTCATTTGTTTTTGAGAATTTTTTATCTTTAGAATCTAAAAATCTATTACGTTTAAAATTACATTCAATTCATTAGCATTTTGCATTTGTCCTTCAAGAACAATGATTTTAGCTGGTGTAATAATTGTTTGTGAAAGTTTAGCACTAAACCACCCCTACATTATATCTAACCTACTATCTATAGGGTATGAATTGTTTGACACATCTGTATGGTTGTCTGTCTCAAATGTTCTTTTTTTTTTTACATGTTTTTTATCCCCTCAATTTACACTCTTCTGTCGGAACATCCGATCAAATTGAAACTTTATTATACTAATAGTGATGAATAGCAGGAGGAGAAAGAAAGAAGAAAATGAATTGACAAGAGAAGAAGAGGAAAAAAATAAGAAAAAAAAAAAAAAAAAAAACAAGGGTGCCTGCTGTTGTGAAATTTAGGGAAGGAGAAGAAGAAGCAGAAGCCATTGGAGATGGTAAAGCAAATGGAATAAAATGAAGAAAATTGTACAAGAAAGAAGAAGAAAAAATTGAAAAAAAAGGGAAAAAAAGAATACCATAATGATGGGATGAAAGACACAGTATACTAATATTTTTATTTTTAATTAAAAAAATTATTTACAAAATAATATAAAAAAATCAATAAAAACTTAAATAAAATTTATTTTTAATTAGAATTTTTTTTTTCAAGAATTATTTATTTTAATTAAAAAAAATTGGAAAATATATTTAAATTTTTATTTATTAAAATTTTATTTTATTTAAAAAAAAAAACTTAAAATTACTATATTAGATATTTATATCTAGACTTGTTAAAATAGTTAGTGGGGCGGATTGGTCCACAACTCATTCTAACCCAGGTTGTTTGCGGGCCAACCCGCAGCGGGGCGTATCAAAATTTCATTAGTCCAACCCAACTTATTGGCGGGTGGCGAGCTAAGCGGGCTAGTCCATGGGGTTTTTTAAAAATATTAAAAAACAATAATATTATAAATATTTTTGTAATTAGTATTTAAAAATAGCTAAAAATAGTTTCATTTGTAGAATTTAAATAATAAATATTTTAAAATAAAAAATATATATATAAAAAATTCTCGATTCTAAATATTATTAGTCGGTGTATTTAAAAAATAATATTAATAAGAAATACTCTATTTTAAAAATAAATCATAATTAATTTTATAAATTTGTAAAATTATAAAATAATAAAATGAAAGACGAAATGAAAATCGAAACAAATAACAGTGACATGGGTAACAGAGTTAGAGAAAAAAATTTGTAGACAATATTGATAATTTATTTAAATTAATGATAATATAAATTTTATTTTATTCGTCACTTAAAGTATCTCTTTTCAGTAGATTAAAAATAATAGTATGTTATTTATTAAATAAAGTGTACGATATGATTTTGATATTTTTTTACTCTTTGTATGTTATTTATAAATTAATTGTATTTATAATGATATATTTGTAATTTATATAAAATTAAAATATATTATGATATTAATATTTGACAACTTCTATTATAATTTTTAAATGTGATGGTAAAAAATGATAAAAAGAATACATTTAGCTAGACGAGTGAGTACTAATTATTATATTTACTTGGTTCACGAGCTAACTCGTCCTACTGCGGACTAACCCATCCTCAACCCGTGGCCAACGCGGGTTGGCTATTTAGGCCCACATTTTAAAGAGCTCAAAAAATCAAAACACATCCATCCTTAAAAGTAACGCAAGACGGGCCAACCCGACGGACTCAACCTATTTTGACGGCTCTATGTATATCCATACAATTATTAAATATCAAATCAATAAACATAACTTAACTTAAAATTCAAATTCCATTCAAATACAAACTCCATTTCTCCAAACCAAATCAAAATAACACACGCTTACTTTACGGGTGAAGTTTAACAGATAACAATATTTTATTTGAAGTAAGTAGTTAAAGTAATAAAAAGACTTTTTTGTCCTTTGCCCCTTATTATGGTATTTTTTCTAATATAAAATTAAATATATGAATAAAGTAAAGTACAATTTGCCTAAACAAGAATAATTAGAATAATTAATGTATAAAATAAGAAATTTTAAAACTACAAAACTAATGTTATCGATATCGAAATTACATCAGAAAATATAAATTTCAGTTACAAAATATAAAAACATAATTACATACCATACAATATACGAAAATCATTGCAGTTGAGCTTATGAATTTGGTACCATTAATAACCACAAAAAAATTAAAAATAAAAATAACAAAATAAACAACAAGAAAAACCAAAATATACCGAGATTTACAAGCAGACATTGAGAATAGGAAATAAGTAGTTGACAATTTTATACCCAATATTTTCAATATACACAGAATCAACAACACAACACAGTATGACTATCTCCCAAACGATATTAATTCCTGGACAAGTAATAATTGGTAAAGCCAAAGAAGTTACCAATGAAAAAATTGTGAGTTGCTCCACTGTCTACGAGAATGAGCACCAGAATATCCCCAATCATCCCACCCAACTTCATTACTTTACCACCAGAAATCATATCTATAGACACACTCCAAAAATTTCAACAAATCAGTCGGAATCGACTCTTCTGATGGTGATAGGGGCTGGTCAGTTGGAGTTTCGATATAACAGACATAGTCCCCTTCATTTCCCTCTTCATCGTCCCCCAAAAGTAACACACGAAGCTTTCCCTTAGGGGATTTATAAAGCCTTTTTTCCGTCTGTCTTCCCACTCAGTGCGAGATAATGAACGAAATCCATGATATCTTGGATGGTCATGTGAGGTTTGTGACGGAGATGAAACGGATGATCGCATGCTCGGAAAGGAATGAGAGGACTGATAACAGTCCATAGGCCTACGCAAGGGACCCTTAGCATCAGCCCTGCCCAACAGAGATGATCGTGCCTCGCGCGGACTAAACCCGGAGCCCAATTGATATCAGAAATGAGACTGTGACAAACTACCCAAAGATGGACGTAACATTTCTTCAACGTCTTTCGCTAGATACATCACATCCAAACAAGATTGAGGCCGGTGCAATCGAACCCACCATTTGAACTCATCCTTCAAGCCAGCGATAAAGTACCTGAATGATTGAGCTTCAGAAAACCAAGGAACCAGGGAAATGAGATATTCGAAATCATCGATATATCAAATCGGATTTTTTAATAGTCGTTAACTGTTCATATGGGTTTTGAATTTCTAATCCACTAAAGTGTTGAAGCAATTCAACTTGAAAATGATCCCATGAAATACCTTTATGAATTTGTGTCACGACTGTGAACTAATGTTGTGCAACCTCAGTCATGCTTAATTGAGCCAATAGTAAACAGAGATGCGGTGGGGTGTCATTGAGATCAAAAAAAAAATTAGCTTTCTGGACCCAACCTTGAGGGTCAAATCCATAGAACTCAGGTAGTTTCACCTTTTTTACAGCCCAATGTTAGATTGTTGTTGGTTTGGGAGGAGTGCGATCACCTTCAGCGGAACTGTCATCCCCACTGGTGGTGAAAACGTGACTGAAAGCAAAACCACCATTTGCATCCTGGGATTGTGGTTGTTGGCCTTGTTGTTTGACCCAACCCAACATGAATTTTCGAAATCCAGCAATTCAATCCGATCGGCTTCCATAGCGGATTTGATTTCTGCAATGTGAGCCTGTAGGCATTGGATATGCTCTTCATGTTGCTCAATACAAGCTTGAACAGAACGACTTTCTATTAAAACTGAAGGGAAGAACAGAAACGGAAGGTCAACGGCAGGTCGGACCAATGATATATAAGAGAAAAATAAACACATCAAGAAATTTAAATAAGAACACGATAGAGAAAGGAGGAAGTTCTGTTGAAATAAATAATAGAGAATTAAAATCAAAATTTCCAAGGGGTCCCCCCTCTCACAAGCACTAAGTTGGAGCCTGAACATAGATAAACCCAAAATGACATAATAAAAATCAAATCTAGACCTCCACCTCATTTATTTTTCTCTCTCATGTAACCTCTAGCCACTTTGGTTATTTACCCTTTTAGCCCTTCTTGAATACACGTGTAGTATCCTTTGCCTATTAGTCTCATTGCTAATTAATTTTGGTTCTGTATGAGTAGGTCAGCTTTTGATTCCCATAAGAAACATACTTATTTGATACAACTTCTTTCGTGATATAATCTCTAACTAAGTGACAATCAACCTCAATGTATTTTGTTCGTTTATGGAACACAGGGTTGCTAGCAATTTGAAGAGCAACTGTATTGTCACAAAAAAGATCAACGGGTGAGTCATGAATAATATGCAAATCTTTTAGTATACCAATAATCCAAATAATTTATGCATAAGTTGAAACTATTTTCATGTATTCCGCCTCAGCTGAAGAATGCGATACAGTCAACTATTTCTTGCTTTTAAAGGAAACCAATGAATTTCCAAGGAAAACACAAAATCCTGTAACATATTTTTTAGAAATAGGGCAAGAAGCCCAATTAGAATCACAATAGGCTGAAATATGTAAATTCTCAAAAGTATAATAGACCTTGTGTTGGTGAGCCTTTGAGATATTTTAATACCTTTATGGCAACACTTAGATGAGATTTCTTGGGTTTGTGCATGAACTGAATGAGGACTTGCACAGCAAAGGCAATATCAAAATGTGTCAATGTCAAATAAATCAACTTACCGACAAGTTTTTGATAGAGGACAGGATCATCAAGTATATGACCAACCTCTATAATTGTATTGTCAAGCTTCAAATGTTGTTCAATAGGAACAAGTGATGGCTTACAAGCTAGAACTCCAATTTCATAAAGCAATTCAAGAGTATATTTTCTTTAAGAAAAAACAAGACCATATTTACATTCAATTGCTTCTATACCCAGAAAGTAGTGTATGGTTCCTAAGTCCTTGATTTTAAATTTTTCATGCAAAAAGACTTTGAATTTTAGCATTCATTCAACATCATTTCCAACTAAAAGGATGTCATAACCATAAACAAGTGCAATTACAATCACCTTAGTTGTAGTTTTAGTAAACAGAGAATAATCATGTATTGACTGCACAAAACCAAACTCACACATAGCAGATTCTAACTTTTCATTCCATTTGCCTGGGCGCTTGTTTCAGCCCATAAAGAGATTTTTGAGGAGACGCACTTTATTTTAAAAAAGATCCGGGTACCCCTCAGGGGGCATCATATACACAGTTTCATTAAGATCACCATAGAGGAAGCATTGTTAACATCAAGTTGAAAATTTTTCCAACCACGACTGATAGCCGAGGACAAAACACATCGAACATTGACCATTTTGACTACTAGAGAGAAGGTTTCATTAAAGTCCAACCCCTTTCTTTGACTAAACCCCTTGGCGACAAAGCGAGCTTTATATCGCTCAACAGTCCCATCGGAGTTATACTTAATTTTGTAAACCCACTTACAACCCACAGGTTTCCTATCTTTCGGTAACTCGCTCAACACCCAAGTCTTATTATCTAATAGGGTCTGCATTTCAAGGTCCATGGAATCTTTCCATTTAGGATCAAGTAAAGCCATTTTAACAGAGGTAGGCTCAATGTTTTTATCTAATTAGTAAGTAAGGTGGAGGCATTGGTAGAGAGACTTTAATACGGAACCAGAATTAATTGGCAATGGGAGTAATAGGCAAAGGATACTACACTTGTATTTTAGAAGGCTAAAAGGGTAAATAACCAAAGTGCCTAGAGGTTGTTACAGGAGAGAGAAGAATAAATAAGGTGGAGGTCTAGATTTGATTTTTATTATGTCATTTTGGGTTTATCTGTGTTCAGGCTCCAACTTAGTGGTTGTGAGAAAGAGGATTCCTTGGAAATTTTGATTGCAATTCTCCATTTTTTATTTAAATAGAACTTTCTCCTTCTATTGTGTTCTTATTCCAATTTCTTGTTGTGTTCATTTTTCTCTTACGTATCAGACTTGAAAGAGCCCTACAAACACCCTAAATAGAATATCTTACAGAAGCTTGACCAATTGTGTCGTCATAGTCACTGAGGTAGGGAAAAGACGGAGAAGTTCTACTTGACTTCCTTATGTGCTGCACTGCCTCAGAGAGATAGGGGTGTCTGAAATAAATTCAGCATCTTGGTTTGTGTTGCTATTACTGTTAGCAACAGGTTGAGATTCAAATATCTTATCCAAGGGTGTTTCCAAGCAACTACCATCACAAACTTCAAAATAATTATCATAACCAGAGAATGGAAAGTCATTCTTGGGACTGTGTCACAAGAGGGGTAACATACTCAATCTTCTTGAAAGAAAAATAATGTTCATATAACTGCAAATCAAAAAAGAATAGAATGTCATTAGTATCAAGATCAAGGACCTTATAAGCCTTTTTATTTTCAGCATATTCTAGAAAACAACGCTTAATAGAGCGAGGCTGAAACTTATTCGAACAGTTCAAGATAGCCGCATAACAAAGACATCCAAATACTCTAAGATTGTTGAGCTTGGGTTTTTTGTTATGGAGGACTTCATAGGGACTCTTTCCACTAAGCATAGAAGTAGGGGTTCTGTTAGTCCATGAACAACAACAAAGATAGAGTCTCCCCAAAGATAAATAGGCAGGCTACTGTGAAACATGAGAGCTCTAAAAACATTGAGCAGATGTCTATGTTTACGTTCTACAACATCATTTTGTTGTGGAGTGTAGGTGCAAGAGGTTTAATGAATAATTCCTAAGGAATATAGAAGATTGGAGACTGATGAATTTACAAACTTGTTCCATTGTTTGTTCTGAGAACTTTGAAACTTTTATCAAACTGTTTTTAATGAAAGAAAAAAATTGTTTTAGACACTCAAACACCTCAGACTTACTTGACAACAATAAAAACCTAACTCCCCTAGAGAAATCATCAACAAGAGTAAGAAAATATTTGCAACCTTCTCTAGACTCTATTTTATAGGGTCTCCAAACATCAGCATGAAGTAACTGGAAAACAACTTCAGATCTATGACTTCTATGAGGAAAGGAACTTCTCGTTTGTTTGGCTTTACGACACATATCACAGAGAAAATCAAACATGGACCCCAACTTAAGATCTGGACTCAACATCTTTAACATTTATGAAGAATGATGACCTAGATGTTGGTGCTAAAGGGTGAAGTTATTACAAACTCTAGTATTACACCATTAGTGGGCTTGGAAAGAATTAAAAGTTTTGAAAACTATAAAGAACGTCAATATGCTTAGCTGAACCTAAGATGGTTCCATCCAGAGTGCTCTTAATCATGCATGTATTTTTATAAAAGTTTACACTAACTTCTCCTTGAGATGTGAGCTTGCTAACAAAGAGTAAGTTGAGTGTAAAATCTAGAACTATCAAGACATTGTCTAACACAAGTTTATCGGTTAGATAAACTCTACCGCATTCAACTACATTAACACAGTTACCAGTAGGTAATCTAATAGATAGGGAAGCATTCAAAACACGTTTCACATTTGACACAAGGGATTTGTTACAAACCATATGATATGTAGCTCCAGAGTCCAAAATCCAACCAATAACTGTAGTACTATTGCATTAAGAAGTAGAGGACGTACCTACCACCTTGAAGTGCTATGTAATTTCCTTTTTTTTCTTCATTAAGTAACATGATAAGTTGTTCAAAAATATTCGGTGTTAGTGATGATTTTTCACCTGATGTCCTAAGGTTTGTAGTACCAACATTATTCACAGAAACAACGGTAGAACTATTGTTATTTCCATTATAGCCTTTATTTTTTGAAGAATAGTTCAACCTCAAGTTCTGTTTCTATTAGGATAACCAATCACCTAAAGACACGTTTCAACTATGTGTCCAAATCGACCACAGTAAATACATCTCAGACTCAAATACTTAACATTAGACTTAATGGTCCTTTTAGAAACAAAGGCTGCAGTATTAGACATACTTGTTGAAGAACAACACTCTACTGGTAGCAACCACACGATAATAGAAGACAGAAAGACCACACACAAAAGTATACAAAGATTAAACTTTAGAAAACAAAAAACCACAAATGTCTAACTCGTAGAACCTCATAAGTTGCTGCAGCAATTCCTGCAATATAGAAGATCAAAGTTAGCTCTGATACCTGTTATAAAACTAAGCGATGTTAAATCGACGAAAAATCAAATGATTAAGGGAAACCTAAACTCCGAACAAATGTTTATTAACATAATTTGGAGTACAAGAAAGGTGTTATTACAGAGAACACCAATGATCACAAAGGATCTAAGCTATGAAATCAATGCAGGAATCAACTCACAGAAAATTCAAATGTTACATAGAACACTTTAAGTTCCTCACAAAATAATGCATTAACAGCAAAAAGAGGAACAGGTACAACCACAACAGTAGAAGATGAATTTAACAACGTCAATTAGACTTTTATGCAGGCTTATACACCAGAGAGCTCCAACATATCAACAACTCACATCGAGTTCAGTAAATAACCTGTAGTAGACGAGAAAATGGAGTAATACAAATAAAATTGCGAGTGAAGTAAAAAAGGTGTGGAGAGCAAGAAAATCGATACGGAGATCGATTAGAGAAAGAGAGAGATGATGCGTGATGAAGCAGTCCAAATGACTGCGTGAACTATGTTCAGTGCGTGGAAGACGTCGAGAGCGGTGGTGGATTTGTGCTCTGTGTGTGTAGGAGCATGTATGAATGAAGAATAAGATGGATATGGAACATGGACACAACAATACACACACGAACATAGAGAAAACTTCAATCCTATATATATACACATATATATATGGGTAAGCACATGAGATAAGAGCTTGGGCCGAGCCCAACAAACCTTGTGCAAGGCCAAATAGTGAAATGTGCAGGATGTTAACAATATTTCGCCTTATCAAAGTAAAATATAATTTCTTCCATGGTGAATTTTTTTTCCCCACTAAATACACAATATAAATGCAATTATTCACATATATTCATCACATTCAATGGAATGTACCAAAAAAAAATAAAATTCATTCAACCAACTCAACAACATTGTCCAATTTATATTGCAATGATCAATAAATAAAATCAATATCTTAAAGTACTCTGGTAGGAACAGTGCAATAGGACAATATATCCTCAAGAACATGATCAAAACCTCACGGAAAACATAATTGTGAACCATCGGAAGAGTAGGGGTTCCACGGTCATTGTCGGAAGGGACTCCGACGACCGGAGATAAGGAGCTGAACTTTTTCTCTAAATGCATCACCACCCACCCCTCGATTGGGTTATACAATTCAGGTACGGAAAAGTTAAGACCATCACTATCTAAAAAGAACTATGGTTAGAAAAATCGGTAAAAAGCGAGTGAGCAAAGGGCAGGAACTCACCGACGACGGTGCTGATGGTCTCCAACACCATGGATATTTCAAGATCCGTGGCCAAAAAATGTGGATTAATGGCTGGATTTTAATCTAGAAATAGAGGATGCAACGGCAAAAAGAAAATAGCGACATGCGACAGCGAAACTGCAATGACTGGAACCTCGCCCACCTTAGACTATATTTTTCGGCGGTGATTGGAACGGTGTGGGGAGGAGGCAAAAGATCGGGGGAGGCAACAACAAGAGGGTAGAAGCATGGTTAGAGTTTAATTAATGAGTCTGTGGTGTAAAAATAATTTACTTAGGTATTGTTAATGATATTTTAATTAAATATTTGTATTAAAATGTGTAAGTATTTACTTGGTAGTTATAAAAGTTTAATTTATAATTTTTTTAATATATATAATTGTTGTAATGGTATATTGGTAAATATGTAAGAAAGTAAGGGTAATGGTACGAAATAGTGGGATCCACAGTTTGTAAAAAAAAATATGTTTATATTGTGTTGGGACATACCAAAATGATAAAATATATATGTTTAAGTGAGATGGGAAGTAATATTTTAATAATAAAGTAAGTAGAAAAATAGTAATAAAATTGTGCTATAAATGGATTATGCATTAAGTTAACGGACAAAAAAATAATATAATTATCCCAAACAAAAGGAGTTTTATTTTTATTTTTATAAAAATATAATAATTTTAATTATAAATAAATTACTCTATAAAATAAATAATAAAAAATAATTGTACATCTACCGTCCCAGCAACAATTGACAATTTCTCTCTTTCATTTCTTTCTCCTCGTTATTTCATTACTTCATTGTTTTTATCTAGTGCAGTGTTGCTCCGTCAAGCTCACTTCTAAGAGCAACCACAACGGCCTACAAAAGAAGGCCATTTTCTTTATTTTGGAGGTAACCATCAAATACTCACGCACACATCGGCCCTCATGTGGAGGCTAAAATTTTGACGCGCAATCCCTCTTGCCTCTTGCAATTAAGGTGACGTTGATGCCAAAAATCTTTCTCTCTCCACTTCTCTTTCTTTCCGCCGCACTCTCTCATTCTCTTCTTCCCCAACCAAGCCCGTCAACCTCCAATCTCCCCCCTCTTCTCTTCTTTTCACCGTAATCGCCGGGCTACCCCTGCCGAAGCTTCTCTATCCTCCATCGGAGTTGAGTTTTTCTCCAATTGAGGTTATGTTTTGTCGTCTCCTCCGATAAATTTTCTAGATTGCAAAATAGGGGAAGAAAATGAGGAAGAAAATAGGGGAAAAAGAGAAGCGGGGAAGGAAGATTTGTGAAAAAAGAACACAGTGAAATCAATTTTGATTTTGAAGCCAGTAAGGCCAAAAAGTGAGAAAGAAATAGGGGAAGAAGATGAATAAGGTAAAAGCCATTGTACAACTTAAATCAAATCCATAAAAAAATGCAATTCTTCTGCCCGGATAGGTAGGCAAAATGAGGCATTTTTTAAATTTACCATTGTGATTGTTCTAAGAATAATAGAACTGGCTTAGTTATCGATGGTTTCCTCCATCAATTCAGGCTTCTTTTTTTTTTCTTAGGGCCAAAAAAATATATGGAACGCTGGCCTAGTTCGGGATGCAAGAAAATAGAGGCATTTGAATTTTTCCTCGTACAGTCGACGACTTGGAGAAGTCTTGAGAGCATATATCATTTTATAAGCCATTGTGTATTTTTTTTAGTTTAAAAGGGTTGAGTCAAAAAAAAAGGTAATAGTAGGGTCAAAACCACCTATACAATTCAAGGCTTTTTTATCGGTAATCATTGTGTATGAGTCGTCTATATTATATTTTTGGAAAAATTGTTGAAAACTCTCTTGTTATTTCGAAACTCAGCATAAAATATCCATTTACTTTAAAAATTGCATGGCGCCCCTAATACTTTAAAAAAACGTTGCATGAAACCCCACTGCCATGAAATTTCCCTTGTGTGAGGAGAATATGATTTTTTATCTATATTTTTTGCATGACGGGGGGGTTTACTGCAATATTTTTGAAAGTATGAGGGGGTGTCATGCAATTTTTAAAGTAAAATAAGGATTTACTCTGAGTTTTGAAACCACAGAGGGGCTATTATACAAGGTTTTTGAAAGTACAAGAGTGAACCAAGCAATTTTTAAAATAAATAGGGGGTTTACGCTGAGTTTTGAAATCATAGAGGGGGTTTCATACGACTTTTTTGAAAGTATAAAGAGCATCATGCAATTTTTAAAATAAATGTGGGATTTACGCTGAGTAATGAAACCATAAGGGCATTATAAGCAATTTTGCTTATATTTGTTTTCAAAAAATATTAAAAATAAAAGTAATAACTGCTTGTTCAAATAAAATATCGATCTTTTCCCATTTAAAAAATAGAAATCAAGACTAAACCATAGAAAAACTTATTTCAATTCCGGTTCGATGGCCGGAACCGTTGGTTTGAAATCAGCGAACGAAATAATTGGACAAGTTAAGTTTCAAATTTCAATAAAAATTTTGTTACTCTATGCGCCCCAGTTCTGGGAGTATATTAAAATGTAATAGTAATTTATTAGTTATTAGAAGTTTATTTTTGAAATACTACTTTTTTCGTCCTATATTTTTGTAGATTTAGTTAACCACAAAGACTAAAAATAATGATATTTTTAAATGAGGAAATAAAATAAGATATTATAGAAAAAAAATTAAAATTGATAAAAAAAAAAGGTTAATAATTGGATAAATTGAAATATAGTATCAAATTGGTTATTATTTGCTAAAGTAAATATAATAAAATTATGAATGTATAATGTTATTTACTATAAATATGAATTGTACATGAATTTAACCAACAACTAAAAGAGATAGTTATATAATTTTGGTTGAATGAAGAATGTAATTTAACAATGTTATGTAATTATAATATAACAATATTGGTAATGGGTGCATGTATGGTATTATATATATAAGATAATATATGTATAGATGTAATGATGACAAATAAAATTAAGACTATTACGAGGAAAGCAATCGTATATCAAAGTGATTCTACAAGCCTATATTTATAGTTTAGTAAAATATTGAATAATATTATAAGAGGTAATACATCATCAAAAATAAAACCACAATTTTTATGAATATGGTGAGTCATTGACCTCAACCAAACGCATTCACGACTGACTTTGTGAATTGCTAAAACCTCAACATGATTTGAAGAAGTGGTTGTTATCGTTTGTTTAGCAAATCTCCAAGAGATTGTTGTCCCACTAGAAGTAGATAAAAATTCAGTTTGAGATTTTGCTTTATGTGGATAAGATAGATAACCAGCGTCAACATAACCAATTAATTAATGTCGATATTCACTCGAATAAAATAGACCAAGGTTATGAGTCCCTTGAAGATAATGAAAAATGTGTTTGATACCATTCCAATGGCGCTTTGTGGGGGGTGTGCTAAACTTGACCAGTAAATTTAATGAAAAAAATATATCTGGCTTGGTACAATTTGCAAGGTACATTAATGCGTCAATAGTGCTGAGATATGGTACATTAGGGCCAAGTATTTTTTTTTTCATTTTCTTCTTTTGGCCTAAATGGATCTTTATTGAGATAAGGGGATTAACTACCATTGGTGCACTCAAAGAGTGTGATTTATCCATATAAAATTGCTTTAATATATTTTGGGTATAAGCGGATTGATAAATATCCCATTATTAACATGATCAACTTGTAATCCCAGACAATATTTTTCCTTACCAAAATCTTTGATCTCAAATTTTTTCTTAAAATATTCAACTACAATTTGGATCTCTTCAGGAGTTCCAATTAAATTGAGATCATTAACATATATTACAATAATGACAAAAAAGTTGATCCATTTTTTTTATAATACGCATGGGCATATTGGATCATTATTATAAACTTATTTTATTAAACATTCACTGAGATGGTTATACCACATTCGGCGTAATTGTTTAAGTCCATACAATGACTTTTTAATTTGATAAAATATGATTTCTTTGGGTTTAATTTGTATGCTTCAAACATATTGAATCTCTTAGGAACTTTCATATAAATATCAGTATCCAATGAGCCATAAAAATATGCAGTAACTACGTCTAAAAGACGCATGTCTAGTTTTTCTCGCACTACTAGGCTTACAACGTATCTAAATGTATTTCCATCGAAAACTGAAGAATATGTTTTACCAAAATCTACTCTAAGTCTTTATGAGAATCACTGAGTTGTAAGAAAGACTTTATATCCCACAATTTCATTAAACTAATTTTTTTTTTCGTAAAAACGCTCATTTTTATCTTAATGATTTTATACCATCTGGTGTTTAATTAATAGTTCCGAAGACCTCTCTTTTATTTAATAAGTCAAGCTATGATTGAATCATATTTTCCATTTTGGCCAGTAATTTATTTGCCGACATTCATGAACCGATTTCGGCTTAGGAATCCTCATTTCTTCCATTAGTATCAAATGTTAAATTGTATGCAAATGAATTATCAAGTATTGCTTCTTTACGATTCCAATATTTTGTTGAGGTAACATAGTTAATTGAGTTTTCAATAATTTCATCATGTTCTTCAAGATCGTGTTGTTCTGGAGCAAGTATTTCATGGTTGACTTCCTCATTAGATTGAGGTTTATCAATGTCAATCATGATATTTTCATAATTATCATCATTCATTCATCTTTTCTTTCGAGGATGTTTGTCTTTAAACATAGTGGTCTACCACGCTTTAAACGTGTCACTGATTCATTAGTACTTGCAATTTGTCCATCAGAGACAATTATTTTAGCCGGAGCGTTAGTAGTTTGGATATATGATCGAGTGATTTTAATCGAGTCATTGAATGCATCCGGTAACTAATTTGCAATATTTTGTAAATGTATAATGCAGTGAACTTCTAGTTCACACTGTTTTGTACGAGGATCAAAAGAATTCAATGAGATTTTCCAATTAATATCCCTTTCCGGTTCATTTCTATCTCCCCCTAATGTCAGAAAATATGACTCGTGAAAATAACAATCTGCAAATCTTGTAGTGAATAAATCACCCGTCATAGGTTCAAGAAATTTTATGGTTAACAGCGATTCATATCCGATATAAATGCTCAATCTACGTTGAAGAACTATTTTTGTACGTTCGGGGGAGGGGGGGATGGAATAGGAACATAAACAACATACCTAAAAATATGTAAATGAGATATATTTGGTTAGCGACCAAATACTAATTGCATAGGGGAATAGCTATGATAGCTTGTCGGCCTTATTCTTATTAATATTCCTGCATGTAAGATTGCATGCTCTCAATCTTAAACGGGCAATATAAACCTCATCAATAACGGTGTAGAAATCAATTGTAATATTTTAATAAGTGATTTTGCTAGGCTATTTTGTGTATGAACATGAGCAACAGAGTGTTCTATATTAACTTCAATCGACATGCAATGATTATCAAATACATTCGATAAATACTTCAACTGACGATGGTCTGGTTATCAAGTTTCCCTGAGTGCAGGCAACACAGGTTAACTCATTTGATTTAACACTTTTGACCTTTTAATGAATGTCCATATAAATTCTTAATTATTCGTCTCATCATTATACTGTCAAGATACCCAAGATGATTATACCATATTTAAAAATCGGTAGTCTTTCGATTTACAGTGAGGTGTGTTTTAACAACACCTAATCTGGCAAACCAGTAGAGAGTGGGGGTAATCTCTTAATGATGCATTTCTTTTTATCAATAATATTGGTGATCAATAAAAATTCACCATTGATATCACTCATAGTTTTAATGTGATAACCAATTTTTCGAATGTCATGAAAGCTCAGTAAATCTGTTCGAGCTTTAGTGGCCAACAGTGCAGTCCGCGCGGGGGGAAATATAATGGTTTCTCCAAAGCCTTCAATTAATTTTGTACCGCCACTTATTGTATCGATATTCATCTTTTCCTTTTTCAAATGGAAAAAATATTTTTCGTGTTTCAATATAGTATGTGTCATAGCACTATCAATAAAACACATATTTGCATCATTTTGATTGACATCCATTTAACCCTTATATATAAATAATCGCATTATTAATAAAAGCAAATATAAATATAACAAAATATAGTACAAAAAGGTATACGCAATAGTTTAAAGATTACAAAATATGAAATAACATAATGTAAAATGACATAATATGTCGTAATATTAAAATCCGTTATATTAAAATGCGTTGTGTCGTAATCCAAAGATTATCATCAGGGTCGTCATCGTTATTAACGTGATTAGTCTTGACCCCCTTCCGTTTTTTCTGCAGTGAGGCTTGATAAAGATCATCTAGGTGTTTGGTTGTTCTGCAGGTATTGGTCCAATGACCTTCAATACCACACCGATGACAAATGTTGATTTGTTTTTTTTTTTTTTTTTTCTCTCTCTCTTTAGCCTTTTCAGCTACATCCCCATATTGGGGTTTACTCTGTTTCATGTTAAGGTAAAAAAATACGGTGATTGTTAGGAGTATATCGACCGTGTTGACTCTCACAACTGCAACTACGTCCATGGCCTCTACCACGTCCACAGCTTGGTTCAGAAAATGTCGCGTTCGCTTAAGGGAACAGATTGAAACCAATAGGCCGGGACTGATCATTTTTCATCAATAACTCATTATTTTGCTCAACTTATAAAAGATATGCAATGAGATGTGACTATTTTTCAAAAAATTTCTCACGATATTGTTGTTACATTACGCATATAAAAGTTAAAGAGAGTCTTTTCCAATTTATCAGTCTCAATAACATTTTATCCGCAAAGTTTTAACTGTCAAAATTCGGACCGTAAAGAAATGCCCAAATAGTGATGAATGGAAATAATAGTCTTGGCTCGATCTTGGCTTTTAACTGTATTTTTACTGTCATAGAAACCAATACATTTCAACATATAGGGACCAAGTCAAAAAATTATTGTCGGTGGAAAACAAATATGTAAAAACAATTTTTGAAATTTTTTTCATAATTTTAAAAAAATAATATAAATTATATAAAAATAAAACTTATCAAAAATAAAATAAACAAGAATTTTTGTGCTAAAAACGTACGATATAATAATAATATAATTATATTGGTAAGTATTAACTATATATGTATATGGATGCATGTATGGTATTATATATATATTATAATATATGTATAGATGAAATGATACAAATTAAATTGATGGAAAGTCATAATCGAGTTAAAAAGATAAAATTAATATATGTATATGGTATTTAACAAACAATTACTTATAGCATACTCCCTCCATCGTATTTCAATAGTTTTCATTTTTTTTAAAAAAAAAAAAATCTACTCAAAATTCTTTTATTTTTAAAATAAATAAATATTTTTATTTAAATGGGACCGAGGGTATAAATAATCGAATTTTCCTATTCAAAATAGGATTTCGAAGTTCGAACCCCAAAACCAGCAAACAAACGCTACACTTCCAAACAACATTGTCTTCCGACAACTCGTAGGTCTCCTCTCTAAATTTAATCATATTATCCATACAAAAATATCTCAAAATCCATTTTTGGTCAAGAATTCGGAGCCAATCCAGTTCCGCTTCAGGTAACACTGTGCACGGACTGGACTGGTGGGAGAATTGCAAGGGAAGGAATGCCTCATGCTTCAAATATGCTCTTGAAACCTTTCATTTATGCTCCATCCACTTCTACTTGCAGGTTTGCTCACGAATAATCCACAGCGTTACCTTTGTTTAAAATGGGAGTTCCTTCAGGATTCGGTCATAGGTCATGCTAAAATAAGGCTTCAGAATTTTTTAAATGGGGAGTTTATTAGTGCTCATTAAGTGTTTGATGAAATGACTCTGTAAAAGATGGGCAGACCTTTTTGTAGGGATGACGTTGTAGGAAGCTTGAGTTATGAATATACCTACATTAAAGCTCAATTATCTTTATTTCATTGTGGCTTTAGAAACTCAGAATTTGGAACTATCATGAAATCACCTTTTGGATATCAAAATCCATTCGATGTTTGTTCCATTGTTTGATTTGTTGAAACTCGTTCATTGATAATTGATGGTTAGAATGTGCAATGAAAATAGTTGCTAGTTCTCTGGTTATTTGATGTATATATGGACTTGTTGGCTTAACCATGTGAAATTCCAAAGAGGTTGAAGGTTTGAGCGCTTTTGATCGAGTTACCCTTCTCATCTTACTCTACTTGTCATTATATGAATTTGGAATTAACTCTTGAAGCTACATGGAACCTTTTTACAAATCAATCTCTGAATCTTGAAAGTTCGGAGCAAGTTCGCGGGCTCTTGTATTTGGACGTGCGACTGAATTTATTTAAACATTATGTTTTTGAATGGTTTTAAAGAATTCAGCTAAACCAAATATAACTATTGTTGAGCAATATAAAATGGTAGTACAATGTCAAACTGTTGAACCATATATCTGTTAGTGTAAATAATGCGAACGGTGTGGTAAATGTTTATACGTTCAATGACAAATGAAAACTTTTTAACCATGGTATAAAGTTGTTGAATGGTTTGTTTTGAAAGACTAAAAAAAATCTGCCGAACAAGCTACAAAATACTGCAATTTTGCACAGGTCTGGATTGGATTATTTTGATTAAACTACACACCTCGATCGTTTTTACCGCTTTGTATGAAAAAAAGCAAAAGGAAAAAGTTAGAATTTATTAAATATAGTTTGTTTATGCTCTATTTATCAGAAATTTCTCAATGGTATCAAATATATTTAAACTAACATATGATTTTGTATCGAGCTTCAGTATGGTGTGGGTATTTCTGTCGCTTGGAAGATTTTTGCGCTTATAAGTTACTTGTGCCAATATTACTATGTTATTATTGAACTAGGTATTTGACTCATTCTGAACATTAGTTTTAGATGCTATTATATATGCAAAAGAAAAAGGTAGTCATCGTTTTTGAAAGCATGGATATGATTAAGTTGTTTTTGTTTTTTCCCGGTATTTCAGCAAATCCTATGGCAGCAAGAATACTGGTAAAATCGGTGTCAATATTAGGATATGCAAAAGGGGAGAGGTGGTATGCCTGGGTATGCTATCTCCGAGAAAGTTCATGCAGAAGAGGAAGAAACTGGAGGTTTTTAAGGATGATGCAGACGAAGCAGACAAGAGGAATTGGTGGAAACTGATGCTCGAAATAGAGGAAGCTAATTCGGCCACCACAGTGCTCAAGAGCAGAAGGGTTAAGAACCAGGCATTGCCGAAGGACTTGGTGGTCGGGACTCTGGTTAGATTTAAGCAGCTCAAGAAGTGGAACCTTGTTAGCGAGGTATTTTAAGTCCCATTTTCCGCTTTTGATGAATTCTCCAAACATGAAGTAATTATCTAATTTGTATTCCCTTATTTGAGTTCTCCAACCTTTTCACTCTCTAGATTTTGGAATGGCTCCGGACTCAGCATTGGTGGGATTTCAAGGAAATGGACTTTCTGATGCTTATCACGGCATATGGAAAACTAGGCGATTTCAACAAAGCTGAAAGAGTTTTAAGTTACATGAACCGAAAGGGGTACCCACCTCATGTTGGTTCGTACACTGCTCTTATGGAAGCATATGGAAAGGCTGGCCAACATAATAAAGCAGAGGCAATATTTCGGAGAATGCAATCTTCGGGTCCAGAACCCTCTGCAGTAACTTATCAAATAATCCTTAAATTGTTTGTTGAGGTAAAAAATCACGCTCATCTTCTAGTTACCCAAATAAATGATTTTAGGTCTACCTTGTTGATTATTTAAGTTTTTGACCTCATGCAGCATTAACTTTTCGGTATCATGTTTAGTACTATTTTACCAAAATTCTATGAAAATGCTTTAGATATGATGGATTCTTCAGCTTCTATAACATCACACCATTTTTTGACATGCGATAATAAATATACTGAATAAGCATTTGCTTATGGAATCTCTACTGTTTAAATCACTGGAACTCGTTTCTGCTTGGGGCTTCTGCAGGGGGATAAATTCAAAGAAGCTGAAGAAGTCTTTGAAACTCTTCTCAACAAAGAGAGTTCGCCTCTAAAACCCGACCAGAAAATGTTCCATATGATGATTTATATGTATAAGAAGACAAGAGCTTACGACAAAGCGCGAAAACTTTTTGCTTTGATGGCCGAGCGGGGAATCAAGCGAACTACGGTGACTTATAATAGCTTGATGTCATTTGAAACAAGCTATAAGGAAGTTTCCAATATTTTCGACCAGGTACATTCAAAATTCAAAATCTGTGGGTTTGATTGACCAAGTTTGATCAATTTGACAATTCACCATTGCCCGGGAGAGTTTTTTGTGCATGCAAGCTTCTTCATTTATGTTCCACTTACATGTGAATAGTTTTCTTCATTTGTTCTAAGTGAGACAAAGCTACAGAGTTGCATAATTTTTTTGGATTGTACGCTCTTGTCTGTTGATATAGATACAGGTATTTCCGAAGTCGGGAGTATTCATTATATATAAGTTCCTTCAATTTCTCCTTACAAAAATTTATTAAACACATACTCAAAATGAAAGTTGAATGCGTAGGATAAATTTGTACTATAGTTATTACAATGCAGAGGAAAGCATTTAGGGACCTCATGATGCAAGATATAATTGCATCGAAGCGAGGTTCTATGTTTGAATCTTATTTCAATTATTAGTGTTCTATGTGCAATTCTAGAAAAAAGACATCGGCGATTAATTATAAAAGGGTGATTCATCTGAAACCAATAATTGTAAATATGATCATTAATGTGTGAATATCTGGTGCTAGATGGCAAGAGATGACATTCAACCTGATGTGGTGAGCTACGCGCTCCTCGTTAATGCATATGGAAAAGCCAGAAGAGAAGAAGAAGCTTTAGCTGCGTTTGAGGAGATGCTCGACACCGGTATCAGGTGCAGTTAGTTAACGAAACCCTACAATTTTTCCTTGTTAGGTGTGCTTCTCAACTCATGGCTCATTTGTTTTTAGGCCGACGAGGAAAGCATACAATATTTTGCTCGATGCCTTCGCAATCTCAGGAATGGTAGAACAAGCCCGGATCGTCTTCAAGAGCATGAGACGAGACAGGTGAGTCTTTCTTAGTTTCAACAATCGTATGTTTTGATTCGCATGAGATATGTAGAAACATTCAATTAAATTCTTCTGCCCATAAGTATAGAGTGCTGATTAGGGGACTATTTATTTACCTTTCTCTTGTATCAAGCTTGTCGAATTTATGAAATCACTAACTCACTCTATATATTCTTTAGGTGTGCTTGGTTTGTGTTTTGTGTTCAAAAATAGTATTTGAACAATGTTTTATAAAAGAACATAATATATTTTTATAGGAATATTATTAGTCGGGGGAAGGTTACCGTGCTGATTTTCTAAGTCAGCATCCATAAAATAAAAAAACAGCACAAGTCTTTATTAAAAACAACACATGTTGTTTGTAATAATGGCATGTGTTGTTTGTTTATAATTACACGTGTGTTGTACAAGTGTATGTCATATGCTGAAATGAACTGTTGCATGTGCTGTATGAGACTATATCGATAGTTTATGTGTTGTGTTTGTATGATATGAATATAAATAATGTATTGTCACTAACATTAACCCTTGTTGTTTGCTAGTTATCTGTGTGCTGCTAGTTCATGTGCTCTGTTTGTATTATATTAATATAAATAATGTACTGTCACTAACATTTCCGTGTGCTATTTGCTAGTTATCTGTGTGTTGTTCAGCACTGTTTTGAATCTCATATTGTACACATAATATATATAAACAGTAGATGAGATATAAATTGACAATACGAAAGTTCATGTTGATATAATACAAATGAAATGACAATACGTGACATAGTCCACTAAACACATATTATAACTGATCTCACCGCACACATATGAACATGAATTGTCTGATTTATTTTCATGTGCTGATTAAGGATTTCCCCACAATTACATTATGCATAGTAAGTTTTTGTTCGTCGACTGCAGATGTTTTCCGGATCTTTGTTCCTACACAACCATGTTATCTGCGTACATCAACGCAGCCGACATGGAAGGAGCCGAGAAGTTCTTCAAAAGGATAAAGCAAGACGGGCTTGAACCAAATGTCGTCACTTATGGGGCACTCATCAAAGGCTACGCAAAGGAAAATAATCTCGAGAAAATGATAGAGAAATATGATGAGATGCGAGCCAACGAGATCAAAGCTAACGCGACCATATACACTACGATCATGGATGCTTTCGGGAGGAACAATGATTTTGGAAGTGCAGTCGTTTGGTTCAAGGAGATGGCACCTCCCGATCGGAAAGCCAAGAATGTGCTCTTGTCCCTAGCAAAGACTGTCGAAGAACAAATGGAAGCCAAGAAACTTGTGGAAGAAGACAAAGCCCCGTCCGATCCGGTGGCTCACAACGTCGACGACAATGACAATGATGATGATGATGATGATGATGATGATGATGTAGATGAAAATGAGGATGATGAGTTAAGTAATATTGGTGGACTCTATGAAGAAGATCTACATGCGGTTCAAGGATCTTCTTCCTAAATTTGTCTCCAAGAAGACAATTGATACCGCAGTTATTACAATGTCGTAACGCTACGTACCGTTACACACATATATATATATATATATTTTGACTGGTTAGAGGGTTAAATTAATTAGCATTGCTCTGACAGTTTATACTTACACATAAGTTGTCAATATATGACATGATTAAATACAATGTATGTTATATTAATTGTCAGTAAGTTTATATTTTAAAATAGGTTGTTTTTATAATTTGTACTCCCTCCGTCCACACACAAAGTAAACGTTTACTTTCGTACTCCCCCTCCGTCCACACACAAAGTAAACGTTTACTTTTGGTGCGGTGTTTAAGAAATAATAGTATTTTAATTATAATAAGTAGTTAAAAGTAATGTAATGACATTTTTAACTTTGTTTTTTTTTATGTAAAAGTAATAATGTGATATAAAGTAAGGATATTTGTGAAAAAAAATGAATATTTAATGAAATGTTTACTTTGTAATTGGACGTTCCAAAATAAAAATATATATACTTTCTAGCTGGACGGAGGGAGTATTAGATAGTTATTGTTATACATTTTCAATTTATATGTTGTATTTATATATAAATACACAAACAATATGATTTTAATAACGCATTATGTGTCATGTTAGGTAAAATATATGTCCGCAATTAATACTTTATTATAAGTGTGTTGAATGAACACACTTATAATGGTGTGTTCGTTTATGGTGTGTTCGTTTCTAAGATTTTGCAAAAATTTTACTATTCATTCCATTTTTCCCCCAAATATATCAAATCAAACACCTATTTTTTATTTTTTATATTATACTAAATATCAATTTTACATTCAAAATATCACATCACTACCTATTTATATCACATCATATAACTATTCAAATTCAAAATTTTTACTATTCAAATTCCAACTCAAAATCCAAACCCCCAAACAAACACAGTATGTCATGTTAGGTAAAAATATATATAGGCAAAAATATATATAGGCAATTAATACTTTATTATAAGTGTGTTGAATGAACATATGCTAAGATCAATTATAATATGTTATGTAGATTATTATTATGTTTTATTAGTTATATTTTTACTCTCTCCATCCTGTAAAATGTCCATAATGAATTTTTTGAAAAAAAAAAAAAAAAAAACAATTATTGAAAAGTGATTAAGTAAAAACTAGTTAGAATATTTTTAGAAATTTAAAATAAATGTAATAAAAAATAGTAACTTTTGTTATAAATAACTATTGAATTAAAAGTAATAATCAATAATTTAGAAGGACTAAAAAAGATAAGTGGAATTTTAAATTATCAGACCGAAGAAATATTACATTAATATAAATATCATATATATTTAATTTATGGTTGTCCATCTATATTTGTTTGGAGGTTTGGATTTTGAGTTGAGATTTGAATAGTAAAAATTTTAAATTTGAATAGTTGTATGATGTGATATAAATAGGTATTGATGTGATGTTTTGAATGTAAAATTGATTTTTAGTATAATATAAAATATGAAAAATAGATATTTGATTTGATATTTTTGAAAAAAAAATGAGATGAATAGTGAAAATCTAATCCAATCCCCCAAACAAACACACCCTAAATGTATTGTCACATGTCATAGTATTTAATATTAATATTCAACAATATACATAGAGATGCCAAAAATTAATACGAAAAGAAATAATTAAATTTGAGTCAAGTTTTTTTAATCCGATTAGGTATACGGATTGATACAAATCCGATGCAATAATAAAGGAGTCGAATTAAGGTTGAAGTCTTCGACCGGAATCATACACCACAATCGAAGTATAATATATTAATATTAATTAATATATTTATTTTAGATGTAAACTATTTTAATTTAATAATTTGTTTTAAAAATATATAAATTTAAGTGGAGTCCAACTCAACTATAATATTTAATCATTTTAACTCAACTATAATATTTAATCATTTTTACTATTTACAGGTACAATTAGTTTTGACTGATTTAGTGATTTTTTAACTTTCTTTTGAATTAATTATTTAATTGCTGTTTAGTTTATGAAATTTTAGTTTTAGAAAAATTTTAAATGGATAAACATGTTGATTTCATATTAATTTGGTCGAATTTGCACGGATCAAATTTGTGTCAGATTATCTGACATGTTTAGAAAATTATTAAATGGGTTAACATGTCAATTTTCGAATTGATCGGATTTGAATAGACAAAATCGTAACCTATTTAAACAAACATGTCAATTTCAAATTAGACAATTTAATCTATTTGAATATTCAACCCGATTCATTGCCACCTCTCTCGATGTACATGTCTAAATGATTTGATTAAATATATATGTAGGGAAGAACTACGAGTCTGTTTGAATATTAGAGTTCATTTACGTGTACCAATTTTTGACTTAGAAAGTTAAAGTCTCATTATCCTTTGATTCAAAATTTTAATGATCTTAAAAACTCAAATACTCTGATTCTAACGTTATATAATATTATAAAATTTTTATGAAATAAAAATTTTTTATATAGTAAATAATATAAATAAGTAGGTAAGTTTTGTAAGTATGAATATATAATATATGTGATGTGACGTATGTATGTGATATTATATGTATGGTGACATGAATATACTTTGTATGTATGGCTATATATATATATATAATAAAGATATGTATGTTTTAGTAATAAATGAATGTGCAGAGAGAAATTGAGAAGCGCACATGAAGAGAATTGTGTGTGGATTCATTTCACTCATTACACGTATTTATAGATACATGTAGATATAATTGTGAGGTTATAATAACATCCACATTTTGCATTCGTTCTGCGTATGTGTACACTACATATACATTTTACAACACTTTCCCTTGGATGCTTTACATAAAGAATGTGTCTCGTTAAAACCTTACTATGAAAAAATCCCGTGGAAAAAAATCATAGTGAAGGAATAAAAATAAATCATTCTTGTATTAATGTGTTCCCCTGTTTTGGACTTTATTTGATGTATTTTATCCGACGCATTCCAATTTCTTATACCAATTTGTTGAATGTTGCAGTCGGAGCGCCTTCGTGAATAAATCTGTAAAATTTTCAGACGATCAAATTTGTCGCACACTAATTTCACCATTTTTTTTAAAATCATGAGTGAAAAAGAATTTCGGAGATATGTGCTTTGTCCGATCGCCTTTGATATATCCTCATTATAATTGAGCTATACAAACTGCATTATCTTCAAATAATATTGTGGGAGGTAATATATCATCAGAAATCAAGCCATAATTTTTTTGAATATGGTGAGTCATAGATCACAACCAAACACATTCATGACTGGCTTCATGAATTGTTAAAACCTCAGCATGGTTTGAAGAAGTAACTGTTATTGTATGTTTAGCAGATTTTTAAAAAATTGCAGTTCCACCACAAGTAAATAAATAGCCAGTTTGAGATTTTGCTTTATGTGGATCAGATAGATAACCAGCATCAACATAACCAATTAATTCATGTCGAGATTCACTCGAATAAAATAGACCGAGGCCATGAATCCCCTGAAGGTAACGAAAAATATGTTTGATACCATTCCAATGGTGCTTTGTGGGGGATGCGTTAAACCTGGCCAGTAAATTTACTGAAAAAGATATATCTGCTCTGGTACAATTTGCAAGGTACATTAATGCGCCAATGGCGCTGAGATATGGTACCTCGGGGCCAAGTATTTCTTCATTTTTTTATTTTTTTTGCCTGAATGGATCTTTGATGGGATCAAGGGATTTGACCACCATTTGTGTATTTAGGGAGTGAGATTTATCCATATAAAATTGTTTTAATATATTTTGGGTATATGTGGATTGATGAATAAATATCTCATTGTTCACATGATCCACTTGTAATCCCAAATAATATATTTTTTCCAAAATCTTTGATCTCTGACCTGTCGCGCGGTCAATCAAATATTTCACCTACTCCGTGATCACAATTTAATGTAATATAGGGGAAGAGATCGTCTCCACAGGGATTGTGTGATTCATTCTTTCGTGTTCTAATGCAGTAAATAAAGGGGGATTTTTCTTTTATTATCTAATTAAAATAAAATAACAAAACAATTAAATTAAAGGGGAACTGACTATAAGGGATGCCTGGCTCAAGGGATGATGCAGTTATGGCACTTGTGTTCTATCATTAATTCAATTAAATTAATTCTTATTAAAGTATTAATAAATTGGTTATAGTTATCAACAAGCTCTGACAACCAATTTTTCCTTACAGTGTAGGTTATTAAGGTACGACCGTTAACTACCCCTAATTATGCAAATAAACCTAGGTGTGCCCATAAGAATATTGCCTAATCTCATTCCAATCTAGAAAAACCCAATTCAAAACAATTACTACCTAAGAGGAGCAATTAGATTTGATTGTCTAACCCCCGGGAAGGAACTATTCAACCCGATTGTCACATATTCAAGTGCGAATACAATTACGGATATCTACTTGAATTGACTTTAGATTATCATACTAATTTAAATATCGGTACCAAAATATTCAATCAATCTAACAATCATAAACGTTATTCTCAGAATTAGACAAATATTGATAATCAAAAAGAACTTTTATAAAGAAAATCAAGAATCTCCAAAACAAAAGAACCAAAACATTATCACCCCTCAAACCAGAAAAGTATCTACTCCATAATTAAATAACAAAGAACAAAAGAGAAAGATGAAGTCATAGTGGAAGGGGGAAATCTTCTCTGTCGATTTGCTTCTGCGCGATCTATGAATTTGTCAGTCTCCTGCTCCTGTGCGTTTCTGCCCCAGCCGTTCTCTCCCTTTTGAAACGTGTGATCCCTCCGTTTATTTAATGTTTGCCCTAATTATTTTGTAGATGGGCTTTTGGGCCTTTAATTAATTTTATTTCTTTTTTCTGCCAATTATGCCAAATTTAATATTTGCTCTCTGCACACAGCAAATAAACAATTCGCATATAAATTAGGTAGAATCCAATCAAAATCACCCAATTATCGCATATGATATGAATATAAAACGCATGCGATTTCTAACTATCAATCTCAAATTCTTTCTTTAGATATTCAACTGCAATTTGAATCTCTTCAGAAGTTCCAATTAAATTGAGATTATCAACATATATTGCAATAATGATAAAATTTGATCCATTTTTCGTGATAAAGATGCATGGACATATTGGATCATTAGTATAACCTTCTTTTATCAAACATTCATTTAGACAGTTATACCACATTTGCTCTTATTGTTTAAGTCCATACAATGACTTTTTCAATTTGATGGAATATGATTCCCTTGGGTTTAACTTGTATGCTTCGGACATAAATCCCTCAGGAACTTTCATATAAATATCAGTATCCAATGAGCCATAAAGATATGTAGTAACTACATCTAAAAGACGCATATCGAGTTTTTCTCGCACTGCTAGGCTCACAAGGTATCTAAATGTTATTCATCAACAATTTGAGATTATGTTTCATAAAAATCTACTTCAGACCTTTGTGAGAATCCCTGATCTACAAGACGGGTTTTATATCTCTCAATTTCACTAAGCTCATTTCTTTTTCATTAAAGCTCATTCATGATATTTTCATGATTATCATCATTAATTCCTCTTTTCTTTCGAGAATGTTTGTCAAGTGATCTACAACGCTTCAAGCGTATTGTTTATTCATTAGCGCTTCCTATTTGTCCATCAGGAACAATTATTTTAGCCGGAGCATTAGCATCTTGAATATATGATCGAGTGATTTTGCTCGAATCATTGAAGCATTCGGTAACTGATTTACAATATTTTGCAAATGTATAATGCGTTGAACTTCTAGTTTACACTGCTTTGTACGAGGATCACAAAAATTCAATGAGATTTTCCAATTAATATCCATATTCGATTTATTTATGTCTCCCTCTAATGTCGAAAAATATGATTCATCAAAATGACAATCTGCAAATCTTGCAGTGAATAAATCACTCGTCATAGGTTCAAGATATTTTATAATTGACGGCGATTCATATCCGACATAAATGCCCAATCTACATTGAGGACCTATTTTTGTACGCTTGGGGGGTGGAATAGGAACATAAACAGCACACCTAAAAAAACGTAGATGAGATATATCTGGTTCGTGACCAAATACTAACTGCATTGGGAAATAGCTATGATAGCTTGTTGACCTCATTCTTATAAGTGTTCCTGCATGTAATATTGCATGCCCCCAAGTTGAAACGGGCAACATAGACCTCATCAATAATGATCTAGAAATCAATTGCAATATTTTAATAAGTGATTCTGCTAGGCCATTTTGTGTATGAACATGAGCAACTGGGTGCTCTACATTAATTCCAATCGACATGCAATAATCATCAAATGCATTCGATGTATATTCACCAGCATTATCCAGATGTATAGTCTTAATTGGATTATCGAGGAATTGTGCCCGTAATTTAATAATTTGGGCAAACAATCTCGCAAATGTCATATTGCGAGTAGATAATAATTAGACATGGGACAACCTCGTAAATGCATCAATAAGTACCATAAAATATTTAAATGGGCCACACGGTGGGTCTATTGGCCCATATATATCCCCGTGTATATTTTCCAAAAATGTAGGTGATTCAATACTTACTTTAGCTGGCGATGACCTGGTTATCAATTTTCCATGAGTGCAGGCAACATAGAACTCATTTGAGTTTAACACTTTTTGACCTTTTAATGAATGGTCATGCGAATTCTCAATTATTCGCCTTATCATTATACTGTGAGGATGCCCAAGGCGATCATGTCATATTTGAAATTTGGTAATCTTTTGATCTACTGTGAGGTGTGTTTCAACAAAACCTAATCTGGAATAATATAAACCAGTAGAGAGTGAGGGTAATTTCTTAATGATGCATTTCTTTTTATCAATGATATTGGTGATCAATAAAAATTCACCATTGGTATCACTCATAGTTTCAATGTGATAACCATTTTTTTGAATTTCATGAAAGCTAAGTAAATTTCTTCGAGCTTTAGTGGCCAACAGTGCATACTGTATCACAATTTTTGTTCCCGCAGGGAAAAATATAATGGCTTCTCCAGAGCCTTCAATTAAGTTTGCATAGCCACTTATTGTATTGACATTCATTCTTTCTCTTTTCAAATGGGAGAAATATTTTTCGTGCTTCAATATAGTATGTGTCGTTGCACTGTCAATGAAACACACATTTGCATCATTTTGATTGTAATTCATTTAAGCTTCAAATATAAATAAGCGCGATATTAATAAAGGCAAATATAAATATTACAAAATGCATTACAAAAAGGTAATATGCGATAATTTAAGTATTACAAAATATAAGATGGCATAATGTAAAATGACATAGTATGTCTGTCAGTAGGGATTTTCTGAATCTACGACAAAGTCCGCTATATCAAGATGCGTTGTGTCGTAATCCAGAAGATCATCATCAGGGTCGTCATCGTTATTAATGTGATTAGTCTCGACCTCTTTCCCCTTTTTCTGCAGTGAGGCTTGATAAAGATTGGCTAGATGTTTGACTGTTCTGCAAGTATTGGCCCAATGGTCTTCAATGCTACACTGATTACAAATGTCGATTTGCCTCTTTTCCTATTTAGCCTTTTCGGCTATATCCCCATATTGGGGTTTACTCTGCTTTCTGTAATGTCAAACCGCGGTGATTGTAAGGGGTATATCGACCGCGTTGACTCTCACGACTGCGACCACGTCCACGGCCTCTACCACGTCCTCGGCCTCGTTCAGAAAATCTCACGTTCGCTTCAGGGAACGGACTGGAACCAGTGGGCCGGGACTGATGATTTTTCATCAGTAACTCATTATTTTGCTCAGTTAATAAAATACATGTTATGAGCTGTGAGTATTTCTGAAAGTTATTCTCACGATACTGGAAAAAGTCTTTTCCAATTTATCATTCCCAATAACATTTTCTCCGCAGAGTTTTAACTGAGATGTAATTTGATGGATAACAGAGTTGTACTCTGTAACAATTTTAAAATCCTGCAATCGTAGGTTAAGCCAATCATGTCGGGCTTTCGGGAGAGTGATATATTTCAAGTGCCGAAATATCTCCTTTAATTCATTCCACAAATCTAGTGGATCTTTCACCGTCAAATATTCATACTGTAGAGGAATGTCCAAATGATGACGAATGAAAATAATAGCCTTGGTCCGATCTTGGTTTGTAGCCGCATTTTTACTGGAAATTGTATGAACAAGGTCTATTGAAACCAGATGCATTTCTACATCCAAGGACCAAGTCAGAAAATTATTGCCGGTGAGAGACAGAGGTTTAAAAGAAAATTTTGCAAAGTTTTCTATAGTTTAAAAAATAGATAATATATATAGTATAAAAATAAAATTTACTAAAAATAAAATAGACAAGAGTTTTCGTGCTGATAATGTGTTATATAATAAATAATATAAATAAGTAGGTAAGTTTTGTAAGTATGAATATATAGTATATATGTGATGTGAGGTATGTATGTGATATTATGTGTATGGTGACATAAATATAACTTTGTATGTATGGTTATATATATATATATATGTAATAAAGATACGTATTCATTAGTAATAAATGAATGTGTAGAGAGAAATTGAGAAGAGCGCAGAGAGAATGAAGAGAATTGTGTGTGGATTCATTTCACTTGTTACACGTATTCATAGATACATATAGATAAAATTATGTGGTTATATCAGCATCCACATTTTACATTTGTTTTGCATATGTGAACACTACGTATACATTTTACAACAAAATTGTTGATCTTACAATATAATTGTTTTAACTATCCTCCGATCATTCTCTTCCTCTTAACAAGTCATGTCATTTTAAAGTTTTATTTAATGTTGTGTAGATTATTATTAATCTTGGAATTTATTTTTTTAATTTCAGAGGCTTTGGTGGCATAGAAGGTGACGCAGCTCCATGACGATCTAGATTTTGATATTAGTTTTTTTTTTTTTTTTATCTTCTATTTCTTTTCTATAGAATTCTTCTAGTTTTTATCATTTGGATGTATCTGCTTTTTGTTGGAATATTATTTTTATTGAAAATTGGCTCATAAGAAATAATAATAGCATGTTTCTCTCCTTCTTAGAAGATATTAGAAAGATTAGAACATATTTGTTGTTTTATTAGTTCAAGCAAATGAAGAATTTTTTGTTAATTTTATAATTGAATTTAAATTCTTTTAGAGTGAAGATCTTTTTTTGTTAATTGAGGGTAAATATTTTTTATTGTACAATATTATGTATTGAAGTTGTATAAATAGAATTACCGTCTCATAAATTATTTCTGTTGTTTGAGATTTTTCTATAAAAGTAAAATATAATTTCTTATTGTTTATTTGAAATGAGGTCGATTTTGGACAATTGTATTAGGAGTAATTAGATTTAAAAAAAAAAAAATGATTCCTACAATGGCCATATGATGTGAATTTTTTATTAGGACAAATGAGATTCATATAGAAATTCTTTCATTTACTACAAAGCTTTAATTCTGGAGGAGACATTTAATATTGGATTATGTATAGAAATTCTTTCATTTACTAGAAAGCTTCCATAATTAAATATTGAATTATTTGCTGCTTTTATTTTTACACTAATTTTACCAAAGAACTTGGCAAATTAAGTTAGTTCCTGTATCAAAAAGTGTTATAATATCTAAAAAGAATCCCTTAAGAAATTCAAACTGTATATTTATAATATATTATATTAGAAGAGATTTCTTTTATAACAAAGAAAAAATCATGTTGTATATATTGAACATATATATGGACACAAGCAAGTTTTAACAACAAAGACCAAACTGTCTGAAAAGGGAGATGAGTACACCACAAAGACAAAAAACAACAGATAAAAAAGGAAGAAGAAGAAGATGCAGAATTTTCATTCTTACAATTCACCAAAAAAGTCCATAGTTTCATCTCCTTCAATGTTACTACATTACTACATTACAGTCCCTCCCTCCTAATCAACAACAGATTCAAACACTTTACTACAACATAGATATACCATCAGCTACTCTTACCTTACCTCACCTCAGAATTCGAGCGATCCAACAGACGGTATCCCACTCAGGTTGTTTCTTGCGTCCCTTCGCGCCATGTAGTCGTCACAAGTGTTGCTGCTGCTGCTGCCACCAGGCCGGGTTGACTGACCCGCATTTGGGAGATCGAGCCCTTCTTTGATCATCTGCTGCACCTCCAGATGAGACAGGATTTTGATATACGACACGCTGTTTACGAATTCCCTGTAATTAATTGAAACCACACCTCCATTACATAACCTCACTCTCAACATTGAAACAACACAAAAGTTACTAAGCCTTTTTCTTTCTTAAAAGTACATAAAAACATCCTTGTGATAGTTATTCACTCATTCCAAACAAAAACACACTAATGGTCGATCAAACACAAATAGACGAGCAACCCTTTTGGCTAATTAAAACTACGGGCAAAAAAAAAAAAAAAAAAATCTATAATCTTATAAGTAATATTCCCTCTGTCCCAACTCAATGTACAATTTTTATCATTTTCATATGTCGTACTCAAAAGTATCTATTTTTTATTATAGTAAAAATAATCTATATATAAATACCCCTAAATTTTAAAATTATTTTATACACTTCCACTAACTAATAAAATATTATTATTTTTTAATCTACTAAAACAAAACAAAAACGTAAGGGTACTTTATTGGGTTGGGACGGAGAAAGTACCTTCTAAAGATCATCTATACCTACAGTGACAATCGTGTAGGCATTGTCAGCTCTCTACATGACATCTCCGAAAACGCACATAAGTGTCATGTACAAATATAGGACAGAGTGGATGTGTAAGATCCAAGATCACATTTCCCCTTAAAACAATCAAAATGATAAGAGGTGCCAGCGAGCCATTTACAGGGCATTAAACAAATATGTCATTTCGATGTCATAAATTCAAACGATGAAGGTTGAAAACAGATAATTTAGAGTGCATTTCTTAGTTTAAACAAAACTTGCCGACTTAATTAACACATTTTTTTATATAGAGATATGGAACTTAGAGCATAAAAATAGTTACGAACTTACTGCCATGGATCATCGCCGAGTAAGAGAATATCATTCTCACGGTCAACGAATACAAGCTGCCAGCCTGATCTCTGCGGGTCCTCCAGCAAGCCTTCGAGCCCAAACATACGGGCAAGCGAGCTCCTAAGCTCATGATAGCTGCTGAATTTCGAGATGTCCAAGGAACGCCCAAAGGACCCAGACTTGTGAACCTATGAAAAGTTTCAACAAAAAATTTACATTTAAACTTACCATAAACAGCACGCAAGTTAATTCTGTAACATTTGACAGACATTAATTTTTGTCGAACTAAAATAGTCACTATGTGCTCTCTAATTGAAAAGTTCAACAAGCTAGTAAAAATCAATAGACTTTGATTTGGGGTTTAGCACAGAAAGTAAATGTGGTTATTCACCTTTACAAAGGCTCCTGTGGCCGCTGTGGTCTGTTCCACGTTTTCTGAGGACTGCAAGTACCCTGATTCATCCATGCAACTCGAGGTAGCCATGTCAGAGTCGAGAGGGAAGTCCGTAGCAGACATACTTGCACCAAATGTAGGGGTCACATACTGCGCTGACAATGATTGGTTATCATTATTAAACAGATTAGGAGCCGAGCCAGTCCCAACTTCATACATTAAATTGTTTTGGGAAGTCGCCACAGCGCCTTGGAAATCTGAAAATTCCCGATCAGGGAACAGTGGCAGAAAATCTGAAAGGTCCGAACCCTTGGAATCAGGCGTTCCCAGTCCCCCTTGATGGAGAGTGCTGAACAGAGAAATCTTGGATGAAAGTTGTGGGTCTATTGCCACCCGTTTGGACAATGAAGATTGCGAAATGTGAGGATTTGGTACATGTTGCGATGATCCATCCTGCGAAATCGGGCTCACAATACTCTGCAAGGAAGAATTATTAGACGAGCCCATATGGTCAAAATCAGGTAAGTTTTCCAGCTGGTTCGACTGCAACAAGTCCTGCATTGGAGCAAACTGACAACTGGAGGCCAACCCGACAGTGGGTTTGGACCGTACATCTTGAAATTGCTGGAACAGTGGCTGGGATTGCTGCAGTGAATTGGAGTCAACAGCCGGAAGGCGGCCTTGTAACTGCTGCTGCAAAATCTGAGCCTGAGAAACGACATTTTCCGGAAGGTTCTGCAGGAAGTTCAGCTGAGAGTGAGATTGTTGCAGCATTTGATTCGGCATTGTGGACAGGATGTTTTGTTGGAACTGGAGTAGGCTGGGATTTGCAGGTTTGGCTGTATCTAACGATGCCATTTCTTGAAGCACCATTGGTTGGTAAGTATTAGATTGTAGACCAAATGAGGATGCATCAAGCCTCGGTTGCATCCATGGGGGCCCACTAAGTCCCTGGAAGTTAAACGACTGCATCCCTTGATCGCCAATTCCTCCATGAAGCCATGTGAATGGAGAATTTATGCTCACGTCACTGTCTTTAAAACCTGAACCAGAATTAATAGCAATTCATTTTTAAATATCTGAGTAGCTTCAACAGGAAACAAATTGCATATTTCTCGGGTGTTTGTATGTAAGACAAACCGGAGAACGAGGGCAATCCCGACGGCCATGGTCTCTTTAATCTGAGGGAGAATGGAGATGTATACATAGGGAAAGTTGTTAAAGGCTCAATCTCCCATAAAGAAACTCTCTGCTGCCTTTCTCCAGTAGTCGACTCGTCCCAGCCAACCTGAGCACAAAAATGCAACATAAATATTCAGAGAAAAACAAAATTTCGACAGAAAATCAACTAGAACCGATAGAAAACACATTATCATCACTATACTTTATTCATATTTAAATTTTATCAAAAAGCCCGGTTGAGTGTGCAGATACATTCTTTTTCATAAAGCCTTGCAAGTGAAGAACTTTTCATAGACAGGCAAATGGCGGAAATTATGTATCACTTTATATTTTTTTACATTTTCTTTCTCACCAATACAAACTGTGAAATTGGTAGAGGTAACATAACTATGGCATACCTTCACTGACCGCCAGTGTGACTTCGGCCAACGGACAGGATCCAAATCGCTGATGCCAGTGATCGTACCCATATATCTTAAAAAAATTAATAAATCAGTACACTTGCCAAGAAATATTACAAACATTCATTTTATATGAATTCAAAGAAAAAAGTACACACCTACGCACGCTCGATTCTTCAGTTTCAAAGAGCATCCTAAAGCGCATACCCACAGCAACTCGTGTATGATAAACTGCTTTGGCATATTTTGCCAAGGGTATCACAAACTCAGATGGGCTAGCCCTGAAATTTGCAAAACTGGGAATGAGAGGGTGCTGAGTTTCCATATTTGACGAGAACAGCCTTAAATTTTACCTTGGATTGAAGAAGATAGTGAAACGACTATTTGTTGCTGCTGCATGAGCAGCAGCAGCAAGAAGCCCAATGTGCATACTATCACTCGACAGCACAGATGATGGCATAACTGTTTGAGGTCTATTAGCTCGGCGAATTCCCAAGAGTAGTTGATTGCTTTCATTCCTTAAATTGTTGTATAAAACGTAAAAAACAGATCACAGCTAGAATGATAAATATAACTCCCAAATGGTAGTTGCCATAGCAATAAATTTAAGCAAAGCCATGGTAGAAACTGAGGCAGGTTCAGCAAAACTGAGACCAGACCGGCCAGGCCAAGCAGTTAATGAACCCAAGAAGGGCCTGCCCTGCATCATTTATTAATCAATAATCTCATATCCAGTGAGGGTTTATTTTCCTCCAGACCAAAACCATATTTACGGCCCCAAACCAGATTTAGACGAGACAAGGCTCTAGTAAGAACAGAACCCATTGCCGTCCTTTAGTGATAATGAGAGTTCATGGGATAAGTGGTTAAGCATCTCTGTTTAATGAGCAATTTTTTCAAGATGTGGAAACCTTAATACTTTTTCACAGATTGTTTTGGGATTAAATAAATAAACTCGATATCATAGCATACCAGATGAAAATAACTGAATCTCCGGAAACTAGCCTCTTTGCGCTCACAAAGACGCTCCATCCTGTTGTAAGAAGATGCCTCTTTGGTTGTCCTGTTGTATGCAAGCACAACAAAATCAGTTGCAAGGTCATATGCAATGCAAGGACAAAATTATTGTTAAAATCTTGAAAGTGACTATCAAAACACACAAAAACAAGAGCCAAAATTGCATGCACGTGGATATCACATTATTAATGACACGCATTGGATGCAGACAAAAATGAATTTGATGTCAACTCAGCACACGATTACCGATACAGACCATATTTCATCGCCCCCAAAATCAGCACCCTAAAAAAGCACTTGGTACAATTCTGGTATTAGTTTACAAACGGTTTACCTTTACTGCCTTACACTAACTAGGAGAAATAAATAAAATAAAATAAAATGCTCCCCACGTCAAATGTTTAATGCAAGACACGATGGAAAAGAAACCGTATTTGCAGCAAGAAATGACGGAATACATTATTCAGTATCATAAGGAATGATCTCCAAAAGCTCTATTGAACAAAACGGTAGAAAATCTCACATACTATTCTTGCAGCCTCACCTCGAAAGATATGCCTGAACTTCCATTCATTTCCATGAAGATCCTTTGCAATTAATTCTTGTGCCGGTGGAGTTTGGGAGAAATCCTGACCAATCGAGATATATAAAAGCTATTGTATATATATTATATATATATATATATAGAGAGAGAGAGAGAGGGAGAAAAGAACTCAAGCACCATGCATTGGCAAATAAAGCAAAGGAGTACTTACGAGTGGAGGAAAGACTTTCTCCGCAGCTCGGCGGGGGACAGAAAATCCTCCATGAGTGCTGGTATCACTTGCAGTTAATGTTTTACAAAAATAATTGGTGGGCTGTTTGCTTGGGCCGCCGAGCTCCATTGGTAGCAGGCAGATATCTTTTTGCTCTTGCTAAACCGACAGACCATTAGTTCCTGAGCTAAAACTATCATTTAAAAATGGTAAAAACAAAGAGATCTGAGTAATTAATTACAGGGGTGAGGGGTTGCAATGTCATCTGAGCATAGACTTCATCCGTCTCGACATCCGCCTGCAATTATAAAACATACATTAAGCAGGTAACACATAGAAAAAAGGACCTTTGCAACACATACATTAAAAGATATCACGGCTTACATGCATGGTAACATTGTGGAGCTGACATATCAGCTGTGGTTCCAAGCCAGGATAGTTCGGTATAGTAGTGTCCACTTCCTTGTTGGTCGAGGCAGTAACCTATTCGAAAAAACAAGGGTAGATTATTCGAAAAAACAAGGGTAGATTATAAAAACTCAGAAGTAACCCTAAATCACCCAGCGCTGCCAATTGAAACATCAATTTCCCCTCCCCCAGCCATCCAACCCCACCCCCTCGCCAATATGGAGATTTGACGGCCATTAAGCAGTACATCTCCCCTGCTCAAATCTCCACAGTTGCCATTTCTAAATAAGCACATAACTATGCATAATTCACGTGCAACACTAAGCAACAAAACATACATGTCAAAATATCCCGAGTAGGTGAGGCAATCGTCATCACTCAACAACAGCATGTACAGACAAATTAAACACATGTGTCGGCAGAGAATTATTAATAATCAGTCGAATCCTGCTTATGTATTTATGCATCTGAATCCATTCCATTCCACAAAAGTAACAAGAAATGAAGCAAATTCCTACACAAGCAAGCATTCAAAGAGCAAAGCAAAGAAAACCTGTTCGCTGTGGCCTTGAGGAAAATACACGACACGGCTGCCAATCTGTGGTAATGAAACCAAAGGGCCAGCACACGCATGCCACAGTTCTGAATTCAAGCATTTATTCTCCCCTACAACAATACAATTTATTACCAAAGCAAAACAGCTAAAAGACAAGGCCAAAAATAAATGCAGAAATGAAAGCTAAGCTAAGCTACGGAAAGCAAAGCAAGCATACCTTCCTCCGGCAGAGCAGTAAATCCAGGAGACGAAGAAGAAGACGGCTTCATATTCTCCCAAACCCTTCACAAATTCAAACTAATCTACAAAAACTGCAATCAGAGGCGTTTCGACGAAGCATGCATACCCATTCTAACCCAAATCCCCAAATTTCAAATTCGCAAACCCTAGAAATTCCGTTTCAGCTCAACGAAGCAATTCAGGCGAGTGGTGATGAAATTAAGGGTTGCAGAAGTTCGGGGTGGATCTTGAATGGAGTTGGGGCGAGAGAATGGGAAAGAAACCCTAAAGAAGAAAGGGGAGATGAAGACCGGTCCGAGGAATAAAATGGGGATAAAGTTAGTAACTGAAAGGAAAAAGCAGAGGAAAGAAGACAATGATGCCTAGCTTTTCTGCTCCTCTCTCTCTCTCTCTCTCTCTCTCTCTCTCTCTTGCTTTCTCTCTCTGTGTGGAAGCTTAAATCCGCTTCAGATCTTTAATGGGGTTTCGCCATTTTCACCATTTTTAAACCTTCCATGCTTTCCTTTACTAGTCCTGTGTGTATGGAATGTATGTGTATGTATGAATATGATTGTTGGCGCTGTGAAGATGGAGAAGATGAAGAGAGAGAGAGAGAGGAGAGGAGATGGTGGTGCTGCTGCAGCTGCATTAATTATTGCAATTTTGTTTGGGAGTTTAAAATGGAAATCTGATTTTGGGGTTTGGAATTTTCTTGAGATAGTAAAATTTGAGTTTCGAATTTAATGTTAGGTATGGTTTAAGGATCTAATTAATCAATTAATTAATTCATTATCGTTTTTGTTTTTTATTTTTTATTTTTATTATTGCATGCGTTTGGTTGGAGTGGAGGGAAATACTTACTCCCTTTCCGAGAAATTCAATCCTTTTTTACTAAAAATAAATAATATTTTTGCTATGAAAAATTATGTTTATTTAATTGCCTACTAGTTCTTAAAAAATATAGCTAAAAATATATTTTATTATAGTAAAAAAATAAAATAAGTTGTATTTTTTATTTTAAAAAAAATATATTTTTTATTGACAATAAAAAATAGACATAAAAATTGAATAATAGATAAAATAATATTTAATTTAAAAAAAGTAATTGTATTAGTTAGAAAATTTAATGTTTTTTTAATAAATAGATTAAAGAAAAAGTAATAAAAAAAAAAAACAACATATGAACCCATGACCTCATGGTCATAAATTCAACCCCTACACCACCAGATCATCTCTTACGGAACACATCACATGATATTTTATAACACAATATATGTTGTATTACATAAAAAGTGATGTTGTTTAACATATGTTGATCCGGACTGAATTAACATATGATCTACGCCCATAATATATATATTTTATCTATTTATAAAATATTAACAATTAAATACAAATTATAATTATTTATTTTTTATATTATTAATATAATTAGTCATACCTAATATAAAAAATACTTATATCTAAAAAATACAAAGTAAACAAACTCAATGTATGATATAAATACAAAATATACAAACTCAATGTATATTATGACTTTTTATAGACAGTAAAAAAATGTTCTAAAACTATATGTAGGCACCAATGCTATACAAAATTATAAGAATATCCTATCTATTATGTAATATATAAAATAAGCTATACTAATATATTATGTAGATAAGAAATGGCAGATGTCTAGATATGTAATTTATTAATCCCTCCGTCCTACTTAACATGTCCAAGTTGTCATTTTTGTCCGCCCACGTTTCATGTTATTTTTTTTTTTTGGAAAATGATTATCCATCTTAATCTTATTTTAAATTTTATAATTTATTTTTTTAAATTTTAATTAAACTAATTAGTTATTTTAATCTTAATCTATAATGATTTATATTATAGGTTAATTATTTTTATTAATACATTCTTAATTATTTACTAATTATATTTATTATAAATTTTCGTATCTATAGTGACCAAAACACCCAATATGAGAGGGAAGTAGTATATTATAAATATATTTTATATGAAGACCGTGTGTACATATATGTAGTTGTGTGTGTTAGAGAATGTAAAGAGAGAGACTAAAAATAGGGAGAGAGTTTGGAATCAAGAGCGTATTAATTATTGGAAACTAGAATTTATATTTATAGATGCAATACAATTAGATTAGTCGTTATAAATTGACTTGTCAAAATAATATGGTAATAAATGTGATGTGTAATAACACTTTCTTTTAGTTGTTACTAATTGTAACGAATACGTCTAATTAAAATCTTATTAAGAAAAAATTCGATTAGAGAAAAATTTCAGTGAAAGAAAAAAATTTATGTAATTCATGCTTTCAAAATTGTTCCACCTGAGGTGTACATTATTTGAAATCTCGTAACCGACGTCCTTGGATGTTTTTCACCAGTTTTTTGAATGTTGTAGTCGGTAAATCTTTGGTTAATAAATCTGTTAAATTCTCATTCAATCGAAGCTATAACACATTTATTTCACAATTTCTCTAAAGATCATGAGTAAAGAATTTTTTTTATGAAATAGTTTTCGTTCTATCTTCCCTGATATATAAAACTATACAAATTGCATTATCTTTATATAAAATAGTATGAAGATTATCTGAAAAATTTTCAGATCTCAAACCATAATTTTTTAAAATATGGTGACTCATTGATCTTAATCATACACATTCACGACTCGCCTCATGAATTGCTATTATTTTAGCATAATTTGAAGATGTTGCGACTAATATTTGTTTAGTAGATCTCCAAGATACCACAAGTAATACCCTCGGAGTTAGGTTGGTGCTAGGCCAACTCCCATGGATGAGCCGGTGCTAGGCTATCCGAGGTTGACTATAGATGTCTGACCATAATACTGCCGTAAGTAAATATATAGTCAATCTGAGACTTGAATTTATGCGGGTCAAAATGATACCCAACATTTGCATATTCAATCAATTCATGTCGAGAATTCTTTGAATGTAATAAATTGAGATCAATCGTTCCTGAGATAATGAAAATATGTTTAATTCTTTTCCAATATCGTTATGTTGACATTGCACTAAATCTTGCTAATAAATTTACAGCAAATGCTATGTATGGTCTTGTACTATTAGCTAGATACATTAGTGCGTCAATAGTACTTACATATAGTAATTCAGGACCAATTGTTTTCTCGTTCTCTTCTTTCGATCTAAAAGGATCATTAATAAGATCAAAAGTTTTAATGGCTATTGAAGTACTTAATGAATGTGTTTTATCTATTGCAAAATATTTTAATACATTCTAGATATATGCAGATTTATGGATCAAAATTTTATTTTCCAAATGTTCAAATTGTAGACCAATGCAAAATTTCATTTTCCCAGATTCTTGATTTCAAACCCTTTTTTCAATTTTCAATAGTTTCTTAGACTTCTTCAGGGATTAAAATTAAATTCATATCGCCAACATAAATAGCTATTATCACAAATTTTCTCTTATTTTCTTTATAAAAACACATGGGTTAAGAGAATCATTGTCATATCCCTCTTTCAGTAATGATTTATTGAGACGATTATACTATATGCAACCAAATTATTTGAGCTCATACAATGACTTTCGTAATTTAATAGAATAACATTCTTTTGGCTTTGACTTGTATGCTTCAGGCATACTGAATCATTCAGGATTTTTCATAGAGATATCACTATCTAATGGGCCGTATAAATAGACTGTTACTACGTCCATCAGACGCATATCCAAATTTTCAAAAACTGTTAAACTGACAAAATATCAAAATGTTATTTCATCTATTACTGGAGAATAAGTTTCATTAAAATTAATTCCAAGTCTTTATGAAAAACCTTGGACAATAAATCTTGCTTTATATTTTGCAATTTTATTGTTCTTATTTTATTTTTGAATAAAACCTAATTAGAACCAACATGTTTAACATCTTCAGGTGTTTGTGAAACGTGTCTAATTTTTTTTTTTGTTTTTTATTGAATTTAATTCAGATTGGATCGCATCTTTTTATATTGGCCAATCTTTTTTTTTTTTTACATTCATCAACTGATCTAAGTTCAAGATTCCTCTCATTTTCAATTAAATCAAATATTACATTATATGCAAAAGTATTATTAATTATACATCATTTCGATTCCAATGCTTTTTAGTAGTAACATAATTTATTGAATTTTCAATAAATTCATTCTCTTCAGGGAAAAGTTTATTAGGATCAACTTTTTTAAGGATTTGATCTATGTTACTACTCGTTTCGTAAGGATTTTGATGTAATTCCTCAACTCCTATATTTGTTCCTCTTTTCTTCCGAGAATTTTTATATTTGGATCCTAAAGGCCTGCCACACTTCAGGCGTACATTCGATTCATTAGCACTTTACATTTGTTCTTCGGGGATAATAATTTTAGCCAGTGCATTCTTTGCACCTATAAATGATCTAGGGACTTTGTTGGTGTCACAAAAAGTATCAGGTAACTGATTTGCTATTTGCTAAAAATATATAATTCATTACACTTCTAATTAAAGAAAATTGAAAATGTATTTTCCAAGTAATTTTCTTTTTTAATTAATAAGCTTATTCCCTTAATGTCAAAAAATACAACTTGTCAAAATGACAATCAACAAATCAAATTATAAAAAAATCATCAATTAATAGTTTAAGATATTTAATAATAGATGGTGATTCATACCCGGCATATATAATGTCTTAATTTCGGAGTGTATAAAATAATATTATTATATCAAATAAATATTTTGATAATAATAATGAGAGCAAGAAATTAATATTATAGAATAAATTTTATTTCTATTTTGTATGTCGACTATATTAAAAAAAACTCTTAAAAAATAAATAACGATAAAGATAAATATAAATATAAAATATAATATATAATAATATTAATATAATACAATATAATATAATTGTATATATATATATAAATTTAATTAACGAAACATACCAAAAACCCTTACCACGAAGGAAAAGAAAGAAATGTCAGAGAGAAGAAGAGAATGAAAGGGAAAAAAAAAAATTTAGTCTGTTCAATTTCAATTCCGACTTTGGTGTTGTATTCCTTGAGTTTAATTATAGTTTTTAATATGAATTTAGATATTAAGATATTAAATTAGAAATTCTTCAAAAATTTATAATTGACTATTTAGCTATTTAATCGACGGATTTACTTAATTAATAACCTTATCGTAATCTTAGGATCATATTATAAGAATTTCATATCAATCCAAGCGGAATTGGAACGGCAATGTATTGCACATGCATGTTTGAACATATCTTTAAAGATTTTTATTTAATAATCGAACGATATAAATATTAGAAGGTACAAGAGTTTTATAGCTATAGCATAGTATTCTACCAAATAAAAATGTTTGAAACCCAACAAGCTAATTTGATAAATTAGATTTGAATAAGAAGATACTTCCTATGAATGAGTATGTATCTTATTTGATTTAAGGAAATAATTGAATAGGTGTATGTTGAAGGAGATTTGGCTAAAATTGCAAAAGCAAAGAAGTTTCGATAAAGGGATAAACAGTAGAAAATTAAATCTAATTTTAAGAAATTAGGTATGCATGTTACATGGGATTACGATTATAATGTTAATGTGCTATTATCTGGATAATGTTGTCAGTGCATGTATATATTTATATATGTGTGTGTGTATGTATGTGTGGGACGCCACATTTTATGATAGTTTATATACATATTTGATCTTATTTGTGAATTTATGAAAATGAGGAGAGGTGAGTTGTCCTACCAGTCCTTTTCGGTAAATTTACTTATTTGACATGTTGCACACATATTGCATGATTTATCTAATATATTTTATCAATCTATCGTTTAGTCCTCGTGTGTAGTAGTTCTAGGCGATGACATCATCTAAGGTTAGGATCTTCGACCCTGATGTATTGTAATACTTTGGCGATAATAGACGATAGTAGTCGAATAAGTGGATGGCTTAGTCACATGGTCATTAAGGGATTAGACCCATTGTAGTTAAGACTTATTTGGTCTAATAATTTGTGTTAGGTGTTGTTTCACTCATTAGAGTAGCTACTAGTGAGGTCTACCGGTAGTTTAGGATTATATATCAAACTCCAAACATGACCCCGTTAGGGCGCATGAGGAGGAGTAAAGTTTCCAAGTTTTCTTTTGGGTGATTCCAAGTTGTGCGGATTCTACTATATTACACGATGTAAGGCTATACAAGAGGGTCCTATATTCGCTATCACATACTATGGGGCGTCTTGTGATTAATGGCAACAACGTCGGCTATCCATTTATTGATTATAGGGATCGTATGGTGGGTATATGGAAGTTACCGAATGACCATTATATTATTATGGATTTGTCCGGTCCTTCTTTGAGCCAAGGGTTTTTCGGCTATTTATTGATGATGGTCTAGTGAGTTTAATATTATGGAGTCGAGATTATTCCGGCTGCTCACTTAGACAAATATAGTAAACCTATATGAGGCCGAGGTTATTCCGGCTGCTCACTTTGACAGATGTATATATGTATTATGCATGGGTTGTCGAGTTCGAAAGTATTATTGCATTACTTCACTATTGGCATGTCATGATACTTATTTTGTAAATGATGGAGATTAAACTTTATTTTTAAGTATGGCATGACATATTTTATGTTAGTTTTTAAAATGGATTTAATTTTAGACTGCTTTTAAGAAAAATATTTAATTTAGGTATGCATGGCACCTCCGGGATAGGGGATGTCTCGGGATATAGAAAGACGGGTTGAGTGAGTGAACTTGCATCTGATGTAAATTGCTAATTTGAAAACCTCATGTTTAGGAGCGTGTTTTTTGTAACTATTCATAAATTGGATTGTGTTAAATAATAAGATGCCTTTATAGTTAATTTTAGCCCTAATACTGTATTGTGAGGCCCGAAGTAAGAGGTGGTGACCTCATGATGCAGTGTAGCGGTAGCATTTCCAATATGAGCCAAATAAGGGTGTTACGACATACAATCTCTAATCTCCATTGGAGCCCCATTTTTGTATGTTGGGTAGTGCTACTGACAAATAAACTGCACACCCAAATATTCAAAAATGTGATATATTGGGTTTTTTTATTGTACACCAATTGTAATGGAGAATAACTATAATAGATTTTCGGTCTTAATCTTATTAGTGTTGCTACATTTAAAATTGCATGTCCCCAAGCAGATATGGAAAGTTTATATTTCATCAACATATATTTATCAATTAATTGTAGTTTCTTTATAAGTGTTCAACTAGACCATTTTGAGTATGTACATATGGTACATGATGCTCAATATCAATCCCAATAGACATACAATAATCATCAAATATATTTGATGAATATCCACCAGCATTATCAACATGAATTTTCTTTATCGGGTGATCAGAAAAATGTGCTTGTAATTTAATTGTACGGCCATTGAGAGATGGATCAATAAGCACCATAAAATATCTAAATTGTCTGCATGATGGTTCCACTAGTCCATATATATCACCGTGAATTCGTTTTAAAAATGTAGGGGATTTATTTTCTACTTTTGTTGATGATTGTCTAATTATATTAACTTTTCTTGTGAGCAAGCAACACATTTCAACTCATTTGTATTTAATCCATTTGATTTTTCAAAGTATGACTACAAATATTTTCAATAATTCGTCTCATCATAATATTAGCGGGATGCCCAAACCGATCATGTCAAATTATAAAATTTGTAGACTTCTGCTCTATCAGATATATTTCAAATACATTCAAATTTTTGTAATATAAGCTGGAACACAATAAAGGTCATTTATCCCGTACATATTTCTGTCAATCAATGAATTTTGTAATAAATAAAAATTTATCATTTGTCTTGTTCGATGTCTCAATATGATATCTATTTCTGCGAATATCATTAAAATTTAGCATATTTCTTTGAGATTTGCTAGAATATAGTGCATTTTGGATATCAAGTTTTACTCATTCTGGAAGAAATATTATTGCTCTTCCAGAGTCTTCAATTAATTTTGCACTACCACATGTTGTATTAAAATGATTTTTTTCCAACTTTAGATTTTTGAAATATTTCTTATATTTTAGGATGATGTGAATTGATGCACTATCAATAAGACATAGATTTTATTCAAAATTATTATTTAAGGCACGTTCAATATTCATAATTATTTCTTTTGGAAGAAATATCACAAAAATAGATATATTAAAAAATTTAACAAAATACATAGCTAATATTTTATTACAAAATATGAAGATAAAAAATCATGAAGTACATAAGTACAAAAATATATACAATATGCTATTATATTGCATCATTAGGGTGCTCAAAATATCTATTATTAGGGTTTTCAAGGTATGCACCTTCTGGGTGTACCAAAAAGTTAGACACATCTAAATGTGTATGATCAGTGCAATCTCCACTACCACTAACATCATTATTGAAAAGTTAATTTTCGGGACTTTGACATTTTCGGGTGCCTTATATATTTTTTTTGCTTCAAAGAATTTTGATATAACTCAACAAAGTATGAGTTTAAGAAAAAATTCTGGACCATTTGTCATGTCATCACGAGGCTGCTTCAGGGGCCTATATGGTTTATGCTCATCAAAATAACCATCACAACAATAGTAAGAAATAAACTTGCCTCGACCACGTCCATGTCCATGACCTCGTTCACGACCTCTTCCACGGTTGTATCTAGTCTCATTATTCAAATATTGGGTCGCATTTACTTCAGGAAATAGACTTACACCAATTGGCCTTTGAGTCATGATTTTTCAGTAACAATTTTTTATTCTACTCAGCAACAAGAAGACAAGTAATATGGTCACAATATTTAGTAAATCAGTTCTCTCGATATTGTTGTTGCAGAACCATATTAGAGACATGAAATATGGTGAATATCTTTTCCAGCATATCTCTGTGAGTAACATTTTCTTCATATTGGGGCGTACGCCGGAGCCGCTCTGGAGTACTCGCCTACTTAGCCGAGTCATGCCTTATGCAAGTATGCTCTTGACCAAATATTATTGTGTGTGCTACAATGTGGATTACAATGTAATAGGTCTAAAGATTTTCAATTAGTAGCAACAATCATGTACTTTAACAACCTAAGATAATGTAACTCAATCATTACCAGGGCATATATATATATATATTTGTTACTAAAATATATGACACTAGTATTATAGGTAAGTAAAATCTACACCAAGGTATGTAGGTATTTGATGCAAGAATAAATATATGTGCTTTGGGTACAAACACCGACAGTTAAGGTATGAATGTGACACCCCGGCTCACAAGCCACGCAAAGTCGGGAGTGTCAGGATTGTAGACTGGCCTCACAAGTCAATATGAGTTCTTCCAGCGCTCTTCAAATTACTTTAGGGCAAACACGCTTAACTCTAGAGTTTTTTCAGTATGACTCAAAAAAAGGATTTTACAAATTGTTGAAATGAGTAGTCTATTCAATTCATTTAACCTATATTCAACCTCGGATGGCCTGATACTGGCTCATCCACGGGAGTCGGCCTAACACTGGCCCAACTTCGGGGGTATTAAAATGAATGATGGTGGCTCAGATATTATCTGTGTAGTAGTAGGTATTCCTTTAATTTAGTTGATTTCAGTCAATTCTCTGATAGATGGGCCAATTTATGAACTCGATGAGAGTATTTCCTCTCCCAGGCCCGATGGAAAAGTTTGGGCACAGTACGTTTACATTCGACAGCTCATGTCATATTTTTTTAATAAGAAGACCACAAAACATGTATGAATAACAACCAACATAATTTAACTAAGTTTTTCCTGAATTCTTCATCCATCCATAGTAAATGTGTTGTTTACCTTTACATACAATTCTGGAATTCACGGAAACACTATAATGACGAATTCATCATTGGTTACTGAAAATAATTGAATATTTCAAACCGAGAAAAATTGATTTCCCAAGCACATGTTACCAGTGAGGAGCATATGAGATCATATTACCGGTACGTAAAAACTACTTCCGGGTATGTCGATATTTAATGCAAGTATGTAACAATATGCTCTGGGTACGAACATTGACGATCAAGGTATGATTGGTGATTGCGTAGGTATTATATGTATAATAGCAGGTATCCTTGAATGTAGTCGACTTCATTCAATCCCCTGATGGAAAAGGCAATTAAAGATCTCGGTGAAAACACTTCCTCTATTAGCTCTGGTAGAAAAGTTTGGGCATGGTACGTATACATTCAACATCTCATGCCATACTTTTCAATGGCAAGATCATATGACATGAAAGACTATTCATATTTCTCTTATGTGTCAACTTTATCATTTGCCCTACGCAACAACAATGGACTAAGTTGGACGATAAGGAAAATTAATTTACTACATCAGAACAATGTGCATTATACAAATGTGAGTTTTCGAACAACTATAAACGAATGTGGGCTCATGAGTACATTGACAACACATTTAAGCATATATATTTTATTTAAGAGTATTTACATGAGCATTATGCCGATATATATGCTCTTATTGTAAGTATAACATAGGGACATTCAATCATATTTATTCTAATGTATAATAACTTCAAGCACAAATATATATTTTTTGGAATTAATAAAATAATTTCAAAGAAATAAATTTATATTTATATTTTTCATACTCCAAATAAGCGTGTGTGATCGTTGCAATTTTTTATCCTCTCATGTTCACTTATTAATATTGCCCTAATTTATTTATTATTTTTTTTTGTAATTTCTTAAAATAAAATGTATAAAAAATAAATTTAATAAAAATATTGATAATTTAAAATTTTAAATATTAAAAAATTACTTTAGAATTTTTTAATTAAATTAAATATTAAAATTATGAATTTTCTACATTAGATTTATTAAAGAAATTATGCACTTTTTATTGGGCGCATAGATTAAAAATAATAATATTTTAATATAAGAGTGATGAGGTAAAATATAAAATAAGAGTATTATAAAAAAAATTATTGAAGAATTGATAAAAAAAATAAATGATACCATAAGTAGGGGTGGACAAAATATCCGAACCAAATCATCAAACTGATGAACTGAATCGAACCGAATTTTTTATTAATCAAGCAAATTCAGTTCGAATACAAAAACTGCATATTTGATATTTGTTTAATTTGATTTGATTTCGATTTTTAACAAATTTTTCGGTTCGATTAATTAAACCAAATATATTTATATCATTATATTTTTAAATTCATATTAATAATTATATTATATTCAGATTCAGTTCAATGTGGTTTAGTTCAATTCAAAATATTTGCAAGTATTTTTATTTAATTAAAAAATTAATTATTTTTAATGTATTTTTTTAAGAAAAATTGTTAGGTTTGAATTATTTGCAAATACTACAAATATTTTTTGTTAACCTAAAATTTTGGTTCGAATAGGGTTCATAGTTGCGAGTATTTGTTCGATTCGGTTCTTATACTAAATACTTGCATATTTGCAAATATTGAACGGTGCTCACCCCTATTGATAAGTAAAAAAATAGCGACAAATTGATTGTTATTTGTTAAAATAAGAGTAATAAAATTGTGAGTGAATAATTTTTTATTATATATAAGTTTAACGGCCAATAAAAAAAAAAAATTGATATAATTATAGCAGGCGGAGGAAATAATACTTTTAAAAAGTTATGCAATTTGATTTTAATCTATAAAAGAAATAATTTTTTAACTATTAATACGAAAAACATATATAAATAATCATATTTATAAGTACTTATAAGAAATAATATATACATATATAGATATATAATTAAAACAAAAAATTGTGTAGTATATATAAACATAAATTAGAAAAAAATAATAAATATAAATTATTCCGTGAAAATCTTAAAGTTAAAATTATTAAGAAATTTTAAATCAAATAATTAATTTTGATAGAAAAAATAAAAGAAAAAAAATAATATGAAAATTACAAAAAATAGAAGAAAATAAAAAGTAATATAAATTGCAAATAATGTATTGAATATAGAATCATTGACCTGCACATGCCAATTGTGATTAGAATATTAAGAATGAAAATTTTTTAAAAAATATGCTAGTGTTGGACCCCAAGTCCAAAATGATTTAAATATCAAAGATAGTGACTTCCATCAGGCTGCGGAGCTTCCATGGTGCAAGAAGATATGACTTCCATAGATCTTCGGACGACAAGCTCCATCAACTCTGAATCGGAAACCTCATGACACTAATGGAAGACCATGAAGAGTGAGGGTTCCATGTAATTCAAGGCTGTCGGGAACATATTCCCGTAGACCGGCTGGGAGTATGATGGAAACGAATCAGGGTAGGCTGCAGGTATGATCTGAAGGCAATGGAAGAGATCCAAAGCGAATGGAACTTGGTCTAGGAAAGATGGAAGATGCTCAAGACGAATGGAACCCGGTTCAGGAGCAATGGAAGCCGTTGGGAACTGATGGAATGAGGTTATTTGATGGTTAAGAGAAGTAGAAAGAAGTGGGAATAATTTGTAACCACCCCTGTTAGTGGGAAAAGTAGTTATTCTAGCCTAGGATTACAAGTAGGAAAAATAAACACAACACACACACGCACAACATAACAATTCGTCTATTTTCATATCTTTTCTTTCCTGTTTTATTTTTGTTTATGCAATTTAATTCCGTTTAGATGTTTTCCGCAATTTATTTACTCGCTTTCCGTAGTTAATCGTAGTGTAGTTCGTTAATCGTGTAAAATCTGCATTGCCTGATGACGGATTGGCTCTCTAGAGTACTTCCGGAACCCACGCCGACGAAATCGATGAGCTATTTTGGAATTCCGAATCGCAGGATCCAACAATTGGCACGCCCAGTGGGACCAAGTCGGGTTCATATTTGTGTATGCAACTTTGCAGCGGTAAAGTGATCGCCAAGGACAATCAGAATCAGGGTGCAGGATTTACTGGAACTGGAACGCCGGTTCATCCCAGTGGAAACCGCATCCCAGGGCTGAGGAGAGATGAGGAATCGTCGTCGACCGAGATGATGGTGACCATGGTGCACAGAGAAGTGAATCAGTGTATTCAGGCCGGAATCGGAGACATCGCGTATGAAATTTCCAGGCAATTGGCTTATGTGATCCGGCCAACTGTAAGGAATGAAACGTTTCAGATTCGCGAAGAAGAACACCGAGCAGAGGCTAGTGGAATCCAGAATTCTGGAATTTCAGGAAACACATATGGAGGACCGAGAGGGGTAACTCCATCTGCTGGAGGGATTGCACCTCTCACAGGAAACGTCGGTTCTAACTTGGTTCGGGGAAACACTGGATCGCCTAGGGAACCGACGGGTGGAGCAGGACTGCAATTCGGTAATGTGACGATTCTCCAACGCCCGCAAGGAGGGCAACCCAACGGAGGTTGTGGCCTTCAAATGGCGGGAGGACAAGATGTCGCAGGGAGCGGCGTCTACGGAGTCCCTCCAGGAACAGCGTTGCAAGGGTAGGTCGCAGGACAGCCTGCTTGGAACGCACCTCCACCGCCGTGGGCGCAGCAGGTTCCTTATGCCGCTGTCCCTCAAGGAGGAATGGCTGGTCAAGCTTGGGAACCAGGAGGGCAGCCGCTGATTCCTAATCAACAGGAAGTCCGACCATTAATAGATACAGATATTCTAGTGGAAAGTATCCGAAGAGCTTTCCCGCGAATGAAATTCGAAGAGCGGCCGGTGTATCAAAGACCCTACCCAGCTTGGGTAAGTGAGATGATGCCATTGCCCGTTCGAAATAAAGCACCCGATTTTTCACTGTTCTCAGGCGAAGATGGGAGATCAACGATAGAGCATATTGGGAAGTTTATAGCTCAGTGCGGAGATTTGGGAGGAAATGATTGGTATCGTTTACAATTGTTTTCTTTGTCTTTGACGGGTACGGCATTTTCGTGGTATACATCGTTAGCTTCAGGTACTGTGCAGTCTTGGTCGAATCTGGAGAGGCTGTTTCACGACCGTTTTTATGCGCCACCGGTGGAAACTACAATATCCCATCTGGTAGCTGTAAAACAAGGATATGATGAGCCTGTGGCACAATTTTTGGAGAGATTTCGACAAGCTAAGACTCGGTGCACAGTGCAGATACCTGAACAGCAGGCAACCGCGATGGCAGTGGATAATATGCGATCAGATCTTCGAGACCGGTTGGGAGTTCAGGATTTCCAGGATTTTTCGCATCTAAGTGCACTCGCAATGAGGGCAGAAAAGCTCATTCGAGAAAGGCAGGATGCTGTTGTAGGTAGGTGGAAAAAAGATGGAAAAACAGGAATAACTTGTTGTGCAGATGAGGAAAGTTCAGCCGACAAAGACTGTGGCGAGGAACAAGATGTGTTGGCGGCTGAATTGCTGAAAGGAAAAACTTACTCATGTTCGGCATTAAAACCTAGAAGGGGTAAGGAGGTCGGAGGCGTGCAGTATACCTTCGATGTGTCTAAGGTAGAACAGATTTTTGATCATCTGCTGAAGGACAAACAAATCAAACTCCGAGATGGGCAGCGAGTGCCGTCACCAGAGGAATTGAAAGGGAAAGTGTATTGCAAGTGGCATGGGAGTTATACACATGCTACCGCCAATTGTACGTACCTACGGAACACGATTCAGAAGGCTTTAGACGAGGGTAGACTGAAGCTAGCAGAAAAGAGTATGCAGGTGGATGCAATCCGTTTCCTGCACCATCCATCAATACCATGTCTCAAGAGGTCTCAAGGGACAAAACAAAAGAAAGCAACCGGTTCGGCAATCGGTTCATGAACGAGTCGGGCCCATGATTCCACAACGGGGTTCAGTGTTCAATAGGCTGTCTGTAAGAAAGACACCTAATGGAAATGTTGGAAATAAGGAGCCTAGTGTCGTAGAAAGGAGCTCTAATCTGAAAGTGACAATTTCGAATGCCCAGGAAGTTCGGGAGCGTCATGCTATGATAAATAAAGCCACAGCTCCAAGCTCCACTATTAAGCCGGATGCTACGGTGGCTGAAGTGAAAGTTGCTAGTGGGAAACGAGTCTGGACCATTACATCTGCCGATCAGATTACTATTACTCCAAGAAAGACACGGAAACCTCCGTCAGCCGTAGATTCGGAGAAATGGACTGCTAATGTGCCGGAGACAAATGCCAGGAGGGCAATGGGTGACCTGACACGTTCCCAGAAAAGAAGGGCACAAAGGAAACGACTACAGGCTAAGTTGGAAGCTAAAGGTGTTCAGTCAAATCAGAAAAGTGCAGGGTTTAAAGGCAAGAAAATTGAATCGGAAATTCAGATAGCAGCAAATCAGGACGGAAAAGTCTCGGAAACCTGTGAGCAGAAAGAGAGACAACAGAAAAATCAAGAGTTACAACCTCGCATAATTTTCTCTACTCCAAACGCCAGACCGCCTCCAAACTGGCAGCGTCGATGGGTGCCGAAAACTTTACAACCAAAAGAGTGTGGCGCTGGAGATGGTCATCTATCGGTCGTAGGGGTATTACCTTCTGAATTCAAAGCTCCAGAAGGGGAGCAGAGTTATGAGGGAGTGACCGTAGACGAAGAACCAGCGGCAGAATGGAACAATATAGTGACAACAGTCACTTTTGATCGAATCGGGTTCGGGAAAAATAAACACGTAAAACCCCTGTACGTTCAAGCTTTAATGGAAGGACGACCAGTGGGTAGAGTTTTGGTAGACGGCGGCGCATTCGCCAATGTAATGCCATTTCGGACGTTCAGAAAGTTAGGAAAGACAAGGGATGATTTAATACCAACTTTGGTGCGAGCTACGGATTTTATGGGAAATTCGTATAAACCGGCGGGAATTGCTAATGTGAAGGTACAAGTAGGCACCAAGAAGTTGTCCTCAGCGTTTGTAATAATAGACAGTCGCCCTTCGTATGCGGCATTATTGGGGTGAGATTGGATTCACGCTTACGAGTGTGTACCGTCAACTTTGCACCAAAAGTTGCTGTTCTGGGATGGCGATGAGGTTCAAGAAGTGGAGGCGGAGAAAGACCCATTCGCAGTGGAAGTTACAGCTGTAGATGCAACTTTCTACATATTCGAAGATGATCCCGTTGTCTGAAGTAATCGCCTCCATGCCTAACAAGGGAAATTATGAATGCATGTTTAGCGATAATCAATTCAGAATTCAAGAGAAGGCCGATCCACGGCCTATGAATGAAGAAGATTATGATGAATTTCGAATGCGTCGAAATTCAATTTGAGTCGCACTGAGCAGGCTCTGTTACGAATACAGGGCCGTTCAGAGCAGGTTCCACAGAAGGTGGTGGGCGGTTCGAAACAGGTTCTGTGGCGAGTCCGGAGCCGTCTAGAGCTGGCCCCTTGGAAAACCCTGGGCTGCCCGAAACAGGCTTTGTTACGCAACATCCAGAGCCGACCAGAGCAGGCCCCAAGGAAGAAGCGGAACAGCTTAGAGGAAAATGCACCGATGGTCCGGATCTGTCCAAGGAAAGTACTGGTGAAGTGGAATTACCGTCGCCTGTGCATAAAACCTATCCAGCGTTCCAGGCTCAGGATCCATTGGAAGATGTTGACCTGAGTACCGATGAATCTCCGCGAATCACTAAAGTTAGCGCGCTGTTGAAGTCAGAAGATCGAGCTGCTTTGGTAACACTTATAAAGGAGTACCAGGACTGTTTCGCTTGGGATTACGATGAAATGCCAGGCTTGGCTCGAGAACTAGTGGAACATCGGCTACCCATAAAAGCCGGGTATAAACCCCATAAGTAGCCGCTGCGAAGGTTCAACCCAGATGTATACCCGAAGATCAAGGAAGAGATCCAACGGCTTTTGGGAGCATGATTCATTCGGACTTGTCGTTACCCGGAATGGGTAGCCAATGTCGTTCCCGTACTTAAGAAAAACAGAAAATTACGGGTATGCGTCGATTATCGCAATGTGAATCTGGCAACACCCAAAGACGAGTACGTCATGCCTGTTGCCGATATGTTAGCAGATGCAGCCGCCATGAACGGGAGTTTGTCATTTATGGGTGGGTATTCCGGCTATAATCAGATCTTTATAGCCGAGGAGGATGTTGCAAAGACGGCATTCCGGTGCCCAGGAGCCCTTGGAGTGTACGAATGGGTGGTGATGCTTTTGGGTTGAAGAATGCTGGAGCGACTTACCAGTGAGCAATGAACACCATATTCCATGATTTATTGGACAGTCGGTGGAAGTTTACATCAACGACATAGTGGTGAAATCCAAGAGTTTTCCGGAGCACATGGTGGATCTCGAGCAAGCCTTCCGACGAATGAGGCACTATAACTTGAAGATGAATCCAGCGAAGTGCACGTTCGGAGTGGCCTCCGGAAACTTTTTGGGTTTCATGGTGCATAATAAGGGCATTGAGGTGGATAGCAACAAAGCGAAAGTTATCATCAACGCCCGACCGCCTGAGAATCTGAAACAACTTCAAGGATTCCTTGGGCAGGTCAATTTTCTACGAAGATTTGTCTCGAACGCTGCAGGCAAGCTTAAAGCTTTTTCTACACTGCTCAAGTTGCGGAAAACAGAAGAGTTCGTGTGGGAGCCGCTACACTAGCAGGCTTTCGAAACTGTTAAAGGAGCTATGGCCAATCCACCAGTGTTGATGCCGCCGCAAGCAGGCAAATCTCTGCGCTTGTATGTTTCCGCCACTGATACTACGGTTGGTTGCTTACTGGCGCAGGAAGCTCCCGATAAAAGCGAACGTGCCATTTTTTACCTCAGTAATGAATGATGCAAAGACAAGGTGCACTCCTATGAAAAAATTATGTCTCGCATTATTTTACGCTTGTACGAAACTTGAATATTATTTAGCCCCGAGAGAAACAGAAGTGATATGTCACGTCGATATTTTGAGATATCTGTTAGGCAGGCCATCTTTAAGGGGAAGACAAGCAAAATGGGCCGTAAAGCTAGCCGTGTTCGATCTACGATATGTACCGATCAAAGCTGTTAAGGGACAGGTTGTTGCTAACTTTCTAGCAGATCATCCAGTCCGGTGGCTGACTAATCAGCTAATCCCATGGAAGCTGTTATTAGTCCGATGCCTTGGATCTTGAAGTTCGACAGGTCCAGCACGCAGACTAATGCTGGGGCTGGGGTATTCATCGAAAGTCCCTGAGGACAAAAATGGACGGTTGCCAGGTCATTAACACCCGGATTCACTAACAATCAAGCAGAATACGAAGCCTTATTAGTTGGATTGAGAATCCTACATAAAAAGGGGGCTAAGGCGATCAGAGTTCAAGGCGACTCACAGCTAATTTTGAAGCAGATTACTGAAGAGTTCCAATGCAAAGATGAGAGGATGAGAAATATTCGAATGGAAGCAGTTAGGATGTTGCAAACTTTCGACGACGCGGTGGATGAATTCATACCTCGAGCCGAAAACAGAATAGCTAATAATTTGGCTCTAGAAGCATCTGGGTACAAGTCATCAGCCGCAGGAAACTTCAAATCAGGTCGAGTACATCTGTACCCAGTGGATGCGGAAGACTGGCGTATGGAACTGAGGAAATATTTGGAACAACCAACCGGTGAAACTTCGGAAAAGCTGCGGAAAGAGGCTCTGAAGTATATTCTGATTGACGGAGATCTTTTCCGCAGAGCCGCTGATGGAATTTTAATGAGATGCGTAGATAATCAAGAAGCCATAAAGGTGATGGGTGAGGTGCATGAAGGAATTTGTGAAGCACACAAATCCGGGCCAGTCATGAGATGGACGATCCGACGATATGGGTATTTCTGGCCATCAATGACGGAGGATTGCATCAAGTACGCTCAAGGATGTGAAGTGTGTCAGCGACATGGTCCTTTGATCCGAATCCCGACGGAAAAAATGCACGCGGTGGTGAAACCATGGCCATTCCGGGGATGGGCGATGGATATCATCGGGAAGATCCACCCGCCATCTTCCAGACGCCAGTCGTTCATATTGGTGGCCACGGATTATTTCACAAAGTGGATAGAAGCTGTGCCGTTGGCTAATGTGACGTATCAAGAGGTGATCAAGTTCATTAAAGAGCACATTATTCACCGATATGGAATCCCGCAGACGATCACCGCCGATCAAGGTACTGTTTTTACCAGCGATAGAGTGGCCGCCTTCGCCGCACAGTATGGGATCGCTCTTTTGCATTCGTCCCCGTATTATCCGCAGGCAAATGGACAGACCGAAGCAGCCAACAAAGTCTTAATTGGGGTAATAAAAAAGGCCGTAGAAGATAACCCGAGAAGATGGCAGGAAGTGTTAGGGGAGGCCTTTTGGGCTTGCAGGCAATGCCGAAATAAAGCCACTGGTTGCACTCCATTCCAACTGGTTTACGGACAAGAAGCGATATTGCCGTTGGAAATCACGGTGCCATCGCTACGAGTGTTGAAGCAGAATTCGCTTAGTCCCGAGCAGTACAATACAGCGATGTTACAAAGATTGGATGATGTACACGAGGATCGGATGATGGCTTTGGAAAATATCAGGGCAAATAAAGTGAAAGTGGCGCAAGCCTACCACAAGAAGATACGTCGGCGAACATTCCGAGAATGAGATTTGGTATGGAAGGCGGTGCTACCCGAAGGATTCAAAGACAATACATTCGGGAAATGGTCTCCTACATGGGAAGGTCCGTATCAAGTGAGTAAAGTGTTACCTAACGGTGCTTATAGATTGATGAATATTGATAGGACAGAACATGGAAACGTTATCAATGCTAAGCACCTTAAGGGATACATGTCGCCACTCGAGCTAGGGTAAAGAAATGTAATATGCAAAATGAAAGCAGACCCTGTTTAGGCCGCTAGATATAAAGCAAAATGAAAGCAGGCTATTAAGCCGCTAATATGTAAAATGAAAGCGGGCTATTAAGCCGCTAATATACAAAATGAAAGCAGGCTAGTAAGCCGTTAATATGCAAAATGAAAGCAGGCTAGCAAGCCGCTAATGTGCGAATGGAAACAAAACGAAAATGAGTCATCGTAAGTGGCCGAATGAGTAGCAGATCATAAAATCCAAACGAAACGACGAGTGGATCAAAGAAAGGAGAATGGTTCCCAAAGTTAACACGCGGTAGGAGAAGTATCCTTTGCTGCTGGGTTCACATCGGGCTCGGAGTTACCAGGATCAGGTGTTGCTTCCATGGGAGCTGGATCTGCTGGGACTGGGGTCGGGTCTGCTAGAGACAGAGCTGTTCCATCGGGACCTGGCACTGCTTCCATGGGAACTGGATCTGTTGTAGTTGGAATTAGACCTTCCTTAGATGGAGCCGTTCCATCGAGGCCTGGCTCTGCTTCCGTAGGGACTGGATCCGTTGGAGTCGAAATCAGATTTTCCAGATCTGGAACCAATCCATCAAGCCCTGGAACCGCTTCCACGGGGATTGGATCTATCGGGGGTGGAATCGGATTTTCGATAGTTGGAGCTGTTCCATCAGGAACTGGCGCTGCTTCCACTAGAGTTGAAATGCCTGGGGTCGGGGCCGCTCCGTCAACGATTGGAGTCACCTGCAGAAATGAGATCTTCCGAAGACAAGGCCGTTCCATCGGAGCTCGAAGCTACATCGGCTAAAGCCGAGCCTTCTGGGACCGAGGCTGCCTCCTCAGAGACGGGAACTGCTGAAGTCGAAGGTGATTCAGAGGCGCTATGATCTGCTGCCACTTCTAAGGCTGACATCAAATCCCTTACAACGTGAGCAACAGATGCTTGGACGTCGGCAGCAGTCTGTAATGGAGGTTCAGCTTTGGAAACCATGGGGGTGTCGGCCACGGGAGCAGAGGGTGGTGTATCCCCCGCATATTCATCATCAGGACTCGGGGTTGGGATGAGAAACCTGTGTGCTGACGGTGATCATGCTGTCAATCCCCCAATTCCCACTGGATATCGACTGCACCGCCGAGGGTCACCGTCCACTCTTTGAAGGTTTCGCCGTCGGGATATCTGGTCAGGACCCTATCTTATCGAAGAGCCAACGAATAAAATGGTTTTGCGATCAACAAGGGGGATACACCGTCGCTGGCGAGGACTTTTTGGAGTTCTCCCTTTTGGAGATCCGTTTCCGCCGACGGTGTCAGTACCCACGAATTTCCATTATCGGACGGGCGCAAAAGTTCCTCGACCGGCATCAAGTAGCGGATCGGACTTGGGACCGCCGTTAGCGGTGAAGGTTCAGCTACACTACTAGAATGAAGAGCCGTTGAAGAAGCCATACAACTTGATACTTGCGTTCACCAAACATGAGAAAAGCCTTCGAAGGAGAAACGAGAGAAGAAACAAAGGGAGAGGGAAGTGGAAAAGGGGAGTGATGATAAACCCTTAGGAAAAAACCCATGAATGTCTTTTCTTTCTCATACGACGCGGGAATCGAAGAAAGCAGCCGTCACATCAAGGTTAGAGGGGTTGACGTGAGATATCAAATTGGGATAATTTTGTGCCAAGGCCCAAGAGGGTAAGTCCCACATGAAGGAAGTCCCAAAAAGAGAGCAAAACTTCATGTAGCTTACATTTCACCTCTTTTTGAGGAGGGCACTTGTTGGACCCCAAGTCCAAAATGACTTAAATGTCGAAGATAGTGACTTTCATCAGGCTGCGGAGCTTCCATGGAGAAAGAAGATATGACTTCCATAGACCTTCGGACGACAAGCTCCATCAACTCTGAATCGGCAACCTCATGACACTAATGGAAGACCATGAAGAGTGAGGGTTCCATGTAACTCAAGGCTGTCGGGAACATATTCCCGTAGACTGGCTGGGAGTATGATGGAAACGAATCAAGGTAGGCTGCAGGTATGATCTGAAGGCAATGGAAGAGATCCAAAGCGAATGGAACTTGGTCCAGGAAAGATGGAAGATGCTCAAGACGAATGGAACCCAGTCCATGAGCAATGGAAGCCGCTGGGAACTGATGGAAGGAGATTATTTGATGGTTAAGAGAAGTAGAAAGAAGTGGGAATAATTTGTAACCACCCCTGTTAGTGGGAGAAATGGTTATTCTAGCCTAGGATTACAAGTAGGAAAAATAAACACAACACACACACGCACAACAGAACAATTCATCTATTTTCATATCTTTTCTTTCCTGTTTTATTTTCGTTTATGCAATTTAATTCCGTTTGGATGCTTTCCGCAATTTATTTACTCGCTTTCCGTAGTTAATTGTAGTGTAGTTCGTTAATCGTGTAAAATCTGCATTGCCCGACGACGGATTGGCTCTCTGGAGTACTTCCGGAACCTACGCCGACGAAATTGACGAGCTATTTTGGAATTCCGAATCGCAGATCCAACAGCTAGATATGTTTTGCCAGCAAAAAATAATTAACAAAAGAGATATTCGAATATATATATATTTTATAATTTTCTTTAATTTTCTGGCTCATCCCCACAATAAGTTGTTTTTATTTTATTTTTTATTTTAAAATACACAAATAAAGGTACATATAAAGTAAATAAATATAGATATATCCGTTGAACAACTTAGAAAGAGCATAATATAGTATAGGTAGTGTGAGATATCTTATAAGTATATAAAATAATATTGAGAGTATTTGAATATATTTTAGGGGTACATCAAATTTATACCCACGAGATTGAAGGAAAAATATAAACTAGGGATCAATATTGAACTAAGTAAGCAAATGAGGGAGTGCAGACCAATTTTTATAATAATGGAGATTGAATTGAAATTTAATATGGTTGACAGGGAGAGTGTATACCAACTGTCATTTTTTATAATTTATGACGTATAAATCCATTGTCACTATTTTTCAAATGCGCTCTGAGTACTCTCGGTCGAATCTAATAGCTTGCAAATTAGACTCGGCAAGACGAGTCACACTAGACGGGCCATATATGGTAGACATGTCCTCCTGAGGGTATCGAAAATTTGAACTCATGACCTTACAATTAAGAGTTCGCCCTTATACCACCAGACCATCATCTCCGGAACTATACGGGAGCCTTCGGTTCAAGGGAGAGAAGGAGGGGAAGAGGAAAGGAGGAAAGAAAAAAATAAATATTAGTATAGTAATATTTTGTTCATATAGAATGAGACCAGAAAGGGGGGAATACTTACATGTGTGTATATATGTCCGGCTGGGGAAATAATTATGGTTGTATGTACTTGTGATTTGACAATAATATATTTATTTTACCTTTTGTACTATACTTATTTTTAATACACTCCTTAATATTATATCTGTATTTACTAATTATGTCATTCCTAAATTTATAATTTACAATGTTTGTGACACCATATTCGGAACGGAAGGAATAGCTATGTAACCTAAAAATTAAAGTTAAAATGTAATAATAATTAAATTCAATAGCTACTGACATATTTTAAATCACACATACTAATATAAATGTTTTCAACTATCAATATATATATGCCGGTCGTTAAGGTGTTGACGAGGTTAAATCAGTATCGTGCTGATATCAAATTAAAAAATCAACATAAAATAATTAGCAATTCATCACAAAGTAAATAGCATAGCACATTAACTTGAAGCAATTGACATTTTATGACAAGATAGATAGCATATATTATGTTGTTATAAATTATATTAATATTTGCTACTTTCTTTATAGATATTTATTGATTGAGTCGAATTACTATTATATAATATGATATTAAAATATGTGTTATATATTATATTAACATTTGATACTTTCTTCATATATAATTGTTGATTGGGTCAAACCAATACTATACTTATTTGAGCCAATCGGCACAGTAACCTGTGCGATATATATACATATTTCAGTACTTCATTCCCAATGTTCTTTTGTTTGTATGATAAATAATCAAACATGACCAAATGTCATAATATAATGGACATGAATATTCATAAATGAATCTTAATATGTACTAAGCCTTTTAACACACTATTGCCCATGGGTGAAGAAATACTATGATAAAATGAAAAATAATCGTGTATTGGAAAAGGAGGTGGTAATAATAAACTACACAAAAGGAATGTCCAAAAAAAGAAGATTCTTCCTGTAGAATGATTTACGGCTTATAATACTTTGTTATACTCATATCGTTCTCAAAACTAAAATAGTTTGAATGTCGAAGCAACATTACTATCAAAGGCAACAATGAACAAGACGAGAATAAAATAGTTAATTTTTCCTTTTTTTTTTTTTTTTAACCCACTCATTCACAACACATGTACCTGTTCGAGGTTGAACCCTGGACCTTGCTCCCAAGTGAGAAATGTCTCATTACGTAATCTATATGAGCTTGACATACGAGAAAAAGATAGTTGATAAAAAGAAAATGAGATGAGAGAGTTTGAATTTTTTTTTTTTTTGAGAGAAAATCTTGTATTAAAGGTCTAAAGGATTATGACCATTTTTATATTTTTTCACTCAATTGAAAAGAAAAACTTTCTTAATTACAATTTCAAGAAAAAGAAAACAGCCATAAATTAGGAATCAATGTTAATCGAGAATCTAAACTAAGGAAACTCTTAATTAAAATAAAAACATATAAATTCATAAATATAATAAAAATTATTTATATAATACGGATAGAGTTTATTCAGATTTTGCTATTCAACCGTGAGCTTACATCTATGGTCCATCACCCGATCCAAAAGTTGAGTTAATTAATTCCAAGTTCAAGCTCTAGTTTTTATTCAACCTAATCCATTCTAGCTCAATTCAAAATAAGATAGGGCATGGTTCAGTTCAGCACGTCGCAATCTGATGCGACTTGAAATTCAATATATAAATTTTTTAATTCTTTCAAAACAAAATTTCCAATAATTTCCCACATCAGTGGAAATAGTCAATGCAAGTAGGACAATGCATATGTATATCTAAAATAATATAATGATATGTTATATAGAAGTATATGCTATGAAATTTATATATTGTGCCGTGTTGTGTATATATATTTATTCTGCTAAACTCGATAATATATTATGCTATATCTAATTATATCATGTGTTTTCAGAATATGTATTGAATATTATATTATCATATGCTGTGAAATATGTGTTGTTCGTCTTATTGATTTGTGCTAATTGGATAAGGTAATCCAACCCTATCACATAGGGTAAAGTAACCCATATCATTGGGTTTATATGCTGACTAGTTACTTTAGTCTTGAACTATTCTACTACAACGTATATTGAGACAATGTTATCGAATCGACAATACCATCTCTCTCGCATGTTTTCACATTTATTTCCATTTTAGGCCCTAAAAAGTACCTTAATCTTAACAAGTATTTCGTTGAAACGACTCTTATTTCGCACTTGCATAGGTAACGTCCCATGAGTATCTTGTGATACTCTACTGATAAATGGTTATGAGTCATTAAAAGCTCAAGACTTATGTTGCACCACTTATAGAAACAATAATACTCATTGTTGTCCCGTAAGAATGGCCTGGTGGTGTGGGGTGGACTCGTGACCGTGAAGTCATGGATTCAAACCCCCGACATCTCCAGGTCACTTGCCACACATGGTTCACCTAGTGTGACTTGCCTTGTCGGGCCTAATTTGTAGGTTATTAGGTCCGGTCGGGAGTTTACCCAGTGCGCACTTTCGGGTAGAGGCTACGAATTTCTACGTTATAAAAATAAATAAATAAATAATACTCATTGTTAGCTAGTTCCCAGTCGAGAAATCATAGAATATGTATCTTGTAAGTGTTGCAACAATAACTCATGTATTTTAGTTTTTCATTAAACCAAGTTTATAAGATCTCTATGGAAAAAAATAAATAAATAATACTCCATCCGTTTCAATTCAATAGTCTTCTTTATCATTTTTGTCTGTCCCAAAACAATAGTCTTATTTCCATAAATAACTATATCACACTATAAAACTATCCTTACTTTTTCATTTTTATTACACAATTGCCATTACTTTTTACATTAATACATTTACAAGGACAAAAAAAATTTTTATCTATATTTTTTACCAAATACCAATATAATATCAATATTTCTTAAATCTCGTGTCCAACCCAATTAAGACTATAGTTATGGGACGGAGGGCGTAGTAGTCTCAATATAATTAAATATATTAATTTTTATCCCAATATAAAAGATTAATCAATTTTAATCCCATTATAAACAATTTTAATAAATGTTGGTCCCACAATTAAAGAAGTAACAGAAATTGCTAATGTGAATGTAACGGGATTGACGGGGCATCTGACCTAAATACAACACGACCGTGTACAATTGTATATGCCCATGTTGTCATACAACCATGTATAATTATACACACTCATATTATCACACGGCTGTATTTAATTGTACATGGCAACATTTCGTTCTGTTTTAATCTAAAATTTTAATATTTTTTGGTTTTTTGATAAAAATATGTATATTGAATTTAAATAGCTGATATAGTTAAAATTAAATTGGATCAATTTGAGAATATTGAAGCCCGATTTGATTGTGAGTAAAATATATATTGAAATTTTAGATCAAAATAGAAAGAAACACGATCGTGATTCAAAGGAATCACGGTCGTGTTATCTATGAGGTCACACGACCGTGTACATACTTACGTTGTACCGTGATGGTGTTATAACACGGTTGTATGTGTCAGTAACATGGTCGTGTATATCCGAACTGAACTTTAACATTTTTGTGATCAAACACGACTATGTATATATATCGAAAAATGATTGTGTTGCGTCGTTTATTCAGTTTTTTCCCTTGTAGTTAACACAACGTGTTTCTTTTTATTTTGATATAAAAATTCAATATATATTTTAGTCATGGTCAAATTGGACTTCAACATTCTGAAATTAAACATTCTCAAATTGACATAATTTAATTTTTAACTATATCAACTATTCTAAATTCAATATATATTTTTTTAAAAGTTATAACCAAAAAAAAAATCAAAACAGAAAAGAATACGGTCGTGTGACAACATGGACATGTATAATTGTACATGACTAAATAACAACATAAACATGGATAATTGTACATGGCCGTATTGTGTCCACGTCAGATACCCCGTCAATCATGTTACATTTATGTTAGCAATTTTCTTTAGTTTTTGAATGATGAGACCAAAATTGATTGAAATTATTTATAATATGACTAAGATTGGTAAGTTTTTTATATTGAGGTCAAGATTGATACATTTAATTATATTGAGATTACTATTAATATTTTTCCTGATCCCAATTAATCATTGTTGGGTGTCCACTAATATAAGCTATCTATGTTTTTCATGTGTGCGAGCGGAGCTGCAGCATGTTCAAGATGGCTCAACTACTTGGAGGGGAAGCCAACGATAAATGGGAATTGGATGGTCGAAAACGTTGCGAGGTTAGTGCAATTCAAATTTAACTAAACGATTTATATTTGTTTTCAATATTTTTATGTGGTGGAATTCAAACATAAGTATAAATTTTTTTTTGATTATTTATGGGCCGTAATGGCGGACGTGGGTTGTGTTTCCTAGTCCGATGAAGTTGTCGGCGGCTATAGGGTTGTCTCAACAGTTGATGACGTGAGAAACCGCAGTCGCTACCCGAAAGTGCGCACTGGGTAAGGGTTATCCCAACGATTGCGTGTGGGTGTTGTTGTTGGTGCATAATGGAGTTCCGACGTCGGCCGGCCGGATAGAGGCGATGGTCAATATATTTCAAATCAAATGGATTATTTATTCCGGGACAAAGGGAGTACATTAATCAATTATAATTTTCATTCTACTTAAAATAATATCCTTAATATTCTAATTTATAATATTAAATAATTTTTTGCTCCCTTCGTCCCATTAAATTATGTCACATTCTTTTTTACATTGATTTGTTAAGAAAAAAAATAATTGTACATTCAGAACATCAAATATCTATTTAAATTATACTCCATATGTTCCACGAAAACATGACAATTTTTTCTTTTTGATGTTCCATCAAATTATACCAATTTCTATAAAAGATAAAAATTAAGAAATCTAGTAATAATTAAATCTTAACTAATTAAAATTAATTTATTTAGGGTATATTTGGTTTTTTTTTTTAGGTTTTAAGTATTTTTATGTTAAGTATGCGAAACTGTGTCGATAAAATAAATATTAATATTTTGTGTTGGATCGTTACTTTTTTATGAGTGTATAAAATATATATTATATATTATGTGAATGCATGTTATATTGAATTCTTTATAGTATTAAGTGTGAAACATATTAAAAAAAAAAATTATTGGGTGAACACATACAGATCATTTACCCATAATTATTTCAAACAATTTATTTTTAATCAGAGGTAAAAAATATCAAAATATTGAAATATCATGTATATCATACCGAAAAATACAAAAGATCTCAAAGTTTCGGTATACTAAAAATTTCAGTACGTTATGATATTGTTCCAAATTTTTTCGACATCATATCAGTATATAGCTTGATATTACCGATATATATCGAAATACCGAAATAATTTCAATATACAATGAAAATTATACTATATATTGTGTTGATATTTTGGTATTCAATATATCGGTATATTAGTAAAAAAGTTATTATTATTTTTTTCCTATATTATAAAATTATTTTTTACTCTTGATATTTCGAAATAGTGTATAGCGATACTTTTAGTATACCGAATTATCAGTATGATACAATATATATTTGTTAGCGAACTTTTAATATACTGATTTTTTGGTACAATGTAAGTATATTTTTTAACATAAGGAAGTTTTGGAATGGTAAACGATATGCCTCGGCATTTTCAGTTTGTCATGCCAAATCATTCTTATTTTTAGTTAACTTTAATTATATTAGACAAAAGTTAGTATGATCCAAAAATCTGACTAAAATAAAATACAAAAAATCAGACTCAAGTGCGATTGGACTAAGTTGAATTTGAAAAATTAAAAAAAAAAAATTTTAAACAATATAGTTCATAATTAATAAACACTAACGGCATGTTTGGTTGAGAGTTTAAATTTTATATTTGAATTTTGAATAGTTATTTGATATAATATAAATAGATATCGGCGTTCTAAATGTATAATTGATTTTATAATATACAAATAAAATAAAAATTTGATTTGATATTGTTAAAAAAGAAATTGGTGAATGTGAAAATTTGGAAAAAAATATATATATAACCAAATAACTTTTATTTATATTTTTTAAAATTTTTAGTATTATTATAACTACTTACACCAATCATTTTGTGTAAATGAAAAAAATTATTTATGTTAAGATAAATTTATATTTGTTTTATCTATAATATATTAAATAAATAAAAATATATCACTCTATTACAAATATCATATCAGCTAAACTTAAAATAATTAACGTTTTAATATATTTTTTAATAACCGTGCAAAAAAGAATGTGACATTCTCAAATGGGACGGAAATAATATCGAATAACTATTCAAAATTCAAATTCAAAATTCAAACTGTCAACCAAACACGCCGTTAGTGTTTATTAATTAGAGACACTTGGATTTAAATTCCTCTGAGCTAAAACATATCTAAATTCAGTTTGTCTTCATTTTGAGAGTGCACTGCACTCCTTACTTTTTATTTTCATTTACGCTTGACTTCCTAATACCCATTTTATATTTGAAAACACCATATAATGTAACAAATATTGTATGTGCTCTAGTTATTTTTTCATATATAAACTTAAATTATCTAATTATATACTTCAAAATTATCCCGTCGTACAAAGAAAATGTCAAGTTATGTGCCTGGAATTTTTATTTATGTGTTGAAAATTCAGTTACAGAAATTTAAACCCTAAAACAAAACAAAACCCTAATAAAACCCACCATCCAAGTTATGGCTTAGTTATTTCTTTGAAACTTATCCCCTCCCATGCTACCCCTCTCCGTCGAAACCCCCTGCCAAAGTATTCACCATCGAGCCTCCTCCCAGAAACTTTTGCCGCCGTCACAAGTCTCCACTCGTCGGCCAGAGCTCCGTTCTTGTTCGAGATGTCGAAAAAACCTCTTCTCCAAAACGAAGCTCCATAAAGTAAGTTAAAATTTATGGTTTTGGTAGGATCGAATTTTTGAGTTCATGGTGTACTTTAATCTATTTTATTTGTGCCTCGATTGGGTTTGCATGAATTTCAATGACAGGTTATTTTACTTTGACATCGTATTGCACCATCGGGTCGAATATGAATTATTTTTATGTGTTTGAAATTATAAATGATCTTGTTGTCTTAGAAGTACCTTCATTTGTATTCTTCTAAGTTTATATTTATAGTAAAATAATTGAGATGTGAGGCGGGTGATGCTTCTTGTTTTCTTCAAATACCGTAGACAAATTATTTCTCGTCAGGTGATTGTTTAGATACTAAGGTATTGGACTATATCTCTGTCATGAGGTTGGTAATAGATGTATCTTTTTTGGTCGACTAGTAAAATTTTGTTCTTTATATTTTTTGTGAGCGTCTCCCATTGCCTTTTGGTGAGCCTTGATTGTTAATTAATATGTCTCAAATTAAAGATTACTTACCTTCATAGTTATGCCATAAACTTGTGGTTGTGTTGGGTATACTCATGAACACGCATTTTTCTTTGAAATGATGGCAAACCCAAAAAAGAATACAAAGGGCTTACCTCCAAATTATTTATATCTTTCTTCTATACAAAGATGACTAAATTTAAAGTTAGGATGAACGGCAAACAACTGAAAGTTTTGCAATTCACACCGTCTAGGTATGTGGAGGAGTTTACAAATTCCAATGTGAGATTCTCGACTGTGGGCCACTTGTATACATGTACGCTAAGAGCTATGCTTTAGACGATAAAGATCATTACCCACCGGGTGGTTAGACGTCCAAATTCGATGATGTCAAGGCTTGTAGAGCTAAAATTGCTGTAAGAATTTTAGCAGGGGCTCCGGAGGGTCTGTCTAATCCAAACTGAATGTTTGGGATGTGACTTGTTACATTCGGATTGATGAATAGGTTAGATTTGTAGTCAAGTAGGGGTACTTAACCGTTGATATTATATTTTGACGTAGACTTTGATCACCGACTATTCTAAACTAACCCATGATATATTTAAGAGGTCTTGCATTCTGGTCATGCACACATTTGTATAAATAATAGGTAATCCAAACTTTCTAATATATACATTTGTATCTTACTTGGACACCCAAATTACATGGGCAGATGTACTGGAGGACAACATGTACCCACAAAATTAAAAAATATACTTCAGTTGGAAAAATTTTGTGATTGGAAGTTGACAAAACTCTAGGCTGAGACCACATACCCCCCATGGTGATATTTGTATTGTCTTTTCTAATTTATATACCTCTGAACTAATTGAATCTACTCATACGAAGGAATATGACCTCTAAGTAACTTTACCTGTAATCGACATACATTGAGAAGAGGTGTACTCACCAAATTATTTTGAAAGCACCGATGGATCAATGAGAAACCCACATTAATGACTAATACATTCCCTACAGTATGGGAAAATCCAATATGTCTCGCTACTAATATTTTCTATCATTTCTAATTTATTTACTCTCGTTCGGTGTTACTTTTCACTCTCAGAAATGCTTGGACGGACAATCATATTACAAAGAACATGTGAGGTCATCAGTTATGCAGTGACTTCAATATACCTATTACTATAAGCCACCTCAACCTCAACATATTTTATCTCATTTCTATCGTAAGTGACATTCTTCATCCACCATTGAATGGATGGATTGATTCTTTCGTATGTCATATCGGAAGTATCCCATGTTGCACACCCACTACCCAAAATGAGGATATAATGTAATTAACTCATATTTGTTTGATCCAACACCAATCATTGACAAATTATGGCCCTGTTGATTGAATACCCATGTAGGGCCAAGTGCATTAGCGACTGAAATTTTTGATGATATACTGAATGTAAAGCTAATTAGTGACAAAGAAAGATGTGTGATAAGGCCAGAGGGGGAGGTAAGGGAAAATGGAAGGAGTAAGGATTCTAAAGCAATAATAGAGGAGATTTCAGCAGATATCTCCCCAGGTATATTGGGTGATAAGATGGCTACCAATTCGGTAAGGCTATCGGTATTAAACTGTGAGAAGAAGTAGAAGAGGGGCAACATAAGCCTTTCGGAATTTTCGGCGGCATATATTAGTTGTTCGGAAAACATGAAAGATAAATCGGAGGCGCTTGAAACCGTCGATCTTGCGGGTCGTTTAGGAGTGGAAGTAGTAGATGTTGAAGGATTTCTTCGGGATTGCTATCAAGCAATGATAGAATAGAGGAGTTAGTAGAAGGGTAATTGAAATCGAGTGTTTTATTTGGGTGAATATGAAGCTTATTACATTAAATTCAAGAGGTCTGGGTGGGGGCGCAAAAAAATAGGCACTGACGAGGCTTTTTTGTACGGAACATCCAGATATGGTTTTCATTCAAGAATCGAAAGTTCAACTGTATGGGGATCAGCTAATTAGAGTTTTACGTGGTCAGAGAAACATGGAGTTCTGTGGGAGTCCAGCGGAGGGGTTATCAGGTGGTTTACTTTGTCTTTGGGACCCAATGGTGTTAGATTTGGAAGTGGTTGAAATCATGCAACATTTTATTTGGTTGAAAGGACATCAGGTCGGGAAGCTGTTTTAACATGGTCAATGTCTATGCCCCAAATGATGTAAGTGCTAGGAGGGGGTTGTGGGAGTGTCTGAGAGTAAAATGGGAGCTAGGGGAGGGCTGGTTATGCTTGGGAGGTGACTTTAATTCTACGCTATATGAGGATGAAAGAGTTTGGAACAGTGATGATAGTAGATCAAGGCATGACTTTATGGAGCTTGTCAGTGGTTTAAATTTCGTTGACATCCCGATGGTATAGCGAAAGTTCACATGGTATGGGAATAGGGGTCAATCTTTATCTCGGCTAGATAGATTCTTATTGAGTGTGAGTTGGCTTTCGGAAGAAAGGGGTTGGATTCAGAGGAGTAAAGGGAATTGCTTGTCAGATCATATTCCAGTTTCTTTTGAGGTGGGGTATATTAAGTGGGGTCCGAAACCTTTTCGCTTCTTTAATCATTGGAGTCAGGACAAGAAATTTTGTAATAAAATTAAGGAAGAATGGATGGGACGATCTGAAGAGTCAAGAAGTAATAGGGATGCCGGGCAAAGGCTATTGGATCTTAAAAGAGCTATCAAAGGTTTAGAAGAGTATAATGGAGGAAAATATAAATCTCAAATTAATAAGTTAGAAGAGGAATTGGAAGAGCTAGAGATTGGCTTAGAAGAAAGGCTAGGCGATCTGGATCTATTAAAAGGATGCTTGGAAAAGAAGAAAGAACTGTGGAGGGCTTACTTTAATGAAGAGAGCTTGTGGAGGCAAAAATCGAGGGAGTTTTGGATTAAGTAATGAGATAGGAACACTAAATATTTTCACGCATGTTGTAGAATCAGATATTCAAAAAATCAGATTGTGCAAATTGATTCGAATGGAGAATCTTTGGAAAGACCTACCCGTATTAAATCAGCGGCTGTGAATTATTTCAAAAATCATTTTGAGGAAGTGGTGGGAAGTTGGCCTCAATTTTCAGCATCAAGGCTCCGATGTGTGTTTGAAGAATCGAAGACGTGGTTAAATGTTCGATGGATGCAGAGGAAATTTGGGAGACCGTCCAAAGTTGTCAAGGTGAGAAAGCTCCAGGGCTAGATGGCTTTAATTTGAAATTATTCAAAACTTTTTGGGAGTGTTTGAACGAGGAGGTGGTGGAGGTGGTAAATAAGTTTCAGAAAGATCTCTAATTCCTCAAGGTTTTGGGGCGTCATTTATCTCTCTCATCCCTAAATTGGCTTCTTCTATGTCCATTGTAGATTCCGTCCAATTTCTTTGTTGGGGAGTTTGTACAAGATTGTGGCTAAGACTCTTAGTCTCCGAATCCGGAAGGTAATGCCGGAGATCATCGGTCCTCAACAAATGGCCTTTGTTAAAGGTAGACAGATCTTTGATTGCATTCTTATAGCGTCGGAAGTAGTTTAGTGGGCCAAAAAAAAAAGGTCCAGGCTTTTATCATTAAGCTTGACATTTCCAAGGCATACGATAGCGTGTCTTGGAAAGCGTTGGAAAATACGCTTGGTCGGATGAATTTTGGTGATAGATGGAGCTCATGGATACGTAAGTGTATTAAATCAGTATCAGTGGCAGTGTTAATCAATGGATCCCCATCTGAATTTTTCCAAATTAAGAGAGGACTGCGTCAAGGGGATCCTCTTTCTCCATATTTATTCTTATTAGTGGTAGAGATTTTGAGTTCTTTGATAAACCGAGCCATTGATCTTGATTTGCTTAGGGGAATTAAAGTTGGTGAGTTTTGGGTGATAATTAGCCACATCCAGTACGCTGATGACTCAATTTTTTATTCGTAGAAGCATACTTTAATCAAATGGTGGTTCTTAGGTGGATTTTACGGATATTTCGAGTGTGCACAGGTCTGCAGGTAAACTTGTCAAAAAGCAAGGTGTATGGTGTGAATGTCAGTAATGAAGATCTGAATAGAGGGGGGAGGTTCTTGGGTGTGGAATAGGGCAATGGCCGTGTCAATACTTAGGAACGCCTATAGGGGGGAGATATTTTGCAATGAATTTATGGAACCCGTTGCTGACAAAATTGCAAGAAAAACTGTCCCAGTTGGAAAGGAAAGTTGTTATCGCAGACAGGTAGAGCATGCTTGATTAAAGCTATTTGTAATGCCATGCCAAATTATTTTGTCTCTCTTTCAGATGCCGAGAGGAGTGGCAGATAAAATTGAGGAGATAAAAAGAAAATTTTTTGGGGGGATGGAGAAGATAGAACTAAGTTGAGAATGGTGAGCTGGGGTCTTACTCAGCGCCCCAAGGCTTTAGGTGGTGTGAGATTGGGAAATGTTGCTTTATTTAACTATGCGCTTTTATACAAATGGAAATGGAGGTTTAAAGATGATAATCAATTGTGGAAACAAGTGGTGGAAAGCTCGGGTGTGACTAGAGGGTTGTCTAGTTCCAAACTGATTCCTATGTTGGAAAGGATAAGAGGTTCGCTTTGGTCTAATATAGGAAGAACTTGGCAGAAATTTGAAAGCAAGTTGCAAGCAGGAACGCATTTGCAGATTGTTGTTGGATATGGGAGCAAAACTAGATTTTGGCAGGATGTATGGGTGGGGAATGCCAATTTGAAAATCTTTTCCCGCGCATTTTTGCTTTAGCACTGCAAAAGGAATGATGGGTTTCCTCTTTTGGGGAATGGTCAGGAGGCCAATGAAAATGGGCTATCCAATTATGTGGAGAAGTATTGGATTGGGAGGTGGATTGGTGGGAGCCCTTCTTAGATCTAATTAATCCTTCATGCCCGAGGAAAGATCTGGAATATAGAGTGGTATGGACAGGGACATCAAATGGTATTTTTTTGACGAGGGATGGATGTCGAGCATTGCTTAGAAACTTTCCCAAGGATCTTATGGCAGAATTTGTTTAGAAAAGTTCAGCTCCGCCTAAAGCACAAATTCTGATGTAGAGAATAATAAATAGAGGGGTTCCCGTCCGAATGGAACTAATCAGGAAGGGCATGTCAATCAATGGAGGGGTGGAATGCCCGTTGTGCGGCTCAGAAGAAGAGGATTCTAATCATCTGTTTATTCATTGTAAGTTTGCATATTTCTTGTGGTGGACAACAGTAGGGTGGTTTGGGATTTCATGGTCTTCCTCAAAGGATGTCCAGGGGCTGATTTTGAGTTGAAAGTATTTATAGAGACGTAAATTATATGAAGATATATGAGAGATTCTCTACTTTGCAGTGATTTGTTGCATTTAGGTGTCAAGGAATGAACTAGTTTTGCAGCTTAGTTTGGAGTCTGTCTGCTATTGATTTTTAAACGGTGATGTTGGGTAATATAAGATATTTTGGCTTAAAAAAAAAAAGAATTTGTATTTAATATAAGATATTTTTTTAACGGTGATGTTCGGTAATATAAAATATTTTGGCTTAAAAAAAAAAGAATTTGTATCTAATGTTAGTTTATTGTGTTGGCATCGTTTAGTTGTAAAGGTATCAACCAAATAAATGTGATGATATATCTCAGTAAATAGTGGTATAAACTTCTCTGTGTAGTTTAATATAGCTTCATGTATTTAATTTTTTCTTTTAATTAGTTCCTTACTGTCAATCAATACATGTTGTCTTTGAGTTTTAAGTGATACCATAATATCCAATATTCCGATTTCGGAATCTATAAATTAATATTATTATATCAAATAAATATTTAATAATATTTATGGAATCAAAAAATTAATATTTTAAGATAAAATTTATTTCTATGTTGTATATCAATTATGTTTATTTTTTTTAAAGAATAAATATTAATAAAAAATAAATATAATATAATATAATTGTTGTTACAAATTCAAGATCGATAAGCCATATATTCACAAGAAACACACGAATTTAACCAAAGAACTTAAAGAATCTTTTATTACGAAAGCTATTGCTCGGGCTCAGGTTACCCAATCGAAAAATAATCCTAAAACCTAATGTAATGCACAATACCAACCCAAACACAATCGACATCCATAGAAACACAGCAATCATGCGAACCAAAACACAATCTAAGGAAAACATCAACGATCAAAGCCTAATCTCTCCATTTACAGACAATATACGCAATACACTGTAATAAATGCTCAAAATCGTAAATCAAACCGAGGAACAGCCTCAGCACAAGCTGTATGTCGAAGAACTTAGTCAAAACCTTCACTTCGCCGGACAGATCACCGGAGAAACCCAAGGAAGATCGTTGGAGTCGCCGTCGCGGGTTAGGGCTTTTAGAGAGAAGAATTGCGTCGCGTCGGGGAGAGAGAAGATGAAAGTGAGAGTGTCACTCAAACCGGGTCACAGAGTGTCCATATATATATCTCTGACCCAGACCCGGTTTGCATCTGATTGGAGCGATTCAGCATTTCACAAAGAACCGGATTTGGTTCACGGTTACTGGATCCGGGTTTCGGGTTGTGCGGGTCGGGTTTGTGCATCACCGGCCTCATATGTCATTGGCCAAAAATAACTCCACAATCTCCACCTTTTTCGGCATGGAGAAAGTGGTATAACATGGGTGTCATCACGGTCCGAGCTTCGATCACTTTCAATCTTTTAACCTGTGGACTTACTTACTATGGTTAGAATTGGCAAATTAAAAAAAAAAAAAATTCATGCCAACACAGCAACAAAAAACAGAACCAGTGCAAAAAACAGAAACCAAAAAAAAAAAATTTTAACTTACAGTTTCAAAACAGTCCTAATCAAAAGTATCTATATATACTGTTTTCTTACACAAGTTGAACTTCGAAAAAGACAAAACCTTAATTCCCATGTCCGCAGGGTTGTATTCAGTTGGAATATTTTCAAGTTTCAAAAGACCTTTTGACACAATATCACGAATAAAATGAAACCTAACGTCTATATGTTTAGTTCGGTCATGAAAAACTGGATTTTTACACAGCTGGATCCCCGATTGACTATCTGAAAAAACAGTGACATCATTTTTCAAATACCCAATTTTGCTTAACAGGCCTTTTAACCATAATGCTTCTTTTAGAGCTTCTGTTATAGCCATATATTCAGATTCAGTAGTAGAAAGAGCAACTATATGTTGAAGTTGAGACTTCCAACTAACACATGAACCACATAGTGTAAAGATATAAGATGTAGTTGACTTCCTAAAATCTCTATCATTAGCATAATTGGAATCCACATACCCATTTAGTTTAATCTCACTTATGTGTTTACCAAAAAATAAACCAACATCAACGGTACCAACCAAATACCTAAACACACATTTTAAAGCATTCCAATGTTCCACATCCGGATTAGCCATATAGCGACTCAAACAACTAATGGCATATGCTAAATCAGGTCTAGTGCACACCATTAAATACATGATTGAGCCTATGGCATTAGAGTAAGGAACATTCTTCATGTAAATCACATCATTTTCAGATTTTGGACATTGATATTTAGACAAAATGAAATTAGATACTAAAGAGACTGATGAGTATTTTGCATCACATTGAAAATTTTTTTAGAATTTTCTTAACATAAGTGGACTGGTTTAGAAACAGCATATTATCCCTTCTATTCCTTACTATATTCATGCCAAGAATTACTTTTGCATCCCCTCAATATTTCATATCAAATTTCTTGCTTAAACAATCTCTCACATGATTTATTGTTTCTAAACTAGGACCCATTAACAACATATCATCAACATACAACAACAAGAATGTAGGATGTTTACATGCTATCTTAAAATATAAGCAATGGTCAAAGTTACTTCTAATGAATTCCATAGATCTCATACACTCATCAAATTTTAAGTTTCATTACCTTGGGAACTGTTTTAATCCATATAGTGATTTCTTTAAAAGACAAACATGATTTGTTTTATTTTTATCAAGATAACTTTCCGGTTGTTTCATGTATATCTTCTCAACTAAATCACCATGTAAAAATGTTGTTTTTACATCTAATTGTATCAATTCCCAATCAAAATAAGCAACCAAAGTAAGTATGCATCGTATAGTGGAATATTTAACAACAGGCGCAAATATCTCATTGTAATCTATATCTTCTTTTTTAGTATACCCCTTAGCAACTAACCTAGCTTTAAATCTAACTCCATTTTCATCTTGTTTGACTTTATATAGCCATTTACATTCAATTACAGAATATTTAGGCAATCTTTGCACCAAATTCCATGTATTGTTATCCTTTAAAGATTTCATCTCCTCATTCATAGCCTTAACCCATTCATCTCTATATTTTGATTTCATTGTCTTATTATATGACTTTGGTTCATTCACATCTAATGACTCAAACACATTATGAACAAATGAAGTCACATCAAAGTCATTTAACCTAGATGGAAGCCTAATGTTCCGCCTACTTCTATCCCTAGTTAGTTGATAATTCTCAAGATTATAAGGTTCAATTTCAGCAAAATCAGAAGCAGTATATTCACTCAGATTTCCAGGGCTGATGCCTGGATCAGATTCAGCATCTTCTGTGATGTAATCTGGGTCAGCACTGGTTGGTTCAAAAACAGCCATATCTGGAGCCGAAGTCTCACTTAATTCAGCCTCTTCTTCGGCTGAATTAGAATGAGTTTGCTCCACCTCACTTTGAGTATTATTTGAGTCAGATATCACAGAATTATCATCAATTAAGGACTGATTTTCTTTCAAACAGGGTATTTCACTCTCATTAAATGCTACATCTCGACTAATAAATGTTTTAAAACCAGGCTTTGAGTTTAACCACAACCTATATCCCTTTACTCCTTCAGAATATCCTAGAAAGACACATTTCTCATCCCTAGGCTCAAGTTTATCATTTAAAACACGTATAAACGCTGAACAACCAAAGACCCTTAAATTTGATAAATTTATATCCCTACCACTCCAAATAGACTCGGGACAAGCACCTTTTAAAGGTACTGAGGGAGATCTATTTATTAGGTAGGAGGTTGTTTTAACAGCCTCGCCCCAAAAGTTCTTGGATAAACGCGGGGTTCCCCACGAATACTGGAAAAGTTCGCAGTTTTCCATTCGGTCTTACCTGATCGCCAAAGCAGAACAGTGCTTTCTAAAAAGCCTACCGTGGCTGATAGCAAAGTCAAGTGCGATCTGAAGCTAACTGATGGCGCCCTTACTCCGGGTAAGAAAAAGCAAAAGGAGTCGACTCTAAGATAATGAAAATCCTGAAGAAGCTAGTAAGCTTCGAACTCTTTCCAATAAAGTTCGGTTCATCCTTTCAGCAACCCCATTTTGTTGGAGAGTATAAGGGGATGTCTTATGTCTTCTAATTTCATTCTCAATACATAAGTTATCAAACCAAGTATTGCAAAATTCCAAGCCATTATCGGTTCTTAAACACTTAATCCTTTTTCTCGTTTGATTTTCAATTGAAATTTTCCAGTTTTTGAAAATTTCAAATACATAAGATTTCTGTTTCAGCAAGAAAACCCAAACTTTCTGGAAAAATCATCAATTATAAACAAAAAATATCTTCTCCCTCTATGTGTGGGTACACTCGAGGGGCCCCACACATCCGAGTGAAGATATTCTAAGATATCTTTTGAAAAAATTCTGTTTTCAGTGGGTTTTTGAGGAAATGAAACCTTACGGTGTTTTCCATAAATGCAATTTTCACAAAAATGCAAAGCTGAAAGTTTTTCAGGCCTAAAGTATCCAGATTTTTGTAAAACATCTAATCCTCTATTACTCAAATGACCCAACCTCCTATGCCAAAACTCAATGTTATCTTTACAACATTAACACATATTTCATATTCAATTACAGGTACATCAGTCACTACATAAAGGTTATTCCTAAAAACAACCTTGAAAACAACTAAAGAACCCTTTGTAATTTTTATAAAATTCATTCCCCATTTCCCTTCTAAACCTATGGAAGACAAACCAACACATGAAAGCAAGTTGTTGACAGATTTGGTACATGTCTCACATTGCAAAGTTTCAACATATTTCCTGAGCTAAATCTTAGAACAACAGTCCCTATACCCATAACACTACATAACCTATTATCTGCTATTGTAACATTACAATTTGAAAGAGTTTTGTAATCACAGAAAAATTCCTTAAAAGGAGTCATATGATAGGTACATGTTGAGTCTAACAACCACTCATTTTTTTTAAAATCTGTTATGTTTGAACAATCAATTGTTACAACAAATACGTCACCTACACATTCATCATGCAATATTAAATTTGCTTGCTCATTCAAAGTAACATTCATAGGGGTTGTTCCTGTGTTTATATTACTATTATTGCTAGCATTGCTTCTACCTTTTTTAGGGCAGTTCCTAATATAATGTGAGTGATCTCCAGAATTAAAACACTTCCTAATAAACTTAAAGGGTGTTTGAGACCTATTTCTAGACTTATTTCTAGGTTTCTTCTTATATTGACTATTATAAGAGATGTTTCCATGCTTATTATTATTGAAAGAAGAACCATTCTTGTTAGGCCTAAAAAGAGATCTACCCCTAACATGCATGACTTCACCATGTGATTGTTTGTTAGATTTATAAAGTTACAAGTCTACTTCTTTACTTTTTAGACCATTTATAACCACATCAAGTGTAATTACATCCCTACCATATTTTATTGTTCATTTTACATTTGAATATGAACTAGGAATGGCATTTAACAAGACAATAGAGCTATAATTATCTATTATTTTATCCCTTGTTAGTTTAATATCTTGTATTAATTTGGTAAAAACATCTAAAGTTTCATCTATTGTCTTTGAAAGTTCTAATTTGTAACTAAAAATTTTTTCTAAAAGATGTATTCTATTTGGAAGAGAAGTTTCAGTAAACATATCATTTAATTTGTCCCAAAAACCCTTAGCTGATTCATAAACTCCTAGTTTTCTTATTACAGAATCAGCCAAGTTCAAAATAAAGCAAGATGATGCTAGTTCATCCAGCTCATTCCTCTTTGCAGCAGGAATATCAGCTGCTGGATCAACTTCCACAGCTTTTATTAATCTTTGAGTTACAAGAACACTTCTCATTTTTTTGTTTCCAAATAACAAAATCATTTTTTCCATCAAATGGTTGTATATTAAAATAGGTTTGATTTACCATTTTTTCAGATTTTAAAGAAGAACTCACTGTAATTTCAAAAATAGCCCAAACTCACACAAAATTGATTTAAAAAAGGACAAGCAGATACTGGTTTTGCTCACCTAAACCAAAATTTGCAAACAACCTCAATTTTGGCTTATTAATATCAATCAATCCTTGAGTTAGTTTCTTTTGAAAACCAACTTTTAGGGCAGTTAGTACTTCCAACATAAAACAGTTATCTAATTGATTCTTAACAAGACTTGACAACTAAACACACAATAACCACAACAAATCACTTAACGACCAACAAAACAAATACAACACACACCAACATGTTAATAGCTTGTATTTAAAATGAAATTTTACCCACTCCTTGCTCCGCAACAGTTCTTTGGCTTTCTTTTCGTAATCCAAGTCACTCCACCTGTCAAACCTTGTTCACTGCGCACTTAATACACAAATTAGTATAGTTTGGATGGTTTAAGTAAAAAAAACCATACAAATCAACCATTATATGGGTGATTTCAAATCTTAATCTCCTACAAGGCTAACTTCAAACCTTTACAAGGAGAAACAAACTTTACAGGGGTGATGTACGCCACTCACAAAACAAGTTTTCACTTCAGTAATGTTCTCAAACAAGATTTCACACAGCCTGAATCTATTTACAAAAAACCTTTTGGTTTTTACAATGAGAACAAGTTGTTCACCATTAAAACTCGATTTCCAACTTTCAAGTAAACCTAAAAATGGCATATAGGCTCTGATACCACTTGTTGTTACAAATTCAAGATCGATAAGCCATATATTCACAAGAAACACACGAATTTAACCAAATAACTTAAAGAATCTTTTATTACGAAAGCTACTGCTCGGACTCAGGTTACCCAATCGAAAAAAAATCCCAACACCTATTGTAATGCACAACACTAACCCAAACACAATCGACATCCACAGAAACGCAACAATCATGAGAACCAAAATACGATCTAAGGAAAACATCAACGATCTAAGCCTTATCCCTCCCAAACAGACAATATACGCAATACACTGTAAGGAATGCTCAAAATCGGAAATCAAACCGAGGACCAGCCTCAGCACAGGCTGTATGTTGAAAAACTCAGTCAAAACCTTCACTTCGCTGGACAGATCACCGGAGAAACCCAAGGAAGATTGCTGGAGTCGTCGTCGCGGGTTAGGGCTTTTAGAGAGAAGAATCGCATCGCGTCGGGGAGAGAGAAGATGAAAGTGATAGTGTCACTCAAACCGGGTCACAGAGTGTCCATATATATATCTCTGACCCAGACCCGGTTTGCATCTGATTGGAGCGGTTCAGCAATGGACCACTGGTTTCACAAAGAACTGGATTTGGTTCGCGGTTATTGAATCCAGGTTTCGGGTTGTGCAGATCGGGTTTGCGCATCACCGGCCTCACATGTCATTGGCCAAAAAAAACTCCACAATAATAATATAATATGATAATATAAAAAGAAGATAATGATGATGGTGGTCGATAACTATTATAATAATAATAATAATAATAATAATAATAATAATAATAATAATAGTATAGTAAACGAAAATGATGATATTTATAATAATGTATACATATATTTATATATGCAAACGAATTTACATAAACAAAACAAACCAAATCATGAAATAACAGCCAGACGAAGAAAACCGTGGGGGAAAGAAAAGGAGAAAGGAGAAAAATAAATTATTAGCGCTCAATTTCAATTCGGTATTGTATTTCTTTAGCTATAATTTTAAATTTGAATTTAGATATTGTTGTATTAAATTGAAAAAAAAATTGAAAATTTATAATTGACTATTTAACTATTTAAACGACTGAATTTTTTTTTTTTAACTAATATCATATTTGTAGTCTTAGCGTTATACTTTGAGAATTTTATATTGATCCAAATGGAATTGAAAACAGCAGTATCTTGCACCTGTTTTTTTATTCATATCTTTAAGAAAAATTATTTAATAATCGAACGATACAAAAATTATAAGGTATAAAAATTTTATAACTAGAATATCGTATTATACTAAATGAAAAGATTTGAAACCCAACGAGCTAGTTAGATAAATTAGTTTTTGAATAACGAGCTAGTTAGATAAATTAGTTTTTGAATAAACAGTAGCTCATGTGAATAAGCATATTCGTCTTATATTAGTAAATAATTTGGTAGGTGTACGTTGAGAGAGATTTAGGTGAAATTGCAAAAGTCAAGAAATATTGATAAAGAGGTAAGTAGTAGAAAATTAAATCTAATTTTAAAAAATTAGGTATGCATGTGCATATGATTTTGATTATATTGTTAATGTGATGTTATATGGATAATATTGTCAGTGCATGTATATATCTATATATATGTGTGTACGTATGCATATGTGAGACGTCACATTTTATGTTATTTGATATACATATTTGATCGTGTACATAAATTTTTTAAAAGGAGGATAGCTGAGTTGTTTTACCAATCATTTTCAGTGAATTAACTTATTTTACATAATGCACACATATTGCACGATTTATTGGATATGTTTTGTGAATCTATCGTTTAATCGTCGTGTGCGATAGTGCTAGACAAAGGTATCATCTGGGGTTAGAGTATTTGACGTCGATGTACCATAACACTTTGGCAATAGTAGACGATAGTAGTCGGACAACTGGATGGCTTAGTCGCAAGGTCATTCAAGGATTAGATATATTGTAATTGAGACGTATTTTGTTTAATTATTCATGTTAGGTATTGTTCTACTCATTAGAGTAGCTACTAGTGAGATCCACCGGTAGTTTAAGATCATATGTTAAACTCTAAACGTGATCATGTTAGAATGTGCGAGGAGGAGTAAAGTTTCCAAGTTTTCCTTGGGTGATTTCAGGTTGCACAAATTATACTACTCCCTCCGTTATCATATTTCTAGTGAGCTTACTTTTATGGAACCGAGATTATTCCGATTGCTTACACTGAACCTATCATTATGAGGCCGATGTTATTGCTGCTCACTTCGACATATATATATATACATGTTTAATTGAGCTTGATAACATTGTTGTATTATTTCATTGTTGTCATAGCATGACACTTATTTTGTGAATGATGAAAATTAAACTTTATTTTAAAGTATGACATGACATATTTTATGTTAATTTTTAAAATAGATTTAATTCTAGATTGGTTTTAATAAAATATTTGATTCAAATATACATAACACATCCGAGATAGGAGACGTCTTGGAATATAGAAAAACGGACTAAGTAGGTGAACTTGTTTTTATGTACTCCTTCTGTCTCTGAGAGTCTCATTTACCTTTTGTGTCATTGTACCGAACATTAAAAATATCTGTATATTTGTATAATTTTTTGCACAAATAAAAATCAAGGACCCTTGAATATATATATATATATAATATTTTTTAACCTATAATAAAATATATATAATAGAAAAGAAATATTTTTTCTAGTATTTTTTTATATAAAAATATCAATAACAATAACTATTTTTAAAGTTCGTATATAGTACTTAACCAACAAACCACATCCATCTATTAGCATATTAAAATCAAATAATTTGTATACATAAATATTATATATAACATAAATAAATAATGAACTCCTATTTAAATTGGGCCTTGGGCGGCGCTTCTTTCGCTCTGGCCCAGGGCGGCCCTGAGAAGACACTAATATATATTTTTGTCATTTTTCTTTAATTTGTACTATATTTTTATATAATAATTAATATTCAAATATCAACATGCAAAAAGTAAATAAGACCCTTAGAGCCGGACGGAGGTATCGTATATATAAATTTTTAATTGGAAAAAAACCTCCCGGTAAAGAGTGTGTTTTTGTAAATATTAATAAATCAACTTGTGTAAATAATAAATGTTTTTATTGTTTATTTTAATCTTAAAACTATATTGTAGGAGCTGCTGATCAATTATGTCAAAATTTCAACTTGAGCAATTAATTTGATACATAGTCGACTTATGGTAAAACCAAAAAAAAAAAAAAAAAAATTGATAAAAAAAATCATGTACAATGCTAATAAAATAGTTTTTTTCTTCCTTTTTTAAATTTTTTTTTAAATAGAAACTATCAAAGATCAGATTAAAATAAATAATAATAATAATAAATTAAGAAATATTAGTAAATTAAAAAAAATAAATATTTTGAATAAAATTATTTTAAAGTAAACGTAATGTTCTCTGTATTTTAATATTATATTTTAAAAACAGTTACATCCGGAATTTATTTTTACGTACGAAATATTAAAATATAATATACGAAAATACACATTTTAAATTTTGTATTATTTTTTAATAATAATTTGGATCATAATAAAGAGCATAATTATAAATTAAAATCTGAAATTTACTTCAATATGCTTTATTTCAAATAGATAAAAGACAAACAACAAAAGTAGGAACTTTTGTAATAATATATATATATATATATTTACACACATTCATTTACCCTTTCATTTCCAAATTTAGAAAACACAAAATAACAAACAATGTTCCTAAAATAGAAAGGAAATTGTAACACGCAATTTATGCATACACACACGTATATCTTATTAAAGTTGCATTTTATATAAAAAGGGGAAAAAAATCTTATCCATCAAAAGATTTTTTTTTTTTTTTTTTTTTTTTAAAAAAACAATGAAAATATATATATTGAAGAAAATAAAATGAAAAATAAATGTAAACATCAGTTCAGTCCAATAAATAAAGACCTAACGTTGAAAATGACGTCAAAATAAAGACTAGCTTCATGACCTAATTCCCCTTTTAATTTTTATTGCAAACAAATAATTAAAATAGACAATGATCTTATTTATTTTTAAAATATTATATAATTAGAAAGATTATTGTTATGTTTATTTGTAAAATTTTATCTCTGATTTTATTATTATTATTTTTTTTAAATATCAAATCAAACATTCAATTTTTATTTATTTTATTATACTAAAATCTAATTTTACATTCAAAATATCACATTAATACATATTTATATCACATCAAACCACTATTTCAATTCAAATTTTTGCTATTCAAAATCGAAACTCAAAACCAAAACCTTACTGTAAACACACCCTATGTTTCTATATAGGTTTTTGGTGTTTGAAAATTTTAAAAATAATACTCCCTCCATTCCATTGAAAGGTTACCATTTTCTATTTTCGTCCGTCTCGTTACCATTTCCTAATTTAGTAACTGTACTGTCTGCCTAACCTAATAAATATCCTTTCAACTTACAATATATTACACAAATGTCATTACTTTTATATTACAGCATACTAATAGGAGTATTTTTGTCATTTTCACTACAATTCAATATAATACTAATATTAAAAAATCTACTTGCAAAAAGCAAATGCCACCATTCCAATGAGACGGATGGAGTAAAAGATTTAGTACTATTTGATAAGTATAATATTATTTTGTAAAGAAATTATATATTTAATTTAACATACTTTTTAAAAAAAAAAAATTACTTCATCTGTATTTTTCTTGTGTTGTTCGTCTCATATAAGATGATATATTTCTATTTTTAATAAACTTATTGATCTTACGTATAGACCATTCAAAATTTTTTTATTTCTATCTCTTTTCAATAAATAAATATTTTTATTCATTTTTAAAACTTTTTATTTTTTTATAAAATTAGTTTTAAGCTAATTATAAATAAATGTATATTTTTGTTTATTTATATTATATTAAAAAAATTATTGAGAAAATAATATCCATATTGCATATATTTTATTAAGATATAATTATAAAAATATTTAAAATATTAAATACTACTCGTATAAAAAAAAATAAAAAAATAAAAAAATAATATCACAATTTATTATTAATAACTTACAAATCTACACTACTAATGTGTTTCTAACAAAAAAGCTCATCTTTGTTTGATAATTAGTGCTAAAACTTCAAAAGGTATGCAAGTCAAAAGATTTCTGTTTGATTTTTTTTTAAATAATAAATATTAATATAATATTTTGTAAAATAAAATAAAAATTTATATAATATTTTTTGTTAAAAAACAACTTTTGATAGCCTTCTGTATATACACATCAATAAAGCCTTTCATTGCATTTATAATTCTTTCACTGTATATAATTCATTTAAATAAGAACACTAGTCGATTACTCAATTTATTTATTTTTTAAGTAAAGTTGTTATAGTTATTCAAAATTCGAATTAAATTTTAATAACATATGCAAGACCCTATAGTATTATTGTTAAGCATAAAATGCGAGAAAAAAAAAAAAAAAAAGGTTGATTTTTCATCTAATTGTTTCTATTTATATAAATTTTCAAAATCAAATATTAAATAAAATATTTCTTTTTAATTTTTATTATTATAAAGTTTAATTTTAAATTAAAACACTACATTAATATATATATATATATATCAAAATTTTATTATTCAGGATATAACATAAATCCAAAATCGACTACTAAACACATCCTAAATAGTTGAATTATTATACTTTCTGTTCCAACTAAAATATCAATTTTACCATTTTCGTCTATTAGTAGTTAGTACAAATAATCATACACTAATAACAAAATATTATTTAATTTTTATATAAATTATAAAACATGCAATTAATTTACATATAAATACAAAAAATTTAAAATATCAAAACTAATCTACTATAAAATTTCAAATAATCTATTTGTATTGAGACGGACGAAATATTATGTTATTGAATATTAAAAAAAAAAAAGTGGCATTTTAATATATAAGGATGAATTTGGTAAATCAGACTCCAAAATCAGCTCAATCCAGTCCTAGAACCCGTCCGCTCAAATTTGTTGGGTTCATGCGAACCACTACATTGTAAAAAATATATATAAGTAGATCTGTCTTTTTTTAATTTTTTATGTTATAAAATAAATTATAATTTAAAAAATTCAAAAATTAAATATTTTAAATTAAAAAATCTCAATAACAAAAGGTGGTAATATATTTCTAATTGCAGTGACATAAGTACAGTAATATTGAGCTGTAAAAGAATAATGAGTTGAAAATTTTGAAAAATAAAAAAATAATAAAAACAGTAAAACTTTGAAAATTTAAATTTAAACATTATAAGTATACAAATATACTCTCTCAGTCCCATGACTATGTATCCGCGAGTTTTAAAAATCTTAGTATTATATTGAAATAAAGTAAAAACAAAGATAAAAAGACTTAAATTAATTATATTAATATTGTATGATATAAAAGTTATAGCATTTGTATAATATATTTAAATTAAAAAAGTATTTAAAAATGGATAGATTGTTAAGGGGCGAAGAGAGTATAAGATCAATTTTTATTAAGTATTAATTTAACAGAATTGGAATAAAGCCGATTTAGGAAGAATTTTTGATAAAACTCATAATCCATTCCAGATCCGGTCGAGTTTAAAATTTCAAAGCTCCCTAACCCACCCAACTATAAAACTTTAAACCCGAAACTTATCCCGGATCCGACCATGTTTAAAATCTAAAAACCCCTAACCCACCCGACTATACCTAAGTTCAAAGATCAATTCACACATCTACATACATGTGTGTAAATGTAACTTTTAACTTTTCTTAAAATAAAATGATCATAATGATTTTAAAATGGAAGGATTAATCAACATTGAACACACAAGCAAGTAAGCAACAATAATCATCACCATCCCTCAAATATTTTCAGCAGCATTTACCATATATGTATATGTGTATATATATTCCAAAATACCTACATCTAATTGATCAAACTAGGTAGGGAGGGATCATGAATATATCACACAAATCATCATATCCAAAACTACACAATTACGATAATTGTGCTACTTACGCTTCCTTTTAGGTTTTGGTGACGTCCTCTGTGTCTCCTTAAATGCCGAAGGACAAAGGTTCTTTATTGTACATACATCGCAATGAGGTCTTAGTGGAGTGCAAATAGTTTGCCCGAACCCAACCTAATAGTAGTTCCCAAAACACATAACACAATAAAAACTCTCGAACAAATTATTATAATTATTTATTTTTTTGAACTTTTTTCTTAAGTTTTCAAGAAAATACTTTATTTTTCTCATAAAAGATCATATATCAAACACCACTATACAAACATAAAACACAAATGCCTAAATCATCATATTAGACAGTATATCATGCAAAATATTTATCCAACAATATTTACCATAAAACCTTCAAACCGAAAATACAATATAATTAAAAAATTTAAAAAGTACACTTCAGAGAGAGAGAGGAAAACATAACTTCTTTTTGCAATTATTTATTGGAGATTATTTGATTTTCATTTAATACTGAAAAAGGACTTTTAAGAACTCACCAACATTTTCACTCACATTGAATAACCAATAATATAATAAAGTTCTTTTCTTCCTTCACCACCATCAAGAAACTACTGTTTACATGATAATATTTTCAAATAATTTAAATTTTACAAATTATTATTATTACATTATATATATATTTTTTAAAATAACTTCTACTCCAAAACTAAGAACAACCCAAGAATTTTTTTCTTGAAGTTTTGGCTATATGCTTTAGTTAGATTGATTTTTTCAAAAAAACAAAATATCGTATTTCTTTTAAAAACAAATGACGCTTAAAAACAAACAAACAAACAGAGGCTTTCTTACCATTTATATTACTCCTTCGACATCCAAAGTGTGCTAATTTTTATTTTTTTTATCATCCAAAAGTATCTTCATGTCTATCTTTAGTAAATATTATGCTCCATCTGTATTGTAAAAGCGTGCATATTTTACTAAATTAATTTGTCTAAAAAAATGTGCTCCTACCATATTGAAAAAAAAAAAAAAAAAAAAAAAAAAAGCTCAATTCATCTTTAAATCTTTAATTACTATTTCTCCACTAATTAACCCACATTTCACTCAACCTATTTTAATAATCCAAAAAATAACATAAAAATACTCCCCGTCAGCCAAATTTATTCCCACTTTACTTTTTAATCCATCCATTAAATTATTCCATTACTAATTTTGGCAGAGTTAACTAATCAACATTTAATTATTATCCTTCATTCAACACTTATTTACAACAAATTACCACTAACTTTATTACATTTTTTCTTTTCATTTACTTTACTTTTTAACTAAATTTCCAAAATTATCCTCAATTACCTATCACTTTTTCAATAAAATATTCATTTTTCTGAGTCTAAATGAGCTAATCTCTACACCAAAATTTGAGCATATACTCAAAACTTAGGGAGTATTTTACTTTTTATATTTTCTTACCGTAAAAGACAAATAATACCTGTTATTATCAATTCACATAAAAAAACATGTGCCAAAGTACTTGCATATTATTTATTTATTTATTTATTTTTATGACAGGAAGTTCCTCTTGCACAGAAATGCCATAACCACGCAAGAGGATGCTCTTCAACGACAAAGAACCCATCCCTATCAAACATGTTCCTAATGTACAACTCCCATTTTTTTGTCCCCTACTGATCTTTTTCACCTAATTTAATTCAAATTAACAAACACCAATTTCCAATGTGTATCCTATGCAAGCTGTTAGTTGTGTCTAGCCGAGTATTCAATATTCGAACATTGCTCGAGCTGGGTGTGTTCGACTAGCTTGGCTCGCATAACAGCACTAATTCTAAGATTCATTTGGCTCAGATTCTATATATTGATTTCAATTTATCAAATTTGCGCACTATGAGAAACCATCTAAAAGCGTTCATGCAAATATGTAGAAATAAATAAAGGATGTCGTAAGCATAAACATACCAAGAGAGGATTGATGGGAACCCATTCATCCTTTGGAAGCCACAGCTGCAAGGATTCTCGAGTCTGCTCAGGAGTCGATGTTTTCTAGAAGAATACAACTATTGATCAATGTGTTTGTCATATTTTCACCATTGCATTTTGTCCAAGTGATTGAATATTTTCTTTTTGTAAAATTTTTCCATATAACATAACAATAGGATGACTGTACCTGTTTAGTGCCGGGACGAGAAACCCATCCAAGACGATTGCAAATACGGTGAACGTGAGTGTCGACGCAAATTCCCTGAACATTATCCCATCCGACGTTCATAACCTAGAGAAGGAACAATGCCACAATTTTATAATGAAATGCAAGTCAAGCAATTCATGATTGCAAATTTAATCATGTAGGTTTGGCCAGATTGCAAATTATCACAAAATGAGCCATTTTAGGGGCGCTACTTTATAGAGGACCAATATGTAATTTTCCGTTTATATTTTAAATCTCACCAAATGAGCCATTTTAGGGCCGATTCCTGGAAGCTGGAGCAACTCCTCCAATGTTGTTGGAATGTCTCCATCATACTTTGAGAGACAAATCTTTGCGATTTTTTTCATGTTGGTTGCCTTTCTGGAATAAAATCCCACCTGCTCAGTCAAAATCGAACAAGCAGTGAGATGAAGCACTCAAACCGAGTTAAGCCTCATGGAGCAATAACATTATAATAGTTGAAAACTAAGGGTGTGTGTACTGGATAAATTAAGCCCTTGATTGTATCTTCGTCTGCATCATTAATGGCTTCAGCTGTAAGCAGATTGCTTTGAAGTAGGCGTGTAATAGCTCCTGCAAGACACGGTTTGAAAAATATTAAAATAAAATTAAAAAGAAATATATCACGAATATATCAATTATTAAGACAAAATTGTACGAAGGATGCTACAAATTCTGAATATGGATGACATGAAGTCAACTTGAGCTTGAGTTCAAGATAATAGTAGATTAAAAGTGAAAGATTTGGATCTTGGATGCATTTGTAAGTAGGGGCTCAGCTTCTGAGGCCCTCAGCAATCCATAAGTCTTGGACTTCAAATAATGTATTATATATAGCATAAAAATATGAAAAAGATAAATATATGAGTATGCAGCATTCCACTTAATACAGCAGCACTTACCCAAGCTCAACTGGCTTGGCAATCAAGTACTTCGAACTTGAGGTCCCGTACGGCATGACCTAGTGGTGTGGGAGTAAACTTGTGACCTTGAGGTCATAGGTTTAAACCCCAACACCTCCGGATCTTGCCAGCCACATATGGTTGCCTAGTGTGACCGTCGTATAAAAAAAAAAAAAAGGTAATTCAAACTTTACCGGTTCAAGAAACTATACTAGTTAATCAGCTATAATTGTAATGATTATGAATCTATATCATAGCTGAAAAAAAGACAAAAAAAGCCTTTAAAACAATGCCACCAATAACCGACCACCTCAGATAGGGCTCCTGGAATCTTTCTTTTTGTTTTTTCACTAACGTGGCAACAAGTTGAAGACAATTTTGAGCTTCTAGAATATAAAGAGATGATGCTGTTTTTGTTTCTCACGATTAAAAAGAACCAAAGGCGACAGTCAACAAACATAAACTTATTTTCAGGTCTCGACAATGACAATAAACAACAAAAGAGTGGTCCGGTAAATCATAAATCAGGGAATCATTAAATTAAACTTTTTTCTTTTAAAAGCAAAGATCAACATAATTAGAGCAAAATAAATGAGGACTTGCCGTGAGTAACATTATCTTTAGTCTGGCTTGACAAAAGTGATGATATCAAAACTGCAAACCTTCTTTCCTGTAAAAATAAAATCCAAAATAGTAAACTATAAACGAAATTCAAGGCATAGAAAAACAATAAAAAAATTTCATGTTAGGAAATCTGGAAAAAAATATTCAACACAAAATATGACATATATAACTAATGGAGCCCAAGATTTATGTCTCAACTTTGCATGGAAATATTACTAAAAATGAACCACCTTAGGAGGAAGGGAAGAACCGGCTTTTTCGCACCCCATTGAATCAACGGGAGCATCCTCAGAAGACCTCATATTGCGTATCCCTTCAAGTACCTTTTCCCAGTTTAGAGGTAGTTGTACTTGTGCTGTCAACAGAACTTAAATTAAATTTCAAGATAAATTATAGATCAGTTAGTATTAATCCCAATTTATTTTAAAACAATGGCATCCCTTTGTTTCCAACTAAATACACGAGCTTCTATTAGCATCGAATCCTTAATGCTCATTAAATTCACAAGTGGACATCTGCAAGAAAAAAAGTTGTGCTCATCTAAAGACATATTTTGTATCAGACAAAAATTAGTAACTTCAGTTTGGGACACAAGAAGCTAGAATTATCTGTGTCGTGGCATTCTGAGGGCAATAAAAGTATATTACGATCAGGTATGAAGGGACCCCAAAACAGAAAATTTCAGAATTTAGCCTTTATTGGCTCTTATTATAGATAAACACACAGCATATCATGCTACAAATCCCTAAAGTCATCCCAAAAATGCAGACCGACAGCTTCTTTTAAAAACTCAAGAGAAATGACCCAAAAGAACAGAAAGGCCAATTATATATGTATTCCAAGAATATTGTTGGATTCAGAGGATATAAGACTTTCAAGTTTGTAACATACTTGTGTGCATACAATTGTTGACCTTTCCATATGCAAAATCTTCAATTTCAGGGAGGTTGTAAGGCTGCTGCGTCAAGCAATGCAATGATACAACTTCACAGTAAGATTAAGCTGCTATATATAAGTCGCATGCTATATTTACATCATCAGGATCAATAGCATTACAGAAAATCAATAATATGACAGTTAAAATCAGAGCAAATAACAACAAATGCTAGAATCAAAGATCAAGGTGCAATGCCATTAGATGGGGGTATTCAGCATCATCCGCTGCCATTCTGGAACCAATTTACTTCATATTAAGTAGGAATGCATCATGCAAAACAGCCTGACCCACCCAATATAGTCAGAAAAGTCCAACCAAAACGACTCAAATAATGTCAAGAACTTTAAACTACTGCAGCCTATCCAATCATGGTAAACTTATTTACCACTTGAAATTTAACATGGAAGTCATATACTAAGCATTTGTTCTATAAGGATCTCATATAATCCAGTGAACCCCCCGAGTTATAATTCAGGCACGGCAGTAAGTTACTAAATACCCAAACAAGAGGAATAGCAATTTCAAAACATTTCTCTGGACAAACAACCGTCGTAATTAAGTCGATAGCACTCCAATTCACCATAGCCCAGTTAAGAAATATATCTAATGTTTACCAATATTTAGAAAGGAGGAACTTGTTTATCATATCCAAATATGAAAGAAAGTATATGCATCAGCCATTCAAAGTTTAAACATCATGGTCGCAATTAATAATCTCCCTTTCCTCATGAGCAAAAACCCTAATTTCCCATCATCATGAACGCATAAATCAATCACAACAATGGCGACAAAACTTTAATCAGAGAGCACCGCCGCTAAACTCGACAAAAATGAAATTTTAAACAATAAATATGCTAAACCAAGAGAGCTCATAAATTTCTTCACACATCGAAAAATAAATAGAATCCGCATATCACCTTCTGATCAACAACGTCAACCTTAACCTCTTTAACGGCTCCTTGGGACCTTTTCTTCCGAACAAAGACGCGAAGCTTCCCCGCGCAATCATCACTGACACTTTCGGTACCTAAAATAATCACCAAAACGAAAGCTTCGTCTGAGCAATTTTCTGTAAAATGACCAAAAAGAACTTAAAAATTGGTCGACTTTCCAAAGATTTCTGACCTGGACTTCTCGATTCAACAGATGCGTTTAGCTCCCTCTTGGGCGACGATAATCTGGTAATCGGCATTTTGATGATTTTGGGGGAGATGAACGATACGTGAGAGGATGCAGTGAAGTTCCTGAGCAGCTGAAAGGACATCTTTCTTGGAGAGGGAAAAAGTCTTTTTCGGTCATTTAATAATGTTCGGTTTATTATTATTATTATTATTATTATTATTTTGTTTCTTTTAACCTCAAATTCTATCTTTTTAACTATGAGAAAAAATACACTTTTTACTTTCATAGACCAAAATTTTTTAAATCAAAATTTTTCAAATTCTATCAAAAGAAACGTACCTTTAACTTTTAACTTAAAAGGCAAAATTAAGGGAGGAATAAAAAAAACAATTATTCCTACTTATTCATTCTCCTTCCATTCTACACACATTATTCAATCTCTATCCGCGCTTTCACCATGACGCTAACGTTCACTTTATTGCTTCATTTCACATCCGGCCGCACTTCATTTTAGTTTTACTACCTCACTCTGTTTGTGGGCTTATTAAAGGACTGGTCAACGATTCTAGAGCTCCAATCATCAAGTTTTTCCTCTTTTAGTAAAAATTTTTAAATATTTTTAATCGTAAGTAAGAATACATTTTTGTACAATAGTCCTTGTTTTTAGTTTATTTTTACTAAGATTGATCATGTCCTAAAAATTTTATTTCAGCACATTGTTAATGTTTATAAATCATGTAATGACATGGTTAATCAATCATATTATACCATCATGCCATGTCATTACATATTTGATATAAACATTCAGCATCACGTTGAAATAAAATTTTCAGAATCTGATCCATACTCTATTTTTAGTATTAAGAGTGAATAAATTTTCATCGGGCACTTCAATTGATTGTCCTTTATTTGAAATAGTTGTCATTTTGTCTTTTTTTTTTTTTTAATTAAGTTATTTGTTATATACGTATGAGCTACTTATATTATATATGGATGCTACGTGGACGTTTTGTTTATGAACACGATTTCTATTGTTGGCCAAATTGTCTCTGCTGTTTGTATGATGGTTTGGTGTATATATATGTCTTTCGCCGTGAATAATATGAGTAGAAAAAAACTCATTTAACATCTCTGCAAGTTCCCTCACATCTATCAACTTACTATTTATTGCACGTACACATACATCACTTCATAATCTATCTATATATATATATAATATTCATATACACAACACATCCACATATACATACATACATATATTATACTTACTAACTTACATATATTTGTATATCATATTATATTTATTATATAACACGTTATCAACACGAAGACTCTTACCTATTTTATTTTTGGTAAGTTTTATTTTTATACTATCTATATTATCTATTTTCTAAACTATAGAAAATCTTGCAAAATTTTCTTTTAAACCTCTGTCTCTCACCGGCAATAATTTTCTGACTTGGTCCCTGGATGTAGAAATGCATCTGGTTTCAATGGGCCTTGTTCATACAATTGCCAGTGAAAATGCGGCTACAAGCCAAGATCGGGCTAAGGCTATTATTTTCATTCGTCATCATTTGGACATTCCTCTACAGTCTGAATATTTGACGGTGAAAGATCCACTAGACTTGTGGAATGAATTAAGGGAGAAATTTGGACACTTGAAATATATCACTCTCTTGAAAGCCCGACATGATTGGCTTAACCTGCGGTTGTAGGATTTTAAAACTGTTATAGAGTATAACTCTGCTATCCATCAGATTACATCTCAGTTAAAACTCTGCGGAGAAAATGTTAGTGAGAATGATAAATTGGAGAAGACTCTCTCTACCTTTTATGCTTCTAATATTGTGCTGCAACAGCAATATCGTGAGAAAAATTTTCAAAAATACTCATAGCTCATAGCATGTCATTTATTAGCTGAGCAAAATAATGAGTTACTGATGAAAAATCATCAGTCCCGGCTCACTGGTTCCAGTCTGTTCTCTGAAGCGAATGTGACATTTTCTGAACGAGGCCGAGGACGTGGTAGAGGCCGTGGACGTGCTCGCGGTCGTGAGAGTCAACACGGTCGATATACCCCTTACAATCGCCGCAATTTTGACGTTAACAGGATGTAGAGTAAACCCCAATATGGGGATATAACCGAAAAGGCTAAACAGGGAAAAAGGAAAATCGGCATTTGTAATCGGTGTGGCATTGAAGGCCATTGGGCCAATACCTGCAGAACAGCCAAACACCTAGCCGATCTTTATCAAGCCTCACTATAGAAAAAAAGGGAAGGAAGTCGAGACTAATCATGATGATAATGATGACGACCCCGATGATGATCTTTTGGATTACGACACAACGCATCTTAATATAGCGGATTTTGTCGTAGATCCAGCAAACCCCAGTGATAGACATATTATGTCATTTTACATTATGTTTTGTAATATTTAGATTATCGCATATTACCTTTTTGTAATGCATTTTGTAATATTTATATTTGCCTTTATTAATACTACGTTTATTTATATGTGAAGGTTAAATGGATGCCAATCAAAATAATGCAAATATGTGTTTCATTGACAGTGCAATGACACATACTATATTGAAACACGAAAAATATTTCTCCCATTTGAAAAGGGAAAAAAATGAATGTCAATACAATAAGTGGCAGTGCAAAATTAATTGAAGGCTCTGGAGAAGCCATTATATTTCTCCCCGCGGGAACGAAAATTGTGATACAATATGCACTGTTGGCCACTAAAGCTTGAAGAAATTTATTGAGCTTTCAGGACATTCAGAAAAATGGTTATCACATTGAAACTGAGTGATATCGATGGTGAATTTTTATTGATCACCAATATCATTGATAAAAGGAAATGCATCATTAAGAGATTACCCTCACTCTCTACTGGCTTATAGTACGCTAGATTAGGTGTTGTTGAAACACACCTCACGGTAGATCAAAAGATTACCGATTTTCAAATATGGCATGATCACCTTGGGCATCCTAGCAGTATAATGATGAGGCGAATAATTGAGAATTCGCATGGCCATTCATTAAAAGGTCAAAAAGTGTTAAACTCAAATGAGTTAACCTGTGTTGCCTGCACTCAGGGAAAATTGATAACTAGGGCATCGCCAACAAAAGTAGGTATTGAATCACCTATATTTTTGGAAAGAATACACGGGAATATATGTGGACCAATAGACCCACCGTGTAGGTCATTTAAATATTTTATGGTGTTTATTGATGCATCTACCAGATGGTCACATGTCTGTTTATCATCTACTCGCAATATGGCATTTGCGAGATTGCTTGCCCAAATTATTAAATTACGGGCATCATTCCCCTATAATCCAATTAAGACTATACGTCTGGATAATGCTGGTGAATATACATCGAATGCATTTGATGATTATTGTATGTCGATTGGAATTAATGTAGAGCACTCAATTGCTCATGTTCATACACAAAATGGCCTGGCAGAATCACTTATTAAAAGATTGCAATTGATATATAGATCATTACTAATGAGGTCTATGTTGCCCGTTTCAACTTAGGGGCATGCAATCTTACATGCAGGAACACTTATAAGAATTAGGCCGACAAGCTATCATAGCTATTCCCCAATGCAGTTAGTATTTGGTCACGAACCAAATATATCTTCTCTACGTATTTTTGGTTGTGCTGTTTATGTTCCTATTCCACCCTCCAAACGTACAAAAATGGGACCTCAATGTAGATTGGGCATTTATGTCGGATATGAATCACTGTCAATTATAAAATATTTTGAACCTATGACGGGTGATTTATTCACTGCAAGATTTCCAGATTGTCATTTTGACGAATCATATTTTCCGACATTAGGGGGAGACAGAAATGAACCGAAAAGGGATATTAATTGGAAAATTCCATTGAATTTTTGTAATCCTCGTACAAAGCAATGTAACTAGAAGTTCAACGCATTATACATTTGCAAAATATTGCAAATAATTTACCGGATGCATTCAATGACTCGAGCAAAGTCACTCAATCATATATCCAAGCTCCTAATGCTACGGCTAAAATAATTGTCCCTGATGGACAAATTACAAGTGCTAATGAATCAGCGACACACTTAAAGTGTGGTAGGCCACTCGGTTCCAAAGACACACATCCTCAAAAGAAAAGAGGAATTAATGATGATAATCATGAAAATATTAGGAATGACATTGATAAACCTCAATCTAATGAGGAAGTCAACCCTGAAATAATTGCTCCAGAAGAGCACGATCTTGAAGAACATGATGAGATTATTGAAAACTCAATTAACTATGTTACTTCAAGAAAATATTGGAACCGTAAAGAGATAGTTATTGATAATGCCTTTGCATACAGTTTAGCACTTGATATAATGGAAGATAATGAGGATCTAGAGCCAACACCGGTTCATGAATATCGGCAAAGAAATGACTGGCCAAAATGAGAAAATACGATTCAATAAGAGCTTGACTCATTAAACAAAAGGGAGGTCTTCAGACCAATTGTTCAAACGCCAGACGATATAAAACCAGTTGGATACAAATGGGTATTTGTATGAAAAAGAAATGAGCATAATGAAATTGTGAGATATAAGGCCTGTCTTGTAGCTCAGGGATTCTCACAAAGGCCTTGAGTAGATTTTGATTAAACATACTCTTCAGTTGTCGATGGAATAACATTAGATACCTTGTGAGCCTAGCGGTGCGAGAAAAGCTCGATATGCGTCTTTTAGACATAGTTATTGCATATATTTATGGCTCCTTGGATACTGATATTTATATGAAAGTTCCTGAGGGATTCAATATGCCTGAAGCATACAAATTAAACCCAAGGGAATCGTATTCCATCAAATTGAAAAAGTCATTGTATGGACTTAAACAATCAGGGCGAATGTGGTATAACCGTTTTAGTGAATGTTTAATAAAATAATGTTATACTAATGATTCAATATGCCCATGCGTCTTTATATAGAAAAATGAATCAAATTTTGTTATTATTGCTATATACGTTGATGATCTCAATTTAATTGGAACTCCTGAAGAGATCCAAATTGCAGTTGAATATCTAAAGAAAGAATTTGAGATCAAAGATTTTGGAAAGACAAAATATTTTCTGGGATTACAAGTGGATCATATTAATAATGGAGTATTTATTCATCAGTCCACATATACCCAAAATGTATTAAAACAATTTTATATGGATAAATCTCACTCTCTGAGTACACCAATGGTGTTCAGATCCCTTCATCCCAGAAAAGATCTATTTAGGCCAAGAGAAGAAAATGAAGAATTACTTGGCCCCGAGGTACCATATCTCATTGCTATTGACGCATTAATGTACCTTGCAAATTGTACCAGGCCAGATTTATCATTTTCAGTAAATTTACTGGCCAGGTTTAGCGCATCCCCCACAAAGCGCCATTGGAATGGTATCAAGCACATTTTTTTGTTATCTTCAAGGGACTCATGACCTTGGTTTATTTTATTCAAGTGAATCTCGAAATGAATTAATTGGTTATGTTGATGCTGGTTATCTGTCTGATCCACATAAAGCAAAATCTCAAACTGGCTATTTATTTACTTGTGGTGGAACCGCAATCTCTTTGAGATCTACTAAACAGATGATAACATCTACTTTTTCAAACCATGTTGAGGTTTTAGCAATTCACGAAGCCAGTCATGAATGCGTTTGCTTGAGGTCTACAACTCACCATATTCAGAAAAATTGTGGCTTGATTTCTGATGATATATTATCTCATACAGTATTATTTGAATACAATGCAGCTTGTATAGCTCAGTTAAAGGGAGAATATATTAAAGGCGATCGGACAAAGCACATATCTCTGAAGTTCTTTTTCACTTACGATCTTTAGAAAAATGGTGAAATTAATGTGAAACAAATTCGATCGTCCGAAAATTCTGCAGATTTATTTACGAAGGCGCTACCGACTGCAACATTCAAAAAACTGGTGCAAGGAATTGGAATGCGTCGGATGAAAGGCATTAAATAAAGTCCAAAACAGGGGGAGCGCATTAATAGAAGAATGATGTACTCTTTTTCCTTCACTATGATTTTCTCCCACATGGTTTTTTCATAGTAAGGATTTAACGAGACACATTTTTTGCAATTAAAGCATCCAAGGGGGAATGTTATATACGTATGAGCTACGTATATTATATATGGATGCTACGTGGACGTTTTGTTTATGAACACGATTTCTATTGTTGGCCAAATTGTCTCCGCTGTTTGTATGACGGTTTGGTGTATATATATGTCTTTCGCAGTGAATAATATGAGTATAAAAAAACTCATTCAACATCTCTGTAAGTTCCCTCACATCCATCAACTTCGCATTTATTGTCCGTACACATACATCACTTCATAATCTATCTATATATATAATATTCATATACACAGCACATCCACATATACATACATACATACATACACACATATATTATACTTACCAACTTACATATATTTATATATCATATTATATTTATTATATAACATTATTTTATTTTTTCCTTTATTGTGTATATTTTGTCATATCTCACTTATGAATTTACTAATTTTGTTGCACATTCGATTTTGTTGGTTGTAATTTTTTGTGGGTTGACCTGTGCAAGTTTTTTTGCACTTGGTGGTTATAATCCCCAACATAATGAATAATTTAGTCACTATATATGTGGATTGTGGGCAGGGGCGGAGCCATAGTTTCGTAGTTGGGGGCATCACTTAATAAAAATAAAATAAACTATTAGAAATATTTTTTACATTCGGTGCGATAATTGTAATCTTTGGGTCGCCATATTCTAAAATTTCTGTAAAATCTTTTTAATTTCACAGTTACAAAAATATTTTTTTTTTTCAATATAACATACTAGACAGTTCGTAAGAAAACTATCTGCATTGTCTTACGCAAATCAATTTTTATAATCTTCATAGTAGAAAATAATCTTTTGATTGTTGCAGTTGTTACGGGCAAGACAATTCTAATACTATAAGTTGATATATCAAATAAAAAGGAGTATCGGCTCTAAAAGCAACCATCTTATTCGCAAAGCCTTCAACATCATAAAGATTAGAGAAATCAGGTTCTCGTCGCACATAATGAATATATGATCGAAGTTGTGATCTCAATCTATCAGATTCTCCTCAGTAAAATCTTTTGAGTACCGAACAGAGTAACATAGTCATACTTAAGTGCCTGGGTGGTCGGATCTGCTACGAAGCTGGTTGTAAAGCCTGCGGGAGGCCAAATCTCTGGCTAGCTGGAATCAACCTTCCGGGCCTTGCTTTTTTAAGTTTCTTCCTCCAGAAGCATAAGAAAACTCGTTCTGAATGACGGGTTTCAGAACGTCGGTAATGTACCAAGATAGATCCAAGGTGGATCCATGAATGGATGACCGAATTTCCTCACGAATCTGCTCCTGAAGGATGTTGGCTGGAAGATTAATGATCTGGTTCGATCTTCCAGCAGCCGCAGAAGGCTCGTCGCGTGGGGCAGCTTGCTGCACAAGGCGCGATACGAATCGCCGATGATTTTTTTTTGTTTTTTGACATCTCCATAGTTGTTGGCGGTATCGGTTTTTTGTGAAGTTGCATGTAAAAGTCGCGAGACGTTGATGTCCCACCAGGCGTGCCAATCTGTTGTCGTAAAAAATCGCACCACCGGCGGCTTAACCGGAAAATCTTGTCGGAATTGATTTGTTCGTAGGGTTCCCCAGCCTCCTCAAGAAAGGATCCGAGCTATCTCATGATAACCGAAAAATTGATGAAAAAAAGAAGGTAAAATAGACAAGAAGGAAGCTGAAAATTAAATTGAAATTAATTGAAGAAAATTGTAAAGATTTGGAAAAATTACAAGAATGGGAAAATTATAGAGAAAATAATGAAGAAGAAGAAGATTACATGGTGAATGGCGTCCTTTTTTTGCTCTTTTGAATCTTCTTTAAATAGTTAATTATTTTTTGAATTTGTTTGAATAAGATCTTATCCTACTTTTTTCTCCAACAGCTTCAACAACTTTCTAATCACTTCTTTGACCTTCTTGCCTCTGTTGGACTGCTTCAAAGTCGAGCTGGACCTCCTTGAACGATGGGCTAGACGGGTCAAAAGATCCGCTGCTATTTTGGGCCGTATTTTGGGCCGCAAATGTCTTTGGACTGCACCTACGCTGACCCGGCCCCAATTAATTGTTTGGGTGTATACACATCTCTTGAGAAATAATATCAACAACCTATAATTTCAAAAAAACATAAAATAATAATATGAAATAATGATTGCATATTGTTATAAAATAAATCGAGTTTAATTACCTGTAGAAATATGTCTACATGGAAATGGTGGATATAAGGGTTCCCTTTCCCATCCAATGTTCTTCTTGCTCGGCCCAACATATCATCTTCCATTTTGGCACAAAAATCTCATTTTCAAAACAAAACCCGGTTACTTCTTTCAACAAAACCTCCCAACCATTATTCCTAAATTCTCTCAGTACATCTTTCAGTGATTGTATCAATCGCACAACAAGAGATATATTTTGATTCCTTTGTTGTAAAGTTTTTGACAAATAAACGCATAATTATATGACTAATGAATATAAATCCAAAACTCTCAATCTTATCAATCAAACTAACCGTAACAGACCGACTCTTTGGATCATCACCATCCTCAAATACTGTTTAAATTACTTCTTTCATTACATCCATGTAACAACCCCAGTTGGCTCATACTAGAAATACTACTGCCACACTGCATCATGAGGCCGCCACCTTTTATTTTGGGCCCCACAATACATTGTTAAGGCTAAAATTAACTATAAAAGCACATTATTATTTTTTTTAAAAAATCTAATTTATGAATATTTACAAAAATAAGCTCCTAAACAGAAGGTTTTTCTGGTTAAAAATGTAGATATAATACATGAGAGGCAAGTTCACTCACTCCTCCCGTCTTTCATATCCCGAAACGTCTCCTGTCCCGGAAGTTCCATGCATACCTGAACCAAATATTTTTCTTAAAAATAGTCTAGAATTAAATTCATTTTAAGAACTAACATTAAAAAATGTGTCGTGTCATACTTAAAACTGAAATTTGATTCCGCCGTTTACAGATGAAGTGTCATGCCATGCCAATAGTGAAATAATGCAACAATGTTGTCGAACTCGACAAACCATGCACTTATACATATATATATATACATCTGTCAAAGTGAGCAGCTGGAATAACCTCGGCTTTATAATAACAAGCTCAGTAGACTATTATCAATGAATAGCCGGAAAACCCTCGGCTCAAGAAAAGTCCTGATAAACCCATAATAATATAATGGTCACACGGTCACTTCCATATACCCACCATACGACTTCCATAATCAATACATGGATAGTCGAATGTTGTCGCCATTAACCACAAGACGCCTAATAGTCTGTGATAGCGAAGATAGGACCCTCCTATCTAGCCCTACCATTTGTAATGTAGAAGAATCCATGCAAACTGGAATCACCCAAGGGAAACCCGAAAACTCTACTCCTCCTCGCGTGCCCTAACGCGATCATATTTGGAGTTTGACATATGATCATAAACTACCGCTAGACCTCACATCAGTCCAATGAATGGAATAACACCTAACACGAATGATTAGAACAAATACGTCTTAACTACAATGCGACTAAGTCATCCTGTTGACCGACTACTATCGTCCACTATGCCAAAGTGTTACGATATATCGGAGTTGAATACCCTAACCCCAGATGATGTCCTCGCATAGCACTACCACACATAGTGACTAAACGATAGATCCATAAAATATATCTGATAAATCGTGTAATATGTGTGCAATATGTCAAATAAGTGAATTTACCTAAAAATGCTGGTGAGACGGCTTACCTATCTTCCTTTTCAGAAATTCACCAACATGATAAAATATGTATATCAAATATCATAAAATACGAAGTCTCACACATGCATACGCACACACATATACAAATACATACATGTACTGACAAAATGATCCACATAACAACACATTAACATATTAATCGTAATCACATGCAACATGCATACTTAATTTCTTAAAATTAGATTTAATCCCCTATTGCTTACCACTTATCTACACTCCTTGACTTTTGCAATCTCACTCAAATCTCCTCCAACGTACACATACCCCATTACTTACTCAAATAAGATGAGTTATATGCTTATTGAGAGGAGCTACCTGTTTATTTAAAAAAAAATTTCTATAATTAGCATATTGGACTTCAAAATTTTATATTTAGTAGATACGATATTCTTGCTATAAAACCTTTATACCTTAAAATATTTATACCGCTCGATTATTAAATGAAAATCCTTAAACATATGAACAAACAGGCAGGTGCAATACTCTGCCGTTTTTAATTCAATTTAGATCGATACAAATTTCTCAAAATACGGTCATAGGAATACGATAAGGTTATTAGTTAAAGAAATTTGCCGATTAAATAGACAAATAGTCAATTATAAATTTATGAAGAATTTCTAATTTAATATCCCAATATCCAAATTCATATTTAAAATTATAATTAAACTCTACTGATAACAAGAAATACAATACCGAAGTCGGAATTGAAATCGGACCGCTCAATCTTTTTCTTATTTTTCTCTTTCTTTCTTCCTCTTCTTTTCTTCCTCCCTGGACGTTGTTGCTTCAACTCGAAGGTAAGAGTGAGTTTATTTCATTAATTACATTTATATATGTAATTATATATTATTATTATTATTAACATTATCATTATCTATATTATTATATTATATATATTATATTTATTCTTATCTATATCTATATTTACCGTTTTAACAGTCTCTTCAATTATAATCGATATATAAAATAGGAATAAAATTTATTCCAGTATATTGATTTTTTGATTCCATTAATATTATTAAAATATTTATTTAATATAATATTATTTTATACACTTCAAAATCGAGGCATTACAATCTCACAACTGAAAAATTCGAAGAATTTCCACGAAGTGAGAACCCGAACGTATATTACCAGCTCGAGCTAAGGTCATTTCTTGATTATTTCATTTTTCCCGCCAAGACATTACCCTATTTTTGACAAGTGCATTGTGTTATTGTTGTCTCCAATTATCTCTCATCTTACATCGAAATATACTCAAAGAAATTTAACACATACCCATTTTTCCTCACGCTAGCAACAACAACTAGTTGAAGTTGATGAGAAAAACAATGGATATAGTGTGCATGTCTATTTTCCTTTAAAATGAGTGTTTTGAGTCCATTGAACTCGCTCCGCATATTAGATGCATTATCATAGTCTTGACCCCTTAGTCTTGAAAATGACAATCTATTTTTTGCAAAAAAAACTCATAAATAGCATTTTTCAATGACTGTGAACAAGTATCACTATCATATCATACAAAAAAACCGTTCAATCACTTCCCTCTGTCATTCAAAAATCTTAAAATTATTGATATTTGTTCATTTATAGAACTATCCCCCGCCTCATCAATTAAAAGAGAAAAATATCTATCTCCAAATGTAATTCAAAATTACATTTCTTACCTCTGTAGCACATGCATTGATAATCTGTTTCTAAATATTTGGAGAAGTCAGTTGATTATTGCCAAGAGAATTTGAATTCAATACGTTGTTTACTTCTTCATTTCGTTCATGTTTTGAAAAGTTAGGCCTTGTCCCAAAAGATATCTAATTATATCAACAACAACAACAGTCAATCGTGTGCGATAAGCAATCTTTAGTTCACCACTTTTTTGCGCAAACCCATAATTGAGATTATGCTTTTGATCTTTGTAACCAAAACATTTAATTCTAACGTAATTATGTGAACTATTTCCACTACATTTGTGCTCTTTGCATTTTTTAATAGTCATTTTTAAAATTTATAAATCCTAACTTTGGTGAATGCATCATCGTCATGTTTATGACATTCAAAAAATAAATAACACCAAAGACAAAATGCAACATTTTTTGACATGCTATATTCTAACCAAATAAAAATTTTGAACCATGCCTCTTGAAACTTTCTTTTAACTCCATTATATTGATTTAATGAAAAATTATGTCATAATGGTTGACAGGAATCATAACCAAATATCGTCACCTTAATTCATCTTTAACTTCAAGGGATAACTCTCAATTGCATTTTGAATATTAGGATCACCAATAACATCATTGTCCTCATCTAATTCTGCCAAGGCCTTTTTGTAATATCATTAGCATTAATACTAGTATTTGGCTCGTTAGAACCAGAAGACACATCATTTGGTTTGGTATTAAAACTTTTAGGCAAAAAAGTATCTTTTCACCTAAAAAAAAAAAAATAAATAACAATTTCACATAAAAAAAGGTGCAAAATAAAAATATATGTTTGTGCAAAAAAAAAAAAAAAACCTAAATATTTAAAAATATACCTATAGCACCAACCGATAACAACAGCCGCATCAACACAACAACCGTTGTTTTGTGATTGTAGGATGGAGATTGAATGCCGTGGTCTACAAAATTAAAAGATATAGTTAGAAATTTAGAATGTTTAGGTTAATTTTTTTTTTAAAAAATAATTATTTACTTGATATTTATCTTCTATTTTCTTTGGTGGCTTGGGCGGGCGGCGAGGACCGACGGTATGTGTAGATAGGGAACATGATTTTGTTCTATATGAACGAAAAAAATAGAAAGATTGAGTGGAACAGTGAAAGAATTAAAAAAGTGAACAATTGAAACAAAAAGAAGAAGACAAAAAATGAAGTACAACGAGGGAAGGGTTAGTTTTATAATTTAGATTTAAAATATGTTATATTTATTTAAATAAATTATTTATAATTAATTTTTTAATATATTATATATTTTAAAAACAATACTAATGTATAATTAAATCAAACACTCAATAGTAATAATTATGGTCAAAATTTACTTAATTAATAATAATTTAAAAAATTATTCCAATTGCATTAAATGCGAGAGGCCTACATTTGCTCACCTCAAATTATCTTCTTCTATGGCGTCGCCCATAATAGATAGCCTTGCCGTCTAGCGAGGCTGGTGTTCAAGCGTCACTTTGACGATGCCATCCTGCCAGATTAAATTTGTTTTAAAATCAATCCAACCCTAAACCCAATCATAAAACTTGAAATCCAATCCTAAAATTTAACTTTACCTCCGTGGTTAGTCTCGCTTAAGTCTCTCTTGCTTCCTCCATCTCCACTGTCTTCGTTTATGTCTTATTCCGTCGTTGTTGTCACATCAAGTAAGAAGTTTTGTGTTTTATGTAGTGTACTGAGTCGTCCATAACTACATTTTTTCTGTTACTAATAATATAGGGACAATATTAGAGATGAATTATGTTAGCTACGTGGATTTTAAAAACGAACATTTTGTTACAAATATGTTATTTTTTGTAATGGTAGTTTGTTTTTTTTTTTAGTGAGGATATGTATAATATACTAGTATAACTGCACTGCACAATTCTTTTTTGTTTTTAGTGGATATATATATAATATATTACTATATTAGTATTATCTAATATATTAGGTATGTTGTACAGTTATATAATATTAGTTATGACAATCATTTTTTATTTTTGTATTTTATATTTTCTAATTTATTTTATTGATTTTCTTTTTAAGAATATTTGATATTTGTATTAATTTTATTCATATTTTAATAATTGACTTATACTTATGCATTTTATTTTATATATATTTTTTTACAAATACTAATTTAATGGCCAATAACGAAAATGTCCAAGATTTATCAAATGATCTGACAAGAAAAGTGAATCATCTGATCCAGGATGAAAGTATAAATTTTGGCCGAATTTTGAATAATAAAGATTTAACTGAATGTGCTATTTGTCATAGACAAATGCATTACGAGGTCAATAGGTTAAAGCATAATTGCGAGCTACGACGATGTTGTTAAGTGCCCTAACACAACAAAAGGAAATACGTCAATTTATGAGAAAAAATCTGATGAATAAAGCATCGCGAAGTACTATCGAAATTGATTATTTTGAGGATACCGAAGACAATGAGAAGTTAGAAGAAAATCGATTTATGGGGGCTACGAATTCATCTTCCAAGCCTTCTATGCATCCAAGTTCATGAACAAGTAACAAAAGAAAGTTGGCTCAAACAACTTTGAAGTTTTCAGAACCTCCAAGAGTTGGAAAAAAAAGTAAGTCATTTGTTGTGTAATAATTCGAACGAATCTTGAAGAGATTGTTGAAGAAAGACATGTGTGGGGTTATGTTCATAAAATCATTGAAGCTTCTAAAAAGGAAAAGAGGAAACAAAAGAAGCGAAAAGGTGTATTGCCGATTTTTTCTACGAAAATAACATTCCTTTCAATGCTTTCAGATCAAGAAGTTATGAGATTATGGTTAAGGCCTTCGGGCAATATGGTTCTGGTTTGAAACCTACTAGTTATCATGAGTTGTGGGAACCATTTCTTGAGGATGCCGTAAATGTAACAAACAAATTGAAAGAAAACCACATGGAAGCTTGAAAGCAATATGGGTGTTCCCTTATGTCAGATGGGTGGACAGATAAAAGAAAATGACACTTGATAAATTTTCTTGTCAATAGTCCAAAGGAAAATTTTTTCTTGGAGTCTATTGATGCATTAACTGAGTCATATGATGCAATAATGTTGGCTGACCTGCTTGAGAAAAAAGTTAAGAAATTAGCAATAAGCATATTGTGCAAATTGTGACGGATAATGGAGCAAATTATAAAATGACGGGAAGACTATTAAAATAGTGCATTCCTGGTCTTTTTTGGACACCTTGTGCAGCTCTTGTATCAATCTCATGCTAGAAAATATTAGAAAAATGAATGAATTTAAACCCTACATTCAAAAGGCTAAGGATATCACAACTTTTATCTATCGACTTGGGAGACTTCTTAGTGCAATGAGTGAAAGGACTGGTGGCAGAGATCTGGTGAGGCCAACAACTACCCTATTTGGTACCGTATTTCTCACTTTGCAGAGTTTGAACAAACATAGGAATGAATTGAGGCAGTTATTTGTGACTGAGGATTAGAGCGATAATAAGCTATCGAAAATGTCAAAAGGAAAAAAAAAATGATGAAAACCACTCTTTCATCAAACTTTTGGGATCATGTAGAAGATTATTTACGGGCAACACTTCCCCTTTTGCTTGTTTTGAGGATAGTTGATGGTGATGAAAAGCAGCCATGCCCGAGCTTTCTTCAGCTATGAATCACGCGAAGAAGAAAATAATTGAATATTTTATAAGCAACAACAAAATAAGGTTGTTGGCCAAGTTGATAGAAATAATTGAAAATCGATAGGGCGATCAAGTGGAGGTAAAGTTATATAGGACTGCATTGTTTCTAAATCCTTCAAAATATTTTGAATTGAAGATGAGTGGTCCCGTATTTGCCCGTAAGCAATGTCAATTGTCTAATGATGTTCTAGAAAAGATGGTTAAAGATGAATCCTTGATGGTTAAGATTAGTGGTCAAGCAGATGATTACGATAAAATGCAAAAAAACTTTGGCCGTCAATTGACAATCAAACACCAAATACAAAAGAGTCCTTGTAAGTTTTCTTGAAATATATATATATTTTTCTATGAAACTTAATTTCAAATAGTGAATATCTTTATATATATATATATATGTTGATTGGTGGGATGCATATAGTGGTGACAACGAAGAGCTTCAATAACTTACCGTACGGACTATTAGTCTATGCTGCTATTCTGCCGGTTGTGAACGCAATTAGAGCACATTTAAATTTGTATGTAAATTTTTTCGAAATTTACTTTTATTAATATTTTAGTAATAATCTTCAAATTTTGATATAATTTTTTTTTTTAGATTCATAATAAGAAAAGAAATAGACTAGAGCACCAAAGACTAAATGATTTTGTGTATGTTCAATATAATTGGAAGATTGCACATCCCTTTCAAAAGTGGCGGGACGAAGGAAACAATTTTAATTCCTTAATTCTTGAAGAATTTCAATGGGACAATGAATGAGTTGATGATTCTAGAGATTTGATTCATGAAGATGGAGATCTTGAGTGACATCATGTTGATGAAGCCGTAGGTGCTTCAAGTAATCTCAATAATTTCAACCTTTGTAGTAAAGATGTTGATTAATCCTAAGTCCGCCCATCGTGTATGACTATCACCGTGACCCTTCTAACATATATCTTTTTTGGATGAGGATGAAGACGATGATATGAACACTGAGACTAATATGAAATTTGATAAATTGAAGGGTTTTTTTTGGTGTTTCGAAACTTTAATATTTTGAGATATTGGTATTTTAGTATTTTGATGGTTATATTTAATACTTTAATATTTTGGTATTTTGATGTTCTTTTTTAAACTTAATTATTTGATGTTATAATTTTATATTGTATAATGAAATATTAGAAACTTATAAGAGGCAGATGTCCGTATCGCCATATTGTCGCCATTTTGAGCGTCGTGTCGCCTAGGCGATATGACAGTCCGATTGCGCCATGCTTAAATCCTTGCCGTAACAACCTTGCGATGCAACCATATTTATTTTCTCTTTTTCTTCCATTCCAAATTTATTCAGTATTTTTTTTTCTTCATGTTCTCATTCGTCGTTTACCATCATTCTTTTTCTTTTTCTTTTTCAAAAGAATCGATTTTTATTTTGTTATTCTTCTGCTACTACACCTGTACCAGAATCCAGGGGGGGACAAACTACCGGCGAAGATATAATTTAAACTATGAAAACATCATAAATTTGTAGTTGGAGAGGGGGTGGGGAGGGGGGGCAACAGACCTTCTAGGTCCCTTAGTCGCTCCGCCCTTGGTTGTGGGTATATCGAGTATGAGCGGCTTGCTTGGTGTTACAGGGGTAGGAAGATTGTTTGGTTTTCGAGTATTGACAAGGATAAGATGTACTTTGGACTTTGGTGCTAATCTGAACATGTATGCTAGCGCCGAAGAAAGGGCAACAATTGTAGAGTTCGCACATTGGACCCTAATATTCCCCATGGTATGGATTTCAATAGGGCATCTTATCCTGTTAAATGTGACGAATATATTTTTGGAGATGTTCAAGAGTCACCACGAGAAAGATGTAATTTACATATATGCCGAGGATAATGCCTTGCCAATGAGGATTTGTGATTCGTATGGATGTGACATTTGGAGGCCTGATGAAGGTCTCATGCATGATTGGCATAAAAAAGTAGAGGAAAATAGTGTTCCATCTTACACAGTTGTTGAAGATGAGACTAGGGTGAGTGCATGGTCTGAAACGATGGATGGTCATACAACAATTATAGACAATGTCTGCGGGGTTAGGAATAATTTCAAACATGCATAGTTGAGGATTTAATTGGTGAATTTGATTTGCGTGATGAACAAACCAATCGAAAAAAAAATGAATTGCAAGGTAAGATTTCTGATAAAGGGGACTATGATAGGGATGGGGTTTTGAGTAATAGACGTTGAGGAGCCAGTGTGGACTGATTATAATAATAAAAAAAATGAGAACACATGGTTGGGGTGAAGAGGAACATGTAAGCCCTGTTGAAGATACATTGGGGCCTCAGCTCGAGAAAGAAATAGGTAAAAATCTTAGGTTTATTAGTTTACACCTTAAGTTTGACGTAATTAATTGGATAATATTATACTTTAATGTGTAGATAAGGGTGATGATGATGACAACCAAAACTGACGAATACTGGGAGGACGTGCAGATCTACCGATAGGGCAACAAGAAGCATGCAAGTGAAATCGCTAATGATGATTCAGAAAAATGGGATGGAAGTAAGGATAGCGAAGAGTGAATGAGAGATAATGGATAAAAAAAAAGTAGTTTAGATACTCCTGTAATAGAGGAGGACGTAGCAGTTCAAAATGACAATGATACCCCACTGGAAAAAACTTATTTAGGGGCCAAGAATAAGATGGCTGGAAAGTGGGAAGACAAAAGGAGTAGAAATGAGGAAACTGACGGATGGTTTCGTGATTGGCAGGGTAATAAGGATGGGGCACTTCGCATCCCAACAAAATTGGACGATGCACAGGCCCGGTGTACAAGAAATGGAATGATGACATGGACCTCACCGATCGTGATTTGAAGGTAGGGATGAAGTTTGTTAACCACAAAAAGTATAGACAGACCCTCTGTGATTGAATTTTCTGGCATAGTTGGGATTTGAACATGATGAATAAAAAGAAGAATGTGACGGTCGTGTGCAGAAAGGGTTGCAAGTGGAGAATACACGTATCTTGTATCATGGAGGCACATTTTAAATTAAAATGTTAAAGGATGCCCATCGATGTGTGCACCAGTCAGAGAAGGTACAGGAAAATTACAAGTACATTGGGATGGGGATTAAGGACATGGTGAGTGATAATCCCGATATTTCTATACTTGCATTAAAGAACAAAATACGTCAGGAGGTGCGTGTTGAGGTGAGTTTATACAAAGTTTGTCGAACGTAGCAATATGCCTTAGAATTGATTAAGGGTAGCATAACTGAATGGTATAACATGCTTTACGATTACTATGCTACGATGTGCAAATACAATCCAGAGAACAGTTGTATTTTGAACGTTAATCGGAGAGCTAGTCCACCGATTTTCAAGCAGATGTATTATTGTTTGTCGGATTTGAGGGGCAAATTCAAGGCTGGTTGTCCAACTATCATTGGTTTGGATGGTTGTTTTCTCAAAAGAATTTATAAAGGACATCTGTTCACGATTATTGGGAGAGATCCCAATGACAATATCTATCTAATTGCATTTGTAGAGATTGAGAAGTCCGAGACTTGGGACTGATTGTTAGTACGATTGTTGAGGGACTTGGGAGATTCAAGGATTGGGGAATGGTCCTTCATATCTGATCGGCAGAAGGGTTTAGTAGAGGCGATCATTGAGCGAGCTCCACGGGCGGAGCATCAATTATGTTTGCGGAATATGTACAACTTCAAGGTACGTTTTAAAGGACTATAATTGAAACATCTATTTTAGAAGGCAACATCCACATTTATCTTGTAGGAGATGAGAAAGTGCTGCGGCAGATGCGTAAGTACGAGAGTTATTCTGGTACGGGGAAGCCGCATAGGCATGGTTGAACGGGATTCCACAACATCATTGGGCACATGCCTTTTTCCTGTCATAGACAAAAAGCAATATCCAAGTGAACAACATGTGTGAATCATTTAATCACTATTTTGGAGGGACGAGACCTACCTGTTATCGATATGTTTGAGTGGATTCTGCGCAAATTGATAGTTCATATTCAAGTGAAGAGGCGGAAATAAAGAAGTTTGATAGGTTCATTTATCCTAACATTCTGAAGAAGATTGATAAGCAATGAGAGGTGACCCACAACTGTTCTCCGTCGTGTGGAGGTGATGACAAATACGAAGTAATGCATTTTACTCAGAACCAAGGCGTTGAGTTGAATCGGCGTGTTTGCACCTGCAAAATGTTCCAGATTAGTTGGTATCCTACTACCATCAAGTACCAAAGACTACCAGTTGAAGATTATATCGACAATTGCTTAAAAAATGAGATATATAGTCTACAACCACGCGATAAATCCTATTCCTGGCATGCATCATTACGAAAAATCCCCATTGCAGGAGATGGAAGCACAAATTGTGGAAATAAGAACTTGTAGCCCCAGAAAAGCATGTAGACGTGACAGAGACAAACAAATGGACGCTAAAACATCTTCGAAGGGGCTTACTACGACTTGTTCCAAATGCCATCGCCAGGGACACAATAGACTATCACAATAAAGTATACAATAGAACATTGCCCCTTAACCAATCATCTAGGAATTTAGAATCGACTCCAATGGTGTAATCACATAGCGAACAGACCTTAACCTATGCACCACATCTCAACAACTTTAGACGAAGAGGAATAACTAGCAAAAATGCCAATTTTTTAGTAGCAGTCACTAAAGTTGGAATGATGATAGTCGAAGAGGAAGAAACCATGGAAAATTCATAAAAACATCGAGTGAACAACAAAGAAAATAGGGGACAAAGATTCAACGTATGTGACATGCAGGAAAGACAGCAAAGTCAGCATGTAAGAAAGACAGCAACGGCAGTGCATGAGAGATCGTGATGACATGGCGTGTGAAGTAACTGCAAAACAGATAATGGCGGCACATGGAAAGACAATCAACGCAGAGACAGTCTACACACAGAAGAGATGATTGGTGGCGGCAGCAAAATCAATGATGGCATCGGTGAGACACGAAAGAACAAGTTCTATCCTACTCATGGTTAGCCTGTCGCGGATCGTTGTCGCGGATCGGCCTTTACCATTCCAAATACGTCGCAGTGTATCGTTGCGACATATTGGTCAAATATCGGTCAATATAATTTTTTTATATTTATTTTTATTTTAAAAAATTATGATAAGTCATTAAAATATATCAAATCATATAATTAATTTTAAAGAATATAATATTAACAAATGTATTATAATTGATAGTAAATTAAAATTAAAATATTGTCTAAAAAATAATTTTAAATAATATATTTACAATTAATTATAAATTATTCTAAAATATTAATTCTAATAAAAATTAATTTTTACAAATTAAATAAAAATTAAATACAATTCAAAATAAAATAGTTAAATCTATCAATTAAATAAACAAATTAATTAAAATAACTAAATTTCTTCCCAGACACACGGGTTCTTCCTCCTATCTTCTTCCCCAACCTTCTTCCTCTTTCCAAACCTCCTCAACCACAGAAGACACACGCGTTCTTCCTCCCATCTTCTTCCCCAACCTTCTTCCTCTTTCCGAACCCTCTCAACCACAGACGCTCCTTATCCACACAAACAAACGCAGGTACTTCCCATTTCTCAAGTTCCAGATATGAAATTAAAGGAATTGAAGAAAAAATAGCAACAATTACACTTTCAGAATGATAAAAATGAAATTTCATAAAGATTTTTGAAAATATCGGATGTCGGACCAGACTCGGCCGATCCAGCGAACCATGATCCTAATCGACGCGATGCTTTGATACCATGAAATCACATATTCATATATATTCTGAAAAAATATTTTTACAACAAATTACACTAAATATATATACAATAGCCCTATATATACATAAGCCCAATGGGTTCAACCCTAATTATCAGATATATCTAACAATACATAATAACATCGATTAATAAAGTATATACTTCATCGATGAGCTCAATCTTCAACATGAAAACCAAAATGCAAAAAACCATTTTAGTTAATGACAGAAGAAATATCGGGTTTGTATAACATGTGAACCTAAAACTTGCTAAAATATTTGCAACATGAAGAAGTTTCAATAACTAAATGACAATGAAACAAGAAAAGACTGCAAGTTGTCCGGTAAGAGATGACCTAGTGTTGTGGGAGTGGACTTGTGATTGTAAGATTATGGATTCAAACTCCCGACACCTTTAGGTCTTGAATGCTACACATAGTTCGTCCAATCTGACTTGTTTTGCTGGCCTAGTTTGCAGATTATTAGATTCAGCCGAGAGGTTACGAAAACATACTAAAAAAAAATTAAGGTTGCGAATTTTCATTTCATATATAAAAAGGACTGCATGCTCCAGTACCTGACCAAACTCAAACTGGCCTAATGCTGCTTTACTTGCGTAATCATAATCAGCTTCTCTCACGAGCCCTTGCTGAATAACCTACTAGGGAAAATAATCATCATCAGAAAAGCTATAAGCTGCATCTTGAAACTAAGGTGAATAGGAAAAGCTATTGATGAGAAATAGCCATCATATAGTTTTTATTTATTTATTTATTTTTAACGTTTAAAATATTGTAATGAGCTAATCAATAGAGCATTGAGAAGCTAATAACTTGCATTCCCCAAATGGGTAAAATGCATGTTTTCAACTTTTCAAAATCAAGCATATTTAATAATTTAGGCTTTCTAAGAAATCAACCAAACAAAACACATGACCAAAGGTGGCAGACATATGTTCTCTTGTAGATTTCTCACAAACATTTTTACTATTTCATAATTTTTTTTTTTTTTTCAAAAAATCAAATTAAATAACTATTTTTTATTTTTTTATATTACTCAAAATCAATTTTGCATAGAAAAATCATCACATTAACATCTATTTATATCACATTCAACAACTATTCAAATTCAAATTTTACTATTCAAACTTTTTATCACTCTACTACTTAATCAGATCCAAAAAAAGCAACAACAGAAGAATATCTTCAAATCAAATGGCAAACAAGTTAATGGACATGAGATGAGAGTGGAAAGTTTAATGGACCAGTGAATTGTTGAAGTTATAGAAATAAACTGAATCTATGGTTATAGCGATTATTATCTCCAAGGGTACAACAAACCATCAGGTATAATTTAGTAAGTGAATTGATTAATTAAGTTCCGACAAAGCAAACCTCTTTTGGCGTTATGATAACATCATGATCTGCAGCTTTAGTAGTTGGTGTGAGTATATTTTTCAGGTAACTTCTGGTTTTTCACCATATGATAGGAACAAGAACATAATTTAATAAAATTAAGAACCAATTTTATTACTCAGAAGAAGATTGATATCTTCTGCCCAACCCTAACCGCTCACACTTCTTCTTTTCTGGATAAATTTCTCTAACCCTAATTCCATTTATTTATATCAACTTATAAATATAATTATAAATAAGATAAGGATTAATTTGCAATGCAAATATATAGTAATTATGGTAATGCAGCGATTAAACCAAAATGCCCTTTTCCGCGTCGTGTATAGACACGCAGCGGTACCGTGCCATTGTTTCCGGTGCTTGGTGGTTGTTCCAGATCAACTCTATCCCCCTCCGAAAAAGCCTTGTCCTCAAGGCGAAATTCTGGAAATTGGCCATGCAAATCCTCAATATCCATCCAGGTGGCATCATCCTCGGAAAGCCCTTGCCACTTGACCAAAACTTGAGTTACATCTCGCTCTTCCTGGTGTTACACTTGCTTCCCCAACACTCGCTCCGGTTCAAATAAAGGGATGTCAAAAATATCTAACCCATGGGGCAGCTCGGATTCGACTGGTGATCTCCGACTACTCTTTTTAGTTGTGAGACATGAAAAACAAGGTGAATTCGGCTGGATTCCGGGAGTCACAAGCGATATGTTGTAGCACCAATACGCTTCTCTACTCGGAAAGGGCCATAATAATGCGCAGACAACTTGTGGTGGCATGTGGTCTGAATCGATGTTTGCCTATACGGTTGAACCTTCAAGAACACTGCATCCCCAAGATCAAATTCCACCTCTTGACGGTTCGCATTGGCATACCTTTGCATCTGCATCTGCGCCTATTCTAGGTTGAATCGTAACAGTTGAAGCACTGCATCTCGACCACCTAGAAGTTCAGCCACAACTGCTACCCTACATTCCCCTGGGAGGTAGCGGTGTAAATCCGGTGGTGGCCGCCCATAAACTGCTTCAAATAAGGTGATCTTGGCTGCTGTTTGGAAAGCAGTATTGTACCAATACTCCGCCCATGGAAGAAAAACATCGAAGATATGTTTCCAAGATACGATTAAGTACCTCTGTTTGTCCATCAGTCTCAGGGTGATATGCAGAAGTGAATTTGAGAGTAGTCCCTTGGAGCATAAAAAGTTCCTTCCAAAATGTGCTTAAGAATACCGCATCTCGATCATTAACTATCGAACGAGGTACACCGTGCAGGCACACCACCACCTTAGTGAATATTTCAGCAACAGAACGGGCTGAAAAAGGCATACGTAAAGCAATAGAGTGCGTATACTTTGTTAAGTGGTCCACCACCGCTATTACACAAGAGAACCCTTGGGATTTAGGCAACGAGGTGATGAAGTCCATAGAGATATCTTCCCAAATCGTCGTCGGAATCGGAAACGGTTGTAGAAGACCCGACGGAGAAGATATTTCATATTTAGCCTTCTGGCAAACGATGCAACTGGCCACATAATCCCGTACCTTATGGTACATACCCCGCCAATACACACTAGCGGCAAGACGACGATATGTGCGATAAACACCCACATGTCCTCCACCCGGGTTTGAATGAAACTCACAAAGCAGCTACTGAATCCATTCAGAACCCTCCGGGATGACCAACTGACCTCGATAGAGCAGTTGGCCATCAATCAGCTCAAACTTACTTTGCGTTGTGCCTCCATTTTGTAACTCTTTTTGGATTGCTTGGAGAGAAGGATCTCTACATTGTTCATAGCGTATCTCCTCCCAACCTAGCCATGTGGGTGCACTTATGGCTCCTAACTCCCCTCCCTTCTCACCACGCGTGACAAAGAATCAACTGCAGAGTTAACTCGGCCCGACTTATAGACGATATCGAAAGAGTACCCTAATAGTTTGGCCATCCACATTTGCTGTGAAAAGGTAGCAATTCGTTGTGTGAGCAAGTATTTCAGACTATGGTGGTCTGTCCGTACTGTGAACCTTCGACCAATTAGATAAGGACGCCAATGTTGAATCGCAAGAACTAAACCCATCAATTCATTTTCATAGGCGGATCGGGCAAGGGTTCTATCTGCTAACTCCTTACTAAAGAATGCGATAGGTCTCTCATCTTGCATAAGAAAAGCTCCTACACCCATTCCGGATGCATCACAATCTATTGTGAAGTGCTTTTGAAAGTCAGGCATAGCTAGTAAGTGCGCCGTAGTAAGAGCAACCTTTAAGGCATCAATTCAAGTCTGTGCAGGGGCTGTCCATAAGAATGGCGTGGCTGTTTTCTTCAGTAGTTGTGTAAGCGGACGGCTATGACTCCATAATGTCGGATAAAACACCTATAGTATCCTGTAAAACCAAGAAATCCTCTTACTTCCCTTACCAATTTAGGAATCAGCCAATTTACGAATGCAATAATTTTCTCGGGGTCCATCACCACTCTTTTTTCCGACATGACATGCCCCAAGTATTCCACTGAAGTGCAGCCAAAAGAGCATTTTTTTTTATGTTGGCTTTAAATTCATTTTCCTGCAAAATCGCTATAACAAGAGATAAGTCACCGAGATGGGCTTCCCACGATCGACTATATATAAGTATATCGTCAAAGAAAACCAAGACAAACTTCCGTAAGAGTGGCCGAAATAGATCATTCATGGTAGCCTGAAATGTTTCCGGAGCATTCATAAGGCCAAATGGCATGACTAGAAATTCATAATAGCCATTGTGTGTCCGAAATGCCGTCTTTGGTATATTGGATGGTGCAACTCGAATTTGGTGATAGCCCGAACGAAGTTCAATCTTTGACAAGACCACTGCACCCGTAAGCTCATCTAACATCTCTTGAATAACAAGAATCAAATATTTCCTTGGGATGGTAAGCTTGTTTAGTTCCCGGTAATCGATACAAAATCGCCAACTACCTTTTTTCTTCACGAGCAACACGGGGCTCGGGAATGGGCTTGAGCTTGGCCTTATGATGCCTGCGCACAACATATCTTCCACTAGTCTTTCAATTTCGTCCTTTTGCCCATGCCCATAACGGTAGGGACGAACTGAGATAGGCTTTGCTCTATTCTGCAAGATGATACGGTGGTCCACTGATCTGGTTGGATGGAGTTCCGTGGGCTCACCAAACACCTCTGCGTATGTCTTTAGCAAGGTTTCAAGGGCTGCATTGGTTTGAGAAGTTGCTGCACCCTCTTTCCGCAGCATCAAACACCATGCCGAGTCCACTACGATGGCACAAAATTCTAATTGGGTAGTGCGGAGCATGGATCGGATGGCTACCAGGGACCGGCTAAGAGCTGGATCTCGTTGTAAGGTGGTCGGCACTCCATCCACTTTGAAAGACATTGACATTGTATGCCAATTTACCCGCACATTCCCTAATGTCTCAAGCCATGCAACTCCCAAGATCACATCCACCCCACCCAAGGGGAAAGCATAACAATCAGCTTGGACTATGCATCCTTCCAAGGTAATCTGTAAGCCTGGGCATACTCCTCGTGTAACACCCCCAGTTGGCTCATACTGGAAATGCTACCGCCACACTGGATTATGAGGTCGTCACCTCCTACTTCGGGCCCCACAATACAGTGTTAAGGCTAAAATTAACCATAAAAACGCATTATTATATAACAAAATCTGATTTATGAATATTTACAAAACACACTCCTAAACAAGATGTTTTTCCGGTTAAAAATTTACATATAATACAATAGATGTAAGTTCACTCACTCAGCTCGTCTTTCTATATCCCAAGACGTCCCCTGTCCCGGAGGTGCTATGCATACCTAAACCAAATATTTTTCTTAAAAGCAGTCTAGAATTAAATCCATTTTAAGAACTAAAGTGAAATATGTCATGTCATACCTTTTAAAATAAAGTCTAATCTCCGTCAATCATAAAATAGGTGTCATGATATGCTAATAGTGAAATGATGCAACAAGGATATCAAACTTGACAACAATGCACATGCACATATATATACATCCGCCAAAGTGAGCAGCCGGAATAACCTCGGCTCCATAATAATAGGCTCACTGCATCTGTCTAAGTGAGCAGCCGGAATAACCTCGGCCTCATAATAACAAGCTCACTAAACCATCAACAATAAATAGCCGGAAAATCCTCAGCTCAAGGAAGGACTTGATAAACCCATAATAATTTAACAATCATCCGGTCACTTCCATATACCCACCATACGACTCCCACAATCAATACATGGATAGCCGAACGTTGTCGCCATTAACCACAAGACGCCTCATAGTCTGTGATAGCGAAGATAGGACCCCCACTGACTAGTCCTATCCCGTGTAATGTAGTAGAATCCGTGCAACTTGGAATCACTGAAGGGAAACCCGGAAACTCTACTCCTCACACACCCTAACGGGATCACGTTTGGAATTTGGCATATGATCCTAAACTATCGGTAGACCTCACTAGTAGTTACTCCAATGAGTGGAACAACACCAAACACGAATGATTAGACCAAATACGTCTAAACTAAAATGGGTCTAATCCCTGAATGACCGTGCGACTAAGTTATCCAGTTGTCCGATTACTATCGTCCACTATCGCCGAAGTGTTACGGTACATCGGGGTCGAATATCCTAACCCCAGATGATGCCCTCACCTAGCACTACCGCACACGACGACTAAACGATAGATCCATAAAACATATCCGATAAACCATGCAATATGTGTGCAGCATGTCAAATAAGTGAATTTATCGAAAAGGGCTGGTGAGACAGCTCACCTATCATCTTTTTCATAAATTCACCAACGCGATCAAATACGTATATCAAATATCATAAACCGTTAAGTCTCCCACATGCATACGCACACACATATATATATATAAAAATATATACATGCCCTGAAAAAATGAGTAACATAATATCACATTAACATATTAATCAGAATCGCATGCAAAATGCATACCTAATTTCTTAAAATTAGATTTAATTCCTTTCTACTTACCTTTTATCGACACTCTCTAACTTTTGCAATCTCACTATCTCCTCCAACGTACACTTGTCCCATTATTTACTCAAATTAGATGAGTTATATGTTTATTTATAGGATCTACCTACTTAATCAAAAGTTAATTTCTATAATTAGCTCGTCGAATTTCAAACTTTTATATTTAGCAGAATACAATATTCTAGTTATAAAACTCTTATACCTCATAATATTTATATCACCCGATTATTAAATAAAAATACTTAAAGATATGAATAAACAAGTAGGTGCAATACACTGCCGTTTCCAATTCGGCTCAGATATATATGAAATTCTCAAAATATAACGCTAGGATTACGAATATGCTATTAGCTAAAGATATTAGTCGATTAAATAGCTAAATAGCCAATTATGAATTTTTGAAGAATTTCTAATTTAATATCCTCAATATCTAAATTTATATTAAAATTCGTAATTAAACTCTACGTATAACAAAAAATACAATATCGAAGTCGAAATCAAAATTGAACGGTTAAATTTTTATTTTTTATTTTTTATTTTCTTCTTCCTCCTTTGTGCTCGTTCTTTCCTCCTTAGATGTCTGCTTCTTCCTTCTAATAAGATTTGTTTCATTTATATATATATAAAATTATATTATTATTATTATACATTATATTATATTATATTATATTATATTATCATTATTAACGTTGTTATTATTATTATTATTATTATTATTAAATTATATTATATTATATTTTATATTTATTTTTATCTTTATCGATATTTATCTTTTTAACAGTCTTTTCAATCATAATTAACATGTAAAATAGAAATAAAATTTATTTCGGAATATTTATTTGCTAAATAATATTATTTTATAAACTCCGAAATCGGGGCATTACACCTCGGCATTCCAAACGTCGCCCATCCCCTAGTGTGACTCCAAACTTGCCTGTAGGCTCTATCAATAATTCCATCTCTGTTACGATAGAATGCAAAATGAAATTGTTTGTTCCACTGTCGATCAGCACAATCACACTTTTATCCTGCAAAAGTCCCTTAATTTTCATAGTACGAGGTCCTGTAAATCCCGTCATCGAGTATAGAGGTAAATCTCCCAAGTTTGATTCATCTTGAGCTGCAGCCACCTCTTCGGGAACCATAGCTGCATCACCCTTCGTTTCCGGCAATTCTCCATCCCACAAATCTCCCTCCTCCATTAACAAAATTCTCAAATTGTTTGTGAGGGCACTCATGTAAAGCGTGACAAGGAAGATTACAACAAAAAGTAGAGGCCTTTAGCTCGCCTCTCATTGTATTCCTGTTGCGACAAACGACGAAAATGATTTTTTACTGTAGATTGACCCGTGGTTGTGGATTGATTCGATCCAGCCTTCGAGACAGTAGCACCTCATTTTTCTGGCAACCTTGAGTTAGTGCTCCTAGGTTGACCCCGTGTGGCTGTGGTGGCCGATCAGCTCTAGATCCCAAGTAAGCTCCTTGCGATTCCTGCAAATCCAATTCCACACTTCAACTCACTCGAATGGCTGTTTTCAAAGGCACGCAACTTATTGCGAAGAGGGCGTTGGAGGCCATTAAGGAAATACCCCAAGTAATGATCCTCGGCGAGTCCCAAGTAATGATCCTCAGCGAGTCCCGACACCTGATTCGCTAACTGTAGAAAGTTATTCACATAGGGATCCACCAGGCCAGTTTGTTTCATAGCCGCTAAGCGTTCAAAGGGGCTGCCAACATAGCGATAATCAAAACGGACCATCAAAGCTTGGGAAAATTCCACCCATGATGCATCGGAATGGCGCTCTCGATACCACTGGAACCAGTGCAGGGCTGATCCCTCCATCGCAACCATTGCCAAATGCACTCGTTGCAGACCCGTCATCCAATGTAATTCAAAAAGTTGTTCTGCTCGTGCAATCCACCCGATAGGCGGTGCCCATCAAAACTCGGTAAGGTGACATCAGAAAGGCGTCGTATAGGGGCTTGATTATCTCCAACTTCCTCTTGCTGCGGGAGTGTATTTGCAGCCCTTCCAATTGATGCGGTCACAGATGGGTCTAATGATCTTGTAGGGGCTCTTTGAAGGGCTTGAACAACCGCAAAGATTTCCGCAGTCTGTTTTTGTAGCGCTTCTTGCTGTGCTGCGACGGACACATTCAGTGCTTCCAGTTTCTGTCGAATGTCTCGCTGCTCCTCACGGACCACTCCCAATGTATTCTCTATTTCCACAATTTTCATCTCGACCAGATCCGGCAGGTCAGACCAATTTGATAGGAACAAGGACATAATTTAATAGAATTAAGAACCAATTTTATTACTCAAAAGAAGATTGATATCTTCTTCCTAGCCCTAACCGCTTACACTTCTTTTTTTCTGAATAAACTTCTCTAACCCCAATTCCATTTATTTATATCAACTTATAAATATAATTATAAAATAAGATAAGGATTAATTTGCAATGCAAATATATAGTAATTATGGTAATGCGGCGGTTAGACCAAAATGCCCTTTTCCGCATCCTGTATAAACACGCAGCGGTACCGGGCCATTGTTTCCGGTGCTTGGCGGTTGTTCCATATCACCGTACCTGTAACAAGAGAGATGAAGAGCTCAGTACAAAAACATAGCTGTAACATGAAAATGACATCATAAGCAGTTACAGAGCTTACTGTCACGAAGAGCATTGCCTTGCCACAATAATTTCTAATGCCTTTTTGGTCGATAGTCCACAAACGTGTATTGGTACTTCGAGTCACACAACCTCCAACTGTAGGTGAACAAAATTACACATTCCACTTTACAGTGAGATATGACTGCAAAATGCACTCTAATCCTTCACTTCATAAATGTAGTTGTTACAGTGAAAATGCAAATATTAATTCAACCACAAATTCTAATTTATACTTTAAAAAAATATTTCCTATAAGTTCTATATTTATATTATTCTAAATAAATTTTCATATTTATAAATTACATTCACTTTCAAACTTTGATTTTTTACATTAGTATCCAAAAATATAATTCATATCTTATTTTAAAATTATACATATTGAATTTATCATATATATTAATTATAAATACTACAAATAAAATAATTCTAAATAAGCAACTAAATTCTACCAAGACAAATATGATATAATGATTTTACAAAGATAAAATAATATTTTATAAGTTCATACGATATATTTAAGTAACAATGCTTGTATATATACTAATTTCAACAATGATATTTTTTTAATTATATAAGTTAAATATCAATATTAAAAAGATTTACAAAAGAATCATTTCCTAAAAAATAAAATCACAAATCACTTCTCAAAAAACACAAAATTACACAACACTTCCACTCCAAAAATGGAATAGTGCTAATTTGGAGCAACATTGTAGATAACTCCAAAAATAAAGTTGAAAATGGCTGCAATTTTAATCCAACCACATAATTAAGTGGATTGGAAATGGTCTAATGCTTGCAAAGGGTGTACTATAAGAAATGGACTTTGTGATGTTGGCACTAGTGTGAAAACAAAATACCAAAAATACTAGAATTGCACAAATTACTCACCCACAAACTCCATTGGATATACTCGATCGCGGGAACATTTCTTTGCAATAGTTACATCTTTATCTGGGTTGGACCCAACTGCATTTGATATTATATGCTGAGTTTAGTTGTCTCATTGAGTACCTGAAAAACAGTGTGTTACCATTCCAAAGGATATAAAACTACCTAACTGAACCATTGTTAAATAATATATATATATATATATATATATAATCTAGAGGAGAAGTACCTGTCTCTTGAAGGGAATTGAAGCAAGAACTCTCTCAGAAGCACTTTGCCTGTCTGTTGTAACTAAGACCAGATGGTCTCCACTATCATAAACATCTCTCACCTGCAATGTCCATTAGATCACCATTATAATTTACTGTGATGTGTGTAAATTTGTTAGTCGATGACGGTATTGCATCCACCACCTACAAAGCTGCCAACCAGCATACAAAATTCCAAGCAAAACAAGGTTAAGTGAGATAGCCTATTTGATACAAAATTTTCCAAATAAGAATGGATAATGAACACAGAGGTTACAGAGGGATGTGGTTGCTGCTTACCATTCCAAGTACAAAAAAAATAAAATAAAATTCTACTAGGTGATAGTGAAGTAAAATGATTTATAAATTGACCGACATATATTTTCAAATCTGCACTATTCATAATTATTAGAGAGATGAGGGGAGAGGGTTGTGTTCTCCAGAAATGCCAGGACAGCCAAGCCAGCGGCCCACACATCATCCTCTGATACATGCTCCTCCGGAGAATGACTGACCCCACCTCGGCAACGCACAAACAACATTGCCACCTAACCACCACCAAGTAAGTACTAACTGTGACTGCGAGAGAGCAAACCATTCATTCATTATTCGCAATGAGAAGAGACATGGACACGCACCTTTGTTAGTTTAGACATGGCCATTGCATCATGCCCTGCTCCGCTCATCAGCACTGGCACTGGCACTGCCGCTGCCACTTCATCAACAGCCCTGCTCTCCTCCTTCCCATTATCATCAATGACCCCCCATCTGCCTCCAGCTGCTGCCGCCGCCGACTTTAGCTTCAAACTCAATTCAGGGTCACACGCCGCTGCTTTTGCATCATGCTGAAACCCAACTCCCCATTAGAGGTTATTCAGAAATTTAATGGATCAAACTTTGTTACTCAAATCTCAATACCTTGCGCTCCACAAGGCACACAACTGACCGCTCCCCACATACTTGGTGTATCTTCCTTGACAGTTCATAGATAATAGCTTCTCGCCCTAAATCATCCATTGCTCGTATGTCCACTGTGAATGATACCTGCACACATAACAAAACTGAAGTCATTCATGATTACACCAGCAGGCAGACAAGTCCAGAATCAGGAACAGCAATATTACTTGCCTGTCCTGGAATAACATTACTTGCACTTGGCCAAGTCCATATTTCTCCCACAGTGCAAACAAGAGATCCTGAAAGAGACTGTACGGTGGACTCTAAACACTGGCCATCATAGGCCAAATAATCTTCTGGTTGCTTGCAAAGATTCTCCAATACTACCATCAATTCTGCAGCTGCAGCCATGGGATCCCTGCGCATTTTCATTGGAACTGTGCCAGCATGCCCTTGCTGGCCTTTAACTGTGACCTGCAAAAGGCAGTTAGCATCTAGAGTTATTTGACTGAAGAAGTATTGAGATGCACATTTACAAGATGTGATTGAAACACAGAGTCGATCATTAAATGATTTCTTAAGAACACACAATATTATTTCTAGGGATATGTAGCCTCAATCTAGATGGAGATAGCCAATCACTTGTTTCTGGTTATAATCTCATAGCTTAAAGTATAGCATATTTTCAATTGGCACCGCTAATGTTATGCCTTAACACAAAACAAAATTATGCCATGTTTATCATAATATGTAAATTGATGTGTGTAATTAGCATCTATTGACTTTGAGAAGGTGCTTGGGTTATTATATCAAATCCAAGACAATTCATATCGATTATGAAGCAAAATATAGTTTTGTTTGTCTAACCAAAATTTTTCTTGATAGTTCCCATATATATGGGTAAACTGTTTCTTTAGCTTTGATCCCTTTATCATTTTAGTCCTGTAATAAGAGTCTGTCGCAAACTAGTCCCGTAAGTGGAAAAATTTTGTACTTTTAATCTTCGGGGCCGGAGATGTCTGCGTGGCACCCGCGTGGCTCGTTGAAAAACACGTATTTTTTTTTTTAATTTATGTATTAAATATATAAATTTTTATAAACCTTAAAACTTAAACTCTAAACCCTTAATATATGTATTTAATACATAAATAAAAAAAATTAAAAAATCCACGTGTCCGCCGGGTATCGCTAACCTGGCGGACACGTGTTCTCTGGCGAGCCATGCGGGTGCCATGCAGACATCTCCGGCGTCAAAGGACTAAAAGTGCAAAATTTTTCCACTTACGAGACTAGTTTGCGACAGCCTCCACTAAAATAATAAAAAAGTCCAATTATAGAGTTTACTCTGATATATTTTATTTTCTCACAAAAAAGCAATATTCAACCCAAAATATTATTTTTATATCGACACAATTTCTCGTACTTTACATAAAATAAATAAATAAAAATAAAAATAAAAAAAAAACCTCAATACACAAATCCAATATTATTTAAAAATGAAACTAAACAGAAAGAAATGCCTAAAGGATATTCTCCATCACCAAGTCAAAAATTGAGATTCAAAAAACTCAATCCATAACTCCTAATCCTAGTGCACAACCCATAATAGCTTAACATTACGGATCCCATGTTATGGAGTTGGGTAAAGTCAAGGTCTATATTAGAAAAGGGAGAAGCACTGTAGTCACTTAAGATAAATATTATTTTATTCTTTATTATTTCTCTTATTATTTTATTTACTGTTTAATTGTTTATTATGAGTGTTAGGCTTGGGCGCATCTGGATCATGTTAGGTTAGGCGGTCATTATTTTGGGAGCCAATTGGTTTTCCTCTGTGGTACTTTATTTCCTTTGATTCGAATAAATTCTCACTTCGATAACCCTAAGTCATAACAATTGGTCCGACTTGCCGGATCTTCTGCTGACGGAATCATGCCATCTCCAATCAACAACGATTCAAGCTATTGGAAGCAACCGTTGGAGAAATACAGGAGAAGGCAAACCAGATCCGTCAGGATCTTTCCGCCAAGTTCGAGACTTTGGGAGAACAGAACACGAATCAGATGGTTCCGCTGCGGCAGGAGTTGCTCGCAGCAATCAAGGCAGCGGTTGGCGGCGTCAGCGGCGGCGCTGACGCAACTGTGTCAGTGGGTCAGCCACCGACTCAATTCCTGGCGCCCTCAGCGTCGCCGTCCATAGCGCAACATCCACTCGCATTGGATTCTCAACCGTTAGGGGGGTTGACCCCCCGCCATGGTAGTTTCGCCACCCCACTCCTCTCAGAAGTCAGATTACCACCGTTTGACGGGACGGAGCCTATTGGTTGGGTTGTTCGCGCTGAGCAACAGTTTGAACTCCACCAAGTGCGAACAGAACTCAAGGTAGCATCAGCGCCCATCGCCATGGAGGGTACAGCGCTGCACTGGTCTCGATGGCAACACTTTCGCCACCCAACTACCATTTAAGGCGGAGTTTTCCAAAGCCCTAGTACTTATCGTTACGTAGGGAGCCCCTACGAGCGCCTTGTCACACTTCGGAAAAAAGAAGGAGTTGATCAGTATATCAACGAGTTCATCCAACTGGCGATACAGGTGCTAGGCTTAACGGATGAGCATTACCTCGGATACTTCATGGGGGGATTGCAACAAAATACCCGCAATTGTCTGAGGACACTAGACCCCAAAGATTTAGACTCAGCTATCGAAATCAGCCGCAGCATTGAAGCTGGTTCTGTCACGACATATCAACAGCCTGGACAACCGCCTGGTCAATTTGCGAGTTCGTGCCTTAGCAGTGGAGCGCAAATTAGACCTCCGGTAGGTCCCTCTAGTCTTGAGAATGGCATCGGGAGCAGTACACCAAGCACGGACATCCAGTGGATACCCGGTGGCTTCGGACCAATCCTCCGTGCAACTTCCTTTCCGGAAACTGAGTCGTGAAGAGTATCGCGAATGTCAATCTATGCGACTTTTTACCGCTGTAAGGAGCCTTATACACCATTGCATAAGTGTGCGAGCAAGTCCCTTCGAACTTGTGTGGTGGACCCAAACACGAATTGGGTGGCCGAGCTCAAAGAGATAGACAAGGTCGAAGGGTGAACAAAAGATGAGGTCAGATCCACGGAGCTCGAACACATGGCGGTTGAGGGGACAAGCTCATCCCTCAGGTTTTGATACATTGGCGCAGACTAATGTACAAGGATTCGACTTAGGTTGATGAAGAGGAATTGCAATTGTTATGGAGTTGGTAAAGTCAGGGTCTATATTAGAAAATGAAGAAGCACCGTAGTCACTTAGGATAATTATTATTTTATTCTTTATTATTTTTCTTATTATTTTATTTACTGTTTAATTGTTGATTATGAGTCTTGGGCTTGGCACATATGTCCGCCTATATATAGGGCGCATCTAGGTCATGTTAGGTTAGGCAGTCACTTTTGGTTTTGGTTACAGAGCGAATTGGTTTTCCTCTATGGTACTCTATTTCCTTTGATTCGAATAAATTGTCTCTTCGATAACCCTAAGTCATAACATCCCATCAGAACTTTGAAGTTAAACAGAGTTGGGCAATAATAGTACTAGGATGAATGACCTCTTGGAAAGTCCTAAAAAACTCCTAATCCTAGTCACTTACATACAGCAAACCTAGGTACCTAATTGACCTTAAGTTTAACGGCTTAGCCTTTCTCCATAATGTTATTCACAGTAAGGGAAAAGTAGGATAAGCATGTCTTGAGCATAAATCCTGCCATGGAAGCAGATGATAGTGAATCTTGAAAGGTTAACTTACCTTCAAACGGGTCTGTCCTGCTATGCCTTTTACCACACCAAGAGGAAGCCCTAAAGTCTCAAGCACTGGCCCTTGTTCCATGTGAACCTGTATGCAAAAAATAAATCAGGAAAGCTCAACATATGCCTTTTTTTCACGCATTAAATATCAATCCCATATGATAAATTTCCTTGGTACCTCAATATAACCCCAGACAGTTTCAGGGTCATATTTAACCTCCAAAAGATTCTCCTCTGAAATTTCAATCGAGTTCTTTCTCAATGCACCTTGCACTGTGACACCACTGAGAATATCTATCATTTAGAGTGAGTGTCAAAAAATTAAAAAAAAACCTCTTATGTTGATAACGTGAACCTCTTATCGTGCACATGCAACACTGAAACAGGCAATACACCAGCAACTGCTGCACTTCCAAGGAAGGTAGATTGGAATCTAACACCTTCCTCATCACTGAATGCAATAACCTAAATTAAAAAAATAAATACAATAACCAAAATGATTTTAACACCGTACTATAAAGAGGTTTTCCACCTTCAAGGCCCCCACCATGTGTAGAAAAATCTCGTTTTTCTTGTGTACTATGTAAAACATAAGGCAACACCAGAAAGAGGAACAGTCTCATGAGTTACATGATGACGTTCTGTACAAATTTTATTACCTCTACCGGCCGTTTAAGTTTTTCCAGCATTCCGTTGATATTCAACACCTTTAATGCAGACAATGCAGTGATTATTCCCAGTGCACCATCAAAAATTCCAGCATCGACAACAGTATCCTATATAATAAAACAACCAAAGTTGGTTCTGAGTTAAAATAGCATCTTATACTTTTCTCCATTAGTTATTGAATACTTATATGTTTCATTAAATGAAATAAAGAGCACAGTTGCTTCACCAAATGAGAGCCTATTAACAGAGCTTTCTCACTTGGATTCAGCCCTTCAGATCGGCCATGTACATTTCCCATTCTGTCCACCCACCTATACCAATGAAAATATCAAGGTGTTATGAACATGTTAAATTACAAAGAGGTATTTCTTTCTATACTTACGTCTTTAAACCTGCATCCTCCATCCACGTACGAATAAGATTTCCAGCTCTGACAGAAGCCGGGGACTGGAAAACCCTTTCAAGATACCCTTCTGCATCACTCACCTGAAAAGTCAGGGTATTCTTACTGTTAAATATGAATCTTCAACTACAATGCAAATAACCTTATGCAAAATATAACAGCGATATTATTACAACTGACTAGAAAGAGAGTGAGAGTGAGCGTGAGAGATGAACAGAAAGCTTAATTCCCAAGAAACCTTATCAAGAGAAGTATAGCAAACTTTTATGTAAATCAGATAGCGTTTTAAATCTTGCACGATCAAGAAAATTTCACTCTCTTTACCTATTTGGGGAGAGAGAATTACATATATATACATATGTATATATAAAGAGAGAGAGAGATTATCACCTACCTTTCCAAGCTCGACAAGTCGAGCTACTGCTTCATCCTTTAGTATTTCTGGATGTAAACAGTTTATGCCTTCTGCATGTTGAATACATTAAATAGCTGAACAGATAAAATTGACCAAATCCACAGTGAAATTTTATGCCTAGGAATTATATAAAGACATCACATCATTGACATTGAGTGGCAATAAAGTGCACCTAGCCTAGCATATTGAGGCCCTTTGTTTGGCATTATTATGTTTTTCTTCCACTAAATATATTGCTAATAAAATATACGGTCCTACATTCATTGCATTAACATGTTATTCAGTCAATAGACGACAGGATACAGTTATGAATTAAGAAACAAGGTAAGGTGGTTGCACAAGTTCAATTCGAATTAAATCAAAATGGAAGCTATCAAACAAGATTATCTTGAACGGACTCGATTCGATTGAGATGGAAATCCAAACCAAGCCAAGACAGATAAATCACAAATTTAGCCGGAAAGTAGAAAATCAATATTTCTTGAAGTAGAATCCGAAAATAACAAGTGTAAATGAGATGATACATAAATAAGTAGAAAGTTGAAAATGGGAAAAAACACATTACCAGAGAATCCAGCATCAGCGGAGGAGGAGAAGGGGAGAAGGAGAAGAAAGAGAGCAGAGAGAAGGAAACTGAGAGGAGAGGGGAGTTGGCATTGAAGGTAGGCGTACGCCATACTTACTGGTAATACCAGGTAGAGGGAGAGGGAGAGGGAGAGGGAGGGAGAAGAGAGCCGTGACAGACTCGTACTCCTCTGCCTGCGTGAAGTGGAAATGGAAATGGCAATGGCATTGGCAAGTATGGCCAGGGAACTGCGGTGGTCCTAATCATTAACCCACTGTCTATTTATATTTATGTTTATTTTTTATAATGTACTTGCTCAATCTTTTGATAAAAGGATCTTTTAGTTAAAGAGCCCTATAAAGTAAATCAATAAATTATTAATACTAAATTACTCCCTCTGTCCCTCCATCGTCTGCTATAGTGTAATACAGTATTTTAGAACGGTGTAATTAGTAAATAATTAAAAATATATTAGTTAAAATAATTATTTATAATATAAATTATAATATAAATAATTATAAATTAAGATTAAGGTAACTAATTAGTTTAATTAAAATTTTAAAAAAATAGATTAAAAAATTTAAAATAGATTAAACTGTGTAATTATTTAAAAAAAAAATGACATGGAATGGAATGTGAGACTGACAGAAACTCACATGTTATTTGGGAATGAGGGAGTATAATACTATTTTATTAATTTTTATATATAGTTTGTTGGTATTTTAAAAATATAAATTAATAGTAATATATATAATATTAATACTAAATTATAATAATAATTTTATTAATTTTTATATATAGTTTGTTGGTATTTTAAAAAATATAAATTAATAGTAACATATATATATGTATACATTTTATTTTCTAAATTTAAAAGGTTTTGAATTTTGTATTAAATTAAAAAAAAATTAATATTTTGTTAATTAATAAAAGTAGCGTTTGTGATATTTTTGTATAAAACAATTGTAATAGTATTTTTGTAATTTAAGTAAAAAATTATAAATATTTTAATATTAGTGTATAATTTTTTTTTAATAAAAATGATAGTAGAAACTAATAGCAACAATACTTTAACTTGAGACCAAGAGAGTATGATTTAATATTTTTTTAAATATTTTTAGCATTAACATTTCAATGAAATATATAATATATCTATTATTTTGTATATAATAAAATTTTATATAATACAAATAATATATATATTTATAATTAATTTAAATTAGTTTTATAAAAAAAATAAGGAGTTTTAAATATATATATAAAAATATTTGTTTATTGAAAAGAGATATAAAAAAATTTATTTTGAGTGGATACCATATTTAAAAAAATTAAAAATTTAATTAAATTTATTTATATTTGTTAAATAGATTTAAAATGAATAAATTTATATATATATATATATATATAAAGGGATCGACGATAAAAAATGCTCAAGAATCGCAGAGAGATGAAGTAATGAGGGAAAAAAACTTGTTATTGCTCTCAACTTGATGATTCAAATAAGCACTACCACATATTTATACAAGTCCATTGTCAAATGGGCGGTCACAATTGAATCGATCCAATGGCTAGGATTATCTCCGAACCACCATCTCCTAACCCCCAACTACCATCTACCATCTACCACCTACCATCTACCAACACCCAACTACTCTATTAATGTACAAGTTCTAGTTTTATCCATAAGGTTCCGAACTATTCTAGATGAGCCTTCGGGTTTTGACACATTCTCTCGGTCATCTTTAGTCACGGACTCGTCATGGTCATTCTCCCCCATTTGATGAAGGCATTATCTTTAATGCCTTGAACTCATGCACCTACTCAAATTTTCAAAGTTTCTCTGTCGGCTCCCAACTCGTCTCGGCCCTTTGCAAGCCTCTTCATCTCACCAAGTACTCCGTCGAAGATAGACGGTTCTTGTGGCGCACTAGTCGATCCGCCAATATCTCTCCGGCTACTTTGTCGTAGGCAGTCCGTATCCCGGGTGGTGCTCTCGTCAATATATTTCGACTCGGGTCCCAATCATCCATGTAATAAGGCTTGAGAATACTAACATGTAATACCGGGTGAAGTTGGGACAAGCCTTCAGGTAGCTCCACCTTGTACGCCACCTCGCCTACTTTCTTCATGATCGGGAACGGGCCTTCGTATCGTCTCATCAGCCCCTTGTGCACTCCTCGTACAACGCCCATGTTGGTATAGTTTTACCAACACTAAGTCTCCCTTCTTGAATTCTTGAAACACCTGCTTCCGGTCCGCCCATTTTTTCATTCATCTTTGGAACTTCACCAAGTATAGTCGAGCCGCCTCCGCCTAATCTTGCCAACCCTTGGCAAAGTGGAATCTCGGTGGACTCAGTCTTTTATACGCCCCCACCAAGTCCTTTGGAGTCGTTGGTTGGAAACCGCATACGATCTCATTCGGATTCTTCCCGATGCTCTCGTTTTTCTGAAAATTAATACAAAATTGCGCCGCATCAAGTAATTTAGCCCAATCAAGCTAGTTTACCATTACATAGTGCCGTAAGTACACCTCCAAGACTTGATTGACTCACTCCGTTTGGCCATTGGTTTGTGGGTGCATGGTCGTGGACATCTTCAATTCCGACTCCAACAAAGAACACAACTCCGTCCAAAATTGCCTGGTAAATCTCGAGTCTCGATCACTCACAATACTCGTCGGTAAACCCCAATATTTAATGATGTGTTCCATAAAGAGTTTTTCTGTCACCTCCGCCGTACACTCCTTGGGTGCCAGGATGAACTCGGCATACTTCGAGAGCCGACCAACTACTACCAAAATGTTTGTGCATCCAATTAGATTTTGGCAAGCCGATGTTGTAGTCCATAGACATACTCTCCCTCATTCATCCCGAAATTGGAAAAGGTTAAAGCAACCCTACCTATGGTTGGTTCTCGATCTTTTCTTGTTGGCACATATGACACGTCCGGACGTACTTTTCCACATCTCACTTTATTCCGAGCCAATAGTACCTCTCACGTAACAAAGCCAAGGTTCGTTGCATGCATGGATGCCCCGCGTACTTAGTGTCATGACACTTCCGTAGGATGTCTCGCCTTAAGCTCCCCGCATCCGGCACATATATCCAGTATCCCTTCGTCATGACCAACCCATCCTCGAATGAGTATTTTGTTGTCTTTCTTTCATGAACCCACTCGAACATGGCATGTGCAAACTCGTCGTGCACAAGCCCTTCATGTATCCTATCCACAATATCAATGGATGGCTGCACCTTCTAACTCGAAGCGTCCGCCACTATGCTAGTCTTCCTGGCTCGGTACTCAAATTCGAACGTGAACTCTGCAAGAAAGTCGAGCCATCTTGCTTGTTTACCCTTCAAATTTTTTGAGAAAGTAACTTACCTTCCGATTATCTGTCACAATCATAAAAGGAATGCCCGCCTTGAGATAGTGTTCCCACACTCGCAAGCAATGTATGACCGCGAGCATCTCCTTCTCATGTATCAGCCATTGTCTCTCTATGTTCGACAATTTCTTGCTCTCGTATGCTACTGGGTGTCCTTTTGCATTAGCATCCCTCAAACGGCAAGGCTTGAGGCATCCTTCATTACCTCGAATGGTTTGGTAAAGTCAGGAAGTGCAAGTACCGGCTCCCTCCTCATTGCCTCCTTCAATGCATCAAAGGCCATTTGGCATTCCAACGCCGATTCTCACTTTTACTCATTTCGCAACATGTTCGTCAAGGGTACCACTATCTCCGAGTAGCCCTTTACAAATGGCCTATAATAATTAGTTAACCCAAGGAAAGATCGTACCTCTGTAGGTGACTTGGGCGCCTCCCACTCGATGATCGCCTTGATCTTTCCCGGCTCCATTCAAATCCTCATGTTGCCCACGATGTGCCTTAAGAATCCAACCTCGTTCATCCCAAATTCGCACTTGTCCATTCGGACATAAAGTTGATACTCTCGTAGGGCTCGGAACATGCTCTGTAAGTGTTTGACATGTTCCTCCATATCCCAACTATAGACGACGATGTCGTCCAAGTAAACCACCACAAAAGTCATCCAAAAAGTCTCGTAGCACTTATTGCATCAACGTACAAAATATTGCCGGGGCATTCATTAGTCCAAAAGACATAACTTTAAACTCGTATGACCCGTACCTTGTTGTGATCGCCATCTTTGGCTCATCGCCCTCCCGAATCTGGACTTGATAGTAACCCTTCCAAAGGTCAAGCTTCGATAGTACATTAGCCAGTTGCAAACGATCGAATAAGTCGGTAACAAGTGGCACCGGGTACTTGCTTCTCACCGTCAATTTGTTCAACACCCGATAATCATTACGCATGCAGAGACTCCTGTTCTTCTTCCGTTGGAAGAGCACCGGCGCACCAAAGGGGTTTTTTGATGGGATTATGAACTTCGCTTCCAATAGTTCTCTCAATTGTTTTCTTAATTCAGTCAACTTGTCGGGCGATATTCGGTACAACGGTCGCGATACCGGCTTTGCATCCTCCACCAAGTCGATGGCGTGGTCAACACTCATTAGGGTGGTAACCTCTTGGGCAACTCATCAGGCATCACGTCTTCAAATTCCTTGAGGACACATTCCAACTCCTTATGGGGTATAATGGCCTCCTTAACTTCATCACCCGGGAAGTCCTCGTCGCTAAGGATAGCCGTAAATGTTGGGTCTCCTTTCCTCAATCCTCTTTCGAGTTGCTTTGGCGTCAACTCCTCTCAGTACACGGTTATTTCGCAAGGTAGACTCCCCTCCATGATAGTGTATTTGTCTTCGTGTGGTATCATTGCTAACGTGGCTTGCTCGATGAACCTCATGCCAAAGAACACACAATAGTTGTCAATAGGCGCAACATTAAAATTAACCGTATCTTCCTAATCTCCAACTCGGATTGGCATATTCTTCACCATGCCCGACAAAGGAATCCATGCGCTATTCACTCCCTTGAATCAGCCATCCGATGACACCTATTGCAAACCCAACTCATGAGCTATTTCTTTGCTTATGTAATTCGCATTTGCCCCCGGGTCAAGTAGACAAAAGTACAAACATCCATTGATCTCGACATTCATGTACATCCGTCCTTGATGTTTTTTACCACCTTCCTCCGCTTTCATGCACGCCACTCGTTCTTCCGTCGGGTTAGTGTCCTCGGTCACCAAGGAAACGCTTGATCAGTTTGTACAATTCCTTACAAAATGTTCTTTTGAGTGAAAAATAAAACACCCTTCATACCTCGGCCCCGGCTTGGAAAAATCCCTTGCAGCCTAGGTGCCTGGCATTCACCTTCGGGTCGGTGTGGTCATGGGGCGAATATCAGCCCATCTCCCCCACTTTTGTCAAAGATTGTTCTCCTCCCATCGTCTCTCTTATTTGGTTCCCTTTGTTAGAACTCAATAAATCATGAGGCATATTTCATTGCTTCATTCACAGTTTCCGGGCACTTATCCACGGCCCGCTCCTTAGCCCATGGCCTCAATCATTCGGTGAACTCAAATAATGTTTCTTCTTGCATCGACGAAGGGATTCGAGTAGTAAGTTGGCATATTCATCGATGTACTCTTTTAAATGCCCTTCTCGGTGCGTTAACCAATGGATCTTGGCTTTTTCCTCGGTCTCGACTCTTATCCGTTCAAACTCTGCTTTAAGTTCGGACTTAAATATTACCCAAGTCGTGATGGCCTCACTATCTTGGGCAAGTTCGCTCATAATGATACAATGTGTACCTTGGCTGCATCCCCCATAACACTTATAGCATTAAAGTAACGTTTCACATAAAAAAATAAATGTATCAATTACCCGGCCTTTCCGAACTCCCGAGTAGTACTCTGGATGTGGTACCTCTATCCTAGGTCCCACCGCTACTCCTCCGATAGGGCCACAAGCTTGCAATTTCACAATTGCCGCTGTAAGTATTGCAAGCTCCTCTTGCATCACAGACGACTCCACCATAGCCATTTTCTCCCGTCGGGCTAACTCAAGACCACATGCTGCCACTTCCTCAACGTGACCTCGTCACTTCCTCCGCCCCATTGCGGCATTGGTTCACTCCCTCCGCGAGAGACTTCATCAAATCTTCACACAACTCCTCCTCGACCTCGTCGAGGCGTTGATCGACCTTGTCGATCCTCTTGGAATTTTCGCCCAATAATTGTTCCACCCGTTCAATCATTGCCTCTAACGCACCTACGGCATCAATGGAGACACCACACTTGTTCCTCCGGTTGTGCCTTCCTTCATGGCCACCCTCGTTCATGTTCGTCAAGTTGGAACCATCAGTCGTCATCCCTGACTAACTTAGGCTCGAACAAGGCTCTGATACTATTTGTCACGGACCGCTTGGTTGTTTTTCGAACACCTTTCATTTGGCCTAGCAATTCCCGAACACTTAGAGATTGCTAGTACAACCTTTCCTCGAACACCCTCAAGAACACAACACCTTTAAGAACACGATCAAGAACGCTAAAGAATTGTAGAGAGAGGAAGTAGTGATGGAAAGAACTTATTATTGCTCTCAACTTGATGATTTGCACATGAGCACTACCACTTATTTATAGAAGTTCATTGTGAAATGGAGGTTCAAAATCGAATCGATCCAATGGCTAAGGTTATCTCCCAACCACCATCTACCATCTACCACCTACCATCTTCCAATCCCCAACTACTCCATTAATGTATAAGTTCTAGTTTTATCCATAATGTTCCATAAGATTTCAAACTATTCTAAATGTACCTCCGAATTTTGGCTTATTCTCTCGGTCATCTTCGGTCAGGGACTCGGTCCAGGACAATTAGATGCCATGCCCATGCCACTATATTCACAATATAATTTATATAATTGATTAAGAAATTATTCAGCAACATGTTGGAGCCAGCCCATCCAGCCCCATACTTGTCTAGTGTAGGCTTTTTATATCTAGAGAAAAGTAGCGATTTAATAATCTACAAATTTCTCAAAACTTTTTTATTTTTAAATTTAATGTATTGTTTTTAATAAAAAAATTAATTAAAATTTTCCATCATCAAGTTCTCTAGGTTTGTTTGTTCAAGATTTTTTTTCTATTCTCAATATATATTTCATTATCTTATAAAATTAATATTTAATATAAAATATTATTTTTTATATTATCGATATGATCATAAGGAAGAAATTCAAATCAAAATTACACAAACAAACACTTCATTTTGCAATTCTTTTTCTATTTTTTTCTTTTCATTGTTTGTTTGCTCATTTCTCCATCTTCAATCGAGGGCGGTTAACAATACTCTGGAGATTGATACAGCATTGATTAGCTCTAACCCATGCTATATTTGACACCAAAAATTGCTATTGAGGCAATGCTAGTTTTTTAATTTGCATATTCAAGTATGCTAGTGCTATAATTATGTATAGACCAATATGTAATTTTTATATTTTAATTATGTATATTTGTAGTTTTTTATGAGTGATTTTATAATTTTTTTTATCTATTCATAATTTAGATTGTATATTTAATGTATTTAAATTTTACAGTAAATAATTAAAATATTTGTAAAAAAATTTGAAGTAATTTTTATACCAAAAATTTATGTGTTCTTTTTTATGTAAATAATAGTACAAGTTGAGTGTAAATTATACATATAAAAAGTTGTCTAAAATTGAATATTTAAATAACATACTTTTAAAGTGAAAAATAAAATTGTAGATCGAGTAAAAGTATTGTAATAATTTCATTTTTTTTTTTTTTAAGTTAGAATTATATAAATGGAGTTTGTGAGTTGGAGATGGCTTAACCAATTGAGTTCAAAATTTCTATCTTATTATCATATTGTATATTACTCTTATGTTTCTACATAGAGTTTTCGGTAATTTTATTTTCTATTTTATTCTTTATTATTTTATTTTATTTTTTTGTTCTTGGTTCATTTGACCTTTTTCCATCTCAAGATTAGAGACGGTAGTTGAATAAATCATCTTAAATGATTGATATAATTTAATTTTAAAAAAATAATTTGAATTTTTTAAAACCAATTATTCGGTAAGTGAAAATGGATGCATCTAAAAAAAAATAAGTTAATCGAGATTTTCTTAATTATTTTGGAAGTGAAAATAAATAAGTTTTGAATTGATTGTGTATGATTAAGGTGGAAAAAAGTATGTTTGAGGCACATGAGTGTTAGTGAGTCACGCGCACTGCCGCCAAACAATCCGGACTGAGTACTGGTTTTGGGTCGAAAATTGTGGGTCAATCTTGGTATTATTATTAATGACATTAAAATTAATATTAATAATAGTAATTATGATGGTTATTAATAACATTAATTATAATTATCATTGTTGGAAACGGATTAGTCCCTAAAGAGGTCCAATGCCTCCAAATTTTCTATGTAGCGGAACTAAAAAATTGTCGGTGGGTTGCATAGCTTTGAACACGTGGTTGTCGCATGGTTAAAACTTCTGTGTGTGTATGTGCACGAGTCTATGACTGAACAAGTTCAAAACAAGAGAAAACACACAAAGTTAGTTGACCCTGTTTAATATAAAAACCTACATTTGAAGGATTCTAATCCAAGAGTCTTTCACTAAACCTATCACAAGATTTACATGACTCAAGACAACACAAAAAACTCCAAAACATGTCATCTAAACAAAATCCCCTTGTTTTATAAATAAAGGCAGACCGGTTGTTACACTACCGTAACGACACCAGTAGACTCGCAATCAAGCTAAGAGTAAGGCTACTTATAAGTTGATCATCTGTTTTGAATAAAACTTATTTTTCTTCTTATTAAGGCTGCTTCAAAACTTCATGAAAGTTCCTCTATATTCTCTTAAATATAAAGGAATGGATACACCGAGGTGGAGAGAAAAATATGTTTCTCTCACTACAATTCAAATCAAAGCATCCACTTTTAATCTCCTTACACAAAGGCTGGTGGTTAACCATTTTGAGGTTGTAGAATCGAGACATTAATTACTCTCCAAACCTTGAGCCATACACCAATGGTAAGTCCTTTGGACGTAAAAGAAAAGATGCAACTTATTTCATATGCCAAAAATGGAAAAAGGGTTTCAACATTTCTCCAATATTCTTCTCATTTTTTGCATATGATACCCCAACATGTTCAAATGCAGTAAGGTAACATATTGCATACTTTTTCTTAAATATTTTTCAATAAAATGTAGACGAGCAGAGGTCATAACATCCAATTGATAAGAGCGCTTCATACTTATAGATTATCAATCTCTACATTTCGTTATGATTAATCTCTCTCTATAATCTCAATCAGTTGTTTTTGTTATCCCTCTATTTTCTTGTTTTGCAACTTGTCTCCCATCTATCTTCACAACATATGCCAGAAAATCTAGCATAATGGGGTCACAATATTTCTCCATTTAACAATAGCAACAACATTGAGAATATTTCTCTTTGATCACATCATAAATAAATAACATAATTTTTTTTTGTTGATGACCACCTTTGTATGTTTGAGTTTCTTGAGCAATATTGCATTTAGTTAGTCTCTTAATTCTTTTAGGTCTCTACTCTATCATAAACTTAATGCATTGTTTAAGCTTATCTGAAGGCCAATGAACTTTTCTTCCAGCCATAAGATCCTTGCATAACTTAAAACATTTTTCAGTTGAATGACCATAAAACTCATAGTACTTGTAGTCATTCTGTTGTTGTAACATTCTGCGTCTGAACTACATTTCTAAATGTCTGAGATAGTTTTGATTTTTCCAAGTTCTATTAATTTTTTTTTTTTGTCATTGTTGTCTTCTAGAGCTTTTATAGAATCTTCACATCAGTAGGGAAACCACATTTAATGAAGGTGGTAGGCTTACTTTCGGATTAAATATGATACCCAAGAACTTTATGATCACCAAAAAGTTTTCCAATTGATAAGATTTCATCCATCTTCTTATGTTCTTTTAAAAGTCTCATATTTTTTTTCCTTCAATAATGCAATTTCACCTTTCAAGCTTTTAATTTTTGCAGACAATTTTTGAGCATCTTCTTCCATGCTCTCATTTTCAGTATTCATCTTCTCAAGTTGTTTCCAATCGATAAATAGTGTCAGAAAGCTCATTGTTCTTCACCAAGACCTTTTTTGCTTAGAACAAATAGCCCCATATGCTTCAATCAGCTCATCAACATCCAATTATTGTATTTCTTCTGAACATTCTTCATAACAAACATTATCGTGGATTTTTCTTGACTCACCATTTTTTACCATAAATGCAACATTTTCTTTATCATTAGAAATAGAATTATTTCACCGTCATCACTCCATATCACTTGATACGAAAGTTTCTCTTTTATTGACCGTCAAACATTCAATTTTGATATGATCAATTTAACCATATCTAGAAACCAGTTGATTCCTTTACAACCTTTGAGCCTACTGATATTCAAAATAATTTTGCTCAGAGATCCTTCGTTGTTGTCCTATTTTTTTGACATCTATTTGATTTCGAGTATGAGACTTACAAAAATATTATCAAGCTCGTTATTTATTTATGATTTTTGACAATGTTTTGGACAATCAAAACATTTCTTCATCTGATTCCATTAGTTTTATTTATTTATTAGAAGAGCAGTACCTTTAGGGGTGTTCTCGTCAATGTGGTTCATCTCATATATCAAAATTATATTGTTCAAACCTTTTAAAGCCGTAGTCTTTGCTTCTCAATTTCCTCAAGAGTTGAAAATTTGGTGTCAAATTTATTGTTTATGGACCCGAGCATTTTCCTCACAAGTCTCTGCTTATTGTATTGTAAGCCAAGATTATAAGCTTGATCCACCACATCCTTGAAATGACTATAATATTGTCCAATGGTTTAATTGTTAAAAATTTTCAAAGCATTGAAGATGCTTTAAACCCTCTTAAGTTTTAATTCCTTGACCATAGTTGTACTTTCGAATGCATCTTGTAAGCATCCTATGATAGGGAGAAAACAAGGAACCTAAACTAATTTTCCCACAAACACAAGCGAGATAAAATAAATTGGACAACATGAATTCTTCCAAACTTGTAAGAAACTTGCAAGACCCCGTTATCAATATCACCAATCTTGAATGACATTTAAAACATATAAAACAAGGAAAACCAAAAGCATATGATATTTACATGAAAAATCTCTCCAAATCAAAGAGGAAAAACCACGGGACCACCGGTCCATCCAAACCTTTCATTAATTAACAAAGCATGAGTACAAGAAAGTCTCTAAATATCAAATATGATGACACTAACAGCCCAAGAAGTATTAAACTCCAACAAGATACAAAAATGATAAAAAAAAAAAACAAAAAATTAAAAATCACCCCCAAAAAAGACTACCATTGGTTCGGAGTTGATTACCAACAATCCAGCCATCAAAATCCGATCTCCATATTTCAAAACTTAGAAATATGTCTTTACAAGCTATATTTCAAATTTCAGATCAACGCGAACATAGACAACTTCCCGATTGCAATTTTGAGTCTGGACGAGTGAACAAATCAATTTAAAATATTATCTCTTCTTTCACTCTCAATCGGTTGTTGCACTACTTTCTTTCTTTACTCACACCCTATTGAGTATTGGGCTCCCAAAGTTAGGCTTAAACACATAGGAAGAAAAATAAAAGCCCAACAAAAGTCCCCCTCCCGATTATGTGAAGGGATCATTTGCTTGCCATCCCAAAAAGCGAGCAACATACCTCAAACTTCCATCTCGGAAATGTCTTTGTCAACATATCAGCCCCATTACTATTTGTATGAACTTTATCAAGCTCCAAAACTTGTCATTCAAGACCTCACGTATCCAATGTTACCTCACATCTATATGTTCAGACTTAGAGTGAAAGGTTGAATTCTTATCGAGATGAATTGCACTTTGACTGTCGCAGAGTAACACACATTTCTCTTAAGAGTGGCCAAATTCTTTCATTAATTTCTTCATCCAAATCAACTCTTTGCAAGCTTCGGTAGTGGCAATCAATTCATCTTTTGTAGTAGATAATGCAACGCATTTCTGCAGTCAAGATTGCCATGACATAGCTCCCCCTGCACATGTGATCAAGTAGCCAGAAGTAGGTTTTCTTGAATTAACATCCCCAGCAATTAATGAATATGTGTAACCTGAGGACAGATTCCTCTTTTCCAAAATAGAGAGCTTCTTCAGAGATATCTCATAATCCGTTTTACTGTTTCCCAATGTTCATTTCCTGAGATCGAAAGAAAAAGATTGACCATTCCTATAGCATGAATATCGGGTCTCGTACAAACCATAGCATACATCAGACTACCGACTGCTGAAGCATAAGGAACTCCATTTATTTCTTTCTTCTCATTTTAGTTGAAGGACATTGCTTGATACTCAATTTGAAATGACTCGCAAGAAGAGTACTAACCAACTTTGCATTATCCATTCTAAACCTTTAGAGCACTTTTAGAATATAACTATGTTGAGATAATAAGCAAATATTTCTTCCATTTATGTCCCGAGTGATTTCCACTCCAAGAATTTGCTTTGTTGGTCCTAAGTCTTTCATAGCAAAAGACTTATTCAACTATTTCTTTAACATGTCAATCATTGATGGGGTATTCCCAATAATAAGCATTTCGTCAACATAAAGCAAAACTATGATAAAATCATCATAAGAAAACTTTTGCAAAAAAACACAATGATCAGAAGTAGTCTTTCTATAACCTTGATTACTCATGATAGAGTCAAACTTTTTGTACTGTTGTCTTGGTACTTGTTTCAAACCGTACAAACTTTTCTTCAATAGGCAAACATGATCTTCTTTTCCTTTCACTTAGAACCAATTTGGTTGCTCAATGTATATTTCTTCTTAAGATCACCATGAAGGAAAGTGGTTTTCACATCCTTTTGCTCAACCTCTAAATCAAGAGTAGCAGCTAAACTAAGCAAAACTCTAATAGAAGACATTTTCACCACATGAGAAGATTTCAGAAAATCAACTCCTTTCCCCTGACTGAACCTTTAACAACCAATCTAGCTTTGTAATGTGGGTAAGAGGAATGTTTCTCTTGTTTTAACCTATACTCTCAACTGGTTTTCAAAGCTTTCTTACCCTTAGGTAACCTTACCTGATCATAAGTATGGTTATCTTGCAAAGATTTCATCTCGTCTTGCATTGCATTTAACCATTGATAGTTAGAAATCGCATGCGTTAAGTGTTCATGTTATATGCGATATTTGATTGATTTTGATTGGATTCTACATAATTTGTGTGTGTGTTGTTTATTTTCGACATGCAGGAGAGAAAAGGCAAATTTGGAGTGATTGGAAGAAAAAGTGAAGAAAAATCCAGATTTGCACTCCCGAGTTAGTCATTGCCATGACTAACTCTACCCTCTTGACATGAGAATTTAATTAAAAGGTCAAAAGCCCAACTACTAAAAAAAGAGGGCAAAACTAAAAGAAAAAAAGGTGCGACACACAAAAATAGAGAAGAACGGCCAGAAGAAGATACGCACAGGCGTAGGAGTAGATATTTTTTATTATGATTTCCCTTAGACTATGATTTTATCTTTCTTTTTGGTTCTTTGCTATTTGATTATGGAGTACATATTTTTTTGGTTTGAGGGATGATAATGTTTTGGTTCTTGTATTTTGGAGATTCTTGATTTTCTTTATAAAAGTTATTTTTGATTATCAATATTTGTTTAATCCTGAAAATAATGTTTCTGCTTGTTAGATTGATTGAATATTCTGATACTAATTTTTAAATTGTTTTGATAATCTAAAGTCAATTCAGGTAGGATATCCGTAATTGTATACGCACTTGAATATATGACAACCGGGTTGAATTGTTCCTTCCCGGGGGTTAGACAATCAAATATAATTGCTCATCTTAGGTAGTAATTGTTTTGAATTAGGTTTTTCTAAATTAGAATGCGATTAGACAATATTTCTTATGGGCGCACCTAAGTTTATTAGCTTAATTAGGAGTAGTTAACGGTTATACCTTAATTACCTACAATGTAAGGAAAAATTGGTTTTCAGAGCTTGTTGATAACTATAATCAATTTATTGATACTTTAATAAGAACTAACTTTATTGAATCAATGATAAAACACAAGTGTCATAACTGCATCATCCCTTGAGCCAGACATCCCCTTGATAGCTAGTTCTCTGTTGATTTAATTGCTTTTTTATTTTGTTTTCATTAGATAATAAAAGAAAATTTTATTTCACACAATCCCTGTGGAGACGATCCCTTCTCCTGTATTACATTAAATTGTGATAATGGAATAGATGAATTATTTGATTGACCGTGCGACAGGTCAACCATTGTTCCTTTTGCTCACTTTTCAATACTTCAGTGAAGCTTTCTGTTTCTCCCCCATCAGTTAAAAGCACATAAGTATTGCGATCATACATGGTAGAAGGTATACTAACTCTTGTAGTTCGTCTAGGAGGAACAAGAGCTTCATGTGGTTCCTCTAGCAAATCTGTAGCTACATGCTCATAAACATCAGAAACACTATCATTTGGGGTAATATCATCTGTATCTTGATGTATATCAATATGAACTGGCTTCTCAACTGAAGTAGGCTCATGGTGCAAAATCTCATTATTCAAATCAACAAGATCATCATACATATGTGACCCTATCATCTGAACCTTATGAATGTCCTCAATAGTTTGATATTCACAGAAGACTCGTAATCATTCATTAATCCGGTCAACGAGACTCAACCCCGTAACTTCGGTAGAAGGGGTGCTAGAATGGATGAAACTAGAGCAAGTCTTTGCCAAGAGAAGAGGCCAAGACTTTTCTTTTCTTGAAGACTGGCTTGGCTGGCGAGCTTAGCTCGAGGGGCTTGCTTGAGCCCATAGAGTGCCCTATTTATGTTTCTGACAAGTTTATTCTCAATTGGATCATACAAATTATATCCGAACTCATCTTGACCATAACCCAAAAAGATGCATTGTCTAATGTTTGCTTCAAGTTTAGAGCGTTCATCTTTTAGGAATATGAACAAAAGTCTTACAACCAAAGACTCTTAAATGATCACAAGAAGATTTCTTGCCTAACCAAAAATAGTCAAAAGACCCACAATACTCACCACCATTGTCTGTTCGGATGCACTTGACTTTCTTTGAGGTGGACTTTGTTATCCACGGCGTGATACTACCAAAAACATAATCCTACATCATATAAAGATTAAAAAGCTTCTTACCATGAGCCATAATCAATGAACCCTTAGAAAACTTCCACTCCCTACCGTTAAAGCTGTTGCAAAAACCATTATTGTAAGGTTGTGACACCCAGACTCGCAAGTCACGCAAAGCCGAGCGTGTCGGGATTCTAGATTAGTCCCACAAATCAACATGAGTCCTTCAAGCGCGCTTCTATCCTCACTCACACGCACTCTGAGAGACTTTCCAGGGGGTCACCCACCCTCAAATCACTCTAGCAATTGATGATTCTTGGAGTGCAACGTAGATGTTGCATTCTTAAGTGGTGGATGATGTAATACCCCCGGAGTTGGGCCGATGCTAGGTCAACTCTCATGGATGAGCCGGTGTCTGGCCATCTGAAGTTGATTAGAGCTTAAATGGATCGAATAGACTACTCATGTTAACAATGTGCACATTCATTTTCGGAAGCCCTACTGAAAAAACTCTAGAGTTAAGCGTGCTTGCTCGAGAGTAATTTGAGGATGGATGACCCCCTGGAAAGTTTCTCAATTTGTGCATGAGTGAGGACAGAAGCGCGCTGGAAGGACTCGTGTTGACTTGTAAGGTCAGTCTGCAATCCTGACATGCTCCGCTTTGCGTGACTTGCGAGCCGGGGGGTCGTTCATCTTCAAATTACTCTAGAGCAAGCACACTTAACTCTAGAATTCTTTTAGTATGGCTTCTGAAAAGAAATGTGCACATTGTCGACATGATTAGACTATTCAATCCATTTAACCTCTAATCAACTTCAGACGACCTGACACCGACTCATCCACGAGAGTTGGCCTAACACTGGTGATAACTCTTGATTTTGCCATTTATAGCTTATATTTATTTAATTATTTATTTATTTATGTCAAATTCTGGTATTATTTAAGTTAATTTATTCTAATAATTGTATTCATTTCATCTTGTTTGTATAATATTAATTCATTAGTTTTTAGGTGTAATTTATAATAATTTTGGTGTATAAATTAAATTAATTGATATGTTTCTTTAATTATATTTTTAGGCATTATTTATTTGCTATTTAAGTATTTCATTTTGGCTAAATTAATTTTATTTATTATTTATTTAAATAAATATTTATAAGGTGTTTATTATTTATGCAAGTGAAATAATGCTTGAAAACTGGTTTGGGAGTTCAAAACTATCTTAAAAGGCGAAAAAATGGCTTCAGGAGTGAAAAAAAAACAATCATCGGCGCGAAAGACAACAAAAGTCAAGAGTCAACACATAAAAGTCAATGCACAAAAGTCAAACTCAACCGTTGCAGGGAATTCAAGCGGCAGCCGCGCAAAAAGCGAGCGAGTGCGGAATCTGAGCGGCGCCTGCACAAAAGTGAGGTAGCGTTGAATCTGAGCGGCGGCTGGCATGAAAAGTAAGCGGCGGCTAGTGCGGAAAGCGATGGCGGCTGGCGGATGCATTTTATGAGCGCGGAAGCCCATGCATAGAAGTGAGCGAAGCGACGGCTGGCGCGGACTTCGTGAGCGACAGCTGCATAGAAGTGAGCGGGCACGAAAAACGAGCGGTGGGCGCGCGGAATTTATGAACGGCGGCTACATTAGTTCTGTGCAGCAATTACTGCACCATTTATTGCCCAGGCTCCCTCAGTTGCTGTATTTACTGCACTCTCCCAGCTCCCCTAATTAAATTCTTGCACTACTTTTTAGCCAATTTTTGGTTATTTTGAATTTTTTTTTTTAATTATAGATTATTCTAGAAAATAGGTAGTTATTAGTAGCTATTTTTAGAGGTAGTTAGTACATATTTTTAGAGATAGTTATTTATGATTATTTTTAGAGGTAATTAGTAGCTATTTTTAGAAATAGTTATTTTTGAGTGGTTGTAACCGCTAAGCTTCTAGAAGCTTTTCCCCCTATAAATATCCTCTCTAATTGTATCATACATACACACCGATATATACACAATAATATACATTCCATACACTCCATTTTCTTTATTTCTTTTCTCCTATATTTTAATCTAGTTTAATAATACGAGATTTTCAGTTTTGTGTCGCGAGCATACTGATTTTCTTCTCATTTTATTTTAATTCCAGCATATTATTTTAGCTAGTAAAATTCATATCATACTTCTCCACCTCACCTTCACCCAAAAATTCCATGTTCGATTTGAATTGTTCAAGTTAGATTTCGGCAAGGTTGCGGAAGGGTGATAGAAGAATCGACTATTTCGGTCCTGTTTCGTGTCACAAATAGATTCCGGGTAGTTCAACGTAGCTAAGTACGCGGGAGCCTTGTCGATCTACTTAGTTTCTGTTCTGAATTCAATTCCAATTAAATAGAGGTATCAAAGGGGTAGAGCCACTAGAGGAACGATTGGAAGAATAATTCATGGGGCATATGTGGTGGTCTATTGGGTCACAGAAATTTCTACTGACAGTAGAGTTTCTTGCTTATAATCTTCTTCGCCGGGTGTCGCTGAAGCCTCGTTGTAAATCCCCTAAGGTCAAGTACCAAACGAGTTGAGAATCGTCTTAAGTGAGCAAATGCGATCATGCTCATTTCTCCGAGCCGCCCCGCAATTATACATATATTTTTTTGCTATCACGCCATCGTCATCCTGCTCATTTCATCCATGGAAATCTAGCCATTAAGGAACGCAAAAGTCAAACACAAACGCCTCGCTTCATCCTTTTCGAGATACGTATACTTTATTGTTTTTTTAGTTAGATTTAATTTCTACAATTTATCTTTTCAGTTTCTTCGATTGTATTAACTTATTGCACTTTTTCTAATTAAATATAGGATATTCGCATATTCCCTGAGTTCGAACCAGACACTCATCGGTTAAAGAGATTTTTTATTTTTGACGAAGTTTTTGGTGTTACTACACGAACACGCACGACACTATTTTCATTTTATACATATATCATTTTTTGTATCTTAAAAGATATTTTAAGTCTCCCAAAAATCTTCGATCAACTGGCCCAACTCCGGGGTATTACAAAGTTCTTCCAACTGAAATCAAATTCAATTGTATATTTGGAGCGTGTCTGACATCTTTGAGGATTAATTGATTGTTATTACTAGTCTTTAAACACACATCACCCATACCTATAACACTTGATAGACCATCATTGCCCATCCTAAGAACTCCGAACTCACTAGGTGTATAAGAGATGAAGAACTATTCCTTAGATGTAACATGGAGTGAAGAACCTTTGTTAACTACCTAATTGGTGTCATGCGATGAATAACTTATCACATCTTCATAAACAACAAAAAGATCTCCTGGAGTAGTAGTAGCGACACGGTCATTTTTGTTATCATTCTTCATATCTGAATTATTTTCATTTTTCCTATCCCTTTTCAATTTGAAGCAAGTTTTCTTGATGTGACCTTTCTTGCCACACTAATGGCATTCAACATCCTTGAATCGAGACTTGAACTTAATTTTGCTCTGCTTTTACCTCTGTTACCTTAAGATTTGTATTGGTTTCTACCTCTGCCTTCAGTAACAAAGACCTCTGACGGATAAAGAGATGTGCCTTGAGTCCTTCTACTAACCTCCGCATTCAAGATATCATCCCTAGCATACCTTAAAGTCATGGACCAATAGGAGCATTGTTAGTATAAGAAGTTCTAAAGATTTCTCAAGAGTCAGGCAAACTGTTAACCAAAAAACTCCCAAAACTTCTTCATCAAATTTGATACCAATATCAGGCATCTGATCCACAAGGCCTTGAAAATCATTAACATGATCTAAAATAGGAGCACCCTCTCTCTATATCTCAAATTCATCATCTGCTTTATAATTATTATTTCCAATCTTAGCAGCATACATATTTTCAAGCGTATTCCACAAAATTTTGGCATTGGTCTCCTTTGTTATATGACTCCTGACATTTTCTTCAACCCAACATCTGATATAACCACACCTACTGATTCTCAAAATCTCATTCTTTATCACTTTTAGTTGAAGGCTTACTATAAAAAACAGAGACATATGGAAGCTTTAAACAAACAACAAATCCTTTATTTTGCCACTCCAGTTGTGATAATTTTTACCATTCAAACAAATCATTCGAATAACATTCAGATCCATATTTCTTACAAGCAGATAACCCCGCAACAACCTGGTGCTTTGATACCACTCTGATAGGGAGAAAACAAGGAACCTAAATCAATTTGTCCATAAACACAAATGAGTTCACATAAATTGGACAAAATGAATTCTCCCAAACTTGTAAGAAACTTGCAAGACCCCGAAATCAAGAGCCCCAATCTTGAATGGCATAAAAAACATATAAAGTAAGGAAAAAAAACACGATATTTACGTGGAAAAACTCTCCAAATCGAAGAGAAAAAAACCACAATACCATCGATCCACCCAAACCTTTCATTAATCAACATATGAGTACAAGAAAATCTCCAAATATCAAATATAATGACGGTAACAACCCAACAAGTATTAAACTCTAACAAGACACAAAAGGGATGACTATAGTGTTTTTTAGCATGATTTCTAATCTTTTTTCATCCTTTTGTATCTTGCTGGAGTTTAATATTTCTTGGGATGTTAGCGTCATCATATTTGATGCTTGAAGACTTTTTTGTATTCACTTCTTGTTGATCAATGAAAGGTTTGGGTGGACCGGTGGTCCCGTGGTTTTTCCTCCTCGATTTGGAAAGGTTTTCCACGTAAATATCGTGTACTTATTCAAGATTGGTGCTATTGATTTCGGGCTCTTGCAATTTTCTTACAAGTTTGGGAAAATTTATTTTTTCCAATTTATTTGATTTTGTTTGTGTTTGTGGGCAAATTGGTTTTGGTTCCTTATTTTCTCCCTATCATCCCAAGCATCCTTTAGTTTATTACAGTTGGAAATCACATGAAATTGAATCTCACCAACTGATGCAAAAATAACATTCACCGCATTGGCATTTCTAGCAGTTGTAATTTTTATTTTTTTTGACAGTCCATTCATTATAAGGCTTAAGAGCAATAGTGGGGTGGATCATTATTAGTTTCTTTAGATATGACTTTCGTTAGTGGAATCCAACCAAGTTCAACAGGCTCCCACATTTCATCACTGATAACTCCAAATATGAGCATATTCCTCGCTTGACAAAACTATGTATTATTTGAATTTTTGTATAAAAACTATTACAATTATTGATTTATGGCATACTTTATTGATCTATCTCGTTTGGCATGATCCAAAGTTGGTTTGTTGAGATTATTAACAATTTTTGCCCTTTTAAGCGGTGTTTTGGATCCAAAAAGCTAAGGCAGATGAAACGAGCGATAGTCATTTCCGCTCACAAGCGATGACCCCATCAGTCACAAAAACTAAGGCAAGAGAGATAAGTGGTAGCTTCCACCGCTGACAAGCGACAGCCTCTACCGCTCGCGAACGACACTCCAGCGCTCAAGCCAGCGACCAAACACCCACCGCAAGGAAACGAAGGCAACTGAACTCAAATATTGCCCAAGTGTCCCAACTGCAACGGTACAGCCATCCCACTACCAGCCAGCACAAGCAAGTCCGCTTAACTGCGCTGATGCCCTCCAGTCATCCGGCAAGCGAGGAAGATCTGCGCCTTTACAAGTCCACGCAAGCGAAGCGAGCACCCTGGGAGTTATGGCTAGCAACTACTTTAACAGAATAACCGTCATCAACTGCCTAACTGCCTAGCAGTTTAAACCACTTTATAACTGCTTGCAACCACTACTTCCACCTCCTATAAATAGGGCCAGATATCTGTATATAAAAGATACTTCAAGAGGAGTATACTAGCAATTACTTTTGTGCATTCTAGCTGTCTTCCTGTTTCCCGAGAGCTCCAACCCTGTAAAGAAGTTCTCCATAGGAATGGCCAAGGGAGTTGAGATCCTTCTTCTCCCTTAGCCACCATTTTACTGCTTATTTAGTTTAGTTTATCGCTTTAATTATAGTTTTGTAGAATTAGAATTTTCAGCTTTACTAGTAAGTAATGAAATATCATTCAATTATTCATTATCACTTCTTCCACACTTTTTCACATTTATATAAACCCTAATTGTAAAGAATTTCACTTCACTGGTTTAGAGCATAGAAAAATTGATTATCCAGACCTTGTCTTTTGTCACAAACATATTCAAGGTAGTTCAATGTAGTTAAGTACGTGGGAGCCTTGTCACCTGCTTAACTACTGGTTTGAATTCAATTTTGATTAAAAAGAGGTAACAGAAGGGTAAAACAACTAATGAGGCATAATTTGGGATAATTAATGGGGCATAGGTGGTGGTCTATTGGGTCACATAAACTCCTAGTGATAGTAGGGTTTCTTTCTTATAATATTATGATTTTGGGTGTCATTGAAGTCTTGTTGTAAATCCCTTAAGGTCAAATACCAGTGATAAAAATTCTCTATAATCTGGTTTATATAATTACATCATCTCCTCTTCCCGTTTCCGTACTACACATATATGTCCGCTTAAACACCAGCACCGCTCGCTCATCTCATCCAGGAAAACCTAGCCATTAAGTAACGCACAATTCAGACACAAAACCTCTCTTTCACCCCCTACCGCTCAATCTATATACATATACGTTGTGCCATCCGCTATCGCCCCTCTCGCTCGTCCATCACTGGCACCTTGCGGCTCGCCTCCGCTCCGCTCGCTACCGCTCACTCTTTATCGCTTTTCTTTACAGTTGGAAATCACATGAAATTGAATCTCACCAACTGATGCAAAAATAACATTCACCGCATTGGCATTTCTAGCAGTTGTAATTTTTTTTTTTTTTTTGATAGTCCATTCATTATACGGCTTAAGAGCAATAGTGGGTGGATCATTATGAGTTTCTTTAGGTATGACTTTCGTTAGTGGAATCCAACCAACTTCAATAGGCTCCCACATTTCATCACCAAGAGTCATAAAAAAAATCTTTCATTCGATAGTTCTAGTAGCTATAGTTGCTTCCATCGAAGACAAGTGGACAGAAGGATAAAGTTGCTTCACAATTCATCCTGAACCACAAATAGATCTACTCAGGGTATTGATCATGCTCCTTTGATACCATATGATGGAAACGGATTAGTCCTTAAAGAGGTCCAACGGCTCTAAGTTTTATATGCAGCAGAACTAAAAAAACCCCGGTGGTTTGCACGGCTTTGAATGCGTGATTTTTGCATGGTTAAAATTTTTGTGTACGTATATGCACGAGTCTATAGCCGAACAAATGCAAAGCATAAGAAAACACACAATATTTGTTTACACAGTTTGATATAAAAACCTACATATGAAAGATTCTAATCCAGGAGTCCTTCACTAAATCTATCACCAGGTATACATGATTCAAGACAACATAAAAAACTCCAAAACATGTCCTCTAAACAAGCTCTCCTTGTTTTAAAAACATGGATGGACTAGTTTTTACAATATTGTAATGACACCAGTAGACTCGCAGTCAAGCTAAGAGTAAGATTGTTTATAAGTTGGTCATCTCTTTCGGATAGGACTCATTTTCTTCTTGTTGAGGTTGCTTCACAATTCCATGGAAGTTCCTCAATATTCTTTGAAATATGAAGAAACGGATACATCGAGGTGGAGAGAAAATAACTTGTTTCTATCACTATAATTCAAATCAAAGCATCCATTCTTACTCTGCCTACACATAGCTTGGTGGTCAATCATTTTGAGGTTGTGGAATTTAGACATTAATTGCTCTCCAAACCTTGAAAGTCCTGCATTTTCTTTATATGGGACAATTCAAGTTTTGTCTCCAAACATCAATTAGATGTAGGTTTGACAAGTAAAAGTTCATTCACAATCATGTGTCACAATCCTATGCAGGTTTTCTTTTTAGGTGTTAAATAAATGCTGCGACAACAAAGCTGCAACTTGTTTCATATGCCCAGAAAAAAAAAAAAAAAAAAAAAAAAAAAAAAAAAAAAAGAGTTTTGAAATTTTCCCAAAATTTATTAAAGATAGTATTTATGAATGTCATATGACCATGTATTACGATTGTTGTCTTATCTTTCGAGTGGTCATGTCTATAAAAGGATCATCCCCTTTCATTCAAATACACCAACACTGAAGCCTCTCACTTCCTTTTCTCTCATCCCCGATTAGTTTTTTGGCAAGCTTTTTTCAATTTTTTCAATTTTTGGTATCTCTTAGTTCCTCCCTCATTTTAGTTTGTCGGAGCTCCGACGATTTGAGGTGTTACTACCATCATATATAGTTTTGTTTTATCTTTGGAAATAAATTGCTACTGACTAGAGATACTATTAGAGATATATTACTTTACAGAGAGAGAATCCTACTTGATTTGGCTTATCAACGGTCATTTTCTGTATGTCATTTTATTCTCACATATTATTTAACTAACAATCGCACAATAATATCAGTACTACGAGAATATCAATCGTTGATTAAGTAGCCGACTCACTAGATGCTGCCTACAACCCTTATTCAACTTGGAACCAATACAACCATGTTGAATGTATTGTAAAGCTTATTCAACTTTTTAAGTCATCAAACATTATCGTGATCAAACCAACACTATAGTATTCAATTCATATCAGCTATCATGATATTAAGATTGATTAATTTAATTTTAAAAGAGATCAAAATTGATTAGTTTTATTTTTAGTGAGACCAATAATTATAATAATAATAATAATAATAATAATAATAATAATAAAAAAAAAAAAGCCAAAGTTAATTATTGTAGTTTAAAATATGATCAAAAATGGTTTCTTTCCTTAATATTTTTTTCTGAATAATTAATTAATATTAGGCTTTGGGTTTGAAATTTTGAACAAACTCCGTTGATATAGTATTTAAATAATAATAATTATTATATTTTTGAATAAAAATTATAAACTTTATTAATAAATAATGCAAAAACAATATTGAAAAAGATAATAAAAGTGGTTATTTTGAGTTTGACTTTGTTCTGGAACTATAAATTACAAATTTCTTACTTCCAACCCTTGAACTAATAGAACATATAGATCCTTCAACATTTTATATATATATATATATATAAATATACTCTGAATTATGAAATTAGGCTACAGACCGTTCTTCTCTGAATTAAATTGATAATAGATATAAAATGATTTATTTAAAAAATTGGTAAAATAGAATAAAATTTTCCTGTGATTTTGGTAATTTTTTGAATATCTGCTCTTAAAATTTCATATTACCTGCTCGTAGTTCCAAAAAAATATTGCATAAAAAAAGGGTCTTTCTGTTAATACTTAACGGCGATTGCAATTCATGTCCTCAAATACAACCGCTGCCCAAGTTGTATTTGCACACTGTGGAGCATTAATTATAGAGTCTGTTCTACTATTCGATCGTGCTCACCGTCAAGTATTAACAGTTGTGCTTTTTATTATCAACAATCGCACTTGCCCGCATGAATTGTACTCATCGTTAAGTACTTGTAGAGATGATTTTTTATGAAATATTTTAAAACATCATGAGTAGGTAATACGAAATTTTAGGACCACTAGAGGTTTTTAGCCAATTCTGAAAATTAAATTAAATTTTATGTTATTTTTCTTAAAAATTTGATAAATGAATAAATACAAAGTTTCTAAAATTTACTTCATCCATGGGAAAAATGTATGCTCATATATAATGTTATATTAATAGGGGAAAAAAAGTTGATTGTAATATAAATTTGGGATATTATGAAAAAATAAATAAATGAGTTAACGAGTGTGTTCGATTTTATATTTTGGGGATACGTATTTATTTTAATGTTAAATATGAAAAAAAAAGTGTTCTGTTATATTAAAAAATAAATAAATAAATAATTATTATAATCTCCACTACCAAAAAAACTGTTTTCTATTACGGCCGGAAAATCGTAACAAAAAGCCATATTTCGTGCAATTTGCGTATTTGCTACGCCTTTGTTACGACTTTTTTCCGTAATGTGTACTCGCGTAACGAATGTTTTTTGCCACGCCACTTTTCGTAACTATTACGATCGGTCAACGCTCCCTGAAGTATGGTATTTGTTACGCTGTTTGTTACGAATTTTCTCTCGTAACGAAAGGTAGATCCTTCCGCGCGTGTGGCAGGACTTTTAGTTACGGTATTTGTTACGGAAGTTCCTCGCGTTACAAGTGTTTTCCATTGACCGGTTGTCAGAACTTGGGTTTTGTTACGACTATTTGTAACGGCATTGAACCCCGTAAAAAAAATATTACCTACTTATAGTCACGAAACCGTCTGTAACAACAAATATCCAAAGACCACTTTTTGTAACGATTTTCTGGCCTTTTGTTACGGAAAAATAGCGTATTGTGAAAAACAGGGGGTACGCTGCAATTGAAATTGTTCGTAACAAATGGACCTGCTGTGATGCGTATGATACGAAAATAAATTACGAATACAAAGATTGCTATAAACATCATCATCATTACGCCCCGCGCAAACATTAATTCATATTAAAATCTGAATTCCATACCTACCAACAAAGTAAAGCAACCCATAGAACAAGCCTACTAGTATCTACACATCAACAACCTGTTCCGCAAAACGTGCTTAACAGTTCAAACAGAAGTAAACAACGCAATAAGCAAATACGGTTATCCATCAATCCCATTAGGCACATTTTTCACCAAACGAATTCAAACCACAAAGGTCTACGCATCAATTCCAGACATAGTTCAACAAAAACTCAACACAATCCATCCAAAGACAGGTTCGACATTCAATCCATATGACAAACGGGGCAATTAACATGGGTGTATCGGTAACAACATTTCAAGCCCGGCGCATGAGCTGCAATTGCCAACACAGAGATTACTTTAAGTCATACTTCTTATAAATTTCGGAAGGCAATACAAGAAAGGTATTAAAGTAGATCCTTACGTCGTTGTAGCTCCACTCAATAGGATCTTCGCCGACGACATCGCGAAGGGTAGTCGCCCCAGAAATGGTCGGCAAAATAAGGGGTGTGTCCGGGACTGACGCGGATGTCACGAAGACCTTGACCAAGGAAAGTGTGTCACCTACAGCATTCACAAGAGCAATTTTTGATTACATTCAAGCATATATATCAACAGACGTTCGAACTGTATATATAACATGTCATAACACAGACATTATAAGTGTAATACTTTGGAACTAGAACAAGAGGAGTACGTACATTCAGACATGTCGTACAGTACATGGTATTACATTCATGAGTTAGGTAGCGAAGCACATTATACCCTAATTTCCTATGTAATTGCAGCTTGATCTTAAAACCAAACATCCTTCAATAAACATGGGTCGTCATAATAGCAGTTATTTTACCACCCCTACATTAACAGTCTACATCGCTTTGGAAATCCACGGATCGTATCATTGTATACTTCTACACTTAGTGAATCCATGCTAATATGCAATATGAGGCCTGAACAGTCACGAAAACCTACGATATCTCGCTGAGGCATATTAAAAGTTTAATTAAACATCCTCAAAGATACCGGACCAACCTGGCCCAGGGGGGCAGAGCAGAAGTCCCTCTGCAACAACTTTTTTCTCACCGGTGCGGGATAATAGAAGCACATGTGTGCCGACCTACAACAGACAGGGCATATGAGTTGGATAAGGTAGTACGCAGTCAAGAGTAGCCTAAATTAGACACTGCACTGATTTCTAAGAAACTCCAGGGCGTCACGGAATCATACCGTCATGCTTGGCTCGGACACAGGCCTGGGAATCTCAGGGACTGAATCAATACGAGATGTGCCCTATCATATAACATGCCGAGGATGGTAAATTCCTTCGCCATCCAAATCTCATGGGATACTCATACCAAACAGGTCAGGGATTATGAATACTTACTGCCTGGCCAGTAACCGCTCCGGAGTTTCTGTGCATGAATGCATACACATCAGCCTTGATGGTTTTGAACTCATCCATCATTGCCTTCAGCTCCTCCATTCCATTCTGTAGTTGTTCCCACCCATGCTGGAATGCTACACTGTCTGTTAAACCAGATGACTCGCTGCGGGGATGAGCTGAAGTTGCCGCACTGTCGACCTTTGACCGCTTCTTAATCTTTCCCCCAAGGGCCCGTCGGTACAGAGTCTCCCGAACAGAGGGAGTCCGCCCTTCAGGGGGAACCTTGTTTAGCTCATTCTGTAAATAAGTCTACAGGAAAGATTTAAGTGAGGCCGAACTTGCTCTTGTTGTTAGAGATGTAAATACTGACTGAATTGTAACTAAGTTGGGAACGAATTTATTCTACCAATATCTCCTCGGTTTCTTGGTCATCCTTTCCCTTGCCTTGTGTGCGACTGGAAATCCAAATCTCCAGATTGTCGGGGTCCTTCCCCTTTGCCTTGATCTGCAGCAATACAAGGCCTTCTGTCATCGAAAACATAATGAAATACATGAGAGGAAAATAGGGGGATGGAGCATGACATGACTAATTACTTAATTGTAATAAAAGGTACCTCCTCTGCCAGAGTCGTGAATGACTTCCGCCCAGTACGATGTGGAAAGCTTCTTTTCGCTACGTTCGACGCATTTTTCTTGGATTGAAGCTACGTCAATCAAAGTTATTTAGTTCTCAGTCCATGCCCGTGCAGATTTAACGTATATTAATTTGGCATGTCCCTATGCGTACCTTCACCTTCTCGTCGCGCCAATACTCAACCAACTTCGGCCACTGATCGGGCACAATCCTGCTTGAGGGAACCTTCTTCAGTGCTTCTTCATCGTCCTCGATCGGATTGAAGTAAGTTGATTTGATGCTGTATTTCCAGTGCCTCCAAACTTCCCTTAGGTCAGCCAAGACCACTTTCTCCGCTGAGTCTGGTAATCCGCTGTTACTCTGGAATGCCGTTTCACACGGTTTCCACCAGGTCCGGAGAAGATGGTAGGGCCATATATAAGAATCTATATGAAATAAAAGAACTTTCAATTTAATGAAGTTTGCATCACCTGAACCTCCATCCATGCACCCTGTCTCTTCGTCTCCGGTATCTCAGCGAACGTGGGGTAATGTAGAGGAAGTCGAGCTCCGTTGCGTGCAATGACCCCAATGGCTGTCTTGTACTCGTTTACGTCGGGTCCGACGATGCTTTTACCATCCGGCGATGTGAATACAAGCATCCTGTGATCTTTTCCCCATCCACGCGGCATTCGTGCCGCCCCTCTCCCCTGCTTTTTCTTTGACGAACCAGCTGACACAAACAGGAGATTACATGTTCTAATAAGGATATTACATGCAAAATATGAAGTCACTAAATGTAATCGGTAATCTTTGAAGGCTAATTTCCAAACCGTCGTGCGATGTCATCTCGTCCAATGGTGCCATATTGCCCGCCTCTGTTCCTGTCATCAGAGTGGGGTCGGAGCCTGGCCCTTCATCCAAGAGTGGCATATCACTCTCTGCAGTCTCCATGTCCTGCGTCGGCGGAAGTGTCTCGTCATCTGCTTGTGTGGGGGGGATTGTATCATCGTCATCCTGTGTCAGTGCCGTCGGATCAAAAAGTGATGGAACATCCCTATCATCATGTTCCTGTTGGGGTTAACAGTGTCAGCCTATTGTAGTGTTATACTGAGAGTTCAAATAAGGACATGCTTTCGGCAAAGGAACCACATTACCTCCAAAGGGCCCTCTGAATCCTGAAGCACTGCCCTTCGAGTGGAAGATGTTGGCTTCATGCTTTGACCACGAGCATCGCGCTCTTTCTCCCACTCTGATGTGATGGACCGGAGTCGTTGGAGCAGTGGCGAGACCCGAGATCCCTTCCGTTTTGTCACTTTCTTTGTGGGATTGCGGATGGGCGATGGATTCCTGCTTGCGGGATGAGTTGCCTCTAGGGGGCTGTTACGTGCGGATGCCCGGGTAAAACGTCTTGCGGGAGAGACTGCCGGATCCTGTGACCCTCCAACGGCAGCACGTTGAGATTTGCCCATAACCTGCAAGACACCAGTGTTAGAACCTTTTAAAATCACAACATTAAGGCCCATGGTTTAAAATCAGCCATTATCTCCACTTTAGAACCTTTTATGGATGCCATTTAATGAGAATTAAATGATGTCTACGCTCCGCCAAAAATTCTGAGCGTCATCTCTAGATACTAGAGCAGCAAGAATTATCCATACCCTACTTGGGTCCTGAAAAATTTCCTACTATTCTAAATTTTTCCTTGCCCTTTTGTACGAATATGAAAAAAATGCTCAAATCTGATGTCTAAAGAGTAAAGCAGGTTTGTGGGAATGCACATAACACTTAACTACACCACCACTCGAGAAAACATAGAACACTTAGAAGCTTTGCACTGTGGAAATGCATTAAAAAGAAATCCGACCTTCCGTTAAACTCAATGTTGCTTATCCTGAATTCACACTGCACACTTTTGTCTCCACAATTTAGTATCCTGTAAAAAAACACAAGTTAAATATGCACTCATTTTCAGTTAAAATAGCCCAAATGGTGTTGCTTCCGACAAATCGACGCATACAACCAAGTTACAAAAAAAATGGTATTGGTTCCGACAAAGGAAATTCATTAAGCATGCACTTTGAGTTAATTGTCAATGCACAAATGTGTTTTGAAATAATGAAATTGAATATGTTATTCAGTTGGTGCAGATCGATGAAGAGAGTTTCCCGTGCTGTAGGATAGAATTCATAGTGATGATGTTTTTCAATCATGCCGACAAGGAACCTGGGTCCTCTATATGTTGATTACACCTCTAGTAGAAACCCTTTAAAACAAATATGAAATAATTCTGAAATCTGATGGGAAAAAAATATTTTAGATTCGTAGGAATGCACTTAACACTTCATTGCACCACCCACCCAATAAACATACATCACAGAAAAGTTGCTACACAGTGGCATAGCATAAAAAATAAAGCAGACCTTTTGTTAAACTCAAAGCTAGGTATCCTGAATGAGCACAGCACGCCTGCGTTGACATACGTTCACTTCCTATAAAAAAAACATAAGTTAAACATGCACTAATTTTCAATGAAAAATGCGCAAAGTACTACATTAATTAAACATGCACTAATTCACAATATGCATTCCCTCTTTTAGGATTGAATTAGAACCATATATACCACTTTTAGTATTATGTGATGATGGAGGGGCTGAAACTGTATAACACCCTAAGGAAAACCTACAGCAGATCAGACCCCCTCCCCTGCTTTCTTCTTTATTTTCAAAATGGGCTTTCAATTCTCTACTCAATTATACAACCTAAAAGAGTGAGTTAATCAATCAATCAATCAATCGTTGCAACCAAGCAAGCACAGGTGGAGATTATATGCCGCCGAGGAGTGTGCAAAGCATCTATCTTTTCATCTTTAGTCCTAATCGAACAAATCTATTTAAGGAGAGCAGAGCAGAGCACGCAACAAACATGGAATCTAGCACAAGTGCATACAGATGCAGAAAACCAATGAAGCAGTGCCGTGCAGAGACCTCCACAGAAAATCGAAATCAGTGAGGTTTAGAAGAAAATGAAGAAGGCAAGAAGCAATCTATTAAGATCCATATCATATGCAGCACGACTGTACAGTTCAATGCATCTCTTTTCTATGAACCAAAAAAAGAAAAACAAGCACAGACAGATAAGGTAAGGATAGAGTGTCACAACCTCAGTAGAGGAAAGACAAGCAAATCCCGAGTTGAAGCAGAGGGCGTGGCCTTGCGTACATAGCAGCGCTAGTTAAGTCCATGCACAGTAAACACATAATCCAAAGGAACTTTTGTATAGATTTGAAAATACTAATAAATTCTCAAAGTTGAGCTTCTGCTCTGGCTCATGGTTCTGCGCCTTTCCCTAATGTCATCGCTGCATAGTAGAAACAAATGCAAAAATAAGTGGAATGCTAGTAACATAATCATGGATGCATCAAACATGATGGCAGTTTAGCAATCGATCATTGGGTACATAGAAGATTTCATGGAACCAGTAACTAGCAGTAATGTAAGATATGACAATTTAACATATCAAATCGGTGCTATCGAAATTTCTTATAAGTCAATCGTTCACATAGTAAGCAAAGATAGCAAATAGCACCTACTTATGACTATTCTACAGGTTTCGACACAACCCTACTGTTGTTTATGCAACTCCAGATTGAAGTCCATTACACCACCACCCGAGAAAACATAGAAAAATTAGAAGCTTTGCACAGTGGAAATGCATTAAAAAGAAATCAGACCTTTCATTAAACTCAAGTATGCTTATCCTGAATTCACACTGCACGCCTTTGTCTCCACAATTTAGTATCCTGTAAAAAAAAAATACAAGTTAAATATGCACTCATTTTCAGTAAAAATAGCACAAACTACTACAAAAGTTAAACATGCACTACGTTACAATATCCATTACTTATTGTAGGATTGAATTGGTACATATATATATCACTTTTAGTATTATATGATGGCAGGATTAACATTTGAAGTACATAAAAACTAAAAGAAAGGATTACAAGTGTGAAATGCTATTATTCTGATGGGAATGAAGCTGACGAATTGACGACTAACCAAGCAAGGAACAACATAATTAAACTAGCCTAAGTATAATGACAACAGTAGATTATATTAACTATCTAATGTACCACAGACATAGTAAGAAATTAAATTTAACCTAAACAATCTGAACTGACTGAGCCTATTACAATTACAACGAGATTGATTAACAGGATAGGCTAGAACTACTTAAATTTGCAGCAACAACTAAGATATACACATTACAAACACTGTTGGCTCACTAAATTAATCTAGCACACATCAAACTAAATTGGTTTACAGCAGTTAAGCAAATTATCCAATGAACAGCTCGCCTAATTTAACTTAAGCCCACAACATCAGCAATATCTGGAAGCAACTTAATATTAATGAATGCAACAACAATAAATACAAAGCTTTTTCAAAGACGGACAAACAAACAATGAGAAGAAGATGATAATGCATGTCATGTGCATGTGTATGCATATATTCATGGAATGAATTAGATAGAGCTAGTTACGAAACCCATTTGTTTGTTTTCCTTCTCCATTCGACACATACATCATCTTTATCATACTATTCAGCAACTGATTCACTGCTTCAAAAATGATTTTGTTTCCAAAACACTTATTGAATGGTAGAATTTTACTAAAGAAACTTGGGTAGTATGAATAGCACCATTTACAGTTTCACCCTTTTCGAATATGATGCTTAATCAATTCAACAATTTCTGGTCTTCGCACTATTAATCCTTAATTCACAAGCCGGTGGCTTTTCAAGTTCATTTTGTGCAGTTGTCAATATTTTATTTTTTTGATTTCATACATATACATTTATTTATTTATTTTATTTCAAAATCATATTTGAAAATGTGGTGATAAAAGATATTAAATTATCTTCGTTATGAGGCTGAGTTATTAATGAAGACACACATTAAGAATCACTTTGATAACAGTCTTATCTTAAATCTAGAATAAAAAAAAGTAAATTGCACAAGGGGCAGGGCAGCCCGGCACTGCAAGCTCAAATATGAAAAATAAAACAAAATATAGTTGAAAATCCACCCCCACACCTTTGTGAAATGTGAGAGTTAGCGCAAGATATCATGAAAGAACAATATATACCCAGAAAGAAAAATCAAAATTGGGCTCAATACCTATGTTCACACACAAATTGTAACGATGAGGAAGAAATCTTTCGGTACCTAAAGATACTCCCTAAAGCAGAGCTCCGTATCAACCTGAGGAAGAAGCTGAATATTAATACTCCCTAATTCGATTTTTCCTTATAGGAATAGATGAAGAACTGCGAATCGACAACAAATAATACTGGAGAAAACTTTAAAACATTACTTGGACGCTAGCGCCGGACTACCTATTCAATTCCACAACTATGCGCGTCGCGTCGGCGAAAGAAAGAAGGGAGTCGTCGATCGTTAGAGGGGACGAAATACTATGCCCTCAATTTGTCTGATTTTTCTAAGTATGGGAAAGTGAAATCTTTTTGCCCTAGATCTCTACAAGCGTGTTTATTTTGTCTGTTGAGTGAAAGCGCAGATGCGTTTTTACCTTTTTCTTCTTTTTTTTTTAATTTATTTATTGCAAAAAAAATTTTAATTAATATTATTTAACCAGTTGTTACGAAAAACTATCATAACAAATCTTATTTTGACCAAAGTCTACAATCTCCGTATTTGTTACAATTTTTTTGCGTAACTAATAAACTTGAAACGTTGACCAAGAGGAAATTTTTTTGTCACGGATACTCACGTAACTAAAACCACTATTTGTTACGATGTTATTGTTACGAACTCTCGGGCCGTGGTGAAAGGCCGTTTTTTTGGTAGTGCTCCTTGATTTATACACAAACTTTATATTTATTTTACAATTTCACAACTACTATAATTACACAATTTACGAACTCATAATGTGTTTACCTAACAAAATTTTTTTATATACTTTTTAATTAATATTACTAAAAAATGCAATATATATTCTAGATTAAAAAAAAACAAAAAAACAAAACAAAAACAAAAACAACACACACGTGTGTATATATATATATATAGAAAATGGTCATTAATAAATTTAATATGCTTTTATATCATTTTATAAATTTAAAATGTATAGCCAATATAATTCAAACATTATTATAAATATTATTTTTCGGGAGCAAATATTGATTCCGTTTACTCGACGTTTTTAGATTAATTGATTTTTGTTGTGTGGTAAAAAAATTGTGTCAAAAATATAAAATATATTATTCTAAATTGAATATTTTGACTTTTTGTAATAATTATTTGAATTTTTTATTTTTTTTACTTTTATAAAATATATTTTGTATTTTTATTATTATTTTTGGAGAATCATAATTAAAAATATTGTTGGGTTAACAATTATATTTTTATTAAAAATTATGTAAGATAAATATTGCTTATTTTAATTTGAAATCATAAAACATAAAGTCTAATGATGATCAACACTAGAATCTTCACTGAAAAATAAATCAAGTTAGCACCTAGATTATTCTATTAATCTTTAGGTAGCATTTTTATTAATGAAAAGAAAAGTAATTGATTACAACTGATATCATTAAAATAGTTCACAATATTTTTTACAAAGAGAAAAAGAAAAATAAATAAATAAAATCATCTTCTAAACCCATTTTTTTTTTTATAATAGGTATCTTAAAAAAAGAAATCAACTAAAATTTACTCGTCCTTCTCGCTGAGTTTGCCCGAAGGGAGTTTGGTAAGAAGTTTTCCCTCAATGTTGTTGCAATTGCTTTGACATTGTTCGAGAATGCTCGACAACATGGCGTTGATTTGATCTTCATATCTTGTATATAGAACTGGGAATGTATGGGCTGAGACAAAACCTTGCGAAAAAAAAAAAAAAAAAAATCTCAAAAATTAGTTTAAAATATATTGAAAGATTAAGTTTTTGTTATGTAAATATATATCTTATATAGAAAAAAGAAATTGAATCCTATAATTAAATTCATATTTGATGATATATTATTTCTACACCAATGTGACATTAAAAAAAAAAAAAAATCGACGGGCAAAATCATGCTAGCTTAAAATGATAATACCAAATTAATTATACAACATATTTAGAACATGTTTTAAATATATGTTATTTTGTTTTTTTCTTTTATTTTAGTAATATAATTTACAATAATTTGCAATTTTGGTAACCAAATGTATAAATAGGACAAAGAATAAATATATATGTATATATATACCAAATATTCCTAGAGAAAGAAAAATGGTATGTTCACTATACATATTTTAAATCGTATTAGTAATATAAACAAAATAATATTTTTGTGTTGAATTTGATTTTTTTTAAGTGAATAATATATATTATATATATTGTGTAAATTTATATAGATAATATATTTTTTTATAATATTTATCGAGAATTGTATCATCCGAAGAATACTGGTGAACAAATTCATAAATTAAAATAACATCAAACTATTATTTAATCCTATGAAAAAATAGGTATTATCTCTTGATGTGGACATAGTACATATTTATTTTTTGAATGTAGATTTTTTATATTAATTAAGAAAAATCGTGTTGGTAATATAAAAAATAAAAAATAATAATATTTAGTATTTAATTGTTATTATTGTTTTAATGAATGGAGTATGTATTATATATATAGTCTGTAAACGTGTGTGTATATATATTATATTTTTATAATATTCATTGAAAATCATGCTACAAAAAAATTATTGAGTGAACACGATTTAAATATATATCTTACCCATATATATCATAGTCAGAAAATTGCACCATGTTGCTATTGTACCAGCGCTCAATAGGCTACCGATGACCTGCAATTAATTGAAAGTTAAAATTTATAGAAATTAAATAATAAAAAACTATTATAACAAATAAAAAGACTAATCGAAATATTATCTAAATAAAGAATTACCATTAAAAATTGTCTTCTATTTCCTCCACAGGCAATATCTTGTAAGTAAGTTAACCCAGCATTCACCTCAGACCCGATTACTCGACCCACATTAGCGAAACCTTCTTCGGACAAGCGAATGCGAGGGACTTGCAACGGCTTACTACAATACATATATATAGTATCACAATTATTATAAATCAAATCAATGCATTCGAAGTTATTGAAATCTTTACCTCATTAAAGCGGTTGCTGTATTTTTCCAAAAATATTGTACAACCATCCAAAGAATTAGTCCGTAGCATAGGAGAGAAATAAAATGGGAATTGACCCATTCGAAGAACAACCACATTGTTGTCGAGCCTAGTAAAGCACTGGCCGAGATCTTTTGATTCTTGAATAGCAATGCATCGACGGCTGCATAATATTATAATTATTAAAATTTAGAAAATTATGGAAAAAAAAATTAAATCACTTTTGTTTATTTATGTTTTTATTAATACTTTTGAGTAATTTATTGTTCTGCTGTGAAGACGTGGAATTTGGCTTCTCCGTCGATATGTATTCTTGGTGTTTTGATATACTTTCGGACACTTTATCAACCACATTGCTCAACAAAGCCTGTGTTATTGCCTCCGCCATTGTCCTAAATATTGCGACAAAAAGAAAAAAAATAAAGTCAAGGTCGAAAAAATATTATGAAATTAATTTACTTTCATTTTTAGTATTTATATTGATAGCCATTTGATGGATCAAATTTACTTTTAGTAACTTAAAAGCATAAATTTAACTAATTATATATTTGGTATAAATTGTTTTATGAAAAAGATTACTGGTTGCATTTAATAAAGATTTCGATTCCAAATAAAAATATATTAATTTTTTTTCATAAAAATAATATTTAAATAAAAATTTAAATTAATATTTTATTTCATATTAATTTTAATCTAACCAAACAAATCCTATAATTGTGGTCATATGTACAAACTTTATTCTTGTAGTAATTTATTTATATATATATATATATATTACATTAAAATGCAATTTTTATGTTTTCCAGGAGAACTAAACTATTTATTCTAATTTTTCTTATTTTTTTCTACATCAAACCAAAATATTATGCAAACAGAAATTAAAGGATGTTTTTGGTTTGCAATTATATTTAAATAGGGAAAATTAAAAAAAATATCCCTCGTATACTCAATTATCACTTTTGTCTTATATTTACCTGGTTGACAAAATATATCCCACATGTTTGAAAACATTGTTAATTCTATCGCTTGGCTGCCCGTTATTAATAGAGATAATTAACTTAATCTTTTTTAAGAAAAAATAAGAAATATTTATTAAAATTTATAAATTTGTTTATTTTGTATTTTCTACGTGGCACAATTTTTTATAAATACTATAAAAGTATATAATATATACATATATTAGCACAATATATAATATATACACTTTATTCACTCATAAATGTCAATAAATTCAAAAAAAAAAATTATTTGTATATTACTGACATAATTTTTCATACTTTTAACATAAAAAGTACATTTTAAAAAAACACACAAAATAAACAAACCCCATGAATTTTTACTTTAAATAAATCTAAATTAACAAAAGAAAATAAAGCCCTTAAATTCAAAATTTATTTTAAATTCAAAAAATACATTTTATGAATGTATATATATTATTTATAGTATCTATGTATTGATTGGACAATCTAACAAAGTGCCAATAGATTATCAAGGGTATGTTTGTTCTGTCCAAAAACTTAAAATTTTTGCTATTTAAACTCTGCGAATTTCGAAAAAATATTTTTTTTTTTTACAAAATATCGTATCATACATAATTTTAATACTAAACTCAAATTAAATTTTTTTCAAACCCATCGAAGCAATATATATATATATATGTATAGTTTACTAACCCGGATGGAGGAAGGCAATACAACACAGAAACTCAGATGATAAGTTTTGAGGAACAGATCGAAAGAGCCTCCGATTGTCTGGTTGAAGATAACCTTAGATTTCTTTTTTTTTTTCCTTTTTCTTTTTCTTCTTATTATTATTATTTTAATTTATTCTTTCTTTCTTTCTGTCTGATAATAATAATTTATGGTGCTTGCCCTACTTATATATACATATATAGCACACTTAATTAGATCCATTTTTCTTGCCAAAATTTTTGGGTTGACGCAAATTTTTAGTGGGGGGAACATTAATTATTAATAAATCGTTATTTTGCATGGATGGTAAAAAATACAAACTAAAATTAGGTTGCACTGAATCCTAATATAATAATATTCATTATTTATGAAAATTTTGGATGAAAATTCAACTGTGTAAATTGTTTGGTTAAAATTTGAATTTTGAATAATAAAAATTTTAAATTTAAATAATTATTTAATATAATATAAAGAAAAAATTAATATAGTATTTTGAATATAAAATTAATTTTAATATAATATAAAAAAATAAAATGAATTGATTGAATTTTCTATAAACATGAATGCATCATCGTCATTATTATTGAGAAAAATTATACTATTAGTCATATACATATCAAAATATTTATATATGGCTTCATATACTGGCCGAAAGACTTCTTTTGCTATATATATATAACACATATATATATATATTTCATTTGTTTTTTTAGAATGGAAGAAAAATAAGTCTTATAATTCCTTGTTCAATTTCACTCGAAATCTCTTATTCCGATTTTGTTCGTTTTATCATGAGAAGTGCTCGTTAGCGGGCCGAATTCACATTCAATACGAGACTCGAACTACAATTTTGTTTCCAATTTCAATCTCTTTGATTCGATTCTTATTAATCCTATCAGATTTTTCATCTCGATTTTCAATATATTATAAAGACACTTTTGATTGATGAAAATTTTTTACAGATTCAAAAAAATTTCTCCACCCACAAATATTTTTATTATATATATTTATATATTAATATCAATAAAATATTATCTAAAAATTAAATTAAAAAATAAAAATATATTAATATGAATATTATTTATAAAGAATAAAATTTCTAATAATATACAAATAAAAATATATAATTTTAAAAGATATTATAAACAAAGAAAAAGGAGAATTGTTTTTGGTCCCATCAATCAATTTCTGACAAGTATTCTTAAATATACAAACTGTCGATGATAAATGCTCGAAAGAAAATGGCTGATCATGAGAAGATGTAACTAGTTAAGAAATAGGTGATTAGAAATGACTGATAAGAGGCCGTTTCCACCTACTCCGCCTTTACCACATGAGGGTCCTTCCCATCTTCCCAAATCTCAATATCATCATTGTTGGCGGTTTTGGTTGTCATTAAGAACAACCTAGAAAAAAAGTATGAATGTGTTGTCTGGAGTGAAATGGTCAATTACGTGGGGAAAGATCTGGACAAAGCATTTGATTTGCTCAGTTCAGAATCCAGAAGGTGGTTTTGTCTGTTGAAATTTTTCACTGCCATCTGCCGCTTGAAATAGTTGTTGCTCGATCGATTTCTTAGAGGAAATTGAAAGTTTCTGGAGCTATCCACCACTGGACAAGATCGGAGGAGATAGAAGTCTAGTGGTCCTAAATTTACTCAAAACCAAACAACAGCAACCAGACACTTCTAACTCATAAGAAGCCTTGGGGATTGTTTGGTTAAATCTCTCACAACAAGCAAATAGAAATAGCAATAATCAAACAACACAAACATAAACTTAAGCAGATGAACACAAAAAGTTTATAGACAAATCAAACAACGTCAACACTCTAAAAGTAGTAAAATTGAAATACAAATAATTATTAACTCAGTTCTGTCATCAAGGACTTACATCTATGAGGTTTCAACCTAGGCTCATCTCGACTCATCAAGGAACGAATCAGGCATACAAAGTTACAATCTCAAAATGTTATGCGCTCCCGAAATCCTCAGTCTCCTAGCTCTAAGATTTCTAGCCTCACATTTCTTGATCTATAACTCACACCCCAAAACCCTTCCTTTTTGATCAGCTCATCACAGACAACATGAATACACCTCTGAGAATCTTAACAACAACTTTACACTTCACCGATTTTACACCCACTCCCCACTATGGAATTTGTTGCAACCGAATTTAGTATAAATCACATGGGGACCAGTTCCTATGCTAATATCGATCTATGGCTCTCCAATTTGAGTGAAACGGATCACCTCCATTGTGGGACTCCCTCAAGAGTATAGTCCAAGTTGCATCGAGTTGTTGCAGGCCAACAGTCTATTACTTTATAGGGCTTTATGCAAACATCAACTAAAATTTAATACAAAATATACTTTATTTTCAACAAAGTCGATAAGAGGTGCCGGAGAAATTACCATCCTTGTATTTTTCATCTTCGCATTCTAACAAATGAAACACATCTTTGATTCTTAAGACAGAATCCAAGATTTTATATGTTGAATTTCATCTTGTATCAACATTCAATGAAGCAATAGCATTGTATTCAATCTTTGTTTTTTCATCAACTTTTTGAATGCTTGTGTACAATTTGAAGAAGACCTTACATAAAGAATAGCATAATGAATTCGTTCTATCGAATCCTTTATTTCATTCAACCCATAAATGATAATGAGATTCAAAATACGTATACCGCATCTCATATGTAAAAAAATTCTATCTAAAGTCACCCATCCTCAGTTCTTCAACCTATCTTTTAGATATCTCAAACCAATATCATGCACGCTCGCATTATCAACCGTTGTTGTAAAAACATTTTTAATCTTCCAAGCTACCAAACAATCCTTAAATTTCTTTCTAATAGCATAACTCGAATGACCAAGAATTGGTGAGAAGTTTAAAATTCTTTTGTGCAAATTCCAATCATCATTAATAAAATGGGTCGTTAATTACATATAATTCAAATTTTGGCAAGATATCCAATTATTTGTGGTGAGGCAAACATTACCCTTGTAACTCTTGATAAAGGACTCCAACTTTAACTTCTCATATTAAAAAATCTTAATGCAATATCTAACAAGTGTTCTTCGTGATGGAATTTCTAATCGAAGTTGAATGACACTCATGCAATCACGAAATTCTTCTGATTTTATAGTTCTAAATGGTAACTCATAAAAAATAACCCATTTAGCAAGAGTTTTACAAGATTGTTGTTCATCAAATATAAAAAAAGAATTAACATCAACACATTTATTCCTTTTTCTTCGGTTAATAATGTTTTGTTGTTTGTTTTAACTTTTCATTCATATGCTCATCATCCTCAAACACTACAAAAAAAATAGTATATTTGTAACAAAATTTCGTTCCTAAAGTTCACGTAGCTAATGTAATTCCATCTCTAATTCCGTCTCTAATATCATTAGTAACGGAAAAAATGAATTTAAGAACGAATAAACCTCGTTACAAAATTGATAATTTCTTGTAGTAAAACTCATTCATAATTGCCTTGTACATTTTCAAATTATTCAACATAGCACTAGTAGTTATGTTTAACTTAGATTTGAATATAATCAATGCAAAACAATGATTGCATTTTGAATTATCTCTATATTCTGTTTTTCTAAAATTATCCCAAGTAATAGATTGAGATTTAGGTACCATACGAGCAGAAAAATTATTTGTCACTAGAGTTTGAAAATCCTCTAATTTCAATTGAGATTGTGTTTTTAACGTATAAGATTCCATAAGATCATCATCTGTTTGTAAATTCATTGATTTCATTAAGCCTGTATAAATAAAATATAATTTTTTTTAATGAGATAAGAAAAAATATAAACAATAGTGAGAAATTTGCTACCATAAAACATTCATTACCAATTCTGGATTCAAAATGAATAAGTCAGCATTTTAATTTTTATAAAGAATATATAAAACATAAAACCTGCACACTTACATTTATATTATGGAATTTTTATTTTTTAATAAAACAAAAATTGTTCTTACATGGAAAAAAAAAAAATTCCATGCACCTTTATTTGTTTGTTGATCTTACTAAGTGAATGAATTATTAAATCAATAAATTGTAATATATCTAAGTGCCTAAATAAATGCAAAAATAATATACGTGTAATATTTTCAAATAGAGTAATAAAGCACATGAACATTTTAAAGTTCAAATTTTGATCTTGAGGGATAAATTTTCAAAACAATCACAGTGTTATTTTAGTAAACAATTTTTGTATATGAAAACAATCCTAAATACATTGCATATTATGATGAGAAAAACACAACTAGTAAGAATCTAATATGTAACATCACTTTACTCTCAATATTGATGAAATTTTAAGACAAAATAAAAAGGCACAAACGATCTGACTATTTGACTAATTATTCTAACAACATTCCATTATTAACATACTTACAAGGATTATCCATTCATATACCTCAAACTAAGCAAAGTCGTGCATATTTGTAATTATGACAAACAAAACACCACACAAAACATTTAATCAGGCCTCATTTAAACATAACCTCTATTACACTAAATTTGTGAGATATCAATCTATACAACATCTAAAACAGATTGATCCTACAATTCATGTATTTCAAATCCGATAGAACATATTACCTCTTTGCTTCTTATCTTTAAACAACATTTTGAAATTCAAGGAACTTACAACAAAATCTTGCTCGTAAGACATTGAATATGTTTAGGCATAAAAGAGATTCTCATACAATGTAAATAAAATGGAAAAAAATTTACAATCTTGAATTGACGATTGTACAGTTGTAACCCGAAGCCGCAACGTACCGACGTCGCGAGGTAATATGAAGAAACTAGGGTTTGTGAAACCGCGCTTTAGATTTGGAGGGATTGGGTCTGCACTCTGCCGGTCTAGTTACTATGTATATTTGTTTTATTATTATCAATGATAATTTATATAATATAAATTATATATATAATATAATATAGTAATTATAAAACTATTCGGTTTGGTTGACCGAATCATAAAAAAAAAAGAAGTTAAAAACCAAAACCTGACCGAACCAAACAAATATCAAATATATTTTCTGAATTTGCTCGGTTAACCAGAAATTTGGTTCGATTTGGTAGTTCGGTTTGGATATTATGTCCACCCTTAATTACACATATACATAAAGTACGACGGACAAAAATGTTAAAACTATCTTATATACTTTTACTAATAAATAAGATATTATTACTTCTTAATCTACTATAAAATCTAGATGTATATTTTTGTCAGAGATGGAGGGTGCATATCAAAAGGAATGGAGAGTATACATATTTTTAGGATGTGTTTCTTTATAAAAAAAAATTAAATTTTACTGTTTGAATTTTGTATTCCCGAAAAAATATATTTTTCTCTCATAAAATATTTTAATAAATATTAAATTAATACCAAATCCAAATAAACACACCCTTATCATTTCAAATTTAAATAAATATTATTCATTACGCACGGTTTTCAATAATAATATATTATTTTCTAATAAAAAAACACATCAAAATACTAATATTTAAATAAAAACTCAAATCAATATTTCATTTCAAATAAATTTCAAACTACAACTAAATAAATTCTAAATATGTCAAATTTAATTTATTTATAATATTTTAAAAATTTAATTAAAAAATTGATACAATATAACTAAAATTACAAATTTTGAGAATATTTTTATTTTATTTAAAGAGATTTTGATAAAATATTCTTTGTAAGTACTCTATTTTTTAAAAATTTTAGGGCGTATTTTTTGTGTTTTTAGTTTTTTTTTTTTCATGTTAGATATGAAAAATATGAGTATTTTTTTTTAATACATATTTTTCCCAAAGAATTAATACATTAACATATTTATTAGTTATATTACCTATAGAATTTGCAATACTTCACATAAAAAAAAATTCATTTTAAACTATTTTACAAAACAAATATACCATATACTATTAATATAAAAAAAAGAATAATTTAGATTAAATTATTAACGTTTTAAGTGAATAGAGTATATATATTATGAATTTGTTTTTTTTTTCAATGATTTAAAAGTAAAATCAATATTATTTACTTTACACAGTTTTCAATAAAAATATAATATTTTTCTCACAAAATATCACATAAAAATATTATTTAATTAAAATTTTAAATTAATATATCATTTTAAGTCAATTTCAAACTACAATCAAATAAATCCTATATATTTTATGTAAGTATATGTATATATTGTGTTTTTTATTATATTAATCACGAAACATATTCTTTTCTTTTTTTTTTTTTGTAAAAGAAGGCTTTAATAATTAGGAGTGTGTTTACTTGTAAAATTTTGATTTTGAATAATAAAATTTTGAATTGAAATAATTATTTGATGTAATATAAATATATGTTGATGTAATATTTAAAATATAAAATTAAATATAAATATAATATAATAAATAATAAATATATATTTGATTTGATTTTTTAAAAAAAGGTTAGAATAATAAAAAGATAAAAAAAAGAATTCATTTAATATTTTATGAAAGGAAATATATGTATTTCATATGATATTTTTTTAAAAAAATATTATTGATTAATATTATCAAAATCTAAAAAAATAAATTGTTTGCCCAATCAAAACAACAAAGCTGAGGTGTGTTTCTTTTGAATAAGTTTGAAAAGATTAGGCTTGAATTTGGATTGAATTTGAATTTAAAAATTTGTATGATTTTTTGTGTTTTTTTAGATTTAACGTATTTACAATGGAGATACTCAAATTGATTATTTCTACTCACTTTTATATTTCCACATTATTTTCATCAGAGATATTCTATTTTATTTTATTTCCGCAGTAAATAAACTCATTCTAATTTTTATTTATTTATTTATTTTCTCTATATATATTATTATAATTAATCAATACTAAATAATTATTATTTTTTTAATCTTTAATTTATGAAAACTCTAATTAATACTTTTATTTTCTAATTTCAATTAATTCTTCTTACTTTTAAAAAAATTATTATCATTTTTTTAATATTATATTTATATTATTATATCTATTATTTTCTAATTAATAAAATAAAATATAGAGATAATAATTAAAATTTTCAAAATCAATAATACATTATAAATACAATATAAATATTTAATATTGATATTATTTTTTAAAACTTAAGTCAAAATATTCAATATTGATATATTTTGTAAAATATAAAATCTTATAAATTATAAAAATAAAAATATAATCATATATTTAATAAAAAATTATATAAACAAATTATATACAAATATATAATACAAAATCCATACAATGAAAAACATGTCATGTTTCTCAATTGGGATACATGGGATAAAACAAGTATCTCAAAAACATTTATGCAAAGATCTTTGACGAAAAAATCTCTTATTTATTTATTTATTTATTTATTTTATTTTATTATAATTTCTAAGGTGGTAAGTATCTTCGGATGTTCTCATAAATTTGGTTTGTATTTGAGAAATTTTGCTATATATTAATATGATTGGTAATTATTTTGTTGGTTTAAAATTGTAATATATGAGTTTATTTTATTTTATTTTTGGCAAAATAATTTTGTTTAATAATATTTTGAATTTTATTTACCAAAATAAAAGAAACTATTTTGAATTATCTTATTATAAACAATTGAACTAATTATTTTGAAAAGAAAATTGAATTAAAGTAGTACTAATTAAAACAAAAGAGGTGTGGTGGTTCAGTGTATACACCCCTCAACAACCACGATATATCTACAATCAAAATAAAAATAAAAGGAAAATCACTTATAACTAGGGATGGAGCATGATGTCTAGTGGACTATATGACCGCCTACCCAAAATTTCTCAGATGACAAGAAATATAACACTTGAACTAGTGGGGGCAATCATACCTTCAATACTCATAGGTATGATGATAAAATTTCTCCAATCTCCTGAAAATAAGGATAAACTTTCTTTAATCTCCTGAAAACGAGGATAAACTTTCTACAACCTCCTAGAAACGAGGATAAACTTTTTGCAATATCCTGTAAACGAGGATAAACTATCTACAGCCTCCTAGAAACGAGGATAAATTTTTTTCAATATCCATAAAAAAAATAAACATTCAGTTGAAAAAAAATAGACTTACTTGATATTTCGAGACTTATTTAAGCTTTAAAAGTTTTACGTCAGCTTAAACAAGTCTCGATAGGGGCATTTTGTAGGTATTAAAAATTAAATGCCTAAATTAAATTAAATATCAAGTATTTTGGAAGAAAATAAAATTCCAATAAAATAAATATATGGTATTTAATTATACACATATGTTAATTTTTGTACAATAAATATAAACAATTAATGTCAAAATCTGATTAAAATGGAAGATATCGTACAAATATTACGTGATAAATAGAGCCATAATAAATATGGCAGCAAAATAAATAAATTTTGTCAATAAATGAAGTATTATAATTAATATCTTATGAAAAAGACAATGATATAAAGATTTTGACGAGAAATGAAGGTATATAATCAAATCCTTCGAGAATAAAAAACATCTGATAAAAAATGAAAGATTATAAATCTTTATGTTGGCTAATCAGGAGGTGCCACGTGGCACTATTCAAAAAGGAAGCTGAGGCCACCCCTTCCCTATAAATAGGAGTTATAGCTAATTCATTTTATACACCGAAGTTACATCGAGGATTCAAACAAATGGGTAAATCTCTAAACTCTCTCTGTCTTGTTCTTCGTGTCTTTCAAATCGTTCTTCGTTGAAAAGTCACTAATTTGGATAAATGATCCAATATTAGTTGACGGAGCGATGAAGTTAACGTTATTCATCGTATGTCCAAGCCGGAGGAAGGATCAAAACTCCAAAAGCCGTTGAAGAATCCATCAAAGGCAAGGAAGAGCATCCAAAGTTCATTCCAAAGTTTCAAGGTATTCATCGGTTTCTTCACCAAAGCATCAACTCGGCCCTCTTTGATCCAAAAGTCAAAGGGACACGCAGCCGAAAAGCGTTATGGAGCACCAAATCCATATTCTCAAAGATCAAAGTCTCGGATCATCCAAAGAAGACATGAAATCCAAAGCCGACGATCAAATCGCTCACATGGAGACCCAAGCCCTCAAAAAATCGGCAAAGGTAAACCAAAGATCAAAGTCTCGGATCGTCCAAAAAAGACATCAAATCCAAAGTTCAGGATCAAATTCGTTTGCACGTAGACCAACTCCCTCCAAAGTTCGGTAAAGTCAAACCAAAGATCAAAGTCTCGGATCGTCCAAAGAATACATCAAATACAAAGCCGACGATCAAATCGTCCATACGGAGACCAAAGCCCTCCAAAAGCCGGCAAAACAAAACCACATACCAAATTCCTTCGGATCGTCCAAAGAAGATACCAAAGTCAAAGTCGGCGATCAAATTGCCCACATGGGGACCAAAGCCCTCCAAAGTCCGGCAAAGCCAAACCGAAGACCGAATCCCTTCGGATCAAAGAAACCATTCAAATCCAAGTTGGAAAATAAATCGACCGGAAAGAAAATCAAAAGACCCATATGGAGAATAGGACTCGCTTTAAATCCAAATCAAATATAATTTGTAAAAATTTTGTATTTATTAAAAATAACATAATTTTTTGTCCACAGATTTTTGGCATGCCCAGTGGGACCTCTCTACCTTTCATCTCTCTTTCCGACGAACTCTCAACAACCAATGGCCTCCTACAAGATCAAGACGTCCAATGCTACGTCGAAGGCAGTTGCTCAAGCCAACGCCGCCAAAGGAGTCGTTGCATCCACCACATCAAAAACTTCAAGCGTTTTAACGAATGCTAGAATGATAACAAAAAGTATGGCCAAAAGAGCATTGTTGTTCTATGAAGACACTCCTCCAAAGATCACAAAGCAAATTCCACTATGTGAAGAATACGACAACTTCAAGAGTATTGCCGCACTGTTCACCCCTCAACAAAATGCAAGTCATTCTACTGCATCAAGTTCTGCTCCGGTGATGAATACCAACACTTCAAATATTGAGGACCCAAAGATTGTGGATCAAAGTCTGCTATGCGAGGAAGATCAAAGTTTCAAAGGCACTCATGCCACATACTCATTGGCCAACTGCAAGTCATTCGACTGTATCAACTTTCGCTCTAGTATTGACTATCAACGCATCAAATATGGAGGACCAGCTTGCCGCATTGGTCAAAATCGTTGAAGGGATGTCTCAATACATACAACAACAAGACGCCCTTATCGAAAAACAACTTCTCACAAAGCTGGACAAGCCTGAAGAAGCCGGCCATACCATCGAAAAGCAACCATCTTCCTCAGCGGCCCAAAATAAAGCAGAAACATCCACGGATCAACGTCATGGTAAAGAAAAGGTGGTAGAACCAAATCCATTTCAAGGATCATCCAACTCATTCATCCATATATCCCAACTTGACAAATACATCAAGGGGGCACTCAAAAGAGAATTCGAAAGGAGTTCAAGGCTGATGCACACTTACGCCAAGCCTTACACTGCAAGGATTGATGCTCTTAAAATGCCAACGGGCTATCAACCACCAACGTTTTCAACAATTAGATGGAAAAGACAACCCAAAACAATATATAGCGCACTTTGTGGAGACATGTAACGATGCTGGAACATATGAAGACTTTCTAGTCAAACAATTTGTGCGGTCACTAAAGGGCAACGCCTTCGATTGATACATCGACTTGAAGGCCGGTTCCATCAATAATTAGGAAAAACTAGAGTACGAGTTCTTGAATCGGTTCTACAGTACAAAGAGAACAGTCAACATGACTGAACTCACCAACAACCGCCAATGGAAAGAGGAGCCAGTAATTCACTACATCAACCGCTGGAGAAGTTTAAGTCTCAACTACAAAGATCGTCTTTCTGAGGCTTCCGGCATAGAAATATGCATTCAAGAAATGCAGTGGGGCTTGAAATACATCCTACAAGGGATCCAACCCCATACTTTTGAAAAACTCGCTACTCGCGCTCATGATATGGAATTGAGCATGATGTCTAGTGGACTATATGAACCGCCTTCCCAAGATTTCTCAGACGACGAGAAATATTACACTTCAACTTATGTGGGCAATCATACCTTCAACACTCTTAGAAATGAGGATAAACTTTCTCCAATCTTCTGAAAACGAGGATAAACTTTCTTCAATCTTCGGGAAACGGAGATAAACTTTCTACAACCTTCTAGAAATGAGGATAAACTTTCTGTAATCTCTTGGAAACAGGGATAAACTTTTTGCAATCAGGACGCGCCACGTGGCACCATTCAAAAAGGAAGGCAAGGCCACCCCTCCCTTATAAATAGGAGTCTTGGCCAATTCATTTGACACACCAAAGTTACATCGATGACTCAAGCAAATGGGTAAATCTCTAGACTCTATTTGTATTGTTCTTCATGTTCTTTGTGTCCTTCGAAACGTTCTTCGTCGAAAAGTCATTGATTTGGACGAATAATCCAATATTAGTTGACAGATCGTCGTATGTCCAAGCCAGAGGAAGGATCAAAGCTCCAAAAGCCGTTGAAGAATCCATCAAAGCCAAGCAAGAGCATCCAAAGTTTATCCCAAAGTTTCAAGGTATTCATCGCATTCTTCACCAAAGCATCAACTCAGCTCTCTTCGATCCAAAAGTCAAAGGGACACGCCGCCGAAAAGCGTTATGAAACACCAAATCCACATTCTCAAAGATCAAAGTCTTAGATCGTCCAAATAAGACATGAAATCCAAAGCCGACGATCAAATTACCCACATGGAGACCAAAACCCTAAAAAATTCGGCAAAGTCAAACCAAAGATTTAAGTCTCAGATCGTCCAAAGAAGACATCAAATCCAAAGCCGACGATCAAATTGTCCACACGGAAACCAAAGCCCTCCAAAAGCCGGCAAAACAAAACCGAAGACCAAATTCCTTCGGATTGTCCAAAGAAGACACCAAAGTCAAAGCCGGCAATCAAATTGCCCACATGGAGATCAAAGTTCTCCAAAGTCCAACAAAGCAAAACTGAAGACCAAATCTATTCGGATCAAATAAACAATTCAAAACCAAGTTGAAAAATAAATCAACCCGAAAAGAGAATCAAAAGACGAATATAGAGAATAAGACCTACTTTAAATCCAAATCAAATATAATTTGTACAAAATTTGTATTTATTAAAAACAACATAATTTTTGTCCACAACATATACGCACAACAAAATAAAAAATTAAAATAATTAAGCATTTCAAATAAAATATTACTCACTCCGTCTCAGTTAAAATGTTCAGGTTACTTTAGAAACAAGAATTTAGGTAAAATATAATTAGTAAGTAATTAATTAAGAAGTGTATTATTATATAATAAAGATAATTATATATTAAGATTAAGATTAAGATTAAAATAAATAAATATTTTAATTAATATTAAAAAAATTATAAATTATAAAATTTAAAATGTGATTAAAGTATATAATTATATTTCTATTAAAAGAAATGACAAATTATGTGAAACTTATGAAAATAGGAAAAATGGACACTTCATGTGAGACGAAGAGAATATTTTTATATTATTGACACACTCTTCATATTTTACGCATAAAAATAACTATAATTAAAAAAACACATTTTATGTTTGTTCTTTTATTTTTTTAAAAAACCAAATCAATATTATTCATCTAGTACGATTTTCATTAAAAATATATTTGATTTGTTTATTTTTTACAAACAAATCAGTTATTTTTCGAAAAAAATTAATATATTACTATATTTATTATTTTTATATTATTTATACAATTATTTATATTTAACGTAAAAAAAATATAACTTCAAACTATTCACAAAAGAAACAAACCAATTATTTTTTTAACAAAAAATCACATAAAAATATTATTAAAAAATAAATCAATATACTGTTTCAAATTAATTTCAAACTATAACTAGACAAACTTTTATATTCATATTTTCATTTTACATTAAAAACAAATATTCTCCAAAATAATAATTTTATTTTGCTATTTCTTGTCCGTTTCAAAATAATAATTCAATTTTTATTTTTGGTAATTAACTCTATGTAACCTTTCACAATAATTACACAAAGAGGAACATTTTACTCCTTTACAAATTATCAGTATTGTTTTGAGTATTATCAAATTTGAGGACCAACATGCAATTACACCTTTGCTATAAATGCCTCAAAATTTCAGTGTAGCTTCATTCAAATTACGGAAGCGCTCCATTTACAATTTTTGGAAAAAAGAAAGGAAGATTTAAAACAAAAACCCTAGCCTGAAAACCGTAGTGTCGTTTCACCGGTGGCCTGCTATGGCGGGGGTTGCAAAGCCACCGGCGAGCTTCACGGTCACTCCTCATAAGATCTCCATCTGCATTCTTGCTCAAGTGTACGCGCCGCCTTCTCAAATATCCGTTCCCTTTCCTTTCTCATCCGTTTCGCAGCACAACTGTCTCGGCATTTTCCTCTTATCTCTTACCAAGGTATGCGCTATTAATTTATTATTGTTAATATATATATATATATATCTATATATATACATTATTTCAACTGAACTGTTAGTTGCTGCATTGGAAAGTGATTTGTTTGAGTAAATTTTGATTTTGCTGTTTAGTCGTGCGATGGAATTTTCGAGCCGACACTGGATGAGTTGATTGCGCAGCTGAGGGAGATTGGAGGCCTGTTGAATCACTGGCTGACTGATCACTTAATGCGAAGGCTTTCTTCATTAGCATCACCCGACGACTTGTTCAGTTTCTTTGTTGATTTGAGAGGTAAGTATGAATTTATGGCTGTGAATGAAAAATTCGTTGCTTGTTTATGGAATTCTAATTTCCTTTCCTTGTGTTAAGTTTTATGTCTGGAATATGTTCTATGATGTGTAGAATGTAGTTTATTTTGTTATTTGTCTTTTTTAGGAATTCTTGGGGGCTCAGATGCAAATGTCATGGATGATGATTTAATTGCGCTGGATCCTAATAGTAACATTGGAATGTTTGTGCGGAGATGCTTGCTTGCCTTCAATCAGATGTCATTTGAGGTAATTGGTGTTGTTTCTCTTTGATCAGTTTGGAGAACTTTGGGCTTATACAATGTTTTTATGTAACTTGGTAATAAAAAAGGCTTCTTTAGAAGATTGTCTTCTCAAGAGGAATTGGTCGTCATTGTTTGATCAAGTCAGTCGGTATGCAAGTCCCCTCAGTGTGTGCAAGTCCAATGTGCATCAACACCATCCTAACCTCTTTACTGAAGTTTACTGATTCCCTTAGCCCTATGCCTTCTGGCCTCAATTCAACAGCCTCTTGCTGCACATGCTTCCCCTGCAAATGCCTGCTTTATATGAATGTAATTTTGATTGTCTTGGGTGCATGTGGATGTTGAGTTTGTTTTTGGGAAATATATTTGAATTGGTACATAATTATCGAACGATTGAATGACATAATTGGATCTAAAATTGGGAATAGATATTTAGGTGCAAGATAGGATTTTGGAAATGTGAACATAATTGACTTTAAATGAACACAGAGTGTTGATTGAATAATATTTAAAATTGTTGGTATTTATAAAAGAGAAGAAAGAAGTGTTGTAAATTTTCTAAGAATGTTTATTATATATTTTTAATGTCTTTCTATTCTCTTAAAGTAAAGACATCCGAACATAGTGATAACTTTTAGATGCATTTCCAAATTTCAAAGAATTATCACTTATAAAAACTGATATATCTCAATTTTGTTTGAATCTGCAGTGTATGTGCCACCTGTTAACAAGTATAGGGACATATTGTAAGGAGTCCATCTCTGGATATCCTCCGTATGAGCTGTCGCAGTTAGACAATTCAATGAATGATGCAAGTGCACTAGAATTTGAAAATATGGAGATGGAGAATTTTGTTTATGAGAAAGTTAGTGATGGTTTTGAAGATACTAAAACAACCATTGGAGGAATCCCTTTCCATGACCATGCACCAAAAGATTATTCTGAAGTAGTTGAAGGTATGCATGGACTTTTTATTTTTCATGTTGTATTTGAAATATCAAGTTTTCTAGATTTCTTTTTATTAAGAATGATGCAACTGCAACCTGTTGAATGTGGAAGGTTGCCTTTATCACCTTAAAACTGATGCTTTGGGATCTTAACGTCCCAATATTTCTATTAGAAAAATTTCACTTTAGTTAACTTTGTTTCGATCCCTTTAGGCTATTATATGAGGTGGGTTTGGCTGCAAGCCCAAGAAAATATCTTGTGGATAATTGGTTAGGGTTTAGGGTTTAAAACAGTCCCAATGCCATAAGAACATTCTACACATGAATGCACATTTGAGCTTCATCGGGCTTATGATGTATCCAATGCCACCACATAATATCCCCCCTCCCCAACACATCAAATCAAATACAATTTTTTTTTTAGTCCCGTAAGGGATGACCTGGTGGTGTAAGGGTTGGACTTGTGACCGTGAGGTCATGGGTTCAAACCCCCGACGCCTCAAGTCACCTGCCACACATGGTTCGCCTAGTGTGACTTTCCCGTCGGGCCTGGATTGCAGGTTATTAGCTTCGGTCGGGGTTTACCCCGTGCGCACTTTCGGGTAGCGGCTGCGGGTTCCCACGTTATAAAAAAAAAATACAATTTTTTTAATTTTTATATTACACGATTCAATTTTATATTCGAAACATCACACCGTTTCCTATGGATATCACATTAAACAATTATTTAAATTCAAAATTTTACTATTCAAATCAAAACTCAAAATCAAAACCCCCAAACAAACACACCCCATGTGTTTTTGGTGGAAAATTATGTGGAAGTTGTAGAGAAATAGAGGGAAAATAAAGTTATATTATTCCATCCAAAAAAGAGAAAGGAAGAATACATATATATAGAAGGTATTTAGAAATTATCCTAACAAACTAAATCATAGATATGATATGATATGATATAATGGATATGGATATGAATTTATCAAATCTAACACTCCCCCTCAAGTTGGACTGTACAAGTCAAACAATCCAAGCTTGTTGCAGATGGACTCGGATCTAGGACCTCTAAGAGCTTTTGTAAATATGTCTGCAAGTTAATCATTTGAGGACACATATTTCATATCTATAGATACTGATAACACTTTCTCTCTTATGAAGTGACAATCTATTTTGATATGCTTTATTCGTTCATGAAATACTGGATTTGATGCAATGCGTAGTGCTGTCTGGTTATCACGCCATAACTTCATCTTGGTCGCATCACAGAACTTGAGTTCACAGAGCAATTGTTTAATCCAGGGAAGCTCACATGTAGGCTGTAGCTAAAGCCACAGCACGATATTCAGCCTCAGCACTAGAGTGTGCAACCACATCTTGTTTCTTACTTTTCCAAGATATAAAATTGCCTCCAATAAACACGCAATAGCCAGAGGTAGAACACCTGTCGATTGGAGAGCCCGCCTAATCAATATCTGCATATCCAACCATTTCAGAATGGCCATGATTTGTATAAAGTAATCATTTTCCGGGAGACTCTCTAATATACCGCAAAATATGCATAAGTGCCTTCTAATGAGAGTCATATGGAGACTGCATGAATTAGCTCACTACACTTACTGCTAATGATATATCTGGCCGGGTGATAGTGAGATAATTAAGCTTTCTAACCAGCCTTCTATATCATCCTGCATCAATATCAGTCAATGCCTCCGCCTCCCCCTGTCCTGGAAGCAATTTTGTATTTGGATCCATAGGGGAATCCATAACCTTACCTTCATTCATGCCTGTTTCTTCCAACATATCAAGAACATACTTTCTTTGAGATAGGATAACACCATTCTTTGATTGGGCAATCTCAATTCCTAAGAAGTACCGTAGTGGTTCCAAAGTCTTTGGTCTGGAAATAATTCTGTAAATGCTTATTTTAACTTTGTAATACCATCTATATCATCTCCAATGATGACAATATCATCAACATAGACGATTAAGTAAACACATTGTCCTTCTAAATTATGCTTGAAGAATACGGTGTAATCAGACGAACATTGTGTCATACCAAATTCTTTAATAGCAAGACTGAAACGTCCAAACCACGCCTGTGGAGACTGTTTCAAACCATAGCGTAAACGACGAAGGCGACATACAAGACCAAACTCCCCCTGAGCAACAAAACTAGGAGGTTGCTCCATATATACCTCTTCTTGAAGCTCACCATGCAAAAAGGCATTTTTAATGTCAAGTTAATGAAGGAGCCAACCAAGCATTGCTGCCATTGAAAGAAAAAGACGAACAAAAGGCATTTTGGCAACGGGAGAGAAGGTTTCTGTATAATCCTCTCCATATACTTGAGTAAAGGCCTTTGCAACAAGTTGAGCTTTAAGTCAATCAATGCGACCATCAGGTCCAACTTTGACTGCATAAACCCATCGGCAAGCTACGAGTATCTTTCCCGGCGGTAACGGAACCAACTTCCAAGTATTGTTAGTATAGTATGCAAATCAGATATTTCCTCTATCATAGCCTGACACCACCCTGAATGGCCCAAAGCCTCACGCCATGACCGAGGAACAGTGACAGAGTCTAAAACAGTCACAACACTACACATGGAAGGAGATAAATAGTGATAGCTAAGAAAAAAACTTATAAAAAGGATTTGGATTACGAGTGGACAGAATACCTCGACGTGGGATGACAGGTGACTGAGGAGTCGCAATTGGGGAAGGCGATGAAACCGGAGATGAGCCATCGATAAGCTCAGGTGATGGTGAAGTAGGTACGTTCTGACGTTGCCATGTATGGCGACTATAGACCTGAAGTGGAGGCTTGGGAATGGGGACAACTTGAAGAGGAGTCACAGGTATGGAGGATGGATATCGACGAGTGAGAGGAGAATAACATCTATATCCTTTTTGAACTCGAGAGTACCCAAGAAAAATACATTTGATGGATCGAGGACATAATTTGTCCAAACCAGGAGAATGGTCATGAACAAAACACGTACAACCAAACACCCGGAGAGGTAAAGGGTATAATGACACATTAGGCTGAGGACATGTGATAGGAATCTTATGACCTAGTGTAGTAGAAGGAAGACGATTAATAAGAAAACATGCTGTAAGGATAGCATCAGCCCAAAATTGAAATAGGACATTATAATGCAAAAGAAGGGTACGAGCTGTTTCTACTAAATGATGATTCTTGCGCTCAGCCACCCCATTTTGTTGTGGGGTGGAAGGGCAAGAATACTGATGAATAATCCCCTGAGAAGACACGAATTCATTAAATGAGGGGGAAAAATATTCTCTACCATTATCACTTTTTAAGACCTTAATAGAAGTGTGGTATTGTGTACGAATTTCAACACAAAAGTTTTTGAATATAGTAAGTAATTCAGATCTATTTTTCAATAGATAAACCCAAGTACACCGACTGAAATCGTCAATGAAAGTAACAAAATATTGAAAACCCAGGCTTGACTTAGAACGACAAGGACCTCAAATATCTGAGTGAACTAATGCAAAAGGTTCAGATGCTCTATTATTGATGCACTTTGGAAAAGTAGTACGAGACTGTTTTCCAAGTTCGCATGACTCGCATGATAATGAAGATAGCGATGAAAAATTAGGAAAAATACGTTTTAATTTTGCTAAATTGGGATGACCTAATCGTTGATGGAACAATTCAGGAGACTTAACAGTGACAGTTGCGAGAGTAGAAGATTGACAAGAAGACTTATTTAGGTAAATATAGCCCATGAGACTCACGTCCGGTACCAATCGTCCGTCCTGTACTGCGATCTTGAATAACAAAGGAACTACCGGTCAATAAAATAAAACACTTTAGTAAGTCGACTAATATATATGAAGTTAAATGGACTTTGTGGTACATAAAGGACAGACTCAAGAGATAAATTAGATGACACGCAAACTCTACCGATAGCTTGAGGATATGCTCTATCAATGTTAGCCAGAATGACATGTGTTAGTAAGTTTGACGGATGAAAAGTAAAAAACAAATAAGGATTACCAGACATATGATCGGTTGCACCGGAATCTAGTACCCATGAACCTAGTGTAGATTGAGAAATACCGACAAATGAGATCTGCGCATTAAGAGAGGTGTTGGAACTAGTGGAGGATGACTGCTTAGATGCCTGAAACTGAAGGAACGCATTATAATCGGCACGACTTATAGTAATAGAGTTATGGGATGAACATTCATTCAAATTAGCAACTGCATTTGTCGTACGAGACGGGCGTCCATGAAGGCTATAGCAACATCCTTTAGGATGACCATTCTTATGACTATAAGTACACCTCAAGCGTAGACGTCTAGTACCAATTGATTTAAAAGAGTCGGCCATAAAAAAAGTAAAAGAAGAGAGAAATAAGAGAACTTAGCACAAAATTTGGCGTTGGCAGCGGCAGCAACATGCGGCGGCGGGAAAATATGGAAGTCTATCTAAACTCTAATTGGCTCTGATGCCATGTAGAGAAATAGAGGGAAAATAAAGTTATATTATTCCATCCAAAAAAGAGAAGGGAAGAATACATATATATATATATCGAGGTATTTAGAAATTATCCTAACAAACTAAATCATAGATATGATATGATATGATGGATATGTATATAGATATGGATATGAATCTATCAAATCTAACAGAAGTTATATTATTTGTTTTTCTGACTCTAGATATTTTCTAACATGGTTGGGCTATTCTGGTTTCATTTTGTATGCTATTCTATGGCTTTTCTTAACATCTATAAAAACTGATATTGACTGAGACTTTTAAAACTCAAGTTTCATTATTGTCAAATTGTTATACATATCAAAATTGGAATCTATAATTGTGATTAATTGAAATGCCCTTGTTTCCTGTGATGGAACAGATGCCCCATCGAGCTCAAGGCTGGAACCTGTTCAGATAAAACCTAAAGATTTCTCTTGTGCATTTTCTTCTAGCACGTTGAGAGATGTTGGCTCCATTAGTGGCACCTTTTTGCATACAAACTGGCAGGTACAAGGGTACTTAACAGAGCAGGCAGATTCTATTGAGAAGTGAGTAAATACTACCCACCCCATGCACAAGTTTTATATTTTAAGCTGTTGCACATTAGCAAGGATGATCTAAATCAAAACATTCTTGTTTATCTCATTTCATAACAATTACTATTGATTATTGATAACTTGCTGATATCCTGTTGCAGACATGGAAGCTCCTTTCCTCTAAATGCTTTTGAATCCATTCTGAAAAAGCTTCAGCAATTGACACCCGAGTTACATAGGGTGACTTGCTTACTTTTAGTTGATCTATTTTTTTCTTGTCTTTCTTTTTACTTCTTTGAATGGGGAACTCAAATTAGACTTGAATGTAACAGTATGCTTGTTCTTTATTTCTGATTTTAGGTACATTACTTACGTTATTTGAATAATCTCTATCATGATGACTATCCGGGTGCATTGGAACAACTTCATCGTTATTTTGATTATAGGTATGGATCGATGTATTTTCCTTTATCCGTTCTTTTCCTTCCTTTTCCTGTACCATTTGTATGTTATACACCATACTTGGCCAACTGATGCATATTTTCTTGGTAGAGAATGCACATGGGAAAATTATAAAGTAAAGGTATTTAAATTGACATATGTTGTTTGACTTTTATGTTCTTTTGTATCCCCCTATTACATTCTTGCATTAGTGAAAATATTGACACATTTCATGTTTTCATATGCATTAATTGACCGTTCATCTTTGAGAATGCTTATATACTCACACTTTATTAATTGAGAAAGTTGGCATAAGTGAACACACTTTGTTTTTTGATGTAGTGCAGATTAGCTGAAGTTCTTTTGCTTGAAACAGTGTAATTTTGTATACCTCAATACATGCCACCTTTAACTATACCGAGGAAAAGAAAAAAGAGTCTATTATAATTTGTCTTTATACAATTACATCAATTTTAAACTATTGAGTCCCTGAATCTTATATTTTGAAATTTCTCGTAACGCTCATGTTCTTTGTTAGCTAGTCTATGATTATAAAGTTGTGTGATTGTTGAGAAGTCGTTCCATTATGATAATAGTTTTCCTTGGTTAACACAATTACAACATTACAACAATGTTCTCATTAGTTTTCTTCATTCATGTGGTAACATATTCTTTATTTTGTATGTGTTTTATGGTGAAGTTCTCTGCTGCAAGATGAATATCACAATAAGTCTGTGTGATAGATCATTCTTTTGTTGTTGTCTTGCCAATATTATGTGAAAAATCTTTGTGATAAAGTGCAGGGACTGAAGGAGTTGAATGGAGTCTTCCATCTGGAAGTACGAGCTTTGGAAGATATGAGATTGCTTTGTTGTGCTTAGGAATGATGCATTTTCATCTAGGGCACCCACAACAAGCATTGGAAGTAAGCACATATTCAGTTTTTTTATTTTATGTCCTCATCTTATTATTTGGGTCCTCATCATCTCTTATATTTATTGCTTGCGGTTTGTTGTGTTGACTGTGTTTTCCGTGTTTTAATTATATCTGGTTATGATAGACTAATATATGTGTTAATATCTTCAGGTTTTAACTGAAGCAGTTCGAGTTTGTCAGCAGGTGCATCTTTTTCCCATTTCTTAAGTATACATTTTCTATTTGGCTTTTGCTGTGACTGTCCATTGATGTAAAGCAGGATTAAATCTTTAATGTAGCCTATTAGATTATAAGCCTGGTACCTTTTCAACCTAAACCTGAACAACTTTTGTGATATAACTTTTACATAAGGAAATCTTAGTTAGGCTTAGAATTTGGATGCATAACAATTTATGGTTTCTTTCAATTATTTGGCATCTTCTTATGTTGTATTTTAAGTTAGCATTCGAGTGTGAGGGTAAAACATTATAACAAGAGAGTTGCTGGTGAATAGTGTGTTCCTGGTTGTAAATATGTATTCTATAATGTATATGTGCTAAGAATTTGCACAAAAGATATACATATCTGGTAACCTAAGCGGGCCTAATATAATACTCTCCCTCAACGTGGAAGATGCAAGTCATATGATCTAACCTTGTTACTTACGTACTCGACTGAGAATCTTTAAGGGCTTTTGTTCATATATATTTGCAAGTATAATACTTGGTTTATATGCATCCAAATAACACCTTAACAAAGTGATTAACAATCTCAATATGCTTCATTTCTTCATAAGACCTTGGATTTGAGGCAATTTATAACATTGCATGATTAAAAGACAACTTCATCTTCGTCACTTCATTTCAGAGAACTTATGTTCATAGAATAACTACTTTACCTAGATAAGCTTCCACATAGCTTAGGCAATGCATGATACTTAGCTACAACACTGAAGTTGGTAACCACGTCTTGTTTCTTACTCATTCAAGATGTAAAATTAACTTTAACAAATACACAATAGCATGAGGTAGAACACTTATTTGATTTGAGGCCTTGTTGAATCAAGGTTTGAATATCCAACAATCTCAGAGTAGCTAATGTCCTTTTCCAATATATTCTTTCATGTAACCATAAATGTGCATAATTGCTTTCCAATGAGAGTCACTAGACATTGAAGATCACTAAGTGCAAATGAAAAATCTGGTTGGGTGATAGTTAAATAACTAAGCTTCTCAAATATCTTATATATTGTCCAACATCAATTAAGGGTGCCCTTGTTTAGGAAGCAATTTTGTTTTTGGATTCATAAGAGAATTCATGGCTTTGCACTTAGTCATGCCTGTTTCTTCCAAGATATTAAGTACATACAACAAGACAAAACAACACGACTATTTGATTGGGCAATCTCAAACCTTTTAATAAGGTACCTAAGTGGTCCAAAATTTTTAATCTAAAAATAGTTGTGCAAGTGCTTTTTCAACCATGTGTTGTTATCAATATCATCCTTAGTACTGACAATATCATTGATATATACAACCAAATTATAAATAGTCTCTTTTGGCATGCTTATAGAATACCATGTGATACGATGCACAATATCATTTCAATTTCTTGAAAAATAATCCGAATCATCCCAATCATGCTCGTGGCGATAGTATCGATAGCGGCAATAGACACGATCGGACTTCCAAGAGGTTGTGTTGTATACACTTTTTATTGAAGCTCATCATGGAAAAATGTATTTTTAATGTATAATTGATACAAATATTAGCCATGCATTGTTGCCATAGAGGAAACATGTGAACCTAGGATATATTTACCAATTGAAGAGCAAGCTTTCGTATAGTCCTTGCCGTACACCTGATTAAAGCCTTTTCCAATAAGCTGAGCTTTCAGGCGTTCAATATGACCCTCAGGACCAGCTTTTACCACATAAACTCATTGACAAGACACAAACATTTTGCCCGGAGGCAGGAAGACGAACTACAAAGTATTATTAAAATGCAAAGCAGTCGTTTCCTTTATCATAGTTTGATGCCACATTGAATGATCCAAAGCCTTATACAAAGAGCGAATACCTATACTAGAATAAAAAACAAAAAACAAGATGCCACACTACAAGATGGAAGAGGTAATATAGTGATAACAATGTAGATGATAATCAAGATTAAAGTATGTGTGGAACAAATACCCTGATGAATAGTAAGATATGGAGTTGCAAGTGGAGTAAATGATTGGACTAGAGGTGAATCCTCAATAGAGGCAAGAAATACAGAAGTTCATGATGAAGTGGCAGATTTTGACGATGTCATTTATGATGGCGATAGACGTGAATTGGCTAACTTGAAAGTAAGCCACTGCATCAAAAGAGAGACTGTCATAGGGAACAAATATGAAAGAGAACATGGAGACAATGACTAAAAGAAAATAGCACTCACAAAAACAATACCGATCGGTGAAAGAAGAATAGCAGAATAACCATTTTGAACTTGAGAATACCCAAGAAAACTGATGTGGTGCAAGGAGATCGGCCCTTGCAGGTTTACCATCGACGGAACGGGCATGAACCCACCTTCCGTGGGTTATGATTTATTTGAAATTCAAATTTCAAATTTTAATTTTTTTTTCTCCAACTCTAAATTATTGTCATTTATTTCTATTTTGATTTTGAATTGCGTAGAAGAGTATTTAAGTCCCTACCTTAAGACTATGGAGGATATAGAGGAAATAAAGTATTGGTGAATTACCTTTGATTGAGGGAAATTGGGGGAACACATTGTTCTTATTTTTGTTCCTAATAATTGGTCCGACATGCCGGATCCGTTTCCGTTTCCGTTGCGATGGTTGTGTTGCACGTGGAACGTCTGACTAGAGTGGAGTTAGATCAGAATGAAACCAAGGAAAAGATGGATGCGCAAGATGCGAAGTTAGATATGCAGGGACTGAAGTTGGATGCACAGACGGTAAACTCGCTGATATTGCGGCATCCCTGGCAGCCTTGACGGTGAGAAAATCTTTTCCGCGGCCGGCTGTGCAGCCGAAGAATAGAACAGCACTGCGGGGGAAGGCGCCGGAGGTGGTAGCAGATGAGACAAGCGCTGCAAGTGGGCAACAAGGGAGCATGCCGCAGCTCGGTGGCAACGCGGTGACAGCCCAATGGGCGATGAGAGCGCGGGGTGAAAGGAAGCGCATGACATAGTAGGACTATGAAGATGACCAAATCGGCTAGGTCGCGAGGGTTGAACAACAGTTTGAGATTTACTGTATTAGGTGACGTGGCAATGTGCACGTTGCCCGGGGCTGCCATGGGAGAAATTCACCCATGTACTAGTGGCGCGGTTTGACATATGTTTTATGGGCAATTGTTTTGAGCGACTGCTAGAGGTGAAGCAACATAGAACAATGGATGAGTATATATCTCTATTGGCAAGTCAAGTTCCGGGATCGTCGGAGACGCATTACCTGAGGTATTTATAAGTGGCCTAAAGGGTTCAATTCGGGGCTCACTTTGTCTGCTACGGCCCACAGATTTGGACTGCGATGGAGTTGCCCAGGGACATCTAAGATAACTTGGGTTTGCAGAATGATAAGCAACGGAGTAAGTCAGACGGTAACTTTGGACACCGACACCGTTTGTGGGGGTTTTCCCGATCATCAAGTGGCAGTCCAATTTTCGGAAATATGAGCAATATGAGTGGTAGTGGCCCAAAGGTTGGAAGCCAGACTTTGGGTATGAGCTCGGTATCATCAAGACAGTCTAAGGCACGTTCCCGATTCACCCAACGTCCACTCAAGGTATTGGAGGAACTACGTGCGAAAGGATTGTGTTTTATTTGCAAAAAGTTATTCCCGCCGGGGCTTGATTGCCCTCTCAAGCAACTGCGGGTATTAATGGACGACGAGGAGTTAGCTCTACAGCAGCACGAATATTACGAGGTGCCCGGTCTGGAGGAAGGCGAAGAGGAATATGCGGGAGAGTTGGGGGACTTGCAATGTATTCGATGACTGAAGTGTTTAGTCCTCGCACAATGCGATTACGGGGCATAGTTCGGGGCATGGAAATAATTGTATTAATTGACAGTTGAGCGAGCCACAACTTTTAATGTTCTTCCTTGGTTGACGGATTGTGGCTGCGTTCAGAATCGATCGGAAAATTCGGAGTAAAAATGAGAGATGGTCGTAGAAAGGAATCAGAAGGGGTGTGTCGGAGTTTTCGAAACCGTTGTTTTGAGAAATGAGAAAATAGGATTTGGGTAAATACCTCTTTGAATTGATTCCGGTAAAGCTCAATTTAGCGATCGGACTACCGGGGTGTGAGGCGGTGGCAGACTGCGAAGTATTTTCCTTGGAGGGTGTGGAAGTTATCTTGGGTATTAAGTGGCTCGCCATACTTGTAGAAATTGTTCATAATTGGGTGGAGCTTTTTATGAGTTTCAAGGAAACTACGGGTCGAGTGGAGCTAAGGGGGGACCTAGCGTTGTGTGTCGGACTTTGGTGGAGGGGGTTTTACCGCCAAGTTTGGAACTGCCTGTAGAGCCAACGTTTGAACCTTCAGAGGTTTTAGCGCTATGCGTAGTTTAAGAGGACAGGGCCCTCGTTGAGCAATTGTTGGTTAAATGGCGTGGGGAATCATTCGATGAGGCTACTTGGATATCTCGTCCTGACTTCCAGGGACAGTTCACAAACTTCAACCTTAAGGACAAGGTTACTCCAAGGGAGATGAAATTGATGTGGTGCAAAGAGATCGGCACTTGCAGGTTTACCATTGACGAAAACAGGCATGAAACAGGCCCTTGCAAAGAGATGTGGTTCTAAAAACTTTTGGAATATATAGAAGCTAAGATCTACCCTTCATCAAGTAAATCCAAGTACAAATAAAAAAAATCACCAACAAAAGTAGCAAAATACTTAAAACCCTAGAGTATATATAATACAATATGGACCTTAAATATTAGAATGAACTAAAGCAAATGGTTGATTGATTTTTAAGTGCTTAGAAAATGTGCAGGATTTCTTTCCGGGCTCACAAGACTTGAATGGTAATGAAGTTAATGATAAAAGACAGAAAAATGACATTGTAATTTGGACAAGTTGTGATGATCGAATTGTTGATGAAGCTAATCAAGAGACTCAAACGAACTAGTACCAAAGTAGAGGACAGATAAGAAGGCTTAGTGATGTAATATTGCCCATGGAACTTATGCCCAATAAACATAATTCATCCTATGCTACAATCCTAAATAGATAAAGAACTAGCTAATAAGATAAAACAATTCAAAGCCTTAGTAAGTTGACTTACATACATGAGATTAAATGGATTTTGAGGAATATAAAGGACATAAACAAGAGGACAACAAGGTGATGGACATGCATTACTAGCAACCTAAGGATATGCTTTAGCAGGTAATATGGGACAATAAACATGATGGGTTAAAGGTGGAAAACAAAGAAGGATTACCAGATACATGGTTGGTGGCACCGAAATCAAGAACCGATGCATCAAGAGGAAGAAATATTAGGAAATACCAACAACATGAGAGTGTCTGCATCATGTAATATGGTATAGCTGAAGGAGGGTGAGTATTGGGATGCCTGAATTTGAAGAAATTCATCATATTTGGCATGGGGTAGGGTGATGGAGAGGAATGGAGAACAATTAGGGGAAATAGCACAACAACAATCCTTGTATGAATGTCCATGTAGGCTATAACAATGTTTCTAATTATGCCTCCTCTTGTTATAGTAAGTGCATAACAAAAGACCTTTATTACATTTGCAACTCTCTCGATTACCATGATTCATATCATGGTTACCCGAAGTAGGAGTCTGAATAACTAAAATAGAGCCATCAACAGGAGTAACCACAACAAATGTGATGGCCCCATGAGTACTACCACTAGAGGAAATTCACATACGTAAGACAAGAACATCATCAAGTACAAAGACATTTGAACCATCAAATATTTGATCTTGAACATGATCATGTTTAGGCCGAAGATAAACAAGAGCCAAAATAGCAAAGAACTCGACCTACGCAACCTTTGGGTCTGTAGAGTAGTAGCTAGATACAAGGGAAAATTGTTCCTACTTAACAAATTCTAACTTACATATGTAGTCAAGTCAGAAGAGTGGCATTTAAGATAAGTATGACTGGAAACCAAATCAGAATAGCCAAATGCCATTGGTATAAACCAAGTTAGCCTTAAAGTTTATGAGATTTAAAATGACCGGCACGTAGGAAGTATAGTCAAAGCGCAAAAAGTTCCACTTCATAGCATGTAGTTGAGCATTAACCTAGACCATTCAGATAGTCAGATAGAGTCTGTCAAAATTTCTAATTTTGTTTGGAGAGGATTGGATTGCCCTTGACCCTTCAATTGATCTATAGTTGGATAATTCATGCAGCTTATTAATAGTAATTGCTTGGAAATTGGGTGGTTTACATAAGTCAAATATGTAGACAACAACAAATAAAATTACCATTATATGAATCTGGCGGACTGCTACTGGGGCATGTGGTACCCACATGGCTCCAGGGTGGCAATGATGTGATCAATGTGTCTTGATTTTGGGGACATGACGGTTCGGCGTGTGTTGGAAGGTGGCTGGGAACTAGGTTGGATATCACCTGGAAGAAGAAATATAGTGTCATGGAGCTGTGTGCACCAACGGCTAGAGAATGGGGAACAAGAGTTCAGTGTTGGTTGTGTTAAAAAATCTTATTAGTGTTTAAGAAAATTTGGTTTTCAGAAAAAAAATAAAAAAAATGGTTTTTGGGTGGAAGGAATCCTCTGTCGCGACGGTGGTGTGGTAGCTCAACCCTAATAAAGGTGGATTTGCTACCATATAAAGTTGAATTCTATTAATTAAATAATGTTTACGTGCTAAGAATTAGCACAAAGAAGTATACATTCGAAGTAACATAAACAGACCTAATCCAACAGTGACACTTAATTATATAACTGAGAAAAGCAGGTTCATTCTGACTGTTCTGAGTTTTCATTTTTTGTATATCCATGTTTGAAATAATGTATACTGTATCGGTCATCTTAAATTGTATGTTTCCTTTGTTGTTCAGCTGGATGACTATTGATTTATAACCAGACTTTTGTTTTCTTGTTTCTTTACTGAAGCTGTCTTTTGATATTATATTTTTGCTCAATTGTACAGAACAGTGATGACACATGTCTTGCATACACTTTGGCAGCAATTTCTAATCTGTTGTCTGAAATGGGAATATCAAAGACACATGGGATTATTGGGTCATCTGACTGGTCTGTTGCTGGTATAGGCACTTCATTGTCTGTCCAGCAACAATTATTTGTGCTCTTAAGACGATCCCTGAAGAGAGCAGAAAGTATTAAGTTGAAACGACTTGTGGCTTCTATTCATCTTGAGATTGCTAAATATGATATAGCGGTGAGATATTTATTGCATTGTATTTTCAAAGTAAAATTAGCTATATAACTCAGCATCTTAAAATGTGATTCTATGGGTGTGTTTCGTTTGGATTTTTTTTTTTTTTTTTTTTTTTTATAGTTACATAAGTCGTTTGGATGTTTTATTGTATGAGAAAATGGTCTTTTTTTATATATATATTGAATAATGGGGGCTGCGAAATAAATAAACTGAAACAAATATTCATTGAGAACATAAGCCCATATATTTCATGATTTATTGTTTTGATTGATAAAGGCTCAAGTTACAATGGTTTGTTATCATTAAGATGAGATGCTGAGGGTTTGCTAACAGGCGCATTTTGTATCAAATCTATTGATTATTTTGATAATTGTTTATGTGCTTTTTATCTTTATTTATAGTTAGTATTAATCGAAATTTATGTTACAGATAATCATGATAGTGGTTCCTATAATGGAAATTTGAACGCCATTTTCTGACCTTCTCTTCCTGTTCTTGTGGACTCTCCATTTTGGGGAGCCCAATCCATGAGTAACAATCTAAGTTGCAGTGTTTCAATTTTCAGCACGTTCAAAGGCCATTGCTTTCATTTGGGCCAAAGGCGTCCATGAAGCTTAAAACATCCCCTACCAATGTTTACAAGGTTCTACCTATTTTATTTAAGTTATATTTCTAGCAGTAGAAACATATTTCCCCCGTTATTTTACTGTTGGAACACTGGTTGCAGGAGTTGTGGTTGAGTTCCCATTTGATTAATGATTTTGGTGATGAAAATTCTGTAATGTCCACCGATGGCTCCTTCTGCACAGCATGGCTGAGAAGTTTGAACAAGCCTACAAGATCATTAGTATTTGCTCAAGAACATGAAAATGAAGCCAGTGGTAATTCAAATGCATTTCAGTTTTATGCACAGCCCTGTTCTATTCCTGGATCTGCTTTACAATTATTGGGTTCTTCCTATTTGGTTCGAGCCAGTTCATGGGAGATGTATGGCAGGTAGTTTATGGCTTTCATTTTGTATTATAATTCTCTTAAATACCCTTCACTCTGCAGATGCGGTGCACACATATGTTACAGTTTTATGAGTATGATTCTCCAACATTCTTGCATTTAATTATGGAATTTAATCTTTTCTTTTATTTGAAGGTGATCACTAATTTTAGGCCTATACAATAGTTTGCGTGAAGGAGTGGTAATAACTAGCCTTGAGAATGTTCATCCTCATGTTACATATATGAATAGACAGTGGACACTTATTTATTTGCGTTTTACTTTTTTTTTCTCAAAGTGGTTTGACCTTATCTCAGCCATAACTTTGTAATGATCTATGGACTTGTTTTGTGCTGTTTTTCCCCCTTTAGTTGTAATCTGCACCTTCATATTTACCTGTATTCTTATCACATTGTGATTTTCTTTGTTTTTATTTCATATTCAGTGCGCCTCTAGCTCGAATTAATGCACTGGTATTTGCAGCATGCTTTTCCGATTTTTCCAGGTACTTGCTCTCCTGCCAGCTTTTTTTTCCTGTTGCTATTTAAACCACAGACATTTTACACCTGTATTTATTATCACTGACTGTGAAGTCTGACCTTTTTTTTTTTATTTGGCAGTTTATCTGATACTGCATTGGCATACTCAAAGCTCATCCAACACTTGGCCATATATAAAGGATACAAAGGTAGGATGTGCTTGACTGTCTTCTCAGTGTGGATTGAGTAAATTTTATTTTGTGCAATATTATAATGAAGTAGGGTACTGTCGTAGTGTCGTGTATGTTTTATTGCACTTACAGTTACATGGCATGGTGATCTATGTAAAGATATGCTTGCTTTGTCATATGGCCCCACCTTCATTAATTACACTGCACTGAATGTGTGTTTATGTATCAGATGCTTTAGCTGCTTTGGAAATAGCAGAGGAGAAGTTTATATCCATCTCTAAATCTAGAATCCTGCTTGTGAAACTACAGCTGCTGCATGATTGTGCATTGCACAGGTGTAATATAATTTACCCAGTATTGGTTACCTTATAAGTACATGCTACATGTATTTTGCTCACTGTTTCTTTGCTTTGTTTATCATGCAGAGGAGATTTAAAACTAGCTCAGCAATTTTGTGATGAGCTTGGTGTTTTGGCTTCATCTGTAAATGGAGTGGATATGGATATAAAGACAGAAGCTAGTCTTCGTCATGCCCGTACATTGCTTGCAGCAAACCAATATAGCCAGGTTTGGCGAATTTCCTGATTTAAAGTTATAATCAGTTAGTGACAAGGAAATAAGGCTATGAGAGGGTGCATAAAGTTATTCTTGTTGTTTTATACCTTTGAATGATAAGGTCCCTTTCTCTGTTTAGCCACATTTTGGTTTACCCTTAAAGATCTGTAGGGAGGGGGAGGACCCTGGATTTAAATTTGGTACTCTACAGTCTATTGAAACATCTTTTATATCTAACTCCCTTTGCAAGGTCGAAAGTTTGTAGCATTTAGTTAATGGAAGATTAATGCTGGTGATGAGTTCTGATTTCAGAAATGGCACCATGTTAGAAGCTCCAGTCATGTCTCTCCCCCTGAATATTAGTTGGACTCTGCAGGCTTATTAGGATCCTATCCAGAGTACTTTATGATTCTAATAATTTTGGATTGGCTATGGCTAGACAATAAAGAACAATATAGAAAAGGTTTGGGCAATTTTCACATTGATTAACTGTGTGTCAATTCATGTCTCTAACATAAGGCTTGCAATTTCTTGAAGTATGTCATTGTCCATTGAGAATTTTCTGAGAAGAACTAGGGCTTAATACAACTCATGTGACAGTAACTGTTATGCAATAAGAATGTGCTAAAGGGCGATGTTGGTCACTCTTGTCAGCTCTTTGTAATTATGTGAAGCTTAACTGAATGCGCTCTAGTTGCAAGTTGCAACAACTGTATACCTTTTTTTTTTTATTTATTAAATTAACATCAAAAAGTAAAAAAAAGTGCAATGTTGTGTTCATCAGTTTGTTTTTTCAAGAATGATGCCCCCATGACAAACAAAGCTGTTTTGCCCAATGAAACTGATTCTAATTTGTTACTGTTGCTTGTTGTTCTTGCAGGCAGCAGCTGTTGCACACTCCCTGTTCTGCATGTGCTATAAGTTTGATATGCAAATAAAAAATGCCACCGTTCTTCTTTTACTTGCTGAAATACAAAAGGTATTTTGAGTTAGATGGCGCTAGACATCAAATATTGACAAAATGCTTGGATATACAATTTTGATAGTTTCTATTACTCTTTGGTATGGTAATTTCATAGGCTTATCTTAATACTTAACTAGCCAAGTTGTCTTATGGCACATATCCAGATTACCCTGTGTAAAATATTCTAAAGATCACCCTTTATAAAAATCTGAAAATCCCTCTTTTGGGAGGTAAATTGCATTATTTCAGAAACACATTTGGTGGCACTTTATACAGGGGTTTTTCGTGAACATTTTTCATAGGGAATACAAGCTAAATTCTAATTTATCTTTTAATATTCAGACTATGTATTTGTTCTTATCTAATCTAGAGTTAATTTTTCCTTTTTGTTCATTTCAGAGGTCAGGCAACGCAGTCTTAGGAATACCATATGCTTTGGCTAGTCTTTCCTTTTGTCAATCATTTAACTTGGATCTTCTCAAAGCCTCTGCCACACTAATGCTTGCTGAATTATGGCTCTCTATTGGACCGAGTCATGCGAAAAAGGCCTTGGCCCTTTTGCATAGCTCTTTTCCTATGCTTATTGGCCATGGTGGTTTGGAGCTCCGATCTCGAGCATTTATAACAGAGGCAAAATGTTATCTAGCCGACCCTAGTTTTTCAGGTATTTATATTGCACTCTACCTCTAATCAGGTGGAATATAGGGTTTTACTCTCCAAATGTCTACTTGTTTTCAAAAGAAAACTAAGCACACAATTGCTCCATACTTTGTTAGCTTCATTGAAATTCAAAATAAGCTTGTTCATGCGACTGACTAGTTTGAATTCCAGTTGGAGAGTAACTTCACTTTTTTGTGCTCTTTAGAGGGACTCACTGTGTAAAATTACTATATTTGCCTACAGTTTCAGACAATCCAGAGATGGTGCTAGAACCTCTACGACAAGCTTCTGAAGAACTTCAACTTTTGGAGGTTGGTTAATCTCTCGCTCTATCCATTTAATGCATTGTGATCTGTAAAGGCGGAATCTTCTTTTGATTATTTCGTAGTGTGCCATCATGTCCATGTCTAACATGTCTTATGGGATTAAAATAGAATTGAAATTCTAATTCAGTGTTTTTTATATGGAAACTTTTGTAACACTGACCTTTCGGCGGAATTCAATGTCTGTTCATTCTTCTTGTCATTGGAATTTTAAAATATATAAAATCTTTTTAAATTAAGATAAATGTCTATTAGTATTTTTGTTGAAGAGGTTTTTGGTGAGAATGTAGAATATTAATATATTGTTCTTCACTAATATTTGAAGGATTGGTGGAGTGCCTATATATGTGTCTTGTTTGCAATAACAAGAGTTTAATAAAAGAGAGTAGTGTACTTATGCAGTTGCTGAAGAGTGACGAAATATTTTTTCTTGGAGTGAGTTGGATTTAGGCTCGTGAGTTTAGGTGTGTTAGTATATATATTCCGTATATTTTTAACTCGATTAAAAATTTTGAGTTTCCATATCCTCCTAAAAATTGAATGTGTGTTAATTCTAAAGAATTTAAAAATGATTATTTGAATTGAAATTTCAAGTTCCATTTTGAATTATGGGACTTGACTCGAAAAAGTATTACCATAAATCGAGAGCACACGGTAGTACTAGTCTCAAGTGCTGAGGCATGAGTGTCTTTTATAAAATAATAAACCCAAAACTAGCATTGTATGTGTATTATTAGGGGATGCTGAGCTTAGTTTTGGAACAAGCTTGAGTAGACTATGATTTGGCTTAAACTCGAATAATTTAATTTATATTGCAAATCATGTCGTCTTGATATAACCAACAATGGTAGGGTAGGGTAGGGCTGGGCTACCTATATTAATGTGATTTTGCTGATTGTGCAGTATCATGAGTTGGCTTCTGAAGCATTCTACCTAATGGCCATGGTGTATGACAAGCTGGGGCAGTTGGCCGACAGGGAAGAAGCCGCTGCTTCATTTAAAAAGCACATCACTGCGCTTGAAAATCCAGGCGACATGGATCGGTCGCTCTTTGCTACATTGTGTGCTGACAAATACATACGGTAAAAATTCGTATTCGTGTTTGTTGTATCATTGTTTATGAAGATATGATGTTTTGTGTGCTTTGTGTTTTCTTTATTTATGTTATACGATAGATTGCAGTTTGTTAAAAACTCTGGTTTTTATGAGCCGAGATTGTTCTGTGCAGTAGATTAGTGAGTCTATGAGGAAGGTTTCGTAGCTCTACTTGGAACATAACATTCATGGTGCTAATATTTTTTAATTTATACCACACAAAAGAATAGGTTAGAAGAATTGCTGGGTCATGTTCTTTTTGGACTTTTTTTTTACATTAAATAATTGTTGGATGTAACGTTTGGTTGAGAGAGAGAGAGAGAGAGAGAGAGAGCTTGGAAGTAAGTGTGATGTTGAATAATTGGTAAAAAAAATAAACTTTTTTTCCTACTTACCATATATATGTTGCAATTTTTTATCTGTTTCACATCTCACTCATGTCACTTTTTTTTTTTAAATAATTACGCATCTTAATCACATTTTAAATTTTCTAATTTAATTTTTTTAATTTTAATTAAACTAATTAGTTATTTTAATCTTAATTTATGATAATTTATATTACGAGTTAATTATTTTCACTAATATATTCATTAATTATATTTATTCTAAATTCTTGTGTCTACAATAACTTAAACTTCCAATGTGACTGAGAGAGTATTTATTTAATTATGCTTTCTATTTGATATACATATGCTATACTAATTTCAATATAATTATTAATAAAAGATTTACTTACCCAATTAAATTTAGAATATTGTTGTATTAAATTTAATATATATATTTTATTTTGTAATTTCTTTTTTCCATATATAAATATAATTCTCAATTTTTATTTTTTCCTTACTCATACAAAATTCCCCCCTTCCCCCCGCCCTGAATTCGCCCGCCATTATTTAATTTGATTCGAAGTTGTCATTTGTCTTTTTGGCTTAAGAAAAGCTGGGTAGAGTTATTGAAATTGTTAAGAGTGTGTTTAGGCGCGGATTTAATTTTTTATTTTCCTATTCTAATTTTTTTTTCTTAAAAATATTAAATTTAATATTTATACAATAAAATTAAATTTTATATCTAAAATTTCACATCAATACATATTTATATCATATCAAATAATTATTTTAATTCAAAACTTTATTATTAAAAATCAAAATTCAAAACCAAAATCTTACGAGTAAATACATACATTTCTATTGTGCCTTTCAATTTATTTATTTTTGTTATTCGTCACACCAATTTAAATAATAATAATAATAATAATAATAATATATACATATAAAAAAAATATATATTAGTATGTTTTTTTTAAAGATTAACATGATTTTTTTTTTTCAAATAAAATGAAATGCTTTAGAAAAAAATCCTTCACATGTTCTATAAAAAGAGTACCATGGATTTTTTGCATATTGATATTTGAGCATTAATTATTATATTTAAAATTTGGAATCTTATTATATGCTTGGTTGATAAATTATGTGAGATTTATATTTCTCACGTTTGTTTTTCATATAAGTTGAATAATTTGAATTTTTTATATTATAAATGATATAATTGTCCTCATATGGATTTTATTTATTTTGATAAATTAAACTTCTAATTCATTATTAATATAAATTGAAAATGTATCAATAATTTTATAGAGATGCCAATAGATTCACGTAAACTCGAGACCTGACCAGATTCGACCTATTTATTTGAAGTTGATTCCAATTATTTGAGTATTAGGCTTGAGTCCAGGTGATTTCGGGGTATATATATTAATAATATATCAACTATAAATATGAAAAAATAATTTCTAACAATATAATTATATTAAAAATATTTTTTGAGTTTCATTTATTCATTATTTTATTCTAATATTTTTTAAAAAATACATAAATTTTAATATATGTTGGGTCCAGTGCATGTGCACCCGACTTATTGGCATCCCTTTAATTTTATAATTCAAATAAAATTTATGATAAATAATACTCCCTCTGTCTCAGATACCGTGTTACACTGTAGACACGGTATTTTAGGAGGGGTGTAATTAGTAGATAATTAAGAATGTATTAGTAAAAATAATTATCGTATAATATAACTAATTATAAATTAAGATTAAGATAACTAATTAGTTTAATTAAAATAAAAAAAATAAAATAAAAAAATTTAAAATGAGATTAAAGTGTGTAATCATTTTCCAAAAAAGGAAAGTGACATGGTATGTGGGACGGACAGAAACGGCAACGTGGACATCGTATCTGGGACGAAGGGAGTAATTTTAAACAATAAATTTATTAATTTATTTTAAAAAAATATTGTATCATAAAAAATAATATAAATTTAATTATATATTCCCCCCGTCTCATTGGAAAGTTGCCATTTTTCATTTCCAACCGTCCCAAAACAAGGTTACCATTTCCTAATTTAGTAATTGTACTACTTACCTAACATAATAAATACCCTTTTAACTTATAATATATTACACAAATGTCATTATTTTTATATTACACTATACTAATAGGGGTATTTTGTCTTTTTACTACAATCTAATATAATACTAATATTCAAAAATTTACGAGCAAAAAGCAAACGCCACTCTTTCATCGGGACGAAGAGAGTATATAATTCTAATAATAATTAATTTTTATTAATATAGATACAATATTTCTTTTATAAAAGGATATAAAAGTAAAATTTAAAATTTTAAAAATAGGATTTAAAAGTAACAGAGGTATTCTATGAAAAAAAAAATCCTTTATTTATAGGATTTTAGACCCTTTTTTTTTTTTTTAAATCTCATCATTTTAAAATCCATCATATTTTTTTTAATCAAACACGGATTTTATGGGATTTTAAAATCAAATCCCATGGAATCCCACTGAATCCTTAAACGAAACAGCCCCTAATAAAAATATTGTTCACCATTTGCGTAATACTTAATTATGGGATCGGATCATCGGTCCAATTTCTCTAATCAGTCTAACAAATAAAAACATGACACGCGTATGTATGTATGTATGTATTATTATTATTTTAAATCACAAATTACAATCTAAATTGTAATTCCTCCTCGCGTCAAAACATTTCTCGCAGTATCGCCCTAGCCTGTGACAGTTGCCGCCGCCACCACAGATTGATGCCGCCGCCGCCGACACCAAAATCAGCAGGTTTATTTTATTCAATTTCTATCAACCAAATCTTTGCCAGAATTTATGTCCGCTCTAGCCAAAGTCATCCCCCGACCCCGAAGAAATCACCGCCGTTGTCGCCGCCGAAATCAGTGTGTTTTGTATTTTTTACTTCGGAATTTTTAATTATCTCTTTTAAATCATAAGTTACATTCAAATTCAGATCTGATTCATTCCATCCCGTCGGGTGAGTACACATCGTAGTTCTCCCCAAATTTGCCCTCTCTCTAGTTACTCGTTGCCGACACTACAGCCACCACTGCTGCCAACGCGCTTCAGCAATATTTCTCCTCTGTAAAATTCATCCCAATCAATAATTTTCCCCAAAGTTTGACCTGACCGAGAGTCCGGCCCTTCCTATCGATGTTGCTGAAAAAAGAAGTGAAGTAATTGAAAGAGAAAATGGAGATGGAAGTGAACGACAAGAAAGTGAAGCCACAAAGAAAATTGTTCGTATTATGGGTGGTTGTTTTTGTTGTTGGTGGATGTGGTTTTAATGGTATGTAGCTTATGTGTATTTAGGCACGACTGCGATAATTTTTTCTCATGAAAATTCAATCCAATTTGGTTTTCAATGCTCTATAGTTATAGAATGTGTTAGCATACAGATTTTGGGATGTTTGATTTGAGCTGAGTTTTATTTGCTTTGGTGTTTGTGAATCATATTGATCAGATGGTGTCACTGCTACCTTTATAAGGTTTTTGAAGATTCTCAAGTTGATTTCATTCAAATGGTTTTATGTGCATTTTAAGCCATTACTTAATTGAATTACATGTTTGTTTCATTCAAATAATTATTGATGTTGTTTTCTTATTAGAAGCTTTCTGCTGAAAATTTAAAGCCATTATGAATGATCTAAATTATCTTTGTTCTCTAAAGTAATTTTGCTAGTTCTATTTTACTTTAACACTAATATATAAATATCATTGTGCAGTTTGTAAGACTACTAACAAGTTATTAGATGGTATATTGATGTTGATTCTTGCCTATTTCAATTTTTTATTCTAACTTTAATATTTTGGACACAATTTTATTACTATGCTAAAGTCTCCACCAGGACACAAAATTTGTCAGCAGTATAAACAATATCGAAGCAAAAATATTACATCTATGCCGAATATATCCAAAAAATAAAAAAAAACATCACAGTGTGTTGGATCCTGCGATTCGGAATTCCAAAATAGCTCGTCGATTTCGTCGGTTTGGGTTCCGGAAGTACTCCAAAGAGCCAATCCGTCGTCGGGCAATGCTGATTTCAGAGATTGATCGAACTAAACTACGATTAACTACGGAAAGCGAGTAAATAAATTGCAGAAAGCATATAATTGGAATTAAATTGCATAAACGGAAATAAAAAAAGAAAGAAAAATATGAAAAAATACGATTCTGTTCTGTTGTGCGTGTGTGTGTTGTGTTTATTTTTCTTACTTGTAATCCTAGGCTAAAATAACCATTTCTTCCACTAGCAGGGGTGGTTACAAATTATTCCCACTTCTTTCTACTTCTCTTAACCATCAAATAACCTCCTTCCATCAGTTCCCAGCGGCTTCCATTGCTCCTGGACCGGGTTCCATTCGTCTTGAGCATCTTCCATCGTTCCTGGACCAAGTTCCATTCGCTTTGGATCTCTTTCATTGCCTTCAGATCATACCTGCAGCCTACCCTGATTCGTTTCCATCATACTCCCAGCCGGTCTACGGGAATATGTTCCCGACAGCCTTGAGTTACATGGAACCCTTACTCTTCATGGTCGTCCATTAGTGTCATGAGGTTGCCGATTCAGAGTTGATGGAGCTTGTCGTCCGAAGGTCTATGGAAGTCATATCTTCTTGCTCCATGGAAGCTCCGCAGCCTGATGAAAGTCATTATCTTCGACATTTAAGTCATTTTGGACTTGGGGTCCAACAATTGCCCTCCTCAAAAAGAGATGAAATGTAAGCTACGTGAAGCTTTGCTCTCTTTTTGGGACTCCCTTTGTGTGGGACTTACCCTCTTGGGCCTTGGCACAAAATTATCCCAACTTGATATCTCACGTCAACCCCTCTAACCTTGATGTGACGGTTGCTTCCTTCGATTCCCGTGTCGTCTAAGAGAGAAAAGACATTCAAGGGTTTTTTTTCTAAGGGTTTATCATCACTCCCCTTTTCCACGTCTTCTCTCGTTTCTCCTTCGAAGGCTTTTCTCCTATTTGGTGAACGCAAGTATCAAGTTGTATGGCTTTTTCGACGGCTCTTCCTTCCAGTAGTGTAGCTGAACCTTCGTTGCAGACTATTGCCGACGTCCAAGTGTCTATTACTCACGTTGTGAGGGATTTGATGTCAGCCTTAGAAGTGGCAGCAGACCATAATGCTTCCGATTCGCCTTTGACTTCAGCAGTCCCCGTCTCCGAGGAAGCAGCATCGATTCCAGAGGGCTCGGCTTTAGCCGGTGTAGCTTCGAGCTCTGGTGTAACAACCTTGTCTTCGGAGTGCCTTACTTCTGCAGGTGTGGTTCCAATCGTTGCTGGAGCAGCCCCGGCCCCAAAGATTTCAACTTCAGTGGTAGCAGCGTCAGTTCCTGGTAGAACATCTCCAGCTCTGGAAAACCCGATTCCGCCCTCGATAGATCCGATCCCCATAGAAACAGTTCCCGGGCCTGATGGACTGGTTCCAGATCCGGCAAATCTGATTTCAGCTCCAAAGGATCCAGTCCCTACAGAAGCAGCGCCAGGCCTTGATGGAACGGCTCCGTCTAAGGAAGGTCTGATTCTAACTACAACGGATCCAGCTCCCGTGAAAGCAGCGCCAGGTCCCGATGGAACAGCTCCGTCTCTGGAAGACCCGACCCCAGTCCTAACAGATCCAGCTTCCGTGGAAGCAACACCTGATCCTGATAACGCCGAGCCCGATGTGGACCCAGCAGCAAAGGATACTCCTCATACCGTGCGTTAACCTTGGGAACCATTCGCCTTTCTTTGATTCACCCGCCGTTTCGTTTGGATTTTATGGTTTGCTGCTCATTTGGCTATTTACGACGACTTATTTTCGTTTTGTTTCCATTCGCACATTAGCGGCTTAATGGCCTGTTTTCATTTTGCGTACTAGAGGCTTAATAGCCTGCTTTCATTTTGCACGTTAGCGGCTTAATAGCCTGCTTTTGTTTTGCTTCATATCTAGCGGCCTGACAGGGCCTGCTTTCATTTCGCTCATTACGTCTAGCGGCCTAATCAAGGCCTGCTTTCAGTTTGCACATTACATTTCTTTATCTGAACTCGAGTGGTGACATATATCCTTTAAGGTGCTTAACGTTTATAACATTTCTATGTTCTATCTCGTCAATACTCATCAATCTATAAGCACCGTTAGGCAGCACTCTACTTACTTGGTACGGACCTTCCCACGTAGGAGACCACTTCCCGAATGTATTATCTTTGAATCCTTCGGGTAGCACTGCCTTCCATATCAAATCTCCTTCTTGGAATGTTTGACGACGTACCTTTTTGTTGTAAGCTCACGTTACTTTCACTTTATTTGCCCTGATATTCTCCAAAGCCATCATCCGATCCTCGTGCACGTCATCCAATCTTTGTAACATTGCTGTGTCGTACTGCTCGGGACTAAGCGAATTTTGCTTTAACACTCGTAATGATGGCACCGTGATTTCCAACGGCAATATCGTTTCATGTCATAAACCAGTTGGAATGGAGTGCAACCAGTGGCTTTATTTCGGTATTGCCTATAAGCCCATAAAGCCTCCCCTAACACTTCGTGCCATCTTCTCGGGTTATCTTCTACGGCCTTTTTGATTACCCTAATTAAGACTTTGTTGGCTGCTTCGGCCTGCCCATTTGCCTGCGCATAATACGGGGACGAATGCAGAAGAGCAATCCCATACTGTGCGGCAAAGGCAGCCACTCTATCGCTGGTAAAAACAGTGGCTTGATCGGCGGTAATCGTCTGCGGGATTCCGTACTGGTGAATAATATGCTATTTAATGAACTTGATCACGTCGTGATACGTCACATTAGCCAACGGCACAGCTTCTATCCACTTTGTGAAATAATCCATGGCCATCAATATGAACGACTGGTGTCTGGAAGATGGCGGGTGGATCTTCCCGATGATATCCATCGCCCATCCCCGGAATGGCAATGGTTTCACCACTGCGTGCATTTCTTCCTCCGGAATTCGGATCAAAGGGCCATGTCGCTGACACGCTTCACATCCTTGAGCGTACTTGATATAATCCTCCGTCATTGATGGCCAGAAATACCCATATCGTCGGATTGTCCATCTCATGACTGGCCCGGATTTGTGTGCTCCACAAATTTCTTCATGCACCTCACCCATCACCTTCATGGCTTCTTGATTATCTACGCATCTCATTAACATTCCATAGGCGGCTCTGCGGAAAAGATCTCCGTCAATCAGAGTATACTTCAGAGCCTCTTTCCGCAGCTTTTCCGGAGTTTCACCGGTTGGTTGTTCCAAATATTTCCTCAGTTCCATACGCCAATCTTCCGCATCCATTGGGTACAGATGTACTCGACCTGATTTGAAGTTTCCTGCGGCTGATGACTTGTACCCAGATGCTTCTTGAGCCAAATCATTAGCTATTCTGTTTTCAGCTCGATGTATGAATTCTACCACCACATCATCAAATATTTGCAGCATCCTAACTGCTTCCATTCGAAGATTTCTCATTCTCTCATCTTTGCATTGGAACTCTCCAGCAATCTGCTTCAAAATTAGTTGTGAGTCGCCTTGAACTCTGATCGCCTTGGCTCCATTTTCATATAGAATTCTCAATCCAACTAATAAGGCTTTGTATTCTGCTTGATTATTAGTAAATCCAGGTGCCAATGCCCTGATAACAATCCACTTTTGTCCCCAGGGACTCTCAATGAATACCTCAGCCTCAGCATTATTCTGCGTGCTAGACCCGTCGAACTTCATCAAGGTCCAAGGCATCAGAATGATAACAGCTTCCATGCGATTAGCTGCTTGGTCAGCCACCGGACTCGGATGATCTACTAGATAGTTAGCAACAACCTGTCCTTTAGCAGCTTTGATTGGTACATATCGTAGATCGAACGCGGCTAGCTTTACAGCCCATTTTGCTTGTCTTCCCCTTAAAGCTGGCCTGCCTAAAAGATATCTCAAAATATCGACAAGACATACCACTTCTGTTTCCCTCGAGGCTAAAAAATATTCAAGTTTCGTGCAAGCATAAAATAATGCGAGACATAATTTTTTCATAGGAGTGTACCTTGTCTCTGCATCATTCATTACCTTACTGAGGTAAAATATGGCGCGTTCGCTTCTATCGGGAGCCTCCTACGCCAGTAAGCAACCAACCGTATTCTCACTGGCTGAAACATACAAGGGCAGAGGTTTGCCTGCTTGCGGCGGCATCAACACCGGTGGATTGGCCATGGCTTCCTTAATAGCTTCGAAAGCCTGTTGGTGTGGTGGCTTCCACACAAACTCCTCTGTTTTTCACAACTTGAGCAGTATGGAAAAAGCTCTAAGCTTGCCTGCAGCATTCGAGACGAAACTCCGCAGAAAATTGACCTGCCCAAGGAATCCTTGAAGTTGCTTCAGATTCTCAGGCGGTCGGGCGTTGATGATAGCTTTCGTTTTGTTACTATTCACCTCAATACCTTATTATGCACCATGAAACCCAGAAAGTTTCCGGAGGCCACTCCAAATGCGCACTTCGCTGGATTCATCCTTAAATTATAGTGCCTCATTTTCCGAAGAGCTTGCTCGAGATCCACCAGATGTTCCGAAAAACTCTTGGATTTCACCACTATGTCGTCAATGTAAACTTCCACCGACTGTCCAATTAAATCGTGAGATATGGTGTTCATTGCTCGCTGGTAAATCGCTCAAGCATTCTTCAACCCAAACGGCATCATCACCCATTCGTACACTCCAAGGGCTCCTGGGCATCGGAATGTCGTCTTTGCAACATCCTCCTCGGCTATAAAAATCTGATTATAGCCAGAATACCCATCGATAAACGACAAACTCCCGTTCATGGCGGCTGCATCTACTAACATATCGGCAACAGGCATGACGTACTCGTCTTTGGGTGTTGCCAGATTCAGATTGCGATAATCGACGCATACACGTAATTTTCTGTTTTTCTTAAGTATGGGAACGACATTGGCTACCCATTCCGGGTAACGACAAGTCCGAATGAATCCTGCTGCCAAACGCCGCTGGATCTCTTCCTTGATCTTCGGGTATACATCTGGGTTGAACCTTTGCGGCGGCTGCTTGTGGGGTTTATACCCGGCTTTTATGGGTAACCGATGTTCCACTAGTTCTCGAGCCAAGCCTGGCATTTCGTCGTAATCCCAAGCGAAACAGTCCCGGTACTTCTTTATCAGTGTTACCAAAGCAGCTCGATCTTCTGACTTTAACAACGCGCTAACTTTAGTGATTCGCGGAGATTCATCGGTACTCAGGTCAACATCTTCCAGTGGATCCTGGGCCTGGAACGCTGGATAGGTTTTATGCACAGGTGACGGTAATTCCACTTCACCAGTACTTTCCTTGGACAGATCCGGACCATTGGTGCATTTTTCTCTAAGCTGTTCCGCTTCTTCATCGGGGTCTGCTCTGGTCGGCTCTGGATGTTTCGTAACAAAGCCTGTTTCGGGCGGCCCAGGGTTTTCCAAGGGGCCAGCTCTAACCGGCTCCGAACTCGCCACAGAACCTGTTTCGAACCGCTCACCACCTTCTGTGGGACCTGCTCTGAATGGCCCTGTATTCGTAACAGAGCCTGCTCCGTGCAACTCAAATTGAATTTCGACGCATTCGAAATTCATCATAGTCTTCTTCATTCGTAGGCCGTGGATCGGCCCTCGCTTAAATTCTGAATTGATTATCACTAAACACACATTCATAATTTCCCTCGTTAGACATGGGGGCGATTACTTCGGACAACGGGATCATCTTCGAATAGTAGAAAGTTGCATCTACAGCTGTGACTTCCGCTACGAATGGGTCTTTCTCCGCCTCCACTTCTTGAACCTCATCGCCATCCCAGAACAGCAACTTCTGTTGCAAAGTCGACGGTACACACTCGCAAGCGTGAATCCAGTCTCGCCCTAATAATGCTGCATATGAAGGGCGACTTTCTATTATTACGAACGCTGAAGACAACTTCTTGGTGCCTACTTGTACCTCCACATTAGCGATTCCTGCCAGTTTATACGAATTTCCCATGAAATCCGTAGCTCGCACCGAAGTTGGTATTAAATCGTCCCTTGTCTTTCCTAACTTTCTGAACGTCCGAAATGGCATTACATTGGCGAATGTGCCGCCGTCTATCAATACTCTGCCCACTGGTCGTCCTTCCATTAAAGCTCGAATGTACAAGGGTTTTACGTGTTTATTCTGCTCGGACCCGATTCGATCAAAAGTGACCGTTGTCACTATATCGTTCCATTCTGCCGCTGGTTCTTCATCTACGGTCACTTCCTCATAATTCTGCTCCCCTTATGGAGCTTTGAATTCAGAAGACAATACCCCCACGACCGATAGATGACCATCTCCAGCGCTACACTCTTTTGGTTGTGCAGTTTTCGGCACCCATCGACGCTGCCAGTTTAGAGTGGGTCCGGCGCCTGGTGTAGAAGAAATCAGGCGATGTTGCAACTCTTGATTTTTTTGAGGTCTCTCCTTCTGCTCACTGGCTTTCAAGGTTTCTTCGTCCCGACTTTCTGCTTGCTGAATTTTTGAGTCAACTTTTCTGTCCTTAGCCCCTGCATCCCTCTGATTTGGCTGAACACCTTTAGCTTCCAATTTAGCCTGTAGTAGTTTCCTTTCTGCCCTTCTTTTCTGGGAACGTGTGAGGTCACCCATTGCCCTCCTGGCATTTGTCTCCAGCACATTAATAGTCCACTACTCCGAATCTACGGCTGATGGAGGCTTCCGTGTCTTTCTTGGAGTAATAGTAATCTGATCTGCAGATGTAATGGTCCAGACTCATTTCCCACTACCAACTTTCACTTCAGCCACCGTGGCATCCGGCTTAATAGTTGGGCCTGGAGCTGTGGCTTTAGTCGTCATATTATGATGTTCCTGAATTTCCTGGGCATTCGGAATTGTCACTTTCAGATTAGGGTTCCTCTCTACGACCCTAGGCTCCTTACTTCCAACATTTCCATTAGGCGTCTTTCTTACAGACAACCTATCGAATACTGAACCCCGTTGTGGTATCCTAGGCCCAAGTCGCTCATGAACCGGCTGTCGAACCAGTTGTTTCCCTCTGTTCTGTCTCTTGAGACCTCTTGTAGACATAGTATTAATGGATGGTGCAGGAAACGGATTCGCATCCACCTGCATACTCTTTTCTGCTAGCTTCAGTCTACCCTCGTCTAAAGCTTTCTGAATCGTGTTTCGTAGGTACGTACAATTGACGGTAGTATGTGTATAACTCCCATGCCACCTGCAGTACACTTTTCCTTTCAATTCCTCTGTGACGACACTCGCTGCCCGTCTCGGAGTTTGATTTGTTTGTCCTTTAGCAGATGATCAAAAATATGTTCTACCTTAGACACATCGAAGGTATATTGCACGCCTCCGACCTCCTTACCCCTTGTAGGTTTTAATGCCGAACATGAGTAAGTTTTTCCTTTCAGCAATTCAGCCGCCAACACATCTTGTTCCTCGCCACAGTCTTTGTCGGCTGAACTTTCCTCACCTGCACAACAAGTTATTCCTGTTTTTCCATCTTTTTTCCACCTACCTACAACAGCATCCTGCCTTTCTCGAATGAGCTTTTCTGCCCTCATTGCGAGTGCACTTAGATGCGAAAAATCCTGGAAATCCTGAACCCCCAACCGGTCTCGAAGATCTGATCGCATATTATCTACTGCCATCGCGGTTGCCTGCTGTTCAGGTATCTGCACTGTGCACCGTGTCTTAGCTTATCGAAACCTTTCCAAAAATTGTGCCACAGGCTCATCATATCCCTGCTTTACAGCTACCAGGTGGGATATTGTAGTCTCCACCGGTGGCGCGTAAAAACGGTCGTGAAACAGCCTCTCCAAATCCGACCAAGACTGCTGATAACTCTTGATTTTGCCATATTTTATAGCTTATATTTATTTAATTAATTATTTATTTATGTCGAGTTGGTATTATTTATGTTAATTTATTCTAAAAATTGTATTATATTCATCTTGTTTGTATAATATTAATTTATTAGTTTTTAAGTGTAATTTATAATTATTTTGGTGTGTAAATTAAATTAATTGATGTGTTTCTTGAATTATATTTTTTGGCATTATTTATGTGCTATTTACGTATTTAATTTTAACTGAATTAATTTTATTTAATAAATATTATTTATTTTAAAAAATATTTATAAGATGTTCATTATTTATATAGGTGAAGTAATGCTTGAAAATTGATATTGGAGCCCAAAACTGGCATTAAAAAGTGAAAAAATAGCTTCAGAAACGAAAAACAGCCACCGCCGTGAAAGTCAACAAAAGTCAACGCGAGAAAGTCAAAGTCAACCACGCGCGGAAGACAAGCGGCGGCTACATAGGAGTGCGCAAGCGCGGAAGGCAAGCGAGCGCGGAAGGCGAGCGGCGGCTGTATTTATGAGCGCGGAAGACAAGCGACGGCCGCACGGAAGGCAAGCGACGGCTGGCGCATGAGGCAAGCGAGCACGGAAAGCGAAGCGGCGGCTAACACGGAATTCAAGCGGCGGCTGACACGAAAATATGAGCGGAGCGGAAAGCCATACATGGAAGTGAGCGAAGCGGCGGCTGCATTAATTCTCGCTGCATTTATTGCCGCTGGTCAGCAGTGCATTTACTGCGCCGCCACAATAATTCCTGCAAAGAATTCTGCTGCATTTATGTCTCCTGCACCCTCAGCTCCTGCATTTACTACACTCTCCCAGCTCCCTTAATTAAAATCCTGCACTACTTTTTAGCCAATTTTTGGTTATTTTTGTGTAATTTTTATTCTAGAACCTTCTAGAAAATAGGTAGTTATTAGTAGTTATATTAGTAGCTAATTTTAGAGTTAGTTATTTATGGTTATTTTTAGAGGTAGTTAGTAGTTATTTTTAGAAGTAGTTATTTATTGGCGGTTGTAACCGTCAAGCTTCTAGAAGTTTTTCCCCTATAAATATCCCCTCTAATTGTACCATATATGATATAGACCATAAATAGATATGTGATACACCATAGATATATATACACACCATATATACACAATAATATACATTCTATTTTCTCAATTTCTTTTCTTCCGTATTTTTTTTATCTAGTTTAATAATACGAGATTTTCGGTTTTGTGTCGCGAGCAAACTGATTTTCTCTCCCTTTTTCTTTTAATTTCAGCATATTATTTTAGCTAGTAAAATTCCTATCATATTTCTCCACCTCACCTTCACCCAAAAATTCCATGTTCGATTTGAATTGTTCAAGTTGGATTTCGACAAGGTTGCGGAAGGGCGATAGAAGAATCGACTATTTCAGCCCTGTTATGCGCCAAAAGCGGTTTCCGGGTAGTTCAACGTAGCTAAGTACGCAGGAGCCTTGTCGACCTGCTTAGTTGCTGTTCTGAATTCGATTTTGATTAAAGAGAGGTAATAAAAGGGGTAGAGCCACTAGCGGAACGGTTGGAAGAATAATTCATGGGGCATAGGCGGGGGTCTATTGGGTCACAGAGATTCCTAGTGACAGTAGGGTTTCTTGCTTATAATGTTCTTCGCCGGGTGTCGCTGAAGCCTCGTTGTAAATCCCCCAAGATCAAGTACCAACCGAGTCGAGAATCGGCTTAAGCGAGCAAATGCGATCACGTTCATTTCTTTGTGCCGCCTCGCAATTATACATATATTTTTCCCTATCACGCTATCGTCATCCCGCTCATTTCATCCATGGAAATCTAGCCATTAAGGAACGCAAAAGTCAGACACAAACGCCTCGCTTCATCCTTTTCGAGATACGTATATTTTATCGCTTTTTAGATAGATTTAATTCCTGCAATTGATCTTTTCAGTTTTTCTTCGATTGCATTAACTCATTGCACTTTTTCTAATTAAATATAGGATATTCGCATATTCCCTGAGTTCGACCCGGACACTCACCGGTTAAAGAGATTTTTTATTTTTGACGAACTTTTTGGAGTTACTACACGAACACGCACGACACTATTTTCATTTTATACATATATCATTTTTTTTGTATCTTAAAAGATATTTTAAAAACTCTCCAAAAATCTTCAATCAACTGCACAGTACCTGGAGCTAACGATGTATACCACGAAAACACCGTACCCGTCAGAGACAAAGAAAACAATTGTAAACGATACCAATCATTTCCTCCCAAGTTCCCGCACTGAGCTGTAAATTTCCCGATATGCTCTATCGTTGATCTCCCATCCTCACCGGAGAACAATGTAAAATCTGGTGCTTTATTTCGAGCGGGCAACGACATCATCTCACTTACCCAAGATGGGTAGGGTCTTTGATACACTGGTCGCTCTTCGAATTTCATTCGCGGGAAAGCTCTTCGGATACTTTCCACTAGAATATTTGTATCTAATCATGGTTGGGCCTCCTACTGATTAGGAATCAGCGGCTGCCCTCCTGGTCCCCAAGCTTGACCAGCCATTCCTCCTTGAGGGACAGCGGCATAAGGAGCTTGCTGCGCCCAGGAGGTGCGTTCCAAGCAGGCTATCCTGCGACCTGCCCCTTTAGACGCCGCTTCCTGCGACATCTTGTCCTCCCACCATTTGAGGGCCACAGCCTCCGCTGGGTTGCCCTCCTTGCGGGTGTTGGAGAATCGTCACATTACCGAATTGCAATCCTGCTCCACCCGTCCGTCCCCTAGGCGATCCAGTGTTTCCCCGAACCAAGTTAGAACCGACGTTTCCTGTGAGATGTGGAATCCCTCCAGCAGATGGAGTTACCCCTCTCGGTCCTCCATATGTGTTTCCTGAAATTCCAGAATTCTGGATTCCACTGGCCGCTGCTCGGCGTTCTTCTTCGCAAATCTGAAACGCTTCATTCCTTACAGTTGGCCGGATCACATCAGCCAATTGCCTGGAAATTTCATACGCGATGTCTCCGATTCCGGCCTGAATACACTGATTCACTTCTCTGCGCACCATGGTCACCATCGTCTCGGTCGACGACGATTCCTCATCTCTCCTCAGCCCTGGGATGCGGCTTCCACTGGGATGAACCGGCGTTCCAGTTCCAGTAAATCCTGCACCCTGATTCTGATTGTCCATGGCGATCACTTTACCGCTGCGAAGTTGCATACACGAATACGAACCCGACTTGGTCCCACTGGGCGTGCCAATTGTTGGATCCTGCGATTCGGAATTCCAAAATAGCTCGTCGATTTCGTCGGTGTGGGTTCCGGAAGTACTCCAAAGAGCCAATCCGTCGTCGGGCAATGCTGATTTCAGAGATTGATCGAACTAAACTACGATTAACTACGGAAAGCGAGTAAATAAATTGCAGAAAGCATATAATTGTAATTAAATTGCATAAACGGAAATAAAACAAGAAAGAAAAATATGAAAAGATATGATTTTGTTCTGTTATGCGTGTATGTGTTGTGTTTATTTTTCCTACTTGTAATCCTAGGCTAGAATAACCACTTCTCCCACTAACAGGGGTGGTTACAAATTATTCCCACTTCTTTCTACTTCTCTTAACCATCAAATAACCTCCTTCCATCAGTTCCCAGCGGCTTCCATTGCTCCTGGACCGGGTTTCATTCGTCTTGAGCATCTTCCATCGTTCTTGGACCAAGTTCCATTCGCTTTGGATCTCTTCCATTGCCTTCAGATCATACCTGCAGCCTACCCTGATTCGTTTCCATCGTACTCCCAGCCGGTCTACGGGAATATGTTCCCGACAGCCTTGAGTTACATGGAACCCTCACTCTTCATGGTCTTCCATTAGTGTCATGAGGTTTCCGATTCAGAGTTGATGGAGTTTGTCGTCCGAAGGTCTGTGGAAGTCATATCTTCTTGCTCCATGGAAGCTCCGCAGCCTGATGGAAGTCACTATCTTCGACATTTAAGTCATTTTGGACTTGGGGTCCAACACAGTGCAAAGGTTCATCCAAAATAAGTGTGAGGTCCTGCAATACATGAGTGAAAAATAAAGGTCTGCAAGCTAATACATTGAATTAATTAAAAAGCAGATTAACATATTAAATAAGCTAGTCCAGGAAGACTCTAGTGGTCACGATCAAATGCTGTTCAACAGCTTCTGATCCGATGAAAACATTCTGCAGAATCAAGATCAGTCATCTCTTGCTCAAGCTCAATCAGTCCTATAAACCTGAAAAAGATTTTAAGAAGCAAAATTTTTTTATTGAACATCAGTTTTGTTGTTCAGACTAGATTAGTACATTGCCATTTATTATTATAAATACCCTTTCAGAAAATCTTTAGTGGCCAGACATGAGGATTTCCACTGCATTCACCACCAATATGCGATGACTGAACCTAAACTTATGTATAATAAAAAAAAAATAAAAGTAAAAACTAGTAAAATAATTATTTTAATGTAAACTTATATCATCATAAAATAAATACCTCAAGTAATTCTGTGAACTTCATAGAATAAACGGACTCATTGCAATAATGAGATTGTATATTTGATATTTGGTTCACTATTGCAATCTAGAATGCAGGACAATAAAAATAATTCAAGGAATTATTGAATATAAAAAAAAATTAAATCATAATTATTATAATTAAATTATAAATTTTATTTCTAAAAAATAACCTGCTCTCGAGGGATTTGATAAGACTGCAATGCAATGCTACCGGATGCTAAGTAGGCCTTATTAGTGAATGTCTGCATAATAAATAAAGTATCATAAATTCTTTGAATAAATAAAATTATTTACAATGCAGTGATAAGTGCGCACCTGGGTCTCAACTAAACACTCATTTCCTCGAACTTTGGCTTGCTTTTTTTTTTTTTGAGTTTCTTTCCAATCCATTTTTTGGTCTTTTACCCGAACGCACCTTCGTCCTATTGTTTATACCTTTTATGTGAATGTTGTCTTTATTGTTCATACCAACATTGTCAACGCCCTTTAAAGATATACCATCATAATTCTCTTTTCGACTCTGTAATTGTTCATTCACTCTTTCAATTATCTTTAACAATGCATCTCTGGAAACTCATAAGATTCTTTATTTTCTGAAGCTCTCGTTACCAGTTTGTTGCATAAAACACTCAAATCCTTACAACGCAAGCTTAACTTTTTTCGGATCATCCATACTGTGGTCCCCGACATACATTCTACTATGCAAATCACCTAGCCTTGCATCTTTCGTCCACCTCTTCAGTATATATTGATCCAGAATTTTCAATACATCATTTTTTGTGAGAATTTTCAGTCTATGAGAATATAATATTTCAGAAAAATCAAATTTCTTGTAACTACAAGCAACTGTCTTATCTGATGAATCATATTTCACAATATGGTACCTTGATCTCTCAAGATAGCTAACATGATATTCCGTAATAGTTTCATGCGATCTAGTAACAGTTCCAAAGCAATCATACGCTTTTCCCAATTCCTTCTGAAATATTTTAAAAACTTCTGGGGTATACACACTCGCGGCATGTTTCAAGAGCTGAATTGACAATGGAAGCACGTACGCACTAGTACTTGCTTTGGAATCGGCCTGCAACTGTTCATATCGACGAGATTTAACCAAATTTTCAAAATTTTCAAAAAACACCCGCAAGTTGTTCTTTGAACTAGAATACCTTTTAATCACACTGTTAATACTCTCACTACGCTGTGTCGTCGTAATATCAGCACAAAAGAATTGACGACCATACACCAACGCCCATTTTTCTTTCAAATTGAATAACCTTCTCAACCAATCATTATCTACCAAATTGTACTTTACCAACATTTCATTCCATTCGTGCAAAAACTCATCCTCTTCGTCAAAATCATAAACACATCTCCCAAAATCATGCGCAAAGTTTTTATGCTCAACAAAAATACCACCCAAATGTATAGCGGCATTTTGATAAATATGTTAAATACATAACCTACAAAATTAACAATTTAGGAGTAAGTTATTCTACGGAAAAAAATATCTATACTATAAAAAATTACAAATATAATGTATTGAACTATTTATGCCTAAAACAAAACCTGTGATGAGTCTCAGGCCACCTCGAAGCCAACGCATTTGCCATAGTTGGATCTTGATCTGTCAAAATTCTAGTTGGCTTTCTTCCGTACATGGTGTTGACGAAAGTGTCAAACAACCACTCAAACGAGGGAATAGTCTCATCGTATAAAAGTGTTGCACCAAAAACTATTGTTTGCCTGTGGTGATTAACACCAACAAACAAGGCCAAGGGACGATTTTCCTTATATTTTCTATACGTAGTGTTGAAAGAAACTACATCCCCAAAATCAATATAGTCTGCTCTCATTCTACCATCGACCCAAAATATGTTTGTAATCATATCATCTTCATCCACTTGAATGGAATACGAAGAATTTAAGTCTCTGTTTTGCATCCCTTGTAAATATTCCAATACCCCTCTAGTGTCTCCAACCTCCATGTACTTAGTCCTCTTAGATCGCAAGTAATTTTTAATGTCTTGCCTAATAAACCTAAGGTTTCCCGGCCACCGGCTTTCTTAATCATTAAATCATGTGAGACTTTTGGAGCAAGTCCCACATGTTCGGTCATATCTATCTGGGAAGCATGAACTTCATCTATTCTCCTATGTGACGGGAATAAATGAATTTTTTGAGGACTAATGAGTTGATGAGTGTGTTCAGATATAAACTCAAATACTTCGTATTTGCATTCTCTCTCAATCGAATTCTCATCTTTGCTTTGCACCCAAATCTTGTTATTGCTCATGGTGCTCTCACATTAATATTTCTTTTATCTTCTCCCTTTGTGCCTTCAGCGCTACATGAAAACATTCTGCATTTTATCTTTTCTGTTCGATCTTTATGCATTTTGTGTCTTTTCATACTAAAACCCGCTTTTTTAGCATAAGCCAAATAAAATTGATACGCTTATTCTTCATTGTCAAACTCCTTTCCAATTGGAGATGTTTCTTCGGGAGAAATATGATGACGATAATTTTCCATATTTGTAAAGTCTAATCTACGTGAAGACGAAGACTTATTCTTTCCTAACTCATCAATCTCCATCATCACCTGTAAACGTATTGTGTAGATATATTACTCATAAATACAACAATAAAAGATCATTATACAAAATACAAAACAATAAAATAAAAAATAAAGTAAAAATACAGTAAAAGAACATATAAAAAAATACTAAACAATAAAATAAGAAATGAAATGAAAGGAACTGTAAAAGAGATAATTAAAAATTCCGAAGTAAAAAAATACAAAACACACACTGATTTCGGCGTTGACAACGGCGGTGATTTCTTCGGGGTCGGGGGATGAATTTGGCTAGAGCGGATAGAAATTCTGGCGAAGATTTGGTTGATAGAAATTGAATAAAATAAACATGCTGATTTTGGTGTCGTCGGCAGCGGCGTCGATCGGTGGTGGCGGCGTCGACTGTCACAGGCTAGGGCGATACTGGGATATATGTTTTGACGCGAGGAGGAATTTCAACTTAGATTGTATTTTGTGATTTAAAATAATAATAATAATATATACATACATATATACATACATACACGTGTCATATTTTTACTTGTTAGACTGATTAGACAGATATAAATTGGACCGATGATCCGATCCCCTTAATTATAGTTTATGAATAAAGAATTCTAATTTTTGCATTAACAATAAAGAATATTATATATAAATATATATATATATATATATATTTGTGCTTTAAACAGATTTTATATATGCTCTTAGATATTTTTTAACATGCTATATATAAATATAATAATATGCCGTCGAAATATTACTCCTATTAATTGAAATTTAATTTTTTTAGAAATCATAGCTAAATAAAAAATTAAAATTTTATAACAAATTAAATTTAAAAAATTATTCTTTATATTGTGCTCTAGACAAATTTTATACTCTTCCGCCGGTAAAATTAGAGTATTTAAATAAAATAAGGGGAGAAAATATAATAAAAATAGTGACATTAATTGTAATAAAGTGTTGAATTGAAAATAATAGTTAAATATTAATTTGTTGATTTTATCAAAATTAGTAACGGGATACATTTAATGAACTAAAAAGAAAAGTAAAAGTGAATTTGAATATAGGAGTATATGCAAATAAAATTTTTCCATAAAAATTAAAAATAATAGTTTATTGAACAAGTAATAAAAATAAAAAGATTATTGGGGATATTTTTCAAATTTTAATTAAAAAGTAATGACATTAGTTATAAATAAATTTTTAAATGAAAAACAATAATTAAATATTGATTCCTTGATTTTATTAAAATTAATAAACAGACTAAAAACAATAAAATAAATTTAGCTAATACAATCGTATATATATACAAAATATATTTGTGTGATATATAAATACACATAATGTATATATATGAATATATGTATATATATACATATATTATTTATATTTATATTGATACAAATATTACATATATCACTTTGATGAGAGGACGTGAAGAGGGCTGAGCACAACAAGGGTTGTTGGTCCCTTATCAAAATTCAAATAGTAAAGAACTACAATAATAATAAAAAAATAAAAATAATTAAAAAAAAACACTTTTATTTGTTTTGCTTAAAAAATCAAACTATAATAATATCCGAGTGACAAAAAAAAAAAAAAAAAACCTTCTAAAAAGCACCCATTCAAACTACACTAGGGTGTGTTTGTTTGGGGGTTTGGATTTTGAGTTGGGATTTGAATAGTAAAAATTTTGAATTTGAATAGTTGTATGATGTGATATAAATAGGGTTTGATGTGATGTTTTGAATGTAAAATTGATTTTTAGTATAATATAAAAAATGAAAAATAGGTGTTTGATTTGATATTTTTTGGGGGAAAAAATGGAATGAATAGTAGAAATCCACCAAAATCCTTCAAACAAACACACCCTTAATTAAAATTGAAGGTTTAGCTAATTTAAAAGATACACATTCTTTGTTAGAAAAGTTTTATACGGCGAGATTATTAAATAATGATCGAAAAATAAAATTTGATATTAAAATAATTTATTAAAATAAATTCGATAATCAATAATAATTTATCAAAATAAACTCGATAATCATGACAATTTTATCGAAATAAACTCGATAATCTCGATAGTTTCATCGAAATAAATTCAATAATCAATTTATCGAAATAGATTCGATAATCACGTCGAGTCGATATAGAACCTCTTTTTGTAAAAATGAATATGCTCCGGTAGTACTTCCGGTTCATGGCGTAACTTTTTCAAAGATAAAACGACGTTCGTCTCCGAATTAGGTGACGCCTCAATATTTCGGAGCTCTAACAAACTAAAATGAAAGAACATGAGCTTTGTCGGAGGCTTAATATAAGAGCAAGTGACCGGATTATTGACCGGCAACTCGCCGGAAATATTTCCGAAAACTTAAAGAGGAAGAGAGTGAGAGAAAACATATCTGTCTTGATTTGGTGTAACAAATGAAGTGGTGGAGAGGACCTTTTAAATGCTCTCCACCTCTTGGAGTTTAAATGCTAAGCCGAAACCGTCGGCTCTTAATTTCGGTAATGTTCGGTCATATACACCAAATTTAATTTCGGTCATAAACACCAATTTAATTTCGGTTATAAACACCAAATTGAATTTCGGTCATAAATATATTATTTGAATTTTCAAATTTCAAATAATAATTTATTATACATGCATGTAATTATTTGAATTGAGACAGATGGTGCGTATGACTTACCAGCATTTATATGCCTAACCACACTATTAATAACCACCGTACAGGCCACATGTATTTTAATTCACCGAATAAAGAATTATGAATTTAATTTAAAATTAAATTTCATCAACTAAATAATTAACCGATTTCTTACCTTGTTAACATGTGTGTTTGTTTTGGGGTTTGGATTTTGAGTTGGTACTTAAATAGTAAAAATTTTGAATTTAAATATTTGTAAGATGTGATATAAATAGGTTTTGATGTGATGTTTTGAATGTAAGATTTTTAGTATAATATAAAAAATAAAAAATAAGTGCTTGATTTGATATTTTTTAGAAGAAAAATGGAATGAATAGTGGATTTAAAATCCAATCCCCGGACAAACACACTTAATCACCTTTTTTATAATCTTGTTCCATTCCAAATGTTGTGTTTTTGCATTTTTATATTTTAATTTCTATTATTTAAAGAAATAACTAACTTCCTCTCTTAAATTGGTTTATTTTATTTTTCACTTATTTTAAGAAAATTTGTTTTATATAGTTAATTAATTTGATTAGTTAATTTAATATTTGTAATAAAATATTATTTTAGCAATTTCATTTGATAAAATATTGAAATAATTTTTATTTTAAAATTTTTAATATTTAATATTTTATTTATTGAAATTATTTTATTTTAAAGATTTATTTTATTGATTGTAAATTAATATATGCAATTAGATTTTAAAAAAAATTAGTAATTTAAATACAATTAACAACCGTAATAATAAAATATTTAATATAAATAAGAAATCAAATTTTTCGAATTTGATTGCGGGTAGGGATAGTTCAATATTACACTACCAAAAAAATAGTTTTCTATTACGGCCGGAAATTCGTAACAAAAAGCTAATTTTTGTATAATTTGCGTATTTGCTACGCCTTAGTGACGACTTTTATCCGTAATGTATACTCACGCAACAAATGTTTTTTGTCACGCACATTTTCGTAACTACTACTCTTGGTCAACGTTTCTTATGGCAAGGTTTTTGTTACGATATTTGTTACGAATATTCTCTAGTAATAAAAAGTTGAGCTTCCCACGCGTGTGCCAGGACTTTTAGTCACGATATTTGTTACAAAAGTTCCTCGCGTTACCAAAAAATTTTCTATGACCGCTTGTCAGAGAACGCTTTTTGTTACGATTTTTTGTTACGTCATTGAAGCCGTAATAAACAATATATTTTCTTATGGTCACGAAAATCGTATGTTATTTTATCGTAATGAGATATTGTACCAATAATTTCATATACCGAATTTTTGGATGAAAAAAATACTGAATAATCGAAATAGCACATACCGTACTAAAAAAATACCGAAAATGTCAAATTTCGGTATGTCGAACTCTTTTAGTATGATATTGGTATATATTTTTCTAAATACCAAAAAATTTGGTATGGTAAACAATATAGTGCAGTATTATTGGTATATTGTATCGAATCATTTTTAATCAAATTTCATATATTGTATCGAACCATTTTTAATCAAATTTCATATATTGTATCATAATATAATATTTTACGCTGAAATATCAAAATTTAAAATAATTTTATAATTTTGAAAATATGTTAAAAAATTAATTATTTTAGTATCAATATACTAAATTATCGATATATACTAATATATCGAATACTAAAATATCAAATTGTATATGATATTTTCGGTATATAATACCAACAATGGTAAAAGTATATGCAATTACCATACTGAAAAAATTTGATACGGTATTATACCATATAAAAATTTGCCATATACCATCATTTTGATTTTAGTATTTTGTACATTACTTGACCACATTGATATTTTCCACTCTCACTTGCTGATAATGATAAATGAATTTTATTTTATTTTATATTTTTGTGAAATATAAAAATAAAATTCAAAATTAAATCTCATTATTAATTTCTTTTCAATGATAAAATATCAAATCAAACATTTTTATATTATATTTAAAATTAATTTTAAATTTTAAATAACGCATAAACACTTATTTATATTATATTAAATATTTATTTTAAATTTTATTAATCAAAATTCTAACTCTACTTTTAAATTTACAATCAATCAAACAATAAAAGTTATGGGTACTAGTAATTTAATAAAATATAGTTAAATTTGTAATTGTAATTAGTATTTACTAATTATTACTATACTAGGAAATATGATCAATTTCGCGGGACGGCTAAAAAACGAAAAGTAAACCAATTTTGCGGGACGAAGAGAGTATTAAATACTATAATATTTTATAATTTTTTTATCCATAACATTTGACACGTTTTTATTTTAGTCCGACCTATAAAATTTTTATTTTTAGTAAATTATACTCATTTAAAATAAATTTAATAAATATAAATTAACTTTATTAACCCCGTAGTATATGGCATTTTCCATTCCTCAAAATACTTTAATTTCTATTGATTTTTTTAAATAATTGTCCTAAGTCAAAAAATATTTTCAAAAAATAAACCTCAAAATAGTTCTGAAAATAATTAATTTTGATAAATTGAGGAGTTCCGAACTCCTTGATTGTAAAATTAAAAAGTTATGAGAACTCTTTATTTATTTTAATAAGAATTTAAATAAAAAAAAGTCCTACCATAATTCTTCATTTCCCTATTTTTTTTACCTACAAAGCAATCTCACACTTCTTCCCTTTTCACTTTGTCGCTGCCTCACCACCGCCGTCGACCGCCGTGGTCAGCCATCGACAGCCACGCATCCAAACCCAGTTCGAACACCGCCGCCGCTGTTCCTAAAATTTCTGTAAATCAACCGCCATAAACTTAGGGCGTTGATCTCTTTCTTCCCCTCCTTTCGTCTTTCTTTCATTCCTGAAGTATTTGAGGCAATTTCTTTAATTTTGATTAATTTTGTGTTAGGGTTTTAATTTTTGCACTGTTGGTGTCATTTGATTTTGGAATATGGTGGTGGGTGGTGAATGCAGGGTTAAAAAGATACAAATCTTTGTTTGTATTTTATATGCATTTTTATCTATTAATTTATTATATATTCTGCTATATTATTTCAATTTTTACAGAAGATTTAAAATTCTAACATTGTAGAATTAGTTTTCTAATATTATTGGAGTGCGACTTGCTGGTAATATTCAATAATTGCGTTTAATAAATTTGCAGTTTATTGTCCATAAACATTTAAAATTTTGGTAATAATATTGCTTTTTGTACAAAAAATTTAAAATTCTAACATTGTAATAGAAATATTTATTGTCCAGCCTAAATAATGTAAAAAAATGAGCTTCTTTGGAACTCAGATAACCATGAATTAGTGAGTTTTAAATCTTAGAGCCTTTAGCTTATTAATTTTCGGGGTTAGGTTCTTGAGGATACTTTCAATATTCTTCATTTTATGACTTTTCATTATTCTCTAGGAAAATGACTTTTCATTATTCTCTAGGTTGTCTCATGCTCTTAGAATGTTGGTAATATTTTTCCTGTTATGCATGCACTTATCCCTCTGTAAACTGCTGGCTGGAAGATAATGTCAACAAATTAATTTCTTTTTAATATCTGAAGTTTTTTATGTAATATCATCATGCTAAAATATATAGTTGGTATTGAAAACTACCATATATTATATCTAGTTGAACTTGTTTGAAAATTTACAGTTAAATCCTTCTGCATTAAAGGCTTTCGATTTGTTGCATAAACATTATGTTTTTATAAGGATAGTAAATTTGTGTATTGTTATTATTTTTATTTCAATTATATTATTTTCAAATTATGTTTTCATATCGAGATGGATTGTCCAGCCCTACAAACGGCAGATTGCTTCATCTTCAATCGACACATCGTTCTGAACGTATTTGGAATGGTGAGTTGATTGATCATAAGTTTAGTCTTATTAGTCCCGAAAGATATTGGACTAGAATATTCCCATCATGTCATCCTAGGGTTCTTGAAATATTTTGGATTGTATGGGATATATACAGTTGGACATGTTAAGCACGATCCTAGTCTTCTTACAACATTAGTCTAGCATTGGTATCCTGAAACACACACTTTTCATTTTACATTTGATGAGGCTACAATTACATTAGAGGATGTTGTTATGATATATCAATTACCCATTGATGGTAAACCTGTTGTTAATACTGCCACGTCTAGGAAAACTAGAGAAGAAGCTCATGCCCTATGTATAGAGTTGTTACACTTGTTTCTTACACCGGAATACTTCAAATATGGACCTTGGATTTTACATTCTACTTTGAATAATCATTTGAAAATTTTTCAAATTGATCATGATAGTCCTGAAGAGGTAGTGGAGTGTTGGACTTGTGTGTTTATTCTACTTATGATTATGGGTAGCATACTTCCCTTTTAGATGGTAGTAAGGTTAAACTAACTTACTTATCGTATATACGGACACTTGACATATCTGAGAAGTATAGTTGGGGCAGCGCTTGTCTTGTATGCTTATATCATAATATTTGTTCGGCTGTTATTTAACAAGATAGAAAGAAGCTTAGTGGCCACTCACATTATTGCAGGTATAATATGTTAAAAAGAAATTATGTTATGACTATATGTTTAATTATATTATTATAACATGTTAGTATTTTATTAATGATATACTTTTTTATTTCAGGTTCGAGCATGGTCTAGACTATACATGATAGCTCCTTGATTTAAATCCATAAAATATATTGATCTTGACCCTCAGATACTTCCTAATGGTCTAGTACTACCGGCTGCTCCTTATGGAGCTAAGTATGTAAATTATTTATATTTTATTAGTATCATTATTATATCGAAATTTTATTATTTATAGTTCTTAATATAATGTATAATATTCATTTTTTTTTAGATGGAGTCTTGGTTAACATGATTTTACACCAACCGTGCATAATTGTGTATCTGTTATTCCGGATATTCTTGATCATGAAGGAGATGGACATGTACTTTTATTAATAGTGCAAACTTTTTTGTGGTATAATAATTTTAAACAATTTATTTATGTAATGTTGTATTTATTTTCCATACAGTTTAATTGACGACCTTATGAACCTAACTTGTACAATCCCTTACCGCATTATTGTCCTTCAACTTTGTTTCGGTACAAAGGACTTTTATTTTACGAGTGATGCATCGAGCATCTTCGCTTAAATAGGGTACTTTGACAATTAGGTTTACTTCAGCATATTCCGGATAATTCATTGATAGTGGAGAATAGAAACACACATAGTTCTTCACGAGGCTCAAATGCTAGAAATTGATTGCGAATTAATCAAATATATATTCAACAGTGGTATGAGCCTAACTTGGTGATCGGTGAATTAAACTTGCATGATACGCCGTATACTCGAGAATATCTTCAATGGTATAGAACTCATTCCAGAAGTTTTATTTATAATCCCGAATTGCATTAACGAATTAGCTATCCACCTGGACTACTATCTTACAATCATTTGCGGTAAATTTTTCTTTATTTAATGCAATATAATTATTGCATTTTGTTCTCTCTTCATAAGGTTGGTTATTCTTCATCGCATTTCAACCTATACATATATACATTTCAAAAATTACAATTACAAGCCAACATTATATTTTTAATATATCCCAATAATAAATATATGCAACCAAAAAACTTACCTCTAGTGAATCTAACTCAATAGTTACAACTCGATGATGCTTCATCGGTCGCTTTTGATTGCGCTAGTTGCCTCGCACGTATTTGGCCCCGATCCATTTTATTTCGAATGTGTGTAGTGCGATCACGACCTCTTCTTTTAATCCTACATTGGGTAGGATTGTGTACCAATTGAAATGAAGCTGATTCCCAAAATGACTCATCAGGATATGCATGAAATTGAACAATATATGTGTTTATTCATGAATCAATTGAGTAATAGTCACGCACATATCATTTTCCATTCAAATGGAACATTTGAGACACACCTCTAGCACATGTGAACATGGTACCCATCTAATGCCCATCGACCACAAGAGCAAAACTTTCTTTTAATCGAAACAATATTCTCTTTTGATACCTGGCCAACACTATCAAGTGTAAATACCTTTGCCTCATATTCATCTTCATTTACTATCACAATCATATTTTTTCGGCTTTCTGCTCTGAGTCAAGATATTTTATGCGTGCCCATGGGGACCACTCATAACCAGAGTCTTACTTATCTCGAGCATCATGAAGTCGTTTAATGAAAAAACAACAACTCGATCGTACGTCAATTGTACAACAGCAGTGATAGGTAGTCGTCGAGCCCTTTTCAATGCCCCATTGATGCATTCAGAAAAATTGGTTGTTAATATACCATGTCACCACCCTTTACCGTAGACAAGTGTCCATTTACTCTTCTCAATTTTCATAAGCCAATTATAAGCTGCCGGCTTCAAAAGCTAGATTGCCGCTAATGTTTCGTCAAACTCTAACGGATCAATGGATGCTCCTGCCCTCCACCACATATCTTTCAATCCTACATTTTTAATTTTTTGGTTGAAGTTAGAACATATATGCCGTAGGCAAAATTGATGTCGACCACGAGGTGGGTGAAATGTAAAAATACGATTAACTGCATTCGTGATTCCAACATATCTATCTGAAATTAGACATGTATGATATCTATCTTGCACAATGTACCTGCATACACAATAATCAAATAAATATCATTAGTAGAATTTTCAAACTATATCTAATATACAACTTAATAAATTAAATTACCTAATTACTAGCTGGAGAAACCACATCCAAGATTCAGTACTCTCTGCATCAATGACAAAAGCTAATTGCAACACATGATTATTGACATCTATAGTAACAACAATCAATATAACATGCTTGTATTTTGCATACAAATAAGTCTCATCCACACTAATCACATTCCAAAAACGACGGTATGCCTCAATGCAAGGTCCTAATGCCTAAAATACATATCATAATGTGTATTTCTCTTGATGTGCTGCTTCTACATGAACCCACTCAACAATCGGTATGTACTTTTGAAATGTCTTCATATAAGCTGGAAGTTTTTGTACCGAACTCTCTCATGTCCCGTAAATATGCTCAATTGCACGTTTTAATCCATGTCATGCCTTTGAATAAGATATATCAAAATCATATTCTATTTTCACTGCTCTTTTCACATTCACTAGCTCGTATGCCGTATCGACTAACAAATTCCTTGAACAAATCCGTTATTATGTTAACATCCAAATTTCTATACTCCATCGACGCATCATCCGGAATACATGTGTGATCAGGCATCACCGTAATAAGTTGTCAACATTCCAAATGTGGCTTATATGATGCAGTCACACCCAATCCACAATTTTTTTTTTCCATAATGCTTAAAGTTTACCCTAAAAACTGTATGAGCGTTATTTGTCATTGTATATTCTCTCCTGGTTACTCGCACCGAGTAATCCTTTATAGTCATCTGCATTTGCTTTTTATCACTGAATGTCATCCCAGAAACAACATTATTTTTTGTGTACACATTCCATTTGCAACTAGGGGTATCATATGTATCTTGTAGAAACTCCTCCCGAGGCAAACACCGCTATTGTATTCGAGTGATGTTCAATCTCACCCCCTGAAAGTGGTATAGTACGTGTTTCGTGACATCTTGATGACCCTAGATTTGGCCATTCTACAACACCACTAGTTTTTCTGTCATCATTTTATCCCCCCGGGTATTTCATCATCTAATTCTGAATTCTGATTCCCTCACAATCAACATCTAATATTAGTAAATCATCACTTGTTGGATCATATATTCTGTTGTAATCCATACTAGGAGCATCAACAATTGCATTTTCATAATTTCTTTGGAATTGAACAAATAATTCCAAACACTTGTAATCATTGGTTGAATTCAAGAAATGTTCAAGAGTAACCGTAGTGACGGTAATTAACCTCTATTTCTGAATATCCTGGTCATGCGTCCAAATGTATGGAATTTTCAAATAATAGAATACCGACGTCGATCTTTTCTAGGTCACATAAAAAATAATACCTTTTAAATCCTCAAGTGTACTATTACGTCCAATAAAAATCATATATTTGGGATCACAATCATATTCTATTATACCAGAATTTCAAATAATATTCTTATCTCAATATAATAAAATATCAATACTGCTATCGACACTGTACATCGTTCAAAAAATAATAATAATAAAAAAAATATTAATGATACATTCATAAACAAACACATATATTATTTAAAAATAAAAAAATTATAAATTTCATATTAAAATTATCAATATCAAAATACATAAAAAAAAAATAATAAAATACAATATAAATATATCATATATAATATTGTATAAATATATAGAAGATTTTCTAAAATTTTACAAAACTAACAAAATATTTTAAATCAATCAAAATTTGTATTTTAAAAATAAATAAATTTACATGAATAAATATACAAGAAGATAAAAGAATAAAAAAAGAAAAAAAAATACTTACCGAATAGGATGAAGTTCTCGAAAGAATAGGATGAAGTTGTCGAAAAAATATTTATAATGTGAACTGCTGCCGTATAATGAATTAAGGAAATAAAAAGAATGTTTATAGTGTGAACTGCTGCCGTATAATGAATTAAGGAAATAAATGAGTTTATTAGTATAACGAATAAAATAGTTCTTGAAACTCTTTAAATTGACATCATTGAGAACTCTTGAAATTATTATTAAATTCAGATTGTTGTAAACAGTAGCCCAAATCAAAATAGAGTTCTTATAACTACTTTAATTTATCAAAATTAAATAGTTTTAAGAATACTTTAAAATCTATATTTTAAAAAATACATTTCACTTAAGCATTATTTTAAAAAATCCTATTTCTATCCCGTGGCCCTCCAAACAATTCAATCCCACAAGTGACTCAAACATTGAATCTACTTTAATTTAGCTTAAATCACTGTTTTTTTTTTCAATAAATAAATATTTTTATTTATATTTAAAATTAATTTATATTAATTATAAATAAAAATATTTTAATTTTATTATCTATTAAATAATATTTATATTATATATATTTTATTGAAATATAATTTTTAAAAAATATTATACATATATTTAAAATTTTATAATTATATATATTAATTTTTATTTTAAAAATATTATTAATATTATTCATATAAAAAATAATATAATAATTTATTATTAACTTATTAATTTTTATTATCTTAAGAATTACTTATGAAACGCGTTACTGGGGCCATCTGATATAAAAATATATACTCCATATATATATAGTTATTTAAAATAATAAAAAAAAAAAAAAAAAAAAAAAAAAAAAAAAAAAAACCCAAATGTAGACTGCCAAACACACCCTATAAAATTTCCCTGTCGGTGGGGCAAGTAAACAAGGAATTAAACACGTCACCGACGGCGCACTTTAGCAACGCACCTTTACCTTACCTTGTAGCTCACCATCATCATCATCACTCCAGTCGAGTCAACACCATCCGTCCCCCAAAACACACTCTGTTCTTAGAGAAAGACCGAACCAGCGACGGCAATGGCGGTCAAGACCTGACCTGACCTACTGCTTCCCTCCTCCTTCAGGTAATTTCTATCTAGATCTCTCTTCTCACCCGCTCAATTCACTCAGATCTACACGCATTTCGCTGATTAGGTTTTTCATCTTTTTGCTTTCGATTCCATATTTAGTTCGGTGTTTGAGCGTCACAGTTTGGCGAAAACGCGATTGGATTGGATTGGATTGGAAGGATTTGATCCAAAATGTTAGGCCGGCCGTCGTTTATGCTGTACCGGACGGGGAGTTTCCGCGCCGAGAACATCGGCCAGAACGCCATGGCCATGATTGGAAACCTATGCTTCACACTCTTCGTCGTCGGCGTTCTCGTCTTCACCATAATCGCCGCCACATACCAGCCGGAGGATCCTCTCTTCCACCCTTCCAATAAAATCACCACTTTCCTCACTTCCAAAAGCAACGCCACATTCGTCTCCGACGTAGGCGTCGTCAAGACCGGCGAGGACTTCGTCGCCTCCAACCAGACCGCATTTGCCACGTTCATCAACATCACCGATGTTGACAAGGTGATTGAATCCGAAACTGTCGTCGCCAAATCCGACGACGACGAAGATTCCTCTTCATCAGGAACCGCCGAGAGCGCCAATAAGGAATGTCGAATCGATGAACCGATCAATTGCCGCGATCTGGACGTCTTCCATTTGCTGATGAGGTCTGCCATTGAAGCATTCCCAGACATCCATTTCTACCGCTTCGGAAAGCCCGTCCCCGGCTACAACGAGACCTCCTGCCACATGGCCTGGCGATTCCGACCAAAGGATGGAAAAGCTGCTGCATATTACAAGGATTACAGGAGTTTTACCGTTGTAAGATCTGAGAATTGCAGCCTAAGTGTGGCCGGAATCGGCGCATACCACTCCGGCGGGAATGCAAGAAAGAGGAAAGGAAAAGGACGGGGGAGGAGACGCGGTAAGGCCGACAAGAATAAGGATAGTGACAACAAGGATGCCTTTGTCCCGACAAAGGTGGAGGATGCTCCGATTGCGCTGCCGGAGGTTGGAGAAGTTGTCGAAGATACGCTTCCTACGATAGAGTCGGAGAGTTCATTCAGCCACGGGAAGTATTTGCTCTACTCGGCAGGCGGCGATCATTGCAAAAGCATGAATCAATATCTATGGAGTTTCACATGTATGCTGGGAGAAGCACAGTATTTGAATCGAACTTTGGTGATGGATATGAACCTTTGTTTGTCGAAGATCTACGCCTCGTCCGGACAGGACGAGGAGGGCAAAGATTTCCGATACTACTTTGATTTCGAGCACTTGATGGATTCGGCGTCCGTGCTCGATCAGAAGCAGTTTTGGTCGGAGTGGACGAAATGGCAACAGAAGGACGGCTTGAGTCTCCATCTCGTTGAGGATTTCAGGGTCACGCCGATGAAGTTAGCTGGCGTGAAGGACACTTTGATTATGCGAAAGTTTGGGGCGGTGGAGCCGGATAATTATTGGTACCGTGTTTGCGAGGGCGAGGCAGAGTCAGTTATCGAGCGGCCATGGTCGATGGTTTGGAAATCAAGGCGACTTTTGGACATCGCATCCGCCATTGCAGCTAGGATGAACTGGGATTTCGACGCAGTTCACGTAGAACGCGGGGAGAAGGCGAATAACAAGGAAATGTGGCCGAATCTCGAAAGGGACACCTCCCCCGAAGCTCTTTTGGCGACATTGCAATACAAGATCGAAAACGGGAGGAACTTGTACATTGCGACGAACGAACCGGATATATCGTTCTTCAACCCGTTGAAGGACAAGTACTCGACGCACTTTCTAGACGAGTATAAAGACTTATGGGATCCGAACAGCGACTGGTACACAGAAATGACGAAGCTCAACAACGGAAACCCCGTTGAATTCGACAACTACATGAGGATATCGGTGGACACGGAGGTGTTCTTGAGGGGCAAGAAGCAGATTGAGACTTTTAACGATCTAACCAAGGACTGCAAGGATGGCATCAACACGTGCGCGGCAAGTGCAAGTTGATCGAGGTTAAGTGTTTCTTGAACCTTAAGTGTTTTTGTTTTGATGCATTGCATTGTTTGTGTGTTTGTTTGTTTATTGTTCTGCTAGTGTAGCTGGAGATTGGTTATAAATGTTTGGATGATTGATTTCTGCTATGAAAAAGAACCCCCCATAGCCATAGGTAGATTGGTTTAATTAATTTGTTGTTTGTTTGCTCGATTTAATTATATACCATTGTTGCTTACTTTACTTATTGTCGAGTAGTTTGATGTTTTTATTGTTTGTTGTTGTTGATCTATGATCCATTCTATGATCTTATATTGCTGGCTTAGTTAATAAGATTGTTACTCAACTTCATCTATTAAGCTGTAATTTGAGGTTATCTTTGATGATATGTTTTCAATGATAAATAAATACTCCCTCCGTCTCATATCTGCTAGACGTTATTTTAGTATTTTAAGAGGAGTGTAATTAGTAGATAATTAAGAATGTATTAGTGAAAATAATTATCTTATAATATAAATAATTATAAATTAAGATTAAGATAACTGATTAGTTTAATTAAAATTAAAAATATATATATATATAAAATTTAAAATGAGATTAAAGTGTGTAATTATTTTTCAAAAAAAGAAAGTGACATAAAATATGAGACAGACAGAAACGTCAATGTGGACATGATACGTGGGACCGAGGAAGTAATAAATACGATATCTAGGGTTTGGTCGCTTTGTGTTTTTGGATTGATGCTCCTTTTTCATAAAGCACTGAGTTTGTAATACAAAATATAATATTTGCAAAAAGATAAAAAATTATATATTTTATTTTTTTAATAATATTCATGAAAAATTGTTTAAATTGGTAACTTAACTTTATACACATATGGTGCAATATAAAAGCAGGTGTGGTGCACTTTATATATCTTATAATCCAACCACCACACTCTAACAATGTCAAGTATATTATATACACATAGCTATTATGTAGCTGATCGTGGATGCTCTTTATTATTACACGAATCAATGGCGTCGACAAATTGTAGTATAATTCTTGGCCATGTATATGTTACTCCTACCTATATATATATATATAGGTAGGATATGTTGAAATAAAATGAGTACAACACAATATTGCTTTATCTCTCTCCGTACTACACTGCACTAATAATAATAATTTAACTCATAAATCACATAACATTCACACATCTTTCACCATTCATCATCATACATACATATATATATATATTTGCTCATGATATACATATACATATATATTCTATACTTACCAATATTAATATATTATTTATTATATAACACGTTATCAGCCTCTTGTCCATTTTATTTTTGGTAAGTTTTATTTTTATACTATCTATATTATCTATTTTCTAAACTATGGAAAATCTTGCAAAATTTTCTTTTAAACCTCTGTCTCTCACCGGCAATAATTTTTTGACTTGGTCCCTAAATGTAGAAATGCATCTGGTTTCAATGAGCCTTGTTCATATAATTGCCAGTGAAAATACGCCTACAAGCAAAGATCGGGCTAAGGCTATTATTTTCATCCTTCATCATTTGGACATTCCTCTACAGTCTGAATATTTGACGGTGAAAGATCCATTAGATTTGTGGAATGAATTGAGGGAGAGATTTGGGCACTTGAAATATATCACTCTCCCCAAAGCCCGACATGATTGGCTTAACCTGCGGTTGCAGGATTTTAAAACTGTTACAGAGTACAACTCTGCTATCCATCAGATTACATCTCAATTGAAACTCTGCGGATAAATTGTTACTGAGAATGATAAATTGGAAAATACTCTCTCTACCTTTCATGCTTCTAATGTTGTGCTGCAACAACAGTATCGTGAGAAAAATTTTCAAAAGTACTCACAGTTCATTGCATGTCTTTTATTAGCTGAGCAAAATAATGAGTTATTGATGAAAAATCATCAGTCCCGGCCCACTGGTTCTAGTCCGTTCCCTGAAGCGAACGTGACATTTTCTGAACGAGGCCGAGGACGTGGTAGAGACCGTGGACGTGGTCGCGGTACCATCAATCATCCCGACATCAACATTCGTCGCCATGCAACACATCCGGATGTTAGCAACCCTCCGCAAAATCGAAATGATCAAACGCCTCTTAACCAACAAGGTCGTGGTCTACGCGAAAGCTTCACCAACCCATACATCAAAAAACCATTACAGGATGACGATGATCACATTTATCTTGCCCAGAGGGTCGGGGTCAACGCCGAACTTTCATTAAACCGGTGGCTGAGGTGTTTTCTAATGATAAAAATTATGACGTCGACTATAAAAGAGATGTGGAGGCATACTAACCTTGATCACAAGTTCCACGGTCGTGCGTCAATTCTACTGGAAAATAAGACATAATAGAAAGCATAATGTCCTGGCGTGATCTAGAATTGCAATATCCTGATATTTGTCTGTAACAATTAACGATTACTTGCAACCTGAAGAAGAGAACAACAAGGACGATGATTTGGTTCTATTCCACCTTCCACCCGATACCCAAAAAGTAATTAAAGAAAATCCAAATCAACCAGGTGTTATAGTTGTTGTATTGGATAATGGAAAACGAGAGTCCCAACATCTCAGTGGTCGGACATCGCCCCCAAAGAAATCAAGATCCCCACCTGATGATTCTGCCCGGAAGCCGAGTATGCATACATTGTTTGATAATGTAGCTGCCAAATCTATAGTCCAGAAAAAGGACCAGACGCCAGATCGACAGATGTGGTCGGACTATGTCCCAAGACATAGAGGAAAAGTTCCACATCCAAATCTCCATGCAATAGGAATAATGACTATCAGCCCAGCTCATCACAAAGCAAAAATCCTATCATCACAACGCGGAAGGAAGATTCTACTGAAACTCCATAAGTAAAAAAAAATATAATACCAGAAGACACAGGCAAAGATCCCTTTAATCCTTATAGCCTTGTTTTATCTTTAATCCAATTTGGAGATATCACGAAGGAATATTTGGATGGAATGTGACCAGAAGGGTGGACCGCCGAAAACAAGAAATACCTCGAGGAGTTGGATACAGACATTGCAATGATAGAGGAACAACTCCAGTTGGACGACCTTCTGATTGAGGATGGTAACACAACTGCATAAATATCTATGATTGTGGCCGTTCCAACCTACAATGAATATCGGACCAAAATCGATACATTGGTGGAAGACAATGAGCCATGGACGATTCTAGCTACAGACGACTTAGATACACAATTTTACGCCCCATCCTCCAATTGACTTAGTCGCACGGTCATTTAGGGATTAGACCCATTGTAGTTGAGACGTATTTGGTCTAATAATTCGTGTTAGGTGTTATTCCACTCATTAGAGTAGCTACTAGTGAGGTCTACCGGTAGTTTAGGATCATATGTCAAACTTTAAACGTGATTCCGTTAGGGCGTGCAATGAGGAGTAGAGTTTACGAGTTTCCTCTGGATGATTCCAGATTTCACGGATTCTACTATTGGATTCATTCAACTCATTGTGTTCCATCTACTTTACATCAATAATTAATGTTTTGGGATAGAGATAAGGTCGAAATGGTGAATGAGAATCCAACACCATTTGGACACAACCCCAGACTATACGAATCGATGTTTACCTTAAAAATATAGAGCCTGTGACGACAATGGCCTCTTGGAAACGAAGCCATGGCACCTTTTCCAATTCACACCTCATTGATTTAAGATGGTATATACGGCCCAAGATGAGGTCGACCCCAACAAATAAAAGTTAACATGTCAGTAGCAATCCAATAATTGTATCAACGGCTAAAAAATACTTTCGCGTATACATCCCCGACCGACACATTGATTGCTACACACAAAACCGAGGCCATAAATAAATAATGGCCTGATGATAATCCTTCTCCTGTCATAAAAAAATACCCTGCGGCAAAAGCTTAGGATCCCTTGGCTCAAACCATGCCTTGTTAAGTAAGCAGTATGTCAACACAATAACAAAAACAACGGCTCACCATTTTAATACAAAAATATGTTGATTGTTTAGCTTGGTCTTATGAAGAAATGCCAGGTTTAGCAAGGGAATTTGTGGAATACAAGCTTCCAATCAAGAATGTTTTCCACCCCCACAAGAAACCACCGAGGTGTTTCGATCTAGCACTAATGCCTAAGCTCAAGACCGAGATCGAAGAGCTTTTGGCTGCCGGCTTCATTAGAACTTGTAGATATCCCAATTGGTTATCTAATATTGTACTTGTAATAAAGAAAAATGGCCAACTCAGGATTTGTATAGATTTTAGAAACCTGAATTTGGCTACTCCAAAAGATGAATATGTAATGCCTATTGCCGATATGTTAATAGATGTTGTGGCAGGGCATAACTTTTAATCATTAATGGATGGATATTTTGGTTATAATCAAATTTTTATAGCTAGAGAAGATGTATCCAAAACTGCATTTAGATGTCCTGGAGCTTTAGGTATTTACGAATGGATCATCATGCCTTTTGACCTTAAAAATGCTGGTGCCACATACCAACGTGCCATGAACACAATATTCCATTATCTCATCGGACATAATATTGAAGTTTACATAGACGAAAATCATAGTTAAGTTGTCCACATTTGACTGCCACTTGAACGACTTGGATAAATCTGTCATTATCATACGCCGGCATAACCTTAAAATGAATCCCATAAAGTGTGCATTCGGCATCACTGCTGGAAATTTTCTGAGATTTTTGGTCCATGAAAGTGGTATTGAAACAGATAAAAACAAAGTCAGAGCAGTATGCGATACTAGCCCGCCAAGGAACATAATAAGTCCAATCCTTGTTGGGTAAAATAAAAGTTTTACAGCGTTTTATATCTAATGCCGTTGGAAAAATGAAATAATTCACTAAGCTTTTACATATCAAAGACAAACACAATTTCGTCTGGGGACATGAAGAACAAGCCTTCGAATAAGTAAAAAAGGCTTTGTCCTCACCTCCCGTCCTCATCCGCCTCGGGATAACAAATCACTATAATTATAGATCTCAACTATAGAGGACACAATTGGATCTTTATTAGCTCGAGATGCAAACGATAATACAGAACAACCCATATATTATTTAAGCAAAACTTTGAATAGCATAGAGGTTAGATATTCCCCAATTGAAAAGTTATGCTATGCCCTTGTACTTACATGTACAAAGTTAGAACATTATAAGTTACCCGGGAAGCTCTGATAATTTGTGATGTCAATGTGGTTAAAGCATTACTCAATCGACCTACCCTTAAAGGTCGACTTTTGAAATGGGCCCTTTTACACTAATTTACACCTCATTAAAAGCGGTAAAAGGGTAGACAGAAGATTTTTATCACCCATAATCATCGGCCAACCAAGGAAGAACCAACGGCCGTGGAATATATTAACCTTGTACCATGGACGATGATGTTTGATGGTTCCAAAAAAATAAATGGTTTTTGTGCATGAGTCACTTTAACAAACTCCTTCGGTAAAAGAATGTGATACATCCTACAGTTGTAAGATGACATGTCCAATAACAAAGCCAAGTATAAAGCTTTAATTATGGGACTTCGTATTTTGTTGGATAAAAATTCCAATGTTATTCGTATTCTTGGTGATTCTCAGTTAATTGTCAATCAAATATGTGGTAGCTTTCAATGCCGACATCTCGGGTTACAACCATTATTCGAAAAGCCAAGAGAACTAATATCGCAATTTACAGACGTAACGATTGGTTATGTACTACGAAATTCCAACTAGGATGCATTACAAGATACCGGAGCTTTGATTGGGGGTCTGTCTTAGGACACCTAGATCACTTTGGATTCTATGATGTTGCCAAACTCCCTGGAATGCCTGTCTCAGGGTGCCAAAATTTTGGATTCCTTATTTGACATCATCCAAACTTACTTCCATCATTTATAGTCTGAGGTTCAAATTCTTCTAAAATCCCCTTCTCATTCAGTTATCAACTTCGAGAAAGTGCCAAAAATTTCACATAGTAAAAGATTGGAGAATTGTCTTTATAGAATACTTACAAAATCCTGAATGTCAAAATAGAAACTTAAAATTTAAGGCGTTGAGGTTTACATTGATTGACAAACACCTTTCAGGAGAACAATCGATGATGTTCTCTTAAAATGTGTGGATATGGACGATGCTAAGTTACTCATGGCGGAAGTTCACGAAAGTATATGTGGAGCTCACAGGGTTGCTCCCAATATGCGATGGACTATTCATAGGTATGATTACTTCTGGCCTACCATGTCAAAAGATTGCATTAAATATGCATGAGAATGTGAGAAATTCCATAAGTTTGGTAATCTCAAACACCTTCCGGCCATGAAATTACAATCCATCATCAACCCATGGCCGTTCAGATCACGGGCCATGGGTATAATTGGAAAACTTTACCCACCTTCAGTGAAACAATATTTATTCATACTAGTAATCACAAATTACTTTACAAAATGGATCGAAGTTGTGCTTTTAACAAAAGTTGATCAGAGCGATGTCATTTGATTCGTAAAACACCAAGTCATTCATAGGTTCGGTATTCCTCAATCCATTACTACCACGTATCACGGGTTAACTTCACTCCGTCGAACTAACTATGCGCCCCTTAGCAACTCACTATGTGGGCTACTAAGGCAGGTTTCTCGACTCGGCCAAACACCCACAAAGCCAAAGGCTTTCTAGAGAGAAAGAACTAGAAAGATAAAGTGTAGAGAGAAATACTTTAATTGTCAATGCTTGGATGATACAAATGAGGGGGGTGGAGGTCGTTTTATAGGCCAAAGACTCCACAGGACAACCCTAGAGAATTTTAGAGTGTACAACCATCAAAGCTAAAGGTATAATGATCTAAAATATTCTACAAAGTACTAAGGTGTTCCCAAATGGTCTACCATGTTCTACCACCTTCCAAAAAGATTCCAGAATATTCCGAGTCTAAAATCTTCCGCCAAGTTTGAGTGAAGTATTTTGCATAGTTGAAAGTTCTAAGTATGAGAAAACTACTACACCTTGACCGTGCTAAAGTTAGATCATGACAGGAGGCTTCACTTTGCTTCGCTTCAAATAGACGTCATTTTGCTCCATTGTCCAATTGAGTCTCAGAAAGGTTTTTCTGCAACGAAATATGTCTGCTTCGTAGGTGGAGAGATCTAGACGCATGGAAAGAACCTGAACATGAAAAATAAATAAATAGAGTTATTTGTATATTTATATATAATTATAATTATAATAATACTATTATTACTATAAGTGTATTATTATTATATGTATACAAGAAAAAAAAATGAACAGCCTAAAGCGATGCAGATTTTTTTTTTTTTAAAGCCTTTTCTACATATCAAGGGGATAGATGTTAGGGCAAGTTTGACCCATAGGTGGATACACATACTTGATACTTGCAAAGCATACCACCGATAGATTAGATTTTTAAACTAAAAATAATAATAAATATTAAATAAGCATTAAATTCAATAATTTTCAATTAAAACAAAGATATTAGGCCTATTCTCCGACACCGATGCCAAAATTTGATCAATGAGTTTTGGGAGATTTTAAAATATTTTTTAGATATAAAATGATATATGTATAAGATAGAAATAAGTGTCATGCGTTGTTCGTGCAGTAACTCTGAAACTTCATTAAAAAAATATCTTTAACTGGTGATAGTTCATGTTGAACTCTGAGAATAAGCGAACATCATATATTTAATTAGAAAAAAATACAATAAATTAATGCGATCATATGAGCTGAGAATTAAACCCACATGATTTAATCTAATTAAAAAATTAATATATATATATATATAAAAGAGGTGATGGAATGTGATGTTTGTGTCTGAATTGTGCTTTCCTAAATGGATAGATCACCTTTAAGGAAATGAATAACGTAATGATAGTATGTTATCAAATAATATATGTATAACTGCGAGGCGATTCAGATGAATGAGTGTAATCATACTTGTTTCCTTAAACCCGATTCTTGACTTGATTGATACTTAACCTTAAGAGATTTACAACGAGGCTTCAGTGATACTTAATTAAGAACATTATTTAAAAGAAAAGCAATTGTCACTAGATATTTCTGGAACTCGATAGACAAGTGCCTATGTCTAATGAATTATTGCTTATACTATTTCACTAAGGGCACTATCTCATTGATACATCTCTTTAATCATGGTTAAATTCAGCTCACTGCCAACTACCTAACTTCTGTTGGTTACGCAATCTTAGGTTGGGATAGTTAACTGTTTTACTGTTTTTCTATAACTTTATCAAAAATCTAAACTCAAGTGTGAACATTGAGGTTTTGGATAATAGAGGTAGAAAAGTGTGATAGGAGATTCTACTCTAAAATTAAACTAAAATAAATGTAGAAATAAAAGAAAAAAAAAAAAAGGAGAATAAGCTTGCTCATGAAATAAAATTGAAAAACTTGTATTAATAAACTAGATAAAAATATGAAAGATATGAAATGGAGAAAATGGTGTATTTTGGATGAGAAATAATGTGTTGTGTTGTGATGTGTGGTAAAAGAAGGGTATTTATAAGAGAAATCAGAGTTTTTAGAAGTTTGGCCGTTACAATTATTCATAAATAAGTCTTTATAACTTACTAATAACTATATATAACAGATACAACAGTTGGAAGTTTCAGTGCAAAGTTAATGCAGCCGCTTCGCTCATAAATACCGCTCACTCATAAATGTTGCTTTCAGTGAAAAATAAATGTCGGTGCCCTAATTATGAGAAACTGTACATTTAAGCCCAATAAATTTAATAAATTATTTAATATAGACTTAATCTGGCTTATTAGTTTAAATAGTTATATTTAACCCACAATTAGGTATTTAATCCAACATTAGGATATGATAGAAGTGATTGCAACCAAACTCATGATAAATCAATGAAGGTAGAAGTAGTGCGAGAATAGGAACGAGCTGATAATAATGTAATAGCGAGCTTATAAATATAATTGCGAGGTGCTTGAGTAGAGTGAAGGTGACACTTGTTTATTTAAGTATATTTCTTGGTTTGATTGGCTTTTGACTTAGGGATTACAATGGATCTTTAGATTATAACTAAACATTATTTCAAAGCGAAACTATTGTCACTAAATATCTCTTTAACTCGATAGAAAAACACTTATGTAGAATTAATTATTACTTAGTTTTTTTACTAATGATTTTATCTTTGTGTTACATTTACTTGGTCTAGATTGAATTCTACTTACAAAAATTACTATTCAAATAAAAGTCAACCAAAATTTAAAATAAATAAATCACCAACTAAACACCTCGACTTATCCGTAGATTATCACTCCACTTTAACCAACTTTTACTCGATTCATAATCTCCTTTTATCAATCATCCTGTAATACATTGTCTCTTCCAGATCGTTATATTTGTCTTTTTATTATTATTATTATTATTATTATTATTATTATTATTATTATTATTATATTTTTCAATTGATTTTTTTTATTTAGCAAACAAATAAGACAATTCTCATTGTTGGTTAAATTTTATTATCTGTTATTATTTTTCAATAAGTTCATTCTATGTACTAAACACCCTGTCATTGTGTATATATACCTACACATATGAATGTATTGTGAAATTATAGGATTTAAGCATTTGTATGCTAGTAAGGTTGTATGGTGACATGATGGCATCTATTTGTAAAATATGCATTTCTATTGATTTATGGATATATATATATATATATATATATATACACATGCTTGTATGCACATAGCATATGTACATATATACTAGTATTAGAAAAATATGAAATTTTTGTGAAATATTTTTCGCCAAAATATGTTTTGTCACAGTTTTCCTCATTAATTTAATAAAAAATTATATATAATTTAATTGGTGCGAAATTTTTCAATAAACATTGTTACATTTGGATTGGCCTTTAAATATGTTGCGGCATTCCTCGATATGTTGCGGCATTCCTCGATAATAATTTTTAAATTATATTTTTAAAATATTATTGTGTACTTTGTGACAATGTATTTATTTTTATCTTTTCATTTGTCGATTTTTAATTTTTAAAAACAAAAGTAAATAATTATAAAAAGTAATTAATATTTACAAGATATAGTATAGTAGTAAATAATTATCAAAAGTAATTAATATATTTATTGACTATTTTTTTACTACGTATTTTTATAATATGATAGTATGATACACATAAATTGATATTCTATTAATAATAAATAATATTATGTCGGTTCCAAAATAAATCACATCTCTTTCATTTTAATATGTATCATTTTATTTGATATTTTTCTATATTTTAAAAAAATTACTAATTTAAAATATATTTAACAATTTAAATTAACTTAATTAATTTCGTAGATTTACTCAAAATTCATTTATTTTTATCTCTCACCTCAACAAATAAATATATTTTTTTACATTAAAAACTCTTTATTTTTTTATAAATTAATTTATGTTAGTTATAAATAAATATATTTTTTTACATTAAAACTCTTTATTTTTTTATAATATTAATTTATGTTAGTTATAAATAAATATATTTTTTTACATTAAAAACTCTTTATTTTTTTATAAAATCAATTTATGTTAGTTATAAATAAATATATATATTTTTTATTTGTATTCTATAAAATAAAATTTATTATCACTACAAAATATTATTCATATTACATACCATATAATTTTAAAACTATATATAAACAATATCACTTGAATAAAAAATAATAAAAATAATGATATAATTTATTATTATTAATAAATTAAACTTCGTTATCTTAAATATCATATCACAAATTAAAGAGTCATCTCTTCATTCAATATGATGTTATAATTACATACAATATAGTAAAGGTGATATATATATATATTAGAATATATATATGGGATATATATATATATATATATATATATAATAAATTTAGAGCCACTCTTTAGATAATTTTGTAGTGGATGATTTTGAGGGTTGGGTTAGGTCCTTATTATGCAAGGGGAGAGGTAGAGGCAGCGGTAGAGGCAGAGGGGCTGCTGCAGATGGTAGCTCTGACAGGTTCGACCCCACTGAAAGACTGCTCCTTTTGATGCCTCCGATGGTGGCAGTGCGGTGGTGGCGGCACCGGAAAGAGCCCGGATGGGTGGTGGGTGAGCAAAGGCAGTTGATCCGCCCCACTGGCGCCCTTTTTTGGCCGAGTGGTGACGATGGTATAGAGGAGCTGTGTCGCTGTGGCCGACCTGACGAAAAATCGTCGAGGCTTATGGCCAGGACCTCAATCCGAGGCTTGTTGCCGATTTTCGATTCTTCTGCCATCTTTCCGCGGCCAATCGGCGTTTCTATATTATTTTTTCTAATAATGAAAAAAAAAATAAAAAAAAAATAAAAATATTGATAAGTGAATGAGAATAATATTTTGGATATTAGCTCTTGCTCTGAGTGTTTGAAATTGTAAGACTATAACTGTGTTCATGTTAGCATGGTGAAACCAGAATTTTTTTTTTTTTTAATATATACTTTAAAAACAATGATGGGATTGAAATTTTAAAAATTTAATAAATTCATTTGATTTATTCCGGATATGGAAAAAATAATAAATATATAAACAATAAATTAATACTCCCTCTGTGTCCCGTGTCTGCTACAGTAGATACGGTATTTTAGGAGGGGTGTAATTAGTAAATAATTAAGAATATATTAGTGAAAATAATTATCCAATAACATAAATAATTATAAATTAAGATTAAGATAAGTTTAATTAAAATTAAAAATATATATATAAATTAAAAAATTTAAAATGAGATTAAAGTGTGTAATTATTTTCTAAAAAATAAAAGTGACATGGAATATGGGACGAACAGAAACAGACGGAGGGAGTAAAACTTTTGTTAAGTCAATAAAGATGACAAACTATTTAATTTTTTTAAAAAATATACATTAAAAATTAAAGAAAAATGAAATAATTAGGGCCAACTAGTCCCCTTGGTTACTTGTATGGATCTGTTTCTTTTGACTCAGTTTGGGGAAAAAAACTATGAAAAAAGCTGTCATTTTTATTTATTTATTTTTAAAATATTATATTTATTTAACATTTATAATAATTATATGGTAAAAAAATATATACAATATATATGTCATTTTGTAAATAATAAAAAATTTTATAAAACAAATAAATAAAAATTTAAATATATATATATATTGGGTATAATATAAATTCATAATCAAACTATAAAATATAAATTTTATCAATTAAATTTAATACACATTTATATTATTTTATTCATTATCAATCAAATCAATACACATCAAAACTCCCAAAACTCCAACCAAATCCAAACACAAAAAAACAACAAAAATTTAAACTCATCTCAAAATTCAAATAAAAACTAAACCCAAACCCAAATTTTTCCAAACCCCCTAAGAAACACACCTTAAATTTTGAAAAATTGCATATTTAATGTTTTTATTTTCCATCAAAATATAACAAAAATATTATTAAACAACAACACAAACCTAATAAATGAATAAATAAAAACACTTTTTTTTTTAAGTTGTTGGTTAGCAACTAAAATGCTTTGAATAAATTGTGTTATAGACTAAAACAAGGACTTGCAATAAATTTAAAATTAAATTATTTAATAAGTTTATATTTGAATTCAAAAATAAATTTTAAATATGATATTTTAAATTAAAAAATACATATTGATTGTAACTTTTTTTTCCCCAAAACACATTTCAACATCCAAAACCCAATCAAACATACATGGTCATATATAGCAGTGGGTACATTTTGGGTATTTGCGAATATGTAAATATTTGTATTCGAATTGAATCGAATAACTATTCGAAATTGTGAATCGTATTCAAATCGAAAACTTTGATTAATAAAAAATATTTACAGTATTTGCAAATAATTCGAATCAAATCAAATCTAAAACAAATATATTAAAAAATAAGTAAAATTCCAATTAACTATAAATATTTACAAATATTCCAAACCTGAGTCAAACTGAACCGAATATAATATAATTATTAATAGAAATTTAAAAATGAATAAATATATTTTGTTCGGTTCAGTTCAGTTCAGTTAACAAAAATAAAAATAAAAAGACAAATCGAACAGAACTAAATAAATATCAAATATATAATATTTTTATTCGAATCGAATTTGCTCGATTAATCAAAAATTTGATTTTGTTCAGCGATTCGACAGTTCAATTCATATTTTTTTAGCCACACCTAATTGGTCAATCAATTTCTAGATATATATATATATATATATGCATATTTATATATTATCTCTGAGAAACAAAATATAAAGATGTTGCCACCAAAAGATGCGTAGAAATATTAAAAATATATATATCACCTGAGAATATATACAAAATAAACAGTTGTTTTGAGGATGTATATTCTGGAAAGCCTCCAGAAATTGTCCCAAAGAATTCTTGTAATGAAACCTGTATTTTAAAAAGAACAAACTTTTGGAATTATTTGGGTATGAGGCTTAATGATTTTCTTATTATTATGTTTTTTTTAAAAATAATAAAAAATAAATCATAAAAATCCATTGAGGGCTGTTTGAGTTTGTAAATCTGAGGCTGCTGTAAAATCCTAACTTTCAGCCACAAACAAATTTTACTATTTTTGTACACTTCATCCAACAATTCTGGGATGCTCTTTTATTTTAAAAATAAATAATAGTATAAATAAATAAATAAATTCAAAACTCAACACGCATATGTGTAACATTATAAGAATATAACAAATTAGTCCGAATTTATTTAGTTGTGTTTTGATAATTATAAAATTTTAATTAAAATAATTGTTTGATAAGATACAAATAAGTATTTAAATAATTATTTAAATGAAACATAAAAAAAATATAGATACCACAGATGTGTTTTTTTTTTTTTTTTTTTGAAATTTTTTGTTTGAATTAATATTAAAATAATGTAGGATGAGATGTTTTGTTTAAAAAATTTTAGACAAACGCAAAATTCGAATAGTAGAATTTAAGAGGTTTGGAGAGTAGCATAATCAATAAATAATTACAAAATATATTAGTAAATATACCGAAAGCTTTTCCCTGAATGGGTAGACACCATTATCCATTGCCTCGACAAGTTAGAATTCCAAAATATCTAATGTTTTCCGGAAAAGATAGTCAGACACAGTGGCGGATCTTGGATTATATTCGAGGGGGGGGGGGCTAATTTTGAAATTTATAAAATAATACTCTCTTCGTTCCAAAATTATAATTTGAGTTGTGTCTGACACGAAATTTAAGGAATATTAATATTATATTAGTATTAGGTAAAAAGTACCGGTAAAAACTTTTTTGCCCTTGTGACAATTGTATAATAATAATGAAAAGGTAAGTGTAGTTTTATAGTGATATAGTTATTTATGAAAATGAGACTATTGTTTTGGGGCGGATAAAAATACTAAACAAGACTATTATATTGAGACAGATGAAGTATATTTTATTTCTAAATATTTATTTGTTATCCGAAAAAATTATCATTCTAATTATTATATTTTGAAGAAAATAAATACAAATAACGAACTAAACAATAATAATGGTTATACACTGTATTATAAATATTTCTTTTTTTATTTCTTTTTTATTCAGATAAAATATACAATTTTTTAGTATTTTTTTATTTATCTATTTTTTTTTTTATCTTACATATATTTAAATAAAAAATACATAAATTTAAATAAGTATATATATATACTGGGGTGGGGAAGGGGGGTTGCAGCCTTGCCCCCACCTCGGTCCGTCCCTGGTCAAACATATGTTGAACACGTGGTCAGATTCACAATTCTAATTGGGGAATTATCACTTATTGAATTTTACAAATTATAGTTGTTCCCGTTACCTTACGAGAACTGTCTTTACATGGTACTCATCCGTCTATAATGACTCCATTTAAAACTGGACTCAAATAGAGCGAGAATTTCATGATAGATTTTATAGCCCCATACCGGAATCCACTCACAGATTTTATGAACAAAATAGAAATTTGGAGAATCGGCCACGTCCTTTATCGAAAAACTCAGACGGACTAAGGCTCGATGCCCAGTGATCATTGGTGAGTCCGAGATCGCTAATATTGCAATTAGGAAGATGCTACCACATCTTTGAGACATGCTTACGGCTTATGAAGTTCAAAACCTGGCACAATTGATGGCTAAGGCTGCACGTCTGGAACGTTTTTTCCATAAAAAAGATAGCAGAGGAAAACAGGTTGGACATCAGGTAGCCATAATCGATAGAAGAGGCAGTAGACAGATACGAACTCCCGGATGTTATCGAAGAGACAACAATAGAGTTGGTACCAGGAAAATTGTACACTTGCTCCAACTTTAAGCCCCCAAAGGATAAAGATGTACCCAAACTCCAAAATGGAGACTACTTGTTCGATGTTACACATGTAATACTCCAATTTCAAAATGTATAAAATAATATTATTATGACAACTAAATATTTTGATAATATTAATGAAATAAAGAAATTAATATTATAAAATAAATTTTATTCTTATTTTGTATATCGATTATGATTACAAATATTGTTAAAAAGATAAATGTTGATAAAGATAAAAATAAATATAAAATATAATATATAAATATAATATAATAATACTAAATAGATAGTGATGGTGGATGATAATAATAATAATAATAATAATAATAATAATAATAATAATAATAATAATAATACCTCGATAAAAGGTAAACAATAGGAAATTAAATTTAATTTTAAAAAATTAGGTATGCATGTTGAATGCGATTATGATTATAATGTTAATGTACTATTATGTGAATCATTTTTTTGGTGTATGTATATATTTATATATGTGTGTGTGCGTGTATGCATATGTGAGACTTTACATTTTATGATATTTGAGATATATATTTGATCGTATTGGTGAATTTCTGAAAATGGGGATAGGTGAGCTATCTCACCAGCACTTTTCGATAAATTCATTTTTTGACATGCTGCACACATATTGCACGGTTTATCGGATATATTTTATGGATATACATGTGCGGTAGTGCTAGACGAGGGCATCATCTGGGATTAGGATATTCGACACCAATGTACCGTAATATTTTGACGATAGTGGACGATAGTAGTCGGACAACTCATACCACCTTTTTCTGACTATGCCAGCCATTTAAAACCATTATACGTAATGCTCATCTCGATGACAGGCCCATAGATAGGGTATTTTTGGACAACGGTGCACTTCTAAATGTCATGCCGTGTTCAACACTATAAAAGATTGGTAAGACTAAGGCTGAATTTCTGAAATTAGATATTAAGATGATAAGTTTTGCAGGTCAGCATACAGAGCCACTAGGATTGTTGAATGTAGAGATTGATGTCGGTCCGAAGAAAATTTCATTTGTCTTTTTTATTTTTTTGATGCACCCCCTACATATTCAGTATTGCTAGGAAGTTTTAGATATGATCGAAAGTTTCAAAAAAATTTTGATTAGTTTTATCTTTCAATTGGTATTGGAGAAATTATTATTTGGAATAATTTCTTCTTAATGCAACAATCCTGAATATATATATATATTAACACCATTGACAAAATTTTTTTTTTTTTTTTTAAAAAAATCCTATATTATTGAAGTGTTGAAAATGGGTTGGTATTAATTTTTGTTTTCATCATTGCACCGGACACATGATATTATATATGTGAGTGCATTGATAAAAATCATATTAGGTAGTGATTTATTTGCAAGACATCGGGATGTTCCTGTGCAGATTGTACCATAGGTTTTGAATTCCACTGTAGTGATTCCAGAACGACATTAGGTCTTTGAGCCGCTGGCGCCTGTGGCTGGTAAATGTAAGGCGCAGCTCCGGGGAGGTTTCTGTATGGTGGAGTGATTTGTTGCTGATGAATAAGCTGCGGATATGGTTTGCCATTGTGTATGGTTGTGCCCTGTGTTTTGAGGCACACCATAAGTTTGGGTAGTGGTGGCGTTTGTAAACAATGGTACAGGAACTTGCGGCCGGCGTTGGTCGTGATTCCAAAGTTCGACCGAAGTAAGTGGCTGTAATTGATATGTTCTAACACCACTTCGATCTAAGCAGTCAGTGGGGTCATGCTCACTATCTGTTGGCTGTAGCCAAAAAACTGTGGATGAGTTGCTGGTAAATTCCTCCAAATAGTACGGCCTTACTGTCATGGGTGGCCAGGTTTTATTCTTCTTAACTATTAGATGGTGCAAGCCTTTCCACCCGAATTGGAGTGAATCCTCCCGGGATGGATGCTGGGGGTGGAGAAAGAATTGAGAATGTCGTGTGGACGACATTGATTTCTTCCGCTGGTGTTACTGTTTCAGAACAAGCCATCAGGCAACGTACAAGTCTTTTTGATCGTAATGTGATGAATTCGGAATAATTTTCCGTGAGGAATAAAATTATTGTCCCATTGGGCGTGCCAAAATGTTACTGTAAGATAAAATTTTCCAATCAGATGATAACCAAAGGCTTCATTTTTTAGGAATTAGAGTGATTAAATCTTTAATTCGTACCAAAGACAAAGACAGTGCCCAGACGTTTGATAGTAAAGTAATTGGAGAAGAAGAAAGTGCAAAAATTTAAATAAATTGCAAAAAAATAAAAGAAATATAAACTTTGATTGAGATGTTGGAACTTCATTTATACAATGATTATAATGTCTATTTATAAAATCTAAACGATGCGTGTGAATCAACACAACCCTCTACTCTATTAATAATGCGAAGAGATGCAACTCTTTTATACAGAAATAAATACAATTAAGTTATTTTCTAACTTTCTAATTTTAGAAAACAACTTTCTAAAATGGATGTGATAAAATAAAATAAATATAATATCTTAATTAGAATTTGGTTGGGGCGTTTCTCGTAAAAAACGTCCATACTTTTGTAAATATATCCAGTCTTCTGATAAAATAAAATAAAAATATAATACTTTATCAGGGTTGGGGCCTTTGCTTCCTAAAATACGCCCAAACTTTTGTAAATGTACGTGAAAATGCATCAAAGTCTTCTGATAAACTAAAATAAAATAAATATAATATTTTATCAGAATTGGGGACTTCCGTTTCTACAAAATACACCCCTATCTTTGTAAATCATATATGAAGATACATTTGTATATCTATAAAATAAAACTGACAGCGGCCTTCTGTAAAACAACTCTAACAGAGCCCAAACTATCTAAAATATATTTAGCAGCGCCCCACCTTCTTACAAATACACTTGACCTTCTGCATACTTATCACACAGCGCTGTGCTTTCTATCCTGACAGATTTTGCATTAGCCCTGGTAACTTTGCAGCAATCCATTTATTCTAGGCGTCTTTTGCATTGGTTCAAACGAATTCTGCATTAATTTAGACAACTTCTGCATCAACTCAACGACTTCTCCATCAGGATCTGACGATTTTAGCATTAGTTCAGATGATTTTTGCATCCAAGAAAACTTCTGCGTCAGTCCAGACGACTCCTGCATTCATTCGTGGCTTGGGAGTTGCTCGCCCTTATCTCCAATCGGGCATCCATCGCCCCTTATCTGGTTTCTAGGTATGATCTTGATTTATTTTTTTTGACTGTCAATCTTGATTCTTCATTTTCAAAAATCTTTCTAAATTAAAACGCTTGATCCTTTTTATTTGTTTATTTATTCTTGTGGGATTACAGGAGTAATTTATTTGTGATTTTTAATTTTTAATTTTATGTGTAAACAAAATAATTTATTTGTATGGACAAATGCAAAGATTGTATAATAAAAATAAGTAATGGCAATTGGCAAGGTAAACAAAGAAACTTTTTGGATGAAGATGCTCTCAATTGGGATGTCAAGGATGCGTTTGTTTGTGATATTTGAAGTTGAATTTAAAGTTTTAAATAGTAAAAAATTTAAATTTGAACACTTGTTTGAAACGATATAAGAAATATTAATATAATATTTTAACACTAAAATGTTATTTTAGTATATTATAAAAAAGAAAATTAATTTGATATGTTTAGAGAAAAAAAAAATGATAAATAGTAAGTTAAAAATTCACAAACAAATAGAGTTTGTTTACTTGTAAGATTTTGAGGGTAATTTTACTTTTTAATTTTTTTCTCAAAAAAAATCAAAATTAAATATTTATTCTTAATTTATCATATTAGGCTAAAATTATTCAAAATAGTTTGTTATTTTAATATTTCAAACCAAAATTAATACTATTTATTTGGCAGAATTTTCAATAAAAAAATATTATTTCTCTCACAAAATATCATATTAAAATACTATTTAAATAAAAATACAAATCAACACCTTCAAGTCAATTTCAAACCACAACCAAACATATTTTATTATATATTTACATCACATTATACCACCATTTCAATTTAAAATTTTAGTATTCAAAATCAAAACCTTATAAATAAATAAACCCATAGAGAGTACTTTGAATTTTATTTTCAACTAGAAATAAATATAATTATGTAGATATTTTGCAACTACAAGCAAAAATAAATTCAACATGGTGTAATAAATTCAATATAGGGATTTTGGGTAAATTTGGAAAAATTGAGTTTGCGTTTTGTATTAAATTTGAATTTTAAGATGAAATTGAATTTATTTATTTAGATTTGTAAGTGAATTTTGAGGGGTTTAATTACTATTGATACGATAGATATTAATTGTGTTGTTGTGTTGATGTAAAAGCGTAATATAGTAATTTAGTTTGTATTCTTTTTATATAAGTAAAAAAAAAAAAAACAAAACAAAAATTGGGTTGTATTTTCTTTTATAGAATTTATATTTTAAATTAAAATAATAAATTATAAAAATAATTTAAATAAATTTTGTAGTGATATTTTCATAAGAAAAACAATAATAATATTAGAATTGAAAACTTGTTTGAAAAAGAGCCGGTGAATGCACGAAAATTTTTGCTTCCAGGATCAATTTTGCAGCATTGGTTTTTCTTTGAACAACAATTCATTGATTTTGTTGAGGTAGTTTGTACTTCATAAAAATTAGCACCCGATAAATAATTATTTTAAATAAAGATACTCACTCATAAATATTAATTAACCAACAGAACTAAATTTGCATATTTAAATAATACATAAATAATTCCAAATACATGATTTAAGAAACACATCAAATTAATTAATTTATGCGTCAAATAATTATAAAATACAACTAAAAACCAATAAATTTAAAATTTGAAAACAATAAGCAATAAATAAAATTATTGGAATAAATTAATATATAGTATAAGACAAAAGCTTAATATAAATATATAAATCATTAAACTAATACATCAGTCTTGTTTATTATTTTTGTTTGTTGCAAAACAATAGTCTTATTTCCATAAATAACCATATCACTGTAAAACTACCCTTACTATTTTATTATTATAACACAATTGTCACTACCTTTTACACTAATACACTCGTAAGGGCAAAAATGTCTTTTACTTATACTTTTTATCTGCCCAACACAACCAACCAAGATTATAGTTCCGGAACAGAAAGAGTACAAGTTATAAAATAGGCCTCCGACCTCCCCTTTTCGGTATCTCGTTACACCCGAAACAATCATTGTGTATGGACTAAACTTAACAGTGTTATAGTTAATCACCTCTAGGCTTCAACAAGTTTCTTAAATAGCGCCTCATTTCTTCCCGCGGGGTTCTCGGATCACTCTCCGGGAATTGCTTCCATATTTGATCGTAAAGATAAGAGACAAACTCCTTTTTGTTTCTTTAGCATGTGGAAAGCCCACACCGATTTTATGGATATTTTTAAATCAGTCTAGACAATCCCGATTAGTAGAAGCTAATCAACTTTGTCTAACTTCAAGGCCGAAAATGCCGAAAGGAAAACCTTCGCCAAGGTGACACCGTGTCCTCTTATCTTTTTACTATATGCATGGATTATTTCTTGCAACTCTTAAGGAAAAAATGCCGTGAACGGAATGTAAACCATCACTCGGGATGCTTAGAGTTAACAATCACGCACTTGGCTTTTGCCGATGATATTATTCTCCTTTCCGATAGAGATGTGCATTCAATGAGTACCCCCTTATGGACTGTGTCGAGCACTTGAGATGCGTCTTTGGATTGAATATTAGTATTACTAAGTCTAATATCCTATCCTTGTGGCCGGAACTTTCTCGAGTGACGCTTATGTGACACCTCGATTACGGGTTTCTCTCAAGCTTCCCTCCATCACTTGGAGTTAAATTTTTCTCTTGGAAAACCATTACTTGGTCACTTCAACGGATTCATCGCCTCTATCACGTCCATAAATAAAGTTGCTAAATTTCTCTAGATTCTCCATTCGAACAAAGAATTCTTATGGGTAAAATGGATGTATTATCACTATTTTAGGACTCCAAATATTTGGCACCGAGAGACTTCTCATCTAGATTCCTTCATGAAATCCATTTTCAGAATTTGTGATGAACTCTGCTCAATTTTTGGGACTTCTGACCGCACTCTCTGAACCTGAAACAGTGGTTTTGCAAAGGAAAATGTGATATTCTTTTGGCCTCTAATGCGATCAGACCTTCTGGTAGCACTTAGAAATTATTCCATCCTACTTGTTGAATAAACCTAAATGTAATTTAAATTAAGTGTTAAATTGGGTGTTTAGTGGGTATTAAAAAATTTAATGCATGGGAGTTTTGTTTGGATTAAAAGCTAGGGTTACACAATAATAATAATGCTATTTATTTTAGGATTAAATTATGGTTTGAATGAGGGTGGTATCAAATGTATTTTTGTGCTTTGAAAATGGTGTAATCCGTTGGTGTATTTTGAAGGTATGAAAAGTGAGAATTATTATACCCAAGCAATTATTTTGTCTTCATGTTTTAGCATTTATAATTGTGTGTTTGAGTGTTTGCTTCCATTATTTATGTATTTTGCATTTGTGTGTGTTTATTTCTTCATATTTCATATTTTACATATTTGTATGAGAGTTGATGGCAAGTGATGGGTCAAATGCCGTTACCCTGTTTGATGAAGGCAAATTATGAGAATTGCAATATTCAAATGAAAGCACTTCTTAGATCTCAAGATGCATGGGAGATAGTTCAAAAAAGTTTCGAAGAACCGGCGAGTACAGAGGGACATCCGGTAGTTCAACACAAGGCGTTGAAAGAAACTCAATCAAAAGATAAGAATGCATCTACATGCTATTCCAAATTGTAGACGAGTCGGGCTTTGAAAAGATTGCTGGTGCAACAACTTAAAAAAAAAAAAAAAAAAAGTGAGACATTTTAGAAAGAACATTCAAATGAGTCGATCGTGTCAACCAAGTGCACCTTCAAATTCTTTGTGATGAGTTGGAAAGCATAAAAATGAAGAAGTTTGAAAGTGTATCAGACTATAGTACTGCAATCCGTGGTACTCGTGTGTAATCCGTGGTCAACCAATTCGTTCGTAATAGAGAAAATTTAACCGATTTGCGAATTGTTGAAAAAAATTTTAAGATCATTAACAGATAAATTTTGTTTCATAATTGATTTAAAAAATAATATTATTTTATTGATTAGTGAAAATATATAATATAATTTTGATATTTTCATCTTTTATATTTTATGTATAAAATAATTATATATTACCATATATTTATATGAAAATTCAAAAAAAAATTGGTATCAGGGTGTGACTCTTTTGTATAAATACAAATAAAAATAATCAAATGAGTACTTAATTTGATTTTAGTTTGACAATAAAATTTGATTTATATATATATTTCAATATAATATTTTTAAAAAGTAATAATATTTTTTTTTTTACTGTACCTACCTAATAATAATAACTTAAATTTAAAACTCAATCGAAACACACCCCTGGTCACCTCAAAATTATAAATAAATCTAAACTAAGAGAGTTACTGGTGTGTTTGTTTGGGAGATTGGATTGGATTTACATTATTCATCCAATTTTTTCTCCCAAAAAATATCAAATCAAATACCTATTTTTTATTTTTTATATCACATCATACAACTATTCAAATTCAAAAATTTTACTATTCAAATCCCAACTCAAATTCCAAACCCCCAAACAAACGCAACCAATTCCTAAGTGAGTTTCAATATTAAGCAAAAAGGAGTTTCCTAAGTGAGTCCCGAGACGAAGCAAATGTCCTTCAACAGCAAAATTGTCCATAATTCAACTATATTTAAATAAAATAAATAAAAAATTACAATCCACCATTCTCCTTTATGATTTAAAGATGGAGAGTAAAATTTATATACAATTTTTTCAAAACTACAAAAGAATCATGGAAATTTAAAAAAAAAAAATACTATGCAATATTTTATGGAACAACACTTCTTCAATCACAAAGGAGGAAGTTGCAAATTTTTCAAAACACAAGTATATAATTTTGCCATATTCCAACAAACACACAATTGACAAAAGGCATGCCCCAATTCACAAAACAAAGCTCGACTCAGCCCGGCTCGTTCCCAAAGTCCTTCAACTCAAAGACAAATAAATAAAACACACGAATAACCAACCAACTAACTAACTGTTGCTTAAGATACATACATACATACATGTAACCAACACTTCAGAGGCAGAGGCAGTGGCAGACATTCAAATTGAAAAGCCTTTCACAATATATACAAACGCACAGAGTCACGCTGACCCGTCACTACGAGAGGACGCACAACATTGGCAGCTGAAATATACGAGATTCACAAAAATCTAACTCTGTACACACTAACCACAAATCCGAAAGAGACAACTCACATGGGACAGGAATCCTCTTCGCCTTCTTCGGATATCATGTGATTCCGACACAGCGGGCATGTGGTGTTCCAGTAGTTGAGCCACTTTTCGAGGCACGGTTTGTGAAAAACATGGCCACATGACAGGCGGTTGATCTCTGCCTTCGCCTCAAATTCTGTTAGGCAGATGGAACACTCTTGTTTGGGACAATTGCATATGTAAATTGAGTCGTATCGCATTGCTGGGGTTCGGGTTCTGAACTCCTCCATGTATGATGCTGAAGGAGTTTTACGGCATTCATATGAGCCAGAGGGCTCGACTGAGAATTCCTCCCATGACGAAATATGGATCCCGATCACATGGAGAATACAGCGGACAATCTCTTTCACAATGGAGATGGATATTGCCGTGTTCGCAAGAATTATGCAGAGAACACCAGCATCAGCAGGAGTAGGATACGAAGAAATAGCCATCTTTTTGGCCCAAGTCTGATGAAAAATCATTAGCCTTAATTAAGTCGAATTGTTATGAACACCAGCAAGAGAAAGTAAACATCAATTTCCGAAGAAAATATGCCAAGTTGCAAGTAAATCCATATGCTAAAAGAGTAGTAATAGTAAGGTAAACTAATTAATTGACTATAGCTCGAACTACTCGAGTCGTGTTGAGTTGCAAGAATACACATTGAAAAAGTTGAAAACATTATATGAAGATTCAAGACACCACGGGTGTGTTTACTACATGGGATTTACTCATAAACTCTTTCATTTAATCATATCTTCATCAAACATGTTTCAATTATAACTTATTGAAAACTTTACTTTTAGGATCAAATTACAAGAGATGTACAGAACAAAGTTATATCATCATAAACTAACCATACTCTTAAAACTATTGAAAATCTTTAACACCTATCAAACCTTATGGCCATTAACTACTTGACTAGATATAACCTCTGTCTAGACTAAATCCCAACTTCTAATTATCTCACTGATGGAATACTTGCATAGGAATGTTAAAGGGAAAAAAAAAACAATGATTTAGGCAACTTATACGGCTTGTGCCACGAATGAAATTCAAATTCTAGAACTCTATGGTGTGCTTTAATCTGAGTGAAAGACACATAATGAAAAGAACAAGAAGATCAGAACAGATGCATACTGACAGACAGATGACTTACTTTGTGGCAAAAACTGCAGTTCAATCCCAAAATCCGAAATGCCCTCCACAAAGGGACTGATTTTATAGACCACAGAAAACCACTGCACAGAAAGAAACAAAAGGCAAGAAGATACATATCATAAGGTCCTCAAAAAAAATCAATCCAATTGTCCAATTGCAGGATAGGAATTATTCCATGTCTGGCCAAATAATTAATGGAGGCAACTATTGCAGGGGAGTGCTGTGGCAAGTTTCGGTTGCTCATGAATGGATAAGCAGCCAAGTGTCTAGAGACAAGGCAAAAGATGAAAGGGAAATAAGGTACCCACCCCCACCCACCCCACCATTATTACAAACGGACACATTTGGCGAAGCAAATTTTCCAGAAGCTAGAAAGAAAATCCTTTCTTATTTTCATTTCATTTTCCAAGCCCCACCAAACCCTAACCCCAAGAACTAATAGAAGATAATTATTTATTAATAATTATAATTAGGGGATAAAACCAGACAATCCTCATCAGGAAGATTAATCAATCCATTTCGGGAGAAATATCCTGCATCAAATAACGATTTATTCCCAATTCTGAGCACAGGGATGAAAATAGGGTTTTAATTACTCAGAGTGTTTTTCCTTGGAGATGGAAAATTCGACCTCACGTGAAGAACCCTAACTCAAAACAAAAATTCATAAACAAACAAATTAAATTTAGGAAACAAAACATCAACAACAAAAATATAAGAAAATAGCTCAAACTAGAAATATCCACGCAAATATAAAATCTCTCAAGATCCCCCCCAAATGAGCTATTACAGCACAGCCTAAACGCTGACACAGAAATACAGCCAAATACCTAACTAAAATACTTCAAATTTTTTTTTGGATGAAATGGAAGAACAAGCAGCCATAGATCCGGCTACTTACACCGAATCGAGATCAACTGGCCACGAAAGCCTCGAGGATTCTGCAAATCGGGGAGCTTGGAGTTTGACAATGGCGGATATAACTGTCTGGCTGCTCCTTTCTTCTTTCTATTTTCCGTAAAAATTTCCGAAAATGAATTTTCGTGCTGAGGATAACAGCTGTTGGGTCCACCGCCGCTGTCACTTTCCACCCCTTTATTGCTAATTTTTAAATTAAATTTATTAAAAAACATCAAGGGTGTGTTTGTTTGAGGAATTTGTTTGGATTTTTACTATTCATCCTATATTTTCTCCCCAAAAAACATCAAATCAAACATCTATTTTTTATTTTTTATATTATACTAATAATTAATTTTACATTCAAAACATCACATCAACACCTATTTATATCACATCATACAACTATTCAAATTTAAAATTTTTACTATTCAAATCCCAACTCAAAATTCAAATCCTCAAACAAACACACCCCAACATTCTATTTCATCCGTCCTTTTACAAAAATACATATATTATATTTTGACATTTTAGATTATAATTTTTTTTTTTCCCCAAATAACTTTATTTTACATTATATTTGTCACCGTTATACCAAAAATAAATATTTACTACTTGAAGGGAGTATTGGTTTTTATATAAATAATTCATCAATTTTATTCTTATTGTAAGTAATTTTAATTTTACCAATAAAAGATCAACGTTGACGTGAATGTAACAATAACCGACCTGGAATAAACACGGCTGTGTTTATCCAAATACGGCCGTGTTTAAATATTTAACACTAGGCTGACCAAAAATACACAGCCGCGTTCAAATTTTACACAGCATATAAAGGAAATCGGTGGTTTTTGGCCATTTTATAGGTAGATCGAACAACATATTCTCTCGTCTTCTCCGTTTGTTTCTTTTCTTCTTTTTTACTGTCTATCCAAATTATATTTCCATATTTACACAATAGCACACCCTTAGCTAGCTGGCTATCTTTCTCCCATTAGTTTGATTTTTAGGCTAAAAATCCCAAAGCCAAAAGATCCTCTATGAATTTGGGATTTTATGGATAATAGTTCTAAAGTCTCAAAATTATGACGTCATTTTCCGGCAAACTGTATTTTTGTTTTCTTCTTATTGCCATATTAGTTTGATTTGATTGAGGGTGGTGATGAATTTGACTCCGGCCCTGTATTTTTGGTCAGTCTGGGGTTAAATATTTAAACATGACCGTATTTGGATAAATACAATTGTGTTTATTTTAGATCAGCTTCACATGAGTGTCTTCCGTTGATTTTTTAAATATGGAATCAAAATTGATTAAAATTATTTACAATGAGACTAAAATGATTAGTTATTTATATTCGAACTAAAATTGATAAAAAAAAAAATTTTATATTGAAAAAAATTTTAATTTTTTTTCTCTTAAATTTATTTGTATTGGAAACATAATTTATTGAAAATTTAGAATTTAGAAAAAATAAAATAAAATATTATTTTCATTCTATAAGAAGACTGTTGTTTGTTTATTTTAGTGTAGATTAAAAATATTGTAATCAGCATATATCTATGCATATCTTAATATATTTATATAAGATATATATAAACATATGTTGGTCATGCTGATTTGCTCGGATAAAAAACACATGTTGGTCATGCTGACTTGGCCGGATTAGCGCCGAATCTCCAGCCTTCTTACCTTAATATAATTTATTCCACTAATATCATTTATATTATAAAAGATTAATAAAAATATTTTATATTTTATCTCTTGAATTTATATTATGTATTAATGTAAAAATAAATATTCAAAAATTTATACGCAAAAACCAACCACATTCTTTTTTGGAACAAAAAAAAGATACTCCTATATTTTATTTTTTCATGAAAAAATTAACATCCCTTTTAAAATATCTGTTTTTATATTACGAATACGACTATTTATACTTTACATCATAAAAAATAAAATAAAAATACTTCAAGTTTGCTTCTTTTGAAAAAAATTTCACACATATTTTTTCAAAAAATATTACTATATTATACACTCATTATCTCTATATTACCTATATAATTTTCTATATTTCACATAAAAAAAAAAAAAAAAAAAAAAAAAAAAATTCTTTAAACAAAAATACAAAAAAAAACACACCTACTATGTCCTAAAAAATTTAATTTATCTTCTTTGTAAAAATATAAGAGATTTGTGCTAAATTCTAAACTAAATAAACAAATACTATTTACTTGTAATTAAAATAAATTATTTTTTATTTTGAAAAATATCAAATCAAAATATTATTTTAAACAAAAATTCAAACCAATTTTTAATTTCAAATGAATTTCTAAACCATAAAAAAAACCCACATAACTATTTTGTTTTATATTTTCGAATTTAAAGTATTTTTATATTGATATGAAAAAATATAAAATAATATAAAAAAATATTTTTATTAATTATTAATTTTTTTATAGATAAAATATATATATTATATATTTATTTAAATTTAAATTTATGCACTTATCGTATTTTTAATAATTCTAATAATAATAATAATAATAAGCATTATATTTGTTGAACAAAACCAATTTGCTTTTAATTTTTATTACTTTTAATATTGAGTGTGTTCTTTAGAGTAGCAATTTTTATAATACCAGAAAATACTAATATAAAATATAATATTACCTCCGTTCAACTCTAAGTGTCTATTTATTTTCTGCGTGTTGATATTTGAATATTAATTATTATATTAAAATATAGTACAAATTAAGGAAAAATAGCAAAAATATTTTTATTAATATCTTATAATACTATTATAATGATATTTGTAAAAAAATTATACAAATATAATAATATCTTTAATGTTAAGTGCAACGACACAAAAGGTAAATGAGACTCTTAGAGCCGGATGAAAAAAGTATGTTTTTAAAATTATTAATATTTTATAAGGAATATATTTGATATATATTGTGCGAATTTATATATATTATATTCTCTCTTTTCTAAAAATTTATTTATTTATTTATTTATGTTGAATATATTTAAGTAATTGAACTATCCACTAATATTATAAAAAATTTTGAATTTATAATATATTAAACAAATATTATTATCTTTATATTATATTCCATCTTGTGTCTTATAGAAGAAGCGACAATTTGATTTTGGCACAATAATTAGGTGGCTATAATAAAATGAAAATGATGTGATGTGATGAGAGAAACAAAAGTGTATATTTATTTTCCTATTTGAGTGGTGTGATAAAATAAAGTATATTAATAATTTTCTATTTTGAAAATATTACAAAATATGTTAAACAAATCAAAATAAAAAATGTTGTAGAATATGTAAGACTAGAGAGTATAATACTAAAAGGAGTGTTTTGATCTTTTTTTTTTTGTTAAATTGTACAATATACAAATATAATATTATGCGGCAGTTAATATACTGATTAGACTAATCAGCACTGTATTGATTAGCCCTAATCCATTGTATTATATTCTAATCTAACGGTGGAATTAAGGGACGGGCAAAGATTGTAATATTAGTTATTCTTTTTGTGCATACCAACAAATTTTTCTTTTCCGAATATTCACCTTGCTAATTAATTCTTTATAAAGTATCTTGTTAATATGCTTTTGGAACCCTTTTCTACAAACTTCACACATGAAATTTGATTAATTGATTTGCATAATTGAAAGAACTAAAATTGAGAACTTTTAAAATTAAGGTTTGTGGTACCTGCTTGGATTTTCAAGTTAGTATTCTTGACGGATGATGGGGTTATCAAAGATTGATAATAATGATGATTATGAGACTGTTATTGTGCGGAGAGAGCATTCTGCATTTGATTGTGGTTGTTGTTATGTTGTCTTATTGGAAGAAGTGTTAGAAATCAGGAATTATACTCTAAGCTTAGGATATGTCGTATTGAACTAATTGAGAGAAGAAAATAAAGCAATTAAATCTGACTTGATGCCATTAGCGCAAGTGGATTCGGATATACGAATTGATTGGGGGTTTTGTGTTCTTCAAGCCCATGACACAATCCCTCCTGAAAAACCTCTAGGGTTTACGTCATTACTCTCACGATGAGATATGAAAGTAATGGTTGTTGCGTATAGACTTAGGATCACAACTATAATTTATATCCCTTATTATTAATTGACTTCTTCACTCAATTAATATGTTATCGGGTTTCTGCACATAGGAGGCCCGAACTTACTAAATACATTTAAGCCTAATAAATTAATAGATCACTTAAAATAAGCTTAATCTAATTGATAGCCCAAATAGTTACATTTAACCTACAATTAGATTTTTAATCCAACAATCTCCCACTTGGGTAAATGTATATTGAATAAACTTATGAGCTCATGAAAATTTTGTTATCACATTTATAATTGTAATTTACCAATCTTATCTATAAATCACATCAATGCGGATCAAAACGGCCGTCACTGTATTTATCGCAATGGGACCGATCAGTAGTCACAACACTAATACAACCTAAGATTCGATCAAGTGCGTATGCATAACATAGAAATTTCATGTGTGTGATCTTAACATGTCTATTTCTAACTGATTCACCTTAACTTTATTTCAGAACAATTGAATATTAAACTAAAACTGAATACTGAATAATGAATAGTGCATACTGAATACTGTAGTATAAAATAAAGTAACCTTAACTATATTTGAACATTACTAATTAGCTCCCACTAAACCGAAATATCAAGATATGGTTCCACTTTCATACGAGCAACATGCTCACTATAGAACTTTTTTTAAAACCCCTTAGTAATTAAGGGAATCCGCAATCATGGAAGCTATACGATTATGTTCAATAATTAATTCATGATATGAAACCATAAAATTAAGCAAAGTAATGATTATTATTATCAAATAATGTACTGGTTCCAACCGATTTTGAATTCTGAAGAGACAAAAAAATTTATTTTTCGGGGTAACGAGGAAAAGTGTGCTCATAATTCTCATATACCTAATAAGGCAAGTCAAACTAAGCAAATCATGTATAATAGGTGACCTTGAGGTGTCGGGCGTTCAAACCCATGACCTCACGGTCACGAGTCCACTTCCACACCACCAGGTCATCCCTTACGAGACAACACACTTTCTATTCTTGTGGCTATAAGTTGATCTCATGCTCTCCCGTATCATATATTGTGTGCTCTCGGCACCATTAGAGTTTTTATTTTGGTTTAAAAGCTCAATTAATTCAATTCATTGATTGTAACTTACTAAACTTTCGAATCAATTGCTTTGTATATATGAATGTGGTTTTTTATAACAAAATTAATTATTTTGTAATAAGCAGAGTATGATATCCCTTAATTTTTTGTGAATTTGTAGATGATGTTTAGGTATAATTTATGCAAGTTGAAGTTAATTTAATTGACTTTTGGATAAATTTTAACACAAATTTTAGTAATTGATTTTATGTTAGAATTTTAAAATATTTGTATTTTAATTGTCTTAAATTTTCATGAATTATTGGAATTTAAATTTCACATTTAAATCCCATCAAGTTATCCAAAAATTAAAGGATTAACATTATGTGTCATGAATTTGAATTAAAATTTAGTTATCTGTTTGAGAAGGTGTTGAAAAAAAAATGAAATAAATAAATAAAAGACAACCGAAACAACACATTGGTGGTGTGGGGTTGGACTTGTGACTAGTGAGGTTATGGGTTCAAACCCTGACGTCCTAGTTTGCAGAGTATTAGGTTCGGCCAAAAAATTTGAGCCGGAATTTAGGACATAAACCAAAATTCATTAGGTCATGGATCAATGGGAGAATAATTTGGTATTTTCAATTTATTATTTTAATATAAATTTATTTTATTTGTCTTTAATTTATGCAAATTATTAAAATCGTAATTATGCTATCGATTCAATCAACTAACAATTCAAAAAATTGTATTAAAAGTAAAAAAACGAGAGTAATCTCCCTATTTTCTTGTGGTTCAACTCAATTACTTGCCATAGTTATATTTGACTCGACCGTATTCTTACAATATACACTCAACTTTAATTTGAGTGTGCCAAAGTACAATTTAGTTTCAAAACATTGGTATTAAATATTGAGAACATCGGTTGTAGTAATAAAATCCTCTATTTTTCTATTTTATACGATGATCTTATACTATTTTATATTAGCGTTGTTGAATGGTTTTTCCAACAATACAAAGTAAAATCAAAAAATATTATCGAACTTGAATAAATAATATTTTTATGTAGAACAAAGCAATAAATGCATGAAAATAAAGGGTGACCCCCAACAGGAAATTCGCAATTAATTCTTGTCTGATTGAAGATCTTTTTTTTTTTTTTTTGCTGATCCCTAAATGAATAAATAATTCCTAAAAAAACGTCTCAAAACGTCACCTGATCAGTTACCCCAACTGCCATCAACCGCCCCAAATATTAATCTCCTACAGACACATGTCTTAACCGTCCCACCAACCGTCCCTGTTAGTTATTGAATTCAACTGCTCAGCCGACCACTCCCGTCGGCTAACTTCCACCACTGTCCTGCCTTCTTGAGACGGGCGGCCGACCAACCGACCGCCTTGCCTCCGAACCATCCGCCCAGAGAAACCTTTGGCCACTTGATGGGCCTACTTTCCCTCTTATTTTGGGCCATCACCCTAATTATAAATTTTATACTCAATAACCGTATTTGTTATATCATCTTAGACATAAATTAATTAACCTTTAAGGTGTGAAGAGAAATTATAGAATTAATCTTATTTATTATTAATCTTACGATACAATAATATCAAAATTAGATTGTTGTTATTCAATCAACATGATGCTCACAGCTAAGGCATTAACATCGTAACCAAGACGATACTACTATATTAAAAAATTTTACATACAAAAAGCAAATGAATATCTTATTCTATAACAAAAGAAATATTTTTCTTAAATAGAAACGTAATAAAATTTTTTGTTCATAAACCCACATATTGTTATAGATAAAAAATATATTATTTATTTTTATAAAATATTTAAAATAATAATAAAATTAAATATTTTAATATTTCTTCCTTCTTATAAAATATGCTCAAAATTTTATAGTGTGGAGATTAAAAAAAGTAGTATTTTAAATTATCTTGTGTACTTTTTATAACGATGAAATTGAAATTTTGTAGAGTTAGTAAAATAATTTTTGAATTAAAATAGATCGTATGTAAGAAATACGTGGGATTTATCGTTAACACTTATGTAAATGGATAAAAAAAAATATATATATATAAAGAATAATTGTATTTTTTTTTTGTTGCTAAATATAGTATGAACACACTTTTAAGTATACATACTACAATGTAAAATAATACTTTTACATAATAAAAAATAAAAATATATTCAATTTTTTTTAGTGCTCAATTTTTCATAAATATTATATAAAAAAATACAATATATACATATTAACTATATAATATATATATTTCATTTGCTCACAAAACATGATAAGTCATCTTAAATTATTATTTTTTATATTTTGATAAAAAAAATTTTATATCTAATACAAAAATATATTATTTAAAAACACAAAATAACACACTCTAAAACACTACATAACTTTATAACCTCAAGAAAAAGAAATCCTCAAAACTGTTTAAATAATTATTATATTTATTAGAGAGGTTAGGGTGCTAATTAATTATAATATATTGGATTAATTTTTAAGTTAATTATTGTTATAAAGTTAAGGATAAATATGTTATTTTATTTTCTACTATCCGAAAGTATGCACGGGATGAACTCCCAGTCGAACCTAATACCCTTATTTTTTCTCCATCTTATTTTTATACATAGCATCTTTCTTCTTTTTTTCTTCCTTGTTATTTTTCTTTCTTCTGTTTTTTTTCTCTTTTAATAATGAAATTAATAGATTTTTTTATATAATTTTAAATTTTTTTCAATCAATTATTTCTTCTTTTCTGATATGTTTCTTATCTTTTATTTTTTATTTTGATTTGAATTTTAAAATTAATAAAAGAATATCAATTCAATCGTATTTTATGCTAATATTATTTATTTTTATAAATGAAAACATTACTTAATATTCATATCATCAACATATCATAGGAATAGAATGAATACATATTTTTATACAGTATTCTATAAGTACATATAAAATTATTAATATCATGTACATATTGATCGATGAGCTTTAAGAGATTTAAAAATATCTTTAAGATAAAAAAATAATATATGTATAAAATAAAAATAGTTTCATTAGTGTTCGTGTAGAAACTTCAAAAATTTCGTCAAAAATAAAAAATTTCTTTAACCGGTGAGTGTCCGGGTCGAACTCAGGGAAATATGCGAATATCATATATTTAATTAGAAAATTGCAATGAGTTAATGCAATCAAAAGAGGCTGAAAAGATGAATTCACAAAAATTAAATCTAACTAAAAAATAATAAAATATATGTATCTTGAAAAGGATGGAATGAGGCGTTTGTATGTGACTTGTGCATTCCTCAATTGCTAAATTTTCATGGATGAAATGAACAACGTTTGATGGCGAAAAATATATGTATAACTGCGGGGCGGTTCGGAAGTAGGAGTATGATCGTATTTGCTCACTTAAGCCCGATTCCCGACTCGGTTGGTACGTGATCTAAGGGAATTTACAACGAAGCTTCAGCATCACACGGCGAAAAACATTATTTACTAGAAAAGGCGCTATCACCGGACATTTCTCTGACCCGATAGGCAAACACCTATGTCCAATAAATTATTCTTCCAACCGTTTCGCTAGTGGCTCTACTCCTCTGATACATCTCTTTAATCGGGATTAAATTCGGCGAATAACTAAGTAGGTCAACAAGGCTCCCACGTACTTAGCTGCTACAAACCACCTAATCTATGTTAATGAATACGATGAGATCATAGACATTGATAATTAATCCTTCTACGTCCTTCCACAACCTTGTCAAAAGTCTAGCTTGAACTATTCAATTGCGAACATGAAATTTTTGGGTGAAAAGTGAGGTGAAGAAACATGATAGAAATTTTATTAGTTAAAATAAATACATAAATTAAAAGAAAAATGGGGAGAAAATCAACTTGCTCATGAATCAAAACTGAAAATCTTATATTATTAAACTAAAGAAAAATATGAGAGAAAATAACTGGATAAAATGAAGTGTATGGAATGATGGATTGGGCGTATATGGTTATGTATATAATGAGAGGGGAGAAAATATGGGAGAAAATAAAGGCATGTGTTGTTTGTTCATAAATAATTACCTCTAAAAATAATTAATAATAACTACTTATAACTTACTAAAAATTACTTATCAAAATATACAAAAGCTAAAAATTAGCTAAATAATAATGCTAAGAATATTAAATGAGGCAGTTGAGAAATGCAGTGTAGTAAATGCAATAGCTAAGGGAATCTGGGCAAATTTGATGCGGACAGTAAATGCACCGCTGACCAGCGATAATAAATGCATTGCTGACCAGCTGAATTGAATGCAACCGTCGCTCGCTGCTTCCCATGCCATGCTGATATATGCGGCAGCTGGCTGTTAATGCTTCAGTAACTTTCCGTTGCTTCGCTCAATTTTATACATGGCTTTCCACGTTGAGTAAATGCGTCGGTGTTGCTTTCCGCGCTCATTGATGTCTATGCAATTACCGTTGCTTTTCACAAAGTCGTTGCTCACAAATTTCGCACTCATTAATGCAATTGCCACTTGCATTGACTTTTTTCACTGTTGTTGACTTTGGTATTGGCTTTTGTTGACTTTCGCGCCAATGACTATTTTTTTTGTTCATAAAGCTATTTTTTTACCCTTTTTCTCTTAGATTAATTTTCAAGCATCAACTCACCTTTAACATAAAGTAAACACCCAATAAAAATTATTTACATAAAAATATCAATTTATAAATATTAATTATTTAACTTAGTCAAAACTAAATACTTAAATAATGCTAAATAATGCATAAAAATATAATTCAAGAAACACATCAACTAAATTAATTTATATACCAAAATAATTATAAATTACACCTAAGAACTAATAAATTAATAATTCACATACAAGATGCAATAAATACAATTATTTAAAATAAATTAACATAAATAATATCAAAATTCAATATAAATATATAAATTAATTAAGGGTAAATTATTTTTTTTTTATTTGTCTTTTTTATTTTTTTTAAAAAAAATTTAAAAATTACATCCAAACTTTAATCATATCCACACTAAAATTTACAGACGAACTCTAAACCACAGACGAACCCTAAACCACAGAAATATCCAAGCTTTAGTTCTCAACGTCGTCCACCCATCTCCGTCGATTCCTCTCCTCGAGCGGCGTTTCTTCGCCGGAACCTAAAAATCCTGATTCCAAACCAATACATTTCAAAGCCCCATTTTATTGCCTTCGTTAATTCCTCGTCTCGAAAGAAACTCGAATTGATTCATCACTATTTCGTCATCGTCGAAATCATTCACCATGTCTATTTCTCCTTTGCGTAAGTATTTTCATTTAGGGTTGATTTTGTTCTAATCCTAATTTTCAGTAGCGGATAATGACGGGTTTAAGGTTTCGATTAAACCTTTTCGAGCTATGATTTCGTAGTTTTGTGTATCACAATATTTATAGTCGAAATCGTTCAATATTATTTCTAAAAAGATTAAAACTTTTGAGTTGTGATTTGGTGAGAAGTATGTGTTTTGTGTAATTATGAACAAACAACATATATCTTTATCACACACAACATGTGTTTTGTGTAATAAAGACGTGTGTTATTTGTATATATTACGCAAGGTGATTTAGAAAAAAAAATTAAAAAAAAAACTTTTAGCATTCAAGAAGATAGAAAGTGACAATATGATTCTTGTCGAAATATGTAATACTGCAATATATAAAAATATGATACACAACTTTGGAACATAATAAATATAAACAGGGTAGACTTGTGCTTGTGAATACCGTTTCAATCCGAAGAAATGTATATTTAATTTTTTAATTCCACAGTCAAATTTATTTTTAACAACTAAATAGATAAAAAGAAATAATAATAGAAAAAAAAAAAAGATTGACAAAATCCAAACAAAAGTATCGGAAGCATCTATGCCAAATAGATCTTAATGTTTAATAACCTTAAACAATGTACATCGCGAAAAGCAATAGATTGCCATGAAATTTCTAGACTATATTGAAAGCCAAAATACAAACATTAATAAAATATATAACATAGAATATAAATAGTTCATAACCTTAAAGGAAATCAGTACTACCGTTGTAAGTAACATAGTGTAGTTGCAACATAAGCGGATGATGTTGTTGGATGCACTCTGTAAATACTCTCTGCTAAATGTAAGGATTCTCCAAATCTTACTACATTTCATGTTCTTCGAGGTACTCTATCTATAGGTGTCGATTTGTGTTTTTGGATAGGATTTATGCTAGGTTGAGTTGTGAGTATAACAAAAGTAGATAATTCGAACTCGATTTTCAACCCAAAATCCTAAACTTGAATATAATATGAATTTTTTCAATTTAGATTTAGGTCAACCGAACTTTGTTCAAGGTCACTCGATAACTCGAAGATCATGATACGAAATATACTTGAAAACCTCAAAACTGACATGAGACAGACCCGAACATTTAAAAATTTTAAATTTTCTAAAAAAATCCTATGGGAAACAAATTCTAAAACTTGATTTTTTTTTTATATTATTTTATTTTTTAATATATTATAACTTGAAATAAATAAAAAGTAATTTTAATTATAACATCATATTAAAATCAATTCGGATTTTGGGTTCAAATTGACCTGATTTTTTTAAAAATCCAAAATACCTAAATCTGAATCTAAACTTTTTTTAGATCGAACGGATTTTATTTTTGGGTCGGGTTCAATGTTGACACTCTTAATTTTGTCTTTTGTTGAATGTGACAATTCTTTGATTTAAAATAGCCTGGGATTATCATTTGATGCTTAAGGGGGAAGAAAGTTGATGCCGAGTTGGAATCTCTGCTATGAAAAATATATTAGTTTAAAGGAATAATGTGAAAATAAAAGTACCGTGAAATCGAATCGATGATGTTTTATCTCTCCAAAAACTAGATATCCCGGTAATGCCTCTAGTGGCTAACATTCTAATCCGAAGATAAAACAATTTCCGTTTATTATGAGAATGACAGAGCTTCGGCAAACAAAAGCGAATGAGAGACTGAGTTGGAGAGGTTGAGGGAAAATTAGAAGAGAGGACACGAGAAAAAGAAGATGTTATTGGTAAGTTTTAGAATGAAAGGAGAGACCCTTTACATAAGTCTCTCCACTCGGTCAAAATAGTAGGGTAATTACGACGATAATTACGATATTAATTAGTGATATAATCTATATTAATTTCAAATATTTCGTTTGAGACAATCGTAATTTACACTAATTTCAAAATTTTCGATTGGGGTTATAATAAATCTATTCACCAGAGCCTTAGATCTCGAGTTCGAGTCTCACTGTCCCCTGTTTGTCGTTGTTCACATGTAAGTTTCATTTGGTGACGTTTATTCTCTTGCACGTGAGAGGGGTGTGTTGGTTGATTTCTTTTTATAGATAAATAAATAAATGATACGTATCCCTAATAGTTTAAACTTTTAGGTGAGATGGTCATTCCAATCATCTAATATTTGAGACGATCGTAATTTATTCTAATTCTAAATCTTCATTTTGAGACGGTCGTAATTTACACTAATTTCAAATATTCCAATTGAGGTTATAAGAAATCTATCCACCAGATAAATTTTTTTATCCAAGTAGTCTTGCAACTTACGTCATATATCCGAATTTAACTTAGGGTTGCACAATTTGGTTTTATTTGGTTCACCGGTCCGTCGTATTTTCACTTATCGATTAATCAGTTGCGTAAAATTTTAAATCTAATTTTTTTTCATCAATTAAATAACCAATTTTCTTACAATCTACATTTGTGCCATGAATTTAGGCTTAGGAGCTCGATGTAACTCATGAGCAATTGCAATTCTCAACTCAAATTTGTGTTGAAATCATTTACGAAGATAGTGAAATATTTCACGTTTTGGGTAAGACAATCCTTTTGGTTAGACATAAGGTATTTAAATAGTGTAATTTAATATATTAATTATAATAGTTATAATATTATTTTATTAGTATTTTTTTTATATAAGTGGTGTTGTTAGTATTTTTAAAATAAAATTTAATAAATATATACATGATTAAAAGAAATTTAAAATAGGTATTTAAATATTTTATAATATTATATCTTAGTAATATATATAATATGAATATTATTTTGTAGAGAATAAATTTTTATATAATATAATATAAATAAATATATTTAATTATCTATAATTAACCTAAACTAATTTTATAAAAGATGAATAATTTTAAATATAGGTAAAGAGCAGCGGCTACTCTGCTGAATAGCTCATAAACAACATATAATATACTTTAATATAATACAAATACAACACATGACCTAATAACACGTGATATAGTCTCACACAACACAAACAATACTTGATTTCAGCACATGACATACTCTTCTACATTACACACTATAATTATAAACTAACAATACATACTTTTATTACAAATAACACATGTTGTATATAATAAATGCGTGTGATGTTTTTATATTTTACGTATGTTGATTTGGTGAATCAACATGGTGCTGATTTTCCAAATTCAGCATCCTAATATTCCACATAGGTAAAGATATTTATTTCTCGAGAAAAATGACAAAAGTAAAAAAATTTTGAAGTATAAGAGATTTGAAATTTAATTTAATTGATTTATATTTATTAAATATATTTAAGACGGTTAAATTTACCAAAAAAATAAAATAAATTATCTTATATAATACAAATTAAAAAGAAAAATGATCAGTATAATAATAATAATAAAGAAATCTAAAACAAAAATCATAACTTAAAAAAACAAGTTGTAGTGTAATTTGAATTAATTTGGATTTTAGAATTGGATTTACGAGGATTTTAAAGTATGAATTTGTAAGTTTTGTTTGTTTGGGGATTGAATTTTGTAATGATTATATTGGAAAAAATTATTATTTTATTGAGAGAGATGATATGTTAATGTGATAGGTTGAATTAAATGATATTTAGATATAATTGAAAAATATTTTTGAAATGGTCTAACTAAAAATTTGATGTGACGTTTTAAAAAATATAAATATTTTATATTATTAAATATAATATTTGTTTATATTGTGTGCGTAAAAGTTGATTTCATAGATAATTTTAATTAAATATAATATTTTATATTATTAGATCATAAGGTGTATATACTTGTTTGGTTTCGAATTTAATTTTACTATTTGATTTTTTTTCTTCAATCTAATTGACAATAGACTAAGGGTGTGTTCGTTTGCAAGATTTTGCAAAATTCTTACTATTCATCCAATTTTTTTCCCCCAAAAACATTAAATCAAACACTTATTTTTCATTTTTTATATTATACTAAAAATTAATTTTACATTCAAAACATCACATCAACCCCTATTTATATCACATCATACAACTATTCAAATTCAAAATTTTTACTATTCAAATCCCAACTCAAAATCCAAATCCCCAAACAAACACACCCTAATTTTCTTTAGAGTCCACTAAAAATGGGTGTGGTTATTTGTCAGATTTTGATTTTTGATTTTGGTTTTAAATTACAAATTTTTGTATTGAAATAGTTGTTTGATGCTCTATAAATATGTATTGATATGATATTTTAAATATATAATTAAAATTTAGTGTGATATAATAAATAAAAAAAATGGATGTTTAATTTAATATTTTTAGAGAAAAAAAATTGAAATAAGTAAAATTAAATGAAAAATTGTATAAATAAACACACCATATGAGTTGTGATTTTGATTTTATTATTTTAGATATTTTTTCAAAATAATAAAATAAAACAATTATTTTTATTTATTATATTATATTAAAATTTAATTTTATATTTAAAATATCATATCTTGAATTTGATCAGTTGTTTAATGTGAAATTAATATATGTTAATAAAATATTTTAAATATAAATTTAATTTTAAAAAAATATCAAAATCATCTTGCGCACTTCTACTAACCATTAAGATAATATTAATCCTTATCTATTACAAAAATATAAAAACTTACATTCGAGTGGGACAGAGAAATATATATATTTTTTTTATTGTTCATATCTAACATAAAACACAAGTTTGTTAAAAGAATATAAAACAAACACACCTACTGTATATACTATTTATGCTTCATTAACTGTTTTAAATATTCAAATATTAAAAAAAAAAAAAAGATTAATAGACAAATATATTTCATTTGTCTATTTCATATATTACATTTAATTTTTCATAAATTATATATTTCTCGAGTATAGTTATTTATTTAAATGTAATTAAAATTCAACAAATTATCAAGGCCTATTAGCTCAGTTGGTTAGAGCGTCGTGCTAATAACGCGAAGGTCGCAGGTTCGAAACCTGCATGGGCCATATAACTTTTGAAATCTTTTTTTTTCTCGTTTAACTTACAATAGTAGTAATATAATGCAAAGGTCGCAGGTTCGAGACTGCATGGGCCATACAATTTTTTCAATCTGTTTTTTATTTGTTTTTATTTTTTTTTTTAGTTTTGTTTAACCACAATAATAGTAATATAATTACCTTAGCCTACCGCGGATTTACAGAGCTCAAAAACCTAAATAAAGGGCACATCTGCGGCCGCCGAGCTAACTCGCCTCACCGGCGTTGTTCATCCTTAATCTCTCTGTTTCATCGTTTTCCAGTAAAGCAGGCGAACAGTGAAGTCGGCTTCATGGGGGGCGATGGAAAAAGGAAGGGGAGAGCAGCGAATAAGCGACAGAGACCCATGCCTGGAATGGCCGATGACAGGGTCCGAATCGATAAAAGAATGAAGAAATTGTTCCAAAAAAGGGCGAGGGACTACAACTCGGAGGACGATGAAGGCGAAGAGGAGGAACGCCTTCAGGCAGCGGATACGGCTGAAGTCAAGAGGTTGAACAAGAGCGCCGACGAAATCGAAGGCGACTTTTCGGAGGGCGGCGAGGAAGAGACTGAAGGACCTGATGAGGCTTCGGAAGATGAAGACGGCGCGATTCAGCCTGGAATCATGAAATTTGCGGACGGAATTAAGGCTTTCAAACTGGCGTTTAAGAAGATTGTTAGGAAGAGCGGCGGCGACGATGATGTTTTGGTATGATTCACGGATTTTATCTTATGTGCCAAATTTCGTTTTCAATGTTCAAATCAATTCATTCACATCTACGTGCATATATTGTGTCATACGTGAAGAAGTATAATTGTGTTTTCAGGGTCCTGTGTTATCTGCACATAAGAAGCTACTGGCTGAGAAGCTTGCGGAAGAAGAAGTAGAGAAAAAAGTGAAGGGAGAGGTTAAGAAGGAGAAGCGCCTGGTATGCGAGTCCACACCCTCAAACTCATTGTTTAGCTTTTTCATATCTAATTTTGATTGGCTGGCTTGATTGTTCATTCATTCTTACGAAGTTGAATGGAGGATACCTCAAGGAAAACTCATTCCAATCTTAATTTAGAATAATCATAGTTGTCAATAGAGCCCTAATAACAGTGTAGCAGTATGTCCCTTTTAAATTGGACAATATATTATAATCTTTATTACAAGTATATAGGGTAAAAAACGGGGGGAACTTTTTAGTGCAGTTAAATATGAAATGAGTTTTGTTCTGGTGAGACTAGATATGCCGTTTTACCTTATATAGGAATCTTTAGTTTGAAGATATGATTGGATTATGTTTTATGATATACGTGATAAGTTGAGTATAATTAGTAATGAATCGTATTCTTTTTAATTTAACATGTCCTTAGTTTTTATTGAATGGTTTGTTATGAGAAGACAGGGGAGAAGGGACATGTCAAGCCTGCAAACTACTTGGATGCTCACGAAAAGTTCTTGTTGGGAGTTGCTACAAAAGGAGGTAGACCTTGTTTTGCTTGTCTGTGTGTAGTTGTGCGTTGAGATTATTTTACAGACTAATTTTGGTTGTCGTTGTGTTGATTGTTAATGGTTGTTGATCAGTGGTGAAGCTGTTTAATGCTGTAAGTTACTACGCCACTCAATTTAATCATTACGAGAAGGTAGCAAGTGGTGCACTTGACATTGCTATTTTGTTTTGATGCAGGTAAACAAAGCACAGAATGCTCAAAAGGGTTTGAATCCGATGAGATCAAAAGATGAGAAGGGTCCGTTTAATTATGCCTGCTTTGAATCCCTTATTTATTTGGACTTTAATCATATGTTTATGTGGAATTTTATTACCATCGTGATCTCCTCTGTTTAGATCGTGAAGTCTATGATGCTTATCTATTATATAACTGATATCAGATTTCATTGTTAAAGAATGTGAAGGTCAAATGTTGACAAGCCCTTTAATGTGCGAGTCAAGCCACTAAATAAATTCTTTGTGCTGAGTATGTGAATTAATTGTTGTAGTACTAGTGTCATACTGGCTGAGATATTTACTTCCTTTCGCGTCTAAAGTTAGGTATGGACATGAGAGAGATTAGTCCCTCAATATATTTCTGCCTATGGGTGGGCAAAAAAATCGAATTGAACCGTCGAACTGTTGAACCGAATTTTTGGTTAACCGAGCAAATTCGGTTCAAATACAAGTACTGCATATTTGATATTTGGTTCGGTTCGGTTCGATTTTGGTTTTTTATACTTTTCGGTTCGGTTTTTTATACTTTTCGGTTCGGTTAATCGAACCGAATATATTTATATTATTATATTTTAAATTTTATATTAATAATTATATTCGGTTCGGTTTCGGTTCAGATATTTGAAATATTTGCAAATATTTGTATTTAATTATTTTTTAATATATTTAAAAAAAATTTCGATTCGGTTCGAATTATTTGCAAATATTGAAAATATTTTCGGTTAATCGAAAATTCGGTTAATCGAAATTTTCAGCTCGGATACGGTGCGCGATTTCGGATATTTGTTCAGTTTGATTCGGATATCAAATACCTGTGTATTTGCAAATAACCGAACCGTGCCCACTCCTATTTATGCCCAACAAAACATGTGAGGGTGTGAAGCTATGTTGATAACCAGTGAACATTGTACTTGCTTGTGGCTCGATAAATTTAAGTTGATTAAACACACTGAAACAGTTTCAAACACACACACATATCATCCCCCCACCCCCCCCACTTGACACTTTGTTAATGTATATGTTCCAGTAATAAAGAAGCGAAGGAAGGAAGTATTCTACTCTGAGTTGGGCACGGCACCATCACAGTCGACTGGAGCTGCTGCTAAGGTTCCTCGACTAAGCGATCCAATGCTTGGAAAATTTTTACTATCATCATTGATTTTGCTTACAATTTTTTAATTTCATTGTGCCTTGGCAATGTTCAGGTCGGCATTTCAACAGGGTGTGTGGATGGTGAAGCTCCGGCATGGGCACCTCTGCGTGATAATTACATGCTGACAAACCCCAAATTGAAAGATTGGGATAAGATGCAGGTAACTTGTTTTGTGTTCATTACATTATTTTGACTACTGCTGTGTTTGGTTTTAAGGAATCTGAAGATGTTGGTGAAGATAAAGCAAATAGAAGGAATTTAAAATCTTACTATGAGCCTAAATTTATGGAGAGTAATTGTTTAATGTGATATAAATAAAAATTTATTTTTAGCTTAATATTAAAAATAGATATTTGATTTAGGTTTTGAGAAATTTTTTTATGAATAGTAGAAATTAAATAAAGTTAGCCAAAAAACAAACATTGGGTGTGTTTACTTTTTTGTATGAATGTATATTTTATGTTAAGTACGATGAGTTGTGTCGGTAATATAAAAAAAATAATATTGTATTTAATTGTTTATTTTTTGTGAGTGGATAGAATGTATATTTTATATACTGTGCTAATAGATAAATTGTATTTTTTTGCAATATTTACAGAGAATTGTGCCATAAAAAATATAGATTGGGTGAATGATCCCATTCTCTCCTTTATTTAAGCTACATTTTCCATGAATTTGGGCATTTTTATGACAAAGGAACAAATTAGGTGTGTTTGTTTGGGTTTTGGGTTTAAGTTTTGTATAGTAAAATTTTGAATTGAAATAGTTATTTGGCCTAACTTAAATAGGCAGTGATGTGATATTTTTCAATATAAAATTTACTTTTAATATAATATAAAAAATAAAATATAGGCGTTTGATTGATGTATTTTGGGGAAAAAATTAGGTCAGTGGGGAAAATTTTTCAAAATCCCACAAATAAACACCACCTCTTTCCTAGTGCAAGCGTTGCATTGGTTCAATATTACGGATGCGTTTAAATCGAAATTGAAACACAGGCTAATGACTTGTACCAATTTGACATGTTCAAAAGCTGAGAAAGGACACAAAAATCCCCTCATGTTTTTTCAAAATAGACGTACACTGTTTGTATGGTTTTGGTTTGAAATTGAGGTTTTTCATTTAGGTTTTGGTTTAAATAGTAAGTATTTTTTTTCATGTAATATTTTGTGAGATATAATAAAATATATTTTTGTTGGAGGATGATTTGGATTTGTAACACAATTAGGACATGCCATAATGTAGTTTGAGCAATTTATTCTCTCCTTGACAAGTGAGAATTTGTTGGTTTTCAGGATACAAGTGGTGCCGGAGATGGGCTGGAGAGAAGTTCGGACACAGATTCTTCTTCTTCATCATCGGACGATGACAATGCTGACTGATTAACGGTCGGGTCGGTCTAGTAAGTTGTGTTGTGGCATGGGCCAATGCAATTTTGTTGAACAATACATATATATAACGGCAGGTGGCTAAGCTAAAGATCTTCTCTACGCCTCTCCACAGTTCAATTCACAGTTAATGTAATTTAATTCTCTTATGATTCCTATATCCTGAGTTTACAAATGGAATTGATTTCATCAACTTTTTATTTATTTATTTCTCTGTGTTTCAAATTTTCATTCTTATAATTAAGGTGTCCTTTTTTTTTTCTCTCATTTTTTGCCTTCTAATAATTTATTATTATTTTTTTACGTGATATCATTTTCTTTACAAAAATATTCTAGTGTGTGTTGTCTATGTTTTGTTTTGATTTTATAAATGGCGTTTATGAATCAATTGATTATTGAATATATATTTCTTTTGATAAAAAATGGTATTTGTTTGTTATAATATATTATAGTCTATGCTGATTATAGTGTCACAAACAAAGAGCAAACACATAAAATTAGTTACAGAGTTCGAGCACAAGAATTTACATTCAATCTTAGACGTTTTCTTTGGATGATCTTCTCAAACTCCTATTTAGAACTGTTAAACGAGCCGAGAGAGCTCAAGTATCGGTTGTTCGAGCTCAACTCGAATTTATTAATGGTATAGGCTCGACTCGTTAAGAATTCGAACCAAAATAATGGTTCAAGCTCGGCTTGTTAGGCTAAAATTCAAACTCAAGCTTGGCTTGTAAGGCTAGAACTCGATTTGAATTATATATATATTCTATATAATTTTTTAATATATAAATTAAATATATTTAATTTTATTCATAATTTTTATAATAAATTATTCAAATTTTAATAATAAATATAAATTTTGATATAAAAAAATTATATATTATATAAAATATATAAACAATATAATTATACTATCACTAACAAACTCAATTGAGCTACTCACAAGTGGGGCACAAGCTCGGCTTGTTTATAAAATAATAATTTTTGAACTCACAAGTGGGGCACAAGCTCGGCTTGTTTATAAAATAATAATTTTTGAACTCGAGCTTAGCTCACGAGCTACTCGATTCGTTTAACAGCAGTAACCCTACTTAGTCAGCATTAATTGCAGGTAATCAATTCACCGATCGGATAACACGTGTAGCAGCTAGATTTAGGCGAACTTTTCAATAGGGTGAGTTTTAGATGCACACTTCGCAAATATCTCTCAGATGCTCATTCACTACCTCACGTATTTCTCCAATTTTCCTCATCTATCCTTTTTTTACAATAAATACACTAAACTAAAGTATGCAAAACCCCACAATTCCTCAGCCAATTCACTATAACATGGCAGTGAACATAGGCACATTTGAATACCACCGTATTCAACCCAACATGGTTTGAAAATATCATGTCATTTTTTAACACGGCCATGTTGTCAGCTTTTTAAGCCATCTAATACGATCGTGTTCTAGCCAACACGACTGTGTTTAGCTCATGTCAACAATTTCCATTGAAAAATCAACAATGGGATCAAAATTGATCAATATTGTTTACATTGGAACTAAAAATGATTCTTTTCCCTTATTAATTATATTCTCTCATTTTTAAACTACTCCCAAAAACACACCATACTTTTAATTTCATATCATTCACAGAAATCACAATTACATTTATTATTCCTATAACACATTGAAGCTATCACTTATAACAGCATACATATTAATATACGATTAGCAAAAAATCCGTAAGCAATTTCCTTTGACATCCAAATTTGTAGTCATAACGAAGCACAAAATTAGAAGCGATGCTAATATTCGTCTTCCAAAAAGACTAAAAAATGTAAAGCATGTAAGTGAGTTGAGGTTTCATTCTCTAGAATGAATGTAGTAATGCAAGTGCCCATAAATAAAAGTAAAAGTAGTGTTTACCTTATTGTAGTAAAACATGGAGAACCCTAGAAGTTCAACAGGATAGGCCAGATCATCCATACAGCGCACGCCACGCCTCTTTGTTGTCACTTGAACTCTTGGTGACACTTTGGGACGTCTTTTCTTTGGAAAAACTAACAGATAAAGTGCTCGCCAAGAGATCCCCTATCTCACACGTCACCTGAAAGCTCCCAATCAGGACATTATTTTGGATAATATTGTCACTGAAAAATATACATACAATAACAATACATCTCCGTGTCAGCCAGAACTTTGATGCGTGCCATCATTGAAACAAGTATCAAAATGGGAACTCATTCATGGATTCTAATCCTCATCATCCCATCTATTTCAAAGTGTTTTGATGCACAAGGTTCCATAAAACAATCAACAAGCGTGAGGGGTGGACCAGAGGACTTCTATATGAATAAATACAAAAAAGTATCAGATCCATTCGACAAGAATGAACTTGGATTGAAACATAGGACAAACAATAAATATGTAGACTCAAGGAACAAGCTACACCATAATCTAAGGCCAGGATTACTAGACAGACACTGCCTTTAGGACTATTTAAGTATAAATTAATTTGTTGTATATATCCCAATAGTAAAGCAGGCCTATGCCAACTTACAAGAAAAAAGTAATGATTTCACATAACAGGCAAGGGAACATGAATATGAAGAGCAAGAGTTACACTGAGTTTCTTATAGTGCGCTTTTGTAAGAAAATCCAAGTAATATCCACATTCTAACTGATTCTTCTAGCATTATTAGTACAAATCTTGTTTTATTTATTTCACGCAAAAAAATAATTTGGCTAATGACAATAATACAAAAAAATTTTAAAGTACAACTAACACCAACCAGCAGCTTCCTCTTCTCAACTGAAAATACAACTGTTTCAATATCTTAAAAATCAGAGCATGGAAGGGAGCGAAGCAAATGTTTTAATTTACAATAAAACCTTCTATCTTATTATGCATCTAGCTTTCACCCTGAACAAGAGTATACCCTTGCGGGAAGGCATACTGAACCAAATCCAGATTGGTAAAAAGGTTGTGATAGTCTTGGATAACAGATGACTACAAGGAAAACTTGTAATATAAAAATTCCCTTTCCACTAACATTTCTAGGTGCATAGATACAATCTTGTTCCCAGGCTTACCTGACTCCTATTGTCCATAAAAGACACGAAACATTTGATGTGGAATTATAAGATAATGATAAATTGGGTTTAGTTCAGTTCAGTTTACTTCAATGAAATGCAATGCTAAAGGAAACAGGTCTCGATGCTGTAACTCGTCTGATAACTTTTTAGCAACTCATCCCAGGAATCAATAAATTAGAACTACAGGAGCAAAGTTGTCACCAGAAACAAAGTCTAAATGAGACTCAGAAAGAATCAGTATACCTCAATTTCCTCTCTGGCGGTTTTGTTAGATCGATGTTGATTAATTACGCCAACCAGCACAACCGTGGGAAGCTTCACAATGTTTGCCAAATGAAGTAACTCTGCTAAACCCTCATGATATATCTGCATATATGGTGGGGCTTTCTGCAACCTAGAGCTCAATGCCTCAGTTAAATCAGTTGTTGGACCAAATTTGATGCCATATACAGATACCATTTCACTTTCTATTTTATTTTCTTGTTTTAACTTGTATTCGGGAAGGATGAATGGAATTATCAATGATGGCATCTTAGACAAAGCATTTCTGGATAATTCTGACAGGAGTTCATTCAGAGCACAGGCTAAGATTGGAGGCTCATTTTTATGCAAGATCACAATGGATACCTGTGACATAGACAAAGAGTTGGGAGTGCCATTAGATGAGCAAGTTTGGAAGGTGAAAAATCAAGAATACAGAGAAAAAATTTAATGATTTACAATATGAATTCTAAAGCAGTAAAACTCTAACTGAAATAATTGATATTATGAAGCAATTCAAAAAACTTTCCCCATTGGGATTAAATCCTCAAGCTCTGCTACACCTATAGTTAATTTCATTCCAACACTAATCCTCCATAGCACTTAGACATCAAGTATATGATCCTTCTAAATATTTGTTCCTTTTTTAAATATCCACATAAATATAAAAACTTCAAGAATTACCCATTCCTCATCTCCTTTTAAAAATCAAACCTAATTCTCAATCAAACATATACTATGATATTTGAAATGTAAAATAAATGAAAATGATTAGACCAAATCATAAATATAAATATATATATATAAGTTTTATGTTTCCACAAGCATTTAGCAAAAAAAAAGTACAATTTTATTTCATTACTGGCATCCAAACAACAAACATTTTGGCAGGATGCTTTACAGTCTGCAGATTAACGTTCAAATATGATTCATTAACAGGATAGATTTGATTAAGGTTCCAATTAGTTCTCATCCCAAAATATTTCACAAAATGACAATAAAAAAAAATATGTATGTGTATATACTCAAGGAAATGGAAATGCACGCAAGGTAGCTTTTCAAATGGAGCAGTCAACCACAACTTGCACTAAAAATCTCAGACCAACCACCAAAATAGCGACACATAAATAATATGATACGGAATTCACTCACAATAACTTGTAAACAGCATTAAACCAACGGCAGAACTTAATGAAAACCACCTAACATATAAATGAGTATTTTCAGGCTTAATGAACCGGGGAGTAATGAGGAATACATAAAGCAGAAAACAATATTAACTGCAAAATATAGAACAACTTCCTTAGCTTCTGCAAATAAAATCAGAGCAATATCACTTGCAACACATATAACTATCTTAGGATGTGTTTTCATAGGACTATTTTTTCCTCTGAGAATTCACCCTATCCAATCAAACCAATTTTTGCACAAATTTTTTCTCAAAACTACTCATCACAAAAACAAACAAACCGCAAGCATCTGAAATTACTACCTTAGCTTCTGCAAAACAAATCAAATAAAAATGACCTGAAATACACGAAACTATCGGGTTTCCAGCTTTCCAACAATCAATAGTTTATTAGTTTCAGGTTGGTGAATCGTTCAATAAAGCATAAGCCAGAAATGGTGGAACACAACAAAAACCACGAATTCCAAAATATACAAAGAGTGCTCAACAAAATTTAAACAATTTTGCCAAATTCACTACGGGAAATGGCTATTACCTCATAACCGCCATCAGGACCAACAAAATGGATCATCTCTCCAATGGCATTTCGATTCACAAGCCCATATTGCTCTAGTGACAACTCGAACCAGCCCTTTCTGAAGCAGAAATCGTAAAACCACAAGTCACACCACGCACGACAACCAATTTTATCGCGGGCTAAAGGAAGAAGATGAAGATAATGACCGATTGCATCACTCACTCAACATTGAATTTGGAATTCGGATTTGGGTGGAGACCGCCGGAGATGGCTGCCGCGAAGCCGTCGCCGTCATCTAACATGAGCACCACTTTCTCGCCTACCTTCATTTTCACCTATTTGTGTTTGCTTCCGATGTCGGCTCTCTATTTTCTGTTTTCTTTTCTTAAGGCTCAAGTATAATAATAATAATTGAGTTGTTGTAACATTAATAGAGAATTAGCTAATAAAAATATTTATTTGTAATGTTAGTAGAGGATTAGTTGATAGAAATATTGATTATTTTTATGCTAATTACTATTTTATATTAATATATAGGTAGTAGAAACTTGTTTAGAGATAGTGAATTTGAGATTAAGATTGTGGTAATTAACTTGTCACTGAATACATATATCACATTGCTCGATAGTAAAAAAGACATCTACCTAATGTATACGTAGCAATAATGTGTATAACACTCTCTATTAGATGATTTTTTACAAAGAATGTGTTTGTCAAAATCTTATTAAAAAAAATTCTATGGAAAAAAATTTCTATGAAGAAAAAAAGGTACAACATTCCTATGCTTCTTTGCTTCCGCTGATCAGTATTATTTGAGATCCTGACGCATTCCAATTTTATTTACCAATTTTCAAATATCGCAGTTAGTAATGTCTTTGATTAATATAACCGTCAAATTATTATCTGATTGAATTTGTTGCACATTAATTTAACAATTTTGTTGAAGATCATGAATGAGAAAGAACTTTGTGAAATATAATTCAATGCATTGACAAGTAATCCCATTGGTTGTTTTAGCACTATCCGTTGATGGACACCAACATTCGACGAAGTGGTTGTGATCTAATAAATTTGTAGCTGTGTGATCCAGAAACAATTAATGCAAATTCACAAAAGACATTGAAATACTTATGTTTATCAAATTATACTTGTATATGAGTATAAATACTTTCATATTGAATGAATAAGCCTTTTTATTGGATAAGTACGCCTCTTGTCATAATCAATATACCAGGAACGTCATTATATAATCATATATCGATGCACATGACTATAATTTTCTTTAAGCCATTCATCCACTATAATTAGTTATAATATCATATAATGGTGAAGATCGGTCATGCCTAAGTTTCAGTCTCCGTGTTCAACTAAATATGGGTGAATTCAATATTTTGCAAAGCTCATAGGATGATACTCCTCCATTGGAATCGCCTCCAGCCCTAGTAAAAATACGGTAAACAATCCAAAACTCAAAACTACTAAAACAACATTGCAATCCTGAATTGAACACTCTATGAAGGTGTTTTTCTCTCTTGTGAGCACTAGCATCAACACTGTAGACAACCCACAAAATTAGAACCACCAAAAGAACATTGAAGTCCTCAAATGAATGCTCGTCGGAGGCATTGGATTCTCGTGTGAACCTTGGCAATATAATGGTAAACACCCAACAAAATTAAAACAACCAAAAGGACACCAAAGGCTTCAATCGAACGCTCGCCGGAGGTGTTTCTCTCTCGCACAAAAAATAACATAATTTGGTGAGAGATTAATAATTGATAAAAAGAACTTGGGATTGAGAAGAGGACAAATTTGAAAATATGAAAGGGGTAGGGAGTTTATATCAAATATTTTAAAAAAATGGGAGTGCAGTGCGTTACAATTTTAATTATGGATTGAATTTAAATCTAACTGTCCCATAATAATAATATGTTTGGGAATTAATGTATTTTTAATATTTCGGCAAAAAAAAAAACTTATAGTTTGCGAAATTTACTAAATAGATCTCATAGTTCTAAAATTTAGTTTTACCTAATTATGGTTCAAATAATGGAGATTGTAACAAAGTGTTTAAAGTGTTGAGTATTACAAATTCACAAATAACAAGAGATGAAGAAAACTAATTTTAATAATACACATAAAAGTATTTTTTTGTAACTTTCTCTTTTATTATATATAAATTTGTAATAATACTCCCAATATTATCTGAACCATACGTAGGTAAAATGAAATTTTACAGACTACAAGAAGAGTTTTTGCTATTTTGCTTAATATATATATTATTTTTTTATGTGAATATTTTTTATATATATACAAGTATACTATATCAGCATCAAAATTTATAAAAATTATATAAATTAATTAATAAAAATATTTATTCCATAATTCTATAAATAATGTGAAATTTATATAAATCAATAAATAATTTAATTAAAGCTATTAAAATTCATATAAATTAATAAACAAAATAAGACATAAATTCTATACAATTTTTTAAATTCATCAAAAAAAAAACTAAATTAAAAAATCCAATAAAATTCTAATTGTTCGATTATATTTTATTATATAATAAATTGTATAATAATATAGGTAAGTATATAAATATATAATATTATATATATAGACATATATAAATATATAGGTAAGTGTAATAAATGTTAGTGCAGTATATGTTTGACGACAAAGAGAGAGATTGAGTAATGGATTGTGATGATTTTATATTGAATGAATTGATGATGTACAATTGCCTATTTATAGGCAAAGTTCTGAGTAGGCGGTGTTGGAGGAGGTTGTAAAACATCATCTATTAGCTACGTAGACAATATGTATGATATACGTTTTTGACATTTTCCTTTGAATGTTTTATACAAAGAATGTACCTTGTTAAAACCTTATTATGAAAAAACCTTGTGGAAAAAAATCATAGTGAAGGAAAAAGAGTACATCATTCTTGTATTAATGCGCTCCCCTGTTTTGGACTTTATTTGATATCTTTCATCCGATGCATTCCAATTTTTTGCACAAATTTGTTGAATGTTGTAGTCGGTAGCGCCTTCGTAAGTAAATCTGCAAAATTTTCAGACGATCGAATTTGTTGCACATTAATTTCACCACTTTCCTAAATATCGTGAGTGAAAAAGAACTTCAGAGATATGTGTTTTGTCCGATCGCCTTCAATATATCCTCCTTTTAATTGAGTTATGCAAGCTGCATTATCTTTAAATAATATTGTGGGAAGTAATATATCATCAGAAATCAAGCCACAATATTTCTGAATGTGGTGAATCATAAACCTCAACCAAACACATTCACAATTGGCTTCTTAAATTGCTAAAACCTCAGCGTAGTTTGAAGAAATTGTTGTTAATGTCTGTTTAGCATATCTCCAAGAGATTGCGATTTCACCACAAGTAAATAAATAGCCAGTTTAAGATTTTGCTTTGTGTGGATCAGATAGATAACCAGCATCAGCATAACCAATTAATTCATTTCGAGATTCACTCGAATAAAATAAACCGAGGTCATGAGTTCCCTGAAGATAACGAAAAATATGTTTGATACAATTCCAATGGTGCTTTGTGGGGGTTGATACAATTCCAATGGCGCTTTATGGGGGATGCACTAAACCTGACCAGTAGATTTACTGAAAAAGATATATCTGGCCTGGTACAATTTGCAAAGTACATTAATGCGCCAATAGCGCTAAGATATGGTACCTCGGGGCCAAATATTTCTTTATTTTCTTCTCTTGGCCTAAATGGATCTTTATTGGAATCAAGGGATCTGACCACCATTGGTGTACTCAGAGAGTGAGATTTATCTATATAAAATTGTTTTAATACCTTTTGGGTATATATGGATTGATGAATAAATATCTCATTATTAACATGATCCACTTGTAATCCCAAATAATATTTTGTCTTTCCAAAGTCTTTGATCTCAAATTCTTTTTTTAGATATTCAACTGCAATTTGGATCTCTTCTGGAGTTTCAATTAAATTGAGATCATCAACATATATTGCAATAATGACAAAATTTGATCTATTTTTCTTTATAAAGACGCATGGGCATATTGGATCATTAGTATAATCTTCTTTTATTAAACATTCACTAAGACGGTTATACTACATTTGCCGTAATTGTTTAAGTCTATACACTGACTTTTTCAATTTGTATGCTTCAAGCATATTGAATCCCTCAGGAACTTTTATATAAATATTAGTATCCAAGGAACCATAAAGATATGCAGTAACTACGTCTAAAAGACGCATATCGAGCTTTTATCGCACTACTAGGCTCACAAGGTATCTAAAAGTTATTCCATCAACAACTGGAGAGTATGTTTTATCAAAATCTACTCCAGGTCTTTGTGAGAATCCCTAAGCCAAAAAACGGGCTTTATATCTCATAATTTCATTATGTTCATTTCTTTTTCGTACAAACACCCATTTGTATCCAACTGGTTTTATACCGTCTGGTGTTTGAACAATTGGTCCGAAGACCTCCATTTTGTTTAATGAGTCAAGCTCTGATTGAATCGTATTTTTCTATTTTGGCCAATAATTTCTTTGCCGACATTCATGAACCGATTTTGTCTCTGGATCCTCATTTTCTTCCATCATATCAAGTGCTAAACTGTATGCGAAGGCATTATCAATACTTGTCTCTTTACGGTTCCAACATTTTCTTAAAGTAACATAGTTGATTGAGTTTTCAATAATCTCATCATGTTCTTCAAGATCGTGCTCTTCTGGAGCAATTATTTTAGGATTGACTTTCTCATCATGTTCTTCAAGATCATAGTTGATTGACTTTCTCCTGATATTTTCATGATTATCATCATTCATTCATCTTTTCTTTCGAGAATGTGTCTTTGAAACTAAGTGGTCTACTGCGCTTTAAGCGTGTCATTGATTCGTTAGCACTTGAAATTTGTCCATCGAGGACAATTATTTTAGCCGGAGCATTAATAGCTTGAATATATGATCGAGTGACTTTTCTCGAGTCATTGAATGCATCTGGTAACTGATTTGCAATATTTTGCAAATGTATAATGCGTTGAACTTATAGTTCACACTGGTTTGTACGAGGATCACAAAAATTCAATGGAATTTCCAATTAATATCCCTTTTTGGTTCATTTCTGTCTTCCCCTAATGTCGGAAAATATGATTCGTCAAAATGACAATCTGCAAATCTTGCAGTGAATAAATCAACCGTCATAGGCTCAAGATATTTTATAATTGACGGAGATTCATATCAGAAATAAATGCCCAATCTACGTTGAGGACCCATTTTTGTACGTTTGGGGGTGGAATAGGAATATAAACAACGCACCCAAAAATACGTAGATGAGATATATTTGGTTCGTGACCAAATACTAATTGCATCGGGGAATAGCTATGATAGCTTGTCGGCCTTATTCTTATAAGTGTTCCTGCATGTAAGATTGCATGCCTCCAAGCTGAAACGGGCAACATAGACCTCATGAGTAATGATCTAGAAATCAATTGTAATCTTTTAATAAGTGATTCTGCCAGGACATTTTTTGTACGAACATGAGCAGCTAAGTGCTCTACATTAATTCCAATCGACATGCAATAATCATCAAATGCGTTCGATGTATATTCACCAGAATTATCCAGACGTATAGTCTTAATTGGATTATCGGGGAATTGTGCCCGTAATTTAATAATTTGGGCAAGCAATCTCGCAAATGCCATATTGCGAGTAGATAATAAACAGACATGTGACCATCTGGTAGATGCATCAATAAGCACCATAAAATATTTAAATGACCCACATGGTGGGTCTATTGGTCCACATATTTCCCCATGTATTCTTTCCAAAAATGTAGGTAATTCAATACCTACTTTAGCTGGCGATGGTCTGGTTATCAATTTTCCCTGAGTGCAGGCAACACATGTTAACTCATTTGAATTTAACACTTTTTGACCTTTTAATAAATGGTCATGCGAACTTTCAATTATTCGCCTCATCATTATACTGCCAGAATGCCCAAGGCGATCATACCATATTTGAAAATCGGTAGTCGTTTGATCTACCATAAGGTGTATTTCAACAACACCTAATCTGACATAATATAAGCCAGTAGAGAGTGAGGGTAATCTCTCAATGATGTCAATGATATTAGTGATCAATAAAAATTCACTATCAATATCACTCATAGTTTCAATGTGATAACCATTTTTCCGAATGTCATGAAAGCTCAGTAGATTTCTTCGAGCTTTAGTGGCCAGCAGTGCATACTTATCCAAAGCCTTAATTTTGCACTGCCATTTATTGTATTGACAGTCATTCTTTCCCTTTTCAAATGGGAGAAATATTTTTTGTGTTTCAATATAGTATGTGTCGTTGCACTGTTAATGAAACACATATTTGCATCATTTTGATTGACATCCATTTAACCTTCAAATATAAATAAATGCAGTATTAATAAAAAAGGCAGATATAAGTATTACAAAATGTATTACAAAAAGGTAATATACAATAATTTAAATATTACAAAATATGAAATAACATAATATAAAATGACAGTATGTGTAATACCTCGATTTTGGAGTGTATAAAATAATATTATTATAGCAAATAAACATTTTTATAATATTTTGGAATAAAAAAATTAATACTCTGGAATAAATTTTATTCCTATTTTATATATTAATTATGATTGAAAAGACTGTTAAACGGATAAATATCGATAAGAATAATCATAAAATATAATACATATATAATAATATTAATGGTGATGATGATAATAATAATAATAATAATAATAATAATAATAATATAATATATAATATATAATAATAATATAACTATATGTATATATAAAACAAACCACACCCATGGAGGAAGGGCGAAGCAGAAGAACGCGAAGGAGAAAGAAGAAAAAGAAGAAAGAAAATGATTTAGCCGTTCGATTTTGATTTCGATTTTGGTATTGTATTCATTGTTATACGTAGAATTTAATTATGGATTTTAATATGAATTTCGATATTGGAAATATTAAATTAGAAATTCTTCAAAAATTCATAACTGGCTATTTGGCTATTTAATCGGCGAATTTCTTTAGCTAATAGCCTATTCGTAGTCCTAGCATTATATTCTGAGAATTTCGTACCGAATCGAAAACGGCAGTGTATTGCACCTGCTTGTTTATTCATATTTTTAAGTATTTTTATTTAATAATCGGGCAATATAAATATTATGAGGTATAAGAGTTTTATAGCTAGAATATCGTAGTCTACTAAATATAAAAGTTTGAAACCCAAAGAGCTAACTATAGAAATTAGCTTTTGAATAAGCAGGTAGCTCCTATGTATAAGCATATAGCTCAGCTGATTTGAGTAAATAATGGGGCAGGTGTACGTAGAAAGAGATTTGGGTGAAATTTCGAAAGCTAGGGAGTATCGATAAGCAGTAAGGAATTAAATCTAATTTTAAGAAATTAGGTATGCATGTTGCATGCGATTCTGATTAATATGTTAGTGTGATATTATGTGAAACATTTTGTCAGTGCATGTATATATTTATATATATATATATGTGTGTGTATGCATATGGGAGACTTCACGGTTTATGATATTTGATATACGTATTTGATCGCATTGGTGAATTTATGAAAAAGAGGATAGGTGAGCTGTCTCACCAGCCCTTTTCGGTAAATTCACTTATTTGGCATGTTGCACACATATTGCACGATTTATCGGATATGATTTATGGATCTATCGTCTAGTCGCCGTGTGCGGTAGTGCTAGGCGAGGGCATCATCTGGGGTTAGGATATTCGACTCCGATGTACCGTAACACTTTGGCGATAGTGGACGATAGTAGTCGGGCAACTGGGTGACTTAGTCGCACGGTCATTCAGGGATTAGACCCATTGTAGTTGAGACGTATTTGGTCTAATCATTTGTGTTCGGTGTTGTTCCACTCATTAGATCTGCACCTAGTGAGGTCTACCGGTAGTTTAGGATCATATGCCAAACTCCAAACGTGATCCCGTTAGGGCGCGCGATGAGGAGTAGAGTTTCCGGGTTTCCCTTGGGTGATTCCAGGTTGCACGGATTCTACTACATTACACGGGATAGGGCTAGTCAGTGGGGGTCCTATCTTCGCTATCACAGACTATGGGGCGTCTTGTGGTTAATGGCGACAACGTTCGGCTATCCATGTTGATTGTGGGAGTCGTATGGTGGGTATATGGAAATATGACCGGATGACCGTTATATTATTATGGGTTTATCAGGTCCTTCCTTGAGCCGAAGATTTTCCGGCTATTTATTGATGATGGTCTAGTGAGCTTGTTATTACGGGGCCAAGGGTATTCCGGCTGCTCACTTAGACAGATGTAGTGAACTTATGATTATATAGCCGAGGTTATTCCAGCTACTCACTTCGGCGGATGTATATATGTATATGTGTGGATGTGCATTGTTGTCGAGTTTGATATCTGTATTGCATCATTTCACTATTGGCATGACATGACACGTATTTTATGATTGACGGGAGTTAGACTTTATTTTAAAAGGTATGACATGACGTATTTCACGTTAGTTCTTAAAATGGATTTAATTCTAGACTGCTTTTAAGAAAAAAAAAATATTGTTTCAGGTATGCATGGCACATCCGAGGCATGGGACGTCTCGGGATATAGAAAGACGGGCTGAGTGAGTGAACTTACGTCTATTGTATTATATGTATATTTTTAACCGGAAAACCTCTTGTTAAGGGGTGTGTTTTGTAAATATTTGTAAATCAGATTTTGGTATATAATAATGCGCTTTTATGGTTAATTTAGCCTTAACACTGTATTGTGGGGCCCGAAATAGGAGGTGACGACCTCATGATGCAGTGTGGTGGTAACATTTCCAGTATGAGCCAACTGGGGGTGTTACAGTATGTCTGCCACTGGGGATTTGCTGGATCTACGATAAAATCCGCTATATCAAGATGCGTTGTGTCGTAATCCAGAAGATCATCATCAGGGTCGTCATCGTTATCAACGTGATTAGTCTCGACCTCTTTCCTTTTTTTTCTGTAGTGAGGCTTGATAAAGATCGGCTAGGTGTTTGGCTGTTCTACAGGTATTGGCCCAATGGCCTTCAATTCCACACCGATTACAAATGCCGATTTGCCTATTTCTCTGTTTAGTCTTTTCAGCTATATCCCCATAATGGGTTTACTTTGCTTTCTGTTAATGTCAATACCGCGGTGATTGTAAGAGGTATATCAACCGCGTTGACTCTCACGATCGCGACCACGTCCACAGCCTCTACCACGTTCTCGGCCTCGTTCATAAAATGTCACGTTCGCTTCAGGGAACAGACTGGAACCAGTGGGCCGAGACTGATGATTTTTCATCAATAACTCATTATTTTGCTCAGCTAATAAAAGACATACTATGAGTTGTAAGTATTTTTGAAAGAAAATTCACGATACTGCTGTTGTAGCACAGCATTAGAAGCATGAAAGGTAGAGAGAGTTTTCTCCAATTTATCATTCTCAATAACATTTTATCCGCAGAGTTTTAACTGAGATGTAATATGATGGATAACAGAATTGTACTCTGTAATAGTTTTAAAATCCTGCAACCGCAGGTTAAGCCAATCATGTCGGGCTTTCGGGAGAGTGATATATTTCAAGTGCTCAAATCTCTCTCTTAATTCATTCCGCCAAACCCAGTGAATCTTTCACCGTCAAATATTCAGACGGTAGAGGAATGTCCAAATGATGACGGATGAAAATAATAGCCTTAGCCCAATCTTGGCATGTAGCCGCATTTTTATTGGCAATTGTATGAACAAGGCTCATAGAAACTAGATGCATTTCTACATCCAGGGACCAAATCAGAAAATTATTGCAAAATAAAATAGGCAAGAGTCTTTGTGCTGATAACGTGTTATATAATAACTAGTATAATAATATAGGTAAATATATAATGTTAGTACAATATATGCAATATTATATATATTACATATATGAATGTATGTTTGACGACCGAGGAAGAGATTGAGCAATAAATTGTGAGTAATGAATTGTAAGGATTTTATATTGAATGAATTGATGGATGTATAATGGTCTATTTACAGGCAAAATTCTTTGTAGGCGGTGGTGGAGGGAAATGGTAAGACATCCACCTATTAGCTACGTAGACAATTTTTGACATATTGATAATTTTTTAACTTTTAATATTTTTCATCAACATTTTTTTTTTAAAAAAAACAAAAATATATATATCTATCAAATACTCAACTCTTTCACAAAACTTCACAACAAACACTAAAATTCTACTATTCTTAATCTTTTTCAAAGATCCAAAACTCCAAAAATTAATGCCTAATCGAGATATTAGATGTGGTTTCTTTTTCTTTAAACAGAGAGCATCATCCCTCCATCCATCCATTCATTCAGTCATTATTCATGATGAGAAGGCAAAGCAAGCAGTAGCAGTAGCACATAAAGAAAGCCTCAGGTCAGGTCTCATCATATTACACAATAATATAATTCACCAGCAGCAGCCACCACTACCGCGCCACCACCACCACCACCCCACCACCGCATTTAGAGACACAAGAGGAAGAACTCCCCAATTCCCGAAGATCATCGCTCCATTTTGCTTCCTTTCTTTTCCCTTACACATGATATATCATCCCGACTTCAATGAGGCTGATGTGCGGAATGTGAAGAGCAACTGCCGGCCCCCTGCAATTCTTTCGCAGGAACGAATACCCAAAATCAATGACGAGTTTCTTCAAAAATGAAGACGACCTCCTAGCCTTGATGTACGAGTGCCCCATTATGTAGGCAACGCCGGCTTCCTTCGCCTGGATCAGCTCCATAAGCTCGTCTCTCACAGATGGATCCATCCCATGAGGAGATATTTGAAACCTCACTTGTCGCCTCCGTATCTGGGGATTCTCATCGTCATAAGCCGACCTCAGACTTTGCAGGGTTAAAGATTTACTGCTGCTGCTGCTTTGGATGGAATTGATGACTCCAAAGTCCTCAACCTCAGACACAACCAAGCTTGATGCAGACTGCAATGTCCTCGAGCTTATCACTGCCATCCGCCCGTCGTATGACACTGAGTCGGGGCTTGAGAACTGAGGCTCTATAGCTTCCATTTGTATGAACTCGGCTATACTCTGTATCAGCTGGTTTTCGAAGTTACCATCATCTCCTTGCAAGTCCTTGTAGCCGTATCTCACAATGCATCTATACATGCGATACGGTCTTGGGCATATCCGCCCAATCAGGAAGCGTTCCTCAGGTGCAACGTAAGGCACTGGAACATGCTTTACACAAACAAACACCAAAACGTTATGAAAAGCAGGCAGGTTTGTAACAAAATGCGAAAAGATTGCAGGAACTCCAGTTGCCAGCTCTGAGTATATGAGACCGATCCCCGGGACGCGCACAATACCAAGGCTGGGCCCCAAACCAAGTATCCATTTCAGGGGCACCTTGTTATGTAAATCAAAGTTGTATTTCCGGCGAGTCCCATAGTGCCAGACAAACATGACGAACATAAAGATGAAAGATAGGACAATGGACACCCACCCCCCTTGAGGAATTTTCATAAAGGCCGCCGATAGGCAAGAACCTTCAATTAACCAGAAGAAGACAAGGAATACAGCAGCAAGTACTATACTCCTCTGCCAGACAACAACCATAACAAGAGCCATGAGAAAAGTCGTAATGAACATCACTGACATGACAGCTAGGCCTGGCAATAATAGAGAAGAAGACCTTGATAAGAACCAAGTTTAGTGTTCAATGTTTAGAAGAGTAATAGCAGAAATAGAAAATGAATTACAACTAATTGTCTGTGAGGAGGTAAGTAACAGCTAGCCTATTAATGAGCTACATTGATTATTCGCTGTACGAGTAATAACTTAGCCTCAAATTACTAAAATGGTTAAAAATTAGCCTCTATTTGCATCCTCTCTTCTCGAAATTCAGTCTCGACTACACACTATCATAAACTATGCTACACAGATAGTAGCAGTTAACCACATTCTTGTGCAATGGTTAAGATTTTATATGCCAATATAAAATAACATATGTAGTAATGTCTGGTATCTATTAAAAGCATTAGGGAAAAAGGGTTTAAAATTCATGGACTTACCATACGCATTCCCTATATTAGTTGTGTCAGTGAAACCAACAGCCACAGCAAGAGTAAGAACCATGAGGATCCAGTTTATTTCCGGTATATAGATCTGCCCATAGATTTGTTTTGAAGTGTGAACCACCTTCACACGAGGAAAACAACCAAGTGCATGGCATTGCTTGATTATGGAAAAAGTAGCCGAAATTATAGCCTGACTAGCTACAACAGCCGCAAGAGTCGCAATGATAAACACAGGCCAAAATACAGCACCTACAGAACAAGCACATCTTTACAAAAACAATGGAAAGTCAAAACACTGCTGGAAATATTTATGCATGAGGGGAAAACAAACCAGGAACCGAATCATAGAAGCTATTTGAAATTGAACTAATATTTTTTGACAAATATGCAGCCTGGCCCATATATTGCACTACCAAGCACGGGTACACCAGAATCGTAAATGCAATCTGCAGATTTAAAAAAAAAAATGATTCAGATTAGAAATGAGTCGCAGGCAAACATCAGAGTATGGTCATGAAGAATGAGAGATCAATACTGCTGTTGATCTCTTCAACTCATATGAATTGGAATCCACAATGCAAACCATCATTAACTGACAAGATATTCATTTTCCACTTACCAAAAAAACCAACATATGATAGCTTTCCATTTGAATTTTAGGAGTAATAAATTTTATAGGTAAACCAAGTAAACCTATCATACTACAAGCAGTGCTTTCTTATATCATACAGCTACCTAAGAATCTCGCTATTTTATATGTTGGTAATCAAGTCAAACATTTTATCCAACTCTCAGGAAATAGAAATTTTCTCAGTTGAATACTGCTCAAAAATCAGCATGTACCCTGATTGAGCATGCAGAAAAATGGCCAAGATCTGCAAACATTGCTTCAGTACCTGAAATGAAAACATATAGATAGGTTCAAAATCAAATAGCATACTCCTTGCTCAAACCATGGTAATGAAATATAAAGAATTGCATGTAAATAGCTTCATGACATAGACATCGAAAGAAAGTGAACTAATCACCTGTAATGGACAGGAGGACCCCTCCAAGTGAAATCCATCCATCTCTACCAGTTTGACGAAAGAATTTGATTATATAGTGAGGTGAAAGAGCTACAACAATTTTTGGGTTCCAGTGTATTGTGTTATATAGTCCAATTGCCAAAATTGATATCAACCATACGATGACAACTGGGGCAAACAGGAAGCCAACCTTATGGGTACCACAGTGCTGCAAAGCAAACAGTCCTACCAATATCATGCAAGATAGTAATCGCACCACACCTACATGTAAAGCTCATAATAAGGAGCAGAAAAGTTGACATTTTAATATATATATATATATATATATGTGCAACAAAATTTAGTGTATTGGAGATCTACTAGGCAAAATAGACACAATACCCTGAGGCAACCCTATCTGCGCAGCTTGAAGCCCTGATACTGATGATAGTACTGAAAGGAAGAAGAAAATCCACATGTTACTAATGAATGTTGAAAAGGTTCAGCTCATGGCAGAATCAAAACGCTGAGTGGTAATTGATTGTTTAAACTTTAAAGTTTAAACTACTGAAGGGTTATGAATATGAGCTACATTCTCTGATTAGCTAATAGAGGGGAGTCATGTAAGTGGGTCGTGTAAGGTAAAATTGCTAGGTCTTATTATAACATCCGGAAGCTTAACATTATAGGCACTTTAAATGTGCCTACAGTTACAAACAGCCCCTGCATCTGATTGCTAAAAGGTTGTCCTAATATGAGAGCAAATTGAGGATTTTTGCTTTTTTGAAAAAGTAGAATTGATTAACACAGTTCAGGTGATGCATATCCATCATTTACCTGACATAGCAGGAGTAACTACACCATCACCTATTACCATACCAGCCCCCAGCAAAACCACAAGCAGCAATGCCGTCCGTAATTTTTTGTGTTTCTCTAGAAATCTTTTCAATCCTACAGATGATGAAGGCTGTCTCGAGGGCCCATATTTATAAGCAGAAAGTTCTTCATCAGCTGCTTGTTGATTTGGAAGTAAACTGAACTTTCCATGCCTACAAAGCAGGGAATAAAGCGCAAATGTCCCACCTGATATAATTGATAGTTTGTCAAGATGGATAGAAAAGTACATAACAATCCTTCAATAGAGCAAATTCAACCTACCTTCACCATTATCATCAGCAGCCAAAACAATAATGATATATTTGAGCAGTGGAATCAATGTCAAGATCCAAAAGATTAATGAAAATGCCCCAAATACTGTGTCAGGATTCTGATGATTCTGCATCTTCCCGACAAATATACTTTTGTAGACATACAGCGGTGAAGTGCTCAGATCTCCATATACCACCCCAAAGCTTTGATATGCAAGTATTAATGAAGCAGATATGTTTGCATGGAAGAACTGCAGTGCAAGAACAAGCAATATTGTTTTTAGATAACTGAAATAAATTTTTTACAAGTCCATATATATGCACATAAAAAGTATCCATCTGTTCCTTTCTAAATTTGCAGTACTCTAGACCAGAAACACCAATTAAACTTAAGGATAGATAAGCTTGAAGAATAATCATCAATACAAAAACAAAAATGAGTTCGGATGTGCTCAAATTGCATATGAGAAGGACAAACTGATTTCCATGAGAGAAAATATTGATAAACAAATATCTAAAAGAGATTATGAAAGGAGCCAAAGAAAATCTTTACATCAAACAAAAAAGAAGTGCTGTTCCGAGTTTCTAACATGCTTACGCAACCATTGACACTGAAAACAATTTCATTTCCTGACTAAAACAGCCAGAGTGTAAGGAATTTAACAAATGATTAGTAGATGCTATCTTATACAAGATTAGGAATACTAAATTATATCATTATACATGCCTACCTGAAATCCAATGGTTTATTAGTAGTACAATAGACAGCACAAGAAACTTGTAAGCACATACCTTGGAGGCTGACCTCATCTTATAGCCGGATCCACGCGTCTGTTCATCTTCCCCCTCTTGCCTGCCAGCATGAAGTGAATCCTGAGCCTCGGCCAGGACCACTTGTGGTTGCAGGTTGGTTCTATCTTGTTCAGGGATTTCCATGCGATTCATCTTCCTATCAATTGTAATGAAATGATTTCCTTAAAAGAGTCCCACAGCACAATTCTGGCCACACCATTATCCTCAAGAATATTAAGAAATGAAGCTTTGTGATAACTTGTAAATCCAAACTAGCTACTACTTAAGCAGCTGTTCCCAAGCAAATTTACGACCCCCGCAAATCGTTAAGTCAAAGCTACAGAGAAACAGCCATGACATATAGATTGCAACAACACAAGATGAACAAGGTATCATAAAATGATGAATAACTAGCGTCAAATGCAAGCCTAGCTTAAAAGAGGAGCAAAGCATTCACAACCCAGATCCTTGAATAACAATATAATTAAAAATAGGAAAGAGGAAAAGGGCATCGGAAATGATGGAAATCGGAGGTGCATAAACAAACCTGAGGAAGTAACCGCGGAGAAAATTCAAGCAAGGGCGATTGTGTGGCGAGGCAGGCGTAGGCGTGAGTCAATAAAGCATACAGAAACAGGGATAGTTGGTTGACATGACGATACGTGTGGCATCCGTGATAAACAACAATCACAGAGGAAAAGAAAAGAGAAGAAAAACCAGATAGATAGATAGATTGATTGCAAAAAAACGAAGAGGAAAAGGAAGAGGAAGAGGAAGAGAAGTAGATGCGAAAATGGCGACCTCGGTCTGTCTGATTGTTGTGTTGTTCACCTGTCTGGACCCGACCCGACCCGACCAGATCTGCCAAATAAAAAAACCCTAAAAAAAAATATTATAAACATTACCGCGACATAGATTAGATATATTAATATTAGTAGTAATATTAATATTAATAAATAAATGTAAATGCTTAAAACAAACAAGGAAGTCCACAGCCACCAATAATGCGATTAAATTAATTGATATTGAAGTGTGCTTGTGTTTTGGAAGGTGAGAGAAAAAGAGACCATTAAATAAATAAATTCGCAGTTGATTGAAATTATTTGAAATGAAATATTCATTTAATTTTTTATTTAAATAATATTTTATTGTGATAGGTAAAAATAATGATATTATAACGTGTGTTAAAAAAATAATTTGAATAATGATGTAAATATGATGTAGACGAAAGATATAAAAAAATAATAAAATAAAGAAGCTCTAATGTAAAGTATAAATATTTTTATTTTTTGTTGTCTAATTAAAAATAAAGGAAAAAATTAATTTTGGTCTCAATATAAACAAAATTTATCGATTTTGGTCCCAATATAAAAAAATTCATCAATTTTGGTCTCAATATAAAAAACTCATCAATTTTAGTCCAAATATAAACAATTTCAATCAATTTTGGTCCAATTGTAAACAATTTTAATCAATTTTGGTCATACGGTTAAAAAATTAACGGAAATTGCTGACGTGGACATGACGGAAGTGACGTGGCAGTTGACCTGGAAAATACACGGCCATGTACAATTATACATGGTCATGTATATTTCAGTGTATAATTATACATGCTAATGTTGTTACACAGCCATGTGCAATTATACACGACCATGTTGTTACAGGGTCATGTATATTTCAATATATAATTATACATGGTTATGTTGTTACACGACCATGTACAATTATACACGGCCATGTTGTTACATGACCATGTATATTTCAGTGGATAATTATACATGACCATGTTGTTACACGGCCATGTATAATTCTACACGGCCGTGTACCTTTCTGTTTCGATCTAAAATTTTAATTTTTTGTTATATTTTTAATTTTTTTTAATTTAGAATATTTTATATAGTTAAAATGGAAAAAAATCAATAATAATTATAATATAATTAAAATATATCAATTTTAGTTCAAATACAAGTATTTAACGAGTATATTCTTTTGGAAGATTTTGTCTATAATTCTACTATTTAGCAAAAAAAACTCTCTTACAAACATCCAATTAATGTATTGAAATAATAAATTTATTTTGAATACTACTATAATATACAAAATTAAAAAATAGTTGTGTAATTGGATATTTGTAAGAGAAAATATTTTTATGAATAATAAAATTTTAGACAAAATCTTTGAAAAGAATATATCTTATAAATTTTAATATTTGATTTAAAATTGATAAATTTTAATTATATTATAATTACTATTGATTTTGTCCATTTTAAGTATATCAACTATTTTAAATTCAAAATATTTTTTTTTTATAAAAAATATAGAACAAGAAAATAAAATTTTAAACTAAAATAGAAATGTACATGGCCGTGTATAATTGTATATAGCCGTGTACTTTTTAGGTCAACTGCCACGTCACCTCCATCGTGTCAACGTCAGCAATTTCCGTTAGTTTTTTAACAGTAGGACCAAACTTGATTGAAATTATTTATATTGGGACTAAATTTGATGAGTTTTTTATATTGGGATCAAAATTGATAAATTTTGATTATATTGGGACCAAAATTGATGAGTTTTTTATATTGTGACCAAAATTGATTTTTTCCCTAAAAATAATCATCTAAATTATTTTAGTATTTTTTTATATATAAATATTCTTATTTTACCATCATTTATTACTTTTATACTGAAGTAAAATTATTTCTCCATTACTTATAACTACACTGCAATTAAAATACTGTTATTTTTTTAAATTCATACTAAAAGTAAATATTTATTTGTAAATTAGACAAATATAATACTCCATTCGTCCCAATATAATAGTCTTGTTTACCATTTTTGTCTGTTCCAAAACAATAGTCTTATTTTCATAAATAATCATATCACCGTAGAACTACCCCTGCTTTTTCATTTTTATTACACAATTGCTACTACTTTTTACACTAATACACTCACAAGGGAAAAAAAAAAAAGTCTTTTATTCATATTTTTTACCCACTGTCAATATAATATCAATATTTGTTAAATCTCGTGGTCAACTCAATTAAAACTATATTTGTGGGACGGAGGGAGTATATTTTTATTAAAAATTATAAAAATTAATTGTATTAATTTTAATTTAAAATAAAAACAAACCGTGAAATGTGTCAATTTGTGTATTTTTTAGTAATATATGAATCAGATTGAAGAATAAAAACAATTATAAATACGAATATAATCCAAATTTGTTTGATTGATGTTTTAATTTAATTTAGTTTAAATTTTTATTTAAATAGTATTTTGACGTGATATTTTATAAAAAAATATATATTTTTATTCAAAATTGTATTAAATGAATAATATTAAATTTGGTATAAAATTTTAAAAAATAAAACCTAAATTTTATAACTCCAGCATGTAAATTCAAACATGCTACTATACTAGATTTGGTAAACAATTTTTCAAGAGCGAGCTTTTAGCTGTTTGACATTAAATCAGTTAATTTTAGTGTTTGATAAATTAGTGTTTTTAATTAGATTATTAGGTTCAAAAAACTAATTTTTAAAAAACTGTATATACCAACCTTTCAAATTAGCTTTTTCATTCTTTAATATTAATCAATTCTTTTTACATATATTCATATATTTTTTTATTACACTATACTATAGCAAAGGGTGTGGGTCCTACTTTCTTGATTTCTGGCATTTTAAAAATATGGATTTTATAGCGTTAAAAAATAAAAAGAAATACAGTCAAATTTTACAGTTTCTTTGTGGTTTTTTTTTTTTTTTTTTTTTTTTTTTTTTTTGGCAGTTTCTTCAATTTTGTAATCACACGTATTTCTTTGAAGATGATTTCAGATTTCGCTTTCAACCATTTGGTTTTAAGAAATTCATTGATACGTATTTGTCTCTTCAAAAAATTTTCATATTTTGCTTTGGGTTGAAGAATTTGGTTGAATATCATAGAATAATTTGTATTAAGGTAATTCAATTGTCATTTATACATCTCATAAATTCAGAACAATTTTCAGATTTTCTACATTTAATTGTTAATTATTTTATTTCAATTTGTTAATTGTTACTTTGTTTTATTTCAATTTTTTCTTGTGATGCAATTCTCGACATTGATGATGCTGACCGTGGAGTGTGGATGCATTTGGATATAAAGTTCTCTTAACTATGCCCTATTTCTTGTAATTTTCAATTTAAACGACATAACTATGTCATATTTCTTTTTCTGAATGATAGTGGTTGAATTAAAGCAAGTTAGGACTCTCGGCCTGTCTCGGATTTGGTGACTCTTCCTTCTATCAATACTATATTTATTTTATATTTTATTTATTTTGCAGATAAATAACTATCTATTGAAGAAAATAGAGGTAACACATAATATTCATTTATGATAAATTTTGAAGATACTTTTTTATTTGTTTTGCAGATAAATTAAGATGGAAATAATAAGAAGAGAAGAAGGTAAACATATAATATATATTAATATTTTTAATATATTTTGTAGATATTTTCTATTTTATTTATTTTGCAGATAAATCACTGTTAGAAAGAAGAATGTAACACATAATATTTATACCATAAAGTATAAATATAATATTCATATAAAGATGTATTAAATAATATAATTATATTTTATATTTTTTCTATATGAATTTTATTTTATTTTATTTTTTTATTTATATTATGTTATATAAAGATATTGGATAATATAATATTGTTCTATGTAATTTTTCAAATTTCATTTTATTTTTTATTTTTGATATATTTTGATTTTTACAGATTTAAAAAAATATAATTAAAATTAAATTTATTTATTTTATTTTTAGTATTAATTATGACTAATCATTTTAATTTTTAAAATTGATAAACAACAATTTATATTAAAATATAAATATATAAACACTTGAGATAATATTAATTATTTTCTAAATATTAATTTTTCAAAAAAATTAATTTTTTAAAAAATATAAAAAAATCTTTATTTGATAAAGATTGTTTTATTTTATTTATTTTTCTTTTTTTTTAATCATACTTTATATATTTTTATCACTCAAATATTTTATTTGATATTAATTAATTATATATTATTTAAAATTAAATTTATATATTTATTAATTGAATATAAATTTTAATGATACATTAAATTAAAATTAAATTTGTATTTTTATATTTTTATATTTGTTCTTTTATTTTAATAATTTGAAATAATTCTATTTTATATTACATTTTATAAAATATAGTTTGTTATTTGTGAAATATATATAGAAAGTAGAAATATAACATTCATAATAAATATAATTATTTGATATATTTTGTAATTTTTACAATTTTGAATCAATCTTATATGATTATCTACTAATAATTTTATATATTTTAAATTAATAGTTTACTTATTTCAATATCTGCACTATAAAATTAAAATAAATAATTATTTATTATTCTTCTAAATTAAAATTAAATGTAAAAAATAAGTGTTGATGTATTTTTTCAACAAACAAAAAGTAAAATTCAAAAGATATGAAAAATATCTTTAAATTTGATTAATTAATGCCTGAGATTAGGAATCTCTAAACACTGTACAGTACATAAAGAAATTAACTGGAAAACAAAATGCTGAAAATTTAAAAGTGGTGATCCTCAAATCTGACTTTGCTTTGTTGAAGTTGATTGAAGATGCCTTCTCCAGAAAAATCCAAATCCTTAAATATTTCTTGAAGAAAACGCTTGGAACCGTCGCCTAGTTGGTTATAGCAACCGCCCACTAGAAACGTTTTGAAATATTGCCTGGTCAGTTACAGCAACCGCCCACCTCCTTTATTGACACGTGTCTTCACCCGTCTGGCCAACCGCATACCAAGCCGACCAAATCAGAGACTAACTTATGATCGCCAGACCAAACGACTCCTTGGCCGCCCCCACCAAGCGACCAAACTACTGTTCACTTAAGTGGGTAATCAATTATCAGACTTTATTTCGCCCGACCTCCGTAGCAACCGACTTTACTTGGTCCGATTTATTGGTCCAGTGCAGACCTCCCGACCTGAGGACCTCCCGACCTATCCCGACTTGAGGACTTTCCGATCTGCGGACTTCCCGACCTGAGGACCTCCCAACCTGCGGACTTTCCGTCCTGATGACTTTCCGTCTTGAGGACCTCCCCGACCTGCTAACCAACCGACCTGACTACCCGACCGCAGACCTTCCGACCTGACTGTCCGACCTGCTGACCAACCGACCTACAGACTATTATTTTTATTATTATTATTATTATTTGTACGTAACAACTAGCCTCCTCCTCAAGACTCCTAAGCATCACTTCCAGTGATGTTTTAGGAGTTTGCAGGCCGTCATCCGAGGCCATCAGCCTCAGATCCGACCTCCTTCTTTCGAGGCTACATTGGTTCCGACCTCCATTCATCGTAGACTGGCGGTGGCTGCACGTTGGTCGATCTTGCACTACCACGTCTTCAACACTTCTTCTCTGACAGAAGCCATGATCATTTTCTTTAAAAAGAGATTCTAATCTCCCTGCCTTAGACGCTAAACTGACAAGAGCGTGAACGTCATGAGCCGTCAAAGCCTCCCGTAATGGTGCATTCATATTCTTGACCACAAAATTGGTCATTTCTTTTTCATTGATTGTAGTAGGACAACGTCCTTTCATCAACCGCACCCTTTCGATAAAACTGTGAGGCTGACTCTTCTGGATATTGTTTTAATTCCAACAAATTGGTGAGAGACACAGTCGGCAAAGGAGTGAAGAATCTGGCATGAAAAGCCATCTCCAAACCCTCCCACGTTTGTATTTGCCTAGGTGGCAGATTTACAAACCATGAAAATGATGTCCTAGTAAGAGACAATCCAAACAGTTGTAATTTGTAGACAGGATTGTTACCGATTTCCCCTAACTGTGCTGTGAACCGACCAACATGCTCTATGGTGGAGGATCCGTCTTCTCCTGAGAAAACATGAAAGTCCGGTGGTCGATAATTCCTTGGGAGAGGATAATCGTTGATGATCCTTTCCGGAAATGGCCTCTGATACACCGGTCGGTTCACCGTTTGCTGATTCATTCCGAACTGTACCCGCAAGACTCGAGCGATGTCCTCTGGATCTACCCTGGGTGGAACAAAATCTCCCATATAGAAGGTTGGCTCGTCTAGAATGGGATTACGAATCTGATCTCCCAATCTTTCTTCTCTGGGGACGGTTGGCTCGGTTGGGATGGGATTATGAGTCTGTCCCCGAGTCTGTCCCCCCAACCTCTCATTCGGCTGGGTATTATCAACCTTCGGTCCCAAAGGAATATTATATGGGAAAGTTAGAGGAGTCTTCTCCATATCTGTTCGGTTGAAAGTTGTGACGCTTGGAAATGTACTGTCAACGTACGTTGGCCCTGCAAACGTTGATCCTGGAAAAATCGCCTGAAAACGAGAAGGTGACACGACTGGAAGCATGTTTGGATACAGGGTGAATCTGGAGAACGTCTGATCCAACATGTTCTGCATTTGTTCACGCAACGCGTTCTGTTGCTCGCGCAACATGTTCTGCATAAACACATTTTGCTGATTGTTCATTTGCTGAACATAAGACAACCAGTCGGTAGGTGGTTGGGGAATCTCCCCTGGATTCGGCCGGGCCTCAGTCGTATGAAATTCTCTGGTAACGTAGGATCAGCAATCTTGCCTTTCTCCCACTGTAGTTGCCAATTTGTTGATGTATTTTTTCAACAAATAAAAAGTAAAATTCAAATATATGAAAAATATCTTTAAATTTGATTAATTAGTGCCTAAGATTAGGAATCTCTAAATACTGTACAATACATAAAGAAATTAACTGGAAAATAAAATGTTGGAAATTTAAAGTGGTGATCCCCAAATCTGACTTTGATTTGTTGAAGTTGATTGAAGATGCCTTCTCCAGAAAAATCCAAATCCTTAAATATTTCTTGAAGAAAACGTTTGGAACAGTCGCCTAGTTGGTTACAGCAACCGCCCACTAGAAACGTTTTGAAACATTGTCTGGTCAGTTACAGCAACCGTCCACCTCCTTTTATTGACACGTGTCTTCACCTGTTTGGCCAACCGTATACCCAGCCGACCAAATCAGAGACTAACTGATGATCGCCAGACGAAACGACTCCTTGGCCGCCCCCACCAAGCGACTAAACTATTGTTCACTTAAGTGGGCAATCAATTACCAGACTTTATTTCGCCCGACCTCTGTAGCAGCCGACTTTACTTGGTCCGATTTATTGGTCCAGTCGCAGACCTCCCGACCTGAGGACCTCCCGACCAGAGGACTTTCCGTCATGAGGACTTTCCGACCTGTGGATTTCCCGACCTGAGGACCTCCCGACCTGCGGACTTTCCGTCCTGATGACTTTCTGTCTTGAGGACCTCCCCGACCTGCTAACCAACCGACCTGACTACCGGACCGCAGACCTTCCGACCTGACTGTCCGATCTGCTGACCAACCGACCTATAGACTATTATTATTATTATTATTATTATTATTATTTGTACGTAACAATAAGTTTTAATAATAAATATAGTTAATTATTTTATTTTATTTTTTAAATAAAAACTAACATTTAAGCATATATATGTATAATGTAACATTATTTTAAAATAGTTATTATTTATACTTCATTTATTATTTTTTTAATATTTTAATTATATATACACCCGTGCGTAGTACGGGTTCAAACGCTAATTTATTAATTATTTATAAATTTAAAATAATTATTTTTTTATATATCAATTTTTTATTTATAATTTTTTAGAATAAAGATAATATAAAAATATTAATATAATTGAATTAATTATATAGCATTTTTTATCACATAATATTTTTATTAAAAATGAATATATTTATTTAAAATTATAAATTTAATGTAAATATATATTAATTAAAAATTAATCAAATAAAAGTACATATGTTAATAATTTTTGCTCTTTTATATTTATACTATTTCTAATGAAAAAAATATATTTTTCAATAAATTTGTATTAATTCTTTACAAAATATTTTTAAAATAATAAAAATAAATATCTTACTAAATTTTTTCTAATTTTTAAAATTAATAATAAAATTATAAAAAAGTCTACCTACCGAAAAAAACTCAACTAAATATTTTGAAAATAAAATATAAAATGTCCTTAATTGTCATTATATATATAAACAACTAATATCAAACCGCTATTTTACCAAACACTTTAATACAAACAGCTCTAATCGAATCAGCTAGTCAAATCCGCTAATTGAATCAGCTACCAGCTATTGATTAATTGCCAAAGACACCCTAATTCTTTTGAATCAAATTTAAATCAATCTCATTTTCCTTCAAGCCATTGTATATTTGAACAAACTCCGTGAAATAGATTTGAAAATACAAAATCTAACTTAAAATAGATTCCAAAATACAAAATAATAATAATAATAAGATTCAACAACATAAAATTTTCAAATTTAATTAAAATTTTAAATAATATATATATATATATACACCCCTCTTATCAATAAAATTTTCTTACTTGGAGCGGACAATAAAATTACAAAAAAAATAGTAATAAAATATTTTTATTAAAATAATCAAAATAATTTAAAATATTTATAAAAATTTATAGATAATGAAGAAGAGTGAGAATACTATATATTAATAGTAGTAATAATAGTAGTAAATAAATGTTGAATTAAATATTAATTTTTTATTTATTTTTATCTTTGTCAACATTAATAATTTGGTCACTTTAGTCGGACTGACAAAAAAATAAAAATAAAAATAAATTTAATATAAAGAAATAGTATTATCTATTTAATAATTTTAACATATTCCGAGTCTTTTGTATTTTTACATTTTAATTATGCTTTTTTTTCTTTTATTTATCATGGATCGCATCTTTGAGTCATAAACTCAACGTTACCATATATAAGGAACATCAATATATTCTTATAGTTTAGTTTTTCTATTAAATCATGATTTGATATCTTCAAGTATCATGTTGGTTTTACCTTCGCAGTCATCCTTAATTTTTGGTATTTGGATCAATACCTTTTAACAATTTAAATATTTGATCTCTATTTAACTATTTGGTTAGCAAATTTATAAGAATTTTTAAAGGTTTCATAAGTCAACAATTATAATCTCACTAATGATAAAATGGCTTATTGATTATGCGTGACATATGTTATTAGATTTATCATTGTAAACTTCTTAAGAAATTATAACATTACCATAACAATGGATCATTTATGGTTACCGATTTCACCCAACATAGAATGTCATCGATGAAATTTTAAAACTACCCACCTTCCTTACCTGTATGTCTAGCACTAAGAATATCTTGTATACAATATGTCAAATTTAATAGTATACTTTAAATATCTCAGTACTCGTACCAATGTTTTTCAATGTCCGTTGTTTAGATTGAAAGTATATCGATTAAACTTGTTCACTAGACATTCTAAGTCCGGCCGTGTACATTTGGTCACGAACATTAGACTACCAATGTGTTTGGCATACTTATTCTAATTAATAAGGTCATTTACATTTGTACTCAAGTGTAAATTTAGTAATAAAGTATTTGATTATGTATACTCGAAAGCACTGAATTTTTTCAGTACTATATAAACATATTGAAATTGATTTGTAACAATTGTTTCATTCATTCTTAAAACTCTCATTCCAAAAATTACTTCAGTTAATTTTATATCCTTCATATCGAAATTTCTACTGAACATACTCATATCAATGATAAGGTTGTTCTCTTTATCCATCATTTGTAAATTATCTATGTACATACAAACTATCAGAAAAAATTAAAAATTATATGTTTAACACAGCACACTTATCATAATTGTTAGTTTTAAAACCATTTGATCGCATTATATTATCATATTGTTCAAATGTCCCTATAAAACTGCTTGATTTAATCTATCAAGAAATTTTACAAGTTTGTACACCTTCTTTTTCATGCTCAGATATAACAAACCTTTCAAGTTATTATATATATATATATATATATCACTTCTTCTAATTTACTATATAGAAATATCAATCTTACATCAATTTGGTGAATCTCAAAATTATGCAAAGCAATAAATGTGAAAAGCATTTGTATGAACCTTACATTCATAAATAGTCAATACGTGTTGAAGAAGTCAAAATCATATTTTTTTCTAAATCACTTTGAAACGAAATGGGCTTTATATTTGACAATAGTTCCATCTATCGTCAACTTTATTTTCAATAACCATTTTCACCTCAAAGGTTTACAATTTTCTCGTAAGTCAACACAATCTATAGCAGCCTAACACATCAGATTCAATCAGAACTTCAAAGTTAAGAGTATTTGAGAGAGTAATATATACTAGAATAGATGACCTCTTAGAAAGTCCTTGTGTTGTACAAAATATATATACATATATATATATTCTCGCAAGTCATTTAACACCCAAATATTATTATTTATAATGAGTTTATTTTAGGATCAATGTCTTTTTTTATAATAAGGAATCACGACTAGATAAGGCTTCTTAATAGACTTTCGTTTATGTCCAGCATGTATGAAAGGAAAAAAAAAAAAAAACAAAGACCGAAAGTTTTCTCTATCTTTATCATTTTTTTAATGTCTTGATTCAAAAAACTTAATATCTACTTATCAAACGTTCTTTTTTTTCTCACCACCTTGCTCTTCTTTTTCAGGTCCAGAGATACTATACTCATTATTTTGTATGAAAAATAAATTTAAAGAATACAACGTTCATTGACTCTATTGTAGCTTATTCGGTCATATTAGTATTGCTTGATTTTTGAACCGTGAACCAGTAAGCAATACTACTTTTATCCAGCCATAAATTATACAATTTTTTTTTGTTGATCTTTAAATATTAATTAGTATATCAAAATGTAGTACAAATCAAAAGAAAATGACAAAAATACCTCTATTAGTCTCTTATGATGCAAATACAATGATATTTGTGAAGTAAATCATACAAATATAATGATATTTTTAATGTTAAGTACAATGATGCAAAAACAACTGTATATTTTCTGGTTGAATAAAGATAATATTATTTAGTTTATATTTAATTAAGAAACAATCAATTGTTGTAAGGCCAACTGAAACTTATTTTGGAGGTAGTACTTCTAACATTTGCCAAACACTCTCATACTTTGAGGTATTTATATGATAGTTTTTATCTTTTTCTGCAATTCGTAAAATATAACATCCATATCCTTTAGTGGAACCATTTGAGCAATATATCTCATTAGAAAATTTTAGTGTTGTGCTATAGTTATGTGAAACAATGCTTTCAATCAAGCTAAGATTAGGTTGTTTTTTTTATATATATATATGTATATATTTATTTCTTTTCACTAAGGATATTACCTCACCTTTGTTTTTTTATTTCTTTGTTTCATTCATAAACAATGTATTGTTCGAAGACATACAAAATGTGAATTTGCTACCTTAGAAATTATACCCTGTTTTGGTAATTATTAAAAGATTGTAGTAGAAATCGAACAATAGTATTTTTACTTGACACTGTAATATCTTTCTTCTTTTTTATTAACAAGTTGATTTAATCACAAGCAACAAGATTCGAAACTGAAGAATAATAAGGATTAGAAGTGAATTAAGGTAGGAGCTATGATTTCTCGACTATGCTATTACTTATCTCGTATATATATATATATATATTTTCTATCTATTGTTGTTTGCATTGCTGACTGATCATTGTGACTTTTGTTCTTCCCAACTCTTGTTGTTGATTTTATTTGAAATTGAAGGTTAAAATATAATGTTGTTTGTATTTTGAGATTGAAGTATGAAAATATGAAGGCGATTGTATATTGTGGTTGAATGTTGTTGTTTGTTGGTGGCTGATTGTATTGACCCCAATTTTTCCCAATTTCTTATGATTGTATTTTAAGTCCAAAGGTTTATGTTGATGCTGCTCAACCTTTTGTGATAGTAATTTGTGAATAAGTTATATTTAGGTGGTGTAATGAAAAATGAATATGGAGGGAAATTAATAAAAATACTTTCAGGGAAATTGTTTGGAGGGAATTTTTATTTAAAGCGTGAATTGAAAAATAAATTGATGTTGTTGCTATTTTTGAGGAAAATTTATTCAATATTTATTTTAATATATAGAGTATTAAAAAAAAATTAAAATGATTATTTTGTAATTGAAACTCAAAATAGAAATATATACTTCCTCCATCCACTTACAATGTATATATTTACTTTTGGCGCTGTGTTTAAGAAATAATAGTATTTTAATTATAGTGGACAGTTAAAAGTGTGTAATGACATTTTTGTTCTTACTTTTTGATGTAAAAGTAATAATGTGATGTAAAGTAAGGGTATTTGTGGAAAAAAAATAGGTATTTAATAAAATATTTACTTTGTAATTGGACGTCCCAAAATAGAAATACGTATACTTTGTAGTTGGACGGATAGAATATAATTTATGAGCGGATCGGATGGAAGGAGAATGTAATATAAATATAATTTTGTAAAGAATAAAATTTATATAATATAAATAAAAATATATATATTTATTTATTCATAATTAACCTAAACTAATTTTATAAAAAATGAGAGATTTTATAAATGTAGATAAAAAAATTTGTTTATTGAAAAGAAATAAAATAAAGAGGTTTTTGATTGAGTCATATATTTAAATTTATTTATATTAGTTAAATATATTTTGATTTAGTAAAATTGATCATATATAAATATATCAAATAAAAAGAGATAGATTACAATGAGAAAGATATCGGGTGTTCTTTTTGTAAAAATAAACAACATATTTTTTCAAAAAATTAATATATTATACATATTTATTATTTTTATATTATATATACAATTTTTTATACTTAAAAACAAAAAAATCTTTACAAACTATTCCACAAAACAAACCTAAATTTTGAAACAAGAATATTATATTAAGAATATAATATAATTTCTATATAAAATATTATATAAAATATTTATTTTTAATTAAGGTTTTTATATTGAAACAAGGAGTACTACATTCAATATTGTTTTAAGAATTTATAATATAATTTCTATATAAAATATTTATTTTTAATTAAAGTTTTACTATATATAAAATTATTTAAAATTTCAAAATATTTCCAAATCATAGATAAAATACCCCTTTATTTATTTACTCAGGCAGCGCCAATACAAATACATAGATACATAATTAAATTAAGAAAGCCAATGCAATAATATGCTTACTTTTGATTGATACACAACTACAAACAAACATCCATCTCTTCTTACATACATACCTACAGTGACGAAACTAACATCTAAATCCTGAGGGGACAAAATATTATAATTTATTTAAGTTTAGCTAATAAATTTAAATAAATAATAATGACATAATTAGATATGAATTTAGATAATTTTGGGGGACAAATTGTATATAAATACATAAAGATTAATATTTTTAATACTAAAAGAATCATAAAAAATTTGGCTTGGGGTCATAATATAGTTCCGTCCATGCATACATATATATATATATATATACTAGTAATTGGTACAAAGTCTAGCATTAGTCAGCCACAATTTATAAAAGAACTCCCGTAAGGGATGTCCGATGGTGTAGGGTTTGGATTTGTGACTGCGAGGTCATGGGTTGAAACCTCCGACGCCTCAGGTCACCTGCCATACATGGTTCGTCTAGTGTGATTTTCCCGTCGAGCTTTTCGGATAGCGGCTGCGGGTTCCCACATCATAAAATTATATTAATTTTTTATTATTTGAACTATTTTATTAATTAGTTCGATTCAGTATAAAATTAAATTTATAAATTTCAATTTCAATTCAATTATGATATTTAACTTTCAATTTCAATTAACCGAAATAACTGAACTTAGTACAATAAAAAATATATATTAATAAATAATATATTATAATTGGAGTATTTTTATATATATATATATATATTAATAAATCAAACCGAACAAACCAATTATAGATTTTGATTTGTTCGATTTTAAACCAATTAGCCCAGTTTGATTTAATTCGATTTTGGAAAAAATTCGATTTCGATTCAATTTTAATAAATAAAAAACTGATCTATATTTCAAGTTTGATTCGATTTGAATAGAATGCACATCCCTTTGGTAATAGTAGTATTTCTATATTTAGGACGTGTTTGACAATTAGCTGATAGTTGTTAGCTGTTAGCTGATTCAATTAGCTGATAGTTGTTAGCTGATTCAATTAGCTGATTTGACTAACTGATTTGATTAGTTGTTTGTATTAAAATGTTTGGTAAAACAACCGTTTGATATTAGCTATTTATACGTAAAATGACAATTGAGGACATTTCTATTTTATTCTTGTTTCTAATATATTCAATTATGTTCTTTTGAGTTTAGAATGTTTAAAATTTTTTGTTATTAGTTATTAAAAATTGTAAAAGTGTTATATAAAACTATTTATTTTTATTACAGTTAGATTTAAAAAATAATATATTTTTATTAAAATATATAAATAGTTTTTTTACTTGAAAATGATGTAAAATATAAAATAATAAATTTTTCATGTATATATTTATTATGTTAGTTATCGATTAGTTTATTATAATTATAATTTTTAATAAATTTAATTTATTTAATTTATTTTTAGTATAAAATTTATATAATGTAATTTTAATAAAAAAATAAATTATTAATATTTATATTTTTTATTTTATATTGATTTTAATAAATTTATATATTTTACAATTAAAATAATTTTTATATAAAAATTAATTATTTTAAATTTATAAAAGTAAAACTATAATATAATAAAATATTCTAATATAATTAATAAATAATAAAAATATAATTATTTGTGTAAAATGTATAATAAATTTTTAAGGGCATATAAGAAATAAAAAAATTTTTACAGAAAAAACTATTTCAAAACGTGAGTAAGTTAGCTTTTTGGGTCCAAAAAGCTATTCTAAAAAACTAATTTACTAAACACCTAAATTAGCTTTTTAACTAATTAAACAACTAAAAACTATTCAATAAACTAAAACTCTTCGAACACCCCCTTATTCAATTTAATACATTCATTTATTTATCTATATAATTCCAACACTACCAATCCAAACACACGTTGACTTTGACAGACATTATGAATTATTAGGCCAATACAATTAATTAAATTAAATTAAATTGTCAACCACTATGACGTTACGTTGGCCGGTGGCATTTTTATCATTTTCTAAAATATATATAATTCATTAATAAAATAAAATAAAAGACTGTGGATCATTGTCATTGCTTTGATTGGATCTGATTACATGCAGATGATGATATATACTATTCATATTGTAAGCCTCTAAGGGCAACACAAGAATTGGTCTCTATAACTCGTATGGATCAATTTCAACTTATCTTTTCTCAAATTTCTCCAATTATTCGAGAATGCCACTTTTTTTTTTTTTTTTTTTTTTTTTTTTTATGACGTGAAAATCCGCAGCTGCTATCCAAAAGTGCGTATGGGTAAATCTTCGGCCGAACCTAATACCCTTCAAACTAGGCTCGACGGGAAAGTCACACTAGGTGAACCATGTGTGGCAGGTGACCTGAGGCGTCGGGGGTTTGAACCCATGACCTCAAGGTCACATTTTTTGTTTTCTGGAGACATTGTCTTTGCATATTCTAATATCAATGGATTTGCATACTCTAATATCGATGGACTTGAGATAAGAAAATCTCTTATTTAAAACAAGCTTCTTCACTTATTTCTTGTTTATATGTCCGAGGCAAGAATGTCATAAATTTGTACTCCCTCCGTCCCGTAACTAAATATCTATTTACTTTTTGCGCGTTGATATTTGAATATTAATTATAATATCAAACAAGAAAAAATGACAAAATACTTCTATTAGTGTCTTATTAATATTTGTACAAAAAATTATACAAATATTAGGATATTTTTAATGTTAAGTAAAATGACGCAAATAGTAAATGAATATCTTGTTATGGGACGCGGGGGTATTATTTTTTATGGCCACTGAACTGCTTTTGTATCTCATATTGTTCGTCGTGTAGAGTCATCTTTCATCCTTCGAGCCACGACCATAGCCCCCTTGGTTACCTTCTACGTTTTAGATTCAAAGATTGTTGAGTAACCTACCCTATCCAATTATTCCAAGAAAATTAGATTCCGTTTCAGACCCGGGACATATCTTACGTCATTCAGTCTTCAATCACCTCCATTTGGTGTTTTGATTCTTACCATCTTCTTTTCTATAACTTTCAGTGGCTCGTTATCATCAAAATAGACAACACTAAAGTTTCTCATGGTGTAAGACTCCATAATTCTCAAATCACTACAAGAATGGAATGACACTTTTGAATCCAAAACTCAAGACTCCAATGGACTGCTGAAACTCACAATCAATGAATTGGATATCTCATCTGTTGTGTTCGCCGAACTCAGATTCTTTTTCGGCGCATTGCATTGTCATTTAAAGTCTCTCTTTCTTTTGAAATTCCAATAAATCACCTAACTTGTGTCTTTCTTGTCCTTATTCTTGGGCCTCGACTTTGACCTTTCTCAACCTTGACCCTTACCCCTCCCCTTGAATTCATATCTTCAGGTTTTTTTATTCAACGCTGCCTCAAAATCTTTACCATACAGATGATCTTTCATCTGCATCTTTTAGAATTCAAAGTTGACCGTATTGAATATCTTGACAGCATGACGATTGCTTATCTTAACTCTCACTTAAACTAAATCTAAAGCTCTAATACCAGTTGTTGCAAAAATTAGAAAATTAGAAAAAAAAAAACACACACACACACACAAGAATACAAAGATTTGGTGACCCAATTCAATCAAGATGATCTATGTCCGGGCGCAGTCAAGCCAAGAATTTACACTAGTAATTTTTGGGGTGTTAAATACAAAGAGAATACATAAAGTATATATAGATCCGTAAGCTTAACCTTAGCACGCGGCCCAATGCATTGTACGGATGGCCTTAGTTTGACTGGAGACAGAAGCATTGGATTTGCGGTATTGACTTTAACTTGGGATGTATAACCGCCACTACTTCAACCTAGGGAACTGACGTCAATATCAATGATCTCTCCCAGCTTGACATTGAAACACCAGCTTTCGATACCACAAAGGCCTTTGAAACTAACTAATTTGATAGAATTCCGGATCAACTAGATCAAATGACGAGTGATATTAAAGATCTCAATGAGGAAATCCAAACTAGGCTTGGAATGATGGAGGCTGATCTCGCACTAATTGCTTTGCATTACATGCCATGGCAAACCACTTGGCAATGATGTATTGAATTGATAGGTTGTAACACCTTGGCCCGCAAACTACACAGACCGGGTGTGTCGGATTTAGATTGACCCCACAGATCAACATAATTACTTCCAGTATACTTATGTCATTACTCACACGCACCAGTTTTTCAGGGGGTCACATATTCTTAAATTACTAGGGTATATGAGTAGGTTATTCAATCCCTAAATAGTTTAGTTACCCTACCTATCTTCTCTCTATACCCTCCAATAAAAAAGTATCATGTGGATTATTAATTTTTTATATTGATTAAAATTAATTTTATAATTAAATTGCAATTTAGTCCTTCATTATTTTTTGTAATTATAATTAAAACAACACCCAATATTTGAACTGCACTGCACCACACATTAATTCATCGGTATGTAGATCGGACGTGGCGGGATTAGAATGGCCCATAGGTCAACACAAGTGCTTCCAGTGCACTTCTATCCTCACTCACGTGTACCTTAGAAAACTTTCTGGATTGGTCACCTATCTTCAAATTACTCTACGACAAACACGCTTAACTCTAGAGGTCCTTCAGTAGGCTCTTCTAAGAAATGTGCACATTATTAACATAAGTAGTATATCCAATCCATTTAATTTATATTCAACATCAGGAGTATCACATTCTCCCCAACTTATATCACTATTCAACTCCGAGTATTAAATAAGTATTATATGAACCACTTTTGTGTTGTATGGCCATATCGCTTACTGCATACATTACTGTTGTACCTTAACTAAGTTGATAATCGCCAAGCCTTTGCAGATAAAGTGGTGAGACATTCTTCTTTTGGAGGCTAGGTCTTGGGTTCGATTCTTTATCTACTTTGATAACTTTCAAACACAAACTGAGTAATGATTTAAACTCGCGAGCTTCATATGGCAATAAGAGAGAAAAACAATAAAAAAATAAAAGAATAAATGTATGAAGATCATAAGCGATAGAAAGCCAAAAGAATAATATATATGCGAAAATCAAAGATAAAAAAATAATAATAAAAAAAGAAAATATTAAAGATATGAAAGATTTCCAAAAGATACAATAAACCACCAAATCAGATATAGTCCCTCTAGCGAACCGAGTTTGAAATGGTATGAGGGTGTTTAGTCCACTATTTGATTAGTTTGGTGAACTTAGAAGTTTTAAGGATCATGTTTTATTTCTTTTAGATTCTTCCTAACATCATCACGATACTTTCCTAGGAGTTTACTTATTGGCATGAATGTTTCTTGATTACATTTTATATTGGATTTGTTCGAATACAAACAAAGACTACTGTGAGGAGGTTTAATAACTCCGGTTTTGAGTATGTTCTCGTACTAATTTTTGTAAGCATATTTTTGACTTTGTACTTACTATGCCAAAATGCCTAGGTAAACAATATGCTTTGTCTGCAGCGACTGTGTTTTAACTTCTTATGTAGCATGAAAAATCGGTTAAATTGATATCAAATACAATCATATTTGAGCATGTAATTGTGTTGTGAAGCATTTTTCATTGAATTTAACGAAGAATGAATTGTAATTATTTGGCTCAGATGCTATTAACTTTGAAAAACTCGTGAACAAATGCTATTAACTTTGTAGAACTCATAAATAAGTGACACAATGATTTGTAGATCCCTGAATAATCCATTTTCTCTTGACCAGATGTTAAGTTTCTGTGATCTATTTAATATTTACTATATTACATGCTGGAAAATCCTCCTAGATTGCAAGCCAACATTTGGAGCTTATATATATTAGATGTTGAAAAATATTAAACAATATATTGTTTATTGAAAGTTTAAAATGTTGTCATACAACTTAGAAAATATTGAATCATTTATTTAAGCTCATCAAATTTCGTGTTGTATAACATGAAATGTTTCCTCATGCACATATAAATGCTAAACTGAATTGAACATCGCTAATTGATTTTAATTAAAAGTAATTTTGATGTTTTGATTCAAATATGATTGCTAATACATTTTGATCATATTTTTAACACACGATACGAGATTCTAATAATTTCATTTATCTCTAAATTTTGGAAAGCTATGAAAATAATTAAGTTAATCCAATATCATAACTTATTATTCAAATTTGAGTGAAGAAACAATAATGCAATAATTCAAATCAAGTAATTGCAATCTAGTAAATCGAATGAGGTGTTGGCGATTTTAAATTCATTGTCCGGGTTTTACTTACATGGTTGAGAGATTTCGACTGCATCATCTGGTATTAGGGAAGGAAATGAAGTATCAAAAATTTAATTGGATGTCTTTGTTCTTCTTGAGGGATTAATTGAAGTTGGAATAAATACAAATAGATTATTCTTGTCTCCATCGATGTCATCCATTAATTTCTATTCTATTTTTCGTGTTTTTGTTGATGAATTCAGAAAGCATGCCGCAATGATGACGAAAGGAGAAAAGGGGAGGGAAGCGAAGACAGATATATAAATTAAATGAGAATTTACTCCTATACCCTAAATTATAACAAACCCTTAAATCAATTTTTGTAATCCAAAGGTCCAAAATTGATCTTTAATTATCAACATCTAATTCCGTCCCGTATATAATACTCCCTTCGTCCTAATTCACAATATTACTTTACCATTTTTCGTTTGTTCTATTCAAAAATATGATTTTTCTTATTTTAGTTAAAGTAACTAAACACTAATATCAAAATACCTTTAACTTTTATTTAAGTTACAAATATATCATTACACGTACAATTATTTTATACATAAAGTTAAAGGGCAAAAATATCAAAATTTTTTACATACTTCCACTAAACAATGAAATATTATTATTTCTTAATTTATTAACAAAACCCCAAGATGTACATTAGGGTGTGTTTGTTTGGGGATTAGATTTTATATTTAGATTTGGGAGGATTTTGAAGTATGAATTTTTAAGTTGTATTTGTTTGAGAGTTTGAATTTTGTAATGATTATGCTGGAAAAAAAATTATTATTTTATTGAAAAAATCATAAATTGATGTGATAATTTGAAATGAATGATATTTAATATTGTTAAAGAAATTATAAATAATAATGAAAAATGATGTTTGATTTGATAGTTATTAATTTAATTTAATTTTAATTTTTGGAAAAATATTTTTTGTTTCTTTTATTTTTATTTTTTTTGATGATGTGAATTCTCGCAAATTTGTATTATTTATTCAATTTTCTTTTTCACAACTATCAAATTAAACACATTTTTCTACATTATGCTAAAAATAAATTTTATATTCAAAGCATCGTATCAACTCTCATTTATATCAGCATTATACTATTATTTTTCAATTTAGTTTTTTTGAAAAATATTTCAACCCCCAAAAAAATTCCAACCCCAAACAAACACAACACACGCGAAATTTTATTTTATTATATATATATATAATATATTTTAAATTCTGCGACGATGGGACCGGGCTACACCGACAATTTCTGAAAAGACAGTGGACTGCTATAGAAAGGAAGTAAAGTGTAGGGTAGAGAGTACAAGGATTTTGAGGGGAATTGAGTGCACAATAAAATTAGACGAAAATCGCCTAAATGAACACACCCTAAAAATGGACGGATGAAGTAGTATACTTTTTATTAAAATTATGAAAAAAATGTTGAAAATAATAAAAATGCAAACCAAACAAATCCTATACTCATAGCATAAATAATCCTCCTATAATCAAAAGAATCTCCGAACATCGGCAATTATAATAATTTTTGCACGCATGTCATCAAAAGAACAAGAAACAGGTAGTGTTCTCATTTTTCTGTTTCTTTTTTTCTTTTTTCTTTTTTTGATAAAATACTCTAAAAATAAAACTTAAGACTTTAGAAACTTTGAAAATGAAATTAAAAAATATTTATATTTAATATAATACTATTTTATAAAATAATAAATATTTAATGAGATATTTAAAAAAAATTATATTGTTGATGTATTAAAAATTTCAAAAATACCTATTTAAACAATAGAATATTTTGAATCTCGAATACCTAAAGTCTATGCAACCTTCTATATATATTACGAAAACTTATAACGTATTGCTTGATATATCAAACACCATATATGTATATATACTAGTACTCGTGTGGGCGCGGCTAAGCCGCACAAGTTTTTGTTATGGTAAAATATTTTATTAAATAAGTAATTCCTATAAACTTATATATATACTGAATCGGTCAGATGGAGAACCATCCAGTAGCTAGTCGGTTGGATAGAAAGATGAGAGAAAAAAATATAATAAATTATATAAATATGTATTTCGATAATTTTTTTTATTCTATTAAAAAATATTTTCTACAAAATGATATATATATACTGAATTGGTCGGATAACAAGGAGGAGAACCATCCAGTAGGTAGTCGTTAGGGATAGAAAGATGAGAGGAAAAAATATAATAAATTATATAAATATATATTTTTAATTTTTGTGCAACCAACCAATTTAAAAAATATATATTTTTCTTTGGATAATTTTTTTCTATTTTATTAAAAAATTATTTTCTACAAATGATATATATACTGAATTGGTCGGATGAGATGGAGGAGAACCGTCCCGTAGGTAGTCGGTTGGGATAGAAAGATGAGAGAAAAAATTATAATAAATTATATAAATATATATTTGTTACGTACAAATAATAATAATAATAATGATAATGGTAGCAGGGTCTTAAAGGACGTCGGTCAAAAGAAGGTCGGTCGAAAGAAGGTTGGGCGAAAGAAGATGAGACGGACGATAAGTAGGTACGACCAAATGAGGTCGGTCGAAAGAGGAAGTCGGAAAAAGAAGGACGGCTAATACGAAGGTCGGACCAAATGAGGTCGGCCGAAGAAGGCTGAGGGCCGATACGGAGGTCGGGACAAATGAGGTCGGACAAAGACGGATGAGACGGCCGATATGGTGGTCAAACCAAATGAGGTCGGGCGAAGACGGATGAGACGGCCGATACGTAGGTCGGGCCAAATGAGGTCGGATGAGAAGAAAGGAGGAGAAACGTCCATTAAGTAGTCGGTTGAGATAGAAAGATGAGATAAAGAAATATAATAAATTATACTTGTTAGGTACAAAAAATAATAATAATAAGGATAATGGTAGCAGGGTCAAAATAAAAAGGTCGGTCAGAAGAAGGGCGGTCGAATGAGCAGGTCGGATGGTCTGCAGTCAGTTAAGCAAGTCGGTTGGTGTGCGTTTGGGTTCGGCGTCGGATGGTCCGCGGTCGGATAGGCAGGTCGGGAAGCCCGCGGTCGGATAGGCAGGTCGGGAGGTCCGCGGTCGGATAGATAGGTCGGTTGGTCCGCAGGCGGATAGCCAGGTCGGTTGGTCCGCAGGCGGATAGACAGGTCGGGAAGGTTCGCGGTCGGATAGGCAGGTCGGTTGCTGCGAAGATCAAGTGGGAGGAACAGTAGTTTGGTCGCTTGGTGGGTGCGGCCAAGGAATCGTTTAGTCTAGAAAGAGGAGAGAAAGAAATATAATCAATTATATAAATATATTTTTTTTATATCTGTGCAACCAACCAATTCAAAAAAAATAAAATTTCTTTTTATAATTTTTTCTATTTTATTAAAAAATTAATTCCTACAAACTTATATATATACTGAATTGGTCGGATGAAAGAACCGTCCAGTAGCGAGTCGGTTGGATAGAAAGATGAGAGAAAAAAATATAATAAATTATATAAATATATATTTTTTATATCTGTGCAACCAACCAATTTAAGAAATATATATTTTTCTTTGGATAATTTTTTTTCTATTTTATTAAAAAAATATTTTCTACAAAATGATGTATATACTGAATTGGTCGGATGACAAGGAGGAGAACCGTCCAGTCGGTTGGGATAGAAAGAGAACAGAAAGAAATATAATATAAATTATATAAATATATATTCTTTATATATGTGCAAGCAACCAATTTAAAAAAAAAATTATTTTTCTTTGGATAATTTTTCAAAATATATTATTGTTGAACACAAAATATAATAATAATAATAATGGTAATAGTAGCAGGGTCTTAAAGAGGTCGGATGAAGAAATATAAGATGGCAGACACGGACTTCGATCAAGTAGAAGGCAGGCAAAAGAGACATGGCAGTTCTGAGGCGGTGCAGGTCTGGTGAAAGACAGTTTTGGGGCGGTTCAGGTTTGGTGAAAGACAGTTCTGGGGGGTGCAGTTCTGGAGGTTGCAGGTCTGGTGAAAGGCAGTTCTGGGGGTTAAGGTCGGGTGAAAGGCAGTTATGGGGGGTTAAGGTCGGGTGAAAGACAGTTCTGGTGCGGTTTAGGTCGGGTGAAAGAAAATAATAAATTATATAAACATATATTTTTTATATCTCTCCAACCAACCAATTTAAAAAAAAAAAAAATTCTTTTTATAATTTTTTTCTATTTTATTAAAAAATTATTTCCTACAAATTGATATATATACTGAATTGGTCGGATAGAGAACCGTCCAGTAGCTAGTCGGTTGGATAGAAAGATGAGAGAAATAAATATAATAAACCATATAAATATATATTTTTTTATATCTGTGCAACCAACCAATATAAAAAATATATATTTTTCTTTGGATAATTTTTTTTCTATTTTATTATTATTGTTGATCACAAAATAATAATAATAATAATGGTAATAGTAGCAGGGTCTTAAAGGAGGTCGGGCGAAGAAAGATGAGATGGTAGACACGGAGGTCGATCAAGTAGAAGGCGGGCAAAAGAGACATGGCAGTGGACATGCAGGTCCGGTGAAAGGCAGTTCTGGGGCAGTGCAGGTCTGGTGAAAGGCAGATCTGGGGTGGTGCAGGTCTGGTGAAAGCAGTTCTGGGGGTTCATGTCGGGTGAAAGGCAGTTTTGGGGCGGTTCAGGTCGGGTGAAAGAAATATAATAAATTATATAAATATATATTTTTTATATCTATCCAACCAACCAATTTAAAAAAGGACGTCGGTCAAAAGAAGGTTGGTCGAAAGAAGGTTCGGTGAAGGAAGATGAGACGGACGATAAGGAGGTACGGCCAAATGAGGTCAGTCGAAAGAGGAAGTCGGACGAAGGACGGCTGATACGAAGGTCGGACCAAATGAGGTCGGCCAAAGAAGGCTGAGAGGGCCGATACGGAGGTCGGGACAAATGAGGTCGGGCAAAGACGGATGAGACGGCCGATACGGTGGTCGGGCCAAATTAAGTCGGGCGAAGACGGATGAGACGGCCGATACGTAGGTAGGTCGGGCCAAATGAGGTCGGATGAGAAGAAAGGAGGAGAAACGTCCATTAAGTAGTCGGTTGGGATAGAAAGATGAGATAAAGAAATATAATAAATTATACTTGTTAGGTACAAAAAATAATAATAATAAGGATAATGGTAGCAGGGTCAAAATAAAGAGGTCGGTCAGAAGAAGGGAGGTCGAATGAGCAGGTCGGATGGTCTGCAGTCAGTTAAGCAAGTCGGTTGGTGTGCGGTTGGCTGGTATACGGACTCTTAGACGGTCTCTTGGTATAAGGATTGTCAGACGGATGAGGTCGGGCAAAGACGGATGAGACGGCCGATACGGTGGTCGAACCAAATGAAGTCGGGCGAAGACGGATGAGACGGCCGATACGTAGGTAGGTCGGGCCAAATGAGGTCGGATGAGAAGAAAGGAGGAGAAACGTCCATTAAGTAGTCGGTTGGGATAAAAAGATGAGATAAAGAAATATAATAAATTATACTTGTTAGGTACAAAAAATAATAATAATAATAAGGATAATGGTAGCAGGGTCAAAATAAAGAGGTCGGTCAAAAGAAGGGAGGTCGAATGAGCAGGTCGGATGGTCTGCAGTCAGTTAAGCAAGTCGGTTGGTGTGCGGTCGGCTGGTATACGGACTCTTAGACGGTCTCTTGGTATAAGGACTGTCAGATGATCTCTTGGTAAATATATGTATTCAATAGCCGTCCGGTCGTCCACAATTTTTTTTTGTTTTGTGTGCCCACCAAATTCAAAAATCCCTACATTAGTTTCAAATGCATTTTTTAATATATCATAGATTTAAAATAGTATAACTAAATTATTGTATTAAAGTAAATTTTATGATCTACAAAATGATATCCATATCAATATATTTTCTACAACGAAATCACTACAAATTAACTAATGGAATTGGAAAAATACAAACCTCAACAATACTCAATATCGTCACTATAACTGACAACGTGGGGGTAAATTGACAAATTAGGCATACTAACTTATGTAAAGATACAAGGTAATTTAGTAGGAGTGGTGAAATAGTCATTTTATGTAGTCATTTTCACATCTTGGTATATGTAAGTATTATGATATATATTCATGTACGAATGGCTACCTGAGACCGTGCAAGTCGATTGTTTGTCATGTTGTATTTAATTGTAAAATCGTGAATTTTTTTGCTCTAAAAATGTCAATTTTGTTGGCTTTGTACTATTGGCTGACCTAAGGTTTTGACCGATTTTGAAAGCTCCATGTACTTTCTCTACAACTTTTATTCATATATATATATATATTTATTTTTATTTATATCCATACGATTTTAATTTAAAATTAAATTAAAAATAAAATATATATTAATATGAATATCATTTTATAAAAAATATAAATTTATATAATACACAAAAATAAAAAATTTAAAAATATTTAATTTCAAAAAATATTTTCAATAAAAAAGAAATAATTTTAGGGCACAACTACTCAAAAAAAAAATAGTAACTCATATTTGAGATGATGACATATCGTTGGTCAACATCAGCGTTCCCTATTCAATTCCTCTCCACCCATTGTTGGCCGACCTGATGTGCGCGTTAGGTTTTCCGATGACCTCTCCAACCAAAGTTCACCAACGTCCTCACCCAAGATTGGCCGACGCCCCCACTCAAGGTTGGCTGACTCCAACAAAGATTCACCGATGTCCTCACCCAAGGTTGGCCGACGCCTAGGGGTGGGCAAAAAAATTGAACCGAACTGAATCGAACCAAATTTTCAGTTCGAATACAAATACTGCATATTTGATATTTGCTCGATTCGGTTCGGTTTCGGTTTTTGATATTTTTTTTGGTTCGGTTAACCAAATCGAATAAATTTATATATTTATGTTATTATATTACAAAATTTATATTAATAATTATATTCGGTTCGGATATTTGAAATATTTGCAAATATTTTGATTTAATTAGAATTTTAATGAATTTTTTAATATATTATTTTTTAATTTCGGTTCGGTTCGAATCATTTGCAAATATTGCAAATATTTTCGGTTAATCGAAAATTTGGTTAACCGAAATTTTCGGTTTGAATACGGTTCGCGGTTTCGGGCATTTGTTCAGTTCGGTTCGGATATCAAATTCCTGCATATTTGCAAATATCCGAACCGTGCCCACCTCTGCCGACGCCCCACCCAAGATTGGCCAATGCCTATGTGCGCATCCCTTTTTCAGTTTTTTCGTTCAATTTGCCAATTTTTTTCTTTTTTGTTTGTGGCTAAATTGAGCAATTTGATACAACTTTCCAAGCTTAATTTTGATATCCATTCCATAGCTAAGTTTTTGGGTTTCAATTGACCTAATTCCCTCACATTTTCCTCTGAGATTATAAAATTTATCATCTCGCCATGTACGAGCATAGTGCTTTTCCCCAAATTGACTCTGTTGGATCCAAAGTCCAAAGCTTCGAACAAGAGTCTTACATTTAGAGAGGAGGCTCCATAGGGGAAAAGGCTCCAAGGGTCGTGGCTCCGAGGGTCAAAGTGTTGCAGCTCCAAGGCTTGAAAGGATGCGGCTCAAGGAATATGGCTTCCTATGGGATATAATACAGTTTAAAGGGAAAGCCCTTGGCCAATAGGCCCCCTAGGAATAGGCTCCAAGGAAAACACTGCTAGCATAACACCGCCAGAAGGAGGCTTGGGGAGCAAAGAGCAAATAAGGCTTCAGATCGCAAAGCCGTTGGGGCAGCAAGCCCTGTAGACGGGCCACGGTGAGGTGAACACAACTCAATCCTATGCTCAACAATTCGATACCAAAGCTAGTGGCTAGGGACGTGAACGTGGGTCAACAATTTGGAAGAATAATTTGAGCCACTTCGTAGAATATAGAGGCAGTTATACTATGCTTAGGTAAATTTAGTAAAAGATACGCGGTGCACACGCAACACAGGAATCATATATCGAAATTCTTTTTTTTCCTAATTTTTATTATCATCTATCCGTAGGTTCTTGGAGTTTATCCAGTGTTATTTCAATTTCAGTTTGTTTCAACAGCTTTAGGATAATTTTGTGTTATTTTTATGCAATTTACTGCTTTTTGTAGAGTAGGCCAATTTAATTGTGTGAGATCTTAGAATTATTGACAATACAACCGTTCGACAATCCAACGACATACAGGCTCGTTGTAGTGTTGTTGGGACCTATAGTTGTTTGAATTGTTGGCTTATTCGGAGTAGATTCGGAGCCTATCGCAAATTCGGATCTTAGGTTCCAACAATTGGCACACCTAGTGGGACCAAGTTGGATTGTGTATGAAACTTTGCGGTGGTGGTAAGATAATAGGCATTTCGAATCAAAATGACAAGTCACGCATATAGGTTCAGGGCGCCGGTGTAGGCAAAATTGGATCAGGGACTCACTACCACCCCCATGGAAGCCGCACGCCCGATGTGAGGAGAGAGGAAGAGTCGGCTTCGGCTAAGACTATGGTGGAGATGGTGCATCGGGAGGTGAATCACTACATTCAAACCAGAATAGAGGATGTAGCGTGTAGAAAATTAGAGTAGAGAAATAGAGCAAAAATAGTATTTCATTTAATCAAAAAAGAGAAGGGAAGAATACATATATATATATATAGAGAGGTATTTAGAAATTATCCTAACAAACTAAATCATATACATGATATGATGGATATGGATATGGATATGGATATGGATATGGATATGGATATAAATATAGATATGGATATGGATATGAATCTATCAAATCTAACATTACCCTTCAAGCTGGAGCGTACAAGTCAAACGATCCAAGCTTGTTGAAGATGGACTCGGATTTAAGACCTCTAAGAGCTTTTGTAAATGTTTGCAAGTTGATCATTTGAGGACACATATTTCGTATCTATAGATCCAAATAACACTTTCTCTCTGATGAAGTGACAATCTATTTTGATATGTTTTGTTCGTTCATGAAATACTGGATTTGATGCAATGTGTAGTGCTACTTGATTATCACACCATAACTTCATCTTCGCACATCACAGAACTTGAGTTCATAGAGCAATTTTTTAATCCAGTGAAGCTCACATGTATCTAAAGCCATAGCACGATATTCAGCCTCAGCACTAGAGCGCGCAACCACATCTTGTTTCTTACTTTTCCAAGATATAAAATTGTCTCCAATAAACACGCAATAACCAGAGGTAGAACGCCTATCGATTGGAGAGCCCGCCCAATAAACATCTGCATATCCAATGATTTCATAATGACCATGATTTGTATAAAGTAATCCTGTTCCGGGAGACCCTCTAATATACCGCAAAATATGCATAAGTGCCTTCCAATGAGAGTCACATGGAGACTACATGAATTGGCTCACTACACTTACTGCAAATGATATATCTGATCGGGTGATAGTGAGATAATTAAGCTTTCCAACCAGCCTTTTATATTGTCCTGTATCAATATCAGTCAATAGCTCCCCCTGTCCCAGAAGCAATTTTGTATTTGGATCCATGGGGGAATCCACACCCTTACATTCATTCATACATGTTTCTTCCAACATATCAAGAACATACTTTTTTTGAGATAGGATAACACCATTCTTCGATTAGGCAATCTCAATTCCTAAGAAGTACCGTAGTGGTCTCAAGTCTTTGGTCTGGAAATGATTATGTAAATTCTCCTTTAACTTTGTAATATGATCTATATCATCTACAATGATAACAATATAATCAACATAGACAATTAAGTAAATGCATCGCCCTTCTAAATTATGTTTGAAGAATAGGGTATGATCAGAAGAACATTGTGTCATACCAAATTCTTTAATAGCAAGAATGAAACATCTAAACCACGCCCGTGAAGACTGTTTCAAACCATAAAGTGAACGACGAAGGCAACATACAAGACTAGACTCCCCATGAGCAACAAAACCAGAAGGTTGCTCTATATATACCTCTTCTTGAAGCTCACTATGCAAAAAGACATTTTTAATGTCAAGTTGATGAAAGAGCCAACCACGCATTCCTACCATCGAAAGAAAAAGGCGAACAGAAAACATTTTGGCAATGGGAGGGAAGGTTTCTGTATAATCCTCTCCATAAACTTGAGTAAAGCCCTTTGCAACAAGTCGAGCTTTAAGTCAATCAATGTGACCGTCAGGTACAACTTTGACTGCATAAACCCATTGGCAAGCTACGGGTGTCTTTCTTGGTGGTAACAAAACCAACTCCCAAGTATTGTTAGTATGCAAAGCAGACATTTTCTCCATCATACCTTGATACCACCCTGAATGACCCAAAGCCTCACGCCAAGAACGAGGAACAATGACAGAGTCTAAAGTAGTCATAACATTACATATGGAAGGAGATAAACGATGATAACTAAGAAAATTATAAATAGGATTTGGATTACGAGTGGACCAAGTACCTCGGCGTGGGAAGACATGTGACTGAGGAGTCGCAATCGGGGAAGGCGATGGAACCGGAGATGAGTCATCAATAGGCGCAGATGATGGTGAAGTAGGTATGTTCTGACGCTGCGATGTATGGCGACTATAGACCTGAAGTGGAGGCTTGGGAATGGGGACAATGGGAAGATAAGTCACAAGTATTGAGGATGAAGATGATGACATTGTAAGGTATGGTGATGACTCAAAGAACGTGACATCTGCACTAAGGTAATATCGACAAGTGAGAGGAGAATAACATCTATATCCTTTTTGAACTCGAGGGTACCCAAGAAAAACACATTTGATGGATCAAGGACATAATTTGTCTAAACCAGGAGAATGGTCATGAACAAAACACGTACAACCAAACACCTGGAGAGGTAAAGGGTATAATGACACATTAGGCTGAAGACATGTGATAGGAATCTTATGACCTAGTGCAATAGAAGAAAGACGATTAATAAGAAAACATGTTGTAAGGATAGCATCAGCCCAAAAATGGAATGGGACATTATAATGCAAAAGAAGGGTACGAGCTATTTCTACTAAATGACGATTCTTACGCTCAACCACCCCATTTTGTTGTGGGGTGGAAGGGCAAAAAGGCTGATGAATTATCCCTTGAGAAGACACGAATTCATTAAATGAGTGGAAAAAATATTCTCTACCATTATCACTTCTTAAGACCTTAATAGAGGTGTGGTATTGTGTACGAATTTCAGCACAAAAGCTTTTGAATATAGTAAGTAATTCAGACCTATTTTTCAATAGATAAACCTAAGTACACCGACTGAAATCATCAATAAAAGTAACAAAATATTGAAAACCTAGGCTTGACTTAGAACGACAAGGACCCCAAATATCTGAGTGAACTAATGCAAAAGGTTCAGATGTTCTATTATTGACGCACTTCGGAAAAGTAGTAAGAGACTATTTTCCAAGTTCGCATGACTCGCATGGTAACAAAGACGTGATGAAAAATTAGGAAAATACATTTTAATAAGATAAATTGGGACGACCCTATCGTTGATGGAACAATTCAAGAGACGCAACAATGGCAGTTGCGAGAGTAGAAGATTGACAATAAGACTTATTTAGGTAATATAGCCCATGAGACTCACGTCTGGTACCAATCGTCCGTCCCGTGCTGCGATCCTGAATAACAAAGGAACTACCGGTCAATAAAATAAAGCAATATAAATCTTTAGTAAGTCGGCTAACAGATATGAGGTTAAATGGACTTTGTGGTACATAAAGGACAGACTCAAGAGATAAATTAGGTGACAGACAAACTCTACCGATACCTTGAGGATATGCTTTATCACCGCTAGCCAGAGTGACATGTATTAGTGAGTTTGACGGATGAAAAGTAGAAAACAAATAAAGATTACCAGACATATGATCGGTTGCACCGGAATCTAGTACCCATGAACCTAGTGTAGATTGAGAAATACCGACAAATGAGGTGCACATTACGAGAGGTGTCAGAACTAGTGGAGGATGACTGCTTAGATGCCTGAAACTGAAGGAATAATTGGCACGACTTATAGTAATGGAGTTATGGGATGAACATTCATTCAAATTAGCAACAACTGCATTTGTCGTACGAGACGGGCGTCCATGAAGGCTATACCAATATTATTTAGTATGACCATTCTTATGACAATAGGTACACCTCAAGCATAGACGTCTAGTACCAATTGACTTATAAGAGTCGGCCATAAAAAAGTAAAAGAAGAAAGAAATAAGAGAGCTTAGCAGAAAATTTGGCGTTGGCATATGGAAGCCTATCTAAATTGTAATTGGCTCTGATACCATATAAAAAATTAGAGTAGAGAAATAGAGGAAAAATATTATTTCATTCCATAAAAAAAAGGGAATAATACATATATATATAGAGGTATTTAGAAATTATCCTAACAAACTAAATCATGGATATGATATGATGGATATGGATATTGATATGGATATAGATATGGATATAGATATGGATATGGATATAGATATAGATATGGATATGAATTTATCAAATCTAACATAGCGTATGAAATTTTGAGGCATTTGGCTGATGTGATACAACCAATAGTAAGTAGAACATTTCAAATTTAAAAAGAGGAATATCGAATGGTCGCCGGTGGCGGCCACAACTTGGGAGGCTCCGGAATGGTACACGGAGCACCGAGATGAGGTTTTTAATATGGTGGAGGGAACCATCCCACGGCAAGATAGTTGGGCGCGGGCTCAGGTCAAGGAATCACCGGATTTTCTAGGGGGCCGGCAAACAAGATGGGTTTAGAATTTAACAACGTCACTATCCTTCCCATGGACAAGGAGGGCAGGCAAACGGAGACTTCAAATCCCAGAAAGTGGGAGGGAATGGATTTTACTTGAGGTTTATGGAGCCACCAGGCTTCAAGCTCCGGGAGTCGTGCCACAAGAACAATTTGCAGGGCAGGGTGCATGGAACTTCCCCCCGTAACCTTAGGTTCAGCAGAATCCCTATGATGCCACTTCTCTCCGGGAGGCCCCACAGGCCAAGCATGGGGTCCAGGAGGACGGCCGTTGTTTTCTAATCAACAGGATATCCAACCATTGATCGACACAGATATTTTGGTAGAAAGCATACGAATAGTGTTTCTCCAGATAAAGTTCGAAGAACGACCTATGTATCAAAGGACGTACCCAGCATGGGTAAGCGAGATTATGCCACTACCAGTGCAGAACAGAACACCGGATTTCACACTCTTCTCTGGCGAAGACGGAAAGTCAACAATTGAGCACATCAGCAAGTTCACAACTTAATGTGGATACTTAAGAGAAATAATTGGTACTGGTTGCAGTTGTTTTTCCAATCCCTTACGGGCACAGATTTTTCTTGGTACACGTCATTAGCTCCAAGCACAATTCAATTGTGGTCAGATTTGGTGAGGCTCTTCTACGACTGTTTCTACGTGCCACATGTGGAGACTATGATATCATATTTTGTGGCGGTTAAGTAGGGATACGATGAGCCGGTGGCTCAATTCTTGGAATGATTCAAGCAAGACAAGATAAAGTGCACGGTGCAAATCCCGGAACACCAGGCAACAACCATGGTAGGGACAACATGCAATCAGATCTCAGGGATCGATTGGGTGTCCAGGATTTCGCGCACCTAAACGCCTTGGCGATTTTGGCTGAAAGGCTTGTATGAGAGAGGCGGAACACCGCTACCTAAATATGGAAGAATGATGGAAAGACGGGTGTAACGCTTTGCACAGAAGATGAAACTCTTGATGAAGAAGAGGTCGATAACCATGAAATTTTAGCAGCTGAGCTGTTGAAAGGAAAAGCTTGCACGTATCCGGCTCTAAGGATGACTAAAGGTAAAGAATTTGGGAGCACTCAGTACACATTTGATGTGTCCAAAGTTGAACAAATTTTCGATCATCTGCTGAGGGATATACATATCAAACTTTGGAATGGGCAACGAGTGTCATCACAAGAAGAGTTGAAAGGAAAGATGTATTGAAAATGGCGTGAGAGCTATACGCATTCCACAACCAATTGTGCGTTCTGAATAATATGATTTAGAAAGCCTTGGATGAGAGCAACTTGAAAATGACAGAAAGAAACATGCAAGTAGACATAGACCCTTTCCCAGTTCTGTTCATTAATACCATGTCAGCCGGGGTCCCTATGAGGTAGCATACTAGGAAACATCCGCTCCGACCGTTAGTTCTGACAATTTGTTTCATTCCCAAAACTTGATGATCTTCTTTGATTACAATACAAAGTGTATATAGGATTAAGAAGAGATAATCTATATGCTAAGTACCCTTATAAAATGATAAATTATAGATAATTTATAGTTAATGAGACTAATTTATAGGCTAACTTAATGGCTAGAAAATCTAATTATAATTAATAGGCTAATTACAATTAATGAGAGGATAGGCTAATTACAATTAATGAGATGCTAATCTATAGGCTAAATTAACCTATACTAACATCCCCCATTAAATTGACATTGGATGATCAAGAAGCATCAATTTGCCAACAAGAAACTGATGTCGCTGCTGACAAAGGGGCTTCATAAGTACATCAGCAATTTGTAAAGCTGTGGACACGTGTGGAAGGAAAATAGCATAAGTATTTACAGCTTCGCGAATAGAATGAAAATCCACCTCAATATGTTTGGCACACTTGTGAAAGACCGGATTGGTAGCAATCTGAATGGCACTTATATTATCTGCATAAAGAGGTGTGGGAGCCGATTGAGGAAAGCCAAGCTCAGTCAAAAACTCTCTAAGCCATGTGATTTCTGAGCAAGCGGCAGACATTACACGATATTCGGATTCAGTAGAAGATCAAGGCACCCCAAGAAACATACACCAACATGTGACTGAGCGATGTGTATCCGGACAGACAGCCCAATTAACATCGCAATAGGCAGAAAGGCGCATAGATGACCCACCGGTAAAGAATAATCTGCGATAAGAAGTGCCATGGTGATACCTTAGAATGTGACGAACTTTAGCCAAATGCAAATGTCAAGGGAAGTGCATGAATTGACTCACTTGTTGGACAACAAAGGAGGTGTCTGGTCTGGTAATACTTAAAAGGCTCCCCACAAGTTGTCGATACAAAGACGAATCAGGAAGAAGTTCCCCCTCGTCCCTATAATACTTGACATTCATCTCTAGGGGATTATTAACCGCAGAAGAACCTTGCAATCCTGCTAGAGCTATTAAATCATGAATATACTTATGTTAATGTAAGAAAATACCCGATGAAGTAAAGTGAACTTCCAGCCCCAAGAAATATGTAAGAGTGCCAAGATCTTTCATGTGAAACGAATCGTGAAGGTACTGCTGAAGTTTAGAAATTAATACAAAATCTACGGTGATTACAATATCATCAACATATACAGAAAGAAGAACAATCCTTGTAGCTGTCTTATGAAGAAACAAAGATGAGTCATATTTGCTTTACACAAACTGAAATTGCAATAATGTGGAACGGAACTTCTCAAACCATGCACGGGGGCTTGCTTTAAGCCATACAAGGAACGATTCAACTTACAAACTTCTTTAGAAGAAGAGGAGAGAAAACCCGGTGGAGGTTTCATGTAGATATCCTCCTTGAGATCACCATGAAGAAAGATATTTTTTACATCCATTAGGTGAAGCGTCCAACCACGAGAAACTGCAATTGCAAGAATTCTTTGCACAATAGTCATTTTAGCCATAGGAGCATATGTCTCCTCATAGTCCACTCTATATTCTTACCGGTTACCAAGAGCAACCAACCGAGCTTTATACCGTTCCAAAGTTCCATTGGATGTAAGTTCATTGAGTATACCCATTTACATCTGATCAGCTTAACAATAGGTGGATATGGAACAAAATTCCAAGTGTGATTCTCTTGAAGAGCATGAAGTTCTTCGTTCATAGCCCTTTGCCAAAATTCATGCTTAACTGCCTATGAGTAAAAGGATGGAATAGAAATAGTATATAACGTAGCACTGAGTGATGAGTGATAATCACCATACCTATCAGGAGTCCGAGAAATTCGACTAGAGCGTCGTAACACAAGTTGGGCAGAATCGGTTTCCAAGCTTGGAGAATGATCAAGTGACAAATTTGGATCTGGAATAAGCTGTGGAGTAGAACGCCTGCTAGATTCATATCTCGGCTTGAACCGTGAAAAAGAAAAAATCATTTTGCTGAAACCCGGAAGAGTTGCAATATCTGGCACTGAATGATCATAACTAACAAAGCCTTTATGAGTTGTACTACATCCCAAAAATGCACATTTAATAGATTGAGCAGAAAGTTTGTGACGTTCATTAACAGGTAAATGTACAAAACAAACACAACAAAATATACGCAGATGATCATACCGAGGACGGTGCTTATAAGGACGGAAATAAGAAGACTCAAAATCTAGAATATAAGATGGAAATCTATTTATAAGGTAAACTGCAGTGGTTAGAGCTTCTACGCAAAACCTAGCGGGAACAGAAGAATCAAGTAACAATGTACGAGTGGCATCTAAGATGTGACGATTCTTTCGCTCTGCCACACCATTTTGTTGCAGAGTATGTGGACAAGAGCGTTGTGAAAGGATTCCTTTGTCTTTCAAAAATTCTTGGAATGCATTAGACATGTATTCTTCACCAAAGTCCGATCGAAGAACTTTAATAGTATTAAAAAATTGGGTTTCAACAAAGGAGACAAAATTTTGAAATACCGAAAAAACCTCAAATTTGGAATGAAGAAAATAAATCCAAGTAAAAAAAACGACTGTAATCATCAATAAAAGTCACAAAATACTTATAGTGAGCATGAGAAATAACAGGTGTAATCCCCTATACATCACTATGAATTACATCAAACCATTTATTCGCATGACCAGCAACCGTAGGAAAATGAAGAACTTTACTTTTTCCTAATTTATAAGCTGAACAATTAAGAGAATGACTGGAGAGATGTTTACCCAATAAAGTAGATACAAATGAGACAAAACAAATGAGTTAGGATGTCCTATACGCTTATGCCACACATTACTTTTATTAGGAACAACAGGACATGCCAAGAAAGCATTACAAGGGATAGGGCTATTGAGAGGAAACATGCGTCCCACTTTAGGCTCCTTCGCGATCACTGTCCCCAACACCTGATCCTGTACACAACCATTTCGAGAAAAGTGCACATCATAGTTTTTTTCGACCAATTGTCCAACATAAAGTAGATTATTAGAAAGTTCAGATGAAAGAAAGGCATTTTTGAAAATGAGAGTAACATCACCAACACCATTGATGGATAAATTGGTCCCATTAGCAACCTGAATATATTCTGAACCATGATAGAGACGGATATTTTTCAGCAACTTAGCTGAGCTTTTCATGTGATTTGAAGCACCCGAATCTACCAGCCAAGGCCGAGAAAAAGAATTCTGTGAATTACCTTTAAGTCCAAGGGCTGAGAATGTTGAGATTATCATTTGTTGCATCATTTCAGGAGTGAGAGTACTCGATTGAGTATCATTGGCTCCATGTTGAGTGTGTTTAGAGGACTCGTCTTGAGTCTGATCAATGGAGTTACTAACAGTTGATTGAAAAGCAGTGGTGTGCCGATTTTGAAGACGGATTGAACAGTCTTTGATGATGTGTCTCTGCTGCTTGCAATAGTTGCAGAATTTCTTATTACAATTTGCAGCGATGTGTCCATAATTCTTGCGACTATAAGATTGCACCTTACTCATATCTCGAGCCTTCCCTTTTGATTAAGCCACATAAGCTAGTGGTGTTGGATTCAACTTCTCATGTTCAAGAGTGGCTTATCTGAGGGGACGTCGCTCCTTGCGAAGGAGGATAATGACGAAGCATAAGATTAGACAGAGCATTCTCAAAATCATATATCAATTTCATCAGAAATTGATCTCGCTTGCTAATTTCATGACCGCCAATACATCAAAGAGTGCCTCTTTGGAGACAGTAGAACAAATATTTTCCGATAGTTCACAAAACCTGAAAAATACTCCTGAATGGACAGACTCCCTTAGTGTAATTTGCAATCTCACATTCCAAATGAAATCTTCTTGCTAAATCCCGTTGACAATAAACTTTCTTGAAATATGCCCATATTTCTTTAGCAGTTTTATATGGATGCAAATTAGGAATGATTTGTGAATCTCAAGAACTTATAAGCCAAGACATTACCCGTGCATCATCGACCGTCCATTGAGCTATTCTAGTGGTATCGGTAGGTGGTGGAGTAGTCCCATCAATATGTCCCCATAGTCTTCTCCAGTAACATACAATTGGAACTGAATTCCCACATTGAATAATTCTTTCCCGTAAACTTGACACAAAATTCAGACTCTGATTTTCTGGTAGCCATGTGTAATCCCAAAAAATACCCCGAAAAAAAATACCAGAATATTTCCCAACGAAAGGAAAAAATACCAAAGAGCTCTGGCACCATAACATTTCGTTTCATTCCCAAAACTTGATGATCTTATTTGATTACAATACAAAGTATATATAGGGTTAAGAAGGGTTGATCTATATGCCAAGTACCCTTATGAAATGCTAAATTATAGGTAATTTACAGTTAATGAGACTAATTTATAGGCTAACTTAATTGTTAGACAATCTAATTATAATTAATAGGCTAATTACAATTAATGAGAGGCTAATCTATAGGCTAAATTAACCTATATTAACAAGTTCATGAGAGACTCGGGCCTAAGCTGCCGCAACGGAGCTCAGACTTTGATAGGTTTTCTATCATAGGGCAGTCAGGCTCTAACAAGCGTGGGAGCGCTGCTAGAATGGTTAAACGGAGCTCTAATGTGAATGTAACAATTTCCAACAAGAATGGACCTTAGACAACACCCAAGCCGGAAGGTCCAAATGTGGCTTCTTAGGCAATGACTCTAGTCTCAATCATTAAGCCAAACGCCACCATAGAAGAAGTCAAAATTGTGAGTCGAAAGCAAGATTGGACCATCACTTTGGCCGATCAAACCACCATCACCCCGAAGACTACGTGAAAGCCTCTAGTGGTAGCAGAAACAGAGAAGTGGGTGGTTAATACACCGGAACCCTCAAACAGAAGAGCAACAAATGAACTAACCCAATCACAAAAAATGCGGGCCCAAAGGAGAAGATTACAAGCGCGCCTGGAAGATGAAGGCATTCTTGCATCTCAAGGTAAACTACCAGCAAATGAACAATCAGTAAAGCCTCAAGAAGAGCAGTTTTTGGACCAGAAACGAAAGCCGCGTGTAGAGGTTTAGCAGGCCGGTAAGCAGATTGAGAAAACCCAAAGGCTGCGGGCGCAGGACAAGGTGGCCCAAAAGGAATGAGAGCTGCAACCTTGCTTGATCTTTACCATGAAGATTAAAGAGCTGTATCCAAAGTGGTAGTGCCACTGGGTACCGAAAGTAATGCAACCAAAGGAACCCGAGTCTGGTGCAGGAGACCTGACGGTGGTCGGTTTATTTCCACCAAAATTCAAAACTTCTGAAGGGGAGCAGGAATTGTGAAAAGGTGATGGTAGACGAATAGCCAATCATCGAGTGGAATGATGTGGTGATAATGATGGAGTTTGCGCTACTCGGAGCCAGGCAGAATAAGCACGTGAAGCCATTGCACATTTGAGCTTTAATGGATGAATGGCCGGTTAGCAGAGTGCTAGTGGATGGCGGAGCATTTTCTAATGTAATGTCAATCCAGACATTAAGGAAGTTGGGGAAAACAAGAGATGACATGATCCCCACATTGGTGTGAGCTACGGATTTTATGGGAAATTCGTATAACCCAGCAGGGATTGCTACCGTAGAGATACAAGTCAACACCAAAAAGATACCATCAACATTTGTAATTATAGACAAATGGCCCTTCTATTTAGCGTTATTAGGGCGAGATTGGATTCACGCTTGTGAATGAGTTCCTTCAACCCTATACAAGAAGTTGAGGTATAGAATGACCCATTCACAGCAGAGGTAACTGTTGTGGATGCATCATTTTAGAATTCGGAGATGATTCCGCTGCCTAAGGTGATCGCTACCATCCCAAATAGAGACGATTACAAATGTGTGTTTACTGATAAACAAGTCAGAGTTCAAGCAAGGTCCAACCCACGGCCTATGAGTGAGGGAGACTATGATGATTTGAGACAATAATGAAACTCGCTCTGAGCCACTCAAAATAGCAGACTCCGGCAAAGACCTAGAGCCGCTATGGGAAACAAGCTCCAATAAAGGCTCAGAGCCACTCAGTGGAGCAAGCTCCAAAGGCCTGCTCGAGTTGCGTATGGCGGCAAACCTGGGGATACTCACAAGCCACCCCGGAGGACAAACTTCAGCAAGGGAGAACTACCATTGCCCATTCACAAGACATCTGGTTTTTCAGGCTCAAGACCCATTAGAAGACGTGAATTTAGGCATTGAAGAAGTTCCACGGATAACAAATATCAGCGCATTATTAGCCCTAGAGGCTCGAGATGCTTTGGTGAAGGTCATCAAGGAATACAAAGATTACTTCTCGTGGGATTACAATGAAATGTCAAGCTTGGCTAGAGAACTCATAGAAAATCATTTGCCCATCAAAGCTGGATACAAACCTCACAAGCAACCGCCACAGAGAACTCCGACGTATACCCAAATATAAAAGAGAAAATCGAGCGGCTGTTAGGAGTAGGCTTCATTAGAACATGTCGGTATCTTAAATAGGTGGCCAACGTAGCCCCTGTACTCAAGAAGAATAGCAAACTATGAGTATGTATAGATTACTAGAATCTAAGTTGGAAACCCCAAAAGATGAGTATGTCATGCTAGTTGCAGATACGCCAATAGATGCAGCCGCCATGAATAGAAGTATCTCATTTATGGATGGCTACTTTGGGCACAATTAGACTTTTATCGCAGAGGAGTGTGTCTCGAAAATAGCTTTTAGATGCTATGGGGCCCTTGGGGTCTACGAATGGGTGGTCATGCCCTTCGGGTTGAAAAATATAGAAGCCATGTACCAATGGCCAATGAACATCATATTTTATGACTTGATCGAGCAACAATTTTTTTTTATTATGACAAATTTATTATTTAAATTCGAAACACAAAATCAATAGGTACGTATGTACATGTAAGTAAGTATAACATGCACCTCTCGATCAATTTTTTAAAATTGTACAATTATATAGGTTTAACATTACTTTCTTACTGCACCAACATCATACTCGGAAGATCACTTTTTAGTAAGAATCATTCAATAGGCACATTCGACATACTTGGCATAAGTAGATGATGGCACGGAGAAATCTTAGGACAAGAGTTGGGCAACCGTGATCACTACAATTTTTTCTCTGAGCTTTTGAGTGACTGCAACTCGTACAGTCATCACGAGCTGTAGGACCAGAGATCCTTACTTTAACTATTGGCTCATCAATTTCTATAAGCTCCAATTCCCCTTTTTGCTACTTCAACAAGATGGGGCCTAATTTCTTCAAGCACCTTCTCAATGTTTTCTTTATTAACCTCCAGGTCAATCTCTTCATCAGATATAGACTCAACAACAACAACTCTAGGGATTTTTTTCCATCACACGATGCTCAATACCGAGTAGCAGACTGAAGTCTACATCGATGATATTGTAGTAAAGTCAAGGGAATTTTCAGAGCATCCAAAGGATTTCGAGTTAGGCCTTTTTTAGAGAAAGAGGCAAGATAACTTAAAAATAAACCCAACAAAATGCATGTTTGGAGTGGCTTTTGGGAACCTTTTAGGCTTTTTGGTTCACGCTAAACGGATCAATGTGGGTTGTAACAAGACAAAAGCTATCATAAATGCCAGGCCACCCAAGAACTTAAAGGAACTTTCAAGGGTTCCTTGAAAAAGTGAATTTCTTACGGCGTTTCATCTCAAATGTCGTAGGGAAGCTAAAAGCCTTTTCGACATTGTTAAGGTTGTAGAAGACAAATGAATTCTTATGAGAGCTGCTGCATCAACATGCTTTCGAAGCCATCAAAGAGGCTTTGGCCAGCCCGCTGGTGCTAGCGCCACCACAAATTGGAAAGCCACTACGGTTGTATGTACTAGGCATGGAGAACACAATAGACTGCTTGCTTGCACAAGAAACTTTGGATAAGAGCAAGAGAGTTGTGTTCTACTTGAGCAAGATAATGAACAATGCAAAGACTATGAAAAATTATGTATTGCTCTGTTTTATGCATTTACAGAATTAGAATATTATTTGGCCCTTATGGAAATGTAAGTGATTTTTCATGTTGATATTTTGAATATTTGTTGAATCGGTCAGTCTTGAGATGGAGGCAAGCTAAGTGGGCGGTAACACTGTTTGCTTTTCATTTATGATATGTGCCGATTAACGCTATCAAGGGACATGTGTTACCTGGCTTCTTGGCAGACCACCCGAGCCTAGTCATAAAACAGCTCCCAGGAATGTCAAAAACCATTATCGGTTCCTTATTGTGAACGCTAAATTTTGATGGGTCCAGTACAGCAACAAGGGCAGGAGACAAAATGGTCATCAAAAGCCCGTTGAGAAAGAAATGGGTGTTTGGCAAGTCGTTAGCAGCCAGACTCACATATAATCAAACAGAATGTAAGGCCTAGCTAGCGAGCCCGAGAGCTCTCTACCATTAAAGAGCTAGTGTAATCAGAGTCCAAGGGGATTCACAACTGATATTAAAGCAAGTGGTGGACGAATTTCAACGCAAAGACAAAATTTTATAAAGCCTTCAAATGGAAGCAACTAGAATATTAAGGGAATTTGACAATGCGTTAGTAGAGTTCATTCCTGGAGGTGAAAATTCTGAGGCCAATGACTTAGGTCAAAGAACTTTTGGATATAAACCATTGGCATGGAAAGAGATTGAGTCGGAACGGGTTTGTTTGTATCCAGTGGAAGTAGACAATTGCCAAACATAGCTCATAATATATTTAGAACAACCCTCTAGCGATGCACCCGAGAAGTTACGCGACCAGGCTTTGAAATACATTTTGATGGATGGGAATTTATATAGACTAGCTACCAACGGGATATTGTTATGGTGCATTAGTCTCTAAGAAGCCATGAAGGTTATGGGCAAGGTGCATAAGGGGATTTGCTGAGCGCACAAATTCGGTTTGGTTATGAGATAGACCATCTTGCGGTACGACTATTATTGGCCGTCAATGACCGAAGACTACGTTAAGTATGCTCAAGAATGCAAAATCTGTCAACGGTATGGACCTTTGATCCGAGTCCAGAGCTACATGAGGTAGTGAAGTGGGCAGTTTCGGGGATAGGTTACGGACATCATAGGCAAGATTTATCTACCATCCTCCAAGAGGCATTTGTTTATATTGGAAGCTACCGATTATTTTATAAAATAGATCAAAGTCGTACCTCTAGCCAATGTAATGTACCAGAAAGTAATAAAATTTATCAATGAGCATATTATTTATCGATTTAAGATTCCCCAAATGATCACAACTGATCAAGGCATGGTATTCACGGGTGATAGAGTGGCTGCCTTTGCCGTCAAGTATGAGATCATTTTATTGCATTCGTCCCCGTATTATGCACAGACCAATGGGCAGGCCAAAATAGCCAATAAGGTGTTGATAAAAATCATCAGAACAGCCATCGAAGACAACCCAAGGAAATAGCATGAAGCGTAGGGAAATCTTTATGGGTCTGTAGGCATTATAAAAATGGAGCCCCTAGGTATCTTCGTCCTCAAAGTTTGCAACCCCAGAATCATGGCTAATCAATACATACCTGCACTTCCTTTCGATGGATCAGCCCCTGAAACAGCTTTTGTTGCGATGAAAATGCTCACTCTGACCATTCGCCCCTACTGCACTACCCCTGAAGACTCCAATCGAATGAGAGAGGTCTTGGAGGCAAGAAATCTACTGGCTATTAACAATCCCAACTACAACGCTACTCGTCTTCATGATAACATCAAAACTCATCTGACGGACCCCAAAGATCCCTACCGCACCTGGTACCAAAGGGTAGCAGAACATTTCCAGGATCAATGGAAAACTCAACAGATCGACTAGGCCATACGTCTGTCTACACTCCCATGCCATTTACATGAGAAAGTTCTTCTAGCAATGGCGGCGTTTTGGCACCCTGAGATTTGCGCCTTCCTTCTTCCAACAGCCCCCATCGGCCCCACCCTCATGGATGTGGCCATGATCGTTCATCTTCCAATCGTAGGGGAAGACCCTATAATGGGTACCCTAGACGGACAAGAGCCCAGAGCAGACCATCCAGGTTGGCCCCTGGCTAACATTAAGGAATGGGGCTGGACCAAATTTTTAAATGATCAACAATGAGCAAACGGTACCCCTATCACCGACCGCGAGCATACTGCCTTCCTGCTCTTTTGGCTTTGTAAGTATGTCATCATTTCTCCTTCGAAGTGTGTCCTTCCTACTCATCTTGATTTGGCCATAAATATAGCCTCTAGCCGTTTCTTTTCTCTAGGTACTCTTTTCCTTGCCAATCTTTTTGAAGGCTTATCCAGGGTTAGCACCCGCCTTACAGAAACAGACGGTAAAAAATTAGACACTGCTGCGTCGGGTCCTTTTTGGTTCCTGGAACTATGGTTCCGTCTCTATTTTCCCGATGTTTTCCAACTCGGTCATCCGCCTATTGCCCCCACATCTGAGAAGTCTCTAGGAATAGCCCTTAACCGACTTTGCTTAGGTCGCAACAACCTCCAAGCGTCCGACCCTATCATAATTGCCATCCTTGCCGATAATCGTAATAACACCCATTTCTACATACATAGAAGGTATATTGGTTATGCATCCGGCCTGTTTTGGCCATTCCTTGTATCCTCACCTTTATCTGAGCCAGACCCACTTCCACATCCCACTTACTCCTCTTCCTGGGATGCTGCTCTTAAAGCATTTTATACCGTCAACTATCAGCCTCAATTTTTGGCACGCCAATTCGGCTGCCAACAAGGCTTGCCTGGTCCTATTGCCCATCCTCATTTAGTAATTCAGAGTCCATATGGGAAAGTCATTCCTGATTTGATTGACCCATACATATCCCAGCTCACCAATTACATAACTTCCAACTCCTATATCCCTTTCAAAACTTCTCCAGCTTCAATTGAAACCTTTCGCGAATGGTGGTTGGTCATTTGGGCCTTAATCACTCTTGACAAAGATCGCCTGTTGGGCATTCTTCTGCCCCAGCTTGCAGTGGTGTTGGGGGCGACCCCATTGACCAATACCCGAAGGAAATTAATCGTCCAGGGCACCGGATCGGGCACTCCGCAGAGGAAAAAAAAAGCTCTTCAGACTCAAGTTGTTCCCCTCTCTGGAGGCCATCAACCGACCTTGACAGACTGCCCATCAGGTCGGGCACCTGTAAAGACCCGACCTCGTCCAGGTATTTTTCCAATAACCTTGATTCAAAACAACTTCAGTACTTAACATTTTATTAACCATCATTCTGATATACAGGTCCGACTTCGGCCAGAGCGTCCGCCCAAACTATTCCAATTCCAAATAAATCAATAAAGCCACCAACCGACCAACTCCACGAACTGGAACCCCCGACCAAACGATGGACCCCAGTGAGAGCATCTTCACCGGCCGAACCAGCAACAACAAGGGTCTCATCCCGCAGTGAGGCGACTGCTTCAGAGATGGGTAGATTACCTTATGTCGCTTCAGACCCATCTCTGCCTAATATGGCGCCCATAGCGACGCTTGCATCCACTTCTACTGTGATTGCCTCTGATGTGGTCGCTTCTAAATACAAAGATATCTCTGATGCGGCCCTTCAAATCGATCCTGACGAACCAGCCGCGGCCGCCCCAGACGCACCCGACCAAGGAGCAGCCAACGAGAGGGCAGCCATCTTGGGGGTAGCCGACCTGGGAGCAGACCTAGGGGTAGCCGACCTGGGAGCAGTGAACCCAAGGGCAGCAGACCCCCTTCCAGAAGCAGACAGACTGGAAGGAGAACCTGTACCTGCTCAACCAAGGGGACTCTTACAAGAATTACAAGAGATCCCCTCCTCTGATTCAAAGACCTCTGTTAATCTGGTAAATACTCGAGATTCCTTCTTCCAAACTACAAGCTAATATTAACATGATCTTTAACACACTATATCTCCATCATTCAGGGGCCCAGATCCATACCACAACGTCCACTTGAAGCAGCCGACGAGTCGGCCATCGTAGTACCAGCCGCCCAGCCTTCCAGACATATGGCTATTCTGGCACCTTCAGTGACCACCATTCGTCCAGAGGTAAGAACAATTTCCACAATCAATTCTTAATATTCATGCTCCATTCAGTCTGAAATAAACATCCTTTCCTCCAGGGATGTTCTGACCTAGCCCTCTTGTCGGCTGTCCCCATTCCGATGGATGTCCGAACTATAATTGCACGGGCTGTTGACCAACCTTTCCCCAACCTGGGACCAGACTTGCTTGACAGCCTTCTTCAAGCCATTGGTGGTCTTTTGTTTCAAATGTCTTCAGAGTCGGCTGCTACCTCCATTCTTCACCAACTGATGGAGCGACTATCCGAACTCCGGAATGAAGTTTTGTTCGCTCGTGTTCTGACCACTGAAACACCCTTGCCTGATTTGGATTGAATAAGTCTGGAGGCCTCCTTGACCAAAACCAAGGAATCCATTCAACAGGCAATTGGCCGACTAGAAGGCCTTAACAATGCCAAGGCACAAATAAAAGGATCAATCCAACAAAAAGAAACAGAACTGAGGGCGCTTCATCAAGAAAAGTCAGTCCTTGAAGGCCACATAAATGACGAGCAGTGCCTAATTGATCGATACCAAAACAATGCAACCGACCTGGACCAGGAGTTAAAGATTCATGCCCGAACCTAACTCATAAGGCAATATCAGTCGGCTGCCAATAACAGGCGACTTTCCAGAACATAAGACAAATGATCCCAGATTAAACTTGTTTTAGGATTTTTTTTGTAAACTTTTCGAAATTTTGACCTGGTAAATAAAATTTTATCCTATTGTTAAGGATCACTTTCCAAATTTCCAACCATCCAGGGAACCAATCAATTCATCTCCTTTATAAACACTTGCAGTCCATGCAAACCAGCAAACAAGCGTTTATCCATAAATAAAACCTTGAACACACCTGCTAACATATATTAAAATGCCACCCCACCGTCCTCATGTTCCTGTAAACAATTGGTAAGGTGTTATTCAACCCTTTTTTGTGGGTAATCATCCAGTTGGAGGTCATGCCGAAGACCTGCTATGCATCCTCAAGCAATTAGATTTCAAATTCAGATTTTCCCAACGAGGCAGAAAAACCATTCATCGCGTTATTCGCCTGATGGAAAAAGTGCTAGAAGGATATAAAACTCTTCGGGATATACAAAACCGCCTTCCCGACATCGATCATCACATGGATTTGATTGAACACCATGTGACAGCTATACTCCCAGACCTTGGCTGGGATCATACCTTCTCCAATCAACGCGTAGTCTTTTCAAGATTACGCACTCTTGTTGATCGTGAACGCCAAGCCGTGACATATATGAAAGCTCGGACCGACTATGATCTTGAGAAGATGCAAGATCAATTGGAGAAATACCGACCTAACTTAGAGGACCTTATTGATGAAAAACCAGAATTAATCCCTAATCACTGGAATGAAGATTCTCATTCAGAAGTAAGTAATTCTCTGCACGACTCAACATATGATAATGAATGAACCCTTGTTAGGTTCGAACCCTTGGCAAACGGGTTCTGAATAAAGTTACTGTTTCATGCTTTCTTGTTATCTGAAAAGGCAGGAAAATACCTCTTCAGATATTTAGCATTAATACAGTCGTGTACCCTTTTACCTTCTTGATTTATAATAATAAAGGCACCATTTCCGATCTCCTTTTGAATTATGAATGGTCTCTCCCAATTCGGAGACCACTTCCCTAATTGATCAACCTTCTTATATGTCGGAAGAATAGTCTTCCAGACCAAGTCTCCTTCTTTGAATGTTCTATAAAAGATTTTCTTTCCATAAGTCTTAGCCCTGATTTCATTCTGCTTCACAATCTGATCAATTGCATGAAGTCAGTTGACATCCAGACTTTCCAATTGTTGCAACATAATTTGTTGATATTCCTCAATAAATTCATCATTGGAAAAGCTTATGTGTCCAGATGAGACCTGCACTTCGGCTGGCAACACAACATCTTGTCCAAAGGTGAGTTGATATGGTGAAAACCCTGTGGCAGAACTTATGTTATTCTTATGTGCCCATAAGGCTCGAGATAACAACAAATGTCATTTCCTTGGATTCCCTTCAATCGTTTTCTTTATAATTCCAATAATAATCTTGTTACTTGCCTCTGCCTGCCCATTAACTTGGGGATAATAAGGCGAAGAATGATTCAGACGAATACCAAACTCTGCCAAGAAGCTTAAAAATTTCTCCCCAATAAATACCAGACCTTGGTCAGTTGTTACTAAATGAGGAATACCATACCTATATATGATCTAATTCAGCACAAAATCAATCACCTCCTTCTGATCCACATTTTTCAAAGCAACCGTCTCTACCCATTTGATGAAATAATCTGTTGCAACCAGAATAAAACAATGATTCTTGGAAGATGGAGGATGAATTTTACCAATGATATCCATAGCCCAAGATTTAAAAGGCCATGGTTTTACCATCGCTTGCAATTCTGTAACTGGTAAATGAATTAATTGCCCATGCCTCTGACATTCTTGGCAGCCCTTGGCAAATTGTATGCAATCTTCAAAAATCTTTGGCCAAAAGAAACCTAAACAATGGATAGCCCATCTCATATTCAGACCTGCCCGATGAGCTCCACAAATTCCACTGTGCACTTCTGTCATCACCTCCAAAGCCTGCTTAGGCCCCAAACATTTCAAGAGCAATCCTTCGAATGTTCTTTTATATAATACTCCTTCTACAAATTGGAATTGCAAAGCTTTCAGTCGAATTTCAATCGGTACATTTGCTCCTGGATCTTGTAAATACATGACAAGTTCTGTCCTCCAGTCGGTTCCTGTTTCTGTCTCAGGGCCGACCTCTGTGCATATATCTTTTAGGATTCCCTTGCAAGCTTTTTGAGTTAAATCATCTGCAAATTGATTCTCCTTTCTAGGGACGAACTCAATTATCACTTCGGAAATCTTTGATAGCAACCGACCTACCAAATCCCTGTACCTACGTAGGTGGGGATAATTACAAACATACTGCTTGTTTACCTGGTTAATCACCAATTGAGAATCCCCTTTTATAATAACCGACTGAACTTTTCTGGCTATCAAAAGCCTCCAATCCCAAGATTAAAGCCTCATACTCTGCTGAATTATGGGTCATGGCTTCCAATTACATCTGCAAATTGACTCTTTGACCGTCTGGTCCTTCCAACAAGACACTTGCACCCGATCTGTTTCTTGAGGTAGAACCATCAAAAAACATTAACCAATTTCGGGTGCTTATATAATATATACACCCAGTCGGTTGCTCCTCATGACCTTTAAAGTCTGCCAAAAAGTCTGCTATTCCTTAGCCTTTGACCGCCCTCGAAAGGGAATGATACAAACGAAATGCGTTAATTTAATGGCCCACTTCATGAGTCTGCCCTGTATCGTAGGTCTTTGTAAAATTAACTTGATAAGATCAATCTTTGAAATAACCTCAACTCTTCTGGGCAACATATAATGTTCAAGTTTGGTGCATGCAAACACCAATGAATAACACATCTTCTCTGGCATTGTATAATTTAATTCTGGTCATATGAGAGTCTTGCTCAAATAATAAATTGTCTTTTCCTTTCCATCATCTCCATCTTGAGCTAGTAAGTAACTGACCACTTCATAGGTATTTGCCAAATTAAGTTTGAGGGGCCGACCTTCCGTGGGAGGCATCAACACAGGTGGTTGAGCCAATGCTCGATTTATAGCCTCTAAAGCTGTCTGTTGGTCTGGTCCCCACTCAAAGGCGCTTCCTCCTGCCTTCAATAATTTAGTAATTGGTCTGACCTTGCCAGAAGCATTGGAAATGAACCGCCTGAGATAATTTACTTTCCCCAACAAACTTTGAATTTCCTTAACCGTCTGAGGTGGTCGGCTGGCAAGAATTGCCTTGGCTTTATTAGCATCGACCTCAATGCCCCTTTCATGAACCAAGAACCCCAAGAAACTCCCGGCTGATATACCGAAAGCACACTTAGTCAGGTTCATTTTCAATTTGTACTTCTTCATCCGACTGAAAGCATCTTTAAGATCCCTCAAATGTTCCTCAAAACTAGAAGATTTGACAATAACATCATCAATATATACTTCCATAGACTTACCAATGATATCATGAAAAATTGAGTTCATGGCTCTCTGATAAGTCGCCCCAGCATTCTTCAAACCAAAAGGCATAACTGTCCACTCATAAATACCTAATGCTCCTGGACATCTAAATGCCGTCTTGTGAATGTCTTCCTCTGCCAAAAAGATTTGGTTATATCCTGCATAACCATCCATCAAACTGAGAATTCTGTGCCCTGCTGCTGAGTCAATTAACATGTCGGCCATAGGCATCACATACTCATCTTTAGGAGTGGCCATATTAAGATCTCTAAAATCGATGCATATCCTGATCTTACCATTCTTTTTAACCACTGGTACAATATTGGCCAACCAATCAGCATAACGGCAAGGTCGGATGAAACCCACTTTAAGAAGCTTCTGAATCTCTTCTTTGATCTGAGGTATCAAGTCAGGACTCATACGTCTTGGAGATTGCTTACAAGGCTTGAAATCCTTCTTAATGGGCAATCGATGTTCTATCAGACTTCGCTCTAAACTAGGCATTTCTGAATAATCCCAAGCTAAACAATCAATATTGTTTCTTATAACCTCGAGCATCAATGTTTGTTGCTCTTCAGATAAATAACCACTCATCCTGATTATTTTTGGAACCAGGTCGGTTCCTAAGTTAAATTCCAGCAAAGGATCTTGTGCGAAAAAGCTGGCTCTGTTTTTTCTAACAAATCAGGCCAAAATAATTGTTCATCTTCTTGGAAATGAACATCACATCTTTTTATTTTTTCTACTTTTTTCAAAAGCTGGTCTAAATAATACTTATTAATAAGTACACTACAATCTTCTAAATCTGCACCTTCCATAAGAAATATATTATAAAAAGTAGGTCTGGCTTACTCAAAAGCCATATAATACAACTATTCTTTTAAAAGAACATTGAATTCTGGCCAATGAATTTAAAACCCTTCTTTGGGTAGTCATTAGCCATAAAAAACTGATACATTGGAGGTACATGACCAGAATAAAAAACTGATTCTTCAACTTTTTCTGATGCTCCAAAAAGATTGTCATTTGCTTCCATTTTGAAGACCTGATTGCCTTCCCAGAACATCAATTGTTGATGCAATGTTGATGGTACACATTTAGATGCATGAATCCAATCTCGTCCCAGCAGGATTGAATATGTGGTATCTGCATCCACCACGAAGAAAACAGAAGAAATCTTTTTTGGACCGACTTCAATTGAGGCGACCATCATGCCTTCTGGTTTGGTCGGCTGCCCTATAAAGCTAGTCATCTCAAAATCCACAGGAGATAGATCGTGAATTCCCTTTCCTAACTTCTTGAGAGTCTTTAATGGCATTACTTTGAAGACGGCCCCATTATCTATGAAAACCTTTGTGATTGGTTTCCCACAAATATGAGCATTAACGTACAGAGGCTTCAAATGAGACGCCATGCCTTCTGGAATGGGAAGGAAGACTATTGGAGGGACCTCTGATTAAAAATCAGGATCTGAAATCTTTGTCCATTCTGGCTCTTCTATAAACTCATCCACCAGACTTGCCCACAAAGGCTCTTCCTCGACCCAATTAAATTATGTCATTCGGCAGGGGAGACGTGGCCCTAGTCGAGATTTGACAGACCTTGAAACATTCCCTGGAATTTCGTCTCTGACTTCACTTTCAGGTTGAACAGTCAGAGATTCCAAACGAAATTCCTCCAGAGATGGATTAATGTTAATCTTCTCGCAATACTGACATCTGAAACCCTCAACTCTTTCATCAAACAAGCCTTTACCCTTTTTTTGCATGGACCGACCTCCCTCATTGTAATTGGCAGTGTCTCGTATGCTGGTCGGCTGCTTTGACGAGGCAACCCCAATGAGACGACTTTCCTCTGCCTCATTCGGCTGCTCAAACGAAACGACCCTGATGGACCGACCTCTTTCAGTATACTTAGTAGCGCTTCGGCTGTCGTTCGGTTGCTTCAAGGAAGCGACCTTGTCTCTGTATCTCGCAGCGTACCTGCGTTTGGAATTTCGAATCTGAGTGCGATTCATGCTTGGGAAGCGAAGATCCACATTAATTGGTAAAGATTTCTTACTTCAAGTCCATTTGTTCCCGACCGAACCCGATCTCCTAGTCGGGTGGTCCCGAACCAAAACTTGGTCCTTCAATTCCACATTAAAAGAATCATCTTGGTTATCCTATTTTTCAGCCACTGTTTTTTCACAGACCTTGAGTTTCTCCTCTGGTCGGCCACTGTTTGATGAATTCCCTTTTTCAGTTCTGGGACTTGCTTGTATATTAACCATTGTTGTGGTTACTTTTGGAAATGCTTGTTGCTCCACTCCCAAAGTAATATATTTGAGCCGACCTGCCTTAATAGCCTTTTGGATCTCATTTCGAAAATGAGTGCATTGACTTGTATTATGTGTGAAGGAGTTATGCCACTTACAGTATGGCCTCCCTTTGATTTCTTCCTTAGTAGCCAAACTCTGCCCCTTTGGAATTCGGATTTGACCATCAGTTAGCAGAATATCAAATATCTCATCGGCCTTTGAATTGTCAAAGGTCAGTTGCCCTTTAGCTTCAGTTCCTGGTGCTGGCTTTAACTTAGAGTATACATAAGGCTTCCCTAAAATTATTTCGGCCGCCATCTCTTCTGTTTGATCATAATCAAAGTCGTATGCCTCTGTTTCCATACAAGCCATATGTTGACCTTTATTACACCTGAAATTTTGATCCATTTCCCTGAAAAGAGATTCTAATCGTCCAGCCTTGGATGCAAGACTTGCTAAATCCTCGACATCATGTGCAGTGAGCGCATCTCTTAGGCGACCATGCATATTTCGAACCACTAAATTGGTCATCTCTTTTTCATTGATTATTGTAGGACATTGTCCTTTTATCAATCACACCCTTTCAATAAACTGTGAAGCTAATTCTTCTGGATATTGTTTCATCTCCAATAAATCAGTCAAAGAAACCGTTGGCAAGGGATTGAAAAATCTGGCATGAAATGCCATCTCTAAACCTTCCCAAGTTTGTATTTTCCCAGGTGGCAGACTTACAAACCATGAAAAAAGTTGTCCTAGTTAGAGACAATCCAAACAGTTGTAGTTTGTAAAAAGGATTGTTACCAATTTCCCCTAACTGTGCTGTGAAACGCCCCACATGCTCTATAGTAAAGGATCCATCCTCTCCAGAAAAAACATGAAAATCTGGTGGCCTGTAATTCCTTGGGAGAGGATATTCATTAATAATCCTTTCTGGAAAAGGTCTTTGATAAACAGGTCGGTTGGCCATCTGAGGATTTAGACCAAACTGAACCCTCAATACGTGAGCAATTTCATCACCCAAACGAAAATGTTGATGATCAGGGATATCAATGGGATTTTGCACATGAATAAGAATAGGATCCTGCACATGTCCCTCTAGCCTTTCCTCCCTTGTAATGTTTGGCTGCACATTCTCAACCCTTGGCCCCAAAGGAATATTATTTGGGAAAGTCAGATGAGTCTTTCCCCTATCTGTTCGGTTGAACGTTGTGACGCTTGGAAGTGTGTTGTCCACATATGATGGCCCTGCAAAATTTGCTTGCATTCTTGATGGTGACACCTCTGGCGGTGTCTGTGTGGGTTAAAGAGTAACCCTTGATAATGCTTGGTCCAACATATTCTGCATCAGATTTTGTTGCTCGCGCAACATATTTTGCATCGCCGAAGTTTGCTGATTGTTCAATTGTTGAACATAAGCTAACCAATCGGTAGGTGGTTGGGGAATCTTCCCTGGATTTGGCATGACAGGTGGTGAAACATTTTCTCCCACCGGTGCTGATGATGATTGAGGTTGTGAGCCTGCCATACTAATTTTTCTGATGATTCGGCCAGACCTCAATCGTATGAAATTCTCTGATAATGTAGGATTAGCAATATTGCGTTTCTCCCACTGTGGTCGCCAATTTGTTGATGTATTTTTTCAACAAACAAAAAGTAAAATCCGAAAATAGAAAATTATTTTCGAACTTGATATATTTAGCATCTGAGATTAGAAATCTCTAAATACTGTACGGTACATAAATAAAAACTAGAAAATAAAAGACTGGAATTTAAAGTGGTGATCCCCGAATCTTTTGACTTTGTCGTTGTTTGAAGATGATTGAAGATAATCTGCCAGTTGCAAATTTTAATCCTTAAATACTCTTCAGAAACGGTATTGGAAACCATCGCCCGAACGGTTACAACGCCTCTTTTTCAACCGTCTGTTAACCCTTCTCCTGCTGACACGTGCCCCCAGCCGACCGAATTATCTTTCTCACTCACTCTCAACAGTATCCAACTCTTCGGACCGACCGCAGACCTTCCGCCCTTTTGGCCCGAACGCAACTCTTCCGCCCTTTTTGGACCGACTGCGGTCCTTACGTCTTATTGGCCCGACTGCAAACCTTCCGCCTTTTTGGACCGACCGCTGACCTTACGCCTTGTTGGTCCGACTGCAAACCTCCCGACTTGCAGACCACCCGACTTGTTTGGTCCAGCCGCAAACCTCCCGACTTACAGACCATCCGACTTGTTGGTCCAGCCGCAAACCTCCCGACTTACAGACCATCCGACTTTTTGGTCCAGCCGCAAATCTCCCGACTTACAGACCATCCGACTAGCGGTCCTTCCGACCTATGGACCTTCCGACTTGCGGACCTTCCGATCTGCGGACCTTCCGACTTGTGGACCTTTCGATCTGCGGACCTTCCGACCTGCGGACCTTCCGACTTGCGGACCTTCCGATCTGCGGTTTCCGACCTGCGGAGCTTCTGTCCTGAGGACCTTCTGACCTGCGGACTTTCCGACTTGCGGACCTTCCGACCTGTGGACCTTCCGACCCGCGGTTTCCGACCTGCGGACCTTCCGACCCGCTATTTCTTTAGAAATATATTTACTTTACCTGAGTTCTCCGCAATGCCCCTCGACCAACTCGATCACCTCAATCGTTAGGCCCATTTTTCTTTTATCTTGGGCTTTTGAACCTAATTCTAAATTTCATACGTAACAATATGTAATCTACAACTTGTGTACATGATGTTGTGAATGAGAAAAACAATCATTGAGGACGATGCCGTTCTTGCTTAACTTTGTGAAGTTTTGTGTTCTTGCCCTTTTGGTTTTCGATTTTATGTTGAAGTTTTACAACAAAAGTCAAGTTGAAGCATGCATGCATCTTCTTAGGATGAATTGTGAGAGCAATTAGTAGATGTAACTGTGTCAAACTATAACCAGAACCAATGAAGAAAGAGGATTAAAGCTATGGGTTGGGTTCTGTATTTGGATTTGCTTAAATTTTGAATGGTAATCTATATATGTTCAAAATTGTGGCTGCGTAGCATATAATATCATATCATACATGTTAGATCTAACATCGGTGTCCATTCATTCATCTTTAGGTTGAATATACTATTTCAACTTTTATTTCATATTTTTGGTTGGTACAAAGGCATTATGTTAAGTAATTTCAGTTCTATGAAAATGAATGTTAGTAATACAAGTAATTTCTTGAATTTGTCCAACTGCAGCAACTGTCTGACTCTGGAGATGCTGCCATTCAAAATTTGCATACGTTCTTCAGAGCTATGCATAAAAAGGTTATTGCATTAAACAATTGATTATGACACTAGTTTTATTGTTATTTTTTGTTTTCTATAAGTTTGCTCGTGTAAAAATCATATGGATCTTGTTTTCAGATCTCCGAGGCTGACATTGAAGAAGAGATTGAAGCAAACTACAGAGGATCTGATGGATGTAGTGCTTGAATTGAGCTATATATGAAAAATGCAACTACAATATGAACAGGTATTATTCATCAATCAGCTTTAATGGCTCATTTTCAACATAACATAAGCATTATTATTATTTGCTCTTCTGATCCTTTGCTTGATTCCCATGGTTTCAAGGATATCATAATACGGAGTTACTGGTGCAGATATATTCGGACAAGGTGGCATGGCATGTCTGCACCTTTTAACTAACCAAATTTTGGAATTGTTATATGCATGCCATTGCCAAGGGTGAGTTTTTGGCCTTTTCACCTGATACAAGTGAAGTGAGACCGGGATGATGATGATGATGATGATAAATTCAATGTGTTTCTCTCTGTCCATGAAATCTCCTCTGTTGTTGAAGGTATGTAGTAATTAATAATTTATGCATATGTCCCTCTCCGCATCTACGACTTCTTTGGTTTCAAATATGTGGTTTTTTATTGTTAAACTACAATCTATTACTTGGTGATTTTTTCGAGTTATTGCTTCAATGCTTACTTTCGGTTGCTCCTGTTGGCGGTGTGGTGCCACTATATTATTGTCAGTAGGTGTTAGTTTGACTAAAAAATGTAGATGCCGTTGCTTTTACTTTGTGATTAAATTTAGATTTTATTTATTTATTTTTCTTTTTTTTTAACTTTTCATACGCTTGCTTTGGTAGTTTTGCTATACGTCATAAATAACAGTGATGACACAGCGATGACTTGAAATTTGAAGGATATAAGATATTAGCTTTTGTTGGAGTGCAAACTCAATCTCACATCGGAAGATGTGAAAAAAAAATTTACACCTTATAAATCTCACATGTAACTCCACTAGTATGAGACTTTTTGGAGAATATCCAAAAATAAATCCGTACGGACTAAGCTCAAAACAGACAATATCATACTAGTGTTGTAGTCTAATAGCTAAATTCATGAAAACATACTATCCTATTTCCCTTCATGAGCCTCTCAACCTTATTTCGATTGTCTCTACACTGCATCTCTATCATCTTGAAAATCATGCCATTCAACTGTCATGTCATAATCGGTATACTTCATCTATGTTTCTCCCTTCCAGCTTTTCTAAATGTTGTCACCAACTCACCATTGTTGATGAACGATTATCCCAACATTTACCAAGACAATAGATAACATCAATATTCATACACCTGTTTACATTTGAACTTAGACATGGGATTAAATTTTCATTACTCTCCCTTGGGATTAAACCGACCATTCATTATTTTTGAAAATATTCATAGATAAAAATAATTGGTAGAAATATACATCATTAATAAATATATCTATATAATTTTTTAATGAATTCTGCTATATTCCTAACAATATATACCAAAATTCATTACGCGAACAAAACACTAGGATATATATATATTCCTATCATATAAACACAGTGCTAACCTAAAACAACGCACAACTGAATCAACCAACTTGAATAATTATGCATCCTGTCGCACAATACAAAGAAAAATCAAAATATTTATACATTACCTACACAGAGGGGGCATCTAAATTATAATAATTGCTAAAGAAATAAAAATAAAACAAAATCTAAATTATAATTGCACAGACAATGGAAAATATATCAAATCCAGTACAATCCCCCGGCTATAGACCCAAAAATATCAAGTAGTCACATGATAACTGGAGTACTTAATAAGGATCATTTCCACACTGGATGGATATTAAAATAAAATCAAAACAATAGTAAGTAATTCCAAAACTATGAAAACCTTATAATAGCAGAAGAGCGGCCACAGTTACAACACTTGCATCCTTACATCGTCTAAGTCTCTCCCTTCACAGAACACAGACAGCACAAACAAGAAACGGGGCAAAAATACGGGAGATCAAAACAACAGGGGAAATGCCTACAAATCTCACCTATAACTTCTGTTTAAGTTTCAAACTTCGGGACAGGACAAGACAACAAGAACAAGAAAAAGAATTGCACCTCCAGCAAGACTACCAACCAGCTATAAAAGGGCAGGTTCCCCGAGTATTTACTCAAACGAATTACGATGCCAACTCTAAGGAGGGAGAAACAGAGGCACAGTAAGCATTCCAGCCCCAATTAACTTACCACCGTTGTTTTTTAGGATAGCAAAAAGATATCAGCCAATTTTATTGGCCCCTTCCATTTAATTTACACTTACTTGGGGATCTTCAGTCTTCAGGTTGTCTCTGTTCTTTTTTTTTTTAATCTTGTAAATCCTGTAGTGAAGATTCGGGATTTGAACTTGTCCATACCTTGAAGAAGGGTTTTAGCTTAGTAGTTATTCGGCCAATTAAGTTGTGTGTACTGTGGCTGCTGGTATACCCCAGCTGTAGGGCCCGTCATATCCCCAGCATTGGTTATGGGCTGAGATTGTTGCAAAAAAGGGTGCACGTTGGCCGTTGTGACAGCTTGTGCCGGGTGGAAAATCCCAGTAAAGGTTCCGTGCCCTGGTTGTGTAGGTGTGAAAGCTAGTTGGCCTGGAGGAAGGTTGTAGAAAGAATTGGTCTGCAAGGTGGAAATGTCTCGACCAGGAGTGGTGAACCATACACCGGAACCATCATTCTGCATTACATAGTAATGAGGTAGTACCAACATCAGTAACATCAACAATATGTAGAGGAAAAGTTAGACAAGTCAAAACTCGAATGCATATACAGATAGAGGTGTTAAAAGATTGGTCATCCAGGTGAACCTAACCACAACTATGGATATTATTTCTGTTCAGTATTCAGCATAATATATTTTGAAAATTCGACTTCGAAATACAAGTTTGGTAGTACAAATTAGTGTACATAGTAACAACAAAACAAAACATAAAAACCTTTTCATTATATTTTATTTTAATTGTACTTTTTGTTCAAAACACTAAGGGTGTGTTTGTTTGTGGGTTTGTGGTTTTGGGTTTGGATTTATGAATAGTAAAAAGTTAAATTTGAATAGTTGTTTGATGTGATATAAATAGATATTGATATGAGTTTTGAAAATAAAATAAATTTGTAATATAATATAAAAAAAAAAAGAAAAATAATTGTTTGATTTGATATTTTTTTTAGAAAAAAAAAATTTGAATAGTAAAAATCAGTGTTAAAATCTACGAAAGAACACAACTTAAATAAAACAAAAATGAAATTCAAAAAGGGAAAAAAAAATTGTATCTACTATTTTATACAAGTGCATATAGAAGCTAGAAGTCTTAATTTAAGAATATATAGAAATTAGAAGTCTTAATTTGAGAATATATATGTGCACACACACATTTAAATTAGCACTACACCAATTTCGAAACCGAATAAACTACTTTTTCTTTTTCAAAGACAAACTTCTGAAAATACTGAACTCTAAGCATATTCGCAAGCAGAAACTCTTAGCATATACTCAATTGGATTTGCCTACTAACAAATGTGCACCTCTAATATCAAACAGGAGCAGAGTTTCTACAAGAATGTAAACCGTACGACACCACCACATAAAACAGATGCTAAGATATAACAGCTCAGAATGACCTATTAAGTAGGTCATATATTAATTACAGCACAATTCAAATTACCAAAACATCAAATAATAATAATAATAAAACTATTTATCACTATCAAGAATAATTTAATTAAATGAGAAGAAATCTTGCAAATAATTTCCATTGTCACACAAAAAAGCATATGATCAAATATTAAAGATAACACGCACCTGTTGGCTGCTCATATAGCCGTTGTTCTCCTTGTTCTGAGAAGCAGAATTATCGTCATTAGATGTTGATGTAACAGCTGATGCGGCTGAACCAGAAGAGTAGTTGGCCATGGAAAGACCATATGGCCCGTAGATACCGGGCAATCCAATGTGAGTTGAACTTCCTGTATTTGATCCCTGCTTATACTGAGAAACTGGGTATTTTCCGGCTGTTCCAGGTGCAGTCGGATACAAACTGCCAGCTTGAGGCTGCTGGGGGAATGCACCATTGCTTAGGAAGGGGTGAATTGTAGGTGGCGGGACATAAAATGGGGGGAAATAAGGACCATATGGAATGTAATTTGGAGGATAATGAGGTAAGTGAACCCCTGTTGGTTGCCGGAAGACAGGAAGAGGTTGTTGGGCCATTGATATTGTGCTTTGCATCACCCCAGCAGCTTGGGTCACCAATGGCGTTGCAGAAGCTGTGGACAAAACCAACGGAACTCCACCCTGCAACTGAATTAAGTAGATTTGACTTCAGGATGAATATAAGCATGTACCCATGATCATCTGATGGCATGCAGATAGAAGATAAAACAGCATATCACTAAACATGAACTGCTGAAATGGTCTCCTTAGCAAGTTATTAAATCAAATGACAAATTTGACATCAACCTTCGAACCAACCAAAGTAAGCAAACTCCGTTACCGAAATCCTGAGCACATGTCAAGTTTCATAATTTGTACCCATTAAAATGAGTTTTATTTGCCATTTATAATTGGAAATAATTGTTCTCCCAGATCTTTATCCTACATGACAAGTTGGATAATAATGGAAGCAGCAGCATTACATAGTTACATTTTTGCAACCTTGACAGGTCTATGTACAGTTAACTGCAAATACATGATATAATATTCGATTTGATTTCCCAAAAGTTTAAGGAACTTGAGCAATCAGAATAAACTTATTATGAAAGAATACCTGATACCCAATGCATTACAAACTATAACATTGTTTGAGAATATTACTTGTGATTTTAAGTGCAATTTTCAAACATCACATCTAACATCAATTTTTCATTTAAAACATCACATTTAACTATTTCACCTCAAAGACATGAAAACCAAACAAACATAAAAATATGAAATAATAATAATAATAATAATAATAATAATAATCAAAAGTGAACACACCCAAAGTGTGGGAACATTAGGGCTGTGTTTTTCAGAGTTTAGAAATTTTTGTTGTTAGTTATTCAAAACTATGAAAGTGGTGTAAAAATATGTTACTATCAAGGTTGCACGGCGTCCTTTTGCGGCGCAGATCCTTTGGACCGCCATACCACCATGGCGATATGGCGCCCGCCATACCACCATGGCGATGGCGACAAAATGGCGAACACGGTGCACTATATATAATTTTTATATATTCTGTGTTATAAGTATTAATTTCTAAGGGTGTGTTTCTTTTGATTTGGTTTAGAAAATTTTAATTTAAATTTGGTATTAAAATAATGTTTGATAGAATATGTCGTGAGAAGAAAAAAATGTAACTTTTTTTTGGGGAAACACAAGGTCTAAATAGTAAAATTATAGGGGTTTGGCACCCTAAATGATAAATTAAAAAATAAATAATTATACAATAAAGAATACATAATAATGCAACACACGATCACTATTTTTTGAAAAAACACAGTCTAAATAGTAAAATTATAGGGGTTTGGCACCCTAAATGATAAATTAAAAAATAAATAATACATATTAATGCAATACACTGTCACTATGATAGTATAAATAAAAAAATAGTACTAGAGTTAGTAGAGTCTGAGTCTAGATGAAACGGCGAATGAAATGGTGAGATGAAACGGCGAAATGAAGTTGCAAATAGGGAGAGAAAGGATGGCGAGTTAGGGTTCGATCGTGCTTAAGGGTTTAGGGTCTGAGGTAGGTGTGGTTTTGGGGGCCTAGGCTGACCTAGGTGGGAGACTCACAATGTTTTGGGCTAACCGGGATAGCGCCATGGCGTCATTGAGGTGTCGCCAAGGCATCTCCAACCCACCTTGTTTGTAACGGTGTGTTTTGATAAAGTGTAAATTGAAAACAAACACACCCTAGTTATTCCAAAGGTCCCAAATAATGAGAGAAGAGGACACATAAGCAAGCTCAAATAGATTCTGCAAATAATCAATCCTTAAAAGATGTTCAGTATTGAATATTTAACATAGTAGCAATGCGCTATTAACGTTTGCACATATTTGATCCTATAGTTGATAGCTGCCCAACAGTTCTTAAAACTTTTGGTTTCAACTTCCAAGTCCACAGGCATATTGTATCTTAAAAAATCTTAAGATTGATAGAACTTCCTCTAAAGCTTCCTCTCTATGATCTTTTGTGAGCAATATGTTGATGTTGGAATTAGGTAAAATGCCACACTATACACCAGAAACAACAATGGATGGGTTTCCCGGTACAAAAGAATTTTCACTACTGGCAAGGGAAGAATTGGAAAGGTATCACAAGTAAAACACTTAACAAAATCAACACAAAGTGCAGGTGAGGATGTAATAATATAATAGTGATATATCTTTCTACCAACTTAAACATATAGGTTGGGTGGACATTCAGCTCTTCTAAAAGTATTATTTTTAAGTAACACTAAAAATGGTAAAGCCGTCTGAAACCAAAACCACAAAGTATGAGACACTGTTAAACATAGAGTAATGTTCACCTTGCCAATTTGGTCATCAACAAAGATTTTAAACCATCCTTATTCATAGAGAAAATATAAGAAGGAAAGAGAAAACAGCTGAGATTACAAAAGCTCAAACCTCTTGTGGTGTCTGAGAAGTCTGTGGAGAGACCAGCCCTGCATTTCCATTAAATTTATTTGCAGCAGCAGCAGGATGGAAAGGGGAGGTTCGGCCATCAGTATCCATGCCAGAGCGATAAAATTGAGCATAATAACTAGTTGGATCAAAAGATTGTGGCACCTGAATGGCATATTATAACATTATTAGCCAACATTAGCGGATGCAAACACACCAACATTTTGAACCATAAGTAGCAAGATCAGCACAAGGTCAATGTAAAACAAGGCACTAATCAAGTGGGAACGAGAAATATATAAAAGGAGGGGAGAAACATTCGATTAGTTTTGCAGAATGCAAACACACACCAACATTTCAAACCATAAGTAGCAAGGTCAGCACAAAGTCAAAATAAAACAGGTCACTAATCAAGTGGGAATGAGAAATACAGAAAAGGTGGGGAGAGATATTCGATTAGTTTTGAATATTGGTCTAGAAAAATTATTTAAATATAATGAGAAAGGACTAATTTGGTATCACAGTTAAACTTCTAAATTACTCCTATGATGTTTTGTACTAAATCTTGTTTCATAATTTTATTTTTCTCATATTCTCACTTTTATCTTTCATTCTTTTTTATCTTTTAAATTATTTGATTTTTATTTTTATTTTCATTGTCAAAATAAATATGATTATATGATTTGCTGCATGATTAAAAATTGACAATTAAAAAAAAATTAATTTCATACTCACACTGGCACTTCTGCTATTATGAAAGTATTAATAGAAATGGAGAATAGGGAACATACAACAAAGCTTGGGAGCCGAGGAGCATCACGGGCTTGAGATTCTGAGCTTTCCAAAGGTGTAAGATTGGCACTCAATATTGTTGGCATGACACCGATATTATAGTTTGAAGAAGTTTGAGCAGCCACCTGATGTTGAAGGCCTCCGGGAGTAACCTCAGGCTGTGTTTCATTGTAATTGGGGATAACAGAGGATGAGACTTCAACTTCATTAGGTGAAAATTTTTCTGGTCCTGGTGAAGGTGACTGGGGATGGTCAGGATATTTCATTTCAGTATCTTCTGCAGGTGCTGATGCATTTTGGTAACTGAAGTCAAAGAGAAATTAGAATGTTTAAAAATAGAAATAAATGAGTGGAACCTATAAACAAATTATATTAAGCATCATTTGACCAGCCATTGATAAACAAAATATCAAAGAAGGAACTGGAGGAGAAAAGACAGACCTTGGGTGTGACTCTTTCATTGGTTCCACATCCGCTTCAGAGGATTCAGTCAATGGTGCTGTCTTCTCACTTCCTGGATTATCGTTTTTGTTAATGTCCAACCCAAAGCTAGCATCAAAACTTCCAAAACAAAATCCAAGTTTTCCAGCCTCAGGGACATGTAGGTGATTAGGAATAATAACATGTTCCCCATCTGATATCTGAGAATCCTCTAGTTTCCTCTGAAGTTCAAAAACATCTTCTTGTGGAGTGGAGATATCATGATTTGTCTGAGATTCAGGACTTCGTACAGTTACTGCAGAAACCTCTACTGAGGCAGCTGCATTGGCACCCTGACCAATATTGGTACTTGAAGTCTTTGGTTTCCACTCTTTTCCAGGACCAACTATTGGAAATTATACAAATATAGAAAAATAAATAAATTAATGGATATGCTCTATATTTTGATATCAATCAAAACAAAAATGTAGAAAACTATCACATTCAAACCAAAAAAAAAAAAGAACACAAAAAAAATGACAGCTTCATTGAAGCTGCTCATAATTAAAGGGACATTAAACCTGGACAAAAGGAACACTACTTTCCATATTTTTTTATCAAGATACATGCCTTTTTGCACGCCAACTCCTTGAGAGCGGTTGCTGTAGTTTGATGAAGGTCTGCTGACAGTTGGAGATGAAGTCTGTGTAGACTCTACATTCTGATTCTTTCCAACCACAGGGAAATCATTCGGCATCTTTTGCTTCAAATTATGTATCCCACCGTCTGAAGGAGCTATTACATATATTAGGAAGCGCAAATTCTGTTACTTTGTTTTCTGTAGTACTGAAGAATAAATTGATATTTTTAAAATGTGAAACATACACAAGTATTAGGGCAACTAACATACAGGTTTTGACAGAAGGTTGTTTGATCCGAGAAGGATTGTCATCAACAAATTCAGCAGTAGCGTGCTGGCTTCCCACCTCACGTCGAATAGTGCCCACAGCAGTAGGAAGTGGAAAATCTGGAGACGGCACTAAGATAGGATCTGAAGAAGAGAGATAAGATCCTGAAGCATGTTCTGAAGAAGAGATTGACGCATTGTTCGACTCTATCATCTGGTGCTGGTGTAAATCCTTGGAAGTTTTTATGGAAGCAATAGGGGAGGATGGCGGAAGTGGTCCGTCCAACACACTCATGCTAGAAGTTGTATTGGATTGGTCAACACCTCCACCTGCAGATGCATGGGTTTTATGAATAACATTGGCACTCTCTGAAGTAATACCAGATGGACCATTAGACACAGCAGTAATTGAGCTGCAAACACAAAAGACAAGAACTTTCAGAAAACATTGAGGAGTGGGGGACCTGAGGAGCAATTTATGCTGGAGGGCGCATCACATAAGTACTATTTTAGATAAAAGCATAGATTTGTGCAAGCATCTCATCAAGAAGGTTATAATCACATATCACACCTTGCAGCAGAAGAAATTTCTTTCTTTCGGATGTCTTTAGAAAGAGCCACATGGGTCTTGGTGCCTTTATCTGGACCAGTAGCATTTTCCTTTACAGAAGCGGAGCTTCTTCCACCACCAACATCTGACAAGAAATTACATGAAAATAAAAGAAAATTGAAGGAATGAGTAGTGAAGTGAAAGCTGAGGCACACACATTAGGTAACTCTGAATAAAACCAAATTGGAATTCTGGTACAATTTGTGTACATTCACTTTGGTTTGACAAAGAAATTTACTAAAGCATCTGAAGTTCTCAAAAATTTACATTAAAATATAATATTTCACATATAGCATTATTCTTAATTATATTTTCAATCTAAAATATTGTGAACTCGTAACAATTTTTTTTTACTATATACATATAAGTAACATATTACTTTATGATTTGAATCTTTCAAATGCAAATGTAGAAGTAATGAATTGGGTTACTATATATTTCTTATTTAACCCTAAGCAAATTTTATACTTAAAGTTACATGCGCTTTGTTCATTTTTTTTACTATTCAACCCTCACGATTCCAGACACAAAAATAAATAAATGAATCACCAACTTAACACACCAATGATATCCAGATTGACAATTAACCAGAAGCTAGATTTCTAATTATAATATATTGAGTCTCCAATTATAATTTCAATTTGGGATTTGGTAACTACTCAAATTTAGGCTTGGTTCAGTCAGTTTACCAAACTTTGAATCCTCCTACGTGAAGTAACTGTACTTAGTCCACAAATTTCAGTCACTTGATGGGTTTTCATTTTCTTCTGGTATGGGCCGTCAATGAAGTAGGTTTAACCATGAGAGCAAGTAACAGCATAAATACAGACAACTCAAGCTTCAGCTCAAAGGCACATGTGGAAGTGAGTCTACATATCTACTAGCATCTAAATAAGGCTCACCATGAGATATGTATCGTGATGGATAGTTCCCACGACCCGGTCTACTTGCCCTAGCCTGAGTACCAGACTTCCACTTTAAGTCTCCAGGCTCCTTAGTCTGAGGCTGAAGACACAGAAAAAGTAATTCAATGTGAGCAAGTGGAGAAAGGGAGTTGGTTGACGAAGTTACAGAAATGTACTCCTTCCAATAAGAATACCCCATGCTGCACTATCAGGTTGAGAAGATTAAAAATTATGGAAGTTAACTGAGGGACATTACTATAAGGGTCAATATCACAGGAACATGATCACAATTTGTTTTTGGGTATGAAGCCTGGTATTGTCACTCTCAACCATTTATGGGAAGAAACAGTACCAACATTGTCTAGATATGTATACATGACAGCTATGATAGTGAAATTTCTATTGCAACATCATTTCTCAGGAGATTTATCAATGAGACAAGAAAAGCAAGTAACACAAGTTGGATGTATAAACACTAGCTGTTTTACATGTGCATAGAACATGTTCAATGTGACATAGCAGTACCTCTTTTCTCCTATCACGTTTTCTTCTCACTTCATGGAACGTATCTGAGGAAGAATACAAACACTTGTCAGAATTATCATTAGAGAAATCAAAGAAGCTCACATATGAGTTTCAAACATGCAAAAAAAAATGTTCTTCTCCGGTTACTTTCAAAATATATGGGACATATATTCAATACAAGAAATGAATTTTTCACATTCTAGCTAGTGAAAAATTCCTACAGACATTCTAGGTACAGGCCCCCCTCCAGATCCAGCATCTTGCAGCTAGATCCAGGCAAGTTTTTCCATTTCAAATTCAATAAGCAAAGTTCACATATGAAAACAAATACATTCAAATGAGCAGCTGCCAGAAGAGTTCATCAGTCATTGCATTGTTTGAGTATCATTTTTCAAGTCCCAATTACATTTTCTATTTCACCACATAACTCATCCCAAACAAACATTTTCTATTTCATAAATATTATTTAAAAAATTTATATCCAATAACTATGCCATCATTACCCTTAATTCAATTCCAATTTCAGATTTATTCATACCTAAGCAAACATTCCGACACCATGCCACTCCAATAACTACATCATATTTCAAAGTTAGACAATTAAATTGAATATCATGCATTACTACCCAAAATCACACCGAAGCATACACTAATCTTATCTCCAAAAATGCAATCTATTGAAAAAAAATAACACCACCCTTAGTTTCATACTGCCACCAATGAATCTAAAGCTACAATTCTGTTGTAAATAAACTAATAGCAGGGCACTCTATGGAAACATCACAACTAATGTAGACCAGAATGCTCATCAGATAAAATAAAGAAACAACAAAGATCGTTCTGTGACAGAAACAAAGGTCGCCCTTTACGACAACATAAAAAAAAAAAATTAAAAAAAAAAAAATCTCATTGAGTAACAAAAACAGATAAACACAAACACAGACAACTCCCAACTCACTACAAATGCAACAGTAGATAAACCCCAATTTTTCAATTATCCACTCACAATTACTTCCCCGTAAAACTCAACTCACACCAAAACTGATTCATCCAATAACATACACCGAAGCAAACAAAAGCATACAAACAAAGACAGTACGAACGGATCAGCAATGAAAATGGCCCATTTACAGTGACGGCACAGATCAAAAGCAAAATCGGAAGCAAGCATCGAAGAAAAACAATTAAAAAGGGAGAGGGAGCGAGGGAAAAGGAGATTCCACCGAGAAGTAGAAGCCTCTGCGCGGTCTCGTTGGGATCCATGGAGCACTCCCTGAGCATTGCATAAATCTCATCCTCGGAGTGATTCTGGCCAGTAATCTCCTTAATATTCTCAACCGTCTTCTTGACGCCGGCGGGAATCGGAACCCTACTTGCACCTCCCTTAGCCCCGCTGCTGCTCATCTTCCCCTTCTTCTGCAATACCTCGACGCCGCTATTGTGTCTGCGTCCCCGTCTGTCTCTCTCTATGCCTCTCTCTCTCTCTCTCTCTATATTTATATATAGAGATTATATAGAAAATTATATAATTGCATAGATATATATACCGTATGAGTATTTTCAAATTGCAATAACCTCCGGAAGGTTTATGCGAAGAATATAAATGCATTCGTATGGATCGTCGATAATGTTTTTCAATTTTTATCTTTTCTAATTTGAAAATTTACATGTTTTATCTAGATCATAATATCTCTATTATATATAAAAAAAAAAAAAAAAACATTATTTATTTTTTACATGATCTTAATATAATACTTAGTAGACTATAAATAATAAATAATTAAAAATTAAAAATATATTAGTAAAAATAATTATTATATAATAAAATAAATTTTTATTAAAATTAAAAGAACTCATGAATCTAATTAAAATATAAAAAATATAAATTAAAAAATTTAATATATAATTAAAATATATAATTTTTTTAAAAAATCATTATAGAATAAAATAAATTTTTATTAAAATTAAAAGACCTCGTGAATCTAATTAAAATACAAAAAATAATAAATTAAAAAATTTAATATAAAATTAAAATATATAATCTTTCTAAAAAATCATTGTATAATAAAATAATTTTTTATTAAAATTAAAAGAACTCATGAATCTAATTAAAATACAAAAAATGATAAATCAAAAAATTTAATATAAAATTAAAATATATAATTTTTCTGAAAAACCGAATATGACTAACATACTGAAATTGAAAAGTGTAGTATATACCATCATAGATGATGTATTTTTTCTTTTTTTTTTTTTTTTTTGATGTAAAAAGATGATCTCTTTTTATTTTATTTTTTTAATTTATTAATTTTAAATACATTTAACAAATATAAATCAATTTAATTAAATTTTTAACTCTTTATGTATATGATTTACTCAAAAACTCTTCTATTTTTATTTTTCTCATCAATCAATAAATATTTTTATTTATCTTTAAAACTTATCTTTAAATATTATCGCACTATTCACTCCTCAACAAACTGTAAGTCATTCAACCGCATCAAGCTCTGCTTTGATGATGACTACCAACGTTTCAAATATTGAGGACTCAAAGATTGTGGATCAAAGTCTGCGAGGAAGATCAAAGCTTCAAAGGCACTCTCATGCCACCTACTCGGCCAATTTCAAGTCATTCAACCGCATCAAGCTCTGCTCCAATAATAACTATCAACGCTTCGAATATACAAGACCAGCTTGCCGCATTAGTCAAAATCGTCGAAGGGATGTCTCAACATATGCAACAACAAGACGCCCTACTCGAAAAACTTCTCACAAAGCTGAACAAGCCTGAAGAAGCCGGTCATGCAACCGAAAAACAACCATCTTCCCCAGCGGCCCAAAATAAAGCGGGAACAACTGTGGAGCAACGTCATGGCAAAGAAAATGTGGCGGAGTCAAATCCATTTCAAGGATCATCCAACTCCTTCATCCATATATCACAATTTGACAAATACATCAAGGGGGCAATCAAAAGAGAATTCGAATGGAGTTCAAGGCCGACGCACACTTACGCCAAGTCTTACACTATTGACGCCCTCAAAATGCCAACAGGCTATCAACCACCAAAGTTTCAACAATTTGACGGCAAAGGCAACCCAAAGCAACATATAGCGCACTTTGTCGAGACATGCAACGATGTTGGAACATATGGAGACCTCTTAGTCAAACAATTTGTGCGGTCACTAAAGGGAAATGTCTTCGATTGGTACATCGACTTAGAGGCCGGTTCCATCGACAATTGGGAACAACTAAAGTACGAGTTCTTGAATCGGTTCTACAGCACAAAGAGAACCGTCAGCATGACCGAACTCACCAACAGCCGCCAATGGAAAGATGAACTAGTAATTGACTACATCAACCGCTAGAGAAGTCTAAGCCTTAACTGCAAAGACCGTCTATTTGAGGCTTTTGGCATATAAATGTGCATTCAAGGAATGCAATGGGGCTTGAAATACATCCTACAAGGGATCCAACCCCATACTTTTGAAGAACTCGCCACTCGCGCTCATGACATGGAATTGAACATAATGTTTAGTGGAATGTATGGACCACCTACTGAAGATTTCTCAGAAGACGAGAAATACAACACTTCAAACAGTGGTGGCAGTCATACCTTCACCCTCCTAGAAACGAGGATAAACTTTCTTCACCCTTCTAAAAACGATGATAAACTTTTTTCACACTCCTGGAAATGAGGATAAACTTTCTTCAATCTCCTGGAAACAAGGATAAACTTTCTAAAATCTCCTAGAAAAGAGAATAAACTTTCTACAACCTCTTGGAAACGAGGATAAACTTTCTACAATCTCCTAAAAACGAGGATAAACTTTCTTCAATCTCCTGGGATTGAGGATAAACTTTCTAATAAGACTCCTTAACACGAGAATAAACTGTTTAACAAAAATAAACAAATTCAATTTGTTTTGAACTACGTTATGACTTGATTCCTTCACCGGATACGTAGGCAACTTGGAATATAACTCCAAGTACAGTCAATCATGCCAAAAAAAAAAAAAGAGTCCAAAAAAATCTCATCCAAAAAAAAAAAGAAAAAGCCCTTTGAAAAAAATATTGGCAAAAAAAAAAATTCAAAAAAATGATAGCCATAAAAAAAAATCAGTCAAAAAATAAATTGACTTATGTTTCGAGACTCATTAACGTCTTAAACGCTTTGCGTCGGCTTAAAAGAGTCTCGATTAGGCATTTTGTAGACACTAAAAATATATGTCTAAAATCAATTAAATATCATATATTTTGGAAGAAAATAAAATTCCAATAATATAAATATATGGTATTTAATTTTGCACATATGTTAATTTTTGTACAATAAATATCAACCATTAATGCAAAAATCTACTTAAAATGGAAGATATCGTACAAACATTACGTGCATAAATAGAGCCATAATAAATTTGGCAGCAAAATAAATTAATCTTGTCAATAAAGGAAGTATATAAATTAATATCTTCCGAAAAGGGCAATGATATAAAGATCTTGGCGAGAAAGGAAGGTGCACAATCAAATCCGTCAAGAATGGAAAAGAGCATCTGATGGAAAAGGAAATATTATAAAATCTTCCTATTGGTCAATCAAAATGTGCCACGTGGCACCATTAAAAAAGGAAGCCGAAGCCACTCATCCTCTATAAATAGGAACCATGGCCAGTTCATTTGACACACCGAAGTTACATCGAGGATTCAAGCAAATGGGTAAGTCTCTAGACTCTCTCTGTATTGTTCTTCATGTTCTTCGTGTCCTTCGAAGCGTTCTTCATCGAAAGTCACTGATTTGGACAAATGATCCAATATTGGTTGACGAATCGATGGAGTTAACATTCTTCGTTGTATGTCCAAGCCGAAGGATGGATCAAAGCTCTCAAAGCCGTTGAGGAATTCGTCAAAGCCAAGGGAAGGTCTCCAAAGTTCCTCTTAAAGCTTCAAGACGTTCATCGCGTTCTTCACCAAAGCATCAACTAGGCCCTCTTCGATCCAAAAGTCAAAGGGACACGCTACCAAAAAGGTTATGGAGCACCAAATCCACATCCTCAAATATCAAAGTTGCGGATCGTCCAAAGAATATATCAAATCCAAAGCCAGTGATCAAACCGTCCACACGGAAACCAAAGCCCTCCGAACGGCGGCAAAGCTAAACCAAAAATCAAAGCCGCAGATCGTCCAAAGAAGACATCAAATCCAAAGTCGATGATCAAATCGTCCACATGGAGACCGAAGCTCTTCAAAAAGCGGCAAAGCCAAATCAAAGATCAAAGCCTCGGATCGTTTAAAGAAGACATCAAATCCAAAGCCGATGATCAAATCGTCCACCCGGAGACCGAAGCTCTCCAAAAGGCGGCAAAGCCAAATCAAAGATCAAAGCCTTGGATCGTCTAAAGAAGACATAAATACAAAGCCGATGATCAAATCGCCTACACGGAGACCAAAGCTCTCTAAAAGGCGGCAAAGACAATTCAAAGATCAAAGCCACGAATCGTCCAAAGAGGACATCAAATCCAAAGCCGACGATCGAATCGCCCGCACGGAGACCAAAGCTCTCTAAAGTCCGGCAAAATCAAACCGAACACCAAATTTCTTCGGATCAAAGAAGCCATAGAAAACCAAGTTGGAAAACAAATCGACCCAAAAGGATAATCAGAAGGACTCATTTAGAGAATAAGACCCGTTTTAAATTCAAATCAAATATAAATTATATAAATTTTGCGTTTATTAAAAATAACACAATATTTTGTCCATATATATTATATAATTTATTTTTTAAATATTTAGTTAAACTTTTCAAGTAGGAGGTTTGTAAAATTTTATTATTACTTTTTTAAAATTATGAAATTTATATTAAACTATTATTTCTGTTATTTTTAAATGTTTCATAATAAAAATTTATTGAAAAATATGAGCATTCTTTTTTGTTAGTAATATAAATGTTAAAAAAAAAACAAAAAATTCATGTATATGTATTTTTATTATATAGTTTTTATTTAGAGTGTATGTTCTGGGGAGATTTTTTAGGATTTTTATTGTTCATTTAATTTTTTTTTCTAAAAAATATTAAATTAAATACTTATTTTTTATTTTTTATATTATACTAAAAATTAATTTTACATTAAAAATATCACATAAACACCTATTTATATCACATCATACTATTATTACTATTCAAATCTCAACTCAAAATCCAAACCCTAAAACAAACACACCCTTAATATATATTTTCATTAGAATTATAATTTAAATAACTATATTCATTTTTTTTAAAAAAAAAATATGTGATAAAAAATATATAAATAAATTAATAATAATAATTTTTATTTTGCCTTTATTTTAATAAATTTAGAATTTCTACAAATAACATAATTGACATAAAAAAAAAATCAATTATCTTAAATTTATAAATCATCAGAAGAAAATATATTTAAATAATCAATAAATCATGTAAACATATATTTATTAATGTGTGAGAGAATTAATAAATGATATATAGATATATCAAATAACATAATTGACATAAAAAAAAATCAATTATCTTAAATTTATAAATCATCAGAAGAAAATATATTTAAATAATCAATAAATCATGTAAACATATATTTATTAATGTGTGAGAGAATTAATAAATGATATATAGATATATCTATTAATATGTGTGAAAGAATTAATGAATTTTAAGAACAAATAAAAAATATTAAAATAAAAAAATTAATATGAAACGATATGATATACAATGTTTCAAAAATTAATTTTTTTTTGCAATAAGCTATTTTAAAATGCTAATTTTACAAACATCGGTTCTTCCAGAATTTATCATAAACATATTCTTCAAAAAAAAAAAAAAAGTATCACAAGCTTATTACTTTTAGGGGCGTTTGATACAGAGAATATAAATAAGAGTAGAGAATGAAATTGGAGAAATAGAATTGAGTAGAGAATGAGATTTAATTCTTTTATTTTTAGTTGAGAAAAAAAAAATGCAGCTATATGAATGATCAAACAAGAATAAATGATTAACCGGATAAAAAAAGTTTTAACGAATGAGAATTAATAAAAAATATTTTTGGTGATTTTTTTCAAAAAAAATATAAATTATATACGATATTTTTTAAAATTATATTTTAGTATAATTTCTTAAAAGATCGTAAAAATTAAATACTTTAACAATAAATTAAATTTGATTTTTGTAAAATTGAAATAATATAATTTTAAAAAAATTATAAAAATTAAATAGTAAAAAAAAATTAAAAAAATATACTGCAACATTATTTCTGTGCATATGGAAGAGAAATGAAAAAAGAGAAATGAAAATTATTTATTATATAACTCAAACAAACAAGAGAAATTAAGTCATTTTAATTTATTTGTCCTCATTTCTCTTAACCAAATACAATCTAATATTACTTACTCAATTTTCTATATCTCAAATAAAAAAATTCAAATAATCTCACAAAACAAGCACACTCCAAAATTAGTTTGTTTAGTGGTCAAACTTAAATAAGCTAAAATTTATCATATATTTCAATACATAAATTTATTTTGATTGCAGTATTTATTAATTATTTTAATATACCATATCCGTCCCATTGAAAGGTTACTATTTTCTATTTTCGTTCCTCGCAAAACAAGATTATCATTTCCTAATTTAGTAATTGTACTACCTACCTAACATAATAAATACCATTTTAATTTACAATATATTATACAAATGCCATTACTTTTATATTATACCATACTAATAGGGGTATTTTTGTCTTTATTATTGCAATCCAATATAATACTGTTACGCACAAAATAATAATAATAATAATAATAAGGTATCCAGAGTCAGTCGGTGGGTTCTCAGTCGGTTGGTTCTCAATCAGATAAGCAAGTCAGATGGTCCGCGGTCGGGCAAGCAGGTCGGATTATCCGCAGTCGGATAAATGGGTCGGTTGATACAAAGGTTGGCTGCTATGGGGGTCAGTCGAAAAAGGAAGTCGGGCGAAGAAAGGTCTATTGATAGGTCAGACGATTGAAGAGACCAAATAGTGGTCGTTTGATGGGGCGACGAGTGAGTCTTTTGATCTGGCGACCAATTATGTATCTAGATTGGTCGGTTGGTCGGTCGTTGGGTTATGCGGTTGGCGAGGCGGTTAAAGACATGTGTCAATGAAAGAGGCAGTTCTGAGTTCTGTAACTGGTGGGAACGGTTAGTGAAACAGTGCGACGGTTCTGAACGTTTTCTTCAAAGAATATTTAAGGATTTGGATCATCATTTGGCAAGGCATCTTCAATCAACTTCAACAAAGCAAAGTTAGATTTGGGGATCACCACTTTAAATTTCAGTCTTTTATTTTCCAGTTTATTTTCTGTACCATACAGTGTTTAGAGATTCCTAATCTCAGGCACTAATTAATCAAGTTTAAGGATATTTTCTATATCTTTGAATTTTACTTTATTTTTGTTGAAAAATTACATCAACAAATACTAATATTTAAAAATCTACATGCAAAAAATAAATGACACCCTTCAAATGGGACGGAGGGAGTATTTTATTTACTATATTATATTTTTACTTTTATAAATTTAAAATAATCACTTTTTATATATAAATTATTTTATTTGTAAAATATATAAATATAAATAATTTATTAAAACAATATAAATATTGATAATTTATTTTTATATTAATTTTTATATTATATAAATTTTATATTAAAATAAATAAAATAGAATAAATTTATTAAAAATGATTTGTTTGGGGTATTGGATTTAAAATACACTATTCATCTAATTTTTTACCCAAAAATATATCAAATCAAACACTTATTTTTCATTTTTTATATTATACTAAAAATCAATTTTATATTCAAAACATCACATCAACACCTATTTATATCACATCATACAACTATTCAAATTCAAAATTCTTACTATTCAAATCCCAATTGAAAATCCAAAGCCCCAGACAAACACTCATAATGACTTAATCAATAGTTAACATAGTATATCTATATATATATATACACGAAATAATTCTTATTTTACATTTGACGTGATTCTCAATAAAAACAAAATTTACTTATATTTTTCAATGAAAATGTGGATTATTATTTTTTAAATTTAAAAATAATAAAAATACATATTTTATAATATTTTTACAATTTTTTATAACTAAATAAAAAAATATCAAAAATATTAAATTCAAAATAACACAATTTAATATTTTACAAAATAAAATACTCCCTCCGTCCTAGTACAAAATTGTCGTTTACTTTTGCACGTAGATTTTTTAATATTAGTATTATAATGGGTTGTAGTAAAAAGACGAAAATATCCCTATTAGTGTTGTGTAATATAAAAGTAATGACATTTGTGTAATATAGTGTAAGTTGGAAGGGTATTTATTATGTAAGGTATATAGTACAATTACTAAATTAGGAAATGGTAACCCTGTTTTGAGACGGACGAAAATGGAAAATGACAGTCTTTCAATGGGACGGAGAGAGTATAAATATTTTTAATTATCATTTTACATATAAACAACTAATATCAAATAAAAGAAAATTGCAGAAAATATATACATCATTATCACTTTTGTCATATATTTATCTATTTGACAAAATATATCTTACATGTTTACAAAATTCGCTATTTTTAGCTTTTGGCCCGCGCGTGACATTCACCCCACGCGCGGTCATCTGCGATCACGCGCAGCCAAATGATAGAAATAACGACTTTTGCAAATATGTGAGATCTATTTTTTCAGTAAAATAAATATAAGACAAAAATAATAATGAGGTATACATGGGGAATATTTTTTATAATTTTTTCTATTAAATAATTGTTTTACCAAACACTTTAATATAAATAATTAATTGAATCAGTTAGTCAAAGAAGTTATTAAATCAAATAATTGAATCAGGTAGTTAAATCGGATAATTGAATCAACTAACAACTATCAGCTAATGACCAAACACATCTTTAATATAGTTGTTTGATTTATCAAACACTTGAAAAACCATTCAATAACTTAAAAATTCTTAAAGAAGCTAATTAACAAACATTTTTCAAATCAAACACTTATTTTTTATATTATAATAAAAATTATTTTACATTCTCAAAATTTATTTATATCACATTATACAACTATTTCAATTCAATTTTTACTAATCAAATCTCATCCCAAAATTTAAACCGTCGAACAATACCATTGTTTTATACTCTTTTACTTTGAATTATTTTTAACATTAATTATAAGAAATATCTAGTTAACATAATAATAATAATAATAATAATAATAATAATAATACCTCCGTTCCAAGCACTTTGCACTTTACAATATTTTATTTTTAGTATGTTTCCAACATTCTGCAATATTTCTAAAATAGTAAATAATTGAATATATTTAATTTTTACCTCATATTTTATCTCATCACATCACTCAAATAGATATACATATTTATCTCTTATCATATAACTTAATTTTCAAATCATCTTATGTAATACCATCTACTTAAATTCACGTGTTAAAAATAAATATTGCATCATATTTAAGATAAAGGGAGTATTTTTTTTTTTATTGAAATATTGACTTTTTTATATGTTGAATATGTAACATATTTATAATATTGGATAAAAACATGTCCTAGTGGCAGAAATCTCAACTCCCTGTGCTTAGAGCAACACAATAACTCCAAGAATTTTGTGTCAGAATAAAAATTTTTCTTCACAGTTTTTAAAATAAACAAGTACAATGACTTTTGTAATGATGGAAAAACATTGAAACGCTTGGCAACAGACCCGGTGCAGCAGAAGCCATATTCAAGTTTTCTTTTCTCTCTCTTACTTTTTTCTTTCTCTTCGTCACTAACATTCTCTTTCTAACATTCTCTTTTTAACTCCCTTTTTTCTCTTCCTCTCTCTTACGTTTTCTTCTCATTTTCCTCTTATTCTTTCTTCCTCTTCAAATAACCATTGTATGTACATTTTAGATTTAGAATAAATTAGATTTAAAAATTTTAGCTACGTCAAATTTATGGTAGATATTACGAGAAAATGATAAAGAAAGCAAATAAAGAATACAAAAGTTTTACGTGGTTCGGTGACGGTGTGTATACCTACGTCCATAGGCAGGAACCAGAGAGATTTTATTATACTGATTCAAAGATTTACAATTATGTCATCCGACTAAGAACCATAGATGTCTATTTATAAGCATCCCAAAACACCATAAAACCTAAGCCTATTTGTTATTAATTAGGATAAGCCCAAAAGGAACCCTACCAATTAAAACAACCCTTTCGCTTTAGTTTGGGGTCGGGTAGACCGCTAAATCCAAGTCACGTTTCAACAATCTCCACCTTGACTTGGAGTTTCTCCAACCGCCAAAGGTTTGTCAGTATCTCTCAGTCGTCTCCTTCCTGCCAGATGCCCCGAGAGGGCTTTACCTCATGCGAATATTCACAAAGTTCAAGCAGTGCTCAAACTTCTCCGTCGGTAGAGCCTTTGTCAACATATCAGTTGGATTGTGTTATGTAGCTATTTTTTGAATAGAAAACTTGTCTTCCTCCACGAATAAAAGTCAACCTTACATCAATATGTTTGGTTCTCTCATGATACACTGGATTTTTAGCCAAACTCAAAGCACTTTGACTATCACAGAATAGCACCGGTTTCTCCACCTTCAGATCCAAACTCTGCACCAGAATATATAACCAAATACCCTCCTTAATACCTTTAGTCATTGGCATGTATTCCGCCTCAGTCGTCGACAGTGCACCGTTGGTTGTAAAGTAGACTTCCAACTGACTGCACATCCAAACAGAGTGAAGATAAAACAAGTCAGTGATCTTCGTTTCATGTAGTCACCCCCGTAATCAGAGTCTGCATAGCCAACAAGACCATCACCATGGCCTTTATCATCATATACCAAACAAATATCAGACGCTCCTTTCAAATATCGCAAGATCCACTTTACAACTCGGCAGTGAGCTTTACCCGGATTAACATAAACCTGGTCACCACACTAACCGCATAAGCGAGATCCAGTCTCGTACATACCATCGCATACATAAGACTTCCAACTGCACTTGAATATGGAACCATTTTCATGTAGCTAACCTCTTCATCTGTACTTGGTATAGTGCTTCGATCAAGTTTAAAGTGTGCCGCCAAAGAGGTACTTACCGGTTTGGACTGATTAATAGAGAATGTCTGCAAAACTTTCTTAATATACTTTTCTTGAGAAACCCATAGCCGTCCTGCTTCTCTATCACGCCAGATCTCCATACCAAGTATTTTATTTGCCGCACCCAAATCCTTCATCTCAAACTTACCCTTTAATAGAGCCTTCAAGTCATTAATTACAGCCATATTTTTAGTTGCAATTAACATATCATCCACATACAACAGCAAATACACAAATGAATCAATAGAAACTTTCTTCGAATAAACACAGTTATCAAACTGATTACGAGTATAACCATTAGACACCGGGAATGAGTCAAATCTCTTGTACCATTGCCTTGGAGACTGTTTCAAGCCATACAGAGATTTCTTTAACAAGCATACCTGGTCCCCTTTAGAACTGTAAAACCCCTCCGGTTGAGACATGTAAATCTGTTCTTCTAGATTGACATGAAGGAATGCTGTTTTTACATCAAGCTGCTCTAGCTTTAGATCAAAAGCACCCACCATTGCCAAAAGAACCCGAATGGTTTTGTGTTTCACCACAGAAGAAAAGACTTCATGGTAATCGATTCTTTCCTTCTGTGAAAACTCTTTTGCCACCAGTCTCGCCTTGAACCTAGCAGGTTCAAAAACCATAAATTCTCTCATTTCTTTTAAAAAACCCACTTGCATCCCACTGGCTTCACCCATTTTGGTAGTGCAACAAGATCCCAAGTCTTGTTCTTTTCAAGAGACTGTATCTCTTCATTCATTGCCATAATCCAGGTTTTTGTATCTTTACTCGCCACAACTTCTTTATATGTTTTTGGCTCATCAGAGCCAAGATCATCACCAACCGTCAGTGCATAAGCCACAGTATTCATGTCGCATGTATTAACACATTTTGCAAACCTAACTGGTTTCTGAATATTTCTTTTTTCCCTTTCTTGCTGCTATGGAATCTTCAACCCCAGTACCAGCGTCATCAGCTTCACCCTCAACCGGTTTTCCATGAGGTTTTGACTGATCTGGTTGATCGAATTGATCAATAGTATTATCCTGCTGCTCTTCCTCTAACACAACTCTGTCAGGAGTCTCAAACTCCACCTCTGGTTAGCACCACAATCTTTTATACCTGCAATACTTTCACAACATCTACTTTGATCAAGCATAGTAGATTCACCAAAGGTTACATCTCTGCTAATAAGAAATTTACCAAGATTTTTACCTTCTGTACACCACAGTCGATAAAATTTTACTCCTGTTGCATACCATAGAAATATGCATTTTACCGCCCTCGGCTCCAGCTTACCATCATTCACATGAGCGTATGCAGGGCATCCAAATATTCTTAGATTAGAGTAATCAGAGGGTTTACCGGACCATACCTCTTGAAGATTCTTTAAGTCAATTGCAGTTGATGGAGATCTATTAACCAGATAGCTGGCAGTGTTAACTGCTTCAGCCCAAAATTGCTTAGATAAGCCAACAAATATGCGCATACACCTAGCAGGCACCATGAGGGTTTGGTTCATTCGCTCTGCAACTCCATTTTGCTGTGGTGTGTCGTACAGTGCGGTGCCTCACTATACCTTCTTTCTTGCAGAAATCATCAGAGCGTTGCAGAACTCCAACCCATTATCAGTTCTTAGAGTCTTGACCTGTTTACCCGTCTATTTTTCAACCATGGTCTTCCACTCCTTGAACTTCCCAAACACCTCATATTTAGTCTTCAGAAAGTACAACCAGACTTTCCTCGAATAATCATCTATGAAAGTGACAAAGTAAGAATACCCGCCCTGCGATTTCACCGGAGAGGGACCCCATAGATCTGAATGAACATACTCCAGAATTTCTTTTGAAGTGTGACGACCGGTACTAAACCTCACCCTGCGTTGCTTCCCTTTCACACAAGCCTCACAGAATTGAATTTTACCTATCACATCCCCACCAAATAAACCCTGCTTGCTCAACACAGACAACCTTAGCTTACTCATGTGACTTAATCGACGGTGCCAAAAATTTGTCCTGTCATCATGTTTATCCAAGGACTGGGATACCGCCTCACTGAACTGCCCTGTAGAAAATAAATTCCATGCTGCAGTTTTCCTTTCATCATTACCAAAGCACCTTTCAGGACTTTCACCCACTCACCTTCACCATGATATTTTAAACCATTCTTGCCTAAGGTGCCAAGAGAAATCAAATTCTTTCTGAGTTTAGGAACATTCCAATAGTCAAATTTTCTGATAGTACCATCATGCAATTTTATTTGCACTATCCCGCTACCCTTTATGGCTAGAACCCCATCATCACCTAACTTCACCGTTCCATTCCACTTCTTAAAATAAGTGAGTAGATCACAAGAGAACGTCATATGGTAAGAAGCGCCGGTATTCATAATCCAGGAATCAACAGTACTAGCACTACACATTGTCAGAACTTCATCAAAGTCCCCATCATCAGAACTGTCTTGCACCACAGCAGCGCTGCTGCCACTGTTACTAGAATCAACTTTTGTATTTCCCTTCTTCTGTGGACAATCCCTTTTAATGTGCTCATTCTCCTTGCAAAGATAACACTTAACTTTGCTAGAGGAATTTGATTTTGAACGCGACCTCCCATTCCCATTACCCCTCTCCTGTGGTCTTCCCCTACCTGCAAACAGACCTGAACCAGAACCCTCTTTCAGAGAAACTTTCTTTTCAATTCTTTGGACATAAAGGCATCTTTCACATCATTAACATAAATTGTAGCTCTACCATATAACATAGTATCTACAAAATTCTCATATAAACTAGGTAGTGAACACAATAAAATTTGGGCTTGATCTTCATCATCTACTTTAACCTCAACCCCTTGAAGATCAAGAATGATACGGTTAAAGGTATCAAGATGATCCTTTACCTGAGTACTTCCGGACATCCGGAGGATGTAAAGCCGTTGCTTCTGATATAGTCTGTTCGTGAGAGAGTTGCTTTGGTACTTTTCACACAGTTTATTCCATAACCCAAAAGCCGTTGTCTGATCTACAACCTCCCGTAACACCTCATCAGTAACTGACAACAAGATCGCGGAATGAACCATTGCCAAAATCTCCTTATTTACCTCCTCATTCGTATATTTAGGAAACGTTTCTTCTCCCTCCAACACAGCCGCACATCCTTGTTGAACCAGAAGTGTCCTTATCTTGACCTTCCAGAGCCTGAAGTCATTCGACCCATTAAACTTCTCCAGATCAAACTTATACGAGGAAATCTTCAATCAATGAGATATGGCTCTGATACCACTTGTTATGAGACAACGAGAAAGAAAGCAAATAAAGAACACAAAGGTTTTACGTGGTTCGGTGATGGTGTGTCAACCTACGTCCACGGGCAGGAATCGGAAAGATTTTATTATACTGATTCAGAGATTTAAAATTATGTCATCTGATTAAGAACCATAGCTGTCTAATTATAAGCATCCCAAAACACCATAAAATCTAAGCCTATTTGTTATTAATTAAGATAAACCCAAAAGGAACCTTGCCAATTGAAACAACCATTTCGCTTTAGTTTCGGGTTGGGTAGACCGCTAAATCAAAGTCACGTTTCAACAGTAAATTTAGAAGCTTTTTTCAATCCAAGCATTGTAATTCCTCTAGTTTTAAGTAGATAGAAACAACGTGTCGGTTTAGAGATACTATTTAGATTTTATAAATAGGACTTAATATAATCATTGTAAACCAGATTCACACATCTCAATCAAAATTATCATTTCTTTTATTTCGTGTAATTTATTTTTAATTTTTTGTATTATTTTCTTTTTCCCTAATTTCTTACTAACAAAAGCTTAGGCACTGTGTTTCGTACGAATTAAAAGTTTAAATACTCTAAATCTTTCATAAAGAAGCCCTTGGTTATTATTCGATTGAAAAATTGCAACCCATGGTAACATAAATATATAATATAGTTATTATTTTATAAATAATAAAATTTTATATAATCAAATAAATTTTAAAAAAAAATTTATTTATGATAAACATAAATAAATTTTATAAATATATAAAATGTATATAAATATATTTATTTATTAAAAAGAAATATAAATAAAAAATTTTAAATAAATTTTTAATGAGTCTCATATAATATAATATTTTAAAAAAAGTTGAGAGAATAGTACTAAATTGAGTCAAACTGTAACCAAATAAATCCTAAAATATTGGTTTAATTGCAATTTCAAACTCAAATAACGCTATTGTTATCGTTAAAAAATTACCATCCACGGCTTAACTAAAAAAGCCTGTCGAAATTGATTTATTCGAAGGATTCCCTTGCCTTCTAAAAAAAGAATCTGAGTTATCTCTGATCAAATAATTAATGTGGCGAGAAGACAAAAAGTAAAGCTGATAATACAAAGAAAATGCTATAAATTGAAATTAAAGAAGCTGAAAATTAATGGAAAAGATTGTAAAAATTAATTTTGTTATAGGAGAAAAATACATAGAAAAAATTGCAAGAAATTATTACGAAGAAGATGAATATGATCGCGTGCTCAATCTATAATGTAATTTTGAATCCTGTTATTTTCTTTTTAGATAAAATCTTTCATCTTTATTTTTCTCTAACAACCTCAACTCTTTTTTCCACCATCTCTCACCAGGTCTTTTGCCTCTTCTGCTTCCACTAGGCTAGGCTGCTTCTCCATTTTTGTCGATCTGGCCGGCTAAGGTTAACCGGGTGTTGGGCCGTAGGATAAACTATTTTTAGTCATATTTTTTATTATTTTAGCACAATAATTAAAACTTATATACATTTGATAGCAAAAGTTTGACAAAAATAATAATCGCCAACCCCCACACCACCAGACTGTTCCTTACGGAGCACATGTTTTTAGAAGAAAAATTGGAGAATTTTATGTAAATATAGTTATTTCAATATTTTTTTAATTACTACAACTGTTATAAAATATATAACAAAATATGAAAATACTACTACTAATAATAATATATAATAATATAGATATTGTAATATGTGTATGGATATATATATGTATTTAGAGAGATAAAGTAGAAGGGAGAAAAAGTGTGTATATATAATATAGAGAGAGAGTGAGAGAGACGATAGAGAGTGAGGGAGTAAAAGAGAGTAAACTAGTTTAATGCCAAATCTAATAATTCATTTGGTCTGATCGAATCTACTAAATTTTGGTTTGATCGAATCTGCTGCACATTTATTTCACCATTTTTTCTGGAGATAATGAGTAAAGAAAAATTTCGGTGAAATATGTTTCGTTCTATTTCCCTTGATATATCATTCATTCAGTTGCGCTATACAAGCTACATTATCTTCGTACGAAATAGTATGAGGATTATCATTTTCATATTTCAAACCACAATTCTGTAAAATGTGGTGAATCATTGATCTTAGCCAAACACACTCTCCAATGGCCTCATGAATTGCTATTATTTCTGCATGATTTGAAGATGTGGCGGTTAATGTTTGTTTAGTGGATCTTCAAGATACCGCTATACCGCCACAAGTAAACATATAGTCAGTCTGAAACTTGACTTTATGCGGGTCAGAAAGATACCTAGCATCTGCATATCCAATCAATTAATGTCGAGATCCTTTTGGATATAATAGACCAAGATCAATAGATCCTTGGAGATAACGAAAAATATGTTTGATTCCTTTCCAATGTCGTTGTGTTGGCATTGCACTAAATCTGGCCAATAAATTTACAGTAAATGCTATATCTGGTCTAGTACTGTTAGCTAGATACATTAGTGCACCAATAACACTTAAATATGGTACTTCAGGACCAAATGCTTCCTCATTCTTCTCTTTTGGTCTAAAATGATCTTTAATAGGATCGAGAGTTCCTCATTAGGGGTTCCAATTAAATTTAAGTCATTCACACAAACAACTATTATCACAAAATTTCTCTCATATTTCTTTATAAAAACACACGGACAAGTAGAATCATTGGCATATCTCTCTTTCAATAATGATTCAATGAGATGATTATACCACATGCGACCAGATTGTTTGAGCCCATACAAAGACTTTTTTAATTTAATAGAATAACATTCTTTTGGCTTTGATTTGTATGCATCATGCATACTAAATTCTTCAGGAATTTTCATGTAAATATCACTATCCAATGAGCCATATAAATATGCAGTTACAACGTCCATCAGACGCATATCCAAATTTTCATGTACTGTCAAACTGACAAGATATCGAAATGTTATTACATTCATTACTAGAGAATATGTTTCATTAAAATCAAATCCAGGTCTTTGTGAAAAACCTTGGGCAACAAGTCTTGCTTTATATCTGACAATTTCATTATTCTCATTTCACTTTCGAACAAATACCCATTTATAGCCAACAGGCTTAACACCTTCAGGTGTTTGAACAATGAGTCCAAAAACTTTCCGTTTTGCCAGTGAATTTAATTCAGACTGGATCGCATCTTTCCATTTTGGCCAATCTATTATTTTCCGACATTCATCAACTGATCTAGGTTATGGATCATCGTCATTTTCCATTAGATCAAATGCTACATTATATGCAAAAGCATTATCCATAATTGTATCATTTCGGTTCCAATGCTTTCCAGTAGTAACATAATTTATTCAATTTTCAATAATTTTATTCTCTTCAGGAGAAATTCTATTAGGATTAACATCCTCATCAAGTTTATTATGATCAATTTCTTTATTTGTTCCTCTTTTCTTTCGAGGATTTTTATCTTTGGAACCTACAGGTCTGCCACACTTTAGGCGTTCATTTGATTCATTAGCACTTTGTATTTTGTCTCAAGGAATAACAATTTTAGCAAGTACATTTTCAGCAGCTATATAAGATCTAGTGACCCTGCTGGCGTCACAAAAAGCATCAGGCAACTGATTTGCTATTCGCTGCAAATATAAAATTCTTTGCACCTCTAATTCACTTTGACTTGTACGAGGATCAAGAAAACTGAATGGTATTTTCCAAGTAATTTTCTTTTTCAGTTGATCAGTTTCTCCCCCTAATGTCGGGAAATGTTACTTGTAAAAATGACAATCAGCAAAATGAGTCGTAAACGACCAGTTAATGGTTCAAAATATTTAATATTAGATGGTGATTCGTACCCGACATATATCCCCAATCTCCGTTGGGGGCCCATTTTTGTACGTTGGGCAGTGCAATTGACACATAAACTGCGCACCCAAAAGTTCTCAATGTGAAATATTGGGCTTTTCATTATACACTAATTGTACCGGGAAGTAGCTATTATAACTTGTTTGTCTTAATTTTATCAGTGTTGCTGCATGTATAATTGCATATCCTCAAACAAATATGGGAAGCTTACATTTCATCAATATAGGGCTTGCAATTAATTGCAACCTTTTTATAAGTGATTCAACTAGACCATTTTGAGTATGTACATGAGGTACAGGATGTTCAATGTCAATTCCTGTAACACCCCCAGTTGGCTCATACTGGAAATGCTACCGCCACACTGCATCATGAGGTCGTCACCTCCTACTTCAGGCCCCACAACACAGTGTTAAGGCTAAAATTAATTATATAAGCATTTTATTATTCCCAAAAAAATAGTTTATAAATATTTACAAAAACATACTCCCAAAACGGGAGGTTTTTCTAGTTAGAATTTACATATAATACATCAGATGCAGTTCACTCATTCAGCCCGTCTTTCTATCTCCCGAGACGTCCCCTGTCCCGGAGGTGCCATGCGTACCTGAATCAAATATTTTTCTTAAAAGCAGTCTAGAATTAAATCCATTTTAAGAACTAACATAAAATATGCCATGTCATGCTCGAAAATAGAGTTTAATTTCCGTCATTTGCAAAATAAATGCCATGCCATGCCCATACTGAAATAATGTAACAATAATGTCAAAATCGACAACTCATGCACATATACCCATATACATATGTCAAAGTGAGCAACCGGAATAACCTCGGCTCCATAATAACGGCTCACTAGACTATCATCAATAAATAGCCGGAAAATCCTCGGCTCAAGGAAGGACCTGGTAAACCCATAATAATATAACGGTCACCCGGTCACTTCCATATACCCACCATACGACTCCCGCAATCAATACATGGATAGCCGAGCGTTGTCGCCATTAACCACAAGACACCCCATAGTCTGTGATAGCGAAGATAGGACCCTCCTGTCTAGCCCTACCCCGTGTAACGTAGTAGAATCCGTGCAACCTGGAATCACCCGAAGGAAACCCGGAAACTCTACTCCTCCTCGCACGCCCTAACGGGATCGCGTTTGGAGTTTGGCATCTGATCCTAAACTACCGGTAGACCTCACTAGTAGCTACTCCAATGAGTGGAACAACACCGAACACGAATGATTAGACCAAATACGTCTCAACTGCAATGGGTCTAATCCCTGAATGACCGTGCGACTAAGTCACCCAGTTGTCCGACTACTATCGTCCACTATCGCCAAAGTGTTACGGTACATCGGGGTCGAATATCCTAACCCCAGATGATGCCCTCGCCTAGCACTACCGCACACGGCGACTAAACGATAGATCCATAAAACATATCCGATAAATCGTGCGATGTGTGCAGCATGTCAATAAGTGAATTTAATGAAAAGGGCTGGTGAGACGGCCCACCTATCCTCCTTTTCATAAATTCACCAACACGATCAAATACGTATATCAAATATCGTAAAACGAAGTTTCACACATGCATATACACACACATATATACATATATAGATGCACTGACCAAATGATTCCACATAATATCATATCAATATCAGAATCAGAATCACATGCAACATAAATACCTAATTTCTTAAAATTAGATTTAATTCCCTACTGCTTACCTCCTACCGATACTTTCTGGATTTTATAACTTCACCCAAATCTCCTCCAACGTACACATGTCCCATTATTTACTCAAATCAGATGAGCCTTATGCTTATTCTCAGGAGCTACCTGCTTATTCAAAAGCTAATTTCTATAATTAACTCGTCGGGCTCCAAACTTTTATATTTAGTAGAATATGATATTCTAGCTATAAAATCCTTCTACCTCATAATATTTATATTGCCCGATTATTAAATAAAAATACGCAAAGGTATGAACAAGCAGGCAGGTGCGATATACTGCCGTTTTCCATTCGGCTCGGATCGATACGAAATTCTCAGAATATAATACTAGGACTACGAATAGGCTATCAGCTAAAAAAATTCGTCGATTAAATAGTCAAATAGCCGGTTATGAATTTTTTAAAGAATTTCTAATTTAATATTCCCAATATTGAAATTCATATTAAAATCCATAATTAAGTTCTACGTATAACAAGGAATACAATACCGAAATCGGAATCAAAATCGGACAGCTAAATCTTTTTCTTCCTTTTTTTATTTTTCTTCTCCTTTCTTCTTCTCCTTCGCGTTTCGTCTTCTGCGTTCCTTCGTTTCGAGGTAAGGTTTGTTTGTTTTTATATATATATATATATAATATATATACACATATATATTATATTATTATTATTATATTATATTATATTATATTATATTATTATTAACATTAACATCTTTATCTTATTTATTTATTTATTATATTATATTATTAAATTATATATTATATTTTATATTTATCCTCATTGATATTATCCGTTTAACAGTCTTTTTAATCATAATCAATATATAAAATAGGAATAAAATTTATTCCACAATATTAATTTCTTGATTCCAAAATATTATAAAAATATTTATTTGCTATAATAATATTATTTTATACATTCCGAAATCGGGGCATTACAATCCACTCCCCTTAAAAAGATTTCGTCCCCGAAATCTAAACTCAAACACATAACAAGGCAACTTAATTAAACAATTGTGGGTATGCTTTGAACATTTCTTGTTCTACTTCCCACGTGGCCTCTTCCACTCCATGTCTGGACCACATTACTTTCACCATACGAATATCTCGATTCCTCATGGTTCGGACCTTTGTGTCCATGATCCACAGAGGCTTTTCTTCATACGAAAGATCTTCATTCAGCTCTATCTCATCTGGAGATAAAATATGAGAAGGATCTGCAACATACCTACGAAGCTGAGATATATGAAACACATTATGGATACGCTCCATAGAATTTGGAAGTGCCAACCGATAGGCCCAATCACCAACTCGATCGACAATTTCATAAGGTCCAACATAACGCGGACTCAATTTTTCTTTAACCCCAAACCTTCTAATACCTTTCATTGGGGATACTTTCAATAAGACAAAATCTCCACTTTGAAATTGACCCTCACGTCGGGCTCTATCGGCATAACTCTTTTGACGATCTTGAGCTGCCTTCATCTTTTCTCTGATAGTTCGAATCTTATTTTTCGATTCCTCAATCATTTCCGGACCCAGTATCAGTCGACCACTCATATCGTCCCAACTCAAAGGAGTTCTGCATTTTCGACCATAAAGAGCTTCAAAAGGAGTCATTCCGATACTTGCTTGATGGCTATTATTATATGAAAATTCCACTAAATCCAAGTGGTCTTCCCAACTCCCTTGAAATTCCATAGCACAAGCTCTTAGCATATCTTCCAGAATACGGATAGTTCTTTCTGACTGACCATCAGTCATAGGATGGAATGCAGTACTCATATGCAACTGAGTACCAAAGGCTTCCTGCAATTTTTGCCAAAATCGAGATTGAAAACGTGGATCACGATCTGATATGATCACCTCAGGAATACCGTGTCGTTTAACCACATAACGAACATATAATTTGGCCAATTTCTGCATACTCCAAGTCATACGTACTGGAATGAACACTGCTGACTTGGTCAATCTGTCTATAATTACCCAAATTGCATCTGTTCCCGACTTTGACCTTGGAAGTCCTGTTACAAAATCCATTGCGATAGAATCCCATTTCCAGAGTGGAACTTCTAAAGGTTGTAGCAACCCCATTGGTCTATGATGTTCTGCTTTTACCTTTTGACAATTTAAACATCGTGCAACAAATTTGGCTACATCCTTCTTCATGCCCTTCCACCAAAAATGTTGACGTAGGTCATGATACATTTTATTTCCCCCCGGATGCACTGAGTATGGTGTATTATGAGCCTCACTCATAATCTGCTCTTTCAAATCATTTCGATCCTTTGGGATACACCACCTCCCGTGAAATCGAAGACTCCCATCTGGAGCAATATTAAAATTTTGAGTCTGACCGTACTGAACTTTCACTGCAAGCTCAACCATTTTATTATCTTCCATTTGAGCCGCTCTAATGCGATCATAAATTTCAGGCTCAACTTGTATCATTTGCAAATATCCCCGAGTCATACCCCGTCCAAGTACCTCAATTTCCATCCGCGCTAAATCTTGGCACAGTTCATCAGCAACCGACATGAAGCCCAAGTTATGCCTTGGTTTTCGACTTAAGGCATCGGCTACAACATTTGCTTTGCCTTCATGATACACAATTTCAAGATCATAATCCTTCACCAATTCTAACCATCTTCTTTGTCTTAAATTCAATTCTTTTTGGGTGAAGATATATTTCAAACTTTGATGGTCAGTAAATATTCTGCAATGGGCTCCATAAAGATAGTGTCTCCAAATCTTCAAAGCAAACACCACTGCTGCCATTTCCAAGTCGTGTGTCGGATAATTCTCTTCGTGAGGTTTTAGTTGTCGTGATGCATAAGCAATAACTCTTTGATTCTGCATTAAGACACATCCCAATCCCTGCTTCGAAGCATCACTATACACTTCAAACTCCTCACCTTCCACTGGTAAAGCCAAAATTGGCGCTGAAGTTAATCGATGTTTCAATTCTAAAAAGGATGACTCACACTCGTGATCCCAGTTAATCTTTGCATCCTTTTTCAGCAAATTAGTTAATGGTTTTGCAACCTTCGAAAAATCAAGAACGAATCGCCGATAATATCCTGCCAAACCCAAAAAGCTTCTTACTTCTGATTGATTGGTAGGTCTTGGCCAATCCATGATTGCCGCCACTTTAGAAGGATCTACTGAGATACCCTTTCCAGAAACAACATGCCCCAAGAAAGCAACCTCCTTCAACCAAAACTCGCATTTGGATAACTTGGCATATAACTTTCTTGCACGCAATATGTTTAATATTACATGCAAATGTTTTGCATGCGTCTTTTTTATCTGGGGAATAGACCAAGATATCGTCAATAAATACCACCACAAACTGATCGAGGTATGGTTGAAAAATTCTATTCATCAACTCCATAAACGCAGCCGGGGCGTTAGTCAACCCAAAGGACATAACCGTGAATTCATAATGCCCGTATCTAGTCCGAAAAGCTGTCTTCGGAATGTCATGCTCTGCAATCCTTAGCTGATGATATCCAGATCTCAAGTCAATCTTTGAGAATATAGTTGCACCTCTCAGTTGATCAAATAGATCATCAATCCTCGGAAGAGGATATTTGTTCTTCACCGTGACTTTGTTCAGTCCACGGTAGTCAATACATAACCTCAAACTTCCATCTTTCTTTTTCACAAATAAAACTGGAGCTCCCCAAGGCGATGTACTAGGCCGAATGTAACCCTTATCTAGCAATTCCTGTAGTTGCAATTTAAGTTCGGCTAGTTCTAAAGGTGCCATCCGGTATGGAGCCCTTGATACTGGCTCAGCACCCGGCACAATATCAATAGTAAAATCCACCTCACGAGCTGGTGGCATACCCGGAATGTCATCAGGAAATACATCAGGAAAATTTCGGACTACAGGAATATCTTGCAATCGCTGCTCCCCTTGCGTCAAATCTCTTACCTCACACAGATATACTGGAAACCCCTTACGAATAAATGATTGAAATGATAGGGATGAAATTACCTTCATAAAAGGTTGTCTGGCAGATCCTGCATAATTCACCAGTTCGCCCATCGCTCCAACCAGCGAAATTGATCTTTTTCGACAATCAAATTGAGCTTGATATGCCACTAACCAATCCATCCCCAATATTACATCGAACTCGGATAGCTTGATGCCCAACAAGTTAGTAACAAAATCAACCCCTTCAATACTAACCGGAATCTGCATATAAAGCTCTCGGCATTCCAGCACTTCTCCTGATGGAAGTAAAACTTCCACTACCACTTCTACTGATGAATTCAGACCCAATCGTCTAACTAGACGCTTAGATATGAACGAGAACGTTGCACCCGAATCGAATAACACAAGAGCAGGAAAACCGCAAACCAGAAATCTACCCGTTAAAACCTCACCTGGATGATAATCAGCTTCTGCTTGGGTAAGAACATTTATTCGTCCACGCTGGTCAGGTCCTCTGCCTGGCTGCCTAGATGACGAACGTGACTGACTTCGTCCCCCTCGCCAAGATGATCCTAATCCTCTCCCTTGTGACTGCGAAGACGGCGGCTGCCATGGCCTAAACCTCGGTTCTGGAAACTCCCTTGCAGTTACCACACTTGGACATAACCTGGCAATGTGACCACTACCACCACATTTAAAACATGTCAATGGAACTTTATCACAACGAGTACCTGGGTGGCTTGTTCCACAACGCCGACAAACAGCCCCCGATTGCTGAGACCTCTCATGACTCGGTTCATTAATCGAAATCCCCTTATACGATGGCCCAGACCTAAACATTTGCCACCATTTCTTTTTACCCTTGGGCTCATCCTCCACTTTAGCTTTTCCCTTATCTCGAACCTGATGTTGATAACCTATTTCCTTCTCACTCTCATTTTGTCTGACTTCCTGCTTCTGATAAAATCGGGCAGCACGCTCGTAAGCCTCATACAATGAACTGATATCCAACACCGCTAAAGCTTCTTGAATTCTGTGTTGCAACCCGTCTACAAAATGGTCAATTCTGTCTCGCTCACAGGAAAAGTAGTCAGGAACATACATCTCCAACTCATTAAACTTCACAAAATAATCCTCAACTGACATCGAGCCCTGCTTTAAGTCCAGCAATTCTTGCTTCTTCGCTTTTCGAATATGCGACGGTATAAACCTAGCCTTTAACTTTGCTTTAAATTCATCCCAAGTCATATCCACTTGGTCTACACCTGCAGCTTCTTCACCTAACCACCACCGATTTGCTCGGCCTTCCAAGAAATAGGCTCCAATATTAACTCGTTGATCTGGCGGAACCTGAACAACACGAAATATCTTTTCCATCTTTTCAACCCAAAACTCAAGGACTCCTGGCTCCACTGAACCAGAATATGTTGGTGGGTTATGCCGCATCACAGCATCAATGAAACTCCTCTGTTGAGGCATCATCGCGGCCATAAACTGCCGAAAGAAATCCTGACTAGGTGCCTCTGTTGGTACATGCGCTGGCACAGGATACAGTGACTCATCAGACGAAGGATCAAACTCTGGGCCTTGAATAGCCCTACGTACACCACCACCTCGAGAATTCGACATACTGCCCCCAATTTTTCCTGATTCAATATCAATTCAGCACACAGCTAAACCAAGCATAACAATAAAAGATAGATCACATTAACATGAATGCACCCGCAAAACCCAAACCTCACCAAACCAATTCAATATCATTATTATTTTCAAAACCTTTTTAATTCAAAGAGCCAAAATCTATCAAACCTAGGCTCTGATACCAACTTGTAACACCCCCAGTTGGCTCATACTGGAAATGCTACCGCCACACTGCATCATGAGGTCGTCACCTCCTACTTCAGGCCCCACAACACAGTGTTAAGGCTAAAATTAATTATATAAGCATTTTATTATTCCCAAAAAAATAGTTTATAAATATTTACAAAAACATACTCCCAAAACGGGAGGTTTTTCTAGTTAGAATTTACATATAATACATCAGATGCAGTTCACTCATTCAGCCCGTCTTTCTATCTCCCGAGACGTCCCCTGTCCCGGAGGTGCCATGCGTACCTGAATCAAATATTTTTCTTAAAAGCAGTCTAGAATTAAATCCATTTTAAGAACTAACATAAAATATGCCATGTCATGCTCGAAAATAGAGTTTAATTTCCGTCATTTGCAAAATAAATGCCATGCCATGCCCATACTGAAATAATGTAACAATAATGTCAAAATCGACAACTCATGCACATATACCCATATACATATGTCAAAGTGAGCAACCGGAATAACCTCGGCTCCATAATAACGGCTCACTAGACTATCATCAATAAATAGCCGGAAAATCCTCGGCTCAAGGAAGGACCTGGTAAACCCATAATAATATAACGGTCACCCGGTCACTTCCATATACCCACCATACGACTCCCGCAATCAATACATGGATAGCCGAGCGTTGTCGCCATTAACCACAAGACACCCCATAGTCTGTGATAGCGAAGATAGGACCCTCCTGTCTAGCCCTACCCCGTGTAACGTAGTAGAATCCGTGCAACCTGGAATCACCCGAAGGAAACCCGGAAACTCTACTCCTCCTCGCACGCCCTAACGGGATCGCGTTTGGAGTTTGGCATCTGATCCTAAACTACCGGTAGACCTCACTAGTAGCTACTCCAATGAGTGGAACAACACCGAACACGAATGATTAGACCAAATACGTCTCAACTGCAATGGGTCTAATCCCTGAATGACCGTGCGACTAAGTCACCCAGTTGTCCGACTACTATCGTCCACTATCGCCAAAGTGTTACGGTACATCGGGGTCGAATATCCTAACCCCAGATGATGCCCTCGCCTAGCACTACCGCACACGGCGACTAAACGATAGATCCATAAAACATATCCGATAAATCGTGCGATGTGTGCAGCATGTCAATAAGTGAATTTAATGAAAAGGGCTGGTGAGACGGCCCACCTATCCTCCTTTTCATAAATTCACCAACACGATCAAATACGTATATCAAATATCGTAAAACGAAGTTTCACACATGCATATACACACACATATATACATATATAGATGCACTGATCAAATGATTCCACATAATATCATATCAATATCAGAATCAGAATCACATGCAACATAAATACCTAATTTCTTAAAATTAGATTTAATTCCCTACTGCTTACCTCCTACCGATACTTTCTGGATTTTATAACTTCACCCAAATCTCCTCCAACGTACACCTGTCCCATTATTTACTCAAATCAGATGAGCCTTATGCTTATTCTCAGGAGCTACCTGCTTATTCAAAAGCTAATTTCTATAATTAACTCGTCGGGCTCCAAACTTTTATATTTAGTAGAATATGATATTCTAGCTATAAAATCCTTCTACCTCATAATATTTATATTGCCCGATTATTAAATAAAAATACGCAAAGGTATGAACAAGCAGGCAGGTGCGATATACTGCCGTTTTCCATTCGGCTCGGATCGATACGAAATTCTCAGAATATAATACTAGGACTACGAATAGGCTATCAGCTAAAAAAATTCGTCGATTAAATAGTCAAATAGCCGGTTATGAATTTTTTAAAGAATTTCTAATTTAATATTCCCAATATTGAAATTCATATTAAAATCCATAATTAAATTCTACGTATAACAAGGAATACAATACCGAAATCGGAATCAAAATCGGACAGCTAAATCTTTTTCTTCCTTTTTTTTTTTTCTTCTCCTTTCTTCTTCTCCTTCGCGTTTCGTCTTCTGCGTTCCTTCGTTTCGAGGTAAGGTTTGTTTGTTTTTATATATATATATGTATAATATATATACACATATATATTATATTATTATTATATTATATTATATTATATTATATTATTATTAACATTAACATCTTTATCTTCTTTATTTATTTATTATATTATATATTATATTTTATATTTATCCTCATTGATATTATTCGTTTAACAGTCTTTTTAATCATAATCAATATATAAAATAGGAATAAAATTTATTCCACAATATTAATTTCTTGATTCCAAAATATTATAAAAATATTTATTTGCTATAATAATATTATTTTATACATTCCGAAATCGGGGCATTACAATTCCAATAGACATGCAATAATCATCAAATGTCTTAAATTCACCAACATTATCAAGACGAATTTTCTTTATTAAGTGATCTGGAAACTGAGCTCGTAATCTAATTATTTGAGCAAGCAACCTCGCAAATGCCAAATTGCGGGTGGATAATAAACACACATGCGACCATCTAGTAGATGCATCGATAAGTACCATGAAATATCAAAATGGTCTGCATGTTGGATCTACAGGCCCACATATATCACTCTGAATTCGTTTTAAAAATGAAGGGGATTCAGTTCCCACTTTTGCTGGTGATAGTCTAGTTATTAACTTCTCTTTTGAGCAAACAACACATATAAACTCATTTGTATTTAATATCATTTGATCTTTCAAGTTATGGCCATTGGTATTTTCAATAATTCGTCTCATCATAGTATTACCGGGATACCCAAACCGGTCATGCCAAATCATAAAATCTGTAGACTTCTGGTCTACCAGATATGTTTCAACCGCATTAATCTTTGTAAAATATAATCCATAAGACAATGAAATTTTTTTTTCTAATATATATTTATGTCCATCAATGAATTTTGTAATCAACAAAACTTCATTATTTGCCTTACTTGATGTTTCAATATGATATCTATTTATGCAAATATCATTAAAACTCAACAAATTTCTTTGAGATTTACTAGAATATAGTGCATTTTGGATATCAAGTTTTACTCATTCGGGGAGAAATATTATCGTTCTTCCAGAGCCCTCAATTAACTTCGCACAACCACTTATGGTATTCACCTCAATTTTTCCCAACTTCAGGTTGGTGAAATATTTCTTATATTTCAAAATGGTGTGCATTGATGCACTATCAATGAGACATGAATTGTCTTCCATATTATTCATTATAGCGTGCTCCACATTCATATTTCTTCTTCTGGGAGAAATATAAGAATAAATATATCAGAAATTTGGAGAAAATACATAGTTGTCATATCATTACAAAATATAGGGAGCAAAAACTACATATGTTACAAAAATATATACACATATCTATATGTGTACTATTATATCGCATTTCCGGGATTTTCATAGTATCCACCTTTAGGTTGTGCCAGAAAATCAGATACATCTAACTGTGTATTCTCAGTACATTTATCACCCCCACTACCACTGGCAATGTTCTCCGAAAAATTAATTTATGGGGGATTGACATTTTCCGATGCTTCAACTTCTTCATATAATTTATCTTTCTGTTTCAGGGAATTTTGGTATAGCTCAACGAAATAAGAATTGGAACGATAATTTCTGAACCAAAGTCCTGTCATTCCGCAACGATAACACTTATCCTCGTTTTTCTTTGAACTCTGACCAACATAATTTTGAGGCCTCTTCAGAGGCCTATTTGATTCATGTTCATCAAAATATGCCTGTCGGTAGTAATGCGAAACAAACCTGCCATGACCTCGTCCACGGTTGGCACCACGTCCACGACTCATTCCACATCCATGACTAAATCCACATCCACTGCCTTGTCCGCGACCTCTTCCGCGGTAGAATCTACGCATATTATCTAAACACTGAGTCGCATTCACTTCAGGGAATGGACTTGCACCAGTTGGCCTCGATTCGTGATTTTTTAATAATAATTTGTTATTCTGTTCAGCAACAAGTAGACAAGTAATAAGATCACAATATTTATTAAAACCCCTTTCTTGATGTTGTTACTGTAAAACTATATTAGAGGCATGACACGTGGTAAATATTTTTTCCAACATATCCCTATCAGAAATATTTTCTTCACAAAATCTTAACTAGGACGTGATTTTGAACATCATGGAATTATAATCGACAATTGTTTTAAAATCTTGCAAACGTAAGTGTTGCCATGCGTGTTTCGCTTTTGGCAATATGACAGATTTCAAGTGTCCAAACCGATCTTTCAAATTTATTCATAATTCAAATGGATCTTTTACCATTAAATATTCCATTTTCAGGGCTTCGTCAGTATGATGACGTAAGAAAATCATTGCCTTTGCACATTCTTGATTTGTGCATTCATTTTTACTAATTATTGTTTTCGAAAGCCCCATAGTTTTGAGGTGCATCTCGACATCCATTACCCACGACATATAATTATTTCCGGTAATTTCTAATGGGGGAAATTCAAATTTTGTTATATTAGACATGGTTAAAAGAAAATGAATAAACTTACCAGAAACTCCGCAACCTTTCGAGTAACCTAAAATACAACAACAAAAACAACAAAAAATACGCTATCTTTATATGCACTTCCTCGACAAAGCCTCGTGCTGATAACGTGTTATAAAATATATAATAAAATATAAAAAATACTACTACTACTAATAATATATAATAATATAGATATTGTAATATGTGTATAGATATATATATGTATGTATCTAGAGATAAAATAGATGGGAGAAAAAAATGTGTATATATAATAGAGAGAGAGAGAGAGAGTGAGGGAATAAAAGAGTGTAAACTAGTTTAATGTCAAATCTAATAATTCATTTGATATAATAGCCTATTTATAGGCAATATACAAAATCTTAGTTATCATACTTAATTTCTTGACATCATAATATTGTGCCACAATTAAATGACCTCTACTAAATAAAATAAATGAGTCACAACAACTTATTTTTACTGTTACATTTGAATTATTAAATTTTGTTCAATTTTTATATTATCTAATTGCTTGTAATATAAAATACAAGTGATACAATAATTTTTTCAAAATTAATTTCTCAAGATTTATTTTTTAAATACATATTATTATTATTATTATTATCATTAAAAGAAACATTATTTTACTTTTATTTTATTTTTCTTCACTAAAAATTAATTAAAATAATATTTTATTAAAAAATAGAAATCCTAAAATATTTAGCAATAAGCTTATTTAAAAATTTTAGTTGATTGAATAACTTTAACCAATCAAATAACTAATTTAATTAATTGATAAATTAATATTTAGAGAAATTAGCATTATCCCACCAATATTTTAATTGACGAAAAAAAATTAATTTTAGTTTAAATATAACCAAAATTTATCAATTTTGGTCTCAATACAGAAAACTCATTAATTTTAGTCTTATTATAAATAATTTCAATCAATTTTTGTCTCATTATAAACAATTTCAATCAATTTTGGTCGCCCTGTTAAAAAACTAACTTAAATTGCTAACGTTGACATAACGGAGGTGACGTGAAAGCTGACTTGGAAACTACACGGCCATGTACAATTACATACGGTCATGTTGTCACGCGACCATGTATATTTCAGTGTATTATTATACATGATCATGTTTCTACACGGCCATGTATAATTTTATACGGTTGTCTACCTTTATGTCTAAATTTTTTTATCTTTTTGTTATATTTTTTTTTAAAAAAAAATATTTTGAATTTATAATAGTTGATATAGTTAAAATAGAAAAAAATCAATAATAATCATAATATAATTAAAATGTATCAATTTTAGTTCAAATATTAATATTTATCGAGTATATTCTTTTGAAAGATTTTGTCTAAACTTTTATTATTTACCAAAAAATTTCGTTAATAATCTATCTTAGCGAGTTTAATTTTTTGAAATGAACGGTCCAGATTAATTAACGCAGATCCGACGGCCGAAATTCGATAAAATAAAAAAAATTATTTTACAATTATAAAAATAAATAATAAAGTCAAATAAATATTTAAAAAGTCGGCAATCTTTGGATTATCTAATTAAATCATTTATAAATTTGAATTATAATGTAAATGAAATAAAAGATAATCTTAGTCTTAAACAAAATAATTTTTAATTTCTAATAGTTAATTTAATTTAAAATTTAACTTATTAAACAATTTTATAAATTATAATTCTATTCTTGATTCTTAATTAATAAATTAATAAGTAATTATTTTATAAAAATGAAGTATTATTTATATAATTTTTCATAAAATTACAAAGATTTAGTAAATTAGATCGGAATCAAAATTAATCGTACAAATTAATATTAAGAAAAAACCAAAAAAAAAAGTAATATAAACCGGCAGTTTTTAAACCGAAACCGTCAGTTTATAAACTGTAATCGAAGCCATCAAACTGTAACCGAAACTATCATTCGGAAGATTCGGTTTCGGTTTGAAATTCTGACAAATCGTAACCGGTGGTTTGAACTGTTTGGGCAAGTCTAATCCCAAGTGTAAGTCTTTTCCAGAGCCTGCAATTCCTCAGTAATAGTTTGCTGCTATAATGGATCAGCATTCGCCTCACAAAAAGACCTAGGTTTATGATGAGATAAAATAGCAGAGTAACAATGGTAATCATTAATGTGAGAAAGAGGGTTACTTACATGAGTGGAGCGACGACAAGCAGGGAGAGGCGCAAGAGGAGGCGTCGGCTCAAGAGACGCAGACGGATCAACTTCAGGAGACGGTGACAAGACAGATTGATCAATGAGTTGTGGCGAAGAAGAAGAAGAGGTGTTTGGGAAGAGATCATAGAGAGAATATAAAAAAAAAAAAAAAAAAAAGAGAAGTTGAGTAAAACGGTGTGCTGAACCTGGATAAGGTGGAGAAATAGGTGCGGTCCCAAAAGGTGACATGATGAGATATGCGCAACCGATTAGAGATAGGATCCCAACATCTATAACCCTTGCGTTCGACGCCATAATCCAAAAAACAACATAAACGAGCTCAATGTTGAAGCTTTGTTCGCTTATGGGGAGGGATGAGGACAAAGCACATAACTAAGTGGATGGAACAAACTATAATCAGGGGACTGACCAAATAGATGCTCGAAGGGACTGACATCATGGAGGACTAACGAGGGTAACCGATCAATGCTATAAACAACAATCAAGGCTGCTTCCCCCCAAAAATGACCAAGACACTTAGTAGAAAGAAGGAGGGCACGAATAGTATCGAGAATGTGACGATGTTTACGTTCTGCGCGCCTATTCTATTGGGACGTATACAAACAGAAACGTTATACCAAGGTACCCTGACTGGATAGAAAATAAAAAAATGATGACGCATTGTATTCACCAGCATTATCCAGTACGAAGGACTTTAATAGGACGAGAGAATTAAGTGTGAATCATATGAGAAAACTGAGCATATATAGGCGGTAATTTAGAACGATTTTTCAAAAAATAAATCCAAGTAAATCATGAAAAATCATCAAAAAATATAACATAATACTAAAAACCACTGATGGACACAACATGAGAAAGACCACAAATATCAAAATGTACTAAAGAAAAAGGTTTAGTAGCAGTAGATGAACTCTCTGAAAAACTAAGAGCAGACTGTTTGCCAAGTTTACAGTCGACACAATTGAAAGACTCAAAACCATCTGGACCTACAGACCTTTAGTATGAAGTGACTCGAGCTTACTGGAAGACGCGTGACCTAGGTGAGATGCCAATGAAGACTTGAGAAATCAGAGGTAAGAGTTGCAGAGCGGGGATATATGCAGGAGGTATGGAGAGACTCAAGCTCAAATAACCGACCCGTCTTGCGGCCCGTCCCGAGAAGCTAACCCGTCTGAGAATCCCGAACCTGCACACCACAAGAACTGAATGTAACGGTAAGACTTTGTTCAACTAATTGACCAACAGAGATAAGATTTAAGGTAAGTCAGTGATGCAATATGTATCAGGAAGATATAGGGAGAGGGAGTCAGTGATACAATATGTATCAGGAAGATATAGGGAAGGGGAGGACACAAGACCGGTATGGATGATATGCATGGTAGTACCATTGACAATATGTATATGTGGTAAATGTGAGACATAAGACATAGAGGTCAAGTTACGATGGTTAGAGGTCATGCGGTGACAACAACCAGAATCAAAATACCAAGTAGATGTACCTGGAGTGGTAGACATAGTAGAATTGGTTTGCATAACCTGTTTGATGATGGCTTCTATATTGTGAAGATTGTAAGATGAATTCTGAGTCTCATTAGTAGTAGAAGTTGTAACCGAAGAAGAAGCAGTCGAAGAAGACCCACTAGGCTCCCGAGATTTGGGAGCTAAACCACCTGAATTTCTGGGAGCAGAACTACCGGAATGTTTGGGAGCAGAACTACATGAACACTGAGATCTGGTGGGACAAGCCGGAGCAATATGGCCATGCAAACGACAAAAGTGGCACTCAATCTTTGGATAGGTGGTCCAAGTGTGATCATAAGATTTGAAAACTCGACATCTAGTACTAGCAGATCGGGACTGGCGAGACACAACTAAAGCAGAATCAAAACTCGGTGTTTTAGCCAATTGGAGGCGGGTCTCCTAAAAAATAATCTTCTGAATGACAACATCAAGAGTAGGCAATGGATGTCGATGTAGGAGTGAGGCACGAACAATCTCATATTCAGGTCGAAGGGTCATCAAGATCTGAATAAAGTCAAGATGGACTTGACTAATCTGTGACTGCCAGAGACGATAACGAATAGACTGAACTTAAGCAAGAAACTCATTAATAGACTGACCAGCTTGCTATCGGGTGGAGCTCAACATGGTCCAAAGCTGATAATAATGAGCAAGACTTGTATTTAAAAAACGAGCAGTAAGGAAATTCCATGCCTCATTTGCAGTATCAAAAATAGTCAATTGTACATGAATTGCAGGTACAGAAGTATTGCGCAACCAAGTAAGAAACATAATCTTCTTATGATTCTTACTATTCCAATCTTCCAATTTTGAAACATAATCTTCATGTTCCCGAGAGGTGGGATCAACATTCACAAAAGGAGATGGAAAGATAGGTGGCCGGATATCGCCAGTGACAATTCGCCATAACTTCCTACCAACCAAGAAATTTTTCATAGACTGCATCCATAGATCATAATAATCGCAGGACAAGATAGTAGTAATAGGTGAATGAACGTCCATATGCTCCATAACAAGAACAAAGAAAAATATGTGAATCAAGAAATCAAGATTCAAATCAAGAAAGTAGATCAAACAATCTAACCAGTAACAGTCACAAACTGAAATTAACTCCGATGACAAAATCAACCACACCAAGACGTAGGGAATCAAGACAGAAGATGACGGCCACAAAACGGCGGTGAAGGATAGCCGGACGCGCGGTCTGAAGACGGTGGCGGAAAACTCTTTTCCGCCGCTATTTGCGTCAGCAGCACATGAGCAGCGCAAATAGCGGCGGACGCGCGGTGGTTGGTGGCGAAACTTCGGTGATCGACCGTGGACGAGGCGGCGGCTCCGATGGTATAGGTGGTGTCGATCGGAGCGCGGCGGTGGGCGAATAGCGGTGGTAGCAACTAGGGTTTCTGTTTTGGAAAACCGGGCTTTAATACCATATTAGAATTTGTGGAAAAATTATAAAAATTTTATATGTCAAAAGTAAGAGTTTACAAGATATATATATAGTAGTGGACTCATGCTTAAATCTAGCAAAATAATATAAAAAAATACATAAATATGAAAATCCATTTTTACAAACATTGGCTCACAATGATTTCAAATGTCTATATTCAAATCGAAAACTCTATTTTTTATTAATTCATACTTCAATTTTAACCCTATATTTTATTTCTCGTCCAATATATTCTATTTTTCCCTCTCATGAATGTTTCATTTAAATTCTTTAATTTTATTTATCTTTAGAGAATTTCATACATGTTACTCAATTGTTATTGTTTTACATAGTAACTACCAAAATACTTTAACATAAAGTCAAATTATACCATATTCATAATTTTTAAAACAACAATAATAAAATTGTTAAATGTACTTACATGTATAATAACAGAAAAGCTAGAAGCTAATACATATACACCACATTTTAAAAAAGACAATTTTATTATAAAAACATTATATAACAAAAAATAAATACATAAATTAAAATAAGTATCATAGTATGACACTATGTTTACATTATTATTCTTAGTTTTCAATCAATTAATATATTTTTAAAAAAATAAAATCAATCAAACCCTACCCTCAAAACCGTGCCAGATTGTCCCAAGACTCCCCACCTCCTTGGCACATCATCTATACCTCTATAGTAATATTTATTATAAATGTCTTTAATACATTCGTGGGAGCATGCACACGTAAAATCTCTATGGAGACTGAAGAGTCAATGAAGATCGTTTAATTTAGATTTTGAACACAAAAAGATAAGTATTTAATCTTTATTTTTATGTTTCATACGTATATATATCAATATATTTATTTTGAATCTTTTTCGATGTATTCGTGGAAGCGTGTAAGTAAAATCTATGTTAGGACCCAATAGTCAATAAAGAACATTCAATATGAATTTCGAACACAAGAAGGTAATTATTCAAAATTTATTTTTATGTTTCCTACGTATATGTACTAATATAAATTTTAAATCTCTATCGATACATTCGTGGGAGCATGTATGTAAAACCTCAATGGAGAGTCAAGAGTCAATGAAAATCGTTCAATTTAGATTTTGAACTAAAAAAGATAAGTTATTTTATCTCTATGTTTTTGTTTCCTAGGTATATATATTTAATATATTTATTTTAAATTTCTTTCGATGTATTTGTGGGAGTGTGTATGTAACTCAATAGTCAATGGAGATCATTCGATATGAATTTCGAACAAGGTAGATATTCAATATTTATTTTTATGTTTCATATATATATATACTAATATTTATTTAATTATTTTATTTTATTTTTATCTCTCTCCTCACTCAATAAATATATTTATATTAATTCAAAACTCTCTATTTATTTGCAAATTATTTATGTTAATCATCAATAAAAAATTATATTTTCTTATTTATTTGCAAATTATTTATGTTAATCATCAATAAAAAATTATATTTTCTTATTTATTTGTATTATATAAAATTTTATTATCTATAAAATGATATCTATATTATATATATTTTATTAAAATAATTAAACACAAATTTTCCATTTTTTAATCTTATATACTCCCCCGTCCCAGTAGAGTTGTCTTGTATTTTCATTTTCGTCCGTCCCAAAATAATTGTCTTATTTCCTTATTTAGTAATGGTGGTTCCTACTTTATAACAAAATTATTCATACTTTTTCAAACTACCTCTAATTATTATTCTAACCTACTTTTTAAAATCATTAAAAAACAAGGGTATTTTAGTATTTTACTTTTTACTTTATATCCACTTTCAATTAAATATTATTATTCTTAATTCACATGCTCACTCCCAATAAGACATTTTTTCATGAGACGGAGGGAGCATATTACATTATAAATCAAATATTAATTAAATAAATCACTCTCAACCCAACTTTCAATTCAATAATTCAACCGGTAACCAAACACACCCGAAGAGTTGCATTGTGAAGCGGAATAGTTGTCTGCAGTATGCAGAATAAAAAGCTGCTTGCAACCCTTGTAATTACAACAATAATGTACATCTTACACAGGGCAGATCCACCTTATATCAAATGGTGGCACGTGCAACCACTGATTTTATTTTATTAATTTTTTTTATATATATAATTCAATAATTGTGCAACTACTAAAAAATTGGAGTGCCCTTATTTAAAATTTGAAAATTTATCATTATCCCCGAAATTTAGGTGGATTGTGTAAATTTTAAAATGTCATTAATATTCAAATAATTAAATTCAATTCAATTAAAATAATTAATTTATATTGTAAAATATAAATATTCAAAAATAATATTATATTATTATTTAAATAGATTAATTTTTAAAATTAATTTTATTTTTAAATTAATATATTGTACTACAGGTGAAAAAAATTTCTGAATCCACCATTGATCTTACATATATATATATATATATGCATAAATGTATCCACCATTGATCTTACATATATATGCATAAACGTATATAATTATCTAAATGTATACATATCCAATGTATGACTCATATGTTCTATAATATGATAAAAAAAATATATATATTTAACAGAACAATTAATAAAAATTAAATAATTTTTTTTTCAACATTATTAAAAATTCAAGTTTTTTAAAATAGACCATGTAATGAATTAAATATATATAAGATATAAGATAAAATAAGATAATTATTTAATATATATGATCAAATATTAAAAAATATTTTATGTACTTTTTATAGTTATAAGAAATTATATTTAAGCAATTAAATATAATATAAGAATTTTAAATAAAAAATTTAAAAGTATTATATACCAACTGTTATTCAAATTATACATATAATAAATTTTAATAAAAAAATTATCTATTCTAACATTTAATACAAATAAAATAATAAGTAAAAAATTCAAAATATATAAGTAAAAAAACCCCAATCAAAGTGCATAATCAATTATATATATAATGACTACAACCAATAAGAAAATAATAACAAAATGTTTTTAACAAAACTCAAAATTTATTCAAAATAATTACAATCAATACAATTATACAACCAATCAAATAGGCTTCACACATACAATATACCAATCAAATGCTAAGACCAATGAGAATTAGAGAAAAAAATTGCAAAAATCCTAAAAATTCATACTTTTTGCTAAAATCCTAAAAATGGCGCGTGGTGTGAGTGTCACGAGCGGGCAAAGGATATAAGTATCGACTTTTGTAAATATATGGGATATATTTTACCAACGAGATAAATACAGGACAAAAGTGATAATAATGTATAAGTGCAAGATATTTTTTGCAATTATCTCGATGGAGCTCACATTGAACTTAAATATATACAAATATATAAGATAAGATAAAATAGATAAGATGAGACAAGGTAGTATTTTTTAGTAACTATCGATCATATCATTACATGTCATTATATTTTAGTAAGTACTACTCCCTTCGTCCGGCTTTAAGGTCTCATTTACTTTTGGTCATTGTATTTAACATTAAAAATATTTTTATATTTGTATAATTTTTGCACAAATGTTATTATAATAGTATTATAAGACACTAATAGAAGTATTTTTGCCATTTTTTTTATTTGTATTACATTTTCATATAATAATATTAATACGCAAAAAATAAATGAGACTTTTAAAGCTGAATGGAGGTAATATAATTTTGTCTAAACACAACTAAATACTACTATAAGTATAATAAAATACTAGAATTTTTTCATCTGCGTCACAATATTAATATTTTTATATTCATTTAGAATTATATCTTTACATATCATTATTTTTTAGTAAGTATAATTATGTCTTTACACGATCAAATGCTGTACCATACCAATAAAATACTAATATTTTTTCGTCTGCGTACTAAAAGCAAATGACTATCTTAAAGGTGCTCGAGAGTATATTTTAATAAATTGTATAATTATATGATAAAATTATTATTGTATAACTTTTTTTTTTCTTAATTTTTTCTTAAATATCACCATTTATATAGTAAGACTATTAAGATATATATTAATAAGATAAATAAATAAATTATATTTTTATATAAATATCATTTTGTACTCCTATTATTTTACTTCACTTATAAGGGAGAAATCAATTTACTAATGCATAATTTATTTTTAACTTTAATAATATATAATAAATATATAAATAGTGATTTGATAAAATAATATTATTTACCATAATCACTCAAGTTCTAAATACGTTCAAAGTATATATATATTTTATATAATTTTCTAATTATTGTTCATAATACAATTGACCACTTTTCATTTGTAGTTTGTTTAAATGATCTCTTTCTAATAAATTTAACCATTTTAAATATATTTAATAAATATAAATATACTTAAAAATAAATATAAAATCAATTAAGACTTATTTAATAATATATTTTGAAAAAAATAGCAAAAATTTATACTCCCTTCGTCCTATAACTATGCGTTTATTTGTTTTTTTTGCACAAGTTTTAGAAATATTAGTATTATATTGGGATATAATAGGAATAAAGTAAAAATGACTAAAATAATCTTATTAGTATTGTGTGATATAAATGTAATGATATTTGTGTAATATATTGGAAATTGTAAGCGTATTTGTAATATTATATAGATAGTATATTTACTTAAAAAAATGAAATTGATATTTTGTTAAAAAAAGGAAATTGATACTTTGTTATGAGACATACCAAAATGGAAAAATAGATACTTTATTATGGGACGGAGGGAGTATATAATATTTATATTGCAATTTTTTTAGTCGATTATACGGTGCGTACGGATATTACCGCTAGTTATATTTATTACGGGTATGTTTTCCCAAGGTGGTTTGACCCAATTTTACTGTGCACTTAAATCCGCGCCAAACCTGTTTTTTTTTTTTTTCTTTTTTTTAATTTAAAATTTTATTTAATATTTATTATAATTAAATAAAAAAATATATACAATATATATATTATTTTATAGATAATAAAATTTTTTATAATCCAAATAAATAAAAATTTAAATATATATGTTGGGTATAATATAAATTCATAATCAAATCATACAATATAAATTTTATCAATTAAATTTAATACACATTTATATTATTTTATTCATTATCCATCAAATCAATACATATCAAAACTCCAAATTCAAACCCAATTTTCCCCAAACTTCCTTAAAGAAACACTACCTACATTACATAACAATAAACCCATAATTTTGCCAAATCCTCGTATTTAGATCCAAGCCAGCGTTCGACCCACCCGACCCGGCTGCAATGGACCCGACCCAACAAATGCTCTATCCCAGAGGTCCATTCTGGGTCGCCGGTCCATACAGGACAACAGATTAACTGCACTTGTCAGAGAAAGTCTCCAGACTCAACTCCCAGACTCCACTGCCCCCCTCTCCAACGCCCTCATTAATGGCCTTCCAACCCTTGGAACCCTAGTTATTTTGCTCCCTGCTTCTTCTCCCGCCGTCGCCCTCCCTCCTCGGTATGAACGGCAGCTCAATTCTCCCGCAATCGCTGCTTTTTGCACGTAATCGTGTTGGTTAAGGTTTTTGGCAGAGGAAAAAAGCTTAATGGAAAACAATCTGGCGTTGATCGACGTCTTGTTTGGTTTTTTCTTCATCGTGTCGACTGTTGCTTCGGATTCGGTGAGTTTTCCAGCAAGCTTATAGTTCTTTTTTTTTTTTTTTTTTCAGTAATTGGGCATTGAGCGAGTGTTCTTAGCTCGTGTTTTTTTTTTTTTTTTTTTGATAGGGATTTAATGAGTCGCTTAATACCTCCCCAGTTGCGCCGCCCTTGAACCGAACTCATGGCAAAGGTTAGTCACTGCTGCTTCTTCTAGGATCTGAAATTTTCTGCTTATATATGTCACTGATCACTACGCGAAACCGAAACTTTTTCTAATTACGTTTTTGTATAATTTGGAAGCAGAACATTGATTTGGAACGCCTTTGAGATGAATTCAACTTAGGCTGGATATAAATGTGGAATTTAATACATTGATTTTGCATGTTGCTGAGTTGTTTGCATTATTTTTCGTGTAGAGATCAATTATGCATTTCACTCCATTCTGAATTAGATGTGTGCAGTTTAGGTAGTGTAATCTTACAAAGTTGGAATGCTTGATATATAATGTTTCATTTATTCTAAGTAATTCATACTCTTATGTTCTAATGTTGATTCCACTGTCATTGTAATTTGTATTAGAAGCATTTACCTTAGGTAATGCATACTATTAACTTCTAATGTTGCTCGTATCTATTTTTTCTCGAGAGTTTTGGGTGTGTTTGTTTCATCTTTTAGATCTTGTGTTCGCGATATGCTGTCTACTGAAACATCCAGCCAGTCCCCCTTTTCTCCATCCAAACAATCGTATACAGAGGCTATCTTCCATTCGAAATATGATATCCAATACTTATTTTCCATTTAAAACATTACACCTAAAATTGGATTTCTATTAAAAGTACCCAAAAACACAAAGACACACATTTAGATGTGTTGTGACGCAACTTGTTATTTTCGGATGGAAGCAAAAAAGAGAAAATAAGAAAAAAGAAGGTTGCTTACTGCTGAATCATCATATAACTACCCTGTATTTTTTGAAAACTTTAAGAACAAAAAGAATATCCCAATGGGAAGGTCAATTGTCTTTTTGTCCACAGGGTACCTTTGTATTTATTATAATTACTCGGCATATATTTTTGTTTGGTATTACTTGAATTAGCTAGGAGTGTAATGGGCTAAGGTCTGGTCAAAATTCAGAAGGATTCAAATTCAAAAAGTTTTGATAGCTTTTCCAACTTTCTAAATTCTGTCTTGACATATATATCTATATATATATCTATTTTCCTGGTTTATTATACAGCATCCTGCCCTTTTGGTTGGAGCAGCAGTCCTGATAACAGAAGGTGCTTTAAATACTCCGCAAATAATGAATCGTGGGATGGCTCCGAGAAGCAATGTACTTCTTACAATGGACATCTTGCAGCCATAACATCACTGCAAGAACTAAAGGTGCTCCAAAAGCTTTGTAGCGAAAATTTGAAAGGATGTTGGATGGGTGGGAAGGTGATGAACGGAGGTTGGAGATGGTCTGACAACACAACCTATTGGAATGCATCTGCCTTTCCAATCCAGCCAAGCTGTACCAACCAGTCTTGCTCTAGCGATAATTTATCTGATGTTTGCACGTTGTTGATTAATGGAACTACATCACTCGTGGCTCGGAAATGCAATACGTCACATCCTTTCTTATGCATGCTTGATTTAGGTACGTTATTCCTCTGTTTACAAATGGGAAAATCACTGACTTTTGCCATTACCTGTTAAATTATAACCCATGATACTTGTTTAATATGTTTAATTAGGTAAATATAGTATTTATGGTCTTATTAGATAGTCCTATTTTTATTTTTGTTTTGTAAACTAACATTTTTCAATTCTATTTCTGTCCTAAAGTATGTTGAATTTTAATTTGCAATAATTATTATAATTCAGCCAGTTTTTTAGCAATATCCTTGCCTCATGTAGTAGTGCAAAAATATTTCTGGGACTTAAGTGGATGCTAATTATTCATTTTTTTAAAATTTTTTTTCTATTTTATAAAATGGAATTTGATATTCAGTAAATTATGTGATTAAAATTGAAATGAGATCTTGTAGTGAGACTGAAAATACTATGATGCTTGTTATGTTATTATTTGGTGCAGATTTGTTAAAAGGTTATAACAATTATAACATTTACGATGTTTTTGAATCTCAGATCACATGTGTCGGGGTATGCACTGCCACGAAGAATATCTCATCATACTTGCTGTCGTAAGTGGTATAATCTTTTGCACTACACTAGCCATTGTACTGTGGCTTCTCGTATATAAACGTAACAAGAGGCGTAAAAGGTCTCGAAAACAGTCCAATCCTGCGGAATTGGCATTAGTTTCCCCATCGTGGAAAGTTTTCACACGTGAGGAGCTGAAGTCCATCACGAAGAATTTCAGTGAAGGAAACCGTCTTCTTGGAGACGCCAAGACCGGGGGAACATATAGCGGAATTCTAGCAGATGGGTCGAGAGTGGCGGTGAAACGGTTGAAGAGATCCAGCTTTCAAAGGAAAAAGGAGTTTTATTCTGAGGTAGGAAGGGTCGCTCGATTGCATCATCCAAACTTGGTGGCGATTAAAGGGTGTTGTTATGATCATGGTGACCGTTACATCGTGTATGAGTTTGTTGTCAATGGACCTTTAGATCGATGGCTTCATCATATCCCAAGGGGGGGCCGGACACTCGATTGGCCCATGAGAATGAAAATTGCTACTACTCTTGCTCAAGGAATCGCGTAAGTTATTTACTTGCACACATTTTCATTATAGTCTTATTCATAAAACATAGAATGTGTTTGTTTTGTGTTCTTAGTCTTAAGGGTGTGTTTGTTTGTGGATTTTAGGTTTTGGATTTTTGAATAGTAAAATGTTGAATTTGAATAGTTGTTTGATGTCATATAAATAGAGGTTGATGTGATGTTTTGAATGTAAAATAAGTTTGTAGTATAATATAAAAGAAGAAAAGTAATTGTTTGATGTGATATTTTTGGAGGGAAAAATCAATCTGAATAGTAAAAACATGCGGTAAAATCCACAAAAGAACACAACTGATAAAATCTGAATATTTTATAGTCTTATTGCATAAAACATAGAATGTGTTTGTTTTGTGTTCTTAGTCTTAAGTGTTTTTTTTTTTTCTTTTTCTTTTTTTAACATTTGGTATGGAAATCATGTAGAGGTAATATAAAAAATACTCTTTTCATCGTAAAAAAACACACCCATAGTTTTTCAGTCTCATATATTTTACGGCAAATTACCTTAAAGGTTGATTCTATGCAGGTTCCTCCATGACAAGGTGAAGCCACAAGTGGTGCACTGCGACATCCGTGCAACGAATGTTCTGCTTGACGAGGATTTCTCCGCCCACCTCATGGGTGTCGGCCTATCGAAGTTCGTCCCGTGGGAGGTGATGCACGAGCGGCGGGTGATGGCTGGCGGGACCCACGGGTACCTTGCCCCCGAATTCGTATACAGGAATGAGCTGACCACAAAGAGCGACGTCTACAGCTTCGGCGTCCTCCTCCTGGAGATCGTCAGCGGGCGGCGGCCAGCACAGGCAGTCGATTCCGTCGGGTGGCAGAGCATATTTGAGTGGGCAACGCCGCTGGTGCAGGCCCACAGGTACCTGGAGCTCCTTGACCCTATGATGTCGGCGGCGACGGTGACGGTGGAGGCGGGGACGGTGCAGAAGGTGGTGGACCTGGTGTACGCATGCACGCAGCACGTGCCGTCCATGAGGCCGCGGATGTCTCATGTTGTTCACCAGCTGCAGCAGTTGCCTCAGCTGCCTGCTTCTTCTTTCAAGTAAGTTTTTACTGATTTCTATTTCAATGTCATTTACTTTTATTTATTGCTTATCATAGGATTGGAGTATATTATTATTATTATTATTATTGTTGTTGTTGTTGTTGTTGTTTAGGGACTTTCTCATCATGTAGGAGCACCTCCCCTTAATTAGTAATAATATCCTGAATTGAGAATAATCAATATTTTGTATGTATGTATGTATGTATGTGTAATGGGGCCAGTGTGGATCAATTTTATGTTAGAATTGTGCTGTTAAATGTTATGGAAATATGTTAAAACAACAAAAAACGATTGTTCTCACAATCACCAACATATGTTCACATGTAAACTATTGCTTCATATTATGGTTATGGTGATACAAAGCACGACCTTGTTATTCACTTCACCGTTGTCCCATCCACTATGATGTTCAAATACTAACTTCTTGTAGTGCAGGTTTAATTTATTTATCCACAGACTTATTCAATATCAATAAGTTTTTGTAGCTTTATACTTTTTTTTGGGATTGTTTTTTTGTTCTCGTTTAAGTATTCTGTAACATCTCGGTCGGCTCAAGTCAGAGTGTCACCGCCACGCCACACCACACCGGAAGGCTCATTCATCAACCAACGAGCCTCACGTTATGGCGATAAGGCTAAAATAACCAATACAAGTAACTAATTAGAAATGTAAAACTAAAGTGCACCGGCTTATCATTTAAATAAATAAGGTTCGAGTCAAAAGTATAAGCCGGGAATTAGTTCAAAAACATTAATTCTTAAAACATTGGTAGCAATTTCAAAAGCATCCAAAGAGATTAAATGGTTTCATTCCCCTTCCCCCTCTCCCTTCCCTAATAGATCATGTAACGTGGATGCATCATTTAGGTATAACGAAAGTACAATCCACTACAAAAAAATAATATATTTGTAACGGAATTCCGTCCCTAAAGTTCATGTAGCTAACGTAATTTCATTACTAATTCCGTCTCTAATGTCATTAGTAACGGAAAAAAGTAGATTTAGAAACAAAAAAAGTTTTGTTACAAAAATGATTTTTTCTTATAGTGATCGTCTATAAAAAGCTTGTAGAAATATGGTCAACACGACGGTTGAATAACCACAATGAATCAAAGATAAATCAATATGATATATGTCATGATTCACGAGTAAATACCACCAAATCATTTGAAGAAGATATTTGAATCAAATGTCACATATCACATAAAGACAACTTTCACACACAAGTTTTTTAGCGCCTCCTTTATATTTCATTTTTATTCTCAAATAATGGTGATGAACACATCACGAAGAAAACTCCACTAAGACTTAATTAGGGCCATCTTGACCCGGTTTTCAAACTTTATTACTTCGTATGACACGTCACATAATTACACATAACAAACATAGAGTCACAACTCTAAAAAAAAACTCCACAATAGATAGATAAGGATTCGAAGCCCAAAGTACACGTACATCAATTTATTTATTAGTTTGCAAGGGATACCAAACTGCCAAACCATCTAGTGTCCAATATAACATACCAAGAGGGGGTTGTATGCAATCTATCATTCCATCACGGATGACAGTCTAAAGACAACATTCCATTTGCCAATATTTAACCAACCAATCAATAAAAACATCGACCAAGTATACATATTTTGTAACATAAGCGAAAGTTAAGCGATGACTTTCAAATTTGCTCATAAAATATTATTTTCTTACAACAACATTATCATTTAACAACCAAGCAATAAGTAGAGTATTAAAAATCTAACTAGTTTATTAAAATCTCACTTTATTTTGCCAAATAAATATTTAGATAATATGTCCGTCCAAGTAGACATAATCTAACTCTTAAAATCATAATATTTAAAATAATCACATATTTGTTTTCCCAAAATTCATAAACTAGGTTTGGGAAAATTAAGAGTTTCAAATCCATTTAACAAATTCTACAATTTTCAACATAAAATACTATAATAATATTCACATAAGCCGTAAAGAACATTATACTCAACTTTCTAAAAAGAAATTAGCAAAATCAAACCCATTTGAAAATAATTTTTAAAAAATAGCACAAAGATCAACAAATGGGTTTAGAAATTATAACATATCTTTATATAAGATTAATCCCATTTACCAAGAAACCAAAATGAAGAGTTTTGGAGAAGAAAACCTCCGAGTAGAAGAAGAGAGGCTGCTACTGGGTATTACATATTACATATTCCAAACAACTTTAATTTTAATCAACTTTTATTCTTCCTTACACCAAAAGTCCAAAACAATTTAAGCTCCAAAATAAAATTGTCTGACTCCGGCAAGTTCCAACAAACTTCCGACGATTATTTTACGGGGTATTACATATTCATTGACCCATTTTCAAAATGCATTTTATCGCAATTGGAGATTGTAAGCCAAACTCTTGTAATGATCTGGTCATCTTGCATACTCTACTTTATGCCTTGTGGTTCATCAGTTGCAACCACTGCTTCATTCAAAGAAATGTCTACGATGCACGGTTGTGTTGAATAAGTTAAAATTTATGTGGCTGACGTAGATGATTCTAAAGTTGTATTTTCATGACGTGAACCCACTGTTTGGAGACTTTCCGCGATATGATTCGTATAAATAGAAGATGAATGTGTTGTGAATTGGTATGTTTTGAAAAATTTCCAGTAAGAATTTGAAAGTGTGGTTGGAACATAGAAAATTCAAAAAAGGACCTCGAAGGTTTGGAGGCGTTGTTGCTTAAAAATTTTGTTGAGGAATAGAACTAAAAAAATTTGAATGATAGACATAATTTTGCAAGTTAGATTAAATTCATATACAAAATTTGGCATTTCTTGTGATGAGGAGGAAGAATTTTAAAAATTTGGAAGATTTTCTTCGACCATTATTTTGGTTCATGGAATTTAAAGAAAATGGTCTTTGTAGAATTGATTCAAGCTGTTATCCATAATCTTCTATCGGGAAACCATATCCAAGTTCTGTGGCTAGTCCGCGGAAGAGATTTGAGATAAATTTAAAAATTTTGTAAATATGACATAGTTGAAGGTAGTACGAAATTAGCAAAAAGAGTAATATTTATAGATAAAATTTAAGATAATAATAATATTATTATTTTTAAATGTTCATTAACGATTTTAATGGCTATATAGTCGTTACTAATATTGTTTATTTTAATATATTTAAAAATTTAAAAATATTATAACAACATATAGGGGTGGGAATGGTTTGAATATTTGTAAATATACATACATGTATTTAATATTTAAACTGAATCGAACAAATATTCAAAATTACGAATTGTATTCGAATTGAAAATTTTTACAGTATTTGCAAATAATTCGAATCAAACCAAATTAAAAAACAAATTTATTTTAAAAAAAATTAAAATTTCAATTAATTAAAAATATCTACATATATTCCAAATCGAATCGAACAAAAAATTATCCTAATATATTTAACAAACAATTAAAAATATTCAAAATAGATGCAAATAATCAAATGTTAAAATATAATATTATTAGAAAACATCCATAATATTATAAAAACTTCCGTATCTCAAACACAAGCATAATTGAAACATACATCCAGTTACCTCAAAATAAAGCCATGAAGGCGTAAACATATGTATATCCAAATTGAAATACATACATCCAAATGAAGATCCCAAGCTCATGCATATCCATACATGCATATATGCTACAATAGCAATAGATGAAGATGATTGTTTATATGTGTATGTATATGTAGTATTAGTCTACGGCTTAGAAAAATACTTGCTTCTATTTTCTCAAAACTTTCGTTATTTTTTCATTCACACTTTGTGGACCTTTTCGAATTCAATCTTGTGTACATATGAGTGCTTCGACTAAATTTGGTGTAAGAGTATTTCGGAAATGATTTATAACGCTCCCTCTAGTGTTAAAAGCAAATTCCGAAGCAACTTTGGATACTAGAATGCCTAATACATCTTTCGCCATGCGAGAGAGTGTTCGAATATTTTGACCATGTTGTTTTTCACCAATACAAGATATCAAAGTTTAATTGGGTTATCTTTTTACATTCATCATCCAAATGTTTATCCAATTCCGACTTCAACGCACTATGCACTATTTGCTTCAATTTTTTTTTTTTTTTTTTTTTTTTTTTTTTTTTTTTTGAATTCTCCCAAAATCATCAATTTAGAAAAAAATGTGTTGGTATTAGAACGAGCTTGGATAGATAATCAATCCATTTCAATGTTAGATATTGAAGTGAAATTATATTCACAAAACATTATTCTCGTAACATTCCAAATTGATTGAAGCAATTCTTTTACTTCACTCTCTCTAACAAATTTTATGGCGAGGATCAAGAATGGTCGAAAGATAAATAATTGGATTGATATTCTTCCAATCTCTTCAATCACTAAAAGAAAAATCATTTTTGTAACAAAATTTTTTGTCTCTAAATCTACTTTTTCCGTTACTAATGACATTAGAGACGGAATTAGGAACGGAATTACGTTAGCTACGTGAACTTTAGGGACGGAATTACATTACAAATATATTATTTTTTTTGTAGTGAATATTTGAAAAACTTTGCAGACATCTTGGAACCATTGATCTAGATCTTCAACTATTGATTGAATATTATATACAATACGAAAATGTCTTTCATGTATAAATTTTCCATCGCATACTTGAATTCCGAGATTTTAACAATTGTGTCATAAAAGCATTTCAAAAAGCAAATAAGACCCAATTTGGATTGACTAGAATATCGTATATTTTAGAATCACTTTGGCAGGAGCTTTTTGGCTTAGGGTGTGTTTGGCAATTAGCTGATAGCTTTCAGCTGCTAGCTTATTTAATTAGTTGTTAGCTGATTCAATTAGCTGGTTTGACTAGCTGATTCAATCAGCGGTTTGTATTAAAATGTTTGGTAAAACAACTGTTTGACATTAGCTGTTTATACATAAAATAATATGACTATTAAGAACATTGATATGTTATGTTTTAAAATATTTAATTTTGTTCATTTTAGTTTGAAATTTATGAGATTTTTTGTTATTAATTATTGAAAATTATAAAAATATTATAAAATATTTATTTTTATTTTTATTATTTAGATTTGAGAAAATTATTTTTACTAAAAAATAATAATTTTTTATTAAAATTATGTAAATATAAAATAATAAATCTTTTTTGTATATATAATAATGTTAATTATTGTTTTAATATATATATAAATAAATTAATATCCTTTGTTTTTTTTATTTGATTTAATGTTAAAAATTTATATATTTTACAAATAAAATAATTTATATGTAATAATTGATAATAGTAATTATTTTAAATTTTAAAAAATAAAAATATAATTTAATAAATTAAATATATTAAAAATAATTAATAAATACTGCTATAAAAATATATTTATATGTATAAAATAAATAATTAAGTTTTAAGGGTAAATAAGGAATAACCAAAATTAAAATGAAAAAACTCTTTCAATACACTGGGTAGATGAGCTTTTCAGAAATTAGTTTTTTGGTCCAAAAAGCTCTTTCAAAAAGCTAATTTATCAAACAGCTAAATTAGCTTTTTGATTGGTCAAACAACTAAAGCTGTTCAATAATTTAAAAACTCTTCAAAATGTTGTTTCCCAAACACCCTCTTATGTTTTTAAAACAAACACTTTGTACCTATTTGCATTGGTTTCTGTCCAAAAGTAAAAACATAAAAGTTTTTTTTTTCCTCAGAAGTATATTAATGGTAGCTTTTTAAATAACTTTTCAATTAAAATTACTACTTTATTCATAATAATAATAATAATAATAAATAAAATACTATAATATAATATAAATTTTTTTAAAATAAATTGTAAAATACAAATAATTTAATGTTAGATTGTAATGTTATTTTTAATTTATATATTATCTTTAAATTAAAAATAAAAAATCTAAATAATCAAAACTTAAAAAATATTATGTATTTTATACTTTAATTTAAAATATTTAAATATAATTAATAAAATTTAAAAATAAATTATAAAATTTTTATAGAAAAATACAATTATATTAACTTTAAGTTATTTTGATTAATTTTAACATTTTAAAAATACTTTCAACTCTATTATATTTAAATAATTTTTTATAAAAAAATTGCTTTTATTATGATTCATACAAATATAAAATCGAACTCTGCTTTTGACTTTTGCTTCTGTTTCTGCTTCTACTTTTGGGTTCTGTTTATTTTTTAAGTCAATTTAAACGACCTTAAATACACATGCATATGACCAAAAATCTTTTGTAGGTACACTTTGTCATTTTTTTTTTCCAATTTTTCCTTATATTTTTTAATCTTCACATTCTGACAAATAAAATGTATCTTTTAATCTTAAGGCAGAATTTAACACTTCTATTTTGTATCATCATCATCCAAATAAGCAATATCATTAGTATCAATGGTTGTTTTTCCATCAACTTTTTGAATGCTTGTGTTTAGTTGGAAAAATACCTCATATCAAGATTAGCATATTGAATCCGTTCTATTGAACTTTTTATTTCATTCAATTCATCAGTAACAATAAGAATCAAGATATGCACGCTACATCTCATATGTAAGAACTTTCTTCATTTCTTCAATTTTTCTTTTAGATATTTCAAGTCAACAATATCCACACAACGTTATCAACCGTTACGGTGATAATGTTTTTAATCTTCCATACCACTAAACAATCTTCAATTTTTTTTTTCCCAACTGCATAACTAGAGTGACCAAAAATTGGAGAGAGATTCAAAATTTTATTTTGTACGAATATTCCAATAATCATTAATAAAAATGCACAGTTAATGACATGTAACTTATATTTTGATAAGATGTCTAAATATTTGTTACGAAACAAATACTACTTTTGTAATTCTTGAAAAACCTCTTCAATGTTAATCTTTCATATTCAAATATCTTAATGCAATCTCTTTCAAGTGTTCTTCATGATGTAATTGCTAATTGAGGTTGAATGACACTCAAACAATCATGATATCCTTATGATTCTACAGTTCTAAATAACATTTCATCAAAATAGTAATTCATTTTGCAAGTGCTTTACATCATTCTTGTTTATTAAATGTCAAAAAGAATAAATGGTGGTACATTCATTCATTTTTTTTTTTGGTTGAACAATGTATCGTTTATTTCAACTTTTTACCCTACACTCCCCATCTTCTACCCCATTCATAATTGTCATACACCTTTTTAAATAATTTAATATAGCACTAGTACTTGTTGTGCCTAATGTAGATTTTCATGTAATCAATAAAGAGTAATAATTATATTTTGCTTTATCCCATGCAATAGATTGAGATTTTGATATTTTAGGAGTAGGACAATCATTTGTTGCTTGAGTTTGTAAATCTTTCGATTATGGCTAAGATTGTATTTTTGGAATAAGCGATCAAATAGGACTACCATCTGTTTTTGAACCCCCGACTTCATTAAACATGTATGGATCAAAACATGGCATGTTTAGTAATGATTCAAGAATCAAATTCCCAATTACGAAGAATTCTGGAATACATTCATTAAGCAAATAATTTTGTTTTACTAACATTATTCATTTTATTCAACTTATAAGAAATTTAAAAATACATTCAGGAAACAATCTTTTTTTTTTCCTCAAGTTTATTTTCACATTCAACAAGCAATTGTAAACAATACAATTACAATAATTGAATAAGAAAATAAATACCAAAAGACTATTTCAATTAAACAGCCCTATTTTAATTTATATTCATATTAGCAACGGAAAATAGTGAAAAGCTAAATATCCGAAGAAACACAAGTAAACAACACAATTACCAATTAATGAACAACAATCAAACTCAGTAATCGAAGAATAATAAATAACTAGCAAGTTGAACAAAAAACGAAGAAAAGAATCGGTTGAATATCAAGAATGTAGACAGATGAAGATGGTGATGATGAAATTTTCTGAAAACTAGGGATACATTGATTAGGAAAGTTGTCTTCCTAAATATAGCCGAATATGCTAACGAATGACGATTAGAAGTTCCACATGTGGTTGCGTCGGCGTTGGTGTATTTTGCGTTGCATGCGGCAGCCGACAACATACAATTTAGGGATTGAAATGAGAGTCGTCAATTGGTATTAGGTGTGGGTGGGTGTAGAGTTTGATTTGAATCTTGAAGTTGGAGAATAGGTCAGGTTGAGGCCATTTGCCCATTTTGTATTTTTATTAATTTATGCTCTGCAACCCACCCAGGTATGAATAGTATAATATTTAATAATTATAATTTATATACTTAGTAATATAATTTAATAATATATAAATAGATTTGTTTTGGTTCTGTTAACCGAAGAAAATATTAAAAATTGAAATTGAACCAAATCAAACAAATATCAAATATATGATATCTGTATTTAAACCAAATTTACTTAGTTAACGAAAAATTTGGTTCCGTTCAACGGTTTGATTCGAATTCTTTCCCACCTCTAGCGGCATATAACCGCTACTATTTATTTAAATTATTTAAACTTAAATAATTTTAAATTTTCTTTATAAAAAGCTAATGATAGCATCCATTGGATACTAAATAATAGTGTCAAAATTTCTCATAACACTCATGTGATTTTGAAACTCAATGTAAATCCTCATATTCTTTAAAAATTTCATAACGTCTCCTCATACTTTGAAATATATTGCATGAAATCCTCCGCCATGCAAAAAAATAGAGATGTGGAATCATCTCCTCATCACACAAAAAATGTAAAAAGGAATTTCATGCAATCTTTTTTAAAATATAAGAGGGCGCCATGCAATTTTTAAAATACACAGGGATTTACACTGAATTTTGAAACAACATGGGTGTTATTTGGAATTTTTTCTATTTTAGTTTTTATCTACACGGAAAAACCTATTTATTTAGGCTTAATTTCTTCCATTCTATGTAAGTATATATATGTATATATATATTTTTTCTTGTTTTTATATTTTGAGTTTAATATCATAGCACGTAGAAGATTTAGTTAACTATGCATATATTTGACGATCGATGCTTTTTATATTAAAAATGCCGCTATGTCTCGATTTATATTTAGAAATTCATGAGGTTTCCGGATATGTCTCAAGTTGACAAAATGGATGTCAAGAAAAAAAAATAGAGACGACGATAGCACAATTGGAGCATATGAGTTACAAGGAGTAACAGTGCACAAACAAAATTAGAAAAAAAATATAAAAATATATATAAATACAATGTATGAAGGCTAAAATATAACATCCAATGGATGCACACTGTCCTTATTGTGGACGATGCTTCAAGCTTTTTGTTCATGACAATTTTGCTGAGTCACGATGGTTGAATTCCAAAAAATTATTTGTGTCAGGAACAATGTGCCAATCATCATAGCCAAATTTAATCATTTGATAACGGGTTTGTTTACTTGTGGAGTTTTTAGCATGATTTCCTCCAAAAAATATCAAATCAAACCCTATTATTTATTTATGTTACACAAAAATTTTATTTTACATTTAAAATATCACATCAATACATATTTATATCATATCAAATAACAATTTCAATTAAAAATTTCACTATTCAAAATCAAAAATCAAAATTGTTTTTTTAATTTTTTTTTTCTCTCTCTCTTTTTCCTTTATATGATAATTACTTAATAAATAAGATGAAATTTGTTTTGCATACCTTTGTAATATTCCACTCTCGAAATAAGCCATATATATTATAATCAGGATTGCATTTTTTAACTAAGATTATGTAGAATTTCCTATGCAGAAACTCAAGCATGATCTTGTTAAAAAAAAAATTTGTTATCATTTTGGTCATGTTAGCAACATAAAACATGACTTGATTCATCATTGTGAAGACTGAAACTTTACTTTATGAAATAATGATGAAACGTGTCGAGTTTAAAAAAAATTATTTTCAATAATGTTGAATGAGAATTTAGCCATAATCTACACCAAAATATATGTCACTTCCTCATTAGCAACTAATATAAACATGCATTTTTATACACCTTCCTAAACATTTACCTAAATATACATTCCTTGCATAAATGAACTTAAAATCCTTACTAGAAGTTAAGAAATAGAAATGGATAGATGTCACCTGATACATTTCCAGTGCTTTGCTACAAGTCAAAAATTGAACAATTATCAGTCCAAAGTGAATCCGACCAAATTTACAACACAACCATTGCAGGATACCAGGCCGAGAAACCCGGGCAACCACTCCCCTATGTGCCAATCGCTAGCGCATCTAGGGCCCACACATTGCTAATTATCTCATTTCACGGTGTTTTGTTGTAAATATTGTACATTTTTTTTAAAAACCTTGATAGAAGGAGGACTGTAGTGACAGAGATCCGATGGGACCTTGGCACATTCCTTGGGTTGCGAGGATGCTATGAAGGTCATGGCCGAAGTTCATGAAGGTATTGGAGGTGCCCATAGGTCCCGACCCGCTATAAAGTGGACAATCCTACGCTATGACTATTTTTTGCCATGAATTTCACAAGATTTCATGGATTATGCTCGACGATGTCCAGTATGTCAGCACCATGGTCCACTCCAACAGGTCCCTATGGAAGAACTTCATTCAATCATCAAGCCTTGGATGTTTTGCGGATAGGCTATGGACATCATCGGAAAAATCCATTTCCCATCTTCCAATGGACATTCCTTTATCCTTGTGGCCACTGACTACTTCACAAAATGAGCGGAGGTTGTCCCATTGGCCAAGGTTTAACATAATTAAGTTATACATTTTATTAAGAATAACATTATTCACAGGTTTGGCATTCCAAAGATAATAACCACCAACCAAATGACTGCATTTATGTGCGCGAAGGTCAAGGCCTTTACAGCCCAATACGGATCCAACTTCTACATTCCTCTCTGTATTATCCTCAGGCTAACGAGCAAGCCGAAACGACGAACAAAATCTTGATTTCCATTATTAAGAAGGCGTTGGAGGACAATCCGAGGGGTTGGCATGACACTTTGGAAGAGACTTTATGGCCATATCAGAATGCCAAATATTCTGCAACCGGGAACACTCCTTATAAGCTGACATAAGGCCAAGATGTTGTGTTGCCGCTGAAGATTGCAGTGCCTTCTCTCCGAATTTTGAATATGAACAAGCTGTTGATGGAGGAGCAATGCCAAACCATGCTCCAGAAGTCAATGTCTTGCCCGAAAAGAGGCTACAGACTCTTGAATGCATTCGACATCAAAAAAGGAAAGCTGAATCGACCTTCCAGAAGTACGTAAGGCACCAGAACATTCAGGAAGGTGACATGGTATAGAAAACCATCCTCCCGGAATGTCCCAAAGATGCGAAGCTCAGGAAATGGTTCCTTACTTGAGAGGGGCCGTTTATCATATTGGCCAAGTCGCCTAATGGCACGTATAGATTAATGAAACCTGAAGGGGACGAGATGAAGACATTTATTAATGGGAAATACATAAAAAGATTTTATCCTTCCCCGTGGGAGTTGGAAGGAGGACACGGCTAGCTGATCGTTGAATGCGATCTTGCGGAAGGAGAAAAAACAGATGGACAGACCGAGTGAAAAAATTAACAAAATTATTAGGACTATGATGACTCAAAATGTAAGCATATTCTTAGCTTGACAAAAATGTGTATTACTCGAATTTCTGCATAAGAACCATCAAAATAATTCGTAACCGGCATACAATATTGATTTATATCACTAGGCATGATCCAGAGTTCGTTGTTGAGATTATTAACGATTTTTGCCCTCTTAAGCGGTAATCTGGAACCAGAAAAAGCTAAAGCAGACGCCGCAAGCGACAGCCGCCTTCGCTCGCAAGCGCCCAGAACACATTTTGAAAATACTAAGGCATGAGAGGCAAGCAGCTACATTCACAGCCCGCAAGCGATAGCCTCTCCCACTCGCAAGCGACAGTCCAGATACCCACCGCTGCAGACTATCACCAGATTTCAACTAAGTACTTCAACTGTAGCGGTACAGCCATTCCAATTCCAGCCAGCACAAGCGAGCCGAGCTGCGCTGATGCCCTCCACTCTCCAGCAAGCGAGGAAGATCTGTGCCTTTAACCTTCAACGCAAGCGAAGCGGGCACCCTGGGAGTTATGGTCAGCAACTGCTTCAACAGAATAACTACCAGCAACCGCCTAACTGCCCAGTGGTTGGAACTGTCTAACAACTACTTGCAACCGTCTCTTTACACCTGCTATAAATAGGGCCAGATATCTTTATGTAAAAGGGATCGAATTTTTGGTGATTTCTGCATACTTTTAGCATTCGTCGTCCTCCTGTTTCAGAGAGCTCCAACCCTGTAAGGGAGTTCTCCACAGGAATGGCCAAGGGAGTAGGGGTCTTCCCTCTCCCTTGGTCACGTCTTTACTGTTTTCTTAGATTAGATTACTGCTTTCATTTACAGCTTTGTAGTTCTCATCTTTCACGCTTTCGTAGTATATGAAGAAATATCATTCACTTCTTCAAATTAAATTCTTTCACAATTTTCCACACTTATATAAATCAAGTTTAGAAAATTTCATTTCACTGGTATAGAGCGAGAGAAGAATTGATTATCTAAGCCTTGTTATGCACCAAAAGCGGTTTCAAGGTAGTTCAATGTAGTTAAGTACGCGGGAGCCTTGTCGACTTGCTTAACTGCTATGCTAAATTCAATTTTGATTAAATAGTAGTAACATCAGGGGGTAAAGCCACTAATGAGGCAGAAATTGGGAAAATTAACGGGACATAGACGGGGGTCTATTAGGTCGCAGAAATTCCTAGTGACAGTAGGGTTTCTTTCTTATAATGTCTTCATTTTGGGTGTCATTGAAGTCTTGTTGTAAATCCCCCCCAGGCCAAAATACCAGTGTGATGAGTTCTTTACAATTTAGTTTATATAATTACAACACCTTTCTCCTATCATTTCCATAATATACATATATTCTTCCGATAACACACTTACATCATTCGCTCACTTCATCCAGGGAAATCTATCCATTTAGTAACGCACAGATCAGACATAACACCTCTCCTTCACTCTAATTCACTCATATACATATATATATATATTGTGCCGCTCACTCACGCCCCGATCCTCTGGTAACCGCGATTCATCCATGCCCCGATCATCTGGTCCCCACTTCCGCTCACGTCCCGATCATTTGGTTACCACTGGCTCTCCACCTCTCGCTTCGCTCGTTTCCACTTACCTCATCTTTATTGCTTTATTTACTGCTTTCAGTAGTTAAATTTCGGACCCGCTGCAAACAGATCATTTCTTGCATTTTTCGTCGCTTTCTTCAAGATTTTCACCTTTGAAATTCATGACTTAAAATCCTTGTGTTCGACCTGGAAACTTACCAGTAAAAAGAGTATAAATAATTGTGATAACTACTCAGGGTCTACAACCACACAATTGCTATATCTGATCATTTTCCTATAAAATCCTACTCATTAATTTTCGAATAGAATTCCTGTGAATTTGTATGCAAATTGCAATAATAACAAAATTTGGTTATCATAATTTGGCGCCGTTTCCGGGGATTTTAAACTCATGAAAATTATCTGTTGGAAATCCCAAGAAGCGCCATAATTTACTTTTAATTCGCTGTAACCGTGACTTTTGTGTTTAATTAATTTCTCTAACTTTTAGTTTGGTGTGGCTGCCATTTTGTAGGGGTCCGAAGCGTTTTCAGCGTCCCACGAGTCCTACTCCTTCCGCTCGATCACAGAGACGTCTGTTCAGAGAGCAAGTGCGAGAACAACTCATGGCAAATCAAGGAAATGCCACCGATCCTTCTACTATCATCCCAGCTTTCCAGACTGCCGTTGGGACATCTTCAAACTCCGCCACATCTGCATCTTCGCAGGAGGTGCCGCTCTACGTCCCCACTGTGGTCCCTGCTGTCATTCCTCCTGCACTTTCATAGACCGAGGAGCAACTATTGAGAGCCCTCAGTAGCATCCAACAGGGAATGGCGGGGCTGTAAGCGCACCTTGCTCAGGTGGAACAAGCTCAAGCTGCGCAGGGAGCATTTATCGCTTCCCAAGCGGCAAAAGCTGCCAATACCGCCGCGATGCCCGCAACTATCACTCCCCCACAGCCTTACCAGAGGGCTGAGGGACACAGGGCTGCTGATCGCCCGCTTGCTGAAGTCCCCATGGACGTTCACTATCAGTCCCTTCTGGATCACACTTTAATTACAAGTTCTGCGCCCAGAGGCTCTGGCCATTATGAGGTGAAACCAGCGCTCGTTAGCCTGGCAAGCCAGAGTCAATTTCATGGGCTGCTCAATGAAAGCCCGTACGAGCACCTACATAACTTCAATAGGATTGCTGCCACCTCCAAATCGCACGGCATCACGGAGGACGCTTCCAAACTGATTCTGTTTCCCTTTTCTTTAACTGGAGAGGCCAGGAAATGGTTTGATAACCTTTATCCCATTCCTGGCTCATTCAAGGAAGCAGCGCAGGCCTTCGTGAGCAAATATCATCCTGTTTCAAAAACCATTCGCCAGAGGAGTGAAATACTTACTTTCAAGATGGCGAGTGATGAGACTATTCCTAAAGCCTGGAGCCGATTCAAACAATTGCTCTGCAACTGCCCTCATCATGAAATTCCGGACTTCATGGAGCTTCAGATTTTCTACTCAGGAATTACTCCTGAACTCAGAATGTCCTTAGATGTAGCGGCAGGAAGCTCGTTGATGGGGCGCTGTGCCTCTGAAGCGAGGGCTTTGATAGAGAAAATGGCGGCCAATCAGTCAAGTTGGCCAGAGTCCAACAGGCCCGAGCCATCGAGGGGTCTATACTAGGTCCCTACTTCCGTATCTCACGACGCAAGGATCAAAAGTCGTTCGATCCAAGTTAAGGAGCTTTCTAAGCTCATGAAGCAGGACCTGCGTAATAAAGGAAAACAGGCGCTGCATGAGGCCGCGGAATGTGAGGAAAGAGCTTATGAAGACCAACAAGGTCCGCAGGTTGCTGAGTGCTCAAATGATGAAGCTCAGAACCCGGCGGAGGTCTTTTATATGGCTGGCAGAAATGCCCCTCAATTCCAGCAGTTCCAAAAGGGGCAGGTGCAAGGCCCCACTGGACCGCGTCCTCAGCAACAATTTCAGAGGCCACAACAGTTCGCTGCGCAACAATATCATCACGGAGGATATTATCCACATCAACAACAATACTATCAAACCCCCCATTTTCCGCAGCAGGCACCTGCATTCGCTCAACCCCCCACAGCGGCACAAGCCCCGCTGATTCTGGAGGAACAAAGAGCGAGCGAATCAGGAGTTCCAAAGAAACACATCTGCTTCGATCAAAATGCTGGAAGTTCAAGTCGGGCAGATTGCTAAAGCTCTGAAGCTGAAGCAGAAAGGAACGTTGCCTTGGACAGTCGAGACTGTCCCGAACCAAGTGAAGGCCATCGAGACCAGAGGAGGAAAACGGACGCAATCGCCACCACTGCCAGACAGAGATATTGATCAATCTCCTTCCTCATATTGTTGCTAATGTGCCTGTGCAGGATGAAATAAAACAGATTCCGTCTAAGGAGCAAGGTCCATCCCAACCTCGAGCGATACCAGCCGCTCATGAGTCTGACCCGAAGGAGAGGGGTTCCGCTCAGCCTTTGGCTCGAGTCCCCTTTCCCACACGATTTGGGAAAAAGGACAACTCCAAGGAGTTTGATAAGTTTGTGCATACTTTCCGTAGTCTTCAAATTACTATACCGTTTGCTGATGCTTTGTCTCAGATGCCACATTACGCTAAGTTTATCAAAGATATAATCAATCGCAAGCGGGCATTTCCTGATGAAGTGGCAGCGGTGCAGCTGGAAAGTGTGTGCAGCGCCGTATTTAAGGAGGACCTCCCGAAGAAACTCAGCGATCCTGAGAGTTTTATCATTATTTGTGCAATAGGAAATTTAGAGCCGATTAGGGCATTATGTGATTTATGTGCAAGTATCAATCTTATGCCCTTTTCGCTTTTCTCTAAATTAGGGTTTTATGAGTTAGAAGCATGCAGAACTATAATTCAGCTTGCCGATAAGTCAATAAGATTGCCTAAGGGAATCATTCGTGATGTACTCGTGCAAGTTAACAAATTTATTTTCCCTGCAGATTTCATTATTATGGAAATGAGCGAAGACCGCGACATTCCAATCATATTAGGGAGACCTTTCCTAGCCACCGCTCAAGCTACAATAAATGTTGCTGAAAGCAAAATATCATTGAGTTTTAGTGGCGATAAAGTCACATTTTCCATGAACTCAGCACTGCGCCAACCTCAGGAAGAAAATTGTGATTTTATTAATGAGTTAAATGAAATAATAACTTTTGAGAACCATATTACACTTGATAACCTGGAAGGAATTTCAGATAATGGATCGCTCGAACTGGAAGATAAAAAGGATTCAGCTGAGGCAAGCGACGATACTTAAGCGCCCACTGAATCTATTGAACAAGCGACGAGGGAACCAGTGAGCGAGACCAACAATAAGGATGAGCTGAAGAAATTACCTGAGCACCTCAAATATATACTCCTTGGCCCGGAGGAGAGTTACCCGCTGATAATCTCCGCCTTACTATTGACGGACCAAGAGGCTCAACTCATCTCACTTCTCAAAAGGAATCAAGCAGCGTTTGCATGGAAAATCTCAGACATCAAGAGAATCAGCCCAGCGGTGTGTATGCACCATATAAGGCTGGAAGCTGATGCAAAGCCATGTAGACAGCCTCAGCGGCGTTTGAACGAGAATATGCAAGAAGTAGTCAAGAAGGAGGTGATCAAATTGTTCGATGCAGGAATCATATACCTTATCAGTGACAACCAGTGGGTTAGCCCAACCCAGGTGGTTCCCAAGAAAGGAGGATTCATTGAACAGACAAGCGACGACGGGGAGGTCTTCATAACAAGACCTGTCACTGGATGGAGGGTTTGTATCGACTACAGACAATTGAATTCAGCCACAAAGAAAGATCATTTCCCGCTTCCATTCCTTGATCAATGCTTTGAGAAGCTCGCAGGTCACAAATACTACTGTTTCCTCGATGGCTACTCAGGCTACCATCAAATTCCCATCAAACCGGAGGACTGTGAGAAGACAACATTTACTTGTCCATATGGGACCTTCGCTTATAGAAGGATGCCGTTTGGGCTTTGCAACGCTCTGGCCACCTTCCAGCGATGTATGTACCATATCTTCAGTGATCTCCTGGACTCTTGTATTGAAGTTTTTATGGATGATTTCTCGGTATATGGCAAGAAATTTTCCAGATGCCTGAATAATCTAGAAAAAGTGCTTCTCCGCTGCATTGAGACTGATCTCGTGCTGAACTGGGAGAAATGTCACCTCATGGTAAATGAAGGAATTGTCTTGGGCCATAACATGTCGTCTGCCGGTATAGAGGTAGATAGATCAAAAGTTAGTGTAATCGAAAAGATGCCAGCGCCCTCGAATGAGAAAGGAGTACGAAGTTTCCTTGGCCACGCGGGATTCTACGGTCGTTTTATCAAGGGCTTCAGTCAAATCACACAACCACTTACATCACTGCTGTGCAAAGATTCTCAATTTCACTGGTCAAACGAGTGTGAGAAGGCTTTCCGAATACTGAAGGATAAGCTGACCTCTGCTCCTATAATTTCAGCACCAGTGTGGAGTGAGCCATTCGAGCTGATGACGGATGCGAGTGATTATGCCGTCGGCGCTGTACTAGGACAACGGGTGGAGTCTAAGCTTAATGTCATTTATTACGCAAGTAAATCACTGGACTCCGCTCAGAAGAATTATACTACCACCGAGAAAGAGCTGCTAGCTATTGTCTTCTCTTTCGAGAAATTCAGACAGTATCTTATCGGAAGCAAGACCATTGTTCACACTGACCATGCAACCATTAAATATTTGATAGAGAAGAAGGAGACAAAGGCCCGCTTGATTAGATGGGTTTTGTTGCTCCAGGAATTCGACATAGAGATCAAGGATAAGAGGGGAAAGACAAATCATGTGGCGGATCACCTCAGTAGGTTGCGGCAAGAGGAGGACAAATCTCCTGGAATCAATGAACAATTCCCAGATGAGAAGTTGTTTCTGGTGCAAGCGAAAGAGCCATGGTTCACTGACTTGGCCAACTTTTTAACTACAGGACAGTTTCCAGCGCATACTGTACAACGGGAAAAGAAGAGATTGCTTAGTTTGGAAAAGGATTATTTTTGGGATGAACCTTATTTGTTCAACATCGGCTCAGATGGGATAATCCGTCGCTGTGTAGCGGAGTCTGAGATCCCGCTGATCTTGAACGAATGTCATGGGTCCCATGTAGGAGGGCTTTTCGCTGGCATGCGCACAGCGGCCAAAGTTTTGCAGTCAGGCTTCTTTTGGCCTACCCTACAAAGAGACGCGGATGCCTTTGCCAAATTTTGCGACAAATGCCAAAGATTAGGATCTATCTCGAAGAAAGATGAGATGCCCCAAACTGGAGTCTTGTTTGTGGACATATTTGATGTATGGGGGATAGATTTTATGGGTCCCTTTCCGCCCTCTAATGAGAAACAATACATTCTGGTGGCGGTGGATTACGTGAGTAAGTGGGTTGAAGCGCAAACGCTCACCACTAATGACGCTCGATCAGTAATCCGCTTCCTAAAATATACCATATTCCCAAGGTTTGGGGTCCCCATAACGATAATAAGCGATGGAGGCACCCATTTTGTGAATAAGGCACTGCAATCTAGCCTTCAACAATATGGTGTTCGCCAGCATCTAACTACCCCCTATCATCCACAAGCTAGCGGTCAAGTGGAAGTTTCAAGTAGAGAAATCAAACACATCCTCCAGACCACAGTAAATAAGAGTCGCAAGAATTGGGCAGAGAAATTGGATGATGCGCTGTGGGCCTATAGAACAGCCTTCAAGACTCTAATTGGAATGTCCCCTTATCAGCTTGTGTATGGAAAAGCCTGCCACCTACCGCTGGAACTAGAGCATCGCGCGTATTAGGCTATCAAGTATCTCAACTTTGATCTTCTCCCAGCGCAGGAGAAGCACGCTAAAAGATTGCTCGATCTGACCGAGTTCCGATACCTTGCATATGAAAGCGCGAAGATCTATAAGGAAAGGATGAAATTCTATCATGACAAGAAGTTGAAGAAGAAAGAGTTTACGGTGGGATCCAAAGTTCTTTTATACGACACTAGGCTCCACTTGTTCCCAGGGAAATTGAAGTCACGGTGGACTGGGTCGTATAATGTCAGACAAGTGCTGCCAAGTGGAGCCATAAAGATTAACAATGTGGAGACCCTTGGAGAGAAAGATTCCTTCTTGGTGAATGGAGCGAGGCTGAAACCGTATATTGAAGGGCCTGTATTGCAGCAGGCCAATGCCGAGATCAATCTGATGGAGGTTCAGAAGCTCAAGCGATGATAGAATTTCGTGAAAAGAATCCAGAAGCCTAATCTTATATCCGCCAATTTTACAACTTTCTTTTATCGCTTTCCTAGTTAGAATTTATCTCTTTCATAGTTAAAATTTTACAGCTTTCTTTTATCCCTTTCCTAGTTAGAAATTATCGCTTTCATAGTTAAAATTTACAAGCTTTCCTTTATCGCTTTCATAGATAGATTTCATAATTTCATCGCTTCTTTAGATAGGTTTACAGTTTTGTTATCGCTTTCATTAGAATAGGATTATCGCTTTATAGGAGTAGTTTAATGTTAGCATTTTGACTTCTTACCTAAACCTGACCCAAGTTAACCACCGCTTCGCTTGTTTCACCCTGATATTCACTGGGGGAGCAGTATCGCTCACTCAGCACCGCCTTCATCATCGCTTTTGTGTCAGTCTTAGGTGTATAGAAGTGTTGTTTTACCCGCTCACCCGCCCTGAAAAAAAACCCTCCCTTATACCTTTATAAGTAATTACAGTGGACTTGGCAGCACTCCGCTTGCCCTCCAGAGAGCCATAAGAAAATCTATAAATACCCCAGTCCACAGCCTTTTTTCCACTTTTGCCCTACAGTAACTTCCTCCCGAAGCGTTAGTAACCGCCACTCTTCAAGCGCAAAATTTTTCAAAATCTCACAATTTCAACCAATAATAGCTTCATCTAAGGTAAGATCTAGGTTAACCTTAGTACATAAACTCTATTTTACGGTTGATTCTCGCCGATTTAGCGTTCAAAAACACATAATCGCAAATTATTTTCGCGATATTTTACTGTTCTTCATTTTTGCGAAAATGTTTTTCTGTTTGATTTCTGTGAATCTAAGTCTATTATATGCTAGATTTAGATACAATAACTGATATACTTGCTTTCTACGGTTCAATTTCACATTAATCTGTAGGTTAGGTCATGTTTTGTATTTTCTCCCTTTTTTCACAACGTAACACTTACAGTAGTGTTCTGTTTCGTTGTGAGGGGGAGGATTTAGGGTTAAAATAACTGGAACTTTGAATGTGATTGCCTATATATGAATGTTATTTACATTTGAAGATAATGAGGCAGGATTCATAGAGTTCGTATGTTAAACAATAATTCTGGAAACCCTAGGTTCAGGACAGGCTTAGCAAAATAGATCCAGCAAAGCGAGAAACGTTAAAGAAGGAGTTCGAGAAGGTTGAGGAGAGGATTGAAAAGAGAGTCCAAAGGATTAAATCCACGGACGGGCGTAAGGTGGTGACAACAACCTCAGGGGCAGAATTAGTAGAGCCAGCGCCTCTTGAGGCATATTACAAGATGAGGAGACTATTGGAGTTAACAGAGGATTGGGGGAAGCTCAGGCAGCTGAAGTCAGTGCCATTCCGAAAATTCATCCCAGAGTTCCCGGAGGACTACCTCAGATTTGAATACACTGAGGAAACAGAGCAGAGGTATCCGGTGAGCGACTGGTGGCTGGAATTAGAGGAATCGGAATACGAGCAGCTGAAGGAGTACCAGCTGAAGGAGCTCAACGACAAATTCGCCTGCCTAGAAGCACCGCCAAAGAAGATGAAGGCATTCCGGAGCAATATCTCCAAGAAGGATGCTGCCAACGCTGCAAAGGATGTGTTAAGATCCAAGCAGTATGACAAACTGCATTTTTCCAACATTGATGCAGCGGCGGTGTACGAGCGGATTAAGGCGATGGGGATCCTCTATGAGAGAGGATTCGACCCCGAAAAGATCACAGGCCCGCTCTCTGACTGGCTGGAGGAGCGGGGCCTGTCGTGGTTGATCAGAAACCCCAATGAACCAGTGGATGTATCACTGGTGAGGGAGTTTTACGCTAATCTGAACCAGGCTGAGAGTCTAAAGCATGTCTACATCCGGGGGAAATGGGTAGACTGCTCAGCTAGGAAGATCAATCGACTCCTTGGGTGGGAATACCACTACCCCGCCCAGGAGATGCAAGATAAGTTGAAGGCAACGGAGGTCTGCAGTTCACTTGAACTGCAGTCGCTGTATAGGACCTTCGCCACCACCCCTGTATATGAGAAAAGGAACCTGAAGTTCGGGTCGGTGGACGAAGAGAAAAAGGAATGGGTGAAGTGGTCGTTGAGCAGAATAATGATCACCGCTCACACCACTGACATTCGTCCTGATTACCTCGTTGCCCTTCGCTCAATTCTGGAGTAGTCCAATGATGTGGATTTGGGCGCGATCATCGGCTTTGATATCTGGGATCGAAGAAGCGGAGACAGAACACTGGGTCACGGGACCCTGATCACAGAACTTTGACGTTGCGCGGGCGTCGATCTGCCCCCTCCAACCCCAGAGCTCCAAATGAAGCCGTTGTTTCCAGCGGCCTTCCACAAAAATTGGCTGGAGTCCAAGGGGTTCACTCTCATCCCCAAACAGAAAAAGAGGAAAGCACAAGCGGCAGCGCCCCCTCCACCAAAAAGAAAGATGAGATTTGTGGGGGGGGGGGGGGGAAATCATCAGAGAAGATGTGACACCTCAGACCGAGCCCGACTCTGAGAGAACAGTTTCCAATGAAGCTCCTAGCGATGAGGAAAAGGAAGCCCTCCGCTTCATAGAGGAGGATCTATTTGGGGCTGAAGCGGCCATGAGTAATAAGGGAGGAAAAGCGCTACGAGCGGCCGCTGGCGAAAAGAGGTCAAAAAAGCAAGAAGACCCTGCTCCACCACCTGTCAAGAAGCCGAGGGTCAAGGAAGCATTGCGAAAAAATCCAACACCCCCTCGGCGAGCGACGAGGCAGAAGAAAGGGAAGGGGAAAGCGGTGGATGTGGAGGCAAGCGAGGACACGATCCCCCTCTCCAGGCTACGGAAGGGGATCGTCATCAGAGAACCCACCACCTAACCCAAGAGACCTTCGCCAGCACGGCCAGCGACGGTGGAGGTGTCACCAAGGCTGCCAAGTCCGCCTGGCGATGAACCTGTTCCCTTCGACCAACAGGGGGCAGGTGAGCCAACTGCTGTTGGAGCAGGCGAGGAAGCCACACCCGTTAACCAGCCGGGAGCGGTGGAGCCTACTGCTGCTAGAGCAGAGGAGGAGCGGGAGACTGTTCTGACTGAAGAAACTATCGGCGGGATCGATGTCACCGGGGAATCATACAAAGAATATCCCACCGAGGTCCCCGCTGCCACAACCGCTGAAACTGCCAATGAAGCCGATGAGGTGGAGGCAGTGATCTTAAACCTTCCTATCTTGCAGGTATCCCCGAGCGGCCCAGGAACACCTACCATGATCGGGACACCTGCAGAAATTCTGACTCCTGTCTCAACCAAATCTGATAAAACACTTATAGAAGAGGAGGAGGGGGAACATGATAGGAAGTTTCAAGAACAGAAAGCTCAGCTGCTTGCTGCAGTACAACGGATCGAACGAATGCAGCAGCTCGAGCGAGAAAGAAAAAGGAAAATGAAGGTGCTGGTCAAGCTGCTAAAATACTGGAAACCGCTGACCCAACTCCAGCTGCGATTCAAGAGGTATTTACAACGAAAGAAAGCAGAGCAGCTGGAGTACGAAGTAGTGAGACAACTAGTATTCCTCAGGGATGTCTCCCCTGAGCCAGCACCCGATTCCCATAAAGAGGAAGAGCCAGTGGAAATCAGTTCAGCTGATAGCGAGCGACAGTCACCAGAAGCGGTGGGTGCTGGACCATCAGCCCCCCGCTCATCACTGGAAAATATTGAAAGAATACTGGATGAACTCGACTCAGCCATTCTCACCCAATACATGATGACTTAGACAATAATTGACACATATGCTAGGCGTCTGGGTACTGAACTGAATGCTGAAGAAAGCGACCTCCGCACTAGAAAAGCGAGTGGAAGCACTGGAGACTCTGGCTGCAAGCATGGGTACGACGCTGCAGGAAATTATGAAAGCACTCGCAGCTCTTACCCAACAAAATGCCATCCTGATGGAACAACAGCTTGACACAGCCAGGAGTCTCCAACGATTGGAAGACCTAGTGCGGCAGATATCACGCAACCTTCCTCAAGGGCGAGGACCAACAAGCGAGAAGAAGAAGTAAAGAAAGGTCCTCCCCCATGTACGAAAATTTGAGAATAGCAAGGGTTGTACATAGCATCAATCAAGGAAACAACAATTTTTGGTAACAAGGTGACAATTTTTCTTTATTGTATGCCTAACATAACCTGAAGTATGTGCTCTTATGTGAAATACCTGTGATGTCCTGCTTAGTTAACTTTGTGATATGTTTTATAGTAGAGTTAGACAACCTAAGCACATCATACTAAGTACTTGTCCTTCGAACTTCACCATAACTCGAACACTAGTGTTAGACTAAGTAACAGCGAAAGAGACTTGTGAAAAACTAGTGCCCCCTTCGTTTCAAATTTTCTATACTCAGTAGGGCAAGTGACCAGGTTTTTCGACTTTGTTCATAAGGCATAAATTGAAAAGAGAAGTCCTTAAAAATGGTTTAAGATATGATGCGAGCGAAGCAGGGAGGATCTATCATTACAAAGGAACTGAAAAGGCCTAGGCGTGCGAGAATCAAATAAGATCATGAGCATACCCAATGCTTGTTTGATACTCATGATCCAAAAAAAAAAAAATATTTCTCCGCGCCCTTCGGCTGAAGGTTTCCTTAATAAAAAAAAGAATCCCTGCTAAGCAAACAAAGTTGACAATACATGGATAACTCCAATCTTGTTAAATCAAATGACATGCTGAATACTTGTGGCTCACTTGTTCCTATCCGAGATTCACTCTACTCCCAATCATGGCATTGGTTATTAGCACTTCTTGATTGCGGTGAACGGAATAACCACTTGATCTTTTAATGCAGTTTGTTCGAGGACGAACAAAGGTTTAGTGTGAGGAGGTTTGATGACTCCAAATGTGAGCATATTCTTAGCTTGAAAAAAATGTGTATTACTCGAATTTCTGCATAAGAACCATCAAAATAATTCATAATCGGCATACAATATTGATTTATATCACTAGGCATGATCCAGAGTTCGTTGTTGAGATTATTAACAATTTTTGCCCTCTTAAGCGGTAATCTGGAACCAGAAAAAGCTAAGGCAGACGCTGCAAGCGATAGCCGCCTTCGCTCGCAAGCGCCCAGAACACATTTTGAAAATACTAAGGCATGAGAGGCAAGCGGCCACATTCACAGCCGCAAGCGATAGCCTCTCCCACTCGCAAACGACAGTCCAGATACCCACCGCTGCAGACTATCACCAAATTTCAACTAAGTACTTCAACTGCAGTGGTACAGCCATTCCAATTCCAGCCATCACAAGTGAGCCGAGCTGCGCTGATGCCCTCCACCTCTCCAGCAAGCGAGGAAGATCTGTGCCCTTAACCTTCAATGCAAGCGAAGCGGGCACCCTGGGAGTTATGGCCAGCAACTGCTTCAACAGAATAACTACCAGCAACCGCCTAACTGCCCAGCGGTTGGAACTGCCTAACAACTACTTGCAACCGTCTCTTTACACCTGCTATAAATAGGGCCAGATATCTTTATGTAAAAGGGATCGAATTTTTGGTGATTTCTGCATACTTTTAGCATTCGTCGTCTTCCTATTTCAGAGAGCTCCAACCCTGTAAGGGAGTTCTCCACATGAATGGCCAAGGGAGTAGGGGTCTTCCCTCTCCCTTGGTCACGTCTTTACTGCTTTCTTAGATTAGATTACTGCTTTCATTTACAGCTTTGTAGTTCTAATCTTTCACGCTTTCGTAGTATATAAAGAAATATCATTCACTTCTTCAAATTAAATTCTTTCACAATTTTCCACACTTATATAAATCAAGTTTAGAGTTTCATTTCACTGGTATAGAGCGAGAAAAGAATTGATTATCTAAGCCTTATTATGCGCCAAAAGCGGTTTTAAGGTAGTTCAATGTAGTTAAGTACACGGGAGCCTTGTCGACCTGCTTAACTGTTGTGCTAAATTCGATTTTGATTAAATAGTAGTAACATCAGGGGGTAAAGCCACTAATGAAGCAGAAATTGGAAAAATTAACGGGACATAGACGGGGGTCTATTAGGTTGCAGAAATCCTAGTGACAGTAGGGTTTCTTTCTTATAATGTCTTAATTCTGGGTGTCATTGAAGTCTTGTTGTAAATCCCCCCAGGCCAAAATACCAGTGTGATGAGTTCTTTACAATTTAGTTTATATAATTACAACACCTTTCTCCTATCATTTCCATAATATACATATATTTTTCCGATAACACACTTACATCATTCGCTCACTTCATCCAGGGAAATCTATCCATTTAGTAACGCACAGATCAGACACAGCACCTCTCCTTCACTCTAATTCACTCATATACATATATATATATTTTGCCACTCACTCACGCCCCGATCCTCTGGTAACCGCGATTCATCCATGCCCCGATCATCTGGTCCCCACTTCCGCTCACGTCCCGATCATTTGGTTACCACTGGCGCTCCACCTCTCGCTTCGTTCGTTTCCGCTCACCTCATCTTTATTGCTTTATTTACCGCTTTCAGTAGTTAAATTTCGGACCCGCTGCAAGCGGATCCTTTCTTGCATTTTTCGTCGCTTTCTTCAAGATTTTCACCTTTGAAATTCATGACTTAAAATCCTTGTGTTCGACCTGGAAACTCACCAGTAAAAAGAGTATAAATAATTGTGATAACTACTCAGGGTCTACAACCACACAATTGCTATATCTGATCATTTTCCTATAAAATCCTACTAATTAATTTTCGAATAGCATTTCCTGTGAATTTGTATGCAAATTGCAATAATAACAAAATTTGGTTATCAGACTACAAGTAAACTTTTTTCTAGATAATTTTGTGGAGGACATTTGTACTCACCCAAAATAACAAACCATTGTTGGCCCAGTGAGAAAACTGTCCAAGATGGATAGTTTGCGGCCTAATAGTGCATGCAGCCCAATAGTTCGGCCAGCCCAAGAACTCGTGGCGAGCAGGCCTATGGATTCATCTGGCCCATTGATCAAACTAGCTTAATTCTATGTAGAAACAACCCGATGAAAGCTAGGAGTTCCGGTCAAAAATGGTTTGAAGAGAGGTTGAAGTTGTTCAAAGAATTTAGGGATAAAATTTATCAAAACAATATTAAAAAAACAAAAATAATAACAATATTCTAGACATATTCAAGATCAGAGAAGAAGAAATGCAATTCATCGTCTTCTACCTTCTTTTCTTTTAGTTTTAATTTTTCTCTGCATTTTTTCTTTCAAGAACATCATATTTTTTCAATTTTCTTTAATTAATTCCTGCTTTACTTTATTTAAATTTCTAATTTTTTTTTTTGGGATTATTAACTTTAATTTTGCCTTCTTTTTACATTAATTATTCAGATATCACAAGATAGCTCTGATCTTTTCTTGAGGAGCCCGGAAAACTTTTCGAACAAATCGATTTCGATAAGTTTTTTCGATTAAGCCGTCAAATGTGATTTTTTTTATGACAACAATTTGAAAGAGGGGTTTCCTATCTTGTAGCATTTTGTCTCTCAAAGCATCTTCTCTGAAGGCAGTGAGTTGCAATTCATCGACAAATACATCATTTTTATGAGAATAAATAATATATTTTTATTATGGATCATACATATTGAATAATAATTTTTTGTTTAAAATAAAAAAAAACACACCATTTTTTTTTTCATCGACCGAATGCCTTTAGCTTACATGGCATATATCTGCTCATTGATGCAATTATTTTTATATAACAAAATATAGAAATTTACCAACATAATAAATACCTTGTAAATTGCAACCAATCACAATATAAATTATTCAATTACTTTTGACTCAAATTGTGTTTGTTTCAAATATTTGGATGGATTTTTACTATTTATAACTTTTTTTCAAAAAATATATATCAAATTAAATATTTTTTACATTATATTAAACATTATTTTTTTTATTCAAAAAATCATATACGTTATTTATTTTGATTAATTTATTATTTTACTACACTTATATACGGTGTGTTTGTTTTGATTTTCAAACCAAAATCATCAACACATTGTTCTCAATCAAATACATTATCTACAAAATATTACACAAAAATATTATTCAAACTAAAATTAAAATCACAAACTCAAGTTAAAATTTAAATACAAACCAAATATTATATATAAAAATAAATTAATAATTTTTCCATGCACTCTAAAAAGTTTACATTTACTAATTTGATTTGTGAGAAGCAAAGTTTATAGTTTATTTTCTTAGTAAGTTTGACCATATTATCCAATAATTCATACTTTAAAATTATTTGTATTTACATTAACTAGAGGGAACCCGTGTATAACACGGGGTTATAAAATATGTCATTTTTGTTTTTATGTAAGTTAAAATTAATAGTTTTAATTTATATATTAATTTTTATTTATAGTAAAATATATATTCATTCATGTTATATTATTTTTACTAATTTTAATAAAGATTTTGTGATGCTTCTGTTTTTTTATTTATTTATTTATTCCACTTATACATATTAAAATAATATTACTTTTTAATATTTGTTCTCAAATAAAGTAGTATAATTCTTTTGGTCGAGAAGTATTATAAATTAGTATTAAATATGTCTATATAGTGCATGTTAATAAATATATATATATTAAAAAATATTTAGTATGGTTGTGAAACGGAAAATATATGAAATACTAAAATATATATTGTTTGACTGTAGATCTGGTTGCTGATTCAATCAAATATCATACTATTCATTTGATTTATGTTATTACTTTAACAAATAATAATCAATTATTCGATACTTAGACTTATGTCATTATTTTTTTCTCAATTATTTTATAAATTTTTTACAATACATTATTTTACTTTTTACCTTCCACATTTTAGTATTAAAAATTTATTATTTTTTAATCTCCGAGACTAATTAGACATAATAGATTTTTCTTGATACAAAGAGTATTAAAAAATATTTATGTTTATAAGACAATTGCAATTATTATAATTTTAGACTTATTCAAATTTAATACTCCTTCCGTCCCAACAAAGTTGTCTTATTTTTCTATTTTCGTATGTCCCAAAACAATTGTTTTGTTTCCTTATTTAATAATCATGGTCCCCACTTTATAACAAAATTATTCATACTCTTTCAAATTATCCCTAATTATTATTCTAATCTACTTTTTAAAATCATTCAAAAAATAAGGGTATTTTAGTCTTTTACTTTTTACTTTATACTCACTTTTAATTAAATATCCCGTGTCCACTCTCAATAAGACATCATTTTTTGAACGGAGGGAGTAGTATGTAATTTATTTCACCGTTTATGTTTATAATTTAAATAATTAAATTTATTGATATTGATGTATAGATTTAAAAAAACAAAATGTCAAAAAATAATCTTTACATATAAAAATACCACAAATTATTTATTTTTTCCGTAAAACAATTATCAATATATATTTACGTTTTCAATGTATAACTCCCTCCGTCCAAAATCAATTGATTCGTTTGATTTGGGATAAGATATTTAAGGTAAAAGAGAGATAATAATATTGAATTATAATATTATTTTATTATATTTTAATATGATTAATATTATTGGTAGTTTTAATATATATGATTAAAATAAATTTAAAATGTGTTAAAATGTTTTAGATATTATAGGATATTAATAAAATATATGCAATATGAATATCATACAATTTTAAACAATACAAATAAATAAAAAAATATATTTATTTATTTTTTTATAATTAATATAAAAATAATTTTATAAAAGAGTAAAATTTTTAAATATAGATAAAAATATTTATTTATTGGGGAGAGAGATAGAAATAAAATGGATTTTAAGTGGATTCTATATTATGTATTATGTTATATGTTATTAAGTTAATTAAATTGATTTATAATTGTTAAATATTAATAAATTTAGTAAATTTTTACTAAAAATAAAAATATGCTAATTGAAGTGGGACGAAAAAAAAAAAAAGAAAAAATTGAATGGAAAGCGAAAAATTATTTTTTATTTAAAATATTATATTAATATATATTCAAATTAAATTAAATAATTATTTAAATTTTAATTTTACTCACATAAATTTTATTTTAAAAAAATTAAAATTATGAAAAAATTCTCAAGAATGTGGGCCACATCCACATCAAATAATATATATGCATATATGGACTAACGATATCATTGCATTAGATGAAAACACAATGATTAAAAAATTTTAATATATATATATATCTCTCTATATACCTATAATATATATAACGCACACATACTACACTTATATATAATAACTTACACACCCTGCACCCATATATCTTTATATACTATATATGTATATACAATATATAAAATAGTAGTTAGTGGTAGAAATAATTAATATTTTTATTGGCTAATCATATACTAATATTACAATACAATATATTTTAATTTCCGCAATATAATATTTTATATTTTTATATGTTTATTATGTCTAATCTTGTCAAACATGAATTTCTCTCTATCTCTCATCGTTTCTGGCCAATATTATATGGCCTGGCCTCACAATCTTAAAATGCATCTGACATCAATGGGTTTGGAAAATACCATTGCCAAGATAAAAATTCCCCAAGCCAAGATCGTGCAAATACCATGATCTTTTTGTGCCATCACATCGATGAGGCACTAAAATGCAATATGTGATGTTGGAATCCCCACATGAATTGTGGGAGAAATTGAAAGAAACATACGATCATATGAGACTGACTATGTTGCCAAGGGCACGAAGCGAATGACAAAGCCTACGACTTCAGGATTTTAAAACAGTCCAATAATATAATTCATCCATGTTTAAAATAACATCACAATTGCGCCACTGTGGCGAAAATATATTTGAATTTGATATAATTGAAATTTTTTTATCTATTTTTCATGCATATAACATTGTTTTTCAGCAGCAGTATCGCGAAAGAGGCTTCCAAAAATATTATGAGTTGATCACCTATTTTTACTGGCTGAAAAAATAATGAATTACTATTGAAAAATCACGAATCTCAGCCAACGGATGCAAATCCATTTCCAGAAGCAAATGCAATACAACCGGCAAATCAGGTGCATGGCCGTGGGCAAGTCAGAAATCAACAAATTGATCGCGATCAAAATCAGAATACGGACGGGGCCAAACAAACGCATACGGTCATAATAATTATTAGAACAGGCCCCAATATGTGTCAAATCGGCATTATATTAACAGAAGGCCGTATAGACCTCAACAAAGGTTCAAATCATGGACAAATAAAAACAATGACAAAGAATACACCCGGTGTGGAATCAAAGGTCATTGGGCCTATGTTTGTCGCACAATCAGTCACTTGGTTGAATTGAATCGGGCCTCAAAAGAAAGGCAGGGAAGAGTTGCTGCCGAAACAAACCACGCTACCCACGATGACACATTTGATGATGTGATGAATGAAAATATCATGCACCTGGATGACGATGATCTGCTTGACATAGCTGATGATGTTAAATGATAAAATGTTGTTGTATCTCTTTTAATGTTTTCTGCCCCCGTTTTTGTATTACCCCCTATAATAAAAGTCTATTTTGATTATTTTACTAATATATGTCTTTTATTATTTTTACCTTCTTGCAAAGATGTGGATGTTAAATATTTTGGAGCTAAAGACAATATATGTTTTATCGACAGTGCTACGACTCACAGTATTTTGAAAAACAAAAGTTTTTTCTCCCATTTGAATATGGGAAAGACCACTATTGTTACTATCAGTGGTGCATAAAAAAAGATTGAAGGCTCAGGAAAAGCTACTGTATTTCTCTTTAAAATGACAAAAATAGCAATTGAAAATGTCTTATTCTCGAGCAAAGCTCGAAGGAATTTACTGAGCTTTAGTGATATTCGGAAAAATGGGTATCGCATTGAAACATTGAATCAGGCAGAAAACGAGTATCTATTGATTACTCAAGTTGTGAATGACAATAGAATTGTGAAAGAAAAATTGTCATCATTTTCTTCCGGCATATATTATTCAAAAGTCAATATCGTTGAAACATATTACCTAGTAGACCAAATGACTACTAGCGAATTTAAAACTTGGCAAAATCTACTTGGGCATTCTGGAAATGTAATGTTGAGACGAATTGTTGAAAATTCAAATGGCCACCCATTGAAAAAGAAAAATATTTTCAGTCCGAATGAATTTGCTTATATTGTCTGTTCCCAAGGAAAGTTACTAATCAGGTCATCTCCAACAAAGGTTGGATTTAAATCCCCAACTTTTCTGAAAAGAATTCAGGGTGATATTTGTGGACCTATCGATCCACCGTGTGGACCCTTCAAGTATTTTATGGTACTAATTGACGCGTCAACGTGATGCTCATATGTATGTTTGTTATCTACTCGCAATTTAGCTTTTGCTAGACTACTTGTACAAATAATTAAATTGCGAACACAATTTTCAGATCATCCGATAAAGAAAATATGTTTAGATAATACTGAGAGTAATCATCACATACATTTGATGATTACTGCATGTCAATTGGGATTATTGTGGAACATCATGTTCCCCATGTACATACGCAAAATGGTCTAGCTGAATCCCTTATCAAGAGATTGCAATTAATTGCTACACCATTGTTAATGAGGTCTAAACTTCCTGTATCATCTTGGGGAGATGCTATAATGCATGTAACAACCCTCTTGAAAATAAGACCGACAAGTTATCATTGTTATTCTCCTACTCAATTGGTATTTGTAAAAGTACCAAATATATCTCACATGCGAATTTTTGGATGTGTTTTTTATGTGCCAATTGCACCACCTCAATGCACGAAAATGGGACCTCAAAGAGGGTTGGGTATATATGTCGATATGAATCACCCTCGATTGCGAAATTTCTTGAACCAACAACGGGTGATTTATTTACTGCAAGGTTTGCAAACTGTCACTTTGATGAATCTCATTTTCCGAAATTAGGGAGAGATAGTAATCAACTGAAAAAAGAATTTTCGTGGAAAATACCACTTGAATTTGATCCTCGTACAAAACATAGTTAACTTAAAGTTCAAATAATTGTGCATTTGCAGAAAATTGCAAATCAATTGCTTGATACTTTTAATGATGCTTCTAGACTTACGAAATTATATATTGCAATAGCAAATGCACCAACTAAAATAAATATCCCAGAATGGAAGATTCCGAGTGCTAATGAGCATACTGCCCGCGTAAAATGTGGCAGACCGTTGGGTTCCAAGGATAAGAATCCACGAAAGGAAAATATTGTAAATACTGGTGAAAATATCAATAATGATCAGATACCTGAAAAGATCGGTACAACCCCTGAAGAAGTTGATACTAAAAATTCTGATGAAAACGAGAATAAAGTTATTGAAACTTCTGTTAACTATACTACTATTGGAAAATATTAGAACTGAAAGAAAAGAAATGTTGATAATGCATATGCATATTCTGTAGCATTCGATATAATGAAAGATGACGAGGATTATGAACCTAAATCAATTGATGAATGTCGGCAAAGAGATGATTGAGCAAAATGGAAAAATACAATTCAGTTTGAATTGGACTCGTTGAAAAAACGACAAGTATTCGGCCCTATAGTCCAAACACCTTAAAATGTGAAACTTGTTGGTTACAGATGAGTGTTTGTGAGGAAAAAAATCAAAATAATGATATCACAAGATATAAAGCAAGACTTGTAGCCCAGGATTTTTCACAGAGACCGAGTATTGATTTTGAAGAAACATATTCAACCGTCATGGATGGAATAACATTCATGTATTTGGTAAGTCTGACAGTACGCAAAAATCTTGATATGCGATTAATGGATGTAGTTACTGTCTATCTTTACGGCTCTTTAGACAATGATGTCTATATGAAAATCCCAGAAGGGTTCAACATACCTGAATCATTCAAATCAAAGTCAAAAGAATCATATTCCATCAAATTGCAAAAATCTTTGTAAACAATGAGGCCGAATGTGGTACAATTGCCTCAGCGAAAGCCTAATAAAAGAATGTTACAAAAATGACTCTATCTGTCCATGTGTTTTCATAAAGAAAAATGAGTCAGAATTTATAATCATCGTTGTATATGTCGATGATCTCAATTTAATTGGAACTCCTGATGAAATCCAGAAAGCTGTTGAATATCTGAAAAAAGAGTTTGAGGTCAAAGATTTTGGAAAAACTAAATTTTGTCTTGGTCTACAAATTGGGCACTTGGAAAGTAGAATCTTCATCCACTTATCAAATTATACCAAAAGAGTACTGAAATAATTTCTGATGGATAAGTCACATCCACTAAATACCTCAATGATCGTCAGAGCACTTAATCCTATAAAGGATCCATTTAACCAAAGGAGAAAAACAAAGAAACACTTGGTCCTGAAGTGTCATATATGAGTGCAATGGGTGCATTGATATATCTTGTTAATAGCACCCGACCTGATATTTCATTTGATGTAAGTTTATTGGCAAGATTCAGCTCATCGCCTACTCGACGACATTGGAATTGGATTAAACACATTTTTCACTATCTCCAAGGAGCAATTGATCTCGGGTTATTTTACTCGAAAGATTATTGACATGAATTGATTGATTTTTCCGATGCAGGACATTTATCTGATTCTTATAAAATCAAGTTTCAAACTGACTATATATTCACTTATGGTGAAATAGTGATCTCCTGGAGATCGATGAAACAAACTTAACTGGCACTTATTCAAATCATGCTAAAATATTGGCAATACATGAAACTAGTCGAGAATGTGTTTGGTTGAGGTCAATGACTCAACATATTCAGAAAAATTGTGGGTTAATACCCGACGATAAAATTCTCCTGACTACATTGTATGAAGTTAATACGGCTTGTATAGCCCAATTGAAATGGGGTTACATTAAATGAAATAGAACGAAACATATTTCACCAAAATTCTTATTCACTCATGATCTACAATAGAATGGTGAAATTAATATGCAACAAATTCGATCACATAATAATTTGACGGATATATTAACAAAGGCATTACCGACTGTAACTTTTGAAATATTGGTGAAGAAAATTGGGATGCATCGGTTAAGAGATCTCAAATAATGCTCAAATCAGGGGGAGCGAATTGATATAAAAATGTTGTACTATTTTTCCTTCACTATGATTTTTTTGTCCCACAGGATTTTTTTTATAGTAAAATTTTAACGAGACACATTTTTCGTATAAATACATCCAATGGAAAGTGTTGGAACAAACAAGAACACCAAGTCATACGCAGACACTAAGTGGTGGTATTCATGTGGATGCATAAATACTTGTATTGATATCTAATGGATTATATAATAAAATCTATCTCATTAATTTCAATAGTTTACTCTCTCTTTATCCTTCTATTTATTAGTATTATATAATATATATCTATATACGTATAATATATATAATGCACACACAGTACACATATATATATTTTTAGTTACACACGTTATACCCGTATATCTTTATATACTACTCTCTCTGTTCAAAAACTATAGTTTAGGTTGTGTTAGGCATGAGATTTAAGGAATATTGATATTATATTGGTAGTGGGTAAAAAGTACTGGTAAAAAAAAAATTTGCCCTTATGAGTGTATTAGTGTAAAAAAATAGTGGCAATTATGTAATAATAATGACAAAATAAAGGCAGTTTTACATTGATATGGTTATTTATGAAAATGAGACTATTGTTTTGGAACGGATAAAAATAGTAAACAGGACTATTGTATTATAACAGAGGGAGTATATATATATACAATATATAAAATAGTGGTTAGCGATAGAAATAATCAATATTTTTATTAGCTAATCATATATTAATATTACAACACACCTATAATTTTTATATTATTATTCTTAGTTTATACGCCAAAAGTAAATAGCAGTACATATTGCCCCAATTTAATAAATTTATGAGTTTGTTGGCTTCGTATTTTAAAGTGGATAAGTAAAAATAGTATAAAGATATTTTATCTTTATTTTTTAATATAAAATTAATGATGTGGTGGTAAAATAAGAGTATTTGTAAAAAAATAAAATTGAGATTTATAATTACTTATAAAAATGTATACTTTATTGGGTCTATTTGGTTTGAGGATTTGGAGGGGAAGAGAGGAAAGAATATGAGAAAAATTATAATTACTTCGTCTGCTTCAATTTTTTTTAAAGGAGAGGAGAAGAGAAAAAAGGAAAAGTAATATAAAATGAACTTATGTTGTAGGAGAATTTGGGGAGGGAAAAATATCTATATTTTTATTTTATAAAATTACTATTATATCTTTAGTCCCTCCGTCCCACATAATTTGTCCATATTTTCTATTTTCGTCCGTCCCGCATAACTTGTTTTTTCTATTTTTGGAAATATAATTATGCACTTTAATCGCATTTTAAATTTAAATTTTATAATTTTTTAAATTTTAATTAAACTATTTACTTATCTTAATCTTAATCTATAATTATTTTTACTAAATAATAATTATTTTACTAATACACTTCTTAATTACTTACTAATTATACTTTACCTAAATTCTCGTGTCTACAGTAATACACTCATATTACATGAGACGGAAGGAGTGTTACTTTATATTATACATAAATTATATTATACGTATTTTATAATTAATAATTAGTTATAATATTTTAAACATTTATAATCTAATTAAATTTTAAAACAAAATTTTATATAAATTAAATTAAATTAAATTTATTTATTTTAATTATTTAATTAAACCTTTAAGAGTTAGGTTTTAATTAATAAAATAAATTCATATCTATTATATTTATTTAACACTATAAACGATATTTATTTTATAATTTATTCTAGATAAATAAAATTTACATTAGAATGATTATTTTGTTATTAATTGATTCAATTTTTTTATTATATATAATATTATTTTTATTTATTTTTTATTTAAATGATATAAGTATATATATACTTATTGTATACACTAAAAATATATGTCTAAAATCAATTAAATATTATGTATTTTGGAAGAAAATAAAATTTCAATAAAATAAATATATGGTATTTAATTATACACACATGTTAATTTTTGTACAATAAATATTAACCATTAATGCAAAAATCTGCTTAAAATGGAAGATATCGTACAAATATTACGTGCATAAATAGAGCCATAATAAATTTGGCAGCAAAATAAATTAATCTTGTCAATAAATGAAGTATATAAATTAATATCTTCCAAAAAGGGCAATAATATAAAGATTTTGGCGAGAAAGGAAGGTGCACAATCAAATCCGTCAAGAATGGAAAACGGCATCCGATGGAAAATGAAAGATTATAAAATCTTTTCATCCACGTAGCACCATCCGAAAAGAAAGCCAAGGCCGCCCTCCCCTATAAATAGGAGTCATGGCCAATTCATTTGACACACCGAAGTTGCATCGAGGATTCAAGCAAAGGGGTAAGTCTCTAGACTCTCTCTGTATTGTTCTTCATGTTCTTCGTGTCCTTCGAAGCGTTCTTCGTCGAAAGTCACTGATTTGGACAAATGATCCAATATTGGTTGACGAATCGATGAAGTTAACGTTCTTCGTCGTATGTCCAAGCTGAAGGAAGGATCAAAGCTCTCAAAGCCGTTGAGGAATTCGTCAAAGCCAAGGGAAGGTCTTCAAAGTTCCTCTTAAAGCTTCAAGATGTTCATCCGTTCTTCAACAAAGCATCAACTAGGCCCTCTTCGATCCAAAAAGTCAAAGGGACACGCCACCAAAAGCGTTATGGAGCACTAAATCCACCTCCTCAAAGATCAAAGCTGCGGATCGTTCCAAGAAGACACCAAATCCAAAGCTGAGGATCAAATCGCCCACACAGAGACCGAAGCTCTCCAAAAACGGCAAAGACAAATCAAAGATCAAAGCTACGGATCGTCCAAAGAAGACATCAAATCCAAAGCTGATGATCAAATCGCTCACATGGAGACCGAAGCTCTCCAAAAGGCGAAAAAGGCAAATCAAAGATCAAAGCTGCGGATCGTCCAAAGAAGACAACAAATCCAAAGCTGAGGATCAAATCGCCCACACGGAGACCGAAGCTCTCCAAAAGGCGGAAAATGCAAACTAAAGATCAAAGTTGCGGATCGTCTAAAGAAGACATCAAATCCAAAACCGACGATCAAATCGTCCGCATGGAGACCAAAGTCCTCCAAAAGCGGCAAAGCCAAAACAAATGTCAAAGTTGCAGATCGTCCAAAGAAGACAACAAATCCAAAGACGATGACCAAATCGCCAACGCGGAGACCAAAGTCCTCCAAAAGGCGGCAAAACCAAATCAAAGATCAAAACCTCGGATCGTCTAAAAAAGACATCAAATCCAAAGGCGATGATTAAATCGCCAACGCGGAGACCAAAGTCCTCCAAAAGGCAGCAAAGCCAAATCAAAGATCAAAGCCTCGGATCGTCTAAAAAAGACATCAAATCCAAAGCCGACGATCAAATCACCCGCACGGAGACCAAAGCTCTCCAAAAGCCAAAGCAAAGTTCAAAGTCGCGGATCGTCCAAAGAAGACAACAAATCCAAAGACGATGATCAAATCGCCAATGCGGAGACCAAAGCCATACAAAAGCGGCAAAGTCAAAACAAATGTCAAAATCGCGGATCATCCAAAGAAGACACAAAATCCAAAGCTGATGATCAATTTGCCAATATGGAGACCAAAGCCCTCCAAAAGGCGGCAAAACCAAATCAAAGATCAAAGCCTCGGATCGTCTAAAGAGGACATCAAATTCAAAGCTGACAATCGAATCTCCTACACGGAGACCAAAGCTCTCCAAAAGGCAGCAAATCCAAAACAAAGGTCAAAGTCGCGGATCGTCTAAAGAAGACAACAAATCCAAAGACGATGATCAAATCGCCAACGCGGAGACCAAAGTCTTCAAAAGGCGGCAAAGCCAAATCAAAGATCAAAGCCTCGGATCGTCTAAAAAAGACATCAAATCCAAAGCCGACGATCAAATCGCCCGCACGGAGACCAAAGCTCTCCAAAAGCCGGCAAATTCAAACTGAAGACCAAACTTCTTCGGATCAAAAAAGCCATCGAAAATTAAGTTGGAAAACAAATCGACCCGGAAGGAGAATCAAAGGACTCATTTAGAGAATATGACCCGCTTTAAATTCAAATCAAATATAATTTGTACAGATTTTTGTGTTTATTAAAAATAACACAATTTTTTGTCTACACTTATTTTAAAACAAACTATGTTATTCTTATATCAAAATTGATGTTTTATTAATAAATTAATAAAATTTTATTAAATACTTTTATTTTCATTTATTTATACAATATAAGATAAAATAGTAAAATTATTATATTTTTTCTTCCTCCCTTATTTAAACAAACACAACTACTATTTTCCCTCACCCTCTCCCTTCTTTTTCATATGAACAAAACAATTTTAATATTTTTTTGCCTTCCCCTCGCCACTAATCTCTTCCATTAAAATCTCTCTCCTCTTTTAATTTTTATTTGAACCATACAGATTCTATGAGTTAACTGAAAGAATATTTTATTTTTTACTAAAAAAAAATATAAATATTTTTTTATGACAATTAAAAAATATGTATAAATTTGAATCACAAATATAATTTATTTTCTTCAAAAAAAATACAAAATACAAAAAATAAAAATTTGTTCAAAATTAAAAGAAAGAACATACTCTAAAAACAATTCAAAATATATACAAAATAACCAGTGAATAGGCTTTTGTTCTTTTTAATTTTTCTTTTTCATTTTTATTAAAAAATTAATATACTATACATATTTACTATTTATATATTTCATAAACATTTCTTAATAAATTAAATTAAATTATTCATAGTACCAGTTCAATTGATGCTGCTTAAACCAGCTCTGTCGTTCCATCTAGCACCCGGGTTGGACTTGCCCGACCCGACCCAACTTTTCTCCTTTCTTCTCCGTCGCTCCTAGGCTCTTTTTCTCTCAACCAACCTGCAAGCGCCGCCACCCTCCGCCGAGAACACAAAGCTTTGCAGTGTCTCCGCTGCTACTACACGAGGTATGTATTTCACATATTTAGGATTTCTTTGCGTTCTATTATACATCATTTACGGTGCTTTGGAGGCGTTTTTGTTTGTTTGCATTTCCAAGTTTTCTCGTTCTTGTTCCCGTTCCCGTTCTAATCACGAGCACGGTGATGATTGAAGGAATAGAACTCGATTAGGAATGAAATCCTCTGCGCAGTCTCTGATCGTTTCGTGGATCGCAGTTATTTGTGTTCGCTGAATTGTCTGACTGCATTTCGTGATTCCTTTCCTCTCAGAGATGCTGAAATAATTTCTCATCGGGATTCTCTTTCTCCTTGGTGAAAATGTCGCGTTTGTACGAAGCCTGGACTGAAATTCTGAAGATTCAGAAGTTCCGAAGGATGGTGTCCTATACAGGATTTTACTGCTTCACCGCACTTATCAGCTATGCCTACTGCAACAACACGTATGTTTTCATTTTGCTGTTGGCAATAGATAAGTTTGAAATGAGAAAATTATTGTCGTTTTGTAGCAGCTGGTCTGTGATTCATTGCTTAAATCATTGTTAGACTTAGTAAGGTATTTGCCATATCAGTTGTAGATTTAGCATTGCATTCCTGCCAAAAAATTAGGGGTTTGTATCCCTAATTTGGTAAATAGATTTGTTTTTCAGATTCATATCCAAATATGAAAATGATGGTCGAATTTTGATTGTCGAAAGTTTCATTATGAAAATGATGGTCTAATTTTGATTGTCGAATAGTTCCTTCTACGGTTGTGATTCTGGTCTCCTTGTTATGCTTTTATTTGGACACTGCAGGACCCGAGCTGGATATTCAAGAGCCGACCAATTCTATGCATCATATCCAGCTGGAACCGAGCTTCTAGTTGACACTGGAAAGGTTTGTTGAAATTGATTCCTGGCGACAACGGAGTTATTACATTCTTTAACTTGCCTTCAGATATGCTTGAGAAACTAGAGAAACATGATTTAGGAAATTAGTTGCTTAGTGTCCTGATTTACGACTTAGGTGCCAATATATGTGAACGAAGGTTTCCATCTATGTGAAAAAGCCTTCTTTAAACTGTATGAGTTCTTCTTCATCTAAGATTTGATTTACAGTAGTAACTGTTCTGTTGGTTATTGATGTTGAAATGCTCGAGGGAATACATTGAAATTGTACCCACCCCATGTTAGTCCAGTTTGGTATCATAAAACAGTTTATCATTCTTGTCTTTTGAACTAAACCTGTGATTATTTATTGATGTGATCAGTGATATTTAATGATTCTATCCATCAAAACGCTGTCATACTGGCTGTCACTTAATGTAAATACATTGCTCTACTCTGATAAGTGAAGTGTTCTGTTGAATGGCATCTGTCTCCAACTTTGCATTGAAAGGTAGGGGTTTTTTTGGACATTGAGTTTACGATGGTGATGATGATGATATGTTGTGTTTTAGCTATACAAAGCTGCTCTTGGCAACGTGTATGAAGAAGAAGAATGGGGGCCAGTGGAATGGACCATTTTGGCAAAACATTTTGAACGGCAAGGAAATTCAGCATATGCCTATCATGCAGTAAGTTGAGTTAACGGTAATTGCAAAATTGTGTTGTGTAATACTATTAGTGCGGGTTTTGGTGCACATCTGATATCTGTTCTGTCTGTTTGTTTTAGTTTGTAGTAAGTGATGAAATGTAGATTTAATGTCTGATGAATGTGATGCAGCAATACATGGCACACTTGGGCTCGCTTGGCCAACTAGACATGGATGGGAGCGGCGGCTAGGCTAGGCTAGGCTAGGTGCGCAACACAACACAACGCTATGGTGAAGAGTCCAGAGTGAGTTACCTACTGTTTGGTATATTGATTGCTATTTTCATTCAAGAGTTGCTCTCTCTCTATCTATCTATGATCTGGTTTTTCTTACTCGACTTTTCTATCTATTTAGGGAAGGATTCTTTTTGTGTTTTGTGTTTGTAGCTTTTCATTTTAGGATTGTTTTAGCGGGGGAATGGATGGATGGATATGAGCTTTATATTGAGAAGGCTGTTGGCTATAAATAGCATCTCTTCTTCCTTTAAGTCCACGCCTTATTAGTGATATGATATCTAGGGGCTGTTTGGCAAATACTTTTTTTTAAGAGCTTTTAGCTTATTGAACAGATTAAAGCTGTTTGACCAGTCAAAAAGTTAATTTAGGTGTTTAGTAAATTAGTTTTTTAAAATAGCTTTTTGGACCCAAAAAGCTAATTTTCTGGAAAGCTTAACTTACCAGAGTTTTGAAATAGCTTTTTTTGTAAAATTTTTTTTATTCTTGATATGCCCTTAAAAATTTATTATACATTTTACACAAATAAATATATTTTGATTATTTATTAATTATATTAGAATATTTTATTATACTATAGTTTTACTTTTATAAATTTAAAATAATTAATTTTTATATAAAAATTATTTTAATTGTAAAATATATAAATTTATTATAATCAATATAAAATAAAAAATATAAATATTAATAATTTATTTTTTTATTAAAATTACATTATATAAATTTTATACTAAAAATAAATTAAATAAATTAAATTTATTGAAAATTATAAATATAATGAACTAATCGATAACTAACATAATAAATATATACACGAAAAATTTATTATTTTATATTTTACATCCTTTTCAATAAATAAAAACTATTTATATATTTTAATAAAAATATATTATTTTTTAAATCCAACTGTAATAAAAATAAATATTTTTATAGCACTTTTACAATTTTCAATAACTAATAACAAAAAATTTTAAACATTCTAAACTCAAAAGAACATAATTGAATATATTAGAAACAAGAATAAAATAAAAATGTCCTCGATTGTCATTTTACGTATAAATAGCTAATATCAAACAGTTGTTTTACCAAACATTTTAATACAAACAGCTAATCGAATCAGCTAGTCAAACAAACTAATTGAATCAGCTAATAGAATCAGCTAACAGTTAACAGCTATCAGCTAATGGAATCAGCTAACAATTAATAGCTATCAGCTAATTGAATCAGCTAAGAATTAACAGCTATCAGCTAATTGTCAAACACGCCCTTAGTAAGTTAATAATAGTGGGTATAATACTACTTTTTATGCGAAGGTAATTTTAAAATAAGAATTAGTCTCTCCGTCTCCTAAAATTATGCTATTTTTCTTCGCCTCACTAAATTTATGCATAATCCATAAAAAAATTTATCGGCATACAATTTATTACATTTATTTTAATAAAAATAACTAATTCGTTATTATTATTTTTACTTACTCCATTACATTTTATGGATCTTTTAATAAGGTTTTACAATATTTCATTTTTTTTTTTTTTATCTATCTCATTTTAACATTAAAATATCATTATGTTTTTTAGTCTTTATTATATAATTTAACCTCAGGGAGTAATAAGGTATTTAGTGTTATCACTTATGATACTTCGTAAAATGATCTCATGCCGATTTGTTTGTAAACTATCAATCAATGAGGAAAAATATTAGAAATCGTAGCAATACGCATACGAGATGCATTGCTCATATATTCAATTTGATGATGCAAGATGATTTGAAAGAGACTTAGGGTGGGTTTGACAATTAAATGATAATTTTTAGCTGTTAGCTGATTAATTAGATGTTAGCGGTTAACTGATTCAGTTAGTTGGTTTGATTAGCTGATTCAATTAGCTGTTTGTATTAAAGTGTTTGGTAAAACGACGGTTTGACATTAGTTGTTTATACGTAAAATGACAATTAAAGACATTTATACGTTACTTTTTAAAATATTTAATTTTATTCATTTTAATTTAACATTTATTAAATTTTTTTTATTAATTATTAAAAATTGTAAAAATATTATAAAATATTTATTTTAATATTTTAGATCTGAGAAAAATATTTTTATTAAAAAAATAATTTTTTATTAAAATTGTGTAAAATATAAATTTATAATTCTTTTTTGTTATATTAATTATTGTTTATTAATTTTTATTTAAAATTTATATAATGAAAAATATATAAATAAATTAATAATATTTATCTTTTCTATTTGATTTAATTTTAATAAATTTATATATTTTACAAATAAAATAATTTATAGTAAACAATTAATAATTGTCATTATTTTAAATTTAAAAAATAAAATTACAATTTAATAAATTAAATATATTAAAAAGAATTAATAAATACTGGGTATAATAATGAAATAAATAAATGAATTTTAAGAGTAAATCAGAAATAAATAAAATTAAAATGAAAAAGCTCTTCTAAAACGCTGGATATATTAGCTTTTTAAAACTTAGCTTTTTGGTCACAAAAACTCTTTCAAAAAGCTAATTTACACATAAATTAGTTTTTTGATTGGTCAAACAGCTAAAAGTTGTTTAATAAGCTAAAAACTTGTAAAAAAGCTCTTTACCAAACACCCCCTTAAGTCTTATGTAAAGAAAATTAGTAATTTTATTATTATTATTATTATTATTATTATTATTATTATTATTATTATTATATACTCAAGATCTAGGTTGATCAAATTTAGAAAAGATATCAAGTAAGAATTTATTGTGTTTCGATGTGCTTACTCGCTAAAACTCAATATACTTCATGTTGGAAGAAACAATTGTATTTGAGAAAGGTCTTTCTAGTTTTGATGTGCTAAATTGATCTTGAATATAATAAGAGTGCCTAGTAAAAATGTAAGATTTCAAAGTCTTCATATGTTACATATATTTATTTCTTGCGTGAGATCTACAAAACATAAGTTTTATTGAAGGCTTTTATAAAAGATAAAATGAGAATTAATTAACATGACAAAAAAAATATGAAAAAAGGTTGATAAATATTGGGAAATTTCAAATAAGATGAATAAGCTAATATTCATAATAGTTGTTGTCGATCCCCAATAAAAAAAAAAAAAAAAATGCATGATGGGTGAAACATACAATTTTTTAGTATGCATGATGTTTGATTGGGTAACTCCATTGCAAAAGACAATAAAAATGAATTATTATCTATGAATGGTGATTACAAAAAATCAATTGTTATGAATAAAAATGATGAACATTAAGAACTAGAGTCGCTAAATGTTGAACTTGACGCACTAAAGAATATGTTGAGAAAGGCGGGATCCATATATAAACCTTTTCACCAAATATAGGATGATAATGATCCCTTAAGATTCTCAATGAAGATCTTGAAATTGAGGATTAATATTTGACATTTAGATTGGTGGAAAAATAATGAATAAATATTATTGTTATTGCTTGTTTGGTAATGTGTAAGTAGCTAGCCACCTTTTCAATGTTGTATTTAGAGATGCATCTCATTTAATTCGGTTAAAGCACTTCACTTTTTGTGATGATATGCATCCATGTTATATATGTCTTTAGATTTGTTACATATTGCATAATATAATTACATTTCTAATAGTGCGTGAAGATATTGTATGTTCAAACCAAGGAAGTTTATGATTTGAAATAGCCATATTAAAGGATATAAAAATAGAATTTCAACATAAAAAAAAAAAATTAAATCCAATATAGTTTCATGTACCAAAATTTCAAAATGACAACCACACAAAATAACTACACAAAGTATCCCCAAAACTCATCAAACACTTTACGTGCAAATGCACCCACACATGCTTAAGAAATCTTATGACATTATGCCAATACGTTTGTAACCAAAACATGATAGTCATAGTCCTTTGAGAATCAATAACACATTTTGGATCAATACTTTCTTAATATGAGGTTCTAGATTGTCTCTCTTGTAAGAGGCACTTAATGCTCCTAACTTGTATACAAGTGATCATCCAAGTTGTTAAGTACTAACATTTGAGATGTGGAAAATCAATCGATGGCTGAAAACTTGCTGTTGGAATTCATTTTCCTGACATTTAAGTCGTGATAGTCTTTTTTTATTTTTTATTTTTTATTTTTTTACTTCCATGACACTTTTGACTATTGCACCTATGAAACACGATAATATAAATAACACAAAGTAAGTATGAAAATTTTATTAGAAAATTTACTACAACATCAAGACATTAAATTTTAATTGTGTTAGACTATTCTTGAAATTGGCAACTTTTGATCCAACTTGACTAGTTGTGTGTACGGAATTTATGGCTTGCAATCCAACATACACTAAAAAAAAAGATTATTTCTAGTGGATTTAAAACCGTTATGAATGCAAATTTTTTTGTGACAAAAAACTATTTGTGACGAATTTGTTGCGGATTTTTGCTGGTACATTTACTCGAGTAACAAAAAGTCTTTGTTGCAACAAATGTCGTAAATGATGGTCAACCTGCGTGGATAGAATTTTTGTTACAGTTTCTTGGACGCAACAAAAAATAGAATTCGTTTTTGTAACGAAACATAGCCTAACAATGATGCATTGCAAAAATATTTTCTCACAGTTGCAATATCTTTTTGTAACGAGTTTTATAACGAGATCATTCCGTGACAAATAATATACTGTCTGGTAATTTTTTGTAACAGTCTAAAGATAATGCAATTGTAACAGTGTTTGTAACAACATCAATTTTGTGACAAATAACATACATCTTATTTTTTTTCCATAGTAAATTCGAAATTCATCATAAAACTTACAAAATGAGACCAATTCAACCATGTTCTAAGGTATCCCTCCCATATACAGTTGCACCAACAATCGTGTCAACTACCCCTGAAGTACTACATAAAGGCAAACAAGCTAAAAATACATACGTATATGAAAAATGATCAATGTAGTAAGACATTAGTCCATATCTAAGCATATACATGGTAAGAAGATGCTCATGCAGCGATGAAGTAAGGGGGAGACACTCGGATGTGGCAAACTCCGTCCCAAAAAGAAGTATTCATTTGCTTTTTGCACGTAGTTTTAGAAATATTAGTATTATATTGGGATATAGTAGGAATAAAGTAGAAATGACTAAAATAACCTTGTTAGTATGTGTGATATAAATGTAATGACATTTGTGTAATATATTGTAAGTTGTAAGGGTATTTGTAATGTTAGGTAGGTAGTACAGTTACTAAAGAGGGAAATAGATACTTTGTTGTGAGACGGACTAAAATGGAAAAATGGATACTTTGTTATGGAACGGAGGGAGTAATTTATTTGTAAAATGAATAAATTAGTACAAACAAATAAAACCTTCAAAAATAAATCATGTACATCTTTTTAAGTCCACTCAATGAGATCGACTTGTAAAATCAAAAGGAATCCAAGGGTGCGCTACGCAGTTGGCTAATCATGCATTTACTAATCCTTAACTAGAACATTGTAACAACATGTATAATTAATTTCCTTTTATTATATTAAAACAAACTGTGTAATTATCAACAAATTTCTTTTGATTCCAACAAAATCAGCAATGCAATTCATTCAAAATAATCATCAACATGAGTTTGAACTCCATAAATAATGAAATAAAGCTGAATTTCTCGTATTTTTAAGACATAAATCAAACACCAGATTCAGTTCTTGTGATTCCAACAAAATCAACAATGCAATTCATTCAAAATAATCATCAACATGAGTTTGAACTCCGTAAATAATGAAATAAAGCTGAATTTCTAATACTTTTAAGACATAAATCAAACACCACATTCAATTCTTCATAACATAAATCAACCAACATAATCTCTAATTTCTATAACTCTAGAGTCATATTAAAACATGTCCCAAACATGTAGCAGCCATTGATACAAGCATAAAACCTATAATAACAAAGCATTTTACTATATAACTAGGGTCAACATTGTTTATAACATAATATTATTGAAAAAAACGAAAAAACTGAAGAAAAAATAAGGTAGATATTTATACCTGAACAACAATATCCTTAACTGGAGAATCTTCAAAGAAAGGTTGCAACGAGCGTTACACCAGGTAGTAGTTTTAATACCATTTTCCAATTTTGAGATTCGTGTACTAAAATTTTGGATGTGTTTTATTTATTTCACTACACATAACCTATAAAGAAGGTATTGATAACTTTTTACTAACCTTAGACATGGGAGGATTTTTTTAGAATGTTGATCGAAGAATTTTGGAGAGTTCTTAAAATATCTTTTAAGATACAAAAAAAAGATATATGTATAAAATGAAAATAGTGTCGTGCGTGTTCGTATAGTAACTCCAAAATTCTTCGTCAAAAATAAAAAAATCTCTTTAACCGGTGAGTGTCTGGGTCGAACTCAGGGAATATGCAAATATCCTATATTTAATTAGAAGAAGTGCAATGAGTTAATGCAATCGAAGAAACTGAAAAGATAAATTGCAAAAATTAAATCTAATTAAAAAGCGATAAAATATACGTATCTCGAAAATGATGAAACGAGGCGTTTGTGTCTGACTTTTGCGTTCCTTAATGGCTAGATTTCCATGGATGAAATGAGCGGGATGACGATGGCGTGATAGCGAAAAATATATGTATAATTGCGGGGTGGCTCGGAGGAATGAACGTGATCGCATTTGCTCGCTTAAGCCGATTCTCGACTCGGTTGGTACTTGACCTTCGGGGATTTACAACGAGGCTTCAGCGACACCCGACGAAGAACATTATAAGCAAGAAACCCTACTGTCATTAGGAATCTCTGTGACCCAATAGACCCCGCCTATGCCCCATGAATTATTCTTCCAACCGTTCCGTAGTGGCTCTACCCCTTTTATTACCTCTCTTTAATCGGAATCGAATTCAGAACAGCAACTAAGTAGGTCGACAAGGCTCCCGCGTACTTAGCTACGTTGAACTACCCGGAAACCGCTTTTGGCGCATAAAAGGGCTGAAATAGTCGATTCTTCTATCACCCTTCCGCAACCTTGTCGATATCCAACTTGAACAATTCAAATCGAACATGGAATTTTTGGGTAAACGTGAGGTGGAGAAATATGATAGGAATTTTACTAGCTAAAATACTATGCAGGAATTAAAAGAAAAAGGGGGAGAAAATCGGTTTGCTCGCGACACAAAACCGAAAATCCCGTATTATTAAACTAGATAAAAATATAGGAGAAAAGAAATGGAGAAAATGGAGTGTATATTATTGTGTATATATGGTGTATGTATGTATGTATGGTACAATTAGAGGGGATATTTATAGGGGAAAAAGCTTCTAGAAGACCGCCCATAAATAACTATTTCTAAAAATAACTAGTAACTACCTCTAAAAATAACCATAAATAACTACTTCTAAAAATAACTATTAATATAACTAACTCTAAAAATAGCTACTAATATAACTAAGGGAGCTGGGAGAGTGTAGTAAATGCAGGAGCTGAGGGTGCAAGAGACATAAATGCAGTAGAATTCTGTGCAGGAATTATTGTGGTGGCGCAGTAAATGCACCGCTGACCAGCGGCAATAAATGCAGCGAGAATTAATGCAGCCGCCGCTTCGCTCACTTCCACGTATGGCTTTCCGCTCCGCTCATATTTCCGTGTCAGCCGCCGCTTGCCTTCCGTGTCAGCCGCCATCGCTTTGCTCACTTCAATGCCAAAGTTTCCGTGCAGCTGTCATCGCTTCCCGTGTCAACCGTCGCTTGCCTTGCGTGTCAGCCGTCGTTTGTCTTCCGTGCGGCCGTCGCTTGCGCACTCCTATGCAGCCGTCGCTCGCCTTCCGCGCTTGCGCACTTTCGTGCAGCCGTCGCTTGCCTTCTGCGCGGCCGCCGCTTGTCTTCCGCGCTCGGTTGACTTTGACTTCGCGCGTTGACTTTCTGGCGTTGACCGTTGACTTTCACGCCGGTGACTTTTTTTCGCTTCTGAAGCTATTTTTTCACTCTTTAAGGCCAGTTCTGGACTCCCATATCAGTTTTCAAGCATTATTTCACCTATATAAATAACGAACATTTTATAAATATTTATTTAAATAAATACTTATTAAATAAAATTAATTTAGCCAAAACTAAATACTTAAATAGCACATAAATAATGCCTAAAAATATAATTTAAGACACATTAATTAATTCAATTTATACACCAAAATAATTATAAATTACACTTAAAAACTAATAAATTAATATTATACAAACAAGATGAAATGAATATAATTATTAGAATAAATTAACATAAATAATACCAAAATTCGACATAAATAAATAAATAATTAAATAAATATAAGCTATAAAATATGGCAAAATCAAGAGTTATCAAATGTCGCCCATCAACTTTCAAACCTCTGCAGTGTTCTCACAACAATATCTCACCAAGGCTTTTTCTTTGTAGCAAGATCAACAAGTGAAAAAAAAAAAAAAAAAAAAAAAAAGAAAAAGAAAAAATAGAATATTTGCATATTTTAATTCTTCTAAATAAAATGAAAGCAGCAACCAAATAGCCATTTTAGTCCAAAGGGCTTTAACCGAATGCGCAATGCAGCAGCAGTAGCTAAGACGGTCCTTAATTACACCAATGTGCACATCGTTCTTCAAAAAGAGCAACTGAAGCACAGCTCAATTCTAAGGCATATTATAGTCTAATTTTTTACTAGTATCACAAACAAGGGTAGTTTAGAAGCCAATATATTGACATAGAAATCTAATTCATGAGCACAAAAAAAGAAAGGCATTATGTCAAAATATGAAATAGTGCATAGAACAAAACTTTTCTGGCGTCATAGCAGCAAGCATATCAATATCACCTCTATTCCCTGAAAATTTGGCAAGTAAGCAAATGAAATGTCAAACTTCAAAAAAAAAAAAAAAAACCTCTCCTCACACTTATTATGAAGAAAATTCCAAGTAAGAAATATACTCACAAGTGCTCACAAGTGCTCTTTGACAATTACCACCAAACTTAGCCAACTTAACCCAAAATCAGTTTTACAATTCTAATTTTAGTGATGCAAGCACAACCCAATCAATTTAGAGAATTTCTCTCAAACTAATATTAAAAAAATCACCTAAGTAAGAGTAATTGAACTGGTCGCATACTATATCAGATTTCACAACATCTTGATACACAATTCAACCAATAGCAATCACAGTTAAAACCAAATTAGGCCAAAGCAACAGCAGGTCAATAATAAAATAAAAAAAAGTTGACAATCATAAATTTATCAAGAAAAGAATCGAACCCAGATAGGATGTATTTAAAAATTATAAGCCGATCCTTACTGAGCTGGAATATAAGCCAAAGCAGACCAAGTGTTGTTATGAAAAGAGAGATTGAATGCATGAATGCTAGAATCTCATTAAACTTCTCTAGGAAACACGTCTAATACATATCCAACCTTACAAAACTATTTTCTAATCCGCTAACATAATAATAGGGCTAACTAACAAGAAAATAACTTACTTCCTAGATTGTAGAACTTATTCAATGGAAAGTTTAATTCAAATTTAACAAATCTAAATGTAAGCATAAGTATTATGTTCACTTTTTGGTAATGTAAAACTATTTTCCACATATTTTTTTGGGATCTCAAATAGATGTTAATAGACTTGCTACTATTCCTGCATTTGCAACTGAAACAGACTATTGTTCCATTGCTTCTAATGGAACCTATAAACAATTAACTTATCTATTATATTTATGGTAGTTATCTTATTTAAAATATTTGTAGGATTAGATGATTTATACGTCATTATAAATATTTACGAATTCTTATAATTGAAATAGAGAATTTCAGTTTGATATTCTAACATGGCATCAGAGTCAAATTCTCTCCGGGTACATCCATGACCCGTTATATACCGTATATATTTTTATATTTTATTGATGTATTTGCTTCTATCCACGATCATGCTGTCACTTTTATGTCGCCTCTGTCTCTACTACTTCGATCTCCACAGAGTTCTACTTTTAACTCTAATGCCATTGAGAGTCTTGTTTTCGACTCTAAGTCTATTTGAGAGTGAGTGAGTCCTATTTCCGGCTCTAGATTTATTGTGAGCGAGCGAGTCCTATTTCCGACTCTAGTTCAGTTGTGAGCGAGCGAGTCATGCTTTCGACTCTAGCTCTATTATAAGAGTGTCTTGTTTTCGACTCGTGTTCTGTTGTGAACGAGCGAGTCCTATTTTCAACTCTAACGGTGTTGAGTTCTGATTCTGTCTGGATGGCTACACCACTTTCGGTCAATCTTGGAAAATTCAAGTTCGTTCATGGAAGATCTCGGCTATATCTTTTTCGGTCACTTCTAACAAACTCAAGTTTGTTCGATCATATCTTAAGTTTGAGGAGGGGTGTTAAAACATATTTAGAAAATATATACTATTATAGTTATGGTAGTTATCTTATTTAAGATGTTTGTAGGGTTCTTGCATTATTTAGATGATTTATACGTCATTATAAATATTTACTAATTTTTATGATTGAAATAGAGAATTTTAGTTTGATATTATAACAATCATATTATGTGAAAAATCCGAGAATGGTGACAAACCTAGTGTTTTTCTAACATTTTGTCAAATTCATTACAACATAATCCATGGTCAGTAAGAACCATGGCACTTAACAAACCTTCACACCCCACAACCAACATTACACAAGCCAAATCCAAAATAAAATAAATTAAAACTCATCAAAGGCCCATCTTTATCCACCCCCCAAATCAGACTGATTCTATGATCCAAATTAATATACAATCAATCTCCAAAATCTATATAACTATGCCCTGCCCCGAAAATTAAAAACTCCATGTATGGAGCTCAAGAAGAACAAGAAAAAAACACCAAACAAAAGATCTTACCCTATCCGCAGCTTTGCAATCTGAGAATCAGTACACTACTAGGAAATTTGAAGCCAAACGCCTCTGGCGATATCAAAATCACCAATTAACATCAACCAAACACCTCAAAAAATGCTTTGCTTGTTATCAATCCAACTAATAGAACGCCATCCCCACCTTTGTTTCTAATCCATCCCACCTTTATTTCTAATCCAATTTAAATGCTCTTCAACTTTAGATTGCAAAGCCTTCCTTCAATGTAATAAACAAAATTCATCTATATGATTAGATCAACTTAAACACTTGTTCTGATTTCCCTGTCCTTTCCTTAACAAAATTTTGCCAAGAAAAAAGTCTTTGGCAATAACTCCTATCATGTTCACCAAACAATATGTATTACGAATCAAATCTCTCTTTCCTCTGAATAGTTAACGATGACATGAATATTAAAAAAAAAACCAAATTATTTTTCATACACAATACACATCCTAATATTAGAAAGATGGTAAAAGAAACCTATAATACACTAACCTTCTCACCGGGAATTGGGGGAGGTGACCGGCGCTCCTCGTCGGCGGCGAAGGAAGGGTCGACAGGCGTGACCACAGATGAAAGTTAATCGTCTGAGGTAGCGGGAGAAAAATTTCTTGATTTGGTGTGCCTAATTGGTTTTCGACTTCCTCCAAGCGCCAACAGCAAAAATCGACCACCTTGGTTAGGATTTGGCAAAGGACGGAGTATCGACGAGCTTTGCGGTGCAGATCGGGAGGCGATTTTGGATTTTAGAAAAATGGAAATGGAATCGTTGTGAATTGATTTAAGTGTGAGACATAGGTTACTATATATGTATTTATTTGTATATTTGGAAAATGTTAAAACGTTTTTCTAACTTTTGTTTGTCTATAACACTACCAAAAATATATAGAATTGTCTCAGAAAAATTGTTTAGATATCTATGTAGATACGAGACAATTAATTGAGGACTCTCGGTAATTGTCTCGAAAGCTTTGTCGTGGTCATTTTATTGTGACAATCTAGAAAGTCACAGAATGGCGAGGCAAATTATCTCATCGAATTGACCGAGAGAATGTCGTGACAATATATTATCTCGAAAATACTCACAAGCGTCATTGAGATTATATTGTCTCGAACAATCATGATAATTTCTAAGACTATATTTTGTATCTAATTGTTGTGATAATTTTCGTGACTATATTTTGTTTTGAACGGCCGTGACAATTTTTTAGACTACTTTGTCTCAAATTGCTGTAATAATTTTTGAAAATATGTTATCTCAACCCGCCATGACAATTTTTGAGATTATACTATGCAAAAAATCATAACAATATCCGAGACTGCTTTTTATCTCCAAATCGAGACTATATATTGTCTTGAACAATCATAATAATAACTATGAAGATATATTTTTTTAAATAACTATGAAAATAATCGAGACCGTATACTATATTTTATCTCAAAATCATTGTAGCAATATCTGAAACTATAAATTATATCGAACAACCATAACAATATTTGAGGTTTTATACTTTATTGTATTTCAAATAATTATAGAAATATACAAAATTAAAATTTATACAATCTAATGCCAAAATTAATTAATTATTTTGATTAATTCATTCATCGTTACATTTCCACCAAAATGAGTGCATATCACTATCATAAAATAAAGTTATTATTTCAAATATTTATACTGCACTTCACAAAAACACACAAGAACCAAGCATTACTCTAGCTGTCTTTCCACGTGATTCTCGCTCTAGCCCTTGACTTGACGACTAAATAAATCCCCCATATGCAATTATAGATCAACGAAATTATTTGGAGATGCTTGAACATAATTATTTGGATATTTTGAGTGTGGACTTAACAATTTCCTATATATATATATATATATATGAAAGAGAATATTATAAAAATTTTACAAAAATATACAATATAAAATATTACGAAGTGAATAAATTACCTAATTTTAACAGCTAATTTGGATGCATACATGTCATTTGGTTCGCACTAACAATTTTGGAGAATTTTAAGCTAAAAAAGTATTCAACTTAAATCCAATTCCTATGAGCAATTTCTATACTAATGTATACAAATCAATTGTATAGAAGAACTATTATAACTATTATAAACACTTAGTAAATATATACTATATATTTAACATATAAATTATTTTAAGCATATAACCATTTTTTTTGGAAGAAAAAAGTAACTGTGATTTAATAAGTCAAAAGATTATAGCTTATAATTAAAGTTTTTTACTCCAAAAAAACATGCTCAACTACAGTTATATTTTGTCGACCTATCTCATATTTTTTTATCTATCTCGAAGTTTTCAATAAGAATATGAAGTAGTAAAGAGTTGATCGACATAGCAGATAGGCTGCCCTATGCAGCACTTTTGGAGGCCACACCCATTTCTTTATTAGATTTCTTGAAATAAAAAATAATAGAATCATACAATATATCACATAATAACATATATACATATCATAGAACATATATATAAATCTCGCTATTCATAGAAAAAACACAAAAAAAAACCCTATATATATACGAATTAAATAAAAAAAATTCTGCAAAATATAAATAAAAATGAAATCCTTACCATATAATTAAAAAGGTAAAATCATATATAAATCCTGCAATTTATTTATATAATCATATTCCTCTCTCCATGTATTTTGATATATTGCAAAATATACGAAAAGAAATAGATGGAAAGAGAAAATATTGACAAAGAAAAAGAAAAAAAAACCATCGAAAAAAAAAAAGACCAGAAAGAAATTCAATATTAAAATTTTTGATGGTGATGGTGGTGGATCCGGTGGCGGCAGCAGCAGAGAGGTCCGGTGGCGGCGACAGCAGAATCAGAAGGGGAGGTGATGGATCAAAGGGCGGCAAGAGCAATATGGTCCGCCAGAATTGTTTGATAAGAGCAAATAGCAGTTTAATAAAGTTGAGAAACAATTTACGTATAAAATAAGTGGGGTAAGTTAATGTGAAAGTGGATAAAAATCTTGATGTTGATTAAATTTCAGGAGCATCCTGAATTATTTTAATCCGTTGGATTGTTTTTATTGATAATCCAACGATTGAGTTTGATTGAGGGTATTTTGATAATTGAAAAAATTGATTAAGATATCTAATTAAAAAATCAATTAGAAAAAATTATCGTAACTACTTCCAATAATTTCGGGATTAAGTTTTTCTTAAACAAACAAAAACGTTTCCCAAGTAATTACTTTCAAAATTGTATACACTCAAGTTATAATGATGCATACATCATCCCAAAATGATGTCTCTATAATACTATTATGATGTTCTACCACGAGAATAATTTTCTTATATAAGATAATTAAACGATGTCCAAAAATTATCGTAACTACCTCCGATAATTTCAGGATTAATTTTTTCTCAAACAAACAAAAACGTTTCCCAAGTAATTACTTTCAAAATTGTATATACTCAAGTTATAATGATCTATACACCATTCCAAAATGATGTCTCTATGATACTATTATGATCTACCATGAAATACTTTTCTTATATAACAAAAACGTTTCTCAAGTAATTACTTTCAAAATTGTATACACTCAAGTTATAATGATGTATACATCATCCCAAAATGATATTTCTACGATACTATTATGATGTTCTACCACGAAATTGCACTTATCTTTTTCTTAATTTGATTGCTTAAATCATATTTAAGAAACCCGAGCGTTTCTTTATTTCCAGCTTCTATTCTCAACACATCATATGATGATCGGAAATGCCTGCCTCTTTATTAATTGTAGCTATAGTCATCTGAGCGTTATCTACAGCCCTATTTGAAATAAGTATATGTGTGTAGTTAGGAGGATGTAGTTCATGGTTATGCTCGTCCACATATTCGGTGACGTTGTATCTCTGCATTTGTTCGTCGAATTGTAACTTCAATCTTGCTTCACACCCAGTATGCGTCTCGTACCTTTTTCTTAATATGGATGTATATGACGGGGCGCCAAAATCCTCTGAAGATATTCGATTGTTATTAGGGTCTACTCTACTGCCCTTTTTGTACCCCTCTTTATTGCAACAATAGTGAATGTATTGCACACGATGAGGATCACTTTTTGCCTTTTTTTTGCATTTGTTTTCACACGGAAAATTCTAATATATGTGTGTATCTCCAATATGACCCGTACGCATCGTCGGAAGTCGAAAAAGTTGCACTAGCCCAATAATCGTCACCTGGGTAATCAAATGATATCCGACGTTAAAAAGTATGATGTCTATAGTAGTTTATTATGGTTTATGAAACATTGTATTATGATGTTGTTCCAGTGCAAATATTGAGTAACTAAACGTACCTCCCTCTTTTTGCGCATTATATGTCTGGGTAAATATTCTATACGTGTTTGAGGTATTAAAATAATAAAAAAATTATGGATATGATTTAATATGGGGACTACCCCAACTCGTCTAACCACCCATAATTTTAGGATGTTGACCCTAATTTCAAGGGCAATCTAGTATAATTCAATACTTCTCAATTTTGATAAGTGTGATTTTGTTTACCTTATTTGTTACATATATGATTTCATATAGCAATCGAATAATTTATATCAGAAAATTAACATTTTTGAATTAGCGCTTACATAACTTCTATAAATTGATTCAATTAGGGTGTGTTTGTTTGGGGGTTTGGATTTTGAGTTGGGATTTGAATAGTAAAAATTTTGAATTTGAATAGTTATATGATGTGATATAAATAGGTGTTGATGTGATATTTTGAATGTAAAATTAATTTTTAGTATAATATAAAAAATAAAAAATAGGTGTTTGATTTGATGTATTTGGGGGGAAAAAATTGGATGAATAGTAGAATTTTGTTGAAATTCTACAAACGAACACACCCTTAATGTTAACTGCAACTATTGTTATGGTGAATGACTAATATGATTATGATGCATATATATTTAGAATACGATGCTAATAAAGTAGGGATATGATGTAACAAAATTCGTCAAAACGTTACTCTCGCGATCGATGAAAAATAGAAAACACTTACCGCATTCTGCAATTTTTGAAACGCTATATTCATCAGCGTCACACTGGAATTGAGTGGAATGCGCATCAATTTGCGTCATCCTATTAGACGCTCCCACTTCTCCACTATTTATTTTCTTCAATGGATATCGGTGAAAAAAAAATGGAGTTATCTTTTTTTCTTTTGGATATTAAACAACTAAAATTATGAATACGATATGCATTTATCTATATTTATATTCCCTTAATTTAGGTTAAAACAAATCATTGATTTATTAATTATTAAAATCAAATTATATATCTACTCATGACTGTAATCTCATCCGTTGATTAAAATTTTGATCAGTTGATATTTTTTCAGGATGGTCCTGAATACAATATTCAGGACCATACCCGGATTGGTGAAAAGTAATTGAGTTGAAAAAGTCATATCTAACAATATTGTATTTTTTGTATTTTGGATAAAATATTTATCTATTTTAATTTAAATTTCATTTAAGGATAAATAGATTTGATTTTAAAATACATTATATTTATTCTTCCCAAAGAATTTTTATTATTAAATGATTATATTTTTATTTGATTTTGATAGAAATATAAATGATATATATTTAAGTTGTAAAAATTTCAATTAGATTTGATTTATTAATATTTTATCACCTTTGACTAATCAAAATAGAATATAGTAATTTATTTACGTTCTTTTAAAAAATATTTAAAACATACTATATTTTAATATAAGTCAGTGTATTCAAAATATTGTATATATAATTTTTTTTATATATTTAACAAATAATATAAAATGATTTTTATAATGATATTTATACTACATATATACAAATTAAAATTAATTAATTCTACACAAATAAAAGAAATTGATGTGAAAAAAATCACACCAAAGCGGGAACTATTATAATCAAATGGCGTGGAATTAGTCGTAATTCAATTTAATCTGTAGCAATAATAAAAAATTAAAATAATAATAAAATTGAGACAATGGATACTCTCGGATTATTTTAGTGACTCATTTCAAAATAATTCATACTCTCAAAATATTATTTACAACTTATTTTTTAAACAATTCAAATTTCAAAATATTTTGTACAACTAATTTCAAGACAATCTATACTCTTGAAACATATTTTGTAAGTCATTTTCGAGATAACATATATTCTCGGATTACTTTCGTGACTCGTTTTGAGATAATTTATACTCTCAAGATATTTTTTGCAATTTATTTCGAGAGAATTAAAATCTCGGAATATATTTTTTGTTTTATTTCGAGAGAATTCATTCTCTCGGAATACTTTTTGAAACTTATTCCGAGACAATTTCTACTCTCGGTGGTGTTCGAGACAAATATGTAGCAATATATTGTCACCAAATAACTTTCGAGATTATGGTCGAGATAAATTATCGCACTGATGTCTCAAACCATGGTTGAGACACTAATTTGTCTCAAAACAACGTTCCGTGACACAAGATTGTCTCGGCGTTTTTTTTCGAGACAAATTAACAGTTTTATGGTAGTGTATAATTTGGAAAGTGTAAAAACTCTTTTCAAAATTTATTATTTTTTAATTATTTTTATTTATTTTTTAATTAATTTTATATAGATTTCATTATTATTATTTATAATTATAATATTTACTTTTTGCTACGATTTGACATACTTAACAAATATATAGGACTATATCTAGTCATATTTATAATTGTTACATATAAACTATCGAAACAAATAAGAAAAAAGGTTGACTAACACAACAAAAAAAAAAAAAAAAAAAAAAAATTCTGAAAAAAACATAAAAAAATCACTTTTTGTGAGAGAACTATTGTATCGGATTTAATTTCGTTAAAAAAAGATATTTTTTCTTTTTTCTTTTTTTTTTTTTTTTTTTTTTGTAGTGATAACCAGTACCATGGCAGAGCTTGCAACCCCCATTTCCACAGCGTTAGATATAGTGCTTTGACGGTCCTCCTAAATCAGTTCACATAAGATATATGGTCTTACCATTTGGAATTATTTATCACTTGTAAATGTAAAAAGTTTTAGATGGTGAAAGATTGTAGTTTGGGCACACATTGGTGAAAAAAGTCTCGTATTTTTTGAACTACTAGAAGCCTCTTTCTCTGACCAATCTAAATATTTTTAACCCATGTGTTAATAGTTGAAGTGAACTTTATGAACGATTGATTATATGCACAATGTTCATACCTGACCAAAAACAGATCCATCACTAGAGGATGAGTCATGAGTTCTTGGTTGTTTACTTTGTGTCTAACAAGTATACAATTATGAATTAATCACAATATTTTTTATGACGAAATTAACCATAATATTAATAATGTATATTATGGTTCAAGTTGTACATATATATATATATATATATATATATTGACGTTTGCAAAGAATATTATCCACCTTGCCTGCCTTATTTTAGGTGTCTGTTTAAATATTTCTAAGTTTTGAAAAATTTGAACCTAAAGCGCCATATAACCCACACGACTCGGTTTTGTAATTCCATATTTTATTCTAGTCGTTTGAAAGAAAAATATAACCATAAGACTTAGTACTTAAAATTGACAAAATTGCCCATAACTCCCTTGTGATTTCGAAACTCAGCGTAAATTCCCCCTCTACTTTAAAAATTGTATGACGCTCACTTATACTTTCAAAAAATATTGTATGAAACCACTTTGTGGTTTCGAAACTCAGCATAAATCCCCATTTTACTTTAAAAAATTGCATGACGCTCACTTATACTTTCAAAAATATTGCATAAAACCCCCTGCCTGCAAAACATATAGATAGGAAATCATCTTTTTATTACATGAAGAAAGTTTTATGGTAGTGGGATTTCATACAACGTTTTTTAAAGTATAAAGGAGTATCATGCACTTTTTAAAGTACAGGGAGATTTTACGCTGAATTTCGAAACCACAGGGAAGTTATAAGCAATTTTACCCTTAAAATTTCGAGTTTCACAATGACTAGTGGAAACTTGATAACTAGAATGTCCCTGATCATACACTTTGGCCTAACCAATAATTTAGGTGACAAATTATGCTTTCCATGGCATGGATTTCTCTTTCCATTTATTGGCACATTTATTTAAACTCAATTTGAGGTTTAAGTCACCATTGAGCCCACACCTTCTTAATTTTTAGAAAAAGGAAAACTAAACCTCTCACCATGAATACCATCAAAATGAATGGCAGAAATTCCCTTTCTCACGAAATGAAAGTTTATCACTGATCTCTTTATTCATAAGCTTCATGTGGATTGAAATGATCTCCAATACGCAAGTGAATTGATCGACTCATTAATCCAATGCTTTCCAGAAGAAGCCGGAGAGTTGGGCTTAATCCGACAGCCGCTTCAAGAAATCTAGGAAAACTTTTGTTCCAAAGATGAGGAGTTGCGCCAAACAATCATCCATGAGCACACACTTTACGGTCATATCAATATAAAGGAGGTAGATTTATTTCTTGTTGAGGACCATAATTTTGACACACCCTTGTGGCTGTTGCGAGGATACGGTTCTCTTCCGATCCAGAATTTGTCATTCTGTGCTGTGAGAAAATAAGAGAACAGTTGAGTCGCATTAGATGGGAGCTTCAGAGACTGTTTTGAAGAGGTTCGACCTCGTGATTAGTCTTGTTTGAACTGGACATAGGACGTGTCCGAGTCGTTAGGAGATGATAGGCCCCTATTGGTTAGGGCCTTTATCATAACAATTGTCCAGATCGAATACTCATTGAGAATGATTTTAAATACGATGACATTCCTTGGCCTGGATCTATGATACAGACTCATCTAATGGCTAATACTCCGTTAACCAATAAATTCTTAAGTTTATCATATCAAGTCGAATCTGTGTAAAAAAATTTTAACAAAACATTTCCAGGTTCATCATGAGGATCTGAGGACGTAACTCGAGACTATTAAATCAATTCTTCAAACTTCTTCTAAACAAACTGATGACCTTTACGAAATACACTTCCTGCTGGCAGATGTAGAGACCAATTATACTACTTTGGTTTAGCAAGAACCATGAACACGACGTACCTTCGGAAGTTATGCGGCTTTCAATAGAGGAAATGGAAACGGGGATGGATAACACAGGCAGGGCTGATCCTGAGGCACTAGCAAACTACGTTAGGATTATGCCCTCACCCTTTGAGAGTACGAAAAATAAATATTGGCTTTGCTATGTTTGGAGTATCAGTGGGAACGGGAGTCTCAAATATGGCTCCAGTTTTAGTCGGTAGTTGATCGTTGGATTTGGGAGATTTAAAAAACATCTTTAAGATACAAAAAATAATATATGTATAAAATAAAAATAGTGTCGTGCGTGTTCGTGTAGTAACTCCAAAAACTTTGTCAAAAATAAAAATCTCTTTAATCGGTGAATGTTCTGATCGAACTCAGGAAATATGCGAATATCTTATATTTAATTAGAAAAAGTGCAATGTGTTAATATGATCGAAATGGGCTGAAAAGATAAATGGGCAAAAATTAAATCTAACTAAAAAGTGATAAAATATATGTATGTCGTAGATGATGGAATGAAGCGTTTGTGTGTGACTTGTGCGTTGCTCAATGACTAGATTTCCGTTGATGAAATGAGCGGAATGACGACAGTGTGCTAGCGAAAAATATATGTATAATTGCGGGGTGGTTTGGAGGAACGAGTGTGATAACACTTTTTCGCTTCAGTCCGACTCTTGACTTGGTTGATACTTGACCTTAGGGGATTTACAACGAGGCTTCAGTGACACCCGACAAAGAATATTATTTGCTAGAAAAGCCGCTGTCACCGGACATTTATGTGATCCGATAGACAAGCACTTATGTCTAATGAATTATTTTTCCACTGTTCCGCTAGTGGTTCTACCCCTCTGATACCTCTCTTTAATCGGGGTTAAATTCGGCTCACAATTAAACAGGTCGACAAGGCCCCCGTGTATTTAGTTTCTATGAACCATCTAATCTCTGTTAATGAATACGACGCGTCATAGAAATTGATGTTAACCCTTCTTCCGCACTTCCACAACTTTGTCGAAAGTCTAGTTTGAACAGCTCAAGTGCGACACATGGAATTTTTTGGTGAAGGTGAAGTGGAGAAGTATGATATGAATTTTTATTAGCTAAATAAATGCAAAAATTAAAAGAAAAAGACAAGAAAATCAGCTTGCTCACGACACGAAACTGAAAATCTCATATTATTAAACTAGGAAAAAAATATAAGAGAAAAAAAATGGAGAAAAATGGAGTGCATGGAATAATGAGTTGTATGTATATGTATATATACAATGAGAATGAATATTTATAGAGGAAGAAACTTTTAGAAGGTTAACCGTTACAACCATCCATAAATAACTAATAATGACTATTTATAGCTTACTAAAAACTACATATCTTATAGAAAGTTTTAGAATAAAAATACACAAAAAAACTAAAAAGTAGTTGAATAATAATGCAAGAATTAATGAGGCAGTTGGGAGAGATATGGTGTAGTATATGCAGCAAGGTGCATGAGCAAATTTATTTTGGCTGACACAGTAAATGCAGAAGTTGGGAGAGTATATATTAATACTGCCGTCGTTAGAATTTCGCGCTTATAAATGAAGTTGCTCAAATTAATGCAACCGCCGCTTATTTTCTGCGCTCGCTGATGTTTATGCAGACGCTACTTGCTTTTCGTACTGAGTAAATGTGTCGTTGGTCAACCGCCGCTCATAATTGCCGATGTTGCTTTTTGTGTAGCTGCCGCTTCGCTCACCTCCATGTAGGGATTTCTACTCTGCTTACAGATTTCGTGCAGCTTCTCGCTGCCTTTCATGCAGCCACCGCTCGCTCAATTTTAGGCATAACATTCCGCTTGTTGACTGCACAGATTTTCGCTTGTTGACTTTTGACTCGCTATCATTGACCATTGATTTTGACCTGCCGTGGTGTTGACTTTGATGTTGACCTTGACTTTTGCACGTACGGCTATTTGTCGGTGTTGAAGCCATTTTTTTTTTTTCGCTTTTTTAGGTCAAATTTGGATCTCAAGTAATTTTTAACCATTATTTCATCTGCATATATGATAAACACCTTACAAATATTTATTTTAATAAATAATACTTATTAAGTAATATTAATTTACCCAAAATTAAATATTTAAATAGTAGATAAATTAATATTTTACAGACGAGATAAACTAAATTAATAATTTAGAAAACAAATCAATTAAATTAATTTATACACCAAAATAATTATAAATTACACCTAAAATTGATAAATTAATATTTTACAGACGAGATAAAATAAATTCAATTATTAGAATAATTTATATATATAATACCACAAAACTCAACATAAATAAATTAATTAGTTAATTAAATATATGCTAAAATATACCAAAATCAAGATTTGTCAATCTCTTTACACTTAACTTTTATTTCTCACCGAATAAATTCATCACTACAAAATAAGATGAATTTTACTACGAATAATTGTTATTAAATTCGTTTTATTTTAAATTAGCTATCACTTTCGCTACAAACTATGTGATTGGTCGCAATTTAAATAAATTATGAGAGAATAATTTCTATAGAATTTATTCATCACAAAATTGTTAGAATAACTGCTACATATATTTATTACTCTTTATTTGTCACAAAACTAAAACTAAAAATAAAACCCTACCCATATGATAACTTTTGATGAGACTTGCCAAACGTTAATTTAATAAAATTTTATATTATTATAAAAAAATATATTAAATAATTATTTATCAATTATTAATTAAGAATTAAGATTTGAATTAATTAAATAGAAATATAAAAAAAAATAATTTAAAAATTATACACTAAATTCAATTTTCTATACACTAAATTCTTCTCATTTACTCCATATTTTTGTTAATTTAATTTTTTACTCCCTATTAACTTAAAATTCCTACAATACTCTTATTAATTTTCTTTTATTAATTTCAATTTTTTTTTTTATCTTTTATGTATACCTTAATTTCTACCGTATAATTTCACTTTTTTATAATTAAAAAATAAATAAATAAGTAACAATATGAAAAGTAAATAATTATATATATATATATATGCAACCGTTAAATAATACTTAATACAAAATATTTATAGAAGAATATCAATTTTGATTGAATAATATATGTGATACTCAATTTTGCAAATATTATTAAACAATAAATAGGTTATTTTATATAAATACTTACAAATCAATTACATTTATATTTAAATGTACACAACTATTGAATCTTAATACAAAATATTTATAAAGGATATTAATCTTCGATTGAATAAAGTATAAATAACATGTACTTCGAATATTTTGTAACGTTAGTGGTCATTTTACGAAAATGATAATAATAATAAAATTAATAATTGTTTACATAAATAAGAGTTTTGAGTTATATTAGGTATATAGAATTATAAAATAAAATATTATTTTGAGTTCAAAATTTAAAGTTTATAGGTGAAAATGTTTAAATTATAAATGAGAAATTATGAAGAATAAAAATCTAGTTACAAAGAACAAATATATGCATAGAAATTGAGAAAGAAAACAATTTTTGAATTAAAAATTTTAGGAGAATTATATAATTTAAAATATAAATATATGAAAATAATATTATATTATTATTTTTTTATATGTTAATAATTATTTATTAAATTTAAATTATTTTATTTTTATAAAAATACAATAATTGTAATTATAATTAAATTTAGGGAAAAAGTCAATTTTGGTCTCAATATAACAAAAATGTATCAATTTTAGTCTCAATATAAAAAACTCATCAATTTTGGTCTCAATATAACCAAAACTCATCAATTTTGGTCTCAATATAAAAAACTCATCAATTTTAGTCCAAATTTAAACAATTTCAATCAATTTTGGTCCCATTATAAACAATTTTAATCAATTTTGGTCCCACTGTTAAAAAACTAACGAAAATTGCTGACGTGGACATGACGGAGGTGACGTGGCAATTGACCTGGAAAGTACACGGCCATGTAGAATTATATACGGTCATGTTGTTACATGGCCATGTATATTTCAGTGTATAATTATACATGACCATGTTGTTACACGACCATGTACACTTATACACGGCCAGGGCCATGTATATTTGTGTATAATTATACATGACCATGTTGTTACACGACCATGTAAAATTATACACGGCCATGTACATTTCTATTTTAGTTTAAAGTTTTTTTTTTATATATTTTTTTAAAAAAAATTATTTTGAATTTAAAATAGTTGATATAGTTAAAATGAACAAAATTAATAGTAATTATAATATTAAAATTTATCAATTTTAATTCAAATATAAAAATTTATAAAATATATTCTTTTGAAAGGTTTTGTCTAAAATTTTATTATTCATAAAAAAATTTTCTCTTACAAACATCCAATTACACAACTATTTTTTAATTTTGTATATTATAGTAGTATTAAAAATTAATTTATTATTTCAATACATTAATTGAATGTTTGTAAGAATTTTTTTTTTTTGCTAAATAGTAGAATTTTAGACAAAATCTTCCAAAAGACCATACTCGATAAATACTTATATTTGAACTAAAATTGATATATTTTAATTATATTATGATTATTATTGATTTTTTTTTTCCATTTTAACTATATCAACTATTCTAAATTTAAAAATATAACAAAAAATTAAAATTTTAAACCGAAACAGAAAGGTACACGGCCGTGTATAATTATAGCCGTGTAACAACATGACCATGTTTAATTATACACTGAAATATACATGACCCTGTAACAACATGGCCGTGTATAATTGTACATGGCCGTGTAACAACATGACCATTTATAATTATACACTGAAATATATATGAAGTTGTAACAACATGGCCGTGTATAATTGTACATGATCGTGTAACAACATGACCATGTATAATTATACACTGAAATATACATGGCCATGTAACAACATGACCGTGTATAATTGTACATGGCCGTGTACTTTCCAGGTCAATTGCCACGTCACCTCCGTCATGTCCACGTCAGCAATTTCCGTTAGTTTTTTAACGGTGGGACCAAAATTGATTAAAATTGTTTATAATGGGACCAAAATTGATTGAAATTGTTTATATTGAGACTAAAATTAATGAGTTTTTTATATTGAGACCAAAATTGATGAGTTTTAGTTATATTGGAACCAAAATTGATAAATTTTAATTATATTGGGACCAAAGTTGATTTTTTCCCTTAAATTTAATATTATAAATTATCTATTATTTTATTTAATGTTAATTGTCCTAATAAAAAATTACACAACACACATCCACAATGCCGCCGCGCCGCCGCTGCACCAGGTCATTCTTCGTTTCTCTTCTTCTTCCTCCCCGTTCTTTCCTCTTTTCCTCTTCTTTCCTTTCTTCCTCTTCTTTGCTTCCTTTTCTTCACCAATTCACCAACGCTGCTACTCGGCTCCAGCATCTTCAACCATTCTCCCGCTCGGCTCCGGCTAGGGCGGATCTAAATTCAAAAAAGTATATAAATGGTCTAACCGCCGGTTTAAACCATAAACTGGCGGTTTGAATCGGCGGTTCACGGTTTTGACAAATAACGGTTCGGATTCGGTTCGTGTGTTAGAACCGTAATTTCCAGTTTGAATACGAATCGGATGGGCAACTAAAACCCTACTTCACAAACAGCAATACCAAACATTTGCTCTCATTTTCATTTTCCAGTATGGTGGTGCAGCGGAGTACGGTGTACGGTGGGAGGATTTTGCTCGGTAAGTTTACGTACGAAGAGTATTGGTAGGTTTTTTTTTTTTTTCTTAAATTCGCTGGTGTGTAATTACGTAAAATTTTCTTCTATTGATATTTGAAATTCTTATTTTATATTGTTGTAAGCACAATGTGGTTAGCACAATGTGGTTGGACTTCTCGACTCATGTTTAGGTTGAAAATTAGAAAAGAGTGTTTTGATAGACCGCGTGGTAGCCGAGAAACAAACAACTTTATTTTGGTAATATGCTAGTAAGTGAAACTCTACTTCCTTGTTTGTGTATTGAAATCTACTTAGTGCTTATCTTCCTGCACGTATTGATTGTTGTATTTGTATCGTTTGAGTTTCACTGTTGGATATTTGCTTAGCAAGTGATTGTTTCTAGAGGAGCTTGATGTTGTTGTTGGTCTTTTGGTCAAGAGCATCTATATCATGATATGCTTATTATTTGGAAATAATTTATGGTATTTTCAGTTCTATGTGATGACTTAATGATGTTATTTTGCTGATATTTGAGAGCAAATGAAGTTTATTGTATTATCAAGTTTAGCAATATCTAACTCTGTTGTGCAATAATTGTAAAGTAAAGTTGTGCAATATCAACTACATACTACATCACAACAATAATAATAATAATAATAATAATAATAATAATAATAATAATAATCATCAGTAATGAGTATTCATTTATGTATCAGAATACGTTACTTGTCCATTAGTTTATTTTGATTCTACTTTTAATTAATCAAAGTATCAAACAATCATAAGCTATCGAGTGGTAGCGATATCATATCACATCATAAGATAGATAGATAGATAGATGACAAAATCACAGTGGTTTGATGAATTTGCTGAAAATTTTTCTCTAAAATTTCATAAAATCTACTTGTGATTTTTAAAATGTTGCACACTTGTCTCTCCTTTTAAATTGCACTGATGAGGTTAAATATTTACGGACCGTTATGCTCTTGCCTTAACCCTATATTAAATCTAGAAATTAAATTTTAATTCCAAATTAAATTTCCAAATCCACCTCTCTCTATCTCTTTACTCTATACCTCTTTCTCTCTCTTTACCCCGTTTCTCACCAACGCCATCTTCTCTCCCTCTGCCAACCCACGCTGTCCACAGCGCGCACCAGCAGCCGCCAACTTCCACCCACCGGCGGCGGCGTCGTCTTCTTCTTCCTCCACCATCGTCACCGCGAGTGCCTCCCTTCTCCGCTAATTTTAGTCGCTTCGCACAGCTCCTTCCTCAGCCACAAATAGCCGTAGGCAGCCGCGGCGCGCCACCAAACTGACTGTGCATTTGGCCGCCTCTCCCTCCGCAGTCCCAATTTCACTTATTAATTCGATCCAAATCTTTCTATTCCATGAAAATTTCTTGGATTTCTTGTGAAACTTGTTCAAATCTTCCGACTCAATAGGAAAGGATTTGAGACTATGGAATTCTGACGTTGATACGATTGCCTTTGAATTTTATTTCCATTTTGTTCCGAGAAGGATTTACGGTTTGAACCAACCATTTTCTCCCTCAATAATATATAATGTGATTGAATAAAAAAGGAAGTTATCAAAAGAAGATGAATTGAAAATTAAATTATTATTATTATTATTATTCTTTAATTAGGGTTTTTTTTAATGTATGGAAAATGAGTTAAATGCTCCTCCCTTAATTAATATATGTTGAGATGCCCCCAGAAGGATATTTTTGTAATTTCACATAGTTATATATCAATTTTTGTATTAAACATTGCAGTCTGGGCGCGTGAGAAGCACTTTCTGTTAAGTCCCGATGGAAAATGAATTTTTTTTAATATTTTTTAAATCACAAGTAGGTTTTTTGAAATTTTCGGACCACAACAAATTCATCAAACCATAGGGAGATTTTTTGCTATTTTACCTAGAAAAATAGATAGATGATAATACTCTTAGATGGATGATATGTCTACATATGAATCTTCTATTTTGTTATGATAATAAATAATGCCAAGGGTTACCTCAGGTCTCCATACACACACATATATATATATATATATATATAGGTCTATATATAAATCTTCTACCTTGTTATTATTGCTCTTCTTTGCCATCCACAAGTTAGAGAAGATTCTCTGTTTATTCTTTCTTTTCACTATTGGACTGGGGTCTCATACTCTCATGAATTTAATCTGATTTTTCATCCAGAAAATTTAGCCGTGCTATGAGGAAATCATTCAGTGGTTTATGCACTGCCATAGATTTCATTTTGTGCAACCAATTAGTATTTCTGCAATATTGGTCGTTTTCTTGCTAGGTGTAAAATCTCATTCATAAGGTGTTTAGTAAAATTATAATAGTTGAATGAAAAATCACCAGTACTGCTTCTTTGCGCCATGTTTATATTCTTTGATTCATGTAGAACTTGAGTTTTATGGAAACTAATACATCTTTTAAATCTTTGTTCGCTTTCTCCACAGTTATATTCGTAATAGATAATTGAGTGATAAGTTGTTTTCCGGTGTTTTGATCCTGTGATGCACATCGAAACTTGATCTTCTTTCTGCACATTCCTGCATTTCTGTGTGGATTAGGCGAACCACGATTCTACAATAGGCTTTCAATGTTTGTGAACTTCCTGTAAGATGCTCGAAGTAGTCGAGTTTTTTGAGTAATACATGACAACAAATGCTGGAATTTCATTTCCATCTAATGGATTTGGGACGACTGAGCTTGCACGATGATTTAACTTTGTTTAGACACGCATGCTGGGTTGCAATTATGAGTTTATTCATTAGTCTTTTCCAGGAAGAGTAATCTTTAAGTCTGATGAAATCTCGAAACAGTTTCTTGTCTTTGCGATTTGTTATTGCTTTCTCAATGCGCTATCTAGGAGAATGCATTTCTGAAAAAGTGAAAACCGTAATCTGATCTGATATGATGTTATTTTGTACAAATTGTTTATATATCCTCATGATTGTTTTTCTGTTTCAGAGTTTTTGGGAATTGTGTGGGGATTATATTTTAAGAGTATAATTTCATAAGTTTTGTTTTGTTTTGTTTTGAGCATGTCTTTTGTCTTAATATGATTTATATGTATATATATACATATACACATTGTTGCTGATAATGTAAGTAGACAAGAAGCCTTTATTTTCTTATTTTTTATTTTTTGGAAATAACATGTAAATAAAATTACATACATATCTTCATTAATAGGAATTCTCAATTGTTATTTTTGTATGTAGTATATAGGATGTGTTTGCAATGATGGTGAATGATTTTGGTGGATTTTGCGGTGTTCATTATTTTGCAATCATACATATGTTGGGGCTACGGATGTAGGGGCTTTGGGTTAGTGTGAAATATAATAAAAAATATTGGTGTAGATTAGTATTAAGTTTGTCTTTTATGCAAGTTCAACTTCATCTACAGTTGCATCTAATGTTGTGCAACGATGTTCCATTAGGATTCAACAAGATGGGAGGTTAGGCTTGTGTTTTAATTATTTGAATAAGTATTACGTTCTTTAAAAGTATTTATAAGAGGTTAAATCATTGTAATTCTTGCAATATTTCAGTGTTTTTTGTCCTCGACAAGGTGTGAGTAAATTTCACAAAGTTTTTTGCTCAAATATTCATCCAGATAGGACTATATGGAAAAAGGTCCTGAGAGACATAAAAGAGTGGTATTGGCATGAGTTAAAAGTTAATAGATTTATGTATTAAATATCAATCTTGTGAGCAATTAAAGTCTATTTTTTTAATTGATGTAGTACTTTAATTCACATAGAGGGTTTCTCAATAAATTACATTGTTCTTGTTTGATGAACTCTTAATATTAATCTATGTGCATATGACTTTCCAATACAGAAGTATGTCACTTAGGACCCTTTGGTTGAAGGAAAAGTAAAGTATTAATATGAGTTGAAGGCATCCGGTGCATATACTCAGTAGATATATGATATTCCAGTGAACAGGGGAGGAAAGAGGATGAGCAGGTCAATCAGACAGTCTTAGATGAGTAGCATAGATTATGGAGTTCTAATAAAGCAAAGGAAAAGTCTGAAACTGACAAAAAGAATAGGCGTAGAGGTAATACGTCTACACCATCCAAGTCGACACATACTAGGGGTCTCGATCTTTTGTGGAGACATCAGAAAAATTGGTATGTAATAATTCACTTATTTATTTTGATTAACATTTATCCAACTTAATGATTGATATATTATTTATCTTTCTAAAAAGATGTTCAATAAGGTTGGAACATATATACAAGGATCCACACCAAAGAACACAATCGGAACACAATCAAGACAAGTTGTAAGTTATTATGAAATCAATAGACTAAAATTTGATAGTTTATTCAAGTAGTCTTTCTCAAAACTAATGTTTGGTGTCTTACTTGAACTCATATTATGAGGACCTTAAAGCCATCGAATAAGATTTGACTCAAGAGGGAACAAAGTACGATCAAGAAAAATTGTTTCTCAAGCTAGTACCACGAGATAAGAAAAATCGTATTTTTGGATTGGGGTCATTGGCTTCGACAGTCCCTCATGTACAATCATCTTTTTCGCACTAGCGACGGGGACACTACAAGTTCATTCGCCAATGATGATCAATAAAAGAAGGTAGAGGACGATGTTGGGGAGATCCGCAGTCACGTGTCTCATGTGGACCAGCGTATGACTAACTTGGATTTTTAATATCAAACCATAATAAATCAGAATTTGACAATCATGCAAGAGCTTAGGCGGATGAGAGAAGGTGAATTCTACCGACGTGATCCTAATTTTGATGGTGGTGGCGCTCCGGTATTGTGATTTCTTACTCATTTTGGATGATATTTGTTGGGATTATCGGAATAAACTAAATTTCTTAATTAATAATTAGGGTACAATGTCATATGTATACAAGAGATATTGGACCGGGCTATATATATAAATATATACAATATATATCAACACCCCTCCTCAAACTCAAGGTGGAACTGTGGAACCCAACTTGAGTTTGCTAAAAAATTACTGAAAACGGCCGGGAAGATGAGGCTTCGTGAAGCCATCGGCAGTCTGATCAACAGAAGAAATGGGAGACAATGAGACGTTTCCATCAGCAACGTGATGGCGTACAATGTGACAATCGATCTCAATGTGCTTCGTACGCTCGTGGAAATCATCATTCGTCAAAATCTTCATGGCGCTCTAACTGTCGCAATGAATAATAGTAGCATAGGACTGAGGCACACCGAGATCAACCAGTGGCCAGCGAAGCCATATAAACTCGGCAGTGGTGTCAGCAAGAGCTCTATACTCGAACTCCGCACTGGATCGGGAGACAACTGTTTGTTTCTTGTTGCGCCAAGAAATAAACGAGTTGCCAAGGAAGAAGCAAAACCCAGTGGTTAAACGGCGATAAGAGGGATCTCCCACCCAATCAGCGTCAGAATACCCGATCAAAACCAAGGAGGAACGAGCTGAATAATTGAAGGCCATGGAGGAGAGTGCCTTTGATGTATCGGAGAATCCGTAGAACAGAAGAATGATGAGTCGTCTGAGGAGCAGACATAAACTGACTGACGATATGGACAACATAGGCAATATAAGGTCGACAGTCAGGTAGATCAGACTTCCCACCAGCTAACAATACAAAGTATGATCATCGAGGGGGATGCCGTCCATCGGAGTAAGACGACAGTTAGAATCTAGAGGCGTAGGAGTGGTCTTGGAGTCAGTGAGACCGGCACTAGATAGAAGGTTGGAGGCATACTTGGCTTGAGAGAGATAGTATCCGTTGGAGGTGTCAGAGATCTCAAGACCGATGAACCAAAGAGGCCCTAAGCTCTTGCAGCTCAAAGATACTGAACACATCATCTCCCATATGATCATATCATCCACATAAAGTAGCAGAACAGTAATTCCAGCGGACCCACGACGAATGACAAAAACCAAATCATGATTGCTAGAAGTAAACCCAAGTTGGAGCAGAACAAAGCTAAATTTCAAAAACCAAGCTCAGGGTGCCTGTTTCAAACCATACAGAGCACGATGAAGTTTACATACCTTGGAAGACGTAGGAAAACCAGGAGGATGAGACATATAGATGTCCTCGGATAGATCACCATGCAATAACGCATTCTTGACATCGAGCTGATGTAGGGGCCACCGATGAGCAGAAACGATAGCTATAAGACAATGGACGGGGTAAGATGAACAAACAGGGAAAATGTCTCCTCATAGTCTATACCATACTGTTGGGTGTAGCCTTTGGCTACCAAACGAGCCTTGTAGCGCTTGATGGATCCATCAGAGTGAGTTTTGATCCGGAATACCATTTACAGCCGATAGGTTTCTTGCCAGAGAGTAAATCAACCATATCCCAAGTATGAGTTTTCTCCAAAGCTTGTAACTCCTCAGACATAACCTGCAGCCATAACGGATTTGCATACGCTTCACAAAAGGACCTGGACTCATGGTGGGACAGGGTGGCAGAGAAACAATGATAATCAAGTAAGTGATGAGGTAGATGACTAACCCAAGTGGAACGAAGAGGGCCACGATCAGGGTCCAAGGTCGGAATAGTGACAGGTTTGTTAGTAGTAGCAAGCTCGGGGGTCAGCGTCGGTTTAGGAGGCGCAACCGGGACGACATTGGGAGCAGGTGACGGAGCTATGTCAGTGGAAGGAAACAAAGATGGTGAGGATGAGGTAAAGAAGGGGGACGAACGATCAAAGGGAACTCGAATGTGGGATAAGGTAGAAAACTTAGTATGCTCCCAAAATGTGATATGATAAGAAATATGTATCACATTGGAAACGGGATCCCAACAACAATAACCCTTATGTTCTACTCCATATCCCTAAAAACAACATAGACGCGTGAGAGGTTCTAACTTAGTGCGCTCATGAGGAGAAAGAAGGACGAAACTGACATAACCGAATGGGCAAATAAAACTATAATTAGGAGCTCGATTAAATAGTCTTTCAAAGGGACTGACATCACCCATGACAGAGGAAGGGAGACGATTTATAGTGTAGACAACAGTAAGCGTGGCTTCCCCCCCAAAAATGATCCGGACAAGAGGCAGACACGAGAAGGGTGCTGACTGTATCGAGGATATGACGGTGTTTACATTCAACACGGCCATTTTGTGGAGAAGTGTACGGACAGGAACGCTGGGCAGTGGTACCTGATCAGAGAGGAAACGAAGAATGGAGGAATATGTATATTCTAGGGCGTTATATGTGCAGAGAGTTTTTATGGTGGTGGAAAATTGGGTCTGTATCATTTTGGAAAAGTCCATATAAATAGAGGAGAGTTAAGAGCACTGTTGCATTAAATAAATCCATGTAAAATGTGAATAATCATCGATAAAAATGACAAAGTAACGAAAACCATTCATAGAGGTAGCGAGTGAAGGTTCCCAAATATCAGAGTAAAATAATGAAAATGGCATATCTTCTATAGAAGTACTATGAGGGAACGATGGAGCAGGTTGTTTCCCCCAATGAACAATCTACACAATTAAAAGACTAAAAAATGACAGAACTCAAAAGACCCTGACTAATCAAAGACCTTAGTTTATTGGAGGACGCATGACTAAGGAGATGATGCCACTGAAGGTAGGATGGTGTAGAGGTGGTGGCAGCAGAAAAGAAGGACGAGGGAGTTGAAGTGACTCAAGCTCAAATAAGTGGCCCGTCTTCCGGCCCTTCCCAAGGGTCCTCCCAGTTTGCGCATCCTGAACCTGCACACCAGAAGAAGAAAAGATCACCGTAAGACCTTGATCAACTAATTGACCAATGAAGATCAATTTCAAAGTTAATTGGGGTACAATAGGTGTTATGGAGGGATAAAGACGGGGTGGATACATATCCGGTATGGGTGATGCGCATATGAGTACCATTTGCAGTAAGGATAAGTGGTAGGGATGGAGTAGTGGATGTGGAGGTCATAAGGTGTATATCAGATGTCATATGGTTGCTACAAGCGGAATCAAAATACCAGGGAGGATTACCTAAGTTGGTAGACATTGCGGTATTGGAAGAGAGAACCTATTTAAGAAGAGCTTCCAAGTTTTAAATCGTAGGAGGCCCAGACGCAGGCATGACAGAGACTGTGATGAAGAAGGTACTAGTTTGAGGAGGTCCACGAGTATGCCGAGGCTTGTAATTAGTGCAGCTAGAGCGAGACAGCCTAGTAGGGCAATACTGTATAGTGTGTCCCAAAACATGACAATAGTGACAATCTACCTTGGGGCAATGTCCGAAGTCATGATCAGAGGACTGACATCGCTTGCAGCGGAGTGGGCGATTTTGACTAGGGTTCCGAGTGGTGACAACAAGAGCAGAATCAAGCGGTGGACCCTTGGCCAGGTGAAGACGGGTTTCTTCAAAGAGAATCTCCTGAATAGCCGCATCCAATGTAGGGAGTGAGGGTCGATGGAGCAGGGAGGCACAAACTGCCTCATACTCTGGATGAAGAACCATCAAAATGTTAATGAGGCGGAGATGATTAGGACTGATCTCAGCCTTATCTAACTGATGCCAAATGGGTTGTCCCTGAGCAAGAAAGTCGTTGACAGATTGTCCTAATTTCTGTTTTAGACATGTAGTGTGCTCCAGAATTTATAATAATGTGCCAAACCAGTAGCGCGGAAGTGGACTGCCAAGAAATCCCAAGTTGCCTTAGCAGTGTCAAATTGGGCAAGTTGAACCTGTATCACAGGATTAGATGTTGTGCAGCCATGTAAGAATCGGATAATTCTTACTGTCTCAATCCTCCAATTTCTCAATATATGATTCGACTGCTTTGGTTGTAGGCGCAACATCTTCTATATAAATAGGAGCAACGGGAGCAATAATATCCCCTGTAACAATCCGCCATAACTTTTTGGCTATCAAAAAATTTTTCATCGATTGTGCCCACATACTATAATTATATCCGGACAAGACAACGTTTATCGGAACATGAAGATCCATCTTATTGAGCCTGAAAGAAGAAAAATTAGACGATTATTAAAGATTGTTCAAACTGAGAAATTGAATATACCATCGGAACGGAAATCAAAAGATTAGCACTACGGTCCAAAAATATCCGGCAACCGCCACCATATGCACCTCCACACGCCGACGAGGCGTCTGATGAGAATTTTCGTCAGGCGCGTGGTGGCTGCACATGCCGCCGTTCGGGTGATTTTCCAATGGCTGGCTCATCTCACAGCGGCGCATCTGGTGGTGGTGGTGGTGACGGTCGGGGAGTACCGAAGCGGCAGATTTGATACTAACAGTGATTTGGTTGTTTTTCGATTGTACGGGGAGAAATTGGGCAGGGCTCTGATACCATGTTGAGATTATTGGAATAAACTAAATTTCTCAACTAATTATTAGGGTACAATGTCATATATATATATATATATATATACAAGAGATATTGGGCCGGACTATATATATAATATATATCAACAATATTCTTTTGATTTTCCGTATATTGTTGATTGTTGGATTTGATCATACTTTATCTTGTTTTGTTATATCATAAATATTTTGGGTGATAATTTGACATTCGGTTAATGTTAATGCATGTATTTTGTTATTGTTACCAGTTTTCTTATGGTTTACGCATTATAATATTTTAGAATAGCATTTATTTAAATGTTGACATTTGATTGCTTAATATTTATATTTTGAAAAAAAAAAATTAAGTGGAAATAACTTTTGCTACGGATATTTGCTACAAATACTATTCTAACAATTTGCTACAAATACCACCCTAAAAATTTGGGACAAAATCATATAGCAATATTTTCTACGGAATGTCATAGAAAATATTTGTAGCAAGAAAGTTTGCCATGGATTCCATCACAATTTTATGTCGTAAATCTTTGCTATGAAATATTCTAGCAAATAGTTGTGATTAAAATTATGTGAGAAAATAAAATGTATCACAATTTGCTTAGCTGATTAGTATTTACTACGCCCAGAATCATATATGGGACGGAAATATTCCATAAAAAAACTGATTTTTTTTTTGTAGTAAATTAGTGAAATTAATCCAAGTATTTTTTAAACAATGATTGAATATTGTCGGCAATATCAACAGTAGTGTGTAAGCGAATCTTAGTTAAAGTTCATATCCTTAACTCATTTATGCATTATTGCTTGTCTACAAATATTATAAATTATGTCTCTCGAAATATTTTCAAACTCAAATATTCGGAGTAGCTTCTAAAGATGATACGACGATTCAAAGCTTTAAATATATTGTCATAATAAATTACATTGTACAATAAATTAAAAAATAAGGCGGTCCGGTAGACTTCGTACGAATAAATTAGATTCGACATTTTTTTTGCCAAGTCAAGTCGCATATAACACTACAAAAAAATAATATATTTGTAATGGAATTTCGTCTCTAAAGTTCACGTAGCTAACGTAATTTCATTCCTAATTCCGTCTCTAATGTCATTAGTAACGGAAAAAGTTGATTTAGTGACAAAAAAATTTTGTTACAAAAATAATTTTTTCTTGTAGTGTAAAGATAATTGAAATCCTCATCACACTAATCGTTCGTCAATCTCGTTTTAAAAGAAACTTAATTAATCCAGTCCGTTAATAAGTGCAGCTAACTAGACAAAAGTTCTAAAAATTAGACAAAGTATGGAACAAATGAAACGAAATGAGATATCAACCAACTCTGTCAAAATTCCGATTTATACTTATACTCAAAAGAATTTCAATTATTGAAAAAAATTTGAATTTAAACTCAAATTAAGCACAATAGAAATCGATTTACTCGAAAAAAAAATAACATATTTCACAGCTAATTTTAATTTAAATAAATAATTAAATTTTCTAAATAAAATATTTTAGCTCAACATAAATTATACAAACATAAATTAAACAATATAATTTACACAAAATAAATTAAGCAGCATAAATTAATAAACATAATAAATAAATAAATATGAATAAACTATGGCAAAATAATTTAGCCCACATAAATTAATCACACATTATTTATTGCGGCTAAATGATACAAAAAGTAAAATTACTGCAGGTGCCTAAATAAATTATTACTACTACTCTAATCGAAATTAAACTAAACTAACAAATTGATAAAATAAGACTAATCAATATACTAATTAAATACTTAGACCATCTCCAACTCATTCCTTCATTTTTGCAGTAACTACAGTAAATGCAGTTGATCTAAGTAATTTTTCTATAACCATAAACTTCAATTTTTCACTCTAAAGTATATTTCCTATATATTTCTCTTTTATATTATTTTATATAACTTTTTATATTTATAAATTACACCTCAATTTTAATTTATTTTTACAATATAACCCAAATATATATAATTACACATTATTTTTAAAAAATTATATAATTATCTATCACTTTTCGAAAGGTAAAATTATATATCACTTTTAAAAAAAAATAAAATTATATTACTTTCCAAAAAATAAAATTATACATAATTTTTCAAAAAATTAAAATTATATATCATTTTCTAAAAACATAAAATTACACAATATATAAAAAAAAAGAAAAAACAAAAACAATACACAAAAATCATATATAACCGCACAAACTCCACTCCAAAAATAGAGTGGAGTGTACAGTATTACTCCAAAAATGGAGTAACAAAAATGTGTTGAGGGGGGGGGGAGGGGAATTTGGGGGTGGATTAGAGCCCCTCCCCCAATTTTTGCCCTTAAATAGCAGCAGACTCAATTTAGAATGAACTACTGTAGTTAGATTGAATGCTATGATTCAATCCTAAACTAGTAAATAACATACCTTGACGAAGCATAACACAAATTGATTACAGATTGAGAATAACTAACAAAATTAATCTAAACTAAACAATTAATCACAAAAATTATACTATATCCAAGTCAAGACAGTTTTACTAGGCTACAGAGGCCAATATAATTCTATGACTCGATACATAACAACTTAGTGCATAACCAATAAAAGCAAAAAAAAGAAGAAACGAATATCAAACACATTAATGAAAATGAAACCAAGCCTAACCTACATCTAATCACAAAATAGATCAAAATTAGTTCCGTGCAGCAGCACGAATTACAACAACAAATATAAGGATGAAATGATGAGCAGCGGACCTGTACTAAACTAAAGCTAACTAAATAAAAGAAGGAATTACACTACAACAAATCAAAGGATTAAAACAAGCAGCAAGGCTGAACTAGGACTTATATTACAACAAAACTAATCTAACTACTAAACTAAACTAGACCTACAAAGCAAACTAGAATAGAGTAATCTAAGGTAATACTAAACTAACCTACAGTACTATCATAACAGCCAGTTCACACTAGAAAACTATTAGAGAGCAACACTAAGATGGGCAAGGAATCAAGATGCAAGAGGAAGAGGAGCCTTGGCCATTATTGGTGTATCAACGACGGGGACGAGCTTAGACCTGTTATTCGCAGGTTTAGACTTATTTGCTCATCTTTCTAATTAAGACATTATAATTGGATTTGGGGTTGGACTTTTATTATTAGCTGGACCTAGTTTTTTTTCAATAAGTTAATAGGAGTATTGAAAGAGGCAGCTACGGTTTGAAGACATTATTATTGATTTGAAGAAATAAAGAGCCTGGTGGCTTTTGGGCAAACGGTTGTTCCGTTTGATTGTTTTCTATTACTTGTTTATGTGCTCTAACAATTGGTCCGACCTTCTGGATCCTGATCCTGTCGTCATGGCAACAACACGATCCACAACAGAGTGACTGGACAAACTTGAAGCTGATCAAGCCGAGGTGAAGGAGAATATGAAGACGACAAACATCCAACTGGAAGAGATCATAGCGACTCTCACTAAATTCTCGAAAGTGATTCTAAAACCCTATGGATCGCAGCAATCGGAGACAGGCCACTATACGGAGAATAGCGTGATGGCGGAGGGTGGCACATCGCCACCCTCAGCAGCCACAACACTACAACCAACACGGCTGGCCATGCCACTACAACCGGCAATTGACTCCCGATTGCAGCCGGGGCCCTATGCAACTTCCATCCTTTAATGGTTCGGATCCGATAGGATGGTTGGGTCGCGCGAATCAACAGTTTGAAATTCATACCACCAATCCGGAGATGAAGGTGCCTGCGACAATGGTGGCTATGGAAGATGCTGCATTATACTGGTCAACCTGGTTACACTCGCACCAACCGGGACTGATATGGGAAGAATTTTCACAACGCTGGTAGCGAGATTTGATACGCATTTTAAAGGGAGTCCCTTTGCACGATTGGCATATATTAAATAAGAAGGATCTATGGACGATTATGTAACGCTATTTGTTCAACTGGCTAGCCAAGTTCCAGGTTTGACAGATGCACACTACCTCGGATACTTTATGAAGGGCTTAAAGGATTCTATCCGAAGTTCACTTTGTCTTCTTAGACCTGGGGACCTCGAAACATGCATGGAATTGGCTAAGGATATTGAGGATAATATCGAGGTGCAGGCTAGTGGCCGCGCATTCCGAAGTTTCAACAGTCAGGCATCACGCGCGAACCTCATGTCTCGACCAAATCCCTTGAACACGAGCACGTTTAGAGGGGGAGCCTATCACCCCAAGATTTAGCTGATCTGAGGGCAAAAGGGTTGTGCTTTCGCTGCAAGAAACCATATTCACCGGGACATGAATGTCCCCTTAAAAAACTGCGAGTCATGATTGCTGATAAGGGAGAAGAGGTCTTGGACCTTCAACAATATGAGTACTAAGAACTCACTGGACAGGAAGAATGGTCGGAAGAATAAACATATGCACTTATAGAAGAGGGTACCTTACCGGTTTTCTCTATGGCGGGTTTACCAAGTCCGCAGACTATGCACATGCTCGGGGTTATGCAAGGAAAGACAGTGACAATATTGATCGATAGTGGTGCTAGCCATAACTTTATATCATCTTCCTTAGTATCCGACTTGCGACTACAACCCGACCGTACAGAAAGATTTGGAGTTCAGTTTGGGGATAGGCGGAGGCAGGAATTTGCAGAAGTGTGTCGGGGTATTACGGTCTCCTTATCCGAGTGCGAGGTAACCACCGATTGTTTTGTATTTCCACTTGGAGGGGTCGATATTATTTTGGGCATAGCCTGGTTGGCCACGCTGGGCGAAGTTCGAACTAACTAGGAAGCCCTAACGATGTCATTTGAGTGGAAAGGGAAACGAGTGTTGCTGAAGGGTGACCCGGCTCTCTGTTGCAACCCAATAAGCTTGAAGATTATAAGTCGAGTTCATAGGGCAGAATTTTGGGCGCTTGTGTTGGAAAAGAAGCCTACGGGAGCCATAGAATCAAAAGTGGGACAGCTCGAGGATATCCTACAAAAATTTACAGAGATATTTGAGGAGCCACAGGGTTTGCCACCGAGACGGCTAACTGACCAGCGCATAGAGCTGAACCCCGGAACAAAGCCGGTATCGGTTAGACCATACTGATATAGTTATATTCAGAAATATGAGATTGAGAAATTGGTGAGCAATATGATAATGGCGGGAATTATTCGACCAAGCTCGAGCTCCTTTTCCAACCCGGTTTTACTAGTGAAGAAAAAAGACGGAAGTTGGCATTTTTGTGTTGATTACGAAGAACTAAATAAAGTAATAATTCCAGATAAATATCCCATACCAGTAATTCAAGAGATGTTGGACGAGTTGGCAGGAGCGGTCATTTTCTCGAAAATTGATTTGCGGTCAGGGTACCATCAGATTAGGGTGGCAGCTTGTGATATCCACAAGACTGCATTCCGGACCCACAGCGGGCACTATGAATTTCTAGTGATGCCATTTGGATTGACTAATGCACCGGCTACATTTCAATCGATAATGAACGACCTATTCAGGCCATTCTTGAGGAGATTCGTCTTGGTTTTCTTTGACGACATATTGGTTTACAGCAAGACGTAGGAGGAACATTGAGAGCATTTGATGCAAGTTTTGCAGATTCTAAAAAACCAAATGTTTAAGGCAAATTGGAAGAAATGTTCATTTGGAAGTATAAAGGTAGAGTACTTGGGCCATATTTTTTCAGCAGAAGGTGTTGCCATGGATCCAATAAAGGTGAGTGCAGTGGCGGAATGGCCCCGACCCCGCTCAATCCGTAAAGTGTAGGGATTTTTGGGACTAACTGGATATTACCGATGATTTGTATGAAGATATGGCATTCCAGCTCGACCGTTGACTACATTATTAAAGAAAACAACTTCTGCATTATTCGCATGTACATCGGAAGTGGAGATTGCTTTTACTAACCTTAAACGCGCCTTGACCGAAGCTCCCGTACTAGCCATTCTTCAGTTTGATTGCATTTTTTTGATTGAATATGATGCTTTTGGCATAGGAATCGGTGTTTTTTTTATGCAAGATCGACGCCCTCTTGCCTATTTCAGCAAATCATTAGCCGACCGAACTCTAACGAGATCTACATATGAGCGTGAATTGATGGGTCTCGTGTTAGCGGTGCAACATTGGCGTCCTTACTTGGTGGGGCAGAAATTTGTGGTCCAAACTGACCACCGTAGCCTCAAGCATCTACTTTCTCAAAGGATTGTGACGCATTCACAATAGATTTGGGTAGTGAAACTATTAGGTTACGACTTTGAAATTGAATATAAAACAAGAATTTCTAATGCCGCCGGAGATGCTCTATCCCGTAAGAATGAAGATGAAACTCTGACAACATTAAGTGGGCCGGAATGGGTGGGACTGACAGATGTCTTGAAAGAATAAAGCCGTGATGACTATATCCAAGGTATTATGCAAGCAGTATCACAACAACCAAACAGTCTTCCAGGGTATGAGGTGCAAGGTGGTCGATTATTCTTTAAAGAGTGTTTGGTGCTAGCTGTGGATTACCACTGGATCCCGCACCTTTTACATGAGTTTCATGATACTCACTTAGGCGGGCATGCAGGGGCATTGTGGACATATAGACGTTTGGCTATAAATGTACATTGGAGAGGCATGTTCCAGCGTGTACAAGAGTATGTAGCCCAATGCTTAGTGTGCCAAAAAGCAAAATATCAAGCTATGTCTCCGGCGGGTTTACTACAACCCTTACCGATACCTGATCAAATTTGGGAGGATATTTCCATGGATTTTATCACTTGCTTGCCGAAGTCACGAGGATACACATCAATCATGGTGGTTATTGACAGATTATCGAAGTACGGACATTTCGTCGCCTTGAAACCACCAGTGACTGCCTGTATGGTTGCAGAGGCATTTCTCCGTGAGATTGTACGACTGCATGGCATTCCACGATCCATTGTCAGTGATCATGATCCTTTATTTGTTAGTGCCTTCTGGAAGGAACTATTTACACTTTCCGGAACCCAATTGAAGTTCAGCTCAACATACCATCCTGAAACAGACGGCCAGACAGATGTATTGAACCAGGTGGTGGAGACATATTTGCGTTGTTTCACTTCTGAACAACCGAAACAGTGGGTGCGGTGGTTGCCGTGGGCAGAATTTTGGTACAACACCCCTTACCAAACAGCAGTCCGAATGTCCCCATTTGAGGCGGTCTATGGAAGAGAGCCGCCCACCATTCGACGATTCTTGCCGGGGGAGTGTCAAATGGCAGCGGTGGCAGATGTGTTGAGCAGTTGAGATGTGATGATCAACCATCTTAAGAAAAACCTAGAGCATGCCCAACAACATATGACCAAGTATGCGAACAAGCAACGCAGGGCCATGGAGAACGCAGTAGGCGACCATGTTTTTCTAAAGGTACGGCCCTATCGACAGACATCCGTAGCACAACGACCACATCACAAGTTAGCTGCCCGCTTCTACGGCCCTTTTTCAGTAAAAGGTAGAGTGGGCCAAACAACATACAAGCTTACCTTACCGTCATCTAACCGGATTCACCCAGTATTCCATGCATCTTAGTTGCGACGTGTGGTAGGGGACCATCATGTGGAGTCAGAATTACCAAACAACTTGGAGTTGCCAGTAAGTCCAACCTTCGAACCTGACTCTATTTTAGCTTGGAAAAATGTGCGAGTAGGCGATGAGGCGACTTGGTTGAGCATGACTCATTTCCGGCGTCAGTTTTCAGACTTTGACCTTAGGGACAAGGTGAATTCGAAGAGGGAAGGAATTGTTAGAGAGCAACACCAAGATGGCAAGGAATCGAGATGCAAGAGGAAGAAGAGCCTCGGCCATTACTAGTGTATCGACGACGGAGACGGGCTTAGACCTGCTATTCGCAGGTTTAGACTTATTTACTTATCTTTCTAATTAAGACATTATAATTGGATTTGGGCTTGGACTTTTATTATTAGCTGGACCTAGTTATTTTTCAATAAGTTAGTAGGAGTATTGAAAGAGACAGCTAGGGTTTGAAGACATGCGCACAGCTGCAGCTTGTTTACAAAATATTCATCGAATTCCCTATATTCAAAAAACACGTGTAATCTATTGCAATATCTTCATGTTAATAATATAAATTCAAAGTAACATGACTTTCCTTGATGTTGTGACGGATTAGGTTTGATGATCAAATAACAAATAGAAAACATAAAGAATACACAAATTTACGTGGTTCACCAATAATGTGTTGGCTTCATCCACGGGCAGGAACGGAGAACAATTTTTATTCACAACGGCTAGGTTATAGATTAGAGAGCCGAGCCACTTGGCCACTTGTTAGAATGGAAATGTATGCCTATTTATAGCATAAGCCTATGCCAATAATATTCAAATCATATTTCTAAAATTAGGATATAATATCTAATATACAATCATATCCCTAAATTCAAGGCATATCAACAAATCTTTGTCTTGACTTGAATCCCACTTGCAGATGCATCATTACAATGCCAGATGAACAAGTGACAAACTAGTTTCAACGTAGATCAACAAATCTCCACCTTGACTTGAATCTTACTTTCAGATGCATTATTGCAATGCCAGATGAACAGACTCCTCCATTCTAACTCGTAAAGGTATTTTTCATCTTTGGTGTTCCACCCTTCTTGCCACATTGAATCCAAATATTCCTTCGTGATATCTCCAAATTGGATTGATGATAGATCAAGAATATCGGGATTGATGGAATCCTTGCTTGCACCTTATTGTGTCATATACTTTACTTATATTATTTCGGTAGAATCTTTCTTCTGGGTTGTGATGACAGGACTATTGTCCTTTGATGAGCTGGCCTGGTGTCTATTACTCTCATTTCTTGGAGATTTGGTTTGTGGAACCTTGACTTTATGTCTTGAGATATAGTTCGACCGTATTTGTTGATCGGGCATTAGGTCCTCCTTTTGGGTTGTACATTTAGCAACTACATTATCAACCAACGCATGCACAGTTGATTGTAAATATAATCATCCGTGGGGATCTTAATCTCTTTGGGGGTGATATCCGCCCAATGAGATGTCGGGACTCCCATTTTCTATTATCCAAAACCACAACCGTAATGTTTGGTCGATTTTTTATTTTCTTTGATAACTTTTTAGACATCAGAGGGAAGGTCGTTAGGAACAGAACAAAGGAGTTGCCCTTTTTGTTCTATTCTCCGGGTTGCATATAGCCTTTGTAATCATCGTAATTGTGACCAGGAAAGCTAAAGATTTTGTAATTCCAAATCACACTGGAACATTCTATTTTCTATTATGTCTCATTTATCAGTATAATTGCCTCAAGGCCTTGGAACCTGTGATTGTGGTTGATACACCTTCACGTCTCTTTTATAGTCGACATCATAATTTTTATCATTGACAAACACCTCAACCACTAGTTTGATGAAAGTTTGTTGTTGACCCTGAACCCTCTGAGTAAGAGGCATGTGATCATCATCATCCTATAATGAACTTTTGGTGTGTGGGTTGGTGAAAGTTCAACGCGGACCCTAACCCTTTTGACCAAGATGAGTTTGATCATTGACATTCTGCAGAGCATTTCTGGCCTACGGATGTGTGGCCTGACGATGAATGTCGGCGCCATAATGGTTGCTTGTAGAATGCTCTTGTGGCTTACCGAGATAAATTATCCGCGCAGAGCCATTTTTCAAGCGAGAGCTTATTCTTCGAGCATCTATCATAAAATCATTTCGGCGGCTAGGTGGTGGTTTGAAAATATTAGAATCTTCAACTTTCTCATTACCTTTATTACGCCCACATGGTGACCATCCTTAGGGCGCTCTGTCATCTTGCAGTGACTCTTCTTTTGGTGAAGTTGGTTGTATTTTTATAGCGGCAATTTGAACCTTTGGAAAAGATTCATTACCCACTTTCATACCAGCGAATTTACTTATTTTTTAGTGATTTCTGTATGATTGGCCTGAAATGAAGGCAATTTTAGTGGCATGTCCAAACGAATTATGCCACTTATAATATTTATGCCCTTTGATTTCCTAGGGCAAGGCCAATTTCTAGCCCTTGGAAATTCCTATTTGGCCATCTTTTATTAGTTCGTCGGAAATAGCATCAACATGTGTGACATCGAATAAATAGTCTTCATTTTGGAGTTTGGGTAAATATTTACCTTTCGGGGGCTTGAGGTTGGACCAATTGTACGGTTTTTCTGGTAGAAACTCTATTGTTGCCTCTTTGATAACATCCGGAAATTTGTATCTGTTTTTCTACGTCAATTACGACTACCTGATGTCCAACCCGTTTATCTCTGCTATTTTTTCATGGAAAAGATGTTCCAAATGTGCAGCCTTAGCCGTCAATTGTGCTAGATTTTGAACTTCATGAGCTGTAAGAATATCTCAATAACTCGGCAATATGTTCCTAATTGCGATATTAGCAAGAACGGACTCACTAATGATCATCGGGCATCAAGCCTTAGTCTGTTTGAGTTTTTTGTTAAAAGATGTGGCTGATTCTCCAAATTTATGTTTTGTTTCCATAAGATTTGTGAGCATAATCTCCGGAATGGGGCTGTAAAATCTGTCATGAAATTCTCACTCAATCTAAGTTCAGTTATGTATGAAGTTAGTACAGAGGGATGAATACACTGTAAAGACAGTCCTTGTAAGATTTAACAAAAACAACTATAGTTAGTAAAATTTATTAAGGGATAATTCCCTAATTAGGATTGTGAATCTGGTCATGTGCTCAACAGATGACTGATCATCTTCTCTGGAAAATATTAGGGAATGGATAATTGCGTTCTACCCAGTCTAGAAAGGGATTCAGGTATGCAAGTCCGTGCAGCCCTTGGCTTTGGACGCCAAGGTGTTGGCGTACAACATCTTGCATCATTCTACTGGTTAACGTAAGGCGCGGCTCCAAGGATATTGTTGTATGGTGGAGTGATCCGTTGTTGATGAGTGAGCTACAAATATGGTTCCCATTGTGTATGGGCGCTGGAGCATAATAGCTCGGCGCTCTCTGTGTTTTGAGGTACACTATAAGTTTGGGTCATGCTTGTGCTTATGTAGCCAGAAAACTATGGATGAGTTACTAGCAAATTCCTTCGGATAGTACCGTATTGCCGTAGGCGGTTGACACGGAAATGTGAGCGGAGCGGAAGGCCATACGTGGAAGTGAGCGAAGCGGAGGTTGCATTAATTCTCGCTGCATTTATTGCCGCTGGTCAATGGTGCATTTACTGCGCCGTCACAATAATTCCTGCACAGAATTCGCTGCATTTATGTCTCCTGCACCCTCAGCTCCTGCATTTACTACACTCTCCCAGCTCCCTTAATTAAATTCCTGCACTACTTTTTAGCCAATTTTTGGCTATTTTTGTGTAATTTTTATTCTAGAACCTTCTAGAAAATAGGTAGTTATTAGTAGTTATATTAGTAGCTATTTTTAGAGTTAGTTATTTAAGGTTATTTTTAGAGGTAGTTAGTCGTTATTTTTAGAAGTAGTTATTATTGGTAGTTGTAACCGCCAAACTTCTAAAAGCTTTTTCCCCTATAAATATCCCCTCTAAATATATACACCATACATACATATACACACCATATATACACAATAATACAAATTCCATACACCCCATTTTCTCCATTTCTTTTCTCCCATAATTTTATCTAGTTTAATAATACGGGATTTTCGGTTTTGTGTCGCGAGCAAACCGATTTTCTCCCCTTTTTTTCTTTTAATTCCTGCATATTATTTTAGCTAGTAGAATTCCTATCATATTTCTCCACCTCACCTTCATCCAAAAATTCCATGTTCGATTTGAATTGTTCAAGTTGGATTTCGACAAGGTTGCGGAAGGGCGATAGAAGAATCGACTATTTCAGCCCTGTTTCGTGCCAAAAGCATATTCCGGGTAGTTCAACGTAGCTAAGTACGCGGGAGCCTTGTCGACCTGCTTAGTTGCTGTTCTGAATTTGATTTCGATTAAAGAGATGTATCAGAGGGGTAGAGCCACTAGCGGAACGGTTGGAAGAAGAATAATTCATGGGGCATAGGCGGTGGTCTATTGGGTCACAAAAATCTCTAGTGACAGTAGAGTTTCTTGCTTATAATGTTCTTCGCCGGGTGTTGCTGAAGCCTCGTTGTAAATCCCCTAAGGTCGAGTACCAACCGAGTCGATAATCAGCTTAAGCGAGCAAATGCGATCACGTTCATTCCTCCGAGCCGCCCCGTAATTATACATATATTTTTCGCTATCACGCCATCGTCATCCCGCTCATTTCATCCATGGAAATCTAGCCATTAAGGAACGCAAAAGTCAGACACAAACGCCTCGCTTCATCCTTTTCCCTAAAAGATATTTTTTTAAAAAATCTCCAAAATTCTTCGATCAAATTTTGGCGCCGTTGCCGGGGAATAAGCCTAGTATGTTTGTTTTCATTGGAAAATATTGAGTTTAATGCTAATTTAATTTTAATATTGAATTTTATATTATTTTGAACCTCTAATCATCGACCGTATGCTTTGTAGATTTTGAGAGTGCGATATGCTTCAAGGATCAAACCTGCACAACATTTATCTTCGGGAAGAAAATTCAGAAAATTTTCAAAAAAAAATAAAAAAATCGCTACATCAGTGCATTGCTCTGCGCTGCTGTATTCTATTTACCCTTTGTTTATATATATATATGTACATACATAATAATAGAATAATACTAGTAACAATAATAATAATAATAATAACCGTAATAATAGTAATAATAATTATTATTATTCAAATAATTAATCATTAATAATAATATGGCGCCCCTTTCCTTATCTGTTTTTTTTTTGTTCCGTTGTTTCCTTATATATATAATAAATAAATAATTAAATAATGAGTATACTCATCATATTTATTTTTTTGTTCATTCGGAATTTTTAGCGACCGGTTCATTCATATTGAAAGCTAAATCCAAATAAAACCGGCGTATATCCTTGTGAACAAGTTGTGATTTGTGATCGCTCCTCCCAAGCGGTGATCCGCCTAGTTGAAATCACGGCAGTTTCAAGCCCCAAGCGCAGCACAGCTAATGGACCAACATATTTAAAAAGAGCAGTAATCGTTTGAGCGGCAGCGGAAACATTCAGCCCAGCGAGACCCAAACCAGCGGCGCTCGGCTATTGCAACCTGGGCGTTGCTTTCCTCTCCTCAGCGGAGAGAATGAATCGTCATATTTCAATCCTGGACGCAAAAATTCAGAACGTAAGGATTTATCAATTTCAAGTGAAGAAATCCCCAATTTCCAACCAGTTGCACTCTATCCTTGTCATTTTAATGAAGCCCGCTCAGTGATGAAGACGCCGAGTCCATCCGCTGCAGCGATGGTAATTGAATTTGTGCAGTTTCTTCTAAGCGCCAACCGGCGATCTGCCCCAGCCAAGCGGCCAGACTGCAAGTGAACCTATGGAGTCCAAAGGAGATGCAGCAATGAGCGATGCCTACATGCAAAGCAGCGACTTCAGCCGGACACAAGCGAGCGAAAACTTCGGTGAGCAATGGCACCGATCAAGCCCTGTCTCAGCGCCCTTTTTAAGCAGCGGCCATGAGCGGCGATTGTCCAAACGGGAATTAGCAGCGCCGTTTGTAACCAGTCAATCAGCAAGCAAAGAGATGGACAATCTCAAGCGATAGAATGGAAGTCGCTCCTCAGCGGCGTCTTCTTCACCCAATTTAGGGCAAAATTATATTTATTATTATTATTATTTTATTTTATTTTATATATATATATTTAATTATTTTTTTCAAAAAAAAAGGGGTTTGCGCTTCATATATATGTTTTTAGCAATTATTATTATATATATATTTTTTAATTAATTTTGTTTTCTTCTTCACCCAATGCCATTCAAAGGATCAGTTCATCTGAAGTTTGAAATAGAATCAAAGCGAAGCGGCATTAATGTCTCTGTGTGCAAGCGAAGCGACGAAAACAAGCGGGGGAGATGTGAACGGGTCTGCAAGCGAAGCCAATTTCAGGCAAGTGCAGCGAAGGGACGCAGACCAGCCCCTCCTGCAAGCGAAGCTATGAATTTATTCTTCTTTATTTTGGGCAAAAGTTCATTTTGTTCCACGGCGCCTACTAAGAAAATCCCAAATCATAATCTTGGGCTAAAGAGATTTCAGATTTCAAATCAATAGTCGGTAATTCCAGGTAAGAAGATTTTTATTTGTATATTCTTTCTTCCCCAAATTATTTCTCTCCCTTTTTCATCGTTCTCCTTTTTTCCATCGTTCACCCAGTACTTTCTTCCCTAAAATTTTCGCCATTTCAGTAAGCCCTAGCTACTTACGCCTTCAATCTCTTCGTTCCTTCCGTCATCTTCATCACCTAATTCTGAGAAAAATCTGAATTTCACACCCGATTTCTTTCAATTTCGTCAAGCCCTAATTCTTTTACCGCAAGTTCCCCCAATTTCTTTATCGTAACCTCTTTTCTCCCACCGACGACGATGAAGCCAACCACACCACTTGCTCCAATTCTAGCTGCCTACGAATCCACCAGTACACATTGGAAGAAAGGTTGTATTATTCAATTTCACCTTCTCTTGCCTATTTTCATAGAATTTCTTAATTTCGAACATAATACTAATAATCTGAAAATTTGCAGGGGCTGCTATGGGATGGATTTTACCTCTTGTAATTATGTTAATTATGCTCCTTCTGATATTTAATTTAGGATTTAGTTGTGATTGAATTAAATTATGTTGGAATTTGGATTTGGGTTAGATTGGAATTAGTTGTCGAGTGTGTATACATAATTGGTATTTGATTGGTGAATTGTAGACTGTGTCTAGGAGATTTGAGTAAGATGAGTTGTGAGTTTATTTCTTATGATGATTTTAGGATTAATCGGTAATTTAGACAAGACACGAACAACCTCCCAGGGCTGATTGCAGGCTGTGTTGGATTGATTTGATTTGAGGATTGATAATTGAGGGCATTCGATAAAAATCTGCATACAACAGCTACTGGTGGTTGCAAAATCTGAAATTTTCAGATTCATTCCGTGGTGAATTGACGCTAAGGAGGAGGCTGCTTTGAAAATTCCGAAGCAAGAAGACTTATGTAACTTTGAAAAGGGAGTTTTACTGTCTTTTATCTCTTGAATTCTTTGACAAATAATGTGATTGTATCTAATCTTTCTCTGTTGAAAATAATGTTTGTTTTTATTGCAGTCCCTACCGAGCTTACTCAAGGTTGTTCGAGGGCGAACAACAATTCAAGTGTGAGGAGGGAAGTCATCGGCGCCACCAAAAATTTTGAACAAAAATCAGGCTGCAAGACATGAATCAGGGAAGTTCTTGATTCCCTTATCGATTATTTATGCCGGCTTATTTATTGATTGCGAACTTGTTAGATAGCAGAATATGTGTTACTTAGATAAATTAGTAGTTGTAATATAGTTGTATTAGGTTAATTTTCAGATTGGTTTAGAAGTAATGATAGAATAGTTTAGCTTATTGTGTAGATAGATCAGTTAGTTGTAAGTTCTGTTCATAGTCTAAGTAACTTAGTCTTAGAAATAGGCTGTTGTGATTAGTAGTTAGCATAATTGGCTTAGTTATTATTATAGCATTAGTTCTATATAGTGCATCATTAAGTTTGTGTTATGTAGTTATTATAGTTTAGGCTGCTGGTTTGGTATCAATATTATTCGAATTTGTAAATGATGTAGCTTAGCTTTTCTGTAATGTAATATATTACCCCAATTTTGTTGCATAGTTTGAGTTTTTAATTTTGTCTTGCTGTCAATTGTTGAAACCAGCTTGGTTGGTTTAACTTATTGGTTAGTCTAGCTCTGTGTTAGTTTTAGTTTAGTTCACGTTATTAATTTAGATAATTAGCATGAACAGCCTGCTTGTTTGAATTAATGTGTCGGGTAGTTTACTTCTATGTTTGATTTTAGTCCATGTTACTTGTTTTTTTTAGATAAACAACTTGCAGCATGCTTGCTTGTTTACTTAATTAATTATGTATTTAATTAATCCGTTTAGTTTAATATTTTGTGTGTTGTTAGTATTTCAATAATCTAGTGTCAAAAGTTTATATATTGTTTTAGAATTTAGTCTTTTCCCAGGCTTTGCTGCCATTCTTTAAATTCTATTAGGATAATTGTTGTTTTATGAATTATTTATTGTTTTTATTTATAGCAAATATAGGGTTGTTCAATGGATATTTATTTGAGTACTTGTTTGGCTTAATTTTAAGATTAGTAGGTTGTAGTCTATTTTTCTTGAGATCATTAGTTTAGGATGTTGATTATTTGTATGCTTTTGTTTAGCCGTAGTTTAATTCTAGTTTTAATTTTATAATAATGTGTATTCTCAGCCGTAATAAATAATATATGCTAATTAATTTATTTTGGCTTAAATTATTCATATTGATTTTTAATTTATGTTCTTTAATTTATATCGATTAATTTATTTTGTGTAATTTATTCTTGTGTAATTTATATGAATTAAATTATTTTATTTATAATATTTAATTTATTTCTTTAAAATAAAATTAGTCGTGAAATATGTTATTTTCTCGAGTCAATCGATTTTCATTGTGCTTAATTTGAGTTTGAAATTGAATCTATTCAATAATTGAAATTCTTTTGAGTATGAGTATAAATTGGGATTTTGATAAAGTTGGTTGATATCTCATTCGTTTCATTTATTCCATACTTAGACTAATTTTTAGAACTTTCGTCTATTTAGTTGCGCTTGTTAGCGGAAAGGATGAATTAAGTTTCCTTAAAAATGGGATTGACGAACGAATAGTGTGAGGAGGATGCCGATTATCTTTATATGCAACTTGACTTGGCAAAAAAAAAAAAATCGACGCAAAAAAATGTCAAAATTAATTTATTATCGGTAGCAATGTCTACCGGGCCGCTTTGTTTCTTAATTTATGATTTATTATGGCGGTTTATTTAAAGTTTTGAGTCGTCGCATCATTTTTAGAAGCTACTCCGAGCACTTAGGTTTGAAAATATTTCGGGAGACATAATTTCGAATCTTTGCAGATGAGCAATATCGCGTAAATGGCTTAAGGACCTGAACTTTAGCTAAGATTCGTTTACACACCACCGTTGATATTTCCGACAATATTGAGTCCTTACTAAGATTCGTTTACACACCACCGTTGATATTGCCGACAATATTGAGTCCTTATTTAGAAAATACTTGGTTTAATTTCATTAATTGAATTTATTCGAGGACGAATAAAGGTTAAGTGTGAGGAGTTTGATAACTCTTGATTTTGCCATATTTTATAGCTTATATTATTTATTTAATTATTTGTTTATGTCGAATTTTGATAGTTTTTATGTTAATTTATTCTAATAATTGTATTCATTTCATCTTATTTGTATAATATTAAATTATTAGTTTTTAAGTATAATTTATAATTATTTTGGTGTATAAATTAAATTAATTGATGTGTTTCTTGAATTATATTTTTTGGCATTATTTATGTGCTATTTAAGTATTTAATTTTAACTAATTAATTTTATTTAATAAGTATTATTTATTTCAATAAATATTTATAAGATGTTCTATTTATATAGGTGAAATAATGCTTGAAAACTGATATGGGAGTCCAAAATTGGCCTTAAAAAGTGAAATAATAGCTTCAGAAGCGAAAAAACAGTCACTGGCGTGAAAGTCAACAAAAGTCAACGGTCAACGCCATAAAGTCAAACCGCGAAACTCAAAGTCAACCGAGCGCGGAAGACGGAAGGCAAGTGACGGCTGATACGGAAGGTGAGCGACGGCTGACACGGAAGGCAAGCGACGGCTGCATAGGAGTGCGCGAGCGCGGAAGGCAAGCGGCGGCTGGAACGGAAAATGAGCGGCAGCTGCATAGGAGTGCGCAAGCGCGGAAGGCAAGCGAGCGCGGAAGGCGAGCGGCGGCTGTATTTATGAACACGGAAACAAGCGACGCTGCACGGAAATAAGCGACGGCTGCACGGAAACTTTGGCATTGAAGTGAGCAAAGCGATGGCGGCTGGAACGGAAGGCAAGCGGCAGCTGACACGGAATGTGAACGGAGCGGAAGGCTATACGTGGAAGTGAGCGAAGCGGCGGCTGCATTAATTCTTGCTGCATTTATTGCCGCTGGTCAGCGGTGCATTTACTGCACCGCCACAATAATTCCTGCACAGAATTCCGCTATATTTATGTCTCCTACATCCTCAGCTCCTGCATTTACTACACTCTCCCAGCTCCCTTAATTAAATTCATGCACTACTTTTTAGCCAATTTTTGGCTATTTTTGTGTAATTTTTATTATAGAACCTTCTAGAAAATAGGTAGTTATTAGTAGTTATAGTAGTAGCTATTTTTAGAATTAGTTATTTATGGTTATTTTTTTAGAGGTAGTTAGTAGTTATTTTTAGAAGTAGTTATTTATTGGTGGTTGTAACCGCCAAGCTTCTAAAAGCTTTTCCCCTATAAATATCCCCTCTAAATATATACACCATACATATATATACACACCATATATACACAATAATACAAATTCCATACACTCTATTTTCTCCATTTATTTTCTCCCATATTTTTATCTAGTTTAATAATACGGGATTTTCGATTTTGTGTCGCGAGCAAACCGATTTTCTCCCCCTTTTTCTTTTAATTCCTGCATATTATTTTAGCTAGTAGAATTCCTATCATATTTCTCCACCTCACCTTCATCCAAAAATTCCATGTTCGATTTGAATTGTTCAAGTTGGATTTCGACAAGGTTGCGGAAGGGCGATAGAAGAATCGACTATTTCAGCCATGTTTCGTGCCAAAAGCAGATTCCGGGTAGTTCAACGTAGCTAAGTACGCGGGAGCATTGTCGACCTGCTTAGTTGCTGTTCTGAATTCGATTTCGATTAAAGAGATGTATCAGAGGGGTAGAGCCACTAGCGGAACGGTTGGAAGAAGAATAATTCATGGGGCATAGACGGTGGTCTATTGGGTCACAGAAATCTCTAGTGACAGTAGAGTTTCTTGTTTATAATGTTTTTCGTCGGGTGTTGCTAAAGCCTCGTTGTAAATTCCCTAAGGTCAAGTACCAACCGAGTCGATAATCAGCTTAAGCGAGCAAATGCGATCACGTTCATTCCTCCGAGCCGCCCCGCAATTATACATATATTTTTCGCTATCACGCCATCGTCATCCCGCTCATTTCATCCATGGAAATCTAGCCATTAAAGAACGTAAAAGTCAGACACAAACGCCTCGCTTCATCCTTTTCGAGATATGTATATTTTATCGCTTTTTAATTAGATTTAATTTTTGCAATTTATCTTTTCAGTTTCTTCGATTGCATTAACTCATTGCACTTTTTCTAATTAAATATAGAATATTCGCATATTCCCTGAGTTCGACCCGGACACTCACCGGTTAAAGAGATTTTTTATTTTTTACGAAGAATTTTGGAGTTACTATACAAACACACACGACACTATTTTCATTTTATACATATATCTATTTTTTGTATCTTAAAAGATATTTTTTTAAAAAATCTCCAAAATTCTTCGATCACTGATTCTCCAAATTTATGTTTTGTTTCCATAAGATTTGTGAGCATAATCTCCGGAATGGGGCTGTAAAATCTGTCATGAAATTCTCACTCAATCTAAGTTCAGTTATGTATGGAGTTAGTACGGAGGGAGGAATACACTGTAAAGACAGTCCTTGTAAGATTTAACAAAAAAAACTATAGTTGGTAAAATTTATTAAGGGATAATTCCCTAATTAGGATTGTGAATCCGGTCATATGCTTAACAGATGACTGGTCATCTTCTCCGGAAAATATTAGGGAATGGATAATTGCGTTCTACCCAGTCTAGAAAGGGATTCAGGTATGCAAGTCCGTGCAGCCCTTGGCTTTGGACACCAAGGTGTTGGCGTACAACATCTTGCATCATTCTACTGGTGAACGTAAGGCGCGGCTTCAAGGATATTGTTGTATGGTGGAATGATCCATTGTTGATGAGTGAGCTACAGATATGGTTCCCACTGTGTATGGGCGCTGGAGCATAATAGCTCGGCGCTCCCTGTGTTTTGAGGTACACTATAAGTTTGGGTCATGCTTGTGCTTATGTAGCCAAAAAATATGGATGAGTTACTAGCAAATTCCTTCGGATAGTACGGCCGTATTGCCGTAGGTGGCCAAGTTTGATGCTTCCTGGCCATTAGATGGTGCTGGCCTCTCCATCCGAGTTGGAATGAATTCTTCCAGGATAGATGTTGGATGTGGTGGAAGACCTGAGGATGTCGTGTGGACGACATTGGTTTCTTCCGTTGATATTATTATTTCTGAATGAGCCATCAGGTGATGTACAAGTCTATCTGATTGTAATCTGATGAATTCGAAATGATTTTCCATGATGAAAAAGTTATTGTCCCACTAGGCGTGCCAAAATGTTAAAGTGGGTTAACAATTTTCAACTGATGATAACCAATGGCTTCTTTCCGAAGGATTTAGAATAATTAAATCCTTAATTTATACCAAACGTAGTGCTTAAATGTTTGATAGTAAGAAAAGTTAGAGAAGAATTAGGAAGTGCGAAAAATTATATAAATTGCAGAAAAGTAAAAGAAATTAAAGTTTGATTGAGATCTTGGAATCGGAGTTTTACAAAGCATACATCAACCTATTAATAGAATCTAAAAGTTGTCTTACGAATCGAACACGGCGTTGTGCTATATTAACAATGTGAAGAGATGCAACTCTTCTATATGAAAAATAATCATAATTAAATAATTTTCTAAGTTATTTTCTAACTTTCTAAAATTAAAAACCATTGAACTTCTTAATTTAGATATGATAAAATAAAATAAATATAATATTGTAATATTGGGGGTGCCCTTTCTTCTGTAAAACACGGCCAGACCTTTGTAAAAATATCTGAAAATATGCTCAACCTTCTCAAACTATAAAAACACGCCCAGACCTTAAAAATTATATTTGAAAATACACTCGTACATTTGAAAAATTACATCCGATAGCACCTTGCCTTTTGAAAAATATATTTTACGCACCCGGACTATATTAAATATATCTGGCAGCACCCTGTCTTATGGAAAATATATATGACAATGCCCGTACTATATAAAATATATTTGGCAGCGCCCCACCTTCTTAAAACACACCCGGGCCTTTGTAAATATATCTGAAAATACGTCAGGCCATTGTAAATACTTCTTATTGCACCCAAACTATCCAAAATATATCTGGCAGCGCCCCGCTTTTTGGAAATACATCTAACAACACCCAGACCTCCTGAAAAACACGTCCAACCTTTTGCAATCATCTGTCACCACTTGTACACCTATTTGGATTATGTGTCTTCTATCTAGGCAACTTCTGCATTAACCCGGGCAACTTTTGCATCAATGAAAATGACTTTCGCATCAATCCGGATGACTCCTGCAGTACTCCGGAAAACTTTTTTAGTAGTTCAGATGATTTCTGCATTAGTTCAGACAACTTCTGCATTAGCCTAGGCGATTTATGCATCAATCCAGGCGACTTGTGCATTAGCCTAGGAGATTTTTGTATCAGTCTATACAACTTCTGCATTAGTCCAAACATTTTTTGCATCGATTTCGAATGCCATCTGCATCCATTTGCAATTCGAAAGCTGATCGCCTATACCACCAGTCGGACATGTATATCCATCGCCACTACTCTAATTTTCCTATGTATGGTCTTAGTTTATTCTTTTGATTGTTATCTTGATTCTTGATTTTCTAAAATTTCGACCAATCAATCCCCTTTTTATTTATTTGTTTATTTATCTTTGTGGGATAACACCTTATTTATCCAAACTCTTTATAGAGCTCCCAATTTCATAACAAATATTAAAATTTGTTCTAATATACAATACTTTATCCTTCAAACTTTTACCCGGAAGACTATAACAAAACTTTAGATTGGTTTCCATCCCACCCGTCATTACATATAAATCAACGAAAGTTCAATAATTAAACTTATCCCTATCAATATCTTCAAATTTGACTTTTATGCCTTTCATGTACTTTACAAAATGAGTCGCAAATTATATAGTCATCTTCCCCATTAGAACAAAATGATGGAATCTTTCCTATGGTATTTGCAATACACGGCAAATATTAAACTATTCCACACCACAATTGCAAACAACTACTATATTGAATTCAATCTTTTATACATTTAATTTATATTAATTATAAATGACTAAATATATATTTTATTTGCATATTCATATTATAAAATACTCTCTTCGTCTCAACATAAAATAATAGGGACATTTGAGATGTACACGGAAATTAAAAATAATAGTATTATATTGATAATTGGTATATAAGTATGTTGAGACTAAAATATTCATATTTTATGTAATTATTGTGAAAAAATTATGATAGTTTTGTAAAAATACAAGGAAATTGTTACCAAAAATAAAAATGAGACAATTGTTTGGAACGGATGAAAATGTCAAAATTGAACTATTGTTTTAGGACAAAATGAGTATATTTTTATGATAATCTCTTTTATCTGATTTTTTTTTTATTGCTATATAAATTTTAAATTATTTAAATATACTCCCTCCGTTCCAGATACCATGTCCAACGTTGCCGTTTTTGTTAGTCCCACATACATGTCATTTTCATTTTTTGAAAAATGATTACATACTTTAATCTCATTTTAAATTTTTTAATTTTTTTTAATTTTAATTAAAGTTATTTTAATCTTAATTAATAATTATTTATATTATAAAATAATTATTTTCACTAATACATTTTTAATTATATATTAATTACATCCAAAAATACTTTTTATCTCCAATGTAGCAGAGATGGTACGTGGTAATATGCGAAATGGCAGGCGATTCAGAGTGGTCCGGGTGTGCTGTAATCATGACATGACAGCAAAATAATTTTTTCTTTTTTATTATGGGAAGGAGAATTATTATTTTTTTCTTTTTTATGGGAAAGATTGGAAAATATTTTTTTCTTTTTAATATGACAGGTGGACGGGACTATAATCGCAGGAGCTTTTGAAGATACAGGTGGACGAGTGAGCCATGCACTGAACCGAACCATGATCAGAAATATGTGCAAGAACCGCAAACCAAAGAGCGCTGTGATTCTTCTGCGTCTTCATTTCATCTTCCTCATCCTAATTCTTCTTTCGTCTCTTTCTTTTGTGAATGAAACCCTAGCAGCCAGCTAGCTACCTAAATTAACATTATTCGCCAGAAATTACTAAGAATTGGTGGTCAGAATGCCGAAGGCGGCGACGGCGGTGGTCTGGGTGGTGTGGTGGCTAACAATGGCGGATTTAGGCGGAGTGCTCTCGATCCGGTTTGGGATCGACAAAGAGGAGTGTTTGTCGCACAATGTTATGTACGAGGGGGAGACTGTCCACATATCGTTCGTCGTCATTAAAGCAGATTCGTCTTGGCATTTTGGTGGCGAAGAGGGAGTCGATCTTGTTGTAAGGATTCATGTATATGTATATATATGCCTATTTATTTCAAATTAATTGTTTCAATATTTGGTTTCCCATTGACGAGTTGGATTTTGTTTTGATTCAATCAGTGTTAGATATGATTCGATTTTTTATTGCAGTGATCCTAATAACTAAGTAGTGTATGTATTATATATGCTCTTCTGGGATTGGGATTTTAGGAATTACATTGATGGAGTTGATTCCCACATTGAGGAGGTCTTGTTTGTTTTCATTCATGTTCCTGATTCAGTTAGTTACATTCTGTGATTTGTGCAAACTTGATGTATAGATAGTGGATGGATCTATAAAATCGAGCTGTTCTGTTTGTTGTAATATTGAAGAAATTCATTGACTCTGCATTTAGGGATGAATTGAATGATCACAGTGCTTGAGAGAGCTAATTGCTTATTAAGTTGCTAATGTTGAAAAGAGGTCACGAGTTTGATTCTCGCTCGCTAGCTCGTTCTTAGCGATAGTGTCATGTTTAAAAGGCTCTGATGAACCATGTGGATGCGAGCAGAGCTTAAATCCAGGCTACTCGAGTTTTAGATCATTCAAATGGGACAAGAAAATATTGAACTTACTACAATTTGGTAGTTTCTTTTGGATATGTTTGATTTATAATTAAAGGTATAGATAATTTGGTAGGGTATGTAATTAAGAGGACACAAACGGCATTTAAATCAAGCAATGCGTTTAGATAGAAATTCTTGGAGCTTTGAAAATAATATGGGAATAGTAAAAAGTTTTGATGTTATGTTTTATGAGAAAAATAATCTATATGTTTGATGTGATATTTTTGAAAAAGTTATTATAGATGAATAGTGTCAAAAGTTCTAAAAGTGTCGGTATAAACAGAACTTAATAATATGTAGCCCCACAAGAGTGTAGCTTCTTCGCCTTAACTTAGTTTATTGTTGTATCCAATAACTTTTAAGATTCGATTGTCAGGTAAAAGGACCGGATGGTGAGCACATTCATGATTTTCGCGACAAGATAAGTGAGAAGTTCGAGTTTATGGCTCAACACAAAGGCATACATAGGTTTTGCTTCACGAACAAATCTCCTTACCATGAGACCATTGATTTTGATGTGCACGTTGGTCATTACTTGTACTACGATCAACATGCGACAGATGGTATGCGTGTATTTGTATCTCTCAGTATATCCTTTTTTCACTTTCCATATTCTTCACTTTAATTGAAACAAAACTTTTTTATTTGTGTAGAACATTTTAATCCGATGCTAGAAATGATTTCCAAGTTAGAAGAAGCTCTCTACAACGTCCAATTCGAACAACATTGGTTGGAGGCACAAACAGATCGCCAAGTTCTCGGTAACTTATCAAATTATATGCGCCCGATCACACACATACATGCACAATCATTACTTTTCATTTTTATTGGCATTCTCTATTACAAGTTTTATGCTATTTCATTATAAACTGCTGTAAAATCTTTTATTTTTTGGATTTTATAGTGCATTGTTATCGAAAACACATAGGTTTTGTTTATTTGTGAATTTGGATTTAGATTTTTAAATAGTAAAAGAGTGAATTTGATTAGTTGTTTAAAGTAATATAATAGATGTTGATGTGATATTTTTAATGTAAAATTATTTTTTCAAATAATAAGAAAAATAACAAATAGTTACATAATTTGATATTTTTTTAAAAAAATAAAATTAAATGAACATTAAAAATCTTGTCAGAAATTCATAAGAGGTTTGCGTAATTATAGTTTATACAAAAAAAAGGAAGAAAGTTATAACTTAATATAGGATTGCAACACATCACTTAAGATTCTTCTTGAAAAAGCTATTGTCCAATTTGCATAAGCATCGAACATGCATGCTTATTATCCTTTTTCTTCCAAATAGATGGACCGAATCAATCTATCTTATACAATCATAAACACTAAGATGTGGTATGCTTTGTTTTTGATATCTTTAGTGAACGAAGCAATGGGCAAGCGAGCGGTGTACAAGGCGATATTCGAGTCACTAGCGCTCGTTGGAGCTAGTTTCCTCCAAGTTTATCTTCTCCAACGACTCTTTGAACGAAAACTTGGCACATCTCGGGTGTAAGTAGCGTTTGTAAGCTTATATTTTTGCACGACGGCTAATTTACGGATAACTTGGGTCTGGAAATCCCCTTGGTTTTCTTTTTTTATGACGTTGGAACCCGCAACGGCTAACTGAAAGTGCGATATGGGTAAAATCCCCGGCCGAATCTAATAGCCTACAAACTAGGCCCCGACAGATTGTCTTATTTAAGCATATAGAGGTGAGATGGTAACAAGCTAAGGGGAAGTCAATCCACACGAGTTTTGTTAGTATTAAGGTTGTTATGCGATAGCTTCTTTTTGTTTTTTGTTTTTTTTAAAAATTGTTAGGTGATAACCTAGCTGACCTGAGCGAGCTTAGCTTTGGTGTTGTTTTTCATTCATTCAATTCATTGTTGGAAATTATGATTTACAGTTAGAATGGGTTTGATTAACTGCTTTGCCATTACTATTATTTTCTCAAAAGAATTCCATGGCCATTTAATCCATAGATTTTTTTTAGAGTTCTGAAGTTTTGAAAAATTAAAAATAGTAAAATATTATGTTTAATTTGATATTTTGTGAAAAACAAATATATTTGATATAATAATTTAAAGGAAAAAGATAAAAAATGATCCCAATGAAAACGAAATCAATCAATTTTGATTCCATTATAAAAAAAAAAAGAAATTATCATTTTTTATTTTATTAGAAAAATTTTTAATCACTTTTGGCTTTACTAATCAACACGGCCATGTTTCAAAACAACGTGGTTATGTACAATACCAAAACAAACACAGCCATTTAAAAAGAAAAAAAAAATATATATATATATATATATATATAAAAACAAGAAAAATATCGGTGAGTGTTTGGTACGTGTGCTGTGATTCATTTTCATTTTGGTAATTAAGTTGATAGACAGACAATTAGTTTGCTCTTGCTTCCAAGTGAAACTTAAAACATCAATTATGAATCAAAACACTGGTGTGCAAGTTGGAGTCCGGCAAAATAATGGCGGCATTTCTCTTCTCCAAGAGTGAGTCAGTGGAGGGGTAGGGCAGGGCAGGCAGGATGAGAGAATGTTTGGAATTGGAGTGCTGCTGTACTGTGCTGCGTTGAGTTGAGTTGAGGGTTTACACTCCATTTCAAACTCCAATCAAGTTTACCTTAATATTAACAAGAGTTGAATGGCGCCATTCACACACACCCCTTGGCCTGAGGAGGAGACTCACTATCAAATCCATTAGGGTATTTTTTGGAATAATGATGATGATTGAAGATGGTGATGATAAAACGAAAACAACACCAATAATCACTAACATCTCAGTCTCCTATTTTTCTCAACTGGACTAATTTTATTCAAACGGAAACACATAGCATAGCAAGAGGTAACAAAACAACGTCTAAACAAACATACACACACACAACTCCTCTTGGCTCCCTCTTCCTTCCTTCCTTGTAGGATAGTCGGGCTGGCTTGCCTGCCTGCCCCGTGCAAATTTCTGCAAAAACATCAGCCAGTTGGACCCGAGAGTCTTTACTGTAAAACATCATCTATCAACTATATACTATAGTATACTACTACATGTGTTGAAATTTAAATACATAAGCACATCCTTGTATTAATCAAAATAATGCATAAGTAAACATTTATTAGTATACAAAATCTGTGTAGAACTATTTATTACAAGAGATTAGTTTTCCTTTTTTACTGGTAAGAAAGTTTTTCTTTTTATTGGATTTCATTTCCTTTTTCTAGAGATATCCTTTCAATTATTCTTGTGTCTATAAGATGAATAAAAATCAAAGAATTCATTCCAGAATTCATTCAACAGCATAGATTATTTTGCTAACACAAAAGTGAATTATGAATAAGATAGACATCGGATAGATATTTCAAACATTAAGATACCATACCCCTACCATATATGCATTTTACACTACAATGTTAGTAGTATATAAAAACAAATTATGTGGATTTATATTGAATATAAAGCATGCTTTTTATCTACACAAATTAATCAACAAGTTTCTGGATGCATAAGTGATTCCAGCTTGGGCTCACAAAGAATTAATTACTAGTGGAGTTTGCATATATAATCTGATACCAGTATAGTTAGTTATGAGATGGGGACGTACCAAAAAATTGAAAGATTATGCAAGCTCGACAACAAGGGCTGAGGCACCTCCTCCTCCATTGCAAACACCAGCAACACCGTGTTTTCCTTTCTTCTGCCTCAATACCTGATACCAGCCAACATTGCTCAAGCTTGTCAGCATGATGTCCAAACTCATATTTTATTTTGTATTTGTAACTAAGAATAATAATAATAGCAACTGTGAAAATCATGAGTAATGAGAAACGCCCTGCCACGCTTGACAACAAAAAACACTGTGATGTTTCAAAAATAGCCTTTCTCAAAATAACTGACCCTAAACTCCACTGTAATAAAAGTTAAATATAGAAACTATTTTTATTATGTCATTCAATAACTACATGATGTGTGTGTGTCTGTAAATTAAAATCTACTACACCCACAAATAAATTATATATAATAATATATATTCACAGTATCTGGCACAAAATAATAAAATGAAAAATGAACAATTAAAGAAAAGTATACCCCCAAAAGAGTAACCACGATACGAGCTCCACTGCAACCAAGAGGGTGGCCAAGTGCTACAGCTCCACCATGTACGTTAACTTTTTCCTGCAAAAAGGATATTTAAAATAGATGTTTAGATTCATAACTATGGAATACATCTAGCACAAGAAGCAGCGTTCAAACTTCCCAATAAGGGTTTTTGAGTTAACACAAAACAGAGTTATCTCAATGATTCTTTTGTATACACTTGTTAGTTTAATTTATATGCAGATACTCCAAGATCACTCACTCGAGGCTGAACAAGATTTGAATTGAAAACTCACCGGATTCAGATTCAATAACTTCTGATTTCCGAGAGCTACGACCTGCATAGAATTACATACGTGGAATTAGACTGCAAGCTTTTCAAATAGTAATGTAGTGAACTCATCTAATGTAAATCTTCTTGTGTTGACTATTGAATAAGTGAACAAATCTAAAATGTGCTCAAGTTAGACTCAGTAAGCAAATATTTCACTTGAGCTCAAGCTTGTGCTTGTTTATCACAAAGCAAATAAGCAATCAAGCTCAAGCATGAAATTCCTATCAAACCCTAGTCCCTACTCTTATCTAGTGGTAAATTTACCGCAAAGGCTTCATTGATTTCGTAATAATCTACTTGAGACGCTTCTAAACCAGCATTTGAAATTGCTTTGGGTATTGCGAGAGATGGTGTAGTTGTGAATAATTCTGGGGCCTGCAAATGTTCATGATTTAATCAGTTTAGAATTGAACATGACAAGTTAGATAAAGGTGAAATAGGGATTAAACTTTGACATGAATGCCTACCTGAGCAGCATCAGCATATCCCGTGATTTTTGCGATGACTTCAAGCCCAAGCGACTGTGCCTTTTCTCCACTTACTAATACAACTGCAGCAGCACCATCGCTGCATATGAAAATAAAATTAGTTGATCAAAGTACATTAGGGCCAATCACCGAAAATCAACACTTTAATTAATAAGCCAAACAAAAGTTTCAGATAGTCAAGTATTTGAACAAGAATGAATTGAATTAGAAACTAAGGTTGCTCAGAAGGATGAAATAATGCCCACAGACCTTATGCTGGATGCGTTACCAGCCGTGACTGTGCCACCATTTTCCTTGAAACTGGGTCTCAGCTTCTTCAACTTTGCAGCATCAAACTAACCAGGACAAAAGAGCATTTAGTGCTGAGAAACAGTCACTTTGTGTTCGCATTCAACTCATTAAACACACAAGCGCGTGCCACATGGTTATACAATGCACCATAAATATACAGAGATAGTTTCTGGTTGGAGTCGGAACAACTACTAAGGACACTAAGGCGAGATTCTGATGTCTGAAAAATGGAAATAGGCTTTACCTTTCTTTCATTAAATATGCGCATGTCTTTTGATGCTATATGTTTCAAAGCGTAACTTAGCATGCTTTGCTTAAACAATCACCATACAATTCAAATTGCCAGTTATTATAAACAATTTTTAGTAATAATAATAAAGAAAACAATCTCCATGTCGTGATGTTTTCCTAAATTAAATATATTTTCACATGTGTATATATATATATATATATTCAAACATGCCATTACCAAACTTAACTTTCACAACGTTACTTCCCCCTCTCTCAGAAAATATAAGCAATCTAACAATTTAACTATTATTCAATCTCATTGCAAATTGAAATATCATTAACCACTGTATCATAGACATAACCCTAACCACTAATCTTATGTTCTATAATCTATATCATAACAAAACTTTACTATGCAAATTTCAAGTCAACAAAAAACACAACTTTATTACACACAAGCAAAATAAAATTCCAAAACTGCATCCAAACAATGAAATTGAAAGAAAAAAAACAAAAACAATACATGCAACCACTGTATTTGCATTGACGAGGGGCAGACAAATAAACTCACCTTCCCAAGACCTTCATCCTTCTCAACAATTGTAGATGGTCTTCCTCGCCCACCTGACACCTCAACCTGAATGCAAAAGATTAAAATGCATCATAAAAATGTACAGGAGCTACCTAATGTAAGCTTAGGTCCAGAGGCCATACAGGAACAATCTCCCATGTGAAGGCGCCAGCATCTTGAGCAGCAATCCCACGCTCAAAACTTTGGATTGCATAATTGTCCTAGACAGATTAAGCCATATAAAAAATACATCCTAGCACATTCTTCCTATTTGAAACTAAAAAGAACATGAAAAGCAGAGAGTAAGCAGGACACCCCAAATAACAAGCCAGATTCGTATCACCCTTGCCATAACACAAGACATCAAAATTGAAAACTCAGATCCAGGATTAAAATCTAGTGTTGATATATAAAGGCACAACAAGAGGGAAATGGAAATTTCCTATCAATGAGAAGAAATGCAAATAATACCAGCCTTCAAAATGTATCTGCTTACAGAAAACAAGTGGTATGCTAGAAAACAACTCATAGAAAGGTTGATAAAACCTTTAAAACTATATGTACATATTTGGGACCAAAGAACATAAACAAACCTGTTCCTCTCTGGTAATATTGTGTTGTTCAGCACATAATTCAGCACAATTCCCCATGCTACAGTCATTATATACATCCCAAAGTCCATCTTTCAGCATTCCATCAACAAGAGAATCATGTCCAAGTCGAGATCCTTTCCTGTAATATGCCAAGTTCAAATAATTAAGAATAATACGGCTAAATTTCAGCATGCTAGATAACAAAACAATTTCAACTGCAAAAGATGAGAGTCTAGCTGCTTTTCAAGAAGAATACCACAACCCAATAAAAGAAAGAATTGTGTCACAAAAATCATTAAATCTTTTATAGTATCTAATTATTTCGAAAAATCATGAAGTACATGCTCAAGAGAAGGCCTTCATAATAACTCTCAAATTCTTTCATAAAAGTATATGATCTAAATATTAGAAGCGGCATTGTTTAATAGAAACAATTAGCACAGAGAGGAGACAGCCTTCAAAATAACTATTTGGTTGTCACATTCATCAATATTTGGTTTCTTTTAGTTCACAATTTCATGTTGATGTAGAAATTTATCCTATTCTAGTCAGATGCAATTCAATTAAAGGCTTAAAGCACATATTCCTTACAAGAACACCTACCTTGCCTCCGCCAGGTACTTTGGGACATTTGACATGCTCTCCATGCCACCTGCCACAACAACATCATTGATTCCCAACTGAATGCTTTGGGCTGCCTGCATGATTGCTGTAAAAATAACATCAAGTCAGAAATCATGTATGACAGAAACATCTCATTCTGGGGGGAAAAATTACCATAATCTGTATAGTATTACCAGAGGATCTAGGTTTCTATTTGGTTGTCTCATTCTGGCACAAACTAACTTTTGAGAGGATCTAGGTTTTTAAAGATAAGAGCCAAACCTTTCATTCCAGAGGCACATACTTTGTTGACAGTTGTGCAGACAACAGTATTGGGGATCCCAGCGCCTAAGGCTGCCTGCCTTGCTGGGGCCTGTCCTAAGTTTGCGCTAAGCACATTACCAAAGATAACTTCTTGTACAAGTGATGGGTCCACATTTGCTCTTTTCAGAGCATCTGTATATGGCAAGTTGAACGAACTCATTATATACTAAATGCTAAAGTTAAGACTTTCCATTTGAACAACGGAACACTAAGTTTGTAGTCTTACTCTCAATAGCAATGGATCCAAGTTTGGTGGCCGGTAATGATGAAAGTGTACCAAGAAAACCACCCATGGGTGTTCGGGCAACACCAACAACACAGACATCTGAATTATAAAGCATAAGCGTAGTTCATTAGGACAAGATATAGAAAGTTCAAATGTAATCTGGCAATAAGGGAATAATTGGAGGTGCTTAGGAGTTTTGAAATTCAGAAATTTTCACATTCAAGGAAAAAAGGAAAACGAGACAAGTATAAAACCAACATAACCAATTCAATCAGAACGGTGAACAGAACCAAAGGAGAAATATTACTAAAACAAGCAGCCAAAAATTTCAACTAAATTGGTATAAACGATAGCAGTAGCCTGCATCATAGCTATTTGATGCAAAACAGTTGTTCTTTTCCTTTATTATTAATATTATTATTACGCATTGAAAGAGAGTCAAGGAAAAATCACCTCTAGGCTTAATCGCTGCTGCTGGAGCCATGATCAAGTTGTGCGTAATTTAATTTCTGTTACAGGAATTGCATCAGAATTGGAGGGAAAAAAAACAAAACAAAAGAACATAAAATGGTCGATAACTTAACATTGCACCGGAAACAACGGCTTACACGTGATCCTTAATTTCCAAAAATAAATAAGATAAATCCCCTTGACCAAAAGAAATTAAAATCATCCAAACTCCTAACCAACCAAAATCCTCATTCAATCAGCTAAACTGCATCAGCTTAAACTTTCCTCTCTCTATCGCCACATTAAAGGCTTATGATTTTCATTTCCTCAATATGTTCCACATAATAAACACACCACCCACGCCGCACAGATCTCCGGCTGCTAACTCGATTCCAGCAAATTAACAAACAATCAGGTATCGGATGCACTAGATCCAACCACAGCACAAAAACACCGAGATACTGGGAGGGAAAACAAGCAGGAAGCTCTTCCGTGTTAATATGCATGAAAAATTAAGCGATTCTCGGGAAGAAGAAACGGCGATCGGCAAGACAAACGGAATCTAGGCATGGTGGAATGATAGCTAAAATGTAAAAGAGAGTATACCTGTGGAAATCGGCGAGAAGTGAGGAGGCAGCAAGAGAGAAAACACACGTGAATGGCCGATGTGGAAAGCAAGCCGAGCCGGTTGTCGTCTATATATAGTGGGGGTGGGTGGGGTGGGGTGGGTTGGCGGCACGATTTAGGTAGTCTTTCTTTTTTTATTTAAGCCTTCGGAAACAGGGAAGATGGTCACGTGATAGCCAGCCAATGCAACGAGTTGGTGCTCAACTAATTTATACATTAACTATCTCTTATTGTCATTAATTCTATTATATTATTTTTTTTATCTCTCATTCGTATAATATTTATTTTAATATCTAAATTATTCTATTTATCATCTGTTATGGTAAATCATATTCAACTTATTTCTATATATAAACAATTTAATCATTTATACATATTTCCATATATTTTTTTTATTATCTAATAATATTTTTAATTTTTAAATATTAACCTATAAAAATTTTAATAATAGAATATATTTGAAATAAATCAACATGTATATTAACTAAAAATAATATAACAAAAATCATGATAATTAACAATAAATTTAAGAATTATTATTTTTATTTTCAAATCATATACAAATAATATATACAGTAAAGTAACAATAAATAATTTTAAAATATGATAGATAAATACGTGAGAATTAGTTAATAAATTTTAAATATATATAGTTTATGTTATATTTATAATTTAAAATTTTGAAATTTTAAAAAAATTTTGATAGTATTTAATTTAATTCTTTTTTAATTTTTGTTGAAGGTAACCAGTTCTTAGGTAATAAATTTTGATAACTGAATTTCTTTTTTAAAGGTAATGAATTTTGTTATAGTAAGATAATAAAGAAGATGATTGTAGCGGATGCTCTTATTGAAAATGTATTAAATACAATTGGTGGTATTTTATAATTTTATTTTATTTTTTTATGATCCTTATTATTGTATTTTTTTTATAAAAATAATACAATATTAATTTTTATATCACTAATAGTATAATTTACTATATCTAATATAGAAATTAAAAAGAAATGCATCCATTTGGGATGTGTTTGTTTTTAATTTTAAATCTAAATTAAATTATTTGACCTGTAATGGTGTGTTCTTTTAATTTAGTTTCGACAATTTTAGTCTAGGTTTAATATTAAAATAATGAATAATACAGTTTTTTTATGAGAAAAAAAAAATTATTATTTTTAAAAACGTTATAATACAAATAATAAAAATTTGAAATTTAAATGATATTTGTAGAATATTATGTTATATTTAAATTGAAAATCAAATAAAAAATTTTAATTCAAATAAAAAAGATATACTCCTTCCGTCCTGAAAGTATAGTTTTGGTTGTGTTTGGCACGAAATTTAAGAAATATTGATATTATATTGATAGTGGATAAAAAGTATAGCTAAAATATATTTTTGTCTTGTGAGTGTATTAGTGTAAAAAGTCACGACAATTGTATAATAATAATGAAAAAATAAGGGTAGTTTTATAGCGATATAGTTATTTATGGAAATAAGACTATTATTTTAGAACGAACAAAAATAGTAAACAAGACTATTGTACTGGGACGGATGGAGTATTATCTAACTCATTTATAACACGAATTCGTCTAATTCTTTTTTAATAGGCGACCTTGTAATATTCTGAATTTAATTATATGCAATTCTCCAACAAATTAAACCTGAATTGACTTTAACCTTAATAAATAAATAACAAAAAAAACACAGGTGTAGAATTTGGCAAGTAAATTCAAACATATATACAAATTAAACATTTTCAATATTAAAAAGAAAAAATTATGAGGTATATTTCTATATGTTTTTCTTTTCTTAGTTATCATTTTAAATTTCAAATTAAATATTTTTTATTTAAGATATTATACAATATATTTATGTTTATGTTATAATATTAAAATTTTGATTTAAATTAAAATTATTATACAATATTTTTTTTTTATTTCAAATGGTATAATTCACATAATTTAAAAGATTCCAAATAAATTAAATTACAAATAAATATACAAGAGTTTCTAATAATATTAATAATAATGTGCAGAGCAAGAGGATTTTAGTCGAGTAAAAAATGGTCGATCTTTTAGTTGTTTTTTTTGTTTTTTTTTTTTTTGTTTTTTCAATAATAATAAAAAATTATCTATCTTTGGCGAGGAGCCAATATTGACTCAACAACGCGCACTCACGTACATGGAGAGAGTAACGATGAAGTTTTACTTGTTTGTTTTGAATCTGTATTTACATATTATATTTTATATACCGCCGTGTCTGATACGAAATTTAAATTTATTAAAAAAATACTTCCTCCGTTCAGTTAAAAATTATACACAATTCTATTTTGAGACGTCCAATTACAAAATAAATATTTCATTAAATACCTCACTTTTATCCACAAATACCCTTACTTTACATCACATCATTATTTTTATACCAAAAAGTAAGGGCAAAAATGTCATTACACTACTTTTAATTACCCACTATAATTAAAAAACTATTATTTCTTAAACATCGTGCCAAAAGTAAATGTATATTTTATCCGTGGACGGAGGGAGTATTACAATACTCCCTCCGTCTTAATTACGAAAATGATTTAGGGGCGTGTTTGGCAATTAGCTGATAGCTGTTAGCGGTTAGATGATTCAATTAACTGATAGTTGTTAGCTGATTCAATTAGCTGATTTAACTAGTTGATTCGATTAGCTGTTTGTATTAAAATATTTGGTAAAACAACTGTTTAATATTAGCTTTTTATACGTAAAATGACAATTGAGGACATTTCTATTTTATTGTTGTTTCTAATATATTCAATTATTTTCTTTTGAGTTTAGAATGTTTAAAATTTTTTGTTATTAGTTATTGAAAATTGTAAAAGTGTTATAAAAGTATTTATTTTTATTACAGTTAAATTTAAAAAATAATATTTTTTTATTAAAATATATAAATAGCTTTTTTTTATTGAAAATGATGTAAAATATAAAATAATAAATTTTTCGTGTATATATTTATTATGTTAGTTATCGATTAGTTCATTATATTTATAATTTTCAATAAATTTAATTTATTTTTAGTATAAAATTTATATAATGTAATTTTAATAAAAAAATAAATTAGTAATATTTATATTTTTTATTTTATGTTGATTTTTATAAATTTATATATTTTACAATTAAAATAATTTTTATATAAAAAATTATTATTTTAAATTTATAAAAGTAAAACTATAATATAGTAAAATATTCTAATATAGTTAATTAATAATCAAAATATATTTATTTGTGTAAAATGTATAATAAATTTTTAAGGGGATATAAGGAATAAAAAAATTTTTACAAAAAAAAACTATTTCAAAATGTTGGGTAAGTTAACTTTTCAAAAATTAACTTTTTGGGTCCAAAAAGCTAATTTACCAAACACTTGAATTAGCTTTTTGACTGGTCAAACAGCTAAAAGCTCTTCAATAAGCTATTTGCCAAACACCCCTTTAATTTTTTTTAGATAGGTATATTAAAATACAGGGTAAACTGTTTTTTAGTCTCGTAACTAGATCTTCTTATCATTTTAGTCCCGTAAATGGGACATGTCGCAAACTAGTTCCATAAATGAAAAATTTTCGTTGTTTTAGTCCTCTGGCATCGGAGACGCACGCGTGGCTCGCCGGAGGCTATGTGTCCGCCAGGTGTCGCCGTGGATTTTATTATTTTTTATTTTTTTAAAATTGATTTTAAATTAATTTTCAATTTTATTTGTCTTTTTTAATTTTTTTATTTGATCCAATTGAAAAAAATTAAAAAAATAAATAAAATCCACGTGTCCGTCAAGTGTCTCTAACCTGGTGGACACGTGGCTTCCGACGAGCCATGCCGACGTCTCCGGCGCCGGAAGGACACGTGGGTTTGAGTGATTCCTTGTCTTATTCAATTTTATCTGTCACTTGTAGATTGTTGTGAAGCAATGGGTTTCTTTCAGCCATATTGTAATTTTGTTTAGGATCTATTCCGAATATTAGTTTTTATGTGTTATTGATCTCGTGTTACCGATTTCGGGTTTAGGTCTGTCGATTTGATCTGCGAATTGGATTTATTATTTGGGGGTGGGTAATTCGTTTCGGTAATTCATTTGGAATATCTAAATCTCTATCACTGAAATTTTATGAATCACAATGTTGTAATTTTTGTTTATAATCAATTTTCGAGTCGCTATTCTTGAATCACATTTTTGGAACCCTTGCCGTTGTAATTTTTAGCATCGCACCTTTTGAATCGAATTGAATGTTAAGGATTTATATCAAGTATATGTTGTTTCTCCCATACTGGAAGCCGTATCGTACTTACGAATCTGCCTTAGGAATTTTTCGTGTTCCTTTAAATTATATGTTGATGTTGTCCTCCAAAACAGACGTTTCAATTCTAGTCCCTTAGATCGCGTTTTGAAGTTGTTGTACATGTGCCACAAACAGAATCGATGCTCCGCCCTCGGTGCTCGATCGGCAATCTCCTCTACCAAACCCTTTTTTTGATCGAAGATGAACGTCCACTCCCTTGTCCTCGAATCCCCAAGGTCTCGCGACAAGCGTTTTAAAAACCAGTCTCACATTTCGTACCTCTCAATCTCTACAAACGCAAATGCAAAATGGCAATGGGGTAGATATTCTCATTCGAATCTCACACGATGGCCATGAAAAGCTGCCATTTGTATAATCTCTTAAGAAAACAGCCGTCCAACCCAATGATGTCCGACAGCCCGCCTTGAAACTATTCTCAGGGCTACCAGACAGTAATTCATCTTCTTCAGTACTGGAAGATTAAGTCTACGATCAACATGCAAAATACAACTGATCCCCAAGTTGTACTTGCACACTCTAGCACAGTAATCATAAAGTCTATTGTACTGCTCGATCGTGCTTCCCCTTTATCAACTCTAATGCATACCGCTTGGCTCGGTACAATGTCCTTAATTTTTCTCCCGAGGTACTTGTAGTTCGTTTGTGCATTAGCTGACTGATGTGCACAATTATGGACTCACTTTAATATTTTGATTTGGAAAGTGTCTTCCCCCATGACACAAAATGCATGTATCCTCCACTCACAACCTTTTTTGCACATGATTGTCACCTTCATTTTTTTATTCTTTAGTAGATTCAAATTCCAACCACGAAGGACAACCCAATTTCGAAGAGCCCATCTATATTTATCTCGACTGACGAATTTCATCCCAACCTTCAAATCATGTGCAACTAAGTCCACGTCATCATCCTATTCCTCGAACACCAGACCCCCATCCCTCACTGCGAAGAAGCCCATCCTTCTCACTCGGGCAATAAAAAATCAACCCTCGACTGCCGCATTTCCTCCCTTTATGCTCGCACTCCCTAGCCCTCCCATTTTCTTTCACTTGCGGGAGTTCATCTATCGGATATGCCCCATCTCATCCATAAGCGAAGTATCTGAGCAAAGATCCCCATCCACATCCTCGCTCTTCTACTCTTCGCTATTTGAGCCTCTCTTCGAATTGTCATTTTCCATTTCACATGCAGTCTCCTTCTACCACTCTCGATAAATCTGTACATCCTCTCAATATTCATCGGCATCGGTGTTGTGACTGTCATCCTTATCATTCTCGTCACCCTCATCTACATAGTTTATGAAATTTTCAGCCACATGTTGATGAAAATAAATAAGAAAATAAGATAAAAAGTCATGTGAAATACTGCCAGATAGTGGGCTTGCATGCTCCGTCTCACGCCAACTAAGAGCTCTCATTCCTTTAGTGTAATCTGTATACACTGGTTTCTCAACACCTATGTACTCGAATCCCCATGGCTTTCCTCGTCATCATCGTCACCATCGCTCTCCTCGTCATCGTCGTCACCATTGCTCTCATCGTTCATTTCTGTTATGCAATATCTTTCCCTTTTCGATCAATTTGTTCGTCGCGCGGATCAAATCCACATGTTAAGTCCTCAACCCCTTGGATTTGAAAATCATCATTCCTAATCCCACATATATCATCCATGACCACTGCATCGTCATCATCCATATCATCACCAACATCCTCACCGTCTTTGTCCTGCTCGACAAACACGTAAGGCGGACTGCTACTTTCCCGAATTTTCCCCTACTTTGCTATGTCATTCCTGATATTTGTACATCCGTTTCTAGATTCTTTGTGAGACTCTCGTACCGATTGCATATCATCATTGGAAAGCCCTTTTCATCAGCATATATGGAAATTATATTTTTTCCTTAATGGATCTTGAACATTTCCATAACATCTTCGTCGCATCTAATCGTATGAATCGGATTCCAAAGATTAGCACCATGGCCGTTGATGGGGTTGCAGTGTGTGAGCTCTACAAACCCTTCTCTTCTACTGGCACAGGCATACATATATCTAAAAGAGCACCATAATAAATCCGATCCTTGTCGATTTCAGGAAATCAAACAGTCCTACCACCCATGTAACGACGACAGCCCTCCCACTCAGTATACCCACCAAACCACATACATATAGTGTATAAATTGTCCATTATTGGAGAGGACCACAACCAGTCACAACCAGTAGCAATCTACACCCACAACAATATCGAATTTTAGAATGAATCAAACGCCATCAAAATTGGTAAATTCCTACAAAAGATACGAAAAAAATATGCATAATAAATATTGGAATAAAGTAACCCAATACAAAAAGAAAAAAACAAAAACCCATGTTTTTCAAGAAACTAACATGTTTGTGCCATATATATGGCTAACCGCGTGTGGACCCTCGTGAAACAAAAATAAAACTTAAAACAGTTGTTTTTGGCAAAAATTAATGTGTTCCTACTCACGATTCGACACACATTTGCAGAAGTTTACCTAAATATAAAGGGCTCGGCGTATTGATCCCTAGATTGGTCTGTCAAAATGTGATCGGCATCGAACAACTTCTATTCACTGTAGGCGGCGGGCGACCGACCACTACGATCGAGATCGTGCGACAGAATGGCGTGTTGAGGTAGGTGGGAGTGAAATCGCGGGAAGAGTGTCCTACGGTTTGCCCTAGTTCCTAACTACAAATTACACTAAGAGGCAAAATGGTCCACCAAGGGTTATATTTAACGCCGTCAATGCCTTTTGGAAGATGGGATGAGTGTCCAACGTTTTAAAAATCACAAATAAATCTTTTGGAGTTTTAGAACCATATGAGGTTTTCAACAACTTCGTGAAATCATAGTGTAGTTTTATGTCATTTTGCCAATAAACAATATATCAAAATTTTCAAATTTGGTTCTTGATAGGAATACTTTGTTACGATGTACCAAAATTAAACTCTATATACCGATTGTTTTGTACGGTATCAATAAACAAACAAAAAAATTAGTATAATATACAATATACTTTGGTATTTTTGGTATACCGTACCGAGTCTATCTCTAACCGAATTGCATATATTATATTAAATATAATAAAATATAATATTATATGCCAAAATACTAAAATAAAAATTAATTTTATCATTTTAAGCAGACAATGAGTTTTTTTTTTTGTTTAACATGGAAAAAAAATTCAAAATCAAATTTCATAATTTCTCAATAATAAACTACCAAATCAAAGATTAATTTTTTTATATATTAAATTATAAACTAATTTAAAATTGTAAACATTATATAAATATATATATTTATATTATTATATTAAATTTATATTTACAATCAAACAAACAATAAATTTGAAAATATTAGTAATTTAATAAAATGTTGCTAAATTTTTAATTTTATTTATTATTTATTAATTATTACAATATTAGGAAGACGGACTAATTTGGTGGGACGACTAGAAAAAAAATTGGATACTATTTTTATTTTATAACAATTAACATATATGATTACTTTTAGTAAATTTATTAACTTTAAATATACTTAAATCAACTTCATTAAATTTCTAACATTTTATAAGTATCTATTCAAAACTCTTTTTTTTTTTAGTTGTCCTTAATAAATAAATATTTTATATATATTTAAAAAAATTTATTTTTTAAATAAAATCTGTTTATGTTAGTTATAAATAAATATTGTAATTTTTTTATTTATTTGTATTATATAAATTTTTAATTTTTTATAAAATAATATTCATATTTTATGCATTTTATTGATATATACCTTTTTAAATATTTAAATATATATTTTAAATTTATTTTAATTATAATTACTTTATGGACTCATTGTTTGTTTTGTATTTTGATTTGAAGAGAATCTATTTTATGTGAGGTATAGAGATTTGTGTAGGTAATATAAAAATAATTTGTTCATATATTCAATAGTGGATAAGAATGTCACATAAGATAGGTTTGACATAACATATGATATTATGGATCATGGCAAGTGATATTGATGAGTTAATGGATAACTGATAAGATATATTTCAGTCCTCACACTTTTTATTGTCTTTGTTCATATCAGCACTTTGTAGACTAGGAAAACATTTCCAACAAACAAATGTATTAGAAGGTATGTAGAGTAAATATTACGCATGCAACATATTAAGGCTACTCACATTATAAGCAAATATTTTTCATTGATGTGTACATAAAATGTGTCATTTAGTGCTTTCAGAACGGTGTGGTGAATAAAAGTTTTTTCACTACATGTCGAATATGTATTTAGTTACTTATAAATTCTATTCATCAATAGGAGTACATGCAATCATATCTGAAGTATATAAGTTAGTTACATGAAGGAACATATGCCTTCATCAGGGGTATGTTGCTCAAACTTAGGAGTTTCTCGACACTCAACCACAAAATTTTGCGAACTGAATTATATTTATTAATTCGTGGGTACGTACCTCTACTACTAAAGTTCATATTTAAGGAGAGCCGTATATATCGTATGTTAAAGTAAAAACTAAAATATCCTGAAAGTTTTTAGCAAAATGTAGCATCAAATAAAAACTAAAATAATCCTTAAAGTTTTTAGCAAATAATAATATCAACAAATATCTACCCCAATTTGACAACCATCTGCTTCAAATTTCAAATGTTTTCAATTCATGCATAACAATTAACATATAATTATGATACAATGATACTAGGCAGTCCCTCCAGGGCCTCCGATAAAATCTTTACAACAATTTTCACTCAATATATCTTAACATCGTCGAATTCAACAATTTATCATTTAGGCGGGTAAGTTTTTGTGTTGCATAAAACAGAGCTCCCGACGAAGATGAGTATATATATAACACCAATACAAATAGCAGGATTGGATAGATAATATAAAATGAACAATTAGGATGAAAAATACCGAATATTATCTCTTACAAATTGATTTAAAATAAAATAATGATAATGAATATAAAAGTTATTGAAAATCGTCCACAAACAATGCCAGAGAAGATTTATTTTTGGAAAAATACAGAAATGTCTTATTGGACTGAGTTGCATATCTTCAAGTTTTCTTATTCATCTCATTTTTCTCTCAAATAATCTTGAAAAGTTTTTACATAGTACAATAGCATTATCAGACATATACACATATTTTGCGTATAATCCAAAAACTATAGAGACTTCCTTAGAAGAAAAACTTAATTCATATTCATCTCTAATTCAAAATGACCCCGATGTGAAACATATTGACAATCAGCCACAAGCGATTCCAAAATAGCTTCACTTCTGAACAAATAAGAAAATACAAAATCAAATGAGTTGTAGAGCTTTCTGTTGTTCTTCGTTCAGCATAACTTTTAGTTTAGCCATTTTTGTATAGAAGAAGCGTATAACAAATTTGGAGGTAAGTCATTTGTATCATTTTTCGGGTCTACTATTGTTTCAAACAAAGACATATTTTTATAAGTATATCCAGCACCGATACAAGTTTATGACATAATTACGGAGGTAAATAATGTTCCGGTTGAGACATGTAAATTACTGTAATTGAGTATATTAATAAAAATTTTAGGTACATTATTCTGAAATTTTCTTTGTACAATGGGATAAGTTTGGAATACGCAATTAGATAACATAGGTTTATACAAAGTTAACTAAAGTACATAAAATATCCGTTACATTATATTGAGATTTCAAGGGTAAAATGGATAGTAGAGAGTTAATTATAAATAGAAATGAAAAGTAGATAATGCAGTGTCTTCTTAAAATAGGGAGAGGCTGAACTTAAATGTTGTTTACCTTTGGGGGATTTTAATCCAAGTTGTCCTTACATAAATAGTTATTAATTTGAGATTTAAATATTGAATATTAAAAATTTTAAATTTGAGCTTTTACTTGTAAGATTTTATATTTGGTTTTACTGTTAACTTTTCTTTTCCTCTCAAAATGTGAAATCACACTCCTATTTTTTTTTATTATATTATACTAAAAAATTTAATTATATATTCAAAATATCACATCAATGCATATTGATAACACGTCAAACAATTATTTTAATTCAAAATTTTACTGTTCAAAACTAAAATCTTACAAGTTAACACACATTTAATTTGATATTATATAAATATGTATTTATAAAATATTTTTTAGTATGAAATTATTTTAATATAATATAAAAAATAGAAATTTTATTTGATATTTAAAAAAAAAAAAAAAAAAACAAAACGGAACAATGGAATAACTTTCATCATCTAATGCTTTTGTACGGAAAATTGGTAAATAATAAATATTTTACGTAAATTCAACAAAATACAAGATTTTTTTATTTATATTTAAGTAATTATACAATAATTTGTTATAAAAAAATTTTAATTATTATTTTCTTAAAAATAGTATTATTACAATTAATTAGATAAATGATTTGTCGAATACAAAAATTATTTGTGACAAAATTAATTAATATTTATTTCACTCTAAAACATAAAATTAATAAATATATTTCACTCTACTACAATAGCCGTATCAACTAAATTAAAAATAATTAATTTTTTAATAATCATGGAAAAAAAAAAATAGAAAAACCTGACTTAATTGGGCAGGATGAAAAGAGTATTTGTTTAACAACTAATAAAGCAGATATTTTTGGGAAAGTGATGAAGCACTAAAATAAAATTTGGTAATAATCTGACAACATGAGTTGATTTGGTTGAATGTTGGTGCCTAATTTTGTGCAGCCGTTGTGGACTTGGTTCTAATTTTCAGTACACATCACCTCTTGGATTTAAATAGTAAAATTTTTAAATTTAAATAATTGTATATTGTGATATAAATAGGTATTGATGTAATATTTTGAATGTAAAATTGATTTTTAGTATAATATAAAAAATAAAAAATAAGTGTTTAATTTGATTTTTTTGGAGAAAAAATGAGATAATCAGTGGATTTAAAATCCATTTCCCAAACAAAAGACACATGTTTGTTAGTGAGGTTTTGCCTTTTAAGTTCTAACTATAAAAATTTTAAATTAAAATAATTATTTAATATGTTATAAATATATATTGATGTTGTATTTTAATTATAATATATTAAATTTAAAATTAATATATGATTTGATATTTGGATTAAAAAAAATTAAAATAATAAAATTTATCTAAAATCCCACAAATCTAAAAATGATTTTTTTTAAAATAAATTAAATATTATATAAAAAAAATTCTTCGTCAGGTCATGCTACACCATTAAGCCATATCTCACTAAGATATACCAAGATGTGTGTTTAATTATAATAATAATAATAATAATATATAAAAACAATTAATTTATATATGAGTATTTTTATTTATATGTAATACTTAAATAAAAATTTTAAATTATAATCAAGTTACTAAATTTAAAAATATAAAATTTTAACAATATTAGAAACTTAAAATTATTAAATGCTATATTTATAATGGTAGAGTACAATTAATTTAATATTAAATTATAATTTTAGTTATTATTTATATAGTATACTTAAATTAAAATATGAAAGTATAAGTCACCAAATTTAAAAATATATATTCTTATATTAGATAATTTAAATTTTTTAAATATAACTATAAATTTTAAAAATAAATTTTAAAAATGTACTAAAAAAAATACAACTATATTAACATGTCATTTTTTGTAATTTTAACCATTTAAAAATATTTTTAATTTTATTATATTTTCATATATATATATATTTATAAAAAATATTCATATATAAAATCAAATTATTTTTGCTTTATCTTCTACTTATTTTTTAAACTAATTCAAAAGAACCCTTATTATATTAGCCACAGTAAATGAATATCCGGACAACATTTTTTATTCTGTTACTTATTTTTTAAATAATTTATGCAATAATCATAATCATAATAATAATAATAATAATAATAATAATAATAATAATAATAATAATAATAAGATATGTTGATCATGAAAACAATACTATATTATAATTAATTCTCTATAAATTTTTTTTCTGACGATTCAACCAATTTTGACTCAATAAAAATAGCACCAACAAAATTTGATTCTTGATTTGTTTATGTGACATCAAACGTGAAACTTTATTGACTTCAGAAGTATAATAATAATAATAATAGGAACAAATAATTAATATGTGGTGGTCTACACTGGTATGCTCCAAAATAATACATTTATATTATCTTGTCTTCTCACTCAATTTAATAATTTGCAATTTAAGCAATTTGTTCCATTCAATTATCTCATTCAAATAATAATAATAATAATAATAATAATAATAATATATTTCATTTTCAACCACTAGTTATAACTGTAGTGAATTAGTACATGCTCGTTAACACAAATACGTTAACCATCTCATATAAAATTAATTTATTATCTTTGAATTTATCAAAAATTAAACCCTAAGTGCAAGATCTTGTTGAAATAATTGAGATAAAAAAAAGTATAAGACAAATAAATCTAACCTGATTTTAAAGCGTTGTTGAATTCGAATCTACAAATTGATGAAATGTTTTGTGTTCTTCAAGTTTATGATGGAACCCCTCTTGAGAAAACTTGCAGACTTTATATCGTTATTTTCACGATTAGATATGAAAAGCAATGAATGTTCTGCCTAAACCTGATATCACAACTCTAATATATATCTCTTATTATTAATTGGTCTCATCACCTCATTAATAAATTACCGGGTTTTTGCACATAGGAGACCCACATTTACTAGATGCATTTTAAGCCCAATAATTTTAATAAATCACTTAATATAGGTTTAATCTGACTGATAGTCAAATAGTTACATTTAACCTACAATTGAATTTTTAATCCAATAATCTCCTACTTAGGTAGATATACATTGTATAACATTATGAGTTCATGAAATTTTATTTATAAGATCTTTAATGTATTTTATCAATCTTATCTATAAATTACATCAATGCGGATCAAAGGGGTCATTACTGCAATTTATCGCGATGAGACCGATAAGTGGTTACAACATTAATGTAACTTAAGATTCGATCAAGTGCGGATGCACAGTATAAGAAATTTTATGTAATGTGATCTTAACATGTCTATTTCCAATTGATCTACCTTAAGTTTAATTCAAAATAACTGATACGGAATATTTCAAACTGAATACTGAACATTACTAATCAGCTTTTACTAAACTGAAATATCAAGATATGGTTCTACTCTCATATGCGCAAAATGCTCACTATATAACTTACGTGGAAACCATTTAATAATTAAGCGGATCCACAATCATAGAAGCTATACATATATGTTCATTAACTAATTCATGATATGAAGCCATACAATTAAGTAATGTAATGATTATTATTATTAAATAATGTACAAGTTCCAATCGATTTTGAATTCTTGAAGAGAAACTCCTTTCATTTCGAATGAACAATAATAACCAAATTTGTTCAAAATAAAGATTGAAACCGGATTCCGTCTAAAGAAGGTACCATAAAAAATGTCTCATCCAAATCCAAATAATAACCAGTACTTAATAATAACCTAAAATTATCAATGACTTCAACTTTAACTTTCTTGTCGTCATCCATATAGATGTATTTTTTACTATCAATTGATTTTCGGCAATAAAGACAATCTTGCATAGGTACACTGATGCAAGTTTTTACACAAACTCCACCCACATGTGTGTCTATAAACTGAAATTAAATTAATTTAAGAACAAACTAAAGTAAGAAAAGTGTCTTTCATCACGCGTCATTCGTGATATTTAGCGCAATTCTTTTTATCATGTCCAACTTTCTTGAAAAATAAGCAAATCTTATCCTCAGGACGAGCCTGATGAACTGGAGATGGAAGTGAGAGCAAGACCAATATCTAATTTAAGTGCTCTCAATTTAAAAGTAGCATTAGACATATTAAGGATATATTCTCTTATATTTCCTTTCCTGTTGTACCTCATGGTAATGAGACTTCTGAGAAAATTACTCATTTCTGCCTTATAGCTTTTGGTGAAACGCTTCTAAGTTTTGACAATGAATCCATTGACAGTAGTGATATCATCAGATATCGTACCTTAAAAAATTTATGGAATATTTTTATTTATGATCATCAGACTTAGGCGTTTGACCTATCACACTTCTCAAATAACTGCTTTCTATCTGCAGTACTTTTCGTCATATGAGTGGTTGGTCTACTCTTAATGCCAAGTCAAGATTCATGCAGTCCAAATTAATTAATATTGATTCTTGGCAAAACAGCAAAAAATCCCCCCGTGGTTTACCAAATCTGCTGAAAACCCCCCGTAGTCCTAAAACTCCAAAAAAACCTATTCGTGGTTTGTAAAACGTTGCAAAAAATCCCCCCTCCATTAGGATTTAACAGAGGTTGTATATCACGCGCCTAAAATGCGATTTTTGGTCCATAGAGTGATATATTTCTGTATAAAATTACTAAAATACCCTTATTGACTACTTTTTACAACTTCTTCTTCTTCCTCGTTCTTCTTCTTCCTTATTCTTCTTCTTTCTTCTTCTTCCTCATTCATTTTTTTTATTTTAAATCCGCTAAACACAACATAAATTTTACCAAATTTATCACAATTAATTGACCGGACATGGAGATGGAGATGAGAATGCGTAAGTTATTATTCACCGTCGATTTCTTCTTCTGTTTTACCAAACCCAGAAACACTTCTTCTGTTTTTACCAAAGCCATAAATCTAAAAATTCAATTTGACATCAAGATTTGAAATCAATCCAAGAAGAAATAAAGAACTTGCTGGTGGTTGCAATCGTGTACGAAAGAATTAAGGAGAAAGAATAAAGAAGAAAGAAAATTGGGGAAAAAGAGATAGAGAAAGAAAAATAAAATTGGAGAAAAAAAACCTGATGTCCAGCCCCTTCTTTCTCATCTTCTTCTTCCCCTTCTCTTCTATATTCTCTTTCTTTTCTTCCTTGCTCCAACCGTTTTTGCCCGTCATCTTCTTTCTCTTCTTATTCTTTTGCAATTCTTCATTCTTCAAAGAACAATTGGAGATGAAAAAGAAGAAAAAAAAAATTGGGGGAAAAAGAAGAAAAGAAAGAAACGGGTGGAATTGCTATGGCCTGAAAAAGAATTGGAGAAAAAGAAGAGAAAAATTGAGGAAAAAGAAGAAAAGAAAGAAGCGGGTGGAACTTCTATGGCCTGAAAAAGAATTAGAGAAGAAGAAGAGAAAAATTGAGAAAAAAGATGTGTGAAGAAGAATTTTGGAAAGAAAAGAAGATGGAAGAAAGAAGTTGTGGAGAAGAGAAGAAGAAAGAACAGAAGAGAGAGAAACCACAAGGGCATAACGGTCTGATACAGCTAAAATTTAACGGCGTCAGTGTGATTTAAAAGGGGGGGGCGAGTGTGCAACGTTTTACAAACCACAAGTAGGTTTTTTGAAGTTTTAGGACTACGAAGGGTTTTCAGCAGATTTGGTAAACCACGGGGGATTTTTTTGCTGTTTTGCCTTGATTCTTTCCCGTGCTTACATTTGTTCTCATACTATGTTGAGACCGAAAAATATATATATTAATATTTATAAAGCATAATGAAGCTCAAGAATAATGCATTCTCATCCCAAGACACTAAGTACAACATCAACGATCAATCTTTTGATCAATAACATTGATTGCTAGCAGTCATCTTGTTGCAATAAATATTTACAGATAATAATTAATATTAAACATCAAATCACTCTTTGAACTGATTCACTATTCACATAAGTTAAAGTCATATAATCATCCCATATATATTATCGCAGATGTATATTTCATTATGTCAATTGTCAACTACCTTTGGGCCGACGAATAATCACATGAAGTAAAATATACATAAACACTTATGTTATCAAATAAAAATTTCATATAAGAGAGGTTGCTTTGGCAACTTCAAATACTTGATTTTCACCGTCAAAACGTAACAAACATTATTAATAAAATTTTAATATCCTTAAACCAAAGTAGAATCAAAATCACGTTCAATGTGTACAAGTTTGATTTTATAAAAATAAAGAATGTATATAAGCAACTGAATGCACATGTTTATAAACAATTGAATGCTCCGTATGTGAATTTAAAATAAAGTAGCAATCACATCACAAGTTATCGAGGAGCATCAGCAATTGTCTTTGGATAAATTGTTGACTCGCTAGTGATAAACTTATTTTGACGATTAAATATTGACAATAAAATAGTGTACCAAACAATATTCCGTCTTTGGACAGATCTATTGTTCACATACAAATAACCAAAGTATCATCACTACATTCAATGTCATTAAATATGTATGTAACTACTTAATCGCTGACTTTTCTTTATGTCAAACAACAGTCTTATAAGTCACACACAACATTCTATGATTCTAATATATAAAATAAACTGATTTACACAATAGAGACTGTTTTAACAGTATAACTATTTCAACCAATTCATAAAATATATTATATTGTATTATTTATTGCTAATTAAATTCACATTAAAATAAATATGTATGTCCAATATATATGACAACCATAATAGCAACAGTTAATTTATGGACGTATTAAAATAATCAAGTAGTCTAAAAATATAATATATGCGGCAGAATTATACAGATAATAATACGCATTTGTTCCCATACCATGTTAGAACCGAAAAAATATATATTAATATTATGAAGCATAATGAAGCTTAAGAATAATGCATTATCATTCCAAGACATTAAGTGCAACATCAACGATCAATCTTTAGATCAATAACTCTTATCAGTCAGATTAAACCTATATTAAGTGATCTATTAAATTTATTGTGCTTAAAATGTATTTTGTAAGTGCGGGCCTCCTATGTGCAGAAACCCGATAACTTATTAATTGAGTGATAAAACCAATTAATAATAATGGATATATTAGGGTTGTGGCCCCAAATTTAGGCACAATGTTCATTACTTTTCATATCTCATTTGAAATTAACGACATAAACCCTGGAGGTTTCTTGCGTCATGGACTTGAAGAACACAAAACCCTCAATCAATTTTTATATTCGAATTCGACAACGCTTCTGAAATCAGGTCAGATTTATTTGTCTTATTTCTTATAAGTTCTACAAATATATATGACCTGATTTCAAAAGCGCTGTCGAATTCAAATCTACAAATTGATAAAGAATTTTGTGGTATTTAAGTTTATGACGTTCTCCTTATATTTATACACAAAGGCCATATACAGTGTATATATATGATTGGTTTCTTTATTTTGTGTTATATTTATACACAAAAGCCATATAGACTATATATATATATAATGAGTTTATTTTGTATTTTTGAGTTAACAATTTTATGTTAGGTATGAGCGATTGTATTAGTAATATAATTTAATATTTTGTGTTGTATTGTTAAATTATTTTGTGAGCGAATAAAATATATATTATATATTATGTTAATATATGTATATTATACTTTTCAAATAATATTTATAGATAATTGTTTCATCTAAAAGCACAAAGGGAAGAAACCTATTGTGCATACAATATTATTATTATGTTTTGCTAGCATAAAAAAATACTCTCTCCGTCTCATATGTATATATTCATTTACTTTTTGTACGGAGATTTAAAAATATTAGTATTATATTGAGATATAGTCGAAATAAAAGTAAAAAGACTAAATTAACCTTATTAGTATTGTATGATAAAAAAGTAATGATATTCGTGTAATATATTATAAATTGGAAGAGTATTCGTAATGTTATGTAGATATTATAATTATTAAAAAAATAAATAAATATTTTGTTATGGGAGATACCAAATAAAAAAATTGTTAGATTATTAAGAGATGGAGGAAGTATAATCCAACTTACGTACCAATTTGTTTTTTTAAGTAAATTAAAATAATATTATTTTATCACAAAGCAACTAATATGTAATAGCTAAATTGCTTATAACGGAGATGATTGATTTATTTTCAATATTTTTATTTATTACTATTTTTACCTTAAAATCATTAGATAAAATACTTATTTATTTATCTAAAATGTCATGTAGATATATATAATATAAAATTTTATTTCAATTTATTTTAAACCTACCTATATTCCAAACCTAAACTAACCTAAGACATTTCAAAAGAAGCAAATTCGAGCAATTAATGAATGCAATATTCGTTTACTAATTTGATAATTTAATGATTATATTCTACTAAAGTACAATTAATCATTAACGGGATTTGGTTTTAAATCTCATGTGACTATTTTTATTTACAATTCGTTTTCAGGATTTTTTTCTGTTTGCAAAAATTGTCTAGAAGATAATTTTATAGTATTGCAATATATTAAATTCTTAAGGGTCCGGTGTGTTTACTTGGGGGATTGGATTTTAAATCCACTATTCATCTCATTTTTTCTCTTAAAAAATATCAAATCAAACACTTATTTTTTATTTTTTATATTATACTAAAAATAAATTTTACATTTAAAACATCACATCAACACCTATTTATATCACATCATATAACTATTCAAATTCAAAATTTTAACTATTCAAATCCGAACTCAAAATCCAAATCCCAAACAAACACACAAAATTAGTCATTTTAAATACATTTTAGAAATATTGTTTAGCTAAAACTACACTTAAAATTCACACTCTATTTCAAAAACATTCTATATTTCGTTTCAATTCTTTTTTATTCAATTCTTACTCTATGATATGCTTTTTCTGTTGATCTTGTATTTCTCTACAATTATATTATTTGCATTCCTTTTAAGGTGTCAAATGGGCCTTGATTTTTAAAATAAATAAATAATTAGAGTCTTTACTAGTCGGCCCATTCTAACTCTAACGTAGGACATAATTTTTTAAACAATATTTGCTCTTGGCCTTGGTCCTAACTCATAATCAAGGCGTATGTATGCAAAAAATATGGTATATGATTTTGATATTTTAGTATTCAATATATATATATCCATAATTCGATACGATACATTATATAAATATTCTACCGAATTTTTGTTATGATATCGATATAGAAAAATATCATAAAAAAAAAATTGGTACAATATAAGGTGATGCGGTATAAAATTTTCTATATTCACCCTTAGTTTAGCTTAAATGGTTCTGCGCAAAATAAAAGGTAAATTTTATAATACAAACTTGTACTTTATTATAAAAGAACAAAATATTTTATTCTTTTTTTTTTTTTAATTTATAGTATGTAATATGTTTATATTAAATTAAATTAGAAGTAATCATTTTTGTTCAAACCTGATATTGATTGTAAGCACACATCTAAATATGCAAAAACACAAATAAAAGAATAAAATATTTTAAATAATTTTTTTCAATAAAATAAATAAATAAATAAATAATTGATCAACCATTCATTTCAAATTCATTTTAAAAAATGATCGAATATGCAAAACATTACCATCTCTATTGCCTTTTTGAGATGATTGCTCTCAAATTATTTCACAACCACAACTATACGGCCATGAACCTCTTGGAAAAGCTTTAGCATTTATAGATAAGCTAATCATGGTATGCTCTTCAATGACACAATTTACCAAGACATGAATATGCACAATATCTAATCATTGGCAATATTGATATCACTTCAGAATCTCTTTCTAACCAAATTCAATCATTTATTTTATTCAAAGTTAAGTTATTTAAGATAACTTACAATGAATTTTGGCATATATTAATAGACTTGTGAGCTGCTGTTAGTTAGTTGCCGTGGTTGTAACCACCATAAGGAGTTTTGTGATCCCTCTTAATCTGCAAGTAGCTGACGATTGGTATAGATATTCCTCTTGACAACACAGGTCGTAGGACTTGGAGTTTGGAGGGAAATACATGAGTCTAAGAAGAATGTATAGTATGTTTGGATAGTCGCGTCAGCATGTAAGTAGTTCGCATCAACGGAAGAAGTTCACAGATTGGCAGGACTTAAGACGGAAAAAGACTCTCTAGTAGAGGAGCTACCATCGATAAGAGCTCACGACTTTTCTGACTTCCAATTACAAACCTTGCATTTTCTAGACCTTTTATGTATAAATATGATATTTGGAAGCTTGGATTATTTCAAATGAAATATAATGATATGTATGTCCAAGAAAAATTCTATTGTGAATCTATCTCCTGATGGTACGGTACAATCACCACCTCATTCGATCAAGTTGCGAGAGATTTCATGGATTTCCATACGAACCTTCTTGGTTCCTCCTCGGACGTTCTGGATTTGGATGAAGAGGTCATCAAATTCGTCCCCGCCATTCCGGACTCCCTTTATGGGGATCTCCTGGCCCCGGTTACCACGGAAAAAGTTTATTCCATCATTAATTCTATTATAGTGTGAGTTACTCTGTCGAATTTTTTCATTGCAGTTTGGGACATCATTGGTCTTGATATGTTTACAACAGTCAAGTATTTCTTTTTTTCCATAGAAAAATGCTCAAAGTGGTGAACTTTGTTCTCATCCCGAAATCCACCTCCTCCCTCGGAGTCAGTGATTGAGAAAATTCTGGAAAATCATATTAAAATTGGTCTTCATGCTATTATCGATTTATCCCAAGGGATATTTTTCTAAGGGAGACTTATGACTGATAATATCCTCTTGCTTCAAGAGTTATTCAAGCATTATTCAAGGAAGAGAAACTCACATGTTGTATAAATTAAGCTCGATCTTATAGAGGCTTTTAACTTGATGTCTTGGGATTTTCTTCGGAAAACTTCTCCTAAAGCTGAACTTTTTGGAACAATTAGTTGGAATTCTTATGGAGTGCGTAGAGTTTGTTTGTTCCGCCTCTTGGTCCTTAGAAATTAATGACAGTACATATAGTTTTTCCGTGGCAAGAAAGACTTGAGACAAGGGGATTCCCTTTCTCCTTACCTTTTTATATTCTTTGCATGAAATATTTTTTCCGGCTCTTGAATTTGGAAAGCCAAACTAGGGAAATTCACTACCATCCGGGTTGTTCGCCTCTTGAAATTACACACCTTGCATTTGCGGACGATGTTATCCTATTCTCTCATGACGACTATCATTCCGTGGAATTCTCCATGATTGATAGCATTGTCCAATTTGGCAAAGTCTTTGGACTAGCACTGAACATTTTTTTTTTTTTTTGATGAAAAAAAAGTTCTTCGTGTGCTACGCACGCATTTAATCTCCTTCGGATGGATACTTGAGAGCTTTATAAAACAATAACATTCAATGGTTGTATTTACTTCCTCACTATTTTGGATGACTACTCGAGAGCTATGTGGACATATCTTTTGCCAAAAAAATCAAATATCCATCAACTCCTTGTCTAATTTATTACTCAGGTTCATGATCAATTTGGAGTTACTATTGAGCAAGTTCAGATATATATATTCCACAGCCTTTGTGATACCCCAAAATTAAGTAGAGATACATAAAGTTTAAGTAGATTAATTAAACTATTTATGTTAACAATATATGCATATTTATTTTTAAGAGTCTACTTGAGAAAACTCTAGAATTAAGTATACTTGCTTTAGGATAATTTTAGGATGGATGACCATTTGGAAAGTCTCTCATGGTGCATGTGAGTGAGAATAAAGCGCGTTGGAAAGACTTGTGTTGACCTATGGGGCCAGTCTACAATCCTAACACACCTAATTTGCATGGCTTGCAGACTGGAGGTGTTATAATTGATATCATATCCAACCTACAACAATCCATAACCATTAATCGGATTGTTGAGACTTAGTAGTTGACGGATACGGATCCTTGGGGTGCAACGTAAACGTTGCATTCTTATGTTGGAGAGGATGTGATGTGATACCCCAAAGTTGTGTAAAGGTGAATAGAGTGTAACTGGATTGATTAGACTATTCATGTCAACAATTTGTATATTTCTTTTCGAGTGTCTACTTGAGAAAACTCTAAAATTTATTGTGCTTGCTCTATGATAGTTTCAGGATGGGTGACCTATTAGAAAGTCTTCCAAGGTGCAAATGAGTGAGGACAAAACGCGTTGTAAAGACTTGAGTTGACCTGTTTGATCCCAACGCACCCAGTCTACTTGGCTTGGGGACCTTAAACTACCCAATAGACAAATTAGAAAGCCTATTTGGATGAAGGAATACGGTTATTCCTCTCAACCAATAACATTCTTTTCCTTGGTTATTTATTCACATTTGGTGTCGCTATCTCAAACCTACATCTTATGTATAAGCACAATAAGATCCACTACGGAAGCCAACTATAAATATAGAGTTACATCAATATGGTTTTCACCAATATCCACATGATGTTTGTCTGTTTACATTATCATAAGGACACAATTTAGAGTTTTGTTGGTGTATGTGAAATGATATCCTAATGATAGGGAATGATTCATCAAGCATTGATTACCTCAAAAATTTTTGCACCAATAGTCCATCATCAAGACATTAGGACGACAAACTTCTTCCTTGGAATTTAAATTGAAAAGACTCATGTAGGTCTTATATTTTTCAACATCAATTTATTGAAGATATATTGTAAGAAACATGATTACATAATGCCAATGCATGTTCCATGCCAACATCCTCAAGCACAAAGCTACAAAATCATAAAGTCTTATAGATTAATTGTAGGTAGATTGCTCTACTTAATTACCATTCCACCAGGTATTTGCTACACAGCTTAGGAACTTAATCACTTTATGAATGCACCCGCATTAGAACACTCGAAGACAACTCAATAGGTACTCAAGTACATGCAAGGTATTGAAAATCTACAACTTCTAACATTTTACAATGGACAACTTTCCTTCACATCATTTTGTGATGTTGATTGAGCAAGTTGCTTGAACTATAGGAAATCACATATCTTGGACCTTGTTATTTCTTGGAAGACTAAAAAATCAACCAACCATCGTTTAGATCCTCAACCAAAATTGAATATATAGCAATGACAACTATTATTTTTGAGTTACTATGGATCACAGAATTGCTCAAAGACTTCTAGATCTTGTCAACACCTACCATGTTACATTGTGACAATCAATCCTCTATCCATACGGTGCAACCCGGGGCGCCATGACCACACCAAACATATTTGATGTAGACTACCATTTCATCTGATTTTTTTACTCGATCTATATCCAATTATCCCAGTAAGATGCTAATGTCTTCACAAATTTGGATTATCTCATGCATGTTCTCTCGAGGGAGTGTGCCAGAGTAAGAATGATCACCCTACCTCCACACTTCTACATATATGATGCTCATTTATTTCAATAATCAAGGAAAATTATTAAAAATATAAAATATGAGATTACATGTGAATAGTAAAATATGAAAAATGATAATATAGTTCTTGCTATTAAACTATTCTATTAAATAAATAAATTACACAACATCACGTTGTTTCAAAATATTTCTACAATAAATTTCTGAATAGTCCTATTTTGGACTATTTTTTTCTATTTTTTTTTTGGGTAATATAATAAGATTCATTTATCCTTCTAAGTGCAACGATGGCAAAGAATCTATACACAATTCACTGAAGAAAATCATATCATTTTCTCGAATTTGTCGAGCTTTTTCACTCTCTGCATTGATCTCAGAATAAGCGCAAAAAACACACCTGCATCGAGTTGAGTCCAAAATTGTAGTATACCCATGCCGTATTCATCGATCACCATTTATATGTGACAACCCAGGATAGTTTTATCTTACCAAAAGAACACAAGAACAAGAAGAGAAGAAAGGCATGTAGAGTTTAAATACTGACCTGCAGCTATGAGAGAACCGTTGGCAACAGCTTCGTTGCCTTGGCTACTGAATGTGACGCCGAGATTCAAAAGGGTTCCACCCGAAACAGTATATATTGTTGCCATTTGTAATATGGTTGCTTTTCTAGCTGCTCTTTCTGACTGATTGATCATATGAAATAGTATAAGTAAATGAATCATGCGAAGTAAAATGACTACTGCCTCATGCAAGATCTTAATTTGACTATTGGATTGAGATTATAAATTCAGATATATTGCTTTTCAGGTATTTCATCTAGAATAGCTGCTCCTGTTTTGTATGAAATGTAGTTATTCATAAGCGATCATAACTACAAAATAACTTGACTCAGACTTATTGACAACTCAAGAATATAGTTCTTGATTGGAAGGGATACCATATTGTTTTATGTTTAGGATAGTAAACGTGTCTAGAGCTGTTAAATGAACCAAATCGTTCGTGAATTTAGTTCGGTTCAGCTCGTTTTAAGTTCGCTCACAACATAAACAAGTCGAACCAAAAAAAATAAATAAGCTTGTTTTGTTAACAAATAATCTGAGTCTTGTTCGTTAAAAAATATATATATATAAAATTATTAATTAAATAAATAAATATAACAAAATATTATATATATGAATTAAAAAATAACATAAAATATCATATCTATCCAAACGAACTAGAACGAGCCCAGACAAACTTAATTGAGCCGAACACGAACATGAACTCGAACAATAAAATTGCTTAATAAACCAAGCTCGAATGCTTAACGAACATAAGCTTTTTCTGTGAACATTGACAAACAAATATAAACATTTAAAATTCTATTTGGCTTGGCTCATTAATGGCTGTAAACGTGAACTTTACCTTATAATAACTAAAAGCTTGATCATATAAGCTCAAGTTTAAACCTAGTATAATTTAAACATCAACAAGTTTTTTCATATAAAAGCCTAAGCTTGAGTTCGTATTCTAGACTACTCAAAAGCTTGAAATGAAATTATTACATGCCTATGGATCGTGAGCTCAAACCAAGCTTGAATATGTAGAAGTGAGGCTCCGAAAATTGTTTGAAACCCCGCTGAGTCCAATCAAATAGGAACAAATTGATATATTTTCATTATTGTGTTTAATTTGTGAGATAGAATTATAATACATAGTTTTATTTTAACGAATTATATAATTATATGATAAAATAATACAATGTTTACTTTAATGAATTATTGTATAAAATTATAAACTTTTCCTAAAATACCCTTACTTCTTTGATAAAACTATTAATAAAAGACAAAATAGTCTTTTTAATGTTAATACTACATTATATTATTTAATCCTACCTAAACAAGGAGGATTAATAATCTCTAATTATGCTACTATTATATCGGACTTTACTTAATTAATGGCTATAATAATAGATAGTAAACACGTGATTAGGATGAATAAAATAATATTATCCACCATAATCGTGCAAAGTAAACACCCACTCAATATTATCTTAAAAGAAAAACCCCAACTTGGAGCTTTAAAGAAAGTTAAGAGTAATTTTAAAGATTTATTAGACAAACCACCACGTTTCTTGAGTTAGGAACTCATGCTTTGTCAAGATCAAGTTCAAACATGCTAACACTTAAAATTTAACTCAACTAGCTTTGGCCATAGAAAAAAAATTATTAGATGGTATGTTTAGAAAAAAACAAATCACCTCAAGGACTCGAACTCGGAGCTTTAAATCCCCTGATTCAAGCTGCTTGACAATTTCTTCTATCTGTTGAATACGAGAAGGCATAGAGATAGCTGAAGATCTTGCCTAGACAGGATTAATAGAGATCCTTTAGAATCATTCATGATGAATAACGGTCGAACAATGAACAATGAGCTGAATATTAGTAGGACAGGATGCAGTATTACATCGTCAGCCTGTTTTCTTATTTCCTGTACAAGTTGTGTTCCAGTGCGCTGTCTCTGTCTCAAATCCAATAGCTCCTGTAAGAACATTAAAATATTCTGAGTTTATGTGTTTTTTATGTAGTTAACAACAACAGAAAATGCAATGTAGGACCTGAGCATATGGTGCAGCAATTTTCGGGAACGAAAAATCAGGATTGAGAGTGTAGCCAATGCCTGTTGGATCAAGACTAATAATAAATCATCTGAAATTTACAAACATTATGGCTACAAAAAAATGAGAGAGAAAGAGAGAGAGACCCTCAAGAGTTGAAAATGCCCTGAGGACAAATGTAAATGTGGCTGGAAACCGGAATGGCTGATCTGTTGCTATGGCAAATAAATCCTTCAGGAAAATAAAAAACATAACATCAGAGCATGTTCTCCCAAACATGTTCTTTTCATTTAACAATGTTTCATGTAAATTTTTCTGCACTTTCGGAAAAGGGATTAGTGTGTTTTGTACCTCACCAATTGCAGACAAAGTTTGTTGTTGATCAGGTCGTTGATCTAACAGGTTGTCAAGAAAAAACTGGACTGATCTCCTCACCTAAAATCATTTCGTAAGAAAGTAACATAGCATAAATCTGCTGTAGACTCATGGTCTGTATTCTATGCATCTGTTATTCATCTATTTTTCTCATAAGCCAAAGTAAAGTTGATCAATATAAGAGCAAACCGATGTCATATCCCCCGTGGGCTGAAGAGCTCCTAGATCTATTAGACTTTGCATAACCTGCACACACAGCTCCACCATTATTTCTTTAAACATTGTTTTGACCTTAATACCTCATAATACACTTGAATCATTGCTCTTGAGCGGCAATAGTAAAAGAGTAGAAATCCATGCAAGATATTCTTGTGATGATGAATTTAGTTATCTTCCATGATATTGGGGAATCTTTCTTGAGTGAATTCTTCATAGAACTTAAATCCCAAACTTTATAGTTTCACGGCATCCTAATCTAGTGGCATGAATTGGAACACAATTGCAGTTTTAACTATTTCATTCAATGGTTCCTAGGAAAGTGTTGTCTGCCAAGGGCATAAAACTGATTACAATCTACAGCAACTTTCAGTAGAGTCCCTAATGGGAACCATTTTTACTTCCTTAACAGCATTAATGCAGTTGAAAACACATGTTAATTCAAGTAATTCTTGCTGTTGGAGTGCCTAAAAACAAAAAGGTATAAAAATAACACATCTAGATAAAATAAGATTCAACCACTTCAATGTAATAAATAAAAAAAAAAACACCAAGAATTCATGTGTTCATATTGCAATCATTACCTATTATGAGAAATGTGCCACGGTTATATAAGGAGGCATGCTCAATTGAAGTACTATAATCCAATTTCAGATATGAATTCAACTAACTGATTGATGAAATAAAGCAAAAGTGAAAAATTGAACCTTCTTTGCATCCTTCTCATACACAGCATAGAAAAGCTCCAATAACCTCTCTCTTGTGAAGCTTTTAATGTCGCCCATCATTCCAAAATCATAATATATTAGTGCCTCATCATCATCAATAGCAAGGTTTCCGGGATGAGGATCAGCGTGAAAAAAACCAGTCTTTAATATCTGAAATGGTGAAAGGAGTGCAAGCAAATTATTGAAAAGAGAATACAATTGAAAAAGGGAAGATTGGATTCTGTTAAATTAAAGGAGTCCGAAGCTAACCTGAATCAAGTAAGCCTCAATGGCATGTGATGCAATGGTAGCTCGATTGTACCCTCGTTGATCAATCGCATCTACTTGGTTTATCTTGATGCCTAATGGAAATTATGTATAGAGTCAGATAAAACACATAAGCTTGACTGCTTTACCTTACAACAATTCAGTAAATGCAACTGAATGCAGTGTGAGCAAAGGGATTCTAGTACAATATATAACCAATAGAAATGAGACAATACCAGGAGCATACTCCAATGTTAGCACTCTTGTTGTTGTGTAATCCCAGTGAACCATCTACAATGAACAACAAAACACACACTTAAAAAAAGCAGTGAAAGAATAAGTATACAAAATAGTCAATGTTAGAAGGCATGCAGAATGAGAAAGGCAACATTTCTTTCACCAGTACCTCTGAGTTTCAGAAACTACAGGAATTAGAACTACAAAATAGAAATAAATATGTGACGGTCATAAGTTTTATTCTGGATCTGAAAACCTGGAGAGTAATCTAATTGGGCCTGTGATGTCTGATTGATGCTACTACTTAAAGTCAAATGGAGGAATATGTTAAATATTGGAAACCATCATGTCATTAACTGCACAGTGGGAATGGAATTTGAGCTAACAATATGAAGGAGAGTCAGAGGAGGAGGAAACATACAGGTACTCGAACCCACTTTATATTTCGAAAATCACGGCGAAATCTATCAGCATTTTTCCCTTCGTTCACATAGTCAATCTCTTCATACAACACCCTAGAATTCCCATAAGATGTAATGAGTCAGTGTATATAGGGAAATCAGAATCACAAGACAAAAGGTGAGCGTCATCTTGAACAGCAAGCTGATCCACAGTTGGACACAATATGTAATGAATAGCATGCGAAAGAAAGAACTTTGTTCATATACTCAAAACAATATTAACGAGATCAGAAAGCATATGCCACCTTCAGCATCAAATTATACACATTATATCATTAATGTTTAGAATGATGTTTGTTGTCATTGTCATATGTACATAAACTTTGTGTCGTTTATGTTTTGGGTTTTTTTGGAAATGGTAAAAATTTCAACTGAAAATAAGTTGGTTAAGATGCTTTTAAGGGATTTTTTTTGGGTCTATCGTAGAAAGAATAGTGAGAAAACAAACCAAAAAAACAAACAAACACAATTTAATCTTTTATATATAGCTCACTTGGCACATTCTTCATAAATTCCAACCCAATCCCTAGTTGGACCACCCAATGTCTCACTCCTTTGAAAATATTCAGCAATCAGCTTTAAATTTTCTGAACAATGAGAAAGTTTATTAGAACAAGCAAGTAGTACTATAGGTCTGACAAATTTAAAAGGTCAGCTAAAAACTCACTGAGATCAATGTCAAAAAGTCTCTTCAGTCCTGGTCTTTGAACTTTTATGACTACTCTCTCTCCGTTATGCAAGATTGCTCGGTGCACCTGAAAAAGATTTCAAAAAACATTCAGCACAATTGAAGAATTCAATGTAAAAAATACACAAACATGAAAAAGGTAGCTGCTTCTACCTTCTATATGATGGAGACATGAAACATTTACTGTTTTAAGAGGATATTTCCTTGATTGTTAGTTATTTACATTTTTATAAACTAATCGCATATTAAGTTCATACCGGTTGCTGAGATTAGAGAATATATATATAAATACAAAACAGTCATTCTCGAATATATCCTGTAATACCACATTATGTCACACCAAAATAAAAAACAAAATAAATAATCCTAATGGCTTATGGTGGAACTGTTTCCAATAGCTTTAAAACACACTCTTGTGCTTTGATTTAAAGAAAAAGGTATTTGCAAGTTCCCACTTAAATTTAGGAAGCGTGTGTGCATAGAGCATATATGAAGTGCAAATGGCCAATTATAGAATACAGAAATGTACAACAAATTTAAGGATATTATATGTACTTATTGATGTTTTACTGATTCCAGGAAAAAAGCAAACATAAAGGGCACCTGACCAAGACTAGCAGCTGCAATCGGCCTGTCTTCAAACTCCTTGAACAGCATATTTATAGTGGCGCCCAATTCCTTTTCAATGAAGCGCTTTGCTTTTTCAGGTGAAAATGCCGGCACCCTATCCTGAATCATTAGAACATTTTGTACAAAGCAATTTTAATTCTCAAGATTCAACAATTTGCCATAAAAATTGATCATTCCAAAGCTTAATTATGTCAAAAAAAAAAAAAAAAAAAAAAAAACAAAGGAAAAAAGAGACAACTACTGGAAAATAATATTCCCTAGTACCTGCAACTTGGCAAGCTCTTCTACAAACTCATTTGGGAACAAATCAGATCTTGTTGAGGATAACTGACCCAGCTTAATAAAAGTAGGACCAAGTTGCAATACAGATTCTCGAAGCCACGAGGCTGTCTTTCGTCTTCTTTTTCCCTGAAAAATAAAAATATGGTAATTAGAAAATGATGTTCTTCTGATTTAAGATTATATAGACGAGTATTAACCAATCCCACCTGCTTATCCTCGGAAAATCCTCCAATGTATGCCCACTTGGCATTGTCGAAAAGAACACGCACACGAAGTGAAATAACAAAGGACCAAACATCTATACTTCTTTGGATTGAGTTGTAGTTTTCATTGGCCCAGCTAAACCCTTCATCAGATGGTAATACTGTTAACTCTTCAACAGGAGGAAGCTGTTTACTCCTGGAAGCCTTTTTGGAAGAGGATTGAGCTGGAACATCTCTCTTAATCAGGCTTGATTCATTGGCATGAGGCACACCATTAACCTTCTTGAGGGATTCATTCAAAGTGTCTGGTTTAGTTTTGGATGGGGGAATTCGGTTCTTGAGCTCCGTTGTAGGTACCATTTTTGTAGGTCGGCCATTTGTACCAACTTTAGCAGACAGCTCTGTCTGCTGCACTCTCACTTGAAACTGATTAACTTTCTGAGTTTTAAATAGATGATACTCATTGTTTCTGAACTTCACACAGTTGTTCGATATGGATCCTGAAAAGCTAAGGTCATCTCCTAGTTTGCCATGATATGCAGTCTCTCCAATGCGGCAACAGCAGCCCTGTGAAGCTAGTATTGCCGCCATAAAAGATATATAACCTGGAGAAGAACCGAACAGAGAATCTTACTTAAATAATGAACCGTCCCCTTCTTACAGATACTTATCAAAAAATTAGATCATTACAAAATTGTTTGAAAGTGAAGGCATAAAGACAGCACACAGGGTTTCAGGAACAAATGGTATCACCCAGAGAACAGGTAGGTTTGATAATTTAACTTGATCATGTATATATTTCTACCGACACAAAAATGAAAACGTCAAAAGGAAATCCAGGTAACCTATCCCACTTGATCAAACATGGACGTAACCAAGATACTAAAGAAACAAGAACAACCACAAATGTCATGGCCAACTTGAAGGTTGATCACAATCCTAACCTAACTCAATTATATATAAACGAGTGAGAAATAGTCACAATTATATAACTACAGGTATAGTCGCCATTGCAAGTGCAATATACACTCCCGAGGTGCGTAGTTCAAGCGGTTGAACCCTCCCTTAGCATGCTGTTGGGGATTCGATTCTGTCGGATACGTGAGTGTGTGCATGTGTGGGTAAAAAAAAACGAAGAGAAAAAAAGGAGTGCCTATGCAAAATAACATGTTGAAGAACAGAATTAATCACATAGAACAAGTATCTTGACAGATACAAGAAGTATGCATCATATCAACAAGTAAACAGTACAAACATAATTGCTCAGCTCCACAAGTTATCACCCTCTTCCAGGACAACAAATTCCCAGAAATTCAAACAGCAATTGATGTTGCCCAAATCACTTTAAACATAAGAACAGGAAATTATAACGAACAGTCCCAAAATTAATGGTCTGATCATCCCCGAAACAGCAACAAATTATAACAAACTGAACTCAAAGTTAAGACAGTAAAAATACCCAAAAGTGAAGAATGGATATTCGAGAACTCTGCAGAAATTTAGAAAATAGCAGCAGGCAACCCGCCCACCACACACACGCACGCACCCAAAAGTATCTCCCACCGACTCTGCTGCAAACAGCAGTACGAAATAGATATTAAGAAGAGTGAGGAAGCAGGAAACAGACAGTCCGCATATATATATTTATTTTCCATTCCAATCTTATAATAGTCCCATTGCCAGACAAAAGAGCGATAGGTTGATTTGGTATCTGTTGCGGTCTGACTGGTCCCAATTTCTTCGACGTGTCCCATTCTTCTCCGCTAGTGAATCCGAAACATTTTGGTGGAAATCCCTGGCTTCTACGCCATTGCTTCGTGGAAGAAATTCAATTTTGAAACGAACTTTCCACTGGAGTTGGTTTCGTTTCTTTGTTGTTGTGTGTGACTGCAACGAAAGGTACGCATTACATTATGGGATTCTAGAGTAAGGGTCAGAGCACTGTTAAACGATTGGTAACTTGTCCGGTTCGACTCGGTTCACCAACCGGATATTCTTTAGAAAAAAACAATAATAAATAAAATATTATATATATATGAATTTAAAAATACTAAATAAAGAAATTTATATATATAAGAATAATTAAATTAAGTAATTAATAAAAAATTAAATATATGAATTTAAAAATAAAATAAAATATCAAATATATATATCTGAAAATTAGCTTGAACAGCTCAAACAAGCTCAATAAAGCCGAATACAAACTCGAAAAATAAATTTTTTAATGATCTGAGTTCAAACAATACTAACGAGTTCGAATACTTAACGAACGAATATAAGCCTTGTTAGTGGACTTTAAAACGAATACAAACACTTAAAATTTTTTTCAATTTGGCTGGTTAATAACTCTAATTATAGGTGTCATCCATTTATGATTTTATTGAATTTTGTTAGTCTTTAAAAAGTTGTCTATTTATTTGAATTTTATTCGACCCAAAAATTATCAGAACGACATTCTTTACCAAAATAAATAAATAAATAAATAGTGTAATCCAACATAAGTCAGTATTAATTTTTACTTTGTTATATTTGAAATGAGAATAGAGATATATTTAAAAATTGTGAATCACATATTAAAAAAATATTAAAAATTCTTCTGATCATATTTCTTAACTATGCATGACAGAGATTCAATAGCCTATTTGCATTTTCCGGATGACTTGACCACCAAAATCCTCCCGATGATATCGAGCACCACGACCCCCAAAATCCTTAGATGATATTGAACAACAGGCAATGAAGCTAACATTGATGTTAATTGGTAGCAAATTTTCAATATATTTATCTAAAAATAATTTTTTTAATTAGTTACCCTGTCACTATAAAAAATATATATACATGTAAACACAATAAATAATTTTTACGTTTCACTATTTAAAAATTTTATATAAACACAATATATATATATGTAAACCTAAGATAATATTAATGATTTTTTTTAATAAAAAACTGAAATAAAATAATTAAAAGAAAAAATAAATAAACAGAAACTAGCTATTCTCATTTTTACGAAAGAAAAATATAAATATATAGTTCACTCACACCGGAATAGCATGCAATGTATTCATTAATAAGAAAATGGACAGATTTTATTAGGATAAAATATTTATATTTTTAAATATTGTATTTACTAATATAAAAATACATATTCTCTTGTATTTTTGTTTAAGTTTTTATTTTTTATAAAAATATACAACAATATTAATAATACCCACTCCGTCCCACTCAATTAAGTCACATTTTTTTTAGTCATCCCATTCATTTGTCACTTTCCAAAAAAAGAGTAAGAATTAACAAATTTAATTACAATTAAATCTTAACAAATTCAAAACAATCTATTTAGTTTTCTACACACAAATATTTTAAAATTTTATTTTTTAATTACGTTTAATTAGAACCGATAAAAAAATAAGATTCAAAAATATAAAAACTCGACTCGGACATGATATGAAAGTTCGAATTTACGCCAGACGTAGCTGAAATTTTTTAAACAATAAAAATAATTTAAAGTTTAATAATTTTTTAAAATATTCCATAATTAATAAATTTTAACGATGTATTTGGTTTTAGGTTTTAGTTTGTGTAAATAAAAAAAATAATTTGAATAATTTTTTGATTTAACATAAATATGTATTAATATGATGCTTTGAATGTGAAATTAATTTTAATATAATATAAAAATGATAGATAGAAGTTTAATTTGAAAAATTTTAGAAGAAAAAAATGATAAATAGACTCGGGTTTGTTTGCTTAGAGTTTGTATTTTAAATAATATATATTTTTAATTTAAATAGGTTATTTGATGATATGTGCTATATATATATATATGATAATATTTTGCTATATTTTGGATAGCTTTTTTATGCGAAATTTTGTATATATGCTCCTTATAGTGTGTTTTTTTTTTTTATTGTGTAATAGGTTTCATGGAGTTGACAAGTTTTGGGGCGTATTTGAGAAAAAAAAAAGCATAATGCATAAATGCTTTAGGCGTGATCACGCAAGTACACAATGCGGAAAATATGAGAATTTACAAAAAGACCATTCGGGGTAAATTGACAATATAAAGATTATGTGGAGATTTAATTGCAAAGGAGATCTAATTAAAAAGGGATCATGAGATGAAGAATTAAGAGACACGATTTTACAATTACAGAGGGGGAGAGAAAAAGACTACCACGTTCTTCACCAGATATCAACCCTTTGAGGGAAAAGAGACGCAAGAAAGAACGCAGTGTAGAGAACTCCTGGGAGCAGGGCATAAAAACTTTGAGGGGATTCTTTCTTCATTCTTATAATTGGTTTATTGTCGATTTCCAAATATTGAAGGCATGATGAACTTCTTTATTTGCTTTGTGTTTTCGATTTCCATAGATTGTGAGTAATTTATTTTCTACCTAAGGTATGAATTGAAGTTTGGGAGATGAATTTGTGAGACTTAGTTTTTATTTTAATTTGATGTTTATTGGTATTGGGTATTTTAAATTTCTCTACTTGACAAGATTAGAAATGTTAAATTGATATTTGTGGCCACGTATTAGTTTGAGATTTCATAGCTATATTGAAGACTGCACCTGTAATTGTGTAATATTTCAATTGAAGTAGCAACCTAGAGAAAGAATACTCTAGGATGATTAAAATCAAATTTGAACAAATTCTCGTAGGAATTTGGTAATTGAATTGGACCTTTTTAGTTCTCAATGTTGTCGAGTCAGCAATACTACGGTCGTACCTTGAATTCTCGGTCGATTAGGGAAACAGCTGACGGTCGTACCTTAGCTATCGAAAAAATAAGGAAATGTTGGTTGTGAATGCGTGTAGATTAACTATAACCAATTTATCCAATAAACAATAAACTTAATTATGGTCGATGAACAAATTTTCATATCCCGAACAGAGATTTGTGTTTAGGCTAGAGTTTTAGTTAATTTTGATTATATTTTAGCTTAGTTTATTTTCTTTCTAATTTGAATTATTCTCCTTCTTTATTTAGCATAGTAAATCAAATCTCAAATCCCCCATATATATATATATAATTATAAATTACCAAGTTTTCAAATATTTATTGCTTTCCTGCAGAGACGACCCTACTCACCATATCTATATTGCATTTTGCATTTTCTGTGGCATAAAAATTAATATTTTATTTTGCAGCTATGCGATACGCTAGCAATTTTGGCACTATTGAGGAAGTTGTGATATATTCGATGGCACAAAGAACTATGAGGGAGCTAGTTGCTTCCAATTTAATTCAACATCCATTGTGTATTACTTTTCCTATTATAGCCGATAATACAACATTTGAGTTAAAATCTGGATTGATACATCTATTGTTGTCTTTTCATGGCTTGGAAGGGGAGGAACCACATAAGCACTTGGAGGAGTTCGATGTGGTGTGTGCGAGCATGAAGCCACCGGGAGTCACTGAGGACCAGATAAAGCTCTGAACTTTTCCATTCTCTTTGAAAGATGCAGCCAATGATTGGTTGTTCAACTTGTCTCCGAGAGTGTAACCACATGGATGGATATGAAGCGCAAGTTCCTCGAGAAGTTCTTTCCCGCATCCCGGGCTGCGAATTTGCAAAAAGAGATTTGTGGCATCAAACAAGCTTCAGAGGAGTCATTATATGAATATTGGGATAGTTTTAATAAGTTAATTGCTAGATGTCCACAACATTAGATTTCTGAGCAACCTTTAATTCAATATTTCTATGAATGACTAACTTCTATTAACATGAGGATCATTGATGTCGTCAGTGGAGGAGCTCTCATTAATAAGGCTCCGAGAGAAGCTTGGAATCGTTGAATGATATGGCCATAAATTCACAACAATTTTGACCGAGGATGTCGTGGGAGTTAAGGAAGTTGCCGAGGTAAGTTCTCCTATACAACAACAATTTAATGAATTAACTGCTTTTGTGAGAAAACTTGTTGTAGGGAATGCTCAAGTGAAGCCATGTGAAATTTGTACGAGTGTTGCGCATCTTACTGATGGTTGTCCTATGTTGATGGAGGGGGTGGAAGTGAATGTTGCAGGATTTGCACCAAGAAGGGCTTACGACCTATATTCGAATACATATAATCCGGGATGGAGAGACCACTCCAACTTTAGTTATGGGAATCATCAAGCCTATGGCCAACAACAACCACCGGGTTTCCAATCATACGCACAACAACAATAACAAATGACAATGCCGCAAGCTCCAATTCCTGGTAACTCTCTACATGATATAGTGAAATCAATTGCTTCTAATTTTTTGCAATTTCAGCAAGAGACAAGAACAAACACTAAAACCTTGGAAGATCAAATGTCTCAAATTGTGAAAAAGGTGCATGAAATGAAAGAAAGGGAGAAAGGCAAGCTACCGACTCAAACCCACATGAACCCAAGCAATGTTAGTTCAATGGTCTTGCGAAGTGGTAATGAGCTAGAAGGTCCGAAGGTGGTTGCACAAAAAGAGAAAGACGAAGAGGATATTGAGAAGAAGATTGAGCAAGAAGCGAACAAGTCAACTGATCAGGTGAATTCTAAACCCTTTATTCAATCAAATTCTAATATTACTCCATTTCCTCACAGGTTAGAGAAACCGGCTAAAAACGACAAGGATAAAGAGATCATGGAGATGCTTAAGAAAGTGGAGCTAAGCATTCCTTTGCTCGATGTTGCGAAGAAAATTTCCATAAAAATGCGGAGATCCATGTATGTTTATAGTCCCGTGCAAGATAGGTAATATGAAAATTAAAAAAGCTATGCTAGATTTAGGTGCAACCATAAATGTTATGCCTAAGTCCATTTTTAACTCTTTGAACATTGAGCCTTTGAAAGAAACATGAATAATAATTCAACTAGCCGATAGAACTAACGCTTACCCCGAAGGGATAATTGAGTATGTTCTTGTGCAAGTGAATGAGTTAATATTCCCTGTTGATTTCTATGTTTTATATATGCATGATGAAAATTAGCCTAATCCTTCACCTATTCTGCTTGGACGTCCTTTTATGTGTACTGCACACACAAAAATTGATGTTAGAACAGGGACACTTACCATAGAATTCGAAGGTGTAAAATTTCATATCAATATTTTTTTATGAATTGAAAAATCCCGTAGAATCTCATGCTTTGTATTGTGTAGATGTCCTTGATCAAAACGTGCAGGAAGTCTTTGAAGTTGGAGAAAAAAGAAAATTGCAATTGCAAGAGTTTGAGGAGATTCGGAATAGAGCTTTCGAGAATGCGAGGATTTATAAAGGAAATAGTAAGAAATTTCATGATCTAAATATTTTGAGAAAAGATTTTAAGGTTGGTCAAAAGGTTTTGCTTCATCATTCTTATCTTAAGATTTTTTTGGGTAAACTTCTTTATCGTTGGATAGGTCTATTTGTGGTAACTAATGTGTTTCCGTGTGGTAGAGTTGAGATTCAAAGTTTTAGCACAGATAAAAGGTTTTTTGTAATAAACATCGTCTTAAGCCTTATTATGAAGGGTTCCAAAGCAAGGAAGTGGAATGCGTAGCTCTTTTTGAGCCGCGTAATTAGCTTAAGAGACGTTGTGTCGAGCCACTGACAATAAACAAAGGTGCATCATGGGAGGCAACCCAAGTGTTTTAATTTTATTTTGTATGCTTTGAGTTTTTGTTATGTTCCTGAGTCAGTGTCATGCCTTATTTTTGTTGTTTTGATGCAAGTATAGTGTTCATGGTGGGATACATCAGAATGGACAAGGTTTTTAGGCGTGGCCATTAAATTATCCGTATCTCTTTAGATATCTATATCCGTAGGTTGATAAGATATAGCAAATCCAAGTGTGGATTTGATAAGATATGGCGTATCCATATCTTGCTAAGATTTAGCATATCCATGATAGAGTGCCTATATAAAGGGGGGGAGTCCTCACTTGTACTTCACTCCAGTTTGAATCAATAAAACACTCTTCTTTGCCGAGTACATCTTATAGTGTTCTTATTTTTAGCAGGTATTGGAGTCGTGTACGAGGCTGCACTAGCGAGTTCTCGAGGGAGACGAAGAATCGCTAAGCCGACGGGAAGGTGTTCGAGGAGGAACCATCCGACCCGTTACAAGTGGTATCACTGTGTTGTGATTGGTGAGAAGAGAAATTTTCAAAGAAATCAGAACGTAAAACTTTCTTAGGCGTGATCACGCCTAATGAAGTCTTACATTCTGAAAAATTGCATAAAAAGAAGATTTATTTTGAGAAATTAGTAAATTTACTATTATTATTATATTTATTATTCTTATTATATTTATTATTATTATAAGTATTAAATTTATTATTACTATATTTTATTATTATTTCTATAATATAATTATTATTATAGTCATTAAATTCTAATTATTTTGTTTCTATATTTATTATTATATCCATAATTATTATTATATTTATGATTATTACTATATTTATTATTCTTATTATAGTTATTATTATTATTACCCTAAGTATTATTGTTATTACACACTTTAAACTCTAATATCTTTTTTCTCTCCCCCTCTCTCATATACAACCACTGCCCCCTCGCTTCCGCTCTCTCAATTTTCCTCCCTTCTGGTTCACTAGACCCAGCAGATCGCCGGTTTGCCGTTGAACTACCAGACCAGCCAGCCAATTTTCTGCGCGCAACAGCCTGCATCAGTCGCCGCCTCTCTTCCGGTTCGAACCGCCGAGTCAGCCATCAGTCGGTCCACGCGTTCCCCGCATAGCCACGAGTCATCTTCGGTTTGATTTTCAAGGAGTTCTCCTACTCTTAATCTATATTGCATTCCATTGGTTAACCTCTATCGATTATTGCCTAGTATATATATAAAATCAGTTGATGTGAAAATTTTAATTTGGGTGATTTTCTTAGAGTTCTTTGATCAAATTGATAAATGGATGTATATAGATGATTGTGAGAGATTATTGGGTGATTGAGATTATCGATTAACATTTGAATGTTTGTTTATGAAATTGTTCTCGGTGTTGGAGTTTATTGCGGACTCGTTATTTAGTTGTTAGATTTTCTTGCGTGCAGGCACTATGATTAAAGTGCGAGAATCGGATCCCCTCCTACTATTCCGATCAGTGCGAGCGTTGTCGGTCTATCTGTTAGTGATCAGTCGCCCCACTTATTCCAGGTAAGTTTCTTTTCTCCGTCTCTTTTGTTTTATCTTTATTGTTGCAATAGGGATATTGCCTCAATTAGGTGTGGGAGATATTAGAACTTTTGATGCGATATAATATCTTATTTTAATCATTTCTTTGCATGTCGTCTTGTATATTTTGAGCCGAGGTTGTGGTGCTTACTTAGTTCATTAGAACCTTGTCATGTTTTGTTGATGAAGCTAGTTGATAAGTGTGCTTAGCCTTCTAACAAAGAACCTTTGAGTGAGTTGTCTGAACCTTATTTGAGCAAATTCAACACATACATATCATATATGCTCAACTTTTCTTGGATTGTGTGAACATATGTTGTATTTGACTACATAGAACTTGTTTGCTTATGCTTATTGACTCCGAATTTATTGAGAATTGATGGGATTAAAATGATAAGGCACTAGGATTACCCGTGTTGGCCTTAATTTCATATATTCATCTAGATTATCCCCTCGTGAACCAAGTTTGAACTTAATGTTATTATCTTATTTTTCTTGGTTTATTTTTAACCCCAAGCCGATAAGCCCTTTTATTGGATTAAGCCAAATGCTTACTTGAACCCATGAGAACTTGAGGGATTGTTCTATGATTCATTACATTAGGTTATTTAGAGTTGCATTCATTATACGAGATTATTCCGAAGTTGTACTTGAAAGTATTCATATTGTGGCACAGTTATAAATTCATATATATTTTTGCCAAAAGTATCTCATTATCTAGCACCTTGAAAATAAAAAATAATAATAATAAAAAAGGGGCTGAAAAAAAAAAGAAATATTCAGATTCCTTAAAAAAAAAGGACTCGTGAAAAAGAAAGAAAATATGTTCTAGTATTGCATTGATCATTGCTTATGAAGTATTGTGTGTTCTTATTCATTCATATATGCGACTTGCGCTCATTGTGATGTAATGAATTTATAGATTAATTCTTCGGTCCCATTAGCCGTTCATATCCTCTTTCCTACCTCAACCAGGGCCCCATTACAACCTTTAATTAAGACCTTTAATTAAGAACGTTAATTTCTTGATGAATTGTGAAGTTGATTTGATTTGTTTGCAAGCCTATGAGATTCGTCGTTTACTTTATGTGCTTTGAGTGACTATAGCCTAAACACTTGAGGGTGAGAACTTTACTTATATACATTCCACATTTGGTGAGGTTGGTTGACTTTTGCATGCTTTGGATCTGACGTAATTGATGACACGACTAAGTGACTTTTGCGCTAGTGAGTATTCTAATTCTTGGTTTGGACATATGCTTGAGGACAAGCATGGAATAGGTGTGGGGGAATTGATATGTGCTACATATGATAATATTTTGCTATATTTTAGACAGTTTTTTTATGCAGAATTTTGTATATATGCTCCTTATGGTGTGTTTTTTTTTTTTATTGTGTAATAGGTTTCATGGAGTTGGTAAGTTTTGGGGTGTATTTGGGAGAAAAGGAGTAGAACACATAAATGCTTTAGGCGTGATCACGCAAGTACACAATGTGAAAAATATGAGAATTTATAAAAAGACCCTCCGGGGTAAATTAACAATATAAAGATTATGTGGGAATTTAATTGCAAAGGGGATCTAATTAAAAGGAGATCATGAGATGAAAAAAAATTAGAGACATGATTTTGCAATTGAAGAAGGGGAGAGGAATGGACTACCATGTTCTTCACCACGACAACAACCCTTTGAGGGAGAAGAGATGTAAGGAAGAACGTAGTGCACAGAACTCTCGAGAGCAGGGCAGACAAACTTTAAGGGGATTCTTTCTTCATTCTTAATTGTTGTTGACTTCCAAAGATTGAAAGCATGATGAACTTCTTTATTTGCTTTATGTTTTCGATTTCCATGGATTTTGAGTAATTTATTTTCTAGCTTAGGTATGAAATGAAGTTTGGGATATGAGTTTGTGAGACTTGATTTTTATTTTAATTTGATGTTTATTGGTATTGGGTATTTTTAATTTCTCTGCTTGGCGAGATTAGAAATCTTAAATTGATATTTGTGGCCACGTATTAGTATGAGATTTCATAGCTACATTGAGGATTGACACCCGTAATTGTGTAATCTTTCAATTGAAGTAGCAACCTAGAGGAAGAATACTCTAGGGAGGAATTAAAATCAATTTTGAAAAAATCTTCGTAGGAATTTGGTTAATTGAATTGGGCCTTTCTAGTTCTCAATGCTATCGAGTCAGCAATACTACGGTCGTACCTAGGATTCTCACTCGATTAGGGAAATAGCTAACGGTCGTACCTTAGCTATAAAAAAAAGTAAGGAAATGTTGGTTGTGAATGCGTGTAGATCAACTATAACCAATTTATCCAATAATCAATAAACTTGATTATGGTCGATGAACAAATTTTCATATCCCAAACAGAGATTTGTGCCTAGGCTAGAGTTTTAGTTAATTTTGGTATTTGGTTATATTTTAGTTTAGTTTATTTTCTTTCTAATATGAATTATCTCCTTCTTTATTTAACATAGTAAATCAAATTTCAAATCTCCCTATATATATATATATATATATATATTTAATTATAAATTACCAAGTTGTCAAATTTTTATTGCTTCCTTGCGGAGACGAGCCTACTCACCATATCTATATTGCATTTTGCATTATGTGGTGTAGGAATTAATATTATATTTTGCAGATGTGCGACACGCTAGCATTTGATATAATATAAATATATATTGGGATGATATTTTGAATGTAAAATTAATTTTTAATATAATATATATATAAAAAAAGAGTTTGATTTGATAGTTTTGGATTTGGATTTGAATTTTAAAGATTTTTTTAAATATCTAAGTTTTTTTTTTTTTTTTTTCTTCTGTAATGTAAATAGTTATGGATGTGATTTTTTTTTTTATTTAAAATTGATTTTTAATAGTATAATATAAAAGATAGAAAAACTAAGAATTTGATTTGATATTTTTGAAGGAATAATTCAGTGAATAAATTTAACAATGTGTTTGGTTGGAATTTGGATTTTGGATATTAGTATCCATAGTAACATTTTTCAATTTGAATACTGATTAGATGTTATATAAAAATGTATTAACGTAATATTTTAATCTAAAAATAATTTTTAATATAGTTTAAACAATAAAAATATAAAAGTTTAATTTGATATTTTTGTAGAAAAATTATGTGAATAAACTCTAACGACGTGTTTAGTTCGGTGTTTAAAGTTTGAATATTATTTTTTAAATTTGAATAATTGTTTGATAGTATATAATATGTATTTATATAATAATTTTAATGTAAAAATTATTTTTAATATAATATAAAAATTGCGACTTTTATTTGATATTTTTAAAGAAAAAAATTTGTGACTAGTAAAAATTTTGGGTAAATCCAATAAAACATATTTTTTATTTATTCATATTTCAAATAAATAATTTAATTTTTATTTTTTTAAAAAAAGATAGTATTATTAAAAATAATTATATTAATTATTTGCCCAAATACATAAATTATTTATGCCAAAATATTTACTATCTATTTTATTTATAAATTTTAAATAAATTAATATATTATACTTTATTACAATTCTCATATCAATTAAATTAAACACAATTAACTTTCTAATACATATTTTCTTAATAACCGTGCCCAAAAGAAAGTGACATAATGTCATGAGACGGAGGAAGTATTATCCTAACATTTATATATCAATAATAAGATATATATTTTTTTAAACTTATAAGAATCCATAAAAAATTTTGCTGATTAGAAAAAATTTCATACTATATAATTTCTTCATATATTTCAATAAAAAACCAATGGTAAAATTGCTTATAACTCACATGTGGCTTCAAAATTCAGCGTAAAATTTTCTTATACTTAAGAAATTGCATGCCACCCCCTTGGATAAAACCTCATCACCATGAAACCTCTCTTGTGTGATGAGAAGATGATTTTCTATCTATATGTTTTGTATGGCGAGAGATTTCATGCAATATTTTTTAAATATAAGGAGGTGGCATACAATTTTTTAAAATAAAGTAGAGATTTACGTTGAGTTTCAAAATCACAAAGGGGTTTCATGCAATATTTTTTAAAGTATAAATAGACACCATGCAATTTTTAAAGTAAAGAAAAATTTAAGTTGAATTTCGAAACCACAAGGAAGTTCTGGGCAATGTTGCCAAAACCAATAAAATTCACATAGTTTTAAAGTCTATACATTGTTATATTAAAAAAAATTTAAATGTCTATATTGAATATTTCCAAATTTAAAAGATTTTTTTATTTTTTTAAAAACAAATTTGGATATAACACACTCAAATTTTAAAAATCAAATAAAATTTATAGAATCTTGATTGAATACATACTGGTAAATGTTCATTTTTTTTCTTCAAAACATATCAAGGAAGATTTTATATTTAAATTATTTTGAATTGAAAAATGGATTTTGTTGGAAGTCGCGGAGACCGAAGAGTAAGAGGTCCAACGCCTCCGAGTAACTTGCACAGCGGAACTGTGAAACGTTCGACGTAACCATAACTTCATAATGTAGTTGTCTCGCGGTTATAACAGCAGTGTATGTTCTTGTACAAATCGATGGCTGAATAAGTGCAGAAAGAAAAACAACACACCAAGTTTGTTTACCCAGTTCGGTTTTCCAGCCTACATCTGGGGGATTACAATCTAGGAGTCTTAACTAAACCAAACACTTGGTTTACACCATATAAGACACCAAACTGAACTACCTAGCCTATCTTCTACCCAAACTCCATTTAGTTTATACAAACTCTCATGGACTGGTTGTTACTTCACCGCAACAACTCCAGCAGACCAGCGACCAAGCTAAGAATAAGGTTGTTTACCTGATGAATATCTTCTTCGGCTTCGACTCCCAAAATCCTTCTTCTTGTCTTCAATCCTCCATGGATGAGTTCTCTAAACACTCTAACAGGTGGAGAGAATACTAATTCAAAGTGTTGTGTATCCCCATTGATACAAACACAAAACATTACACTAAATACAAACAATGCATACAAAAGACAAAGTTGACTGTGTGTCAACTTTTGGGCCAGTGTATCGGGGCAATAAATTTCATACAGTACGAGAGGACAATACATACAGCCTCTTCTGCATTTCCTCTGTCCAATGCATATATATTTGTCCTATTCCATCGAGTGTAGGACACGCAAGATACATTCAAACCTAGTACTTCGGTCAACTCTGTGCAGTTGGCGGATTTCCTGAAATGGTGTCAATCAAAAGCTACAACAGTATCCTGCATACTTGCTCATATGCCAAAAGTAGAATTAAAAAGGGTTTGACATTTTTTCAATATGCCAACAATCTCCCCCTTTTTTGGCATATACAACAAGGCATAATAATCAACAAACACACACACCATTCACACAACCACACCACAATCACAATCCGATTCAGAGTTATTACAAGCCATCAATTCGAACAAGCCACATGCGACTTTAACATCCAAATTTTGTAACAATAGAAAAACATCGGCAGTTTATCAAAAGCAAGTAGAAAACATAATCAACAAATAGTATATGGTAATACCAACTCCTCATCAACAGCACACACTCCCCCTAGCTTGTTGCATTCTCCCCCTTGCATTGCAGCAGAGGCCAAAAAGAGGTGGTCAAGGGTCGGCTTCCTCCGCACCATCACCAACTTCATCATCATCTTCATCAGCGTCCTCATCATCTACTCCTCCAGGTTTGCGAGGCATCAGCCTCATGGCCTGTGCCACTTTTCTATTCTGAGCAATGAGAGCAGCAGACATAGTAGATTGATCCCTCATGACTTCAGTCAGTAGTTCCCTACACTTCTCTATTCGGGCATCGGCATCCAATGGGGCACCAAGGAGAAAGTCGTTGTGGAGCTTTTTGAGGTTGGACTGGGCAATAAACGATCAATGGGGAACACCTCCTCATCCGGTTCTGGATGAATTCCCTTAGAACTCAAGAACAAACAAATTAAACCATGATAGGGCAATCGTGTCCATTCCACTTTTGAATCCGAACAAAAGTCAATCATCTTCTTGATGACCAAAAAGGCAAAATTAATTAGCTCAAAATATTTATCAATAGAGAAGATGAGAGTACCCATACAGTGATGATACCTGTATTGTTGACGATTGGTAAAATATTGCATCCACAAAGTTGAAAAATACATTGATACTTCATCGTCAGCATTGTTCCAGTCACTCCAAAACATCCAAATGTTGAAGCATTGCCAGCAGATATGGTTCTGGAAACCTCCTTTCTTGATTTATCAATAAGCTCATATGGCATCTTATTTTCATCATTCGCTGGCAGTTGTAACAACTCATTGATCACTACAGGAATGAGTTCCAAAATTTTGCCACGTATATATATCTTATGATCCCAGAGAGAGTTCGGTCGAGTACTTTCCCACTCTAATTGGCATAAAATTCCTTGACAAGGCGAGGACAGTAACCCTCAAATCCGATTGCCCAAAATAATAAATGTCTTTCCTTAAGGAATGCACGGAATCCGACATCGGTATACGCTCTCCGAATGAACTGAGCTTCTGAAATCACAGTCCTTCCAGCAAGAAAATCTTGAGCATAGCGAGGCCCAGAAGCATAATAGTATGCCTCATTTAGCGCTTTATCTTCACAAACAGCAGGAGGATCAGGAACTCCTTTGGACTTTCGAGCCTTTGCCTTAGTCTTTTTGAATGTCTTTTTAGCAGAGGCAGGGGCATTGCGAGAGGAACTGGCAAACTTTTTTTTCCGGAGTCTGTCCAAAGCAGAGGATAGACGAAGAAATTCCAACTCATCATCTTCTTCTTCATCAATTTCGGGGGGTTCCACATTTTTAGGAATGACTTGTTCCGCTTCAGTAGCTTCAAATTTCATATCCACGGGTTGGGGCACTTCTGTTCCAACTCTTTCAGTGTCTTCAGCAGGTACCGCTTCATGCACAACCTCACTTTCAGATTCATCAACAGCAGGAACCTCTTCTGTGGTTGTAGCAATTTCTGCATCACCATCAGCAACAGTTACAACTCATTGAACGTCAGCGGGGTTCTCCTCAGCATCTTCTTCTTGTGCGCCAGCCATTTCAATAACGACTTCATCGTTTGGTTGATCAAGACCCTCTGGAACATCTTTATTTGCGGTTTCCATGGGTACAACTTCGTTTAGATCGATTTTGTGCACAACATGTTTCACTTCATGACCTTCAAGTCCTTCAGAAATAAGACGATCTTCAGTAGTTGAGATAGCGGTTCCCTCATCATAGGCTACATCAGTTGCTGGAACCTCAACATCACGACCAAGTTCTTCCATCACATGTTCATGAACAGTTTCAAGAATAGGGGAAAAGGTTTTAGGCAGCTTCCTCCATTTCTTTGTAGTTCCAATTTTCCTCTTTGAAACATATTTCGGCTTAACATCCTTGGCAACTCCACAGGAACGAGTTTTCACCATAGTTGGAGATTTTAAGAGAAAACTCCTTCACAAATCGAAATTGGGGTTTGGAGAGAGAGGATGAGTGATGTATGTGCACTCTGATCCGAAGATATAGATGCAGAGGAATCAAAATCCTTCACACGCCACCTTCATTGATTCTCATCAATCCAGGCGCGTGGGATGTCAGAGCGACGCTTCAACGTCGGGACACTGCCCAAGGCAGCTGACACTGCAACCCTAAAAAAGCCTATAAATTTCCCTTCAAATAATATTACTATAATACCTCGATTTTGGAGTGTATAAAATAATATTATTATAGCAAATAAATATTTTTATAATATTTTGGAATCAAGAAATTAATATTCTTGAATAAATTTTATTCCTATTTTATATATTGATTATAATTAAAAAGACTGTTAAACGAATAAATATCAATGAGGATAAATATAAAATACAATATATAATTTAATAATATAATATAATAAATAAATAAAGAAGATAAAAGATGTTAATGTTAATAATAATATAATATAATATAATATAATATAATAATAATATATATATATATATGTATATATATTATACATATATATATATATAAAAACAAACAAACCTGACCTCGAAGGAACGCAGAAGACGAAACGCGAAGGAGAAGAAGAAATGAGAAGAAAAAAAGGAAGAAAAAGATTTAGCTGTCCGATTTCGATTTCGACTTCGGTATTGTATTTCTTGTTATACGTAGAATTTAATTATGGATTTTAATATGAATTTAGATATTGAAGATATTAAATTAGAAATTCTTCAAAAATTTATAACTACCTAGTTGGCTATTTAATCAACGAATTTCTTTAACTAATAGCCTATTCGTAGTCCTAGTATTATATTCTGAGAATTTCGTATCGATCCGAGCCGAATTGAAAACGGCAGTGTACTGCACCTGCCTGTTTATTCATATCTTTAAGTAATTTTATTTAATAATCGGGCGATATAAATATTATGAGGTATAAGAGTTTTATAGCTAGAATATCGTAGTCTACTAAATACAAAAGTTTGAAACCCAACGAGCTAACTATAGAAATTAGCTTTTGAATAAACAGGTAGCTCCTATGTATAAGTATATAGCTCAGCTGATTTGAGTAAATAATGGGGCAGGTGTACGTTGGAAGAGATTTGGGTGAAATTGCGGGAGCTAGGGAGTGTCGATAAAAGGTAAGCAGTAGGGAATTAAATCTAATTTTAAGAAATTAGGTATGCATGTTGCATGTGATTCTGATTAATATGTTAATGTGATATTATGTGAATCATTTTACCAGTGCATATATATATTTATATATATGTGTGCGTATGCATGTGGGAGACTTCACAGTTTATGATATTTGATATACATATTTGATCGCATTGGTGAATTTATAAAAGGAGGATAGGTGAGCTGTCTCACCAGCCCTTTTCGATAAATTCACTTATTTGGCATGTTGCACACATATTGCACGGTTTATCCGATATGATTTATGGATCTATCGTCTAGTCGCCGTGTGCGGTAGTGCTAGGCGAGGGCATCATCTGGGGTTAGGATATTCGATCCCGATGTACCGTAACACTTTGGCGATAGTGGACGATAGTAGTCGGACAACTGGGTGACTTAGTCGCACGGTCATTTAGGGATTAGACCCATGGTAGTTGAGACGTATTTTGGTCTAATCATTCGTGTTTGGTGTTGTTCCACTAATTGGAGTAGCTACTAGTGAGGTCTACCGGTAGTTTAGGATCATATGCCAAACTCCAAACGTGATCCCGTTAGGGCGCGCGATGAGGAGTAGAGTTTCCGGGTTTCCCTTGGGTGATTCCAGGTTGCACGGATTCTACTACATTACACGGCATAGGGCTAGTTAGCGGGGGTCCTATCTTCTCTATCACAGACTATGGGGCGTCTTGTGGTTAATGGCGACAATGTTCGGCTATCCATGTATTGATTGTGGGAGTGGTATGGTGGGTATATGGAAGTGACCGGAAGACCGTTATATTATTATGGGTTTATCAGGTCCTTCCTTGAGCCGAGGATTTTCCGGCTATTTATTGATGATGGTCTAGTGAGCTTGTTATTACGGGGCCGAGGGTATTCCGGCTGCTCACTTAGACAGATGTAGTGAGCCTATGATTATGGAGCCGAGGTTATTCCGGCTGCTCACTTTGGCGGATTTATATGTGAGTGTGCATTGTTGTCGAGTTTGATATCTGTATTGCATCATTTCACTATTGGCATGACATGACACGTATTTTATGATTAACGGGAATTAGACTTTATTTTAAAAAGGTGTGAAATGACATATTTCACGTTAGTTCTTAAAATGGATTTAATTCTGGACTGCTTTTAAGAAAATATTTGTTTCAGGTATGCATGGCACATCCGAGACAGGGGACGTCTCGAGATATAGAAAGATGGGCTGAGTGAGTGAACTTACGTCTATTATATTATATGTAAATTTTTAACCGGAAAAATCTCTTGTTAAGGGGTGTGTTTTGTAAATATTTATAAATCAGATTATGTTATATAATAATTCGCTTTTATGGTAATTTTAGCCTTACCATTGTATTGTGGGGCCCGAAGTAGAAGGTGACGACCTCATGATGCAGTGTGGCGGTAGCATTTCCATTCTGAGCCAACTGGGGGTGTTACAATTACGCCACGTATTTCTCCTTTCCTTATATTTATCTAATATTCCAAAATATATCCAAATAAAATTTCATGAATATTGGAATTAATTCCTTCAATAATCCGAATTAGTTAAGGTATGAACACATACCTAATTCTCTTCTCAATTCTCTAACCGTTCTGAATCCATGCTTTGATGAAGATATATGCCTTTTGAAAATCAGTTCCAATGTGCAGCAATTTGCACACTTCTGCTTCCACAAGCTTTCAGATAAAATGATATCGAATTTCTATGTGCTTCGTTCGACCGTGTTGAATTGGATTTTTTGATATGTTGATTGCACTGATGTTTTCACACTACAGTACAAACGACTCCTTTTAAATTCCATAATTCTTCAACATTTGCTTGATCCATAACAATTGCGTACAACAACTTCCAGGGGCTACGTACTCCGCCTCAGCAGTAGATAAAGCAATCGAACTTTGCTTCTTGAAACTCCAACTGATCAAATTTTCACCAATGTAGAAACATCCTTCGGTCGTACACTTCCGGTCATCACAGTATCTGGCTCAATCGAAATCAGTAAATCCAATTAGATTAAGTGATGATCTCTTAGAATACCATAATCCAAATTCGGACGTTCCATGAATATATCTCAAAATTCTCTTTGTGACTTTCAAGTGAGATTCTTTCGGGGCTGATTGGAATCAAGCACAAACACCAACACTAAATGTGATATCGGGTCTGCTAGCAATAAAATACAACAGACTTCCGATAATGCTCCTATACAACTTCTGATCGACATCCTTTCCTTCAACATCTTTAGATAGCTTGTCCTATGTCCCAACAATGTTCTAACAATCTTAGAACTATTCATACCAAACTTCTCAACCATATTCTTTGCATACTTCGTTTGGTTCAAAAATATCCCATCAGCATATTGCTTGATTTGCAATCTAAGGAAATATGTCAGCTCCCCTACCATACTCATCTCGAATTCTGAATGCATGAACTCTACAAATTCATCCTTCAAATTCTTTTCCGTACATCCAAAGACAATATCATCGATATAAACTTGAGCAATCATAACATCAGTACCTTTATGTTTGATGAATAATGTCTTATCAGTGGATCCTATGGTATATTCATTTCCAATCAAGAAGGTAGACAATCGATCATACTATGTACGGGGTGCTTGCTTCAATCCATACAAAGCTTTCCTCAATCGGTAGACATGATTCGGACATAATGGATCTTCAAATCCTTTAGGTTGCTTCACATATATTTCTTCTTTGATCCAACCATTTAAAAATACAGTTTTTGACATCCATTTAAAATAGAGAAAATCTAAATGAGCATGAGATTGAGAGTAATAACCTCACGGTTTCAATTTTTGCAATGGGGGCAAACGTTTCATCATAATTAACTCCTTCAATCTGAGTGTATCCCTCTGTAACTAACTGAGCTTTATTCCTTGTGATATTCCTTTTCTCAACAGATTTTTTCTTGAATATCCACTTCGTTCCAATGACATTGATGTCATCTAGTCGTTCTACCAACGTCCACACTCTATTCCTTTCAAACCGATTCAGCTCATCTTGCATAGCACTGATCCAGTATTCATCTTTTAATGCTTCTTCAATGTTCTTTGGCTCAATGGTAGACACAAAGAAATTTATATCATAAAATTCTTTAAAATCAATTTGCTTTCCTCTGGTTCGACGACCTTCTTGTGGATCTCCAATGACAGCATCAATAGTATGGTTCTTAGGAATTCTTGAACCATATCTCCTTACTTTAGCTTCACACTGACATTCTCTAGGTAGTTCTGCAGCAGTTATAACTTTAGTAGATTCATCTGCTTCACTCCAATCGAACTGCATCAAACTCATATCACGAGTTGTTTCTGGAATCTGAGGTGGAGGGTTCTGAACCTCAAGTAAAGTATTCTGATCCTGAGCAATAGGAAGAGGCATCAAGTCTTCATCATCCTCTTGATTGATTGATCTCCTTTCCATACGAGAGTCATCAAAAGTTATATTCATCGATTTCATAACTTTCTTCACCCTCTTGATGTAAACGCGATAAGCTTTGCTGTTATGAGAATAGCCAATGAATATTCCTTCATCTGATCTTGCATCAAATTTCTGAAGATAACTCTTATCCTTCAAAATGTAGCATCGACATCCAAATGTGTGAAAGTATGACACATTCGGCTTCCTTCCTTTCCATAGCTCGTACAATGTGATCTCAGTGTGGGGTCTCAAATATACTTTGTTGGTCACATAACATGCAGTGTTGATCACCTCAGCCCATAAGTACTTCGCAACACCTTTGGCTTGCATCATTGATCAAGCCATTTCTTGAAGTGTTCGATTTTTCCTTTCCACGACTCCATTTTGTTGTGGGGTCTTCGGGACTAAATACTCATGTAGTATTCCAAGATCAGAACAAAAACCATCAAACTTCTGATTCTTAAATTCCTTACCATGATCGGTACTAATTCAATTAACCTTTGATCTCTTTTTATTCATCAATCTTTTGCACAATTTTTCAAATAAATCAAATGTATCTCCTTTCTCCTTCATAAAATCAACACATGTATATTTTTTACCTCTATGACTGGGTGTATCAACTGGACCCATCAAATCCATGTGCAGCAAATCAAGACAAGTGTTGCTGCTTTGATGTTTTGATTGTGGATGAGAGACACACTTCTGCTTTCCTCGAGCACAATCACCACAAACGAAGTTAGGTAACTTCAAAAACTTTGGAAGTCCTCTGATAATTCCTTGCTTGCTTAACTTAATCAAGTTCTGTTGGTTGACATGGCCAAGTCTTGTATGTCATTGAAGGGTTTCATCATCTTTTGAGATTAATGCAGCATCCACGGGTTTGTCAAGTAAGTAGAAATTGTTCCTTGACCTTTTTCCAGTCATCATACACTCTTTTTTGTTGTTGTATACCTCACAAACATCTTTAGTGAACTTCACTTGCAGCTCATCATCACATAACTGAATGATAATAATGAGATTAGTAATCAAGCCTTCAACAAAATATACCTTCGACAACTTCGGTATACCTTTGGCTTCGAGAGAACCATAGCCCACAATTTTTCCCTTGGCTCCATCTCCAAATATCATCTCTCCACAAGTGTCAGCTACATAGTTCTTCAATAGAGATGTTTCTGATTCGTCATATGTCGTGAACATCCACTATCAAAATACCATCGGGATGAATTAGTTGCTTCTTGACTAGATAGGATGACATTGCACATCATCTTAGATTGATCGTTCTTAGGTCTCCATTCCATTATGAAATCCACTCCTCGTTTCAATTTCTCTAAGGGCCAATAGACCTTTTTTCCAGACATCAAATCCCTAGCCAGTTTGAAACAATGAGATTCAGCATGACCAAATTGAAAACAGTACTTGCAGTTATTCTTCTGTTGTAACGACGAGTTGACACATATGTTTCTTCTGCGATTTTGATTTTGTCTCTCCTTTCTGTTTTCTTTGGAATCTTCAGCATTCTTCATTTTTACAGGTTTCTCTGGAATTTTCACATCAGTAAGAAAACCTCATTTCACAAAGGTAGTTGGGTTCACCTTCATGGATTCTTAATAACCAATCCCAAGATGATCTCCAAATAGTTTTCCAATCGATAAAACTTCATCGAGTTTTTCTTTTCCTTTTTTGAGTCTATCATTCTCTTCTCTCAGATCATCACACTTCATTTTAAGTTGCTTGACTTCCCTCTGAAGTCTTTCATTGATTTCAAACATTTCTTAATTCACTTCCTCAGCTTTTTCAACTCGAGCTTCCAAACGGTAAACTGTGTTGATCAAATCCTTGTTTCTCTTGACATAAATTTTCTGTTCGGCTACAACTTTCTCATAAGCTTCCATCAGCTCATAGATGTTCATCTTGATTGTGTCATTTTTGTTGCATTCTTCTTCAGGAACACTTTCTTTTCTTTTGCTAGATTCTCCATCTTTGGCAACAAATGCAACAACGCTTTCATTATCACTTTCATCTTCAGATTCTTGACTGCCTTCTTCATCACTCTAGGTAGCTTGAAATGCATGCTTTCCTTTCTTCTTGAATGTTGCACATTCCACTTTCACATGCCAACTCCGTCACACACAAAGCATTTCAGATCACTTGAGTTTTCTGGCCTAGAAGCTGTGTTTAACTTCTTCTTGTAGTTTTTATCATAAGCTCCCTTTTCTTCGTTGTAACCAGCACTTTTGTGTTCTGGATACTTTTGTTGTTCACAAGTTGTTTTAGCACCATAGTGACCTTTGTTTCCAGAATTGTGGAATTTTCGAGCACGCTTTTCACTTATCATTCGAGACAATTTCTTGGACAACAGAGACATTTCTTCATCAGATTCAACAAGCTCCAGATCTTTAACAGTAAGAGCAATCCCTTTTGAGCTTTCTTCTTCAATATGATTCATCTCTCAATTCATGAAAATACCATTTAAGGTTTTAAGATTCATGTTCTTGGTTTTCTTTTTATCCTCAAGAGTAGAGACTTTGATTTTGAACTTTTTGTTCACACTTCTCAGCATCTTTCGAACCAGCCTTTGTTCATTATATTCCAAGCCAAGAGCATATGCTTGATTCACCACATCTTTGAATCGAGTGTAGAACTCAGACATTGGTTCATCATCAGTCATTTTCAAGGCTTCGAACATACTTTCCACCCTTTGGAGTTTTGTGTACTTAACTTCAAGAGTCCCTTTGAATGCATTTTCCAAGGCTCTGTATGCATCATTTTCTTTCTTGCAGTTTGAGATGACATGAAACTGAACTTCATCGACAGAAGCAAATATAGCATTTACAGCTTTGGCATTTCCACCAACAACAATTTTTTCTTCAGGTGTCAACTCATTTTTTGGCTTCAGAACAATAGTTAGGGGGTCGTTTTGAGTTTCTCCGGGTATAACTTTGGTTGGAGGAGTCCAGCCAAGCTCTACAGTTTCCCAAGTTTCAAGAGTTAACATATAGGCCTCTATCCTGTTTTTCCAGTAGGTGTAGTTGTTCCCATTGAACACATGTGGACGACATCGTGGAAAAGAGAAGAATACAAACAGATATTTCCTCATAGAGGCACATATATAAACACAAGCACAATATAAAATGTTGTTGTAGACATATCCAAACTTTCTGCAATGTGAAATTTCAACTTGCTGGCCATTTAATTTATTGCATTTAATAAAACAGATAGATTGGTTTTGAATTGAGCAGACAAAGTCAGGCAACTTGGAACAACATATAAATTCAACATGCATTAATTTCCATCACTAATATATGGTCTTTCAAGTTTCAGCCATATAATCATGGTAATTTGATTTTTTAGTCATCTTTATCATTCTAGTCCCGTAAATGAGTTTGTCGCAAATTAGTCTTGTAAGTGAAAAATTCTTGCACTTTTAGTTCTCTGGCGCCGGAGATGCCTACGTGGCAGTCGTGTGGCTCACCGGAGGACACATGTCCACTGGGTCAACGACACCTGGCGGACACGTGATTGTTTTTTTTCCTTAAAATTTTTAATTTATTTATGTTGGTTTTTTTTTTTTGTAAAAATTAAAAATTTGAAAATTTAAAATTAAAAAAAAAATTACTTGTCCGCCAAGTCATGCGACATGTTCCAATTAGGGTTAAATGATAAAAAAAATCTAGTTATGGAACTAAAAAAATCATTTTGCCGGATAATTAAAATCAAATTCGAACGGAAACTCAATTTGGTTAAACGGTGATTTAATGTTAATAATGCTTTAGTTAGCTGGACTATATAAAATATTTGTATTTATTAAAACCAATCGAAGATGTACATTATTATAAATTACATACCAGATTTTTCATAATTTAAAATTTCCAACATTATTATTATTATTATTATTATTATTATTATATTATGTTACTCTTAACTTATGTATTTTTTTTTATAAATATATTTTTTAATAATTGTTATCTCTGAAATAATTTTAAATCCAGCAGGCAAGGCGGCTTAAGAGCCCATTTCGGATGAAGAGCCCACCATGGATTAAAGTTGGACCAGCTCAAGAGCCCATTTCGGATGAAGAGGACCTAACTCGGACAAAGGAAAAGTAAAGAATGTGAGAGAGTTTGTTCCTTAAACCAGGGTCAAAGACTTGTCATAAATATAGGAAAGTAGAAGATGAATGTGAAAGAATGTGAGCAAGACGTGGCATTCATGGTGGCAGCTAAAAATTTTACAATAATGAAGAAGTTATAAAAGGGACATTAAGGGACCACAAGAGGGTACCCTTCAAAACCATCAAAGATTCCACAATCTATCTTTTTTTTCTTTATTTTTCTTTCTTTTTATTGTTATTAATTTCTGTTTTCTCTTGTTGCTAAATTCATGCATTACAACCTATTTCAATTCTTTTTTCAAATTTATTTTGCTTTCCTTTCTATTTTTGCTCAATTTAATTCAATTTCATAGAATCTATTTTCCTTCTTAGTTGTTCATTTCGTTGTTCTTCCTTATAGTCTATCATATTAAATTTTTAACGCAATTAGACACATCAATTTCATCATGCGACTGAGCTTGGATATTTTCTAGAGTAGGCCGGGGAACCCGATTCTTTGTTGATTCCGACGGGCTTAACTTTATTAGGCCATCATCGACAAATTTTAGCGACAACAGATTGGCACGCCCAGTGGGACTCCGACGAGTCTGGCACTTTTTATGCAACTGAGGAGTCGAAAATTATCATTTCCGGAGAAATCTGCAATGTCGAAAGATAAGGAAACCGCCGGTAAAGTTCAACCCCACGTATCTCCGAAGAGTTCTCCGTAGCTCCGGGAGGCGTGGACAGGATGATTACGATCCCTACGAGTGTTCTCCAAGATTAGACTTGTGGGGAAATCCGATCTGCCTTCCACGACTCAGAATTGACGTTCTCTCGGTATTTAGCCGATATTTTCAAGCCCACTATTCGAAACTATATTACATGGGCGAGAGAGGATAAGCTGCGCAAGGGCAACACACTAGTGACCAGCCCTAGAGATGATAAAAATGTTCCTCCAACGAAGGTAGCACAGAGGGGCACGACTGGTCATCCCCCCAATGACGCTTCAGTATGGTAACCTAACCATACTGAGCAAAAGAAACAAAAAAATAAATAAATAACCCCCGGATGAGACAGTGGCTGAAAGTCCTTGGCGGTCCTCGGGGTAGGCCACCGTAAGGCCGCCGCCACGTCAGGGACCTCCAAGGAGCAGCGGTTACGCACCACAGGTGTTTCAATGCAAAACAATCCTTTGTTCGATGGCTTGAGCATGACCACATCACCCGCGGGGGTGAACAATCAAGGAAATGTCCCTACTGGAAGAGAAACGGCTGACCCTTAGGTGGCACAACTGACCACGACCTCAACACCTCCGGTCGCTCCTCCAACTCCGAGGATGCCTTGGAGGGCATCCGCCCCACCTCCAAACCTTGCTTTGAGGGTACCTTCTGCTCCTCCGGGTCCATGGGGGTCAGCTCCATTGGTTGTAGCAGTGGCTTGGGGCTCAGGTACACCAGTTCCGGCCGTGCCACCTCCACCTGAGGGGCATGCAGCATACCAGAAAACTTCTCCAGCCTGACCAACCACAAAGTGGGGGTACGGATCTCCACAACTACTATCTCATCCAAAGGGAAGTGGGTATGCACCACCAGCGTTCCAATGGCACAATAATCATTTGTTCAGTGGCATAAGTATGCTGACATCATCCGCGGAGGTGAACTGTCAGAAAAACATTCTTATCAGAGGAGGAGCTATTGATCCTTGGGGGTCATGGCCGACCACGGCTTCAACACCTCCGATCGCCCCATCAATTCCAGAGATCACTTGGGGACATCTGCATCACCTCCAAGTATACCCTTGGGGGCAGCCCCACCTCTTCCGGGACCCTGCAGATCAGCCTCTTCGGCCGTCGTAGTGGCGTAGAGATCAAATGGACCAACTCCATTGGCACCATCTCTGCATGGGGGCAAAGAGCATACCACGGGATGAATTTTTCTGAGGAGTCCGAGCTACAGGATTATGGATCTCTAAATCAGGGGGGCTAAATTCCATTCAGGAACTTTTCGGCTTCAGCAACGCCACATATGACTTGAGAAGCAGCTCCGATTCCTCCAGGAGCAGCACCATCCCCACGGATAATTTGGGGAGCAGCTCCGACTCCTCATGGAGCACCACCAGCTCCGCGGATGACTCATGAGGCACCTCTGGCAGCACATCCAGCGCCAACGGCGCCACAAACAATCTAGGAGGTACATCCGGTGGCACTTCCAACTCTAGACACTGCCCAAAGGACAGTCCCACCACCTTCGGAAGCACTTCCAATTTCAGACACACCTTTGGAAGCACTTCTAGCTCCGAACATTACCCGGAGGATAGTTCTGTCACCTCCGGAAGTGCATCCAGCCCCAGAAATTATTCGGAAAATAGATCCGACAATGATGACGCCTCCGAGGGCAATAAGGGATATAGATCCGCTACCCTTGCTACCTTTGGAAGAATCATAAGTGTAAAAAAGGGTCTGGAAAGACCCGCCGGCTCTGAAAGGGTCAACTTTGTCAAATCCGGACAAAATGGCCCCAGATCTGGACAGAATAGCCCTAGGTCCGGGCAGACCAGCACCAACCTCCTTGCAGCCCGGAGGATGCGCAAAAATACCCTCACCGCCGCGGCTGATTATCGATCCGCAGACGATCGAAGAGGAAGTCTAAAAAAAATACGGCGGTCCCATTCGGCTGCCCGTAAGGCGGTACTATCAACGGCCATTCCCGGATCAGATTATCGTCAACCATCCTCTCTCCTGGAATGCTTGGACCCCGGAGTTTATGCTTTTTCGGGGGAGGACTCGCGCTCAATGATTAAGCATGTCGGATCTATTCACGGAAAAGTGCAAAGGGGACTTAGAAGAAAATGAGCTGTACAAACTCCAGCTATTTTCGTTATCCCTCACCGAACCAGCCTTCACACGGTATGCATCTTTCCATTCTAATTCATTTTATACATGGGAAATCTAGAAAGGGCATTCCATGGACAGTTTTATAGCCCGCTGCCAGAGGTGACGGTATCGGATCTAACTAACCTACGGTAAAAGCATAATGAGCCGGTAGTAAGTTTTTTAGAAAGGTTTCATAGGGTAGAAGATCAATGTCAAGTGTGGATACTCAAAAACCAAGTCGACGACATGGGGGTCGACAATATGACGTGTCAACTTTGTGACAAATTGGCCCTTCAAGAGTATAATAATTTCCGACAGCTTTTTGCAAAGCCGGCCAAGGCGGAACAACTCCTCCGGGACTTTAGTGGCAAAGATCCTTCGCCGCATATGAAGGAAGGCAATTTTGATATCGATAAAGGATCTTATCAGACCCCCGCGACCATCCAGCCGCTGTATGTGCTAATCAATAGCGTCGGAGTACCTCCAATGAAATCTCGCGCATCAGTAGCAAAGGCCGACAAAAACCAGAGGAATCATTGCGACACATTTTCAGAAATCCATTTTGGAAAAATGGAGAAATATGGAGGGTGGCCTCGGTGGACCGGGTGGTAATAACCTTTCATCCGATGCGGAGTTACAAGCAGCCCCCAAGGGATGAGCATCGGACATGTGACCGAAGGAAAAAGAAGGCGAAAGCACAAAGTTGGAGGAAACGATGTCGGTGTCGGACAACAAGATCCGATCAAAACGAGATGGGGCAGCAAGGAAATGAGCTCCGAGCATGCCATACACGGATGGATGTGTCGGATAAGAATGGTTTGCGACGTCCGTGCCGACTCCGACAAGAGTGGAGGCCAAAACAAGTGATTTCGAACAACAAAGTTGTCCCAGATAAACAACCTCCTCGGGAGAATCCAAAAGCTCCAAATACGGAGGATGAACCTATTATTAGAGCTCACGAAGATGATGAAATTTTAGAGGCCAGTCTCGAAGTCATAGCCAACAATAGAGACTTGGAGCGAGCCCTACAGTACGATGACGACTTCAAAGTCGAGGTGGTTGGATTTTTACCAAGAAAGTCATGAAGTTCTAATCCCAACCGTTGCACTCCCCAACGAATATGACCCTGAGACGACCCTAAACAGCTCCCTGTCGCTGGCGGATGAGGCCATATGAAGTTTAAGCTGCAGCTTCCCAGTCTCTTATAAAAATATTGGGCTCCAAAATTTGACAACTTTTTGCCCAAATATTTTTGTGGGAGACATTTGATTTTTCCGAAAAATTTTTAAGCCCAACAAACAAGGTGGCCCAATCCAGCCAGGAGGCCCACCACGGATGAAAGTTAGACCAACACAAGAGTCCATCTCGGATGAAGATGACTCAACTAGGATAAAGGAAAAGTGAAGAACGTGTCGGAGTTTGTTCCTTAAATAAGGGGCAAAGACTTGTCCTAAAAAATAGGAAAGTAGAAGATCATATGTGAATGTGGAAGAATGTGAGCAAGATCTAGCATTCATGGTGGGAGCAGGAAGTTGTACAATAATGGAGAAGTTATAATAGGGACATTAAGAGACCACAAGAGGGTATGTCCAAAACCATTCCAAAATTCCCCCATCTATCTTTTTTTCCTTTTTTTTCTTTTCTCTTATTGTTATTAATTTCTATTTTTTCTTGTTGCTAATTTCGTGCATTACAGCCTATTTCAATTCTTCTTTCAAATTTATTTTGCTTTCCTTTCTAGTTCTGCTCAATTTAATTCAATTTCATAGAATTTATTTTCCTTCTTAGTTGTTCGTTTCGTTGTTCTTCCTTATAGTCTATCATATTAAATTTTTAGCGCAATTAGACATATCAATTTCATTGCGAGACTTAGCTCGGATATTTTCTAAAGTAGGCCAGGAAATCCGATTCTTTGTCGATTCTGACAGGCTTAATTTTATTAGGCCGTCATCGACGAATTTTAGCGACAACAATAATATTTATGAAAAATTATTCAAAAAAAAACACATTAATTTATTTCATCAAACCTTATATATATTAAAAGTATTACATCAAACTTTTATTTTACTTTTAGAATACATAGAAAAATTTATTTATTTATTTATTTTTGTAGGGCAGTGCTCGATATGGTGCCCAATTTCAATGCATACAAATTTATGGTTGGGGGCGCTACCCGTTCTAACCCGGTGTGCTGATTTGCTAGCGGAACCATTCCCAACGGCTTTGGTGGAAATTTTATAGGACTGGCTCAATTAGCGGCCAATCCTCTCAAAAATATAATAATAATAATAATAATAATAATAATAATAATAAAATCTTTGATTCCTGAATTTTAACGGTTTATAAAAGCGTACTTGTATTATAGTTTGTCTTGAATTTTTTGTAAAATAAGTTGATGACACTATAATCATTGATATAATACTACCGCGATTAAACTTTAAGTACTAAAAAATATAGTATTATAGAATAGAAATGACACATGTCTTGGCCATATTTGGCTCTTGCCCAGGACTCATTTCCGTAGGGGCTCGTAGCCTTTCAAAATTAATATTATATGTACTTTTATTTTTAAGATTATATATAAGTATAATAATAGATTATTTTCTAAATTAATAAATTGTGTATTAATTTATTTACTTTATATCAATTATATCGATATTAATTTAACATTTATGTACTTTTAAAATAATATTCTTTTACAAATAATTTTATTAGTGGTGTGTTTATATATATATATTTTTTCTTTTTCATCAATTCTTAAATATACAGTTTTTAAATAAAATATGTTGAACAAATCAATTTAAATAGCTGATGAAATTTAATTATAAGAAAAATAAATTCAAAATTTTCGAAACTAATTTTTCGATGAGTAGAAGTGCATTGAATCAACATATGAATTAATGGAGATTTTTTCAATTGTTTGGACTAAAATGTAATTAAAATCGTGTGCTAAAAGTTATTATGGACTTTGGGTAAATTAGTTAAGTAATTAACTAATGAAAGTGGAAAGTTGTCCCACATTGCTTAATTACATCACTAATGACGTAGATATATATTGAATTGTGTAACAAATATGGCAAGAAATATGACTAGGGCACAAGAGTGTCGGTGAGCCACACGCATGTTGCCCGCTTGCCTAGACCGGACATGTACACATGCTCGGGCTCGAGTCAAGGGTCGTGGGGCTTGGTAAATGCTTGGCGAGGCCAAGTTTTGCACAACAATCCAATAGCCGAGCCCAAAATTCAAACATTTAATTTTGTTTCTTGACAAGCCCAGGTCTTAGAGTCCAAGACGAGTCCAAACGTTGAGATCCCAAGATCCGGATAACGTTTTATCCGGTAAGTTGACCGTATCCAATTGCGATCGTGGAAATCGCGATTGTAATAAAATCATTTCTTAATCCCAATTGTAATTTAATGTAGCAATGTCACTACCTTATTTGTGATTGTAATTTACAAAAACAATATCATTGTCTTTCGCGACAAAAATTTCCCTATTTCCTCCAGGTATTGTGCCTATAAAAGGAGGACCTTTCTCATTCATTCAATCACACCAATTAAAAGACATCATTTTATCCTCATCTCCTCTCTTTTAGCTTTCTGACAATCTCTTTAACTCAGTTTTTCTCTCACTTTTGTTCGCCGAAATCCGACAATTTGAGGTTTCACTCTAATCGGAGACGAAAACCATATTTATCTTTGATTTAGAGCCGGCCACTAGAAGAAGTATCGGGGCATATCTAATTTTTGGAGAGAGAATTCATCCTCAACTCAGTTTCACAGTATTCTTGTTCTCGCAATATTCATTAAACCTAACATAATAGTTTGAAATCCATAAGAAAGAGACAATTACAGTGGTAACCCAACCAAATCACTTGGAAATCTAAAACCTTGGTTCAATGGGAAAACTAAGCTGTGCGAGTCTAACACGAATACTCAATCACAATTTCCTAAAAAAACAACGAGCGTTACAATGTGCAAATATGATGAGGTTGACAATGACTCTTAATAATAGGTATAAGTTAGATATTGCAAGTTTGTCGCATAGTTGCAAAATAAATGTTAGTTCCCACGTCACATAGAAATGCAAAATGCAATATAGCAGTGGTGAGTAGGGTCATCTCCGTGAGAAACAGTAGCAATATTGACTTCGGTTATTTATAATTATACTATATATATAGGGGATTTTGATTATCACACTAAATAAGAGAAAAATAAATTCCTCAATTAAACAACATAAAACTAAAATGGAAGACGATTGATTTACCAAATATGATTAAACTCTAGCATAGGTATGAATTTTCTATTTGGGATATGAAATTTGTTCATCGATTAAAAATCAAGTTCATTGAATAGTTGGATAAATTGGTTATAGTTGATCTACACGCGTTCACAACCAACATTTCCTTACTTTATCAATAGCTAAGGTACGACCGCTAGCTATTTCCCTAATCGAATGAGAATCCTAGATACGACCGTAGTTCTACTGACTCAACAACATTAATAACTAGAAAGGCTCAATTCAATTTAACAAGATTCCTACGCGGATTTGTTCAAAATTGATTTTAATTCTTTGCTAGTGTATTCTTTCTCTAGGTTCCTACACCAATTGAAAGATTACACAATTACGGATGTCAATCTCAAATATACCTATAAAATCTGAAATCAATACATGCTCAATAATCAATTTAAGATTTTTAAACTCGTAAATTAGAATAATTAAAAATACCCAATATCGATGAACATTAAATTCAATCAAAACCAAGTCTCACAAATTCAATCTCAAACATAAATTTACACTTACGCTAGAAATGAAATTACTCGCAATCCACAGAAATTGAAAACATTAAACAAATCAAAGAGTTTATCATGCCTTAGATTTTAAGAAATCAACAAGGAAGAACAATACTTAGAATGAAAGGAGAATGCCCCAAAAAGTCGTCTGCACTACTTCTCAAAGTTCTCTGCTCTGCCGTGTTCTCCCTTTTGAATAGTGATATCGTGTGTGAGAACGTGGTAATACGTTTCTCTCCCCCTTCTTTAATTGCAAATCGTGTTTCTTAATTCTTCATCCCATGATCCCCTTTGTAATTAGATCTCTTTTTCAATTAAATACCAAATAATCTTTATATTGTCAATTTACCCCGAGGGGCCTTTTTGTAAATTTTTATATTTTTCACATTGTGCTGCATGATCACGCCTAAGGTCTTCATGCATTCTGTTTTTTCTCTCAAATATACCCAAAATTTGTCAACTCCGCAATGCCTAGTGAACAACCCAAAAACACAACATTAGGAGCATATATACGCACTTCGCACCCAAAAATCGCTCAAAATATAATAAACTATTTATCGAATATAGCATATATCAACTCCCCCAGACCTATCCCATGTTTGTCCTCAAGCATATATTCAAACCAAGAACTGAAATACTCACTAGCACAAAAGTCACTTAACCATGTCGTCAACTACGTCAGATTCAAAACATGCTAAAGCCAGCTAACCTCACCAAATAGAGAATGTATATAAATTAAAGCTCTCACCCTCAAGTGTTTAGGCTATATTCACTCAAAGCACATAAAGTAAACGACGAATCCCATATGCTTGCAAGCAAATCAAATCAACTCTACAATTCTTCAAGAAATTAACGTTCATAATCAAAGGTCTTAATTAAAGGATGTAATAGTATCGATGAATTAATTTATCAATTCATCACATCATAGTGAGCGTAATTCGCATATATGAATGAACAAGAACAACAAAATACTTCGTAGGCGTTGATCAATGCAAGACAAGAACATACTTTCTTTTTTTTCGCAAGTCCTTTTTTTTAGGACTCGGAATATTTTCTCTCTCTCTCTTTTTTAGTCCCTTTATATATATATATATATTTTTTTAAAAAGGCTAGGTAATGAGATACTTTTGCCAAACATATATGTATGAATATATAACTATGCCACAATATGAATACTTTCAAATACAACTCCGGAATAATATCATATAATGAATGCAACTCAAAATAATCTAATTTAATGAATCAAAGAACAATCCCTCAAGTTCTCATAGGTTCAAGTAGCGTTCGGCTTAATACAATAAAGAGGCTTATCGGCTCGGGATTAAATATGAACCACAAAATAGGATAATCACATAAAGCTCAAACTTTGTTCATAGGGGATAATATAGGTGAAGGTATGAAATTAAGGCTAACATGGGTAATCCTAGTGTCTTATCATTTTAATCCCATCAATTTTCAATAAATGCGGAGTCAATAAGCATAAGCAAGCAAATTCTAGGTAGTCAAATACTCCCTCCGTCCCAAACACTCTGCAACATTTCATTTTTTGTATGTCCCAAACACCCTGCAATATTTTCAAAATAAAAAAATAATTAATTATATTTAATCTCTACCCCACACTTTATCCCCTCACATCATTCAAATAAAAAAATAAAAAAAATATATTTATCTCTTCATCAAATCACCTAATTTCTAAATTATCCTACTTACCCACCTAAAAACCCTTGCCAAAACAAAATGTTGCACCTTGTTTGGGATGGAGGGAGTATAACATATGTTTACACAATCCAAACAAATTGAGTATATATGATATGCATCCTTAGTAGAATCATCAACAGTGGACTCCTCACGGTCGGCATCAAACTGCACTGCATCCCGATAAGACGGCCGACGCCACTGATTAACAAGGCGATATCCAGTATCATCTTTCTCAACCATACCCTTGTGGAACAATGCCACCATATCCAATTACTCGACTAGTCTCACTTGATAGAGGTGCCACCTAGAAATAACAAAAGCATTACTGCTAGAAAGAACATCCAAACTCAACGCAAAAGTAGTAAGATACGAGGCACCAATCAAATCCCCTTTCTTAAAACCTTCACTAAATTGCACAACCAACTAGTACCCAAGATTAACCCTAATGTCATTAGCCATACACCATAGAATACTAGAGGTACCCCTACGCCCGGACATAGATGAAGCAATGAAACGCTATATATGACGAAGGGAAGGGTCCTTCAGTTGACAGGCAGGCATATTATTATCAAAACAAATTTCTCAAATGAAACAGAAAAGGGCTTAACAAACGCACATGCAGCGGTACTAAAAGAATCATCCTCAACTTCTTTGGAATTCACAAAACTTAAATGTAAATTAAATTCGGCTAAAGAAAGCTCAAACACTTTACCAAGCAAACGGAATCTAATTACATCAGGTTTCATTACATCAAATTGTTTAGGCAAGTCAAACACAAAAGTAGAGAAGAACTCAAGGGCAAGTTCAATGAAACCAGGTTGTTGATAAGTAAATAAACAACTCCAACCAATGCTAGATAGGTAATCCAAACCAACATCTTTAATGCCTAACTTCTCAAGTGTTTTAACGTGAATGCACTTACCCGAGAAAATGCTTTTAGTGCACAAAAGTTTGTACCTTGTCTGTTCCTCGGGTGTGAAATAATGTAAATACCCCCTAACTTGAGTCGGAGGCAACACTTGAACTGAGTTACCTTTTCGCGTCCGCACAATGGTGGGTGCAGTAGTAGGGGAATCGACTGGAATTGTGGGCGTTGTGTTCTTCATGTTAGCATTAGAGCTATCCATATTTCTACCTTGCGACTGAGATGATGTCCTTTCCCTCAAGGCCTGCTCCTTCGTTCTTTTGCACCCTCTCGGCTTAGAAATAGTCAACGACCTCGTAGCCATTGGAACCTTGGTGGAAACCGGATCCGACACCCACACTTTAGTCATAATGCCTACATTCAAGATAGAAGCAAAAACCAAATGACAAGTCCTCAATACTTCTTATAACGTGCCCGGAAGCTGACACGCCCGAAGGCTAGGCCACACCCGCACTGAGGCCTAGACCAGGTTTTCGGCCATAGCCTGTCTCCAAAGGTTTATCGCATTTTCGTCGCAACAGAATAAGATGAAGAAACTGGGATCGGTTTGGTTTAGTTAGGGTATGTTTGTGGGATTATAAATCATACAATGTTGGGTGAATTGCAAAAGGATAGGGTCGGGTCGGGTCTGGATTTGGATCGGGCATAAATAAAACCCAACACTTCCTAAGAATAAAAAACGTCAGAAACAATTCCCTACTCCAACAATAATCTCAAAACAGGGTGTCCGATTTTAACAAACAATTTTCACAATCAATATATCATTTCCAATAATCTATCAAGCATTCACGTAACAATTTCAACAAAAAAAACTCTACCAAGATTATGCAATTCAGAGCAATGTCAACTAATCACATAAATAAGCAGGGCAAGGCATTAATTGACAAAATTTAAACCAATTAGTAATAGAAATCTCAATGAATTAGGAAAGGAAAACTCCCTTGAGAGTCGAAACGGTGGCGGCTGGTCGCAGCGGCTGTTCGAACAACGCTGGCGAGGCGGCTGGTGGTTCATTGAACCGGAAGGGAGGCGGCGGCTATTGGCTGCGGAGGACGGTTCGAACCGGCCTGAGCGGCGCAGAGGTTCGAACCAGCTGGTGGCTGCGGTCGGACCGGTTGGCGCGAGGCGACTTAAGGTACCGCTGGCTGGATCAGCGACTGTGGACCGGTGGTTCTGGTTGGGATGGCGAGACCTGGAAGCTGGCGGCTCTGGGGTTCAAACTGGGTTGGTTTTGCAGCAAGCGGTTCAAACCGGAAGGACGCGGCTGAGAGAGGGGAAAAGAGGCAAGGCGGAAAAAGCTACATGCAAGAAACATGGGTGTGGGTGATTTGTACTCATGTCCAAGGTGCGGGGTGATGAAGCATGGCAGTTACGTGGCATGAATGAAGTTCATAGCAAATGTGGATGGACTTATTATAACACAAGTATTAAGTCTTCCTGGATTGTGAAGACTTAGTGAAAAAGTTGAAGGAGAATCTGAAGTTGGATCCTGGAGCCTTTAGAGATGAAATATGTAGAACATTGAGGTGTAAGGTCTCAATGTCGAAGGCATATAGAGCTAGGAGGAAAGCTTTAGACTTGTTGCACGGTTCTAATGTGGAGTAGTATGGCTTGCTGTGGGATTACTGTAAAAGATTGAGAGATGTACTCCAGGCACTTCTCTCTCTTTCAAACTTATAGATAGTGAAGAATCTGGATTGAAAATGTTTCAAATGATATATGTTTGTTTTTCTGCATGCAAAAGAGGTTTTCTTAAAGGATGCAGGCTGGTGGTAGGTGTTGATGGTTGTTGGCTTAATGATAGCTTTGGAGGGCAGTTGTTAAGTGTTGTGGGTATTGATGCGAACAACAATATTTTTTCTATAGCATACGTTGTGGTTGAGGCTGAGAACAAAGACAGTTGATTGTGGTTCTTGAAACAGTTGAAGAGGGATTTGGATATTCAAAATGGACATAATTGGTTGTTCATAAGTGATAAGCAGAAAGGATTGATTCCTGCTTTCCAATCCATTCTGCCCCAGGCTAAGAATCGCTTCTCTGTGAGACATTTACATACAAACATACAACGTGATGGACATACAAGCATTGCAGTGAAGAGGCTTTTATGGGCAGCAGCTAAAGCTACTACAATTCCGGAGTTTAAATGAAGAATTGAGGAAATAAAAAAAGGTTTCAGAATATATGTTTAATTGGTTAGCAAATAAGACTCCGGATCATTGGTCTAGGTCACACTTTAGTGAGTATCCTAAATGCGACATGTTTCTTAACAATATATGTGAGTCTTTCAACTGTTTTTATTATGTAAGTGAGAGATAAGCCAATTATTTCCGTGTTAGAGAATATTCAAAACTTTTTTATGGTGAGGATGCAGTTGAATTGGGAGAAAGCTAAAAAATAGGATGATCCACTTTGTCCGAAAATAATGATAATAATGAAAAAATGATGGAAGAGGCTTCTGAATTCATTCCAATGAGAACTGGTAATGGAATTTTCAGATTACTAGATCTTTTGACCAATATACACTTAATGTCAGGGAAAGAACATATAGTTGCGAAAAAAAGGGACTTAACAGACATCCCATGTAAGTATGCAATATCCCCAATTTGGTGTAGATGAGAAGATCCATTGACTTATGTCCACAAATGCTATTTTGTGTCTACATACAAAAATTCATATCTTTATCCAATCCTACCTTTGAGTGGACCTGATTTATGGGAAAAAACAACCAAGGAAGCACATTTTCCACCGGTTGAAAAGAAAAGTGTTGGGAGGCCAGTAACCATGAGACGCAGGGAACCCAATGAAACCCCGCCAAAATTAAAAAATCCATATAAACTTAAAGGTGCACCCAGAAAAATTAGGTGCAAAACCTGTCAAAGTTTTGGGCATAACTGCCTTCAGACATGCGCACCCTGGAAGACTTTCCAAGAGGTCACCCATTCTCAAATTACTTTAAAGCAAACACGTTTAACTCTAGAGTTCTTTCAGTAGGGCTTCCGAAAAGGAATGTGCACATTGTTCACATGAGTAGTCTATTCAATCCATTTAATTACTATTCAACCTCGGATGGCCTGGCACCGGTTCATTCACGGGAGTTGGTCTAGCACCGGCCCAACTCCGGGGTATCATAAAAGTACTCAAAATAAGGATATGGGAGGAGATGTCCAGAACATATGGTGCTTTGAGACATCCTCTCAGCCAATGCCTAGGGAGTCGGATAATCTCACAAAGGTATGCTTCATAAAACTTAAAAAATTCAATTCCATTTTGCTTGATAAATGTCATTTTTGGTTTCAATATTTACAGGATATTGGTGATGCTACATCAGCACCAATATCATGCACTAGTCCAAGGAAGAAAATAGCATCAACTCAGGTAACAATGTATTCTACTTACATTAACTTTCATTTCACAAGTTAATTATCTGGTCTGTTTATTATGTTTCTAGGCTACCACTACTGCTCGTTCAAAAGCAAAGATCCGCACCACTCCAAGGAAAAAAATCGCTTTAATTCAAGTAACATTTTGTTCGTTACATGCAATTTTTATTACAACTCATTGTACTGACTGAACTACATTTATTTGTAGATTTTCGACATCTAACACCATTCGCACACCTATTATTGTTAAATAAGGAAACACATTCATCACTTTATCCAGACTTCAATCGTGTGTTTCCAATACAATAGATTGTGGCAGCACAACAATCGTGGCACCAATTGAAGCACACATCCAGCCAACATAAAAAACAGCAACAGGAGGTGCCTCAAATGCTAAAAAGAGAGTCAATCCAAGAAAGTAATATAAACCCACCAAAAAGAAGAAGTAGAGACTTCATGCGCCTAATAATATTTTAATGGTCTTAATTTGCATTTGATCTTGTAAATCAATATGTTTGAAAACTCTTGGGAATTATGTTTTCGTGGGGAATGTGATGGATTGTTGGTGTTTCAATATGATATGCAAGTTGAAATCTTTGGGGATCTAGGTGTTGGCATTTGTTTATGTGATGTGCTTTTAAGTAAATTTTATTTTTTCTTGGCAATGAACACAGGTTCATCAATTGTTTCCTAATTCTGGTTGCTTATTTTACGTTTTTGCATAGGTTCATTCATACACGAATTGTATCATTACACTCCACTAACATCATGCATTGGTGTCTCTATATACTAGCTATTCAATTACACAATACCTACTCAATGATAGACAAATTACAGATTCATTTATACACAAGCTGCTCCAATTGGATAATCAAGTTCTATACAAACGAATTGATCACGATCAAACATAAATAAGTGAAATATACTACGACTACAACATTTCTTCAAACAATAACAAGTACAACCAAAGTTTGCATACTAGAACATTTCAATCCATTACACTTAACTTGCAACGCCCTTTCCAACAATGACCCATAGCTAAGTTTCAAGTAACAAATATTACAACAACACAATACACCAACACAATACACAAATATTTCAACTTACGATATAACAACAATCCAACACCTGAAACATGGCAATACATTATCACTAATATTACCCTTTGGACATAGCCAATTTGGGAGGTAAGGTGGTGTAGACTATAGCCATAAACCCGAACACTAGAAAAATGAGCATAATAACCCCCATATTAGGTAATATTAAACTGTTGTGCTATTTAACATAGCCAACGTGCACCGGCTGAGGTTTATTGCTTTGGCGTTTCATCCTCTCAATTTCTTCCTCCAATATATTTAGCTTCACCATCCATTGGTTTTCTTGCACTTCAACTTCAACACCATTTTCGTCCACGTCGATAACATTCTTTCGTTTCTGAATATTGTCGAGCCATTGAATTTTATATACCAATGCATTGATCACTTTCATATATCTATCAGTGGGTTCCTCATCCCACTATTCAAACATACCACAGTAATTTTCACATTTCTACAAAATTAAAATCCATCAAATATTTTCATAGTGAATAACAAAAATAATAATATTTTTTTTAAAAAAGAAGAACAACAAATGAAATTATCGCATAGTTAGGACAAGCTCTGTATTTCATATCTGGATTACTTGTGCTCCAGGAGGTAAGCAATATGAGCTCATATTCATATCTACACAACAACTTTGGAATATCCTCGATTGGGGACTCTACAATCCGCAGATTTTTTGAGAAATTGGTTCGGATGAAAATGTCGAGCTCATTCTCTAAAATCCTGCCATAATTGGAGGAACGATCTCGTGAACTCTGCCTTCAATCCACCTCGTTTAAGGATGGCGAAGATCGAAGGGAGCTAGGGCTTCACGACTAGACTGAGGAATGGGAGAACGGGATCGATTTGGAGAAAATATAGAGCGGGTGAACCGAAACAGGTTTGAACCAAATGGGTTTGATGGAGAACCGGGTGTAAGGCGAACCGGTTCAGGCTTATCAATGGTCACGTAGGTAGCACGTGATTACTCCGTCAACGTGGTTCTTTAATTTTCCTTAATATGAGTTTAGACTGAATTTTGTGCATATTAGTGAAAAAAGAGAGATATTTTTTTAGGAAAATAATATTATATGGATATAAATTGAAAAAACAGTCAAATATAGGGACATAAATTACGAATACCTCTCATAAGATATTAGGACCGTCACTATTATTGTAGTGTAGATATAGGATTGGACAGTTACAAAAGAAGCGTGTAGAAATGAAAGAAAGTATAGCTACAGTGGAAGACATATAAATGTTTAAAGCAATGTCATCGGGCAATCGATTTTTGTGTTTTGGTATTGACCGAATTGGACGAAATAATCTCTCACTTTGCAGGCTGTTAATGTCATTTGCAGTAGATATTCGTAGCCTGTAATTAAGTTATTTTTGGTAATTAATTTATATAGATTTAATTAGATTTTTTCATCACATAAAACACAGAAGGACAACTATTTGGAAGATAAAGGTGAAGGAGAATTAGCAATGTTAATTATTGTTGAGGAAGACTGAATTTTTCGGCAAGAACATTTTGCGTGTGTTTCTTTACACACGGTCTGGAAAAAATTATTGTTACGACACTGTGCAATCTGGTTTCAAGCATCAATCTGCCTCTACAATTGACAACTCCTACAGTTATATCGCAGGGCCTTGGGATCTTTGACTTTATTTATTTATTTTTTTAAAGTTTAATAAACACAATTTATGAGTACATTTGAACGTCCTCCTTGCAAGAGTATTCATAAATAATTTTTTATTTTTTAATAATAATAATTTAATAAAATATATACCATATATATATATATATTATTTTATAGTGAATAAATTTTTATATAATACAATTAAATAAAAATAAAAAATTAATTTTGGTTCCAATATAATCAAAATTTATCAATTTTGGTTCCAATATAAAAAACTTATCAATTTTAGTTCCAATATAAACAATTTCAATCAATTTTGGTTCCACCGGGCAGTTGACCCGGAAAGTACACGAGCATGTACAATTATATACGGTCATGTTGTTACATGGCCATGTATATTTTAGTGTATAATTATTATACATGGCTATGTTGTTACACGGTCGTGTACATTTATATTTTAGCTTAAAATTTTATTTTTATTGTTATATATTTTTTTTTAAAAATTATTTTAAATTTAAAATAGTTGATATAGTTAAAATGGACAAAATCAATAGTAATTATAATATAATTAAAATTTATCAATTTTAATTCAAATATAAAAATTTATAAGAAATATATTTTTTTGAAATGTTTTGTCTAAAATTTTATTATTCATAAAAAAATTTCCTTTTACAAATATCCAATTACATAACTATTTTTTAATTTTGTATGTAATAGTAATATTAAAAATTAATTTATTATTTCAATACAGTAATTAGATGTTTGTAAGAGAAATTTTTTTTGCTAAATAGTAGAATTTTAGACAAAATCTTTCAAAAGAACATACTTTGATAAATATTAATATTTGAACTAAAATTGATACATTTTAATTATATTATGATTATTATGATTTTTTTCCATTTTAATTATATCAACTATTCTAAATTCAAAAAAATAAAATTAAAAAATATAACAAAAAATAAAATTTTAGACCAAAACAGAAATGTACACGGCCGTGTAGAATTATACATGACAATTTAACAACATTGTCATGTATAATTATACACTGAAATATACATGGTCATGTAACAACAGGGCCGTGTATAATTGTACATGGCCGTGTAACAACATAGTCATGTATAATTATACACTGAAATATAATGGTCACGTAAGAACATGGCCGTGTATAATTTACATGGTCACGTAACAACATGACCGTGTATAATTGTGTATGACCGTATACTTTCCAGATCAACTGCCACGTCACCTCCGCAATGTCCAAGTCAGCAATTTCCGTTAGATTTTTAACGGTGGAACCAAATTGATTGAAATTGTTTATAATATGACCAAAATTGATTGAAATTGTTTATATTGGGACTAAAATTGATGAATTTTTTATATTGGGACCAAAATTGATAAATTTTGATTATATTGAGACCAAAATTGATTTTTTCCCATTTTATATATTTAATTAATACACATTTTATAATATTATTTTTTACCTATCAAAACAATAGACATTAAAACCTCCAAACTCAAACCAAACTTATAAATCAAAAGAAACATAAAATTTCAAACTCAACCTAAAATTCAAATCAAATTCAAATTCAAACCCATTTCTTTTTCAAACTTACCCGAAAAAAACATAGTTTTTTCTTCTTAGGAATCGAAACATTGACCGAAATTGACGGGACTTATGTAGAAATCAAAGAAGCTAACCGATTCACATGTAATTTTACCGGTGTTTGTGCACTCCATAGGAATAAAAAGTGGTATTTGTTCAATAAGGAATGGTCTGGTGGTGTGGGGAGTAAACTTGTGACCGTAAGGTCATGGTTCAAACTCCGACACCTTCAAATCCACCTGCTTCGGCTAGTGTGAGAACATTTTATGTAAATATTTATTTTTGTTATAGGACAGGCCAAAATAAAAAAATCTATAAATTGTTAAAGAATGAAAGAAATATTATTTTAATTTTAAAATAGTTTTTTTTTTCTTTTTTGTCATTATAGTCATTTTTTTAAAAAAACAATAAGTAATCAATAAATCAGTATAATAATAATTTTTCGTAAGATTGTAGAAGAACAAAACTAAATATTGTATTTTTTTTTTGGATTTTACCACAAATCTTTTACTATTCAATTAGTTTTTAAAAATATTAAATTAAATAATTATTTTTTTTTATATTATACTACTATAAATCTATTTTACATTCAAAATATTACATCAATATTTATTTACATCACATCAAACATCTTTTCAAATTCAACTTTTAATAATAAAAATCCAAATCCACAAAGAAACACACCCAAAATTTTTGTAACTTGCGTTGTGTATATATGTTCAAGTTCAATTGATATTCTTTAAAATATGAATAAAATTAAAAAACATGATATACTCCCGCCGTCCCATAAAGAAATATCAATTTGCTTTTTGTACGTAGTTTTAGAAATATTAGTATTATATTTGGATATAGTAGGAATAAAATAGAAATGACTAAAATAACCTTATTAGTATGTGTGATATAAATGTAATGACATTTATGTAATATATTGTGAGTTCTAAAAGTATTTGTAATGTTAGGTAGATAGCAGAGCTACTAAAAAAAGGAAATGAATACTTTGTTATAAGACGGATTAAAATAAAAAAATTGATACTTTGTTATGGGACGGAGGGAGTATTGCATTTAAAAAATTTTCAAAAAAATAATCAGTTGATAAAATAGTGATATATTAATTTATAATCTTGTTATATTTTGTTACATTCGTTTAATTAAAATTATAATTGATATTTTTTAAAAATATGAATAAAATTAAGAACAAGATATATGTATTACATATATATAGCTTGAAATAAAAATATTTTAGAGATTGAACCCACACTCTGTCCAACAACCTAATTTTAGAAATAGAAAACAACTAGCACAATTCCCCTCCTACAATTTTGATCGGGCTTAGTTTGTAAACTATTAAATTCGACCGAAAATTTATTCCGAACACACTTGACGAATACCAATGGCAGATTCTCACGTTATAAATAATAATAATAATAAATAAATTAAATGCAGAAATGAGACTTAGAATAATAATAACAACAATTATAATAATAATAATAATAGTGAACAAACTCAAATCCATTTAACTTGTGCTAGATGAAGATAAAGGGTATCCTCACCCTCAATCTCTCTGGCAATCCGAGCAGGTTCTCTTTCCAATTCTTTGGTTTATTCGTTCGACTTCTCTCAAATTTTGTGGTGTAAAGTTTCTCATTGAAGGTGCTGATCCCCCAAATAAAGTAGCATTTGCTTCAAAATGATCCCATTGTCTATCCAAAAGTATAAGCTCAACATTAATCAATATTATTCAACAGTTGAATTAAGTAACAATAATTTATCCACAAAATCTTGTTGAAAGCTTTCAGCTATTTTAGAGTGATATTCTAAACAGCACAAGTACACAACACATGTCATTGAATATTTGAGAGGAAATGCAACTCCCAAACCTATTCCACGTACGACCCATAAAAGATAGGAAGCTAGCTAGGATGATTTTTCATGAGGGACCATCTGTCATAAGTTGTAGCTGCTTTTCATGTTGAAGCTCGTTTGTTAGATAATCATCCCTTCCCTTGTTACAGACACTTCCTATTAATACATAAAAAAATCGTCAGCATTTGCTTAATTTGCTGAATAACATAATTCAGTATATATAGATCCATCCAACACCTGGACATCCACTTGATGTAAATATATTAGTCGATCACGAGGCGCCTCAAATGCCCCTCATTTACCTAAAGTATCATCAGTTAGAACAGAGGAAAACATTGGAAAGATGAGCTCAACAAAATATGCAGGAGCTAGTTCTGATAATGCCAACAATGCAACAAACTGCATAAAGGGTAACACCAATCACCGGCCACCATAATACTCGCTTACGATCTTCCAACAATGAATTTCACAAAATTATAGCACTAACAAAGCTAGAGTCGTTAACAATAACAATACAGACACACCATATTTACTACCATCTAACCAAATGATGTATATGGCAACAAAACTTACCGAATTAAAGTAGAAAGAACATATTTGGTGCTTAATCTTATTCCAAGTGCTATGATGGAAGGGGAGCAGATACATTAGCTTCATTTGAGCAAGCCTGTGTTGTACAAAAAGAAACAAACTTCATTCCAATTTTTGCATTTCTTACACATCCAAACAAAGAGTTATTACAAATTCGCAGATATATATATAGATATGTTGGGACAATACCCGAAGAAGACCAAATGGAAACAAAAAACAGATGCGAAGTACTCCTTAAGTGTGGTCACGCCTAAGCAGGGTGTTCAAACTGTTTCGCCAAAACCTTTCCCTTCAATCAATTATTCTTTCTACTAAAATACGATGAACGATAACCATCAATAAACAACGTAAATAACAATATGAGAACCAAAACTTTTAACATAAAAAACTCCTTCAAAGTGAAGGATAAAAACCACGAGGCCTATCACCCGACCCAAGGAAAAATCCACTATATCAAAAAGTTTGTACAATCAAAGATAACCACAACCAAAAAGGCTATCAAACTCCACACCCAATTACAAGAATCAAACCCCAATCACAAGAGATCTCCTAACTACAAACAACTCATTCCAATCCCCAACCAATAAGATTCAAAATCGAATCTAAAAAAATAGTGAGAAATCAACGATACCAAAAAAGAACATCCGAAGATGACGAGACCGTTGATCGAAATCAAGTTGAAAAATTATCTCTTGCTTGCCGATTCTCTCGCGTGCGTGGATAATGATTGTCTCTCTTAAAACCCTATACCCAAATGACCCATCTCCCAACTATTAGGGGTAGGCAACAATTGGCAAAAGGGCTTTAACTCTTTTTGGGCTAACTTAAATTTTTGGGCCTTCTACACATAGAAGGAACCGAAACCCAACAATTCTCCCCCTTCTGACTATGTGGAGGAGGCAACCAACCCTGCAGCCATCCTGCAGAACTCGAACTTATCTCTTCGAAGACTTATAGTGCACATATCCGCACCATTTTCATCCGTGTGGATTTTATCAACTTAAATCAACTTAGAATCCAAAACCTCTCGAATCCAATGATACCTTGTATCAATGTGTTTCAATCTCCCATGAAATGTCGGATTCTTGCTAACATGGATCGTACTTTGATTGTCGCAATACAAAATATACTTTTGTTGAGCGAAACCGATTTCACTCACAAAAGTCTTCAACCATAATAACTCCTTTCAAGCTTCGGTAGCAGCAATAAACTCCGCCTCGGTGGAAGAGAGCACAACACATTTCTGCAATCAGGACTGTCATGAAATAGCTCCCCCTGCATTAGTTATCAAGTATCCAGAAGTAGACTTCCTATTATCAATATCTCTGGCCATATCAGAATTTGTATAACCAACAAGCTCCGGCTTATCAGTACCAAAGCACAACCTCATACTCGAAATTCCCCGAACATATTTCAAAATCCACTTCATTGCGCTTCAATGCTCTTTGCTAGGATTCGACGTGAATCGGCTGATAACACCAACTTCGTGAGCTATGTCCGGCCGAGTACTCACCATGGCGTACATCAAACTTCCAACTGCTGAGGCATAAGAAATCCGTTGCATATCTTTCTTTTCTTTCTCAGTAGAAGGACATTGCTTCACACTCAATTTAAACGAAGCAGCAAGCGGGGTAGAAGCAGCTTTGGCCTTGTCCATGTTGAACCGCTGCAACATTTTTTCGATATATTTTTCTTGGGATAACCGTAACTTTTTCTCTTCCCTATTCCGAGAAATATACATCCCAAGAATACTTCTAGCTGGCCCCAAATCCTTCATCGCAAAATGCTTGCTCAACTCTTTCTTCAAATTATTTATTTTCGAGGTTGAAAAGCTTACTATTAGCATATCATCTACATAAAGAAGTAAGATGATAACATCAGTACCTGAGAACCACTGGACGAAAACACAAAGGTCGGCACCAGTCTTTTTGTACCCTTGTTGAATCATTACAGATTCGAATTTCTTGTAACATTACCTCGGAGCCTGTTTAAGCCCATACAAGCTCTTTTTTAATCGACATACATGGTTCTCCTTCCCTTTCACCACAAAACCTCTAGGCTACTCCATATAAATTTCTTCTTCGAGGTCACCGTGAAGAAACGTCATCTTGACATCCATTTGCTCAACTTCTAAGTCAAGACAAGCAGCCAAACTCAAGATATCACAAATAGAAGTCATCTTGACAACCGGTGAAAAAATCTCCTCAAAATCAACTCCATGTTTTTTACTAAAGCCCTTCACAACAAGTCTGCCTTTGTATCGAGGAGAGGATGAGTATTCTTCATGCTTCACCTTATAAATCCATCTATTTTTTCAAGGCCCTTCTATCACTTGGAAGCTCAACCAACTCATACGTGTCATTAGCATGTAGGGATTGCATTTCATCTTTCATAGCAACAATCCACTTTTCTTTTTCAGGACTCTGGATGGCTTCTTCATAGTCCTCAGGCTCTCCATTCTTTGTCAAGAAGCACATACTCCGTAGATGAATACCTAGTGGAGGGTTGTCTATCCCGAGCAGACCTTCTCAATGAAGATTCTGTCATATCCATCGAATCCGGACCAACATCAACTTCATCAACAACATCATCACCAAAAGAATGATGTTCATCACCACCCAATTTTGGTGTAAGAACTCGATCCAAATAAATCAAGTCTTTATTTTGAACATTTGGCTTATGGTTTGTCTCAATGTCCTCAATCGTTTGATCCTCCATGAATACAACATCACGGCTTCTGACAAGCTTTTTCTCAATAGAATCATAACACCTATAGCCAAATCCATCATCACCATAACCAATAAAAATGCAATGTCGAGTCTTAGCATCCAACTTGGATTGCTCATCCTTAGGCACATGAACAAAACACTTGCATCCGAAAACTCTGATGTGATCATAAGATACTCTTTTTCCGTACCAAACTCTGTCAGGAACATCTGTCTACAAAGCCACTGTAGGATTCAGATTAATAATGCGAGCAACTGCTTACAAAGCCTCACCCCAGACATGTTGAGGCAATTTAGCATCCGAAAGCACGCATCTGACTCTCTCCATCAACGTTCTATTCATCCTTTCTGCCAAGCCATTTAGTTGCGGAGTTTTAGGAGGCATTTTCTAATCTCGAATACCATGCTTTCGACAATAAGCATCAAACGGTCCCCGATATTCGCCTCCATTGTCATTTCTGATGCATTTCAATTTCTTACATGTTTCTCTCTCAAAAGAAACATGGAACTCAACAAAAGCATCAAGAACCCGATCCTTCGATTTCAACACTCGAACCCATAATTTTCTTGAGTGATCATCAACAAAGGTAAAAAAATAAATTGCACCTCCGAAAGACTTCACCTTCAAAGGATTGCACACATCTGAATGAATCAATTCAAGAATGTCTCTTTTCCTCGTAGGAGGGTGATGAACAAAGGAAACCCGTCTTTGCTTTCCCACAAGGCAATGTGAATACTTATCAAGTTGAGCACGTCTAACACCAAGGCGTAGATTCTTTCTCGCCAAAGTATCGAGTCATTTCTCACTAATGTGACTCAATCTCCTATGCCATAAGCTCGAAGAACTCCCATTTTGAACTGCATTAACACCATTTGTAGAAATAATAGCACGAAACCAATATAAACTGGACTTTTTCTTACCCTGAGCAATTACCATAGAACCTTTGGTAATCTTCCATTTTCTATCACCGAAATGGCAGAAATATCCATCATCATCCAACCTACCAGTGGAGACTAAATTCAGTCGAACATCGGGATCCTGCCTCACATCCTTCAACACTAGTGTATATCCACTACTATTATCCAATACATTGTTTCTGTCCCTACTACTTTCCCCAAGCCATTTTTTCCTATCTCCAAGACTCCAAAGTCTCCCGGAGTATATGATGTTAAGAAATCCCTATTGGTAGTCACATGGAATGCAGCTCCACTATCCACAACCCAACTAGTCTCATTTTGGGTAAGATGAATTCCCTCTTCCTCATACACAATGACGAGATCCTCTGGCATTGTCGTATTCACACGGTCATTGCTCTTATCATCATCTTTCTGCTCATACTTGTTGTCCTTGCCTTTCTGCTTCTTTTTCAACTTGAAACAATACCTTTTGATGTGTCCCCGTTTGCCACAATAGTGACACTCAAGGTCTTTGTATTTTGGCTTTGATTTACTTCTTCCTCGACTCTTTTCTCGATTCCCATGATCTCGACCTATATTCCAACTTTTCCCCCTATTATTCGTAACTAGGATCTCCAAATGAGAAGATGAAGTGCCAAGAGTCTTCATCCTCACCTCTTCATTCAAAATGACACTTTTGATAAACTCCAAAGTGACTATCCCATCGGGCGCAGAATTAGGCAAAGAGACTCTGAAACCTTCTCATGAATCTGGAAGAGTATTGAGTAGCCACAAACCAAGTACCTCATCATCAAACTTGACTCCTATGCCTGATAGCTGATCGAAACATCCTTGAAACTTATTTATGTGATCGGAAATGGACTTGCTCTCATGATAACTCAATCTCATAGCTTGCTTGAGTAGAAACAACTTATTGTTGTCAATCTTCGAAGCATTAAAGCTTTCCAGCTTGTCCCACAATGTTTTGGCATTGGTATCATTCACAATGTGATTCAAAACATTGTCCTCTACCCAGATTCTTATGAAATCACATACTTTTCGATGCTCCAATTCCCAATCATCATCATTAGTTTTAACATCAGGCTTTGTCGCAGAAAACACTGGCCCGTGTAACTTCTTCACATATAGAAGATCAGTTATCTTCCCTTTCCAAACATGATAGTTTATTCCATCTAAGCAAATCATTCTTCTCAAGTTCACATCCATCTTTGAATAGTAAATAACACTCCCAAACAACCTTGCTCTGATACCACTTTATGTTGGGAGAATATCCGAATAAGACCAAATGGAAACAAAAAATAGATGCGAATAATAGCAATCAATTATTCTTTCTACCAAAATATGATGAACGATAACTACTAATAAACAACGGAAATAACAATATGAGACACCAAAAATTTTAACGTGAAAAACTCCTTCAAAGTGAAGGATAAAAACTACGAGGCCTATCATCCGACCCAAAGCAAAATCCACTATATCAAAAAGTTCGTACAATCAAAGATAACCACAACCGAAAGGGTTATCAAACTCCACACCCAATTACAAGAATCGAACCTCAATCACAAGAGATCTCCCAACTACAAACAACCCATTCCAATCCCCAACCATTAAGATTCAAAATCGAATCCAAACAAATAGTGAGAAATCAGCGATACCAAAAAAGAACATCCGAAGATGATAAGACCGTTGATTGGAACCGAGTTGAAGAAATTCTCTCTTGCTTGACGATTCTCTCGCGTGCGTGGATAACGATTGTCTCTCTCAAAACCTATACCCAAATGACCTCTCTCCCAACTATGAGGGCTAGGGCAACAATTGACAAAAGGGCTTTAACTTTTTTTGGGCTAACTTGAATTGTTGGGCCTCCTACACATATAAGAACCCAAAACCAACAAGATATGCGAAGGTCAACAAATTGCAAAAAAAATCCGAATTCACAGATAGGCATAGGTGAATCATCCGATACGAATCTTGCAGATGTAATAACAAATCAAGGTCAAGAATTTGCAAACAAAACCAATTCCATTTCCTCTCCGTTGTTCTTATTTTTCCTAAAATATGTTCTTTCTTAATCTGAAATCTTGAACTAAAACCTAAATTATAATCCACACACACATATATATATATATAAGAATCACAACATGATCAAATTAAAATGCACAATTTCAACAAATTATTTTTCCTAAAATCTGTTGTTAATACGTGAACTCCTCCTGAACCAAAACATATGTTATAATCCATAAATGTATATTTATACAACAGAGCAATGAATAAATCGAAATGCACAATTTCAACAAATGACGGTAGAAACACAAAAAATGTAAATAAATTCAAATTTGTATATTGTTTCAGAAGTAATGAATCAGTCAAATCCAAACAAACATGCACATCAATTTCTTTTCCATCACCATATGATTCTATACTTATTGTACTTTTTTTTCACCTAAGATAAATTTTCAATACTTAATAAAATAATCAATCAGTCATGGTTCGCTTTTGCGGATCGGCATTTACTGTTCCAGCTACATTGTATCCGTCAAATATCGGCCTATATAATTATTTTTATATAAAATTCATATTTTTTTAGAAAATGATAATAAAAAATTAAAATACATATGTTGTTGCTGAAATTCATTGATGAAGACCCAAAATATTTAAGCCAGTCGAAATCGACAATAATCGGATTCTCCGGCCTATTCAATAAAGTATTTGGCTAAATCTTGTGTAAAAATAAATTGGTAAAAAAAATATGGAAGCAGAATTACGAAGAAGAGCTGTAGGAGAAAAATAATGAAAGAACTTTAATTAAATGGGATAATTAGTGGTAAAGAAAATAGGAACAAAACAAAGACTGAAAACATGCAGGAAAATTTTAATGAATTGAATTGCTAGCTGCATTGGATTGGATGTGATAAAGAAAGTAAAACTAAAGGAAGAAAAAAAAAAAAAAAAAACAACAACAATGCATAAATATATAGAATGAAAGTAAAAAATAACAAAGAAAGGAAAGATTATGAAATTTTGGGATGGTGCAGAACGTGTAATTATCTCCTAAGGTTTTGGCTTAAATAGCCATAATTTGTCTTGCTCTCCAAGTCTCCATATGTCACATTTCACTTCCCGTCTTTTTCTCAACATCTTCATTATTTGTGTCCGTATTTTCACTACTTTTTGACCATTGAATATTTTTGGGCTTTATTTTATTTTGGTGGATAAAAAATACCCCCAAAAAATAATTAAATAATATTCTATGTTGGATTTTTTTGGCCAGTTACTCGGGATTCAAGATTATTTCATTTTCTGATGTTAGCAATGTACAATGGACAAATAGGATTATTTTCTTCTCGGGACCTTTTACCTTTTTTTCTCACGTGGGAGTTCGAATAATTCTTGTTTATCTACTCTTATCTACAAAATTTATTTTGTACATGGCAGGGGGTTCTGTTTTTCTTTTAATGGGCGTTCTGGGTATCAGTTTATATGGTTCTGCTGAACCCACATTAAATTTGGACACATTAGACAACTAGATCTATCCTGTTGGGCAAAAAAATTGCATGAAATGCCGAACTTTGAAACCCAATATTTTTATATTTGAGATTTCGGCGGTACTTTGGCTTTAGCTTCATATGGCCTAATCTAGCAGTGGCAGGGAGCTGGTCCCAGTCGCCTCAGGGTCAGATTCGTTGGAGAGTGCTGCAGTTGGGATTAAAACTTCCCGATTTTCTTGATAAAAATTCAACCACCCCGACTTTGAAGTCTTCTTCGTACTGTAGGGCTCACTCCAAGTCTCAATCATTGGCTATGATGTCGAAACTGACATCTAAAATTTCATCATCTTCGAGAGCCCTAATTATAAGTTCGTCCTCTAAAATAGGTGCTGCTGGTACCTCTGAAGGAGCTTGCTTTTCCAAATTACCTATATCCTCCGGGACAACTTGTTTTGGCCTCCATACTTGTTGGATCCGACACAGATGTCACAAAGTATTCTTGTCTGACATATTTTTATTCTGATTCGTTCATGTATGGCCTTTTCGGAACTCACTTCCTTGCTGCTCCATCTCCTATTGACCACAAATGTGTTGCTATGGTTCCTCCGGTTTCCGTGAATCCTTGTTACTGATCCGCGAGGTTTCATTTGGTGTACTCCGACGGTATTGATTGGCGCATGAGACGGCTGGATGGTTACAGAGGTTCGATCAGATCCTTCCTCGAAATTAAAATTGCCTTCCTTCGTATGCGGTGAATGATCTTTGCCACTGACTTCCCGGAGGAGCTGTTCCGCCTTGGCCGCCTTTGCAAAAAGCTGTTGGAAATCGTTATACCCTTGAAAGGCCAATTTTTCACGAAGCTGACATGTCATATTGTCAACCCTTATGTCGACGACTTGGTTTTTGGGTATCCGTACTTAACATTGACCTTCTTCCCTATGAAACCTTTCCAAAAAAATTTCTACTGGCTCATCATGCTTTTGCTACAGGTTAGTTAGGTCCGATATTGTCACCTCCGGCAACGGGCTATAAAACCGCTCGTTGAATACTTTTTCTAGGTCTTCCCATGTATGAAATGAATTAGGAGGGAGAGATGCATACAATGTGAAGGCCGGTCTGGTGAGGAATAACGGAAATAGTTGGAGTTTGTATCATTCGTTTTCTCCGAAGTCCCATCCGCACTGTGACGTGAACCAATCGACATGCACAATCATTGAGCGCGAGTCTTGCCCCGAAAAAAGCATAAATTCTAGGATCAGAGCATTCCGGGGGAGAGGATGGTTGATGGTGATCTGATCCGGGAATGACCATTGATAGTACGGCCTTGTGGGCAGCCGAATGGGGTCGCCGTATATTCTTTGGACTCTCTCTTCAATCGCTTGCGGATCGATAATTGACCGCGGCGGTGAGGGTATTTTTGTGCGACCTCCGGGCTGCAAGGGGGATGCTGCTGGTGTGCCTGGACCTGGGACTATTCTGTCAAGATCTAGGGCCATTTTGTCCAGATTTGACAGAGTTGACCCTTTCGGAGCCGGCGGATCTTTCTAGGCTCTTTTCGGCGCTGATGATTCTTCAAAAGCGGAGGTGGTGGATCTACATCTCTTATCGCCCTCGGAGGCTTCATCGTCGTCGGGTATGTTTTCCGAGTAATTTCCGGAGCTGGATGCACTTTCAGAGGTGGCAAAGTTGTCCTCCAGGTAATGTCCGGAACTAGAAGTGCTTGCAGAGGTGGCAGGACTGTCCTCCGAACAACGTCTGCAGTTGGAAGTGCTGCCGGAGATGGCGGGACTATCCTCCGGGCAGTGTTCGGAGCTGGAAGTGCCACCGGATGTACCTCGCAGATTAGTTGTGGCACCGTTGGCGCTGGATGTGCTGCAGGAGGTGCCTCCCGAGTCATCCACTGAGTTGGTGGTGCTCCCGGAGAAGTCGGAGCTGCCCCTCAAATCATCTGTGGGGTTGGTGGTGCTCCTGGAAGAATTGGAGCTGCCCCCAAGTCATTTGTGGCGCTGCCAGAGCTGGAAAGTTCCCGAAAGATACCGAAACTCCATAATTTGGAGATCCGTAATCCTGGGGCTGGCCAGACGCCTCAGGAAAATTCATCTCGTGGTATGCTTCTTGCCTCCCATGCGAAAGCGGCACTGATGGAGCCGGTACGTTTGATCCCCACGCCACTACGACGGCCGAAGGGGCTGATCCCCAGAGTCCCAGAGGAGACGGAGCTGCCCCAAGGTTACGCTCGGAGGCCGTTCGATTGCCCCTCAAGTGATTTCTGAGGTTGGACGAACGACCGGAGGTATTGAAGCTATTGTCGACCATGCCCCCTAAGGATCGGTAGCTCCTCCTTCGGCAGGGATGGTTCCTTGACCGTTCACCTTCGCGGCTGATGTCAGCACACTTACGCCACCGAAAAAAGGATTGTTGTGCCATTGGGACGCTGGTGGTGCGTACCCACTGCCTCCTGGATAAGACAATGGTTGTAGAGGTCCGTACCCCTGTTGTGTGGTTGGTCCGGCTGGGGAAGCTTCCTGGTATGTTGCCTGCCCCTCAGGTGGAGGTGACACGGCTGGAGCTCATGTACCTGAGCCCCAAGCCACTGCTACAGCCGACAGAGCTTACCCTCATGGATCCGGATGAGCAAAAACTGTCCCCTAAGGCAGGTTTGGAGATGGGGCGGATGCCCCCCAAGTCATCCCCGGAGCCGAAGGAGCGGCCGGAGGTGTTGAAGCTGTGGTTGACCATGCTTCCCAAGGATGAATAGCTCCTCCTCCGACAGGAATTTTTTCTTGACCGTTCACCTCGGTGGGTAATGTCAGCATGCTTACGCCACCGATAAAGGATTGTTTTGCCATTAAGACGCCGTTGGTGCGTACCCGCTACTCCCCGGATGTTCCTAATGTGGCGGCGGCCTTATGGTGGCCTACCCCGAGGACCGCCAAGGTCCTTCAGCCATTGTCTCACCCGGGAGTTATTGTTTTCGTTTTTTTTTTTGCTTAATATGGTTACGTTACCATACTGAAGCGCCGTTGGGGAATGCCCGGATGTGCCCCCCTGTGCTGCCTTCGCTGGAGGAGCATATTTATCATCTCCGGGGCTAGTCACTGGTGCTTTGCCCCTGCGCAGCTTCTCCTCTTCACGTAATTTCGTTTCGGATGGTGGACTTGAAAAGGTCGGCAAAATATTGAGAGAACATCAATGCTGAGTCGCGGAGGTCAGATCGGATTTCCCTACGAATCCATTCTTCCAGAACGCTCGTAGGGATCATAATCATCCTTTCCATGCCTCCCGGAGCTGCAGAGAACTTTCCGGAGATGCGTGGGGCTGAAGTTTCACCGGAGATTTCCTCTTTTTTTGACATCGTAAATTTCTCCGGCGATGGTAATTTGTGACTTCTCAGTTGCATAAAAAGTGCGAGACTCGTCGGAGTCCCACTGGACGTGCCAATCTGTTGTAGCTGAAATTCGTCTATTGCGGCCAGATAAATCTAGACAAATCGAAATCGACAATCATCGGGTTTCCAGCCTATTCAAGAAAATATCCAAACTTGATTTCGCAACCAAGATTAACAATTCTAATTGCAATGAAAATTAATTTACTGGAATATAAGGAAGTAAGAAATAAAAACAATTAAAAACGGCTATTGCTATGGATTTGAAATTGGAAAAATAAGAAGAATTTAGGAACAAAAATCAATAGAAAAATGAAGAAAAAAGCTAAATGGCTGCACTGTTCGGAAAATGAATAAAACTAATGCAAACAGAATGAAAAATCATATAGGATTGAAAGTTTACTAGGCTAAAAAAAATAAAAAGAGAAAGAAATTAATGAAATTATTAGAATAAATGATGCTGGACGTGTGCAAAATCTCCTACGATTTTGGCTTAAATAGCCATAATTTGTCTTGCTCTCCGAATCTCCACGTTTCACACTTCAATTTTCACTTAAAGCTAACTCATATGCCTTCCCTACTTTTTTACCATTGAATATTTTTGGGCTTCATTTTAATTTTGGTGATTAAAAACATCAAATAATAAATATAATTAATTTTAAAAATATATATTATTGAAAAAAATATATTATAATTTATAGTAGATTAAAATTTAAAATAAATAATATCTCAACTTAATTACCACGTGTGTGTATATATATATATATGAATGTAAATGCTAAATTTTATGATTTGTATATTGTCATTATACTAACAAATTTAAATCATAACAGAACAATTATTAAACTATCAAAATTATACTTTAAATCACAACAATAAAGTTTTCATTCAGTGAATATTATTTTCATATACTTACTTATCAGTTTCGGTAATCAAATCAAACTAATAAGTTCAATCAATATGATATTACCAGTACATTGTTGTGATTGACAACTAACAACCTTTGGAAGTAAAATACATGTATTGTTCTTTTCCGAGTTAGATTAATGGTTTCATTATCATATAGTATCAGCTACAAATTTTCCAATATATTCACTTTTATGCAATTTAAATAAAACCAGATCAAGTTATGAGTTTAAAAATATAGTTTGTTAACATACGAGATGAGCTATCTGGTTATTCAAACGAGCTACTAGTTTGCTCAAAGGATGAATTTTTAAAATTAATTCGTTGATTTTCAAATTTTTTTTTAATGATAGAATATTCTATTGTAATCATAAAAGTTTTATACTCAATATCATTTTGACTAAAAGATTTTTAAAATAAAAATATTGAAAGTTATAAATAAGCAAATAGGTCCAAGATATTGTCAAAATAACTTAATTCAGATTAAGGTGAAATTCTTTAAATAAAAACTTGGAGTTATATATAACATAATAACTTAAAAATTATCAAAAAATTTGATAGTTAAATATTCAATTATCAATATTTGAATTTTTTTTGTAAAATATCTGATTTTTAAAATAAATAAACTAAATCATATTTAAAAATGTCATTAAATTCTATTTACATAATAAATTAACAAAATTAGACTGAAATCGAACACCAACTTTTTCTTTTCTTTTTCTCGTTTTTCTTCTTCCTCTTTTCATTCTTTCTCCTACGGTTGTCTGTCTTCTTCTTTCATTTTATTTCTTTGCTTACATTCGTTTGTACATGTATATATATTCATATTAATATTATTATTTTATTATTATAAATATCATCATTATCATCAATGTTATTATTATATATTATAATTCTAATATAATATATTTAATGTTTATCCAACTAAATATATAATAATATAATTAAAATAATAATATGTATGTAATATAATTAAAATAATAATATGTATGGAGTATTTAATATTGAATATTTATTAATATTTATCAATTTAATAATCACTTCATAATTGATATATAGGAATAATTATTCTATTAATTTAATTTTTTAATCTCATTAATATTATAAAAATATTTATTGATATAATTATTTTATTTTATACAGTTCTAAGTAGTTTTATTTTCTTATTTTATTTATGTATCCTACAGTGCTTAGAGATTCCTAATATCAGACATTAATTATATCAAATTTGGAGATAATTTTCTATTTTCGAATTTTACTTTTTATTGTTGAAAAATTGCATCAACAAATTGGCGACCACAGTGGGAGAAAGACAAGATTGCTGATTTTACATCAACACAGAGAATTTCATACGACTGAGGTCCAGCCGAATCATCAGAAAGATCAATATGGCAGACTCACAACCTCAATCATCTTCAGCACCGGTGGGAGAAAATATATCACCACCTATCATGCCAAATCTAGGGGAGATTCCCCAACCACCCGCCGATTGGTTATCTTATGTTCAACAATTGAACAATCAGCAAACTTCGGCTATGCAGAATATGTTGCGCGAGCAACAGAATATCATGTTGCGCGAGCAACAGAATCTCATGCAGAACATGTTAGATCATGCTTTATCAAGGGTTACTCTTCAACCTACTCAGATGCCACCAGGAATATCACCATCAAGAATGCAAGCAATTTCGCAGGGCCATCATACGTTGACAGTACATTGCCAAGCGCCACAACGTTCAACCGAACAGATAGGGGAAAGACCCCTCTAACTTTCCCTAATAATGTTCCTTTGGAATCAAGAGTTGAAAATGTGTAGCCGAACACTGTCAGGGAAGAGAGGCAAGGAGCACATGTACAGGATCCCATCCTTATCCCTGATCATCAACACCCTCGTGTGGATCCTGAAGAGATTGCGCAAGTGTTGAGGGTTCATTTCGGTTTGAATCCTCAGATGACCAACCGTCCTGCTTATCAAAGACCTTTTCCTGAAAGGATCATTAACGACTATCCATTTCCAAGGAATTATCGACCACCTGATTTCCATGCTTTTTCAGGGGAAGACGGATCTTCCACCATAGAGCATGTGGGTCGTTTTACAGCACATTTGGGGGAAGTTGGAAATAATCCTTTTTATAAACTGCAATTATTTGGATTATCTCTTACCAGAACAACTTTTTCATGGTTTGTAAATCTGCCACCTGGGCAAATACAAACTTGGGAAGGTTTGGAAATGGCGTTCGATGCTAGATTCTTCAATCCTTTACCAATTGTTTCTCTTACCAATTTGTTGGAATTGAAGCAATATCCAGAAGAGTCAGCCTCACAGTTTATTGAAAGGGTGCGATTGATGAAAGGACGTTGTCCTACTGTAATCAATGAAAAAGAAATGACCAATTTAGTTGTCAGAAATATGCATGGCCGTCTAAGAGAGGCACTCATTGCTCATGATGTGGAAGATTTGGCAAGTCTCGCTGCCAAAGCTGGACGTTTAGAGTCTCTTTTCAGAGAAAAGGATCAAAATTTCAGACGTAATAAAGTTCAACATATGGCAAGTATGGAAACAGAATCATACGACTTTGATTTTGATCAGACAGAAGAAATGACAGCAGAAATCATTTCAGGAAAGCCTTATGTATGTTCTAAATTAAAGCCAGTGCCAGGAATTGAAGGAAGAGAACAACCCACATTTGACAATTCAAAGGCTGATGAAATTTTTGATATTTTGCTAACTGATGGCCAGATTCTTATTCCAAAAGGGCCAAGGTTGGCTACTAAGGAAGAAATCAAAGGAAGACCATATTGTAAGTGGCATAACTCTTTCACACACAATACAAGTCAATGCACTCATTTTCTAAATGAGATCCAAAAGGCCATTAAGGCAGGTCGGCTCAAATATATCACTTTGGGTGTAGAGCAACAACCTTTTCCAAAAGTAACCACAACAATGGTTAATATACAAGCAAGTCCCAGATCGGGAAAAGGAAACCCATCAAATAGTGGCCGACCAGAAGAAAAAACTCAAGGTTTATGAAAAACCAGTGGCCGAAAAATAGGATAATCAAGATGGTTCTTTTAATGTGGAATTAAAGGAACAAGTTTTGGTCCGAGACCACCCGACTAGAAGGACTGGGTTGGTGGGAAGCAAGTGGGCTCGAAATAAAAAACCTTTACCAGTTGATGTGGATCCTCGTCTTTCGGGTATGAATCGTACCCAAATTCGGAATGCCAAACACAGATATGCTGCGAGGTACAGGAATAGGGTCTTCTCATCAAAGCAGCCGAATGATATGCGAAGCGTTGCTGATTATCCAGAGGGAGGTCGGTCCATAAGGGTCACCTCATCAAAGCAGTCAAATGATATGCGAGGCGTTGCGGATTATCCAGAGGGAGGTCGGTCCATAAGGGTCGCCTCATCAAAGCAACCGAATGATATGCGAGGCGCTGCGGATTATCCAGAGGGAGGTCGGTCCATAAGGGTAGCCTCATCAAAGCAGCCAAATGATATGCGAAGCGCTGCGGATTATCCAGAGGGAGGTCGGTCCATAAAGGTCGCCTCATCAAAGCAGCCGAATGATATGCGAGGCGCTATTGATTATCCTGAAGGAGGTCGGTCCATAATGGTCTCCTCATCAAGGCAACCGAATGATGTGCGGGGCGTTGCAGATTGCCTCGAAGGAGGTCGGTCAACAAAGGTCTCCTCATCAAGGCAGCCGAAGTATGTGCAAGGCGTTTTTGAGTACTCTGAAAGAGGTCGGTCCATACAAAATAAGGGTAAAGAAGCATCAGATGAGAGAATTGAAGGTTTCAGATGTCAGTATTGTGAACGGATTAACATCAATCCATCTCTGGAGGATTTTCGTTTGGAATCTTTGACAGCTCAACCTGAAAATGATACCAGAAACAAAATTCTGGAACAGATTCAAGGTCTGTCAAATCTTGGCTAGGGCCACAAGTTCCCTGTCGAATGACAGGAATTAATTGGATTGAAGAAGAATCCCTGTGGGCAAGTTTGGTGGATGATATTATAGAAGAGCCAGAATGGGCAAAGATTTCAGATCCTGATTTTCAGTCAGAAGTTCCTCTGATAGTCTTCCCTCCTATTCCAGAAGGCACGGCGTCTCATTTAAAGCCTCTGTACGTTAATGCTCATATTTGCGGAAAACCAATCACAAAGGTTTTTATTGACAATGGATCTGTCTTCAATGTGATGCCATTAAAAACTCTCAAGAAGTTAGGGAAGGGAATTCACGATTTGTCTCCAGTAGATTTTGAGATGAATAGTTTCACAGGCCAGCCGACCAAACCGGAAGGTATGATAGTCGCAACAATTGAAGTAGGTTCTAAAGAAGTTTCTTCTGTTTTCTTTGTGGTGGATGTGGACACTACATATTCAATCCTACTTGGGCGAGACTGGATTCATGCATCTCAATGTGTACTATCAACACTGCATCAACGATTAATGTTCTGGGAAGGCAATCAAGTCTTCAAAATGGAAGCAAATGACAACCCTTTCGGTACATCAGAACAAGTCGAAGAATCAGTTTTTTATTCCAGTCATTTACCCTCAATGTCTCAGTTGTTTATGGCTAATTAAAATACCCAAAAAATGGTTTTAAATTCATCAGCCAGAATTCAATGTTCTTCTAGAAAGAACAATTTTACTGTATGGCTCATGAGGAAGCCAAACCTACTTTATAATATATCTTTTATGGAAAGTGCAAATTTAGAAGATTGTAGTTTACTTATTAATCAATTTTATTTACATCATCTTTTGGAAAAAGTAGAAAAATCAAAAAGATTCATGATGTTCATTTTCAAGAAGATGAACAATTTCGTTGGCCTGATTTATTAGTGAAGACAGAACCAGCATTTTCAGCACAAGATCCTTTGTTGGAATTTAATTTAGGAACCAGCCTGGTTCAAAAAAAATAAGAATAAGTGGTTATTTGTATGAGGAGCATCAAGTAAAAATACTTTAAGTTAACAAAAACAATATTGATTGCTTAGCTTGGGATTATTCAGAAATGTCTGGTCTGGAGCGAAGTCTGATAGAGCATCGTCTGTCTATTAAAAAAGGTTTTAAACCCTACAAGCAACCTCCAAGGCGTATGAGTCCTGATTTGATGCCTCAAATTAAAGAGGAAATTCAGAAACTTCTTAAAGTAGGTTTCATCCGGCCTTGCCGTTATGCAGATTGGTTGGCGAATATTGTACCAGTGGTCAAAAAGAATTGTAAGATCAGGATATGTATTGATTTCAGTGATCTTAATATGGCCACTCCTAAAGATGAATATGTGATGCCTATGGCTGACATGCTAATTGATTCAGCAGCAGGACACAAAATTCTCAGTTTGATGGATGGTTATGTAGGATATAGCCAAATCTTCTTGGCAGAAGACAACATTCAGATGCCCAGGAGTTTTAGGTATTTACGAGTGGAAAGTTATGGCTTTTGGTTTGAAGAATATAGGGGCAACTTATCAAAGGGCCATGAATTCAATTTTTCATGATCTTATTGGTAAATCCATGGAAGTATATATTGATGACGTTATCGTCAAATCTTTCAGTTTTGAGGAACATTTGAGAGATCTTAAAGATGCCTTCGGACGGATAAAGAGGTACAAGTTGAAGATGAATCCGACTAAATGTGCTTTCGGTATATCAGCCGGGCGTTTCTTGGGATTTTTGGTACATGAGAGGGGAATAGAGATCGATGCTAATAAAGCCAAAGTAGTTCTTGCCAGCCAACCACCCAAAACGGTTAAGGAAATACAAAGTTTTTTGGGGAAGGTAAATTATCTCAAACGATTCATTTCCAATGCTGCTGGCAAAGTCAGACCAATTACTAAATTATTAAAAGCTGGAAAAAATGCTTTCGAGTGGGGACCAGATCAACAGATAGCTTTAGAAGCTATAAAGCAAGCATTGGCTCAACCACCAGTGTTGATACCTCCCAAAGAAGGTCGGCCCCTCAAACTTTATTTGCCAAATACGTATGAAGTGGTCAGTTGCTTATTAGCACAAGATGGGGATGATGGAAAGGAAAGAGCAATTTACTACTTAAGTAAGACCCTCACAGGACTAGAATTAAATTATAATATGCCAGAAAAAATGTGTTATTCATTGGTGTTCGCATGCACTAAACTTGAACATTATATGTTGCCCAGGAGAATTGAGGTTGTTTCAACAATTGATCTCATCAAATTAATTTTGCAAAGACCTACTAGGCAGGGCAGACTTATGAAGTGGGCCATTAAATTGGCTTATTCTGATTTATTTCATTCTCCTTTGAAGGCGGTGAAAGGCCAAGCAATAGCAGATTTTTTGGCAGAATTTTCGGGTTATGAGCAGGAACCGACCGGATATATGTCTTATGTAAGCACCCGAAATTGGTTAATGTTTTTTGATGGTTTTACTTCAGGAAGCAAATCGGGTGCGGGTGTTTTGTTGAAAGGACCAGATGGTCGAAGGGTCAAGTTGCAGTTGCAATTGGAAGCCATGACCCATAATTCGGCAGAGTATGGAGCTTTAATCTTGGGATTGGAAGCCTTAATAACCAGGAATGTTCAGTCCGTGATCATAAGAGGGGATTCTCAATTGGTAATCAACCAAGTAAACAAACAATATATTTGCAATTATCCTCATCTACGCAGATACAGGGATATTGTAGGTCGGTTGCTATCAAAAATTTCCGAAGTGATAATTGAGTTCATCCCTAGGAAGGAAAATCAATTTACAGATGAGTTAGCTCAAAAAGCTTGTAAAGGAATCCCCAAAAGATATATGTGCAGAGGTCAGCTCTGAAACAGAAGTCGGAGCCGACTGGAGGACAGAAATTATCATGTATCTACAAAATCCAGGAGCGAATGTACCGATTGGAATACGGTTGAAAGTTTTGTGATTCCTGTTCATAGAAGGGGTATTATACAAAAGGACATTCGAAGGATTACTTTTGAAATGTTTGGGGTCCAAACAGGCTTTGGAAGTGATGACAGAAATACACAGTGGGATTTGTGGAGCTCATAGGGCAGGTTTGTATATGAGATGGGCTATTCATCGTTTGAGTTTCTTTTGGCAAAAGATTTTCGAAGATTGTATACAATTCATTAAAGGTTGCCAAGAGTGTCAGAAGCATGGGCAGTTGAATCACTTGCCAGTCACGGAATTGCAAGCTATGGTAAAACCATCACCCTTTAAATCTTGGGCTATGGATATCATTGGTAAAATTCATCCTCCATCATCCAAACATCATTGTTTTATTTTGGTTGCAACAAATTATTTCACTAAATGGGTCGAGGCGGTTGCTTTGAAAAATATGGATCAAAAGGAAGTGATAGATTTTGTGTTGAATCAGATCATCTATAGGTATGGTATTCCTCATTCAATAGTGACCGACCAAGGTTTGGTCTTTACTAGGGAGAATTTTTTAAACTTCTTGGCAGAGTTTGGTATTCGTTTGAACCATTCTTCGTCTTATTATCCCCAAGCTAATGGACAGGCAGAGGCAGCCAATGACATTATGATTGGAATTATAAAAAAGACGATTGAAGGGAACCCAATAAAGTGGCATTTGTTGTTATCTTGAGCCTTATGGGCACATAGGAATAACATAAATTCTGCTACAGGGTTTTCACCATATCAACTCACCTTTGGACAAGATGCTGTGTTGCCAGCCGAAATTCAAGTGTCATCTGGACGTACAAGATTTACTACTGATGAGTTTACTGAGGAATATCAACAAATTATGTTGCAACAATTGGAAAGTTTTGGATGTGAATCGACTCCATGCAATTGATCAGATTGTGAAGCAGAGTGAAATCAGGGCTAAGACTTATGGAAGGAAAGTTTTTTATAGAACGTTCCAAGAAGGAGACCTGGTTTGGAAAACTATCATTCCTACATATAAGAAGATTGATCAATTAGGGAAGTGGTCTCCGAATTGGGAAGGACCATTTATCATTCAAAAGGAAATCGGAAATGGTGCCTTTATTATTATAAATCAAGAAGGTAAAAAGGGTACATGATTGTATTAATGCTAAATATCTGAAGAGGTATTTTCCTGCCTTTTCAGATAACAAGAACGCATGAAACAATAATTTTTATTCAGAACCCGATTACTAGGGGTTCGGACCCAAAAAGGGTTCATTCATTATCAGATATTGAGTCATGCAGAGAACTCTTTTTTTCTGAGTCAGAATCTTCATCCCAGTGATTAGGGATTAATTCTGGTTCTTCATCAACAAGGTCTTCTAAGTCGGGTCGGTACTTTTCCCACTGATCTTGCATCTTTTCTAGATCATAATCTGTACGAGCCTTCATGTTTGCTACGGTTTGACGCTCACGATCAACAAGAGTGCGTAATCTCGAAAAGACTGTGCGCTGATTGGAAAATGCATGATCCCAGCCAAGGTATGGGAGTATGGCTGTCACATGGTGTTCATACCCTCCCAGCACGTTTTCCATCAGGTGAATAACACGATGAATGGTTTTTCTGCCTCGGTGGGAGAATCTGAATTTGAAATCCAATTGCTTGAGTATGCATAACAAGTCCTCGGCATGGCCTCCAACTGGATGATTACCCACAAAGAAGGGTTGAATAACGCCTTGCCAATTGTTTACAGGAACATTAGGACGTTTGTGTGGCATTTTAATAAATATTTCAGGCATGCCCGAGTTTTAATTTGTGGTTAAGCATTCGTTCATTGCTTTACAAGGGACTGCCAATATTTATAAAGGAAATTAGTTTGATCTGTTCCCAGGAGGGTCGGAGTTTTGGAAAGTGATCCTTAACAATAAGAGAAAAAATTTATTTACTAAGTCAAGGTTTCCAAAATTTTACAGAAGGGATCCCTAAGCGTTTTTAATCTGGGACCATTTATCTTCTGTCCTGGAAAGTCGCCTGGTGTTAGCAGCCGATTGGTACTATCTTATAAGTTGAGATCGGGCATGAATCTTTGATTCTTGGTCCAAGTCGGCCTCATTCTTCTTATACCGCTCAATTAAGCATTGTTCGTCAGCCATGTGGTTCTCCAGGACAATTCGTTCTTGTCGAAGTGCCATCAATTCTGCTTCATTTGTTTGAATTGATTCATCTATTTTAGTCTTGGCACTAAGGAGTCCGTCCAGCCTTCCAGTAGCTTGTTGAAGTGATTCTTTGGTTTTAGTCAAGGAAACCTCCAGACTTATTTGATCCGAATTAGGTAAGGGCGTCTCAGTTTACAGGAGTTGGGTGAATAAGATGTCATTTCGGAGTTCGGATAGTCTCTCCATCAGCCGATGAAGAATGAGGGCGGCTACCGATTCTGAAGGAATTTGAAATAGAAGACCACCAAATGCTTGAAGAAGACCGTCTAACAAGTCTGACCCCAGGTCGGGGAAAGGTTGGTCGACAGCCTGAGCAATTATGGTTCGGACGTCTGTCGGAATTGAAACAGCTGACAGAGGGGCTAGATCAAGACATCCCTGTAAGAATGGATTTTATTTCAGATTACATGAAGCACAATATCAAGGATTAATTGTGAAAACTTTACTTACTTCCGGGCGGAACGTGGTTGCAGAAGGTGCCAGGATTGTTATGGGTCTGGAAGAAGAGGCAACTGGTATTGCAATGGCTGATTCATTGGCTTCTTTAAATGGACGCTACGGTATTGATCTGAGTCCCTGCAGATGGAGATATAGTGTATTTAATATTATGTGAACACTAGCTCTTAGTTTGGAAAAGGGAGTTTAAAGCGGCTACCAAGTTGACAGAGGTCTCTGAATCAGAGGAGAGGACTTATTGTAATTCTTGTAAAAGACCCCTCGGTTGGACAGCTGCAGGTTCTTCTTCCCGTCTGGCCACTTCTGGAGGAGGGTCTGCTGCCTTCAGATCTGCTGCCCTCAGGTCGGCTGCGCCCAAGGTGGCTGCAGCCGGTTCGTTGGGAGCAATTCGGGCGGCCGCATCAGAGACGTCTCTATTAATTGGAGCGGGCACCTCGAGAGAGACTGCAGCAGAGGCGGCCGCACCAGAAGCAATCGCAGCAGAGGCGGATACAGGCGTGGCCATTGGCTCCGCTTTAAGGAGAGATGGGTCTGAGGCAACATAAGGCAATCTACCCATCTGTGAGGCAGCCGCCTCACTATCGGATGAAGCCCCTGTTGTTGCCAGTTTGGCTGGTGAAGGCGTTTGCATTGAGGTTCGTCGTTTGGTCGGGGGTTAAGGTACTTGAAGTTGGTCGGCTGACAACTTTGGTGATGCGGCTGGGCTTGAAGTAGTCTGAATGGTCGCTCTTGCCGGGGTCGGGCCTGAAAATAAGAATGGTGATTTATAAAATATTAAGAAAAGAAAATCAGATTAAGTCAGGATTATACCTGGATGGGGTCGGGTCTTTACTGGCGCCCGACCTGATGAACGGTCTTTCAAAGTCTGCCAATTTTCTTCAGAGAACGGGACAGTTTGAATTTGAGAAGCTCTTCTTTTTCTTTGGGGGGCGCCCGATCCCGTGCCTGGGGCGACTACTTTTCTTCGGGTGTTGGTCAATAGGGCCGCCCCTAATACCAAGGCAGGCTGAGGTAGGAGAATGCCCGGCAGGCAATCTTTGTCAGGGGCTATTAAGGCCCAGGTGACCGACCACCATTCGCAGAAGGACTCAATAGAGTCTGGAGAAGATCGGAAGGGAATGTAGGAATTGGAAGTTATGTAATTGGTTAGTTGGGATACGTAAGGAGAATTCAATTCAGGGATGACTCTCCCGTCCAGGCTTTGAATTATTAGATGTGGGCAGGCGATGGGGCCAGGTAAACCTTGTTGGCATCCGAACTGGCGTGCCAAAAACTGAGGTTGATAGCTGAAGATATAAAGCGCTTTGTGGCCTTTCTTATCAATTTTCTTATTAATAAATAAAGACCTGGGTTTAAGAGCAGCATCCCAGGCGAAGGAGTAAGTAGGATGAGGAAGCGGGTCCGGTTCGGACAAAGGTGAAGATACAGGGAATGGCCAAAACAAGTCAGACGCGTAACCGACATACTTTCTGTACATATAAAATCGGGAGTTGCTACGGTCATCGGCTAGAATGGCAGTTATGATACTGCTTGGAGGTTATTGCGACCTAAACAAAGTCGGTTAAGGGCTATTCCTAAAGATTTGTCAGGTGTTGGAGCAACAGGAGAATGGCCGAGTTGGAACGCTTCGGGGAAATAGAGACGGAACCACAATTCCAAGAACCAAAAAGGGCTTGACGCGGCGGTATCTAATTTTTTGCCATCATTATCTGTAAGGCGGGTGCTAACCCTGGATAGCCCCTCAAAAAGATTGGCAAGGAAGAGAGTACCAAGAGAAAAGAAACTACCTAAGGCTATATGGATGGCCAAGTCAAGATGAGAAGGAAGGACGCATTTCGAAGGGGAAATTATGGCATACCTACAGATTGCGAACTTCCAAATGGGTGCAGTTGAAGAGGTAGTTCTACAAATGGGGTATTGTTATATAGATTGCGAACTTCCAAACGGCGATTGAGGAGTGGCGTTTGAAAGTCCGATGGCGGCGGGCAAGTTGTTACGTATGAATTTTATAATAAGGTTAAAAGGCCCAAGCTAGAAGGAGATGTGGACCTGTAATTGGGTCCGCTAGATTAATTAAGGGGTGCTTCAAGATAATCGGTTGAACCGGACGTCCTTCTAAGGAAATAGGTAGGTCGGATGGTCCGCAGGTCAGATGGTCCGCAAGTCGGATGGTCTGCGAGTCGGACAGTCCACAAGTCGGATGGTCCGCAAGTCGGATGGTCTACGAGTCGGACAGTCTACAAGTCGGATGGTCCGCAAGTCGGATGGTCTGCAGGTCGGACAGTCCACAGGTCGGATGGTCCGCAAGTCGGATGGTCCACGGGTCGGACGGTTCGCAAGTCGGAAGGTCTGCGGTCGGACAGGCAGGTTGGTTGGTTTGCGGTCGGAAAAGTAAGTCAGGAGGTCCGCGGTCGGACAGGCAGGTCGGTTGGTTCGCGGTCGGATAAGTAAGTCGGAAGGTCCGCGGTCGGATAGGCAGGTCGGTTGATCTGCAGTCGGATAAGCAAGTCGGAAGGTCCACGGTCGGACAAGCAGGTCGGAAGGTCCGTGGTCGGGTAGGAAGGTCGATTGGTCTGCAGTCGAACAGGCAGGTCGGTTGGCCCGCAGTTGGACAAGCAAGTCGGTTGCTGTAGAGGTCGGATGCTGCGGAGATCGAGTGAGAACAGTAGTTTGGTCGGTTGGGTTACGCGCTTGGTAAGACGGTTGAGAACACGTGTCAACAAAAGAGGAATTAATAGATGGTTGAGAGGAGGCGTTGTAACCGTTCGGGCGACGGTTCCAGGTACTGTTTCTAAGGAATATTTAAGGATTGGGGTCAGCAACTGGCAAAGGATCTTCAATCGACATCAAATTCAAGAGAATTGCTTTTAGGGATCACCACTTTATTTTCCAGTCTGTAGTTTTATTTTCCTATTTTATTTATATATCCTACAGTGCTTAGAGATTCATAATCTCATGCATTAATTATATCAAATTCGGAGATAAGTTCTTATTTTCGAATTTTACTTTTTATTGTTGAAAAATTGCATCAACACATATCAAAGTAAAAACTAGATTAAATTTGAATTTCCCTTTCCGACCAGCGCAGCACCAGAGTGTGGCCTGTCTAGGCCGTCACTGGCACCATCGGTGAGTATTCACATGATTTGGAACTCTATATATCTATATATATATATATATATGGGCGGCTCATGGGCGACTCATAGCAGGACCAGGATGAGCAGCTGCTCAGACCCTTAATTAATAGTGGGCCTATATTTTAAATATTTATTATTATTATTAAATTTTAAAATTAAATTTTAAGTTTTAATTTATATTTTTTTTCTTCATAATTATCCTATTTAATTTTAAAAATTAAATTTTAATTTCTAATCATATATATATATATTTATTTCTTTCTAATCGTCTACACTTCTTTACCTTACACTCTATCTATCGCATTGCCCCCAGCAACTCGATCAAACCTGCCTCACATTTTCTCTTATATCTTTCACCCTTCTTCAGTCCTTCTTACTCTTCGAACTTTCAGATAGACAGTCTTTCATCTTCTTTTTTTCAAATTGACATTGTGCAGACGGTCACGTTCAACCTCTTGTCCAATCAACGTTAATCAGTAATATTATTAAAAATACATTTTAATCATGTATTTGTAGGGCCTATAATTTATTTTTGCTCAGGACTTAAAAAAAGTCCGAGACGGCCTGTATATACACACTAGTGCTCATGCGCATTACGCTGTGCCAGCTCAATGGTTTCGATTTCAGAATGTATTTGTTTGAAATAGTCAAGTGCAATTTTGTTGCGAGTGTTGGGGGGTGGTGGTAGAAAGCTCTGTTGATTCTTGTGGGGAAAAGAGAGACACTCAGGTAGTAAGGAGTTTTGTAGATAGTGAAGTATATGTACATAGGTGGTCAGAATTGGACATCATGATTAATTTCTTCCTAAAAGTGTTATGGTGTAGTTAATATGTAAAAGGTGTGTACAAAATCTGATGTAATATGTCTGATGATAACTGATTATGAGCAGGATTTTAGCAATCACAGACATTTATTTAATGACTTTTACATAGTATTAAACTAATGCAACCACTATGATGCAAGCTTCACGGAAGGCCAAAAAATACCACCCTTCTACACTATCAATGGTTAGTTCAAAATTTATAGCATATGGTAGGAAATAAGCGGCCAAACGTAATGACCATAAATTAAAGAATTGCGATTACCTATACCACAAAATAAAAAGTTATTGGAATATTGTTTAACTACTGTTTATTTTCTATTTCCTATGCATAGAAACAACGCTTAAACTTCATACAAAATTTAAGAAAACTTTTTTTTTTTATAACATGGGAACTCGCAGCCTGCAAACTACGTTTCCATGTTTTTTATTCCTTGGGGGACAGGGGAACGAAAAGCATATATATATATATATAAAACGAAAGTGCGCACTGGGTAAACCTCCGGCTGAACCTAATACCCTGCAAACCAGGTCCGAAGGGAAAGTCACACTAGACAATCATGTGTGGCAGGTGATCTGAGGCATCGGAGGTTTAAACCCATGACTTCACGGTCACAAGTCCAACCCCTACACCACCAGGTCATCCCTTACGGGACAACTTTCACTAATTCTTTTTTTTTTGTTTTTTGTTTTAAAAAAAAAAAAAAACTTTCACTAATTCTTGAGATAAAGAGAGGTGTAAGAAGGCCAAACTAAGACACCATTAGATAGTAAGTAGGAGTAATATGAAATAAAATAAAATAAAATATATTAATGACCTAACAAAAAAGGTAATGAAGAGTGGCCTTGCCCACCATATGCAAGCTCAACCTACATAAAGATATTACTTATAATATATATAGGTATTTGTATAAATTTAAATATAATCCCAATAATATAACTTTAACCTTTACATATTCATATTTAATAAATCCAATATACATATTAAATTGATATGATCATTAAGACAAATAAGATGAAGATAATAAAATTAATAAAAAAAATATATATCTCCTCAGAAAAGTGGAAGAGTGACATTGACATCATTACTATCATCCAACTCATAAAATATCGATTCAAAATTGTTGTGCAATTTTTGGACAATGTCCTACGTACATGGAACAAAGATGAACAAGAATTGGCTAATGAATATGCCCAATTGAAATCCCAAGGCATCATAAATTCCAGCTTCTCATGCTTTCTTCTGTAGAATTGCCACTGCAAGATTGTAGGTTATTAAAAAGGGTCAATCTCCCCCCCCCCCCCCCTCTGCAATTTTAGCCTAAAAACAAAATAAAAAAATCAAAATTAAGGACCAATCAAGATTACAAATTCGAATTCATCCACAATCTATATAAAGGAATATTATTTGAACAGCAAAACCAATGGTCAATGGCACATAAGGGATGCTACCGTACGTAATAATAACAATTTAACTTGTCAAAGAGTTGGAATATAATCATCCTGACACAATAGATCACATTTATAAATTCACGATGGACTGTAACAAACATCCACGTAAATTGTAGATCGATCCTTCAAAGTGATACTTCTTTTTTTTATAGGTTTATCAAATCGCTGGAATATATTGATTCAATCAATCATCAAACCATCTCCTTGGCAGGCACCACAGGTTTCTTGATGTCATCCTCAACCACCTTCGCATCCGCAAGGTACTGCCGCGAATCCCAAATTCTTCTTAACGCCGGAAATCTTGTCGTTTTTGTCGTTATCGGAAGAAGAAACATCTTCATACTCTAATTGGCGGCTAGAGAACGTCCAAACAAGATACATGACCGCCACGGTTAGAGCGCAGCACCCGATGCCGAAAAGAAAAGTTCCCAATTTCTGCCAACCCTTTTCAGTAAACTGTGAGTCATGTTCTCATAATCCGAGTTGCTTCCAAAAATAGGTCAACATTGGCCATCCCCTTTTTCTTTAGCAATGTCGAATTCAATTCCACAACAAGTCATCATCAATTTGAGACAACCTCGGTGCAATAAGATCAACCTAAAATTTTGGTTATCCCCGATTTCAAACACTGGTGGATCTGTTAACAAGGGATTCGAGCTTCCAACCTAAAACCAATTAGTGATAGGTGGAGTGGCCTTCACCTTTATAAGCCAAGGGGATATATTCAACAGGATCCTGTTGTCGTAATCAGAGATGGCTTCATATCCACACAACAATCGATCAATCCCGATTTCATGCACTGCAAAATCTTGTTATCATAATTCCAATTCCTCCTAAACACAGCTTAAAATCAGTCATCCTCTATTTCTATCAACGTCCATCCAATTGACCAAAATCGGTCATCCTCAATTTGAGACAACCTCGAATTCTATTATGATATTAAGAGATGGCAATCAGATCCACCACATAAATGGTTATCCCCGATTTCAAACAGTGGTGGATTTTATTCTCGATATGGTAAATCATTTTTATAATAATCTTTTTGTTATTTTATACATTTTTCTCTGGGAATTTTTCTATTTCTCTGCAAAACAAACACAAACGCTAACACCTTTCAATTGCATGGGTCATCCTTAAACCAAAAACGCTTTCCAAATACATCAACCATACTTGAACCAAGTCAAAATCTGCACATGGTCAAAAATCGGCCAACCCTTTTCAGAGTGCAAATCTACCACACACATGGAGAGACATCAATCAACAATATCGTTCAGATTTTTCTGGGAAGCTGCGCCTACAAGCCTTTCAAAAAACCATCTAAATTTTCAATCAAAATTTCTTCTTATACAATCATTGTTTCGTGCTAATAATTTCTCTCTATTAAAGAGAATCTCATAATCTACGAAATAACATGCATCTTTGTATATTTTCTTAGGCTTTTGGTATAGAAGAACCTTATGCAACAAATGTGATCACGAAAGAGTCCCTTTCCGTCATACCATGCCACCATGGAGAACCCTTCCAAAATCGGACATATAGTGTTGTCGGCCATTTGTACAAAGAGCCTAAAAATGACATAATTGGACAACCTAAATTCCCATATCACAACTCTAGTGTACCTCCAAAAGGTAAAACTATTCTCTTGGTGCCGGATAATCATTGTGGAGGTAATCTTAGCTTTACTAATTCTTGTGATAAGGATCAATACTCCCGTGCTTCTAGTTTTCATTGTAAGATAATCTCTTGAAAGAAAATGCATAGTCCTACTTTTCTTAGTTTTGATATACTTGAGGATGCTAGGACTTATTTCGCTAACATAGGGTGGAGTTCTTTGTTGTCTTTAGATGATTCTGCGATCACTGAATTAACATTCGAGTTCTATTCAACATTTGAATTTAAAATTCCTTCTGAGTTTACTATATATACTCCTAATGTTATTCCATTTCATTTGACATGTAAAGAATTTCACCATTTTATTGCCGATTTCAACATTGCCTTGGGACTATTGATAAGTCTAGTGTTGATGATAACGAATTTGTTGAAAGTCTCACTGAGTAAATTCCACCTTTTGTGTATCATGATTTTAAGGCTTGGGAAGCTTTAGTTAACGATTCTATAGTTTATAACCCTAGTGTTGATATATATGTTAATATGTATATTGTATATATTAGATATATATATCCCTACCTAATATATCTCGTGTATATATATAACATTGTACTCTAATTATAATTTGAGAAATTCAGTTTATTTCATTAATCCTAACATTGTATCAGAGCAATGACTTTTTCCGAACAAATTGAAACAACCTGCGCGTCTCAGATTGCACCTTTCCGATTGTCGCCAATCGTCACCAACACCACCACCGTGTTTTCCGCCACGAGACCGGCCAGAATCCGGAACAGTTCAGCCAACGGCGGCGCGTGAACCTCACACGCGTCTGACAAAGTTTCTGGCCGAACGCCTCACAGGCACGTGGAGGCACGTGCGGTGGCTGTTTCCGACAATTTTTGAACCAGCGTATTCGGAATTTAATTTCCTCCGCGATGGTATACTCATTTTTTCCATTTGAGCAGTTTTTTGTATCTATCTGATTTTCCGTGTTCTGGGTTCGATTGAATCTTTTCTGTGTTTCTGTCGTTTCGGCTTTCAGCTTGAGACATTGTCTACACTTGAAATTTTCTTTATGGGAAAGATGGATGTTCATATTCCGATAAGTGTTGTCCTGTCTGGAGATAATTACAGTTTGTGGGCACAATCGATGAAAAGCTTCCTGATTGGAAATAAGCTATGGCAGATTGTTACAGGGGATATAGTTGCTCTCGTTGCTCCAGTTTCTATAGGAGAAGTTGCGTCTACCGCCAAAGTTTGTGAATCTTATATTGAAAAATTGAAGGATTGGGACAATAAAAACCATCAGATTCTTACTTGGTTGCGCAATACTTCCGCTCCGGCGATACATGTGCAGTTTGCCCCATTTCAAACTTCTAAGGCAGCGCGGGATTTGTTGGTAGTCCGCTTCCGTGCTACTGTTTTGGCGCACTATTATCAGCCATGGAGTACTCTCCGTGATCTAAAACAAGTATCAAGACAATCTTCAACGATTTCCTTGTGCAAATGCAACCCCTTTGGCATCGGTTGGATAAAGCTGAGATCAGTCCTGATCATCTTCGCCTCATTTAGGTCTTGATGGCTTTGCGTCCAGAGTATGAGGTAGTTCGTGCATCTTTGTTACAATTGAACCCATTTCCTACCTTGGATGCAGCTATTCAGGAGATTTTTTTTGAGAAAACTCGTCTCTACCTAGCCAAGGCTTCTTTGCTTGATTCTGCTCTTGTGGTCACCGCCTGAAGTCCTACTCAGAGTCGTCCCCTCTGCTGCAAATGATGTCAGTCTTCTGATCATGACTTCGGTCACTGCCCCAAGGTGGAGTGCCATTACTGTTATGTTTTAGGCCATACTATACTATATTGCCCTACTAGGCCATCTCGCTCTGGCAGCAGTACTTCCAAGCCTCAGAATGTTCGTGGACCTCCTCAGTCTAGTACCTCCATTGTCACAGCCTCTGCCACGCCTGCGCCTGCGCCTCCTACAATTCAGGACTTGGAGGCTCTTCTTAAACAGGTTCTATCTTCCAATACCACCATGTCTACCACATCAGGTAACTCTCCTTGGTATTTTGATTCTACCAGCAGTAATCATATGACCTATGATATACGCCTTATGACCTCTACATCCACCTCACCATCCCTACCCCCTATCTTTACCGTAAATGGTACCCATATGCGCATTACCCATACTAGACAAACATCCACCTCGTCCTTATACCTCCCTGACACATATTGTATTCTCAATTAACCTTAAATTTGATTTCAGTTGGTCAATTAGTTGATCAAGGTCTCACAGTGATCTTCTCTTCTACTGGTGTGCAGGTTCAGGATGCAAGCCGGGCGGACCCTCGGGAAGGGCTGGAAGGCGGGCCACTTATTTGAACTTGAGTCACTTCAGCTTCCTTGTCCTCTATCTCGACTGCCACCACCTCCACACCATCCCGCCTTCTCAGTCATGCGTCCTCCAATAAACTCAGGTCTTTAATTAGTCAGGGTCTTTTGGGTTCTGTTAGGTTTAAGTCTTTTAGTTGTGTGGATTTTTCGTTGGGAAAACAACATGCCTTGTCATTTCCTCATAGTACTTGCGTTGTGGATACACTGTTTTCATTAGTTCACTCTAATATTTGGGGACCTTCAGCCGCTGTTTCTATAAATGGTTCTCGTTATTTTGTGCTTTTTATTAGTGACTATTCTCGCTTTACATGGATTTACTTCATGCGGCAGCGTTCTAAACTTCCATTTATTTATATGAACTTTGCTAAAGTGATACATACCCAATTTTTCTCCACCATAAAAACTCTCCACACTGATAATGCTCTTGAGTATACCGATTCTTCCTTTCTTTGTTTCCTATTTGATCAGGGTATTGTTGTCAAACGCTCCTGCCCATACACCTCTCCACAAAACGGTCGCACCAAACGTAAACACCGTCATATCCTCGATACAGTCCGCACCCTTCTCTTATCTGCCTCTTGTCTGGATTGCTTTTGGGGGGAAACCGCACTCACTTCTGTCCACACTATAAATCGTGTTCCTTCCTCTGTCATGGGTGATGTCAGTCCATTTGAAAGACTATTTAATCGAGCCCCTGATTATAGTCTTCTCCGCCCTTTCGGTTGTGTCAATTTTGTCCTCTTCCATCCTCATGATTGCACTAAGTTTGAACCTCGCGCGCGTCTGTGTTGTTTCCTGGGATACGGGTTAGAGCATAAAAGTTATCGTTGTTGGGATCCCATTTACAATAGTCTACGTATTTCTCGTCATGTCACTTTATGGGAGAACACTAAGTTATCTACCTTGTCCCACTTTCGAGTCCCCTTTGATCGTTCGTCTCCGTTCTTTACCTTGTCCTATCCACCTTTATTTTCTTCCAATGATGCGGCCCCGTGCCTTGCTCTTAACGCTGTCCCAGTTGTGTCTCCTGAACCGACGCTGATCCCCGATCCTACTACTACTCTCGACTCTGATGCATCACCATTACCAGAGTCTGACACTACTTTGACCTCAAACCCTGATCCTAGCCCTCGCCGTTCCACTCGGGTTAGTCACCTACCTACTCACTTACTCAATTATCACTGCTTCTTTGTCACTTTGTCCCACCATGAGCCCAGGTCCTTTCGTGAGGCGTATGCGGATCCGTTGTGGCGGCAGGCTATGTCTGAGGAGTTGCAGGCTTTAGAGAAAACCCATACGTGGGATATGGTTGATCTTCCCTCTGGCAAGAAACCTATCGGCTGTAAATGGGTATTCTGAATCAAAACTCACTCTGATAGATCCATCGAGCTCTACAAGGCGCATTTGGTAGCCAAAGGCTACACCCAGAAGTATGGTATAGACTATGAGGAGACATTTGCCTTGGTTGCTCATCTCACCTCCGTCCGTTGTCTTATCGCTATCGCTGCCGCTCGTCGGTGGCCCCTACATCAACTCGATGTCAAGAATGTGTTCTTGCATGATGATCTATCCGAGGGCATCTATATGTCTCCTCCTCCTGGCTTTCCTACGTCTCCAAGGTATGTAAACTTCGTCGTGCCCTGTATGGTTAGAAACATGCACCTCGAGCTTGGTTTTCAAAATTTAGCTCTACTCTGCTATGCTCCAACTCGACTTTACTTCCAGCGATCATGATTTGGCTCTCTTCCTTCGTCATGGATCCGCTGGAATTATTGTTATGCTACTTTACGTGGATGACATGATCATTAAGGGAAATGATACATCCGGTATCTCTGAGCTACAGACTCATCTACACCGCCACTTTGAGATGAAGAGCTTAGGGCCTCTTCGGTACTTCCTAGGTCTTGAGATCTCCGACACCTCTGACGGATATTATCTGTCTCAAGCCAAGTATGCCTCCGAGCTTCTGTCTAGTGTCGGTCTCACTTACTCCAAGACTGCTCCTACGCCTCTAGATTCTGACTGTCATCTTACTCCGATGGACGGCGTCCCCCTCGATGATCCTACTCTGTATTTTCAGCTGGTGGGAAGTCTGATCTACCTGACTGTCACTCGACCTGATATTGTCTATGCCGTCCATATCGTCAGTCAATTTATGTTTACTCCTCAGACGACTCATCATTCTACTGTTCTACGGATTCTCCGGTACATCAAAGGTACTCTCCTCCATGGGTTTCATTATTCATCCCGTTCCTCCTTAGTTTTGACCGGGTATTATGACTCTGATTGGGTGGGAGATCCCTCCGATTGCCGCTCGACCACCGGGTTTTGCTTCTTCCTTGGCGACTCGCTTATTTCTTGGCACAACAAGAAACAAATGGTTGTCTCCCGGTCCAGTGCAGAGTCGGAATATAGAGCACTTACAGACACCACTGCCGAGCTTCTATGGCTTCGCTGGCTGCTGGCTGATCTCAGTGTGCCTTAGTCCTCTGCCACTATTATTCATTGTGACAGTCAGAGCGCCATGAAGATTTCGACGAATGATGTCTTCCACGAGCGTACGAAGCACATTGATATCGATTGCCACCTTGTACGTCATCACATTACTCATGGTAGCATCTCCTTGTTTTCCATTTCTTCTGCTGATCAGACTGCCGACGGCTTCACCAAGCCTCATCGTCCTGGCCGTTTTCAGTCATTCTTGAGCAAACTCAAGTTGGGTTCCACCATTCCACCTTGAGTTTGAGGGAGGATGTTGATATATATGTTGATATATATTGTATATATTTAGATATATATCCCTAACTAATATATCTCTTATATATATACACTACAAAAAAATATCAATTTTTTAACGAGATTTTTTCGTTTTTAAATCCACATTTTCCGTTACTAATGATATTAGAGACGGAATTAGTGATGGAATTACGTTAGCTATGTGAACTTTATGAACGAAATTCCGTTACAAATATGTTATTTTTTTGTAGTGATATAACATTGTACCGTAATTATAATATGAGAAATTCAGTTTATTCCATTAATCGTAACACCTAAAAAGTCAAAAGCAAGTAAGCTAAAGAGTCTTGAATTTAAATACGTTCATTGTTTTTTAGCTTACAATCTTTGGGGTCAAAAAGATACCTCTAATGCTGTGAGTAAAATTGAGTTGTTCTTTTTGTGGTGCATGCCAAATAAAATAAAGATCAACTTTGGCTATTGGCCAGCTAATTCCAAAATTTTATAATAAAACAATAAAAAAAGTTAATTATTTATTTAGATGGAAGCGTTTTTAATTTGTTAATTTGGATTGAGTCTGTGTGACGTTATATTGGAGGCCCAAGTCTGATATGAGCTCGTTGGACGCTCTCAAGTATTGGGTGGGCCATAAAATATAATATTGCATTCATTCGTTCCATAATAATGTCATTTTTTTTTCTATTAAATTTATATATAATTTATTTATATTAAATCAGTTTATTTATTTATAATTTTGTCTTAACAAACAATAATTAATTTTTTTTTCTATTTATTCAATTATTTTTTTAATAAATTTTGTAAAATATATTTACTTTACTCTTTATCTGTCAAATATGTAGTAGTTTTCATATCCGACCGCTCGTAATATAAATAGCTTGGACAAAGAGAGAAATGTATAGCATTGAACCTTACTCAGACTCATTGCTATCCTTCTCTCTATAGATAGATCCACCTAGATACCCATTACCCGTACCCATACCCATACCCGTACCCGTACCCATAATGTACAAATTATTATATTAACAAACGTGTGGTTTGAGCGATTGCCATTTTCTTTTTTTTTCTTTTTTTGAATATGTGTGGTTCGAGTGAGTTCCAAATTAAAGGCTACAGACTGAATCAAAAAAGAAGCAGCAGCAGCGAGCTTGTGTGGAGGGATGTGGTCTTCTTCTTCTTCTTCTTCGTCTTTGTGTTTGTCTTTGTGTGGTGAGTTTTCAGCAGCAGCAACAGAAAGAAGAAGAAGAAAGAGAGATGAAGTGTACGTAGCAGCAATGGCATTGAGAGGCACAAAAGGGCCTTCACAGTGGCTAATGTCTGCAGCTGCTAACTCTCTCAATTTGTGGGATTTCCAACATTTCATGGTCATCCTCAAACATCATTCTTCTCCTCATCTCCACCAGGTGCTACTGCTTCTCTCTATCAATTCAACTCTCATCTGCTTTTCTACTACAATATCATCATCTTTTTATTTCTTCATTTATTTTAATTTTCATTAATTAAGGGAAGATTATTATTATTATTATTATTATTATTATTTTTTTTTCTGCTGACTTTCTGGCGTAATTTGCTGTTTTTATAAATAATAATGCTTTAATTGAAATAATTACATGACTTGATCATATAAGTAGATATTTGATGTCATAAATCCAGTATGTGTCGGATGCCTGCGAATTGGGCCGGTAGGAAGTTAGAGTATATAGTAAGAGTAACAAGGATGACCTAGTGTGGCGTGGGATGCATTTATGACCGTGACGTTATGGGTCCAAATTCCGACGCTTTCGGATCACCTGCCAAAAAAACTCTCATGTATTAAATAGTGGCCAAAATTGTCCATAACTCCCTTTTGGTTTCGAAACTCAGCGTAAATTTTTCTTTTATTTTAAAAATTGCATGACACCCCTTATTATTTAAAAAATATTGTATGAAACCACTTTGTAATTTTAAAGTATAGGGAGATTTTACGCTGAATTTCGAAATCACTTCGACATCACGTGGGAGTTATAAGCAATTTTTCCTAAATAGTGAGACATATATATATATATGTGCAATGATTATACGTACAAAGCATGAAAAAGAGGATACCCAAAACTAGGAAAATTGATCAAAGTGATTGCTTCCAATGCGTGCGACGCCGTCCCACTCTCTCCCCTTACTCTATTTATGTCTTTTGTTCTTTTTTCATTTCAATCTATTTTCTTTTTTGTAGTGTCATTATATAATATTCTTTTATTTTTTAGTGAAAAAGAATGCAATTTTGCTTTTTGTTATTTTTTCTTTTTTTTTTATATAAAAAAAAAAGTATAACCATTACTATTCAATTTTATTAAAATCGGTATCCAACCATTTAAGCACATATTTCAATGCATTTTGGGCCACTTCATTAGATCATTTTTTTTTTTTTTTTTAATCCCCATTCATTGGATTTTGTCTTCTTCCCTATCCTTCAAGATTCTTACATCAAACATCACTCCTTTCTCTCATAATATCTAATTTAAAAAAAAAAAAAAAAAAAAAAACAAAATTATCCATAACTTCCTTCTTGTTTTTAAACTCAATGTAAATTTTTCATCTACTTTAAAAATTGCATGACACCGCCTTATATTTTAAAAAATTACATGACGCTCCCTTATACTTTAAAAATATTGCATGAAACCCCCTCTGCCATCCAAAACATATAGATAGAAAATTATCTTTTTATCAGATGAGGAAAGTTTTATGCTGGTGGAGTTTCATGCATTTTTTTAAATACAAAGAGTACCATGCAATTTTTAAAATATAGAGAGATTTTACGCTGAATTTCGAAACCACAGGGAAGTTATAAACAATTTTATCAATAAATAAATAAATAAAATAATGTATGATACTATTTTCCACAAAAGAAAATCTCATAAGATTATCTCTAATCAGACATCACCGTCCAGTTGAGCTTAATACTGTAGCACTTTCTCAAATGAGAGGGTGTGTTTTTTATTTATTTAGTTTTGTTTTATGTTATTTATAATAAATTTAAAATTTGTTTGTAAATTTAATCTCTGCTCCATTTATTTTATTTTTTTATTATGTAAAATTCATTTATTTTTGTATATTTATATTTAATAGAAGTACTGTTCAATGATAGTAAAATTTTAATTTATTAAATTTTAAAATATTTATTATTTCTTATAATAAAATAATAAATTTAATTAATTGCTACAACTTACATCTTAATTTAAATTCTATTTTTATTATTTTTGTATCGTTCACTCAAAATATCTATTTTACTAAGTAAAAGTAATCATACACTTATGCCAAAATACATTTAATTTTTACCTAAATTACGAACATACCATTAACAAATTATTTTACACATAAAATTAAAAGGACAAAAATATCAAAATCTCTTATATACTTCTACTAACCAATAAACAATTTTGATCTTAATGACTCTGTAATCGAAATTTAGGACCTAATACTTGTAGTTTACAACTAATCGAACACATATGAAACAAGAAACATCGAATCTTTTATATACTTTGTTAATCGAAGGAGTTCGGACTCAGTTTACCCAATATTTCAACCGACTAGCAACACTTACACACAACCTCGACCCAAACACTACCGACATCCACAGAAACGCACAATCAGCGCGATTAACAACCTAATCGAAAGAAATCTCAAGATTCTAAGCCTAAATCATCGCGGACAATCAATTACACCACGAACAGCCCATAAACATATAATCGAGAAATCAAACCGAAGAACAGCTCTAGAACAAGCTGTAACACAACCACGGTGGATGAACTTCAAGTTCCGATGGCCAAACTCGCCGGAATGCACCAGACAGATCGATCGCGTTCGTCGGGAAAGCTAGGGCTCCAGAGGGTGAATATCGCGATAGAAGGAGTGAGGATTAATCTGTCTGTCTGAACCGGGAAGCAGGGTATATATATATCAGACCCCTTGGACCGGTTTGAGGGCGGTCCAGGGCGGTTCAGGCCATCCGAACCCATCCTCCAATTCATCACTCAATCGGGTCGAACCGCGGGCACGGGATCCGGGTTTCGATAGGTCGGGTCGGGTCGAAGTGTAATATGCACAAAACATCACAAATCTCCACCTTTTTGGGCATTGGAGAAAGTGCTTTAAGGGTGTCATCCCTGTCCGAGCTCCAACGATTTAGTCTTTTAACCTGCGGACTTATTAACACGGTTAATGTTCTCAAGTTTTAAAACAACTATAAAAACAACTCAGCTTCACAACTAACAAAAACAGCTACATGATTAAATATGTCATGCTGAAAACAGAATTTTAAACAACAAAAGATACAAACCTTCAAATTTTAAAGATTCTCCTAATCAAAAGTATCTATATAAACTGTTTTCTTACACAAATTGAATTTTGTTATTGATAAAACTTTTGTTCCCATGTCCGCAGGATTATACTCAGAAGGTATTTTTTCTAGTTTTAAAAAACCCTTAGACACTATATCACGAATGAAATGAAACCTAACATCTATATGTTTCGTTCGATCATGAAAGACTGGGTTTTTACAAAGCTGAATTCCGGATTGACTATCTGAAAAAACTGTTACTTCATTTTTCAAGTAGCCTATTTCATTTAATAAACCTTTTAACCACATACCTTCCTTCAATGCTTCAGTTATGGCCACATATTCCGATTCTGTCGTAGAGAGGGCAACAATATGTTGTAGTTGGGATTTCCAACTAACACAAGAACCACACAAAGTAAAGATATACGACGTAGTAGACTTCCTAGAGTCTCTATCATTCGCATAGTTAGAATCCACATAGCCATTCAGTTTTAACTCATTAGTGTGTTTACCAAATACTAGACCAACTTCAATAGTATCAACTAAGTATTTAAACACACACTTTAATGCACTCCAGTGTTCAACACCCGGGTTAGCCATGTATCTACTCAAACAACTAATAGAATATGCTAAATCAGGCCTAGTGCACACCATCAGGTACATAATAGAACCTACAGCACTAGTATAAGGCACATTCAGCATGTATTTCACATCAGTTTCAGATTTTGGGCATTGCTCTTTAGATAAAATGAAATTAGAAGTGAGGGGGACAGCAGAAGGTTTAGCATCAGCCATACAGAATTTATTCAAAATTTTCTTAATGTATGAAGACTGATTTAAAAACAGCATGTTATCTTTTCTTTTCCTAAGTATATTCATACCAAGAATTACCTTTGCATCTCCTAGGTATTTCATATCAAACTTCTTGCTTAAACAATCTTTTACATGATTAATTGTTTCCAAACTAGGACACATAATCAACATATCATCAACATATAATAGCAAGAATATGGGATGCTCACATGCTATTTTAAAATACAAACAATGATCAAAATTGCTTCTATTAAATTTCAAAGATTTCATGCATTCATCAAATTTTATGTTCCATTGCCTAGGGGACTGTTTCAGTCCATAAAGGGATTTCTTTAAAAGACACACATGATTAGGATTAGTTTTATCAAAGAAGCCTTCCGGCTGTTTCATGTAAATCCTTTCATACAAATCACCATGTAAAAATGCAGTTTTTACATCTAATTGTTTCAATTCCCAATTAAAATAGGCAACCAAAGTAAGCATGAGTCTTATAGTAGAATATTTAACAACAGGAGCAAAAATTTCATTGTAATCTATTCCCTCCTTTTGTGTAAACCCCTTAGCAACTAATCTTGCTTTAAATCTAACTCCATTTTCATCTTGTTTTACTTTGTACAGCCATTTACAATCAACAACAGAACTGTTAGCTAACTTTGGCACCAAAATCCAGGTTTTATTCTCCTTTAATGACTTCATTTCTTCATTCATTGCATTAACCCACTCATTTCTTTGTTTTGATTTCATAGCTTCACTATATGACCTTGGTTCATTACTATCTAATGATTCAAACACATTATAAGCTAAGGAGATAACATCAACATCAAAATCATCTAACCTAGGGGGCTGTCTTACATTTCGCCTAACTCTATCCCTAGCAAGTTGATAATTTTCCAGATTTTGATCAATATTTTCAGCAATTCCAGATTCCATTCTCTCATCAACCTCATCAGAACTGATCTCCAGACCAGTCTCTGAATTTCCAGAATTAAAATCTGGATCAGAACTGGTTGTCCTGGTATCAGTTCTATTTGAGGCACTGTGATCAAGTAATTCAGCCTCTAAATTGGCTAAATTATAATGATTTTGCTCCACCTCATTCTGAGTATCATTAGGACCATTAACAGCAGTATTTTCATCATTTAAGGTCTGATTTTGCTTCAAACAGGGCATTTCATTCTCATTAAATGCTACATCTCGACTAACAAAAGTTTTGAAACCTGGTTTAGTGTTTAACCATAGCCTATATCCCTTAACACCCTCGGGATACCCTAGGAACACACACTTCTCAGCCCTAGGTTCAAGTTTATCATTGAAAACACGTATAAAAGCAGAACAGCCAAATACTTTCAGGTTTGAAAAATCAATTCTCTTTCCACTCCACCTAAATTCAGGACATTCACCTTTCAAAGGCACTGAAGGTGATCTGTTAATTAAATAGGCTGCTGTAAGAACAGCCTCACCCCAAAAGCTCTTGGATAAACCCGAGGAAGCAAGCAAGCTTCGAACTCTTTCTAATAGAGTTCGGTTCATCCTCTCAGCCACCCCATTTTGTTGAGGTGTATAAGGGGCTGTTTTATGTCGCTTTATTCCATTTTCAATGCAAAAGCTATCAAACCAAGTATTGCAATATTCTAAGCCATTGTCAGTTCTCAAACACTTAATCTTCTTACCCGTTTGATTTTCAATAGAAATTTTCCAATTTTTAAAAATTTCAAACACATCAGACTTTTGTTTCATCAAAAATACCCAAACTTTCCTTGAAAAATCATCAATTATAGTCAAAAAATATCTTCTACCTCCATGTGTGGGTTCACTAGCTGGTCCCCACACATCCGAGTGAAGATATTCAAGGATATCTTTTGAAAAAATCCTACTTTCAGTAGGTTTTTGAGGAAAAGTAACTCTATGATGCTTTCCATATATGCAATTGTCACAAAATGGCACATTTGAGAAATTTCCAGCACCTAAACAACCAGTTTTATGCAGAATCTCCAATCCTCTATTACTTAAATGACCTAATCTCCTATGCCACAACTCAGTGCTGTCATGGACAGCATTCACACAAGCATCAGATTCACAAATAGGCACAGCAGACACAATATAGAGATTATTTCTCAAATCAGCCTTGAAAACTACTAAAGTACCCTTAGTTATTTTCATAAAATCCATTCCCCATTTTCCTTCTAGTCCTAAAGAAGACAAACCAGCACAAGAAAGCAAGTTATTTGACAGATTAGGGACATGTCTCACATTGCACAGCTTTAAAACATTTCCAGATTTAAATTTCAGCACAACAGTCCCTATTCCTTTAACACTGCAAACCCTATTATCAGCCATAGTCACATTACAGTTTAAAAGGGTTTTATAATCACTGAAAAATTCCTTAAAAGGAGTCATGTGATAGGTGCAAGCTGAATCTAATAACCATTCATTCTTATTAAAAGCAGTCACATTGGAACATTCAGCAGTAACAGCAAACACTTCACCTAAGCTATCATCATGAGAAATCAAATTTACTTGTTCATTTGAAGAGGTATTAATAGTGGGTGTTCCATTTCTAAAGTTATTGTTGTTGTTATTCAAGTTTCTATTCTTCTTAGGACAATTCCTAATGAAATGTGAAGTGTCACCACAATTAAAACACCGTTTAACATACTTTGTAGGGGTTTGAGATCTATTCCTAGACTTACTCCTAGACTTCTTCTTATATTGACTATTGTAGGAGTTATTCCATTGCTTATTGTTATTTGAAAAAGAGCCATTTTTATTCGGTCTAAAGGGAGATCTACCCCTAACATGCATCACCTCACCATGTGTATGTTTATTAGCTTTACTTAGTTTCAAATCCACTTCTTTACTTTTTAGACCATTTACCACAACATCTAGAGTAATTACATCCCTACCATATTTTATAGCTGATTTTACATCTGAATATGTACTAGGGATTGCATTTAACATAACAATAGAGCTGTAATCATCTATGTTTTTATCCCCTGTAAGTTTTATATCTTGAATTAACTTTGAAAAAACATCTAAATTTTCATCTATTGTCCTTGAAAGATCTAATTTGAAACTAAAGAACTGTTCTAACAAATGTATCCTATTTGGAAGTGAAGTTTCAGTATACATGTTATTTAATTTGTCCCACAAATCCTCAGCTGAACCATAAGTACCTATTTTTCTAATTACATGGTCAGCTAGGTTTAAAATAATGCACGAAGATGCAAGTTCATCAAGTTCAAACCTTTCTTCAAGAGAAAGGTCTGTTGCTTGATCAGGTTCAACTGCTTTTATCAATCTTTGAGTTACAAGAACACTTCTCATCTTTTGTTTCCAAATTGCAAAATCAGATTTTCCATCAAAAGGTTGTATATTAAAAAATGCTTGACTAGCCATGAATTTTAAAATGAAGAGAAAACAATCTGTTTTAAGAAAAAGACACAAGAACAGGCCAAATTTCACAAGAAAAAACTACTGGTCCTAAGAACAGATTCACTGGATCGCTTTAAAAACAGATTTATTGTTTATAAAATCTCAACAAAAATATCCACCAGATAAGAATGCTCCAGAACAGAGAAAACTGAATAGTAACTAATCCAAGGGTTAGTTTCTTGAGAAAACTAACTTAGGAGCAGTTAATATTTCATAACACACAACCAGCTTTGCACAAACTGCTCTAACTAACACTTTAACTGTCACAATAACCTCAAACAGCCACACTTATCACAGAAACAGCCACTTAGCACAAAAACAGCCACTTAACAAACTCAAATCGCCACACTTAATCACCCCAAAAACTGAAATCTCACAAAAATATGTAACAGGGTTAAGAATGTTACCCACTCCAAGCTCCGCAACTATTCTTTGACTTTCTTTTCGTAATTCAAGGCCTCCAACCTGTAAAATCCTTCCAACTGCGCACTTAATACACAAATTAGTAAAGTTTGGATGAATCAATCAACAAGGAACTACCCAAATCAACCAAACAAGGATGATTTCAAGTCCTAATCTCCTACAGGCCTATCTTAGTCCTTAATCAAGGAGATCTAAACTTTACAGAGGTGAAAACACCATAAAAATTCAGTTTTCACTTCGACAGAGCAGTAAACAACCAAGACTTCGAAAACCTTGAAATTATTTACACAAAACCTTCGGATTTTACAGAGAGAACTAGGTGTTCACTCCAGGAACTCGAAAATCACGATTCCAGTAAACTAGCAAGCCCTAACCAGCTCTGATACCACTTGTAATCGAAATTTAGGACCTAATACTTGTAGTTTACAACTAATCGAACACATATGAAACAAGAAACATCGAATCTTTTATATACTTTGTTAATCGAAGGAGTTCGGACTCAGTTTACCCAATATTTCAACCGACTAGCAACACTTACACACAACCTCGACCCAAACACTACCGACATCCACAGAAACGCACAATCAGCGCGATTAACAACCTAATCGAAAGAAATCTCAAGATTCTAAGCCTAAATCATCGCGGACAATCAATTACACCACGAACAGCTCATAAACATAGAATCGAGAAATCAAACCGAAGAACTGCTCTAGAACAAGCTGTAACACAACCACGGTGGATGAACTTCAAGTTCCGATGGCCAAACTCGCCGGAATGCACCAGACAGATCGATCGCGTTCGTCGGGAAAGCTAGGGCTCCAGAGGGTGAATATCGCGATAGAAGGAGTGAGGATTAATCTGTCTGTCTGAACCGGGAAGCAGGGTATATATATATCAGACCCCTTGGACCGGTTTGAGGGCGGTCCAGGGCGGTTCAGGCCATCCGAACCCATCCTCCAATTCATCACTCAATCGGGTCGAACCGCGGGCACGGGATCCGAGTTTCGATAGGTCGGGTCGGGTCGAAGTGTAATATGCACAAAACATCACAGACTCTTTTTTATTTGATAAGGTAAAATTCAATTAGTTTTTTAATTTAGTACAATAATCCAAAGAATTTAAAATTATATATAAAATAGAATACGTAAAGAATATTTTTTGATCTTGTAAAATGTGTATAATTAGAAATGAGTTACTTTAGTATGTTTTGCAAAAATAAAAGAATATACTGAAATTTATGCAAAAATAGAGCTATGAATAGAAGATGCCTAAACATACAGATAAAAATGATCCTACCTTGTCATTAAGGTGCAAAAATTAACCCGATTTAAAATAATTGGGTTTTAGTCGAGATTTTTGACAATTTTAATAATTGTGTCAAATTCATTTAATCTATTTAATTAAATGAGTTAGGTTCAGGTTAAGATTTTTAACCTAAAAATAACATACTCCCTCCGTCCCGCAAGAAGAGCGTCGTTTGTTTTTTGCACGTAGATTTTTTAATATTAATATTATATTAGTTTGTAACAAAAAAGACGAAAATGCCCCTATTAGTATGGTGTGTTATAAAAGTGGTGGTGACATTTGTGTAATATATGGTAAATTGTAAAGGTATTTATTATGTTAGACATGTAGTACAGTTATTAAATTAGGAAATTGTACAATTGTTTTGAGACAGACAGAAAATTGTATTATTCTTATGAGATGGAGGGAGTATTTAATAAATATTACTTTAAATTAAAAAATATATATTTTTAATTTTACAATCCAACCCAAATATTAATGGACCATTTTATAAAAAACAATAAATTTAAGCTCAAATCCTACAAAATTAGAGTTAAAAAAATCATTTCAGATTTATATTTGATATTTACTCCATCCGGGAGTTCCTCCGCCATTTTTGCTTTTATCGGCTCATCCCTAAACAAATGTAAGACTATGAGTTTATATTTTTCAATAGATTGAAAGGCAAAACCCATCGTATATTTCTATTTGCACTATTGTGTGGTGTTTATTAATTCAACTTTTGGATATCGATTTTATGATATGAATAAATATTTTTATGCTTTAATATATATTATGCATTTGACAATTTTGTTAGTAAAATTTGTGATTGTTTAAATTTAAACTAGTTATACAGATCAAATTTAGGTTGACTCAAATAGTAAAACCTCACACCGATCTAACTTTATTATTTTGCCAGCCCTACTTGTCACTGATTAAGTGTAAAAAAACTAAAATAACATTGAATTATAAGGACTTACATCTAATAATATATGTTAAAAAGAGTATTGTGTTGCTTTATTTTAAATGATAAGATATTTTATTAATATTATTGAACTCATTCTTTATATATAAAAAATATTATAATTAGAAAATTGTCACTGTTATTAATAAAAAAGAATATATTTTTATAAAAACTTATAAGACTTTAAAGTTTATGGTGGATTAGATAAGCTTATCTAAGAGAAGTACGATGAGTTTGCTTGAAATAGATTTCAAATAATCTATCTTAATATTGAATCTTCACGAGTTTTAATAAAAAATTGTTATTTTCTTTTACAAATGATCATATTAAAATTTTACCTAAAAAAAAAGTTTAATGAAAAACCCATACTAATACTAAAAAATAAACCAAATCAATTATTTTTTAAGATTACTCTTTTTATTTTTATTTTTTATTTATTTCTATGGTCTAGGAATTTACTTTGATTGAAATTTTTATTTTTATTTTTCTTCTTCTTAAAAACGGCCATAATGATGTAATTGGTAGGATATTAATTCTAGAAGTATGTTACTCTTTCTTTACATATCTAGTATATTATTTTCTTTGCTTTGGTTAGATACTGACCGAGTCAAATAAATATGATGCTAATTTGTTTAAATTTGTACATGTTTATAAAAACATATATGATACAATATATGGTATAATGTCACGTACCATAGTATATTATTACCTGAACATAATAAATACATTTATATAACACAATAAAATTTATAGATCGTACATCACATGCTTCTTATATAACATACCATTATGCTATGTTATATAACCATAATCGCTATCTATCTTTTTAATGTTGTTGTTTTAATGTCGTCGCCTTAATAATAGGCGTTGATGTTTTCCGAAAGAAATAAAATATTGAATATTAAAAAATTGGAAGTAAAAAAGAGGAGAAGAAAAGCTACATAGACATTGTAACTATTTTATAAATAGACCAAAATATATTTTACAGATTATATATAAATATACACACATATCGATAAAAATATATTTCATAAAATGAGGGTGAGTGCAAGAAGATGAAAACTTAGAGATGTGTACATGGCTATAAACCTAAACCTCGAGTCAGACTTGAACTTCATTTTCAAATTGTTTCTAAGTAAATGAATTCTAATTTGAACAGATCCAATGGATTGCTATTGATAGCACTGTCCTCTAATCAATGGATTTCTTCAAGTGTATGATTCTTTATGCAGGCTTTAGTTTGCGATTTTCAGCCAAAAGATCCGGAAAATATATGGGTAGCTGCAACAGCATTGTCTGGTAGAGAAGTACCAGGTCGATCACTTTCCTGTTACCATGTTCCTCATCGCGCAATTAATATTCGAACATGCATCAAACCTATTAATTTGTTGTAACTTCCAAGTAACAACAAATGCTTAGCTGGTTTTACTACTTTTATGTGCTTTTGCTAATTAAGATTGTCCAATGGAATCGAAAATGTGGCATGCAGGAGTCGTACTTGTCCGAGAGATAGGGAAACTTCCGAAGAGAAAATGCTGGTTTGTTGGTTACTCGAACAAAAGTTCAATTGAAACAGTAAGGAAATTCAATAGCAATTGGGATACTAACCTCAAGATAGGTCAGCATGATTGTCGAAATTATTGCGAAGGTATTCCTTGCTATATAAATATATGTTGATTGTGTATTAGTGTAAACACCTCCCTAATTATACAAATTTTATACAAATGAGAGGTTAGATAGCCTTATTTGAGTAAAAAAAATAAACAAAAATAATGGATCAATCACTCATTTGATAGTTTTTTTATTTTTTGTTCTTATAAAAAATAGGTAGTAGTTCTTCTCCAAAAAAGTTATGTATTAAATAAATGATTGATAAATTATTTAGTTATTTATTTTATTCAAAATATATATACCATTTAAGATATTTTAATATTTTATTTGTATAAAATTTGCATAATTAGGTGTGTGATTACAAACCAAACATGATATTTGGGTGAAAGATAATGTTTTTGTGTATACTTTAAATTAATATAAGAGAATTTTACACAATATATAAAGGGATGAGATCATATGCTGATTTGAAAATGAAATCAACATATGCTGAAATTAATCCCCACCTCTAATCTTAAATTTAATCTTTTTAATTAAATAAATAATCTAATAATTAAGGGTCATGATTAAATTCAGCTATGCTGAATTAGAATTTTCAGCATAGTATCCCTCTTGATATATAAAATATTGATATGGCTTGAATCTAATTTGCCACTTCGCTGAGTTTTGGGCTGAACCATCTAATGTATTCTCTTAGTTTATTTGAATAGACTTAGAGATACGAAATATGTAATATGTAACCTTGCCGCCGTGAATAAATCTATTATCCGTTTACGCCCGTGGGTGTAGCCAACACGTTGCTGGTGAACCATGTAAATGTGTATCTTCTTTACATTTTCTATTTTTTATTCAATCATTAACCCTTATCTGTCACAACAATTGGTATCAGAGCCTGGTTGTTTTGATAAGGGTTTTGTTTATTTCCTCACTGCTAGGGTTTCGTGAGTCAATCAACAATGTCTGCTTTCAATGTAAAGGTTGACAAATTCATTGGGAGAAATAATTTTAGCTTATGGCAGATCAAGATGCGATCTTTGTTGAACCAACAGGGTTTGTGGGCGCGCTATTTGGAAAACCGAGAGGTACAGAAATAGATGATGAAGAGTGGGATACCGCAGAGGAGAAAGCCCACTCGACAAGCATGTTGTGTCTCTCCGATGATGTAATCATCGAAGTTTCCGATCGGAAACCTGTTGTTGGCCTCTGGAAGAAGTTGGAGAGTTTGAACATGACAAAATTTCTAACCTTATAAGTTACTTTTGAGGCAGCGTCTGTTCAGACTACAAATGCAAGAAGGTACCTCTCTTCGGGACCATCTGGATAAGTTGAACAAAATTCTACTTGGTCTGCGAAATATTAATATTAAAGTAGATGATGATGATGCTACTTTAATCCTGTTAGTATCGTTGCTCGAGTCATATGAGAATTTTGTTGATTTTTTTCTTACTAGGAAAGATAATTTGTGTCTGGAAGATGTTCGATCTGCCCTCCACAACAGAGAATATCGTCAACAGACATCTGGTTTGGCCACAAAAAATCAGGCATTAGGGTTGTCTATTACTGGTAAGGAGCATAAGAAATCTGGAAAGAAGAAACCCAACCATAACAGTTCAAAAGGTCCTAAATCCGGAGAGATCGACAATTACTGTAAAGAACCTAGGCACTAAAAGAATGACTATCCTAAGAAAAAGATGCAACATAAGAAGAAAGAGGGTATTTGTGGTTTTATTTCCGTGGCAGATACGAATTCTGAAGAAGATCTGGCCTTTATTGATGATGAACAGTCATAACATAATAATGTGTGGGCTTTCGATTCCCGGGCATCATACCATATTTATCCTAAAAAAGAGTCTTTCTCGACCTATGAACAGATAGATGGAGGCAATTTTTGTATGGCCAACAATGTTGTCTGCAAGGTGGTTGGAATTGGCTCAATCAGGATACAAACACATTATGGGGTATTCTGCACCTTGAATGAAATTATGCATGTTCCACAGATGATGAAGAATCTGATATCATTGAGTCTTCTTGACAACAAGGGTTTCAGTTTCCGAGGTGAGGGTAGAATTATGTTTATTCGTCAAGGTTCAAAGGTGGTTCTGAAGAGCTTGAAACGTGGTACTTTGCATTTTCTATGAGGTTCTTCCGTGATAGGTTATGCTTGTGTTGCAGCATCTAAGGTTTAGACTAAGGATATGACCAGACTATGGCATATGAGGCTCGACCACATGGGAGAAAGATGGATGCAGATTCTATCAAAGTAGGATTTTCTTTCTGGGCATAAAGTGCAAAATCTTGAATTCTGCGAACATTGTATTTTCGGGAAGCTTCATTGTAGCAAGTTCCCAAAAATAGGTGTTATAAGACCAATGAGACTCTGGACTACATATACTTTTGGAGGTCACATATACTTTGTGTCTATGATTGATGACTACTCAAGGATGACTTGGGTAATTATGATGAAGTATAAAAGCAAAGCATTCAAGCGGTTCAAACAGTGGAAGACCTTGGTAGAAAATCAGACTGGAAAGAAGATCAAGAGGCTGCGAACTGATAATAGTCTGGAATTATGTTAGTCTAAGTTCAATGAGTTCTATAAAGATAAAGGAATTGCCCGACATCACACCATTAGAGATACACCGCAGCAGAATGGTGTGGCAGAACGCATGAATCAGACATTACTGGAGAGAGTAAAATGCATGCTCTCTCAGGCTAGTTTGGCTAGAAAGTTCTGGGCAGAAGTTGTAAACACGGCGTGCTATTTGATCAAGCGTGGACCTCACACTGGCATTGACTGCAGGACACCTTATGAGGTATGGTCTAATAACCCTGCAGATTATTCATTGTTGAAAGTTTTTTGTTGTACTATTTACTATAATGTGAGTGAGGGTAAATTAGAGGCAAGAGCTAAGAAGGGTATATTTCTTGGTTTCGGAGATGAAGTTAAGGGATATAGAATCTTATCATCTTTTGAGAATATAGTTATACTCAGTAGGAATGTGTAATTTGAAGAGAATTCTATGCTTAACCCCATTGTGAAGTCCATTGGTGCAGATCATTGTAGTAGTGTTGATGAACAAGTGGAGCTGCAAGTGTAATACCCCCGGAGTTGGGCCGGTGCTAGGCTAATTTTGTGGATGAGCCGGTGCCAGGCCATTCGAGGTTGAATATAGGTTAAATGGATTGAATAGACTACTCATGTCAACAATGTGCACATTCCTTTTCGAGAGCCCTACTGAAAGAACTATAGAGTTAAGCGTGCTTGCTCTAGAGTAATTTGAGTATGGGTTACCCTCTGAAAAGTCTCCTAGGGTGCGCGTGAGTGATGAAAGAAGCGCGCTAGAAGAACTAGTGTTGACCTATGATGCCAATCTACGATCCCGACAGGCCCATCTTTGCGTGGGTTGCGGGCTGGGGTGTCACATTTGGTATCAGAGCTGACCTTCGACAGCCCACAGTCGTTGATCGGATTGGTGATGGGCCTAGCAGTTGATAATCCTTGGAGTGCAATGTGGACGTTGCATTCTTAAGTGGGGGAGGATATAATACCCCCAGAGTTGGGCCGGTGCTAGGTCAATTCCCATGGATGAGCCAGTGCCAGGCCATTCGAGATTGAATATAGGTTAAATAGATTGAATAGACTACTAATGTCAACAATCTGCACATTCTTTTTCGGGAGTCCTACTGAAAAAACTTTAAAGTTAACCGTGCTCGCTCTATAGTAATTTGAGGATGGATGACGCACTGGGAAGTCTATCAAGGTGCGCACGAGTGAGGACAGAAGCGCGCTGGAATGACTTGTGTTGACCTGTGGGGCCAGTCTGTACGATCCCTACATGCTCGGCTTCGCGTGGCTTGCGGGCTGGGGTGTCACAATTTATATCAGAGCTGACCTGTGATAGCTCACAGTCATTGATCCGATTGGTGACGGGCCTAGCAGCTGACGATCTCTGGGGTGCAATGTGGACTTTGCATTATGAAGTGGGGGATGATGTGATACCCTCGGAGTTGGGTCAGTGCTAGGCTAACTTCTGTGGATGAGCTAGTGTCAGGCCATCCGAGGTTGAATATAGGTTAAATGGATTTAATAGACTACTTATGTCAACAATGTGCACATTTTTTTTCGGGAGCCCTACTAAAAGAACACTAGAGTAAGCACTAGTTCAAATGTTCCGGGTACTCTCCAGACGACCATAGTTGTTGATAGAGCAAAGAGGACAGGTGTGAAGGCTCCATTGAGATATGGCTTTGAGGATATGATGAATTATGCCTTACAAGTCGTTTATGGGTGGAAGAGAAACTATCCATATATAAAGAAGTTGTTTCATGTAGTGAGTTCTCTCATTGATTCGTTGCAATGAGATAAGGGATGGAATCACTACTAAAGAATGGCACTTGATTGCTAGTCAAATGGCTTAAGGATAGGAAGACTATTACATGTAAATGGATCTTCAAGAAGAAGGAAGAAACCACAGCGAGTGAGGATATCAAATACAAAGCTCGGCTAGTTGCAAGAGGATTCTCGTAGAAGAAGGGGGTTGACTATAATGAGATTTTCTCATTAATGGTCAGAGTGTTACTAACAATGGTTGCACATCAGAATTTAGAACTTTAGCAACTGGATATGAAGATTTCTTTCTTACATGGAATGTTGGAAGATGATATCCGCATGAAACAACCAGAGGAGTTCGTTGTTCCTGGAAAGGAAGATTATGTGATCGAGTTGAAGAAGTTCTTATATGGAGTAAAGCAGTCTCCAAGGCAATATTATAAGAGGTTTTACAGTTACATGATCCAGTTGGGTTATAACATGAGACCGTGCAATTGTTGAGTCTATCACAACAAAGTTGATGATGGTTCTATGATCTATCTTGTTCTGTACGTGAATGATATGCTCACAGCTGCGAAGTCCACATATGATATTCAGAAGCTGAAGGATCTGCTCAATTCTGAGTTTGGCATGAATGATTTGGGTGCTGCAAAGAAAATTTTGGGCATGGAGATATACTGGCAAAGAGAACAGAATAAGCTTTTTTGTCACAGAATAGCTATATTCAGAAGATTTTGTCTAGATTTGGCATGTCTACAGCTAAGCCTATTAATACTCCAATCGCTGCAAATATTCATCTGTCTTCTGATTATGCACCACAATATGTAGTTGAGCAAGAGTACATGTCTCGAGTTCCATACTCTAATGCAGTAAGGAGTCTGATGTTGTTATGGTATATACTAGACCTGATCTCACACATGCTATTAGTGTTGTCATCAGGTTCATGAGACGACTTGGAAATGAGCATTGGCAGGTTGTGAAGTGGATTTTCCAGCATCTTAGTTCGTCTGATGTTGGTCTCATTTATGGAGGTGATACTCATTGTTTTGTTTCGGGTTATTAAGATTATGATGATGTTGGAGATGTCGACAGTAGAAGATCTATGACCGGCTATATTTTCACTCTTGGTGGTTCTATTGTTAGTTGGAAGGCAACTTTGCAGGCTACAGTGACTTTGTCTACTACTGAAGTGTATATGACATTGAGAGAAGCTGCTAAGGAGAAAAATCTGGTTAAAAGGACTAGTTGGTGATCTTGATCTATATCATGATCAAGCTGTTGTGTATTGTGATAGCTTGAGTGCAATCTGTTTAGCCAAGGATCAGATCCATCAAGGGAGGACAAAACATATTGATGTGAGGTATCATTTTTCTAAGGAATGAGAAGAGAATAAAGGTGATGAAAGTAAGGACTGCTGATAATCATGCTAATATGTTTACCAAACCGGTCCCTCATAGCAATTTCTGACTTTGCTTAGACTTGCGAAATGTCACAAGCCGGTAGTTGCCCGAGAGGGGCAAATCTAAGGCAAAATGAAGAAGTCTGTTCATCTGACATTAATGATGCATCCGTAAGTAGGATTCAAGTCAAGGTGAAGATTCGTTGAAATGCCTTGAATCTAATTTTTCATTTCGCTGAGTTTTGGACTGAACCCGTCTGATTTATTCTCTTTTTTATTTTAATAGAGTTAGCAATATGAAATCTGTAATCTGTAACCTTGCCGGCGTGAGTAAATCTGTTTACCATTTCTTCCAGTAGACGTAGACAACATGTTGTTGGTAAACCACATAAATTTGTATCCTCTTTAAGTTTTCTATTTGTTATTCGATCATTAACCCTTATCCGCCACAACATAAAATACGAGATATTTTATATATTTTTACTAAAACACTAAGGGTATTATATAATTTACCTATTAATTCTAAATTATCATAAAGCATGTATTATGATGTTGCAATTATACATGTTAGAATTATCTAATGACTATCATACCATGAAATTAAACGTAAGGATATATATACATTGTAAAATTATTTTATGAAAACTAGAAACTTGCATTATTATTCATAACGATGAAAGAGACCTATAAATAGGCATGACATAATGGATAAAACCAAATATAAAACAACTAAATAACTAAAAAAATATCTCAACATACATAATCTATAATAGTTGGGAATGCATCTTCGCTTGACATGCAGATGACGTCTTCGATCATTAAACATTATGTGAAAAAAATTTCGTTATAAATGGGCGATGAATAAAATTGGGTATACTATTACTTTAGTATTGTGTTTGACCGCTTATTATAGTGGAAGTAAGTGGAGCCTATTACATTTGGTTTCTTAACTACAAAAATTTGGTAGAAATGATCACTCGTTATCGGAATGGCCACGCTGTAGCTGAGTAGTCTCATCGGTGTTGATTTGACACTGACATGGATGATCTATTATAGCCACATCAGAGCCAAATGATTTTTTATTATTTTTTATGTTTAAAAATTCTACTTGGCATAAAAAATTTTAAAAAATTCACTTGGAGCTGAGGTAGTATTGATGGCGCCAAATCAACATCAGTGAGTCTACTAAGTGACAACATGGTGATTTCAATCACAGAGGACTAGTTCTGTCAAATTTTTGCAGTTGGGACCAAACGCATAAAGGTCAAAATTACTGCACGAAAATGGTAAGAGGTCAAATAGGAGTAAAATATTTTACTAATAAATTTGAACATATGATAGAGGTTTTCACTACTTTCACATATTTTTGAACTGAAACTCTTCGAAAAATAAAATAATTAGTTAGAAAAATATGTCTCCTTCATATTAATTTATGTACTTATATTTTGAAATTTCAAATAGTTTGTGATATCTCTAATTTTTTTTTGAAAGGGTTGGTGGAGCACCTAATAGGGGACAAAAATGTGTTGGAGAAACTGAGGAATAGAATGCAGTGAATGTATATGTAGATAATCTCTCTACTCCCATCCATCTCATTTGTTAATCATAGAGAAAATATTGTGGCTTGTTTACATTTCTCACTATATTTGTTTGTGTGTGGATGAGAATATTTGAACGAACACATAATTAATTCATTGAACTTTCATTCCCCTCATTGTTGAGGCTGAACCTATCTAACTCTTTTTATCTTTTTTAATTAATATTTATGAATGATGTATGTACGCATGTATGTATATGCACATACAAATGAGTTAACAGGCATACTCTATATTCAGAGAACTACACTATCGGAGTTCATTGGGTAAGGGTAAATGAAAAAAATAAAAAGAAGGAAAGAAAAAGACACATACCGCTTGCTACCGAAGAATTCTTTTCTATCTCCCGTTTGCTTACACCATAATTCGCAATGGTTTAAAGCTTGAAATCCTGAATTTATATTTCTAATGAACTTATTTCAATACTTGTTTTTGTATATTCCAAGATTTGGTATCAAAACATTTTTGCCTCTTCTTTGCCTAACTTTATTCCTTTCACATTTATGATTAAGATCTGTTTCACTTTTATTTAGAAGTTGGCACATTATGTTGCCCAACTATATAGCTTGGCACGCACATAGAGATGCTGCAATATATTCAGCCTCGCAAGTTGATTGCGCAACAACCAATTGCTTCTTTGAAGACCAAGTACACGCCGTGTTTCCTAACATGAAGCAATGACCATTCATACTCTTTCATTCATCCAAATCTCTACCCCAATCACCATCTGAGTAACCAACAAGTTCATTCTTTTTGGATGAAGGGTAAAATAAACCATAACTACGAGTGCCATTGATATAACGCATAATTCACTTCACAGCTTGCAAATGTGATTGTCTTGGCAACTCCATGAAGCGACTCACTAGCCCCATAATGTAGCAAATATCGGGTCTTGTGGAAGTAAGATATCTCAAACTGCCAACGATTTGCTTGAACAAAGTAGGATCAACCATTCAATCACCCCCATTCTTAGTCAATTTTGTACCGGTATAAACTGGTGTCCCTATAGGATTAGAATTATGCATCTGAAATCCTTTTAGGAATTCTGAAGCATACATTTCTTGGTTAATAAAAATTCTATCTTTCCTTTGAACTACCCTGATTCCCAAAAAATAAGACATGAGACCGAGATCGGTCATTTCCAACTCCATCACCATCAACTTCTTAAACTCTTCAATCATCTTTGGATTTTTCCCTGTGAAGATAATATCATCAACATAAAGGCATAAAATTAATAAATTATCATCGCTATCCTTCATGTACAATCCATGGTCAAAGGGGCACTTTACAAATCCAACTTCTTGAAGGAACAAATCAATTCGTTTATTCCATGCTCGAGGTGCTTGCTTGAGGCCATATAAGACCTTTTTAAGTTTACAAATTTTATTTTCATATCCTCCCGCACGAATCCAGGTGGCTGCTGGACATAAATTTCCTCATCAAGTGGGCCATTGAGAAAAGCCGACTTGACGTCCATTTGGTGTACTTTTCATTGCCTTTCAGCCGCTAAAGCAATTATCAACCTTATTGTCTCCATTCGGGCCACAGGGGAGAATACTACTTCATAATCACAGCCCTTTTGTTTCTCAAAGTCTTTTGCAACTTGTCGTGCTTTGTATCTCTCTACTTCGCCAATGGATTTAAGTTTGATCTTATAAACCCATTTGACATCAATAGCCTTAAAGTCTATTGGTAAATTTGTGAGTTGACATGTTCCATTCCTTTCAATCACTTTCATCTCCTCATTCATGGCATTGACTCATTTTGAATCACAAATTGCATCCTTAAATCTCACAGGTTCTGAATCTGCAACAAAAGCAAAGGGTACAAGCTCTCCATTGTCATCAATCTCATTATCAAGAGTTACCTCGTAGTCCTGCAAATGAGCTGGTACTTGTGTATTGCTTTTCGGTCTCAGCACACTTGTTTCCTCATTTAAAGGTATAGACATCTCTGAGTTCACCGGGGGCATCTCAGTAGTGATCGAAGTTGATCCAGACATTTCTTGTTCTTCATAAAAAACACAGATTGTGTACTGCTGTGGATTTTTTTGGATGTTTACATTCCAAACCCATGATTCTTTCTCAGAAAAAGTGACATCACGGCTAACAATTACCCTTTTGGTAAGTGGATTATACAATTTATACCCTCATTCTTTGTAACCAATAAACACACATTTTTGGTCTCTATCATCAAGTTTTGTTCTCATTGATGCAGGAACATGTGCATATGCAATCGAGCCAAGTACCTTCAAATGCTTCACATTAGGCTTGAATCCACTCCAGGCTGCAAGAGGAGTTATTTTATTCAAGCTCTTACTAGGCGACTTGTATAGCAAATAAACAGCGGTTTTCATAGCTTCAGTCCAGAACAAATTAAGCATACCTCTCGCTTTCAGCATACTCCTCCCCATATCCAATATAGTCCGGTTCTTTCTTGCAGCTACGCCATTATGTTGTGGAGTGTAAGGAAATGTTGTAGTGTGTTGCACGTCATGCCTTTCATAAAATTCCTTGAACTCATTTGAGGTATATTCACCACCGCCATCACTCCACACCATCTTGAATTCATATTGCCTTTCTTTTTCAACCATAGCCTTAAATACCTTGAAGCAATTGAAGACCTCAAACTTGTTCTTCAAAATATAAACCCACGTTTTCTTTGAAAATTCGTCAATAAATGTGAGAAAATATTTGTTGCCACCAAGTGATGTTGTGTTCATCGGATCACATACATCAGTATGAACGAGCTCTAACGACTGTCGAACACGCCATGAATTTCCCAAAAATGGTAACCTGTGACTCTTTCCAATTACACAAGCCTCGCACAACTGGTCAAGGTGTTCAATATAAGGCAAACCAATCACCATATTTTGTTTGGCAAGGTTTTTAAGGCTTTGAAAGTTGAAATGACCAAACCTTAAATGCCAAATCCATGAATCATTGTTTATTGTGGCACTCAAGCACTTGTATTCACCCTTAGTGATATCAACGGGAACAAATTTTTTGAGAAAAAAGGTTTTGAGAACTAAGGTACCTTGTTTATAAAAAATAGAGAGGTGATTTCCAGAGATATTGAGCCAGTAACCCTTCTCGGCCAATTGCCACAGACTTAGCAAGTTGCTCTTCAAATCAGGTAAATAGAATACGTTGGTGATGTACTTGTGATAGCCATTTTTCAATGTGATGAGAATATTGCCCTTTCCGGTCACAGGAACACTTCTACCATCGTCAAATCTCACTGTTGTATGAAATGATTCATCTATATCAGCAAACAATTCTCTACTTCCACACATATGATTTATGCATCATGTATCCAAAAACCAAGTTTGAGTCCTTGGCACCTCAATTGGTGTAGAGACCATCATAATGGCATGACCACCTTCAGTTTGACACTGGATTTATTCTTCCTGCACATAGTTTACAGCTTGGCTCTCACTCTTTTATCTGCATTCATTGGCATAATGACCTCTTTTGTGGCAATTATAGCACTCTACACGTGATTTATCGTGTCACCCTCTACCCCGTCCACGACCTCGGCCTCTGGACAACTGAAATTTATTAGTCCAATCACTATTGAGTGAATTATTTAGTTGGAATGATAGCCTCTTCGTCCTTGATTTGAGTAATTCCGCGTTGCCCTCGGCCTCTATCCTGAATGCTTCCTAATTTCCGTCCAGAATCACCAAATGAAGTTTGGGCTTGAAGTGTTTTTTTCAACGAGCGTCTCAACCTTGTTATTGTCTATTCTTTGTTATGTACCTTCAATGAACGGGAAAATAAATTTACAGTCAATTTTGTCACATTGTGAACCTCTTCAATGGCAGTAACCACATGCTCGAATCTCGAAGTAAAAGTTCTAAGAATCTTTCCACCTTTCCTTGTTCTAAAATTGTTTCGCCATTGACTTTCATATTGTTGGCCAATGCAAGAACACGATTGATATATGCATCAATTGTCTCGGTAGACTGCATCTCCATCAACTCATGTTGGCACATTAAAGTCTGAAGGCATACTCTCTTGATTTTTTCATCACCCTTGTAAGATGCAGTCAATGTACTCCAAGCTTCATGGGAGGTAGAAACACCTTCTATTTGCTCAAATTTTTCATCATTCATCCGTTGGAGAATGAAATACAAAGCGTTCTTATACTTCTTCTTCTTTCCATTATGAGCAGCCCTAATTGCCTCAGAACATTTCTGGAAATTCTGGAAAACTAGATTCAACGACTTCTAATAAATCCTGATAATCGAACAAGACTCTCATTTGAGCACTCCACCGATTATAATTTTTCCCATCAAGAATAGGGACCGATAATTAAGTGACATTGTTCATAGTATTGGCTCTAATACCAATTGAAAGAAGATAAGACGATGATACAAGTAACCAATAATATAAAAATTTTCTCTTATTTCACAAAATAAAGTTCAATAATATAGATAAACCAAAATTCCAAGAAAGGAAAACAAACTAAAATATGTAAATAAATCTTATCTGCTAAATATAAGACTCAATCAAAATGAATTATTCAATCAACACCTAAAATAGGACTCAATCATAGTAAATCAGAATTAATTATTCAATCAACAATATCTTTACAAATTAAAAGATGCAACATAAAAGAGGCACTCAAACTAACTATTAAGTGCTATCTGATGTAATTATCTGAGCCTTCACAACAACTAGTAGTAAAAATATGTTGATATAATATTTTTTACAATATAAGATTAAAAAATCTCTATTTCAATCACAAAAATATTTATATATTTACATTAGCTTACAAATTTCTTAAATGATACAACTAGCATAAATATAATGGAAAACCTATTTTTCTTAGTACTGCACATGACCCCCTTATCATTATAGAATCATAACTAGACTTTGTATTGGATTATTCCGACAAGTAAAAAACATTTGGCAGAAATAGTCCTCTGGCGCAGCCGAAGTTGCTGTCGTGGCACACCGGAGAATGTGTGGGTGACATGTGGATAGATAATGTTTGAGAATAATTTCTTCCAAAGCTTTTTAGTTATGAGAGTAATATAATAGGAAGTCTAGTTATGGTCCTAAAATAATTCTAAGATATTTCCACGTGTTATTCACACAATCTCATATGAGTCATGACGGTGCCATGTCAGCAACTCCGGCGCCTAAAGACCATTTCTATCAATTTTTTTTTTATTTTATTTATGGGACTAATCCAATACAAGGTCTAATATGGTTCTAAACTAATAAGGAGGTTCACGCACGGGACTATAAAATACTTTTTCTGAAATATAATATATATATTCCAAATATATTAACACCTCTCCTCAAACTCGATGTTAGGATTGCACCAACTTGAATTTGTCTAAAGAGAGACTAGAAGTGATGTAGTTCGGATCATCCATTCATTAAAAGTAGGAAGTAGGGCTTTCAACGATACTAGAGTTGGAAACGAAACTCTCAATACTATTACAGTCAGAAATAGCTCACAACCTCGTTAGAGTCGGAAATGAGGCACTCAACACCATTAGAGTTAGAAATAGAGGACTCAACGCAATTAAAGTCAGAAACTGCTCACAAGCTCGTTGGATTCACAAACGAGGCACTCAACACCATTAGAGTAAAAAATGGAAGACTCAACGCCATTAAAATCAGAAACAAGACTCATAATGTCCTTAGAATATGAAGATTCCTTGCTACTCTTAACAGAGATATTATTGAAAATAGAATTAGCTCACTTACAATAGAGTTAAAGTAAAAAACATGATTTACTCGCTCACAATAGAGCTATAGTCGGATTAAAAAATATATCAATAAGTATATTATATTTTCAGAAAATAAATTTGTTATAATAAAAAAATAAAAAAATAAAAATATATCTAATGTAAATATGTTACAGACACATATATCATACGTGTACACTTTATAACATTGGGTGTGAATACCTTGTGTATACATGTGTACCCCTTTATTATTGGATGCAATTTTGGTTAATTCTCAACCTAGTGTTCAAATTCTTAACCTGCCTATAAATACTAGATAAATTGTATTTGCTTAGACATAGATTAAAAGCAATCAAATTCACTACATCATCATATCGTTTCTCTCTCTCCCTTTAATACATATACTTATATATAATATATATATATTACACTCTACAACATATTTATACCTATATATATTCATATATTGCATATTATAACATATAATTATATATATATACACTAAATATATATCAATATTTATACAAAATAGTGATTAATGGTAGGGATAATTAATATTCCTATTTGTTATTCTTATAATATTAATATTTACAACACGTTATCAGAATGATCCGTTTTTTCGCCACGGTAGGTATATTTCAATATTATTATGGCTACTAACATTGCAAAACAAGAATTTGACCCACTTGTAATTTCTGGAAAAAATGATCTGTCGTGGACCATGGATGTTGAAATGCAATTGGAATCAATGGGCTTGGGGGAAACGATTGTGAAAGGAAATAATGCCACCAATCAAAGCCAGACAAGGGCAACGGTATTCCTCTGACATCATATTGATGAAGGGCTGAAAATGGAATATCTCATAGTTAAGAATCCTTTTGATTTGTGGATTAAACTAAAAGAAAGATACAATCACCTGAAATTGATCGCACTGCCAAAAACCCGCAGTGAATGGCACAATTTAAGGTTGCAAGACTTCAAATTGGTCACTAAATATAACCGCCATATTTAGGATCACTTCACAGTTGAACTTATGCAGCGACAATATTAATGATAGTGACATGATAGAGAATTTTTTTTTTTTTTCATATTCCATGCCATAAACCTGCTTTTACAGCAGCAGTATCGAGAGGAAGGCTTCAGAACATATTAAGATCTTATTGTCTGTCTTTTGTTGGCAGAACAAGACAACGAACTGTTGTTGAAAAATCATACATCTAGGCCAACAGGTTCCAGCCCATTCCCTGAAGCGAATGCGGTATAGTCTACAAATTCAGGCCATGGAAACAACAAAGGTCGGACATATAGCAGAAGCAAAACACGTGACCGTCCCTAGCCTCGTGGAAATAATGGCGAAAAACCATACAAGCCCACGAAGTGGAAGAATGATAGCAGGAAAGAAATTATGAAGATAAGTGTCACATGTGTGGCACAAAGGGACACTAGTCGCGCATCTGCAAAATGCCTAAGCACTTGGCTGATTTGTACCAGGCCTCGCTGAAAGGAAAAAGTACGTCTGCTGACGTAAATCTCTCTAAACAGAATAATGATGACACATATGATGATGTCTGGAAGAACACATATGATGATGTCTGGAAGAACACATATGATGATGTCTGGAAGAACATATCTTCCGATGCAAATCTCGATGAACAGAATAATGATTACATATATGATGATGTCCTAAACAACGATCTTATGCATCTTGATACATCAGACTTCCTTGAGCATTCTAAAGGTGCCAAGTGATTATGTAGTTTACTGTTTTATGACTTTTTTGTACGCCATCTACTTTTTGTAATACCTCTCTTTTTGTATTATTTTGTATTCCATTGGCTATATTAATATAATGTCTTTTTGTTTGTTTTATTTTAAAAAGAATATGGATGTCATATGTAAAAATACACATTATAATCAGAACAATATTTGCCTAATTGATCGTGCGACCACGCACACGATATTGAAAATCAATGAACGAGGCAAATAATAAATATTTGATGATTAGAAAACTCATCAACGGAAATAAGTGTGCAATTGCAAAATTGCCCTCATTATCCACTGACTTGTATTATGCCAAAATAAGTGCTATTGAAACATATGCAGTAGACCTGAAGTCTTCGTAATCAAATGAATTTTAAATTTGGCATGATCGGCTTGGGCGTTCTGGAAATACTATATGAGGCGAATAATAAAAAACTCCACTGGCATTCACTAAAAGATGGAAAGATCTTGAATTCGAATGAATTTGCGTGTGCTGCATGCTCACAAGACAAATTGATAATCAGGCGTCACCAACCAAAGTTAGGACTGAATCCCCATAATTTCTAGAAAGAATCCAGGGTGAGATATGTGGACTTGTAGATCCACTATATGGGATATTTAAATATTTCTTGGTGCTCATTGATGCATCAACGAGATGGTCACACGTATGCTTGCTCTCTACGCGTAATATAGCGTTTGCAAGGTTACTTGCTTAAATAATCAAATTGCGAGCACAATTTCTGATTATCCAATAAAAGAAAATTCATCTCGATAATGCTAGTGAATATTCATCAAAAGTATTTGACAATTATTGCATAACTTTGAGAATAATTGTTGAACATCTTGTTCCTTATCACACCCAAAATGGTCTGGCAGAATCATTTATCAAAATACTGCAATAAATTTTCAGACCATTATTGATGAAATCCAAACTCCCCATTTCTGCCTGGGGACATGCAACATTACATGCAGCAGAATTTGTATGCAAATTAGACTGGAAAGTTATCATAAATACTCCAAACACAACTAGTGTTTAGAAAAGAGCCCAATATATCTCATTTGAGGATTTTTGGATGTGCGGTTTACGTGCCGATTTCACCACCTCAATGTACAAAAATGTGCTCTCAGTGTCATTTAGGAATTTATGTCGGATACAAATTGGCATCGATAATTAAATATCGCAAACCTATGACGGGTGAGCTATTTACTGCGCGATTCGCATAATGTCATTTTGATGAAACAAATTTTCCAACATTAGGGGGAAAACATAATCAACTGAAAAAAAAAAATTCTTGGAAAATATCTATGAATTTCATAGATCCTCGTTCACAACAATGTGAATTAGAAGTACAGAGAATTGTATACTTGCAACAAATTGCAAATCAATTACCAAATGTATTTAATGACTCCAGCGGAGTCACCAGGTCACATATTCCTGCAGCAAATGCTCCAGAAAAATTAAATGTCCCAGAAGGACAAATGAAAAATGCCAATGAATCTTCTATATGCTTGAAGCGTGGCAGACCTGTAGGTTCCAAATATAGGAAACCCTGAAAGAAAAGGGTATTGATTAACAATTCAATCCCTCAAACAATTTTTAGTGACAATGAACAAATCCTTGAATAGGACTCTTGAAGAACCTATCTCAGAAGAAAATGAAGTTATCAAAAGTTCAATTAACTTGACATTGATAATGTTTTTGCATACAACATGGCACTTGACATAATGAAAAATGATAAGGATCCTGAACCAACATCAGTTGATGAGTGTCAGAAAAGAAACGATTAGCCAAAATGGAAAGGTGCGATCCAATTTGAATTAGACTCACTGGCCAAAAAAATTGTCTTTGGACCTACAGTTCAAACACCGGAAGGTGTTAAGCCAATTGGGTGCAAATGGGTATTTATGAGAAGAAGAAATAAAAGACAATGAAATTTTATGATAGAAAGCGAGACTTGTAGCCCAAGGGTTCTCACATAGACATGTGATTGATTATGATGAGACAAATTCCCCAGTTATAGATGGTATCACATTTAGACACCTCGTAAGCCTAGTAGTGCATGAAAAACTTGATATGTGCCTCATGGATGTAGTCACTACTTCTTTGTATGGTTCACTAGATAATGATATTTACATAAAAATCCCTGAAGGATATAAAGTGTTTGAAGCATGCAAATCAAATCCCATAGAATATTATTACAAAAGTCTTTGTATGGACTTAAACAGTTTGGACGCATGTGGTATAACCATCTCACTAAGTGTTTAACCAAAAAAGATTACATTAACGACCCACTATGTACATGTATTTTCATAATGAAAAATGGTTCGAAATTTGTGATCATTGAAGTATATGTTAATGATCTCAATATTATCGGGACCCCTGAAAAGCTCCAATCAGCCGTGCAATATCTGAAAAAGGGGAATTTGAGATCAAAGACTTTGGGAAGACAAAGTTCTGCCTTTGTCTGCAAATTGAATATATTGATAGTGGAATATTCATCCACCAAGCTGCTTATAACCCAGAAGGTATTAAAGCGATTTTATTTGGATAAAACACATTCATTGAGTACCCCATAATCGTCAGGTCATTTGATCCTAACAATGATCCATTTAAGACCAAAATAAGATGATGAATAGATGTTTAGTCTTGAAGTACCATATCTCAATGCAATAAGTGCACTCATGTTGTAATACCCCAATTTCGAAGTATATAAAATAATATTATTATAGCAAATAAATATATTTATAATATTTTGAAATCAAGAAATAAATATTCTTGAATAAATTATATTTTATTTTTATTTTGTATATCAGTTATAATTTAAGAGACTGTTAAAAAGATAAATATCAATGAGAATAAATATAAAATATAATATATGTAATTTAATAATATAATATAATAAAATAAAGAAGATAAAGATTGTTCATAATAATAATAACATAATATAATAATAATATATATTAAAGAATAAACAAACAAACCTTACTTGCGAAGGAAGGCGAAGAAACGCAGGAAATAAAAAGAAGAAGAAGGAAGAAAAGAAAAAAAAGATAGAAAAAGATTTAGCCGTTCGATTTTAATTCCGATTTCGGTGTACGTTGGAGGAGATTTGGGTGAGATTGCAAATCTAGGGAGTGTCGATAAGAGGTAAGCAGTAGAGAATTAAATCTAAATTTAAGAAAATAGGTATGCATGTTGCATGCGAGTCTGATTAATATGCTAATGTGATATTATGTGAATCACTTTGTCAGTGCATGTATATCTATATATATATATATATTTGTGCATATGCATGTGTGAGACTTCGCATTTTATGATATTTGATATACGTATTTGATCGCGTTGGTGAATTTATGAAAATAAAGATAGGTGAGCTGTCTCACTAGCCATTTTCGATAAATTTACTTATTTGACATGCTGCACACATATTGGACGGTTTATCAGATATGTTTTATGGATCTATCATTTAGTCTCCGTGTGCGGTAGTGCTAGGCGAGGGCATCATCTGGGGTTAGGATATTCGACCCCGATGTACTTTAACACTTTGGCAATAGTGGACGATAGTAGTCGGACAACTGGATGAAAAAATTTAAAAAATAAAATTTTATATTGAATTAAAATTAAATTCATAATTTTAATTATGAAAAGTAATTTTAATAGTAAAAGTTTTATATTGTGTTTTATATTTTATGTCTTATAAGCTATAATCATTTAACCTATAATCTTAACATAACGGTGTTATTTCAAATTTGATAATCAAAATACAATATCAGTCATAACTATAAAATTATTTCAGCGACAATTTTAACACAACATAATAAACCATTCCATATTTGATAATAAAAACATAATATCAACAATAATAGAATTAGAAAAAATCATTCTAGCCATAATTTTAACATAATAAGTCATTTCAAATTTGATAATAACAAAACTATACAACATCAATTGTAGCGAAAAGATATTGTATGGTAGCGTGTAAAAAATCACAGATAAAACATCAACCAGTCAATTGCAGTAATATATAAAGCAAAAAGCAACCTGGATATGAAATTCTACCAAATACTCCCCAAATTTTGCCTCCCTCCTAAGAGTTTTCCTCCAAAATTACCTATGCTATAAACTACACCAAAAGGACCACAAAAAGTTTGACCTTTGCACTGTCATTCACAAAAAAATACAAAGATTAGTCAAGATGCAGTAGAGTAGAGAATAGATAAAAAATTTTGGAGTATCTTTGAAAAAGATAAATTTGCTTCATTATTTTATTTCAGAATTATTTATCTATGTAAAATATATTTATTTATTTATTTTTACCTTATCTGAAACTGTAGCTTGCCCGTGATCATCTCAGTATAAGCTTTTCCTTGACATTCAACCTACAATGATAGGGAAGAAAAATCGCAGTGATAGTGAACATAATACAATAGTTCAATTTTTACTTAGGAATCTTAAGAATGGAAAACCCACTTTCGGAAAAATGGTGGAGGCACATTTTTTTTTTTCATGTTCTAAGTAACTGTCAGTCGGTATTGGAGGGATGCCAAAAAAAAAAATTAGATAATGGCGAAGTAATTTACTCAAGTAGTAAAAAGAAAAATATTTTTAAGCCAAAGAAAGTGCTTCCAAATTATAACTTGGTTGCTAGTATTCCCCTAAAAAAAAATAACTTCTATTCAAGTATGGTTGCATCAATCAAATGTTCAAAAAGTATTGTTTAGAGGTGGATTTCAAGTGGAGCCTTAAGAACACACACAAGTGCTCTTAAACCAGATCTGACAGCACCAAACAATTTATTCAGGCTGCAGTTTGCAATTGAACAACTTGTTTACTTTTCAATTGAAGAAGCTATTTATTTTAAATGCATGGATAATGTCATACACATAGATGAGAAGTCGTTTTATATCACTAAAGGTTCACATAGATTCTATATGACTCTGGAAGAGGAAGATCCACACAGAACATGTCAAAACAAGGCATTTATTACCAAGATTATTTTTATGTGCGCAGTCTCAAGACCACTATATGGGGCGGATGGTGCGTTGATTTTTTACGGAAAAATTGGTATATTCCAATTTACTTACAAGGAAGCTGCAAAAAAAACTAGTAGAAATTGGGCAGCAGGCACCCTAATCACCAAGTCTGTTCAATCAATTATAAAGAATGTTACTAAGGTTTGCTTAATTGACAAAGTAAGTATACTACTATTTGAATTTATAAAACGTTAGATTGCACTAGTGTTCATTCAAACTAACACAATCCAACTTATTCTATTTTACTATATGCATTCGCTAACTTTGAAAAATTGAATGTGTCAATTATTTATTTTTCAATATTTTGACATATTATCCCAGCCATTAGAATAAATGGCCAACCAACATGACGAAAAGAATTTATATTCAGCAAGATAACGCTAGACCACACATAAAAAAATGATGATGCCGATTTCGGAAAAGCTATCACAAGTTATGGATTTGACATTATTTTAGTGCAACAACCTCCCAACTCTCCAGATTTGAATATCAACGACCTTGGATGGCTTAGGGCTATACAAAGTATTCAAATTAGAAAGGATTGCACTAACGCAGATGAGCTAGTGAATGTAGTAGTGTTATCTTTTGAAGAATTCATAGCAGAAAAACTAAACAAAGTTTTTTGAGCTTACAAGGGTGCATTATTGAAATAATGAAGAGTAGAGGACAAAACAAATACAAAATTCCACACATAAAGAATGATGCACTTATTAGGCAAGATGCTTTACCTAGACACCTGAATGTGACCAAGGATTTGGTAATTAACTGTTTCACATACCTCATGGACAAAGGAAAAGAAGACTATGCTATGCTATTGATGTCCGGACTTGGATTTGAAGTTCAAGATGCAATCATCTCTCCCTTCTCAATGATGACTCTTTTTTTTTTTTAATGTGGGAACCCGCAGCCACTACCCGAAAGTGCGCACTGGGTAAACCCCCGGCCGAACCTAATACCCTGTATATGACTTTTTTGTGAACTTAGAAGTATCAATATTTTGTAAATTTCATACCGTGCATATGATACATGGACATACATGTGACATAGTCTTTGTTTTTGTAATGCAATATTTGATAAAAATCTTCAAATCTTATTAAAGCTCATTATAGTCACATAAAGGAACCAATGACATTATATTCTGACCTAAAGGCAGCCACCAAATTGTGTAAAACTACTACCATCTCAATTAGAATATAGTCATTTAAACTTTATATATATTGCTTAATAGCATATCCTAAAATTCATCTAATGCAACAAAGGATACCAACATATAATAAGGAACTCATGATTAACAATAATTAGACATAAATTTTCATAAGAGCAGAAAATCTCATACAAGCAATATATTATGAATAAAATTTCCATTTGAGAAATAGACTTCATATATCCTAAAATCAACTAAAATAGCATCAAATTGCAAAAATTAAAAATCAATTTAGGCATAATTTTTCCAAACAGAAAAAAAAAATATAGCATAAATTAGTAAAGATTATTATTAGCCTCACATAGTGAAAATTGACGGGAAGTAGAGCTATTGAAACTCCTCCACGATTGTTAAAGGTCGTTTGAACACCAATGGCGATTCTGGGAAAAATGAAGATCGGAATCCACCCAGGCTTTGATAACCTTGTAAATCAGTGGGGGTATCAGTCACCAGAGAGGCTCACCTGGTCATCACCAAGCAGTGTCGCCACCGATTCATCAGAGAAATGAGTTTCAGGAGCAAACTCACTATATTCAATCGTCGAAACCACCGATGGAAAAGACAATCCGGTGGTCTCGGAATCAAAGTCGATTACTCCTCCCTTCGACATCCTCGGCATCGAGGTGGCGGTGACTGACCAAGACCCATCAAAAATCGGATTGGGGGGGTTAGGATCCATGGGCGAAATCGACTACGGCTTTCGTCAGGAAGGAAGAAGAATTGCGAAGTCGACAAGGGCTTTTGTTGGGGAGGAAAAAGAATTGCAAAGCTGTTAGAATTTTTATGATTTAATTATTTGTTTTAATCATATTGTGGTTTTGGGTGGGTTTGTTTATTTATATATTAAAAATAAAATATTTTATATTAATAATAGAATAAGGTAATTAATTTTAATGGTTATTGTTAATTATGTTTTGATTTGATAAATTGTATTGAAAATAGAAATGGATCATTTAAGGTGGGACAACCAAAAAAGAAAATGGTATCATTTCATGTGGGATCGGAGGGAGTAATTATTTTCACTAAAACACTTCTTAATTACTTACTAATTATACAGTACCTAAAACTTCGTACCTAAGCTAAATGGGACAAAATAGGTGGGACGGAGGAGTAATATTTATAACAAAAAAACATATTTAAAAAAAATTATTTATTAGATTAATCTACACAACAACCAATCAACTATTCTCGTATTATATTTAAAATGGTGAAGTTGTAATTGCTATAAGAAATGGCCGATGTCCGACTTCTAAGGCTGTGTTCGGTTGGTGGATTGGATTTAATTTTTACTGTGAAATCACTGTAGAGATTTCAAAAATAAAATCCACACCCTACTTGCCTACCCTGTAGCCTGAAAAGAGCTGTGAAGATTCTCTGCAAAGCCCGTCAAGTCCATTCACGGGATTAAGATACATGGAGGTGGTAGGTTGAGGTAATATATACACAACATCGGTGAGTAGTGTTTCGATTGTAGATTTGCAGGGGTTTAACACCGGCGTGTCGGTGGGGAAGGGAAGTTACCAGCGTCGACAACCAGACGACACACAGGTGAATCAATCTCGACCCCGTTTCGTTGATTTAGTGTGAGTTCGGGCATATTCTTCTCTGATTTTTGAAACTCCGCTGAAAGTTGTGCAATTCGGAGAGGATATTTCTTCGGTTGTGGCTGATTTAGGCAGGAAGGGAGTGATCTATGTCTAGTTTTAGGGATTATAGTGTGATTTTATTGTAGCAAGTATTACCCCCATTTTGGGCGTAGATCGAGTGTAATTTCTTAAACGGTGAGAAGCCATTGTTTTTTGATTTTGTATCGGAACGAATCTGTCACTCTCGACTTACCTAGAAAGCTTCCCTAGAATAAGCAGTGGGTGGTTCATGGGTAGTGGTTGATTTGATTTTTTGGCACAAGTAATAGGTCGTAGCAGTTGCTGAATTGTGGAACTTCCGGTGAGAGTCGTTCGAATGTCGTTAACACAATCACTGTATGTAATAGGGGATATTAGGATCCTCGTTCCGAATGTATGGGATGAGGTTTGTTCAATGTTATTACCCATTGAACCATGTGTGCTTTTGGAAATCTTAGACTCACTATTGTTTCGAAGGTGTTTACGAGATTTCTTCGTCGTTACTACCCTCTGCGGCCTTCGCTGTCGGTGTTTAGAAAGGACTTATGCGCACTATTAAGATTTAGGTTGAAATTGATATGAGTTTTGTTTATTTGCAGATGGTAAGTGTGGGAATCAAGTTGAAATGTGTTTTACGTTAGCTGAATTAGATGCTGCGAAGTACTTTCTTATGAAAAGTCGATTGTCGTTCGCTTGAAATTGGGTACATACGCTTCTCGCTTGTCATCCCGTAACGAAGATACTGGTTTTCTGCCAACGATTAATGTGTGTGGCTTGTGTTTCGTACAACTTGGTGCAATTTTATTTTGATTTGTGTACTGAGTTTGAGCACCACAGTGATAGCAAAGTCATTTTCCATGAAAATCAAATCATTTGGATTAACATTAAGTTGAATGTTTGTTGTCTTTTTTGTTGGAATTACTTTGAGGTTTTGTTCAATCAATTCCATATATGTTAGGTCCAATTCCCCTTTCATCGTTGGTGTTCACACCCCTAAGATAAACCTGAAGCTTAGTTGTCATTGTCCACTGAGTTGTACGAAAAGAAACAGTCGTTGTTGGTTGGATTTATATATTTGGGGGGGCTGTTGGATTGAGAGAATAATGTGAAGATCTTCGCCGGTTGGGGTTTCAATTTTTAGTGCTTCGTTACTTCAGGTCCTACATCTTCGCTTAATGCTAATGCTTTTTAAATTTAGAAATGCGAACATGCGTATTCACCATTATCTTAGTCGTTATTTCATGTAGTTACTATTTCAATATTCGAAATTTGCAATTGATTCAAGTATATGAAGCTTTTGTGTTAGCCAGTACCACAATATTAACATGCTTTCATGATCATTCCAAAAATCATAAATGGTTTCTTTTGGAATAAGAGTTGTAACGTTAGTGTATGAAGGGATCTAGGGGTATCATAATTAAAATCATATAGATGCCGTGCAAGAAGGCGGACATGGCATAATCTATTCCTATTACAACGTTGAAAGCGTAGTAGTAAAGTTTGTGCATACCCTTTAACGCATATAGGGTGCAAACTGGAGGGTGAAGTTCCGGACGCGGGGTAAAATGCAAGGTTAGAGTGCATTCGTTTATAAATTACATAAGAGCCGGTTCGTAGAATGGAGAGTCAAACGAACATTGCATATAATAGTGATTGGTATTTTGATCTCCTGGTCAGACAATGCCACGCGGAAGGCGCGCAGCAGAAGACCCTCCCACACCACAGGCTTGTTGGTCGTTGCCACAAGAGAAGTGTTTCCTCCACCTTTTGTGGTTGCAATGGCAGCTTGAGGAGTATCAGGGAACAAGCTTCACAAGGCCGGTGTGGGAAGATATCACGACAAAGTTCAATGCGGAGATGAATGTCCAGTACAGAGTAGACCAACTTCAGATGAAACTAAAGCGAACGAAGAAGACGTACTTGGAACTCCAAGAGTTGGTGGTGACGACAACGGGACTTGGATGGGATCCAAACTCATGGTTGATAGTAGCAGACGAGGAGAGAAAAATTGACTGGGCTCGGGTATATATCGTTTTCACGCTTTCGAACCAATCGTATCATTATCCCTTTAAGTTATAGTTTTTCGTTGGCCTAGTTTAACCATACTTTCTCAGGCTCATAAAGACTTCGTATCGCTCTTAACAAAACCGTTCGCGCACTTGGACTATTGCCACGATATGTTTGGTCCAACCGGGTGGGGGGGGCACGTAGACCATTATCTTCCGGTTGGGATAGTGCAATGAATGGACCGGGTAGCCAACCAAGTGTTGAACCGAACACAAATGATGGAACTGCTGGCACACAAGGGGGGTTGGATGGGACGAGCAGTACAGGCACGGGGACGGGCCACACTAGACTCTCTGAGGCCGGACCAAGTGTTAGAAGGGTTCGGCGGAGGCGAACCTCAAGTCAGACGGAGGAGGTACGTGTTGTGGTTCGTGACGAACTGACGAAAATATTGAGTCGTACTACCACGGAAAAGGAAGCAGAGAAGACTAAAAATAAGGAGCAGGTGGCACAGGTGACAGCCGCTCTCCTTGCCGTGCCCATAAGCGCCGACGTCAGGAAAAAGGCCAACGAGATGTTTACTTTTTCAGAGTACCGCGACTATTGGTTGTCGTTAGATGAAGAGGATCGGATTCAATGGATCCACCAGTTTGTTGGCTCGGACTGATTTGAGAATGCAGGAGGTTAAGTTGGATCTTTGCTGTTGAATTGTGTAGGTCTTATCCTTAAGTAGTTGTAACTTATAATTTTATCATTTCACGTCACCTAGGCGGAGAGCTGGATTGTTATCATGTACTCGTTGGGAGTGGATGTCGAAGTTGTTGGCCTGTAATGTAGACTTCAGGTTCCGGAATGTTTGTTTCTTTATGTCAACTTAATGCCATGTTATCGGAAGAGTGGTTGCGTCGCCATTACAATGACACGCAATGTATTCATTATCGTATTTCCTTCACATGCAGATAACACATGGCGAATCCCAATGAATCAACCAACTCGACGCGCAATCTTCTCCGTCAAGCACTTCGTTTGAGAGAAAAAAAAAGAGTGGGAGGAGGAGAAGAGGGCCACTTTGTTTTATGCAATGGCAACTACTGCCACTGTGGCGTTAGCCTCAAGTACAAGGATGCATCGTTGCTATGACTCGATGCTCGGAGGGGAAGAATTCACCCACGAGCTGATTAATGGGCACCTCGCTAGGATTAAAAATTTATTGTGGGTATCATCTGACACGTTTCAAGATCTTTGTGCCACATTGGTGGAAAAGGGACTTCTGGAATGCCATTCAAGGCAGCGAGTAAAATTTCAAGAGCGCATAGCAATATTTTTACACACAGTTGCCCATTCGAACCGGCAACGTTCCACTGCAGAACGTTTCCAACACTCGACATCGACCATTTGCGACCACGTTAACGAGGTGGCCAAAGTGCTTGTACGCCTAGCACCTCATGTCATCCGACCTGGGGACATGTCGTCCCCTGCAAGGAAGATTCGTGACTCCCCAATTTTCTAGCCGTACTTCAAGGTAATTGCATCTATTTGCATCCCTAGTTTGCTTGCGCCATCTTCCCATTCTATGATGATGTCTCCTTTCCTTAGGATTGCGTGGGCGCCATGGATGGAACATTGGTGCACGCATGCTTACTTTCTAGGGAGCAACGACTCTTCCACGGGAGAAGGGGTGACACGATGCAAAATTGTCTTGCGGTTTGTGATTTTGACATGAAGTTCACGTATGTGCTCGCTGGCCTAGAAGAGAGCGCAATGATGCTCGTGTCTTAAGGGTCGCTATCCGAGAGCAAGGCGATTTCCCCTTCCCGCCGGACGGTAGTATATGCCAAACTTCCATCGTGACTTGGCAGTTTAGCGTTTACGATCACCTCATATTCTTTTTTCATAATGTAGGGAAGTACTATATCGGGGACTCTGGGTACATGAACGCTCCTCAGTGCCTTACACCGTACCGCACATATCGCTATCATTTATTGGATTTTCAGGGAAACAACCCACGTCCTCGAGGTAAGGAGGAATACTTCAATTACCGACACGCACAATGTCGTAATGTCATTGAACGTGCATTTGGTTGTCTTAAACGTCGTTTCGCCATTCTTCACGGGCCAATGCCAAACTACAAGTTTGATCGCCAAGTCAACTTTGTAATGGCCTGCTCCATTGTGCATAACTTTATGTTACTCCATGGTGAGGATGTACTAGATCACGCCGCAGAATGACACGACTCAACCGATGAGGAATCAGTCCCTCAACCGGTTGCACACAATCGCCAAACACCGAACCCGGGCTGTGAAGACAGGGAAAATCAGAATGAATTCCGTGATATGATTGTTGACTGGCTTTGGATTAATAGATACGAGCACGAGGAAGAGTTCGAATCCTCGTGGCCTACTTAGGATCTGCCTTTGATGGTGTAGGGTGCGTTTCCTTTATTTTATGTATGACGTTCCACACACAGTTGTATAATCGAATTGAAGACTCATCCGTCTAGAATTGTATGCATGTAGCCCTTAAATGCCTCCCCGTTAGAAGTCCTCGTGTAACGCTCCCCCACTTATCTTATAAACTACCATTATCCGTAATTCGTCTAGAATTGTACGCATCTAATTTCATTATGTTTTCTTCCATAACTTCACAAAAGGGTAATGTTGCAGTGACCATTGCGAGGGATAGAGATTTACACGTTCAACAGCACACCTACGTGTACGACCGGGGTGTTCTATCTTGCAGTCCAACAGAGATTTACCCAGCCGACTGCACAGGCTGTGCTGGCGGCTGCTTTAATTTCTGTATGTCCTTTTGAATATGGCATTCGTGTATCTTCCGTTGCAATGAGCCAAACTTTGCGCTCAGTTTTCGTACGCACTTTGCCATAGTTTTCATGCACATTCATAAGACTGATTTCGTTACTGCGCAATAGTTGTCCTGGACAAGAATTAACACGATGAACAACACACCTACGCGTACGAGCGCGGTGTTCCATTATGCAGTATACCAGATAATTACGTAGCCGACTGCAAGGGGATCCTTAAATTTCTGTACATGCGGTTGAATATGGCATTCGAGTATTTCCCGTTGCATTTAGCCGAACTTCGCGCTCGGTTTTCCCGCACACTTTGCCATACTTTCGGTGCACATTCATAACAGTCATATCTTCACTGCATAATGTTTTCATTCGACAGATATCATTACTGCATAAAATTTGTCATATTTGTTATTTGTGGTGACGTTTACGTTGTAACATCCTTGTAGGACGTAGGGGGCCAAGTATGACGAAACCGGCGAAAGGGAAGCGATCGCGCAAATCTCTACTGCAGACATGGCCGAAGAAGATGATAAAGTCACTTTGATTCCTTTCAATCGGTTACGCCGCACTGAACCAGACATTGAGGATACGTACCAGAGAATAAGCATTTTACCGATGCTAACTGGACGCATAATCGATGCTGACGCCGTGGAAGCTATGGGTGGGAAAATGGAGATAGAGAGACTACTTTCGTGTGGGGCATGGCGGAGGTTGTTTGAGATCAACGAGCCCTCGTACAAGGCACTGGCATTAGAGTTTCTGTGCACACTTAAGCACGACAAGGCGAGCTTGTATCTGTATGACAAACCCAATGCCCTCCAGTTTCGCTTGGGAGGCCATAGCTACTCACTATCTGTCACGGATTTTGCCATCGCACTAGAACTATATGACCGTGAATTCACAGAGACACACAAGTACAAGAACATGGCCTATACAATGCCTCTTTCTTGGTCAGTATACTAGCCTAGAATAAGCCGCACCCGAAACTTCAACCCAGGAGCTTCCAAGGCATCGACACTGATGTCGCCTATTTTAAGGTACGTTCACAACATACTTGCTCATACACTTTCTGGCCGGAAAGATGCAACTGCGACAGTAAGTAAGGTAGATTTGGAATTCCTTTGGAGCATGAACAAAGGGGTTCCAATCTATCTGGGATATTGGGTGGCTAGACTTTGTATAACGGCTGCCTCTGACACAAGGGTCCGTAGCATTCCCGTCGGCCCATATGTTACCAGGCTGGCGAAGGGTTTGAGGGTAACCGAACTGATGGACGGAGTTCCAGATTCTCAAATGGTTCCATTTGGAGTAGAGACTCTTTTCAGAATGGGAATTTTGCAACGCCACCGCCGGGGCGATCCTGTTACTCACACTGAGCTCGGTCCGCAGCATCCCACCCCGAGCGACTCTGACTTATATACAATGTTCAACGAGCGCTTCGACGGGTTAGAGGAAAAGGTCGATGAAATATGGGCAGAGCTGCGAGCCTTCATGACAGTAATGCGACGTGGCCGTGCTTCACCCTCGGAGCGCGGATGATGGTGTAAAGGTAACACGTATCCAGGTATGCGTAGTACTTCTTTTGTAGTAATGAACAACAGCAACAACGCAGAGGTGTAGCAGGCCTCGCCACGTGCCGAAACCAATGTACACATTTACGTACCAATTTTACGACGCTTGGAATATTGTAATGTGTACGCTACGGCATTAATGTGTTTTGTTGAACCGTAAACCTACATTGCACCTCATTATACATGTTTGATGTCGCTTTGATTCCTTTGTTTCTTTTGGATGAATCGTCATGCATAACGGAATGAAACAGATAAACCTTGAATCCTACATTTAACCGTTATTTACTACTCTTCTTGGATGTACAGGTTCGATGTCAAATTGGGTTGAGAGGTTGTAGTCACAATGTCGCTGCAAAATCATTTGCTTGCGAAATTTCAGCATGGTAGACGAAAACGTGGAGTTTGTTATCATACTATGGCTCATTTTTCGGCTCTAACGGATGGAGGAAATGAGATGTGTTTAATCCAATAAATTCGATGGAGTGTGGGGAAAATAAAACTGGTGTTTCTCTGCAGGGATTCGACATTTTCGGTTTGAATTTGAATAGTGAAAAATTGAACACAAATAAGGTATGATGCAACGTACATACATTTTGACTTGGAAAATTATTTCCCAAGTGTTAGCTTTGATGATTTTAGGAAAACGAAATAAACTTTGATTTTAGGAAAATTATTGACTTGGAAATTGTGTAAATTGTACAAATTTGAAAACTTTGATTACATATAACAACTGTCTGAAAGACGAAATAATAAAAAAATAAACAAGAAATAATAATAAAAAATGATACAAATTATAGTACAAATTAAAAGAAAATGATAAAAATATTTTTATTAGTCTATTATAATACAAATATAATGATATTTGTGAAATAAATTATATAAATATAAAAATATTTAGGAACCGAACAGATACCCAAGATGGTCAGGGTAAGTGGTTTGTTGTCAAAAAACCAACAAGAGCAAATGGTAGCGTTAATTCGGGACCATAAGGAGTGTCTGGCATGGGATTATTCCGAGATGCCCGGATTGGCGCGCGATTTGATAGAACATAGGTTGCCTATTAAGAAAGGATTTAAGCCGTATAAGCAACCACCAAGGAGAGTGAGTCCAAAATTGATGCCCCAGATCAAAGAAGAAATTGAGAAACTGTTGAAGGTGGGATTCATTCGACCATGTCGGTATGCGGAATGGTTAGCCAATATTGTTCCGGTAACCAAGAAAAATAGAAAGATTCGAATTTGCATTGATTTCAGAGATCTCAATCTCGCCACTCCAAAAGATGAGTATGTGATGCCTATAGCAGACATGTTGATTGACTCGGCAGCAGGGCATCGAATTTTAAGTTTGATGGATGGATATGCAGGGTATAATCAAATTTCATTAGCAGAAGAAGATATATCCAAAACCGCGTTCAGATGCCCATGAGCTTTGGGAATCTACGAGTGGACCATTCGGTTTAAAGAATGCTGAAGCAACCTACCAACGGGCAATGAATACCATCTTTCATGATCTGATCGGGCAGTCAATGGAGGTATACATTGATGATGTGATCATTAAGTCTACTGACTTTGACACACATCTGGTTGATTTAAAAAATGCTTTTATATGGATGAAGCAGTACAACATAAAAATGAACCCAACGAAATGTGCCTTTGGAGTTTCGGCAGGGAATTTCCTGGGGTTTTTAGTGCATGAAAAAGGGATAGAAATTGATGCAAATAAAGCCAAGGCTGTTTTAACAATACGGCCACCTCGGTCGGTCAAAGAAGTGCAAAGTTTGTTGGGAAAGGTAAATTACCTATGGCGTTTTAAAACCTATCACAAAGTTGCTACGGAATAAGGCGGCCGATTTCTCTTGGGGTCAGGAGCAGCATAAGACATTAGAAGAAATCAAGCAGGCATTAACCGAACCACATGTGTTGGTTCCCCCAAGAGGATATCGACCCCTTCGGTTGTATGTTGCGAACAACTTTGATATTGTGAGTAGTCTGTTGGTGCAAGATGGGAGGATGGTAAGGAAAAGGGCTATTTATTATTTAAGCAAAACTTTGGTAGGACCAGAGTTGAATTACACTATGCCCAAAAAAATGTGCTATTCTTTAGTTTTTGCGTGTACTCGGCTGGAGCATTATATTATGCCAAGAGAAACCGAGGTGGTTTCAAAAATGGATCTGATCAGATTAATTCTGCACAGACCAACCATGCAGGGAAGATTAATGAAATGGGCCATCAAATTGGCTCCTTTCGCGTTGCAACATCGACCTATCAAAGCGGTGAAGGGGCAGGTTGTAGCCGACTTGTTGGCTGAATTTGCAGGCGATGAATCATTGGAAAACAAAGTAGTGCCGTATATAGGCACCAGTCCTTGGAAAATATTTTTTGATGGTTCTTGTTCAAAAGGAAAGTCAGGAGCAGGGGTGATATTAGAAGGACCAGGGGCCAGTAAAATTAGTTTGCAGCTTCAAATGGAAGAGATGACGCATAACTCTGCGGAATACGAAGCACTGATTTTGGGTTTGGAAGCACTTATCGCTAAAGGAGTGCAATCGGTTCTAATTTGTGGAGATTCTCAACTTGTTATCAAACAAGTGTTAAAATGGTACGCTTGTAATTATCCTCATCTGCGTCGATCCCGAGATTTGGTATGTCATCTGTTATACAGAATCACGGAGGTAGTTTTCGAGCATGTACCAAGAACATAAAATTGGTTGGCGGATAATCTAGCTCAGAATGCCTGCCAACAAATGATCGGTAGCATCGATTTCGGGATTGATTGGAGAACAAAAATTACGGTGTATTTGGAATCACCAAGTTTTGCGACTCATGTGGGCATTCGATTGAAAGCTTTACGTTTCCAGCTTATTGAAGGGGTTCTATATAAAAGAACCTTTGAAGGAGTTTATTGAGGTGTTTGGGGCCTGAAGAATCCATTAAAGTAATGGAAGAGGTCCATGGTGGAATTTGTGGGGCGCATCGAGCGGGATTTAATATGCGATGGGCTATTCATCGTATAGGATTTTATTGGCCAAAGATTTTTTATGATTGTATCAGATTTGCTAAAGGGTGCCAGGAATGCCAGAGGCATGGTCCATTAAATCATATGCCAACAATAGAACTGCAGACGATGGTTAAGCCGTGGCCATTCAAAGCCTGGGCGTTGGATGTAATTGGGAAAATTCATCCGACATCATCGAAGCAACATTCATTCATTCTGGCAGCGACTGACTACTTTACCAAATGGGTAGAGGCAGTTCCTTTGAAGAATGCGACGCAGAAAGAGGTGATTGAGTTCGTGCTTAATCATATCGTCTATCGGTTTGGGATTCCGCACACTCTTACAACCGATCAAGGGTTGATGTTTACTGGAGAAAATTTTTTTGAGTTTTTGGCCAAATTTAACATCAAATTGCATCACTCTTCACCATATTATCCACAGGCGAATGGGTTGGTCAAAGCGGCAAATAAAATCATTATTGGCATCATCCGAAAAATGGTAGAAGAAAATCCAAGGAAATGGCACACATTGTTGTCTCAGGCATTGTGGGCCCACCGAAATAGTAGAAATACTTCTACTGGATTTTCCCCATACCAATTAACGTTCGGGCAAGATGATGTTTTGCCTGCGGAATTTGTTGTGTTTCACCCAGAGTGACTAGTACAACAGCGTGTATTGACGAGGCGTATGCACAAAGGATGTGACAACAATTGGAAGAAGTTGATACATATCGATTAAACGCTTTGGATCAAGTGGTTAGACAGAGTGAGATTAGGGCGAAATACTATGGAGAAAAAGTGTTCCCAAAGGCTGTTGCAGAAGGGGATTTGGTCTGGAAGACAATTCTGCCTACGTATAAGAAAGTGGATCAATTAGGGAAGTGGTCCCCCAATTGAGAAGGTCCTTTCATCATTCATAAAGTGATTGGGAATGGAGCTTTTATTATCATAAATCAAGAAGGAAAACTGGTACATGAGAATATTAATGTTAAGTATTTGAAAAGGTATTACCCTGCATTTTCAGGACATTGTCATTAATTTTTATTATAAACTTTAGGAACCCTTCAAAGGGTTCGAACCTATTAGGAAAGGGTTCGCTAATCATCAAAAGGGTAGTGGTCTTCTGGTTCAGAGGTTTCATCCCAACTTGCAGAAACCATCTCATGTTCTTCATCCAAGAGGTCGTCCAAGTCAAGGCGGTAGCGATCCCACTGATCCTGCATTTCTTGAAGATCTTGTTCGGTGTGGACCTTCATATCTTGCAAAGATCGATTCTCTCGTTCAACAAGGACGCGCAGTCTGGAGAGCGTTGATCTTTGTTGATGGAAAATGTTGTTCCAACTGAGGTCTGGAAGGATTGCCGATACATGATGATCTATCATGTCCAGGTGATGATCAAGGTTTGATATGCGGGTGAGTATGTCAGTAAGGGTTCGTAGCCAGTGGATATACGCTCCATCAGTCGGATCGTACAATGTATGATTCTCCTGCCTCTGCTGGAGAACCTAAATTTAAAGTCCAGTTGTTTTAGCACCTGTATCAGGTCTTCAGCATGATGACCTATGGGGTGTTTTCCTACTAGGAATGATTGCAAAGAACCTTACCAGTTGGACGAAGGGACATAAGTGCGATGAGTAATCATTTTGAGTAATGCTATGAGGGAAGATGATGATGTTTGCAGTGAGAGGTATGGAGTTTATATAGGTGTTGCGGTGTTTAATTTGTGGTTTATTAAATGTGCAAAAAATATGGATCTATGTTTTGATGTCTGACTTAATAAAACCGCAAAGAACATAGGATCTGCGTTCTGAAAATAGGAAATATATAAATTAACTCTGGAAGTCTATACAAATCACATCGGGGTTACATAGAAAGCAGGGCCTTTAAAGCAGTTTGGAGGTCGGTCCACTTTAGCTCCGACTTTGTGGCCCGCCGATGCTGATAGGCTTCCTGTTGTCTCCGGACGAGTCTCATTTGTAGCTGTTTGGAGTTGCTCGTAGAGACTCGTCTGAGTATGGCAATGTGCCTCCACCAGGTGACTCCCTTCCTGAATGTTTTCATCCAGGGACTTCAGTTGTTCATGGAGACGTCTAAGTTCTTCCGTTTTTTGGGAGATCTCAGCCGCTAACGTGTGCCGCGCTTGTCGGAGTTCGTCCAGCTTGGCCTTGGCAAGATTAAGGTCTTGATCGACCTTCTTCAAATTTGCCTCAAGACTGGTTGGATCAGCAGTCGGTTGGAATGACGTGGCCTCGGATGATTGGGGGTGGATCAGGGGCAGTTCGGCCTGAAGTTCGGTGATCCTGGCCATCATCCGATTAAGGACGGGAGAAGCTTCCGATTCCAGTGTGGGCTGTACCAACAAGGTTATTCGACCTGGACTAGAGCCTCGAGGTCGGCAAAAGACAGGTCGGCGCAGTGTTCCACGATAGATCTGATGGGAGTCGGAAGGTTCACTCGGGCCAAAATGTTCATCTCTTGGGCAGCCTAAGGCAAAAGGAAGATATTAAGTCAGAGAGACATGGTGAACTCATTACAATGTAAGTATAAAGTTTACCTGATTTAAGGCGGCCGTGGCTTCAGAAGGGGCCATGAGTCGAAACGTCGTGGAAGCACCATGGTGAGTTGTCAGTCCAGCTACCGACTTGTCCCCTGGTTGAAGACAGTGAACAACGGCTCCATTCCCTAAACGAAGAAAGTTAAGCAAGGGAGAAGGGGAGAAAATTAGAAAATGGATGAGAGGTAACACTGACCGAACCCCTTGGGGCAAAATTGACTGAAGCCTCGCCCGACTTCGAGGAGGAAATCTCATCTATGTCGTGAGGCGGTGGGATCGGTTGGACTGGTTGAGGAGCAATAGGAGGAACCTCATCGACAGGTTGAACGGCTGGTTGTAAGGGTAGCACGGCAGCAGCTTGGTCGGGTGGTGCCACGACTGGGTCGGGCAATTCTGCGACCTGGTCGGGTTTGGGCACCTAGTTGGAATAATATACAAGAGTCAGAGGTTTTGTAAAAGAATCATATGGAATGATTCTGGCAGTTACCTGTGATGGTTCTGCAACCTGGTCGGGGAAGGCGACGAGTTGGTCGGGCGTCGCCGCGACCACATCGGACACTGGTGGTGGTGGAAGAGCAGGTGAAGGCGAAATTATAGGAGAAATTTGTCTTCTCGCTGAATCCTCCGTTCGGTGTACCTACAGTATGAGAGTTGAAGTTAATGGTTGAAGTAAATATTCTTTTTTCCTTGGGAATATTAGGAAATACTTACCTCAGCTTGCAGGGGAGTCGGTTGTGTGATGGTCGGTTGACTAGCGATCGGAAGGTTTTTTGGAAGATCGACCGGTTGAGCAGGTCGTTGTTCGGCTGGGGTCGTTGGTGCAGCTAACGACTGATTGGAAGTCAGTTGGTTTATGGTCGGGACCGTGGTCGGTTGGTTAATGGTCGGGACCGTGGTCGGTCGGTTTGTGGTCGGGACCGCAGTCGGTTGGTTTATGGTCGGGACCGTGGTCGGTCGGTTTGTGGTCGGGACCGCAGTCGGTTGGTTTGCGGCCTGCACCTTAGTTGCTTGGTGTGTGGTCGGGACTACGGTTGACTGGGAAGAAGTCAGATGATAGGTGATTGCACCGTAGTCGGTTGAGATATGCTAGGTGATGCTCAGTCGGGTGAGAGATAGATGGCCAGTGGTTGGCGGCAATGAAGGGCCCTCTGGAATAGAAGTTGTTTAAGTTAAGAAGAGTTTGTAAGTAAAATGAAATATGGAAGGAAACAGACTTACCAAATTGTTTCCTTAAGTATTTTGGCATCCCGCTGGTATCCACTGGCAGAGATGCCAGGTACTCCTCGATGACCTGCCTGTCAATGGCAGGGGCGGCCTTTTGCTTTTGTTTCTTTGCTTAAGATCCGCCTACGGCAAGCGCTTGCCTTTTCCTTCTCGGGGCAGCGGCCAATCGAGGAGAACCCAGCGCCAAGACTGGGGGTGGGGGAAGTTTCCCAACCAATTGGTCGGTCGGGGAGCAATCAAAGACCAGGTGGGCGACCACCAGGCAGTAAATGCTTCGGTCGCCGAAGGTTTTAAGCAGAAAGGCAAGTACGAGTTAGATGTGATATAGTCGGTGAGTTGGGAAATGTAGGTCGGGATAAGCTCAGGAATCACCAACCCTTCTGGGCTTTGAGGTATAAGGTGAGGTCGGGCTAGTGGTCCCGGTATGCCCTGACAGCAACCGAACTGTCGGGCCAAAAATTGGGGCTGATAATTAAAAGTGTAAAATAATCTACGGTTTTTCTTGTCCGACCTCTTAATGGAAAATAGAGATCGGGGTTTCATGGTGGAGTCCCATGAGAAGGGATAAGTCGGATGAGGAAGAGGATCGGGATGAATTTGGGAATAAGATGTGTCGGGGTGAAGCCAAAAAAGATCGGTTGAATATTGTATAAGGGTTTCGTAGACATAGAAGCGGGAATTGCTATGGTCTTCAGTTAAGATCTGGGCGATAACAGGGTCGGACGGATAAAGATAAGAGGAATTAGGAGTTAATCTGGCTAAGGCATAGCCTATGGACCTGTAAGGGTTTGGGGCGATAGGAAGTCGGCCAAAGAACGCAGTAGGGAAGTAAAGACGGAGCCACAATTCCAGGAAGCAGAATGGTCCCGAAGCTGCTATGTCCGCCTTCTTGGTATCGGTTAGACGGGTGCTCACTCGGGTTAAACCCTCAAAGAGGTTAGCCAAAAAGAGGGTTCCCAATGAAAAAAATTGGCCGTTAGCCAATTGAATAGCAAGATCGACTTGGGTAGAAAGGACGAGTTTGGAAGGGGAAAGAATGATGTATCTGTAAAGAAAGGAAAGAAGAGATTCAACCAAACCATCCAACTTCGAAATTACGAAAGAGATTTGAAAAGAAAAAAGTGTACCTCCAGAGCCAGAAAAGAAGGAATGTTGTGTGTTCCAGTTCAGAAACAGAGGTGCCTTCCTTACCCTGATATTTGTTAACAAAATTAGTCCAACCTCTCTCTTTCTCAGGGAGCTTGGCCAGGGCCCAACCAGCATGGTTGGGTGAAGGCTCTCGACCCTCAAAAGAAACAAGAACAGGATCATCGCCTACAATTGGCAAATGTGCAATGACGGCCACGTCCATCAGGGTCGGCCCGATAGGACCGGCAGGGAGGAGGAATACACCCATCTGAGAATGCCAAAAAGCCGCCATCGCTAGTAGGGTTTTGTCGTGAAGATAAAGAGGCTGAGTTGAGAGGAGGATGGCTTTGTCAATGCCTTGCTTTTTCCACTGTTCTTCAAAGTGGGGGAGGAGCCTCGCGTGCCATTTACGGTAGGCGTCTTTTGGGTCAGTGAGGTGAGTTCTGATACTGTCCAGAAGATGTTCTGGCTTAAACGCAGCATCGTTAACGATTATTGAAGAAACCTGAGAGATGACGGATCTCATACGATCAGTATCTTCGGTGGTGGTGCAGTAAGGGCGTACGGTAGGGGTAAGGACCCTCGAAGCCACGGAAGGTACTGAGGATCAGCCCCATCGAAAGGAAGAGCAGGGATGTATTGGTTAGCCATTTGGGAAGGAGTTGCAGAAGACGAAGAAGCAGAGGGTTCTTGGAAGTTGATGGCTGGGGAGAGAAAGGAGAACATCAGGATTTTGAGGGCGTGAATATAACTGGGTCAGAGAAGGGTTTTTCATAAACCCTGCGGTGTGACATAACACAGTGTAATGATAGCACTGTGTTACAAACCCCTAAACGTCGCATCTCACGCAGTTCAAGGAGTGACGTTTAGGAGTTAGGCGGGAGGAGGCAAGTTGAGCACAAAAAAAATGATAATGTGTAGGGTTTTCGAGAATTGGCCTATCAAATTAGGTTAAGGACTGATGGGCTTGTTAATGGTAGTAAGATTTCAAAAAGAGAGTCTGAATATAAGTCCGAATGTTGTTAAGGAAAAGGCTTCCTCGGGAGAAGGCAAAGATCGGGTGTGATAAGGTCGGGCACGGAGCTCAAGCACGATAAGGTCGGGTGTAGAGATCGGGCGTGATAAGGTGGGGCACGGAGCTCAGGCACGGTAAGGTCGGGTGCAGAGATCGGGCGTGATAAGGTCAGGCACGGAGCTCGGGCATGATAAGGTCGGGTGCAGAGATCGGGCGTGATAAGGTCGGGCACGGAGCTCGGGCATGATAAGGTCGGGTGCAGAGATCGGGCGTGATAAGGTCGGGCACGGAGCTCAGGCATGATGAGGTCGGATGTGATCAGGTCGGGTATTGAGGTCGGATGTGATCATGTCGGACTCGGAGGTCGGGCGTAACAAGGTTGGGCACTGAGGTCGGACGTGATCAGGTCGGGCTCGAAAGTCAGGCATGATAAGGTCGGGCAATGAGGTCGGATGTGATTAGGTCGGATACGGAGGTCAAACATGATAAGGTCGGGCACAGAGATCGGATGGGATAAGGTCAGGCGTTAAGATCGGATGTGGTAAGGTAGGGCGTTAAGATCAGATGTGGTAAGGTCGAGCACGAAGGTCGGGCGTGATAAGGTCGGACACTGAAGTCGGATGTGATCAGTTCGGGCTCGGAGGTCGGGCGTGATAAGGTCGGGCGTAGAGGTCGAATGTGATCAGGTCGGGTACAGAGGTTGAATGTGATAAGGTCGGGTATTATATAGGTCGGGCGAAGCGAAGTCAGGCAAGGCAAGAGGTCAAACAAGTGAAAGACGAACAAGAGGAGACGAGGCAGCAGGTGTGCAGGTCGAGCGAAAAAGCAGTTTTTGGATAGTTGAAGGAAGTTTCAGGAAGTTTCAACCGATGAGCGGATTTAAAGGCACGACTTTGTAGTGGCGGTTGACATGGGTTTTACATAGGTATGTTCGTGACCTAAGAAACCATCTTCAATCGACATCAAATTCAAGAGAATTGCTTTTGGGGATCACCACTTTATTTTCCAGTCTGTAGTTTTATTTTCCTATTTTATTTATGTATTCTAGTGTTTAGAGATTCCTAATCTCAGGCACTAATTATATCAAATTCGTAGATAATTTTCTATTTTCGAATTTTACTTTTTATTGTTGAAAAATTGCATCAACAAATTTCTAACAATATTTTAATGAGTACTCAGAACTCTTTAAATTTATAAAAAATGAGTTTTGATAACTTCTTTTTAATTATGGGTTTATTTGTTTGGTAGTTTGGATTTTGAATTGAAATAGTAAAAAATTAAAAAAATATGTTAATTTTACTGTTTTTTTTTTTAAAAAAAATTGAATAAGTAATAAATTTTATGTATAATCTCATAACTGAACACACCATATATATATATATTAATTTATTTTTCTTCTTATTTTTTAATAAAAATTTTCTTTTGTTCCCCATCTCCTCACTTGTTTAATTTAAAATAATTTTTTTCTTTTTCTTTTCTTTATCTAAAAAATAATTTTATATTTGTTGGGCATTTTATTGTTAGTTTTATAAAATATTGATAATTATTTGGTTTTTATATATTTTTTTATGAATATAATGTTAATAATTATTTGGTTTTTATATATTTCTTTTATTTTTAATACTATTTTCGTCTACTTAATAAGTTTAACATTTATTTTTTGTATGTTCGTATTTATATATTAATTATTTTATAAAAAAATAGTAAAATCAAGAGAAAAAAATATATATTTATTTTATAATACAAATATAATGATATTTGTATAATTATAAATTATACAAATATAAAAATATTTTTAATAATAAGTACACTAACATAAAAGATAAATATAAATTTATTAAAGGGACGAATAGAATAATTTTTATTTAAAAGTAAGTCAGTAATAAAAATTATTAGTAAAATTATATTTTATCTTACATTATATCTAGTAATAAAAATATATATATAAAAGAGTTATAATTTTATCTATACACATATCATATTAGTATATATATATGTAAAAGATATATGATCTGCAATATTATTACTATTATATTTTAATTTATTTATTTTTTTAATTTTTGAATTTTTTCTATGTAGTTTAGAACTTTTGTATGTATGGTATATTTATATTTATATTTTTTATTGTTAGAAATAATATGAGATAAAATATAATTTTGTAATTTTTTTATTATGATTTAATATATAAAAATTATTAAAATAAATAAATAAATATCAAATAATTATTAATATTACATTCATCAATGAACACAATTTTTTTTTAAATCAAAAAATTTATAAAATCTATATAAAAATTGTCAATATCATCCAAAAATTAAAAAACAAATTCAAAATTATTATAAATGTGTATGAAATATTTTTTAATATTTTATAAAACTAGCAATTAAATATCCAATAAATAATAAAATTATGTTTTAGATTAAAAAAAACAAAAAAAAAAATTATCTTAAATTACATTAGGAAGAAGATAATGAATAAAAGAAAAATTATACTACATCAGTCCGATTCTAAGAGTCTCCTTTACTTTTTTGGTGTTGATATTTGAATATTAATTATTATATTAAAACATAGTAAATTAAAAAAAATTACAAAAATACTTTTGTTAATGTCTTATAATACTAATAAAATAACATTTGTACAAAAAAAAAATTATACAAATATAAAGATATTTTTAATATTAAGTACAATAACGCAAAAGGTGAATACAAAACAGACAGACGGATTATTAAAAAAAAAGAAAGAAAAAAAAATACATTAATATATATAGTTAAAAGAAGTTCTCAAAACTCCTTCGTTGTAGATTTAAGGAGATTTGAAGAACTACTCAGAATGTTGTTAGAAATTATTAAATAATTTACTACAAAAAGAAGTTCTCAAAACTCCTTAAATCTACAATCAAAAAGTTCCGAGAACTCCTCAATTTGTTAAAATTAAGTAGTTTTGAGAACTACTTTAAGGTCTACTTTTTGAAAAAATTTATTGACTTAGGACATTTATTTAAAAAAACCCCTTAAAAGCAATCCGGGAGACAAAATCTCGGGTTTTTTAAAATAATGTTCCAAGTCAAAACTATTTTTAAAAAAGTAGACCTCAAAGTAGTTTAGGAAATTACTTAATTTTGGTAAATGAAGAATTTAAATAAGAATTTAAATAGATAAATCTACCCTAATTTCTATTTCCCCAATTTCTCACTGTGAATCGTTCTTCGCCTCCCCACCAAAGCGAATCGCTGCTCTTCCCGTGCCTCCCCACTGAAGCGAATCGCCACCGCCGTCGACGATTGCCGTGGCCCGAACACCACCGAAGCGAATCGTTGTTCTTCCCCGTTACTGAAGAAGTGAATCGTTCTTCCCGTGACTCCCCACCGAAGCGAAATTGTTGTTCTTCCGTGCCTCCCCTCCGAAGCAAATCGCGACTGTCGTTGCCCGAACACCACCGCTGCTGCTCCTACAATTCCATCGGCGGGTCGATTCCCTTCTTCTTCCCCTTTCTTCTTCCTTCAATTCCTAAAGTACTTGAGGTAATTTCTTTGATTTTGATTAATTTTGTGTTAGGATTCTAATTTTTTTTAAAAAAATACAAATATTTATTTCTATTTTATATGCAATTTTATTTGATTACTTTATTCGTAATTTGCTATATTATTTCCATTTTTACATAATATTTAAGGATAATATTATGCGTAAATATTATGATAAGGATAATATTATGCATAAATATTACGCATAAATATTTCCATTTTCGCTTTGGTGCATAAATATTATGCTTTTATAAGGATAATAAATTTTTGTATTGTTATTATTTTCATTTCAATTATATTATTATCAAATTATGTTTTCATATCGAGATGGATTGTCCGGCTCTACTAACGATCGATTGCTTCATATATACGAGCACTTGACCTTTCTGAGAACTATAGTTGGGGCAGCGCTTGTCTTTCATGCTTATATCATAATCTTTGTTCGGCTGTTATTGGACAAGATAGAAGGAAGCTTAGTGGTCCACTCACATTATTGCAGGTATAATATGTTAAAAGAAAATATGTTATGACTATATGCTTAAATATATTATTATAACATGTTAAATATTTTATTCACGATATACTTTGTTATTTCAGGTTTGGGCATGGTCTAGACTATACATGCTAGCTCCTCGAATTAAATCAATTGATCTTGACCCTCTGGTACTTCCTAATGGTCTAGTACTACCGGCTGCTCCTTATGGAGCTAAGTACGTAAATTATTTATATTTTATTACGATCATCATTATATTAAAATTTATTATTTGTGGTATAATGTATAATATCCATTTGTTTTGTAGATGGAGTCGTGGTAAACATAAGTTTGCACTAAAAGAGTTCTCAAAACTCCTTAAATTGACATTCTACACCAAAAATGAAGTTCTAAGAACTCCTTAAATTTATATCAAGAAGTTCTGGGAACTCCTTAATTTACCAAAATTAAGTAGTTTTCAAAACTACTTTGAGGTCTATTTTTTTAAAAATAGTTTTGACTTAGGACATTATTTTAAAAACCCCCTCTTCTGTCCATTTTCGTCTTTTTCCCGAGCTTTTAAAAAAATGACTCAAGTCAAACATTGCTTTAAAAATATAACTTTTAAAGAAGTTTTGAAAACTCCTATATTTATAAAATGTAAGAGTTTTCAAAACTCTTAAATATAAAAACATAAGAGTTTTGAACACACTTAAAATATTAAAGATATGAGTTTTCAAAATATACTGTACTGTAATTATATATATTTTTTTATTTAAAGTAATTTTAAAAACGCTTATATTTTTAATTATAGGAGTTTTGAGAACATTACACTTTTAATTTCAATTTCACCTTAGGTAAATTTTATAACACTCTATTGTGTTTTTAGTAAAAATGCATAAAATATTTTGTATTTTATTTATTGTGTGATATCTTCTTGTGTTAATTTAAAATTTGCACGAAACACCCACCCAAAACTAATGTTAGTTGTAAATGAATACCTAAATTATGCAAGTTTTATACAAATAAAATACCTAAAATATCTTAAATAATTTTTTTAATAAAATAAATAAATAAATAAATAATTGATCAATTATTTATTTTTATAATTTTGTAAATATCATATAACAATTTGTCTTAAAAAATTATAAAATGGATGATTAATAAATTATTTATATATTTATTTTATTCAAAAAGATATTTAAGATATTTTATCTTTTTATTTGATAAAACTTGCATTTATTAAGTTCATATTTATAATCAAATATCAATTTTGGACAAAAATTGTGTTTTGTACAAATTTTATATTAACACAAGAAAGTTTCACGCAATAAATAAAACACCTCCGGTGTGTTTTATGCATTTTAACTAAAACACAATGGAGTTTTGTGTAGTATAATTTACCCTTTAAATTTTCTTAAATAATTTTGTTTTATTTCAAATATTATACGTGATGATATGTCTTTCATTTCTTAAGTGGATTTTCTTTTAAAAGAATCATACATCACAACATTATTTTTTGGACTAAATTATTTTATAATCTTTATACAATATTTTGTTTTATATTGTTAGTAAGCTATTTTTCTTATATGATGTATATTTTTTGTTTGATTACAATATTATTTTTATATGATATTTATTTTAGCGTTAGTTTTAATAAGTTAGTTATTTAGTATTTGTATATTATATTTTGTAATATCTTTTTGTTTATTTTGGTATAATTTCTAAATTTATATTTATTGAATTATTTAAATGATGCATTTATGTGAATTTTTTATAATATTACTTTTATATATTGCTTTTTTTGGTATTAATTATTTATATTATATACAATATAAAATAAATATTGTATATAAATTATAAAATAATTTAGCAAAAAAAAATAATAATATTTGAAAATTGGATATTGGAAGAGAAAATTTGCTTAAAAAACGAACACGCCATACACAAAATTTGAAATATGGTAGTTTAAGAGTTAAAACTAAAAAATATAGAAGTTATCATAACTCCTATAATAAAAATATATAAAGTTCTCATAAGTACTTTATATAAAAAAATTTTCAAAACTCTTAAATTACCAATTATAAGAATTTTGAGAAATTTTATAATTCTTCTATATGGATGACATTCAATGTGATGGTACGAAGTAGTTGGAAGAAAAAATAAAAATTTCAAAAACCTCTATATTTAGTATTTCGAATGTTTTTAAAACTTTTATTATTTTACATGTATTAATTTTGAAAGCTCCTATAATTTATAAATATAGTAATTTTGAAAAATTGAGATCTACGATTTTTAAATCTTTGACTTAAGTCATTTTTTTAAAAAGCCTCTTTTTCCCCTCTCTCTCTCTCTCTTTCTCAGTTTCTGCTCGTCTCCCCCAAAAACCATTTCTGCCTTCTGCACCTCCGCACGCCATTTTGGCTCTGAAGTCCACAATCCCTGACCTCGAGAATCATCTCATTACAGTCCACACTCATCCCCTCACAATCTCCGGCAAAGGAGTCTCTTAAGTTGCAGTTATAGTCCTCATCCCAACGACTCGAGGAAGCTTATTGATGAGGTGAATGTTCTAATAATTAGGGTTTACATTTGGGGGGAAACGATTCTCCACTGTTTTTATATCGAATTTTTACTTTTAATCCTGGACAGGATTGTTGTTTTTGTATAATCGGAAAAATAGAAAGCTTCGATTGTGTTTCTTTTCTTTTTATGCAAAATCTCTGCCTTGCATTAAGCTGCTGTTCTTTCCTCTATCTTTTTTGTCAAATCTGCTTAGTTGAGAAGATTCTTCCTTTCGCAAACAAACACGTGTGCGTGTTTCTCAGATTAATATTACGCTAATTTACAGTTTCCCTGGGGTGATTGTTTATTAGGTTCTTTGGATTGTCGCAGCAGTAGAGTGAAAGAAATCTACAGATTATCCGGATTAAGGTTTCTGGGAAGGTAAAATCAATTCCTTGTTTTTCTCTTGCGCTTAGAGCACTTGTAATGGCTCATTGTTTTTGGCGGCCTCTCCATCTTATTCAGGCACTTTTTTAACAAATTCGAAAAATATGACATGATGTGACTATAATCTTCAGTATAAACATAACAAAAGCTTTGGACATGGAATGGTGCTGGAGAAGCTACTGTCCATGTTCATGGTACTTTTCTGTTCTTTTATTACTTCTCTCCTCTCTCTCTCTCCTGCTTTTTTTTATTTATTTTTGTTTTTTCTCTCATTCGACTCTCCCTATTCTCTTTCTTATTATTTTCTTTTCTGGGTGTGTTTGTTTGGGAGTTTGGATTTTGAGTTGGAATTTGAATAGTAAAAATTTTGAATTTGAATAGTTGTATGATGTGATATAAATAGGTGATGATGTGATGTTTTGAATGTAAAATTGATTTTTAGTATAATATAAAAAATGAAAAATAGGTGTTTGATTTGATGTTTTTTGGGGGGAAAAAATTGGATGAATATAGAATTTTGTTAGAATTCTACAAACGAACACACCCTCTCTTCTTCTTTCTCTTTATGTCTGTATGTCGGTCTGTCTGTCTGTCTGTCTGCATCGATGGTCAAAGATGGTTAATTTTTGCCCCTCTGCGTTTGGTAGTCAGTCACGTGAGTGCCGCGTGATCCGAGAATGAGTGGCTCGGATTTGTGCAGCGGGTGGATTTTCATTAAAACATGATTCGAAACAGCAGCTTTGAATCATCGTTCTCTGTGTGTCTGTGTTTCTTTCCGCTTTTAATTTGATATTGGAAAATGGTTGTATATGCTATACATTCATTGCTGCTCCTTCTGGGAAGCTCCAGGGACTCCCGGCTCCAGAGGCTTCTTCTCTGCTTCTGGAGTTGGGAGTCCTGGGAGTTTCGACGAATCAGCCAGGGTTGGATGATGATGATGGCCAAGCTTTTCGTGAGAGATTCTTTGGGATTTCCTGTCTTAATTCTTAATATATATATGTTGTTGTTCTATGACTTTCTCCAAGAAAGTAGTGAATTATGTTTGAGTGTGGTATCTATGCTGTCCCAATGATGGATTCTTTCTCCCGGTCTTTCCGGGTTTATATTCGGTGTTCTTTCCCTTATTGATCATTTTCGATCCATTGACAACTGGGCTTCGATCGATGGTTGATCTTCGAAGTAGTATTAATTGCACCTTTTTTTTTTTGTGGGGGAGATTATGATTTTTTAGATTTTGGGCATACGGTCCGCGCCCATTGATCTTGGAGGATCCGTCGTGCATTGATTTTTCCATTTTGTCATCTAGTCCTTAATTTCAACTAATTTTGCCGCGTGGCTCATTTACGTTCCTTTATTTTTTAATGCATATGAGAATAGATCCCGTTGTTTATGAATGAATCCTTTTCAGTGATGTGCCTACTCGAACAACCTTTTTGTGTCTTATTTTGTGAATTTGCTACTATTATTCATGCCCATATCCGTAAGTCTTTTAAGTTGTTGATCCATATGATCGTTTTTGGTGATATTGTTCTTTGGTTATTTTTGATGCAGATGGGAAATGATGATGTTGCCAAGTGCTCTCCGATTGCATCGAAAAAGAATAAATTGGCGCACATGTTTTCGAAGGTTTTATTTCACGGAGGCGCCGGGATCACCAATGATGGAATCGCGAGCGTGAAACCCGAGGAAAAGAAATCGAAAGATCCATCCGAGAATACTCAAGACGAGTTCCAAGATGCCGTGACAATGGAAGCATTTTTTTCACAGATATTTGCGAGCATAGCCGCCGTTAAAGCTGCGCGTACGCGCAACTTCAATTCGCCCAATCTCCGTATGACCCGGACGGGATTCAATCCGCAGATCGAAAGATCGTTGCGGAGCTCAAGAATTTGTCGGAGCTAAAGGAAAGTTACTTGAATAAGCAATTCAACGACCCGGACGTCGAGACAACTCTACTCTTGTCTGAACTCCGTGAGGCGAAGAGTATTCAGCAAATCTTCGAGATCACTATAAAGAAATTGGATTCAGATCACAAACTCAAGGACTCCGAAATCACCTTTCTGAAAGAAAAATTAGCCGAGGCGAACGGGGAGAACAAACTGATCGAAAAGAAGATTTATTCGAGCGGGCAGCTTGCCGTTCCTGACAAAATTCAGCTGCAAGATCTGAACCAGAATTATATCATCTCATGTATCCGTCATACGGTGAAATCCATCCGAAGCTTCGGCCGCGGGTTGGAATTTGGACAAAGCCGCATCTGTAGTCGAACCCGGTGCCTTTTTCGGGGCGCCTGAGCATCGATTCTATGCGTTCGAGTCGTATGTCTGCAAACAAATGTTCGACGGGTTCAACCACCCGGGTTTTGAAATTGGGCGGGCGCCCGACCCGGAAAGCCATTCCAATTGTGCCCGGTTTCTCGAAGAGTTCGTCGAGCTCAAGTCTATGCGGGCCGTGGATTATCTTGTTCGGGGGCCCGGCTCCGAATTTGCGGCGTTTAGTCGCGCAAAGTATATGAGGCTGGTGCACCCGAAAATGGAAGCGTCATTTTTCGGGGACACGAGCCTGCGGAGGCTTGTTGAGTCGGGAGACGGTATTCCGGATTCGCCATTTTTTGCAGCGTTCGGGGACATGGCGAAGCGAGTTTGGCTTCTGCATTGCTTGGGTCCGGCGTTTGATCCAACTCTTTGTTGCGGGGAAGGGAAGCCATTTTTCGGAGGTGTATATGGAGAGGAGGTGTATATGGAGAGTGTGTACGGCGACGAGGTGGTGATGATGACTGCGGAGCCGCAGGTGGCGTTCGTAGACTTGCTCAAACGGTTCAAACCGCCGATTACGGTTTGTCAAAATATCAAACCGAAATCGAACCTTCGAATGACGGTTTCAGTTACGATTTGACGATTTCGATTACAGTTTATAAACTGCTGATTACGGTTTTGATTACGATTTATAAACCGCTGATTACGGTTTTACGGTTTGAACTGCCGGTTTATATATATTCATTTTTAATATATTTTTTTTTTATTTTTCTAAAAATTTGAATTTTATTTAAAAATAATTAAGTTTTATTTTAATTTTATTTAGATATATTTATTATTGATTTATTATATAAAAATCATATATATAAATAATTAATTAAATTTTTACAATATAAAAATAATAAATATAGTAAATAATTAAATTATAAAAATATTGTAATAGATAATAAAATAATTTAAATTATATAATAAAAAATTATAAAAATATATTAATAGTATTATTATTTTTTAATATTATTAATAATTATTTATATGTATTAATATTATTATTGTTATATTTTAAATTTTAATTATAAATATAATGATATTAACCCTAATGTCTTCCACACGGACACCGCCCAGCCGCACTCGCACAAAGGTTCTCCTCTTCACGCCGCGCAGCCGCCCTCTCTTCCTTCGGACGACGCACAGGTTCTCCCTCTTCCTTCCTTCTTCCTCAGTTCCTCACATTTTTTTCCATTTTTCTTCCAACCTCGGTCCTTTCCTCCTTTCTTCTTCTTCTTTTTCTGTGCGCCTGCTCGTTTCGGTTTGTCTCCGGTTTCGGTTCGAACCGTAACCGCCGGTTCCTAAACCGTCGAACCGGCGGTTCGAAACCGAATGGGCAAGTCTATATGTGAGTTGCTTCCATCAAGTGCATAATTTGTGCTTCAGAGTTGTGTATTTGTGTTCATAAATTGCTTACATGCCTTGATTCATTGTTTTGGGAAGAATTGAGTTAGTGTGGCTGCCGAAGTTATATTTATATTGTTGATTCGTTTGGCATTTCAGGTTGATTGCGTTAGTTCGGCATTCGTTTTTTTTTTTTTTTTTTTATTCAATTACAGTTACAAACCTTGATATTAATTTCTTTTATGGTTCTGGTGTATTCTGTCCTCAAGCAGCATGTATACGTCCTGCAAGGCAAATACTGAAATGTCCCAATGCATCACGTCAATGTTTGCTTCAAGCCTTCCGAAGGTCTGTAGAAGCAATTTAACCAATGGATTCTTGTCCAATAATTGCAAGCAAGCAGTGGTTGGTGGAAGAGAAGTTAGGAAACAAAGTCTTTCGCTTTCAATGTCGAGCAGTGGTATCAGAAATCAAGTGGAAACTTCCCCCGAAGACAAAGGGACCGGCCTTACATACAAGGATGCTGGTGTTGATATCGATGCTGGTTCAGAACTTGTTCGTAGAATAGCCAAGATGGCCCCTGGAATTGGAGGTTTTGGAGGACTCTTCCCTTTGGGTATGATGTTCTCTTTTGCCTTTTGATTATGCATTCGATAATAATGTTGTCTGATCTATATTGCTAGGATGGGCTTGCTAATTGTTGCATCTTTATAATTTCCTGGTGACAGGAAACCTTATAATATTTGTCTTCCCATCAACAGTGGATTTTATTACTGATTGGACAATCTTTTAATGCTTCGCAGGAGATTCTTATCTAGTGGCGGGCACAGATGGTGTCGGAACAAAGCTTAAGCTTGCTTTTGAGACTGGCATCCACGACACCATAGGCATTGATTTGGTAAAGTTTGTAAACTTTTGGAATGGTTTTCTTGAATAGAACTGCTGCTAATTATAAGTTTTAATCAGGTTGCCATGAGTGTTAATGATATAGTCACATCTGGGGCGAAGCCTTTGTTTTTCCTTGATTACTTTGCCACTAGCCATCTTGATGTTGATCTTGCAGAAAAGGTGATGTTCCATATGTCCCCGATGTATTTCTATATCATAAAGTAGTATTTCACTCTTCTCTTTTAATGATGAGAAAAGTTCAATAAACTTTTTATCTACTAACACAGGTTATCAAAGGCATAGTCGATGGTTGCCAACAATCCGATTGTGCTCTTCTAGGGGGAGAGGTATTTGTAGATGCTTATTGATTCCTCGTGCTTTGCAGTAAATGAAACATTATTTAGAGTGTGTTTGGTTGCAAGTTGGTTGTACTTTATGTGCCAACTTTGGCTCCAACTGCTAACCAAACACACCCATGGAATTCCAGTTTCTGCAGAGCATTGCTAAGATATTTTACTTCTGTGGAATGGAAGCAATGGACCATTGATCTTGACGATTCAGTTATTCGAACTTGGAAGTTTGCATATTCTACTGTTTCAGAGTTTTTATATGGTTGGAAAAGTTTGTATTGATCTTTATAAACTATAATTTGGAAGTTGATGGATTCGACTGCCTCTTTCAGACTGCAGAGATGCCTGATTTTTACGCCAATGGTGAGTATGATCTGAGTGGTTTTGCTGTCGGCATTGTGAAAAAAGATTCAGTGATTGACGGGAAAAGCATAGAGGTTGGTGATGTACTTGTCGGTCTGCCATCCAGCGGTGTGCATTCAAATGGATTTTCTCTTGTTAGAAGGTTTCAAATGTTCTTGTCGAAATTTCTCTTAAATTCACTGAATTTTCATCTGTTAAGCCATGATCTTTGATTCATTATACATTTGCTGTTGTTCCCAGAGTTCTTAGCCAAAGTGGCCATTCTTTGAATGATAGTCTTCCGGGTTCATCTGCTACGCTCTGTCAAGCTCTGATGGCACCTACTGTGATATATGTCAAACAGGTGATACACTGCACTAGACCCTTGTTTATTTACCATGGTTGCTATAGGGCATTACAATATACTTACCCGCCCACTAACAATAGATGTTTTTTACTATTTAGAGCTTTAGCAAGCAATAGATATATTTCTTTATTTAGTTAATGTGGATGTGAAATATTCCTTCCATCTGCAAAATTTAGGGACACTAAATTTTTAGTTAATGTGGGTCTAAAATAGTATTGATAAAACATTTTTATCATTTCATGTCAAACTATCACAGTATTTTTCTTTTTTATTTATCACAATAAGACATAAATTAAAAGTGAGATTTTTACAACCTAAAAGCATGTTTGTTTGGTTGTGATTTGAAATTAATTTGAAACAGGATCTTAGATTTAAATTTTTGTTTAAAATAGTATTTTGATGTGATCTTATGTGAGAAGAGATTTTGAAATCGCAACAAAACAAACTCCTATATGTATTTACACACTTATATGCTATATGCTAGTTATGTAAAATTGATTTTTACTTTGATATAAAAAATAAAAATTAGTTATTTGATTTGATATTCTCAGAAGAAAACAATTTGTGAATAGTAGAAATCAAATGAAATCATCCAAACAAATACACCCATAGAATATAACGTTTTGTGATGCATTTTTATTGAGAACGGTGTGGACTAAATACCGAATATTTGGATTTGAAACTCAGACCAAACCCACTTTAAACGTATCAATTGTTAGTAGACCAACAAGATAGTACATATATTGCTCATCGATATATAGTAAATTCATCCGAATGTTCATATTTCAGGTACTCGACATCATTGGCAAAGGCGGTGTGAAAGGGATCGCCCACATCACCGGTGGTGGCTTCACCGACAACATACCCCGCATTTTTCCAAAGGGCCTCGGAGCTCTCATCTACAAGGACTCTTGGACGGTTCCTCCGATCTTTAAGTGGATTCAAGAGGTAGATTTCACTCTCTATCCATTTACTCGTAGTTTATTTTATTTAAAACCATCCCCGCAAGCAAAAAAACACAAAAGCTAAACTATACATCTTTTATGGTGAAGACGGGGAGAATTGAAGATGCAGAAATGAGTCGAACATTCAACATGGGCATCGGAATGGTAATGGTGGTGAAGGAGGAAGCTGCTCTGAGAATAGTTGCGGAAAATGAAGCAGCTCGTCGGATAGGTGAGGTTGTAAAGGGTGACGGAGTGAGTTACCGATGAAAAGGGCCCGCAAAATCACCCGGAAAGGTAAATCCGCGTGAGCTCGGTCAAAAAACAAGAGTACATGAGCTGCTCCCTCAGTAGCTTTGTTTGTTTTGGTAACTTTTTGTCTGGGGGCCTTACGAGATTAACAACAATTTGAGATAATTATAATATAATTATTTATCATATTAAAAATATATTGGTGTGTTTTATTATATAGTTTTTGTTTGATAGCGATGTTTTCTAAGAAAAAATTTAAAAATGATAAAATTAACGGAGAATTGTAATTAAATACCCATCCCTATTTTCATATTTGTTCCTATCCAATATGAGTGGGGTCTGTACTCCTCCTTTTTAAAATTTTTTTACAATTAACTCCCCGTTCATTTTTCATTTCTAATTTTACCCTCATCTTACTTTAAACATTTATTTTTATCAATTTTATTTTTCTTTCTCTATTTGTTAGGTTTTTTTGCGGGAGTGAAAGAGATTGTATCTAGCCTTTGATTTCATTCGCGTGAAGGAAAAAATTGTCTAAATCGTTCGGTTTCGTTCGCGGAGAGAGTCTATGATCGATGGTGAATCTGTGATGGATTTCGAATCTAAATTCCAAATTTTAGGTTTATTTCGTGCAAGGGAGAAACGGGTAAGGTGGATGTTCGATTCCTCAGCTTGCGATGTTTTTTTGGTGTGATGATTTTGTTGGTTGATTGCGATAGTGCTATTAGGATTCACGATCGATTTCGGTAAGTATTTCACTATTGCTTCGACGATTGTTGTCTTGTTTGCGATTATGATTGCTTCTAATTGTGTATGACCTTTCGTTAAGAGGGTATGTATTCGAAAAAATGTTTGTAGGAGCTGTTGCGATTTCCTGCTAGTATGCGTGGGTATTTTCACGGATACATTTTTACAGTGTAATATACCTATATTTATTAATTTTATACCTATGTTTTTTGATATCGTATGATGCATTTGTTTAAAAGTACCTTGGTTTTGTTGATATATACTACGATTACTCATTATGAACCTTGGTGTTTATTTTATGTATTTGTATTAGATAATGTTAATATCTTGTAGCTATGCAACGGTGTCTGCCGAAATTGATTGGAAATGATTTTGCTGAAGGTTAACGTTTATTATTCACATTGATGGTCGATAATTGGAAAAAAATATATGTTTTGATAAACACTTGAAACTTCTAAAGTTCATTCCTGTCGTATTTTTTAGAGTCCACCACACATATTGTCTCCGACACCTAATGAACAATTTTCGCACTTAGTTATGTGTAAAATATATATTTATTTATTATGATATGTAAAACAAAGTAATTATATTTCATATAAGTAGTGCAGAGATATGGGATGCACAACAAGAAATGGACGTTCATTTTCAACAAAGCAGGTTATGCCCCGCTATAGAAGGATTTTGAGCAGTATATAACGTATGTTGTGGAGGCCATGCCACTTGCCTGAAACTTCATTGCATGATTACAACGCTAGTGTCAGACGAATTATCTATTCTAAGAGACTCGTTGGAGGATAATAAATAACAATATAGCTGAGTCGTTCTATAGTTGGGTGCGCTCAACAAGGTCATTACAGTTTGTTGGGATGTTTGATTCTATCAAGCAATATGTGATGTCTATGATGAATCCATAACCTGACGCCGACCCATGATATAGATGTGGCGTAACAACTTGCAGACAAAGATAATTTCTCACACATCATTCTTCCAACCAGGCTGGCCAAAGCAAAATGCGATTTGAATCACAATAGGTGAAACAAATTAAAAAATATGATAGTTTTGGTCGTCATGACACAACCGAAAAAATTGCAAGGAGATTTTATCGTAGGTATTTCTTCCGTATTTCTTATGGCTGGAATTTTTATTTTTTTTTTGTTTATGCAAGATTGTACATTGAACGTAATTTATGTATGGGACCACTATTGAATGATTTGAAAATTCGATGATATTCCCTTGCATATTACTGGACGTACACAACTATTTTTCCGAGGTACATATTAGTCCAAAATAATTCTTCCAAAGTATAAAATAAGGGTACATGAATTCATAATGAAAGTACGTTACATGTTATTGTAATTATATTAAATATGATCATGAGTAATAGTTATTAACAATGATAATAAATTACACGGGAATTTGCTTATTAAATTCTACATAATACTTTAGCTCTTTTATGTTCCATAAGTACTCGTTACGGTATAACATGGCCCATAGTGTAACTCTATCATTTATCTGAAATTATATTAATATATATTAAATTTATTTATGGAGGTATTTAATATTGTTGAAGGAGTTGCTGCAATGAAAATACGAGTATATTGTGACGTTCATGGAATATATTCATTACTATCATGTGTATACATATCCGAGTAAGAGGGTGCATCTTTGTGTATTAAAGTATTTATAATTGTGTGCAAGTATTATTAATGTGAACACGAGTATTCAAGTAATATGAGCATAATTTGTCAATGATTTTTGTTGGATCAAACAACTATGAGTTGATAACATTATACCCACTTTCCAGACATAGTGTGTAACAGAGGATACTCCCGAGATGACATACAAAAGAACCTACTAACACATTCAAGGGTGGATGAGAATGTCAATTACGTTAGATATAAAATAAATATATTGAGGTGACCAAAAGTAATAGATATATGAAAGTCAGTGGATAACTGATGACCTAACATATTCTTTGTATTGTGATTGTTCGCCAAAAAATTTCTGAAAGTGAGATGTAACATCCAACAATAGTAAATGGGGTAAAAGGGATATAAAATATTAGTTGTGAGACATATTGAAATTTCTGACACTGTAGGGAACATATTAGTCATTTATGCGTATATGTTACCGGTCCACTGGTGCTTTCCGAATAATTTAGTGAGTACACGTTTTTTCAATATACATCGATTACGTAGGTGTGAATTTATGTTTTGGATTGAATTTGTGAGACTTGATTTTGTTTAATTTGGTGTTCATCGATATTTGGTATTTCTAATTTTTCTAATTTATAAGTTTAGAAATCTTAAATTGATTATTGTGCACGTATTGATTTGAGATTTCGTAGCTAAATTAGAGATTGACACCCGTAATTGTGTAATTTTCCAATTGGTGTAGCAACCTAGAGGAATACTCTAGGGAAGAATTAGAATCAATTTTAAACAAAATTCCGCGAAGGAATTTTGTTAAATTGAATTGGGTCTTTCTAGTACTTAAAGCTGTCGAGTCAGTACAACTACGGTCGTACCTAAGATTCTCACTCGATTAGGGAAATGGCTAACGGTCGTACCTTAGCTATCGACAAAGTTAGGAAAGGTTGGTTGTGAACGCGTGTAGACTATAACCAATTTATCCAACTAGTTAATGAACTTGATTTTTAGTCGATGAACAAAATTTAATCATCTTTGCTAATCCGTCTTGCATTTTATTTTATTTTATTTAGTTGAGCAAATTTATTTTCTCCTTATTTAGTGTGATAAATCAATATCCCCCATTATATATATATATATATATATATTAGTATAATTATATTCAACCGAGTGTTCAAATTATTATTGTTCCATGCGGAGACGATCCTACTCACCGAACTACTGCATTTTGCAAATTTTTTGTGGCGTAGGAACTGATATTTTATTTTGCAGCTGTGCGACACGCTTGCAATAGACTATCTCAATTTTTTCTCACCTAAATACATAAATTAAATGCGCACTAACAAACCCATGGTGCATCCAATCAAGTAAATCTTCAAAGATTTGAAGTCGCACTAAATTTCAGTAGGTGCCGATGACATGTAGTTTCCCAAACGTAGTCACCCAACGACTTCAAGTCATCAAAATACCATAATAAAAATATTTGAACCCGATAGTTTATGGTTGTAAACAAAATGTTGACAAAAACAAATAAAGTATACAACCTAAAAAATTCATCAATGGCTATAACGTCGTTTCAGACTGTCAAAGTAAAATTATCCGTCACCGAAGCTTGTACAAATCCAACCAAGGCACAAATAAAATAGATCCAAATACACTGTGAACTAAAACAATCGATTCTACCATAAACTTAACTTACTTTTTCGAACTCCGCGTTGGAATGAAGTCTTTTTCGACATCTCGACTAAGATATGATCTCTCGGCAGCAAGGGAAGGCTTCTGACGGCGGTGGAGGTTTATGTAAAAAAGCTCGGCGGCAATTAGTTCGCTAGGGGGGCTTCGACGACGAGGGCAGCATAAAAGGGAAAGATTTTGGAAGAATAACTCATCTTCAAAGTCGGATGGTGAATTTTATTAGGGTTTTATTTTATTTTTACTTAAATTACTGTAACTAATTTTAGTACATAAATAAAAATTCGAGGCACATTACTCTGATATTTTCTTTGTACATCGGGATAATTTTAGAGTACGTAATTAGATAATATAGGTTTATATAAAAATAATGAGAGGACATATAATATTCATTACATTATATGGTGATTCAGGGGTAAATTAGGTACTAGGGAGTTAAGTGTAAAGTGAAATGAAAAATAGGGAGTGCAGTGCTTTTTGCTTTTTCAAATTGGAGAGGGACTGAACTTAAATCTTTTTTACCTGATAGATATTTAAATCCAAGTGCCCCTAAAATTAAAATTAAATAATTAATTTTCTTTCTCATCTTTATTCCTCTCACTGCCACTCGTGATAGATAACAGTTATATATCCGCTCCAACCTACATGGTTCCTCCACAACAAGCAGTCATGGACTGCAATGGAGCGGTGGTGGACAGCCACTCCACTCCCATGGCAGCACAGTAGCGGCATTATCAGTTGCCATTGACTGCTATGTAAGCAATCCCAAAATAATAGTTCTAAGATAATAAAATAAAGCTCTTTCAAAGTCTTCCAGCTCCATCGTTAAAATACAAAAACACAACATTTTATAAATCAAATTAATCAATCATCATTTCTTTCTTATCCTCTTAACTTGTATGCAAAACATTAACTTACACCTTGTGCAATCATGTATGAATAAAAATGATAAACAGAAATCATAATTCCATGAATCACCTAAACCAAAATCACACAAAAGTGCATAATAGAAGAACTAATCCAGGAATCATCTAAACTAATTCCATCAAAAGAAACACAAAAGTGAATCCAATCCATTAAAAATGCAGAGAACCAACAAAATTTAAACTAACAACTCCGACCCTCTGAATCCATCTACAATAAACACAACTAACATCAAATAATTCAAGCCCTAAACACCATAGCAGCTGGCAATTATAACATAAAATAAATCAAAAATAGTGTAAGACTTTAACTTACGAAGCCTCGGACGAAAACAACAATAAGATATGAACCTGTCTTGCAGGACGACGTCGTAGAAAGGAGAGGGGATTACGAGACGAAAAAGACGGCTAACGGTAGGAAGGAATTTCGGAAGTTGGAAGTAAGTGAGAGCGAGAAGAGGAGGAGAAGCAAAGACGAACGAAAAAGAGAAGTGCGGGTAGGTCAGGAAGCGATAAAGACTTGCCCAATCGGTTTTGAACCCGTCGGTTCGCAGGTTTCAAACCGGCGATTTCGGTTCAAATTGGAACCGCCATGAACCGAAACCGGTTTGAGTTCGGTTGCTGTATTATCTGAACCGTGTTTGTTGATTCGAACTAGCGTATCAATCTTTTTCGCTATTTCTTATTTTTAAATATAAACCCTACCTGTTCACCTGTCACTAGGGTGTCAAAATTAAAATCGGTAGACCGACCGAAAATTTTCAGGTTTGAATTTGAATGTTTTTGAGTTTACAAAAAAATTGGCTCGATTCGAACTTTTGAAATGAAAAAAATTGTATTATATCGGTTTAAGTTTTGGATTGACCTGATAATAAGAAATATAAAAATTAGATTAAGTTTTGGATTTGGATTGACCTAAAATTATTTATTACTATTATTTTAATTTGTAATATTTATATAATATTAAATATAAAATAATATTAAAAATTAAATTAAAAATGAACTTTTTTAGGTAAATTTAATTTTTTTTAAAAAACTTCGTGTTGGATTTGTTCGGATTTTGAGTGATCTAAAACTATAAAATATTAATATTTTAATAGTTTTATAAAATATTAAAAAATTTTAAATTTGTTGGACCCCAGGTCCAAAATGATTTAAATGTCGTAGTGACTTCCATCCAGTTGCAGAGCTTCCATGGAGTAAGAAGATGCGACTTCCATAGACCTTTGGACGACGAGCTTCATCGACCCTAAATTGGCAACCTCATAATATTAGTGGAAGACCTCGGTACCTATATGTCCATAATGGAAGGTTCTATCGGTTAAAATGGAAGGAAGAAGAATGAGAGTTCCGTGTAACTCGAGGTTGTCGGGGACATATCCTCGTAGACCGGCTAAGAGTATGATGGAAACAAATCAGGGTAAACTGCAGGTCAGATCCGAAGGCAATGGAAGAAATCCAGAGCGAATGTAACTTGGTCCAGGAACGATGGAAGATGCTCAAAGGTTACTGGGTGGTTAAGAGAGGCAGGAAGAAGTGGAAGAATAATTGTAACCACCTCTGTTAGTGGGAGAAGTGGTTATTCTAGCTTAGGACTACAATTAGGAGAAAGAAACACAACACACACACGCACAACAGATCAATTCGTCTATTTTCATACTTTTTCTTTCCTGTTTTATTTTCTTTTATGCAATTTAATTCCGGTTATACGCTTTCTGTAATTTATTTATTCGCTTTCCGTAGATTATCGTAGTTTAGTTCGTTAATCGCGTAAAATCTGCATAACCCGACGACGGATTGGCTATCTGGAGTACTTTCAGAACCCACACTGACGAAACCGACGAGCTATTTTGGAATTCCGAATCGCAGGATCCAACAATTGGCACCGCCAGTGGGACCAAGTCGGGTTCGTGTTCGTGTATGCAACTTCGTAGTGGTAGAGTGATTGCCATGGACAATCAGAATCAGAGCTCAGGCCTGAATATCGGTGCAGGATTTCCTGGAACTGGAATGCCGGTTCATCCCAGTGGAAACCGCACCCCAGGGCTGAGGAAAGAAGAGGAATCATCATCGACCGAAAAGATGGTGACCATGGTGCGCAGGGAAATGAATCTGTGTATTCAGGCCGGAATCGGGGATATCGCGTACGAAATTTCTAGGCAATTGGCTGATGTGATCCGGTCAACTGTGAGGAATGAAGCGTTTCAGATTCGCGAAGAGGAACGTCGAGCAGCGGCTAGTGGAGTCCAGAATTATGGAATTCCAGGAAACACATATGGAGGCCCGAGAGGAATAACTCCATCTGCTGGAGGGATTCCATCCCTCATAGGGAATGTCGGTTCCAGTTTGGGTCGGGGAAACATTGGATCGCCTAGGGGACCGACAAGTGAAGCAGGATTGAAGTTCGGCAATGTAACGATTCTCCAACGCCCGCAAGGAGGTTAACCCAGTGGAGGCTGTGGCCCTCAAATGGTAGGAGGACCAGATGTCGGAGGAAGCGGCGTTTACGAAGCCCCCTCTAGGGACAGCGTTGCCAGGGTAGGTTGCAGGTCAGCCTATTTGGAATGCACCTCCACCGCCGTGGGCTCAGCAGGCTCCATATGCCGCTGTCCCTCAAGGAGGAATGGCTGGTCAAGCTTGGGGACCAGGCGGGTAGTCGTTGATTCCTAATCAGCAGGATGCCCGACCATTGATAGATATATATATATATTTTAGTAGAAAGTATCCGAAGAGCCTTCCCACAAATGAAATTTGAAGAGCGACCGGTGTATCAAAGACCCTACCCAGCTTGGGTAAGTGAGATGATGCCGTTGCCTGTTCGAAATAAAGCACCGGATTTTACATTGTTCTCAAGTGAAGACGGGGAGATCAACGATAGAGCATATCGGGAAATTTACAGCTCAGTGCGGGGATTTGGGAGCAAATGATTGGTATCGTTTACAATTGTTTTCCTTATCTCTAATGGGTACTGCATTTTCGTGGTATACATCGTTGGCTCCAGGCACTATGCAATCTTGGTCGGATTTGGAAAGGCTTTTTCACGACTGTTTTTATGCGCCGCCAGTGGAGACTACAATATCCCACTTGGTAGCTGTAAAACAGGGATATGATGAGCCTGTGACACAATTTTTGGAGAGGTTTCGACAAGCTAAGACACGGTGCACAGTGTAGATCCCTGAACAGCAAGCAACCGCGATGGCAGTGGATAACATGCGATCAGATCTTCGAGACCGGTTGGGAGTTCAGGATTTCCAGGATTTTTCACATTTAAGTGCACTCGCAATGAGAGCAGAAAAACTCATTCGAGAGAGACGGTATGCTACTGTAGGTAGGTGGAAGAAGAATGGAAAAGTAGGGATAACTTGCTGCACGGACGATGAAATCTCAGCTGACGAAGATTGTGGCGAGGAACAAGATGTGCTAGCGGCTGAATTGCTGAAAGGAAAAACTTAATCTTGTTCAGCATTGAAACCTACAAGGGGTAAGGAGGTCGGAGGCGTGCAGTATACCTTCGATGTATCTAAAGTAGAACAGATTTTTGATCACCTGCGGAAGGACAAACAAATCAAACTCTGAGATGGGCAGCGAGTGCCGTCACCAAAGGAACTGAGAGGAAAAGTGTACTGCAAGTGGCATGGGAGTTATACACATGCTACCGCCAATTGTACGTACCTATGAAATACAATTTATAAGGCTTTAGACGAGGGCAGACTAAAGCTAGCAGAAAAGAGTATGCAGGTGGATGCAAATCCGTTTCCCGCACCGTCCATTAATACCATGTCCACAAGAGGTCTTAAGAGACAGAACAAAGGGAAGCAACCGGTTCGGCAATCGGTTCATGAGCGACTCGGGCCTAAAATACCACAACGTGGTTTAGTTTTCGACAGGCTGTCTCTGGGAAAGACGCCTAATAGAGATGTAGCGAGGAGCCCTAATCTGAAAGTGACGATTCCGAATGCCCGGGAAGTTCGGGAGCATCATAATATGATAACTAAAGCCACAGCTCCAGGCTTAACTATTAAGCCCGATGCCACAGTGGCTGAAGTGAAAGTTGCTAGTGGGAAACGAGTCTGGACCATTACGTCTGCTGATCAGATCACCATTACTCCAAGAACAACACGGAAGCCTCCGTCAGCCGTAGATTCGGAGAAGTAGACCGTCAATGTGCCGGAGGCAAATGCTAAGAGGGCAATGGGTGACCTCAAGCGTTCCCAGAAAAGAAGGGCACAAAGGAGACGATTACAGGTTAAGTTGGAAGCTGAAGGTGTTCAGCTAGATCAGAAAAGTGCAAGGGGCAAAGGCAAGAAAATTGAATCAGAAATTCAGCAAGCAACAAATCGGGACAAAAAAACCTTGAAAGCCCATGAGCAGAAGGAAAGACCTCGGAAAAGTCAAGAGTTGCAGCCTCGTTTGATTTTTCTATGCCAAATGCCGGACCCAGTCTAAATTGGCAACGCCGATGGGTGCCGAAAACTACACAATCGAAGGAGTGTAATGCTGAAGGTGGTCAATTATTGGTTGTGGGGTTGTTGCCGCCTGAGTTCGAAGCTCCAGAAGGGGAACAAAATTATGAAGGGGTGACATGCACATTCTTCTTTGAGGGTCGGACATGCATATGTAGAGTGTCCTACACTCGTGCATATTCCACACACCTTGACCTGGACACTCGGGTTGGATTTTTCCACGACCATCTTGCGAACAAAGCTCGTCAACTCAGAAAGTTGTTGTTGCATCGATTGGATGGCATGGTCGCTGTTGTTTCCGCTCATATGTCCAACATCTCTTGAACCAAATTGCTGCATGTTTTCAGCCATCCTCACAATAAGATCCCAAGCTTGTGCCGGCGTCTTATTTACTAAAGCTCCACCACTTGCAACATCGATAACGTTCCTATCTATCAATGGCAAACCATCATAAAAGTATTGAATCAATAATTGAGGGAGAATTTGATGTTGTGGACATTTAATGATAAGCTTATTTAATCGCTCCCAATATTCATGGAGCGTTTCACCTGATTGTTGGTTGATGCCACATATCTCCTTCCTCAGGATCGCAGCTCTGGAAGCTGGAAAGTACTTCTCCAAAAAATTTCTTTTTCATGTCGTTTCACATGTCGATGCTTCCAGGTGGGAGATAGTAGAGCCAATCCTTTGCAGCATCTTTGAGCGAGAATGGGAAGGCTCTGAGTTTGATTTGTTCATCAGTAACACCTCGTGGTTTCATGCTGGAGCACACCACGTCGAACTCTTGCAAGTGTTTGTGAGGTTCTTCACCTGCAAGTCCATGAAAAGAAGGCAGTAAATGGATTAAGCCAGATTTCAGTTCAAAAGCAATAGTGTTATTCAGAGTGGGAAAGTTAATGCATAAGGGCTGCTACGCCAAGTTGGGAGCAGCCAACTCCCTTAGAGTGCGGGTATCTTCAGCCATGACAGTCTCTTGATCACTTTTAGAGTCGCTAGAGCTGGAGATTTTGAGGTGGTTTAAAGATTCTGCCAGCTTCGCAACCTGAGCAGCTTTTTGTTGCTTGGCTTCCTTTCGCAGCTTTCGCTCAACCTTCTCGATCTCAAGATTAAATATCAGTTCATCTGTACGAGAAGAACGGGGCATAAACAAGAGGATAAATTAAAATAACACAAAAGAGTAAAACAAAGCGCCAATCCCCGGCAACGGCGCCAAAAATTGACCTGTCGCGCGGTCAATCAAATATTTCACCTAATCCGTGATCACAATTTAATGTAATACAGGAGAAGGGATCGTCTCCACAGGGATTGTGTGATTCATTCTTTCGTGTTCTAATGCAGTAAATAAAGTGGAAATTTTCTTTTATTACCTAATTAAAATAAAATAACAAAGCAATTAAATTAAGGGGGAACTGACTATCAAGGGGATGCCTGGCTCAAGGGATGATGCAGTTATGGCACTTGTGTTTTATCATTAATTCAATAAAGTTAATTCTTATTAAAGTATCAATAAATTGGTTATAGTTATCAATAAGCTCTGACAACCAATTTGTCCTTACAGTGTAGGTAATTAAGGTACGACCGTTAACTACCCCTAATTAACCAAATAAACCTAGGTGCGCCCATAAGAATATTGCCTAACTGCATTGTAATATAGAAAAACCTAATTCAAAATAATTACTATATAGGAGGAGCAATTAGATTTGATTATCTAACCCCCGGGAAGGAACTATTCAACCCGGTTATCACCTATTCAAGTGCGAATACAATTACAGATATCCTACCTGAATTGACTTTAGATTATCAGACTAATTTAAATATCGGTACCAAAATATTCAATCAATCTAACAATCACAAACGCTATTATAAGAATTAGATAAATATTGATAATCAAAAAGAACTTTTATAAAGAAAATCAAAAATCTCCAAAACAAAAGAACCAAAACATTATCACCCCTCAAACCAAAAAAGTATCTAGTCCATAATCAAATAAAAAAGAACAAAAGAGAAAGATAATGTCATAGTGGGAGGGGGAAATCTTCTCTGTCGATTTGCTCATGCGCGATCTATGAATCTGTCAGTCTCCTGTGCATTTCTGCCATAGCCGTTCTCTCCTCTTCTGAAACGTGTGATCCCTCATTTTATTTAATGTTTGCCCTAATTATTTTGTAGATAGGCTTTTGAGCCTTTAATTAATTTTATTTCTTTTTTCTGCCAATTATGCCAAATTTAATATTTGCCCTCTGCACACAGCAAATAAACAATTCGCATATAAATTAGGTAGAATCCAATCAAAATCATCCAAATATCGCATATGATATGAATATAAAACACATGCGATTTCTAACTATCATATATCTATATAGGACTATGCAGGCGCCTGAGGCTCTCCATTAAAGCATCTGTATGCTCTGGTTTCCCTACCGAGATACGGACATAACCGGCCAACTCTTTCTTGCTGTAGTGCCGAATCATCACGCCCGTTTTTGGTAGGTCTTCCTGTAAAACATATTTGTCCAAACATAAAGAATCGAAAGGAAGAAGATGTTTCCAGATCAAAGAAAAACAGTCTATGTATCCTAAAACACTCTTACAAACAAATGTATCCTAAAATCTAAGTGCCATAAGCACATAGTTCATGGCAGCGCTCATTGATAAGGAGGATGTGCAACCAGTTTGCACGCCCATTAAAATAAAACTAAAATAAAATAAAACATATAACTTCAATTTAACATATAGTGTAAGTGGCAAGCCAATACCTTCAATTTTTTAGCATCCATCCTAGATGTAACTTCACAAAGAATGAAATTCGAGTAGCTTTGAAATGGCTTTAGAAATGGCACTTCTTTCAAAAGCTCGAAGAGCCTCTCCCTTTCTTGAACCAATGCAGCTTTTACTTTCTAGAAAAACATACATTCAAAAAACTTGCATGAAAAGGACTGCAACAGTAAATAAATTAAGTAAAGACTTACCTTAATTACAATATTCAGGATTGATTCCCTTCAATTATTTATGAAAGGTCAAATAAAACAACTTCGACAACCTTTCCCACATTTCATTTAATTTTATTGGAACCATTATAAACATCATATCAAATCAGGGATTTAAAATTGTGAACACTATATTTGATGGAAGAGAATTGTACTTCAGCTGGAAAAGGGTATTAGTGAGCTGCTGCTCTAGGTACCTCTAGGTAATCAGAGTTCTATAATGCAGCACATGTTGCAATCTCAGCAACAACAAACACATTATATGGTTGTTTTGCTCTCCATAAATATTCAATGATACTCAGAGGAAATGCCCCATACCCAACCCGAAGCCCAGCTAAACCTGAAATGCCAGAATATAAAGTTTAAGAGTATTATATATATATAACGATGAAGACCCTGATGATGATCTTTTGGATTACGATACAACGCATCTTGATATAGTGGATTTTGTCGTAGATCCCACAAACCCCCAGTGACAGACATATTATGTCATTTTAAATTTTGTAATATTTTAAATTATCGCATATTACATTTTTGTAATGCATTTTGTAATACTTGTATTTGTCTTTATTAATACTGCATTTATTTTTATTTGAAGGTTAAATGAATGCCAAACAAAATGATGCAAATATGTGTTTCATTGACAGTGCAATGACACATACTATATTGAAACACAAAAAATATTTCTCCCATTTGAAAAGGAAAAAGATGAATGTCAATACAATAAGTGGCAATGTCAAATTAATTGAAGGCTCTGGAGAAGCCATTATATTTCTCTCCGCAGGGACGAAAATTGTGATACAGTATGCACTGTTGGCCTCTAAAGCTCGAAGAAATTTACTGAGCTTTCAGGACATTCAAAGAAAATGGTTATCACATTGAAACTATGAGTGATACCGATGGTGAATCTTTGTTGATCACCAATATCATTGATAAAAGAAAATACATCATTGAGAGATTACCATCACTCTTTACTGGTTTATATTATGCGATATTAGGTGTTGTTGAAACACACCTCACGGTAGATCAAAAGACTACCGATTTTCAAATATGGCATGATCGCCTTGGGCATCCTGACAGTATAATGATGAGGCGAATAATTGAGAATTCGCATGGCCATTCATTAAAAGCTCAAAAAGTGTTAAACTCAAATGAGTTAACTTGTGTTGCCTGCACTTAGGAAAAATTGAAACCAGGCCATCGCCAGCTAAAGTAGGTATTGAATCACCTACATTTTTGGAAAGAATACACGGGGATATCTGTGGACCAATAGACCCACAGTGTGGGCCATTTAAATATTTTATGGTGCTCGTTGATGCATCAACCAGATGGTCACATGTCTGTTTATTATCTACTCGCAATATGGCATTTGCAAGATTGCTTGCCCAAATTATTAAATTACGGGCACAATTCTCCAATAATCCAATTAAGACTATACGTCTGGATAATGCTGGTGAATATGTGTCGAATGCATTTGATGATTATTGCATATCAATTGGAATTAATGTAGAGCACCAAGTTGCTCATGTTCATACACAAAATGGCATGGCAGAATCACTTATTAAAAGATTGTAATTGATTTCTAGACCGTTACTCATGAGGTCTATGTTGCCCATTTCAGCTTGGGGGCATGCAATCTTACATGCATGAACAATTATAAGAATGAGGCCGACAAACTATCATAGCTATTCCCCAATGCAGTTAGTATTTGGTCACGAACCAAATATATCTCATCTACGTATTTTTGGGTGTGCTGTTTATGTTCATATTCCACCCCCCAAACCTACAAAATTGAATCTTCAACGTAGATTGGGCATTTATGTCGGATATGAATCGCTGTCAATTATAAAATATCTTGAACCTATGACGGGTGATTTATTCACTGCAAGATTTGCAGATTGTCATTTTGACGAATCATATTTTCCGACATTAGGGGGAGACGGAAATGAACCGAAAAGGGATATTAATTGGAAAATCCCGTTGAATTTTTGTGATCCTCGTACAAAGCAGTGTGAACTAGAAGTTCAACGCATTATACATTTGCAAAATATTGCAAATAAATTACCGGATGCATTCAATGACTCGAGCAAAGTCACTCAATCATATATCCAAGCTGCTAATGCTACGGCTAAAATAATTGTCCCAGATGGACAAATTACAAGTGCTAATGAATCAGCGATACACTTAAAGCGTGGTAGACCACTCGGTTCCAAAGACACACATCCTCGAAAGAAAAGAGGAATTAATAATGATAATCATGAAAATATTAGGAATGACATTGATAAACCTCAATCTAATGAGGAGTCAACCCTGAAATAATTGCTCCAGAAGAGCACGACCTTGAAGAACATGATGAGATTATTGAAAACTCAATTAACTATGTTACTTCAAGAAAATGTTGGAACCGCAAAGAGGCAATTATTGATAATGCCTTCGCATACAGTTTAGCACTTGATATAATGGAAGAAAAAGATGATCCAGAGCCAAAATCGGTTCATGAATGTCGACAAAGAAATGACTGGCCAAAATGGGAAAATGCGATTCAATCAGAGCTTGAATTATTAAACAAAATAGAGGTCTTCAGACTAATCGTTCAAACACCAGATGATATAAAACCAGTTGGATACAAATGAGTGATTGTACGAAAAAGAAATGAGCATAATGAAATTGTGAGATATAAAGCCCATCTTGTAGCTCAGGGATTCTCATAAAGACCTGGAGTAGATTTTGATGAAACATACTCTCCAGTTTTTTATGGAATAACTTTTAGATACCTTGTGAGTCTAGCAGTGCGAGAAAAGCTCGATATGCGTCTTTTAGACATAGTTACTGCATATCTTTATGGCTCATTGGATACTGATTTTTATATGAAAGTTCTTGAATGATTCAATATGCCTGAAGCATACAAATTAAACCCAAGGGAATCATAATCCATCAAATTAAAAAAGTCAATGTATGGACTTAAACAATCAGGGCGAATGTGGTATAACCGTCTTAGTGAATTTCTAATAAAAGAAGGTTATACTAATGATCCAATATGCCCATACGTCTTTATAAAGAAAAATGGATCAAATTTTTTCATTATTGCAATATATGTTGATGATCTCAATTTAATTGGAACTCCAGAAGAGATCCAAAATTGCAGTTAAATATCTAAAGAAAGAATTTGAGATCAAAGATTTTGGAAAGATAAAATATTGTCTGGGATTACAAGTGGATCATGTTAATAATGAGATATTTACTCATCAATCCACATATACCCAAAAGGTATTAAAGCAATTTTATATGGATAAATCTCATTCCCTGAGTATACCAATGGTGGTCAGATCCCTTAATTCAAGTAAAGATCCATTTAGGCCAAGGGAAGAAAATGGAGAAATGCTTGGCCCCGGGGTACCATATCTCAGCGCTATTGGCGCATTAATGTACCTTGCAAATTATACCAGGCTAGATATATCTTTTCCAGTAAATTTACTGGCCAAGTTTAGCGCATCCCGCACAAAGCGCCATTGTAATGATATCAAACACATTTTTCGTTATCTTCAGGGGACTCATGACCTCGGTCTATTTTATTTGAGTGAATCTCGAAATGAATTAATCGGTTATGCTGATGCTGGTTATTTTTCTGATCCACACAAAGAAAATTCTCAAACTGGCTATTAATTTACTTGTGGTGGAATCGCGATCTCTTGGAGATCTACTAAACAGACGATAACAACTACTTCTTCAAACCATATTGAGGTTTTAGCAATTCACGAAGCCAGTCGTGAATGCGTTTGGTTGAGGTCCATGACTCACCATATTCAGAAAAATTGTGGCTTGATTACCGATAATATATTACTTCCTACAATATTATTTGAAGATAATGCAGCTTGTATAGCTCAATTAAAAGGATGGTATATTAAAGGCGATCGGACAAAGCACATATCTCCGAAGTTCTTTTTCACTCACGATCTTAAAAAAAGTGGTGAAATTAATGTGCAACAAATTCGATCTTCTGAAAATTTTGCAGATTTATTCATGAAGGCGCTACTGACGGCAACATTCAACAAATTGATAAAAGGAATTGGAATGCGTCGGTTGAAAGACATCAAATAAAGTCCAAAATAGGGGGAGCGCATTAATGCAAGAATGATGTACTCTTTTTCTTTCACTATGATTTTTTCCCATAGGGTTTTTTCATAATAAGGTTTTAACGAGACACATTCTTTGTATAGAAGCATCCAAGGGAGAGTATTACACGTATCTACTACGCACAAGGGATGTGGATGCTTTATAACCATTATTACCATCATTTATTGCCTATAAATACAAGAGATGTATGCATTGAATTTTGCACTTATAAATGCATTTATCTCACTTTTTTTTCTTTATCGTATATCAATCACATACATATAAAAACATATATAATATATGTACATATATATTATATATACACTTAGGGTGTGTTTGTTTGGGGATTGGATTTTCAATCCACTATTCATTCTGTTTTTTCCCCTAAAAAATATCAAATCAAACACCTATTTTTCATTTTTTATATTACACTAAAAATCAATTTTATATTCAAAACATCACATCAATTAGTAAAAATTACCAGAACTTTTTTTTTTTTACGAATTTTGACAAATTGAAAATTTATCAGAACTTCTTGATTGTAGATTTAAGGAGTTCTGAGAACTCCTTTTTGTAGTATATTATTTAATAATTTCTAACAACATTTTAAGGAGTTCTCAGAACTTTTTAAATCTACAATGAAGGAGTTTTGAAAAATTCTTTTTAATTATGGTGCGTTTGTTTGATAATTTGGATTTTGAGTTAGATTTGAATAGTAAAAATTTTGAATTGGAATAATTGTATGATTTGATATAAATATGTATTTGTACACACTCAAAATTAATTGGACCTGCCCAATACAAGTGCAGCCCAAATCCTCGAGGTTATCAGCCCAACAGAAGGTCCAGATCAGCGAGTGGGCCTATGGACCTGACTAGCCCAAGGACCCAGCCGGCCTGGTACATTTGAAGCAGTCAACGGATGAAAGAAGGTGGAAGTGAAGGTGGTTGGAGTTGTTGAGAATAATTAGGGATAATATCTTATCCAAACATAATTCAAAAAAACAAAATAAATATTCAAGGGTAGAACCAGAGGAAGAGGAGGCCATTCAGCATGAATCTTCTTCTTTTTTTCATAATTTTTCTCTTCATTATTTTCTAGTAATTTTTTCCAGATTTTTACAGTTTTCTTCGATTAATTCCAATTTAATTTTCAGCTTCGTTCTTGTTTATTTTACCTTTTTTTTTCATCAATTTTTTGGTTATCACGAGATAGCCCGGATCTTTTCTTGAGGAAGCCGGGGAACCCTACAATTAAATCAATTCCGACAGGATTTTTCGAGTAAGCCGTTGGTGGTGATTTTTTGACGACAACAGATTGGCACGCCTAGTGGGACATCGACGTCTCGCGACTTTTACATGCAACTTCGGGAGAAAAACTGATACCGCCGATGACTATGAACATGTCAAAAAACAAAAAAATCGTCGGCGATTCGTCATCGCGCCCTGCGCAGGAAGCTGCCCTTCGCGATGAGGCTTCCGGTGCTGCTGGAAGGCTGGACCAGAACATTAGCCTTCCAGCCAGCGTTCTTCAAGAGCAGATCCGTGGGGAAATTCGGTCGTCCCTTCACGGATCCGCCCAAGAACTATCGAAATACATTAGCGACGTTCTGAAATCCGCCATTCGGAACGAGTTTGCACTGCATCTGGAGGAAGAAACTCGAAAAAGTAAGGTCCGGAAGGTCGATTCCAGCGAGCCAAAGATTTGGCCTCCCTTGGGCCTTACAACTAGCTTTGTAGTAGATCCGAAATCCCAGGCACTTAAGTATGACCATATTACTCTGTTCGGTAGGGATACCGGATCTGGAGGACCTCCGATCACCATCCAGAAGGTCGGAGAATCTCGAACGTCGGCCGGGATGGCTTCCTTTGGGCCGCCTTCAACCGACGGATTTGGGACGACCTTCGGGTTAGTCCCATCAGTACCATATAAGAAAAATAATCCGCTAATTTCTGGAAATACTTTCAGCACCCTAGTCACCATTCCAGGCCTTCGAAAAAACCCAATGGCCGGACAAGAGACTTCCAATGCATGGGGGGCAGGGCCGACAGCGATACCAGCACTTTTCTTGGTCCCAAAGCCGTCTGAAATGACTTAGGAACCAGGAGGATCAGTCCTAACACCATCTCAATACACTAGGGGGCAGGGAGCTGTTGGGGAAGGTCGATTTGCTGCTGGTTCCGGGCTGGAACAAACCTACGAATATTCTGCCCAACCAGCCCCTGAAAATACACCATTGCAACAGGTTCCAATCTTTAGAGAACCTACGGAAGGCCCTCGAGCTCGTTTCTCACAACGGGGACCTACTCAACAAGCTTTCCCGCAGCCGGCGTTACACACTCCGCCGTCCATTCAGGCAGCTTTCGAACAGCCAAGGGGGCAGGCAGAGATGGTACCGCTGCCACATCCTATCATAAATCCACAGGTAATCGAAAATGCGATTCATAGGATATATGGCGATCGGAAAAGCAAGGATTCGATCGAGCAGTTCTTGGAAAAATTAAGTAGCGCATAAACTAGATGCCAAGTTCATGTACAAGAGGACCAGGTGGTGAATGTGGTAATAAATAACATGATGCACCAGCTGCATGACAGCTTGGCTCTTCAGGAATGTCACGACTTTCGGCAGCCGATGTCCAAAGCTGTGAAGGCCGAGCAGCCCTTCAAAGAAGCTCAACTGGCCCGTAATCAAAAGTTTCGGAGTGGTAATCATTACGTGTTTGCCCAAGAAGGGGTTGCCGAGGTCGACGAGGAGCAAGATGAGACCTTCTTGGCTGAAATTTCGCAGGGGAAGGCATATACATGCCCGGCTCTTAAGCCGCCTCGACGGAATGAGGTGAATCTGAAAGTATCTTACTCATTCAACATCGTGAAGACGGAGCAGATTTTTGACTACTTGCTGAAAGATAACCAGCTCCGCCTTAAAGAAGGTCACAAAATGCCGATCGAAGAGGAGCTGAATGGAAATTTATTTTGTATGTGGCATGGAGTATATGACCATCAAATCATGGAACTGCATTTCCTTCCAAAATACAGTCCAAAAAGCCATCAAAGAAGGCCGCCTAAGCTGGCTGAAAAATCTGACTTGAAAATAGACACGGAGCCGTTCCCCACGCCGATAAACGTTGTCGGAGTACGTCCAGCCAGGTCCAAAAAGTCAAATTCGGGGTTTGGAGCATATGGTAGGAGAACAGCCCCTAAAAAACCAGTGTTTGAGAGGCTTGGAAGGTCGATCAAACCTCCGAGAAGAAGTTCGGTGTGGGACAGACTTTCCCCTACGAATACGATCGCGGAAGTAAGCTTTGAAAATGGAGGCGAGGTTTGGCGAGTAACGTCCGTAGATCAGGTGGTAATCACACCCCATCAAACCTGTCACCCATGGAAGGCTCCAGACGATGAGAGCTGGACAAGGAACCGGAAGGAGCATGTGATGCGACCTCCTACTAGGACTCAAAAAATGAGGATGTAGCGACAACGTTTAGCCGCTCACCTTTCCCGAGAGAATCAGGTTGGGGTGCAGCAGGCTGATGATCACGAAGGTCAGGCCAGAGGGCAGCAGGCCCAGGGCTCAGAAGGAGCTATCGCTGGAAGGCCGAAGCTTGGTCGGAAGGACCTTCGTCACCAGCTTCAGGCCCGAAAGGAATGGAGACCAAAAAGAGTTCTTGCAAGGGTTGAACACCCTAATGAACCTTACTTTACTATGACACTCGGGAAAGACCAGATTCCGGAAGGTGAGCCGATGATCGATAACCTTGATTGCAATGAAGCGACGGAGGCTAGCTTGGACATTATTGCCTCCGACCAGGACCTCGAACGAGCTTCGTACTGTGAAGAAGATCTCAAGGTCAATATAATAGGGATGCTACCTCGGGAATTCAAAGCCCCTCAGGTTCAACACGATTATCTTCAGAGGGATGTGGTGTTGGAAGGAGCTGGTCTATTATATTTGGTAGAGCAAGATTCCAACATTCCGAAAGAGAGTCCAGAACCAGTAATTTTTCAGAAGTTGACAGACGAAAATACGCGCCAGTTGAAACCCTTATTCCTCACGGTGCATCTTGATGGGCGGATGATCAGCAAGGTCCTGATAGATGGGGGAGCTTCCGTCAACTTGATGACTCTATCCACTTTGGGAAAAATTAAGAAAAACATAAATGATTTCGTCTGGACAACCATGTGAACGACCGACTTCGTCGGAAATGCGTACACGGTAGCAGATGTGTTGGCGGAGAAAGTGACGGTTGAAACAACGACGAACCAAATGGCTTATTTCATCAACGAGGGAAAGCTAACTTATTCAACCATCCTCGGGAGGGATTGGATCCACACTACCCAGTGCGTCCCTTCAACATTGCACCAAAAAATTATGTTTTGGAACGGAGACCAAGTCGAGACGGTAGAGGCCAAGGCTGATCCAGCTATGGAGGTGCATTTCACAGAGGCTGTTTATTTTTCCCTCGATGTATACCTGCTGTCCATGATGCCGAAGGATGCTGAAATGAGGAAAAAATGCAATCTAACCATGAAGGGGTTCAAAATAAAATTCGAGGCCGACGCACGGCCTAATAACTCAGGTATTTATCATGTCTGACATCCTAATTTTATAGGATTTGGAGGTGAGAGCAGACAGGTCTGACTGTACATTTATACGGGCTGGAAATCATGCCGCTCAACCTCTTGACGGGCAGACAGGGACATCCTCCTAGCCGCCTAATTACGATCAAGACGAAGAGGATGTTCATTTGCTGATTCGAAGAGCTGCTCCACCTTTCGAAGCGTGGGACCCATTGGAGGATATTAACTTGGGGGATGAGACAACCCCTCGGGCGACACGGGTCAGTGTCTTGCTGAATGTCGAGAGGAAAGAGCGAATGATTGCTTTGATATGAGAATTCAAAGATTGCTTCGCATGGGATTACCATGAGATGTCGGGGTTACAAGGAACATAGTTGAGTATCGATAAACAGCCCCTTAGGCGTTTCAACCCGGAAGTACTGTCGAAAGTGAAAGAGGAGGTCGAAAAACTCCTTAAAGCTAACTTTATTCGAATATGCAGGTACCCGGAGTGGATTTCCAACATTGTTCAAATAGTGAAGAAAACAGATCCAGCTTTCCGTAGCCCAGGAGAAATTGGAATCTTCAAATTGATAATAATGCCCGTCGGCCTAAAAAATACCAAAGCGACCTACCAAAGGGCGATAAACGCATTTTTTTACGACCTGATCAGTGCTTGCATGGAGGTATACATAGACGACGTGGTCGTGAAGTCCCGAGCCTTCGATCACCACATGCTAGACCTTTGGAAGATCTTTACGCAGATGAGACTGCATGACCTCAAGATGAACCTGACGAAGTGCGCTTTCGGAGTATAAGCAGGGAATTTCTTTGGTTTTTGGTCCATCAAAGAGGGGTAGAAGTTGAAAAAAGAATAAGGCCAAGGCTGTCCAGGACCTTGGGCCCCCTCACAACATTAACGAGCTGTAAAACTTGATGGGAAAGGTCAATTTATTGAGAAGATTCATCACCAACGCAGCGGAGAATGAGGGCCTTCTCAGTGCCGTTGCGTGGGAATAAAGATGTGTTCAAGTGGAGAACAACCCAACAAGAAGCCCTGGATCAGATTAAGCAGGCTTTAGCATCTCCTCTGGTTTTAATGCCGCCAATCAGTAGAAGAGAGCTGAAGCTGTACATAGCTGCGATAGGCGATACAATAGGCTGCCTCCTTGCCCAGGACGACGATGAAGTAATATGCAAAGTCGACCTTCTTCGCTATTTATTAAACAGGCCAGTCCTCCGAGGCCGTTTAGTTAAATGGGTGCTGAAATTAGCATTGTTTGCATTAATGTACTAGTCCCTTGAGGCCGTGAAAGAACAAGCTAGTACAGATCTTTTGGCCGAACATTCGGGGATGGTTCAGGCCATTCCTTTAGACTACGTGGAGTTGGAGCCTTGGGAGCAGCCGGAGCAGGTGTGGTGATATCCAGTCCAAGAGGATAAGTATGGTGTTTTTCTCCAGTCCAAAGTGTCACGAAATACTAAGCTGAGTACGAGGCGCTGCTATTAGCATTGCGATTTTTGGTCGCAAAAGATACCAAAAATGTTGTTATTCGAGGAGATTCTCAGCTGGTTATTCGTCAAGCACTTAAAGAGTTCAAATACAGGGAGCCACGGCTTCAGAACCTTCTTCAGAAGCTCGCGAAGGTGACACTAGAGGATATACCTCGGGAAGAGAATTTAGAGGCGAACGACTTGGCGCAGTGGGCTTCCGAATTTAAAAGAAGCGAAATATTGCAAGGATTTGAATGTTTGCAGGCTGATCATGACCTGGATTGGCGCACTCTACTGCTGGAAGGTCTAATAGACCCTGGGAAGGTCGCCTTAAAGGCAATGCGCCATCAGCTTCTAAAATACACAATCGATGGAAAGCTGTATCGACAGAGATCCGATGGAACTTTGGCACACTACTTGGGTCGCGAGGATGCTATGAAGGTCATGGCCGAGGTCCACGAAGGTATTGGAGGTGCCCATAGGGCTGGACCCCCTATGAAGTGGACAATCATCCGTTAAGGCTATTTTTTGCCACGAATCTAGTAGGATTGCGTGGATTATGCTCGGGGATATCCAGCGTATCAGTGACATGGACCACTTTGAAAAGTCCCCGTAGAAGAACTTCATTCGATTATCAAACCTTGGCCTTTCCATGGGTGGATGGATATCATCAGCAAGATTCATCCTCCATCTTCAAATGGACATTCTTTTATTCTCGTAACTACGGACTACTTCACAATGTGGGCGGAAGCCGTTCCATTGGCCAAGGTACAACATGATAATGTCATACTCTTTATTAAGAATAACATCATTCACAGGTTTGGCATTCCAAAGACGATAACCACCGACCAAGGGACCGTGTTTATGAGCACGAAGGTCAAGGCTTTTACAGCTCAATAAAAAATCCAGTTGCTCCATTCAACTTCGTATTACCCTCAGGCTAACGGGAAACCGAGGCGACGAAAAAAATCTTGATTTTCATTATCAAGAAGGCGATGGAGGACAACCCGAGGGGCTGGAATGATACTTTGAAAGAGGCTTTATGGACATAGCGGAATGTCAAATCCTCCGTAATCGGAAACACTCATTATAGGCTGATCTACGGCCATGACTTTGTGCTTCTGTTGGAGATTACAGTGACTTCTCTCCGGATCTTGAAGATGAATCAGCTGTCGATGGGATAGCAGGATCAGACCTACTCTAGGAGCTTGACACTTTGCCCGAAAAGAGACTGCAGGCACTTGAATGCACTCGACATCAAAAGAAGAAGACCATATCAACCTTCCAGAAGCGTGTGAGGTCCCAGACTTTTCGGAAAGGTGACATGGTCTGGAAGGCCGTCATCCTGGAAGGCCCCAAAGATGCGAAGTTGTGGAGATGGTCTCCCACATGGGAATGACAATTTATAGTATCGACCAAGTATATTATTTAATAATTTCTAACAACATTTTAAGGAGTTCTCAGAACTTTTTAAATCTACAATAAAGGAGTTTTGAGAACTTCTTTTTAACTATGGTGTGTTTGTTTGATAATTTGGATTTTGAGTTAGATTTGAATAGTAAAAAATTTTGATTGGAATAATTGTATGATGTGATATAAATATGTATTTATACACACTCAAAATTAATTGGACCGGCCCAACACAAGTGCAGCTCAAATCATCGAGGTTTGCAGCCCAACAGAAGGTCCAGATCAGCGAGTGGGCCTACGGACCTGACTAGCCTAAGGACCCAGCCGGCCTGGTGAATTTGAAGCAGTCAACGGATGAAAGAAGGTGGAAGTGAAGGTGGTTGGAGTTGTTGAGAATAATCAGGGATAATATCTTATCCAAACAGAATTAAAAAAAAAACAAAATAAATATCCAAGGGTAGAACCAGAGGAAGAGGAGGCCATTCATCGTGAATCTTTTTTCTTTTTTTCATAATTTTTCTCTGCATTATTTTCTTGTAATTTTTTCCAGATTTTTACAGTTTTCTTTGATTAATTCCAATTTAATTGTCAGCTTCGTTCTTGTATATTGTACCTTCTTTTTTTCATCAATTTCTCGGTTATCGCGAGATAGCCCGGATATTTTCTTGAGGAGGCCGGGGAACCCTACAATTAAATCAATTCCGACGGGCTTTTTCGATTAAGCCGTCAGTGGCGATTTTTTTACGACAACAGTATTGATATGATATTTTAAATGCAAATTTAATTTGTAGTATAATATAAAAAAAATGTGTTTATTTGCTGTTTTTGGAGAAAAAAATGAATAAATAGTAGATTTGGAATATAATCTCATAACGGAACACACCATATACATATTAATTTATTTATTTTTTCTTATTTTTTAATAATTTTTTTTTTATTCCCCATCTTCTGGTGTAATTTAAGATAATTTTTTTCTTCATTTAAAATATAATTATATTTATTGCGTATTTTATTGCTAGTTTTATAAAATATTGAAAAAATATTCCATATACATTTATAACAATTTATATGTATGATATGTTTCTTTGTTTTCATTAATATAATATTAATAATTATTTGGTTTATATATATAGTTTTTATTTTTAATACTATTTTCCTCCACTTAATAAGTTGATATTTATTTTTTGTATGTTAATATTTATATATTAATTATTATATTCAAAAGTAGTACAAATCAAGATAAAATAAATATATTTATTTTATAAAACAAATATAATGATCTTTGTATAATAAATTATACAAATATAAAAATATTTTTAATATTAAGCACAGTAACATAAAATATAAATATAAATTTATTAAAGGGACTAATGGTGTAATTTTTATTTAAAAGTAAGTCATAATAAAAATTATTAGTAAAATTATATTTTATCTTATATTATTTCTACTTTCTAGTAATAAAAAAATATAAAAGAGCTATAATTATATCTATACACATATCATATTAGTATATATATGTAAAATATATATGATCTGCAATATTATTACTATTATATTTTTATTTTATATTTTTAAAATTTTAAATTTTTTCTAATTACTTAAAAACTCTTTATATGTATGATATATTTATATTTATATTTTTTTTATGGTTAAAAATAATATGAGATAAGGTATAATTTTTTAAAATTATTTATTATGATTTACTTTTATAAAAATTATTAAAAAAGAGAAATAAAAATCAAATAATTATTAATATTATATTCATTAAAGAACACACAAAATTTTTTTAAAACAAAATTTTTTATAAAATCTACATTATATTAAAACTATCAATATCATCCAAAAATTAACAAAAAAAATAAAAATTCAAAATTGTTATAAATGTGTATGAAATATTTTTTAATATTTTATAAATCTAGCAATAAAATATCAACAAATATAAAATTATGTTTTAGATTAAAAAAAAAAAGAAAGAAAAGCAAAGAAATGTATCTTAAATTACATTAGGAAGAAGATAATGAACAAAAGAAAAATTATACTATTTTCATCCTGCCCTAAGGGTCCAATTTACTTTTTCCGTGTATATTTGAATATTAATTATTATATCAAAATATATACACATTAAGAAAAAAATTGCAAAAATACTTTAATTAATGTATTATATTACTAATAAAAGGACAATTGTACAGAAAATTTATACAAATATAATGATATTTTTAATGTTAAGTACAACATTGCAAAAAGTAAATATGACCTTAGAGGGAGACGGAGGAATTATTAAAAAATAAGAAAGAAAAAAAATTAATATATAATTAAAAGAAGTTCTCAAAACTCTTTCGTGGTAAATTTAAGAAGTTCCGAAAACTCCTTAAAATGTTGTTAGAAATTATTAAATGATTTATTACAAAAAGAAGGTCTCATAACTCCTTAAATCTATGACCAAAGAGTTATGAGAACTCCTCAATTTGTCAAAATTAAGTAGTTTTGAGAACTACTTTAAGGTCTACTTTTTTAAAAAAACTCTTGATTTAGGACATTTATTTAATAAAACCCAACATTATCATTGTCATCTTTTTGGTCTGTAGTTTGTACTGTCATTTACTTGTGTTTGTTTGGAGTTTGGATTTTGAGTTGAGATTTGAATGGTAAAAATTTTGAATTTGAATAGTTGTATGATGTGATATAAATAGGTGTTGATGTGATATTTTAGATGTAAAATTAATTTTTAGTATAATATAAAAAATAAAAAATAGGTGTTTGATTTGATATTTTTTAAGAAAAAAAATAGGATCGATAATGTATTTAAAATCCAATCCTCAAACAAACACATCCTTAAAAATTTTTTCTCATCATTCTAAATAATTACAGACTTACAGTTCACTTATAATTTATGTATTAAATTTTCATGCTATAAAATTTACCGATAAAAAAAATTGTTTTATCCTAAAATTTATTTATTTAATATTATAAATATTCTTACAACTTATAATATATTATGCAAATATCATTATTTTAATATTACGTAATATTAATGAGAATATTTTAATTTTTTTATTGATTTATATTATATACAATATATTACTAATATTAACAAATTTATATGCAAAAAGCAAGCATCATCTTATTTCGGGGCATTATCTTATTTCGGAGCGGAGATAGTATATTCTTCCTGTGTCCGCTCACAAAATAAATATATTTCAATTTTGAGTTGTCTAATTACAGAGTAACAATTTCAAATTAAACAAAGAAAGTATTAATTATTCGTAGCCGAAATTAGATATATTGGTTTCTTCATAAATAATAGTAATAGATAAGAGAGTACATGTTGTGTTATTCAAAAATATTTATTTATTTATTTTTTTCATATTTATAAAGTGTCTTATCTATTATTATAAGATTAATGATAGTATATATTAAGCAAATTATTATGATATACGATTAATCTATTTATTGTATTTGTATTGTATTAACATCAATTATGTAATGTCTACCATCATATCACATATTGTCAACATGAGCACAATAACTTCGTCATTATATATAATTTTTTTTAAAAAATATATCTATTTGGAATGTAAAAAAAAAAATCACTTTTAGAGTTTTAGGATTTGTTTAGTTTTAGGATTTTTGTTTTTTTTTTTAATTCAAAGTTTTGTTTTTTATCAAAAAATTTTAAATATATTTCTCTAAAAAAATTTATACTATATTACACTAAGGGTGTGTTTGTTGTGTTTTGGTTTGAAATTATATTTGTTTGTATATGAGGTATAGAAAATTGTGTAAATAATATAAAAATAAAAATATTTTAATTTTTTTAAAAAAATATGTTAAAATTTTTTTTAATAAAAAAATAAAATTTTATTTTTATATTACTTACATAATTCTCTATACTTCAGGTAAAAATATTCTTTCAAATTAAAACACAAAACAAACCTACCCCAAATAGTTGCTTGAAATTATATTTTATATGATAAAGTAATACCCCTCAGTTATGGCAATAGATATACATTTGTTTTACACAATTTATTGAATAGTAGTATTTTAATTAAAAATAATTACATTTGATAGAAACATTAATAATATAATGATATATATATACTAGTATTCGTGTGAGCGCGGCTAAGCCGCCCAAGTTTTTGTTATGGTAGAATATTTTATTAAATAAGTAATTCCTATAAACTTATATATATACTGAATTGGTCGGATGGAAAATCGTCCAGTAGCTAGTCGATTGCATAGAAAGATGAGAGAAAAATATATAATAAATTATATAAATATATATTTCGATAATTTTTTTTTATTCTATTAAAAAAATATTTTCTACAAAATGATATATATATTGAATTGGTCGGATGACAAGGAGGAGAACCGTCCAGTAGGTAGTCGTTAGGGATAGAAAGATGAGAGAAAAAAATATAATAAATTATATAAATATATATTTTTAATTTTTGTGCAACTAACCAATTTAAAAAATATATATTTTTCTTTGGATAATTTTTTTTTCTATTTTATTAAAAAATTATTTTCTACAAAATGATATATATACTGAATTGGTCGGATGAGATGGAGGAGAACCGTCTCGTAGGTAGTCAGTTGGGATAGAAAGATGAGAGAAAAAATTATAATAAATTATATAAATATATATTTGTTACGTACAAAAAATAATAATAATAATAATAATAATGGCAGCAGGGTCTTAAAGGACGTCGGTCAAAAGAAGGTCGGTCGAAAAAAGGTTGGGCGAAAGAAGATGAGACGGACGATAAGGAGGTACGGCTAAATAAGGTCGGTCGAAAGAGGAAGTCGGACGAAGAAGGACGGCTGATACGAAGGTCGGACCAAATGAGGTCGGCCGAAAAAGGCTGAGAGGGCCGATACGGAGGTCGGGACAAATGAGGTCGGGCAAAGACGGATGAGACGGCCGATACTGTGGTCGGACCAAATGAGGTCGGGCGAAGACGGATGAGACGGCCGATACGTAGGTCGGGCCAAATGAGGTCGGATGAGAAGAAAGGAGGAGAAACGTCCATTAAGTAGTCGGTTGAGATAGAAAGATGAGATAAAGAAATATAATAAATTATACTTGTTAGGTACAAAAAATAATAATAATAAGGATAATGGTAGCATGGTCAAAATAAAAAGGTCGGTCAGAAGAAGGGAGGTCGAATGAGCAGATCGGATAGTCTGCAGTCAGTTAAGCAAGTCGGTTGGTGTGCGTTTGGGTTCGGCGTCGGATGGTCCGCGGTCGGATAGGCAGGTCGGGAAGCCCGCGGTTGGATAGGCAGGTCGGGAGGTCCGCGGTCGGATAGATAGGTTGGTTGGTCTGCAGGCGGATAGCCAGGTCGGTTGGTTCGCAGGCGGATAGTAGGTCGGGAAGGTTCGCGGTCGGATAGGCAGGTCGGTTGTTGCAAAGATCAAGTGGGAGGAACAGTAGTTTGGTCGCTTGGTGGGTGCGGCCAAGGCCCAAGGAATCGTTTGGTCTAGAAAGAGGAGAGAAAGAAATATAATCATTATATAAATATATTTTTTTTTATATATGTGCAACCAACCAATTTAAAATAAAAAAATTTCTTTTTATAATTTTTTCTATTTTATTAAAAAATTAATTTCTACAAACTTATATATATACTGAATTGGTCGGATGGAAAACCGTTCAGTAGCTAGTCGGTTGGATAGAAAGATGAGAGAAAATAATATAATAAATTATATAAATATATATTTTTTATATCTGTGCAACCAACCAATTTAAAAAATATATATTTTTCTTTGGATAATTTTTTTTCTATTTTATTAAACAAATATTTTCTACAAAATGATATATATACTGAATTGGTCGGATGACAAGGAGGAGAACCGTCCAGTCGGTTGGGATAGAAAGAGAACATAAAGAAATATAATATAAATTATATAAATATATATTTTTTATATATGTGCAAGCAACCAATTTAAAAAAAAAAAATTATTTTCTTTGGATAATTTTTCAAAATATATTATTGTTGAGCACAAAAAATAATAATAATAATAATAATGGTAATAGTAGCAGGGTTTTAAAGGAGGTCGGACGAAAAAGATGAGATGGCAGACAAGGAGGTCGATCAAGTAGAAGGCGGGCAAAAGAGACATGGCAGTGGACATGCAAGTCTGAAAGGCAGTTCTGGGGCGGTGCAGGTCTGGCGAAAGGTAGTTCTGGGGGGTTCAGGTCGGGTGAAAGACAGTTCTGGGGCGGTTCAGGTCAGGTGAAAGAAATATAATAAATTATATAAATATATATTTTTTATATCTGTCCAACCAATCAATTTAAAAAAAAAAGATTCTTTTTATAATTTTTTTCTATTTTATTAAAAAATTATTTCCTACAAATTGATATTATATACTGAATTGGTCGGATGGAGAACTGTCCAGTAGCTAGTCGGTTGGATAGAAAGAGGAGAGAAATAAATATAATAAACTATATAAATATATATATTTTTATATCTGTGCAAGCAACCAATATAAAAAATATATATATTTTACTTTGGATAATTTTTTTTCTATTTTATTAAAAAAATATTTTCTACAAAGTGATATATACTGAATTGGTCGGATGACAAGGAGGAAAACCGTCCAGTCGGTTGGGATAGAAAGAGAACAGAAAAAAATATAATATAAATTATATAAATACATATATTTTTTATATCTGTGCAAGCAACCAATTTAAAATAAAAAAAATTATTTTTCTTCGGATAATTTTTCAAATTATATTATTGTTGAGCACAAATAATAATAATAATAATAATAATAATAATAATGGTAATAGTAGCAGGATCTTAAAGGAGGTCGAACCAAGAAAGATGAGATGACAGACACGGAGGTCGGTCAAGTAGTAGGCGGGTGAAAGAGACATGGCAGTAGACATGCAGGTCTGAAAGGCAGTTCTGGGGGCGGTTCAGGCCTGGTGAAATGCAGTTCTGGGGGGTTCAGGTCGGGTGAAAGGCAGTTCTGGGGTGGTTCAGGTCGGGTGAAAGAAATATAATAAATTATATAAATATATATTTTTTATATCTGTCCAACCAACCAATTAAAAAAAATTCTTTTTATAATTTTTTTCTATTTTATTAAAAAATTATTTCCTACAAACTGATATATATACTGAATTGGTCGGATGGAGAACCGTCCAGTAGCTAGTCGGTTGGATAGAAAGAGGAGAGAAATAAATATAATAAATTATATAAATATATATTTTTTATTTTTGTGCAACCAACCAATTTAGAAAATATATATTTTTCTTTGGATAATTTTTTTTCTATTTTATTAAAAAAATATTTTCTACAAAATGATATATATACTGAACTGGTCGGATGACAAGGAGGAGAACCGTCCAGTCCGTTGGGATAGAAAGAGAACAGAAAGAAAATATAATATAAATTATATAAATATATATTTTTTATATCTGTGCAAGCAACCAATTTAAAAGAAATATATATATTTTTCTTTGGATAATTTTTCAAATTATATTATTGTTGAGCACAAAAAATAATAATAATAATAATGGTAATAGTAGCAGGGTCTTAAAGGAGGTCGGGCGAAAAAGATGAGATGGCAGACACGGAGGTCGGTCAAGTAGAAGGCGGGCAAAAGAGACATGGCAGTGGACATGCAGGGTCTTAAAGGACGTCGGTCAAAAGAAGGTCGGTCGAAAGAAGGTTGGGCGAAGGAAGATGAGACGGACGATAAGGAGGTACGGGTAAATGAGGTTAGTCGAAAGAGGAAGTCGGACGAAGGACGGCTGATACGAAGGTCGGACCAAATGAGGTCGGCTGAAGAAGGCTGAGAGGGCCGATACGGAGGTCGGGACAAATGAGGTCGGGCAAAGACGGATGAGACGGCCGATACGGTGGTCGGACCAAATGAGGTCGGGCAAAGACGGATGAGACGGCCGATACGTAGGTCGGGCCAAATGAGGGCAGATGAGAAGAAAGGAGGAGAAACGTCCATTAAGTAGTCGATTGGGATAGAAAGATGAGATAAAGAAATATAATAAATTATACACTGTTAGGTACAAAAAATAATAATAATAAGGATAATGGTAGCAGGGTCAAAATAAAGAGGTCGGTCAGAAGAAGGGAGGTCGAATGAGCAGGTCGGATGGTCTGCAGTAAGTTAAGCAAGTCGGTTGGTGTGCGGTCGGGTTCGGTGTCGGATGGTCCGCGCTCGGATAGGCAGGTCGGGAAGCCCGCGGTCGGATAGGCAGGTCGGGAGGTCCGCGGTCGGATAGGCAGGTCGGGAGGTCCGCGGTCGGATAGATAGGTCGGTTGGTCTGCAGGCGGATAACCAGGTCGGTTGGTCCGCAAACGGATAGACAGGTCGGGAAGGTTCACGGTCGGATAAGCAGGTCGGTTGCTGCGAAGATCAAGTGGGAGGAACATAGTTTGGTCGTTTGGTGGCCAAGGAATCGTTTGGTCTAGAAAAAGGAGAGAAAAAATATAATTAATTATATAAATATATTTTTTTATATCTGTGCAACGAACCAATTTAAAAAAAAATTCTTTCGATGAAAAGGAGGAGAACCGTGCAGTCGGCTGGCATACGGACTCTCAGACGGTCTCTTGGTATAAGGACTGTCAGACGGTCTCTTGGTAAATATATGTATTCAACGGCAGTCCGGTCGGCCGCAATTTTTTTTGTTTTGCGTGCCCACCAAATTCAGAAATCCCTACATTAGTTTCAAATGCATTTTGTAATATATCATAGATTTAAAATATTATAACTAAATTATTGTATTAAAGTAAATTTTACGATCTTCAAAATGATATCCAGATCAATATATTTTCTACAACTAAATCACTACAAATTAACTAATGGAATTGGAAAAACATAAACCTCAACAATACCCAATATCGTCACTATAACTGACAACGTGGAGGTAAATTGACAAATTTAGCCATACTAACTGATGTAAAAATACAAGGTAATTTAGTAGGAAGGGTGAAATAGTCATTTTATATAGCCATTTTCACATCTTGGTATACGTAAGTATTAGGATATATATAAAGATAATAGTAATATTTATATGAAATAGTAGAGTGCATACTTACTGTATATATATAATTTGATATGAAACTGACAAACATTAATTTTGACAAATTACATTAATTTTTCTTTTTTGCTGTCCCCTAAATTATGTTTATAAGAAATTTTATTTATTCATAATTTTATTACCTTTAATTTAATATATAATAATTATTTTATCATTTTTTATTTATCTTATTTTTATGTCAAAATGGTAGTATTATTTTTTAATATTCATGTACTTATAAAATAATGTAAATATCCGGTACAGACAATATTGAACATAGAAATAAACAAGACACTACTTGATCTCACAACACATAATTTTGACAGCATAAAACTAGTTTTCGAGTAAAATATGAAACTATGAATTAGAAAAAGTGAGAAAATTTTGCACTTTATTTTGTGACTGTGGGGGGGGGGGGGGGGGGGGGGGATAAAGAAATATGATTTGGTTTGGTAGCAACAACGGAATGAAATTTCACTTTTCATTATTACATATACACAAATTAGAATGGTAATAATTTTATATTGTTTGTACCTACAAATATCACATTTAGGTCTTTCAAAGGTGACGTTGGCGGTTGAGGTTTTTTCGTATATTTTAAATCTAAATTTAATTGTTAATTAAAAGAATAAGAATAAACGATGAATTATGTATATAAAAAATATTTGAATATTTGCGGAAAATAGAAATTTTATGTTAATCTAAAAAGAGAGTATATATATATAGGCATATATATATGTGGTACCCTCCTCAAACTCAATGTGGTAAAGTAGAAACCAACTTAAGTTTGCTCAACAATGTGGAGAACCGGTCTGGGAAGAGAGACTTGGTTAAGATATCCGCAGTCTGATCCTCGGAAGAGACATAAGATAGATGAACAGTGCCTGCACGAACATGCTGACGAACAAAGTGACAATCAATCCCAATATGTTTGGTGCGATCGTGAAAGACATCATTATGAGATATCTGAATTGTGCTCGTGCTGTCACAATGGAGGGAAATGGAAGAAGGCTGAGGAACCCCGATATCATAAAGAAGCCGACGAAGCCAAATGAGCTCTGAAGTTGAATCTGCAAGAGCACGATACTCAGACTCTGCACTGGAGCGAGAAACGAGAGTCTGTTTCTTGCTGCGCCAAGAAACAAGGGAACTCCCAAGAAAAAAACAATAATCTGTGATAGAGTGACGATCAGTCGGATCACCTGCCCAATCAGCATCAGAGAAACCTGCAAGAACCAATGGAGAGTCAGCAAAAAAATGAAGACCGTGTAGGAGTGTTTCCTTGACATAAAGAAGGATGCACAACACAACATCATCGTGAACTGTCCGGGGATTAGTCATGAACTGAGCAACAACATGAACCGCATGAGCTATGTCAGGGCGAGTGACTGTCAAGTATATCAGGGATTCCACTAACTGCCGATAGTGGGAGGGATCCTCTAGTGGAGTGCCGTCGAAAGGAGCAAGTCGGCAGTTCTCCTCGAGAGGGGTGGATGCAATCTAGCTATTAGTCAGACCTGAACGAGATATGAGATCAGATGTATATTTCGCCAGAGATAGATATATGCCATCTGGAGCGTCAGAAATCTCAAGTCCGAGAAAATAGCGGAGCTGACCAAGACTCTTCATGTCAAAGTGTCGATGAAGGTAGGTTTGTAGATCGGATATACCAGAAGTATCGTTACCGGTAATAACCATGTCATCGACATACAACAAGAGAATGATGATCCCGGCAGCAGAACGACGAATAAAGAGAGCAGAGTCATAGGAAGATGCAGAAAAGCCATACTGAAGGAGCGCATCACTAAACTTGGTGAACCAAGCTCGGGGCGTCTGCTTCAGTCCATAAAGGGCACGGCGCAGTTGAGATACCTTCCCTGAAAAATCTGAGCTAGGTGGAGGGGTCATGTAGACTCTCTCAAACAAATTTCCATGAAAAAAACGCATTCTTCACATCCAACTGTAATAATTGCCAACGTCGAACAGCGGCAACAACAAGGAGACAACAGACATATATCAAACGAGCAACTTGAGCAAATGGCTCATCATAATCAATACCATACTCCTGCAAAAAACCCCTGGCTACAAGGCGAGCCTTGTAGCGCTCAACAGAACCACCGGAGTGAGTTTTGATTTTGTACACCCACTTGCAGCTAAAAGGTTTCTTGCTAGGGGAGAGATCGACGATATCCCACGTGCCGGTCTTCTCAAGAGCCTACAGTTCCTCAGACATAGTATCGCTCCACAAGGGATCACAGTTCGCCTCATGAAAGGTCCTGGGTTCATGGTGAGATAAAATGACAGAAAAACAATGATAATCAAATAAATGAGAGGAAGGACGACTTACACGAGTGGGTCGCCGATCAGTGGTGACAGGAACTGAAATTTCCGGAAGGTCGGGCACAGGCTCAGGAGGCGCAGGAGGGTCAGTTGGTGGGGAAGGATCAACATCAAATAGACCAGCAGGAACAAACGGGGGTTCGGGACCTGCAGGAGAAGGAGAGGAATCTAGAATAGAAATGGACGGGGGTTCGGGACCTGTAAGAGGAGGAGAGGAATCCAGAACAGGAACAGACGGAAGTTCGGGACCTGCAGGAGAAGGAGAGGAATGCAGAACAAAGAATGAAGACTCTGACTTAAAGGGAATGGAAAATTTAGACTTAGAGGAAAAGAACTTATGCTCCCAAAAAGTAACATCCTGAGAGATACGTAGACGATTCGATACAGGATCCCAACATCGATAACCTTTATGTTCTATCCCATACCCAAGAAAACAACATAGACGGGTGCGTGATTCTAATTTGTTACGTTCATAAGGAGGAAGATGAACAAAGCTGACACAACCAAAAAGATAAAGATGAGAGTAATCAGGTACCTGAGGGAAGAGCCTCTCAAAAGGTGTGGTATCCTGAAGGACAGAAGAGGGTAAGCGGGTAATATTATAAACAACAGTAAGAGCAACCTCGCCCCAGAACCGATCTGGACAACTGGCAGATAACAACATGGCTCAAACTGTGTATAAAATATGACGATGTTTGCGCTCTGCCCTACTATTTTGTTGAGATGTGTAGGGACAAGAACGCTGGACAAGAGTACCTTGGGTGGACAGAAAACTAAGAAAGACAGAATCATTATATTTGAGGGCATTGTCAGTGCGAAGAGTCTGAATAGGACACGAGAACTGAGTTTGCACCATTTTAGCGAATGCAGAGTAAATGGAAGCAAGTTCGGACCGCTTACACATAAAGTAAATCCAAGTAAAGCGAGAGTAATCATCAATAAAAAGCACAAAGTAACGAAACCCAGTAAGATTAGCAACATGAGAGGACCCCCAAATGTCAGAATGTACTAACGAAAAAGGTTTATCATCAATAGACAAGTTATTCCAAAAAGGTAAAGCTGGTTGTTTTCCAAGTTTACAATGCAAGCAGTCAAAAGACTCAAAATGAATTGTGCCTAAAACACCTGTATTTGCAAGAGACTTGAGTTTAGATAGGGAGGCATGACCAAGTTTGAGGTGCTAGTAATAGGAATAAGAAGAAGAGACTGCAGTGGAAAGAGATGGTGTCTGGCGAGGGCAAATGTGGTCAAACTCAAATAGGAGGCTTGTCTTGCGACCCGTCCCAAGTATCTGACCTGTCTGCGTGTCCTGAACCTACACACCAGAAGAAAAAAAAACTACAGTAAAATCCTGCTCAACCAACTGACCGACACACACAAGGTTTAGGGATAATTTGAGAATGACATAAACATCATCGATGTGGGGGGACAATATATGGCCAGTATGAGTAATGTGCATGGAGGTGCCATCAGCGGTAAGTATAGGAGGGGATGAGGTGATGGGTTGGGAGGAATGTAAAAGGTGAGGGTCAGATGTCATGTGGTTACAACAGGCAGAATCAATATACCATGTGTTGTTACCTAATGTCGAAGCTAATGAAGGATGAATTGATAAAACCTGAGTGAGCATGTGACGTAGGTCCTCAAGAGTGGGAGGCGGTTGAGGCGACTGTGATACGCTAGTGGCAACAACAATGGCAGAGGAAGAGCCGGAAGAGGACTGACCAGCCTTGGGATTCTTGGGACAATGCGGACGGATATGGCCTTTCTGATGACAGTAGTGACACTCAACCTTAGGGCAATAGATATAAAGATGATCAACATTCGGGCAACTGCGACATTTATCATACGGCGGTGGTCGGGCATCCTTGCGATTTATTCTGCGATGAGGAGTAGAAGAGGGAATTGCCAAGGCCGAATTAAGAGTAGGAGCCTTGAGCATCTTAAGGCGGGTGTCCTCAAACAAAATCTCCTTCATCGCTATCTCTAAGGAAGGCAAGGGATGACGATGAAGCAAGGAAGCACGCACAAACTCATATTCTGGACCAAACTTCATCAAGAGTTGAATCAACCGAAAGTGCTCAATCTGTATGTTGGCCTCATCAATGCGATCCCACATAGATTGTATAGTAGAGAGGAACTCATTCATATCTTGGCGCGAGTCATGTGTTAGTGCATTCAATGACCCTATAAGCTGATAATAATGCATGCCTCAAGTGGTCTGATATCGATGCTGCAAATAATCCCAAGCTTTCTTGGCAGTGTCCATGCGACGAAGTTTAATATGAATGGACTTGGAAGAGGTATTCCAAATCCAAGTAAGAATAATGTGGTTCTTACTATCCTACTCATCCAAGGCATTCCGATAGTCCGTGAGATGCTTATTGTTGAGGGGCGCGTAGAAGTGACAACAGGAGCAACCAGTGCAGAAATTCGCCACTAACATAGTGCCATAATCTTTTACCAATCAAGAAACTCTTCATGGATTCAGCCCACAAATCATAATTATCACTAGAAAGAATAACAGTAATCCCGGAAGCGTCTACACGATCCATACTAAGAGCCATACTATAAAGCGAGAAAATCAAGAATAGTATAACGCGTGCAAAAGAATCGTACAAAAAATCAGACTGGGCAAGCCAACCCAGTAACAGTTATAAAATAAATTCAAGTCAGATAGCAAAACCGACCATACTAGGACATCGGCGATCGAAGCAGGAGGCGGCGATCACAGTGATACGACGTCGATCTGCGTCGGAGGCGCGTGCGGCTGCCACGCGCCGGCGTTGACGGCGAAAGCAATGAGGATTAGTAGGTATGTCTATCCCAGAAGAAAAATAGGCTCTGAAACCATGTTTGAATATTTGAAAAAAATAGAAATTGTATGTTAACCTAAAAAGAGAGTGCATATATATAGACAAATATATGTGGACTCCCAAAAGACAATATATAAAAATATGCTAACAAAAAAAAAATTGTTTATAGTCATGTTGATGATTAAGATTAATCAGTATGGTATGATATAAATTATAAATCAACAATAGAATATTTATGTTAATATGATAGAAATATAATATACAATAGTTCATTTAACACATTTACAATTGATCTTAATGTAAAAGATATGTTAATACAATCCAGATATAGAATAAGAAATGTAATGTATGAAAACAATCTACACATTAGATATTAGATATTGTATTAATTGAAATTATGTAACTGTCTATATTTCACTATTGTCTATTGATTAAGATTAATTGCTTAGTTTTAATTAGCATCATAGTTATTTACAAATTGAAAATCGGTTAACATTTTGAAGTTTACTTCGATTTGAATCGAATAGACCGAATACACACCTCTACGCACAATTCCTGTCTCATTACATATTTTGGTTGCTTATGTAGCATTTTTAAAAACCTTTTCATAGCCTATGTTTATAAATGTTATGGGTATCTGTATTTAAAATTTATATGTTATTATATAAAAGGATGTAAAATTAGACGAAGTAAAATGATGTAAAATTAGACGAAGTATAATCCATAGTTCACAGAATCAAATGATGTAAAAAGGACACATAGTATGTAAAATTAGACGAAGTATAAAATTAGAGACGACTCAAACCAACCATTCTGGAAAGAAAAATTTCTCGCAGGATTACCAACATTATTAGGAGAAAAAGTTTGAAATAAAATAAAAACTTCATATGGATCAAAGATTATAGATTATGATAATTACACTTATGGGCAATTAATTAGTATAATAACAGAAGAAACACTTCGTATATGTCAAAATATAAAAATACAAAACACCTAAAATGGGAACTTAGACAAACAAAAATAGAATTAGGAACATTTTGTAAAAAAAATTGAAGATTGTAGTCCTAAACCTCCTAATGAAAATTACAACTGTAAAGAAACGTCTAAATCTAATAGAAAATATAATAAAAAAGATTATCACAAAAAAAAAATTACAAACCCTTTAAAACCCCTACATATTACAATAATATAAAAAATATATAAAAAATCTCTTAATAATAACTACAAAAGAAAAACCAAGGATCAAGTCAAATGCTATAGATGCAACAAAACATGACATATAGCTAAATATTGTAAAATTAGAATAAAGATTCAAGAATTACAACTTGGAGATAAAATAACGGATAAAATTTATAATCTTTTCTTAAAATCTTCCGAGAAGATGAATCCGAAACAGAAAAAAGATATTCTTTATAATCTTTTCTTAAAATCTTCCGAGGAAGATGAATCCGAAACAGGAAAAAGATCTTTTGACTCATCTAATAAAGATAAAGAAGATAATATATTTAACATAAAAAATGATGAAACTTCAATAGATTCTTCTAGCACCAATCTATCTATCAACACAATTGCACAAGAATAACAAAACTTAATTGATATTATTAAACAGATAGATAATCCAGATGTCCAAAAGACATGGTTCGAAAAATTACTTCAACATCTAGAAAAAACAACACACCACCATAACTCTAACCTGCAAACATATGACCTAACAAAAATATTAGGCAATACCAAAAATATATTAAAAAATCCCACAGTCCATACCCTTCAAAAGGAAGTAAAAGAGTTAAAATAAGAAATAAAAAAATTAAAAGAACAACAAGCCAAAGACTCACAAACAATACAAAAAATAATCGAAATTATAAACAATACTGATGCCGCTGAAACATCTAATGAGACGATACAAGACCAAATACAATCCATTCAAAACATACCACAAAGATTTCCTCTTTGTTCTAAAAGAAATCACCTCTAGAAAATATATCATAAAAATACAAATTAAGTTCTCTAAAGGATTTTTTCTAGATACTAAGGCACTCTTCGATACTATAGTCGACTTAAATTGTATAAAAGATGGATTTGCCCCTACCAAATTCCTCCAAAAAACTCATGCAAAAATAAAAGCAGCAAAGAATTCAATACTAAGCGTCTCCTCTCGAATCGAAGCTTCTGTAGTAAATGAAGGAATTCATTTAAGAACCTCATTTATCGTAGTAAAAGATATACATCATATGGTTATTTTAGGAACCCCTTTCTTAAATTTCATTACACCTTATACAGTTTGTCCAAAATCTATCTCATTCACAATAAAGAATAAAAAATTATATTTTACTTTTATAGGAAAACCACGAACAACTGAAATAAAGTTACTAGAAGCCAGCTCTATCTATTCAACTTCAATACATAATATTGTACTATAAAAAATGTTTACCTTAAACGAGTTAAAAAAGGATATTCATTATAAAAGAATTGAAACTCAACTACAAAATCAAGAAACCAAAAGAATTTCTTATCTGCTTGAATTAATAAAACAACAAACATGCTCTAATATATTCCTAATGCTTTCTGGGAGCAAAAGAAACATGTTATCACACTTCCTTATGAACCCAGCTATAGTGAAGATAATATTCCAACTAAAGCTCGACCTATCCAAATGAACCGAGAATTAGAAGAGTTTTGTAGAAAAGAAATACAAGATTTTGAGAATAAAAAACTAATATAAAAATCCAGATCACCATGGAGCTATGCCATCTTCTATGTCAACAAGGCCTCTGAAATTTAAAGAGGAACTCCAAGGTTAGTAATAAATTGCACACCATTAAACAAAGCTTTAAAATGGATTTGATGCCCTACTCCTAATATAAGAGATTTATTACAAAAATTATATGATGCTTATGTATTCTCAAAATTAGATATAAAATCGGGTTTTTGGCAAATACAAATTTTTCCAGAAGATAGATATAAAACCGCATTTACTGTTCCATTTGGCCAGTATGAATGGAACGTAATGCCTTTTGGATTAAAAAATGCACATTCCGAATTTCAAAAAATTATGAACGATATATTTAATGATTTCCATAAATTCTGTATTGTCTATATTGATGATGTCTTAATTTATTCAAAAACTATAGAAGAACATTTTAAACACCTTCGTACCTTTCTATCAATAACAAAGAAAAATGGTTTAGTAATTTCTGAATCTAAAATAAGTCTATTTCAAACAAAAATAAGATTCTTAGGACACTATATAACACAAGGCACAATTACACAAATTGAGAGATCCCTTCAATTTTCCAGTAAATTTCCCGATAAAATCCTTGACAAAAACCAATTACAAAGATTTCTTGGAAGCTAAACTATGTCTTAGATTTCTACCCAAACATAAATAGAAAAATCAAACCGCTTCACGATAAGTTAAAGAAAAATTCGCTACCCTGGACGGATTTACATAAACCCTAATACAGGATATTACAAATAAAATTACTGAAATACCATGCCTCCATCTAGCTGACCCAAACCTGCCAAAAATAGTTGAGACAAATGCTTCTGATATTGGCAATGGAGGAATACTAAAACAACTACAAGATAATAAGGAAGTTATTATCCAATTTACTTATGCTCATTGGAATCTTACACAAAAAAATTATTCTACTATCAAAAAAGAAATCCTAAGCATTGTTCCTTGTATATCCAAATTTCAAAGTGATTTGATTAACAAAAAATTTCTATTACGAGTGGATTCCAAGAGTGCAAAATAAATCCTATAGAAAGACGCTCAAAATCTTGTCTCAAAACATATCTTTGCCCGCTTGCAAGGAATACTAAGCATTTTTTACTTTGACATTGAATACATAAAATGTGACACTAATTATATCCCTGATTTCTTAACCCGAGATTTCTTACAGAGCAGAACAGATGCCACCAAAACCAGTCAAGCTCCACATCGACAAGACTGACGATGATCACCAAATACCACTCAAGGACGAACTTGAAGATACAACAACTTCCAAGCTATCTTCAGTAAGATCAACGCAAAAAATCCCTAAAGCAGAGATTTGAAGATGGCAACCCAACTGTAGGAGCAATCAATTCCTATAACGATAATACTTTCAATACTTTGTTACTCTCAGTGATGAAACTTCTGACTCGGACAAAAACCCTCTCTTAGCCGATCCAAAAAATTTACAACAAATTCCTCAGCCGAAACCTCTACAACAAGTTCCTGAATCCTCAGCACGTAGATACCTAAAGAAACCTCCTCTTCTTAGAAAACCTACGGTTGCTGCTGCTTTAACTAAACTCCTAGAAAACACCGCTATTGCAAAATCCTCTTCATCTACCTCCACAATCCAGCTCACCCAATCCTCTCGAACCAAATGGTCCCTTAAATCTACCTACCAGAGTATTATTACCATCGAAAAGGGGTTTGATTCCCTTGACCTTTTTGAGACAGCCGAAGAATTTTTTGGAGAAAATAACTTCTACAAACTTTTTGACCATGGGAAAAATATTCTCTACTACCAATCAATCCTCGAAGACATAGCCTATGTTGTTATTAATCATGAAACTTCAAAGACAAATCCATTCGAAATTCTTTACTCCCAGTGCAAAGTTTTTTGGGTAATTTTTCCGTCAGACTGGTATGGTCTACCACTTACTGAACCTATTCCATTCTCAGAAAGATTCTCTAACCTACCATTTGCGCCAAAACACTACAACTACTTTGAATACCAACAAGCCTTGTTTAACTCCTTCTGGCTCACCAACAAATCAAAAACCCACACATGGCTCATTTACTTTGATCGAACAGTTAACATAAAGTCCTTCCCCATTTGGTGGTCTACTTGGTGGGAATACCTTGGATATATCCCTGAAATTCTTCCACCCATCATCCAACAGTCTTTTGACATATTCTCCAACAAATATTGTCCAACCAAATATGAAAAGAACTATTTCACCACATTAGCAAACTTCTGTACAAAATTTTTTGCCCCTTGGATTTTTTCTTGGACCTATGAAATTAATAATGATACACAAAAGGTGCTGGGGTGAAGGTTTAACGTAAATGGTGGGGAAAATATTCGATTGTCAAAAGCATACAGCCAGACCAAATCGAGTATTGGAGTGACTAAGATACAAGCGCAAAGCAGATTGCAGCAAAGCCAACTAATCCAAAAATAAGATTCCAAGAACATCGGTCCCATATTGTTCTCTCATCGCAGCCGAAAAAACACCAGAGGAAGCCATTCTAATCATACAAGAGCAGCTAGGCTCAAATGATTCAACAAGCCAGTCCAACAACACATGGTTCGGTAATATTGGAATGTAAAAAAAAATAAAAATAATCTATATATCCCTACTATTTAAAATACATATACTTTATATACTTACATACGTACACATACTCTACTATCTATATACACATATACTTTATATACATATATATATCCAACTACTATCTATAATATATACACACAAATACCATCCGTATACATATCCATATGTATATATAAATATACCCTGACAGGTTCCACCAGGCAGAAAAGGAAGGATGGCCGACAAAGATCACAGATCCAACTTACTGAAAAAGGAATGATGGCCAACTAGACTACCCCCACATTCCACGTATAGACAAAACCTTCCTGACATTTTCATTTCAGCCCTTCCTTATTTACCGAAAGACCCCTGCCTCCTCCTATATAAAGGCCTTCACTTCATCAAGAAAGAGGGAGCAAACAAGTGAGTCCTTATTCCTTTCTGAATTCCAGGAGCATTGAAGGTCTAGGAGTATTCAACATTCTAGTGAAGTCTGAGTAACTAGATTCAGAAGCGTTCTACATTCTAGTGAAGTCTGAGTAACTAGGTACGAGTTGGCAAGTAATCTTTTAGAGTGTTCCGAAGTTCTTACTTCTTAATCTTTGTGAGTCTATATGTCTTAATCAATTTAGTTTATGTATAAACCATAAGTTTGTCCAAGTTGTGTCAAGTCTAAGTCTTTTCATTTAAGAATGTCATTATGATAAATCATCATTTTATTCAAAAGATGTCAACCCGAGTCTATTAAAAATACGACTGGAAAGCTCAAATCAAGACTGTAATGTTCTCCACAAAAACACTGATTCAAGATTGTAATCTTTACATATTGATACCTTAATTTTAATAACCTAACATCCCTTCCCCTTCGGACTGGCAAGGCCAGACCACTAACTGAATTTTAACAACCTAACATCCCTTCCCCTTTGGACTGGCAAGGCCAGACCACTACCAATAATTTTATACTTCGCCTAATTTTACATGCTCTATATCCTTTTACATCCTTCGATTCTGTGGACTCTTTGTATGAGAGCTAGGGGGGGTGTAAAAGGTGTTCATTAGTGTTCATTTGTGTTTTTAGAAAAATTTCAAGATATTTGCCGACGGGTAGCCGGACCAGCCAGGTACACCTTATGTCCTTTACACCCTTAGGATTGTAAGTTTTTTCTTGAAAATATACCTCTAAACTCTTATGGATTCCTTTTTTCAATGATCTTTCTCTACCATGTCCACAAATAGCTCATCTAGTTCTAAGAAATTAGTCCGTTTTGAAGAAACCATTATTGAAAATTTTAACAAATCTATTGATGATTGGACCATACCAAGGATCTCAAAAAATGAAATATATGAAACTTCTAGATTTCTCTCTTGGTCTACTAACTTAGCTATTAAAACTGAAGAAAGAGATATCCAATTATCAAAACCCTTTGAGACAATCACCTTAATTTCACAAAACTCTTTAGATAAATACTCTTCTAAGGGTTATAAATACATACATATTGGGTTAGTCCAAGTTGGTATAAAACTACTGACAAAAAAAGGTCTTGATGCTTCAATCCTTGCCATATTTAGAGATGCTCGTTTTACTAAATTTGATGAATCTCTTCTTAGTTCAGTTGAATCTAGCCTATGCACAGGACTCATTTAATTCGATTGTTATCTTAATATGAAAATCTCTCTGCGTGATAAAAATGTATTAAAATCCTTAGTACTTCAAATTAAAACTCATAACTATAAAATGTTAGAAGGGTCTATCCTTGTAGCTATAGTATATAGAATTTACTACAAAGCCATTTTATCAGCTTTTGCTACAAAAGTTAAATTCCATAGTAAGAGAGGAGAAACACTTCTTCTTCAAATAGACTCAAGTAAATCTAACGTTGTAGTCTCAAAATCTATTCAGTGGAAGGATGTCTCTCTTCCAGATTAATGGGTTTTAGAGGACGTTGTTGAACCTGAAATACCATTATTTCTTACTTAAACCCTCATCTTAAAACCATATCCCAAAGTAGCAGTGGAGAAGTTCGGCTCTCTTTTCACAGAAACCCAAAATCAGACTATAATTATGAGAATAACTCTACATATTTTGATACTAATACCATTGATTTAGGAAGAGTTTCCCAACTAAATAGTCCAACTAAACCATCCAGATTTTCCACTTCATATATCCCAACTTCATCTTTAAAACAAGTAAATTTCTCTTCATCAATACCTAAATCAATTTACACCCGTAGAGACAATGAACTTTTACAAGAACCAACTAGTCCTATATTTTCTTCAATCACTGAAAATGTCAACGAATTGAACACTATAGAAAAAGAATTTTCAATAGATAAAACAATTTTTCATAATGAATTCTATTCTCCAAAAAATTATGAAAATCGAAATTGGTTCTTAAAAACATTCTTGATGATAAAAATAAAATACAAACATCATTTTATAATTTTATCTCAGAAACTAAAACAATAATTCCCTTTTTTACCTGGTTTGAATTCTATCAAACCAGTTATCCAGTTCAAAAAGCACTTCATCCTATTACCCAAAGAAAACTTACTTGGGAAACAAATTGATGGTGAAAAATCCTTTAATACAAATCATCCACCTCCACAAGCTTTTAAGTTTTCTATCAAAGATCAACAAATAAATACTGCCCCTTTAAAGCAAGTTAATAGGATGAAAAGATCAATATTAAAAATTTAATTGGTCAAACCAACTACACCAACATTCATCTAAATACAATCGGAAAACAACTGGAAAGAATTGAATCCTATATTTTAGATACACAATTCAAAACACTGTATAAACCAAATCTACACATTTCATTGGGGTCAAATCCTCTCTTGTAGAGGATCCCCATCGCTTTCGCCTTTTCGTAAGCTGCCGCTGCCTCTATGTTCATGAAGTGAATAGAGTCATATTGCTTGGCCTTTAACATGTCCTTGGCAGCTTCAGCAACATCCTTCCTTGTGATTTTCTCACTATGGAAGGCCCTCACGTTTTCTCCTACCGCTTGGCGAGCGAATTCCTTATCAAGCTCCTTCAGATGAAAATCCTTCAGTTCTTCATAATCGAGCCACCAGTTGCTCACCGGATACCTCTATTCAGTTTCTTCAGTGTATTCGAATCTGAGGTAGTCTACCGGGAATTGTAGGATGAATTTTCTGAATGGAATGGATTTTAGCTCTCTGAGTTTGCCCTAGTCTTCAGTTAATTCCAGCAATCTCCTCCTCTTGTAATATGTCTCTGGCGGCGCTGGCTCCAAAATTCAACCCCCGAGGTTGTCGTTACCACATTCCTCCCGTTAGTTGATTTAATCCTCTGGATCATTTTCTCAACCCTTTCTTCAACTCTTTCAAGCTCCTTTAGTAACGCTTCTCACTTGCTTTGATCTATTTTGTTAGTTTGCAATGAACCTAGGGTTTTACATAATCGTTTCGCTTGATTTTGAAAACTTTAAATCCTACATTATTACTTCCAAAATGAAAATATATTCAAATAACAGACAAAAATTTCGTAAATCTCAGTGATTTGAACCCTAAGTCTTCCTCCTCACAACGAAACAAAACACTCCAGAGAGGGTTTCATTGTGAACGATGGGGAAAATTATGGAACAACAAACACATATATTATTGTAAAATTGATCCATATAAAGCAAGAATAACAGTTATTATATCTAAATATAGCAGATAACAGACTTAGAATTACAGAAATTGAAGTTATAAAAATTTTCGCAAAGGTTGAAGAACAGACAGTTTTTCGCAAAAATAAATTTTGATTATGCATTAATGCGTGTAAAATCGGAGAAAGGAAACCATGAGATCGAGTTTTTAGACCAATGTTAGCCTAGATCTTACTTCAGATTTAGCTAAATTGGGCGAGGGATCGAGATTTTTGAAATTTTAGTTGCGGAGAACTGACGGTTTCTAAAGCTTCTTGAGGAAGTTACTGTAGGGTAAAAGTGAAAATGGCTGAGAACTGAGGTATTTATAGAGGACGTTGGTCGCTTATATGGAGAGCGTGAGCGAAGTGATACATAAGTCCATTTTATATTAGTATAAAGGTATAAGGGAGGGTTACTGGGCGGGTGAGCGGTTGAAGCATTACTTCTAAATACCTATGTATGACATATAAGCGATAATGGAAGCGGTATTGGGTGAGCGGTATTTCTCCAGTATGTATCAGGATGAAACAAGCCAAGCGATGGTTGGCTTGGGTCAGACTTAGGTTAGAAGTTAAAATTCTATCTCTTCTACCTAAGAAAGCAATAATCGCATTATTTAAACTACTTCTAGAAAGCAATAATTCTAACTATGAAAGCAATAATAGCTATTCTAAAGAAAGCAATAGCGAAAGCTATAAATTTTCTTTGACGATTTTAGGGTTAGGCGTTCTGGATATCACTTTTGACTCTATCACTGAGCGAGTTTTTGCACCTCAACCAGATTAATTTCTGCATTGGCCCGCTACAAAATAGGCCCTTCTATATATGGTTTCAGTCTCACTCCATTGACTAGGAAGGAACCGCTTTCCCTAGGGTTGTCCATATTATTGACTCATATGGCTCCATTTGGCAGAACTTGTCTGACTATAAATGGCCCAGTCCACCATGATCTCAATTTTCCTGGGAATAGGTGGAGCCTAGTATCATATGATAAAACCTTGGACCCCTTTGTGAACTCTTTCTTTTTCAACTTCCTTTCGTGGTAGAACTTCATCCTTTTCTTATAAAGTTTAGCGCTCTCATATGCAAGGTAGCGGAACTCAGTCAGATCGAGCAATCGTTCAGCGCGCTTCTCCCACACGGGGAGAAGGTCAAAGTTCAAATATTTGATAGCCCAATACGCGCGATGCTCAAGTTCCAGAGGTAAATGGCAGGCTTTTCCATAAACAAGTCTGTACGTGGACATCCCAAGTGGAGTTTTGAAGGCTGTTTTATATGCCCATAACGCATAATCCAATCTTTCTGCCCAATTCTTGCGACCTTTGTTAACTTTGGTCTGAAGGATGTGTTTGATTTGACTATTAGAAACTTCCACCTGACCCTTTTTTTTGTGGGTGATAGGGAGTAGTTAGATGTTGGCGAACACTATACTGTTTATGGCAAGTTTGGGAGTAGTTAGATGTTGGCGAACACCATACTGTTTATGAGTGACTTCATCGCTTATGATAGTTCTGGGACCTCGAACCTTGGGAATATGGTGTATTTTAGGAAGCGGATCATAGAAGAAGCATCATTCGTTGGGAGCGCTTGCGCTTCGACCAATTTGCCCGTATAATCCACCGCCACTAGAATGTATAATTTCCCATTTGAATTCAGAAAGGGGCGCATCAAATCTATCACCACAAATAAAAAATGTCCACAAACAAGATTCCAGTTTGAGGCATCTCATCCCGTTTTGAGATAGAGCCCAATCTTTTACACTTATTGCAAGCTTTGGCAAAGGCATCAACATCTTTTTGTAGGGTAGGACAAAAGAAGCCTGACTGCAAAACTGCATCAATATCTTTTTGTAGGCTAGCAAAATGCCCTCCTACATGGGACCCATGACATTCGTTCAGAATCAGCGGGACCTCTGATTCGGCTACACAGTGGTGAATTATCCCATCAGAGCCGATATTGAACAAATAAGGTTCATCCCAAAAATAATCCTTTGCCAAACTAAGCAATCTCTTCTTTTCCCTTTGTACAGTGTGAGCGGGAAACTGCCCTATGGTCAAGAAATTTGCCAGGTCAGCAAACCATGGCTACTTCCCTTGCACTAAGAACAACTTCTCATCAGGGAATAATTCATTGATACCTGAAGATATGTCCACCATCTGCCTTAATCTACTAAGGTGATCAGCAACATAATTTTCCTTCCCCTTCTTGTCCTTGATCTCTATATCGAATTCTTGGAGCAAAAGAACCCATTTCATCAAGCGGGCCTTTGTCTCTTTCTTCTCCATGAAATACTTGTTCGATGCATGGTTTGTGTGTATAATGGTCTTGCTTCTGATAAGATATTTCCTGAATTTCTCGAAAGCGAAGACAATAGCAAGCAACTCCTTCTCGGTAGTAGTGTAATTTTTCTGAGCAGAATCCAACGTCCTACTGGCGTAGTAAATGATGTTCAGCTTGGATTCCACTCTTTGGCCTAACACAGCGCCGATGGCGTAGTCACTTTCATCCGTCATTAACTCGAATGGCTCGCTTCACACTAGTGTATAAATGATGGAAGCGGTGGTGAGCTTCTTTTCTTCAGAATAAGGAAAGCCTCCTTACACTCGCTTGACCAATCAAATTGAGCATCCTTGCATAGCAGTGCGGTGAGCGGTTGTGTGATTTTACTGAAGTCCCTGATAAAGCGATGGTAAAGACCAACACATCCAAGAAAACGTCTTACTCCTTTCTCATTCGAGGGCGCTGACATCTTTTCGATTACACTAACTTTCGATCTATCTACCTAAATTCCGGAAATCGAGATCTTATGGCCTAGAACAATTCCTTCATTTGCCATTAAGTGACACTTCTCCCAGTTAAGTACAAGGTCAGTCTTAATGCAGCGAAGAAACACTTTTTCCAGATTATTCAGGCATCGGGAAAATGTCTTGCCATACACCGAGAAATCATCCATGAAAACTTCAATGCAAGAGTCCAAAAGATCGCTGAATATATGATACATACATCACTGGAAGGTGGCTGGGGCATTGCAAAGCCCAAATGGCATCCTCCTATAAGTGAACGTACCATATGGGCACATAAATGTCATCTTCTCACAGTCTTCCGGCTTGATGGGAATCTGATGGTAACCGAAGTAGCCATTGAGGAAACGGTAGTATTCGTGTCCTGCGAGCTTCTCAAGGCATTGATCAAGGAATGGTAGTGGGAAGTGATCCTTCTTGGTTGCTACGTTCAACCTCCTGTAGTCGATGCATACTCTCAATCCAATGACAGGTCTTGTTATGAAAACATCCCTTTAATTGCTTGTTTGCTCGACAAAGCCTCATTTCTTGGGGACCACCTGGGTTGGGCTAACCCATTGGCTGTCACTTATGGGATAGATGATTCCTACATCAAAAAGTTTGATTACCTCTTTCTTTACTACCTCTTGCATAGTCTCATTTAGACACCGCTGAGGCTGTTTGCATGGCTGCACATCAGCATCCAGTCTGAAATGGTGCATACACACCACTGGGCTGATTCCTTTTATATCAGATATCCTCCATGCAAAAGCGGCTTGTCTTCTTTTGAGAAGCGAGACGAGCTGAGCCTCTTGGTCCGACAGTAGTAAAGCAGAGATTATCAACGGGTAAGTCTCCTCCGGACCGAGGTATATATTTGAGGTGCTCAGGTAGTTTCAACTCGTCCTTAATACAGGCCTCACTCTCTCGCTCTCGCTTTGCTTTCTCAATAGACTCAGTGGGAGGTATTACCCTATCGCTTTGCCCACCAGAGCCCTGAATATTGTCCAGTTTGAGCGAACCATTATTTGAAATTTCTTCCAGAGTTTCAAACGGTAAACAGTTCTCAAAAGTTGATAATTTATTTAACTCATCAATAAAATCACAATTTTCTTTCTAAGGTTGGCGCATGGCATTGTTCATAGAAAATGTGACTATATCTCCACATATGCTCAGTGTTATTTGGCTTTGAGCGACGTTAATAGTTGCTTGAGTGGTGGTCAGGAAAGGTCACCCCAGAATAATTAGAATTTTTCGATCTTCGCTCATTTCCATTATTATGAAATCTTCAGGGAAAATAAATTGTTTTACTTGCACCAATATGTCACGAATAATCCCTTTTCGGGAGTCTTATTGATCTATCAGCAAGTTGTATTGCAGTTCTGCATGAATTAAGCTCATAAATCCCTAATTTACTAAAAAGAGAAAAATTCATAAGATTGATACTAGCTCCTAAATCACATACTGCCCTAATCGGTTCTAAATTCCCAATAGTACATATAATGATAAAACTCCCAGGATCGCTTAGTTTCTTCGGGAGTTCCTCCTTAAATACGGCGCTGCACACACTTTCCAATTGCACCGCTGCAGCTTCATCCGGAAATGCCCGCTTCCGATTGATTATATCCTTAACGAACTTAGCATAATGTGGCATTTGCAACAAAGCATCACTAAACGGTATAGTGACTTTAAGACTACGGAAAGTATGTATAAACTTTTCAAATTCCCTGGAGTCGTCCTTCTTCCTAAGCATGGCTGGAAAAGGGGCCCTGGCTACCGATTGAGCGGGGGCTTTTTCCTTCTATTCAGGTATCCGAGCAGCTGGTATCGCTCGCGGCTAGGATGGACCTTCTTCCTCGCTTGGGATTTATCTATCTTCATCCTGTACAGGTAAATTAGCAACAATAGGAATAGAAGAGAAGTTGATACCTCTGTCTGGAAGTGGTGGCAATTGAGTCCGCTTTCCACCCCTTGTTTCGACAGCTTTCGCTTGGTTTGGGACAGTCTTGACTGTCCCAGGCAACGTCTTTTTCTATTTCTGCTTCATAGCTTCAGCTATCTGCCCGACCTGAATCTCCAACATCTTAATCGAGGCAGATGTATTATGTTGGAACTCCTGATTTGTTAGCTCAGTATTCCTCCAGAGCTCTTCCAGACTCAGCGGCCGTTGAGCTACTATGGGAGGGTGAGCAAAAACAGGTGTCTGCTGCGGAAAGTGGGGGGTCTAAAAATATTGTTGTTGTGGATAAAATCCCCCTTGATAATATTTTTGCACAGCGAATGGTTGTGGATATTGAAATTGTTGCTGAGGACGTGGTCCAGCGGGCCCTTGAGTGTGCCCCTTTTGAAATTGCTGGAAATGAGAAGCATTTCTATTTGCCATATAGAAAACCTCCGCTGGGTTCTGAGTCTGCTTAGATGAGCTCTCAGTGACCTGCGGGCCAAATTGGTTAACGTATGCACACTCCTCAATAACCACGGCCTCATTTACTACCTGTTTTCCTTTATTACCGAGGTCCTACTTTACGAGCTTGGAAAGCTCTTAAATTTAAACCGACAGACTATCGATCCTAGCGTCTTGTGAGACCGTAACAGAAACCTGGTAAAGACCCATTGACGGCTCTGGTCTGTTGGTCTCTGGCCAACTAGTCTGATTGGCTGCCATCATTTAAATCAAAGCCCTCGCTTCTTAAGCACACCGCCCCATAAGCGAGCTGTCTGCCGCTGCATCTAGAGATATCCTTAACTATAGAGTGATCCCTGAGTAGAAGATCTGGAGCTCCATAAAGACAGGAATTTCATGATAAGGGCAGTTGCGGAGCAACTGCTTATAGCGGCTCCACACTTTTGGCAGAGTCTCATCACTAGCCATCTTGAAACTTAGTATCTCATTCCTCTAGCTGATAGTCTTTGACACAAGATGATATTTAGTTACGAAGGCCTGCGCTGCTTCTTTGAAAGTGGCATGAACGGGGTAGAGGTTATCAAACCACTTCCTTGCCTCTCCTGATAAAGAAAAAGGAAACATAATTAGTTTTGCAGCGTCCTCCGTGATGCCGTGTGATTTGGAGGTGGTAGCGATCCTATTGAAGTTCTGCAGATGATCGTATGGGCTTTCATTGAGCAGCCCAAGAAATTGGCTCTGGCTGGCCAGGCTTACTAGTGTTGGCTTCACCCCGTAATGCCCAGAGCCTCTGGGTGCAGAACTAGTGATCAAAGTGCTATCCAGGAGGGACTGATAGTGAACATCCATGGGGACTTTAACAAGTAGGTGATCAGCAGCCCTTTGTATCTCTTGCCTCTAATTAGGCTCAGTAGTAGGTGGAGGGGGAGCGATGATGGTGGGCGTCGCAGCGGTGTGAGCGGCTTCGGCTTCCACCTGAGCAAGGTGCGCTTGTAATCCAACCGTCCCCTGCTGAATGTTGTTGAGCGTCCTAGAGCTGCTCTTCGGTAGCTGTCAGGACGTGGGGGACAATGGTCAGGACTAAAGTGGGGATCTGGAGTGGCACCTCCTGCGACGATGCAGATGTGGCAGATTTAGAAGAGGTCTCAGGGATAGTTTGGAAAGCTGGGACAACAGTAGAGGGAGCAACAACAGTTCCTTGGTTTGCCATGATCCTTTCTCTTGTTAGTTCTCTGAACAGACGTCTCTGCGTACGAGAAGAGAGAGTTGGACTGGTAGAACGCTGAAAACGCTTTGGACCCCTACATAAAGATAGCCACACCAAATGAAAAAGTTAGAAATACAACAAAGGAAATATAAAACAACGAAACAAAATTACAGAATTTAAAGGTAACTTATGGAGCATCAATAGATCTTTTCAAGATTTAATTTCTTGAGTTCAAAACCCCCGGCAACAGCGCAAATTATGACATTGCCAATTTTATATATTCAAGCACAGGGAATTTTGGTCAAAAAATAAGGTGTAATGGACTATTGTGAGCGATCAGATATAAAGAAAAGTGTGTAGTTGTAGACCCTGAATCATTTATCATAATTGTTTATACTCTTTAGCTGGTGAGTTTAGAGGTCGAACATAGGGATTTTAAGTCATGAAGTTAAATCAAGCTCTAATTTGGTGAAAATGACGATAAAGCGGTAAAGAGACCCGCTCGGAAGAGAGTCTGCATTTAAAATTAGAAATAATTAGAAAAACAAAAGAAATCAGTAAAGGTGAGCGAAGATGAGCGGAGCGATGATGAGCGGAGGTGGTACCAGCGGTTGGTGAGCGGTAGGGAATATGAGCGAAGGGGCACTGTATATTTATATATAGATTGAGCGGATGAGGGTGATAAAGAGGCGTTGTGCCTGATTTCTGCGTTCCTTAATGGCTAGATTATCATGGATAAAATGAGCGAGTGATGCTTGTGTTTAGTCGAAAAATATATGTATAATACAAAGACGGCAGGAAGAAGTAAGGTAATCATATAAACAAAATCATAGAGAACTTAGATCGCTGATACTTGACCTTAAGGGAGTTACAACAAGACTTCAATGATGCCCAAAATTAGAATATTATAAGAAAGAAACCCTACTGTCACTATGAGTTTCTGTGACCCAATAGACCACCGTGTATTCCACATTAATTATCCCAATTTTTGTCTCATTAGTGGCTTTACCCTTATGTTACCTCTTTTCAATCAAAATTGAATTCAAATTAGTAATTAAACAGACCGAAAAGGCTTCCGTGTACTTAACTACATTGAACTACCCTGGATTTGTTTGTGACGCAAAACAAGGCTTGGATAATCGATTTTTATATGTTCTTTCTCAGCGATTTGGAGTTCTTTACAACTCATATTTATATAAATGTGAGAATAGTTATGAAGTGATGATGAAAAACAATTGATATTTCATTACTCACTATCAAAACATTAAAGTTTTATGGCTACGAAAAACTGTAAATCAAAGCGGTAAGCTAGGACTAAGGAAACAGTAAAGTAGCGGCCAAGGTAGGAGAAAAATCTCAACTCCCCTGGCCATTCCTGCTGAGAATTTCCTTACAGGGTTGGAGCTCTCGGAAGGTAGGAAGACAACTATTAATTTGCACAAAAGTGTGCTTGTATACTCCTCTCGAAGTATCTTTACAAATAGACATCTGGCCCTATTTATAGCTAATTGAAGTAGCAGTTGCAAGCAGTTAAGAAGTGGTTCCAACCGCTAAGCAGTTAGACAGTTGATTGCGGTTATTCCGTTGAAGCAGTTGCTGGCCATAACTCCTAGGGTGCTCGCTTCGCTTGCTTTGACTTGTAGGGGCGTATATCTTCCATGCTTGCCCAGACGGCTGGAGGGCATCAACGCAGTTAAGCGGAATTATCTATGCTGGTTGGTAATGGAATGGTTGTTCCGCTGCGGGTTGGACACTTAGGTAGTATCTGCAGTGAGTTTTTGTCGCTTCGCTGTGGTAGCTGTTTGAGTTGTTGGCATGAGCGATGAGAGCATCGTTTGTTCAGCGGATATGACCATCGCTTCTTTTCATGCCTCTGCTTTTCTGGACCAGAATCACCGGTTAAAAAGGCACAAATCGTTAATAATCTCAACAAACCAATTCTAGATCATGCCAAGATGAATAGATCAATAAAGTTTTCCATAAATCAGATATTGTGATGGTTTTCATGCTGAAATTCAAGTAATACGTAGTTTTGTTAAGCAGAGAATATGCTCATATTTGAAGTTATCACCCTTCGGTTTGTCTGTAGCCTTTTACTACGAGACAGACTTTGTATTTGCCAATAGACCCGTCAGCCTTGAGTTTCCTTTTCAATACCCATTTACCCCCTAGTGGTTTGCAACCTTCGGGTAGGTCATATAACACCCAAGTTTTATTATGCATTATTGAGTCTATTTCACTATCTATTGCCTCCTTCCAAAAAGGAGCATTAAGACTAGATAGTGCTTCCTTGTTCATTGTTGGATCATTGTATAACATATACGTAATAAACTCTGGACCAAAGGTTTTCTCGACCCTTGTCCTTTTGCTACGCCTAGGCTTTGAAGCCTCTTGATCAGGCTATTGGTCATTTGTCTTTTTACACCTCGTAGTTCTTCATCTACAGATTTTAGGTTGGACTAGATCATTTCCTTACAAGGGTAGATATTTTTAAAGAATGTGGCATTCTTTGATTCTATTGTAGTTCCCTCGGTCATCCCAAGGATTTCCGATTTGTGAACTATGAAATGATAAACACTATTGTTTAGTGCAAATCCGATAAATATGCAATCTATTTTTTTGGGCCGATAGCGACTTGCTTTGGAGGCGGAACTTCCATTTTTGCTAGGCACCCCCACACTTTGAAGTATTTGTATGTGGGTTTCTTGCCTTTCGATAGTTCGTAAGGGGTGGCATCCTTACCCTTAAGTGGAATCTTATTCAGAATATAATTTTCAGTCAGTACCACCCCCCACAGGTTTTGGGGAAGTCCTGAACTTACCAACAAGACATTCATCATTTCCTTAAGTATTTGATTTTTGTATTTTGCAACGCCGTTCGCTTGAGGTGAATATGAAGCCGTTTTATCATGAATTATGCCACTTTTGTTACATAATTCTTTGAAGGGAACCACATATTCGCCACCTCTATCACTTCGAACTTTCTTGATTTTACAATCAAGTTGATTTTCTGCTTCGGTTTTGAAGTTCTTGAAGGCCTCGATGGTGTAGCTCTTTTCCCTTAATAGGTAAAGATAACAATACTTTGTGCAGTCATAGATAAAAGTAATGAAATATTTATTTCCACCTCTAGTTTGCACAAGTTTTAAATCACATACATTGGTGTGAATTAACTCTAATGGCTTAGTCTTCCTTTCGACAGACGGGAAGGGTAGTTTTGCCATTTTGGCCTCCAAGCAAACTTCATATTTGTTTTGGGTGTTCACATATTTTATATTTAGTAAATTCATATTTACTAATCTTTTTATAGAATTTAGGTTTATATGACCTAATCTACAATGCCATAAAAGAGAACACTCGATCAAGTACGAAGAAGAAACAATATTTTGATTATTAGTAGTTGGTGCTCGGCTCACGGCCATTACATTCAATTTGAACAACCCATTTGTTAGATAACCCATAGCTAGGAATATCTTCTTTTTTGATAATATAAATTTATCTGCTACAAATACAAGTTTAAAACCATGCTTAACTAGCAGCGGTCTTGAGACGAGATTTTTCCGAATGTCTGGCACATGTAGGACAACTTTCAGGGTTAGTTCTTTGCCAGAGGTCAATATACCAAGCTCTCGGACATTTCACATTATTTATTTCGTACACAACAGTGATGAGATCACGATCAGTCCGGTGGCTCATCTTGACTAGTTGGGAACTCGGTTTCTTCCTTTTCGGTGCCTTGCAGTCCTTAACTTGGTGTCCTGTTTTACCACAGTTAAAACAGTTACCTATAAACTTGGATTGTTTGGCTTTGCCCTTGTCCGTTTGAGTTGGGTGTGCACATTTTTTGGAGGGATCTCCGACCAAGTTAGCTTTAGCAATATCTCCGTTTTTAGCCTTGTGTTGCTTTCTATTTTTTTCCTCTATCCGAATTCGGACAATCAGATCTTCAAGCCCCACTTGTTTTAGCTCATGTTTCAGCCTGTGCTTGATGTTGCTCTAACTTGGGGGCAATTTCTCAATCATCACACTCGTGATGAACTTTTTTGGTAGTGACATCTTCTCGTCGATAACAGAGTAAACAATGTGTTGAAATTCTTCCACTTGTTCGACGACCGACTTGCCATCTACCATCTTATAGTCCATAAACCAGGCCACAACAAACATTTTAGACCCGGCATTCTCGGCTTATATTTTTTCTCAAGGGCATCCCACAACCATTTCGCACTCTTTATTTTACAATATACATTATAAAGAGAGTTAGAGAGACTACTAATATGATATTTCTTGTCATGTAGTCTCTGTGTGCCCACGATGCATAATTCACATGCGTCTTCTGGTCCACACCGGGCTGTGGGGTAATTGAGCCATCGTGCAACACGAACATGGCAAACTCAATTGCAGTGAGGTAGAAGAGTATCTTTTCCTGCCGCCTCTTAAAGTCCACTTTAGTGAATGGTTGTGGGACTTGTACATGGGGCATCATCCGTGGGCCAAGCCCAGGACCAACAATTTGGGCCGCGAATGAAGCAGAGGGTGTGGCCACAAACCTAGGAAAGTCCCCACATCCCCCTGGGGCAAATCCAGAAAATATAGGGCTACCCATAAAGGGAACTCGCACAAGTGAAGGAGCGACTACCTTGACTGCAGCTCCGGCGGCAGCTCCGGCGACTCCTCCGGAAGCGGATTCGGAAACTCCTCCGGAGGTGGCTCCGGCAACCCTAGTGACTCTTCCGAAGATGGTTCCGGCGGCAGCTCCGGCGGCGACTCCTCTGTTGGAGACTCCGGCAACTCCTCCGGTAGTGTCTCTGGAGATGGCTCCGGCGGTGGCTACAGCGGCAACTTCGGCAGGGACTGACATTCTCACAAAGTAGTATCTAATTTTTCGATTGTTGGTTTAAATGGGTATTGCGAGAGTAACATTTACCGTGAAACCAAGTGGAGGATGGATCATCTTTCCGAAAATTAGATACGCCTCGGTAGTGCCTCTGGTGGCTAGCGTTCTAACCCAAAGATAAAACGGTTTCCGTCTCCAATGAGAGTGGCACCTCTAATCGTTGGAGCTCCAACGAACAAAGCGAGAGAGGAATTGAGCTGGGAGTTTTTCGGAAAGCTAGAAGAGATGAGAGAATGAGGAAAGAGTTGGTGTATTTAGAATGAAGGGGCGAGACCTCTTTATATAGGCGTCTCCACTCAGCCAAAATGACAGGGGATCAATTACGATCATAATTACGACCTTAATTACTGATTTAATTTATTCTAAATTCAAACCTTCCGTTTGAAGATCTCGTAATTGATTCTAATTACAAACTTTCTGTTTGTGACAATCATAATTTATTCTAATTTCAAACATTCCATTTGAAATGATTGTAATTTATTCTAATTTCAAACCTTCCGTTTGAGATTATTATAATTCTATCCAATGGATAATGTTTTATCCAAATAATACTGTGACTTAGGTCATATACCTGGGTTTAAATTGGGGCTGCACAATTTGGTTTGTCTTGAGACAGAAAAAATAGTCAATATATTAATCAAATCCCATATACAATAAATAAATAATATTTATTTATTTCTTCCAAATTAATTTAATCAATTTGATACACTGGTCCGTCGCATTTTCACTCACCAAATAATTGGTTGCAAAATAACTGATTATCCAACACGTAGCTACTGCTTCAGCCCATAATTTTTTTGGAACACCCTTTGCGATGATCATGCTTCTACCCATCTCAACAATGGTGCGATTTTTACATTCAGTTACGCCATTTTGCCGTGGCGTGTAAGGTAAAATTAACTCTATGAATTTCATTCTCTTTAAAAAAACTCAATGAACTCACATGAAACAAATTCACCACCTTGATCAGTCCAAAGTGTTTTAATTCGGCACCCACTTTGTTTCTCCACCAACTCCTTCAATTTTTCTGAAATTTTCGAAAGCCTCTTATTTACTTTTCAAGAAATAGACTCAACACATCCGAGTGAAATCATCCACAAATAGAAAAAAATATCGACTCTCTCCAAGAGGCTCCACAGACATAAACCCACACAAATCCGAATGAATGAGCTCAAGACAAAATGATGCCCTCTATACTTTTCCCACTAGAAATGAAGGCTTGGTCCATTTTCCATAAACACACCCTTCACAAAAATTTAGACTATGAAGTTTAGGTAGCCCAAGAACCATGCCTTTCTTCACAAGCATATGCAGCGCTTTAATGTTTAAGTGACCATATATGTTATGCCAAAGTCTAGTTTCTGTATCCACATTAGCGACAAAGGCACAACCAAGCTTCACATCCAGAGGGAACATCTTGTTCGATGTCATCTTAACATTGAAAATCTTTCTACTGGTCTTGTTCTCAGTGATGTCACATGATTCATCATTAAATAGAACCAAACAACCACTCTTCAATAGTTGTCCAACACTTAGTAAATTATGAGCAAGTGATGGGACATGTTGTACCTTACAAATAAATTTTGTATTGCCTTCGGTGGTTCTAATCATAACTTTACCTCTACCCTCAACATTGATTGGCTTATCATTACCAAGACGAACTTCTGATTTTTCTGTCTCGTCCAGATCTTTGAACAATGTTTTTTTTTACCACACATATGATTGGAACACCCACTATCAATAAACCAAACATCATTGATTACATTATTCGTAGTGGAATGAGTAATGAATAGATTACTCTTCTCTTAATGTATTATGGTGAAGTTTGCATGCTTCTGGTCATCCTTTTGTTTTTTCTTTTGTTTAGACCAGCAACCAACCTCTTTATGCCCGTACTTTTTGCAATAACGGCATTCTCCAGAAAAATAATTGCATCGTCTTCCTTTACCACAATTTATACCACGATAACAACTTCTTTCTTGGCCTCTACTTGTTGTATTATCTGGCTTCTTCCAAGAAGTAGAATCTTCCTTGCCCTTAGATTGAAGCTCTCCCTTCATTTGGAAAGCCCTTTCTTTGGTTTTCTCAGTAGATCTATTCAACCGATCCTCATGACTCAATAAGGAATCCATCAACTCATAAAAAATGTAAGTAGATAAGTCCGTCTCTTCAATAACCACAACAACATGATAAAACTTTGAGGTTAAACTTCTCAAAACTTTGTTCACCACAATATTATTATTTATTTCGTCACCATAGGACTTCATAAGATTAACAAGCACAGACACCCTTGAGAGACAATCTTGCAAAAATTCTTTTCTCTCATTGACAACTCAAAATCACGACGCAGGGTTTGCAATTTTACCATAATAATATTCTCGTCTCCCAAATATTCCTACTTGAGGATATCCCATGTTTGCTTTGATGTATCGACTGTTGTAATCTGGAGAAAATACTATTACCAAGAGCCTTCTGAATAAGGAAGAACATCTTGGCATCCTTCTTTCGATTATCCCTTGCTGCATGTGCGGTTCAGATCTATCATCGACGAACCTTGTCTCTACTATATCCCAAAGTTCTTGAGATTTGAACAAGGTTTTCATTTTTAAACTGAAAAAAATGATAATATTCCCATTTAAACATTGGAATTGAAACCTGAGAACTCGAATTGTTGGCCATGATTCAGATTCACCAATTCTTTCTCGATCAGTTTACTGATTGCTGGTGTCCTCCAATATGCGCCTCTCGCCAAACTAAAACTCGGTAGCTCTAATACCAAATTTTTTGGGGGGAAAGCTTCGTAAACTCCATCAATTTTTTACATATGACGGCTACAAGGAAGAAGAAGAAGAATATGCGTATATTATCATTTTTTGAATTCAAAAGTTCAACAATAAAACAAAAGATACGAATATTAAAATTGATTTCATCAAATCAACCCAAATAGAAAAGTAATAATCACTTTTTATTTGGATACTTTATTTAGATAATTCCTTAATATATTTATAATATTAATATCATAAAATATTTAAAATATTTGAAGCATATTATTCAACGTATAGCTCACTTATTGAGTAAGAAAACTGGATGAAATAAGTTTCCTTACCACTGAAATTGAATGGGGGCAATTCTCCATGTATTTGACATTATGTTGACTATCTTCATTCATCTCATTTGTCTTGTATATGTATTTGTATTGTATATATATTTTTGGAAACTGTCCATACGTAGGAGAATAATTTTGACACTTTTGTCCGTATGCCAAAAAAAATAAAAAAATATTTATATTTAACAAATCCAATATAAGGAGAACCTAGTCTTTATTAATTAATTTATTTTCCAAGAAATAATAATCAATGGAAAAACAAAAACCTTATCTTACAGCTCGTACATTAATTAACTCACTAACTAGCAAAACGTACGCAGTAGTAAGTTTTGTTTCTAGCTACAAAAACCTTTGATTGAAACAACTTAAGTGGTGGGATCCCATCCGCAGGTGGTGATGGAGCTCGCTCTATGTATATATATATGTATATGGATGTGGTGTGGCGTGAGTGGTGCGGTTTGGGTCAGGCGGCAGGCGCGGGAAGGCCGGGAGGTGCGGGAGCACAGACGGGCGGATTCTGCCTGCCGACGAATGTGGGCTGTACGTTGGAGCACTTAGTTTTGATGGGGCCATACACCGGATCCCCAACGTAGGTAATATCCACGTCGCCAATCTCGATGGCCTCGCAGGGCTTGGCGCTGCTGCAAGAAAGAACTACGGCCTCGCAACTGTTGGCAGTCCCCCTGACGTTCTTCACGCTCACACCCGAGATCTTGATGGAGGAGGCTTGCTGCATGTGTATATGATGTGTGTGTATATATGATATATGATATATGATAGGATCCACGAAAACAAAGAGAGGATGGCTTTAATTATTTATTTTTGTACCGTTCTGTCGCATTGATTCCAGGGGCAGTACTCCTGATCAATGATGATGGGATTGCTGACATTGTCGACGATTATGTCCTCGAAATGAATATTGTTTATGCACAAGGTGGCCGGCCCGTTAGGCCATGTCTTAATTCTAACGCCATTCTGTGTCCCTTTGAACGTCACGTTCTGCACATATATTCCATTCACATCCTTTTCGTTCGCAAACTTGCCCATGCTTCCAATGCTGACGCCGTGGCCCGGACCGCAGGTTACATTCTGGACGCGGATTTCACAGGTCTCGTCACCGATGGAAACACAATCGTCCCCAGTTTGTATGATGGAGTCGATCACCGTGATCTGTGAGGAACGCCCGATGTGAATTCCATCGGTGTTTGGGCTCTCCCCCGGCGCGCTCACCATGAATCGTTGGAAGGTCACGTTGTGGCTCGAGATACAGTTCACGTGGAAGTTCTTGCTGTCTTTTGTGGTCACGTCTCGGATAACCGTGTGGTTGATGAAGTTGAAGCTCAAGTTCTGCATGTTTAGTTTGATGAAAATATACTTGTTAGAGGATAATGATTATGGATGTTGTTGTTTGATATATCTATGTATGTATATCTACGAAACTAAAATTATTTAATGAACGCTTGCTTCTTCTTCTTCTTCTTCTTCTTCCTCTTACCATGGGGAGTTTGGCACATTTCTGGTTCTTGTTGCAATCATTTTGCTTCCATGCCATCTCGCCCATGCCGTCGAAAACTCCTCCTCCGTAGATGGTTAAGTTGCTGATGTAGTTAATGGTTATCCATTCGCATTCTTTGTCGGGCAATGCTTGCGGATCCGGTGATGCTTGAACGGTGCCTTGAACCACAAGATCGATAGGGGCCAGGCTAGGCCCGCACAGCTTCACTTGGCTTAAACACCAATTCCCTGGTGGAATCAATATCTGAACCGGCACCGGCGATGCAATCGCCTCTTTCCAAATCGCTGTTAAGGCCTGTTGCATTCGTCCATTTTATTTTATCTGGCCACATATATAAAATTAAAATTATGGACTATAATAGCTACCTGAGCAATGTCAACGCCGGGAGCCGCGCCGTACTTGGTGATATCCTTTAGGCAGGGCGCTTGTCCGGGCACTTGCGGGGCACCTGGCCCTGGTAACTGACCGGGGGGAACTAGGGGCGGCCCCTGACCGGGAGGAACCTGCGGCGGACCCTGACCCGGGGGAACTTGTGGAGGACCTAGCCCTGGAAACTGTGCGTTGGCTTCGAATTCAAACACCGATATACAAAACAGAATTGTGGCCACGCCCACCGCCGCTTTGCTTGCCATATTGTCTTTGTTTTTTATTTTTACAGTGAAGTGTAGCTTCAGTGTGATGTTACGAAGATGGAAATGCATTCTCAGGAATTTATAGATTCGAGTAGAACACTAAGCACCACACACACTAAACTAAATTTAGACACTGCTGTCGTCTAAATTTAGCACCAAGTTTCAGGTTATTCCAACACATGTTGGATATAAATTATTGTATTGCCGATGTTTATGTTCCAATTTCATGTTTGAACCATATCAATATCTGTATCTATATATATATAGCTATTTATTTATTTAGAGCGAGCTAGCATGTTGTAAAATTAATTAAACTATATATATATATATATATATCGAGATGGCGCCTACAAATGAATTAAGGAAAATGAATAAATAAAACTTATTTACTTCCAAGCTTCCAAACATATATACTACATCTATTTAAAGACATCTTTAATTAGTACACAAAAAAAAATTAATTAATTAATTAGTTGATAAACTTGCTTCTATACAGCCAAATATAAACCACACCTACGCACGCCTGCATTATATTCATGGAGTTAAAGAGTTCATTTGTGTGATCGACCAACTCATCACTATGAGCCGAAAGAATTAGTAATGGAGACGCATGCCCATATGTATATGAAACGTATTGGTCTTCATAACTGAAGTCATTACTGTAGAAATTAATAATTGGGAAATAAATAAAAATTAATCAAGAAATAATTACATACAATCATTCTTCGAATATTTTTGGTTGGGGTTGATATAGGGTGCTTGATGGTTCGCGGAAAACCGTTCAAACACTGCAATTTTGGTGGAATAATTGCAAAATATTGCTTACTTGGATTTATTTTGGTGGAATAATTGCAAAATATTGCTTACTTGGATTTGGTCATCAAATAGACATTTTAATGAATTAAGATACTGATATATTCTTAGAAGAAACTATGAATATTTGAAAGAAAATTTGTGGGTGAAACTTAATTATGAATCTATCTTGGTCATTAAAGAAGAGAGTCTTCGTATTAATTAAGAACAAATAATGGAATCAAATTGGAGGATTATTAAAAATGATTTGTTGAGAATAATAGACGCTCTTAGGTAGAGCTGTTAACGATCCGAGCCGAGCCAAATTTTAAGTGTTCGTTAACATTCGCGAACAAAGGCTCGGGCTCGTTCGTTAAGCTTTCGAGCTCGTTCGTAGTGTTCGAGCTCGGCTCGTTAAAATTTTATTTTTGTTATTTGAGCTCGTGTTCGTGTTCGGCTCGTTTAGGCTCGATTAAGCTTGTTCGAGCTCGTTTATCTTATTTTTTTAATTTATATATAAATTATAAAGAAAATTTAAAATTATTTTATTTATATATTTTAAATTAATATTTTTTTTATTTATAAATTATTATTATATGTATATATAATATTTATAATAAATATATTATTTAAACGAATGTTTGCGAACAAAGCTCGGGCTCGTTCGTTAACCAAACGAGCCTGTTTATGTTGTTCGGCTCGGCTCGTTAACATTCGCGAACGAGCTTTAACCGAGCCGAATCAAGCCAAGTTCACGAATGGCTCGCTTCGTTTAACAGCTCTACTCTTAGGTAAAAGATATTTTGTGGTGAGATTGAAACTTTAGAGGTTGAGAAGTCATTGGATCTTATATTCCAATTCCTTGAAGTACATCTCAATAACCATCACAAATTTTGTAAATGTGATTTTCAAAAGGACTGATAAAGAACCCCCAACCCCTCCCCTCACCAAAAAAAAAATAATAATAATTAGAACATGGCTATTTGAATGTAAAGAAATACACATGTAACTAATATTCAAATGATTCATGGATAAACACATACATCGTCCACTTTCATGCATATGGAGGCCAGTAAGTTAATTTGGGAACCAGCATCATATGGAGGCCAACAATAAATGATAGTCATACAACAACTACAATTTGTCAAAATCCATGGCTCAAAACACATAGCCGATTTGTCAATCAACGACTAAGTCTAGCCAAATTCACGACTTAACGAATTATGAATCAACTTGTCAATCAACGGCTAAGTCTAGCCAAATCCACGGAATACATAAATTAATGAATCGACTTGCCAATCAACGACTAAGTCTAGCCAAATCCACGACATACACAAATTAATAAATCGATTTGTCAATCAATGGCTAAGTCCAGCCAAATCCACGACATGAACAAATTAATAACCGACTTGTCAATCAACAGCTAAGTCTAGCCAAATCCACAACATACACAAATTGATAATCGACTTGTCAATCAATGGCTAAGACTAACCAAATCCACAACATACACAAATTGATAATCGACTTGCCAACAATCAACGACTAAGTCTAGCCAAATCCACGGCATACACAAATTGATAATCGACTTGTCAATCAACGACTAAGTCTAGCGAAATCCACGGTATACACAAATTGATAATCGACTTGCCAATCAACGGCTAAGTCTAGCCAAATCCACGGCAGACATAAATTAATAATCGACTTTGCAATCAATGGCTAAATCTAGCCAAATCTACGGCTTACAAAAAATTATGAAATCTTAATGGCAAGTTCACCACATATCACATAATGAGATATAATTATAATAACCTATTTAACTAAAGCACGTAGTTAGATGGTCAACCATTTAAAATATTCATAATTTAATCCCTTACCTTACTTAGGGGAAGCTACCCAACTCTACTAGCACCAATTGGTGGGACTTGCTTCGGGCGGACTTCACCTAATCATCAAATTTGATCAATTAACTTACTCAAATTTAACACAGATCTTATAAAATTCACTAAATTCATCGTTGGCTCAAACATTATGAAACTAGTTTCAAATCAAAGCTAACATTCCTAAGTTATATTTCAAAGACCAAAAATACAATTATTAACTTTAATTACATCCAGAATATCATCTTAACTAAGATAGTCTATACACTTCCGAAAACAAAGCAGTTGCAATATAAAAATCACTAAAAATCCATTTTACACTCAAATGAGACAAACTTGTCTCTAATGAAAGATAACACATATATCTATATTTTAAAGTAAACAAAAACACAAAAAGAAGTTTCAGAAAGAACATAATAGAAGTTAAACATATTGAAGAGATCATTCGTCTAAGAAATAGGGTGTGTAACTTTAAAAATTTATACAAAATTTATTCTATATCCAAATGAAACAAACTTGGTCTCTAATTAAAGGTAACACAGATATCTACATTTAACATAAACAAAAGTGTGAAAATAGTATCCCAAAGTTACAGAAAATCCATTGAGCACTCTGTAATATTTTCCCGTCAAGAAAATGAGTGTATAACTTTAGAAAATCATATTAAATTCATTTGCTTTTCAAATAACTCATATAATATGTCACAATGAAGAGGGTGATGGCTAGGGTTTGTCTATGAGTGTTTGGAGATGAAATAAAGGCTAAATATAAGGGATTAAATAATATTTTATATTTAAAAGTAGAGTTAACACTACAAGAAATTATCAATTTTGTAACGAAGTTTTTTCGTTCCTAAATTCACTTTTTTCCGTTACTAATGATATTAGAGACGGAATTAGAGATGGAATTACATTAGCTACGTGAATTTTAAGAACGGATTTTTTTTTTAAATCGTATGTGAATATACAACATAACTTTGAATAGTATTTTGGCTATAACTCTTTTGTTTGAACTCGGATTGACTCACCGTTAAAGAACATATATATATATTGTTAAAAAACACACACCCACAAAATATTCACATATACCTGGAAAAGATAAAATTAATTAGTAAGAAAATAAATGTTTGTAATTTTTTTTTAAAAAAAATTAGTTTCATTACATAATTTTAAAATTATTATAAATTATAAATTAAGTAAAACTTCCAGACCTCACCAAAATAATTTAATGGCTCCGCCACTGCGTATTGGCCTTCACAGCCGGAATCATATGGCCTTCCCCCTCCATCTAGACTTGTATTGATAAGCCAAATAAGAAATATAAATACAATGACTTAATTTGAGATGTGAATATGTGGAGGCACAATGTGTCACTTGGTGTAGACGAAGGCCTTCCTTAAACGGTGAGATAAGAAAACAACTATGTGTATCTTTTTGTTTTTGGAATACTTGAGTCAATAAAATAAAAAGCGGGACCATGGCCACAAAAGGAATGAGAGTCAATAAAATAAAAGGTGGAACCATGGCCATGTAAGGAATTGAGGCTTTTTTAGGCGAAAACCATTGCAGATACTCTTAGAATAGAAGTCATCCGGAAATTAATAAAGAAATAATTTTGCATACTACCACCATCCGTGCATACAAACTAATTATGCGAAAAGTTGCAATAAAATTTTAGTTTTACACTTAGTATAAAATACATATATACTACTCATAATTTAATATCATTCTTTTACATATTAGTTATTCAACATTTCTATAAAACTTATAAAAGGTGCCTTAAATACGTGCTGAAGTATGATATCAAAAAAGTTGCCTTATACATCTATAATTTGTTCATCCAACCAATTTTTTTTTCACAATTCCCAAGATATATATAATATCAAAAGTTAATAATTTAATACAAAATATTATTTTTTATATTACCGACACGATTCTCATGTCTCACATTAAAAAAAAAAAATCTCAAACTAAAACACTAAACAAACAAACCTAACATATTTATACATTAGTATCGTCGAATATATATTTTGCCAACATTTTAGTAGATCAAAAGAAATTAAAGCTACGTATTGTCAAATAAGTGAATTGAACATTCAGTATGTGATGAGTTCAAAATATGTTATGATCAGTGTATCTTCTCATCAAATTCTTATTATTTGTAGACTTGATGCCACATCAATTTCAGAAGTACAAAAAAAGATAAAAAAAAAAAAAAAAAAAAAAAAAAAAAAAAGAGGAATAGAGGTCATTTGTCTCAAAGGCAAATCCCAAACTGGTCTTGATACTCAAAGTACTTCCAACATCAAGCTGAATTAATCTAGGTCATTCCATGAAAAATATATTACCGGTTGATAGTTACACAATCGATAAAATAGTCATTTTCATAAACAATAACTTATTCAACTACTATTTCCCGGATTGAGGGGTGATAAGTAAATAATCATAATTATCTTTAAATATATAAAAGAAATCATTGTTATACTATCATTTACACAAATTTCATTCAATCCACATAGCAACCTAAAAATTCTTAGAAAAAAATTTCTTCCAACACTACATGGGGCAATGAGCAAACCGAATATGGAACCTCTGATTGGTAATTGATAACACTGATTTTCGATATCTTCTCTTAACCGGGGCGGCTATCAGCAGAAGCACAGTGAGCGATCGCTCAGGGCCCAATTTTAAGAGAGAGCCTATATTTTAAAATATTAAAATATTAATATTAGATATATTAAATTTCAAAATTAAATTTTAATATTAAATTATATTTTTTTTTTCTCCATAATTATCTAATTTAATTTTAATTCTAAGATTATTTTTTAAACTCTAATCCCAAATTCAATCGCCGCCTTCACAGTCCCACTGTCGCTTCTCACTTTTTCTCCTTCGACCAGCCAATGTTCACAATCCCCCATTCTTCTTATTTTCTCACTTGGTTCAGCAACATAGACAGACTGACGGACAATCTTCCTCCCTCTTCTTCTTCTTTTCCCCCTCGGTTTAGCGACATAGACATACAGACAACCCCCTCTCTCTCCTTCTTTTTTCTCCCTCAATTCTGTGACATAGACAGACAACCCCCTCCCTCTCCTTTTTTTTCTCCATCGATTCAACGACATAGATAGACAAACAATCCCCCTCCCTCTCCTTCTTCTTTTCTCCCTCGATTCAACGACATAGACAGACAGACAGGCGACACGACATCATATTTTTTTTTGTATGAATTAATTTAATAATTTTATTTCTCTCATCTATTAATTCTAATACAGTAATTTTATTATTTTTTTAATTCAATTTTTTTGGATAAATTGTTGGATTATTGTTTATGGATTGCAGGACATGGGACACATTCGGCTGCCTGCGCCCAACTGCGCTCTGTCCAACGCTGGTGGAGAGGATTTCAATCCAGGTTTTATTGTTCCTTATTTTTTAAAATTTATATTATATTATATAAATTTTTGTGCAGAGATTCTGTAACCAATTATACATTTAGAGTTTGTTATTATTATTGGATTATTATCTTTATAATAGTTAAATTATTATTATTTTACTGTGCGCACAAGCTTTTATTAATATATAATTAAAATAATTTTTACTTTTATGGAATTAATTATTACATTTGTCGATGATATTATTTTGAAAATTCATTTAATTAGATGTTTATAGGGCCTATATATTTTTTTTCTCAGGGCCCTCAAAAAGTTCGAGACGGCCATGAATGTATGTTATATTTGTATAACTTATCTATAATAAATTTATGTGTTATTTAGAACAATCAATATGGTGTGATAAATACTCAACAACACCCTAACGGAACCATAAGATATTATTGTTATGCAATAGTCATGCAGCCCAATTAATTAAACTATACTAACCGAAACTTAAAACTAAATTCAAATGAGAACTAAGTAAAAAGAAAAAGAAAAGATATTACCGGTGTCCAATTCGTCAATTGACCGGATGTGAACCCAAGCTTTGCCTAGACCCAACATCTCTAAACCAATGGAGACTCGAACGATTTGGCTAGAAACTCTGGTCGGTTTTGGGAGCCACGAAGCCAAGGACCCGATTTGAGAATGATACGCATATGCAAGGGTAACCGTCACTCACACACTTAATTCCAATATTATGGAATAAAGATAAAAACTTTAATTGATATAAGTTTTTAGGTGTATAACAAGTGAAGCCAAGTGCCTTATTTATAGGGGAGGCTAGCTTGGTAAAAGACTCTACAACCAATGTGGGATAAAAATATACATTATTCATATCCCACTAATTAAGTAAATAAGAGTGGTCCAATTAATTAGATTGAAGGGGCCCATCTTATTAAATAAAATAAAACACCTCTTATTCCACATGGGTAATGATGTGAGTAGCAACTCTCATAAGTGTTATAAATTGTGGTCTTTAAGGGAATGAAGTGTATAGATCATGGATGCACTCCAATATTGACAACGCTCTTCCCATTGGTCTCCATGCTTCAACTTTATGCATGTTCTCCTCTTCCAAGTATAGAACTAATGCCATAATATTAGTTTGAAACTTCTTGACACGGTTTTGAGTAATCGGACCTGGTGGTAGTGCAGGTTCATCGTCGCTTTTGACGACTTCGTCATCTCCCCCTTCTTGAAAAATTGAGTCCCCCATTTTCATAGCTTGTTCATCTTCTACATCAAAAGTACAAGTCAGCAACGTTGAATATGCTATGAACTTGGTACTCACCCGTTAGCTCAATATGATAGGCATTGTCATTGATGCGTTCCACAACTTGGAACAGCCTGTCTCCTCTTGGGCTCAGCTTAGACTCTATTTCTCAGGAAATCTACTTTTTCTCAAGTGAAACCACACCCAATCGTCTGGTTGGAACACTACATGCTTACGACCTTTGTTAGCACTTTTAGCATACCGAGTGTTTGACTTTGCAATGTTATCCCGAACCTTTGAATGCATCTCATTCACAAATTCAGCCAGTTTCCTGCCATCACTATTAAAATACTCATTACTAGGCAATGGTAATATATCCAAAGGTGTTATAGGATTAAAGCCATAAACAACCTCAAAATGAGACATGTGTGTCGATGAATGCAACGTACGATTATATGCAAATTCAGCATGAGGCATACATTCTTCCCAACTTTTGGAATTCTTTTTTATCAAGACATGAAGTAGGTTCTCTAAGATTTTATTCACTGTTTCAGTTTGACCATCCATTTGGGGATGATGAGATGTAGAAAATAGCAACTTAGTTCCCAATTTAGCCCAAAGTGTCTTCCAAAAGTAAATAAGAAATTTTGTATCCCTGTCTGACACAATTGTATTAGGAACACCATGCAATTTCAAAACATTACCTATCATTGGTTTTCTTACATGCGATGAAGTGTGCCATTTTTTAAAATCTATCAACCACGACAAAAATTGAATCATTTCCTCTCCTAGACCTAGGCAATCCCATAACAAAATCCATTGAAATATCAATCCATGGTGCTTTTGGAATAGGTAAGGGTATGTATAGACCGTGTGGTTGTGCATGTGACTTTGCAACCTTACAAACAACACATTTATTCACATAAGACTCCCCATCATGCTTCATTTTAGGCCAATAATAGTGTACATGCAATGCACCCAATGTCTTATCATGCCCAAAATGAACAATTAAACCTCCCTCATGTGCCTCAATCACTAACACATCACGAAGTGAACACCTAGGTACACAAAACGATTCACATGAAATAAATATCCATCGTGCAAATAATAATCACCAAAGCCATGCGTAGCACACTTTGCAAAGATATCAGAAAAATCAACATCATTCACATAAATATCTTTTATGAATGCAAATCCCATAAGCTTAGATTCTAACAAAGTTAGCAACCCGTACCTCCTTCATAGCGCATCAGCGACAACATTTTCCTTTCATTTATTTTATTGAATCGAGTAAGAAAATATGTCCACGAATGCTACCCATCTTGCATGCCGCTTGCTAAGCTTTTGTTGACTCTTTGATTCATGGTGGTATGAACAATGAATTCTTGTGATTGCAAATAGTGCTGCCATGTTTGAAGTGCACGAACCAACGAGTAAAATTCTCGGTCATACATCGAATAGTTGAAGGCAGCCCCACTCAACTTCTCGCTGAAGTACGCAATCGGCTTCTTTCCTTGCATCAAAACAGCTCCAATCCCAATTTCTGAGGCATCACATTCCAATTCAAATGGCTTAGTGAAATCCGGTAGAGTTAAGACAAGAGCATTAGTAAGTTTTCTCTTAAGCAAATCGAAAGATGCTTGTTCAGAAACCCTCCAATCAAAGTGTTTATCTTTCTTTGTAAGCTCAGTCAGTGGTGCTGCAATGGAGCTAAAATCTCGCATAAAGCGGCGGTAAAAGCTTGCAAGTCGAAGGAAACTACAAACTTCCTTGATCGTTTTAGGTTTTGGCCAATCCCGAATAGCTTGTGTTTTAGCTTCATCCACACTTATCCCTTCAGAACCTATAACAAAACCAAGAAAAATACATTTGTCGACACAAAATTCGCACTTCTTCGGGTTAGCGTAAAGCTTTTCAGCTCTAAACACTTCCAAAACACTAAGAATATGCTCTACATGTTCTTCCATTGATTTACTATAAATGAAAATATTATCAAAGTAAACCACAACAAACTTCCCTATGAAAGTACGTAATACATGATTCATCAACCGGATAACGTACTTGGAGCATTAGTAAGGCCAAAAGGCATGACTAACCACTCATATAAGCTTAATGTAGTTTTAAATGCAGTTTTCCATCCGTCACCTTCCCTCATTCTAATCTGATGATATCCACTTTTCAAATCAATTTTAGAAAAGTATTTTGACCTATGCAGTTCATCTAGCATATCATCTAAATGAGGGATAGGGTGTCGATACTTTACCGTTATGGCATTTACGGCTCGACAATCGATGCACATCCTCCATCCACCATTCTTCTTTGGGACAAGAAGAACCGGTACTACACAAGGGCTTAGGCTTTCGAGAATCCAGCCTTTGTCAAGCAACTCATCCACTTGCTTACGTATTTCCTTGACTTCCTCTGGACTTGCCTTTTAAGCTGGACGATTTGGAATTGATGCACCCAGAATGAGATCCATCTGGTACTTAATGCCCCAAATAGGTGGTTATCCTCCGATTACTTCATGAAGAAACACATCTTGATATTCCTGCAAAAGACAAGCAACATTGAAAGGGAGTTCCATTAGCTCTTGCTTAGACAAATAAATAGGTTTAATCAAAAGTAAATAAGAACTTCCCTCGTGAACTTTCAAATTTTTTGCCTCTCTCAAGCTCACAAGCATTTTTCTTTCAAGCTTACTCTTGCGTTGTTCACTCACTTGCTCTCTTTTGTCACTCTTATTTTTTTCGCTCTCACTTTTCTCACTCCTATGCTCACTTTTTTCACTCTTTTTTTTTTCACTCTTTTTCCTTTCTCTTTTCTTTGACTTCTTCAAAAAATTGACAATGCATGTAGACTTGGTCCTCATGGACATCCATTGGAGACAGCGGCTTCAAACATATCTTTCTACTCCCAAACTCAAATAAGTATCTATTCAAATATCCATCATGATAAGCCTTTCGATCAAACTGTCATGGCCTCCCAAGTAACACGTGACAAGCTTGCATCAGTAGCATATCACAGACGATTTCATCCTCATAATATTTTATTTTGATAGGAGCCGTCACCTACTTGTTCACATTCAACTCTCCGCAATTGCTAACCCATTGCAATTTGAATGGTTTTGGGTGGGGTGTTGTTAGCAACTTCAATTTTCGAACAACAAGTTAACTTACAATATTTGTGCAACTCCCACTATCAATAATGAGGCTACACACTTTGCCTCTAATTATGGAACGAGTTTGAAGAGATTTTCTCGTTGTTCCTCATCAAAGGTCCTTGACATAATGGTTAAGGCAATAATGGTTAAGGCTTATAAGGTAACCAAACTCAAACCAACACAAGAGTCAGAATCATCATCCGTGTTATTTCCCTCATGTGCTCTTTGATCAATCACCTCCTCATTTTCAGATTCCATCTCATATTCCTCAAACTTGTTGAGGATCATCGTTTTCTTGTTTGGGCATTGACTTGCAATGTGACCTCGACCTTGAAACTTGAAGCATATGATATCTCGATTCCTCGGCTTCTCTAGATCAGCTCCAACATGTTTGTTCCGTGGCTTGTCATCCTTGATAACACCTTTTCCTTTACCCAACCCTTGGGCCACTTGGGATTTGTCATCCTTCTTGGTATAATTTGGTGTGAAGGGCATCATACCAAATGTTTTATGTTTGCCCTTAGGCTTCAATTGTTTCTCAATTGTAATAGCACGTTCCACCAATTCATCAATATCATCAAAACGATACAATCCCACTTTTTCAGCAATGTCTTGATTCAACCTAGTCAAGATCATTTTCCTCCTATTTATTTATGTTACAATAACTTCTCACTTCATCCACTACTACATTATTTTCCAAGATTTAATCCATAATTCCATTCCACTTTTTTTCAACTTCCCCAAGCAATTTGGATGAAATTTTTTACATTCTTTTTCACTCCTCCATGATTTTACTTGGACATATCAACACATCTTGGACCGGGCCGGTCGGATTAGACTTCTTCGTGGGCCGGATGGGCTGATCTTCCAGGTTGGGCCGCCGCTCTTTACATGTGCATTCTTTTTGTGATTTCCATCATTTCGTAGCTCAATCTTACGTGCACTAACATGTGTCATGGCGATTATACAGGCGCCCGGTTACGGTGACAATATTTTATTAAGGTGACAATTAAAAAACAAGAGTGATAATTGTCCAATTTTGAGTCTAAAATTAGTCTACATTTTTTAGTGTTTTGACATTCTTGGACTCTAAACAACCTCAGACTAACAAAATGTTTTGTTGATTCACTACAAGAAAATATCATTTTTATAACGAATTTTTTCCGTCCTTAAATCTACTTTAATGTTACTAATGATATTAAAGTTCATGTAGCTAACAAAATCCGTCCCAAATATGTTGTTTTTTAGTAGTGGTTGGTTTATACGTTTTGGATGAACCATGTGAATTTCGTTCAATTCCTTGTCTAAAATTCATTTATATTTTTTTTAACGTTTAGGATTTTTAGGACCCAAAATGACCTTGGATTTACAATAGAATATTGTTGATTGGTTTGTTTGGTCGTTTCAGATGAACTATGCAAATTTTGTCTAATTACGAGTCTAAAAATAGATCACATTTGGTTTGATTGTTTCAGATGAACCATGCAAGGTCCGTTGAATTCATATTCTAAAAATGAGTATACATGTTTTTGCGTTTAAAGGTTTTTAGAGCCCTAAATAACCTCGGTATAAACAAAATACTATTGTTGGTTGGTTCATTTTGTCATTTCGGATGAAACGTGTGAATTTCCTCCAATTCCAACTCTAAAAATAGTACATTTTTTACTATTCAAGGTTTTAGTGCCCTCCCTATACGACTTCTGGTGGACAAAACAATAGCACTAATTGGTTTGTTTGGCTATTTCGGATGAATCATGCGAGTTTTATGTCATTTTGAGTCTGCAAATGAGTGTATATTTTTTAATATTTGGGTTTTTGGGGCCCTAAATGACTCGGATTGACAAAACAATAGTGTTATTTGGATTTTTTGGTCGTTTTAGATTAATCGTGCAAGATTCGTGTAATTTTGAGTTTAAAAATGGGTGTAATTCCGAACAATTATCACTCTTCTTTAAACATCTCATTAATTGGAAACATTACCATGTTTATTCCACTTTAATAATTTATTATAAAAAAATCAGGTCCGGATATGATATTGAATCTATGATTCATGATTCAACACCATGATTCATGATTCAACACCACGTTGAAGGTATCACAGTCTTTGGGTTTCAATATAGATCAACAGTTGAGATTATATTTGTGAGCAAAAGTGTCATTTTGTTTTCATCTCAACTAAGACATCTCATAATTAATGCATTACCAAAAAAGTGACTATTTCTAGCGGATTTAAAATCGCTAAAATTGCTCATTTTCGTGACAAAAGGCTATTTGTGACGAGTTTGTTACGGATTTTAGCCGGTATATTTACTCGAGTAACAAAAAGTCTTTGTCGCAATAAATATCGTAACAAAAGAATGGTGGTCAACGCACATGGGAGCAGTTTTTGTTACGGTTTTATGGATGTGACAAAAAATAGAATCGTTTCTGTAACAAATCATAACCATAACAAAATGATGCGGTGCAAATATTTTCTGACAATTACAACATTTTTCGTAAAAATTTTTGTAACGAAATCATTTTGTAACAAATAAAATACCATTTGTCTATTAAAATAACTTTTTGTTACGGTCTAAAGATGATGCAATTATAACGGTGTTTGTAACAACACCAATTTTGTGACAAATAACATACAACATATTTTTCCATAGTAAATACGAAATTCATCATAAAACCTACAAAATAAGACTGATCCAATCACCTTATAAAGCATCCTATAAATAGCTACACTAACAATCATGTTAAATACGCATGAAAGAACTACATAAAGTGCAAACAAACTAAAAATGATCAATCTAATAAGCCAAAAAGATGTAATTGTACACAAAATGATCATTCCTATATAGAAAACATATAAGGCCTCAATCCAAATCCAAACATATACATGGTACACGGATGTTCATGCAGCGACAGTAAAGGTGAGACACTTACAATGTATAAGTTATATAAGAATTTATTTGTAAAATGAATAATTAGTATTCAAAATAATCTTCAAAGATAAAATTATGCACATCTTTGTACGTCCACTCGATGAAATCGACTCATAGAACCGAATGGAATTCAAGAGTGCACTAAATAGTTGGCTAATCACGCACTTATAATCCTTAACCAAAACATGACAACATTCCCTAGAACTAATTTTATTTTACCATATTAAAAATAGTTCAACAATTATCACCAAAGGTCTTATGATTCCAATAAAATCAGCAATAAAATTTATTCAAAATAATCATCAGCATGAAATTGAACTCCATATATAATAAAACAAAATTAAACTATGTTGCTTCTCTAGTATTTTAAACACACAAAATCAACGAACATAATCCTTAATTTCTATAACTTAGGAGTCATGTCAGAATATGTCCCAACAACCATAAACACAAGGAATTATTTAAAAAATGAGAAAAAAAAAAATTGATGAAAAAAGTAAATATTTATACCTAAACAACAATTTTTTTAACCGGAGAATTTTCAGAGAAAAGTTGCAACATCATTACACCAGGTGGTAATTTGAATCAAACATAATGACCTGTCGCGCGATCAATCAAATATTTCACCTATTCTATGATCACAATTTAATGTAATACAGGGGAAGGGGTCGTCTCCACAGGGATTGCGTGATTCACTCTTTCGCGTTCTATTGCAATAGATAAAAAAAAGGGAATTTTCATGTATTTTCTATTGAAGATAAAATAACAAAGAAATTAAATTAAGGAAGAACTAGCTATTAAGGGGATGTATGGCTCAAGAGATGATGCAGTTATGACACTTGTGTTTTATCATTGATTAAAAAAGTTAGTTCTTATTAAAGTATCAATAAATTGGTTATAGTTATCAACAAGCTCTGACAACCAATTTTTCCTTACAGTGTAGGTAATTAAGGTACGATCGTTAACTACCCCTAATTAAGCTAATAAACCTAGGTACGCCCATAGGAAATATTGCCTAATCGCATTCTAATCTAGAAAAAACTCAATTCAAAACAATTACTACCTAAGATAAGCAATTAGATTTGATTGTCTAACCCCCGCAAAAGGACTATTCAACTCAGTTGTTACATATTCAAGTGAGAATACAATTACGGATATCCTACCTGAATTGACTTTAGATTATCAGACTAATTTAAATATCGGTACCAAAATATCCAATCAATCTAACAATCACAAACGTTATTTTCAGGATTAAACAAATATTGATAATAAAAAGAACTTTTATAAAGAAAATCAGAAATCTCTAGAACATAAGAACCAAAACATTTTCATCCCCCAAACCAGAAAAGTATCTACTCCATAATCAAATAACAAAGAACAATAGAGAAAGGATAAAGTCATAGTGGGAGGGGAAATCTTCTCTGTCGAATTGCTCCTGCGCGATCTATAGGTCTATCAGTCTCCTACTCCTGTGCGTATCTGCTCTGTCCGTTCTCTCCCCTTTTTTGCATGTGATCCTCTCTTTTTATTTAATTTTTGCCCTAATTATTTTGTAGCTGAGCTTTAGGGCCTTTAATTAAATTATCATATCAGGAGGGTATAGTTAGACATGGCCATGACTAACTAGGTGGTGCAAATCTAAATTTTTCTTTACTTTTTCTACCAACTACGCTAAATTTGATATTTGCCCTCTGTACACAGCAAATAAACAATACACATATAAATTAGATAAAATCCAATCAAAATCAATCAAATATCGCATATGATATGAACATAAAACGCATGCGATTTCTAGCTATCAATTCTCCCCACACCTAGATCATGTTTGCCCTAAAGCATAGATTTGAAATAAGCCAAAGAAATTGCAGGCAACTCAATATGACAAGAGAATCCAACACAACCAATTCAATCCAAAATCCAACACATCAAGCCAAGTCAACCTCACAAGATAAAGTGTATTCGCACATGCTCTATGAAGGAATGAAGTGTATAATTGGCTCAACACTTAGGTAGTGCAACAAAAGATTATCCTATAGGCTTGAGTAAAAATCAAATCCCCCTTGCTTAAAGTATTCAAATCTAACATAAAGAATCAAAGGGACTTTCAATAAGGGTTGTATCGGGGCTTATGGTCAGAGTAGGGAAAAGGATTAGAAGGGCTAAAATATGTCAGAAAAGAACACAATAAGAACACGATACTAGCATATGAAAGACAAATCGACATAAACAATGAAATCCTTACTTTATTCACTACCCAAACTTCAATACCGTAATTATATAATAATACTTTATCAAGGTAATTATTTATTTATTTATTATTATTTTTTGTTGTTTCTTTTTCCTTTTTTTTTTTCCTTTGTTGTTTTTTTTATTTTTTTAATTTTTGATTTTTTTTGGCTTTTTTCTTTATATATATATATACTTTCACTACCCATAATTATTCTTTCATACTATAACTTATTCGTACCCAAATTTTGTTTCTAACTAGTGCCGAAGAAATAAAGTGTATCACAACATGAACTTAAAGTAATTCTTTCTAACATAGGGTTCAAATTGGAGAAGGCTTAATCAAAAGAAGGGTATGAGGCTAAAAGACATGTTATTATAAAAGAAAAAATAGGCTAAGAAGGCTCAAATGGGCTAACTAGGGGAATATATTGTGTTGGGTAATAAAGAAAGGCTTAACGGGGTTACCTAATGCCCTTATCATTTTCAAAACGCAAGACTCGATAGTTGCAAGTTCAACATGCATAATCACTCAAGTTCTAGGTCATCTAATTGAGCACTGCAAATCGCACATGAAATAAATTTCCAAAAGCTTGAATGTATGCAATTTATTGTCTAATGTAACTTTTGGAACATAGGCTCAAACTCACAGGGTTCAAACGTCGACTTGACTCAACATATCACCAATCAAATTTAATTAGTCATGCCAAACTAACCTACCATACAAATCACCTTTGACTCACTTCAGACAAATCTCAAAAACATGCAAAAAGACAAAAAATTAGGATAAAAAGTGGCACAAAATATAAAATTTGCCCCAAAATTTTTGCATAACTCTCCTCACACCTGAAGTATACATTATCCTCAATGTAAAGTGAAGTAAAATAAGAGAGGGGCTTCCCTGGAGTTTGTAGGTGTGTAGAAATAGCGTGCTTTTGCTTGTAGCGTCAGTGTATGTTGATGTGATCGCAGGTGTGTCGCTTGGGGAGGGGGCTAAAGAGATTCCATGAATGCTGCAAAAACATACTGGCCAGAGCAACAAACTATGCCAAGAGAAGAGTGATGTGTAATATAAATAATCAAATTTTTCTTTATGCACAATCAATGAATCAAAGTGTCATGTAGCCAAAATTCATATAAAGCTTTCAAAGCACCAAAGCAATAACACTTGATTTATGCACAAGAGAACCAATTCTAGCGCGAAGAACACTGATAATGGAGATTCAACAAAGAGGGAGTGCAAAATTCAATCATGTTATGTTGACAATTCCAAATCAAAACAAAATATCCAAGAGACGCCAATACCAAACAATGTGGTGTCAAATTGTAAAGATGAATCGACACCCGAAAACAAAGCACATGTAAAAATCCAAATGCACTGAAGTTCATCGATCTTGATCAGAATTTCAATTGCTATAAACAAGAGCAGACAGGTAAGTCCAGAATTGCTCGAATCCATCCAAGGGAGATTATCCTTCGAATTGACAGTGCTAGAACGTAGGAATGAAAGGATATTACCCAATACTGGAGGACTGGAGCAGAGATTTTGGAGAGACAGCGCGCAGCGTTCAGATTCGAACCGGTGGGTTGAGGCGCGGTCCTGCAGCGTCGATCGATGGCGGAGGAAGAAGCTGGGCAACGCCGGCGCTGCTGCTGCTGTGGTCAGCACAGGCGGCTGGGCGCAGGGCAGTTTGTCGGGGGGAGGCGACGGTTGTTTGGCGAGAAGGAGAGAAGAGGAAGATCGCGGTGGGAGACAGAGCAGGAGAAGAGGGTTATGGCCGGTCTGGGCGGGGTTTGGCGAGGAAGAAGGAGAAGAGAAGAGAGAATAGCGGTGGAGGCAGAGTTGCGGTGGAGGGCGTCGAGGGAGGGGAAGAAGTTGGGTGACGCCGGTGGAGAACCGGTTCGGCGAGGGACGGTTCTGTGCAGCGGCGGAATCTCGGCGGAGGCGTCCGGCGCGATGGAATCGGAAGTGGCGGAGGGGAGAAGAAGATGAAGAAGAATAAAGAGAAATGAGGAATAAAAGGGCGGTCAATCAAATATTTTACCTATTCTGTTATCACAATTTAATATAATACAAGGGAATGGATCGTCTCCACAGGGATTGTGTGATTCACTTTTTCGCGTTCTATTGCAGTAAATAAAAGGGCGGAATTTTCTTGTATTTCCTAAGGAAGATAAAATAACAAAACAATTAAATTAACGGAGAACTAGCTATTAAGAAGATGTCTGGCTCAAGGGATGATGCAGTTATGACACTTGTGTTATATCATTGATTCAAAAAGTTAGTTCCTATTAAAGTATCAATAAATTGGTTATAGTTATCAACAAGCTCTGACAATCAATTTTTCCTTACAGTGTAGGTAATTAAGATACGATAGTTAACTACCCCTAATTAAGCTAATAAACCTAGGTACTCCGATAGGAAATATTGCCTAATCGCATTATAATCTAAAAAAATCCAATTCAAAACAATTACTACCTAAGATGAGCAATTAAATTTGATTGTCTAACCCCCGGAAAAGGGACTATTCAACTCGGTTGTCACATATTCAAGTGCGAATACAATTACGGATATCTTACTTGAATTGACTTTAGATTATCAAACTAATTTAAATTTCGGTACCAAAATATCCAATCAATCTAACAATCACAAACGTTATTTTCAGGATTAAACAAATATTGATAATAAAAAGAACTTTTATAAAGAAAATCAGGAACCTCCAAAACATAAGAACCAAAACATTATCATCCCCTCCAACCAGAAAAGTATCTACTCCATAATCAAATAATAAAAAATAATAGAGAAAGATAAAGTCATAGTGGGAGGGGAAATCTTTTCTGTCGATTTGCTCCTGCACGATCTATGAGTCTGTCAGTTTCCTGTTCCTGCGCGATTTATGAGTCTGTCAGTTTCTTGCTCCTGTGCGTATCTGCTCTGGCCGTTTTCTCCCCTTTTCTGCGTGTGATCCTTTCCTATTATTTAATTTTTGCCCTAATTAATTTTTAGCTGGGCTTTTGGGCTTTTATTAAATTCCCATGTCATGAGGGTATAGTTAGTCATGGCATGGCTAACTAGGTGGTGCAAATCTGAATTTTTCTTTACTTTTCCTGCCAATTACGTCAAATTTGATATTTGTCCTATGCACATATCAAATAAACAATATACATATAAATTAGGTAGAATCCAATCAAAATGATAGATCACCAACTGCAATAGCAAGCACCAAACTAGTATATCAAAATTTGTCCCTCAACACAAAACTCCAATATAGATGTAGGGTAAAGGTAGTGAAATTCAATTCAACATAATAATAAATCTTTTTCCAACGAGGAACACTACGTTGAACAATGAGAACATTGCATTCCACACTGAGATAATGAGATACACCCAAGAGGCAAATATCATTCTTGAAGGAAAAAGATAACATAAAAATGTCATTCTACTTTCTTTATAAAGGGACAACATTGGACCAACAATCATTACATCGAAGTATCACATATTGTTTTCTGAAGGTGATGTGCTAATTCAAAGAGCTACATCAAAAAATTTGAATAAAAATCAAATAACTAGCACTTCTACCTCCAAAGAACTTGAAACTCAAATAACTAGCACTTCTCCGAGTCAGAAATGCCAAATCAATCGCAACTTTGTTGCTATAAGATCACATAACACTATCAGTCACATTCTTAAACTTTATAATTGAAGAAGAATAATAAACAATACAATGGATAAAATCAACTCAAAATAGTTAAGTTCGGTAGGAAACCAAAATCCTATTTTTTCTATTACATATGTATTCAAATAATTTTGACTGCCATGTATTCTAATATTGCACAAGACTACCTATATTCGCTTTTTAAATGTGTGGCCTTGAAAATGCCTAGGCTGTTGAACAAACATTAAGCAAAATTAGAACTAATCGCCTAATGAGTAATTTAGGATATACACAAATATAAACAACATATCAATGTCTTTCACGTAGAGCAGCAGTCATAAATTCTAAATCTTTCTTTTCCATCAGTGATTTGGAATACCTCAATTAGTCTTGCTCTACAAAAAAAATTGTATATATCGTTCGAACACTTGAGTAACTGAGTTCATGCTAAATCCAATAAGAAAGCACTACCAACTCTCATTTTTATTTATTATTTTTTTTGTAACAGCATCAAAATGCTTAATCTACAGCTCTACGACACACAAGAAGAAGAAAAAAAATTGACATAACCAACCATATAACTGAAATATGTTGTGACATAAAACAAGATTACTATACATTCCTACAAATAGTCCAATACAAGTAAAAACTTAAACCACAATTCGATAATGGTATGGTAAACTTACCGAAAATCAGACATCATTTTATCTATTAGAGAGACAATGATGAAAGCTAAATTAAAACTCACTGAAGAAGAGGAAAGATTAATTGTACAATTAATGAGCTATTTCTTCATAGTGCCATGACTAAGATATACAAGAAGCTTAATTATTCCACCCTAAACAATGATACTTGGCCGGTTCAACTGCCCCATAGCCATATATGTATTGGCATATGCAATATTACATTTAGTAAATCATGTATTGGCATATGCAATATTACATTTAGTAAATCAAGGGTCTAATTACAGGAAGACAAAGGGAAACTGCATTATAAGAACAAGCTAAGGCTCTCTTACTTACGTTTTTAACATTTTTTTTTGTAATTATTAATTAAAAAAATCTCCTAAAATTCATGCCAACACTTATTTTTTTACTTAAAATATTACAATAAAAATATATTTTCAATTTAAAACATCACATCCCAACACCTATTTTTTCATTCAAAAATTTCTAACTCCCAAAATATATCTAAACAAACGTTAAGTTCTATTCATCTTTATATCCTTGAAAAAGCAATATGAGCAAATTGAAAGTAGAATTCAGCCACAAAATGAGGAAAACATATTACATATCAATAGAGGCATATCAGAGTTATTTCACCCTATTCGAATGTCGTATGTAGGCTGCTCATTTAAAAATAATTCAAGGAACTTTTATATGAAAAATGAAAAACAAGCTCAAATCAATTGCACAGATTCCATCGTTGCTGCTTCACACCTAACATTTCACTTTTAAAATTTGTTTATTATGGTGGTAAAAGTTATTCATAAAATGGAGTAAAAGACAAACATTTTCTAGCAAAAACAAAAATTAGCCATCTGTAGAACTTAATGGTTAACATGCTGATGTCCTACTAATAATTTCTGCAGAAATTTAAACTATCCAAACTAATCTAATTCTCTCAATATTTTCAGCTGATATACAAATGCTAACTTTACAATTGAAGCCTAGAGTAATTACTTGGGTTCGACTTAGACTGAAGCTGCTGAGCCATATGCTAATATACTCAATAGAAGAGTCGATAACAGGTTATTGTAGTAATTCATCCAAACTGTTATTGGATTCTCAAATTAAGATAATGCAACCATTATCACTCAATTGAAATCGTGTCCTCGTGTCTTTCAATCTGCCAACACTAGACACAATATGAATCCTAAGTTAAATAAATAAGAAAAGTAGGAACACATTCATGAATCATCCTTTCATGCTTCAAGTAATATTAGATAAGTTTAGGAAACTAAATGTGAATATTTCCCAAATATATCTATGTATACATATATCATATTGAAGAGTAAAAATATAAAATATTATCAACCAATTCCACTGCAACATTACATACAATAACAAACCAAGAGATAAAAGAAGGATATTTAGAATTGTTGTTTCTATTATATAAAGAAACCAATGTTAATGCCAAAAAAAAATTGATTAAATAGAAGTTGCAAGTCATTTTTCTCAAATATAAACTATTTAATATATATAAATATGCATCTAGATATTGCAAGTCATTTTTCTCAAATATAAATCAATATATATGTGTGTGCGCCAATTTCATTGTGCAATATTGTATTTCAAACAATTGTCAGACTGTAAATCAAAGTGTAGCCTTGCATTTCTTATGATTTTGTACAAATCATATTAGAACCAGACCGAGTGATAAAAATATATTTTGGATGATAAGGCTGACTTAAATTCATCAATGAAAGAGTTAGAAGCAATTGGGGTATTTTGACGAGCAGTTGGCGGGCGTGAATTGGAAGCAACTGCAGCGTTGAAGGAGGGACGCGGAGAAGACAAGGATCCATGGGACCCGACCTCAACCAGGATAGTAACCTCATTCAACAAACCACCTCAACTAAGCCAATACAACCGACAAAAATTATAAACACATACCAAAACACCGAGATACCACAATACTTACCGAAACCATGGGGGAGACCAGAAGCAGAGAAAAATTGGGAAAATATGAGCCAAAAACCTGCGCACAATATGTCGGTGTGGGCGCCAATTGAAGACGGGTAGACAGAAAAACAAACGCTGCGCAACCAAGAAGCCAAACCTGAATCACTGGCACTTACAGAGAAACCAAACTATGATGACATAATGGCACATTACATGTTGTATAGAATCGTATTATGTGATGGCACTTCTATTAATTTATATGTATATCTAATTGTTATAAAATATAACAAATATATATTTTATATAAGATAAAATAGATATATATGTGTATGGTGTATAAAATATATGATATGTAATATATATATAGTATATGTATAGATGTGTAATAAAGTATATATATATTTCACAAAAAGAGTAGAAAAAGGATAGAGAGAGAGTAGGATATCAAGAAATGAAAAATCATTTTTATTTACATTAGATACAAGGCTTATTTATAAGCCATTTTTATTGCAATTAGTCATCAAACATAGACATATGTTAAGGTAATAAGATGACACCTATCATAAATAAATAATGACTCATAATACTCCCCCTTAGGTGTCATTTAATTGCAATGAATACCCCTCGTTAAAACCTTACTAGGAAAAAATCCAACGGGACAAAAATCCTAGTTAAGGAAAAAGAGTACGTCATTCATGCATTTAAAATACTTCTCTTACTGTGGACATCACTTGAAATATTGCTCCCCTGATGTGGACATCATTTGAAATCTTGCAACCGACGCATCCCGATGATCTTTACTAATTTCTCGAACGTTGCGGTCGGTAAAGCCTTGGTCAACAAGTCTGCTAAATTTTGGTCTAATCGAATCTGCTGCACATTTATCTCACCATTTTTTTGGAGATCATGAGTAAAGAAAATTTTTGGTGAAATATGTTTCGTTCTATCTCCTTTGATATATCATTCTTTCAGTTGCGCTATACAAGCTGCATTATCTTCGTACAAGATAGTAGAAGGATTATCATTTTCAGATTTCAAACCACAATTCTGTAAAATGTGGTGAATAATTGATCTTAGCCAAACACACTACTTGCTTCATGAATTGCTATTATTTCTGCATGATTTGAAGATGTGGCGGTTAATGTTTGTATAGTGCATCTCCAAGATACCACTGTACTGCCATAAGTAAATATATAACCAGTTTGAGACTTGGCTTTATGCGGATCAGAAAGATACCCAGCATCTGCATATCCAATCAATTCATGTCGAGATCCTTTTGGATATAATAGACCAAGATCAATAGATCCTTGGAGATAACGAAAAATATGTTTGATTCCTTTCCAATGTCGTTGTGTTGGCATTGCACTAAATCTGGCTAATAAATTTACAGCAAACGCAATATCTGGTCTAGTACTGTTAGCCAGATACATTAGTGCACCAATAGCACTTAAATATGGTACTTCAGGACCAAGTGCTTCCTCATTCTCCACTTTTGGTCTAAAAGGATCTTTAATAGGATCGAGAGTTCTAACGACCATTAGAGTACTTAATGAATGTGCTTTATCCATTGCAAATCGTTTCAATACCTTCTGGGTATATGCAGATTGATGTATCAAAATCCCATTTTCTAAATGTTCAATTTGTAGACCAAGACAAAATTTTGTTTTCCCGAAATCTTTAATTTCAAATTCCATTTTCAAATATTCAATAGCTTCTTGGATCTCTTCAGGGGTTCCAATTAAATTCAAGTCATCCACATAGACATCTATTATTACAAAATTTCTCCCATTTTTCTTTATAAAAATACACGGACAAATAGAATCATTGGCATATCCTTCTTTCAATAATGATTCACTGAGACGATTATACCACATGCGACCAGATTGTTTGAGCCCATACAAAGACTTTTGTAACTTAATAGAATAACATTCTTTTGGCTTTGATTTATATGCATCAGGCATACTAAATCCTTCAGGGATTTTCATGTATATATCACTATCCAACGAGCCATATAAATATGCAGTTACAATGCCCATCAGACGCATATCCAAATTTTCATGTACTGCCAAACTGACAAGATATCGAAATGTTATTCCATCCATTACTGGAGAATATGTTTCATTAAAATCAACTCCAGGTCTTTGTGAAAAACCTTGGGCAACAAGTCTTGCTTTATATCTGGCAATTTCATTATTCTCATTTCTCTTTCGAACAAATACCCATTTATAGCCAACAGGCTTAACACCTTCAGGTGTTTGAACAATCGGTCCAAAAACTTTTCGTTTTGCCAGTGAATTTAATTCAGACTGGATCGCATCTTTCCATTTTGGCCAATCTATTCTTTTCCGACATTCATCAACTGATCTAGGTTCTGGATCCTCGTCATTTTCCATTAGATCAAGTGCTACATTATATGCAAAAGCATTATCCATAATTGTATCACTTCGGTTCCAATGCTTTCCAGTAGTAACATAATTATTGAATTTTCAATAATTTCATTCTCTTCAGAAGAAATTCTATTAGGGTTAACATCCTCATCAAGTTTATCAGGATCAATTTCTCTAGAAATCTGATACATGTTACCATCTGTTTCTTGAGGGTTTTGATTAACATTCAAATCTTCAATCCTTTCATTTGTTCCTCTTTTTTTTCGAGGATTTTTATCTTTGGAACCTACAGGTCTGCCACGCTTTAAGCGTACATTTGATTCATTAGCACTTTGTATTTTGTCTCCAGGAATAACAATTTTAGCAGGTACATTTTCAGCAGCTATATAAGATCTAGTGACCCTGCTGGCGTCACAAAAAGCATCAGGCAACTGATTTGCTATTCGCTGCAAATGTAAAATTCTTTGTACCTCTAATTCACTTTGACTTGTACGAGGATCAAGAAAACTGAATGGTATTTTCCAAGTAATTTCCTTTTTCAGTTGATCAGTTTCTCCCCCTAATATCGGGAAATGCGACTCGTCAAAATGACAATCAGCAAGTAAATGAATCACCAGTTAATGGTTCAAGATATTTATTGATAGATAGTGATTCGTACCCGACATATATCCCCAATCTCCGTTGGGGGCCCATTTTTGTACGTTTGGGCGGTGCAATTGGCACATAAACCGCGCACCCAAAAGTTCTCAAATGTGAAATATTGGGCTTTTCATTGTACACTAATTGTACTGGGGAGTAGCTATGATAGCTTGTCGGTCTTAATTTTATCAGTATTGCTGCATGCATAATTGCATATCCCCAAGCAGATACGGGAAGTTTGGATTTCATTAGCATAGGTCTTGCAATTAATTGCAGCCTTTTTATAAGTGATTCAGCTAGACCATTTTGAGTATGTACATGAGGTACAGGATGTTCAATGTCAATTCCAATAGACATGCAATAATTATCAAATGTTTTGGATGAAAATTCACCAGCATTATCAAGACGAATTTTCTTTATTGGGTGATATGGAAACTGAGCTCGTAATCTAATTATTTGAGCAAGCAACCTCGCAAATGCCAAATTGCGGGTAGATAATAAACACACATGCGACCATCTAGTAGATGCATCGATAAGTACCATAAAATATCGAAATGGTCCGCATGGTGGATCTACAGGTCTACATATATCACCCTGAATTCGTTCTAAAAATGAAGGAGATTCAGTTCTCACTTTTGCCGGTGATGGTCTAGTTATTAACTTCCCTTTTGAACAAGCAACACATATAAACTCATTTGTATTTAATACCCTTTGATCTTTCAAGTTAGGCCCTTAGTATTCTCAATAATTCGTCTCATCATAGTATTACCAGGATGCCCAAACCGGTCATGCCAAATCATAAAATCTGTAGACTTCTGGTCTACCAGATATGTTTCAACCACATTAATCTTTGTGCAATATAATCCGGAAGATAATGAAGACAATTTTTCTAATATATATTTATGTCCATCAATGAATTTTGTAATCAACAAAAATTCATTATTTGCTACACTTGATGTCTCAATATGATATCCATTTCTGCGAATATCATTAAAACTCAACAAATTTCTTTGAGATTTACTAGAATATAGTGCATTTTGGATATCAAGTTTTACTCCTTCGGGGAGAAATATTATCGCTCTTCCAGAGCCCTCAATTAACTTCGCACAACCACTTATGGTATTCACCTCAATTTTTCCCAACTTCAGGTTGGTGAAATATTTCTTATATTTCAAAATAGTGTGCGTTGATGCACTATCAATGAGACATGAACTGTCTTCCATATTATTCATTATAACGTTCTCAACATTCATATTTCTTCTTCTGGGAGAAATATAAGAATAAATATATCAAAAATTTGGAGAAAATACATAGTTGTCATATCATTAGAAAATGTAGGGAGCAAAAACTACATGTGTTACAAAAATATATACATCTATATGCATTTTATATCGCATTTCCGGGATTTTCATAGTACCCACCTTCAGGGTGTACTAGAAAATCAGATACATCTAGCTGTGTATTATCATTACATTTATCACCCCCACTTCCATTGGCAACATTCTCTGAAAAATTAATTTATGGGGGATTGACATTTTCCGGTGCTTTGACTTCTTCAGGCACTTTGTCTTTCTGTTTCAGGGAATTTTGGAACAGCTCAACAAAATAAGAATTGGAACGACAATTTCTGAACCAATGCCCTGTCATTCCGCAACGATAACACTTATCCTCGTTTTTCTTTAAACTCTGACCAATATCGTTCTGAGGCCGCTTCATAGGCCTATTTGATTCCTACTCATCAAAATATCCCTGACGGTAATAAAGAAACCTGCCACGACCTCGTCCACGGTCGGCTCCACGTCCACGACTCATTCCACGTCCACGACCAAATCCACGTCCACGACCAAATCCACGTCCACGACTAAATCCACGTCCATTGCCTTGTCCGCGACTTTGTCCGCGGTAGAATCTAGGCATATTATTTAAACACTGAGTTGCATTCACTTCATGAAATGGACCCGCACCAGTTGGCCTCGATTCGTGATTTTTTAACAATAATTCGTTATTCTGTTCAGCAACAAGCCGACAAGTAATAAGATCACAATATTTATTAAAACCCCTTTCTCGATATTGTTGCTGTAAAACTATATTAGAGGCATGAAACGTGGTAAATGTTTTTTCCAATATATCCCTATCAGAAATATTTTCTCCACAAAATCTTAACTGGGACGTGATTTTGAACATCATGGAATTATAATCAGCAACTGTTTTAAAATCTTGCAAACGCAAGTGATGCCATGCATGTTTCGCTTTCGGTAATATAACAGATTTCAAGTGTCCAAATCGATCTTTCAAATTTGTCCATAATTCAAATGGATCTTTCACCATTAAATATTCCATTTTTAGGGCTTCGTCAATATGATGACGCAAGAAAATCATTGCCGTTGCACGTTCTTGATTTGTGCATTCATTTTCACTAATTATTGTTTTCGAAAGCCCCATGAATTCGAGGTGCATTTCGACATCCATTACCCACGACATATAATTATTTCCAGTAATTGCCAGTAGGGGAAATTCAAACTTTGCTATATTAGACATAATTAAAAGAAAATAAATACTTACCAAAAATTCCGCAATCTTCCGAGTAATACAACAAAAATAACAAAAAAAAATACGCTATCTTTTATGTGCACTTCCTCGGCAAAGCCTCGTGCTGATAACGTGTTATAAAATATAACAAATATATATTTTATATAAGATAACATAGATATATATGTGTATGGTGTATAAAATATATGATATGTAATATATATATACTATATGTATATGTATATGTATAGATGTGTAATAAAGTATATATATATTTTAGAGAGAGAGTAGAGAGACGATAGAGAGAGAGTATGATATCAAGAAATGAAAAGTCATTTTTATTTACATTAGATACAAGACTTATTTATAAGTCATTTTCATTGCAATTAGTCATCAAACATAGACATGTGTTAAGGTAATAAGATGACACCTATCATAAATAAATAATGACTCATAATACTAATATGATTTTTGGATATATTATTGTATGAGCTGATTATATTTAATCAAACATTGTAACCGTGACAAATATATTGAATCAATTTTCATTTATTTCAATAATCATGGCAATTTTTTAGCATTCATTGTTTCAAACATTTTGTTAAAATAAATAAATCTTATGTTTTCATGACACACCACAAGAATTTGATTTTATGTAAAATCAACTAAATTTAGAAGGCATGTAGTTTAGTCGTTCTTACTTATGGTTTGCTATTCTTTTTCAACAATATAATTTACATAGAAATATATTCTCTATTTTATAAAATTATACTACCTCCCTTCTTTAAAAAAAAAAATAATATACATATTTATATTTTTGGATATAGTTACAAATTAACTATTTAAAAATATATTTTATTTTATTATATTCACAAATATTCCTATTTTACGTGACATTATTATTTTTATATAAAAAAAAAAGAAAAAAATTATCTTTATATTACTGTTAACTAACTAGTATAACTAAAATGATATATATATATTTTTTAATTTCAAATCTAAAGTAAATATATATTTTTATTTAAGGAATGGAGTATTTCAAATTTAAATTCCTAAAGACAATTTAAAGTATAAATATATAATAACCCTGAAAATCTTACAAGATCCAATAAATATGCCGAGCTCGACGACAAACTACAAATTATACGGTAAAATATTAATCATTTCATATTTACATAAGTTAGAGTTAAAAAAAAAAATCTGTAATCAATGTTTCCTAGCTTTTTAAGGTGGAGATGGTGGTTATACAAATAATACGCCCACCACGAGAATAGCAAAAAACACGGTGATTGTGCGAACAGAATTGTTTTTCGATGCTCATTACTGCTCATAAAACTATAAATTGTCAAAGACATATTGCTAAGACATCACATTGAAGCTACACTTCACTGTAAAAATAAAAAACAAAGACAATATGGCAAGCAAAGCGGCGGTGGGCGTGGCCACAATTCTGTTCTGTATATCGGTGTTTGAATTCGAAGCCAACGCACAGTTTCCAGGGCTAGGTCCTCCACAAGTTCCCCCGGGTCAGGGTCCGCCGCTGGTTCCTCCCGGTCAGGGGCCGCCCCTAGTTCCCCCCGGTCAGTTACCAGGGCCAGGTGCCCCGCAAGTGCCCGGACAAGCGCCGTGCCTAAAGGATATCACCAAGTACGGCGCGGCTCCCGGCGTTGACATTGCTCAGGTAGCTATTATAGTCCATAATTTTAATTTTATATATGTGGCCAGATAAAATAAAATGGACGAATGCAACAGGCCTTAACAGCGATTTGGAAAGAGGCGATTGCATCGCCGGTGCCGGTTCAGATATTGATTCCACCAGGGAATTGGTGTTTAAGCCAAGTGAAGCTGTGCGGGCCTAGCCTGGCCCCTATCGATCTTGTGGTTCAAGGCACCGTTCAAGCATCACCGGATCCGCAAGCATTGCCCGACAAAGAATGCGAATGGATAACCATTAACTACATCAGCAACTTAACCATCTACGGAGGAGGAGTTTTCGACGGCATGGGCGAGATGGCATGGAAGCAAAATGATTGCAACAAGAACCAGAAATGTGCCAAACTCCCCATGGTAAGAGGAAGAAGAAGAAGAAGAAGAAGAAGAAGCAAGCGTTCATTAAATAATTTTAGTTTCGTAGATATACATACATAGATATATCAAACAACAACATCCATAATCATTATCCTCTAACAAGTATATTTTCATCAAACTAAACATGCAGAACTTGAGCTTCAACTTCATCAACCACACGGTTATCCGAGACGTGACCACAAAAGACAGCAAGAACTTCCACGTGAACTGTATCTCGAGCCACAACGTGACCTTCCAACGATTCATGGTGAGCGCGCCGGGGGAGAGCCCAAACACCGATGGAATTCACATCGGGCGTTCCTCACAGATCACGGTGATCGACTCCATCATACAAACTGGGGACGATTGTGTTTCCATCGGTGACGAGACCTGTGAAATCCGCGTCCAGAATGTAACCTGCGGTCCGGGCCACGGCGTCAGCATTGGAAGCATGGGCAAGTTTGCGAACGAAAAGGATGTGAATGGAATATATGTGCAGAACGTGACGTTCAAAGGGACACAGAATGGCGTTAGAATTAAGACATGGCCTAACGGGCCGGCCACCTTGTGCATAAACAATATTCATTTCGAGGACATAATCGTCGACAATGTCAGCAATCCCATCATCATTGATCAGGAGTACTGCCCCTGGAATCAATGCGACAGAACGGTAAAAAATAAATAATTAAAGCCATCCTCTCTTTGTTTTCGTGGATCCTATCATATATCATATATCATATATACACACACATATGCTGCAGCAAGCCTCCTCCATCAAGATCTCGGGTGTGAGCGTGAAGAACGTCAGGGGGACTGCCAACAGTTGCGAGGCCGTAGTTCTTTCTTGCAGCAGCGCCAAGCCCTGCGAGGCCATCGAGATTGGCGACGTGGATATTACCTACGTTGGGGATCCGGTGTATGGCCCCATCAAAACTAAGTGCTCCAACGTACAGCCCACATTCGTCGGCAGGCAGAATCCGCCCGTCTGTGCTCCCGCACCTCCCGGCCTTCCCGCGCCTGCCGCCTGACCCAAACCGCACCACTCACGCCACACCACATCCATATACATATATATATACATAGAGCGAGCTCCATCACCACCTGCGGATGGGATCCCACCACTTAAGTTGTTTCAATCAAAGGTTTTTGTAGCTAGAAACAAAACTTACTACTGCGTACGTTTTGCTAGTTAGTGAGTTAATTAATGTACGAGCTGTAAGATAAGGTTTTTGTTTTTCCATTGATTATTATTTCTTGGAAAATAAATTAATTAATAAAGACTAGGTTCTCCTTATATTGGATTTGTTAAATATAAATATTTTTTTTTTTTTTTTGGCATACGGACAAAAGTGTCAAAATTATTCTCCTACGTATGGACAGTTTCCAAAAATATATATACAATACAAATACATATACAAGACAAATGAGATGAATGAAGATAGTCAACATAATGTCAAATACATGGAGAATTGCCCCCATTCAATTTCAGTGGTAAGGAAACTTATTTCATCCAGTTTTCTTACTCAATAAGTGAGCTATACGTTGAATAATATGCTTCAAATATTTTAAATATTTTATGATATTAATATTATAAATATATTAAGGAATTATCTAAATAAAGTATCCAAATAAAAAGTGATTATTACTTTTCTATTTGGGTTGATTTGATGAAATCAATTTTAATATTCGTATATTTTGTTTTATTGTTGAACTTTTGAATTCAAAAAATAATAATATACGCATATTCTTCTTCTTCTTCCTTGTAGCCATCATATGTAAAAAATTGATGGAGTTTACGAAGCTTTCCCCCCAAAAATTTGGTATTAGAGCTACCGAGTTTTAGTTTGGTGAGAGGCGCATATTGGAGGACACCAGCAATCAGTAAACTGATCGAGAAAGAATTGGTGAATCTCAATCATGGCCAACAATTCGAGTTCTCAGGTTTCAATTCCAATGTTTAAATGGGAATATTATCATTTTTTTAGTTTAAAAATGAAAACCTTGTTCAAATCTCAAGAACTTTGCGATATAGTAGAGACAGGGTTCGTCAATGATAGATCTGAATCGCACATGCAACAAGGGATAATCGAAAGAAGGATGCCAAGATGTTCTTCCTTATTCAGCAGGCTTTTGGTAATAGTATTTTCTCTAGATTACAACAGTTGATACGTCAAAGCAAACATATGATATCCTTAAGCAAGAATATTTGGGAGATGAGAATATTATTACGGTAAAATTGCAAACCCTGCGTCGTGATTTTGAGTTGTCAATGAGAGAAAAGAGTTTTTGCAAGATTGTCTCTCAACGGTGTCTGCGCTTGTTAATCTTATGAAGTCCTATGGTGACGAAATAAATAATAATATTGTGGTAAACAAAGTTTTGAGAAGTTTAACCTCAAAGTTTTATCATGTTGTTGTGGTTATTGAAGAGACGGACTAATCTACTTACATTTTTGATGAGTTGATGGGTTCCTTATTGAGTCATGAGGATCGGTTGAATAGATCTACTGAGAAAACCAAAGAAAGGGCTTTCCAAATGAAGGGAGAGCTTCAATCTAAGGGCAAGGAAGATTCTACTTCTTGGAAGAAGCCGGATAACACAACAAGTAGAGGCCAAGAAAGAAGTTGTTATCGTGGTATAAATTGTGGTCAACGAAGACGATGCAATTATTTTTCTGGAGAATGCCATTATTGCAAAAAGTACGGGCATAAAGAGGTTGGTTGCTGGTCTAAACAAAAGAAAAAACAAAAGGATGACCAGAAGCATGCAAACTTCACCATAATACATGAAGAGAAGAGTAATCTATTCATTACTCATTCCACTATGAATAATGTAATCAATGATGTTTGGTTTATTGATAGTGGGTGTTCCAATCATATGTGTGGTAAAAAAAAAAACATTGTTCAAAGATCTGGACGAGACAGAAAAATCAGAAGTTCGTCTTGGTAATGACAAGCCAATCAATGTTGAGGGTAGAGGTAAAGTTATGATTAGAACCACCGAAGGCAATACAAAATTTATTTGTAAGGTACAACATGTCTCATCACTTGCTCATAATTTACTAAGTGTTGGACAACTATTGAAGAGTGGTTGTTTGGTTCTATTTAATGATGAATCATGTGACATCACTGAGAACAAGACCAGTAGAAAGATTTTCAATGTTAAGATGACATCGAACAAGATGTTCCCTCTGGATGTGAAGCTTGGTTGTGCCTTTGTTGCTAATGTGGATACAGAAACTAAACTTTGGCATAACATATATGGTCACTTAAACATTAAAGCGCTGCATATGCTTGTGAAGAAAGGCATGGTTCTTGGGCTACCTAAACTTCATAGTCTAAATTTTTGTGAAGGGTGTGTTTATAGAAAATAGACAAAGCCTTCATTTCTAGTGGGAAAAACATAGAGGGCATCATTTTGTCTTGAGCTCATTCATTCGGATTTGTGTGGGCTTATGTCTGTGGAGCCTCTTGGAGAGAGTCGATATTTTTTTCTATTTGTGGATGACTTCACTCGGATGTGTTGGGTCTATTTCTTGAAAAATAAATAAGAGGCTTTCGAAAATTTCAGAAAATTGAAGGAGTTGGTGGAGAAACAAAGTGGGTGCCAAATTAGAACACTTTGGACTGATCAAGGTGGTGAATTTGTTTCATTTTAGTTCATTGAGTTTTTTTAAAGAGAATGAAATTCATAAAGAGTTAATTTTACCTTACACGCCACAGCAAAATGGCGTAACTAAATGTAAAAATTGCACCATTGTTGAGATGGGTAGAAGCATGATCATCGCAAAGGGTGTTCCAAAAAAATTATGGGCTGAAGCAGTAGCTACGTGTTGGATAATCGGTTATTTTACAACCAATTATTTGGTGAGTGAAAATGCGACGGGCCAGTGTACCAAATTGATTAAATTAATTTGGAAGAAATAAATAAATATTATTTATTTATTGTATATGGGATTTGATTAATATATTGGCTATTTTTTCTGTCTCAAGACAAACCAAATTGTGCAGCCCCAATTTAAACCCAGGTATATGACCTAAGTCGCAGTATTATTTGGATAAAAACATTATCCATTGGATAGAATTATAATAATCTTAAACGGATGGTTTGAAATTAGAATAAATTACAAATCATTTCAAATGGAATGTTTGAAATTAGAATAAATTATGATTTTCACAAACAGAAAGTTTGTAATTAGAATCAATTACGAGATCTTCAAACGGAAGGTTTGAATTTAGATTAAATTAAATCAGTAATTAAGGTCGTAATTATGATCGTAATTGATCCCCTTTCATTTTGGCCGAGTGGAGACGTCTATATAAAGAGGCCTCGCCCCTTCATTCTAAATACACCAAAAACTCTCTCCTCATTCTCTCATCTCTTCTAGCTTTCCGGAAACCTCCACAGCTCAAATCCTCTCTCACTTTGTTTGTCGGAGCTCCAACGATTAGAGGTGCCACTCTCATTGGAGACAGAAACTGTTTTATCTTTGGGTTAGAACGCTAGCCACTAAAGGCACTACCGGGGCGTATCTAATTTTGGAAAGATGATCCATCCTCCACTCGGTTTCACGGTAGATGTTACTCTTGCAATACCCTTTTAAACCAACAATCAAAAAATTAGATACTACTTTGTGAGAATGTCAATCCCTGCCGAAGTTGCCGCCAGAGCCACCAGAACCACCGGAGCCGTCTCCGGAGACACCGCCGGAGGAGTCGCTGCCGGAACTTCCGTCGGAGTTTTCGCCGGAGAATTCACCGCCAGAACCATCTTCGGAGGAGTCACCGGAGTTGTCAGAGCCACCGCTGGAGGAGTTTCCGAATCCGCCTTCGGAGGAGTCGCCGTAGCCGCCGCCGGAGCCGCAATCAAGGTAGTCGCTCTTTCATTTGTTCTAGTTTCCTTTGTTGGTATCCTTATATTTTTTGGATTTGCCCCAGGGAGATGTGGGGGCTTTCCTAGGTTTGTGGCCGCACCATCTGCTTCATTCGCGGCCCAAATTGTTGGTCCTGGGCTTGGCCCGCAGATGATGCCCCATGTACAAGTTCCACAACCATTCACTGGAGTGGACTTTAAGATGTGGCAGGAAAAGATACTCTTCTACCTGACTACGATTGAGTTTGCCATGTTCGTGTTGGACGATGTCCCAATTACCCCACAACCCGGTGTGGACCAGCAGACGCATGTGAATTATGCTTCGTGGGCACACAAAGACTACATGACGAGAAATATCATATTAGTAGTCCTCTAACTCTCTTTATAATGTATATTGTAAAATAAAGAGTGCAAAATGGTTGTGAGATGCCCTTGAGAAAAAATATAAGTCCGAGAATGCCGGTTCTAAAATGTTTGTTGTGGCCCGGTTTATGGACTATAAAATGGTAGATGGCAAGTCTGTTGTCGAACAAATGGAAGAATTTAAACACATTGTTTACTATGTTATCGACGAAGAGATGTCACTACAAAAAAAGTTCATCACGAGTGTGATGATTGAGAAATTGCCCCCGAGTTAGAGCAACATCAAGCACGGGCTGAAGCATGAGCTAAAACAAGTGGGGCTTGAAGATCTGATTGTCTGAATTCGGATAGAGTAAAACAATAGATAGTAGCACAAGGCTAAAAGCGGAGATATTGCTAAAGCTAACTTGGTCAGAGATCCATCCAAAAAATTTGCACGCCCAACTCAAACGGACAAGGACAAAGCCAAACAGTCAAGGTTTATAGGTAACTGTTTTAACTATGGTAAAACAGGACACCAGGTTAAGGACTGCAAGGCACCGAAAAAGAAGAAGCCGAGTTCCCAACTAGTCGAGACGAGCCACCGGATTGATCGTGATCTCATCGCTGTTGTGTACGAAACAAATAATGTGAAAAGTCTGGCAAAGAACTAACCCTAAAAGATGTCCTACATGTGCCAGACTTTCGGGAAAATCTCGTCTCAAGACCGCTGCTAGTTAAGCATGGTTTTAAACTTGTATTTGTAGCAGATAAAGTTATATTATCAAAAAACGAGATGTTCCTAGGTATGGGTTATCTAACAAATGGGTTGTTCAAATTGAATGTAATGGTCGTGCGCAGAGCACCACCTACTAATAATCAAAATGTTGTTTCTTCTTCGTACTTGATCGAGTATTCTCTTTTATGGCATTGTAGATTAGGTCATGTAAACCTAAATTCTTTAAAAAGATTAGTAAATATGAATTTACTAAATATAAAATATGTGAACACCCAAAACAAATCTGAAGTTTGCTTGGAGGCCAAAATGGCAAAACTACCATTCCCGTATGCCGAAAGGAAGAACAAGCCATCAGAGTTAATTCACACTAATGTATGTGATTCAAAATTTGTGCAAACTAGAGGTGAAAATAAATAGTTCATTACCTTTATCGATGACTGCACAAAGTATTGCTATCTTTACCTATTAAGGGAAAAGAGCGACGCAATCGAGGCCTTCAAGAACTTCAAAACCGAGGCAGAAAATCAACTTGATTGTAAAATCAAGAAAGTTTGAAGTGATAGAGGTGGTGAATATGTGGTTCCGTTGAATGAATTATGTAACGAAAGTGGCATAATTCATCAGACAACGGCTCTATATTTACCTCAAGCGAATGGTGTTGCAGAATACAAAAATCGAACAATTAAGGAAATGATAAATGCCTTATTGATAAGTTCAGGACTTCCCCAAAACCTATTGGGGAGGTGGTACTGACTGCAAATTATATCCTGAATAAGATTCCACTTTAGGGTAAGGATGCCACCCCTTACGAACTACCGAAAGGCAAGAAACCCATATACAAATACTTCAAAGAGTGGGGGTGCCTAGGAAAAGTGGAAGTTCCGCCTCCAAAGCAAGTCGCTATCGGCCCAAAAATGGTAGATTGCATATTTACCGGATACGCACTAAACAATAGTGCTTATCGTTTCATAGTTCACAAATCGGAAATCCCTGGGATGACCGAGGGAACTACAATAGAATCAAGGAATGCCACATTCTATGAAAATATCTACCCTTGTAAGGAAATGATCCAGTCCAACCTAAAATCCGTAGATGAAGAACTACGGGGTGTAAAAAGACAAATGACCAATAGCCCTGATCAAAAGGCTTTAGAGCCTAGGTGTAGCAAAAGGACAAGGGTCAAGAAAACCTTTGGTCCAGATTTTGTTACGTATATGTTATACAATGATCTAGCAACGAACAAGGAAACACTATCTAGTCCTAATGCTTCTTTTTGGAAGAAAACAATAGATAGTGAAATAGACTCAATAATGCATAATAAAACTTGGGTGTTATATAACCTCCCCGAAGGTTGCAAACAACTAGGGAGTAAATGGGTTTTGAAAAATAAACTCAAGGTTGATGGGTCTATTGACAAATACAAAGCCCATCTCGTAGTAAAAGGCTACAGACAAAGCAAAGGATGATAACTCCTAATATGAACATATTCTCTGCTTAACAAAACTATGTATTACTTTAAGTTCGGCATGAAAACCATCACAATATCTGATTTATGGCAAACTTTATTGATCTATTCATCTTGGCATGATCTAGAATTGGTTTGTTGAGATTAGTAACGATTTTTGCCTTTTCAAGCGGTGATTCTGGTCCAGAAAAGCTAAGGCATGAAAAGCAAGCGATGACCATATCCTCTAAACAAACAACGCTCTCATGGTTCATGCCAGCGACTCAAACAGCTACCACAGCGAAGCGACGACAAAACACTGCTGATACTGCCTAAGTTTCCAACCCGCAGCGGAACAACCATTCCACTACCAGCCAGCATAGATAATTCCGCTTAACTGCGCTGATGCGCTCCAGCCGTCTGGGCAAACGAGGAAGATCTGCGCCCCTACAAGTCAAAGCAAGCGAAGCGAGCACCCTGGAAGTTGTGGCTAACAACTGCTTCAACGGAATAACCGCCATCAAGTGCCTAACTGCTCAGCGGTTGGAACCACTTCTTAACTGCTTGCAACTGCAACTTCAATTAGCTATAAATAGGCCAGATGTCTATTTGTAAAGATACTTCGAGAGGAGTATACAAGTACACTTTTACGCAAATTAATAGTTGTCTTTCTGCCTTTCGAGAGCTCCAACCCTGTAAGAGAGTTCTCAGCACGAATGGCCAGGGGAGTTGAGATTTTTCTCCTACCTTGGCCGCTACTTTACTGTTTCCTTAGTCCTAGTTTACCGCTTTGATTTACAATTTTCGTAGCCATAAAACTTTAATGTTTTGATAGTAAGTAATGAAATATCAATTGTTCTTCATCGTCACTCCTTCTCTATTCTCACATTTATATAAATCTGAGTTGTAAAGAACTCCAAATCGCTGAGAAAGAACACATAAAAATATATTATCCAAGCCTTGTTTTACGTAAAAAACAAATCCAAGGTAGTTCAATGTAGTTAAGTACGTGAAAGCCTTGCCGAGCTGCTTAATTACTAATCTGAATTCGATTTTGATTAAAAAGAGGTAACAGAAGGGTAAAGCCACTAAAGAGACAAAAATTGGGATAATTAATGAGGTATAGGCGGTGGTCTATTAGGTCACAGAAACTCGTAGTGACAATAGGGTTTCTTTCTTATCATATTCTAATTATGGGCGTCATTGAAGTCTTGTTGTAACTCCCTTAAGTTCAAGTATCAGCGATCTAAGTTCTCTATGATTTTGTTTATAGGATTACCTTAATTCCTCATGCTGTCTTTGTATTATACGTATATTTTTCGACTAAACACCAGCATCACTCGCTCATTACATCCAGGATAATCTAGCCATTAAGGAACGCACAAATCAGATACAACGCCTCTTTATCACCCTCCTCCGCTCAATCTATATATAAATATACAGTGCCCCTTCGCTCGTATTCCCTACCGCTCACCAACCACTGGCGCCACCTCCGCTCATCTTTGCTCACCCTTACTACTTTCTTTTGTTTTTCTAGTTATTTCTAATTTTAAATTCAGACTCACTTCCAAGCGGGTCTCTTTACCGCTTTATCGCCATTTTCACCAGATTAACACTCAATTTAACTTCATGACTTAAAATCCCTATATTCGACCTGTAAACTCACCAGCTAAAGAGTATAAATAATTATGATAAACGATTCAAGGTGTACAACTAAACATTTTTCTTTATATCTGATCGCTCACAATAGTCCATTACACCTTATTTTTTGACCAAAATTCCCTGTACTTGAATATATAAAATTGGCTATGTCATAATTTTACGCCGTTGCCGGGGATTTTGAACTTAAAAAATTAAATCTTGAAAAGATCTAGTGATGCGCCATAAGTTACCTTTAAATTTTGTAATTTTGTTTCGTTGTTTTATGTTTCCTTTGTTGTCTTTCTAACTTTTTCATTTGGTGTGGCTATCTTTATGTAGGGGTCCAAAGAGTTTTCAGCGTTTGACGTCTATTCAGAGAACTAACAAGAGAAAGGATCATGGCAAACCAAGGAACTGTTGTTGCTCCCTCTACTGCTGTCCCAGCTTTACAGACTGTCGTTGGGACCTCTTCTAACTCTGCCACATCTGCATCGACGCCCATCATCATCGCTCCCCCTCCACCTACTGCTGAGCCTAACCAGAGGCAAGAGAGACAAAGGGCTGCTGATCGCCCGCTTGCTGAAGTCCCCATGGACGTTCACTATCAGTCCCTTCTGGATAGCACTTTGATCGCTAGTTCTGCGCCCAAAGGCTCTGCGCATTACGAGGTGAAGCCAGCGCTAGTAAGCTTGGCCACCCAGAGCCAATTTCCTGGGCTGCTCAACGAAAGCCCATATGATCATCTGCAGAACTTTAATAGGATCGCTGCCACCTCCAAATCACACGGCATCATAGAGGACGCTGTAAAACTAATTATGTTTCCCTTTTCTTTATCAGGAGAGGCAAGGAAGTGGTTTGATAATCTCTACCCCGTTCCTGCCACTTTCAAAGAAGCAGTGCAAGCCTTCCTAACTAAATAACACCTTGTGTCAAAGACCATCAGCCAGAGGAATAAGATACTAAGTTTTAAGATGGCTGGTGATGAGACTCTGCCCAAAGTGTGGAGCCACTATAAGCAGCTGCTCCGCAACTGCCCTAATCGTGAAATTCCAGTCTTTATAGAGCTCCAGATCTTCTACTCAGGGATCACTCCAGAGTTAAGGATATCTCTAGATGCAGCGGCAGACAACTTGCTTATGGGGCGGTGTGCTTAAGAAGCGAGGGCTTTGATTGAAATGATGGCGGCCTATCAGACTAGTTGGCCAGAGACCAACAGGCCAGAGACGTCAAGGGGTCTTTACCAGGTTCCTGTTATGGTCTCACAAGACGCTAGGATCGACAGTCTGTCAGTTCAAATTAAAGAGCTTTCCAAGGACCTCGGTAATAAATGAAAACAGGTAGTAAATGAAGCCGTGGTTACTGAGGAGTGCGCCTACGTTAACCAATCTGGCCCGCAGGTCGCTGAGAGCTCATCTTAGCAGACTCAGAACCCAGCGGAGGTTTTCTATATGGCAAATAGAAATGCTCCTCATTTCTAGCAATTTTAGAAGGGGCACACTCAAGGGCCCGTTGGACCACGTCCTCAGCAACAATTTCAATAGCCATAACCGTTCACGGCGCAACAATATTATCAAAGGGGATTTTATCCACAACAACAATATTTTCAGACCCCCCACTTTCCGCAGCAGGCACCTATTTTTGCTCAACCTCCCACAGCAGCTCAACGGCCGCTGAGTCTGGAAGAGCTCTGGAGGAATACTGAGCGGGCAAATCAAGAGTTCCAACGTAATACATCTGTCCTAATTAAGATGCTGGAGATTCAGGTCGGGCAGATAGCTGAAGCTATGAAGCAGAAATAGAAACAGACGTTGCTTGGGATAGTCTCGACTGTCCCAAACCAAGCGAAGGCTGTCGAAACAAGGTGTGGAAAGCGGACGCAATCACCACCACTTCCAGACAGAGGTATCAACTTCTCTTCTATTCCTATTGTTGCTAATTTACTTGTACATGATGAAGATAAATAAATCCCAAGCGAGGAAGAAGGTCTATCCCAGCCGCGAGCGACACCAGCAGCTTGGATACCTGAACAGAAGGAAAAAGCCCCTGCTCAATCGGTAGGCAGGGCCCCTTTTCCAGCCATGCTTAGGAAAAAGGATGACTCCAGGGAATTTGAGAAGTTTGTACATACTTTCCGTAGTCTTAAAGTCACTATACCGTTTGCTGATGCTTTGTTGCAGATGCCACATTACGCTATGTTCGTGAAAGATATAATCAATCAGAAGTTGGCATTTCCGGATGAAGCTGCAGCGGTGCAATTGGAAAGTGTGTGCAACGCCGTATTTAAGGAGGAACTCCCGAAGAAACTAAACGATCCTGGGAGTTTTATCATTATATGTACTATTGGGAATTTAGAACCGATTAGGGCATTATATGATTTAGGAGCTAGTATCAATCTTATGGCTTTTTCTCTTTTTAGTAAATTAGGGCTTTATGAGGTTGAATCATGCAAAACTGTAATACAACTTGCTGATAGATCAATAACTCCCGAAAAGGGATCAATAAAGTCATATTTTCTATGAACAATGCCATGCGCCAACCTCAGAAAGAAAATTGTGATTTTATTGATGAGTTAAATGAATTATCAAATTTTGAGAATTGTTTACCGTTTGAAACTCTGGAAGAAATTTCAGATAATGGTTTGCTCGAGCTGGACAATATTTTGGGCTTTGGTGGGCAAAGCGATAGGGTAATACCTCCCACTAAGTCCATTGAGCAAGCAAAGCCAGAGAGTGAGGCCTGCATTAAAGGACGAGTTGATAAAACTACCTGAACACCTCAAATATATATACCTTGGTCCAGAGGTGACTTACCCGCTGATAATCTCTGCCTTACTACTGCCGGACCAAGAGGCTCAGCTTGTCTCGCTTCTCAAAAGAAGACAAGCTGCTTTTGCATGGAGGATATCTGATATAAAAAGAATCAGCCCAGTAGTTTGTATGCACCATATTAGACTGGATGCTGATGAGCAGCCATGCAGACAGTCTCAGCGGCGTCTAAATGAGAATATGCAAGAGGTAGTGAAGAAAGAGGTAATCAAACTTCTCGATGTAGGAATCATCTATCCGATAAGTGACAACCAATGGGTTAGCCCAACTGAGGTGGTCCCCAAGAAAGGAGGCTTTGTCGAGCAGACAAGCAACGAAGGGGACGTTTTCATAACAAGACCTGTCACTTGATGGAGAGTGTGCATCGACTACAGGAGGTTGAACGCAGCAACCAAGAAGGATCACTTTCCACTACCATTCCTTGATCAATGGCTTGAGAAGCTCGCAGGACACGAATACTATTGTTTCCTCAATGGCTACTTAGGCTACCATCATATTTTCATCAAGCCGGAGGACTGTGAGAAGACGACATTTACGTGCCCATACGGTACGTTCGCTTATAGAAGGATGCCATTTGGGCTTTGCAATGCCCCAGCCACCTTCCAGTGATGTATGTATCATATATTCAGCGATATTCTGGACTCCTGCATTGAAGTTTTCATCGATGATTTCTCGGTGTATGGCAAGACATTTTCCTAATGCCTGAATAATCTGGAAAAAGTGTTTTTTCGCTGCATTGAGACTCACCTTGTGCTTAACTGGGAGAAGTGTCATTTAATGGTAAATGAAGGAATTGTTCTAGGCCATAAGATCTCGACTTCCAGAATTGAGGTAGATAGATTAAAAGTTAGTGTAATCGAAAAGATGCCAGCGCCCTCGAATGAGAAAGGAGTAAGAAGTTTTCTTGGACATGCTGGTCTTTACCATCGCTTTACAAGGACTTGAGTAAAATCACACAACCGCTCACCGCACTACTATACAAGGATGCTCAATGTGATTGGTCAAGCGAATGTAAGGAGGCTTTCCTCATTCTGAAGGAGAAGCTCACCACCGCTTCCATCATTTCTGCACTAGTGTGGAGCGAGCCATTCGAGTTAATGATGGATGAAAGTGACTACGGCGCTGTGTTAGGCCAAAGAGTGGAATCCAAGCTGAACGTCATTTACTACGCCAGTAGGATGTTGGATTCTTCTCAAAAAAATTACACTACTACCGAGAAGGAGTTGCTTGCTATTGTCTTCGCTTTCGAGAAATTCAGGAAATATCTTTTCGGAAGCAAGAACATTGTAAACATAAACCATGCAACGAACAAGTATTTTATAAAGAAGAAGGAGACAAAGGCCCGCTTGATCATATGGGCTGTTTTGATCCAAGAATTCGATATAGAGATCATGGACAGGAAGGGGAAGGAAAATTATGTTGCTGATCACCTTAGTAGATTAAGGCAGATGGAGGACATATCTTCAGGTATCAATGAATTATTCCTTGATGAGAAGTTGTTCTTAGTGCGAGGGAAGGAGCCATGGTTTGCTGACTTGGCAAATTTCTTGACCACGGGGCACTTTCCCGCTCACACTGTACAAAGGGAAAAGAAGAGATTGCTTAGTTTGGCAAAGGATTATTTTTGGGATGAACCTTATTTGTTAAATATCGGCTCTGATGGGATAATTCGCCACTATGTAGCCAAATTAGAGGTCCCGCTAATTCTGAACGAATGTCATGGCCAAAGTTTTGCAGTCAGGCTTCTTTTGGCCTACCCTAAAAAAAGATATTGATGCCTTTGCCAAAGCTTGCAATAAGTGTAAACGATTGGGCTCTATCTCAAAACAGGATGAGATGCCTCAAACTGGAATCTTGTTTGTGGACATTTTTGACGTGTGGGGATAGATTTTATGCGCCCCTTTCTGAATTCAAATGGGAAATTATACATTCTGGTGGCGGTGGATTACGCAAGCAAATGGGTCGAAGCGCAAGCGCTCCAAACGAATGATGCTCGTTCTGTGATTTGTTTCCTAAAATACACCATATTCCCAAGGTTCGGGATCCCAGAACTATCATAAGCGATGAAGTCACCCATTTCATGAATAAGGCGCTGCAAACTTGCCATAAACAGTATGGTGTTCGCCAACATCTAACTACTCCCTATCACCCACAAGAAAACGGTCAGGTGGAAGTTTCTAACAGAGAAATCAAACACATCCTTCAGACCACAGTTAATAAAAGTCGCAAGAATTGGGCAGAAAAATTGGATGATGTGCTATGGGCATATAGAACAACCTTAAAAACTCCAATTGGGATGTCCCCGTACAGACTTGTTTATGGAAAAGCCTGTCATTTACCCTGGAACTTGAGCATCGCACGTATTGGGCTATCAAATATTTGAACTTTGACCTTCTCCTTGCAAAGGAGAAACACGCCGAACGATTGCTCGATTTGACTGAGTTCTGCTACCTTGCATGTAAGAGCGCTAAACTTTATAAGAAAAGGATGAAGTTCTATCACGACAGGAAGTTGAAAAAGAAAGAGTTCACAAAGGGATCCAAGGTTTTATCATATGATACTAGGCTCCACCTATTCCCAGGAAAATTGAGATCACGGTGGATTGGGCCATTTATAGTCAGACAAGTTCTGTCAAGTGGAGCCATAAGAGTCAACAACATGGACAACCCTAGGGAAAGCGATTCTGTCCTAGTCAATGGAGCGAGACTGAAACCATATATAGAAGGGCCTATTTTGCAGCGGGCCAATGCAAAAATTAATCTGATTGAAGTGCATAAACTTGCTCAGTGATATAGTCAAAAGTGATATCCAGAATGCCTAACCCTAAAATCGTCAAAGAAAATTTACAGCTTTCGCTATCGCTTTCTTTAGAATAGCTATTATTGCTTCCATAGTTAGAATTATTGCTTTCTAGAAGTAGTTTAAATGCCGCGATTATTGCTTTTCTTAGGTAGAAGAGATAGAATTTTAACTTCTAACCTAAGCCTGACCCAAGCCAACCATCGCTTCGCATGTTTTATCCTGATACATACTGGAGGAGCAATACCGTTCACCAAGTACCGCTTCCAGTATCGCTTATATGTCATATAGGTATTTAGAAGTAATGCTTTAACCACTCACCCGCCCAGTAAGCCTCCGTTATATCTTTATACTAATATAAAATGGACTTATGTATCGCTTCGCTCACGCTCTCCATATAAGCAACCAACGTCCTCTATAAATGCCCCAGTTCTCAGCCATTTCCACTTTTACCCTACAGTAACTTCCTCAATAAGGTTTAGAAACCGCTAGTTCTCCCCAGCTAAAAATTGAAAAATCTCGATCCCTCACCCAATTTTAGCTAAATCTGAGGTAAGATCTAGGCTAAAATTGGTCTAAAAATTCGATCTCATGGTTTCCTTTCTTTGATTTTATGTGCATTAACGCATAATCAAAATTTATTTTCGCAAAAACCGTATGTTCTTCAACCTTTGCGAAAATTTTTATAACTTCAATTTCTGTGATTCTAAGTCTGTTATCTGCTAGATTTAGATATAATAACTGATATTCTTGCTTTATATAGATCAATTTTACAATAATATATGTGTTTGATGTTCCATGATTTTCCCCCTCGTTCACATCGAAACCCTCTCTGGAGTGTTCTGTTTCATTATGAGGAGGAAGACTTAGGGTTCAAATCACTGAGATTTAGGAAATTTTTGCCTGTTATTTGAATATTGTTTTCATTTTGGAACTAATAATGCAGGATTTAGAGTTTTCCAAATCAAGCGACACGATTATGTAAAACCCTAGGTTCATTGAAAACTAACTTTATAGATCCAAGCAAGCGAGATTCGTTAGTAAATGAGCTTGAAAGAGTTGAAGAAAGGGTCGAGAAAATGATTCAGAGGATTAAATCAACTGACGAGAGGAATGTGGTAACGACAACCCCGGGGGCTGAATTTGTGGAGCCAGTGCCGCCAGAGATATATTACAGAAGGACGAGATTGTTGGAATTAACTGAAGACTAAGGCAAACTCAGAGAGTTGAAATCCATCACATTCAGTAAATTCATCCTAGAGTTCCCGGTAGACTACCTCAGATTCGAATACACTGAAGAAACTGAATAGAGGTATCCGGTGAGCGACTGGTGGCTCAATTTATAAGAACTGAAGAATTTTCATCTGAAGGAGCTTGATAAGGAATTCGCTCGCCAAGCGGTAGGAGAAAAGATGAAGGCCTTCCGTAGTGAGAAAATCACGAGGAAGGACGCTGCTGAAGCTGCCAAGGACAATTTAAAGGCCAAGCAGTATGACTCTGTTCACTTCATGAACATAGAGGCAGTGGCAGCTTACGAAAAGGCGATAGCTATGGAGATCCTCTACGAGAGAGGATTTGACCCCAAGAAAATTTGTAGATTTGGTTTATACAGTGTTTTGAATTGTGTATCTAAAATATGGGATTCAATTCTTTCCAGTTGTTTTCCGATTGTATTTAGATGAATGTTGATGTAGTTGGTTTGACCAATTAAATTTTTAATATTGATCTTTTCATCCTCATTAACTTGCTTTAAAGGGCCAGTGTTTATTTGTTCATCTTTGATAGAAAACTTAAAAGCTTGTAAAGGTGGATGATTGGTATTAAAGGATTTTTCACCATTAATTGTTTCTCAAGTAGGTTTTCTTTGGGTAATAAGATGAAGAGCTTTTTGAACTGGATAAGGGGTTTGATAGAATTCAAACCAGGTAAAAAAGGGAATTATTGTTTTAGTTTCTAAGATAAAATTATAAAATGATGTTTGTATTTTATTTTTATCATCAAGAAAGTTTTTAAAGAACTAGTTTCGCTTTTCATAGAATTCGTTATGAAAATTTTTTTATCTATTGAAAATTCTTTTTCTATAGTGTTCAATCGTTAACATTTTCAGTGATTGAAGAAAATGTAGGAATAGTTGGTTCTTGTAAAAGTTCATTGTCTCTACGGGTGTAAATAGATTTAGGTATTGATGAAGTAAAATTTACTTCTTTTAAAGATGAAGTTGGGATATCAGAAGTGGAAAATCTAGATGGTTTAGTTGGACTATTTAGTTGGGAAAATCTTCCTAAATCAATGGTATTAGTATCAAAATATGTAGAGTTATTCTCGTAATTATAGTCTGATTTTTGGTTTTTGTGAAAAGATAGCCAAACTTCTCCACTGCTACTTTGGGATATGGTTTTAAAATGAGGGTTTGGAGTAGGAAATAATGGTTTTTCAGGTTCAACAGCGTCCTCTAAAACCCACTCATCTGGAAGAGAGACATCCTTCCACTGAATAGATTTTGAGACTACAGCGTTAGATTTACTTAAGTCTGTTTGAAGAAGAAGTGTTTCTCTTCTCTTACCATGAAATTCAACTTTTGTAGCAAAAGCTGATAAAATGGTTTTGTAGTAAATTCTATATACTATAGCTACATGGATGGACCCTTCTAACATTTTATAATTATGAGTTTTAATTTGAAGTACTAAGGATTTTAATACATTTTTATAACGCAGAGAGATTGTCAGATTAGGGTAACAATCGAAGGAAATGGGTCCTGTGCATAGGCTAGATTCAACTGAACTAAGAAGAGATTTATCAAAGTTAGTGAAACGAGCATCTCTAAGTACGGCAAGGATTGAAGCATCAAGACCTTCTTTTGTTAGTGGTTTTATATCAACTTGGACTAACCCAATATATATGTATTTATAACCCTTAGAAGAGTGTTTATCTAAAGAGTTTTGTGAAAGTAAGGTGATTGTCTCAAAGGGTTTTGATAATTGGATATCTCTTTCTTCTGTTTTAATAGCTAAGTCAGTAGACCAAGAGAGGAATCTAGAGGTTTTATATATTTCATTTTTTTAGATCTTTTGTATGGTCCAATCATCAATAGATTTGTTAAAATTCTCAATAATGGTTTCTTCATAACAGACTAATTTCTTAGAACTAGATGAGCTATTTGTGGACATGGTAGAGAAAGATCGTTGAAAAAAGGAATCCATAAGAGTTTAGATGTATATTTCAAGAAAAAAACTTACAATCCTAAGGGTGTAAAGAACATAAGGCGTACCTGGCTGGTCCGGCTACCCATCGGCAAATATCTCGGAGTTTTCCTAAAATACATAAATGAACACTAATGAACACCTTTTACATCCCCCTTGGCTCTGATACAAAGAGTCCACATAATCAAATGATGTAAAAGGATACAGAGTATGCAAAATTAGACGAAATATAAAATTAGTGTTAGTGGCCTGGCCTTGCCAGTCCAAAGGGGAAGGGATGTTAGATTGTTATAATTCAGTTAGTGGTCTGGCATTGCCAGTCTGAAGGGGAAGGGATGTTAGGTTGTTAAAATTAATGTATCAATATGTAAGCATTACAGTCTTGAATCAGTGTTTTTGTGGAGAACATTACAGTCTTGATTTGAGCTTTCCAGTCATATTTTTAATAGACTCGGATTGACATCTTTTGAATAAACTGATGATTTATCATAATGACATTCTTAAATGAACAGACTTAGACTTGACACAACTTGGACAAACTTATGGTTTATACATAAACTAAATTGATTAAGATCCATAGACTCACAAATATTAAGAAGTAAGAATTTTGGAACACTCTAAAAGATTACTTGCCAACTCATACCTAGTTACTTAGACTTCACTAGAACGTTGAATACTTCTTAATCTAGTTACTCAGACTTTACTAGAATGTAGAACACTTCTGAATCTAGTTACTCATACTTCACTAGAATGTTGAATACTCATAAACCTTTAATGCTTCTGGAATTCAGAAAGGAATAAGGACTCTCTTGCTCGCTCCCTCTTTCTTGATGAGGTGAAGGCCGTTATATAGGAGGAGGCAGGGTCTTTCGGTAAATAAGGAGGGACTGAAGTGAAAATGTCAAGAGGGTTTTGTCCATAGGTGGAAGGTGGTGGTAGTCTGGGTGGCCATCATTCTTTTTTGGTAAGTTGGATCTGTGATCTTTGTCGGCCATCCTTCCTTTTCTGCCTGGTGGAACCTATCAGGGTATATTTATATATATATGGATATGTATACGGATGGTATTTATGTGTATATATTATAGATAGTAGTTAGATATATATATATGTATATAATGTATATGTGTTTATAGATAGTAGAGTATGTGTACGTATATAAGTATATAAAGTATATGTATTTTAAATAGTAGGGATATATATATACATATAGATTTTTTTGTTTTTTTTTTTTAAAGTCTTTTTCCCCTGGTATGTTAAAATTTTTTCACAATTGGTCTTAGGATGGTATCCCTCGTATGATGTGGAATGACATCAGCAATTTTTTATTTTTATTTTTTTTACATTCCACTATTACCAAACCATGTGTCGTTGGACTGGCTTGCTGAATCGTCTGAGCCTAGCTGCTCTTGTATGATTCGAATGGCTTCCTCTGGTTTTTTTGCGGCTGCGATGAGAGAAACAATATAGGACTGCTGTTTTTGGAATTTTATTTTTGGATTAGTTGGCTTTGCTGCAATCTGCTTTGCGCTTGTATCTTGGGCAATCCAATACTCGATTTGGTCTGGTTGTATGCGTTTGAGAATCGAGCATTTTCCCCACTATTTTATGTTAAACCTTTGCCACAACACCTTTTGTGTATCATTATGAATTTCAAGGGTCCAAGAAAAAATCTAAGGGGCATAAAATTTTGTACAGAAGTTTGCTAATGGGGTGAAATAGTTCTTTCCATGTTCGGTTGGACAATATTTGCTGAAGAATATATCAAAAGACTGTTGGATGATGGGTGGAAGAATTTTAGGGATAGATCCAAGGTATTCCCACCAAGTAGACCACCAAATGGGAAAGGAATTTATGTTAACTGTTCGATCAAAGTAAATGAGCCATGTGTGGGTTTTTGATTTGTTGGTGAGCCAAAAGGAGTTAAACCAGGCTTGTTGGTATTCAAAGTAGTTGTAGTGTTTTGGGGCAAAAGGTAGGTTAAAGAATCTTTCTGAAAATGGAATAGGTTTAGTAAGTGGTAGACCATACCTGTCAGACGGAGAAACTGCCCGAAAAACTTTGCATTGGGAGTAAAGTATTTCGGAGGGGTTTGTCTTTGATGTTTAATGTTTAATAACAATAGAGACCGTGTCTTCGAGGATTGATTGGTAGTGGAGAATATTTTTCCCATGGTCAAAAAGTTTGTAGAAGTTATTTTCTCCAAAAATTTCTTCTGTTGACTCAAAAGGGTCAAGGGAATCAAACCCCTTTTCGATGGAAATAATATTCTGGTAGGTAGATTTAAGGGACCATTCGGTTCGAGGGGATTGGGTGAGCTGGATTGTGGAGGTATATGAACAGGATTGTGCAACAGAGGTGTTTTTTGGGAGTTTAGTTAAAGCGGCAACAACCGTACATTTTCTGAGAAGATGAGGTTCTTTTGGGTATCTACGGGCTGAGGATTCAAGAACTTAGGATAGAGGTTCCGGCTGAGGAATGAGATATACCCAAGAGGCAAATATCATTCTTGAAGGAACAAGATAACATAAAAATGTCATTCTGCTACCTTTATAAAGGGACAACATTGGACCAACAATCATTACATCGAAGTATCACATATTGTCTTCTGAAGGTGATATGCTAATTCAAGGAGCTACATCAAAAAAATTGAATAAAATCAAATAACTAGCACTTCTATATCCAAACAAAACTTGAAACTCAAATAACTAGCACTTCTCCGAGTCAGAAATGCCAAATCAATTGCAACTTTGTTGCTATAAGATCACATTACACTATCATTCACATTCTTAAACTTTATAATTGAAGAAGAAGAATAAACAATACAATGGATAAAATCAATTCAAAATAGTTAAGTTTGATAGGAAACCAAAATCCTATTTTTTCTATTACATTATGCATTCAAATAATTGTGACTGCCATGTATTCTTATATTGCACAAGACTACCTATATTCGCTTTTTAAATATGTGGCCTTGAAAATGCCTAGGCTACTTGAACAAACATTAAGCAAAATTAGAACTAATCACCTAATGAGTAATTTAGGATATACAGGAATATAAACAACATATCAATGTCTTTCACATAGACCAGCAATCATAAATTTTAAATCTCTTTTCCACCAGTGATTTAGAATACCTCAATAAGTCTTGCTCAACATAAAAATTTGTATATATCTTTCGAACACTTGAGTAAATGAATTCATGCTAAATCCAATAAGAAAGTACTGCCAACTCTCATTTTTATTTATTATTTTTTTATAACAACATCAAAATGCTTAATCTACAGCTTTATGACACACAAGAAGAAGAAAAAATATTGACGTAATCAACTATATAACTGAAATATATTGTGAAATAAAACAAGATTACTATACATTCCTACATATAGTCCAATACAACTAAAAATTTAAACCACAATTCGATAATGGTAAGGTAAACTTACCAAAAATCAAACATCAATTTATCTATTAGAGAGACAATGATGAAACCTAAATTGAAACTCACTGAAGAAGAGGAAAGATTAATTGTACAATTAATGACCTATTTTTTCATAGTGCCATGACTAAGATATACAAGAAACATACCTTAATATTCCACCATAAACAATGATACTTGGCCGGTTCAACTACCCCATAGCCATATATGTATTGGCATATGCAATATTATATTTATTAAATCAAGGGTGTAATTACAGGAAGACAAAGAGAAACTGCAATATAAGAACAAGCTAAGACTCTCTTACTCACGTTTTTAACATTGTTTTTGTAATTATTCATTGAAAAAATCTCCTAATATTCATCAAAACCAACACTTATTTTTTTTACTTCAAATATTACAATAAAAATATATTTTCAATTTAAAACATCACATCCCAACACCTATTTTTCATTCAAAAATTTCTAACTCCCAAAATATATCTAAACAAACGTTTAAGTTCTATTCATCTTTATATCCTTGAAAAAAGCAATATGAGCAAACTGAAAGTAGAATTCAGCTACACAATGAGAACATATTACATTTGTTGGAATATATGGGTATTGCGAGAATGAACGTGAAACCGAGTCGAGGATGAATCCTCTTTCCAATAATTTGATACGCTCTAATCCAAAGATAAAACGGTTTCAGTCTCCAATGAGAATGGCACCTCTAATCGTTGGAGTTCCGGCAAATAAAAATGATAGAGGAACTGAGCTGGGGAGGTTGCCGGAAGGCTATAAGAGAGGAGAGAGTTGTTGGTGTTGGTTCTTTAGAATGAAAGGGGAGGCCCTTTATATAGGCGTCTCCACTCGGACAAAATGGCAAGGGATCAATTACGATCATAATTACGACGTTAATTATCAAAGTAATCTATTCTAAATTCAAACCTTATGTTTGAAGCAGTCGTAATTGATTCTAATTACAAACTTTCCATTTGTGACGATCGTAATTTATTTAAATTTCAAACATTATGTTTGAAATGATTGTAATTTATTCTAATTTCAAACTTTCCGTTTGAGATTATAATAAATCTATCCAACGGATAATATTTTATCCAAATAATACTGCAACTTAGGCTATATATCCGGGTTTAATTTGGGGTTGCACAATTTGGTTTGTCTCGAGACAGGCAAAATAGCCAAAATATTAATCAAATCCCATACACAATAATAAATAATATTTCTTTCTTTCTTTCAAATTAATCTAATTAATTTGGTACACCGGCCCGTCGTATTTTCACTCAAAAAATAATCGATTGCAAAATAACCGGTTATCCAACAATCCCCCACATGAGTAGAAATGCCCATAAAGGACAGAAACCCAGCTCAATTCCTGTGAGACATTGACACATCAGGACAGGTATTTTTGGCTCTGAACCTTCCATAGTCAATATTACAGAGTGTACTGGTGGCCCAGTTGACGTGATGCATTGAACTATTCCACCTCTGCGTGCACTTAGTCAATAATATTGACGTGTCGCTATCTCAGTCTCAACTTTGTTCTTATGTTTTGATCCATTTCGACCATGGATCTCGTCTTTGAATTCATAAGTGTTTCATTTGAAGCGGACCACACTTCACACTTATATAGGTAATCCTATATCAAGGTATCTAACTCACACCTTTAGGACCATTGAGAGTCATTGACTCAACCTCACAACTTTTGCACATTATAACACTCATTGTTTTTTAGGAAATTGTAATTGAGTGTTCGTGCCGGACTCTTACAGTTTAGTTTTTCCATTGAACCAAGGTTTGGGATTTCCCAGTGATTTGGTTGGGTTACCACTGTAATTATCTCTATCTTGTGGATTTCAAACCCATTCCCTTTAGCAGTTTGTACATTTGATCTCTCTGCAACCCTTTGGTTATCGGATCCACTAGGTTTTCTATTTATTTTACATATTCAATAGTCAAAACCCCACTGGTGATCAAATGCCTTACAGTGTTATGTTTACGTTGGATATGTCGGGATTTACCGTTGTAAATTCCATTCTTAGCCCTTGCTATTGCAGCTTGGCTATCGCAGTGAATCATTACGGGAGGTACTGGTTTAGTCCAGTATGGAATATCATCTATAAAGTTCCTCAGCCGTTCGACTTCTTCGCCAGCATTGTCCAAGGCGATGAACTCCGATTCCATTGTGAACCGTGCAATGCACGTTTATTTTGTGGATTTCCACGAGACAGATCCTCCTCCAATCGTAAATACATATCCACTTATAGATAGTAAGTCTTTTGTATCGGATATCCAATTGGCATCGTAGTATCCTTCTGTTTGTCTGTAGCCTTTTACTACGAGACGAACTTTGTATTTGTCAATAGACCCATCAGCCTTAAGTTTCATTTTCAAAACCCATTTACACCCTAGTGGTTTGCAACCTTCGGGTAGGTCAGATAACACCCAAATGTTATTCGGCATTATTGAGTCTATTTCACTATCTATTGCTTCCTTCCAAAAAAAAGATCAGGACTAGATAGTGCTTACTTGATCGTTGTTGGATCATTGTCTAACAAAATCCGGACCAAAGGTTTTCTCGACCTTTGTCCTTTTGTTGCCCCTAGGCTCTGAAGCCTCTTGATCAGGGCTATTGGCCATTTGTCTTTTTACGCCCCGTAGTTCTTCATCTGTGGATTTTGGGTTGGACTGCATCATTTCCTTACAAAGGTAGATATTTTCAAAGAATGTGGCATTCCTTGATTCTATCGCAGTTCCCTCGGTCATCCCAGAGATTTCTGATTTGTGAACTATGAAACGATAAGCACTATTGTTTAGTGCGTATCCAATAAATATGCAATTTACCATTTTTGGGCCGATAGCGACTTGCTTTGGAGGCGGAACTTCCACTTTTGCTAGGCACCCCCACACTTTGAAGTATTTGTATGTGGGTTTCTTGCCTTTCCATAGTTGGTAAGGGGTGGCATCCTTACCCTTAAGTGGAATCTTGTTCAGGATGTAATTTGCAGTCAGTACCGCCTCCCCCCATAGGTTTTGGGGAAGTCCTGAACTTATCAACAATGCATTCATCATTTCCTTAAGTGTTCGATTTTTGCGTTCTGCAACGCCATTCGATTGAGGTGAATATGGAGCCGTTGTCTGATAAATTATGTCACTTTCGTTACATAATTCTTCGAACGGGGCCACATATTCGCCACCTCTATCACTTCGAACTGTCTTGATTTTACAGTCAAGTTGATTTTCTGCCTCGGTTTTGAAGTTCTTGAAGGCCTCGATTGCTTCGCTATTTTCCCTTAATAGGTAAAGATAGCAATACTTTGTGCAGTCATCGGTAAAGCTGATGAAATATTTCTTTCCATCTCTAGTTTGCACAAATCTTAAATCACATACATCGGTGTGAATTAACTTTAATGGCTTAGTCTTCCTTTCAACATATGAGAAGGGTAATTTTGCCATTTTGGCATCCACGAAAACTTCACATTTGTTTTGAGTGTTCACCTCTTTTATATTTAGTAAATTCATATTTACTAATCTTTTTATAGCATTTAGGTTTACATGACATAATCTACAAAGCCATAAATCAGAACACTCAATCAAGTACAAAGAAGAAGCAACATTTTTATTATCAGTAGGTGGTGCTCGGCGCACGGCCATTACATTTAATTTGAACAGCCCATTCGTAAGATAACCCCTAGCTAGGAACATCTTGTTTTTCGATAATATAAATTTATCTGCTACAAAGACAAGTTTAAAACCATGCCTAACTAGTAGCGATCCTGAGACGAGATTTTTCCGAATGTTTGGCACATGCAAGATATCTTTCAAGGTTAGTTCTTTGTCATAAGTCATCTTCAGCACCACGTTCCCTACGCCTTGAACCTCAGAAGTTGCGTGATTTCCCATGTGCAGCTTCCTCCCTTCGGTCTCCTTGTAGGTCGAGAAGTTTGTTTTGTCGGAGCAAACATGGCAGGTTGCTCTGGTGTCAAAATACCAAGCTCTCAGACTTTCCACATTATTTGTTTCGTACACAACAATGACAAGGTCGTCACTATTGAGATCACAATCAGTCCGATGGCTCGCCTCAACCAGTTGGGAACTCGGCTTCTTCTTTTTCAGCGCCTTGCAGTCCTTAACCTGGTATCTTGTTTTACCACAGTTAAAACAGTTACCTGTTAACATGGACTGTTTGGCTTTGCCCTTGTCATTTTGAGTTGGGCGTGCACGTTTTTTGGCGGGATCTCCGACAAAGTTGGCTTTAGCAATATCTCCACTTTTAGCCTTGTGCTGCTTTCTGTTGTCTTTCTTTATCTGGATTCGGACAATCAGATCTTCAAGCCCCACTTGCTTTAGCTCATGCTTCAGCCCGTGCTTGAAGTTGCTCCAACCTGGGGGCAATTTCTCTATCATCACACTCGTGATGAACTTTTCTAGCAGTGGCATCTCCTTGCCGATAACAGAGAGAACAATATATTGAAATTCTTCCACTTGTTCGGCAACAGACTTGCCATCTACCATCTTATAGTCCACAAATCGGGCCACAACAAATATTTTAGACCCGGCATTCTCGGACTTATATTTTTTCTCAAAGGCATCCCACAGCCCTTTCGCACTCTTTATTTTGCAATATACATTATAAATAAAGTTAGAGAGACTAGCTAATATAGTATTTCTTGTCATGCAGTCTCCGTGTGCCCACGATGCATAATTCGCATGCGTCTGCTGATCCGCACCAGGCTCTGGGGTGATTGGGCCATCATGCAACACGAACATGACAAACCCAATCGCAGTCAGGTGGAAGAGCATCTTCTCATACCACCTCTTAAAGTCCACTCCCGTGAATGGTTGTGGAAGTTGTACATGGGGCATCATCTGTGGGCCGAGCCCAGGACCAACAGTTTGGGCCGCGAATGAAGTAGAGGGTGCGGCCACAAACCCAAGAAATCCCCCATATCCCCCAAGGGCAAATCCATAAAACAAAGGGCTACCCATAAAGGGACTGGCCCAAGTGGAGGAGCGACTACCTTATCTGCAGCTCCGGTGGTGGCTCCGGCGATTCCTCCGGCGGTGGCTCCGGCGATTCCTCCCGCGGAGGATTTGGAGACTCTTCCGGTGGAGATTCTGGCGATTCCTCCGGCGACGGCTCCGACGGTTCCTTCGGTGACTTTTCCGTCAGCGACTCCTCCGGCGGCGATTCTGGCGACGGCTCCGGCGACTTCTTTGGCGGTTCCTCTGGCGGCAGCTCCGGAGACTCCTCCGGTGGCGGCTCCGGAGGCGATTCCGGAGACTTCTCTGGCGGTGGCTCCGGCGGCGACTTCGGCAGGGACGATTATTCTCGCAAAGTAATATCTAATTTTCGATTGTTGGAATATATGGGTATTGTGAGAATGAACGTGAAACCGAGTTGAGGATGGATCCTCTTTCCGAAAATTAGATACGCCCCGGTAGTGCCTCCGGTGGCTGGTGTTCTAACCCAAAGATAAAACGGTTTCCGTCTCCAATGAGAGTGGCACCTCTAATCGTTGGAGCTCCGGCGAACAAAAACGAGAGAGGAACTGAGCTGGGGAGGTTTCCGGAAAGCTAGAAGAGATGAGAGAAGGAGAAAAGAGTTGTTGGTGTTGGTTCTTTAGAATGAAAGGGGAGACCCTTTATATAGGTGTCTCCACTCGGTCAAAATGGTAGGGGATCAATTACGATCATAACTACGACCTTAATTATCGATGTAATTTATTCTAAATTCAAACCTTCCGTTTGAAGCAGTCGTAATTGATTCTAATTAGAAACAAGCCCAAATCAATTGCCCAGATTCCATCGTTGCTGCTTCACACCTAACATTTCAGTTTTCACATTTGTTTATTATGGTTGTAAATGTTAATCATAAAATGGAGTAAAAAAGACAAACATTTTCCAGCAAAAACAAAAATTAGCCATCTGTAGAACTTAATGGTTAACATGCTGCTGTCTTGCTAATAATTTCTACAGAATTTTAAACTATCCAAACTAATCTAATACTCCAAATATTTTCAGCCGATATACAAATGCTAACTTTACAATTGAAGCCTAGAGTAATTAGTTGGGTTCGACTTAGACTTGAGCAGCTGAGCCATATGCTAATATACTCAGTAGAAGAGCTGATAACAGGCTATTGTAGTAATTCATCCAAACTGTTATCGAATTCTCGAACTAAGATAATGCAACCATTATCACTCAATTGAAATCGTGTCCTGGTGTTTTTCATTCTGCCAACACTAGACACAATATGAATCCCAAGTTATATAAATAAGAAAAGCAGGAACACATTCATGTATCATCCTTTCATGCTTAAAGTAATATTAGATAAGTTTAAGAAACTAAATGTGAATATTTCCCAAATATATTTATATATACATATATCATATTGAAGAGAAAAAATATAAAAAATTATCAACCAATTATAATGCAACATTACATATAATAACAAACCAAGAGATAAAAGAAGGATATTTAGAATGATATTTCTATTATATAAAGAAACCAATGTCGATGCCAAGAAAATTGATTAAATAGAAGTTGCAAGTCATTTTTCTCAAATATAAATTATTTAATATATATGAATATGCATCTAGATATTGCATGTCTTTTTTCTCAAATATAAATCAATATATATGTGTGTGTGCGCCAATTTCATTGTGCAATATTGTATTTCAAACAACTGCCGGACTGTAAACCAAAGTGTAGCCTTGCATTTCTTATGATTTGTACAGATCATATTAGAACCAGACCCGAGTGATAAAAATATATTTTGGCCAAAATTTTTTGTGATTGAACACCATGACGGTTATGATTACTACTTACTTGAAGGCCTGTTAGTGTTGCCGAATATGAGTTTCATCTATAGCTCCGACGCAATTCTAAAATAAGTGAATACTTGATAAAAAATTACAATATTTAATTTATCTTATAGATAATATTAGTAAAAGGATTCATACCTTAAAAATCTATCGCTCCTACACAATCCTAAAATAAGTGAATACTTAATAAAAAATTACAATATTTAATTTATCTTATAGATAATATTAGTAAAAGGATTCATACCTTAAAAAAAAAATGAAGGTTAAACATTGTACTTTTTTGAATTTTAACAGGTATCTCTACGGACCGCTTAATCATCATTTCTGGTGCTATAGTGTTCAACATCTTTAATGTTTTGTTGAAGTCTCGACTGGTCGCAAAATGCAAACGACGAAACCTTCGGTGAACATTACCATATTGATCGTTGCGTCCTACAATGATCAAGAATGTTGCCACCATTTCTTCTATATGTATTTTGTATGTTCCAGATGAGTTTTTTCTCTAGCGATAGTGCATAACTTTAGAAATGCATTTGGATACATCCTATATATTTGTCAAAAATTTTGTGGATCTCCATCGATTAAATCACGTAAAGAATGATATTCATTTATTGTAATTGGTCGCCGCTTGATAGAAGCTCCAATATGTTGAGGTATTATAGTAACATTTTTTAATAAAACTATCACCACCTTAATTGCCAACGTTAGGAGCCTAACATTTTCGTAAATCTCTATCTCCATTTTCTTCCTCTATTTCTTCTTTTAATAATTTACGAATTTCCATGCTTCATATAAAAATAGAAGCATATTAAATAAAATTAATTAAATCGCATATTATAAATTACACAAAATATATCAATTGAACACAAATTTAGAAATTCGTACGTTCAAATGCTTACAATTTCAAAAAATATGACTTAAATAATTATGAAAAACATAATTTATTAACTTTAAATATGTGCAAAAAATAAATTATTATTAAGAATCCCAACATAATAGTGATAAAAAAAAATCTTAATAGACTATTAGGTTCGGTCGGGGGTTTACCTAAAACGCACTTGACGAGTAGTGATTGCGGGTTCCTATGTTATCAAAAAAAAAAAAAAAAAAAAACAATTCCAATAAAACAGAGCATATTTTTTAGTACATTATTCAAATAATCACTACTCTCTCATCTTGTAAGTTATCCAATTAGCTATTTCCACAATAATCATCTTAAAAATTCCATCCTTTTTTTATTTGACATCAAATGCATTCAGGAGAATGTCTTCATCCAAATTTTGGATCTCTTTAATAGCATCCCAAATTGTATATGTTCTTTCTGTTTCTCATTTATCTAGTATAATATCTCTTTTTTTCTAAGAGATTATGAACTCCCTCAAAAGTGTTTGTTAGTTTTTTAATCTTTTCCATGAACTTTTTCTAAAAAATATTTTCATTAGAACTAGAATTTATTTCATACTAAGCTCTACTTCTTTTGGGTTGACTTCTTATTTGAGTTGAGACTTCAAGCACTTTAGGGAACTCTAAACATTGTGTAAAACCATGTGATGCATCATTTCTAGATAGTACTACAAACATCTTATTTCAGCATCATAATTCAAATCTTGTATGCGTATATCTCTATTTTCACATGTCTTAATGACCTTGTATCAGTAGCACCATCCAACCCAATAAATTTTTTTTTCCTACGACAAAAAAATTTCCTATAGCAAATTTCCAACTCTCCATAATCAGGACATTCTCTATAGCGCAAGTACGCATCCTTTGAGTGAGCCTAGCATAAACAAAAAATAAAAATAAAAATATTTACTCACTATATTATTAAAATAAATTAGTCCTATAACATTACTATAATATGATGCTTAATAAGTTTACCTCTAAGTACGCATCCTATACTTCATCTGAAGCTGTAAAATTTTTAGTCGTTTTGTCATACCCAAAACAAAAGCTAAACTTCATAAGATTTTAATAGTGGTTTAGGATGTTTGTTGTTACGATCGGTTGCATGACCATAAAAAAATATATTTTTATTACGGGTACAATGACGTAAAAAAAGGATGAATAATGTAACAAAAAGTGGTTTATAGATGTTTGTTGTTACGACCGGTTTTTTGACCATAAAAAAGTATATTTTTATTACAGGTTCAATGGCGTAACTAAAAATCGTAACAAAAACCGTACTCTGACCAGCGATCACTCTAAGTTTTTTGTAATGCAAGAAATTTTCATAACAAATATCGTAACTAAAAACTCTATCACATGCGCGGAAAGCTTGACTTTTGATTAGGAGAGAAAATTTGTAACTGTTACGTACGAAATTTAGAATTAGGTTAAAAGCCCAAGGTAAAAAGAAGAATGGGCCTGGCAATAGGGTTGATTGAACTGGCTGAAGGACACCGTGAGGAAATCAAGGAAAATAAATTTATTTATTTATTTCTAAGGAAAATACAGGACGGAAAGACCTCAGGACGGAAGGTTCTTAGGTCGGTAGGTCCTCAGGACGGAAAGACCTCAGGATGGAAGGTTCTTAGGTCGGTAGGTCCTCAGGACGGAAAGACCTCAGGTCGGAAGGTCTTCAGGTCGGGAGGCCCTCAAGATGGAAAGACCTCAAGTCGGAAGGTCTTCAGGTCGGAAGGTCCGCAAGACGGAAAGACCTCAAGTCGGAAGGTCTTCAGGTCGGGAGGTCCGCAAGACGGAAAGACCTCAAGTCGGAAAGACCTCAGGACGGAAGGTTCTTAGGTCGGTAGGTCCTCAGGACGGAAAGACCTCAGGATGAAAGGTTCTTAGGTCGGTAGGTCCTCAGGACGGAAAGACCTCGGGTCGGAAGGTCTTCAGGTCGGGAGGCCCTCAAGATGGAAAGACCTCAAGTCGGAAGGTCTTCAGGTCGGAAGGTCCGCAAGACGGAAAGACCTCAAGTCGGAAGGTCTTCAGGTCGGGAGGTCCGCAAGACGGAAAGACCTCAAGTCGGAAGGTCTTCAGGTCGGGAGGTCCGCAAGACGGAAAGACGATGAGTCGGAAGGTTTTCAAGTCGGGAGGTCCTCGAGACGGAAAGTCGTCGAGATGGGATATCCGCAGGTCGGGTAAACTGTAGGTCGGATAGAAGGAGGAGTCGGACAAACGCGGAGGCCTTTGATCAAAGACAGGGGGCGGTTGATATGGAGGTCGGCCCAAGTGGGGTCGGGCGAAGAAGTAGGTCGGACGAAGGACGAAGTCGGGCCAAAAGGGCGGAAGGTCTGTGGTCGGCTCAAGGAGTGAAATATAGGGAATTTTGGTCTGCTGGGGACACGTGTCAGCATGAGAAAGGTTGGAAGACGGTTGAGAAGGAGACGTTGTAACCGTTCGGGTGACGGTTTTCAGTACGGTTTCCCAGGGAATATTTAAGGATTTGGATCATCATTTGGCAAGGCATCTTCAATCAACTTCAACAAAGCAAAGTCAGATTTGGGGATCACCACTTTAAATTTCAGTCTTTTATTTTCCAGTTTAGTTTCTGTACCGTACAGTGTTTAGAGATTCCTAATCTCAGGCACTAATTAATCAAGTTTAAGGATATTTTCTATATCTTTGAATTTTACTTTATTTTTGTTGAAAAATTACATCAACAAATTGGCGACCACAGTGGGAGCAAGACAAAATTGCTCATTCCAATTCCGGCGATAATTTCATACGTCTTAGATCCGGCCGAATCATCGGAAGGGTTATGGCAGGTTCACAACCGCAATCATCTTCGACACCGGTGGGAGAATCCGTTCCACCACCCATTGTGCCAAATGCCGGGGAAATCCCACAACCACCAACTGATTGGTGGTCTTATGTTCAACAAATGAACAACCAGCATACCTTGGTTATGCAGAATATGTTGCGTGAGCAACAAACGAACATGTTGCGTGAGCAACAGAGTCAGTTGCAGAACATGATAGATCAAGCACTGTCAAGGGTTAGTCTTCAACCCACTCAAACGCCACCAGGAGTGTCACCGTCCAGACCACAGGCAAATTTCGCAGGGCCATCATTCGTGGATAGTACATTCCCAAGTGCCACAAATCCCAACCGAATGGATAGGGGAAAATCTCCTTTGACTTTTCCCAACAATGTTCCACTGGGACCAAGGGTTACCAATCCGCAGCCGAGCAATACAAGGGAGGACAGGCCTGAAGGATATATACATGATCCTATTCATATTCCTGTGCAGGATCCGTTCCAAGTTCCTGATCATCAACGCTTTCATGTAGATCCTGACGAGATTGCACATATATTAAGGGATCAGTATGGATTAACTCCTTAGATGGCTAACCGCCCTGCATATCAGAGACCTTTCCCAGAAAGGATCATTAATGAACACCCTCTCCCAAGGAATTTTCGACCACCCGACTTTCATGCATTCTCAGGGGAGGACGGATCTTCCACCATAGAACATGTTGGTCGGTTCACAGCACAATTAGGAGAAGTTGGCAATAACCCTTTTTATAAGTTACAGCTGTTTGGTTTATCTCTTACTAGAACGGCGTTTTCGTGGTTTGTAAGTTTGCCTCCAGGACAAATTCAGACATGGGAAGGACTGGAGATGGCATTTCACGCTAGATTCTTTAATCCTTTACCAGTTGTTTCTTTAACTGATTTACTTGAATTGAGACAGTATCCAGAAGAAACTGCTTCACAGTTTATAGAAAGGGTGCGATTGATGAAGGGACGATGTCCTACGGTAATCAGTGAGAAAGAGATGACCAATTTAGTGGTCCGGAATATGCATAATCGTTTAAGAAAGGCACTCACTGCCCTGGATGTTGAGGATTTGGCAAGTCTTGCATCCAAGGCAGGACGTCTAGAGTCTTTGTTCAGAGAGGAAGATCAGCATAACAGGCGTAATAGAGGCCAACATATGGCGAGTATGGGAACAGAAACATGCGACTTTGATTTTAATCAGTCAGAAGAGATGGCAGCCGAAATCCTTTCTGGAAAACCGTATGTATGTCCTAAATTGAAGCCAGTACCAGGATCTGAAGGAAAGGAGCAACCGACCTTTGATAGTTCGAAAGCTGATGAAATCTTTGATATCCTACTGACTGATGGGCAGATCCGTATTCCAAAGGGCCAAAGACTTGCCACTAAAGAAGAAATCAAAGGGAGACCATATTGTAAGTGGCATAATTCTTTCACACACACTACAAGTCAGTGTACTCATTTTAGGAAGGAAATTCAAAAGGCCATCAAGACAGGTCGGCTCAAATACATCACTCTAGGTGTAGACCAGCAACCGTTTCCGAATGTAACAACGGCAATGGTTGACATCCAACCAAGTTCGGAAACAAGGAAAAGTTCGGCCAACGATGGACAAAAAGGGGAACGAAACCAGCCAAGCCCCGAAACAAAAAAAGGAAGTCGGCCAAACAGCAGCCGACCGGAAGAACGACTCAAAATTTGTGAGAAGCCAGTTGCTGAAAAGTGGGACCATCCAGATGGTTCTTTTAATGTGGAGGTGAAAGAAAAGGTTTTGATACGTGATCACCCGACCAGAAAAACAGGGTCGGTCGGGAGCAATTGGGCTCGAAATAAAAAGCCTTTACCAGTTGATATAGACCCTCGTTTCCCGGGTATGAATCGTACACAGATTCGCAATGCCAAACGCAGGTATGCTGCAAAGTATAGGAAAAGAGGTCCTTCAGCAAAACAACTAACCGACGAACAAAAAGCAGCCGACCACTTGGCAGGAGATCAGTCCATTCGGATCTTTACAGAACAAAGCGACCAACGAGCAGGGAGTAACCATTCAGTCTCCAGTTGGTCGGTCCAGTCGGGTCTGGTCAGGAAAGCAACCGAATGACGGATTAGGCGCTTCCGACCATACCAAAAGAAGTTCGTCGGGACTGGGGAAAGGTAAAGGTGTGGCAGATGAAATAATTAAAGGTTTTAGATGCCAACATTGTGAACGAATCAACATCAATCCATCTCTTGAAGAATTCCGTATCGAATCTTTGACGGTTCAATCTCGATCTCGGGATAAGACAAAGGAAGAAGTGGTACCTACAGAGGAAAATTCAAGATCTGTTAAATCTCGTCTGGGACCACGAATCCCTTGTCGAATGACAGAGATTAACCAGATGAGTGATGAACCGACGTGGGCGAGTCTGGTAGATGATACTATGGACGAACCTTTATGGGCATTCTTGGCAGATGACGAATTAGAGGAAACAGAGTGGGCAAAGAGTACAGATTCTGAGCCTCAGTCGGAAGCACCTTCAATTGTGTTTCCTCCTATTCCAGAGGGTGCGAACTCCCATTTGAAACCTCTGTATGTTAATGCTCACATTTGTGGGAAACCAATCACAAAGGTTTTCGTGGATAATGGAGCAGTCTTTAATGTTATGCCATTGAAGACTCTCAAGAAGCTAGGGAAAGGAATTCATGATCTGTCCCCTGTGGAATTCGAAATGACAAGTTTTACAGGGCAACCGACCAAGCCTGAAGGTATGATGGTTGCCACAATTGAGGTCGGACCAAAGAAAATTTCCACTGTTTTCTTTATTGTGGACGCAGATACTACATACTCTCTTTTGCTGGGACGAGATTGGATTCATGCCTCTCAATGTGTGCCATCAACCTTGCACCAACAGTTAATGTTCTGGGAAGGAAATCAGGTCTTTAAAATGGAAGCGAATGACAACCCATTCGACGTAACAGAACAAGTGGAAGAGTCAGTGTTTTATTCTAGTCATTTGGCTCCGATGTCTCAGTTGTATATGGCCAGGGAATACCCAAACAAGGGTTATAAAGTCACTGGCCAGAACTCGATGTTCTATTAAAAGAACACCTTTATTGTATGGCTCATGATAAAGCCACACCCATTTCCGTATAAGTTGTTTGTTATGGAAGATACAACTTTAGAAGTATGTAGTTCTCTTATTAATAAGTTCTATTTAAAACAGTTATTACATAAAGTAGAAAATAATAAAGAGATTCTGGATGTTCACCTCCAAGAAGATGAACAATTTCGTTGGCCCGACTTATTAGAAAAAACAGAACCAACAGCTTCATCACAAGACCCGTTATTGGAGTTTAATTTAGGAACCGAATTGGTTCCAAAAGTGATCAGGTTAAGTGGTTATTTGTCTAAAGAGCAACAAACAATGATGCTTGAAGTTATTAGAAACAACATTGATTGTTTAGCGTGGGATTATTCAGAGATGCCTGGTTTGACAAGAAGTCTAATAGAGCATCGATTGCCTATCAAAGAAGGTTGTAAACCTTACAAACAACCTCCAAGGCGAATGAGCCCAGATCTGATGCCTCAAATCAAGGAAGAAATCCAAAAACTTCTCAAAGTGGGTTTTATTCACCTTGCCGTTATGCGGAGTGGCTGGCTAATATTGTGCCAGTGGTCAAGAAAAATGGTAAGATTAGGATATGCATCGACTTCAGGGATTTGAATCTAGCTACCCCTAAGGACGAATATGTGATGCCTATGGCCGACATGTTGATAGATGCAGCAGCAGGGCATAAAATCCTTAGTCTGATGGATGGTTATGCAGGTTATAACCAAATATTCTTGGCAGAAGAAGACATTCCTAAGACAGCATTCAGATGCCCAGGGGCTTTGGGTATTTATGAATGGACAGTCATGCCATTCGGGTTAAAGAATGCAGGGGCAACTTACCAAAGAGCCATGAATTCAATCTTTCATGATTTAATTGGCAGATCTATGGAAGTGTATATTGATGATGTTATAGTTAAATCTGCCAGTTTTGACGAACATTTGAGAGATCTTGAAGAGGCATTTGAAAGAATGAAGAAGTACAAGTTGAAGATGAATCCAACCAAATGTGCTTTTGGAATATCAGCCGGGAGCTTTCTAGGATTCTTAGTTCATGAGAGAGGAATTGAAATTGATGCCAATAAGGCTAAAGCCATTCTTGATAGTCGGCCACCCAAGACGGTTAAAGAAATCCAAAGTCTGTTGGGTAAGGTGAATTATTTGAGGCGTTTCATTTCTAATGCTGCTGGCAAGGTCAGACCCATTACTAAATTGTTGAAAGCTGGAAAAATTGCCTTTGAATGGGGTCCCGACCAACAAACGGCTTTAGATGCTATCAAGCAGGCATTGGTTCACCCTCCAGTCTTGATGCCTCCTAAACAAGGTCGGCCACTCAAACTTTATTTGGCAAATACATATGAAGTGGTTAGTTGTTTATTGGCGCAGGATGGTGATGACGGGAAGGAAAGGGCAATTTACTATCTCAGTAAAACCCTTACAGGACCAGAACTGAATTACACTATGCCAGAAAAAATGTGTTATTCATTGGTCTTCGCTTGCACTAAACTCGAGCATTATTTGCTGCCCAGAAGAGTTGAGGTCATATCAAAGGTGGATCTCATCAAATTGATTTTACAGAGACCTACTATGAAGGGCAGACTCATGAAATGGGCCATCAAATTGGCTCCTTTCGATCTTCAACATTCCCCGCTGAGGGCAATTAAGGGACAAGCAGTAGCCGACTTCTTGGCAGAATTCTCACAAGTCGGGTATTCTCTTTGTGATAGTGTCCGACCATTTAGTTGTTCATCATATCTGGATAATCTACAGGTCGGATGTGTGCCTTATATAAGTACCAGAACATGGTTGATGTTCTTTGATGGTTCTACCTCTGGAAACAAATCGGGGGCAGGGGTCTTTTTGCAAGGACCTGATGGTCAAAAGATCAACTTACAACTACGATTGGAATCCATGACCCATAATTCGGCAGAATATGAAGCTTTAATTTTGGGTTTGGAGGCTTTAATTGCCAGGAAGGTCCAGTCTGTAATCATAAGGGGGGATTCTCAATTAGTAGTCAACCAGGTAAACAATCAATATGTTTGCAATTACCCTCATCTTCGCAGATACAGGGACATTGTGAGTCGGTTACTGACAAAAATCTCAGAAGTAATAATTGAGTTCATTCCGAGGAAAGAAAACCAACGTGCTGATGAATTGGCTCAAAGGGCATGTAAAGGAATTCTGGAGGATATGTGGTCGGAGGTCAAGTCGGGCATAGAAGGAAAGACAGACCCGATCTGCGAAGTTATGGTCGGGCAGGAGACTATCGGACAGGACCCCGACTGCGAAGTTATGGTCGAGCAGGAGACTGTCGGACAGGAGCCCGACTGCGAAACAGTGCCCGATTGGAGAACAGAGCTTATCCTGTATTTACAGAATCCTGGTGCGAGTGTTTCAATTGCGACACGATTGAAGGCTTTACGTTTTCAATTGATAAATGGAATTTTGTACAAGAGATCATTTGAAGGTTTACTTTTGAAATGCTTGGGATCTAAAGAAGCTCTAGAAGTGATGACAGAAGTACATGGTGGGATATGTGGAGCTCATCGAGCAGGTCTGAATATGAGATGGGCCATTCATCGTTTGGGGTTTTTCTGGCCAAAGATTTTTGAAGATTGCATACAATTTGCCAAGGGCTGTCAGGAATGTCAAAGACATGGAAACTTAAACCATTTGCCAGTAACCGAATTGCAATTTTTGGCAAAACCATGGCCTTTTAAATCATGGGCTATGGATATTATTGGTAAGATACATCCTGCTTCATCGAAACATCATTGTTTCATATTGGTCGCGACTGATTACTTTACCAAATGGGTAGAAGCAGTTGCTTTGAAAAATGTGGATCAGAAAGAAGTGATAGACTTCGTTTTGAACCAAATTATTTACAGATATGGTATTCCTCAGTCTATAACAACCGACCAAGGCTTGGTCTTTACAGGGGAAAAGTTCTCTAATTTCTTGGCAGAATTCGGTGTTCGGTTACATCATTCTTCACCTTATTATCCCCAAGCCAATGGACAGGCGGAAGCAGCAAATAAGATTATCATTGGGATTATAAAGAAGATGATTGAAGGGAACCCAAGAAAGTGGCATTTGTTATTGTCTCAGGCTTTATGGGCACATAGAAATACCAGAAATACGGCCACAGGGTTCTCACCTTACCAACTTACGTTTGGCCAAGATGCTGTTTTACCAGCCGAAATTCGAGTATCATCTGGCCGAACAGAATTTACTGATAGTGATCTTACAAAGGAATACCAACAACTTATGTTGCAGCAGTTAGAAGATTTGGATGTTAACCGTCTCCATGCAATAGATCGAAGTGTGAAACAGAGTGAAATCAGAGCAAGGAGTTACGGAAAGAAAGTTCTTCACAGGACATTCCAAAAAGGAGACCTAGTCTGGAAGACCATTCTTCCTACATATAAGAAAACTGATCAATTGGGAAAGTGGTCACCGAATTGGGAAGGACCATACATTGTTCAAAAAGATATTGGAAATGGCGCGTTCATTATTGTAAATCATGAAGGTAGAAGAGTACATGATTGTATTAATGCTAAATATCTGAAGAGGTATTATCCTGCCTTTTCAGATAACAAAACTGCCTGAAACAAAATATTATTCAGAACCCATTTATGGGGTTCGAACCTACGGAAAGGTTCATTTCTGTTAGTCATCGTGTAGTTGTGAGAAATTTTCTGTCTCTGAATCAGACTTTTCATCCCAGTGAGTGGATATTAGCTCTGGTTCTTCTTCAATAAGATCTTCCAAGTCTGGTCGGTACCTTTCCCATTGGCTTTGCATGTCATCTAGATCTTGATGGGTACGTGCTTGCATGTCTGTTAGGGCTTGATGTTCACGGTCAACAATGGTACGCAATCTTGAAAAGACTTTTCGTTGATTGGAAAATATGTTATCCCAACCAAGGTCTGGAAGTATGGTTGCTGCATGATTTTCAATCATTTCCATGTGATGATGGAGATCAGGAATGCGGCTGAGGATGTCACGAAGAGGTTCATATCCCTCAATGATTTTTTCCATCAGGCGGATGACGCGATGAATAGTTCTTCTACCTCGTTGGGAGAATCGGAATTTGAAGTCTAGTTGCTTGAGTATATATAACAAGTCTTCTGCATGGCCTCCAATAGGGTGATTACCCACAAAGAAGGGTTGGAGAACACCTTCCCAGTTGCTTGATGGAACATGAGGTCGGTCATTCGCCATGTTTGTTAATACGTCAGGTGTTTTGATTTTTCGAATATGCCTTAGAATGTGTTTCTTAAAATGTGAGAAACAGTGTTCTTTTAAAGAAGGAGTTTGTTTCGTTTCCTATAAAGTTGGGAATTGAAAGGTGATCCTTGTTTTGAGAGAAGAAAGAAAAAATGGATTACTAAGTCAATTGTTGTTACAAAGGGGGAAGTATTACAACAGTGCCCCTAGGGCAGTTTTTATATGGGTCCATTTGATTTCATCCCTGGATAGCCTTCTGGTATTGGCAGCCGTCTGATATCTTATGATGAATTGGGATCGGGCTTGGGTTTTCAGCTCTTGATCCAATTCAGCTTCATTCTTGGTGTACTGCTCAATCAGACGCTGCTCATTGATAATTTGCTTATCCAGGGTAGACTGTTCTTTTCTCAGCTCCCGCAATTCTGCCTCCTTTTTCTGAATAGCTTCATCAACTTGAGCTTTCGTGTTAAGGAGACCACCCAGCCTTCCAGTAGTCTGCTGGAGGGATTCTCGGGTCTTAGCCAAAGAATTCTCCAGCGCTGTTTGATCGAAGTCGGGCTGGGGGGTTTCGGCTGACAGGAGTCCAATGACTAATACTTCAGTCTTGAGCTCTGTAAGTCTTTCCATCAGCCGATGCAGAATGGGGACGGCTGGTGATTCCGTTGGAGTGTAATAAAGAAGGCCACCAACCGTCTGAATGAGCTTGTCCAATAAGTCGGACCTTAATTCGGACAGGGGACGGTTAATGGCCTCAGTGAACACAGTCTGGGCCTCCGCTGGAACCGGAACAGTCGATAGGACAGCTAAGTCCGAAGGCCCCTGCAAGTCCTACAATGTCAATAAATATTCCAAGGGAGTTGCAAATTTGTTCGGAGAAAATATGTGGTACCTCTGGGCGGACTGCTGTCAGTGAGGGGGGCAGCAATGAGGTCGGTCGAGTTGGGCAGACAGCTGGTATAACAGCAGCCGACTCGTCGGCTGCTGCGAATGGTCGCTGAGGTGCCGACCTGGGTCCCTATGGAAAGTAGTATTTGAAACAGTTAGTGTTTTTCGAAAGAAAAGTTATGGCATGGATTGGTCTAATCTTACCAAATTCACAGAAGTCTCCGAATCGGATGAAGACATTTCTTCCATTTCTGGAGGTTGGGCTGCCACAGGTGGTTCTTCTGCCTGCCATTCGATGGCTAGAGGGAGCGCCGCTGCTGGTAGGGCGGCTGCAGGTTGGACGGCTACCTCTAGAGCCACTGGGGCACCTTCGATTTCGGGATCAGCAGCATCAGGGATGTCGTTTTGAGGGTCAGCTTCGGCGAGGGCGGCTGGTTCTTCCTTTGACATAGATGAGTCTGATGCCATGTATGGCGGCCGACCCATCTGGGAAGTAGTCCCCTCGCTGTCAGAAGAGACCCCTGCTGCTGATGGGATGGGTGAAGGTGTCTGTGGAAAAATCATGAAGATGTTTGTTGTTAAATATATTAAGGTTGATCATCCGAATCCTAAGTCTTGCTGATAAAGGAACTTACTGGTTCTATAGGCACTGCTGGTAAAGATTGTCTCCTGGTCGGGGGCCTGGCCCGACCACTCCTCGGTACGGGAGGAAGAGTTTGCCTCCGCGTCGGGTCCTCCGCCCGACTGCTCATTGGCAAATTGGTCTGGACCAAAGGCCCGATTGAATGGTCGGTTGGTGCTGGCGTCGGTTGCATGGTCGATGTCACCAAGGTCGGTTCTGGGGAATGAAATGAGTAAAATCAAAGTTACGATATAGTGAATTGGTTCACGGTGTTAAGAAACATTACCAATTCGGGGTCGGGTCCTTGCTGACGTCCTATTTATTCCAAGGTCTGCTAGTGTTTGCTGGTCGGTCTCCGAGGTCGGGGGTGTTTGCAGCTGGGAAGTTTTTCTTTTGCGCGTGGGACCACCAGATCCGATTCCCGGGGCGGTTGTTTGTTGTTGGGTGCTAGTATGTCTCGCCGCCCCTAGAACCAATCCTTGGGGAGGAAGGAGTATGTTCAGCAACCGACCCTCATCAGGGGATATCAGGGACCATACAACCGACCACCATTCATTGAAAGTATCTACGATCTCAGGGTTGGAGCGGAAAGGAATATAAGAATTGGAAATTATATACGTGGTGAGCTGGGAGATATAAGAAGGGATTGAATTAGGAAGGACTCGTCGGTCGGGACTTTGAAAAATTATTTGGGGACACGCGACGGGTCCAGGGATACCTTGGCAACAGCCCAACTGGCGCGCCATGAATTGAGGTTCATAGTTAAAAGTGTAAAAAGTTTTCTGCCCTTTTTTATCAAGTTTCTTGCTACTAAAAAGAGACCTGGGTTTGAGGGCGACGTCCCAGGCGAAAGGATAGGTGGGATGAGGACAAGGCTCAGGAGTCGGAAGCGGGTTTGGTACTGGAAAGGGCCAAAAATGGTCGGGAGCATAACCCGCATACTTTTTATACATAGAAAATCGAGAGTTACTGCGGGTATCTGTTAAAATGGCGGTTATTATGGGATCGGAAGATTGGAGTTTATTGCGTCCTGAGCAGAGTCGGTTGAGGACTAATCCTAAATGTTTTTCAGATGTTGGCATAGTGGGCGGAGATCCTAAGTTAAACGCGTTGGGGAAGTAAAGACGGAACCAAAGTTCTAAAAACCAAAAAGGACCCGACGCGGCAGTGTCTAATTTCCTATTATCGTTATCTGTTAAACGAAGGCTAACCTTGGTGAGTCCTTCAAACAGATTGGCTAAAAATAGAGTACCAAGGGAGAAGAACCGACCTGACGCAATATGAATGGCCAGGTCGAGGTGAGAAGGAAGAACACTTTTGGAAGGGGAAACAATGACGTACCTACAAAGCCAGAACAGGATAAAGGCAGTATGCTCCCGGTCGGTTACAGGAGTCCCTGGAGCCCCTTGCTGGTCGGTTGCGAACTTTGTCCAACCCCATTCCTTCACACCTTGTAAAGACCATCCCGGATGGTCTTCTGATGGCTCCTGCCCATCTAGGGCTCCCATTACAGGATCTTCACCCACGACTGGGAGATGTGCGATCATGGCCACGTCCATAAGAGTTGGGCCAAAGGGGGCCGATGGCAAAAGGAAAGTCCCATTTTCCGCATTCCAGAAGGCGGACATGGCCAACAGCACCTTCTCATGCAGGTTGATAGGCATGGTGGACAGTAGTATTGCTTGGTCGATCTTTTGGGATCGCCATTGGGTCTGGAAGTGTTCTGCTACTCGTCGATACCAAGCACGATACAGATCTTTTGGGTCTGTGAGATGGGTCTTGATGCTGTCTCGGATGCGAACTGCTTGGTAGTTGGGATTGTTGATAGCCAAGGAGTTGCGAGATTCCAAAACTTCCCTCATCCGATTTGAATCTTCAGGAGTAGTGCAATATGGACGGATCGTCGGAGTTAGTACTTTCGAGGCTGAAAATGGACCTTCTGGAAGGGTTCCGTCGAAAGGGAGGGCAGGAATGTATTGATTCGCCATAGTTAGAATGTTTTGGGATTGTGATTCACACAGGCTTGTATTGCGAAGAAGGAAGTTAACCAGGAGTGTTGCAGTAACTGGTGTAGTTGCTAAGGAGGTAGTGCTTTATGAACTTCCAAACATTGATTGTTAAATGGCGTTTGAAAGTCCCTTGGCGGCGGGCAAGTTGTTACGTACGAAATTTAGAATTAGGTTAAAAGCCCAAGGTAAAAAGAAGAATGGGCCTGGCAATAGGGTTGATTGAACTGGCTGAAGGACACCGTGAGGAAATCAAGGAAAATAAATTTATTTATTTATTTCTAAGGAAAATACAGGACGGAAAGACCTCAGGACGGAAGGTTCTTAGGTCGGTAGGTCCTCAGGACGGAAAGACCTCAGGATGGAAGGTTCTTAGGTCGGTAGGTCCTCAGGACGGAAAGACCTCAGGTCGGAAGGTCTTCAGGTCGGGAGGCCCTCAAGATGGAAAGACCTCAAGTCGGAAGGTCTTCAGGTCGGAAGGTCCGCAAGACGGAAAGACCTCAAGTCGGAAGGTCTTCAGGTCGGGAGGTCCGCAAGACGGAAAGACCTCAAGTCGGAAAGACCTCAGGACGGAAGGTTCTTAGGTCGGTAGGTCCTCAGGACGGAAAGACCTCAGGATGAAAGGTTCTTAGGTCGGTAGGTCCTCAGGACGGAAAGACCTCGGGTCGGAAGGTCTTCAGGTCGGGAGGCCCTCAAGATGGAAAGACCTCAAGTCGGAAGGTCTTCAGGTCGGAAGGTCCGCAAGACGGAAAGACCTCAAGTCGGAAGGTCTTCAGGTCGGGAGGTCCGCAAGACGGAAAGACCTCAAGTCGGAAGGTCTTCAGGTCGGGAGGTCCGCAAGACGGAAAGACGATGAGTCGGAAGGTTTTCAAGTCGGGAGGTCCTCGAGACGGAAAGTCGTCGAGATGGGATATCCGCAGGTCGGGTAAACTGTAGGTCGGATAGAAGGAGGAGTCGGACAAACGCGGAGGCCTTTGATCAAAGACAGGGGGCGGTTGATATGGAGGTCGGCCCAAGTGGGGTCGGGCGAAGAAGTAGGTCGGACGAAGGACGAAGTCGGGCCAAAAGGGCGGAAGGTCTGTGGTCGGCTCAAGGAGTGAAATATAGGGAATTTTGGTCTGCTGGGGACACGTGTCAGCATGAGAAAGGTTGGAAGACGGTTGAGAAGGAGACGTTGTAACCGTTCGGGTGACGGTTTTCAGTACGGTTTCCCAGGGAATATTTAAGGATTTGGATCATCATTTGGCAAGGCATCTTCAATCAACTTCAACAAAGCAAAGTCAGATTTGGGGATCACCACTTTAAATTTCAGTCTTTTATTTTCCAGTTTAGTTTCTGTACCGTACAGTGTTTAGAGATTCCTAATCTCAGGCACTAATTAATCAAGTTTAAGGATATTTTCTATATCTTTGAATTTTACTTTATTTTTGTTGAAAAAATACATCAACAGTAACAAACATCGTAACAAAAATCCTGCCATAGGGAGCGTTGACTGATAGTAATAGTTACGAAAATTTGCATGGCAAAAAACATTCGTTACGCGAGTATACATTATGGATAAAAGTCGTCACTAATGCATAGCAAATACGCATATTGCACGAAAAAAAGACTTTTTGTTACGATTTTTCGGTCGTAGTACAAAACTGTTTTTATGGTAGTGATATCCAACGATTTTTAACCCATTTGAAGCCGCTTTGGTAATTGCTATATGTTTTATTACACCAAAATATTTTATTAAGAATAGAAAGTATTCTTTTTTCCACTGTTGATTTGGAAAAAACACCTTTATTATCACGTCATCCCCAAGCCGCAACATCAACCATTAGTTCTAACAAGAAATCACTTTGTTCTTTAGTTACTGTTTGTTGGGTGTTTTTCGTTTTGTCTTGTTGTAAATCCCCCATGATAATATACTATATTAATGATACAAAAATAGCTTATTAAGATATATATATATATAGTCTATATTATTTAATACATTAACTTTTTTCATAAAACATATAGTTAGGCACGTCACATGTAAACAATTAAATAACTAAATAAAAAGTATAGATCCGATTTATAATTTCTAGAGAATAAATATTTTATATGTACATACTCACAATTATTTACATTAATTTTCCCGTAATATTAAGTAGGCCACCAAAAAAAATTTAATTCATATGATATTTTACAATTCAACAATATTGAATTTAATACTGCATATATTTTACAAACATTAAATATAAAATTAATGAATCATAAAATATTAGAACACACGAACATATGCAGTAAATACAAATGAGATAGACCAAAAAAATAAAATCAAAATCATCTTTTTCATGGTTAGACTTTGGTTTCAATTTTTCTTTAATTGTAAATAAATTTGTCCCTTTCGTTTCAAACCCGCGGTTCGAAACGCTGGTTTTCCAGTTTCAAATACTTAACCGAAACCGTATTTTACACATTCAATTATGGTTCCTCTATTCTACAAACTATAAACCATCGGTTTGAACTTGAACCAGAAATATAACATTTATTTATTTATTTAGAAAATAAAAATATTTAAATATTACCGAAACAGTGGTAGAGTGCAAAGAACATGAAGAAATCGGTGTAACAATCAATGCAAAAAAGAAGATAAATGTGCGAGAGAAAGTTATAGCAGGCTGCGACGGTTGTAGGATTTATAAACAAATTTTTGTAATATATTATAGCTAAAGAAGTTGAGTCCTCGAGAAGTAAATGAAGATGAAAAATACTTGTACAAGAAGTTTTCCCCTGAAGCAAGAGAGAAAAATAACCAAAAGAAAGACAACAAGATGGTGAACTATGTCGTTTAATCAACTCGATATGAGAAGTCCAATTTGAAGTACTCTTTAGAATCACCTGCAAGAGAAGGTACTCCGCATGCAAATGCATCTACTCTCTCACATAGCCTAACTGCCCCCACAACCTCTCAAATCTTTATCCTTACCAATAAATACATCTACCCCTAGCCACTCTCAAATACTTTACCCTTCTACTCAAAAATAAAAAACGAGTGTAGTGATTTAGGGTGAAACCAAATGGGATCCTAAACACGAGAGTGAGAGGTCTAATATTTTTATGTACAGGAAGGAAGCTTTACACTTAGAACGGAGAGTTCATTGCCTGCTATTACTTTCTAAACCTACTTATTTTTCTATGAATGACTAATAAACTCCCATTTAGTTTTGCTCACTTATTGCAGGATGATGATGTTTTTCCTGATGAAGTACCCCATGGTTTACCATCCACTCGTAGAATTAAGCACCAAATTGATTTTGTCCCGGAAGCATCAATTCCTAATTGGCCAGCCTATCAAGCCAACCTAGATAAGGTAAAAGAAATACAAAGGCAAGTGGAGGACCTACTGACCAAAGGTTGGATTCGTGAAAGCCTAAGTCCTTGTATTGTACCTGTCCTATTAGTGCCAAAAATAGATGGAGGTTGGCGCATGTGTGTGGATTGCCAAGCGGTAAATGATATAACAGTTAAGTATCGTCATCCCATTCCTAGATTAGATGACATGCTTGATAATTTGTATGGTTCTATAATTTTTGATTTAAAAAGTGGATATCACCAAATTCGGATGAATCAAGGTGATGAATGGAAATCTGCCTTCAAGACTTCTTTTGGTCTATATGAGTGGTTAGTTATGTCATTTGGACTTACTAATACCCCAAGAACATTCATTCGATTGATAAATCATATTTTGAGGAATTTTATAAATAAGTTTGTGGTAGTATACTTTGATGACATACTTGTTTATAGTAGTATACTTTGATGACATACTTGTTTATAGTACTTCTAATGAAGCATATATTGAACATTTACAAGTAGTTTTAGATGTATTACGGGCTGAAAAGTTGTATGCTAACTTTAAAAAATGTGACTTTTGTGTCGACAAGTGCAATATTTTGGATTTAATTGTAGGAAAATATGGAGTATGTGTAGATCCTGCAAAGGTTGCAGCCATCCAAGAGTGGCCCACACCTACAAGCGTACATGATGTCCGCAACTTCCATGGTCTTGCAAGTTTCTACCGTCGATTTGTGTGGAACTTCAGCACTATTGCAGCACCCTTAACTGCAATTACAAAAAAAAAAAGGATATGTTTGAATGGGAATGTGAACAACAAAATGCTTTTGATACTTTGAAATTGAAACTTACATGTGCACCCGTACTTGCTTTGCCCAATTTCTCTAAACCATTTGAACTTGATTGTGATGCTTCTAGTGCAGGTATCGGCGCCATCCTCTCTCAAGAAAAGAGACCCGCTGCATTTTTCAGTGAAAAACTACATGACGCTGCCTTGAATGACTCAACATACAATAAGGAATTGTACTCCTTAGTGCGGGCCTTGCAAACATGGCAACATTACTTACGTTCTCGTGATTTTGTTGTGTACATCGATCATGAATCCCTCAACCATATCAAATCCCAAAGTATGTTGAGTACGAGACACATCCGATGGATCTCCTTTATTGAAACATTTCTCTATGTTGTTAAATACAAAAAGGGTAAGGAAAACATCGTTGCGGATGCATTGTCACGTAGGTATGCACTTGTTACCACACTTGAATCTAAGCTATTAGGTTTTTTGTATTTGAAAGAATTATATGCAACTGACCCTGATTTCTTTGATATATTTGCTAAATGTAATTCACATTCATTTAAATAATATCATGTGCATGATGGGTATTTTCTACGAGAAAATAAATTGTATGTGCCTAAATGCTCTATGAGAGAATTTTTTATTTGGGAAAGTAATTCTAGGGGGTTGATGGGACACTTGTAAGAACAAGACACTTAATTTGCTGTAGGAACATTTGTTTTGGTCACGAATGGAAGCCGAAGTTGAAGCTGCTATTTGTCGGTGTACAACATGCCTCTCTTTGAAGTCTACTGTTCATCTACATAGTTCGTATACTCCTCTACCTATTCCTGAACCCCCTCGTGTTGATATTTCTATGGATTTTATATTAGGTTTTCCTAGGAGTAGGTCTGGTTAAGATTCAATATTCGTTGTGGTTGATCAATTTTAAACAATGACACATTTTATTCCATGCATAAAAACCACTGATGTTTCGCATGTTGCTTCATTATTTTTCAAGGAGTTTCTTAGATTGCATAGTGTTCCGTGATCCATTGTTTCTAATAGGGATTCTCCATTTTAAAGCTATTTTTAGGAAAACGCATTGGGCTAAATTAGGTACAAAATTAATATTTTCCACATCACACCACCCACAAACTGATGGTCAAACTTAAGTTGTTAATCAAACTGTGGGTAGCTTGTTACGTGCCTTAGTTAATGAGAATTTGAAGTGTTAGGAACAATGTTTAGCTCATGTTGAATTTGCATATAACCATACGATTCATAGCTCTACGAATTGTTCTCCATTTGAGGTTGTTTACGATTTTAACCCATTAACTCCTCTTGATCTTATGCCATTGCCACACAATGAGCATGTTAGTGTTGATGGCAGAAAAATGGCTGAATTTTTCCAACAACTTCATTCACAAGTTCGGGATAACCTACGAAAGACAACTGAAAATTACCCAAAACAAGCTAACCGTGGACACAAGAAAATTGTATTCGAGATAGAAGATTGGGTTTGGCTACACTTACGGAAGGAAATATTTCCTGAATTGCGAAAGTCCAAACTTACTCCCCATGGCAATAGGCCATTTCGAGTGTTAGAACGCATTAATGATAATGCCTACCAACTTGAACTCCCAGGTGACTACCAAGTTCATGCTACTGTTAATGTTTCTGAGTTAAGCCTTTTTTATGCAACGGATTAATATCTTTTTCGGGACAACAAGAAAAATTTTTAAGAAGGAGGGAATGATGCGGGCGTTGAATCTTCAAGGATTCAAATGCCCGTGGGACTTATCATTCAAAGCCGAGCTCGTCAGTTTCAAGAACCCACTGCGTTGACCCGATGACTTTTCATAGAGAATCAATTTAAAAATGATGCTTGGAGACCACTTAGTCCTCACTTGACACTACTTCAATGGGACCCACAAAAATTGGAATTAAAAGATCAAGAAAATCGCTAAATATGAAAGATTATCAATAGAATTACAAATTATGAAAGGTTATCAACAGAATCAACACTTATGGAAGCTTCTAGAAGTTACCTTACTATAGATTTCCTTTTATTATAACTTTGTCATATAATATGAAGCTTTTTAAAAAAATGGCCTAAGTCAAACTGGTTTTTAAAATTCTAGCCCTCAAACGAGTTTTGAAAACTACTATATATATATAATGTAGTAGTTTTCAAAACTCTTTGGATCTAAAATTATATATCTTTTCAAAACATCTAAAACATAAATAATAGTAGTTTCAAGAACTCCTACTTTCTCTCTCAACTACCTCGTCCTGTTTGTGACGGTGCCATTAGTATAGGGAAATTATAGAAGTTCTCAAAACTACTATAATTGATAATGTAAGAGTTTTAAAAACTTTTATTATGAAAAGTAGTTATAAAAACTCTTATATTTTATATTATAGGAGTTTTGAGAACTTCTATATTTTTAATTTTGTTGCATTGCATTCTTAGAAAGCTTAAGTTCGTTCTTGTTCATTCCAGAAGAAAAATTTTTGCTCAAGAGAGACATTTTCAGGTATTATTTGTTTGACTAAATTATTTTATAGTTTTCATATTATATTTTGTTTTATATTGTTGGTAGACAATATTCTCTGTTTTGCATTGTATTTTCAGGTATTTATTGTTTAGTGATTGTTGTGTTTTTGTTTGTAATTTTATAACATCTTAGGTGTTTTTTGGTATTATTTGTAAGGTTTATATTGATATATTATTTAAATGCATAATGTATTTGTCTATTTCTTATTTTAATATTTTTATAGATGGCTTATTTTTATAATATATTAATTTTAATCTTATTAGTATTTATTTAATATATATTTTTTTACAGAAATAGATGACGAGTAGTGGCCAGAGCAATATTGATATTCTGCTATATTGGGATGGTAATATTCAAACACAACACTTCCAAACTACATTCAAATATAACACTCGAAATCTGTTTTCCCCCACTTGTATAATGCTCATTCATAAGCAATCAACTACAGAAGTTTCTCACACACATCCTATTCATACCAAGAACTAATGAAATCAAAGGCTTAAGTATTCCTGTACCAACTGATGCACTAACCTTTGTATATCTGCCCAGTAAATGCCAATAGATGACCACTCTTGAGTATCTGTAAATCATAAAAAAGTAATTACAAAAAACTAATTATAAATCATGAAAAAAATTCATTTATAAACATAAATATGGCAATAGAATATGCAATATTACAAAAATTAGAAAAAATATATATACCATAAAAATTTTAAATATGATAAATAAAAATTCTGAAAATTATATGATTATACAATAAGAAATAGTAAAAAGTAAAAGATAAATAAAAATAATAAGATAATACCTTATGAATCTGGATTGAAACAACTTTCAAACTTTTTCAACAATCCGATAGGAAATCAGAGATACAATAGGAGGTGCTGATTTTTAAAAAAAAAAGAAGCGATACTCAGACAAATTTATATGAAAACAAACAAAACACAAAAATTACAATATCCGTCAACCAATATTTTCCAAACCAACAATCAAAACAAAATAGAACGAAAGAGAACAAAATTTTGAAAATCAATTACCATATAAGAGCAACACCAACGACAATGGCAGAGATTGACAAAAGAAATTGCAGAAAACCCACAGTGTCGTCGCGCAGAAGAAGAGAACGAAGGGAGAATAGGTTTAGGGCTTAAATGATATTTATTCTTATTTTTTAATAAAAGTATTTGTAGTAGTTTTCAAAACTACTACATTTGATAATTTAGAAGTTTCAAAAACTTCTAAAATTATATATTTAGGAGTTTTGAAAACTACTACATAATATAAATATAGTAGTTTTCAAAACTCGTTTGAGGGCTAGAATTTTAAAATCCGATTTGACTTAGGCCATTTTTTTAAAAAGTCCTATAATATGATTCCATGTCTAGAATCTTCTTTATTATTTATTTCTTTATAGTTAGAATTACCTTGGTTTATTTCCTTATTATTTGTTTCCTTTTATTTTCTTCAAGGACCTCTATATATTAGTCATTGCATATCATTGTAATGAGAACTTTTGATATGTTAAATCAAATTTCACTTTTATAATTTTCTAGTGTTAATGAGTGATTTCTTCCCATTTACAGTCTCAAATCGGGTCTTTTGAAGTGATTCCATCGGTTTATGGATTCCAATCATTTGTAGTGGAATTTAGCCTATTGTTTGCATTTTTAACCTATGGTTTGATTTCAGGTCCGAGACTTATTCTCGTGGTTGGTTATCATTCATACTAATTCATATTCTCTGCACTATCTTTTGTTCTTCATTTTCTTCACTTTTATCCATATTCTTAATCCATTGGTTCAATTGAACATTGTGGGTAAGCAAAAAATACATTCGGTATAATTATACACGGCCGGGCCATGTCAATGGGGATATTGCGATGAAGGGGACCGTGTAACGGAAGGAGAAAGACTTCCTTTGAATTCTGAATCTGAATTGACAGGGGAGCGCACAGCTTTTCAGCTATGGAGAAGAAGAAAAGTAAAGAGAATGAGGGGATGAGGTCGTTGAGAAGGCAATTGAAGGCCATGCTCCACAAGAGCTAGCAACTAAAAATTTGTCATCCTTTTGTGACCTGCTGAGAGAATATTGCAGTGGCAAGTCTGCATAATCATGTATGACAAGCTGGAGTTTCTGATACCATTGTCCATCTTATTTCCATCCAATTCGGATCTCAGCCATGGACATTTTCATGGTTGTTTACTGAATGTGAATACCAAGAACTGAATGCCTAAAATTAAGAGAGTGGACTCCATTTCATTCCTCACCATTTCTTGGATTCTAAAGGCAAAGCAGGACTGGCCCCAGCTTCTTTTGTTCAGTCGCGGAGAAAATCTTGCAATGTGCCATTGAATGTTTTAGATTTTAATAGAAGGCCTAGACCAAGCACTCCTACAGTAACAGCCACAAAGAAAATAAAACAATTTCCGAAAGAAAATCAAGATCCAACGGCAATGATGTCGAGCAACCCGTACCAAGCATTGTCTTGCCTAGAGACTCTTTGAAACAGAAGGAAGAAGCAACAAAGATGCAAGCAGAGATACAAGAACAGACGGCAGGCTGAAAAGTGTTGGAGTCTAGTAAAGTCTCAATCTTCTTCCCGGGCAATGCTGGAGAAATGATGGATGCAATGCATCAGTAATATCTTCAACATCTTTTAACCGCCCTAATTAGCATATTTTGTGAGGTATGTTGTTTATCAAGCCTAAGATCCCCAAGTTTAGTTGTGAGTACATTTTCCACAGCATTATACTATTTCCACTTTATAATTCCATCGGAAAAACTGCTATAAAATTAATTAGCTATTTTTGAACATTTCTACAATTTTATATATATATATATATATCAAAGGGAACCGTTAGGGGGCTGATTACGGCTAATCAATTCCATATTGATTAGCCCCAATCTATCCGATTAACGATTTAATCTAATGATGATAATTTTTTAAGGGGTAGACTAATAATTTTAATCTATACATAAAACCACACAGCTACACACACGATATATTCATTCAATTATAAACCATATAAATAAACGCATTAACCTACTGCTAACTTGAGTGTGTCAGCAAAATAAGTACCATCAATATTTTTATACTTTTTAATAAAAAAATACCATATTTCATATAAAAAGGTAAATAACACACATTATATATAAATCAATCATATGTATAACATAATATAAACAAATACACATGTTTTCATTTTGAACTTAAATTACATTGCTAAAAAAAAAAAAGCAACTCTATATCTCTAGAAAATAACATGTACATTAGAGAGAAAAAATATTACATTTGTTATATTTAAACCTTAAAAAAATTTTAATGTACTTTTGTTTTTGCTTGTGCCATAATAAATAATGATTATATTTTCAGGTAATATCTAAATATTATTATTCAATAATTTTATTAAACTGTAATAATGTATCATTATTTTAAATAGCAAACATTACAGAGACAAATATCACATTTCTAACACCATAATAGTACACACGTAACAATACTATATAATATTTTTATAGGATCGTATAAACAAAACAACAACAGAATATGTGTAAAAATTCACACACCATTCAACAAGAAATAAAAGAAATATATATTAAAATATATATATCAACAAGAAATAAAAGAAATATATTAAAATATATATATATATATGTATATAAAATAAAATAATAAATAAACCCTAAAAACCCTAAAACTAATATTTTGATTATAATACATTTTTTCAGTGTGTTAGTAATACTTAATGATTATTACATTTTTATATCTTTTAAATAATTTTGTTAAGATAACAAAAATACTATACTTCATATATAAATAGATAAATAGCACACATAATAAATAAATAAATCACACATATAACGAAATAAAAGTACACATAAAGGATTTCTTTTAAACTTCAATTATATTTATATAAACAAAAAAACTATACAATATGTTTAAAAAATCACACACGTTAAAACAAAAAGACACAATAAATATATATAAAATATATATATAATAAAATTGTGTAAACCCTGAAAAATCTACAATTAATCTTTTGGCCGTACTTCAATTTTTCAATGTGTTAGTAAAAACTTTTATAATAAATATATTTAAATATATTTTTTTATAATTTTTTAAATATAAACCCTAATTACTGTATTTTTATAATTTTTAATAATTTTATTAATATAATAAAAATATTATATTTCATATAAATAGGTAAATAACACACCTAATACATAAACAAATCACATAATATAACACAATTAAAACACACACATACAATAAAAATACTATATTTCATATAAATAGGTAAATAACACACCTAATACATAAACAAATCACATAATATAACACAATTAAAACACACACATACAAACATAATAACAATACGATATTTCTAGAAAATTGCACACATTCCAACAAAAAAGTACAATAAGGGGTATAATAAAGTTATGACCACATTTTCATGTAATTTCTTAATACTATTACTTAATAATTTTATTAAACTAATAACATATTATTATTTTAAAATTAAAAATATTAAAAAATAAATAAATCACTTATATAACACAATAATAGCACACAAATAACAATTTTATATAAACAAAGCATCAATATTATAGCAATACAAAATCACATACATTAAAACAAAATAACACAAAGTAATATATTTAAATATATTATATATATAAATTAAAACAACAATTTTTCAGTGCATCGGTAAAAGTAATTATTATATTTTTCAGTAATAATATACACACAACAATACTATATAATCTTTTCAAGGGATCATATAAACAAAAGAACAACACAATATATGTAGAAAATCACACACCATGTAACAAAAAAAGCACAAGAAATATATTTAAAAATATATATTTTAAAAAATAAATAAAACTCTATAATTAATCTTTTGGTCGTACAATAATTTTTTAGTGTGTTAGTAAAAATTAATTATTATAACCTTCTTATATTTTTAATATTTTTTTAATATAATAAAAAAACCATACTTCATATATAAATAAATAAATAGCACACATAATAAATAAATAAATCACACATATAATGAAATAAAAGCACACACAAAACTTTTCATTTTAATCTTCAATTACACTTACATAAACAAAACAAGTATACAGTATGTCTAAATAATCACACGTTAAAACAAAAAAGCACAACAAATATATTTAATATATATGTATATAATAAAAAATTATAAACCCTGAAAACTATAAAATTAATCTTTTGGCCGTATTACAATTTTTCAGTGTATCAATAAAAAATTTTCTAATTAAATATATTTTTATAATTTTTATAATTATATTTTCATAATTTTATTAAACTAATAACATATCATTATTTTAAAATTAAAAATATTACAATAGAAATAAATTCTACATGTTTGCACAAGTCGTTATTTCTATCCTTTGGTTGCGCGTGATTGCGCATGGCCGTGTGAACTTCACGCACGGAAAAATGACAGAAATAACGACTTTTTCAAATATATGGGATATATTCTGCCGGCAAGATAAATACAAGACTAAAGTGATAATGAGGTATACGTGTATACATAAAACAAAAACATTATAACAATACAAAATCACACACATTAAAATAGCACAAATAAATATATTTAAATACATATATATAATAAATATATTATATATATAACTTAACATTAATGTGTTGGCCGTGCTGCAATTTTTCGGTACGTCACTAAAAATAATGATTATGTTTTTATATTTTTAATAAAATTATAAAAATTTCATATTTCATAAGTAGGTAAATAACACACATACTAATTAAATAAAGCGCATATATAAAATAATAAAAATACACACAAACCTTTTTGTTTCCCATACTGATTATATTTATATAATTTTTAAATAATTTATAAAATAATAAAAATGCTTTATTTTATATAAACAGATAGTTAACACACGTTACAAATAAATAAATTATATATTTGATATAATAAAAGCACACACAAACATTCCATTTAAAACTTCAAATACCGTAATATAAAAAAACAGCAATACTATATCTGTGGTAAATCACCGATGTTAAAACAAAAAAAAACATAACAAATATATTTAAATATATATATATAATAAATAAAATATAAAACCTAAAATTATGTGTTTGTAAAACTTCATAATTATTATGTTATAATTATTTAATAATTTTATTAAAAAATAATAAAAATATTTCATATAAATAGGAAAATACCACATTATAAATAACTAAATCTCATATTTAAAGTAAAAAAAGCACACAATGGTTTTGGTTTAAAATTTCAATTTTTGTTAATGATTATGTTTTTATAATTTTGTTAAGATAATAATATCATATTTAATATAAATACATTGATAACATATTCTACAAATAAATAAGTCGCATATATAATCTATTAAAAGCAATTGTTTAAGCAGTTAAAACACCACATTAATATATAAGAAAAATAAAATTACAAATCTAGCTATGTTTAATGTCATCGTCCGATTTAATAATTTATCTATCTAACCGTTATTAATACACTACAAAAAATATCAATTTTGTAACAAGATTTTTTTCGTTCTTAAATTTATTTTTTCCGTTACTAATGATATTAGAGACGGAATTACGTTAGCTATGTGAACTTTAAGAACAAAATTTCGTTACAAATATACTTTTTTTTAGTGATACTTTAGCACCGTGCTGACAAAAAGGACGTCAGCACGGTAGCCGCCGCCATATGTCAATATAAAACATCAATCTTGTACTATATACACCACTTTTATCAAATGATCCACATTATCTCGTTAAATATATATAAATTTTGAACGTAATTTTTACACATATAGACAGTCCATAAACCATAGCAATGTCCATATCGATCAATACCAATTCTTCCCCATTAGAAAATACAAAATGCTTACGACTAAGGTCTCAATTACTCAATATTCTAATTACTGATTCGACAATTGCATAGGGTTAACAAAAAATAAACTCTTAAAAAAAATCCTAATGATGTACCTAAAAGAATTGCCACTTGGATGAAAAAGTTTTTATATGTTCATAATGACCACCTTTTTTGGCACATACGAAAATTGCATGAAGGTGGTTCTCGTGGGTTTGGGGTTTACCAACTTCTTAGCATTTCCCTTTATTTTAGCTATTGCAATCCACAATGAAATAGTGAGAATCGGGTGACTACAGACGAGTTTTCCGGAGGGGAAATTGAGCCCGCAACGGTGATGAAATGACGGTGGTGTTGGACGACTTTACTGGGAGAATCGACCAAGACAGAATTGGGAGAGGTAGCGAAGGAAGATGCAGTATGAGATGAGGGGTTGGGATTCTTTGGCGGTGTGGGGTGGATTAGGGAAGATTGGTTCGTTAGATTAGCTTTTACCGGAGATAATTGGATTAAATGAGTTATAAATTAGGAATGATTTTTTAAGATGTATTTTTGTTGTATATGTATATATATTTTTATTTATTTACGTGTATTTAAATATTATTTTGGTAAAAAATATTGTGGTTGACCACAAGGTTTAGCATTATCCCCAAAGTAGATGTTGTGCATGCAATTGGTGGGGCTGATCCTCTTAATGTCTCCAATCGACCATGCAATCGCTGCTTTGTACTTTTTCAGGGGGAGTTGTTCTTCTTGATCATCGCAGAGGGTATTGGAGATGACAACTAAGAAAGAATCCCCTTCGATCACCTAAGAAAGCATACTTAAGATGATCAGGTAGCTTTTTAAATTTGCATTTTGGTTGTTCAATTGCGACTGCAGGCTTTTCAGGTATTTCTTCGCGAAAAGGAGTCAACTATCCCTTTGCTTTTTTCAGAGTTTTCAGCAAATATCTCGTAGAGCTGAAGTTTTTATATTCGTAATGTGATTCCTCGTTAAACGAATTGTTTAATAAATCACAATATATGGTACTTATGAGATTTAATTCACAAGTATTGGGTCAAAGTCTCTTATGCCATCCTAAGGATGTGATATTGTTTCTTTCATAAGAAATTTGACTTTGTCCTCACCAAGTTGCAAAGTCAATACGCCTTTTGTGACATTAATATTAGCTTTGTAGAGTGGCGAGAAAAGGTCTCCTTATGATAAGCGGAGTATCTTTATCCTTTAATTTTCATTACAACAAAATCAGCAGGGAATATGAATTCATGCATTTGCATCAAAAAACATCAAATATACCCTTTGCATGGTATCAAAGTATAGAGAACTAATTTCTTTTATAATGAATATGACATGACATGAGATTAATGCTAGCACCAAAATTACACAATGCCTTTTAAGGTTTAAAATTTTCTAATGTACAAGATATAAGATAACTTTCAGGATCCTCTAATGTCTTCGGTACTTCACCTTGAAAAATCACGCTACAATTTCCAGTAAATTAAATCTTTGAAACCGTGTATAGCAATGTTTACCTTTTAGCTATGCTATCTTTTGAAAATTTAGCATAGGCTTGCATCTTTCGTAAAGCATTAGCAAAGGGGATGGTAATATGAACCTGTTGTAATAATGATGTGAATTTAACAAATTGCTTATCTGTATCCTTGTGCTTGAGTGGTTCAGGATACGAGATTCATGAGATCACTTGCGATGGTGATTGCAAATCTCAAACCTCGTCTTTGTTGTGTTCCATTAGTGCTCTTTCCTTTTGCTAACTTTGGTTTCCTAAAACAGAGTGATGCGTTAAAGAATCGTGAGTAAATGAAAGATTTTTTCCCATATAATAGTGGTTATAGTTGCTTTCCAATTTTTGTTTCAATAGCTTTCATCTCCATCGGATATTTGTCCATTGTGGTTGGTAGTTGACCAGGAGTGAAGACCTTTAGCTGCTAAGCTATTTGGCCCAATTGAGTTTCTAGTAAATTTAGTGTGCCAGCTTTTTTTTTTCTATTATAATTATTACTGAAATTGAGCACTATCTTGCATATGACATGCATCATCTCTTCTAGCCTGCGATTGATTTCTGAGGGATCAAGGGTTGTGGCTGTGGTTGGGTTTGTATTCAAGTGACATTGACAACTCGCCCTTTGAGCCTGTATTTGTGGCTGGCTTATTCTACATCTCCAACACTTGCTTCTTTTTTTTTTGTCCCAGTACATCCTGTTTGATTAGCCTCGCGATTTCTTTGCTTGTACATTAAGATTATCAATCCTGGCTTCTTGCGCGACTGTGCTAGTTACCTCATAAAGTCCTTTTCTTGGAACATGATTGGCTTCTGGCCAGTTACTTATGCCTACTAATATTTTTTGAATTATTTCCCATGCATCCTCAGTACCTCAACTCATTAGGGAATGCCCTGCAGCAAAATTGACTTCGCCTCAGAGTGAGAATATAAACAAAATTAGCTTGGCGGCATCTGCCGATAAGCTATTCTCTTTGAATGTAGAGCAGAGCCTATAAAAACTATTTAGATATTCATAAGGACTTTCATGCTGGAGGCCACTGAAAGTATTATGCCCTACGAGGGAGACTAACACTGGTTTTAATTCAAAGAATCCATCTACCTTGGGTGCATCAACTAGAATCAACATGGTGTCCAAGAGAGCTTCATAGTGGACGCTATAGGAACATTGTCGCGAGGAGCTTGAGGATTCAATACTCTATGCTCATCCCTTGGTTGATAGTGACTAAGAGTTGAGTGCGGTTGATGCCATTATCAAGTTGGGCTAACCTTTGTTGAAATGCCTGATTCGCAAGAATTTGAGTTTGTTCCACCCGCAGCTCAACCATTCCTTGCCTCTTTGTCTGAAGAATTTGCAGGAGAATAACATCAACTGGTTGTGGCACTGGTCCTGCTTCAAATTGAGGAACTTATGGTATCTGAGGGGCTTCAACATTTTTGTTAGCGGTCATGGTTTCCGTTTTGGCATCGCGGTTTAGATGGCGTTAAGCACGGTCACATGTTTTTATACAACTTCACTTGGCAAAGTCCCTAAGTATACCACAATAGACTTGACTTAGCTCAAGGTAAAGAGTTCATCAATTACAATAATAATCAAAAAGCTTGCTATTCTACTTAAGTACATCCTTAAGTAAAAATGCCCTGGCAACAACAGAAAAAATTTGATGATGTTTTTTTGAAAGAATTATTTTACTTTTGAATTGAATTTACGTATGGGATGGAATTGATAACCAGTAAGTACCGATAAGTGCTGGGTCAAACTCAGGGCATTAATATTTGTTCGTATGAAATTTTATTTGATGTATTGAAGATCCGCAGAATGTTCAAACAACCAACTGGTGCATGTGTGGCTGCTAAATTGTCCACGTTGGTTGCTAATTTGGAATGTTTTTCCACATATTTTCTGAGTTGGAAAAAGTATTTTTAAGAGATCAAAAGACAATTGAAATCATGTTTGTTTCATTGACAAAAGACACAAGAAAAAATATGCAAGCATTGATTTGGAAAGTAAAAAAAAAAAAGATGAAGAAAGAGGAATGGACACTCTACCATTTTGGATCCGCAGACGTATCACACAACCGAGCTGATGCCTACATGTCTTTAAATCTGCTCTTGATGCTCGGTTCAAGGCCTGATAAATTGGTCTTTGAAAAGCTCCAACATTAGATAAATTATTTATCTCAATGCTTGACTGTAATCAAAGACAAAATACCTTGTCCCTCGTGCTTGCATCAAAATGGAAAGTCAAAAAGAGATGAAGAAAAATGAAGGGAGACTCAGTCCATTTTGGATCTGTAGAAAGATTAGACAACCAATCAGCTATGTGCAAGACTACAACTTGCTCGAGTTCATAGTTCAAGGTCTGATATTCTGGTCATTGAAAAAGCTTTAAAGTAAGACAAAATATATATCTCACTGTCCTACTTCATACAAAGACAAAGGGGCTTTGTTCTACGAAATTGCATGCAAAAGGAAGGTCAAAAATAAAGGAAGAAAAAGGTTTCCAACACCCATTACCAAAAGAGGTAATATTTGACTATCTCTTCCTTCTAGGCATTTATATGGAGTTTGACATATCAATTTCGTCCCATATGCATAGATATGTGTCATGAAATGTGTCTTGGCATATTTGACCATTTGGTGTACTTGGTGCTGTCGAGTTTTGATTGGAAGAAATGGGTTTGTGTGTGGCTATATATACACCTTTCATGGAATTGTGGAAATGGGACTTTCATAATTTTCTAAGAGAGAAAATGTAATATCTTTCGTATTCTATGTAGAGAGTGAGAAATTGAAGAGTTCTACTCATCTTCACTGAAAGGAAAGCCCATATCCCATGGTGTAATAGTTGAGTTTCACTTTTAGTTGAGGGGGAGTGTTCTCTTTTATTTCGAGGGATTTTTGTGGAAGGTTAGACCATGTTTTGAATAGAAAAATCTGGGAGGATTTTTATCTATTACATTGGGTCTGAACCATGTCGAAGTTGAAGTTGCTGGAGATTTGAAGCCAAAATCACATCCTGAAGGAATCACAATAGTCTGTTGTCTCAACAAACTATCGAGTGTTTGTTTAGTTCAATGGGGATTCCAAGGAGAGTCGAAGGAGGAGGAGGTGACAAGCTGCCTACAACAACGTCCCATTTCAGAGCATAACCAATGGAGGTCGAGGCCTTGCATGCTTGCCTTTGCGAAGGAAGATGCACTTGTATGTGGTAGGAAAACCAATACATTTAAGTTGGGTTTGTGGTTGTTGATTTGTGGAGTATGTGTGAGGAGCTTATGTATCTTGTTCCTGCCTTACTCATAGTGGAATTTCCCTGGGTTGGTACCTCTCAGACGTAGGCCGGTTGAGGCCCAAACTAAGTCAACAAATATTGTTGTGCTGTTTGTTTCGATTCACTCTGCACTACACTTTTTGGTGCTTGTTTGTTGTTCGAATCTGAAACAGGCAACATCACTCTAAACACAACAAACCTTTTGAGTTTGCATTCCATTCCGCTGTATCGTTCAAGATTGATCAGGATTGGAGTTTAAGGTGTAGAAATATATCTTGTGGGACCATCAATTGGTATCAGAGCCAACTCTTCAAAAGATTAAGGAAGAGAGATCCACTCAAAGATGTCAAAAAACGGAAGCTCGATGTCAAGACTACCACTGCTCGATGGATCATACATATATTGGAAGGTGAAAATGAAGGTGTTCATTATGTCCATCAGTGATGAAGCTTGGGACTCAGTCGAGTATGGATGGACACTACCCATGAAGTTTTCCGAGGCTATTAAAATTTCCGGCCGAGATACTCCGGCTCACCTTGTTCCAAAGCCAAAAACTCAATACATAGCTGAAGAAAAAGAGATGAGCAATGCCAACTCCAGAGCTTTGAATGCCATTTTCAATGGAGTGGATGAATTTCTTTTCAAAATCATCTCGACATGCACAAATGCAAAAGCTTCTTGGGATGCTTTCTTGGTGACTTTCGAAGGGTTTGATAACGTGCGAGCCACAAAGTTGCAAATGGTAGAAATTCAGTTCGATAGCCTGAAGATAAAGGAAGATGAGACTATCTTTGATTCAGAAATCGATTCAAAGGCATCATCAACCAAGCACACATGCTCGGTTTTGAGTCTGAAGAAAGAAAGCTCATCAATAAGATGTTAAGGACAATCAAAAAGAGGTTTGCACCAAAACTAGCTTCTTTCGAAGAAATGGAGAAAATCAAAACAATGTCTTTTGATGCTTTGATTGGGATTCTCCAAAACTATGAGTCGAACCATTTGAAGTTGAAGCCATACAAAGGAGTTGCTTTTACTGCTGCGGATATTGATGCTGATGAAGTGGATGAGGATGATATTTCATTTATTTCAGATCAAAATTTAAAAATATTACAACAACAGAGGGCAAGTAAACTGAAGCAGCAAACCGGGCAAATCAGTAATCAGCAGAAGATCCGGACGACCAACAGACGACCGCCTCAAAATAAGCAGAAGCAGAACATTCAGAGCAAACTTGTTGCCTTTGAGTCTGAGCGGAAAAGAAAGTTTCAAGTATCTCAAAGTCTGAACACCTCAGACAGTGTGACATGCTATGGATGTAATGGCTTTGGACACCTAAAATCCGAATGCCCTACGGCTTTGAGGAAAGAAATTAAGGCTATGGAAGTGATGATCAATCTATGTCACAAACTTTTGATGGTAATGAAGAAGAAGTAGTAGCTTTCACTTTGAAAGCCAAGGAAGAGATTGGATCCAACTTTGATTCTGATGCTCTCACAGAGATGGACTACGACGAAATTGTTGAGAAATACAAAGAATGGTGAATGGGCAGAAATTACTGATCTCCATTAATGAAAGGCTGAAGGATCATGTTGATGAACCGAATGCATGGAATAATGCCCTCACTGAAGAAAATCACAATCTGTGGAAAGAAAATGATAAATTTGCAAATGAAAATTCGAAGCTAAATCAACTTCTCAAGAATTCTCTTGTAAAGATAGCTGATCTGAAATCAACAAATTTCAAAATTCTTGAAGAAAATGCCCGCATAAGGAAAGGAAAAGAGAAGTTCTATGAGGTTCTTTCCATCAGAAAACTATTCGGTGATCGTCATGGGCTTGGATACAAACATGGTATTGAAAGCAATCAAACTGTTTTTGTGAAAGGTGGCTTACTTGAAGAATCAACCAATACAACACCGAAACAGGTTCCCAACAAGCAAAGAAGAAGAAACAAAATGCATGAGGTAGTTGAGAAAACGTTCAGACAACCTTTGAACTGCATGTACTGTGGAATAATTGGACATGAGGCTGATCGGTGTGAACGAGTCATTCATGATTTATTCAGAGGAAAGAAGATTTCTTGGCCTTCAGAGAAGATGCAAAAGAAGATAGATATCATACTTGAATGGAGGTTCAAGAAGTTGACAAATGTGTGCAATGTTGCTTTATCCACGACTCGTTGGGATGAAGGGAAGACTTGGTATTTCGACAGTGGATGCTCGAGGCACATGACAAATCAGAGAGATCTCCTCTTTGATTTCCACGAAGTTGACTGTGGACATGTGATTTATGGAGATTGAGTCAAGGGAACGATTACTGGATATGGTGCTTTACAAGTTGATGGAGTGACCAACTTGTCAAAAGTTTTCTTGATGGAAAATCTCAACACCAATTTTATTAGCATAAGCCAGTTCTGTGATGAAGGTTTGAACGTAAATTTTACCAAAAATTCCTGTGAAGTTTATGATGGAAATCAACAGATTATGGTTGGATTTCGGTCAAAGAACAATTGCTACATCCTGAAAAGAAGGTGCGAAGTTGCATTAAGGACCAGGAAGGAAGAGCTATCTCTTTGGCATTCCAGACTTGGGCATGTCAATATGCAAAATCTTATTCGATTGAGCAAGAATAAGGAGCAATCATGGCAGGGAATTCAAGAATCAACTTTTTTATGCTTACTGCAGCAAGTATGGGATCTTTCACGACTTCTCAGCTCCAAGGATACCACAACAAATTGGTGTGATTGAGAGAAAGAATAGAACACTTCAAGAGATGGCTAGAACCATGATGCATGCCAAATCAGTCTCAAGAAACTTGTGGTCCGAAGCCGTGAGTACAACTTTTTGAATCATCAACTGAATCTACAAAAGGCCGCACACTCAATCTACCCCCATGAGATATGGAAGGGAAGGAAGCCTACCATTCACTACTTCTACACCTTCAGATGCAAGTGTCATATCATGAAGGACAGACAGTCAGTCTGTTAGCAAATTCGAAGCAAGGGCAGAGGAATGCATATTTCTCGGGTATTCCATAAATAACAAGGCATATCGTGTCTTCAATTTGAAAAGTAAAAAGGTGATGGAATCCTCAAATGTGAAATTTGATGATGGCCTGAAGGACAAAGAACACATTGATTCTGATGTTGAAGCATCTGTTGAAAAGAAAATTCAGAAACTAAAAGAAGTTGTATTCGAAATTGAGTATGATCCAGAGGTTGATCATACTAACCATGAAAAACCATCTGGTGAAGAGGATGAACCAGAAACTGAGGTAAGAAGGAGACCAAGAATCAGCAAGTATCATCCCTCTGATGCCATTATTGGAGACCCTCAAGGAGAAAGAATGACTCCAGGTAAAACAATCAATTTTCGAGATCTCGCTGGGATGAGTTGCTTCATGTCCAAATAGGAGCCTAGAAAGGTTGATGAGACACTTGAGGATGAATAATGGATCACAACCATGCAGGAAGAATTACTACAGTTTGAAAGAAACAAAGTGTGGGAGCTAGTTCAACCACCATCAAATGCCAATGTGATAGGCACCAAGTGGATTTTTCGAAATAAAACCGATGAAGTTGGAAATGTCATCAGAAACAAGGATACACTGGTCACCTAGGGTTATTCTCAGTTTGAAGGACTCGACTACGAGGAGACTTTTGCCCCCGTTTCTCGGATTGAGGTGGTACGCTTGCTTCTATCCATTTCATGCACTCTTGAGCGAGGGTTACCCTTGCATGCGCGTATCATTCTCAAATCGGGTCCTTGGGTTGATTCCTTGGGTTTGTGGCTTCCGAAATCGACCGGAGTTTCTAGCCAAATCGTTCGAGTCTCCATTGGTTTAGAGGTGTTGGGTCTAGGCAATGCTTGGGTTCACATCCGATCGATTGACGAATCGGACACCGGTAATATCTTTTTTTTTACTTAGTTTTTTTATTTGAATTTAGTTTTAAATATCGGTTAGTATAGTTTAGTTACTTGGGCTGCGTCATCAATTTGGTATCAGAGCCCGTTTTTGTCGGAATTCTTATTCCGGTAGTATTAATAGTCTTTATTTCATATTTTTAAATTATGTTAAGATCTTTTAAATTTTTGTAAGTAGCATTATCATTGTTGGGCAAAAATATATATATATATATTGCAAAAAAAAAAAACTGCAGAAAATAAAAAAAAATACTGCAGAAAAGTAAAAAAAAAATACTGCAGAAAAAAATAAATAAAAAAATACTGCAGAATTAAAAAAAAAAAAAAAAAAGAAGAAAGAAAAGCCCTCTTTGAAATATATTGTGATTTTGAGTATTGTATCCACTTGTTTATTTGTGGATATCGATTTTCTTGCGGTTGTACTTTCATTATTGGTTCGTTGCTATTGTTGAGTTTGGCTTCTTGGGGTACACTCGTCAATTTATACTGGCTATATTCCATGAAGTTTAGTTGGCTATAACTCGAGGGGCTTACCAAGGACCGTGAAATTTGAGCGCGTGTGTAAGACGGAGAGGTACATTACGTGGGTATACACGAGAGGATGAGGAAATCATTTATCTAACCATCTATATATATATATATTTCCAGTATATTTTTCTATGGCAGGTGAGAGAAGTGACGAGGAACATGATATGACATCCGCATCAAGCTTTGACCCCAAAATGTTCGTGAAAGATATGATGGTGGAAGTACAAAGGGTAATTCGACATGAGGTTGAGGGACTCCATGCCTGAATAAATAATTTGGAAACATCGAGGGTAGAAGGGAATGCAGCCCTTCCACGTCCGCACAATGGCATTCCACCTTTAGGACAATGACCTCCCGGGAATGCTCCAAGGCATGAACGAGTTCGTGATCTTATCGAAGATGATCGTGACATGAATGAGTATGATGGAGAAGTAGAGAGCAATGTTCCCCTTCGAGCACGACGAGGGGCACATAGGAGAGATGACAATGATTCAATTCGCTCTATGAAATTCCAAATCCCAACTTTCTACGGGAAATATGATTCAGAAGCATATCTTGATTGGGAGCGAAAGATTGAGCTGCTCTTCGATTGTCAAGATTTGGATGGTCCACAAAAAGTCCGAGCTGCGGTCTCCGAGTTCAAAGATTATGCCATTCATTGGTGGGACAATATTTGCCTCAATCAAAGGCGAGGTGGAGCACCGATGATTCAAACATGGGAGGAGTTGACACGTGTCATGCGAACTAAATTTGTAACGAGTTCGTATACACAAGAATTACATGTTTGACTGCAATCGATGAAGCAAGGAAATAGGACAGTCGATGAGTTCTACAAGGATTTGGAGGTGACTTTAATGCGGGCTGATGTTCGAGAGAGTCAACAAGCCACGGTAGCGAGGATCTTGACTGGGCTGAATCGAGACATTGCTGACAAAGTGGGATTGTATCGTTTTGATGATATTGATGAATTGGTGGAACGTGCTATTACTATTGAGAAGCAATTGAAGCGTAAGGGCAAACAGAAAACATTTGGTACGAAGCCCTTCACACCAAATTATACCAAGAAGAATGACAAAACCCAAGTGGCCCAAGGGTTCAGTAAAGGAAAAGGTATTATTAAGGATGACATGCCACGGAACAAACATGTTGGAGCTGATCCGGAGAAGCCGAGGAATCGAGATATCATTTGCTTCAAGTGTCAAGGTCGAGGCCACATTGCAAGTCAATGCCCAAACAAAAAAACGATGATCCTCAATAAGTTTGGGGAATACGAAACGGAATCTGAAAATGAGGAGGGGGTTGATCAAAGAGTAAATGAGGAAAATAACATGGATGATGACTCTAATTCTGGTGTTGGTTTGAGTTTGGTTACCTTACGAGCCTTAAGCACTATGTCAAGGACCTTTGATGAGGAACAACAAGAAAATCTCTTTCAAACTCGTTGCATAATTGGAGGTAAAGTGTGTAGCCTCATTATTTATAGTGGGACTTGCACAAATATTGTAAGTGAACTTGCTGTTCAAAAATGAATTTGCTAACAACACCCCACCCCAAACCATTCAAATTGCAGTGGGTTAGCAATTGCGGAGAGTTGAATGTGAACAAGCAGGTGACGGTTCCTATCAAGATAAAAAATTATGAGGATGAAGTCGTATGTGATGTGCTACCGATGCAAGCTTGTCACGTATTACTTGGGAGACCATGGCAATTTGATAGAAAGGCTCATCACGATGGATATTTGAATAGATACTCATTTGAGTTTGGGAGTAGAAAGATATGTTTGAAGCCGTTGTCTCCAATGGATGTCCATAAGGACCAACTCTACATGCATCGTCAATTTTTGGAAGAAGCCAAAGAAAAGAGAGAAAGAAAAAAGAGTGAAAAAAATTAGAGTAAAAAAAGTGAGCATGGGAGTGAGAAAAGTGAGAGCGAAAAAAATAAGAGTGACAAAAGAGAGCAAGTGAGTGAACAACGCAAGAGTGAGCTTGAAGGAAAAATTCTTGTGAGCTTGAGAGAGGCAAAAAATTTGAAAGTTCACGAGGGAAGTTCTTATTTACTTTTGATTAAACCTGTTTATTTGTCTAAGCAAGAGCTAATGGAACTCCCTTCCAATGTTGCTCCTCTTTTGCTGGAATATGGAGATGTGTTTCCTGATGAAGTAACCGGAGGATTACCACCTATTCGGGGCATTGAGCAGCAGATGGATCTCATTCCGGGTGCATCAATCCCAAATCGTCCAGCTTACAAGGCAAGTCCAGAGGAAGTCAAGAAAATACGTAAGCAAGTGGATGAGTTGCTTGACAAAGGCTGGATTCGCGAAAGCCTAAGACCTTGTGCTGTACCGGTTCTTCTTGTCCCAAAGAAGGATGGTGGATGGAGGATGTGTATCGATTGTCGAGCCGTAAATGCCATAACGGTAAAGTATCAACACCCTATCCCTCATTTAGATGATATGCTAGATGAACTGCATGGGTCAAAATACTTTTCTAAAATTGATTTGAAAAGTGGATATCATCACATTAGAATGAGGGAAGGTGACGAATGGAAAACTGCATTTAAAACTACGTTCGGCTTATATGAGTGGTTAGTCATGCCTTTTGGCCTTACGAATGCTCCAAGTACGTTTATGCGGTTAATGAATCATGTATTACGTACTTTCATAGGGAAGTTTGTTGTGGTTTACATTGATGATATTCTCATTTATAGTAAATCAATGGAAGAACATGTAGAGCATATTCGTAGTGTTTTGGAAATGTTAAGAGCTGAAAAGCTTTATGCTAACCCGAAGAAGTGCGACTTTTGTGCCGACAAATGTATTTTTCTTGGTTTTGTTCTAGGTGCTGAAAGGATAAGTGTGGATGAAGCTAAAACACAAGCTATTCGGGATTGGCCAACACCTAAAACGATCAAGGAAATTCGTAGTTTCCTTGGACTTGCAAGTTTTTACCGCCGCTTTGTGCGAGATTTTAGCTCCATTGCAGCACCACTGACTGAGCTTACAAAGAAAGATAAACACTTTGATTGGGGAGTTTCTGAACAAGCATCTTCCAATTTGCTTAAGAGAAAACTTACTAATGCTCATGTTTTAGCTCTACCGGATTTTACTAAGCCATTTGAATTGGAATGTGATGTCTCAGGAATTGGGATTGGAGCTGTTTTGATGCAAGGAAAGAAGCCGATTGCGTACTTCTGTGAGAAGCTGAGTAGGGCTGCCCTCAACTATTCGATGTATGACCGAGAATTGTACTCGTTGGTTCGTGCACTTCAAACATGGCACCGCTATTTGCGATCACAAGAATTCATTGTTCACACTGACCATGAATCATTAAAGCATTTAAAGAGTCAACAAAAGCTTGGCAAACGGCATGCAAGATGGGTAGCATTCGAGGACACATTTCCTTACTCGATTCAGTACAAGAAAGGAAAGGAAAATGTTGTAGCTGATGCGCTATCAAGGAGGAAACGGGCTGAATTTGTGAAGGAGATGCATTCAAAGGTTCGGGATAACATTGCAAAGTCAAACGCTCGGTATGCTAAAAGTGCTAACAAAGGTCGTAAGCATGTAGTGTTCCAACCAGGCGATTGGGTGTGGTTGCACTTGAGAAAAAGTAGATTTCCCAAGAAACGGAAATCTAAGCTGAGCCCAAGAGGAGACGGGCCTTTCCAAGTTGTGGAACGCATCAATGACAATGCTTATCGTATTGAGCTACAGGGTGAGTAACAAGTTCATAGCACATTCAACGTTGCTGACTTAAGTCCTTATGATGTAGGAGATGAACAGGCTATGAAAATGGGGGACTCAATTTTTCAAGAAGGGGGGGATGAAGACGTCGTCAAAAGCGACGATGAACCTACACTACCACCAGGTCCGATTACACGAAACCGTGCCAAGAAGTTTCAAACTAATATTATGGAATTGATTCTATACTTGGAAGAGGAGAACATGCATAAAGTAGAAGCATGGAGGCCAATGGGAAGAACGTTATCAACATTGGAGTGCATCCACCCTTGAAGACCACAATTTATAACACCCATGGGAGTTTCTACTCATATCATTACCCATGTGGGATAAGAGGTGTTTTATTTTATTTAATAAAGTGGGTCCCGTCAATCTAATTAATTGGACATCTCTTATTTACATAATTAGTGGGATATAAATAATATATATTTTTGTCCCACATTGGTTGTAGAGTCTTTTTCCAAGCTAGCCTCCCCTATAAATAAGGCACTTGGCTTCACTTGTTAGACACCTTGAAATTGATATCAATTAAAGTTTTTCTCTTTATTCCATTATATTGGAATTAGTGTGTGAGTGAAGGTTACCCTTGCATACGCGTATTATTCTCAAATCGGGTACTTGGGTTGATTCCTTGGGTTTGTGGCTTCCGAAACCGACCGGAGTTTCTAGCCAAATTGTTCGAGTCTCCATTGGTTTAAAGGTGTTGGGTCTAGGCAACGCTTGGGTTCACATCCGATCGATTGACGAATCGGACACCGGAAATATCTTCTTCTTTCTTAGTTAGTTTTTTTAATTTGAATTTAGTTTTAAGTTTCAGTAAGTATAGTTTAGTTATTTGGGTTGCGTCACTTGGCGTATTTGACCATTTGGTGTCCTTGGTGCTGTCGAGTTTTGATTGGAAGAAATGGGTTTGTGTGTGTCTATATATACACCTTCCATGGAATAGTGGAAATGGGGCTTTCATAATTTTCTAAGAGAGAAAATGTAATATCTTTCGTGTTCTAAGTAGAGCGTGAGAACTTGAAGATTTCTACTCATCTTCACCGAAAGGAAAGCCCAAATCTCATTGTGTAATAGTTGAGTTTCACATCGAGTTGAGGGGGATTGTTCTCTTTTATTTTGAGGGATTTTTGTGAAAGGTTAGACCATGTTTTGAGTAGAAAAATTTGGGAAGATTTTTATCTATTACATTGGGTCCGAACCATGTTGAAGTTACTGGAGATTTGAAGCCAAAATCACATCCTGAAAGAATCACAACAGTCTATTACATTGGGTCCGAACCATGTTGAAGTTACTGGAGATTTGAAGCCAAAATCACATCCTGAAAGAATCACAACAGTCTATTGTGTCGACAAACTGTCGAGTGTTTGTTTAGTTCAAAGGGGATTCCAAGGAGAGTCGGAGGAGGAGGAGGTGACAAGCTACCTACAACAATGTCCCATTTTATAGTACAACCAATGGAGGTCGAGGCCTTGCATTCTTGACTTTGCGAAGGAAGATGCACTTGTATGTGGTAGGGAAACCAATACATTTAAGTTGGATTTGTGGCTGTTGATTTGTGGAGTGTGTGTGAGGAGCTTTTGTATCTTGTTCCTGCCTTACTCATAGTGGAATTGCCCTATGTTGGTACCCCCAGACGTAGGCCGGTTGAGGGCCGAACTGGGTCAACAAACGCTAGCGTGCTGCTTGTTTTGATTCACTTTGCACTGCACTTTTTGTTGCTTGTTTGTTGTTCGAATCTCAAGCAGACAATATCACTCTAAACACAACAAACCTTTTGAGTTTGCATTCCATTCCGTTGCATCGTTCAAGAGTGATCAGGATTGGAGTTTAAGGTGTAGAAATACATCTTGTGGGACCGTCAATATTGAGGGAAAACTGAAGTCGAATAACGATGTGAGTATATAAGATCAAATATTAGAATTGAATTGCATAAAATAGAATTGAAATTACGAAATGTAAATTCATGGAACAAATATGATAGGGAAAGCTATGGGTGATTTAAGTGTGCGATGGTCGTATGGCGTATTTAACGTTTGTGAAATCCTAGTGGTGGTAGTGAGTGGGAAATTTAATAATGTGCATGAGTGATAGGGGTACATTATTATGGGTTAGAGAAGGAAAGTTATGGTTGAATGGAGTGAGAATATATTCGCGATAGACATATATACTTCATGCGGTAGAGTGCTACAAGTAAGTGATCACATAGGATTTCGGTTTGATAAAGTGCTTTGCGTCCACAATAGTTTGCTTGACCTAGAGGTAATCATGGAAAAGACACACCAATTCCATAATTATTGATCTAATGATCCATTTCTGGATTCAGTACTAAATGTTCTAGCAACCGTTCTCCTCGACACCTGTAACTGATTAATTAAGAGATTATCTCACACTTTACCTATTGCCAAATATTCTAAGTCAAATTGCATTATAGGAGCCACTTCCACAATGAGTCCTACATCGACCTAATAGTGAAATCCTTTTGGAAGCTCCCAACTAGATTTGATTAAATGTCTTATGTTTGCATTTTAACCAAGGTTTATGTTTGCCGCATCACAAGAAAAATATCTTGTGGTAATGTCATCGAGGTTCAATAGTGATATGAAGAAAAATGACATCTCATTATTTAAGGAATTTAGCATTGCATTTACACTATCAAATCAGAAAATTTATCTAAGTGTAAAAGGTAAATGGGATGGGTGGTGAGCACGCGACTCTTGTCACAAGTACTACGAACCACCCATGCTAGAATTTTGGAGCTCTTTACAACTTGAGTTCTTTCTAAAATGATTGTGTTTCCTAGTAAGTGGAACTATTACAAATGATTTGAATTGACCTCGTACAGGCAGAACTTCTAGAAGGTTTGTGGTTACAATTTGCCATCTAACCCAATTTTCTCAGCTGTCCAATCTACCATACGCTAATTTGAATGGTCACGATTTACTCTTACGCAGATCGTGGTGATTTTCAGAATTGAACACAAAACTCTTAATATTCTTGATTTCTAGTAGATCCGTTGTCTCTCAAGCATGAATGATATTCACAATCTGACAGTGCCACAAGTCAACACGTGACCTTGTGAGAATGTTTTCCACACAAATTGAATTTTCTCATTTCTGCCACCAAACGCAATTAAATTCTCAAAATAGTAAGACATATCAAATGATACAATATGAGATTAAAAACACATATGGCAAGACAATATTAAAACACAAATTTGGTAAAAAAATTGCCACTTATAAACCATTAAGAGAACATGTCCAAAATCAGTGTTATCAATTACCAAGGGAGTTTCCATATTCGGTTTGCTCATTGCCCTCCGTAGTGTTGGAAGAAATTTTTTTCGTAAGAATTTTTAGGTTGCTTGCATTATTTTATGTGGATTGAATGAAATTTGTCTAAATGATAGTATAACAATGATTTGATTTATATATTTAAAGATAATTATGACTATTTACTTATCACCCCTCAGTCCGCGAAATTGTAGTTGAATAAGTTATTGTTTTAATGAAAATGACTATTTTATCGATTGTGTAATATCAACTGGAAATATATTTTTCATGGAATGACCTAGATTAATTCAGCTTGATGTTGGAAGTACTTTGAGTATCAAGACCGGTTTGGGATTTGCCTTTGAGACAAATGACATTTATTCCTCTCATTTTTTATTTATTTTTTCTTTTTTTGTCCTTCTGAATTGATGTGGCATCAAGTCCACAAATAATAAGAATTTGATGAGAAGATACACTGATCATAACATATTTTGAACTCATCACATATTGAATGTTTCAATTCACCTATTTGCCAATACGTAGCTTTCTTTTAATCTACATTAAAATGTTGGAAAAAGATTAGGTTTGTTTGTTTAGTGTTTTAGTTTGAGATTTATTTCTTTTTTTATGTGAGACATGAGAATCGTGTCGGTAATATAAAAAATATTATTTTGTATTGAATTGTTAAATTTTGAGGGAAAAAAATATAAATATTATATATATATTGGGAATTGTGTCAAAAAATTTTTGGTTAGATGAACAAATTATAGATGTATCATACTTCAGCACGTATTTAAGGCAACTTTTATAAGTTTTATATAAATGTTGAATAACTAATGTGTAAAAGAATGATATTAAGATATGAGTAGTGTATATGTATTTTATACTAAGTGTAAAACTAAAATTTTATTGCAATTTTCGCATAATTAATTTGTATGCGCGGATGATGGTTGTATGCAAAATTATTTCTTTATTAATTTATGGATGACTTCTACTCTAAGAGCATCTGCAATGGTTTTCGCATAAAAAAGCCTCAATTCCTTACATGGCCATGGTTCCACCTTTTATTTTATTGACTCTCCTTCCTTTTGTGGCCATGGTCCTACTTTTTATTTTATTGACTCAAGTATTCCAAAAATAAAAAGATACACATAGTTGTTTTCTTATCTCACCGTTTGAGGAAGGCCTTCGTCTACACCAAGTCTGACGCATTGTGCCTCCAGATATTCACATCTCAAATTAAGTCATTGTATTTATTTTTCTTATTTGGCTTATCAATACAAGTCTAGATGGAGGGGGAAGGCCGTATGATTCTGGCTGTGAAGGCCAATACGCAGCGACGAAGCCATTAAATTATTTTGGTGGGGTCTGGAAGTTTTACTTAATATATAATTTATAATAATTTTAAAATTATGTAATAAAACTAAAATTTTTAAAAAAAATTACAAACATTTGTTTTCTTACTAATTAATTTTATCTTTTCTAGGTATATGTGAATATTTTGTGGGTGTGTGTTTTTTTAAAAAAATATATATATGTTTTTTAACGGTGAGTCATTCCGTATTCAAACGAAAGAGTTATAGCCAAAATAGTATTCAAAAATATGTTGTATATTCAAATACGATTTAAAAAAAAAAAACGTCAATGCGACTTTAACTCCACTTTTAAATATAAAATATTATTTAATCCTTTATATTTTGCCTTTATTTCATCCCCAAACACTCTTAAGAAAACCCTAGCTATCACCCCCTTCATTGTGACATATTATATGAGTTATTTGAAAAGCAAATGAATTTTATATGATTTTGTAAAGTTATACACTTATTTTCTTGACAAGAAAATATTATAGAGTACTCGATGGATTTTCTGTAACTTTGGGATAATATTTTCACACTTTTGATTTATCTTAAATATAGATATCTGTGTTACCTTTAATTAGAGACCAAGTTTGTTCCATTTGGATATAGAATAAATTTTGTATAAATTTTTAAAGTTACACACCCTGTTTCTTGACGAAGGATCTGTTCAATATGTTTAACTTCTATTATGTTCTTTCTTAAACTTCTTTTTGTGTTTTTGTTTACTTTAAAATAGAGATATATGTGTTATCTTTCATTACAGACAAGTTTGTCCCATTTGAGTGTAAAATGGATTTTTAGTGATTTTTATATTACAACTGCTCTATTTTTCGGAAGTGTATAGACTATCTGACTTAAGATGATATTCTGGATGTAATTAAAATTAATAATTGTATTTTTCGTCTTTGAAATATAACTCAGGAACGTTAGCTTTGATTTGGAACTAGTTTCATAATGTTTGAGTCAATGATGAATTTATAGTGAATTTTATAAGATCTGCGTTAAATTTGAGTAAGTTAATTGATCAAATTTGATGATTAGGTGAAGTCCACCCCAAGCAAGTCCCACCAATCCGTGCTAGTAGAGTTGGGTAGCTTCCCCTAAGTAAGGTAAGGGATTAAATTATGAATATTTTAAATGGTTGACCATCTAACTACGTGCTTTAGTTAAATAGGTTATTATAATTATATCTCATTATGTGATATGTGGTGAACTTGCCATTAAGATTTCATAATTTTTTGTAAGCCGTAGATTTGGCTAGATTTAGCCATTGATTGCAAAGTCGATTATTAATTTATGTCTTCCGTGGATTTGGCTAGACTTAGCCGTTGATTGGCAAGTCGATTATCAATTTGTGTATACCGTGGATTTCGCTAGACTTAGTCGTTGATTGACAAGTCGATTATCAATTTGTGTATTCCGTGGATTTGGCTAGAATTAGTCGTTGATTGTTGGCAAGTCGATTATCAAGTTGTGTATGTTGTGGATTTGGTTAGACTTAGCCATCGATTGACAAGTCGATTATCAATTTGTGTATGCTGTGGATTTGGTTAGACTTAGCTGTTGATTGGCAAGTCGGTTATTAATTTTTTCATGTCGTGGATTTGGCTGGACTTAGCCATTGATTGGCAAATCGATTTATTAATTTGTGTATGTCGTGGATTTGGCTAGACTTAGTCGTTGATTGGCAAGTCGATTCATTAATTTATGTATGCCGTGGATTTGGCTAGACTTAGCCGTTGATTGGCAAGTCGATTATCAATTTGTGTATACCGTGGATTTCGCTAGACTTAGTCGTTGGTTGACAAGTCGATTATCAATTTGTGTATGCCGTGGATTTGGCTAGACTTAGCCGTTAATTGGCAAGTGGATTATCAATTTCTATATGTTGTGGATTTGGTTAGACTTAGCCATTGATTGACAAGTCGATTATCAATTTGTGTATGCCGTGGATTTGGCTAGACTTAGCTGTTGATTGTCAAATCGGTTATTAATTTGTGTATGTCGTGGATTTGGCTGGAGCCACTCATTAGCAAATCGATTTATTAATTTGTGTATGCCGTGGATTTGGCTAGACTTAGTCGTTGATTGACAAATCGATTCATTAATTTATGTATGCCGTGGATTTGAAACCTCAAATCAGTCTTCAAAGAATTCAGAACCTACAACACTAATCAAGAAAAAAAAAAGATCAAAAACAACAAGAAATAAGGTGTAAAGGTCACCAAAGACTGCTGTCTGATAAAATTGATTTTTTGAACCAATCGAAGCTCCATTGGACAATCCAGCAGTTCCAAATAAAGCTTTTGATGTCTGGAACAAGCTGACCATATTTGAGCAAACTCCGACCACGGAAAGCCCTCTGATCGTCAAGTTGATCGGGACTGCGCACTCAAAATCGAAAAACACAAAACCTATCGGCTTTCTTTGTTTTTCCTGCTCTGCTCGGCTGCCCTGCTACCATACTCTACAAGAAATAATATTTTCCCCCCAAAAAGACATAGAAACAAGGACTAAGAAGCCCGACATAGAAACGCCCAACAATAAAAAAATATTGAATAAATGGGCTGAACCCATAACACATGCGCATGCATGCGTCTCCATTACTAATTCTTTCGGCTCATAGTGATGAGTTGGTCGATCACACAAATGAACTCTTTAACTCCATGAATATAATGCAGGCGTGCGTAGGTGTGGTTTATATTTGGCTGTATAGAAGCAAGTTTATCAACTAATTAATTAATTAATTTTTTTTTGTGTACTAATTAAAGATGTCTTTAAATAGATGTAGTATATATGTTTGGAAGCTTGGAAGTAAATAAGTTTTATTTATTCATTTTCCTTAATTCATTTGTAGGCGCCATCTCGATATATATATATATATATATAGTTTAATTAATTTTACAACATGCTAGCTCGCTCTAAATAAATAAATAGCTATATATATATAGATACAGATATTGATATGGTTCAAACATGAAATTGGAACATAAACATCGGCAATACAATAATTTATATCCAACATGTGTTGGAATAACCTGAAACTTGGTGCTAAATTTAGACGACAGCAGTGTCTAAATTTAGTTTAGTGTGTGTGGTGCTTAGTGTTCTACTCGAATCTATAAATTCCTGAGAATGCATTTCCATCTTCGTAACATCACACTGAAGCTACACTTCACTGTAAAAATAAAAAACAAAGACAATATGGCAAGCAAAGCGGCGGTGGGCGTGGCCACAATTCTGTTTTGTATATCGGTGTTTGAATTCGAAGCCAACGCACAGTTTCCAGGGCTAGGTCCTCCACAAGTTCCCCCGGGTCAGGGTCCGCCGCAGGTTCCTCCCGGTCAGGGGCCGCCCCTAGTTCCCCCCGGTCAGTTACCAGGGCCAGGTGCCCCGCAAGTGCCCGGACAAGCGCCCTGCCTAAAGGATATCACCAAGTACGGCGCGGCTCCCGGCGTTGACATTGCTCAGGTAGCTATTATAGTCCATAATTTTAATTTTATATATGTGGCCAGATAAAATAAAATGGACGAATGCAACAGGCCTTAACAGCGATTTGGAAAGAGGCGATTGCATCGCCGGTGCCGGTTCAGATATTGATTCCACCAGGGAATTGGTGTTTAAGCCAAGTGAAGCTGTGCGGGCCTAGCCTGGCCCCTATCGATCTTGTGGTTCAAGGCACCGTTCAAGCATCACCGGATCCGCAAGCATTGCCCGACAAAGAATGCGAATGGATAACCATTAACTACATCAGCAACTTAACCATCTACGGAGGAGGAGTTTTCGACGGCATGGGCGAGATGGCATGGAAGCAAAATGATTGCAACAAGAACCAGAAATGTGCCAAACTCCCCATGGTAAGAGGAAGAAGAAGAAGAAGAAGAAGAAGAAGCAAGCGTTCATTAAATAATTTTAGTTTCGTAGATATACATACATAGATATATCAAACAACAACATCCATAATCATTATCCTCTAACAAGTATATTTTCATCAAACTAAACATGCAGAACTTGAGCTTCAACTTCATCAACCACACGGTTATCCGAGACGTGACCACAAAAGACAGCAAGAACTTCCACGTGAACTGTATCTCGAGCCACAACGTGACCTTCCAACGATTCATGGTGAGCGCGCCGGGGGAGAGCCCAAACACCGATGGAATTCACATCGGGCGTTCCTCACAGATCACGGTGATCGACTCCATCATACAAACTGGGGACGATTGTGTTTCCATCGGTGACGAGACCTGTGAAATCCGCGTCCAGAATGTAACCTGCGGTCCGGGCCACGGCGTCAGCATTGGAAGCATGGGCAAGTTTGCGAACGAAAAGGATGTGAATGGAATATATGTGCAGAACGTGACGTTCAAAGGGACACAGAATGGCGTTAGAATTAAGACATGGCCTAACGGGCCGGCCACCTTGTGCATAAACAATATTCATTTCGAGGACATAATCGTCGACAATGTCAGCAATCCCATCATCATTGATCAGGAGTACTGCCCCTGGAATCAATGCGACAGAACGGTAAAAAAATAAATAATTAAAGCCATCCTCTCTTTGTTTTCGTGGATCCTATCATATATCATATATCATATATACACACACATATGCTGCAGCAAGCCTCCTCCATCAAGATCTCGGGTGTGAGCGTGAAGAACGTCAGGGGGACTGCCAACAGTTGCGAGGCCGTAGTTCTTTCTTGCAGCAGCGCCAAGCCCTGCGAGGCCATCGAGATTGGCGACGTGGATATTACCTACGTTGGGGATCCGGTGTATGGCCCCATCAAAACTAAGTGCTCCAACGTACAGCCCACATTCGTCGGCAGGCAGAATCCGCCCGTCTGTGCTCCCGCACCTCCTGGCCTTCCCGCGCCTGCCGCCTGACCCAAACCGCACCACTCACGCCACACCACATCCATATACATATATATATACATACAGCGAGCTCCATCACCACCTGCGGATGGGATCCCACCACTTAAGTTGTTTCAATCAAAGGTTTTTGTAGCTAGAAACAAAACTTACTACTGCGTACGTTTTGCTAGTTAGTGAGTTAATTAATGTACGAGTTGTAAGATAAGGTTTTTGTTTTTCCATTGATTATTATTTCTTGGAAAATAAATTAATTAATAAAGACTAGGTTCTCCTTATATTGGATTTGTTAAATATAAATATTTTTTTATTTTTTTGGCATACGGACAAAAGTGTCAAAATTATTTTCCTACGTATGGACAGTTTCCAAAAATATATATACAATACAAATACATATACAAGACAAATGAGATGAATGAAGATAGTCAACATAATGTCAAATGCATGGAGAATTGCCCCCATTCAATTTCAGTGGTAAGGAAACTTATTTCATCCTGTTTTCTTACTCAATAAGTGAGCTATACATTGAATAATATGCTTCAAATATTTTAAATATTTTATGATATTAATATTATAAATATATTAAGGCATTATCTAAATAAAGTATTCAAATAAAAAGTGATTATTACTTTTCTATTTGGGTTGATTTTATGAAATCAATTTTAATATTCGTATCTTTTGTTTTATTGTTGAACTTTTGAATTCAAAAAATAATAATATACGCATATTCTTCTTCTTCTTCCTTGTAGCCGTCATATGTAAAAAATTGATGGAGTTTACGAAGCTTTCCCCCAAAAAAATTTGGTATTAGAGCTACCGAGTTTTAGTTTGGCGAGAGGCGCATAATGGAGGACACCAGCAATCAGTAAACTGATCGAGAAAGAATTGGTGAATCTCAATCATGGCCAACAATTCGAGTTCTCAGGTTTCAATTCCAATGTTTAAAGGGGAATATTATCATTTTTTTTAGTTTAAAAATAAAAACCTTGTTCAAATCTCAAGAACTTTGGGATATAGTAGAGACAGGGTTCGTCGATGATAGATCTGAACCGCACATGCAGCAAGGGATAATCGAAAGAAGGATGCCAAGATGTTCTTCCTTATTCAGAAGGCTCTTGGTAATAGTATTTTCTCCAGATTACAACAGTCGATACGTCAAAGCAAACATGGGATATCCTTAAGCAGGAATATTTGGGAGATGAGAATATTATTATGGTAAAATTGCAAACCCTGCGTCGTGATTTTGAGTTGTCAATGAGAGAAAAGAATTTTTGCAAGATTGTCTCTCAAGGGTGCCTGTGCTTGTTAATCTTATGAAGTCCTATGGTGACGAAATAAATAATAATATTGTGGTGAACAAAGTTTTGAGAAGTTTAACCTCAAAGTTTTATCATGTTGTTGTGGTTATTGAAGAGACGGACTTATCTACTTACATTTTTGATAAGTTGATGGATTCCTTATTAAGTCATGAGGATCGGTTGAATAGATCTACTGAGAAAACCGAAGAAAGGGCTTTCCAAATGAAGGGAGAGCTTCAATCTAAGGGCAAGGAAGATTCTACTTTATGGAAGAAGCCGGATAACACAACAAGTAGAGGTCAAGAAAGAAGTTGTTATTGTGGTATAAATTGTGGTCAAGGAAGACGATGCAATTATTTTTCTGGAGAATGCCACTATTGCAAAAAGTACGGGCATAAAGAGGTTGGTTGCTGGTCTAAACAAAAGGATTACCAGAAGCATGCAAACTTCACCATAATACATGAAGAGAAGAGTAATCTACTCATTACTCATTCCACTACGAATAATGTAATCAATGATGTTTGGTTTATTGATAGTGGGTGTTACAATCATATATGTGGTAAAAAAAAAAAAAAAAACATTGTTCAAAGATCTGGACGAGACAGAAAAATCAGAAGTTCGTCTTGGTAATGACAAGCCAATCAATGTTGAGGGTAGAGGTAAAGTTATGATTAGAACCACCGAAGGCAATACAAAATTTATTTGTAAGGTACAACATGTCCCATCACTTGCTCATAATTTACTAAGTGTTGGACAACTATTGAAGAGTGGTTGTTTGGTTCTATTTAATGACGAATCATGTGACATCACTGAGAACAAGACCAGTAGAAAGATTTTCAATGTTAAGATGACATCGAACAAGATGTTCCCTCTGGATGTGAAGCTTGGTTGTGCCTTTGTCGCTAATATGGATACAGAAACTAAACTTTGGCATAACATATATGGTCACTTAAACATTAAAGCACTGCATATGCTTGTGAAGAAAGGCATGGTTCTTGGGCTACCTAAACTTCATAGTCTAAATTTTTGTGAAGGGTGTGTTTATGGAAAATGGACCAAGCCTTCATTTCTAGTGGGAAAAGCATAGAGGGCATCATTTTTTCTTGAGCTCATTCATTCGGATTTGTGTGGGCTTATGTCTGTGGAGTCTCTTGGAGAGAGTCGATATTTTTTTCTATTTGTGGATGATTTCACTCGGATGTGTTGAGTCTATTTCTTGAAAAGTAACTAAGAGGCTTTCGAAAATTTCAGAAAAATTGAAGGAGTTGGTGGAGAAACAAAGTGGGTGCCGAATTAAAACACTTTGGACTGATCAAGGTGGTGAATTTGTTTCATGTGAGTTCATTGAGTTTTTTTAAAGAGAATGAAATTCATAATGAGTTGACTTTACCATACACACTAGAGTAAAATGGCGTAACTGAACGTAAAAATTGCACCATTGTTGAGATGGATAGAAGCATGATCATCGCAAAGGGTGTTCCAAAAAAATATGTGCTGAAGCAGTAGCTACGTGTTGGATAATCGGTTATTTTGCAACCAATTATTTGGTGAGTGAAAATGCGATGGGCCAGTGTACCAAATTAATTAGATTAATTTGGAAGAAATAAATAAATATTATTTATTTATTGTATATGGGATTTGGTTAATATTTTGACTATTTTGTCTGTCTCGAGACAAACCAAATTGTGCAGCCCCAAATTAAACCCGGGTATATGGCCTAAGTCGCAATATTATATGGATAGAGTATTATCCGTTGGATAGATTTATTATAATTTCAAACGAAATTTTTGAAATTAGAATAAATTACAATCGTTTCAAACGGAAGGCTTGAAATTAGAATAAATTATGATCGTCACAAACGGAAAGTTTTTAATAGAATCAATTACGACCGCTTCAAACGGAAAGTTTAAATTTAGAATAAATTAAATTAGTAATTAAGGTCGTAATTATGATCGTAATCGATCTCTTGCCATTTTGGTCGAGTGGAAATGCCTGTATAAAGAGGCCTCCCCCTTCATTCTAAATACATCAACAACTCTCTCCTCCTTCTCTCATCTCTTCTAGCTTTCTGAAAACCTCCCAACCTCAGTTTCTCTCTCGCTTTGTTCGTCGGAACTCCAACGATTAGAGGTGCAACTCTTATTCGAGATGGAAACCGTTTTATTTTTGGGTTAGAATGCCAACCACCAGAGGCACTACCAGGGTGTATCTAATTTTCGGAAAGATAATCCATCATCCACTTGGTTTCATGGTAGACGTTATTCTCGCAATACCCATTTAAAAAAAATCAAAAAATTAGATACTACTTTGCGAAAATATCAACCGCTGCTGAAGTCGCCGCCGGAGCCACCACTAGAGCCGCCGGAACCGCTGCTAGAGGAGCCGCGCGGAGCCGTCACCGAAGAAACCGCCGGATGAGTCGCCGAAGCTACTGCCGGAGGAGTCACCGGCGCCGCAGTCAAGGTAGACGCTCCTCCACTTGGGCCAGTTCCCATTATGGGTAGCCCTATGTTTTCTGGATTTGCCTTAGGGGGATGTGGGGGCTTTCCTAAGTTTGTGACCGCACCCTCTGCTTCATTCGCGGCCCAAACTGTTGGTCCTGGGCTTGGCCCATGTATGATGTCCCATGTACAAGTTCCATAACCATTCACTAGAGTGGACTTTATGAGGTGGCAGGAAAAGATACTCTTCTACCTGACTGTGATTGGGTTTTCCATGTTCGTGTTGCACGATGGCTCAATTGATGTGATGCATTGAACTGTTCCACATCTGTGTGCACTTAGTCAATAATATTGATGTGTCGCTATCTCAGTGTCAACTTTGTTCTCACATTTTGATCCATTTCGGACATGGATCTAGTCTTTGGATTCATAAGTTTTCTATTTTAAGCGGTCCACATTTCACACTTAAATAGGTAATTCTATCTCAAGGTATGTAACTCACACATTTAGGATCATTACGAGTAATTGACTCAACCTCACCACTTTTGCACATTTTAACACTCATTGCTTTTCAGAGAATTGTATTTGAGTGTTTGTGCCGTACTCTCACAGCTTAGTTTTCCCATTGAACCAAGGCTTGGGATTTCCAAGTGATTTGGTTGGGTTACCATTGTAAGTGTCTATCTTGTGGATTTCAAACTCATTCCTTTTAGCAGTTTGTACATTTGATCTCTCTACAACCTCTTGGTTAGCGGATCCATTAGGTTTTCTATTGATTTTACATATTCAATAGTCAAAAATTCACTGGTGATCTATTAACTTACAGTATTATGTTTATGTCGGATATATCGGGATTTACCGTTGTAAATTTCATTCTTAGACCTTGCTATTGCAGCTTGGCTATTGCAGTGAATCATTACTGGAGGTACTGGTTTAGTCCAGTATGGAATATCATCCATGAAGTTCCTCAGCCATTCGGCTTCTTCACCAGCTTTGTCCAAGGCGATGAATTCTTATTCCATTGTGGACCGTGCAATGCACGTCTGTTTCGTGGATTTCTACAAAACAGCTCCTTCTCCAATCTTAAACTGATATCCATTTATAGACAGTGAGTCTTTTGCATTGGATATCCAATTGGCATCGTAGTACCCTTTGAGTACTGGTGGATATTTCGCATAGTGTATGCCAAATTCAGAGTAAATTTAAGATTACAATAATACTCTTAGTAGCGCCTTCCAGTCTTCATGACTGGGGTTGCTAGTGTATCGACTCATCTTTGTTTACAGGGCAAGCCAAGTCAGGCCTTGTACAATTTGTAAAGTATATTAGGCTTCCAATAATTTTGTCATAGTCTTCTTAAGTTACGGGGTTTCCTCTATTCTTGCTCAAGTGGTATGCTGAGGTCCATTGGTGTTTTCACTAGAGTGTTGTCGTAGGCATTGAATTTTTTCAGTATCTTTTCCACATAGTGGGACTGAGTCATTACAATACCTTTGTCTTGTCATAGAATCTTCATTCCATGGATGACGTCGGCTAGCCCTAAATCTGTCATGTCGAAGTTACGACTCAACATGCATTTGACCTCATTGATCAGACTGGCTTCTTTAGCCATGATCAGTAGGTCGTCTACATATAGACAGATTATGATAAAACCATAAGGTGTTTCTTTGATGTAGACACTTGTCACACTCGTTTATTTTAAAACCATTTGATAACATGACGTTATCAAATCTTAAGTGCCATTGTAAAGGTGCTTGTTTCAATCCATACAAAGACTTTATTAGTTTGCACACCTTTTTCTCTTGGCTAGGAACGACATATCCTTCCGGTTGTTCCATATATACCTCTTCTTCTAATTCACCATTTAGAACAATAGTCTTCGTATCCATTTCGTGAATCTCAAGATTGTTCAAAGATGCAATTGAAAGAAGCATTCAAATGGATGTTATCCTAGTTACTGGTGAATATGTGTCGAAGAAGTCAAACCCTTCGGTTTGTCTGTAGCCTTTTACTATGAGACGGACTTTGTATTTATCAATAGACCCATCAGCCTTGAGCTTCCTTTTCAATACCCATTTGCACTCTAATGGTTTACAGCCTTTGGGTAGGTCAGATAACACTCAAGTGTTATTCTACATTATTGAGTCTATTTTACTGTCTATTGCTTCCTTCCATAAGGGATCATCAGGACTAGATAGTGCTTTCTTGATCGTTGTTGGATCATTGTCCAACATATACGTACTAAAATTTGGACCAAAGGTTTTCTCAACCCTTTTCCTTTTGCTACGCCTAGGTTCTGAAACCTCTTGATCAGGGATACCAACAATTTGTCTCTTTACGCCCCGTATTTCTTCATCTACAGGTTTTAGGTTGGATTGTATCCTTTCTTTACAAGGATAGACATTTTCAAAGAATATGACATTCCTTGATTCTATTGTAGTTCCTTCGGTCATCCCAGGGATTTTTGATTTGTGAACTATGAAATGATAAGTACTACTGTTTAGTGTGTATCCGATAAATGTGCAATCTACCATTTTTGGGCCGATAATGACTTGCTTTAAGGGCGGAACTTCCACTTTTGCTAGGCACCCCCACACTTTGAGGTATTTGTGTGTGGGTTTCTTACCTTCTCATAGTTCGTAAGAGGTAATATCCTTACCCTTAAGTGGAATATTTTTTAGGATATAATTTTCAGTTAGTACCGCCTCCCTCCACAAGTTTTGAGGAAGTCCTGAACTTATCAATAAGACATTCATCATTTTCTTAAGTGTTCGATTTTTGCATTATGCAACGCCGTTCATTTAGGTGAATATAGAGCCGTTGTCTGATGAATTATGCCACTTTTGTTACATAATTCTTTGAACAGGGCCACATATTTGCCACCTCTATCACTTTGAACTATCTTGATTTTACAGTCAAGTTGATTTTCTGCCTCGGTTTTGAAGTTCTTGAAGGCCTTGATTGCTTCGCTCTTTTCCCTTAATAGGTAAAGATAGCAATACTTTGTGCAATCATCAATATAGGTAATGTAATATTTCTTTCCACCTCTATTTTGCACAAATTTTAAATCACATACATCGGTGTGAGTTAACTCTAATGGTTTAGTCTTCCTTTCGACATACAAGAATGGTAATTTTGCCAATTTGGCCTCTACGCAAACTTCACATTTGTTTTGATTGTTCACCTCTTTTATATTTAGTAAATTCATATTTACTAATCTTTTTATAGAATTTAGGTTTACATGACCTAATCTACAATGCCATAAAGCAGAACACTCGATCAAGTACGAAGAAAAAACAACATTTTTATTAATAGTGGGTGGTGCTCGGCGCACGGCCATTACATTCAATTTGAACAATCCATTTGTAAGATAACCCCTAGCTAGAAATATCTCATTTTCTGATAATATAAATTTATTTGCTAAAAAGACAAGTTTCAAACCATGCCTAGCTAGCAGCGATCCTGAGACGAGATATTTCTGAATGTCTGGCACATGCAGGACATCCTTCAGGGTTAGTTCTTTGCTAGAGGTCATCTTTAGAACCACGTTCCCTATGCCTTGAACCTCAGAAGTTGCATGATTTCCCATGTGCAGCTTCCTCCCTTCGGTCTCCTTGTAGGTCGAGAAGTTTGTTTTGTTGGAGAAAATATGGCAAGTTGCTCCAGTGTCAATATACCAAGCTCTTAGACTTTCCACATTGTGTGTTTCATACACAACAGCGACAACGTCGTCACTATTGAGGTCACAATCAGTACGGTGGCTCGTCTCGACCAGTTGGGAACTCGACTTCTTCTTTTTCAGTGCCTTGCCGTCCTAACATGGTGTCCTATTTTACCACAATTAAAACAGTTACCTGTAAACTTGGACTGTTTGGATTTAGCAATATCTCCGCTTTTAGCTTTGTGTTTCTTTTTGTTGTCCTCCTCTATCCGGATTGGGACAATAAGATGTTCAAGCCCCACTTGCTTTAGCTCATGCTTCAGTCCGTGCTTAAAGTTGCTCCAACTCGGGGGCAATTTCTCGACCATCACACTTGTGATGAACTTTTCTAGTAGTGACATCTCCTCATCGATAACAGAGTGAATAATGTGTTGAAATTCTTCCACTTGTTCGACGACAGACTTGCCATCTACAATCTTATAGTCAGTAAACCGGGCCACAACAAACATTTTAGACCCGACATTCTCGAATTTATATTTTTCTCAAGGGCATCCCACAACTCTTTCGTACAGTTTATTTTACAATATATATTATAAAGAGACTTAGAGAGACTACCTAATATGGTATTTCTTGTAATGTAGTCTCCATGTGCCCAAGATGCATAATTCGCATGCGTCTGCTGGTCTGCACCGGGCTCTAGCGTAATTGGACCATCGTACAACACGAACATGGAAAACCCAATCGCAGGTAGGTAGGAGAGCATCTTCTCTTGCCACCTCTTAAAGTCCACTCCAGTGAATGGTTGTGGAACTTAAACATGGGGCATCATTTGTGGGCCAAGCCCAGGACCAACAGTTTGGGCTATGAAGGTAGCAGAGGGTGCGGCCATAAACCCAGAAAAGCCCCTAAATCTCCCTGGGGCAAATCCATAAAATATAGGGCTACCCATAAAGGGAACTGATTCAAGTGGAGGAGCGACAACCTTGACTGCGGCTTCGGCAACTCCGGTGGCGATGGCTCCGACGACTCCTCTGGAAGACGCTCTGGCGACTCTTTCAGTAGTGGCTCCGGCGACTCTAAAGGCGGCTTTGGCTACTTTGGCAGCAGCTCCAGAGACTCTAGCGACTTCTCCGCCGGCAGCTCCGGCGACTTCGGTAGGAGTTGATATTCTTGCAAAGTAGTATCTAATTTTCGATTGTTAGTTTAAATGGGTATTGTGAGAATAAAATCTACCGTAAAACCGAGTCGAGGATGGATCATCTTTCCGAATATTAGATACACCCCGGTAGTGCCTCCGGTGGCTGGCGTTCTAACCCAAACATAAAACGGTTTCCGTCTCCAATGAAAGTGGCACCTCAAATCGTTAGAGCTCCGATGAACAAAACGAGAGAGGAACTGAGCTAGGGAGGTTGCCGACAAGCTAGAAGAGAGGAGAGAATAAGGAGAGAGTTGTTGGAGTGTAGAATCAAGGGGGAGGCCCTTTATACAGACGTCTCCACTCGGCCAAAATTACAGGGGATCAATTACGATCATAATTATGATCTTAATTACCGATGTAATTTATTCTAAATTCAAACCTTCCATTTTATATCGTCGTAACTAATTCTAATAACAAACTTTCCGTTTGTAGCAATCGTAATTTATTCTAATTTCAAACCTTCCATTTGAAACAGTTGTAATTTATTCTAATTTCAAACCTTCCGTTTGAGATTATGCGATAGACTGTAAATTTTTGATAAAATCCATGATGACTCCAAATATGAGCATGATCTCCGCTTAACAAAATTGTATATTACTTGAATTTCTATATAAAAACTATCACAATATCTGATTTATGGCATACTTTATTGATCTATATCGCTTGGCATGATCTAGAATTTGTTTGTTGAGATTATTAACAAATTTTGCCCTTTTAAGCGGAGATTCGGGTCCATAAAAGCTAAGGCATGAAAAGCAACCGACAACCACATCCGCTCCACCAGCGAAGACATCATCGCTCATGCCAGCGACCCAGACACTCACCGCAGCGAAGCGACGATAACTAGTTGCAAATAACGCCTAAGTGTTCAAACCGCAGTGGCACAACCATTCCACTACCAGCCAGCATTGATGACTCCGCTCAGCTCCGCTGTTGCCATCCAACCATCTGGGTGAGCGAGGAAGATATGTGCCCTTACAAGTCGAAGCAAGCGAAGCGAGCACCCTGGGAGTTACGGTCAGCAACTGCTCCAATGGTATAACAGCACCCAACTGCCTAGCGGTTGGAACCACTTCTTAACTGCTTGCAACTTCTACTCCCATTAGCTATAAATAAGGCTAGATACCCATTTGTAAAGATACTTCGAAAGAAGTATACAAGCACTCTTTGTACACGTATTCTTAGTTGTCTTCCTGCCTCCAGAGAGCTCCAACCCTGTAAGGGAGTTCTCAGCAGGAATGACCAGGGGAGTTGAGATCTCGCTTCTCCCTTGGCCACACTTTACTACTTACTTAGTTTTAGTTTACCACTTTAGTTAGAGCTTTTGTAGAACTATTACTTTACCACTTTGGTAGTAAGTAATGAAATATCATTTATTCTTCGTCATCACATCTTCCATACTTTTGCATTTATATAAACTTTGTTTGTAAAGAACTCTAAGTCACTGAGACAGAACGCAAAAAAATTGATTATCCAAGCCTTGTCTCTTTGTCACAAACAAATTCAGGGTAATTTGATGTAGTTAAGTACATGGGAGCCTTGTCGACCTGCTTAATTACTGGTCTAAATTCAATTTTGATTAAAAAGAGTTAACAGAAGGGTAAAGCCACTAATGAGACAGAAATTGGGATAATTAATTGGGCATAGGTGGTGGTGGTCTATTGAGTCACAGAAATTCCTAGTGACAGTAGAGTTTCTTTCTTATAATATGCTGATTCTGGGCGTCATTGAAGTCTTGTTGTTACTCCCTTAAGGTCAAGTACCAGCGATCAAAGTTCTTTACAATCTGGTTTATATAATTACATTACTCTCGGTCACCGCTTTCGTATTATACATATATGTTCCGATTAAACACCAGCATCACTCGCTCATTTCATCGAGGAAAATTTAGCCATTGAGTAACATACAGTTCAGACACAGCACCTCTTCATCACCCTCTACCGCTGAATCTGTATGAATATATTATGCCCATCCGCTCATGTTCCTCTCGCTCATCCATCACAGGCACCAGTCCCTCTCACCACCGCTCCGTGCACCATCACCCACCTTTGCCGCTTTCCTTAGTTTTCCAGCTTCTGTAGTTTTAAATTCATGCACGCTTCCGAGTGGGTCTTCTTACTGCTTTTTTGCCTATTTCACTAGATTAAAACTTGATTTGATTTCGCGACTTAAAATCCCTGTGTTCGACCTGGAAATTCACCAGTTAAAGAGTATAAATAATTATGATAAATGATTCAAGGTCTACAACCACAGACTTTTGCTATACCTAATCGCTAACAATAATCCATTACATCTACATTTTTTACTAAAATTCCTTGTATTTGCGCCGTTGCTGGGGATTTTAAACTCAAGAACTTAAATTTTGGAAAGATCTATAAAGCACCATAATTTACCTTTATTTCTGTATCGTCTGTTTTAGGTTGTATCATTGTATTTCTTACTTTTTCATTTGATGTGGCTATCTTTATGTAGGGGTCCGAAGCATTTTCAGCATTCTACCAGTCCCACTCCTTCTTCTCGTTCACAGAGATGTCTATTTAGAGAACTTACTAAAGAATGGATTATGGTGAACCAAGGAAATGCCGCAGCCCCCTCTACTGCCGTCCCAGCTTTCCAGACTTCCGCTAGGACCTCCTCAAACTCTGCCACATCTGCCTCGTCCCAGGAGGTGCCGCTCCACATCCCCACTGTAGTCCCAACCGTCGTTCCCCACGTTCTGACAGCTATTGAAGAGCAACTCGTGAGGATGCTTAGCAGCATTCAACAAGGGATGGATGGACTACAAGCGCACCTCGCTTAGGCGGAAAAAAACTCAAGCTGCTCAGGGGGCGTTTATCGCTTCCCAAGCAGCTCAAGCCGCTAACGCCACTGCGACACCCGTCATCATCGCTCCCACTCCACCTACTGCTGAGCGTAACCAGAGGCAAGATGGAAAAAGGGCTGCTGAACGCCCACTTGCTGAAGTCCCTATGGACGTTCATTATCAGTCCCTCCTGGATAGCACTTTAATGACGAGTGTTGCGCCCAGAAGCTCTGGACATTATGAGGTGAAGCCCGCGCTAGTAAGCATGGCTAGCTAGAGCCAATTTCATAGGCTGCTCAACGAAAGCCCAAACAAAGATCTGCAGAACTTCAACAGGATCCCTGCCATCTCCAAATCACACGGCATCACGGAGGACGCTGCAAAGTTAATATTGTTTCCCTTTTCTTTGTTAGAAGAGGCTAGGAAAATGGTTTGACAATCTCTACCCCATTCATGCCACCTTCAAAGAAGCAGCGCAGACCTTCGTGAGCAAGTATCACCTTGTGTCAGAAACCATTAGCCAGATAAATGAAATTTTAAGTTTCAAGATGGTCAGTGATGAGACCTTTCCCAAAGCCTGCAGCCACTATAAGCAACTGCTCCGCAACTACCTTCATCATGAGATCCTAGACTTCATGGAGCTCCAGATCTTCTATTCAGGGATCACTCAAGAGTATAGGATGTTCTTGGATGCAGCGACAGGTAGCTCGCTGATGGGGCGATGTGCCTCAGAAACGAGGACTTTAATTGAAAGGATGGCGGCCAATCAGACGAGTTGGCCAGAGACGAACAGGCTAGAGCCATCGAGGGGTCTTTACCAGGTCCTTGTTTTAGTTTCTCAAGATGCAAGGATCAACAGCCTGTCGGTCCAAATTAAAGAGTTGTCTAAGCTCGTGAAGCATGAACTTAGTAACAAAGGAAAACAGGTAGTAAATGAGGCCATGGGTTGCTGAGAGCTCATCTGAGTAGACTCAGAATCCAGCGGAGGTTTTTTACATGGCGAATAGAAATCCTCCTCAGTTCCAACACTTTCATAAGGGCACCCTCAAGGGCCCGCCGGATCGCGTCCTCAGCAACAATATCAACAGCCACAACAGTTCGTTGCGCAACAATATCATCAAGGGGGATTCTATCCACAACATCAATACTTTCAGACCCCCCACTTTCCACAGCAGGCACCTGTTTTTGCTCAACCTCCCACAGCCGCTCAACAATCGATGAGTCTGGAGAAGCTTTGGAGAAGTACCGAGCGAGTGAATCAGGAGTTCCAATGCAACACGTCTACCTCGATCAAAATGCTGAAAATTCAGGTCGGGCAAATAGCTAAAGCTATGAAGCTAAAGCAGAAGGGAACGTTGCCTAAGACAGTCGAGACTGTCCCGAACCAAGCGAAGGCTATAGAAACAAAGAGTGGAAAGCGAACGCAATCGCTACCATTGCCAGACAGAGGTACCAACTTTTCTTCTACTCCTCTTGTTGCTAATTTACCTGTACAGAATGAAGAGAAACAAATTCCAATCGATGAGGATGGTCCATCCCAGCCGCGAGTGATACCAAGCACTCGGGTACCTGAACAGAAGGAAAATGCCCCCGCTCAGTCTGTGGCTAGGGCTCATTTTCCTACCAGGCTTCGGGAAAAGGACGACTCCAAGGAGTTTGATAAGTTTGTACATACTTTCCATAGTCTTAAAGTTACTATATTGTTTGTTGATGCTTTGTCACAGATGCCACATTACGCTAAGTTCGTGAAAGATATAATCAATCTGAAGCGGGCATTTCTTAATGAAGCTGCAGCGGTGCAATTGGAGAATGTGTGTAGGGGTATATTTAAGGAGGACCTCCCGAAGAAACTAAGCGAACCTGGGAGTTTTATTATAATTTGTACTATTGGCAATCTAGAACCGATTAGGGCATTATGTAATTTAGGAGCTAGTATCAATCTCATGCCTTTTTTGTTTTTTAGTAAATTAGGGCTTTATGAGCTAGAAGCATGCAAAACTGTAATACAGCTTGTAGATAAATCAATAAGACTTCCAAAAGGAATTATTTGTGATATATTACTGCAAGTAAACAAATTTATTTTCCATGTAGATTTCATAATAATGGAAATGAGCGAAAATCACGAAATTCCAATCGTTTTGGGAAGAACTTTCCTAGCCACCGCTCAAGCAACTATTAACGTCACTCAAGGAAAAATCACATGAGATTAGGTGGAGATAAAGTCACATTCTCCATGCACAATACGATGTGCCAACCTCATGAAAAGAATGGTGATTTTATTGACGAGTTAAATGAATTATCAACTTTTGAGAACTATTTGACGCTTGAAACTCTCGAAGAAAATTTAGATTATGGGTCGCTCAATCTGGATAATGTTCTGGGTTCTGGTGGGGAAAGTGCTAGGATAACACCTCCCACGGAGTCCATTGAGAATGCAAAGCGAGAGCCAGAGAGCGATGCCTGCATCAAGGACGAGTTGAAGAAACTACCTGAGCACCACAAATACATATACGTTGGCCCGGAGGAGACTTACCCGCTAATAATCTCCGTCTTACTGCTGCCGGACCAGGAGGCTCAACTCGTTTCACTTCTCAAAAGAAGAAAAGGGGCGTATGCATGGAAGATCACAAATATAAAAGGAATCAGCCCAGCGGTGTGTATGCACCATATCAGACTGGATGCTGATGCACGGCCATGCAGACAGCCTCACCGGCCCTTAAACGAAAATATGCAAAAGGTAGTTAAGAAAGAGGTAATAAAACTTTTCAATGCAGGAATCATTTACCCCATCAGTGACAGCCAGTGGGTCAGCCCAACCTAGGTGGTCCCCAAGAAAGGAGGCTTTGTTGAGCAGACAAGTGATGAGGGGGAGGTCTTCATGACAAGACCTGTCACTGGTTGGAGGGTATGCATCGACTATAGGAGGTTGAATGCAACAACTAAGAAGGATCATTTCCCGCTGCCATTCCTTGATCAATTCCTGGAGAAGCTCACAGGACACGAATACTACTGTTTCTTCAATGGCTACTCAGGCTACCATCAGATTCCCATCAAGCCGGAGAACTGTGAGAATACCATATTTACCTGTCCTTATGGTACGTTCGCTTATAAGAGGATGTCGTTTGGGCTCTGCAATGCTCCGGCCACCTTTCAGCGGTGGATGTACCTATATTCAATGATCTTCTGGACTCCTGCATAGAATTTTTCATGGATGACTTCTCGGTATATAGCAAGACATTTTTTAGATGCCTGAATAATCTGGAAAAAATACTTCTCCACTGCATTCAGACTGACCTCGTGTTGAACTGGGAGAAGTGTCTTTCGATGATAAATGAAGAAATTGTCTTGGGCCATAAGATCTCGGCTGCAGGAATTGAGGTAGATAGATCGAAAGTTAGTATAATTGAAAAGATGCCAGTACCCTCGAATGAGAAAGGAGTAAGAAGTTTCCTTGGACATGCGGGTTTTTACCGTCACTTTATCAAGGGCTTCAATCAAATCATACAACCGCTCACCGCACTGCAATGCAAGGATGCTCAATTTGATTGGTCGAGCGAGTGTGAAGAGGCTTTCCTCATTCTAAATGAGAAGCTAACCACTGCTCCCATCATTTCTGCACTAGTGTGGAGCGAGCCATTCGAGCTAATGACGGATGCAAGTGACTATGCTGTCGGCGCTGTTATGGGCCAAAGAGTAGAATCCAAGCTGAACGTCATCTATTATGCCAGTAAGACGTTGAATTCTACTCAGAAAAATTACACTACAACCGAGAAAGAGTTGTTTGCTATTTTCTTTGTTTTTGATAAATTCAGGAAATTCCTTATTGGAAGTAAGACCATTGTTCATACAGACCATGCAACAATTAAATATTTGATGGAGAAGAAGGAGACAAAGGCCCGCTTAATGAGATGGGTGTTGTTGCTCTAAGAATTCGACATTGAGATCAAGGACAGAAAATGGAAGGAAAACTATGTTACAGACCACCTCAGCATATTAAGGCAGACAGAGGACATATCTTCAGGTATCATCGAATTATTCCCAGATGAAAGGCTATTTCTAGTTCAAGCGAAGGAACCATGGTTTGCTGACCTGGCGAATTTCTTGACCACTGGACAGTTTCCTGCGCATACAGTACAAAGGGAAAAGAAGATCTTGCTCAGTTTAGCAAAGTATTATTTTTGGGATGAACCTTATTTGTTCAACATCGGCTCATATGGGATAATCAGCCGCTGTGTAGCGGAATCTGAGATCCCGCTGATTTTGAACAAATTTCATGGGTCCCATGTAGGAGGGCATTTTGCTGGTCTGCGCACAGCGGCCAAAGTTTTTCAGTCAGGCTTCTTCTGGCCTACCCTATAGAAAGATGTTGATGTCTTTGCTAAAGCACGCGACAAGTGTCAACGATTGGGCTCTATCTCAAAGCGGGATGAGATGCCTCAAACTGGAGTCTTGTTTGTGGATATTTTTGATGTGTGGGGGATAGATTTATGGGCCCCTTTCCGAACTTAAATGGGAAACTATACATTCTGGTGGTGGTGCATTACGTGAGCAAGTGGGTCGAAGCGCAAGTGTTCCCAACAAATGATGCTCGATTTGCGATCATGTTCCTAAAATATACCATATTCCCAGGGTTCGGGGTCCCCAGAACTGTCATAAGCGATGAAAGCACCCATTTTATGAATAAGGCGCTGCAAACCTGCCTTCAACAATATGGTGTTCGCCAATATCTAACCACCCCTATCACCCACAAGCAAGTGGTCAGGTGGAAGTTTCAAATAGATAAATCAAGCACATCCTCCAGACCACAGTTAATAAAAGTCGTAAGAATTGGGCAGAGAAATTGGATGATGCGTTGTGGGCATATAGAACAGCCTTCAAAACTTCAAATGGGATGTCCCCATACAGACTTGTCTATGGAAAAGCTTGCCATCTACCTCTCAAACTCGAGCATCGCGCATATTGGGCCATAAAATATTTGAATTTTGATTTTCTCCCCGCGCAGGAGAAGCGCGCTAAACGATTGCTCGATCTGACTGAGTTATGATACATTGCATATGAAAGCGCTAAACTCTACAAGGAAAGGATAAAATTCTATCATGACAGGAAGTTGAAAAAGAAAAAATTCACTGAGGGATCCAAGGTTTTATTATATGATACTAGGCTTCACCTATTCCCAGGGAAATTAAGATCACGGTGGACTGGGCCATATATAGTCAGACACGTTCTGCCAAGTGGAGCCATAAGAATCAACAATGTGGACAACCCTAGGGAAAGTGACTCCTTCCTAGTCAATGGAGCGAGACTGAAACCATATATTGAAGGCCAATTTTGTAGCTGGCCAATACGGAGGTTAATCTGGTTGAGGTGCAGAAACTCATTCGGTGATAGAGTTAAAAGTGATATTCAGAAGCGCCCTATCTTAAACTCGCCAACTTTACAGCTTTCTTTACCGCTTTCATAGTTAAAGTTTACAGCTTTAATTATTGCTTTCTATAGAATAGTTGTTATTGCTTTGATAGTTAGAATTATTGCTTTCTAGAAGTAGTTTAAATGCTTTAAGTATTGCTTTCTTAGGTAGAATAGGTAGAATTTTAACTTCTAAACCTAAGCCTGACCCAAGCCAACCATCGCTTCGCTTGTTTCATCCTGATTCATACTGGAAAAGCAACATCGCTCACCCAGTACCGCCTCCACTATCGCTTGTGTGTCATACATAGGGTATTTAGAAGTAATGCTTTAACCGCTCGCCCGCCCTGAAACCCTCCCTTATGCCTTTATATTAATATACATTGGACTCGAGTATCGCTTCGCTCACCCCCTCCACATGAGTGCCAATATCTCCTAAATACCCTAGTCCATAACCATTTCCAACCTTTACCCTACAATAACTTCCTCAAGAAGCGTTAGAAACCGCCAGTTCTCCGCAGCAGAAAATTCAAAAATCTCGATTCCTCACCTAATTTTAACTCAATCCAAGGTAAGATCTAGGCTAACCTTGGTCTCTAAACTCAATTTCATGGTTTATTTTCTCTTATTTGATGCACAATAACGCAAAATCAAATATTATTTTCGCAAAAGACTATCTGTTCTTCAACTTTTTCGAAAATCTATATTTCTTCAATTTCTATGAATCTAAGGTTGTTATCTACTATATTTAGATATAATAACTGATACATTTGCTTTGTATGGATCAATTTTACAATAATTTGTATGTTTGGTTGTTGTTATGTGATTTTCTCCCACTTTCACAACGAAACCCTCACTGGAGTGTTCTATTTCGTTGTGAGGAGGAGGATTTAGGGTTCAAATCACTAAAATTTAGGAAATTGTTGCCTGTTAATTGATTATTGTTTCCATTTTGGAAATAATAATGCAAGATTTAAAATTTTTTCTAAATTAAGCGCTATAAATCTGAAAAACCCTAGGTTCAGAGCAAGCCATCAAAATAGATCCAAGCAAGCGAGAAGCGTTACGAAAGGAGTTCGAGAAAGTCAAGGAAAAGGTTGAGAAAAGGATCCAGAGAATTAAATCTATGGACGGAAGGAAGGTGGTGACCACAACCTTGGGGGCTGAATTTGTGGAACCAGCGCCGCCAGAGGCATACTACAGGAGGAGGAGGCTACTGGAATTAACTGAGGATTGGGGCAAGCTCAGAAAATTAAAGTCCATTCCATTCAGGAAATTCATCCCAGAGTTCCCGGTGGACTACCTCAGATTTGAATACATAGAAGAAGCTGAACAGAGGTACCCGGTGAGCAACTAGTGGTTGGACTACGAGGAGCTGAAACACTTCCAGTTGAAAGAGTTTGGAAAGGAATTCGATCGCCAAGCAATCGAAGAAAGAATGAGGGCCTTCCGCAACGAGAAGATCACAAGGAAGGACGCTGCCGAAGCTGCCATGGACGTGTTGAAAGCCAAAAAATATGACTCTGTCCACTTTGTTAACATCGAGGCAGTGACAACCTACGAAAGGGCGAAAGCGATAGGGATCCTCTACGAGAAAGGATTTGACCCCGAGAAAATCTCAGGCCCACTCGCCGACTAGCTAAAGGAGCGGGGCCTGACCTGGTTGATTCAAAACCCCAAGGACCTAGTGGAAGTATCACTAGTAAGGGAATTTTATGCAAATTTGAGCCAAGCTGACAGCCCCCGAAACGTATATGTTCGAGGAAAATGGGTGGACTGCTCAGCACAGAAAATCAACTGGGTCCTGGGTTGGGAGTGCTACTACCCCACCCAGAAGATGAAGAATAAGTTGCAGTCGCTGTATAGATCATTTGCCACTGCCCTGGAGTACGAAAAGATAAATCTGAAGTTCGGGTCAGTGGATGAAGAAAAAAAGGAATGGGTCAAGTGGTCACTGAGTCGAATAATGATCACCACTCACACCACCGACATCCGCCCTGACTTCCTCCTTGCCTTGCGCTTTATTTTGGAGGAGAAGTCTGACATTGTTTCGGCGCGATCATCAGCATAGATATCTAGGTGAGACAAAAAGTAGAACGAACGCTTGGTCATGGGACCTTAATTACATAGCTATGCAGACGCACGGTCGTTGATCTACCTACTCCAGTCAAATGAGGCCGTTGCTCCCAGAGGCCTTCCACAAAACTTGGCTGGAGTCCAAGGGGTTCGTCCTTATCCCCAAGCAGAAAAAGAGAAAAGCGAAGGTAGTTGTCCCTCCCCCTCCGCCGAAAAGATGAATGAAAGTCATTGGGAAAGAGATAGTTTAAGAAAAGGTGGCACCTCAAGTCGATCCAGAGGAGGCCGCTGCAGAACTAGACTCGGAGCGAACTATCTCTGATGAAACTTCCGGTGACGAAGAGGAGGAAGCCCTCCGCTTTGCTCGGGAGATAGAGGAAGACCTATTTGGTGCTGAGAAGGCCAGGAGCGACAAGGAAAGAAAGGCTCCGATGACAGCCGCTGGTGAGAAGAGATCAAAATAGAAAGAGGACCCCACTCGGAAGCCAGTTGAGAAGAAGAAGGGTAAAAGTCGCACTCAAAAAAAATCCAACACCCCCTCAGCAAGTGACAAGGCAGAAGAAGGGGAAGGGTAAAGCGGTGGAAGCGGAATCGACAGAGGATATGATCCCGCTATCCCGACTGAGGAAGGGGATCACTATTAGAGAGCCCACCACTCAGCCCGAGTGATCCTCACCAACGGAGCCTACAAATGAGAGGGTGCCACTCAGGCAAGCGAGTCCAATTGGCAATGAACCTTGCCCCGTCGACCAACAAGGGGCAGGTGAGCCAATTGCTGCTGGAATTACAGACAATGAACCCGCACCCGATAACCAGCCGGGAGTGGAGGAGCCTACTGCTGCTGGACCAGAGGAATTGCAGGAGAACGTAATCACTGAAGAAACCATAGGCGGAATCAACATCACTGTAGAATCATACAAAGAACAACCCACCCAGGTCCCCGCTGCCACAACCGCTAAAGCTGCCAATGAACCCGCCGAGGTTGAGGCAGCCATAACAACTCTCCCTATCCTGCAGGTGTCTCCACGAGCGACAGAGACAATGCTAGGGACAGCAGAAGGATAATCTAAGCCACACAATCCCAAAACACCGATGGAGACAGGAACACCTGCAGAAGTTCTGACTCCGGCCTCGGCAAAATGAGATAAGTCAATCATCGATGATGAGGAGGATGAAGAAGAAAAGAGATTCAGAGAGGAGCAAGCTCAGTTGTTTGCCGCAATACAATAGTTAGAACAGAAGTGACAGTGTGAGCGACAGAAGAAGAGGAAAATGAAGGTGTTGGTCAAGTTGCTTAAATACTGGAAGCCACTCACCCAACTCCAACTGCGATACAGGAGGTACTTGGAAAGGAAGAAAGCGGAACAGCTGGAGTACGAGGCAACTTGTTTTCCTGAGGGAAGTCACTCCCGAACCAGCACCGGATTCCAAGAGTGAGAATGAGCCAGTAGATATCAGTTCAGCTGAGTCCGAGAGACAATCATCTACACCCCCGGAGGCAAGCGCCTTAGCCTCCCGCGCGGCATTTGAAAAACTGGGAAAACGACTGGATGAACTCAACGAAGCCATGCTTAGCCAATACTTGATACTCTAAACACTGATAGATATGCATGTAGGGAATTTGGCTGAGGTACTGACCACTTGCAGAAAGGCGAGCGCCGCACTAGAATCACGCGTAGAAGCGCTGGAGACTCAAGCTGCAAGCTTGGGTGCAACTCAAACAAAAATTCTAAAGGCACTTGCAGCCATCACCCAGTAGAACACGATTATTATGGAACAACAACTTGATACAACGAAGAGCCTCCACAAAATGGAAGACCTAGTGCGGTAGCTGACTAAGAAATCACCTCCGGGACGAGGACCCACAAGCAAGAAAGAGAAATGATTATGATCCACTCCCATGTACATAATTTTGGAATTGGCAAGGGCTGTACAGAATGATCAATGACACAACAATTTTTGGTAACGAGTGGAATTTATCTTTACTGTATGCCTACCATAATCTGAAGCATGTGTTTTTATTTGAGATACTTTTAACACCTCATTGCGTTAGCCTTGTAATACATTTTAGAGTAAAGTTAGATAGCTTGGAAAGACCAGACTGAGTAATCGTTCCTTGACTTTATCAATAATACGAATATTGAGTTAAACTAAGTAATAGCTGATATGACTTGTAAAGATTAGTGCCCCCTTCGTTTCAATTTCTCTATACTCGGTAGGGCAAGCGAACTTTTTTCTATTGACTTCGTTCAAAAGAGATGACTTAAAAAGAGAAATCCTTAAATATGGTTTAAGACACAATGTAAGCAAAGCGGGGAGGACCTATTATTACAAAAGAAGCTGAAAAGGCCTAGGTGCACGAAAATCAAATAAGATCATGAGCAGACACAATGTTTTTTTGAAACTCTTGATCCAAAAAAAAAAAATTCTGCACCCTTCAGCTGAAAGCTCCCTTAATAAAAAAAAAAAAAATAGTCCCTCTTAATCAAACAAAGTAGACAATACCTAGATAACTTTGCTCATGTTAGATCAAATGATGAGTTTGAATGCTTAAGGATCAATTGTCTCTATACGAGATTCACCTTATTCCCCATCATGCAACTGATCTTATGCAATACTTGACTGCAGTGAATGGAATAACTCTTTGCTCTCATAAATTAGTTTGTTCGAGGACGACCAAAGGTTTAGTGTGAGGAGGTTTTATGACTCCAAATATGAGCATATTATCCGCTTAACAAAATTGAATTTCTGTATAAAAACTATCACAATATCTAATTTATGGCATACTTTATTGATCTATCTCGCTTGACATGATCTAGAATTGGTTTGTTGAGATTATTAACAATTTTTGCCCTTTTAAGTGGTGATTCGGGTCCAGAAAAGCCAAGGCATGAAAAGCAAGTGACAACCACATCCGCTCCACCGGCAAAGACATCATCGCTCATGCCAGCGACCCAGACACCCACCGCAGCGAAGCGACGAAAACTGGTTGCAAATAACGCCTAAGTGTTCAACCCGCAGCGGCACAGCCATTCCACTACCAGCCAGCATTGACAACTCCGCTCAGCTGCGCTGATGCCCTCCAACCATCTGGGTGAGCGAGGAAGATTTGTGCCCTTACAAGTCGAAGCGAGAACCCTGGGAGTTACAACCAGCAACTGCTCCAACGGTATAACTGCCACCAACTGCCTAACTGCCTAGTGGTTGGAACCACTTCTTAACTGCTTGCAACTGCTACTCCCATTAGCTATAAATAAGGCCAGATACCCATTTGTAAATATACATTGAAAGAAGTATAGAAGCACTCTTTGCACACGCATTCTTAGTTGTCTTCCTACCTCCAGAGAGCTCTAACACTGTAAGGAAGTTCTCAGCCAAAATGGCCAGGGAAGTTGACATCTCTCTTCTCCCTTGGCCACACTTTATTGCTTACTTAGTTTTAGTTTACCGCTTTAGTCACAGCTTTTGTAGAACTAGCACTTTACCACTTTGGTAGTTAGTAATGAAATATCATCTGTTCTTCGTCATCACATCTTCCATATTTTCGCATTTATATAAACTTTGGTTGTAAAGAACTCTAAGTCGCTGAGAGAGAACGCAAAAAAAGTGATTATCCAAGCCTTTTCTCTTTGTCACAAACAAATTCAGGGTAGTTCGATGTAGTTAAGTACGTGGGAGCCTTGTCGACCTGCTTAATTACTGTTCTAAATTCAATTTTGATTAAAAAGAGGTAACTGAAGGGTAAAGCCACTAATGAGACAGAAATTGGGATAACTAATGGGGCATAAGCGGTGGTCTATTGGGTCACAGAAATTCCTAGTGACAGTAGGGTTTCTTTCTTATAATATTCTGATTCTGGGCGTCATTGAAGTCTTGTTGTAACTCCCTTAAGGTCAAGTACCAGCGATCAACGTTCTTTACAATCTGGTTTATATAATTGCATTACTCTTTCTCACCGCTTTCCTATTATACATATATGTTCCGATTAAACACCAGCATCACTCGCTCATTTCATCGAGGAAAATTTAGCCATTGAGTAACGCACAGTTCAGACATAGCACCTCTCCATCACTCTCTACCGCTCAATCTGTATGAATATATTATGCCCATCCGCTCATGTTCCTCTCGTTCATCCATCACTGGCACCAATCCTGCTCACCACCGCTTCGCGCACCATCGCTTACCTTTGCCGCTTTCCTTAGTTTTCCAGCTTTCTGTAATTTTAGATTCAGGCTCGCTTCCAAACGGGTCTTCTTACTATTTTTTCGCCGCTTTCACTAGATTAAACTTGATTTGATTTCACGACTTAAAATCCCTGTGTTCGACCTGGAAACTCACCAGTTAAAGAGTATAAATAATTATGATAAACGATTCAGGGTCTACAACCACAAACTTTTGCTATATTAGATCGCTCACAATAATCCATTACATCTAAATTTTTTACTAAAATTCTCTATATTTGAATATATATCAAAACATGTTGTCAATCCATAGTAAATATTCTATAAAACTGATCACATCCCAAGAAACTTCAACATCTTTTTCATTTGTTGGGTTGTAATCCTTGTTGGGGGGAATTAAGAAAAGGAGAAGGATATCTTGTTTATTTCTTATATATTACAATAATGTGATACATCTCTTCTTAAATATCTTAAAATATAAATTCTCGATAACTATTCAATAAAAGAAGCAGACATTCACATTATTCAAATTTAAATAAATTCAAACTAGAAGCAATTAGTTCACACTCTCCCTTGCTTCTAAGTTTGTGACTCACATGCGCATCCCAAAATATTGTTGCTTGGCTTGAAGAAGTGACTTGGTGAATATATCTGCGACTTGCTCATTTGTTCCACAAAACTTCAAAGAAAATGTTTCGTTTGCTACCAATTGTCGAATGAAATGATGTTGCACATCAATGTATTTTGTCTTTTCATGAAAAGTTGAGTTCTTTGCCATAGCAATGGCTTCCTTGTTGTCGCATAGGGTCGTTTTGGCCTACTTTGCAATTTATATTTGACATAAGTTTTCTAAGCCACAATGCGTGTCTTTCCATTGTAGTTGCCCCTGAATATTCTGCCCCTGCAGACAATATTGCAACTATTTATTGTGTCTTTGCAATCCAAGTTATTGCTCCAGAACCAAGAATTGAAAATATTAGCTGACATGCTCTTCCAATCATTAATACACTCAGCCCAATCACTATCGGTAAACCCAAATAACCTAAAGTTGGGCACTTTAATGTACAAGATATTGTAATCTATAGTTCCTACAATGTACTGAAGAATTTTTCTTGCTGCTCCAAAGTGTTCCCTTATCATATTATGCATGAATTTAGACACAACACCAATATAAAAGGCAATTTCGAGCCTAGTGTGAGTTAAATAATTTAAGCCTCCACCTAAACTTCATAATAAAGTAGCATTTTCCTTGTTAGTTCCATCTTTTTACTGCAGCTTTTCATTGATAATCATGGGAGTGCTTGAGATTTCACAATTCACCATGTTAGACCTCTTAAGAAGATCTAAGCATATTTCTTTTGGCTTACAAAAGTTCCACGATCATCTTGCATAACTTCTAGTCCCAAAAAAAATATTTCAGCAACCCAAGATCGGTCATTTCAAATTTGCTCATCATACGGTGTTTGAAATCATCAACAAAAGACCTTTGTGTTCCAAAATATATCATATCGTCCACATATAAGCATACCACTAGAAATCATAAATACCTTGCTTCTTCAATTACAGCGTAAGTTCATTTCGCTTCTTGTAAATCCATTGCTTTGAAAAAATAATCAATCTTGTTGTACCAAGCATGGGAAGCCCGTCTTATCCATAAAGTTGTGTGAAAATAAACTTGTTTTGGTATAATTTAAATTAGTGCTATAATTTAAATTAGTGCACTAATTTTGGGCATAATTTACTTATTCCTTGTTTAGAAAATAAATTAGATGATAGACTTTCCTTAATTTATATTTTACATATTTGAGGTAGGTAGATGTGCCAATAATTGAGGGGATTTTATTTAAATCAAGGTGTGATTTTCAGCACAGAGATCGAGTGAACAAAAAAAATCATCCAGCCCTGTTTTTTCACTATGTTTTGATCGCAGCCACGAAAAATCGATTTTCCAACGAAGTGGTATCAGAGCCTAGACGATCCAAGCCACAAAGATGATGAATGGAATGCTTCCCTTCCAGTTCCCAAAACTTGCAAAGGGCAATTACAATAATTGGTGCATAAGGATGAAGGCATCGTTAGGTTCCAAGATGCATGGGAGATCGTCGATAATGGATACGGACAACCTGCCAAAGATGATACATTGTTTGCAGAAAAGAAGGAAGCACTGCAGAAATCAAAGAAGAAAGATCAACAAGTACTTACCCTAATTTATATGTGCTTGCATGAATCGATGTTTGAGAAGATCTCGAGAAGTGCAAAGGAGGCCTGAGAAATATTGAGTAATTCATTCAAGGGGAAGGAGAAAGTAATCAAGGTACGTCTACAAATATTGCAAGGTGAGTTTGAGAACTTGTGATGAAAGGTGATTTGGTTGAAGAAAATTTCAATAGAGTTCTGGTTGTGGTAAACCAATTTAAGAGATACGATGAGAAAATTAACGATATTCAAGTGATTGAAAAAATACTTCGGTCGCTAACCCCGAATATGTGGTCACTGCAATTGAAGAATCAAAAAACCTGAAACAACTTTCAGTCGATCAATTGTTGGGTTCGTTGCAAGCCCACGAAGAGAGGATGAGATCTCAAGTTGAGCCACCAACCCAAATGTTGCAGGCCACTTTAAACTTGAGTAAAAGAGAGGTTTGCAAGAGTTTGTTGGAGACCAAAGGGGCCGTGGCAGATTTGGAGGATGAGGTCATTGATGGTCACATGGAAATTTTGGTAGAGAAAGATGAGGACGAAATACTCCATTTAGGGAAAGAGCTGGTACTCAAAATTAGAGATATAATTTTCATGGAAGAACAGGTCGATTTCAGGGTGGTCGAGAAAAAAAATCTCATGTCCAGTGTTTTAATTGTCAAAAGTTTGGTAATTTTGCTTCTTAATGTAGAGAAAATCCATGGAGAGAAGAGAAGGTCAATTATGCCGAAGCTAAAGTAGAGGAATTGGAGAACGCTACTTTGTTATTGACTTGTGATGGAGAGGATAAAAAGGAATATCAGTCCTGGTTTTTTGATTCAGGTGCAAGCAACCATATGACGAGAAATAGAGATTTGTTCTACAATCTTGATGAATCGATGCGATGAAATATTTTTTTGGAGAAAAGTCTAAATTTCCAATCACGGGGAGAGGCGATATCCTTATAAAGTTGAAAAATGACAATCAAGATTTCATCTCCGGTGTTTATTATGTCCCTGCATTGAAAACAAATATGTTTACCAGAACTATAGCAAGATGTGAGCATGGTTCACAGTATGCTGAAAGAACATTACTATCCATGGCATGGTTCACAGTATGCTGAAAAACGAAATTAATGACAAAGTAATTCTGGGCAGAAGCTGTAACTTATGCAGTGTATGTGAGCAATTGATGTCCTACGAAGACGCTGCTAAACCAAACACCACAGGAAGCGTGAAGTGGAAGAAAACCAAGCATTGCACATTTGAGAGTTTTTAGGAGTATATGCTACGCGCATGTGCTTGATGAAGTTAGAAGCAAACTTGATGACAAAAGCAAGAAGCTTGTTTTTGTGGGATATTCTGAAAATTCTGAAGGATACAAATTGTTTGATCCTCTGAGTCATAAAGTGATAATAAGCATAGATGTGGGTTTCGATGAACATGAAAAGTTGGACTGGGAAATTTCCGCTGATGAAAGATATAATTTTGTTCCATCATTCGATGATGTTTTTCTGAATGATTCAAATTGTGAAGGTAAAGATGCAACAGAGGCAGTTCCGCAGACACCTCAACAATCTTCTCTGTAAAATCAAGAAGTTGTATCATCTGCGTCATCTCAGCAGCTGCAAGGATTTGGATCACCTGCGTCATCTCAGCAATTGCAAGGAATTGCATCACCTGCGTCATCTCAGCAATTGCAAGGAGTTGTGTCCCGTGGATCATCTTCTCAACATATTCGCAGAATGAGAACTTTAGATGATATTTATGCAGAATCAGATGAAGTTCCAGATTTTTCAATGTATTGTCTCATTCCTGATTTTGAGCCGATGACATTTGAAGAGGCTGATCGTGATGAAAAATGCAGAAGGCAATGGATGAAGAGATGAAGGCAATCCTTAAGAATGATACTTGGAAACTTTTAACACTTCCTCAAGGAAAAAAGCCGGTAGGAGTCAAGTGGATTTACAAAGTAAAAAAGAATGCAAATGGAACTGTGCAGAAGTATAAGGCGAGGCTGGTGGCGAAAGGATTCACACAAAAGGCTGGAATTGATTACGATGAGGTGTTTGCACTAGTAGCATGCTTGGAAACAATATGCTTGATCATTGCATTGACTGCACATCAGAGATGGAAATTTTTTCAAATGGATGTGAAATCGGCATTTCTAAACGGGACATTGGAAGATGTTTACGTGCAAAATTCTGAAGGATATATGCTAAAATGTCACGAAGATAAGGTGCTGAAACTAAAGAAGACACTATATGGTCTAAAACAAGCTCCAAGAGCTTGGTACAAAGAGTATTTTCAGCATAATGGTTTTATTAGATGCCCATATGAATGTGCTATGTCTGTGAAAGAGCATGAATCTGGAGAAATTATGTATGTGTGCTTATATGTGGATGATTTAATATTCAGGGGAAATAACTAGCGGTTGATTGAAGATATTAAAAGGAAGATGACTGCAGAATTTGAGACGAGGGACTTGAGTATGATGGCATATTACTCAGGAATTGAAGTTATGCAAAGTGATGATGGGATTTTCATGTCTCATAAGTCATATGTAGAGACTGTTGGAAATCTTATCAAGATTTATCTAGAAACACTCCAAAATGATTGATGCAAAATTAAATAGCAAGAAAAACCCTAGCATAAGGGAAAATTAATTATTGATTTTCTTGTTAGATGGATAACAAAATCAAAGAAAAAAAAAACTGAACGGACACAAATAAACTGCAAGAAAAAACTATGTGCAACTGTACACCACTTTTTCTTTTCTTTTTTTTTATCCTCATAAATTTATATAAATATTAAGAAACTAAATTAGAATGACTTCCAATACTCTCCCCCGTAATTCTAGTTTAGCACCTTCAAATCTTTGATCCCCGTCAAAGTTCTCATCTCTAAGAACTTTACTCTCGGTAGTGCCTTCGTCAAGATGTCAGCTTTTCGTTTTTCTCCACAAACATATTCTACAAAGATAGAACCTTCTTCAATGCATTCTCGGATAAAATGGAATCTCGTATCAGTGTGTTTACTGTTGGGGATTTTATTGGGTTAACAACGAAAATGGCCGGATATAACTTTGTATCGTGATGAGCTCACTTTCCGAATATGATATTTTGACCCAATTCCTACCAAGGGTTACACAAAATTCGTATTTGGATAATACAAAGTTCGATCTCGAATTCTGGTAGAAAATATCAAGACAATGTGAACGTAGGAATAAAATGAGTATGAAGGCTATAATTTCTTGTAGGGATAAAACACAATTATATCAATCAATATATTCTGCAAATGGGACCAACCAATCTATTTAAAGATCATAAGTAACTTTCACATTCCAAATTGGACACAATGGTTCAATTTCAATTTCAAAATGAATGGGTGTGTTCTTTTAATTTAAATATTAATTTGAATTCAAAATAAATTAATGTATTGATTCAACTCAAACAAAAGTTTGAATTCATAATTTAAATATTATTAGACACATCAATTCATAAATAAACACAATTTTGAAATTAAAATTCTAGGAAAATTCCATAATAGACTGTACCACTCAGTCATGGCCATGACTAAGATATTATATTATGTCCCATAAATTTAATTACAGAACTTTCAGATTTGTAGACAGAAGACTTAATCATGCCCATGACTAAAGCCGTATCAACAATCTGTCCCAAAATTTGTGTTACTTGTCAAAATCATGTCGAAATTAGCTTCTTCGAGTGCGCACTCCACCCATCCCATCCTGAAGTTCATTTAATCTCAACATTCATTGGTCTCGAATAAATCCAATTACGCTAAAATTACCAACAATCCTCCCCCATTTTAGTGTAATCCTTGATTTATTCACAAATTAAATCACAACCATACACAATAAATCCATGCATAAATGAGAATGTCACAAAGATTGAATTTTCGCATTAGTAAAATACACGTTACAAATATTCGAGAATCAGGGTGTCGCTAAGGATTGAACCCTTTCAACTCATTTGAATACATGTAGGCAAAGTACACACAAATTTACAATTCCCTTGGTTCCATTTTGACACTTTTCAAGCCATGTGTCCATATCCATTCGCGAGCACATCAAAAGCAAGTCCGAACTTTCTTGAAGCGGCAAAACTTTATGCTCGTATAGGTAACTCCTTTAGTCTCGCTCCTGCATAAGCAATTTTTCAAAGGAGTTATTAAGATATATAATCTCAACCTATGGTTCTTGCAGGTCTGAACGCATACCCGGGATCTCTGAATAAAATGCGTTCCAATTTTCCCAATATGAGCTTTCCACATTGAATTCAGCTTCTAGCGTCATACTAGAAGGGAATTGGATGTCTCACACTAAGAAGATTTAATGGACTTCAATGCCATCCCAATCGACAACTTCTGCACTAAGTCTCACGCCAACCCTTTTGTCAAATAGTCGGCTAAATTATGTTCTGACCGAATAAACTCAACCGATATCACCCCATTCATGATTAAATCACGAATCATGCTATGTCTCACACCTATATGTCAAGACTTACCATTATAGATTTCACTACAAGAATTAGACATTGTTGAGGCGCTATCACAACGAAAGAGATAGGTGGCACCGGTTTCGGCCATAATGGAATCTTATATACCAGGTTATGAAGCCATTCAGCTTCCTTTCCAGCCGCGGCTAATGCTAAAAATTTAGATTCCATCGTAGAACTTGTGATACACGTTTGCTTCTTGGAAGCCCAACAAATTGCACCTCCCATAAGCAAAAACGTCCATCCAGTGTTGGAAGAATGATCTTCTGCATGGCTTATTCAACTCGTGTTCGAGTATCCTTCCAAAAACGAAGGAAAACCAAAATATGACAAACCATAATTAACAGTATTTTAATATTTATCCCCCACACAATTTGAGGAACTTCCCCAATTGCTGTATGGGTGTGCAGATTGTTGCTGCCAGACAACCTGCACTCTTGTTGGCGTTTCGAACGCTACTAATGATATAAGGCAATATTGGTAATCGCCACTTAATCTAGTAGCTGACAACAAACCATGGAGAATTCTCACATCCATTTCAAATTCACTCATAAGGTTATAAAAATCAGATTACTAATAATCTCAATAACCTTATTTGAAAATTATTTTGTATAAAATTCCAGATGTTTCAATTCATATAATCTTAATTGCATCAATTTCATATATTGGAAACATCTATTCCACAAACTTCGGCCATAAAATCAAACAAATATTTTAACCGAATGTAAGTAAAGTAACTTAACATTAACATGCTTGAATTTACAGCATATACTCGACAATCTACGCAATGTCGATCATATATTATTTATATACAAACATGTCTTAATTATTGAAGACATTAAATACTAATTACTTGAAATAATTATTATCAACTATGTACACAATGTCTTGAGACTCAAGACATAAACCACTAATTATTTACAGCAATTAGAATTTATTAGACTTATTAAAATAAGTCGATTCCTTTGCACGGTGATTCTCTTTTCCAACTTGGCAATCACGTTTGAGGTGACCGGATTTTCCACAAATCCAACAAGCCAATTTTGATTTCTTCATGGATCTTTTGTTGGATTCAGAATGCTTGCATTTCTTACCATGATTGAACTTGGAATTCTTTTATTTATGTTCGTCAACCATGTTTATAGATGGTCCTACAATATCATTGTTTTGAACATTTTCCTTCATTCTTATAGATTCTTCTATGCGCAGATGGCTTCCGAGTTCTACTAGTGTCAACTCTTCCTTCTTGTGTTTAAGCGTTCACTTAAATTCCTTCCATGCATGCGGCAAATTGTCGATGATGCATGAAACAGTAATGGATTCATCCATCTTCATGTCGTGCTGCATGAACTGACAAGGATGTGAAGGAGCTCATTGTACTGCTCCATCATAGGCCTCGAATCAACCATCTTGTAGTTGTTGAAGTCACTGACCAAGAATTTCTTGCTCGAAGCGTCTTCAGCCATGTATTTAGATTCTAGTGCCTCCCAAAGTTCCTTGGCTGAACCCATATTTTGATAAATATCAAAAAGTGGATCAAACATTGCATTGAGAATATGACCATGACAAATGTAGTCATCATTCTCCTATTTGCTCCTGCGACGCGTTGCCTCCAAGGTTTCATTTTCGGTTTCCTCGGGGCATGGAGTGCTCAGGACATACACAACCTTCAAAGTTGTGAGAAGGAAATGCATCTTCTTCTGCCAGCGACGGAAATCGACGCCTTCGAAATTTGTCAACTTTCCAAACTTGGTCGACATGTCGCTCAGAGTTTCGCTCGCCATGTTCGTTAATAAAATATCGTATTCGATTGTTGGGGATTTTATTGGGTTAACAACAAAAAAGGCCGGATATAACTCTGTATCGTGATGACCTCACTTTCCGAATACGATATTTTGACCCAATTCCTACCAAGGGTTACACAAAATTCGTATTGGGATAATACAAAGTTCGATCTCAAATTCTGGTAGAAAATGTCGAGACAAGGTGAACGTAGGGAATAAAATGAGTATGAAGCCTATAATTTCTTGTGGGGATAAAACACAATTATATCAATCAATATATTCTGCAAATGGAACCAATCCATCTATTTAAAGATCATAAGTAACTTTCATTCAAATTGGACACAATGGTTCAATTTCAATTTCAATTTCAAAATGAATGAGTGTATTCTTTCAGTTCAAATATTAATAAATTTGAATTCAAAATAAATTGATGTATTGATTCAATCCAAACCAAAGTTTGAATTCATAATTTAAATATTATTAGACACATCAATTCATAAATAAACACAATTTTGAAATTAAAATTCTAGAAAAATTCCAGACTAGCCTGTACCACTTAGTCATGGTCATGACTAAGTTAGCTATTACATTATATCCCATAAATTTAATTACAGAACTTTCAGATTTGTAGACGGAAGACTTAGTCATGCCCATGACTAAAGCCGTATCAACAATCTGTCCCAAAATTTGTGTTACTTGTCAAAATCATGTCGAAATTAGCTTCTCCGAGTGCGCACTCCACGCATCCCATCTCGAAGTTCACTTAATCCCAACATTCATTGGTCTCGAATAAATCCAATTACGCTAAAATTACCAACATTTATGATGCCCATGAAACACTGGATTCTTCAACAAGGATATCCCAGATTTATTATCTACGCACAACTTTACACGTTGAGCTTTTAGACCGGTCAAGTACACCAACAAATTACGTAGCCACAACGCTTGACATGCTGCTAAAGTCGCAGCCATAAATTTAGCTTCACAAGAGGAGAGTGCCACAGTTCGTTGCTTTTGAGAACACCAAGTGATAAGATTACCTGAGAAGTAAAACGCCATACCGGTTGTACCTTTACGGCCAATGCCAACAACAATTGTATAGTTTCAAGTCGAGCACTAGTGCGAAAACTTCCTCAAAATCTACTTGTTGATGTAATTTTTCAACAAAAATAAAGTAAAATTCAAAGATATAGAAAATATCCTTAAACTTGATTAATTAGTGCCTGAGATTAGGAATCTCTAAACACTGTATGGTACAGAAAATAAATTGGAAAATAAAAGACTGAAATTTAAAGTGGTGATCCCCAAATCTGACTTTGCTTTGTTGAAGTTGATTGAAGATCCCTTGCCAAATGATGATTCAAACCTTTAAATATTCTCTGGGAAACCGTACTGAAAACCGTCACCCGAACGGTTACAACGTTTCCTTCCCAACCGTCTTCCAACCCTTTTCATGCTGACACGTGTCCTCAGCAGACCAAAACTATCCCCATATTTCACTCTTCTGAGCCGACTACAGACCTTCCGCCCTTTTAGCCCGACTGCCAATCTACAATAGTATGGGTCCGACTGCCGATCCTCCCGACTTGCAAACCATCTGACTTGTTTGAATTAGCTACAGACATCCCGACTAACAAACCACCCGATTTGTTGGTTCTGCCACAGAATTCCGACCTGAGAACTTCCCGACCTGAGAACCTCCCGACTTGCGGACTTCCCGTCCTGAAGGCCACCCGTCTTGAGGACCTACCGACCAGAGGTCCTTCCGTCCTGATGACTTTCCGTCTTGAGGACCTCCCGACCTAAAAACCTTCCGACTTGAGGTCCTTCCGTCTTGAAGACCTCCCGACCTGAAAACTTTCCGACTTGAGGTCTTTCCGTCTTGAGGACCTACCGACCTGAGGTCCTTCCGTCCTGATGACTTTCCGTCTTGAGGACCTCCCGACCTGAAGACCTTCCGACTTGAGGTCTTTCCGTCTTGAGGACCTACCGACCTGAGGTCCTTCCGTCCTGATGACTTTCCGTCTTGAGGACCTCCCGACCTGAAGACCTTCCGACTTGAGGTCTTTCCGTCTTAAGGACCTACTGACCTGAGGTCCTTCCGTCCTGATGACTTTCCGTCTTGAGGACCTCCCGACCTGAAGATCTTCCGACCTGAAGTCTTTCCGTCCCGTATTTTCCTTGATTTACACATGGTGTCCTTCAACCAGTTCAATCAACTCTATCGCCAGGCCCATTCTCCTTTTTACCTTGGGCTTTTAACCTAATTCTAAATTTCGTACGTAACAACTTGCCCGCCGCCAAGGGACTTTCAAACGCCATTTAAAAATCAATGTTTGGAAGTTCATACATCACTACCCTCTTGAAAAATTCCCTTAGCAACTGCACCAGTTACTGGAACACTCCTGAGTAACTCCCTTCTCCGCAATACGAGCTTTTGTGAATCACAATCCCAAAACACTCTAACCATGGCGAATCAATACATTCCTGCCCTTCCTTTCGACGGAACCCTCCCAGAGGGCCCATTTTCAGCCTCGAAAGTACTAACTCCGACGATCCGCCCATATTGCACCACCCCTGAAGATTCAAATCGGATGAGGGAAGTTTTGGAATCTCGAAATTCCCTGGCTATCAACAACCCTAACTACCAAGCAATTCGCATTCGAGACAGCATCAAAACCCATCTCACAGACCCAAAAGATCCTTACCGCGCTTGGTATCGACGGGTAGCAGAACACTTCCAAACCCAATGGCGATCCCAAAAAATCGACCAGGCCATACTATTGTCCACCATGCCTATCAACCTACATGAGAAGGTTCTGTTGGCCATGTCTGCCTTCTGGAATGCGGAAAATGGGACTTTCCTCTTACCATCAGGCCCCTTTGGCCCAACTCTTATGGATGTGGCAATGATCGCGCATCTCCCAGTCGTGGGTGAAGACCCTGTGATGGGAACCCTAGATGGGCAGGAGCCATCAGAAGACCATCCAGGGTGGTCTTTACAAGGTGTGAAGGAATGGGGTTGGACAAAGTTCGCAACCGACCAGCAAGGGGCTCCAGGGACCCCTGTAACCGACCGGGAGCATACTGCCTTTATCCTTTTTTGGCTTTGTAGGTACGTTATTGTTTCCCCTTCCAAATGTGTTCTTCCTTCTCATCTCGACCTGGCCATTCATATCGCGTCAGGTCGGTTCTTTTCCCTTGGCACCCTGTTTTTAGCCAATCTGTTTGAAGGACTTACTAGAGTTAGCCTTCGTCTAACAGATAATGATAGTAGAAAATTAGACACTGCCGCGTCGGGTCCTTTTTGGTTTTTAGAACTTTGGTTCCGTCTTTACTTCCCCAACGCGTTTAACTTAGGATCTCCGCCCACTATGCCAATAGCTGAAAAACATTTGGGATTAGCCCTCAACCGACTCTGCTCAGGACGCAATAAACTCCAATCTTCCGATCCAATAATAACCGCAATTTTAACAGATATCCGCAGTAACTCTCGATTTTCTATGTATAAAAAGTATGCGGGTTATGCTCCCGACCATTTTTGGCCCTTTCCAGCACCAAACCCGCTTCCGACTCCTGAGCCTTGTCCTCATCCCACCTATCCTTTCGCCTGGGACGCTGCCCTCAAACCCAGGTCTCTTTTTAGTAGCAAAAAACTTGATAAAAAGGGGCAGAAAACCTTTTACACTTTTAATTATGAACCTCAATTCATGGCGCGCCAGTTCGGCTGTTGCCAAGGTATCCCTAGACCCGTCGCGTGTCCACATATAATTTTTCAAAGTCCCGACCGACGAGTCCTACCAAATTCAATCCCTTCTTATATCTCCCAGCTCACCACGTATATAATTTCCAATTCGTATATTTCTTTCCGCTCCAACCCTGAGACTGTAGATACTTTCAATGAATGGTGGTCGGTTGTATGGCCCCTGATTTCCCCTGATGAGGGTCGGTTGCTGAGTATACTCCTTCCCCCCCAAGGATTGGTTCTAGGGGCGGCTAGACACCCTAGCACCCAGCCACAAACAGCCGCCCCGGGGACCGGATCTAGTGTTCCAATACGGAAAAGGAAAGCTTCCCAGCTGCAAACACCCCCGACCTCTGGGGCCGACCAGCAAGCTCAAGCGGACCTTGGAACAAATAGGACGTCAGCAAGGACCCGACCCCGAATTGGTAATTTTTCTTAACACCGTGAACCAATTCACTATATCGTAATTTTGATTTTACTCATTTCATTCACCAGAACCGAGCTTGGTGACACCGACCACGCAACCGACGCCACTCCCAGCCGACCATTCAACCGGACCTTTGGTCCAAACCAATTTGCCAATGAGCAGTCGGGCGGAGGACCCGTCAAGGAGGCAAACTCTTCCTCCCGTACCGAGGAGTGGTCGGGCCAGGCACCCGACCAGGAGGCAATCTTTACCAACAGTGCCTATAGAACCAGTAAGTTCTCTCATCAGCAATACTTAGGATTCTAATGACCAACTTTGATACATTTAACAACAACATTTTCATGATTTTTCACAGACACCTTCACCCATCGAATCAGCAGCAGGGGTCTCCTCGGACAGTGATGGGACAACTTCCCAGATGGGTCAACCGCCATACATGGCATCAGACTCATCCCTTTCGAAGGAAGGACCAACTGCCCTCGCCGAAGCTGACCCTCAAAACGACATCCTTAATGTTGCTGATCCTGAAATCGAAGGTGCCCCAGAGATCCCGGCTGCAGTGGCTCTAGAAGCAGCCGCCCAACCTGCAGCGGCGCTCCCTCTAGCCATCGAGTGGCAGGCAGAAGAACCACCTATGGCAGCCCAACCTCCAGAAATAGAAAAAGTGTCTTCGTCCGATTCGGAGACTTCCGTGAATTTGGTAAGATTAAACCAATCCGTGCTACAATGTTTCTTTCAGAAAACACTAATTGTTTTATATACTACTTTCCATAGGGACCCAGGTCGGCTCCTCAGCGACCATTCGCAGCAGCCGAGGAGTCGGCTGCTGTTATACCAGCTGTCTGCCCTACTCGACCGACCTCATTGCTGCCCCCCTCACTGACAGCAGTCCGCCCAGAGGTAACACATATCTTATCTGAATAAATTTGCACCTCCCTTGGAATACTTATTGACATTATAGGACTTGCAGGGGCCTTCGGACTTAGCTGTCCTATCGACTGTTCCGGTTCCGGCGGAGGCCCGAACTATATTCACTGAGGCCATTAACCATCCCCTGTCAGAATTGAGATCCGACTTATTGGACAAACTCATTCAGACGGTTGGTGGCCTTCTTTTTTACACTCCAACGGAATCGCCAGCCGTCCCCATTCTGCATCGGCTGATGGAAAGACTTACAGAGCTCAAGACTGAAGTGTTAATCATTGGACTCCTGTCAGCCGAAACCCCCCAGCCCGACTTCGATCAAACAACGCTGGAGAATTCTTTGGCTAAGACCCGAGAATCCCTTCAGCAGACTACTGGAAGGCTGGGTGGTCTCCTTAGCACGAAAGCTCAAGTTGATGAAGCTATTCAGAAAAAGGAGGCAGAATTGAGGGAATTAAAGAAAGAACAGTCCACCCTGGATAAGCAAATTACCAATGAGCAGCGTCTACTTGAGAAATATACCAAGAATGAGGCTGAATTGGATCAAGAGCTGAAAACCCAAGCCCGATCCCAATTCATCATAAGATATCAGACGGCTGCCAATACCAGAAGGCTATCCAGGGATGAAATCAAGTGGACACACATAAAAACTGCCCTATGGGCACTTTTGTAATACTTCCCCCTTTGTAACACCAATTGACTTAGTAATATATTGTTCCTTCCTCTCACAAAACAAGGATCACCTTTTAATTTCCAACTTTATAGGAATCGAAACAAACTCCCTCTTTAAAAGAACACTGTTTCTCACATTTTAAGAAACACATTCCAAGGCATAATCAAAACACTTGAAGTGTTAACAAATATGGCGAATGACCGACCTCATGTTCCATCAAGCAACTGGGAAGGTGTCCTTCAACCCTTCTTTGTGGGTAATCACCCTATTGGAGGCCATGCAGAAGACTTGTTACATGTACTCAAGCAACTAGACTTCAAATTCCGATTCTCCCAACGAGGTAGAAGAACTATTCATCGCGTTATCCGCCTGATGGAAAAAATCATCGAGGGATATGAACCTCTTCGTGACATCCTTAGCCGCATTCCTGATCTTCATCATCACATGGAAATGATCGAAAATCACGCAGCAACCATACTTCCAGATCTTGGTTGGGATAACATATTTTCCAATCAACGAAAAGTCTTTTCAAGATTGCGCACCATTGTTGACCGTGAACATCAAGCCCTAACAGACATGCAAGCACGTACCCATCAAGATCTAGACGACATGCAAAGCCAATGGGAAAGGTACCGACCAGATTTGGAAGATCTTATTGAAGAAGAACCAGAACTAATATCCACTCACTGGGATGAAAAGTCTGATTCAGAGGCAGAAAATTTCTCACAAATACATGATGACTAACAGAAATGAACCTTTAAATAGGTTCGAACCCGAACCCCATAAATGGGTTCTGAAAATAATATTTTGTTTCAGGCAGTTTTGTTATCTGAAAAGGCAGGATAATACCTCTTCAGATATTTAGCATTAATACAATCATGTACTCTTCTCCCTTCATGATTTACAATAATGAAAGCGCCATTCCCAATATCTTTTTGAACAATGTATGGTCCTTCCCAATTCGGTGACCACTTTCCCAATTGGTCAGTTTTCTTATATGTAGGAAGGATGGTCTTCCAGACTAGGTCTCCTTTTTGGAATGTCTTGTGAAGAACTTTCTTTCCGTAAGTCCTTGCTCTGATTTCACTCTGTTTCACACTTCGACCTATTGCATGAAGTCGGTTAACATCCAAATCCTCCAACTGTTGCAACATAAGCTGTTGGTATTCTTTTGTAAGATCATTATCAGTAAACTCTGTTCGGCCAGATGATACTCGAATTTCGGCTGGTAAAACAGCATCTTGGCCAAACGTGAGTTGGTAAGGTGAGAACCCTGTGGCCGTATTTCTGGTGTTCCTATGTGCCCATAAAGCCTGAGACAATAACAAATGCCACTTTCTTGGGTTTCCTTCAACCATCTTCTTTATAATCCCAATAATGATCTTATTTGCTGCTTCCGCTTGTCCATTGGCTTGGGGATAATAAGGTGACGAATGGTGTAATCGAACACCGAATTCTGCCAAGAAATTAGAGAACTTTTCCCCTGTGAAAACCAAGCCTTGGTCGGTTGTTATAGACTGAGGAATACCATATCTGTAAATAATTTGATTCAAAACGAAGTCTATCACTTCTTTCTGATCTACATTTTTCAAAGCAATTGCTTCTACCCATTTGGTAAAGTAGTCAGTCGCAACCAATATGAAACAATGATGTTTCGATGAAGCAGGATGTATTTTCCCAATAATATCCATAGCCCATGATTTAAAAGGCCATGGTTTTGCCAAGAATTGCAATTCGGTTACTGGCAAATGGTTTAAATTTCCATGTCTCTGACATTCCTGGCAGCCTTTGGCAAATTGTATGCAGTCTTCAAAAATCTTTGGCCAGAAAAAACCCAAACGATGAATGGCCCATCTCATATTGAGACCTGCCCGATGAGCTCCACATATCCCACCATGTACTTCTGTCATTACCTCTAGAGCTTCTTTAGACCCCAAACATTTCAAAAGCAGACCTTCAAATGACCTCTTATACAAAATTCCATTTATTAATTGAAAACGTAAAGCTTTCAATCGTGTCGCAACCGAAACACTCGCACCTGGATTCTGTAAATACATGATAAGCTCTGTTCTCCAATCGGGCACTGTTTCGCCGTCGGACTTCTGCCTGATATCAACTACGCAGTCGGGCTCCTGTCCGACAGTCTCCTGCTCGACCATAACTTCGCAGTCGGGGTCCTGTCCGACAGTCTCCTGCCCGACCATAACTTCGCAGTCGGGCTCCTGTCCGACAGTCTCCTGCCCGACCATAACTTCGCAGTCGGGCTCCTGTCCGACAGTCTCCTGCCCGACCATAACTTCGCATATCGGGTCTGTCTTTCCTTCTATGCCCGACTTGACCTCCGACCACATATCCTCCAGAATTCCTTTACATGCCCTTTGAGCCAATTCATCAGCACGTTGGTTTTCTTTCCTCGGAATGAACTCAATTATTACTTCTGAGATTTTTGTCAGTAACCGACCCACAATGTCCCTGTATCTGCGAAGATGAGGGTAATTGCAAACATATTGATTGTTTACCTGGTTGACTACTAATTGAGAATCCCCCCTTATGATTACAGACTGGACCTTCCTGGCAATTAAAGCCTCCAAACCCAAAATTAAAGCTTCATATTCTGCCGAATTATGGGTCATGGATTCCAATCGTAGTTGTAAGTTGATCTTTTGACCATCAGGTCCTTGCAAAAAGACCCCTGCCCCTGATTTGTTTCCAGAGGTAGAACCATCAAAGAACATCAACCATGTTCTGGTACTTATGTAAGGCACACATCCGACCTGTAGATTATCCAGATATGATGAACAACTAAATGGTCGGACACTATCACAAAGAGAATACCAGACTTGTGAGAATTCTGCCAAGAAGTCGGCTACTGCTTGTCCCTTAATTGCCCTCAGCGGGGAATGTTGAAGATCGAAAGGAGCCAATTTGATGGCCCACTTCATGAGTCTGCCCTTCATAGTAGGTCTTTGTAAAATCAATTTGATGAGATCCACCTTTGATATGACCTCAATTCTTCTGGGCAGCAAATAATGCTCGAGTTTAGTACAAGCGAAGACCAATGAATAACACATTTTTTCTGGCATAGTGTAATTCAGTTCTGGTCCTGTAAGGGTTTTACTGAGATAGTAGATTGCCCTTTCCTTCCCATCATCACCATCCTGTGCCAATAAACAGCTAACCACTTCATATGTATTTGCCAAATAAAGTTTGAGTGGCCGACCTTGTTTAGGAGGCATCAAGACTGGAGGGTGAACCAATGCCTGCTTGATAGCATCTAAAGCCGTCTGTTGGTCGGGACCCCATTCAAAGGCATTTTTTCCAGCTTTCAACAATTTAGTAATGGGTCTGACCTTGCCAGCAGCATTAGAAATGAAACGCCTCAAATAGTTCACTTTACCCAAAAGACTTTGGATTTCTTTAACCGTCTTGGGTGGCCGACTATCAAGAATGGCTTTAGCCTTATTGGCATCAATTTCAATTCCTCTCTCATGAACTAAAAATCCTAAAAAGCTCCCGGCTGATATTCCAAAAGCACATTTGGTTGGATTCATCTTCAACTTGTATTTCTTCATTCTTTCGAATGCCTCTTCAAGGTTTCTCAAATGTTCATCAAAACTGGCAGATTTAACAATAACATCATCAATGTAAACTTCCATAGATTTGCCAATTAAATCATGAAAGATTGAATTCATGGCTCTTTGGTAAGTTGCCCCTGCATTCTTTAACCCGAATGGCATGACTGTCCATTCATAAATACCTAAAGCCCCTGGGCATCTGAATGCTGTCTTAGGAATGTCTTCTTCTGCCAAGAATATTTGGTTATAACCTGCATAACCATCCATCAGACTAAGGATTTTATGCCCTGCTGCTGCATCTATCAACATGTCGGCCATAGGCATCACATATTCGTCCTTAGGGGTAGCTAGATTCAAATCCCTGAAGTCGATGCATATCCTTATCTTACCATTTTTCTTGACCACTGGCACAATGTTAGCCAGCCACTCCGCATAACGGCAAGGCTGAATGAAACCCACTTTGAGGAGTTTTTGGATTTCTTCCTTGATTTGAGGCATCAGCTCCGGGCTCATTCGCCTTGGAGGTTGTTTGTAAGGTTTGCAACCTTCCTTGATAGGCAATCGATGCTCTATTAGACTTCTTGTCAAACCAGGCATTTCTGAATAATCCCATGCTAAACAATCAATGTTGTTTCTAATAACTTCGAGCATCATTGTCTGTTGCTCTTTAGACAAATAACCACTTAGCCTGATCACTTTTGGAACCAATTCGGTTCCTAAATTAAACTCCAATAATGGGTCTTGTGATGAAGCTGTTGGTTCTGTTTTCTCCAATAAATCAGGCCAACGAAATTGTTCATCTTCTTGGAGGTGAACATCAAGAATCTCTTTACTATTTTCTGCTTTATGTAATAACTGCTTTAAATAGAACTTATTAATAAGAGAACTACATACTTCTAAACTTGTATCATCCATTGCAAACAAATTATATGGGAATGGGTGTGGCTTTATCATGAGCCATACAATAAAGGTGTTCTTTTAATAGAACATCGAGTTCTGGCCAGTGACTTTATAACCCTTGTTTGGGTATTCCCTGGCCATATACAATTGAGACATCGGAGCCAAAGGACTGGAATAAAACACCGACTCTTCAACTTGTTCTGATACATCGAATGGGTTGTCATTCGCTTCCATTTTGAAAACCTGATTTCCTTCCCAGAACATTAATTGTTGATGCAAGGTTGATGGCACACATTGAGAGGCATGAATCCAGTCTCTTCCCAGCAAGAGAGAGTATGTAGTATCTGCGTCCACAATAAAGAAAACAGTGGAGATCTTCTTTGGCCCGACCTCGATCGTGGCAACCATCATGCCTTCAGGCTTAGTCGGCTGCCCTGTAAAACTTGTCATTTCGAATTCCACAGGAGACAGATCATGAATTCCTTTCCCTAACTTCTTGAGGGTCTTCAATGGCATAACATTAAAGACTGCTCCATTATCCACGAAAACCTTTGTGATTGGTTTCCCACAAATGTGAGCATTAACATACAGAGGTTTCAAATGGGAGATCGCACCCTCTGGAATAGGAGGAAACACAATCGAAGGTGTTTCCGACTGGGGATCGGAATCTGAGGTCTTTGCCCACTCTGTTTCCTCTAATTCATCATCTGCCAAGAATGCCCATAAAGGTTCGTCCATAGTATCATCTACCAGACTCGTCCACATCGGTTCATCATTCATCTGATTAATCTCTGTCATTCGACAAGGGATTCGTGGTCCCAGACGAGATTTAACAGATCTTGAACTTTCCTCTATAGTTACTACTTCTTCCTTTGTCTTATCCCGGGATTGAACCATCAAAGATTCAATACGGAATTCTTCAAGAGATGGATTGATGTTGATCCGTTCACAATGTTGGCATCTAAAACCTTTAATTATTTCATCTGCCATCCCTTTACCTTTCCCTAGTCCCGACAAACTTCCTATGGCATAGTCGGAAGCGCCTAATCCGTTGTTCGGTTGCTTTCCTGAACAGACCCGACTGGACCGACCTTTTGGAGATTGAGTGACTGCTCCCAACTCGTTAGTCGTTTGTTCTGTAAAGACTCTAATAGACTGATCTCCTGCCAAGCGGTCGGCTGCTTTTTGTTCGTCGGTTAGTCGTTTTGCTGAAGGAACTCGTTTCCCATACTTTGCAGCATACCTGCGTTTGGCATTGCGAATCTGTGTACGATTCATGCCTGGAAAACGAGGATCTATATCAACTGGTAAAGGCTTTTTATTTCGAGCCCAATTGTTCCCGACTGATCCTGTCTTTCTGGTCGGGTGGTCACGCACTAAAACCTTTTCTTTCACTTCCACATTAAAAGAACCGTCTGGACTGTCCCATTTTTCAGCGACTGGCTTCTCACAAACTTTGAATCGTTCTTCCGGTCGGCTGCTGTTTGTCCGACTTCCTTTTTTTGTTTCGGGGCTTGCCTGAGTTCGTTCCCTTGTTTGTCTATCATTAGCCGAACTTTTCCCTGCTTCCGAACTTGGTTGAATGTCAACCATTGCCGTTGTTACTTTCGGAAACGGTTGCTGGTCTACACCTAGAGTGATGTATTTGAGCCGACCTGTCTTGATGGCCTTTTGAATTTCCTTCCTGAAATGAGTACACTGACTTGTACTGTGTGTGAAAGAATTATGCCACTTGCAGTATGGTCTCCCTTTGATCTCTTCTTTAGTGGCCAATCTTTGCCCCTTTGGAATACGGATCTGCCCATCAGTCAGTAGGATATCAAAGATTTCATCAGCTTTCGAACTATCAAACGTCGGTTGCTCCTTTCCTTCAAATCCTGGAACTGGCTTCAATTTAGGGCATACATAAGGTTTTCCAGAAAGGATTTCGGCTGCCATCTCTTCTGACTGATTAAAATCAAAGTCACATGTTTCTGTTCCCATACTCGCCATATGTTGGCCTCTATTACGCCTGTTATGCTGATCTTCCTCTCTAAACAAAGATTCTAAACGTCCTGCCTTGGATGCAAGACTTGCCAAATCCTCAACATCCAGGGCAGTGAGCGCCTTTCTTAAACGAGTATGCATATTCCGGACCACTAAATTGGTCATCTCTTTCTCACTGATTACCGTAGGACATCGTCCCTTCATCAATCGCACCCTTTCTATAAATTGTGAAGCAGATTCTTCTGGATACTGCCTCAATTCCAGTAAATCTGTTAAAGAAACAGTTGGTAAAGGATTGAAGAATCTAGCATGAAATGCCGTCTCCAGTCCTTCCCACGTCTGAATTTGTCCAGGGGCAGACTTGCAAACCACGAAAACGCGGTTCTAGTAAGAGATAAACCAAACAGTTGCAACTTATAAAAAGGGTTATTACCAACTTCTCCCAATTGTGCTGTGAACCGACCAACATGTTCTATGGTGGAAGATCCGTCCTCCCCTGAGAATGCATGAAAATCGGGTGGTCGATAATTCCTTGGGAGAGGGTGTTCATTAATGACTCTTTCTGGGAAAGGTTTCTGATATGCAGGGCGGTTAGCCATCTGAGGAGTTAATCCATACTGATCCCTTAATATATGTGCAAGCTCATCAGGATCTACATGAAAGCGTTGATGATCAGGAACATAGAACGGATCCTGCACAGGAATATGAATAGGATCATGTATATATCCTTCAGGCCTGTCCTCCCTTGTATTGTTCGTCTGCGGATTGGTAACCCTTGGTCCCAATGGAACAGTGTTGGGAAAAGTCAGAGGAGACTTTCCCCTATCCATTCGGTTGGGATTTGTGGCACTTGGAAATGTACTATCCACGAATGATGGCCCTGCGAAATTTGTCTGTAGTCTGGACGGTGATACTCCTGGTGGATTTTGAGTGGGTTGAAGACTAACCCTTGACAATGCTTGATCTATCATGTTCTGCATCATGCTCTGTTGCTCACGCAACATGTTCGTTTGTTGCTCACGCAACATTTGTTGAACATAAGACCACCAATCTGTTGGTGGTTGTGGGATTTCCCCGGCATTTGGCACATTAGGTGGTGGAACGGATTCTCCCACCGGTGCCGAAGATGATTATGGTTGTGAACCTGCCATATGGACCCTTCCGATGATTCGGCCGGATCTAAGACGTATGAAATTATCGCCGGAATTGGAATGAGCAATTTTGTCTTGCTCCCACTGTGGTCGCCAATTTGTTGATGTAATTTTTCAACAAAAATAAAGTAAAATTCAAAGATATAGAAAATATCCTTAAACTTGATTAATTAGTGCCTGAGATTAGGAATCTCTAAACACTGTATGGTACAGAAAATAAATTGGAAAATAAAAGACTGAAATTTAAAGTGGTGATCCCCAAATCTGACTTTGCTTTGTTGAAGTTGATTGAAGATCCCTTGCCAAATGATGATTCAAACCTTTAAATATTCTCTGGGAAACCGTACTGAAAACCGTCACCCGAATGGTTACAACGTCTCCTTCCCAACCGTCTTCCAACCCTTTTCATGCTGACACGTGTCCTCAGCAGACCAAAACTATCCCCATATTTCACTCTTCTGAGCCGACTACAGACCTTCCGCCCTTTTAGCCCGACTGCCAATCTACAATAGTATGGGTCCGACTGCCGATCCTCCCGACTTGCAAACCATCTGACTTGTTTGAATTAGCTACAGACATCCCGACTAACAAACCACCCGATTTGTTGGTTCTGCCGCAGAATTCCGACCTGAGAACTTCCCGACCTGAGAACCTCCCGACTTGCGGACTTCCCGTCCTGAAGGCCACCCGTCTTGAGGACCTACCGACCAGAGGTCCTTCCGTCCTGATGACTTTCCGTCTTGAGGACCTCCCGACCTAAAAACCTTCCGACTTGAGGTCCTTCCGTCTTGAAGACCTCCCGACCTGAAAACTTTCCGACTTGAGGTCTTTCCGTCTTGAGGACCTACCGACCTGAGGTCCTTCCGTCCTGATGACTTTCCGTCTTGAGGACCTCCCGACCTGAAGACCTTCCGACTTGAGGTCTTTCCGTCTTGAGGACCTACCGACCTGAGGTCCTTCCGTCCTGATGACTTTCCGTCTTGAGGACCTCCCGACCTGAAGACCTTCCGACTTGAGGTCTTTCCGTCTTAAGGACCTACCGACCTGAGGTCCTTCCGTCCTGATGACTTTCCGTCTTGAGGACCTCCCGACCTGAAGACCTTCCGACCTGAAGTCTTTCCGTCCCGTATTTTCCTTGATTTACACATGGTGTCCTTCAACCAGTTCAACCAACTCTATCGCCAGGCCCATTCTCCTTTTTACCTTGGGCTTTTAACCTAATTCTAAATTTCGTACGTAACACTACTCCTTTCTTTTGCACATACACTTTCGCCACTAATCTTGCCTTGTGTCTCACCATGTTTCCTTCGGCATATTCCTTTAATTTGTAAAGCCATTTCACCCCGATTGGTTTATATCCAGGGGGAAGCACTGTCAACTTCCAGGTTTGATTTTTGTTGATTGACTCAAGCTCTTTCTTCATCGTCTCCTGCCAATTTTGATCACTCCCTCTTGAAATGTTGTTGGTTCCTCCCCAGCCAACAACAATTCTTCTTGCTTAACACAAAATGCTTCTAAATCTGCATAGATATCTGATAGCGAATGAAATCCACAAATGGGTGTGTGATCGTAAGCTGTTGGACTCACTTCTGGACTACCCTCAAATGTTTCGATTATATGCTCACTATGTGTCATATTAGTCGAGGAATCACTGATGTTTCCATTCGGAACTATTTCAAACAAATGAGCTGGACTTCTTGTTTCTTCATCACTTGGAGACTGGTCTCGATTGGCACTTTCATCTGAATCATGGACTTCATCATTAAACCAGCCTGAACAGGCTGTTGGTCGATCATTTTGCACAGCAGTCCAATTCCACGTCATCTTCTCATTGGAAAGAACATCACGTGCTACACATACCTTGTTCTGAAAAAGATCATAGAGGCAATGTGCTTTGCTCCCAGGTTCTACCCCTAAATAAATAATTTTTGAGCTTTGATCATCTAATTTTGTTAGATGATTAACTGGTTTTTTCACATGAGCAACGCACCCGAAAACCTTGATATGTTCAAGTGACGGTTTCTTTCCCTTCCAAGCCTCGTAAGGGATCATGCCTTTCAACCCTTTTGTTGGCCTTGATTTAGAATATACACAGCATGACGTGCTGCTTCTCCCAAAAATCTTTCAGGTACATTCATTGCCTTCAAGAGTGAACGCGTCATTTCAAGAATAGTTCGGTTGTGATGCTCCACCACGCCGTTCTGCTGTGGACTGTATGGCGCAGTGAGTTGTCTTTTCACGCCTTCAATGTTACAAAATTCATTGAACCTCTGCGACGTGAATTCACCCCCTCGATCAGTCCTTAACATTTTCTCCTTGTTTGTGCTTTCAGATTCAACTTGGGTCTTGAACTTCTTGAATGCTTGGAGCGCCTCGTCTTTACTTTTGATAACATAAACCCACATGAATCTACTGAAGTCATCCACAATCAGAAGAAAGTAGCGATTTCCACCCCATGTTTGAGGTGATATTGGTCCACACAAATCCGCGTGGACTAACTCCAATGGCTTTGATGCACGATAGTTGGCTTCCTTGGGAAAAGGGTGGCGGGGCTGTTTTGATACCATGCACCCTTCACATACTTGATCAGGGTGTTTCACTCTTTGCGCACCATGCACCATATTTTTCTCAACCATCGACTCCATGATTCGAAAATTAATATGACCAAGCCTTGCATGCCACAACCATGCTTCCTCATCTAATAGCAAGACACACTGGTTGTGCAGTGTGAAGCTGAATCTTGTACAACCGATTTTCCGATCGTTGTACCTTCATAATCAATTTTCCAAATACATCATATACCTTTAAATATTCATCACCATTTCTAGCTTATATCCCGCTTCTGTCAATTGTCCTAAGCTAAGGATGTTATTCCGTAAGGCAAGAATATAGTAGACATCTGAAATTAATTGTTGATCACCATTTTTACACTTCAATAGAATAGAACCTTTACCTTCAATTTTCACCGTGGATCCGTCACCAAATCGAACTTGCCCCGTTATCTCCCTATTAAGTTCCGCAAAGAATTCCAATTTTCCCATCATGTGACTGTTTGCACCATTGTCTAAGTACCAAAAATCATCTCTACTTCCTTAATTTTGATCCGGAAACACTTTATTCTCATTGAGCAACGCCATCGTTATTGAATTTTCCCCAAAAACACTTAGAAGTAGTGTAGGTTCTTCTTCTTGCGCTTCGGTCAGATTCACCTCATCTTTCTTCTCTTTTGGGACTCTGCATTCCGAAGCATAATGCCCATATTTTTTGCAATTGAAACATTTTATATATGGCTTGTCTCTGTTCCGGTGTTGACTATTCCCATACTCTCGAGGTGAAGGTGGTGTGTAATTTCGACACCCACCTCTGCCTCGTCTAGCCCCTCTTCCACGACCACCATTCTAGCCACCTCTTTCATGATGGTATGATCCACATCCTCTTTCACCCAAAGATGAATTCCTTCCCCAGGTTTTTTGACTTGCTGGATTATCCTTCTTGGTGAGTAATAAGCTTCCCTCACCACTAGTATTCCACTACGAAGTTTCAATCGATCTTCATATGCCTTGAGTCGGCCAATGGCTTCTTCGAATGACATGGTATCTATGTAAGAACATTGTTCAATTGAAGCTACCAAATGAAAGTACGTGTCTGGAACCAAATCAAGAAGTTTTCGAACAAGCATACTATCTTCAAGTGTAGCACCAAGATTATTAAATTTCGATACCATACCGCTCAATTTTCAGCGAAGTCATCGATCATTTCTTTCTCCATTATTCATTCTTAACCTTTCAAAATCAAGTCTCAATGTGTCTAATCTAGCCTTTTGCACTCGATCGGCTCCAAGATACCTCATCCTTACGGCCTCCCAAATCTCATTTGCGGTCTTTTTCTGAGACACTTACAATAGAATGTCTTCTGGCAGGGCCTGGAAGATAAATGCTCGTGCGGCTCTATTCTTCTTATCATCTATAGCCACTCCGGCCAGCGGTTCGATGGACTCCCAGATCCCTTGAGCTTCCATAATCGCTTCCATTTTGATTGCCCATGTAGTATAGTTTGTTGGGGTTAACATGGGACATTGAAACGGTATACCCACTGCCCTGTCTTCCTTGCTGTGTTGCAATTGACATGGCTTCAAATCTGAGATACTTGGGCATCAACCTTGCTACCAAGTGTTGGAAATCTTACAAAGATTTATCTAGGAACACTCCAAAATGATCGATGCAAAATTAAATAGCAAGAAAAACACTAGCATAAGGGGAAATTAATTCATGATGTTCTTATTCGATGGATAACAAAATCAAAGAAAAAAAAGAAAAACTGAATCGAACTGCTCACCACCTTTTTTTTTTTTTCTTTATCCTAATAAATTTATATAAATATTAAGAAACTAAATTAGAATGACTTCCAATAGAGACAATTTTAAAGGAATTTAAGATGGAGAGAAGTAGTCCAGTAGGGCATCGGATCATCGGTACAAGTTCTATCCTGTCTAATCAGTCTAACAAATAAAAACATGACACGTGTATGTATGTAAGTATGTATTATTATTATTATTTAAATCACAAATTACAATCTAAATTGTAATCTTCCAGTAATTAAATAGTTACCCTAGCCTGTGACAGTCGATGCCGCCACCACGATCGACGCCGCCGCCGCCACTGCCACCACCGATCGACGCCGCCCGCCGCCGACACCAAAATCAGCAGGTTTAGTTTATTCAATTTCTATCAACAAAATCTTCGCCAGAATTTCTGTCCGTTTTAGCCGAATTCATCCCCCGACCCCGAAGAAATCTCCACCGTTGTCGCCGCCGAAACCAGTGTGTGTTTTGTATTTTTTACTTCGGAATTTTTAATTATCTCTTTTAAATCATAATTTACACTCAAATTCAGATCTGATTCATTCCATCCGGTAGGGTGAGTGCACATCGTAGTTCTCCCAAAATTTGCCCTCTCTCTAGTTGCTCGTTGCCGACGCTACAACCACCGTTGCTGCCAACGCGCTTTAGCAATATTTCTCCTCTCTGTAAAATTCATCGCAATCAATAATTTTCCCCAAAGTTTGACCCGACCGAGAGTCCGGCCCTTCCTATCGATGTCGCCGAAGAAGGAAGTGAACTAATTGAAAGAGAAAATGGAGATGGAAGTGAACGATAAGAAAGTGAAGCCACAAAGAAAATTGTTCATATTATGGGTGGTTGTTTTTGTTGTTGGTGGATGTGGTTTTAATGGTATGTAGTTTATGTGTATTTAGGCATGACTGCGATAATTTTTTCTCATAAAAATTCAATCCAATTTGGTTTTCAATGCTCTCTAGTTATAGAATGTGTTAGCATACGAATTTTGGGATGTTTGATTTGAGCTGAGTTTTATTTGCTTTGGTGTTTGTGAATCATATTGATCAGATGGTGTCACCGCTACCTTTATAAGGTTTTTGAAGATTCTTAAGTTCATTTCATTCAAATGGTTTTATGTGCATTTTAAGTCATTACTTAATTGAATTACATGTTTGTTTTATTCAAATAATTATTGATGTTGTTTTCTTATTAGAAGCTTTCAGCTGAAAATATAAAGTCATTATGAATGATCTAAATTTTTTTTATTCTCTAAAGTAATTTTGCTAGTTCTATTTTACTTTAACACTAATATATAAATATCATTGTGCAGTTTGTGAGACTACTAACAAGTTATTAGATGGTATATTGATGTTGATTCTTGCTTATTTCAATTTGTTATTTTAACTTCAATATTTTGGACACAATTTTATTACTATGCCAAAGTCTCCACCAGGACACAAAATTTGTCAGCAGTATATTAGATTTGATTTCATCCAAAACAATATCAAAGCAAAAATATACACATCTACGCCGAATATATCCAAAAAACAAAAAAAAAACAAAAAAAAAAAAAAAAAATCTCAGTGCAAAGGTTCATCCAAAATAAGTGTGAGGTCCTGCAATACATGAGTGAACAATAAAGGTTTGCAAGCTAATACATTAAATTAATAAAAAAGCAGATTAACATATTAAATAAGCTAGTCCAGGAAGACTCCAGTGGTCACGATCGAATGTTGTTCAACAGCTTCTGATCCGATGAAAACATTCTGGAGAATCAAGATCAATCATCTCTGGCTCAAGCTCAATCAGTCCTAAAACCTGAAAAGATTTTAAGAAGCATAAATTTTTTATTGAACATCAGTTTTGTTGTTCAGACTAGATTAGTACATTGCCATTTTTTATTATAAATACCCTTTTCAGAAAATTTTAGTGGCTAGACACGAGGATTTCCACTGCATTCACCGCCAATACGCGATGACTGAACCTAAATTTATGTATAATAAAAAAAGTAAAAGTAAAAACTAGTAAAATAATTATTTTAATGTAAACTCATATCATCATAAAATAAATACCTCAAGTAATTCTGTGAACTTTATAGAATAAACGGACTCATTGCAATAATGAGATTGTATATTTGACATTTGGTTGACTATTGCAATCTATAATACAGGACAATAAAAAACAATTCAAGGAATTATTGAATATAAACAAAAATTAAATCATAAGTATTATAATTAAATTAGAAATTTTATTTTTAAAAAATAATCTGCTCTATCGGATACTAGGCAGGCTTCATTAGTGAATGTCTGCATAATAAATAAAGTTATCATAAATTCTTTGAATAAATAAAATTATTTACAATGCAGTGATAAGTGCGCACCTGGGTCTCAACTAAACACTCATTTCCTCGAACTTCAGCTTGCTTCTTTTTTTTTTGAGTTTCTTTCCAATCCATTTTTTGGTCTTTTACCTGAACGCACCTTCTTCCTATTCTTTATACCTTTTATGTGAATGTTGTCTTTATTGTTCATACCAACAATGTCAAAGTCCTTTAAAGATATTCCATCAGAATTCTCTTTTCGACTCTGTAATTGTTCATTCACTCTTTCAGTTATCTTCAACAATGCATCTCTGGCAAACTCATAAGATTCTTTATTTTCTGAAGCTCTCGTTACCAGTTTGTTGCATAAAACACTCAAATCCTTACAGCGCAAGCTTAACTCATTTTTCGGATCATCCATACTGTGGTCCCCGACATACATTCTACTATGCAAATCACCTAGCCTTGCATCTTTTGTCCACCTCTTTAGTATATATTGATCCGGAATTTTCAATACATCATTTTTTGTGAGAATTTTCAGTCCATGAGAACATAATATTCCAGAAAAATCAAATTTCTTGCAACTACAAGCAACTGTCTTATCTGATGAATCATATTTCACAATATGGTACCTTGATCTCTCAAGATAGCTAACCTGATATTCCGTAATGGTTTCATGCGATCTAGTAATAGATCCAACGCAATCATACACTTTTCCCAATTCCTTCTGAAATATTTTAAAAACTTCTGGGGTATACACACTCGCGGCATGTTTCAGGAGCTGAATTGGCAATGGAAGCACAGGCGCACTAGTACTTGCTTTGAAATCGGCCTGCAACTGTTCATATCGACGAGATTCAACCAAATTTTCAAACTTTTCAAAAAACACCCGCAAGTTGTTCTTTGAACTAGAATACCTTTTAATCACACTGTTAATACTCTCACTACGCTGTGTCGTCGTAATATCAGCACAAAAGAATTGACGACCATACACCAACGCCCATTTTTCTTTCAAATTGAATAGCCTTCTCAACCAATCATTATCTACCAAATTGTATTTTACCAACATTTCATTCCATTCATGCAAAAACTCATCTTCTTCGTCAAAATCATGAACACATCTCCCAAAATCATGCGCAAAGTTTTTATGCTCAGCAAAAATACCACCCAAATGTATCGCGGCATTTTGATAAATATGCCAAATACATAACCTACAAAATTAACAATTTAGGAGTAAGTTATTCTACGAAAATATATATATATACTATAAAAAATTACAAATATAATGTATTGAACTATTTATGCCTAAAACAAAACCTGTGATGAGTCTCAGGCCACCTCGAAGCCAACGCATTTGCCATAGCTGGATATTGATCTGTCAAAATTGTAGTTGGCTTTCTTCCATACATGGTGTTGACAAAAGTGTCAAACAACCACTCAAACGAGGGAATAGTCTCATCGTATAAAAGTGCTGCACCAAAAACTATTGTTTGCATGTGGTGATTAACACCAACAAACAAGGCCAAGGGACGATTTTCCCTATATTTTCTATATGTAGTGTCGAAAGAAACTACGTCCCCAAAATCAAAATAGTCTGCTCTCATTCTACCATCGACCCAAAATATGTTTGTAATCATATCATCTTCATCCACTTGAATAGAATACGAAGAATTTAAGTCTCTGTTTTGCATCCCTTGTAAATATTCCAATACCCCTCCAGTGTCTCCAACCTCCATGTACTTAGTCCTCTTAGATCGCAAGTAATTTTTAATGTCTTGCCTAATAAACCCTAAGCTTTCCCGGCCACCGGCTTCCTTAATCATTAAATCATGTGAGACTTTTGGAGCAAGTCCCACATATTCAGCCATATCTATCTGGGAAGCATGAACTTCATCTATTCTCCTATGTGACGGGAAAAAATGAGTTTTCTGAGGACTAACGAGTTGATGAGTGTTTTCAGATATAAACTCAAATACTTCGTATTTTTCATTCTCTTTCAATCGAATTCTCATCTTTGCCTTGCACCCAAATCTTGTTATTGCTCGTGGTGCTCTCACATTAATATTTCTTTTATCTTCTCCCCTTGTGCCTTCAGCGCTACGTGAAAACATTCTGCATTTTATCTTTCCTGTTCGATCTTTATGCATTTTGTGTCTTTTCATACCAAAACCCGCTTTTTTAGCATAAGCCAAATAAAATTGGTACGCTTCTTCTTCATTGTCAAACTCCTTTCCAATTTGAGGTGTTTCTTCGGGAGAAATATGTTGACGATCATTTTCCATATTTGTAAAGTCTAATCGACGTGAAGACGAAGACTTATTCTTTCCTAACTCATCAATCTCCATCATCACCTGTAAACGTATTGTGTAGATACATTACTCATAAATACAACAATAAAAGATCATTATACAAAATACAAAACAATAAAATAAAAAATGAAGTAAAAAAACAGTAAAAGAACATATAAAAAAAATATATTAAACATTAAAATAAGAAATGAAATGAAATGAAAGGAACTGTAAATTTCAATAATTAAAAATTTCGAAGTAAAAAATACAAAACACACACTGATTTCGGCGGCGACAACGGTGGAGATTTCTTCGGGGTCGGGGGATGAATTCGGCTAGAGCGGACAGAAATTCTGGCGAAGATTTGGTTGACAGAAATTGAATAAAATAAACCTGCTGATTTTGGTGTCGGCGGCGGCGGCGTCAATCGGTGGTGGCGGTGGCGGCGGCGGCGTCGATCGGTGGTGGCGGTGGCGGCGGCAGCGTCGATCGTGGTGGCGGCGTCGACTGTCACAGGCTAGGGCAACTATTTAATTACTGAGAGATTACAATTTAGATTGTAATTTGTGATTTAAAATAATAATAATAATAATACATACTTACATACATACATACACGTGTCATGTTTTTATTTGTTAGACTGATTAGACATGATAGAACTTGGACCGATGATCCGATCCCGTCCAGTAGCTATTCCGGTGGAGTGTACAAAGCAGGCGCGGCTCATTGTAGGAGCAGGGTGAGCAATTGCTCAGACTCCTAATTAATAGATGGCCCATATTTTAAAATGTTATCCATTATTCTTATCAAATTTTAAAATTAAATTTGAAATTTTAGTTTATATTTTTTCTTCTTCTTAATTATCTTATTTAATTTTAAAAATAATTTTAAACTCTAATCATATACCTTTTCATGTCTCTTCTTCCTGACCATACCTCACCCTATGTTTCTAAATTTAATCACCAGTCTACACTTCTCTGCCTCACACCCTGTTGCACTGCGTCCACCAGCTCAGACCAAACCCTGGCACCTTCTTTCTTCTCTCTTTTTCACCCTCCCTTAATCCTTCTCGCCTTTTGAACCTCCGGACAATCCATTTTTCATCGTCTTTTCTTAAATCAACACTGTCCAAACCGTCACGTTCAATATCTTGTACAATCGACACCAATCAGTGATATTATTTTGAAAATACATTGTAATCATGTGTTTAAATAGCCTGTAATTTATTTTTGCTTAGGGGCCCAAAAAAGTCCAAGACGGTCCTGCCACAAAGTTGTTGAAATGTAACGACGGTGAAAGAGTTGATGTAACTTAATTAGAAGACTAGTTGGAAAAGTGCGATTTTTGACTTGTACAAGACCTGATATTTTATACGCAGTTGGACTGATAGGTAGATACATAGAAGCTCCGACCATTAATCACATAAAGGTTGCCAAAAGAATACTTCGATACATTAAACGAAGTTCCAGCTTTTGGTTGTTCTATTCTGCAGTGCTGAATTCCGGATGAGTGGGTATAGTGATAGTGATTGGAGTGGTGATATTGATGATCGGAAAAGCACGAGAGGTTTTGTGTTCTTTGCTGGTGACACTTCATTTTCTTGGAGTTCAAAGAAACAACCGATTGTCACACTTTCATCTTGCGAAGCTGAATATGTGGTTGCTGCATCATGTGTTTGCCATGTTGTTTGGTTGAGAAGATTAATGAAAATTCTGAACATTGAGCAAGCTGAAGCAACAGAAGTCTGCATCAACAATAAATCAGCAATCGCGCTTGGGAAAAATCCGACCTTCCATGAAAGGAGCAAGCATATTGATACAAAATATCACTATGTCCGAGAATGTGTAAAACAAAAAGAAGTGTTGCTGAATTACGTGAAGTCCAAAGATCAAGTGGTTGATATATTCACGAAAGCATTGAAGAAAGAAGATTTTTGGAGATTGAGTAGCCATATCGGATTGGTGAAAGGATGAAGATTACAAGTTTAAGATGGGGTGTTAGGAGATAAACTTGTTTTGGTATAACTTAATTTAGTGCACTAATCTTGGACGTAATTTACTTATTCCTTGTTTACGAAATAAATTAGATGATAGATTTTTCTTGATTTATATTTCACATATTCGAGGTAGGTAGATGAGTCAATAATTGAGAGGATATTACGTAAATCAAGGTGGTGATTTTCAGCACAGAGATCGAGTGAACAATAGAAATCATCCAGCCCTGTTTTTTCACTGTGTTTTGATTGCAGCCACAAAAAATCGATTTTCCAACAAAAGTTTCTTTCCTAGCTTATAAACTTTATTTTCGTTACCAGCAACATTGAATCACAGGGGTTGAGAAACGTACACCTCCTCTTCTAAAATTCCGTTTAGGAATGCAGACTTGACATCAAACTAATACACAAAGAGATTTGATTGAACAGCTTATGCAAAGATAATTCTCACAGTTTCAAAACGAGCAACTAGAGAAAAATTGTTGTGATTATCCTTCTGCATCAAGTCGAGGTTTATGTTTCCTAATGCTTCCATCTGCATTATATTTTCTACGGAATACCCATTTCAATCCAACTTTGCTTCTGTCTTTTGGTGCATCAACCAATTTCTAAGTTGAATTTTTTTCAATTGCCTTCAACTCCTATGCCATTGCTTGTTTCCACTCTCAATATTTTATTGCTACCTCAAAACAGGTTGGATTGGCTGCACATAAAGAAAAATCATATGCTTCTTAAATCTCTGTTAAACATCTAAATATTCATTTTGAAATTTTCGCTATCGTTGCTGCTCAAAGATGGACTCCTTTCTTCTAAATATGATGAGTTTGAGCTGTTGCTATTTTTTCTATGAGGTGATATTGCTGCTGAATTTGTAGAAGCAGAACCATTGATCTGCAGGGCTATTTTTTGGGACTGAACTTTCATAAAAGAATTACAGGAATCGGCTTCAAGACACCTTCTTTGTCAGCATTCCATTTTATCGCATCATCTTCGTTGAATATAACATCCCTGCTAATTATCAGATTTTTGGGTTTATACAAGCGATATTCTTTAGCTTGATGACAATAAACGATGAAAATGCATTTTTCAGATTTTTTATCAAGTTTCGATCTTAGATATATTAACTAAAGCATATGCTATACAACCGAAGACTTTTAAATGGCTCACCCGAGGCTTTCAACCATTCCACACTTCATATGGTGTTCGATTCAAATTAACCTTCAAAGGAGATATATTAAACAAAAATACAGCCATTGCAACTGTTTCCGCCCCAAAAAGAATCTGAAGTCCTTTTTGTTGGAAAATTATTATATCGCAAGAATATCAAACAATATAATTATCAAAAGATAAAATTCGATAATAAAATTAATTTATCAAAATAAATTTGATATTAATAAGAATTAATCAAATAAATTCGATAATCACGTCGAGTCGAGATAGAACCTTTTTCCGCAAAATGAGTACGCCCCGATAGTGCCTCCGGTTCATGGCGTTATATTTTCAAATATAAAATGACTTATCATCTCCGGATTACGTGGAACCTCAATATTTTAGAGTTCCGATTAACTAAAATAAGGGGACTTGAGCTATGTCGGAAGGCTAGAATGACAAGAGAGTTGCCGGAAAGTGTAACCGAAGAACTCGCCGGAAACCTTGTTGGAGAGGAGAAAATTAGAGAGGGAGATGAGAGCTTGATATATTTTGAGAGGGTGTGGAGAGAGCCTTTTATAGGCACCTCCACCGTGCGGGACATTTATTGCTAGAGCCAAAACCTCCGGTAACTGTTGATGAACAAATATGGGTACGTCTCGACATAAACTTTAAATTTAATTCCAGTTATAAATATAATTTCTAAATTTTTGAATTTCAAATAATCATGTATGCATGTGCGGACTTTTTCGGGATAAAAATATTTATCGTTTTGTACATGACAAAATAATATTTGACTCGAGTTCATTTCATGGTTTTCGTGTCCAGTTCGGACGGGCAGCGCGTGCGGCTCACCGACATGTCATGCCTTAGTCACACTATATGTCCTAGTTAAGAAATTGTATTTAACACAACTTATTTGTGTTACAAGTTTCAGTATGGGATAAATAATTAATTAATTTGTTAAATATCCTTTAAACACTCATATAGTCCAATGACTATACTTAACCCAAGCACATATTTAATCCAATTAATTTGGTTTTTCGGCTCGTTACTCACATATTTATCATTTTTCCAAATATGAATTTAATTCAAAATTTAATTTCATTGATTAAATAAATAACCGATTATCCAACAATTTTGCCTCTAATAAACTCATTTCCATCTCCACTGACGCAAGAGCGGGAGAAAAAACTGAAAAATTGGCAGCATTAACGCAGCAAGAGATCACCAACAGTCAATCAACTTCAATAATTAAACTACTTTGATTAGGAAGGCGGTGCATATCCTATATGGTTACAAAGCTCTTCGAGTCTAGTTTTTTCAAAAATAATTACAGATCTATAAAATAATATTCCTACAGAACCTTACGGCCATTTCACTGAAGCGTGGCAGACTGCAAAGAGTCACCGACCAACTTTTAGTTTGCTAATTTTGATGATTCATCTTATCATTATGAACCCTGGTTTCTTCATATTCATTTATTTATCTATCTTTATTTAAGATTACATTTATTTGGAGTTTAAGTTGATGCTTGTATTATGACTATCTTTTGTAAGTTTGAAGGAGAACTTGGAAATACATTAAGCTATTAAGTTTGTTGGAAGATATTGTCTTCTTATATTTTGCTCTAAACTCTTTTGGTGGATTTCTAGAGTGGTGAGCGGTGAGTATTCTCTTGTGGTCCTACTTCTCTAATTTCCCGGCATCAAGTTGGTATGAAAGCTTTGGTTAGCAATGGCTGGTCGTAGAAGAAACGGGCCAAAAGTTGATGATCATGTCGCTCGTCAAAGAGACCTTAATGGGGGATTGGATTAGATTTCCACTATTCATCCCATTTTTTCTCCCCAAAAATATCAAATCAAACACCTATTTTTCATTTTTTATATTATACTAAAAATTAATTTTACATTCAAAACATCACATCAACACCTATTTATATCACATCATACAACTATTCAAATTCAAAATTTTTACTATTCAAATCCCAACTCAAAATCCAAACCCCCAAACAAACACACCAAGGGATTTGTAAAGATTTCTACTATTCATCCAATTTTCCCCCCTAAAACATCAAATCAAACATCTATTTTTCATTTTTTATATTATACTAAAAAATCAATTTTACATTCAAAACATCACATCAACACCTATTTATATCACATCATACAACTATTCAAATTCAAAATTTTTACTATTCAAATCCCAACTCAAAATCCAAACCCCCAAACAAACACACCCTAAGAAGATTTAAGGAGACAAGTGGAACAGCTCCTACAATGCCTTGCGCATGGCAAACATCCTGAACATGATGTTGAGGGTCATGATTCAGTGGTGATCCTGTAAGTAATGATGTGGATTTCAATCCCTTTCATGGTGATGGAAGTAACGAATCAAGTGACAATGCTTCCCGAAGGGTGCGAGCTCAAAGGAGCAATGTTTGTAATGATTCTTTCGGTATCAAAGTTGATGTTCCCGATTTTGAAGGAATCAGCGATCCCAACAAATTCATTGATTGGCTCACTTCAGTTGAGAAAGTCTTTGAGTTTAAAGATGTTAAAGAAGAATGCAAGGTGAAACTAGTGGCCATCAAATTGAAGAAATATGCATCTTTATGGTGGGAGCACCTTAGAAAGTAACGTGCACGTAATGGCAAGAGCAAGATTAGAACATGGGACAACATGAAGAAAGAGTTAAGGAGGAAATTTTTTCTGGAAAATTATCGGCAAAATAATTTTCTTAAATATAACAACTTCAAGCAAGGAGATCTTTCCCTGCAAGAGTACATGGCTGAATTTGAAATTTTCATGTTGCGGTGCGATGTGTTGGAGCCGGAAGAACAAACTATCGCTCGTTTTCTTGGAGGGTTGAAGAATGAGATCATGAATGTGGTCCAATTGCAACCATATTGGACATATAACGACGTCGGTGGACGTTTCTCTTCGAATGGTGGTGCTTCCAACCGGGGGACTGCTTCTACTTCCAAGAACACTCCAACTACAAAGGATATAAAATAGAAAGTTGATGTTGGTAAGGGGAGGAGTACTGGTTTTGTGAAACCAAGTGCTACCAATAGGCAACAGAGTTCTTTCAAATGCAAGGGCTTTGGACATTTTGTTGTACATTGTCCACATCAAAGGATCATTACTCTTGTTGATGAAGAGCAGGAAAGAGGAAAGTAATGAAACAACACCACTCTATGATGAGCATGATAAAGATGATGTCACTTGTGAGGATCACGGATAAGCTTTACTGATACATCGTAGCCTCAATACAACCTACATTGCGAATGATGTTGGCTTGCAATAATATTTTTCACACCAAGTGTGTCAAATGGCAAAATATGTGATATTATTATTGATAGGGGAAGTTGTGAAAATGTTGTGGCTACTACTATCATGGAAAAGTTAAAAATGAGAACCGAAGATAATCCTCAACCTTACAAGTTATCATGACTTCGTAGAGGTAATGACGTGAAGGTAAACAAAAGATGTCTTGTCCAATTTTCTATTGGTAACAAGTACAAAGATGAAGTTTGGTGATGTTATTCCTATGGATGTGTGCCATTTGCTTCTTGGTAGACCATGGCAGTATGATAGGAGAACACAACATGATGGTTTCAAAAACATTTACACATTTGTGAAAGATGGTGAGAAAAAAATATTGGGACCGTTAAGAATGAAGGATGTCCAAGAACATCAAAAGGTGAAGGAAATAATTTGCTCTCAAAATTACAAATTGAGAGTTCAATGAATGAATCAATGAGGGTGTGTGCATTGGTGGTTAAAGAAGAAAATGAAGAGGGTAATCCTATACCATTTCAAGTTCAATCTCTTTTGCAGGAATTTCATAATGTGGTGTCTGAAGAGATCCCCACCAGGCCTTCTTCCAATGCAAAATATTCAACATTGCATTGATTTCATTCCCGGTGTGTCGATTCCGAATAAAGCGGCTTATAGGATGAATCCTAGAGAGCATTAAGAGTTACAACGGCAAGTTGAGGAGCTATTAGCTAGAGATCCTTTGCAAGAAAGTAAGAGTCCTTGTGTTGTTCTGGCACTTCTTGTGCCAAAGAAAGATGGTTTATCGCGTATGTGTGTCGATAGTAGAACGGTGAACAAAATCACAATCAAATACCGTTTTCCTATTCCTCGCCTTGATGGTCTTCTTGATGAACTTCGTTGTTTCAAGATTGGTTCTAAAATTGATTGTGAAGTGGCTATCATCAAATTCGGATGAGGCTTGGAGATGAGTGGAAGACGGCCTTCAAGACAAGAGATAGTCTTTACAAGTGGTTGGTTATGCCATCCGGGCGTTCTAATGCACCTTCTACTTTTATGCGGCTTATGAATCATGTGTTTAAACTCTATATTGGAAAGTTTTTGGTTGTCTATTTTGATAATATTCTTGCATATAGCTCCAGCCCGGAAGAACATTTGATTCATCTTCAACAAGTTTTTGGTGTGCTACAAGTGCAAAAGTTGTATGCCAATTTGAAGAAATGTCATTTCTTCACTGATAGTCTAATATTTTTGGGCAATGTTATTTCTTCCAAAGGTGTCAAGATGGATGAAGGAAAGATTGAAGCCATTCTTAGTTGGCCGATGCCGAAGATGATTCAACATTAGAAGTTTTCATGGCTTGACCTCACTTTATCACAGGTTCATAAACAATTTCAGCACAATCATTGCACCTATAACTGAATGTCTAAAAGGCGGCAGCTTCAAGTGGACAGAGGAAGCGCAAAAAAGGCTTTAAGCTTCTTAAAAAGGAAATTCATGGAGGCTTCGGTCTTGTAGCTTCCAGATTTTGGAAAGGTGTTTGAAGTAGATTGCGATGCTTCGAATGTGGAGATCAGAGGAGTTCTTAGCCAAGAAGGTAAACCCATTGTTTTTTTTTAGTGAGATGATGAATAATTCCCGGCACAATTATTTAACATACAACAAAGAGTTCTTTGCCATTGTTCGCACGTTGGAGCATTGGCAACATTATCTCTTACACAAAGAGTTTGTTCTTTTCTTAGACCATGGGGCCTTGAAATATCATAATTCTCAGCAAAAGTTGAATCCACGACATGGGAAATGGATTAGTTTTTGCAAGCATTTAACTTTGTGATCAAGCATAAATCAGGTGTGCTAAATCAGGTGGCGGATGCTCTTAGTCAAAAACATTATTTGTTGCCTTCTTTGCAACTGAATGTGGTTAGGTTTGAGGTGATGAGAGATCTCTACAAGGATGATGCATACTTTGGCAAAATTTAGGATTAATCCTCGAAAGCTCCATTTAAGCTTTTAACGATTCATAATGGTTATCTTTTCAAAGGTAATTTGTTATGTATTCCAGATTGTTCTTTAAGACTAACAATCATTGATGAAGCACATAGTGGAGGCCTGGCAGGACATTTTGGGAGAGAGAAGACTCTTGCACTCATAAAAAAAAAAAAAAAAATTATTAGCCATGCATGGAAAGAGACGGAAGAAGTACATTGAAAGATGCGTGACTTGTCACATTGCTAAAAGCCATGGAAAAAATACAGGTCTTTACACTCATTTTCCGGTGCCATTGTGTCCATGGGAAGATGCAAAGATGGACTTTGTTGTTGGATTGCCTCGCACCCAAAGGAACAAAGATTTGGCAATGGTAGTTGTTGATCTCTTCTCAAAGATGGCACATTTCACTCCTTGTCTCAAGACTATGGATGCAACCCATGTGGCTGATCTTTTACTTCAAGTACATTGTTAGATTTCATGGAATCCTGAAAACCATCACCTCTTATCAGGATTTAAAGTTCATCATCCCCAAACCGATGGGCAAACTAAGGTGGTGAATGGAAGCTTGGGAAATTTATTGAGGAGTTTGGTTAAGAAGAATCCTCGTCAATAAGATGCGGTTTTGACTCAAGCGGAGTTTGCTTATAATTGGTCTTCGAGTCAAAAAATAGGGCGGAGTCCGTTGAAGTTGTTTATGGTAGAAATCCTATCACTTCGATGGATATAACTCTCATTCCTCTTACTCATCATATCAGTGGAGATGGGGAAGATCATGCCAAGTATATCAAAGAGTTGGATGAGAAGGTCCGTAGAAAAATTGTGAAACATAATGAGAAGTATCAAAAGATGGCGAACAAGCATAGAAAGAAATCTGGTTTTAAACAAGATGATTTGGTTTGGATTCATTTGAGGTAGGAACGTTTTCCTAGAGTTCGGCATGGAAAGTTACAGCCTAGAGCTGATGGTCCTTTTCGAATTTTGAAGAAGATTGGTGATAATGCATTCAAGGTGGAGTTGACTGGAAATTATGGTGTTTCAGCTACGTTCAATATGGCTGATTTGTCACCATATGTTGGTGATGAAGATGATCCAGATTCGAGGACGAATCTATATGGTTACAAAGATCTTCGAGTCTAGTTTTCAAAAACAATTACAGATCTAAAAATTAATACTCCTACAGAACTTTACGGCCGTTTCACTGAAGCGTGACAGACTGCAAAGAATCACCGGACCAACTTTTATTTTGCTGATTTTGATAATTCATCTCCTCATTATGAACCTTGGTTTCTTCATATTCATAGTATTTATCAACATTTATTTAAGTTTACATTTATTTGGAGTTTAAGTTGATGCCTATATTATGACTATCTTTTGTAAGTTTGAAGGAGAACTTGGAAATTAAAAATTTACCTTAAGCTGTTAAGCTTGTTGGAAGATATTGTCTTCTTATATTTTGCTCTAAAGTCTTTTGGTGGATTCCTAGAATGGTGAGTGGTGAGTGTTCTTTTGTGGTACCTCTTACTTCTCTAATTTCCCGGCATCATCCACCACAGTTTGATTTTTTTTCGTTCGGTAACACCATTTGCTCTAGTGTATAGGGTTTTGTAAGTTCCTTGCGAATCCCATTATTTTTTTAGAAAAATATTGAATTCATTAGATACAAATTCTCCACCTTTGTCCCTGCGAAGTTTCTTGATATTATTTTTGCATTGCTTCTCTACCAATGTCTCAAACCGTTTCAAATAGTCAAAATTTTCAGGTTTGAGTATAAGGAAATAAAACCAACTGAAACGACTGTGATCATTTCTAAACAAAAGAAAATATTGACTTCCGCCAAGTGATTCTGTTTTCATCGGCCTACCCAAATCAGCATGCACGAGTTCAGGTTTTTTGATGCTCTCAAAGAATTACCAACATGAAATGAAGCTCTTGATTGTTTCCCATACACACAACCTTCACAAAAATCTATTTCAGAGATTTTTGGCAAGCCAAGTACCATTTCCTTTTGGCTTAAAAGCTTCAATCCATTCACATTCAAGTGACCGTAATGTAAATGACAAGTATTAGATTGTATGTTCTTTCTAGCAACCAATGCCTTGTCCACTGATTTCGATACATCCAATAGAAACATTATGTTTTGTGTCATCAGGACTGTTGGAATAATGGACGATTCCTTGTCAAACACAATATAGTATCCACTTGAGATCGATTGCTCGACGCTTAGCAGATTATGGGCTAAGGTTGGGAGAAATTGCACATTTGGAAATGTCTAACATCACCTTGTATTTTGTTGATGGAAATTGTTCCTTTCCCTTAAATGTTCATTTCTTTTGTCTCCAAATCAAACCAATCCTTTTTCCATTTCATAAGTTCTTCGAATAGAGACTTCACACCAGACATGCGGTTCGAGCATTCACCGTCTAGAAACCAAACATTTTCATTCTCAGCATAAAAAATAAATCGATAAATCAACCATAAACAAGTTTCTTGGATCCTTGGCTTCTTCGGTAAAATTTACCCGTTTTTGTTCATCCCTCTTTTTAACCCAACAATCAATATTTTAGTGCCCTATTTTGTTGGAGTATGGGCATTGTATAATTATTTTTTTCTAAATTGGCGTGGTTCAAATTGACTTGCCTCTGCCCCCACCACATCCTCGTCTTGAGTATCCCCTTTTACTTGAAATGCTTTTTCTTCACAGTTTTTTACAGGATTGATCAAGTCATGCTTCATGTGGCCATTAAAGAACTCATCAATTCAGCAAGAGTGTAGGTAGATAAATCCTTACTTTCTTAACATCGGCAACCACGTGATCAAATTTTGGAATCAACCTCCTCAACACCTTACATACAACCATTTCAGTACTGATACTTTCAGCATATGATTTCATTTGATTAACAATTTCGGATACCCGAGAGAGGTATTCTTGCACAAAGGGGATGCAATTTGATAATGATGATTTTCTTGTCACCTAAAGATTCTTGCTGTAGAATATCCCACACTTGCTTGGAGGATATTGTGGCTGCCTGCAATACAGGGGAAGATCTCATTCTCCAATGCCTATTGGACGAGTAATAACAGTTTCGCATCTTTTCTGCTATTCTCCCGTAGTTGATGATCTGGATTAGCCGGCAAGTTCCCACAATTCTTGAGACTTTGATAGAGTTTTCATCTTCAAAGTTCATAGGCGGTACTTCGGAATTAATGGTTGATGTTGATTGGAACAACTCTCGTTGGACAGTTTTCTTGTTGTGAAGGATAGAAACGGGCTCACATTTTTCACCTTTTCAAAATTAAATGACTTGACCAAAAAAAGAAACTGAAAATAAATTTGGCGGACGAACAAAATATTCTCACCGGTCGCTCGTCTTTAATCTCCTTCAGTTTCACCAGCATATATATATATATATATATGTGTGTGTGTGTATGTATGGTTTGGCTCAACCAATCGATGGATCGATCAATCAATCCAACTCCCAGCCTTATGTTTTCTGGCAGCAGCAGCAGGCAATTTCAATTTCAATGTCTGGACGAGTGCTGCTCCAATTCCAATCTCAGAATGTATCTTGGAAAGTAGCAGCATTGCCACTGCTGCTGGGTGATGCTGCTGCTGTTCCAGTAGAAGTTTCCTTATGCCGGGAGAAGAGTAGAGTCTACAACAGCCCGAAATCAGGGTGACCCAAACTACTTCATCCGGCTCGAAAGGCATCCCTTTTATAACCTCCACCGCCTTCTCCAGCTGACCTGCCCGACCATAAAGGTCCACCATGCACGAATAGTGTTCCATTTGCGGTTCCACTCCATATTTCCCACTCATCGACTTGAATACCTCTTCACCTTCTTTAACCAGTCCTCCATGCACGCAGGCTCCCAAAACGTTGATGAACGTAATCTCGTCAGGAACCACACCCCTCCGCACCATTCTCTCAAACTCTGCCAATGCCCTCCCCGCAACTCCATGTCTCGCACATCCTCCGATGATGGAATTCCACGACACCAAATTTTTCGTCCCCATACCCCCAAACACACAGAATGCAGCATCTAAATCCCCGCATTTCCCATACATGTCAACAAGGGAGGTCGCCAGAACCACATCGAGATGAATCCCTACTTTGAGGATGCAAGCATGAACTTGCCTCCCCGCAACAAGAGAAGAGCAGCCAGCACAAGCATCTAGAGCACACGAAAAGGTATACTGATTTGGCCGTATAAGTGTTCCAGAGTTCATCATTAAAGGAAACAAATTAAGAGCCTCGGAGAACTTCTCATGCCGGATGCATCCTCTCATCATCGCAGTCCACGACACTACATCCATATCATCGCCCCTCCGCCTCCGCCTCTCGAAAACCTCCCTTGCTTCACTAACCATTCCATTCTTCATATACCCATTGATCATGGTGCTCCAAGAGAAAGCATTTCTCTTGAGCATCAAATCGAAAGCCTTCTTCGCTTCATCTATCATCCCAAACTCCATGTAACCCAATAATACTACATTTCCGGTGACAACATTTTTATTTAATATCTCATCAGAAACTCTACAAAAACTACCCCGATCACCTAATCCGATGTATCCCCTCATTAAGGCAGAGCCCAAATAGATATTAAGATCAAGCCCGAGAGGAATGACGAGGCCGTGCAGCTGAGGAACCAGAACGCAAAACTCCTTAGTGTTGGAAAATGCACTGAGAAGTACTGCGAAGGTGAGCTCGGTGGGTCTGCTATGGCGGAGCATCTGTAGAAAACAAAGATGAGCGTTGTAGGGGTCATGGGCATCGCGAAAACCTGTAAGCAAAGTAGTCCAAGAGACGGCATCTCTGTGGGGCATTTGATCGAATAGGTTGTGGGCATGAGACAGGCGGCGCGTTTTGATGTAGCCATTGATCAAGGAGTTCCAGGAGGAGGTGTTCCTGGACCGGGGGTACGCATCGAACAGTTTTCGGGCGTCATCGATATTGCCATCGCGAACGAGTTCGTTGATTCTGTCGTTCAAGTAATTGGTAGAGAGTGTGTAGAGGTAATTCTGTCTGCTAGCGGTGGTACAATTAGAATTAGAAAGCCGCAAAAGTATGCGCATGACAAATTTGCTGCACTGACTACTGCTCGATCAGACATGAAATAGTAATAATAATTTCTTCCGTCATTCATTTTTTTTTTTTTTTTTAAATCTATTTTCATTTATAGTAAAAAAAAATATCACTTTTCTTTACCAAAAAAATATAAAAAATTTTATTTTTATATATATTTTTTTAAACTCGTATCAGTCAAATAAACACACAAGATGACGAAGAAAATATTAGTAAAGGATTGACGGCCATATATATTTAGGTAAGATTTTGTTTCACACGTACCAACTGTAACTATTTTCTTTCTTAAGTTTTTATATATGGTGGGTTTCACCGTTAATGTTTCCAATTTCATCATAAATTATTCGTGTAGTTTTAAAAGACACTGTACAATTTTTAAAAATCATTTTGAAATTCCTGGAGAATTATAGTTAATTTTGTCAAAAAAAATTAGAATATTTTTAAATTTTTTATAAATAATATGACAATAAAAAATATATGTAATATAAATATTATTTTATAAATAATAAATTTTTTTATAATACAAGCAAATAAAAAAATACTTTTAGTTATTTATAATGAATGTAAATTAATTTTTAAAACATATATGAAATATTAAATATAAATAAAAATATTTATTTTTTGCTATAAAAAAGGATGACGTCAAATCTTTTATTCTCAATTCTCTCTATTTTCTCTATTTCTACTACTTCTTTCGTCTCAAAACTATAGTTTTAATTGGGTTAGACACATGATTTAAAGAATATTAATATTATATTGGTAGTGGGTAAAAAAATATAGATAAAAAACTTTTTTGCCTTTTATGAGTGTATTAGTGTAAAAAATAGTGGCAATTGTGTAATAAAAATTGAAAAAATAAGTGTAGTTTTATGGTGATATGATTATTTATTAAAATAAGACTATTGTTTTGGGACGGACAAAAATTGTAAACAAAACTATTGTATTGGGACAGAGGGAGTAATAAAATAGTAACAAGTGAAAGAGTGAATATGATAGGATTTAGATTTATATATTCTATTTTTTTAAAGAGGTGTATTCAATTAAAATTTTAATTAATTGTTTTGTATTTTAAAAAGTTTATGAATTGATTTTAATAATTGATTTAGATGAAATTTTACAAATTTGATTAAATTCCTTATGAATTTATATGAATTTCTTAGGATCGGGGAATAATTGTATTTATTGATATATAATTATATAAATTTATATTAAACACAAGTTTTATAAATATAATATATTTATAATTAAAGTTATTATATATTATATTTTATAAAAATAAAATATAATATATAATTATTAATAATGTAATAAAAAAATATTTCCTCACTCTCATACTAAATTATCCATTTTTTCATTTTAGTTTGTCCCATAATAAAGTATTTATTTCTTTATATATTACACAAATGTAATTATCTTTATATCACACCATACTAATAAAGTTATTTTTGTCATTTTTATATTATTCATACTATATATCAATATAATACTAATATATTTTAAACTACGTGCAAAATTCAAATGTATATTTATTTAAGGGACGGAGGGAGTATTGTAACATATAATAACACTATTATATTGTACATTAATATTTTTAATTTTATAATTTTTCGTATTATATTATTATTCAATATATCAAATTATTTTTATATTTTTTCTTAGTTATTATTATTATTTATATAACTTTTTACATAAAAAATAAATGTGTACATAAATAAAGTAAAAAATATAATTTCAATTTTTGAAAAAAAATATTAAAATAAAAAATAAATAAATATAAATTAATGATTTAACGAAAAAATATATATATCTATTTCACTGTTACTAATACGATAATATATTGTATTCGATAATTGAAAAAAAAAAAGACGGCAATAATATATATTTATTATGATATAATTTTTAAATATTCCCTCCATCTTATCTATGTATCCACTTGCTTTTTATAAGGAGTTTTAGAAATATTAATATTATATTAGAATGGAGTAGGAATAAAGTATAACCGACTAAAATAACCTTATTAGTATTGTGTGATATAAATGTAATGACATTTGTATAATATATTGTAAGTTGTAAGGGTATTTGTAATGTTAGATATATAGTACAATTACCAAAAAAAAGAAATAAATAATTTGTTATGGATAGACCAAAATAAAAAAATGGATAGATTGCTAAGGAACAGATGAAATATTATATTTATAATATAAAAATATATATTTTCAAAAAAAAATTGATAATAATTAACTATATTTTAATTTGAAATTATTATTATTATTGAAAATTATAATAATATTAATAACACGTAGATAGCAATAACAACAATAACAACAATAATAATAATAATAATAACAATAATTTTAAGAACCCATCAAAATATCTACTTATCGGGAGATTTTTCATACTATACAAATTTTCTATATTTTCAATCAAAATCCAATAAAGTCCATAGACATGAATTGTTGAATACTTAGGATTTTAAAAGACTTTAAAATTGTCTGGATTGAATACCTCCATATTTTAAAAGACATTTAAAAGTGTTAATTGAATACCTCCATATTTTAAAAGAGTTTTAAAAGTCTCGATTAAACATCCCATAAAGTACATCATTATTATTTATCAATATATTTTTAAAAATAAATAAAAATAAAAATTATATCCAAATTTAAATTTTATTATATTACTTTAATATAAAAATATATTAAATGTTTATTTATTTGTATCCCAAACATAAAAATAATATTCGGTTTGCATACTACTAGCCACATAAAATGATAATATATTTTACAAAAATTGTAAAAAAAAAAAAAAAAGAAAAAAAAAATATTCTTGATTAAAAATTAAATTTAAATATAATTTTTAATGGGTAAAAATCACTCTAAAAAATAAAATAAATAATCCAAAAAGAAGTTCTTGAAACATTACAAATTATTTAAAATAAATATTTTTTATACACTAATATTTTAAGGATTTATTTATATATATTTTTTAATTTTGAGTGTGATACTTTATAAATAAAAGAATACATTATTAAATATAAAAATAGCATCATAAAAAAGTAAAATTTAATTTAGATATACTTTTATTTATTATTTTGGAAAAAAATAATTAAATTATAAAAATATAGTTAAATAAAGATAGTTAAATCATAAATCTTAATTTTTATTCTATTTGATTTTTTTAGCACACATGTCACAGTTTAATTGGTTGGAATATAGGAATATAGGAAATAGAGAAGTTGGGAATAGAGAATTTCATCCGGAAAGGATTAGAAATAAAAGAAATTTTGAATAGATTTTAATGTTATATATTATATAGTTAATTAAGTTAATTTATATTTGTTAATTATGTTATTAATAAATTTTATTCAAACCAAAAATATATCAATTATAACAGATATACAAAAATAAAAAAAGTCTATTGTTACAGGACGAGAGAGTATCTAATTAAATTTCATTTTACAAACTCTCTTTTACCGTAATATTTATTTTTTTAAGTGTGGAACTCATTTTTCAATTTTCATTTTCTATTTTTTATCATTTGATGTGGGGCTCATTTTTATTTTAATTATTTTATGTGCTTTCTTTGTTTTTTTTTAAAAAAATACATGTGAAACTCACTTTTAACGATTATTTCAAGGTTATTATTTTTTAATTTAGTAATTGTATTACCTATCTAATATAATAAATATCGTTTCAACTTATATTATATTATACAAGTCTCGTTACTTTTATATTATACAATATTAATAGGGGTACTTTCGTCTTTTTCACTACAACCTAATATAATATTAATATTTAAAAATTAACGTGTAAAAAAGTAAACAACAACCTTGTACCAGGACGGCGAGAGTAGTATTTTATTAGTTAGGGAAAGTGTATAAGAGTTTTAACATTTTTGCCCTTTGACTTTTGATTGTATATATAATGATATGTTTGTAATTTAAATAAGTTAATAGTATTTTAGTATTAATATATATGATTATTTTTTCTAAAATAGAAAATAAATATTTTGAAGTGAGGACATATAAAAATAATAAAACTGATATTTTGAATTAGGAGGAATGAAGTATTATTAATTATTCTAGTGTTGAAATTGTGAACCTAAATTGATTTTACCTATTACTATAATATAATTTATTTGTTACAGAATAGTGAAAATATTTTCTTTTATTTTTTTTAGTGGATTAAAATAATTATTATATTTTATTAATTAATAAAAGTGTATAAGATAATTTTGAGATTTTTTATCATTGCAAGTACAAAAGATAATTTATTTATTTTATTTTTTTTTTGTAAAGATTAGGAGTATTTGAAAACCTAAGACAAAAATGAATATTTTTAAGGGACGAATAAAAAAAAGAATATTTAAGTGAGGGACAAAAAAAAAGAAAAAAAGAAAAGTGAATTCAAATTTTGATGACAAATGAATATATATTATCAAGTTAATTAAATTAATTTGTATTTGTTAAATATATACATATGTATAATTTTATATGTTATGAAGCTAATTAAGTTAATTTATATTTATTAGTGGTGTATTTGTTTGGTGGTTTGGATTTTAATTTTAGATTTGAATAGTAAAATAATTTGAATTACAATAGTTATATGATGTGATATAAATAAGTGTTAGATGTAATCTTTTGAATATAAAATTAATTTTTAATATAATATAAAAAATAAAAAATAAGTGTTTGATTCGATATTTTTAGAAATTTTTTTTTTTATGAATAATAGATTTTTTGAAAAATCCTATAGACGAACACACCCTAATTATATTTTGAATTAGTAATTTTACGGAATATAGAAAAATGTCAAATGAAATTGAACATGTTAGAATGAAAATATATTATTTGTTTCGACCAGGATAGAGTATAATCTAATACTACTGTAATAATAATAATAATAATAATAAATTATTGATGTGTCCCACCAAATTATTCTACAATTGAAATTAATGATCAAAATTTACTTTAAACATTATATTAATACTCCCTCCGTCCTACGTGTCTACTACACTGTAGACACGATTTTTTAGAAGGGGTATTTTAGAATGGGTATAATTAGTAGATCATTAAGAATGTATTAGCGAAAATAATTATCCTATAATATAAATAATTATAAATTAAGATTAAGATAACTAATTAGTTTAATTAAAATTTTAAAAAAAATTTAAAAGTTTAAAATGAGATTAAAGTGTATAATAATTTTCCAAAAAAGGAAAGTGACATGGTTTGTGGGACGGACAGAAACGGCAATGTAGACATGGTATGTGGGACGGAGGAAGTATAATTTATTTATCTCGAAATAGTGAAATAATTTTCTTTGTTTTTTGGTGGATTAAACAATAATTATATTTTATTAGTTAGTAGAATATATGAGATGGTATTGATATTTTTGTCTTTATAAGTACAAATGATACAAATTTTTTTATAAAAATTATAAGTATTTTGATATTTTTATATTAATTACTTTTATAATAATGAAAGAATAGATAATTTTGAGTCACATGAAGGAAAATTGTTATTTAAAAATGCGGAACGGATCTAAACTTTTATTAAGAAAATCGAACAAAACTTTAACTCGTTTTGGCTAGGCTCAGCCCCTAACCACTCGAAACACAACATATACACATACACACTCGAATCGCGACTAACACAAGCACACCGGCCACAACACCACGACTCACAACCACAAAACCCCCACAGAAAAGTAAAAGGCATACAGGAAACAGAAACCACAAGCCTACAGTTGAACGAGCCCCTTTCGGCTACGAACAACACAAACAGGGGGAAACCAGTGCCAAAGGAACTCCACAGAACAGGAGGAAAGGCACTACACAACAACCGCCGTGAACCACCGTCGGACAGGAGAGTGAAAGAAAGGTCGAGAGAGAGAGAGGCTAGAGAGGGTGAGCTTGTAGAGAGAGAGTGAGTAAAAAAATGTATCGAATGACGGCGCCTCTCTCACCCTAGGTATATATATACAGGTAAGATCGGATTAACGGATAGGATCAAAACCCTAGATCGGACGGCCAGGGGCGTGGCTTAAAAAAGACGCGGATCCTAGTCAGGTCGGATCAGGACGTGGGTCAAGGTCGGGAGGCATAAGGTCAGACAGTCGGTATGTATTCGGATGGTCCAAGTCGGGACGAAGTCGGGCGGACGGTCGAAGTCGGGACGGTCCAAGCCAGGACGAAGTCGGGACGGTCCAAGCCAGGACGAAGTCGGGACGGTCGGTCGAAGTCGGGACATGGGCCAGGCCCGAATGTGCTCGGGCTGCGAAACGAGTGTGTATTTGTGTATCTATTTTTGGGGTGGACCATAAGGACAACAAATCCAACAAATCCTCCACCTGACTTTTGGTCCGAATGGTCGGGGAACATCATCGCCCCTTTTTATTTTATTTCATTTTATATTACCTTATACCTGCAACAAAGATACATAATGTTAGTGAAAGAACATTAAATTAGCCTACCAACTACACTAAGTAGTATAAGGCTAATCAAAAGTATCACAATGTATATATCTCATACAAGATACGAATTTACTTGCAGGCAAAACCTTAGTACCCATATCAGCTGGGTTATATTCAGATGGGATCTTCTCTAATTTAACAATATCTTTAGATACTATATCACGAATGAAATGAAAACGTACATCAATGTGTTTAGTTCTATCATGAAACATAGGATTTTTACACAATTGAATTCCGGACTGGCTATCCGAAAAAACAGTAAAAGTATGTTGCAAACAACCAATTTCAGTAATTAAACCCTTTAACCACAATGCTTCTTTTAAAGCTTCAGTTATTGCTACATACTCAGATTCAGTTGTAGATAGGGCAACAATATGTTGCAATTGTGATTTCCAGCTAACACTAGTTCCACACAAGGTAAAAATATATGAAGTAGTACTTTTCCTAGTGTCTCTATCATTAGCATAATTTGAATCTACAAAACCCTCTAACTGTATATTTTTAGTATATTTACCAAACACTAAACCAACATTGATTGTACCAGATAAGTATCTAAACACCCCTTTTAAAGCATGCCAATGTTCTAAACCAGGATTCGACATATACCTACTTAAACAACTAATTACATAGGCTAAATCAGGCCTAGTGCTAACCATTAAGTACATTATGGAACCTATTGCATTAGAGTATGGCACATGCTTCATATATTCACAATCAGATTCAGATTTTGGACATTGGTCCCTACTTAACACAAAATTAGAAGCCATTGGAACAGATACAGATTTTGCATCACACATGGAAATTTTTTTAATAATTTTCGAAATATAGGAGGATTGATTTAAAAACAGTTTGAAATTTTTTCTATCTCTAATAATTGTCATGCCTAATATCACATTGGCATCCCCCAACAATTTCATGTCAAAATTATCACACAAACACTTAATCACATTATCAATCAGCTTTATACATGGACTTATAATCAACATATCATCCACATAAATGAGAAGAAAAATAGGTTGGTTTTTAACAGTTTTAAAATATAAACAATAATCAAATTTGCTTTTAGTAAACTCAAGATTTTTCATACAATTATCAAATTTGATATTCCATTGTCTAGGTGACTGTTTTAAACCATACAAAGACTTGTTTAACAAACAAACATGATTAGTTTTATTTTTATCAATAAAACCTTCAGGTTGTTTCATATAAATCTTCTCATCTAATTCACCATGTAAAAAGGCAGTTTTAACATCTATTGCTTTAATTCCCAATCATAAAAGGCAACTAAAGCTAACATGATTCTAACAGTGGTAAATTTGACAACAGGGGCAAAAATTTCATTATAATCTATTCCCTCCTTTTGAGTAAAACCTTTGGCTACTAATCTTGCTTTAAACCTAATTCCACTATCTTCTTGTTTAACCTTATAAATCCATTTACAATCAACAAGAGAACAATTAGGTGGTTTAGGGACTAGACTCCAAGTTTTATTATTATATAAAGAATCCATTTCTTCTTTCATAGTTTTTAACCAATCTATTTTATTTTCAGAATTTATGGCCTCCCTAAAGGTCTTAGGTTCACTACCATCTAAATTCTCAAACACACTAAAAGCTAATGAAGTTAAATCAAAATCACCAAACCTACTAGGTAATCTAGGGACTCTCCTATCCCTATCTCTAGTTAATTGATAATTCTCTAGTTCATTTTGATCATTTCTATCAAAATCAGAATTATTATCAATCTCAGGCACATTGGAATTCATTTCAGAATTATTTTCAGGAGTAATTTCATTATGAATATCAGATAGACTATCATTATTTTCATCATTTCTAATATCAACAGAATTATGCTCCACCTCGTTTGGTGTACTAATTGAATCTACATTTTCAACATTTGATTCAGATTTATCCCACACAGATTTTTCAACATTTAAGCATGGCATTTCATTTTCATTAAACACAACATCTCTACTAATAATGGTCTTAAAACCGGGCCTAGATCTTAACCAAAGTCTATACCCCTTAACTCCCTCCGGGTACCCTAGAAAAACACACTTTTCAGCTCTAGGGTCTAATTTGTCATTATTAGTACGTATAAAGGCAGAACACCCAAAAACCCTAATGTTCGAAAAATCAACATTTTTACCGGTCCACTTAAATTCAGGACACAAACCATTTAATGGAATCGAAGGTGATCTATTTATTATGTAAGCTGCCGTAATAACAGCTTCACCCCAAAATTTCTTGGATAAACCGGAAGAAGCCAAAAGGCTTCGAACTCTCTCTAAGAGAGTCCGGTTCATCCTCTCAGCCACCCCATTTTGTTGGGGTGTGTAGGGGACAGTTTTATGCCTTTTAATACCATTTTCTTGACAAAATATATCAAACCAAGAATTACAGAATTCTAAGCCATTATCAGTCCTAAGACATTTTATTTTCTTTTCAGTTTGATTTTCAATTTTAACTTTCCAATTTTTGAAAGTTTCAAACACATCAGATTTGTTTTTTAACAGAAAAACCCATACTTTTCTTGAAAAATCGTCTATAATGGACAAAAAATACCTAGACCCTCCTTGTGTGGGCTCACTAGCTGGGCCCCACACATCAGCATGTAAATAGTCTAAAATTTGTTTTGAAAAATTTCGGTTATTATTATTAGGGGGTTGGGGAAATTGCACTTTGTGGTGTTTACCATAAACACAGTTATCACAGAAAGCAACAGGTTCAAATTTTACATTTCCAAAACAGCCAGTTTTATGTAAAATTTCTAGACCTCTATTACTTAAGTGTCCTAGTCGTTTATGCCACAATTCACTATTCTCTAAAACAGAATTTACAGAATTTACAGGCACATTTATTGGTTCAGCGCAAGTAACATACAGATTATTACGTTTTTCAGCTTTAAACACGACTAAGGACCCCTTAGTAATTTTCATGCAATTACTCCCCCATTTACCCTCTAATTCTAAATCAGACAAAGCAGCACAAGATAACAAGTTATTTGATAAACCAGGAACATGCCTCACATTATTTAGTTTCAATACAAAACCAGTGTTAAATTTTAAATTTACACTTCCTATTCCAAGAACATTGGATACACTGTTGTCAGCCATGGAAACAGTGCAGTTTTCTAAGGTTTTGTATTCACTAAAAATTGATTTTAAAGGAGTCATATGATAAGTACAACCAGAATCTATAAGCCATTCATTTGCACAAATATTCACATTTGAACAGTCGGTCTTAACAGCAAAAACATCATCACACATGTTATCAAGCAATGTCATATTGGCTACTTCACTAGTTTGCTGCTTTTGACTATTGTTACTGCTATTATTACTGTTATTTTTAATTCTTCTAGGGCATTCACGTATAAAATGATTTGGGTCACCACAATTAAAACATCTTCTACCCCCTTTATTAGGAGTTTTAGATCTGTTTTTATTTCTACTTTTAGATCTATTTTTATTATTATTATTTTGGTTTTTGTTACTACCAAAATTATTTTTCTTATTTGATCTAAAAGGTGACCTACCCCTAGCATACATAACTTCACCCTTACTTGACTTGTGAGTTTGTAAATCTAATTCTTTAGATTTTAAACCATTAATAACTACATCTAATGAAATAAAATCTCGCCCATATTTAATAGCTGATTTTACATCAGAGTATGAGTTAGGTATGGCATTCAATAAAACTATAGCACTATAATCATCAATGTTTTTATCACCAGTAAGTTTAATATCTTGTATTAGTTTAGAAAAAACATCCAGATTTTCTTCAATTGATTTTGATAAATCAAGTTTAAAACTGAAAAATTTTTCTAACAAATACATTCTACTTGGTAATGATGTTTGAGTGTATAGTTCATCCAATTTATTCCATAATGCCAAAGCAGATTCTTGTTTGCCTACTTTTCTAATTACATGATCTGCCAAATGTAAGATTATAGTAGATGAAGCAATTTCATCCAATTCAACCCTCCTCTCAAGAGGAACTTGAATCGAATGATCAGGCTCCACTGCTTTAATCAACCTTTGAGTTACTAAAATACTTCTCATTTTTTGTTTCCAAATTGCAAAATCCATTTTTCCATCAAAAGGTTGAATACTAAAACCAGAGTGACTCGCCATTTTATTTATATTGAGAAACAGATTTTCAATCAAATATTACTTAGTTTTCAGAAAATTATTTTCTAATTTTCACACAAAACAGAAACTAAAAATTTGGCAAGAGATCACACAGTCGAGCAGAAAATACAGATTATCACACACAACAGATAATCACAGCAGGCAAAGAATTAATCACAAGATATAACCTAACTATTACAACATACACTCGTGACTATTCAACCGAGGTACTCGAGAATAACTCACTGATGTGAGGATTAGAGTTTAGTAACCTGGTTTCACAATAGCCTTTACAGATGATTTCGGCGAGAAATTAAATGCAGTAATTAACCATTCACAACAACAGTAATAACATTCACCAAAGCAATAAACCATACACAAAGCAGTAAACCATACACAAAGCAGTAATTGTAAAAGATGGGTTTTAGAGATTACCCTTGAAGCACAGCAACAAAAAAAAAATTAATATTCCTACAAAAAGTAGGAACAGAGAACAACACAAAACGGCCTATTCTCCTTTTTGGAGAATAGGGGTTAGCAATGGTTAATCTCAAGAAACAAAAAATACTAAAAAAAATTTGTTTCTCTTCTAACTAAAAGTTAGAATCACTGAAAACTAACACCAAAACAGTGTTCTCCACAAATCCGACACAACAATGCAAAAAACAGACTGGCTTACAGATTTTATCACTAATTTTCAAACGAGAAAAGTTTGAATATTAAAGAACTTTTTTCTTTCAAAAAACTTTTAATATTTTCAAAAAAAAACTTTTGAGTTAGACTCATCCAAACGAATTTTAACAGATCTAAAACCACACAGAGGCAACTATCCTGACTTATACTTTGTTTAACAAAGAAAGTTTGAAAACAAAACCGTTTTTTAAAAAAATACAACGGTTTAGTAACAAACTAACTGAAACTTAGCCCAACTAACACAGACTATACAGATCTGAAGCGATTAAGACTATCTATTCACAGATCTCACTCGACCGAGGCTAAAGAAGCACAGATCGACTGTTATCTTGGCCGGTTTCAAACAGATCTAAAAGGAAAAGAACCGAACACTGAAAAAATAAGTCCGATTCAACCAGATCCTTTCAGATCTACACTATTTACACCAAAACTAACTAAAACCAAGAAGGACAAACGATTTTTCTAAAACGAAAAAGGCACACAAAGCTCTGATACCACTTGTTATTTAAAAATGCGGAACGGATCTAAACTTTTATTAAGAAAATCGAACAAAACTTTAACTCGTTTTGGCTAGGCTCAGCCCCTAACCACTCGAAACACAACATATACACATACACACTCGAATCGCGACTAACACAAGCACACCGGCCACAACACCACGACTCACAACCACAAAACCCCCACAGAAAAGTAAAAGGCATACAGGAAACAGAAACCACAAGCCTACAGTTGAACGAGCCCCTTTCGGCTACGAACAACACAAACAGGGGGAAACCAGTGCCAAAGGAACTCCACAGAACAGGAGGAAAGGCACTACACAACAACCGCCGTGAACCACCGTCGGACAGGAGAGTGAAAGAAAGGTCGAGAGAGAGAGAGGCTAGAGAGGGTGAGCTTGTAGAGAGAGAGTGAGTAAAAAAATGTATCGAATGACGGCGTCTCTCTCACCCCAGGTATATATATACAGGTAAGATCGGATGGACGGATAGGATCAAAACCCTAGATCGGACGGCCAGGGGCGTGGCTTAAAAAAGACGCGGATCCTAGTCAGGTCGGATCAGGACGTGGGTCAAGGTCGGGAGGCATAAGGTCAGACAGTCGGTATGTATTCGGATGGTCCAAGTCGGGACGAAGTCGGGCGGACGGTCGAAGTCGGGACGGTCCAAGCCAGGACGAAGTCGGGACGGTCCAAGCCAGGACGAAGTCGGGACGGTCGGTCGAAGTCGGGACATGGGCCAGGCCCGAATGTGCTCGGGCTGCGAAACGAGTGTGTATTTGTGTATCTATTTTTGGGGTGGACCATAAGGACAAAAAATCCAACAAAAATGATAAAAATAGTACATTGAGTTGAGATGAAGGAAGTAAGAATAAAAATATTTTTAAGTGACAGACAAAAAAAGAATATTTTTAAACAACGGACAAACAAAAAAAAGCGAGTGCAAATTTAGATGACAATAGAGTATATATTATCAAATAATTAAATTGATTTATATTTATTAAATATATATACATAGTGTATTATTTTATATGTTATTAAGTTAATTAAGGTACTTATATTTATTAATTATATTTTGAATTAATAATTTACCAAATATAAAAAGTATCAAATAAAATGGAAATGTTATAATGAAAAATATGTCATTTGATGGGGTATAATCTAATACTACTATACTAAAAATAATAATAATATTATTATTAATATTAAATTTTGAATGGGGGGCGATACTTAATAATAACTATTATTATAAATAATAATTATATTTAATTAGTTAGTGAAAGTGTATATTAAATTATTGATAAAAATAATATGATAAATAGAAAATTAGTGAAAATTAATTAAATAATAAAAAATCGAATAAATAGAAAAAAGCAATGACAAATATATTATTCACTTTTGGGTTTGTTTGTTTTGTGTTTTGGTTCCAAGGAATTTTTTTTTTTTTTATTCGATGTATGAAGAATTATGTAGATACTATAAAAATAATAATATATGTAATATATTAATATTTTTTGGAAAATGTGTTAGAACTTTTTCACAAAAAGAACACACCCTTTGTATTTTTTTGGATGAATGTATTTTTATATTAAATATGAATAATTGTGTTGATAATATAAAAAATAATATTTGCGTTGAATTGTTGGGTTTTATGTATGAATAAAATACTTCCTTCGTCCGAAAAAAAAAACACATTTATTTATTTATAATTAACATTAATTAATTTTATAAAAGATGTGGAGTTTTAAATATAGATAAAAGAATTTCTTATCATATTATATGTTATGTAATTAACTAAGTTGATTTATATTTGTTAAATATATTTTGATTTAGTATGTCTTATCCATAATATAAAGATGTTAATTATTATGAGAGAGACAAAAATAAAAAATGTGTCAATTATAAGATGAGACAAATGAAGTATATTTTACATATTTAGTTAATATGAGTATATGATATTTTTTAATAAAATTTATAGGGATCGTGCTATAAAAATACTAAGGGTGTGTTATCTTATCCAATTTCCTCAAATTTCTACTATTCACCAAAAAATTTTCCTCTAAAAACATTAAACCAAAAATCTAATTTTTCTTTTTATATTATACTAAAAACCAATTTTACATTAAAAATATCACATCGACACTTATTTATATCACATCATACAACTTTTCTAATTTAAAATTTTTACTATTCAAATCCCAACAAAAAAATCCAAACCCCTAAACTGACGTGACCATCACACAAACCGAACCAATAACTCGGAGCCGAGCCCAAAAGTTTCAAATGACTATTTCCAGTTTAGTCCAACATGCCATAGACTCAATTCTTGAAAAGATCGTTGAAGGCGGATGTAACATCCCGATTGCCTCAAATTGGAATATTACTGCCACATCGAACTAAGGAGTCAGTTTTACTGAGCCGGCCCGCCTAGTGCGATGCTAAGGCTTAGATATAATATAAATATAAAATTCAAAATGCTAAATAATTATCATTTCTTTTTTATAAGCATTACAATAAAACACGTGTCAATATTTTTATTCGCAATTAAAATATTAGACCAATATAAATAAAATAGCAATAATTAATTAATTAATTAGGTCCTCTCAACCCTATATAAATCCTGTCGTGATGCATAGAGCAAGTCCTTCTCATCCATATTACCTACAAAATGTAGATTTAACATCAGCAAATTGTTGAATAAGTTATACAAAATTATATAAGTAAATACAATTTAAATTATACACATTTATAAATTTGATGTTACATGTGTTATGATTATCTCCTTGTTTCTTTGTTATATTTATTTTGTTTAAAAATATGAGGAGGGTTTAAGGTTTTGTTGAGTACATAAAACAATAAGAGATAATATACACACTGCCAATTCAATTCTAAAAGGACTTTCTGCTGCTAGCAAACATAAAGAAGAATAATTCAAAAGTTCGGTAAAAGATACTAGGGTTGAAAAGATTGAACCACAACATTCAAACAATCACAACATTCTCAGAACTATTTCAATTAATGATATGCCCACCTGATATAGCAAGCAAACATACTTAGGTACGGAATTTTGGAAAGAGTATAGAGAGTGAGTATAATAATGCATGAAGACATACAAATCTCTCGTAAAGAAATTCACAATATGATATCATTCTCTTAAGTTCAAGTGTTATAGAATACATAAAAAATGTGCCACTTTAAATAAAATTAGATTAGAACATACAAAATCATGTTAATGAGATCACACCAAAAACATCATCTACCTTTTGGAAATCCCTCTTGCTTTATGTGACTTTGATTATCATCATCACACGACCAAACAGAAATCAGAATGCCAAGGAACAATTGCTTTTGCAAAGAAAAATAAATTGTGTCACATGTCTAGTTGTGTACCATACAATTGAGCTGTACCAGAATCAACCAATTCAGATCTCTCTTTAGTGGTAACAAAATACAACCCATAGTCTACAAAGCATGCATATTAATGGTCTTCCGCTATAAATTCTTGGCACACCTAATTAGCAACAATAAACCACATAATATCGTTAATGGAAATTATTTGCTATAGAAGACTGATAACAGATATAACATATGTTATAAAGATATAACCTAAACCACAAACTCATATGCAATTCATGAATCTTTTCATCAAAAAAAATGAACCAAGAAATAGCACATCAGTAACATAAACAACTCACGAATCGTGATTTGATATACACGGCTGTAATTGTAGTTTAAGCGCAGCAATGGCTTCAAGTTTGAAATCTACTCGTAGGCCCAAAATTCTCCTGACCTCTGCAGGAGTTAGTCTCTATGTCATGGGTCCAGAGTTCTCTCCCCAAAAATCCAAAATCTCAAATACTTTTTCAAGTAGAAGGGTATCATATGTGTCATAATGGTTGCATCCTAAAAACTCATTGCTCAATAAGTAAGTCCATGTCAAACAAGACATTAGATCATTTTTTCTTTAGGGAAGATCAAACCAACAACAATTGTTTCTAGATTTTTTTAACAATTACAGTGACTGAACATTCTTTAAGTACTTGTGTTAATTGTATGTTAAGTGATTATTATCTGCATAGTTATGCTAATTTCTCTAGATCCCCCAAGTCTAAATCCTACATTGTCCATGTCAAGTATAAAAAAGAAATTAGGTATTTGTTAAGTTGAATGTTGGAGTTAAAACATAAATAGAGGAGAAGTATTAAGCGGAAGTCTGTTAGAATTGTATAGATTCAACAACGAGCTGACATCATTCTCGCAAAAGCTAAACCTAAGAATACAACGAATCAGACAAAAGAGCAAATAAAATTCAATGTTGAAATTGAATTATCAAAAGCATTTGTTGGGGTGCAAACCCAAATCTCACATTGAAAGTTGTGAAGAAAATTCCACACCTTATAAGTCTCATATGAACTCCACTAGTACGAGGTCTTTTGGAGGAAGTCGAAAAACAAAGCCGTTCGGGCTCAGCCCAAAGCGGACAATATCATACCAGTGTTGAGTTAGTCCATTCCTAACAAGTGGTATCAGAGCCAAGTTCGATGGTGAAGTGGACTGAAAGGTATTGGGCATTGGTTGTGTTGGTGGAAAGCCCTCGCCCTCGTTGACCTCGTGATTAGAATCTGCGGTGTGGCTAAGACGGCCCAAGTGTGTAGATCAATGGAATATCATTGGAAGGGAGGCCCATTTATTGGTCTTTGGTTTGAGGGGAAGATTGTTTGGGTACAAACCCAAGTCCCACATTGGAAGTTGTGAAGAAAATTCTACACCTTATAAGTCTCACTTGTTAGGATTGGACCAACTCAACATTAGTATGGTATTATCTGCTTTAGGCTGAGCCCACACGAATATAAGTCTCAAATGAACTCCAAAAGAATGAGGCCTTTTGGTGCAACCCAAAAATAAATCCGTTCGGGCTCAAATCAAACCGGATAATATCATACTAGTGTTGAGTTATCCCTGGTGGTGGAAAGCCCTCTCCCTCGTTGTCCTTGTGATTGAAATCTGCAGTGTGGCTAAGGTTGCCCAGGGTGTGCAGATGAGTGGAATATCATTTGGAAGAGAGGCCTTTTGGAGTAAGTCCAAAAACAAATCCGTGCGGGCTCAGCCCAAAGCGGACAATATCATACTAGTGTTGAGTTGACCCAATCCCCTAACAGTGGTATCAGAGCCAGGTTTGATAGTGAAGTGGACTGGAAGGTATTGGGCATTGGTTGTGGTGGTGAAAAGCCCTCGCCCTCATTGACCTCGTGATTGGAATTTGCGGTGTGGCTAAGACGGCCCAAGGTGTGCAGATCAATGGAATATCATTAGAGGGGAAGCCCATTTGTTGGTCCTTGGTTTGAGGGGAAAATTGTTGAGGTGCAAACCCAAGTCCCACATTGCAAGTTGTGAAGAAAATTCTACATCTTATAAGCCTCAAATGAACTCAGCTAGTATGAGGCCTTTTGGAGGAAGTCCAAAAACAAATCTGTACGGGCTCAGCCCAAAGCGGACAATATCATACTAGGATTGAGTTGACCCAGTCCTAATAAGAGGGGTGCAAACCCAAGTCCCACATTTGAAGATTTGAAGAAAATCTAACACTTTTTAAGTTCCATATGAACTCCACTAGTATGAGGCCTTTCGGAGGAAGTCCAAAAATGATCCGTGCGGGCACAACCCAAAATGGATAATATTATACTAGTATTGAGTTAGCCCAGTTCCAACAATATTTACTGAAATTTACCTTTGATATTACGCGCTACTGCACAATACGCATACACTTTGAAAGTGGACGAGAAGAGCGATGTCTACAGCTTCGGTGTCGTCCTCCTTGAAGTAAAGGAACACTTACCGATTTGGGAAACTTTTCTACTTAGTGAGCTTTCAGATTCTGACAAATGGTGGCTATGGCGAACAACAACAATCCTTTCCAAGTTTACGACCATCAGCTGCCCTATGACTTTCACACAACTTTCACAGACAAACCGACCATCGTCAGCCAATGGATTTCCGATATCGACGCAAACTATGGCCACCACATCGTCGGGGGAGCAGCGTCCTCACACTTCCTATCAAAATCCGACGCTGCAGCTGAGCATCCGGTGGCCTGCTTCTTACACTTAATAAAATTAGGGCTTTAAAGAAATTAAGGAGGAAGCACTGACATTCGTCTGAATAAATTTTTACTTTAATAGAATAATTTTATATTAGGCGCTATTTTCTGCGCCTCTATTTTTACTTTTAAAAATAATTTTATAGTAGGTGCTAGCTACTGCACCTCCACTTTTATTTCAAAAAATAATTTCCTTCACTTTTATTTTAAAAAATAATTTTATCTTAGGTTCTACTCACGGCGCCTTTTATTTTTATTTTTTAAAATAATTTAAACCAGAGCCGCAGTTATTTGAGCCTTTTTTATTTTGAATTTTTAAAAAAATTCAAAATAGAGGCACGGTCATTGGCGCCTTCAGTTTTTATAAAAAAAAATTGAAAACCAAGCGCGTGAGAAGGCAACTTTTTGAAAAAATAATTAATTTTTTATATAAAAAATAATAGGGTGTGGTAGTCCGTGCCAATATTTATTTTTTCATATTTTGGTCACAAGTTCACTCCTCACACCATCGGGTCATTCCTTACCGGACAAATGCACTCTTGTAGTTAATTGACCTAGATGTTATATTTTCAAATGTAATATAAGATAAGCTAATTTGTAAAACAATATTAAATAAATAAAGTAAACTATTGTACCAAAAATATGAAAATATGGTTAGATTGGTTGTTTTTTTTAACTGGAATATTTAATTCTGCTTCTATAATTTAATTCACTTCACAATCTCCATGTTATATTTCCATTCTCTAACATAAACCCCAAATAGGGTCTGTTATGAATGTCATCTCAAACTTTTTGATGTAAGTTTTACCCGAATTTTAGACTATTGTTAAAAGAATTTGATTATATTTTATGAATCCCATAATATAAGTAAACTTAATCATTGCGGGACATGTAAATTATTAATTTTAGCACAATAAATATATTTATACAACACCATATATGCTTTTATATGACACAATATTGTACCGTGCTATATAAAATATATATTGTATCGTGCTATATAAAACATATGTTGTCAGACTGAAACCGCCGCCAATTTATTTCCATGTTATGGTAGTTTAATTAATCATTTTTTCTAGCTCCTAAAAAAAGTCAAGATTTATTCAATATTTCTACGTGTTTGAATTTTCCTTGAACCCCCTATAACTTTCAATATGCTTTTTGTAGAGGAGTTTGTCTTTTTCATAGCGTCATATTTAATCTTATAAAGTTGTTTTCATCTAACATGTAAAGCTAAATCACACGTGGCACAAGCATTGGCGTGAAATACTGAACATCTAGCAAATATAAGTGTGATCGAGAATATATGTTTAGTGAAATTAAGAAATCACCATCTCTATCAAAGGTGAACAAAAAGAAAGAAAGAAAAAACCTTTTTCTTTAAAAAAATTCTTACATGGAAAAAGTTGAAAGAAGAAAGAAAAGAAATACCCGACCAAAGAAATTAAAAACTATAGAACAGTATAAACATTAGCCTGCCTTAGACCCTTTAAATTTTTTTAAGATATCTCTTGTAATTAAGAATTGCTACTTCTCTCATTCATCTTCTAAGATTTGGTCGTATTTTACACAATTTTCTTGAAATCACAAGTTCTTGTCACACACACACATTGCACACCTGCGGATTTGCCATTGTATGCATAGGAGGAAGCAATACAAATTTCCCATACTCTTTATCGATAATAGAGTGTGTGCTGATGACAAAGTCATATTGCAACAACTCTTCAATATCAGTCCTGAGATTAGATCACATGTCGCTGCTGAGGATGAAATTCCCATTGACGAGTCCAAGTTCAGGACTACTCGGAAAGCTTGAATTACACACACACACACATACATATATATACTAGTAACTCAATGTGCTATGCCGCTTGAATGTTTATAATGTAAAGATATTTGAAACATAAAGTTAGAAATATAATATAATCATCAAGGGTGTATATTTAACATGAAAATATGTAGTATAGTTAAATAAATATAATTTGAAGGCATATCATTAATTACATAACTAATTGACACAAAATATCGATTTGCATAAGAAAAGCACAAGAACCGTATATAGAAAGCATCCCAATAATACTATAAAAGTTCCCTCAAACAAAATCTAGAAGCTCCTCCTTAGTTGAACCATTAAGATAATTCCCAAACTTTGAAGTTTGATATATTACAAGACTAAAACCAACAATACAACTGATATCAAATATAATTTTATCAATTATAAAAAGGCAAAGATATATTTCAAATATATTTTCGGTAAATATAATTAGAACAATATTCTACGATAATAATGCACAAGCTCGAAGATACAATCAAAAAATATTATATAAAAATAATACTCAAGCTCCATTCCATTTGAAAAACACAAATTTACCTCAGAGCATATTTCTTAAGAAATATTTTTTATTGAAGAAGTCCATGCGAACATATACAAATGATATCTTGTATGCCATAACTTGACTGGTCCTATCCCATATCCTTTACCTTTTGTAATGCTTATCCCATATATCAAATTAACCATGCACAAAAGCATATCAGTGATCAAGCATACAATCAGATGCAACATGGCATCACAAATGTATGCATTTTTCAACAACTTCATAAAATTTGGAGACAGTGTGACACTTTTTAGAAGAACTATAAACTTAAGCACAAAATAGATGGAAGTATTTTAAAATTGATAAAGTCATGTTGTTATACAAATCTTAGAATGCAACGGGTGGTTGATTTAGAATAAATTATTTTTCGGAAGCATGATTCATTCAATCAAGACATCACATATTACCTTTGGCAAGATTGGATAAATTTTTAACTTGGAGTAGGGTTCATCGTGTAAATAGAGACGAAAGTTCAAATTTTGATAAAGATGTAACTACTATGTTACATACACCACAAAACAATTACATTCAAAGAAAGCATCACCACAAATGAAATGAAAGAAATTGGACTCCATTTCTAATATGTGACCGTAACATGATAAAATATTGGATAAACCAACGGCTGGAAGAATTTTTTAAAAGTTGGATTTGATCTGGATTGGATTTTGAATTTTCTTTTTTTTTTTTAAAAAAAAAGGACAAGATTTGGAATGTCTGATAGAAATATTTCATGGTCTATGAAAAATAAATACAAACACAACCAATTAAAAGAAGTTTTCTTTAGACACCTTGTACAGGACGGCAACAATATGAGACATCTCAAAACTGATGACCTACAACAACTAAAATTGTGAGATAATGGAAGCGGCCAAAGCTTGTTCCAGTGTTCTTCATTTATCAACGAGATTAACAAACTTCTATAGATCAGGGGATTTTTCGGTGAAATTTTAACAAATAGCTAGAATATGAAGAAAAAAAAAATAGTAAAATGAAACTACATATCAAATATATCACTTATTAAAAAAAAAAAACCTTCATGCTTAAATGCACATGATTTAGCTTCAAATATCCTAACTAAGATGAAGTCTATCTAACAATTTTTAGAAATTCTAATAGATTCATTTAATCAACGCATAAAAAGACATATAATGGATAATATTAATTAAAATCATATTCATATTTCATATTTATACTACAACACAAGCTTAAGATGATAATATATCAATTAGCTAGCAGTACATTTGGATACAATTAACATATGGATGAGAATAATATATGAAGCAAGAGAACAACTATTCAAATTAAATGATATGGAAACTGCATGGAAGTTGTCTTTTATGCTTAGAAATATAAGCAAGATAAAACCACATTCTCATAAATACCAATTTCAGTAAAATTTTATATTCGAATATAATAACTTCAACCCCAAGTTAGGAATCCAGTAAAGGAGGGAAAAATTTATACCAAAAATTAAGATAAACCCTAGTGCATGAAATGGCAACACATATTCAACAATCCAAAATCAACAAACATTTCAAAGACATAGATAAAAATAAACACCAGTGAATATAAACTTGCCTAAGAAATGGTAAAAATCCAAAACACACACACACACAAATACCAAGAAAACAAACCATATAAAAATGCTACTAATATTCTCACTCTTCTCAAATTTGCCATATCTCAATTATGAATGTCAAAAATCTTAGAGCAACTTTCAAGAACTTTCTCTTCGGTGTAGAAACTGAGGGAAGCAAAGCTAGCAACAATACTTAATTTTTTCTTAATAGGATTAAGAGTATGGTGGTTCAAGGAGGGGAATAACTCAAGTTAATTCTCACCTACCTTCATATAATGCAAACCTTCTGACTGAACACCAAATCATCTTCAGCATGCTTTCATTTTCTAAAATCCCCGTTAATGTCAAAGCAAAACACAATGACTTTGAAAGTTGCGTACATTACCGTTACTATCTTTCTCAACAAAATATCTTGACAGAAATTGGGTGCCAACATTAGCATCAAAAGCATTCGAAGAGCTATTAAAATTTTTTGCATTGGATGTGCATCCCTAATCTCCAACTAAATTTAATTGAACATTACTTGCATGTGACAGGAATCAAAATTTAGGCAACAAAATCACCGGAGCAAAAGAGTCCCCTAAAAGGATGAAAACAAAAATGCATGTCATCACAATTCTCTATCAAACATAAGCTAGTTTCAATAGTAAAAATAAAAATAAAAATGAAATGACACAACAATATGTTGGAAAATAGTTTTGGCGAAATCTAAGATATGACAAAATTCAAAAACACACATCAGATATGATGCGAAATGAAATCCGAGCCTCGTGTTACACGCGATATCCTTAAAGCGAATTCGGCTTTCTACTGATTGCCTCTCAGGATAGAACAACTTATCAACAGAATAACAAATTCCTCAAACCGAGTTAGAAAAATTTTGGAATAAAAATTTGCAGAGAATTTTCTTGGAATTTAAAAGGAATAAGTTTTCCGTATATGCAGATGGAGGAAAAATACTGCATATATAGAAAACTTCTTTCTTCTAAATTCTTAGAAAATTTAATTAAATACCTAAAAATCCCCCACACGAAAGAGGAAAACGATGACTCGATGATGAAAGAAAGATGAATTCTTCATAGGATAAGTAAGATTTCATTTGAACTTTCCTTTGAACAGTACATATCTTTACCAATTCTCTAGTGGACACATTGTCCTTAAACTGTTCAATTTTTCTAATAAGTGGACTACATACCAACACAGAATACATGTGTCTAGTTCGGTTCTCATTGTTTGGTCCGTTTTGGCCATGAAACCCGTCCTGGTTCTGCGAGAGTTTCTAAAGAACTGAGCCTAAACAATTCTCCTTAGAAGCGGCCTCACTTCTCTTTCACATAGGTGATCTTTCTAAGTTTTCGAGTGATGCAACACTTAGTGATCATTAATTATTTGCTATCCTCCCTACTTTGTCACTTTTTATTAACAGGAATGGGTTGAGGCTATTAGTCCCCACAATGACGCACATAAATCTTATAGACAAGTTGTCCCATTGAACCTAGTTCTTGGGATTTCCAATTTTTCTAGGTTGGGTTTTCCTTTATAAAACTTATATTTCAGCAGGTTTGAGCTCCATCCCTTTAGTCAGTTTCTAAACTGAATCACGGAAGTCAATAACCTTAGTTGTGATCAATTGTCTTATGGAATTGTGTCAACTATATTGGCTTTGCTTCCGAGCATCAGATGTCCCTGCTTGCCAGGTTCGATCTATGTTTTCTTCAGTTTGGAGACGATTGATCAGTCTCACCATGTCCCTTTTCCTTCCATTTGTATTTCAAGTAAATCTTGAAATCACCCCAACTAAATGGCATTTTTTTTAGTATCCGCTGCAGCCATGTTTTAAAATTCTATCTGTTGAATTTTTTTTGGTTTCTCGGGAACCGCAGCAATAGGCTGCGTTACTTGGTCCGCAATAGCAACATGCTGTAGACACTCCAAGTCATTTGGTTGTTGTCCGGCAGACGCAACAAGATCCTGCGCAAGTCCTGTAGTCATATGTTGCAGATGAGGCAGAACAACAACAGACTTTCACACGAGAAAAATTCAAAAACACAAATAAGATATGATGCGAAATCAAATCCGAGTCTCGCGTGGCACACAATTTCTTTGAAGCGAATTCGGCCCTCCACAGATCGCCTCCTAGGATAGAACAAATTATCAATAGAATAATCGTCTCCCCAAACCGAATTAAAAAAACTTTTGGAATAAAATTTGCAAGAGAATTTTCTAAGAATTTAGAAGGAAGAAGTTTTCTGTATGGAGACAGATTATATTTTTCTGATTATTTTGTATTTAATCATGTGAAGAGAACAAAACTGCCCACTTCTGTGTTGCATTAAATTGCAATAGAATACTTTATTGGATTATCAAGTCAAAATAAATTAATCAAATAAAATATGAGACAAATAATTTATTCTTCTTTCACTTATTTAATTAAAAATCCAACAAAATAATCTAAGCGAAGGACCCAAAGCTTTCAAACAGTCCTAACTATACGAGAAAAAGATAATAATCTATTTGAAATATTCACTCTTAACTCATTTCACAAAAGATAAAATAATAAAATGACTAAAAACTGCAATGATCACAGTAACTAATTTAATAAATTAAAAAGATTTAAACAACAAATCATTTAACTTTTCATAAAAAACAAGAATGACCCTATTAGTTAAAAAGGGTGTAATCCAGTCAATGTCAAATGATAGCTAGCAACAATATATTTAGTTTATATAGAACAACAACATAAAAAAGTAAGTGATGCCTCACCATTCTAAATACAATGAAAAATATCACTAAGTGAAAAAATAGCATTTTTTTTTCCTTCTCCTTCCATGTCATGGACACGCATAATATATATATTATATATAAGATTCAACAATGTGAAGCATTAACAAAATTAAAACAACTTGAGATCGAACTGTTGTCCTTAAGCTTTGACCAGTTCAATTTGCAAAACCAATAGAGAAAACCACCCAACCAACCATAAGTTGAAATCTCTTTATGACATTTCATAGTTGCATAAGCCTTAAACTGTTTACAGAAAAGATAAATTCAAAGCTTGTCTTTGCCGACTTTAGTTTACAGGCTATTAAATTTGGTCGAGAGTTTACGTGCACTCGAAGAGTTGCAGATGCCATTAAAAAAAAACCATAAATCAATCCTAAACTGCCTTAATGAACTAGAACACATCTAAATCAAGCAGAAGCATATAATTATATTTAAAGACCAATGAAAGGTACATACATATTTTTACCTTATAGTGGTACACAATGAGAGGTGCAGGCTCTTCTTTGGACAATTTATAGCTACCTAAAAAATATTCCAAATTAGTATAATCAAACAAAGCAGGTTATGTATGATAAAACATCGTCATTTGAGTTGTTATTTGGGTATCCTCCAAATTATGCTAATTTTAAGCCATTTGGTTGTTGTGTGTTTTCCTATCTTCGAGATTATGCAGCTCATAAAATGGAGCCTCTAAGTCGTGCTTGTATTTTTACTACTGTTCACAAAGGTTCCGTTTTCTTGATCCAACTTCCTCTCGAATTTTTCCTGAGCAACCCCTGTTTAGATCGACGATGATGATAACTTTCCTTCTACTCGGCATGGTCCCACTCAGCCTCCAGCAGCCCCCACTCACCTACTGTTGTAGAGTCGGTTCCATCTGCTGCAGCCCCGCCCCCTCCCGTGGACCCCGTTCCAGTGCCATCTTATACGATAATTACTCGCGCTCGTTCTGGTATATTCAAACCTTGTTATTCGGTTGATATGACCACTACAACTCTCCTCTTAGTTCTTAGTGCCACCCAGTTGGAGTATGTTTCTACAAATGGTCAAATGGCAGATGCTTTTACTAAGGCTTTCTTGGGAGAAGCTTAAGTATTTCCGAAGGCGACTTGGAGTTTGCAGATTTCAAGCACCGGAGAGGGTTGAATAAATGCTTCAAATATTTTTAAATAATTTATGATATTAATATTATAAATATATTAAGTAATTATCTAAATAGAGTATCTAAATAAAAAGTGATTAATTTATTTAAAAATATTTACAAATATGAAAAATAATAATCACTCTTTATTTAAATACTTCTAATTAGATAATTACTTAATATATTTATAATATTAATATCATAAATTATTTAAAAATATTTGAAGCATTTATTTAACACTCCCGATGCTTCAAATCTGCAAACCCCAAGTCGCCTTCGGAAATACTTAAGCTTCTCCCAAGAAAGTGCCTTAGTAAAAGCATCCGCAACTTGACCATTTGTAGAAACATACTCCAACTGAATCTCACCATTTGCTACCAAATTACGAATGAAATGAAACCGGGTATCGATATGCTTTGTCCTCTTGTGAAAAACTGGATTCTTTGTCATCATAATAGTGGCTTTATTGTCACAATAAATTGCTGTTGCATTCTTTTGTCTTTGGTGCATATCAGCCAGTAGTCTTCTCAACCACACAACTTGACACACTGCAGCAGTCACTACAAGAAAATATCATTTTTGTAACGAGATTTTTTCGTCATTAAATTCACTTTTTCCGTTACTAATATATTAGAGACGGAATTAATGATGGAATTACGTTAGCTACGTGATCTTTAGTGACGGAATTCCGTTACAAATATACTTTTTTTGTAGTGAGTCACAACAACATACTCCGCTTCGGATGAGGACAATATGTAACAATATCCTGTTTTCTCGAACTCCAAGAAATAGCACCAGAACCTAAGTTGAAGCTTTGACCGGAAACACTTCTCCTGTCGTCTATGCAAGCAGCCCAATCACTGTAACTAAATTCCTGCAACTGAAATTCAGCATCTTTCGAATACCAAATTCCCCAAATCAGAGGTTCCAGTTATGTATCGAAGCACTCTTTTAGCTGCTCCCAGATGTTGCACGGTAGGATTATGCATGTACCTAGATAGCAAACTCACAGAATATATGATATCAGGATGAGTACATGTAAGATAGTTTAGTCCACCTATTAGGCATCGAAAATAGCTCGGATCAGCTGCTTTGGTTCCATCTTCCAGCTGCAACTTCTCATTAATATTCATCGGTGTGGTTGCTACCTTGCAATTGTGCATACCAAACTTGAGTAAAAGCTCATTAGCATATTTATTCTATGAGATAAATATGCCATCTTTAGCTTGCTTTACTTCAAGTCCGAGAAAATAACTAAACTCCCCCAAGTCCAACATTTCAAACTCCATCATCATACACATCTTGAAATAAGCAACTAATGCTTCACTTGATCCCAAATATATCATGTCATCCACATAAATGCAAATAAGTAGAAACTCACCTTTGTCATTTCTCTTTGCATACAATGTTGGCTCACTTTCACTGCTCATAAATCCATTCTTTAGAAGGTATAAGTCAATTCTTTTATACCACGCCCGTGGTGCTTGTTTAAGCCCGTATAACGTCTTTCTTAGCTTAAAAACTTTGTGTTCTTTGCCTTGAACCACAAAGCCCTCAGGTTGCGAGACGTACATCTCTTCTTCTAAATCTTCATTTAAAAATGCAGATTTAATATCGAATTGATAAACCGAAAGCTGTAAATGTGCAGGGCGCCATTAGTTAGCTTCGGATCGCACTACAAGACAAAGAAAGAGTCCTTACAGTCTCAAAGCGAGCCACAAGTGAGAATGTCTCATCAAAATCAACACCTTTGTGTTGCGCATAACCTTTTGCAATCATCCTTGCTTTGTACTTATTCACAGTACCGGCACCATGATACTTGACTTTGAATTTCCACTTGAGACCTATTGGAGTTTTTCCTTCAGGAGTTTCAACCAAGTCCCATGTCTGATTGCGCTCAATCGCCTTCACTTCTTCTACCATTGCAGCTTGCCATTTTTCCTTTCCAGCAACATCTTCAAAACATGTAGCTTCCGTTGCTACTTCGACTCGAATATGAGGAATCCGACAAACAATCTGCAGAACCTCCTAAAATTTCACCTTCAGCATGTATCGCATTCTCAGGAGAATGATTAAAAATTTCATCTACTTGCATTGTTGCTCCAGCATCTTCACTACCTTTCCAAGTCCAACCTTTATTTTCATTGAATTGGACATCCCGACTTATAATCACCTTGCCACTTATTGGGTTATATAGTTTGTATGCCTTGGATTGAACACTATAACCCCACAAGACACACTTTTCCGACTTTTCATCAAGCTTTGATCGAGATTTGGTCAAAGCATAATTTGTGCAACCAAAGGTTCGTAAGTGGCTTACCTTCGGCTTGTGACCATTCCATGCCTCATATGGGGTCTGATTATAAACAAATTTCGTCGGAGAAATATTCAAAATGTAGATGGCCGTAGCTACTGCTTTAGCCCAGAATTTTTTCAGAACACCCTTTGCAACCATCATGCTTCTGCCCATCTCAACAATGGTGCGATTTTACGTTCAGCTACGCCATTTTTTTGTGGCGTGTAAGGTGCACTCAGCTCTCTACGGATTTCATTTTCTTCACAAAACTCATTGAACTCACGTGAAACCAATTCACCACCTCGATTAGTCCGAAAGAGATTTAATTTGGCACCCACTTTGTTTCTCCACCAACGCCTTGAATTTTCTGAAATTTTGAAATGCCTCTGATTTATTTTTCAAGAAATAGACCCAATACATCCGAGTGAAGTCATCCACAAATAGCAATAATATCGACTCCCTCAAAGAAACTCCACATACATAGGTCCGCATAAATCCGAATGAATGAGCTCAAGACAAGATGATGCTCTCCATGCATTTCCCACTGTAAATGAAGGCTTGCTCTGTTTTCCATAAATGCACCCTTCACAAAAATTAAGACGATCAAGTTTAGGCAGCCCAAGAACCATCCCTTCTTCACAAGCAGCTGCAGCTCTTTCATATTCAAGTGACCATATCTGTTATGCCAAAGTTTAGCTTATGTATCCTCATTAGCGACGAAGGCACAACCAAGCTTCACATCAATAGGGAACATCCTATTCGATGTCATCTTAACACTGAAAAGCTTTCTATTGGTCTTGTTCTCCCTGATGTCACAAGATTCATCATTAAATAGAACCGAATAACCACTCTTCAATAGCTATCCAACACTTAGTAAATTATGATCAAGTGATGGAACATATTGTACCTCATGAATCAATTTTGTATTGCCTTTCGTAGTTCTAATTGCAACCGTACCTCTACCCCCAACCTTGATTGGCTTGTCATTACCAAGATGACTTTTAATTTTTCTGTCTCGTCCAGATCTTTAAACAATGCTCTTTCACCACACATATGATTAGAACACCCACTATCAATAACCCAACATAACTTGTTACATTATTGTAGTGGAGTGAGTCATGAATAGATTACTTTCTTCCTCATGTGTTGTGGTGAAGTTTGCACGCTTTTGGTCATCATTTTGTTTTTTTCTTTTGTTTAAACCAGCAATCAACCTCCTTATGCTCATATTTCTTGCAATAATGGCATTCTCAGAAAAATAATTGCGTCCACTGCCTCGACCATGACCTCGACCACGATAACCACCTCTTCCTTGGCCTCTACTTATTGTGTTATCCAGCCTCTTCCATTGAAAGTAGAATCTACCTTGCCCTTAGATAGAAGCTCCCTCTTCACTTGGAAAGCCTTTTCTTCAATTTTCTTAGTAGATCTATTAAACTGATCCTCATGGATCAATAAGGTACCCATCAGCTCATCAAAACTGTAAGTAGATAGGTCCTTCGCCTCTTTAATAACCACAACAACATGATAAAATTTTGAGGTTAAACTTCTCAAAAATTTGCTGACCATAGTAATATTATTTATTCCGTCCCCATACGACTTCATAAGATTAAAAAGTGCAGAAACCCTTGAGAGATAATCCTGCACAGATTTTTTTTCTCTCATTGTATAACAACTCAAAATCACGGCGCAGGGTTTGCAATTTTACCGTAATAATCTTCTCATCTCCCAAATACTCCTACTTGAGGATATCCCATGCTTGCTTTGACGTATCAGCCGCTTAATTTTGAAGAAAATACTATCATTAAGAGCTTGTGAATAAGGAATAACGCCTTGGCATCCTTCTTTCGATTTTCCCTTACTTGTTGCATGGGCGGTTCAAATCTATCATCGACGAACTCTGTTTCTACCATATCCCAAAGTTCTTGAGATTCTAACAAGGTTTTCATTATTAAACTCCAAAAATGATAATTTTCCCCTTTGAATGTCGGAATTGAAACCTAAGAACTCGAATTGTTGGCCATGAATGCGATTCACCAATTCTTTGTCAATCACTTTACCGAATCCCCTGCTCCAAAAAACTGTTGGCATTCTTCTCCAATCTACGCCAATCACAAATTATGTGACTCTTATACCATAAATTTGTTGGGTAAAGCTTTCTAAAGGAAGAAGAATAACTAATACTTATATTGTTCTCTCAATCCAAAAAGTTCAACTATAAAACAGAGTACAGTGATATTAAGATTGATTGCATCAAATCAATCCAAATATAAAAAATAATAATAACTCTTTATTTAGATACTTTATTTAGATAATTACTTAATATATTTATAATATTAATATAATAAATTATTTAAAAATATTTGAAGCATTTATTCAACACACCCTTGTGCTTTGTGGCTTCAAGTAAGCTACTAAACATCCCGAATGGCTTGCTACCATGCAGGAAGAAATTGATGCTCTTCATTCGAATGACATTTGGACTTCAGTGTCTCGTACCTCTAGTACAAATATTGGTTGTTCCATGTGGGTCTTCCGAATGAAATTTCATGTCGATTGTTTTTGTTGAGCGTCACAAAGCTCGTTTGGTTGCCCATGGATTTACTCACATACCTAGTACAAACTTTCATCATACTTTTAGTCCTGTTGTTAAGGCTGTTACCGTTCGGATTGTTCCAACTCTGGAAATCCAACATGGGTGGTCTCTGCATCAACTAGATGTTAATAATGCTTTCCTCAATCACATTCTTGACAAACCTGTCTTCATGTCTCAACCGCCCGACTATATCAATCCTCTATATCCTGACTATTTTTGTCGTTTGAAGAAGGCTCTCTACAGCCTTCGGTAGGCCCATCTTATTTGGTTTCAATGATTCAGCTCTTATCTCCTCAACTTAGGGCTTGTTGAAAATCGGGCAGACTCTTCTCTTTTTAATTTTCAATGAGGACCTTCTATCATATATATGTTGTTTTTTATGGATAACATTATTGTTACATAAATGACACTACCGCTTTTCGCAAATTCATTTCTCATACTCACCAAGAGTTTGTTATTAAAGATCTCGGACAATTGTCTTACTTTCTAGGTTCGGAAGTCTCAAATTCTCCTAACAATCTCTTTGTCGGGCAGGCTAAGTATGCGCATGATATTCTTCAGCGCGCAGACTTGTTAGAGTCCAGGCCTATTTCCACTCCATTGGCCACAAGGGAGTCTTTAATCAACACCAGTTCTCTGTTTCCCGATCCTACCTTGTACAAATCTCTTGGTGGCGCTCTACAATACTTAACCATCATACGTCCCGATTTATCATATGTTGTCAGCTCTGTCAGTCAATTTATACATTCTCCAATGGTTGCTCACTTTTCGGTTGTTAAGTGTATACTCCATTATGTTTAAGGGACACTGCATTTTGGTCTCTCCCCCACAAAACAGCCTAATTCATCTCTCTTAGGATATTCTGATACTGATTGGGCATGTTGTCTTGAGATATGTCGTTCCACTTCTAGATTCTCGATCTTTCTTGGGGGTATTCTCATTTCTAGGAGTGCCAAAAAGCAACCTACCGTTGCTGGTTCTAGTTGTGAATCTATGTACCGGGGTATGGTCAATTTAGTAGCTGAACTAGTTTCCATCACAAATCTTCTTACGGAACTACAAGCTCTCCCTTCCACTTGACCGACCTTAGCCTCATCTGATCTTTTTTTAGTCAGAATCCTATTGCGTACAAGCGAGCCAAGCACATTGATTTGGACTAACATTTTGTTCGTGAGTTGGTCACCTCTGAAAAACTTAGCACCGACATCGTTCCTTCTCATCTCCAACTGGATGACATCTTCCTGAAAAGCCTCCCTCGTCCAGCCTTTGAGTTTCTACGTTCCAAACTTCGTGTATGTCTTCACCCCATGCAATGCTTGGAGGGTGTATTAGAATTAATAATAACTGAGATCCACATAATTGGTGATCGTATATACTTAGGTAAATTTGTATATTAGTCAAACCTTCCTAACATTGTTCTCCCTTAATTATGGGAGTTTTTGTAGGCATATTATGTATCTCATATGTTTTATTTAGGGTTTGTTCGTTTGAAGAATTTTACCAAAATTCTACTATTCATCCAAAATTTTTCCCCCCAAAATATCAAATCAAACACATTTTTTATTTTTTATATTATACTAAAAATCAATTTTACATTCAAAACATCACATCAACACCTATTTATATCACATCATACAACTATTCACAATTCAAAATTTTTACTATTCAAATCTCAACTCAAAATCCAAACCCCCAAACAAAAAAACCCTTAAAGGAAATCCATCGATCACCAGTTCATTCAGATGATTTTCATCACGCTCTCAAAAGGAAGCCAAGAATTTGAAGTGATTTTTTTTTGGATTGAAAAAAATAGGGTAAACTGTTTTTTTAGTCCCATAACTGGACCCCTTATCATTTTAGTCCCGCAAGTGGAGTCTGTCGCAAACTAGTCCCATAAGTGAAAAATTTTCGTTGTTTTAGTCCTCCGGTGCCGGAGATGCCAGCGTGGCTCGTCGGAGGTGACGTGTCCGCCAGGTGTCCCGCCAGGTCAGCGACACCTGGCGGACACGTGGATTTATTTATTTTTTTAATTTTTTAATTTTTTTAATTGGATCAAATAAAAAAATAAAAAAATACAAATAAAATTAAAAATAAATTAAAAATAAGTTTTTAAAAAAATTTTAAAAAATAAAAAATCCATGTGTCCGCCAGGTCAGCGAGCCACGCGGGCGTCTCCGGCGCCGGAAGACTAAAACAACGAAAATTTTTCACTTATGGGACTAGTTTGCGATAAGCTCCACTTACGGGACTAAAATGATAAGGGGTCCAGTTACGGGACCAAAAAAACAGTTTACCCAAAAAAAAAATAATGCAATTTGGAAATTTTATATGTTATTTGTATTGCTATTTTCACAACTGAACAGAAGTCCAGTCTCAAAATAGAATAATCTTTTTCTTTACAATTGACAATGTATAAAAAACACATAATATATTCAAAATAATCGCAGCAATAAAGAGTACTTAGCACACAATACATTATAACTTATCTCATAACAAATATATCTATAGTATATAAAGTAGCAAGTATCATGCACCATAGTCATCAAGTACTAACATTATGTTCACAAAAGACATGCAACTACCATCAAGAAAACATTCATTTTGTCCATCAAACAAAATGAAAATAGCAAGTTCATCACGAAAAAATCTTTGAGGAAATTGATTGTTCACGGAATTCTGTCTGTGAGTATTTTGTTAGTAAATACCACGTAAGTAATTACTCAAGAGAAAATCCGTAAATAATTTTGTAAGTAAATTATTCACGACATTACTCACGGAATTCTGTCCGTGAGTAATTTACTCACATAATTACTCATGGACTTTGTAAGTAAATTTACTGACAGAATTTGTTCTGTGAGTAATTTCGTTAGTAAAAATAAAAGAACTCCGTTATTTGCAACGGAATGATTCAATGAGTAATTTAGTCACAAAATTTTCCCTTGCAACACACTAAAAAAAATATCAATTTTGTAACGAGATTTTTTCGTTCTTAAATCCATTTTTTCCGTTACTAATGATATTAGGGACGGAAATAGGGATGGAATTACGTTAGCTACGTGAACTTTAGGAACGGAATTCCGTTACAAATATACTATTTTTTTATAATGACATGTCAATACGATGTTTGAGACGAAATAATTTCCGTGAGTAATTTCGTGAGTAATATTCCCGACTCCCAAACAAAATTTATATTTCGATTTATCCAAACCTGTCTCAAACCATATATTACAACAACACAAATCCAAACCATAAAGTAAATTGGACCAAGCCAAATATCCAATAAACAAAACACGATTGAATCACACGATATTTACAAGCATAGTCCTGTAATCAATGGATACGATAAAAAATAGCGTACATTTGAAATAACATACAACCGAATGGACACCAATCTATCTTTTCATACGGTAAGCCTAATCCCTTAATCAACTTTTTTGTTTCATAGAAGCTCTTTACGAAACAGTTGCCCTCAGGCATCAAACCATCTTTCAGATAAATTGATGTTAGTCTTAATATTCAACATTCTTGGCACGGAAGACAATAATGTTTCCTTCATACAACCGGGCCATAGTTACTGATCGGCTGCCTGAACTAGATCGTACGATTTTTTGCCTTTTGGGTTAAGTTGTTCATCTTCCGCTATGTATGTCTCAAATGTGAGCCCTTCGATATCCATCACCATTTGAGTATAACCCACTACAAAAAAATAGTATATTTGTAACGGAATTCCGTCACTAAAGATCACGTAGCTAACGTAATTCCATCATTAATTCCGTCTATAATATCATTAGTAACGGAAAAAGTGAATTTAAAGACGGAAAAATCTAGTTACAAAAATGATATTTTCTTGTAGTGACCCCCCATCCTTGGATCAACTATAGTTTCAACTCTCGATGGCTCATATTGTTTTGAGATACCACTTCTGTCATATTTCTCACCATGACATGTTCATCTATCATACTTTGTTACAAAATCTCTAGAATACATATGGTATATCACATCATCTATTGTTAGTAAACCTGGTATTCTTACAATGCTTGCACATACAATATAATATTGTCAATCTTATCAATATATGGGTTGTTCATACAGTAATTCAAAAAACCATTAACCTCATTAGTAAAGTCTCTATTTAGAATACCCATCTGCATCCTATCATACGTCCAAGCTCTTTCAGGAGCTACCATGTCTAAGTTATTTGCCTCTGAAATATGTATACCAATCAAAACGGTATTATCTTGCAAAGTAATTTTCATATTTATATAAAGCTATGCATTACACTAAAGAAATAACAGTGATATAATGATATATAAGCAACTGATCTTATAGGCTATTGATTTTCTACTATATATAAGATATGTATTATATACATCAAAAAAATAAGAACGAACCTTCAGATTAAAAGTCTTCACTTGATTTTGAAATAATTCGAGAAACTGCAAACCCACAAGTTGTACAAACGAGCACAGAAACTGCCTGTGGTGCAAACAACACAAATTGTTGTGTAAAGTGCACACTCCTATCAAGATGCACTACAAAAAAATAATCTATTTGTAACGAAATTCCGTCCCTAAAGTTCATGTAGCTAATGTAATTCCATTCCTAATTCCGTCTCTAATGTCATTAGTAACGGAAAAAATAGATTTAGAGACAAAAAAATTTTGTTACAAAAATGATTTTGTCTTGTAGTTATGATAAAGAAAATGTAAAACCACAAAAAGAAAAATATATTATAAAATGAAAGCAAATTACAAATGCAAGTATACATTTGGATTATGATGTCCTTGCAGAAATAAAAAATATATATATTTATAATTTTGTATTTATTAATTACTGCACAAGTATATTACAAGAAACATATTTTGCGATGTAAAGATATATCAAATATATATAATTAAATGAGATATAAGTATCATAAGCATATCTTCGTACAAGCATATGTAAATTCCATATTGAAAATTAGATATTCAAATAATTTCAAGAAACTAAAACATTGTTCGATAATGTCATAATTCGTTTACTCAAATTCATTTGCACACATATTACATATGTAGTCATATCCCTATCCTAGTATAGCACACTATCGGATCACAACATCAAATTGAGTCTTTTAGGCTTTTCATGTATAGATATAAATGTTATCATATTCACCTCTCTCCGCATATTCTATATTATTTGCTACTTCGTTCTCAAACATTAACATAAAAACAAAATCAATCAACACTACTAATTAATGAATTAACTAGTCAATTAATCAAAGTTTCAATTTAATATGACCTTTGACAAATGAAAGTGAGTTAGTCAGTAAGTCCACACCATCTTCATCAGCATCACCACCTCCATAGCCATCAAATGGATGCTCACTGAAACTATATATATATATATATATATGCTAAACAATAGGTTTAATTCTACCACACAAATCAACCAAAATGCAGGAGCAAAAAAAAAAAAGGATACAATATTTTACAATAAAGTCTCAACAATTATTTCTTAAAACTACCATCACAGTCGAGAAGCAACGAAACTAGAATGCAAGTAAAGTAAATTCCGACATAACAGATGATTGTAAAAGTGTCTAAGACATCAACCTGCCAAAAAAAAAAATGCAAGAAAAAAATAAAAAAAATGCGAAGGTTCTAAAATGCATGAATATTAAAAGACAGTTTATTGGGAGACACCTAACCACTTGAAGAAATTTTCAAACTCAATGTAGTCGCTACCGGAGATTATTGTCTTGTACCATGCTTTCCCTGCCGTTTGAATTGTTGAGGCCTCTTCCTGAAAATATATCAAGAATTGGAGTAATCAAAATGCTGTAAAGTTTCAAAATTATCCATGAAAGAATTCAGAAGATCATAATTACCAAATGTAACATATTATAATTCACAATCTCATTAAACAAATTTTGAAACCAAACAAGAATTACACTGAAACAATTCTAACTAATTTTCAAAACAAGCAAGATTAAACCAATTATAACGCTCCAAGACAACTGCAGGAATGACCATGGTAACGTTTTTGTCATTGTTGTTGCGGATGCAATGCACCCATTTGTTGTAAAAGTTTGTTTTAAATCTTGCAGGCCTCCTTATTGTAGATGGGACGGACTTTACAGAGAAACAAAAATATTAACAACATATTGGTAGAAAAAAAAATAAGACTAGACTAGACTACGCATACCATGAAAGCCCCGACAACATCAATAATAGCAAGAGTGTTGATATTCCCAAGTCCATAATGCCCTGCCATTCACAAATAGACCTAAAATAAACATCACCCCGAATCAGTAGTTATTACCAAACCAGATAAAAACAATCGGTAAAAGCAATTATTTTGATGATATAGAAGAATGAATACAATACAAAGGATTAGATTAGATCGGACTTTTTTAAAATTTATTTCAGGAATTAATCTTCAATCAAAACAATTAAGTAAATGTGTACAAAGTTGGTAGTTGAACTCACCTTAACCCACTGTTTGATACATTCCCTATCAAAAAAATAGCAGATGCTAGCAAGGATTTTGACTAGGATTAAACACCTAAGCAGCTACAAAGAGAACAAAATCAAGAATAATGGATAGCAAAAAAAACCAGTACATCTAACTAGGAAGCACCCTTTTTTAGATGCTTTTTTCTTGTATAGTACAAAACCGACATTTATAAAATAATGAGATTCAGCTTCTTTACCGATAACTCCAAAATAATCAGCAACTCTTTGCATTCCAGAGAGCATCACCCTCTCCTCCTGAGGTCCGATTGTGATATTCACTCTACCAGTACAAGTTGCAGAAGAAAACAGTTCTCAGAAAACACCATCCAGAAATGCAACAAGGATTCATTACATGGAATGAATGGATACAGAAAATTCGGGCTAGCAGCAGTGCTTATTATCGACAACAATTTGTAATAATTAATCCAAAAGAATACAACAAAAAACTTGATGGCCTGAACTGGCTACAAGGTAAACCAAACCACTATACTCCCATAATTCAGTTAACGGCATAAACCTATTACTCCAAAACCTATACTTTCTTACCTTTAAATTGAACTCAAATATGAAGTTAGAATATTTAAAATCACAACTATGAGCTTCAGGGAGCACCACTTCTTTGTTAGATCAAAACTATCTTCCTAAGCAGTTAGAAATAAACGAAAGAAAGTGCAAACTCCTCTATAACAATTTTTTTTTTTCTTGTTTCAGAGCTTGCAATTAGCTCTGAAGTGATTTAATATCTTTTATAGAAAATTTTGCATTTGAGAAAAGAATTTCTCCCCAAAGTTGAAGGAAAAATAAACAAGAAAGACCTAATATTTTACTTGAAACAAAGTCATCTTCTTATTTCCTTTTGAAGCAATATATAAAATCATAAGGTTTTCTCCAATCCTAAACAATAATTTAGTTCACTAAAAACTTCCTAACAAAAGATTAATCCTTTGCACCCAATATTTCTATTTTCCCAATAATTTAGCTAGCTATTCTCATTCAAAGAAACCATTCCAATCGTCCAAAATGGTCTAAAAACAAATATCATCAGAACCACAGCTTGGTTTAATTTCTTCTAAGAAGTAGTAGAAAAGGAAGCACATGACATTAGAACAAGGTACCAAGACAAACTATATGCATTTGGGAGGCTCAAATTCGGAAAATGGTACAACCCCAAATGGGCAGCAGCAAACAAGTACATAATTCAAATGCACAGCTAAGTGAACAATTTCTTGATTTAATCTCATAAAAAATGTTACGCCAATTGAAATTCAGAACTCTCTATCTCTATGTAATGTATCCTTTCTACAAATGAGATTTGTTCTTCATTTGCTTTGCTAAGGATAAATATTAACTAAGCTGGACAATAGACTCATGGAGAAAGAAAAACCAAACTTTGTGCAAAGGCAGGCGGGCACACAAAGCAACACTTGTAAAAATGGCTAAAATGCAGAGAAGAGAAGATTAAACCTTCCTCTTTTGTTCTATTCATGTTCTAGAAACTGCACAAAAGAAAAAAAGAAGTAAAAACGGCATTCGAACATTAGATATGATAGACTAACATTAACAATCTTTTCTCTATAGTAAAAACACACATGATAATTACAATCATCTTAATAACTCTCAATTTCAATAGCTAGATACAATGATGGAGTTGAATCGGGTTGGTTTTACTGAATCATTATAATACACTAATTATCTTTCAGATAAATAAGAATGGAAATTACAGTATAAACTAGTATAATTTTCATAACCAATAATGGCCCGTGCAATATCATCATTATTATTGAAAATAATTAGATCAATATTCTAAATTCAATTATCAAACGGATATAGACAAGTATCCATTCTAACAAAGGAAGGTTACTGAATGGAATGTTATTTAACTTCTAATCAAGAGCCATGACTTTAGTAGCATCCTCTATCCCATGAATGTAACACAATACAATTACTAGTAAACTATATTGTTCACAAAATACAAGTCTGTCTCACAGATGCAACAAAAAAATATATATATATTAATTTCTACGTCACAGAAAATGCAAAAAAAAAAATATTAGCTTCTATGGAACAGAAAATGCAAAACGCAATATAGCAGTGGTGAATAGAGTCGTCTCCACAAGGAAGCAATAATGATTTAATCACTTGACTATTTATAATTAAATATATATGGGGGATTTGATATTTGATTTACTACGCTAAATAAAGAAGGAAAATAATTTAAATTAGAAAGAAAATATATTAAGCTAAAAGATGACCGAATCTCAAAATTTACTAAACTCTAGTCTAGGCACAAATTTCCGTTCGGCATATTAAATTTGTTCATCGACCATAATCAAGTTTATTGGTTTATTGGATAAATTACTTATAGTTGATCTACATGCGTTCACAACCAACATTTCCTTATTTTTTCGATATCTAAAGTACGACCGTAAGTTGTTTCCCTAATCGAGTGAGAATCCTAGGTACGATCATAGTTTTACTGACTCGACAACATTAAGGACTAAAAAGTCCCAATTGAATTTAACCAAATTCCTATGCGGATTTATTCAAAATTGATTTTAATTCTTCCCTAGAGTATTCTTTCTCTAAGGTGGTGCTACACCAATTGAAAGATTACATAATTACGGTTGTCAATCTTCAATATAGTTATAAAATCTCAAGTCAATACATGCGCAATAATCAATTTAATATTTCTAAACTTGTAAATTAGAAGAATTAAAAATACTCAACATTGATGAACACCAAATTCAACCGAATTCAATCCTAAACATCAATTCACACCTAGGCTAGAAATGAAATTACTCGCAATTCATAGAAACTGAAAACATAAAACAAATCAAAGAGTTCATCATGCCTTTAATTTTTGGAAATCGACAAGGAAGAACAATACTTAGAATGGAATAAGAATGTCTGAAAGTAGTCTCCAATCCTTCTCGAAGTTCTCCACTCTGCCGTGCTCTTTCGTTCTCTCTTCTCCCCTTTAAGAAATGGTGTCGTGCATGAGAATGTGGTAATGCGTTTATTCTTCTCTTTCTCTTCAATTGCACACCATTCTTCTTATTTCTCTAATACAAGATCCCCTTTGCAATTAAATCCCCACAGTTTCTAAGTTTGCCAATCTACCCCGGAGAACTTCTTTATAATTTTCACTCTTCTCACTTTGTTTTGCACTTAGGCGTGATCACGCCCAAAGCTTTCTTGCATTCTGCTCATTTTCTCCCAAGTATGCCCAAAAATTGCCAATTCCATAATGCCTAGTGAACAACCCAAAAACACACCATCATGAGCATATATACAAAATTCACACCCAAAAAATCGCCCAAAATATAACAAAATATTTATCTAATATAGCACATATAAATGTTTTGATTATGCCTTTAGCCTTGATTAATATTTTTTGTTCAATTTCAATTTCGTTTCGGTTTAATATTGTATTGGTTTTATTTGAATTTCACTTTCGCTAAATATTATCGTATTTTGTACACAAAGTATTGTTCAAATAAATTTGACTATCCGAGATATAAATTCACAATAGTTATGAAGATACTATGTGCTGATTATTTTTACTCAATGTGATTTTTCGTACATAATATGTGCTCTATATATATGTTATGTTACTTGTAACAAAAAAAATTCACCCTCTGATAATGTATACTTGGTCGTGTCTTAAGTACACGTCTTCTTAGTTGATTTCTACTAACATATTATGTATGATCTATGTTTTGTTACCACTAAGTTAATTTATAATATATGCTCTCTATATATTATATTACCTATAACGAAAAAGTTCATACTCTGATAATTTATACTTGGCCGTGTCCTAAATACTTCTTCTTAGTATGATTTCTGCTAACATATTATGTGTTATCTATGTTTTATTACCTCTAATTAACTATACAGACTTTTTTAGAAAAAATAATTCAAAATATGAGAGTTTTTATGTGATAAGTATATTGCACCGTGTGCTCATTATGTTAAGTTTGTGTGATATTTTAAAATATACTACATAGTCTATCGATATTATGTAACTTGGTAAAAAAATACTACTTCTGTGATAAATTATAATATATTATTTGCTAAATAATTATTGTTTGTGTGATTTTTATAAAGATACTATGGGCTAATTATTTTTACTTAATGTGATTTTTCGTACATATCATGTGCTCTACATATATGTTATGTTACTTGTAACGAAAAAATTCACCCTCTGATAATGTATACTTGGCCGTGTCCTAAGTATGCCTTCTTAGTTTATTTCTACTAAAATATTATGTACTATCTATGTTTTGTTACATCTAAGTTAATTTATATATTTTTTTTAAGGGTAAACTGTTTTTTTAGTCCCGTAACTGAACCTCCTTATCATTTTAGTCACGTAAGTGGAACTTATCGCAAACTAGTCCCATAAGTGGAAAATTTTTGTTGTTTTAGTCCTCCGGCGCCGGAGACACCTGCGTGGCTCGCCGGAAGCCACGTGTCCGCCAGGTCATCGACACTTGGCGGATACGTGGATTTTATTATTTTTTTAATTTTTTTTTCAATTGAACCAAATGAAAAAATTTAAAAAGACAAATAAAATTAATAATAAAATAAAAATAAATTTTTAAAAAATTAAAAAAAAATAACATCCACGTGTCCGTCAGGTGTCGCTGACCTGGCGAACACGTGGCCTCCGGCGTTCCACGCGGGCGTCTCCGGCGCCGGAGGACAAAAATAGCGAAAAACTTTCACTTATGGGACTAGTTTGCGACATGCTCCACTTACGGGACTAAAATCATAAGGGGGTCCAATTACGGGACAAAGAAAATAATTTACTCTTTTTTTAAATATACTATGTTTCTCTATCTATATTATGTTACCTTATAAGAAAATATTATCTTGTGATAAATTATAGTAGATCACGTGTTAAATAATGGTTGTTTGGGTGATTTTCATAAACATACTATGTGCTATCTAATTATGAAAACACAAAATTATATAATTTACAACGAACACATTATGAAGAAGTTGATTTGTAGGGTTGGTTTTTTAGTATCTAATTCGTGATTTTCTTCATAAATCAAATCACAATGTCATTGTTAGTGATGATTGATGTAAGCTATTCGATAATATCATGTTGTTCTTCAATCATGAATTTTCATTTTTGTTTGATAATATTTTCTTCTCTTTTGATCCCTCATTTTCCATGATCAAGTACAAATTTATTTCTATGTGCTCCTCTATAATATCAAGTTGTTCTTCAATTATCAATTGGTCTTGAGATCTGATTATACTTGATTCTCTCTATTATTTGTAGTTTCTCTTACTTTATGTGTGCTTATTTCATGATTGAGAAGTAATTCATTTTTGTTTTTTTTGTTGAATGAAAATTGATTTTGATTCAAAAAATTATTTGAAAATAGGAGAAAAGAATTTTTGGCTCAGCTCCGGCTATGCCGCCTCCTTTCGGGAGGGGGGGGGCAGACAGCATACCAAGAAGCTCCCCCTGTCGGACCAGTCGCACAACAAGGATACGGACCTGCGTAATAGAGTCCCCCCGATCTATTTCGGAAATTTTGTTCCTCCACCGGCAGCACCTCCGTGAGTACTAGCTGAGGGGAATCGAGGACGTTCACCTCCGTCTCACCCTCCACAGGGCCATCAACAATATTTTCCTTGCATCTAGCCAGGCCCAGTGTCACGGGTTGACATACCTGCCCCAGGTTCTCGGCCATAGTCCGTCTCATGTGTGCGAGCCCCTGTCCTATACGGCTGATTGACGGCATATGTCTTGGTGCAAGTACATGTTCCGCATTATTCTCCCATACTGTATGGTATATCTCGGGCATGTTGCGCACAGGGGACGGCTAGTCTGGGCCTCAGCACGGGCGTGGCCTTGGCGCTGGGCGTGTCAGCTTCCGGACATATTACGTATGGTATCAGAGCAGACCTTGACGATGGTAGCGAACAAAATGAACAAGTGGGGCATTGCTCGGGCGAGGAGCATGTCAGTGGTTTGTCTATGGCAAAAGACCTCGCTGGTTGTTGGTGAGTATAAAGAGAGAGAGTATGCAGAAGATGGTCAATGGAGTGACGCCGGAGGCATACTGAGGGTGCAAGAACCAACGTCAGTGCACTTAAGTAGCGTCGCACGAGAGAGTTTCCAACTTGAAGTGGGGGAGTATTGTCACGGGTTGAAATTCTGCTCTAGGTTCTCGGTCATAGTCCGTCGCATGTGTCCGAGCCCCTGTCCTGTACGGCTTATTGACGGCATATGTTTTGGTGCAGGAATGTGTTCTGCATTATCTCCCATACTTTATGGTATATTGCGAGCGTGTTGCGCACATTGAATGGTTGGTCTGGGCCTCAGCGCCGGTGTGGCCTAGGCGCCAAGCGTGTCAGCTTCCAGACACGTACACCGGGGCAGTCTAGAGGATATGTTGAAGTTGCTCCCCGCTGCAACCGATTATTAATCTGGAGGTCATCGAGGAAGCAATTTGGAGGTTGTATGGCAATCCTATCCGACTTCCCGCTTGGCAGCATTAACAACTGCCATTCCCAGATCAGATTGCCATTGACCATCCGCTCCCCTGAAATACACAGGTCCCAAAATTCACATTGTTCTCAGGCGATGATTCACAGTCCACCAATTAACACATTGGCCGGTTCACAGCACAGTGCGGAAGAGAGTTCGGGACCAACGATTGGTTCAAACTCCAACTATTCTCATTGTCCCTCACAGGGCTAGCATTTACATGGTATGCGTCTCTGCCACCAAATTCGTGTAACACGTGAGCAGATCTCGAAAGAGCATTCCACAAACACTTTTATAGCCCGCTACCAGAGGTAATGGTCTCAGGCCTAACCAACCTACGGCAGAAGCACGACGAATCGGTGGAACAATTTTGAAAAGGTTCCGCAGGGCCGAGGGGCGGTTCCAGATCCAGATACCTGAAAATCAAATGGTTAATATGGCTATCAATAACATGACACACCAGCTCCGGGATAAACTAGCTCTGCAGGAATACAATGACCTCCGGTTGCTTGCTGGAAAAGCGGTTAAGGCAGAACAACTCCTCGGGGATTCTCAGACAGCTAGGCAGAAATTCAGGAGCGGAGCACATCTTGTCAAAGTCTAAGAGGACGAAACAGACTGCCTGGAGGAGCCAGAGGAGACATTCATGGCGGAAATATTGCAAGGAAATGTGAATATTTGCCCGGCACTCAAAGTACCTCGGAGGAAGGAGACTAATCCCAAAGTATAGTATGCTTTCGATATATCCAAAACTAAGCAAATCTTTGACTTTTTTTTAAGGATAATCAGCTCCAGTTTAAAAAAGGTCATAAAATGTCGTCTGACGAGGAATTGGGTGGAAAAACCCATTGCAAATGGCATGGCTTGTATGGACACCAAGTTGGGAGTTGTATCATTTTCAAAAAAACGGTACAAAAGGCTATTAAGGAGGGCCGCCTACGGCTGGATGATAAGCAGGAGATGAAAATTGACACGGAGCCATTCCCGGCTCAAATTAATCCCGTGGGTGTCTACCATGCTAGGAGAAACCGACCAGCCTTGGGTAACAGACCAAATTTTAGGCAGGCCATACCAAGGAAAAATGTATTTGAATGATTGGAGAGGTCCATAAAACCCCACGAAGGAGTTCGGTATGGGATCGTCTTTTGCCACACAATACCGTAGCCGAAGGTAGCTTTGAAAAAACGGTGAGGTGTGGTGAGTAACTTCAGTAGATCAAGTGGTGATAACTCCTCATGCTATCCGATGGCCAGAAAGGCCGACAAGCGATGGGAAGTGGATAGATAATTAAAAAAAGGGTCCCACCATTGACTAGGACCCAACAGCAAAGACGGGAACATCAATTCTTGGCTGCACGCCTCGCTGAACAGGGACAACAACATGTGCAGCCCTCCGGAGAGCAAAAGAAAATTATAGAAGCTGATGAAACACCTCATGTGGAGAAATCACCCCCCTCCCCAGATGTGGAGGCTGCGAAAATGGAGTCCGAAACAAGTTGTTCCAGAGGGCAGTGCCCTATTTAGACAGCATGCTCATCCGGAGAAGCCAGGGTTGTCTATCCCGGAGGACAAACCAATTATTGGGGCTTTGGAAGATGACAATATGTCAATTGCGAGTTTGGACATCATCGCAAATGACCAAGATTTGGAACGGGCACTACACTATGAAAAGGACTTCCGGGTGAACATTTTTGGTTTGTTGCTCAGAGAGTCCACGGAACCGGAGGTCCAACCCTCTTATTTTCAGGGGGACGTGCTAATGGAAGAAACTTGCCCTCTATAATAGGCCGATCCAGAACAGGAGGCGCCGACAAAGGAATCAAAGCTGGTCATTTTTCGGAAATTAGCCGAAGAACATACATGGCACCTTAAATTGTTGTTCCTAACCGTCTATCTCAATGGTCACACGATCAGCAAGGTTTTTGGTCGACGGAGGGGTATCTGTCAACGTGATGGCCTTGTCTACACTCTGCAAGATTGGAAAGAACCGTGGGGATCTTATCGCTACTACCATACGAACCACAGACTTTACGGGAAATACACATTCGGCCGCCGGTGTGTTAGTGGCTGATGTAACAGTAGGGAGCCGTACCGACCAAATGGCTTTCTTTTTGATCGAAGAAAAACTGACGTACTTGGTCATACTAGGAAGGGACTGGATTCACACTACCCAGTGTGTGCCGTCCATCATACACCAAAAAATGGTATTTTGGAGTGGTAATCACATAGAAACGGTCAAAGCCAAAACCGATCCCGCGATGGAGGTCCATGCAGCCGAAGCGGTCTATTATTCACCCAACATATATCCCCTTTCGATGATGTTGAGGGACGTGGATACATGGACAAAATGTAACCTCACAATGAAAGCGTTCGAAATTCATACAGAGGCTGACTCACGGCCCGTCCACCAAGTTGTTTGTAATGACTGACGACCATGACGTATTGAGGCTGGGGGGATGGATTTGTGAGACATATGATGATATATGGAGTACCTTATTTGTCCCTATTCGAATCCTGGAAAGACAGACAGATCGTCCAGATCCGCCGCCTCCTCCAGAAGATCAAAATGAAGATAAACTTCCCTCGTCTATCTAGAGGGCTACCCCATCATTCGAAGCGCAGGATCCTCTCAAGGAAATAAATCTCGGCGATAATGCAGTACCCCGGATGACCAGGTACAGTTCTCTGCTACCCCCGGACCATAAAAAACGACTTACGAACTTAATACAAGAATATCGAGACTGTTTCATGTGGGACTACCACGAGATGCCGGGTCTGTCCAGAAACTTGGTTGAACATCGGTTGTCCACCAAGCCGTCGTTCAAACCTCAAAAACAGCCCCCACGGCATTTCAATCCGGAGTTGATGCCGAAGGTCATAGAAAAGGTGGAAAAGTTTTTCTTAAGGCGAATTTCATTTGTACCTACCGATACCCGTAATGGATATCTAACATCGTACCTATAGTGAAAAAAATGGGAAGATCCAGGTGTGTATCGATTTTTTCAACCTTAACTTGGCGACGCCCAAAGACGAGTACGTCATGCCGATTGCCGACATGCTTGTCTTCAATGGTGGGATACGAGATCTTGTCTTTTATGGATGGGTATTTTGGATACAATCAGATTTACTTAGCCAAAGAGGATGCCTACAAAACGGCATTTCGATGCCCAGGGGTGATTGGCATATTCGAGTGGATCATAACGCCCTTCAAATTGAAGAACGCCGGAGCAATGTATCAAAGGGCCATAAACGCGAATTTCCACGATTTAATTGGCAAATGTATAAAGGTGTACATCGATGATGTCGTTTGGACATCCAGACCATTCAACCACCATCTCACTGACCTCCGGAGGTCCTTTACCCGGATGAGGCAGCACGACCTTCAAATGAACCCGACAAAGTATGCGTTTGGCGTTCAAACGGGAAATTCCGTAGGCTTTCTCGTCCATTAGAGTGAGATCTAAATTGATCAGAACAAGGCGAAGGCAATCCAAGAATTGGGGCCCTCACGCAATCTCAAAAAATTATAAAGCTTGATGGGCAAAATCAACTTTCTACGATGATTCGTTGCCAACACTGCAGGAAAGATGAAAATGTTCTCTGTATTGCTACGTGAGAACCGGGAAGTCTTTGAATGGGGAGCTGCGCAACAGGCCGTTGTAAAGCAAATCAAGCAGGCCCTTGCATCACCACTGGTGCTGATGCCGCTAGCCACCGGGAAAGAGCTGAAACTATACATTTCGGCGACAAAGGACACTATCGGCTGCATTCTCCCGCAGGATCATGAGTCAGGCCGAAAAAGAGCGATTTATTATCTCAGTAAGATTTTGAACAATGTTGAAATTCGTTATGCATGTATCGAGAAACTATGTTTATCTTTATTTATGCATGCACGAAGTTGGAGTACTATTTGATGCTTTTCGAGACTGTTGTATTGTCCAAAGTCAAATTCTGAAATATTTATTGAGCAGGCCGGTCCTCTGAGGCCGCCTAGTCCAGTGGATAATGAAACTAGCGTCGTTCACCTTAAAATATCAGCCCCTAAAAACGATAAAAGGGCAGGTTGTCGCTGATTTTTTGGCCGAACAACCCGGAATGATCGAGGCCACCCCCGCGGGATACATTGGATTGAAACCATGCCAAGTTACATTCAATGTTTTTGAGCACCGGAGGAACATCAGGGGTTGGAGTCGTAATAACTAGTCCCCAAGGAGAAATTTGGCGTTTTGCACATCAGCTCCCGCATGGAATGACCAACAACCAGGTAGAATATGAAGCTCTTTTGTTGGCGTTGCATTTTCTCGCCACGAGACAAGCTAAAAATGTCTTGATCCGGGGCGACTCCCAGCTGGTCATCCGACAAGTAGTAAAGAAATTTAAATGCAAAGACCCACGACTCTAGGAACTCCTCCGAGAAGTGCATGGTCTAATCCAGCAGCGTATAGAGGTGATATTGGATGACATCCATCGAGAAGAGAATTCGGAGGCGAATGACCTAGCTCAATGGGCATCCGGGTATCGAACGGAGGAATCGGCCACTAAATTCGAATGCCTAACTACCTGCAGGGTTGTGGATTGGCGCACAGAGCTCCTTGAGGCAATGGCAGACTTCAGAAAAGCTGGTTCGAGGTGCATGCGGAAACAACTGTTGAAATACATGTGCATTGACGGTGAACTTTATCGACGACGGGCTGATGGAACCCTGGCACGATGTTTGGGGTGAGATGAAGAGATGAAAGTAATGGCGGAAGTACACCAAGGAATCGGAGGCGCGCATAGGGCTGGCCTGATTATAAGATGGACTATCCTCCGGTATGGATACTTCTGGCACCGGATCTCGCAAGATTGCATCGATTATGCCCGAGGATGTCCTTCATGTCAACGCCACTGCCCTTTGCAACGTTCCCCAGCCGAGGAACTTCATTCAATTCTCAAACCGTGACCCTTCCGAGGATGGGCGATGGACGTCATCGGTGAAATCCATCCACCATCATCAAAAGGACATGCATTCATCCTCGTGACAACTGATTACTCCACGAAATAGGTAGAGGTTGTCCTGTTAGTCTAGGTATGGTTGAATCATGTTATTCGATTCATCAAGAATAATATTATTCATCGATTTGGCATAAGCAAAACCATCACAACTGACCAAGGGACGGTATTCACTAGCGCAGAGCTTAAGTCCTTTGTAGCACAATACGGCATCCAATTGGTACACTCTTCTCCGTATTATCTGCAAGCCAACGGACAAGCCGAGGCTACGAACAAGACGCTAATTGCCATCATAAAAAAAAAATGCTGGAGGATAATCCAAGGGTATGGAATAATACTTTGGAGGAAGCCTTGTGGGCTTATTGGAACGCAAAATCCACTGCGACCGGTGACATACGGACAAGACGCGGTCCTACCCCTTAAGATCACGGTACCTTCACTAAGTATTTTGAAGCAAAACGAGATTTCGATGGACGAACAAGATCGGGCACTACTACCGGAGCTAGATAGCCTCCCGGAGGAACGACTTCAGACCCTTGAACACCTCTGGCTTCAAAAGAAGAAGGTTGAACGAACTTTCTAACGACACGGTCTTTCCAAGAGGGAGACTTGGTTTGGAAAACCATACTCCCGGAAGGTCCCAAAGACCTGAAGATCATAAAGTGGACGCCTAATTGGGAGGGCCCTTATATCATCTCGGAAAAATCATCAAACGGCAGATAAACCGAATCCAACTGTCCAAAAAGGTGGCGACAAGTTGATGGAACCCGAACGGAAAGAGTTAAAGACGTTCATTAACGGGAAGCATCTAAAAATTTTTTATCCATCATTTTGGGATCTCGAAGAACTTCCGACTGAACAGAAGCCCAGAACAGCTTCCGCCGTTGCCCAAAACATATGATTCCGACCAGCGAACTAGAACAACACAGATGATCGGACCTCTGGATCCAGCAGGTCAGTCGAGGCACTACGGATGAGGCCATTTGAGAAGATGAGAGGATTTTCTCTCACTAGGAACGAAGGTAATGGTCATTTCTTCTACCGGAGAAGGAAAGAAGGATGACGGTGACGTAGAAATTAGTGAAAAAACTTCTCCGAGGCACGCATACTGCATTGTTTGTTTGGAAAATATTCACACATCAACTAAAATAATTTTGGACTGCAGAAGACACTTTTGTCCAAAATATTTTTGTGGGGGACATTTGTTATCCTACAAAAACAATTTTAAGCCCAGCCCGAATGAACTAGAAATAGGCCCAAAACTCCACAAAATTGGCCCGGATGAGAGCCCAATGAACAAAACCAGCCGAGAGGAGTACTTGTGCACGTGTGCTGTCGGATGAAGAGTGGGAGTAGTGGAAGGAGTGGTTCCTTAATTTAAGTGGGCAAACTTTAGGAGAAAGTAATGTGGATTTAAAATGAGCAATTTTAAGGATACAGAACATCCAACACATCCGATCAACACAGTTTCATAATTCAAATCTCATTCTTGCAATTTATTTGATTTATTTCCTTTCTCTGCATTATTTTTTTTTCTTATTCTCTTACTAGCATTAGTTATCCAATTTAATTCAATTTCTTCCATAATCATTTCTTCTTCTACGTCTTCTTCATAATTCGGCATAGCAACGTCTATATTATTCTCCCATCGATTCATTTTGATCGCAAGACTTAGCCAGGATACTTCCTTGAGTAGGCCGGGGAACCCAATAATTGTCGATTTCGACATACTTAATGGGTGTTTGGGAAACAACTTTTTGAAGAGCTTTTAACTTATTGGACACCTTTTAGCTGTTTGACCAATCAAAAAATTAATATAGATTTTTGGTAAATTGACTTTTTGAAAGAGCTTTTTGGACCTAAAAAGCTAATTTCTGAAAACCTCATCTATCCAACATTTTTAAAGAGTTTTTTCATTTTAATTTTGATTATTCTTTATTTACCCTTAAAACTTAATTATTTATTTCATACATATAAATATTTTTATAGCAGTATTTATTAACTATTTTTAATATATTTAATTTATTAAATTATATTTTTATTTTTGTAAATTTAAAATAATTACTATTATTAATTATTACATATAAATTATTTTATTTGTAAAATATATAAATTTTTAAAACTAAATCTAATAGAAAAAACAAACGTTATAAATTTATTTATATATATTAAAATAATAATTATCATAATAAAAATATATATGCAAAAGATTTATTATTTTATATTTTACATAATTTCAATAAAAAAAATTATTATTTTTTAGTAAAAATAATTTTCTCAAATCTAAATAATAAAAATAAAAATAAATATTTTATAATATTTTTATAATTTTCAATAATTAATAACAAAAATTCTAATAAATTTCCACTACAAGAAAAAATCATTTTTGTAACAAAATTTTTTTGTCTCTAAATCTATTTTTTCCGTTACTAATGACATTAGAGACGGAAATAGGAATAAAATTACGTTAGCTACGTGAACTTTAGGGACGGAATTCCGTTATAAATATATTACTTTTTTGTAGTGTTCAAACCAAAATGAACAAAATTAAGGGGGGTGTATTCAATATAGATTTTGTTGGATTTTCAAAATTTGGGTGTATTCAATTAAGACTTTTAAAAGTTTTTTAAAATCAGGTATTCAATTAGTCTTTTAAAATCTTCAGCTATATAGACTTTTAAAATCCTAAGGTATTCAATCAGTCTTTTAAAATCTTCAGGTACATAAACTTTTAAAATCTTGAGGTATTCAATATAAATTTTTTCAAAAGTCTTTTAAAATCTTGAGATATTCAACAATCCATAGACTTTAAAAGTCTATGGATTTTAATGGAAAATTGTGAAAATTTTATATAGCAAAGAATCTCTCATAATCTTCAGAGATTTTAATGGATTTTTAAAATTATTATTATCATTATTGTTAATATTATTATTATTATTATTATTATTATTATTGTTGTTGTTGTTGTTGCTGTTGTTGTTGTTGTTTTATATGTGATCAATAATATGATAATATTTATTACTATTATTATAATTTTTAATAAAAATAATAATTTAAAACTAAAATATATTAGCAAATTATTATGAATCTTTTCTAAAAATATAATTTTATATTATAAATATAATTTAAAAATATTATTATCACAATAAATATGTATTACTGTCGTTTTTCTTTTCAATTATGGAATACACTATATTACCATTACGATAACGGTAAAATAAATATTTAAATATTTTTTTGTTGAACCGTTAATTTATAATTATTTATTTATTTTAATATTTTTTTCAAAAATCAAAAATTATATTTTTTATTTTATTTATATACGTATTTACTTTTTATTTAAAAAGGTTATATAAATAATAATAATAACTAATAAAGAAATATAAAACAAATTCGATATATTGAATGATAATATAATACTAAAATTATAAAATTAAAATTAATAATGTAGAATATAGTAGTATTACATATGTTACAATACTTCTACATTATTAATACTTATATATTATTTATTAATATTAAATATTATTTTATTAATAATTATTTATTATATTTATAAAATTTGTTGTTTGATATAAATTTATATAATTAATATATATTCATAAAAAGAAATTATTTTACAATCCTACAAAATCCATATAAATCCATAAAGAAGTCAATCAAATCCGTAGAAATCCATCTAAATCAATTACTAAAATCCATCAAACTCAACGTAGACTCTGTGGATTTTCTAAATCCACATAAATCTATATACTTTTTAAAATCCAAAAGAATTCATTAAAATCTCAATTGAATACATCCTTCTAAATATTTTAAAAAATAATATATCAATGTCTTTAATCGTCATTTTATGTATAAACAGCTAATGTCAAACAGTTGTATTACCAAACACTCTAATACAAACCGCTAATTAGATCAGCTAGTCAAACTCGTTAATTGAATCAGCTAACAGCTAACATCTAAAAATTATCAACTAATTACCAAACGTACCCTTAATTTTTATTAGGTCGTCATCCACGAATTTCAGCAACATCACAAAGTAAATATCACCCAAAACAACTTCCTATTTTTCTGATTCAATATATGTACATGTATGTATATAAAGTTACTATATTTGACTTCTTTAATTTACTATAGGGAATTTTATTTATTTTTTTTGATTGGATAGGAGACTATTTTTTTAATAATACAAAGAATGACAATAGTTGGTACTTTCAGTCACCAATTATATGCAACGAAAATATTTTAACTGATAATATTTTAATAATAAATATTTATTTATTTAGATTATTACGATATCACGTCATTGAAAAAAAAAGTATAAGCATGCATAATTCAAAATTTATTTTAAAATTATTAGAACTATCAACTCAAGATTGTTTCCGTTTAAATATATTTTGAAGGATATTTGAAGTTTTAATTTTTTTTTTCTAGAATAATAAAACTCCACCCTTACTAATTAACTCACCTGTACACACACACACACATATATATATATATAACAATTTGAGCACTAATTCAAAAATAATTCTCCAAAAAAATGACAATTCAATAAAATGATTATGTACAAGTAAGAATTAATTTTCACAAAAATTGAAAATTATCCAATGTCAATAATTCCTGTGTCCATTTTTCACTATTTACAAAATTCACTTCTCTAACAGTAATCCAACTGTGTCCCCATTCCCACTTCTCATCCCCTGAAATTTTCCCCAATTCTTTCATCCTCTGCATCGCAGATTCCGAGGAATACTCCCCATCCATGTGAACGGAATCTTCACAAGATTCTCCGCCGGCCCAAACGCTCCGATCCAGAACACTCGTCGGAGATTCCGATTCCTCCAGAAAAGGATGCCGGAGAAGCTCTGTCGCCGTCCATCTCTCGGCCGGAACAACTCTCAAACACTTGCTCAAAAAGTCCTTACATAATTCCGATACAGCTTCCGGAAACTCGGGCACCTCGCCGGAGAAGGCAATCCGGCGGACGGTGGCGGCGGCGGCGTCCGGCCAAGGAGACTTCCCGGTGGACATCTGGATTAAGGTGCACCCCAAAGACCAGACATCCGACGGGAAGCCCTGGTCCTCCCCTCTGGCAACTTCGGGCGCCATGTACATGGGAGTGCCGCCGATAGCCGCCGCACCTGCCGCCTTGGCGCAGCCCAAGTCAGCGATTTTGACGCCGCCGTCGCATATCAAAATATTACTCCCCTTAAGGTCGCAATGCACGATCCCCTTGGAATGCAGATACTTGAGCCCCTTCACGATCTGACACGTGTACCGCCTGGCAGTGGGCCCGTCGACGCCGCCGAGCCGCCGCGCGGCGTCGGCCACCGTGCCGCCTGGGGCGTACTCCATTTTGAGGTTGAACACGGCCGTGTCGCCCTCCCGTGTTACGTCGCAGCCCCTGAAGCCGATTATGTACGGGCAATCCAACCCGGAGAGAATTTCAGCCTCCCTTTGAAGGGCCTTGGACCGCTGCAGCTCCGCCGACTTCACGGCGATGATCTCGCCGGACTTCCGGGACGTGGCGGCGGAGACGGCGGCGGTGGCTCCGTGGCCTATGATGTGGCCTCTTGTCCACTCCATGTGTTGTTGTTTTATTGAATTGAGTTGAAGCAATTCTTGATTGTGGCCTTTGTTGTTGTGTTATGTGTACTGTAATATATATATATGTATATGTATGTATAATGTGTGTGAGGAAGGGAATAAATGTGGGATTTTGGGCAATATACAAGTGTTACGTATGTTGTCCGAATTAGTTGGGAACTGGTGAGTTGAAGGTTGCTTTAACGGGAACTTAAAACGTGGCGAAATATTGATGGCTGGGGACCAATAAAGGGGTAGGCCGCCGGAGTGGTTACCTGGGCCAATGAGAACCGGCCACGTGGTGGCTGTTGGGGGGATTAAGGATGGGTGAAGAGTCGAGAAGTGGATTACCTGGATAGCACACCACACCCAATTATTAGTATTTTGCAAGTAAATAATAATAATAATCTTATTAACCATATCTATATCTATTTAAATTTGTTCTATACACGTACACGTTGTCATCTATAATTATGAGTAATGACTAATGTGTCATCTATTTAAAATATTTGGGATCTATTCACCTCTAAAAATGAAAAAAAATGGTTAATAAGATTATGAAAAAATAAAAAAATGGATACTTTGTTATGGAACGGAGGAGTATTATCATTATTATTATTATTATTATTAAACTGATTATTTTAATTTTGTAATTGATTTTTTTTTTTTTTTTTTTTTCACACTTTAGCTCTATAACTTAGAGTTTGTGAAATAGTTCAATTACCCTTTATTTTAATAGAAACTAACAAATCAGACCACTATATATACACAACTGGAAACAAAACCTATTGAGTTGATTTATTTAGTATTTTTAGATACTAACAATTCTCTATAAATATTATTAAAAAAAATACAATATATATGCATATTAACGCAATACATATAATACTCTATCCATCTAGGCTAATTATGCTAAAATACCCGGGCACAAAAACTAAAAACTAATAGTATTTTAATATAAAAGTATAGTAGATAAAAATAGATAGAGTGAGAAATTTATTAACATGTTAATAATAAAGTTATAAGGTGAGTAGAAAAAATAGTGACAAATTAGTTATTATTTATTAAAATAGGGCAATAAAATTATGAGTGGATAAAATTGCTTAATATAAATATATCATTTATATGTTTAGCCGACAAAATTTATATATATATATATAGCATAATTATATGGGACCGGGGGAGTATATATATTTTATTATGTCACAAAAAATTATTAATTTAATACAAAATATTATTTTTTATTTTAGTAATATTATTTTTTATTTTAGTAATATTATTTTTATACCTACCATAAAATATACATTCTTCCAAAAAAAACAAAGTAAACAAATAGACTACTAATAAAATATTTGCAAAGCATGTATTTCTAAATAATTTGGTAAATGGTTTATATATTATTATTGTAGATAATTTATAGAATCTTCTCATTATTTTAAAAGATGAAGCGATTTATTTTACGATTCAATAGAATTTTGTTGTTATGCAACATTACAATTATAAACTTATTCTAGTTATGTTCCAATTTGTTAATTTGTTTTACTTTAAGACAATATTTTAGTTGGTATAAATTAATAGTATTTTTTTTTTTTGTCATTTTACCTTCAACTTTTATTTAAAATATTTTATAAATTGAATCTAGAAAATAATTATATAAAAAAAGAAAAAACTTTATACATAAAAATTAGGGTATGCTTGTTTTGGCCAAATTTAAAGGAAAATTATTGTGTGAGCACAGTAGGTTTGAGTTTAGACGCAAGATTTATGTTTTGAGAGACAATTACTCTGATGGCAGACATAGGCTGCAAAAGTTGACATTTTTTTTTTTTTTTTTAATTTTACAAAATATTACATTGGTCTGGTTCAAAGGGCCATATTTATTTTTGCGCGTTGATATTTGAATATTAATTATTATATCAAAATATAGTGCAAATAAAAATAATGACAAAAATACTTCTATCAGTGTCTTATCATTCTAATAAAAAGATGTTTGTACAAAAAATTATATAAATATAAAAATATTTTTAATGTTAAGTACCAAAGGTAAATGTAACCCGGGACTATCAAAGGGAGTACAATTTATTAACAGTTTTGCACAGCCGTGCAAAACTATAGAAAAATATATTTTTTATTTTTCTAATAATAATAATTTCATAAAATAAATATAATATAATACAATTAAATAAAAAAATATAAATATTTAATTAACACAAATTAATACTCAAATTACACAATTATTAATTTCATAAATTTAATTTAATACATATTTTTTATCTATCAAATAAATACCCTTCAAAACTCTCAAATTCAAACTAAATTACAAATCAAAAGAAATGTCAAATTTCAAACATAACCTAAAATTCAAATCCAATCCAAACTTAACCTTAATTTCAAACTTACCCAAAAGAAACACATATGATGTGCCATAAAATTAAGATACCAATAAAATATTTGAAATAAAAAGAGATTTAATGGCTATTAAAAATATACCTTGAAGTGTCTACTCCATACCACAAATATTAAATGAAAAATGGTATCTTTCTTTTGTCTTTACAATTTCATGCAATGGACAAATTATAGATAGATATTGAGTGCATGTAAGAATAATGGAGTAATACTTATTATTACTATTATTAAATAAAATAAATGAAGAAAATATTCTTGCTTTGGTGGATACTTGACTTGGATGCCTTTTTGTGGACAATGGAATAAATTAAACTTTAAAGATAAGACTTGGGTGTGGTGGGTGTAGGGTTGAGACACCCAACCCCCCCTAATGATATATAATTTTTATTATATATATATATATATATATTTGGAGTATATACTTTTGTTTGGTTAGTATAAACTTTGACTTTAGGGTTGTTTTAGATGTAAATATCTTTCTCATGGAATAAAGTCAATTGAATGAATAATGACACTAAAATATAAAAATGTCTTAACTTGATTTCTTAAAATTTTTGTGACATTATTTGTTCTTATTCTAATAATTAGAAGTCAAAACTAACAAAATAAAGTGTTGCTTTAATTCAAATATATATATATATATATAAACTTTATTATTGTCAAAACCTAATTACCTTTTAGTTTAATTTACTTGGTGACCAAAGTGTTATGTTTTGATTTGCACACAGCTTGATATGTTATTAATGGGTTCCAAAAAACATAAAACAAAAGGTCCATCTTATTAATATAATATATTTTCTTAGACTATGAGTATTCTCATATTGATATATATTTTATATATTAATTTGAATGCTTAATATATATTTATTATGTGGAAAATTTTTGTAAAATAATTATTATTTAGATGTGGCAAAATATATATCAAAGTTATTGTTGTGGCAAATAGGGTGTCAAATAAGTTGTAGCAAATTATATTTCAAATTGTCATGACAATTTATATGGTAAAATTAGCTACACTGCTTATAGTCACTAAATGCATTTTCATAGTTAATTTTATAACAAATTCATTAGCTACATATATTTTTGAAAATTTCTATAGCTAATTTCCTAGAAATATGAATATTTTATTGTAGTGATATTTGTATGTATTGTCAGTATTATTTTATATATATATATATATTATAGAATTATATTTAATATATTATTTAGTATATATAATTACTAGTAAAGTATTGTCATGAGGCATCGTAAACACCGCTATATATATATATAATGTATAAAACATTTTACATCTCATAACATAAGCAGTTTATAAGTGACATACGTGGAAAAAAAAAAAAAAAAAAACTTTATATTTGAAAAGCCCCATTCTTAACTTAGAAGAAGTGACACAAAATTAATGATGTGTGCTTTGACTATTAATATTGCAATATATACTTTTTAATATAAAAAAAAAAATTATTGACTTAAAATAAATATATATATATATATATATATGATTTGAATTAAATTGTGGAGTCTAATTAATTTTGTAGTTTCAATGATGAGCTTCTAGAGGAAACACGCACAAGGAACAATCATTGAAATTGAATCTTAAGGTACAAACCTTCTCATCACTAAATTTGTCTATTCTGTTGATTCCTCTCTTGGAAACCAAGATTTTTAATTTATTGTATAATTTTTTTTTAAATTTAGCTAAACATATATATATATATAATTGTTTTTAAATAATATTTCTTCCGTCGTTCAAATTTATTCTCACTTTTTTTTTTGGTTGTCATTCAAATTTATTCTCGTTTCCTTTTTTAGTAAAAAAATAATATTTTTTTTTACAAAAAAAAATAAAATTCTATTTTTACATATTTTTCTTAAAACCCGTGTCCGGTCAAATGAGCACACAATTGGATGATAGAGGGAGTATAACATAATTTTTTTTACGATGTTAAAAAATTCTTGTCATACTAACATATATTATTTACCTATTGATGTTACTTCTAACTCTGATTCAATGATATTATATCTGTCTCGCATGACGACGTCAATTTTACAAAGGCATCTTTAATATATATTCTATCATATTGACAAATACTTAATAAAACGTTTTTGTTTAGTATATGTTGTTTGGATTTATTTTTGATTTTTTGATTTTTTGTAAGATACGATGAATTATGAAATTACTACAAAGGATGATATTTTGTTAGTTTTAATAGTTTTTATTGTTATATATGTATATTGTATATTGTAGTTTTTTAGTAATATTTATTGGGATTGTGTATTTTTAAAACATTATAGTGCATTTCTTTTTAACTAGTTTTAACATGAATATATATGTGAATACTTGTATTATAAAAATTTTATTGTTTTAAGTTGACATTTATTAGTAAGAAAATATGCACATTGTACATATATATATATATATAGCTCTCTCATTTCAATCAAAATTTTAAAAAAATGAATACAAATATTCTACAAATTATTATACTAATAAAAAAATGTAATTAAATTTCAAAATAATATTTAATATATTTAAATAAAAACAAAAAAACATAAATTTTATTTTTCCATCAATTTTAGATGTAGATAATGCTGGTCACTACAAGAAAAATCATTTTTGCAACAAAATTTTTTTGTCTCTAAATCTACTTTTTCTGTTACTAATGACATTAGAGACGGAATTAGGAATGGATTTACGTTAGCTACATGAACTTTAGGGACGAAATTCCGTTACAAATATATTATTATTTTTTTTTGTAGTGGTGGAGATAAAAAAAAAAAAGTGATGACCCTTTTTTACACATTGAGAAGCCTATAGTGCAAAAGGGCTAACAAATTATTCCCCAAATTTAAGAAATTGATTAAATAAAAGGTTGTAATGATACCAAATATCCAATTGATGGGATCATTTTATATGATTGGAGGCTACTTATTACCAAAGCTATATATTTGATAGGTAATTTAACCACTTGTCTCAATAATAAAAAATGGCATGTCACATTTTTATTATTGTTCACCAACAAAAGTAGGAAGAATAGAAAGAGCAATTATGTTTATTTATTTATTTATTTATTTTTAAGCATAAATACCCAAAAGGTTATATGTCATGTCAAGGTGTTTTTATCCAATTAGTTATATTCCCAAACTTGAAAATGAAGCCTAACATCATAATAAAGCTTCCACAAGAATTCAAAATTAGTTAAGGCTCAATTGATCTATATATAAGATTTATCAACCACCTAATTAGATTTAACAGATTGAATGTAAACCACAACCATATAAATTATTCAATTAACTAATTAAACACCTAATATTTCATATTAATAATAAGGGTAAACTGCTTTTTTAGTCCCGGAACTGGACCCCTTATCATTTTAGTTCCGTAAGTGGAGCCTGTCGTAAACTAGTCCCATAAGTGAAAATTTTTCGCTATTTTAGTCCTTCGGTGCCGGAGACGCCCGTGTGGCTTGCCGGAGGTGAGCGGACACGTGGATTTATTATTATTTTTTTTATTTTTTTTAAATTTTTAAATTTTTTCTTTTTAATTGGACCAAATAAAAAAAATAAAAAAATACAAATAAAATTAAAAATAAATTAAAAATAAGTTTTAAAAAAAAATTGTAAAAAATGAAAAAATAAATAAAAAATCCACGTGTCTGCCAAGTGTCGCTGACCTGGCGGAGCTTATGAGACTAGTTTGCGACATGCTCCACTTACGAGACTAAAATGATAAGGGGATCCAGTTACAGGACTAAAAAACAGTTTATCCTAATAATAAATATATCAACTCATATTTAAAATATGTATATATATATATATATAAATCATACTAGAACATTAAAGTTATTATAATTTTTTATGACTATGGCAGTATTATTTTTAATATATTAATCAAATTTATACGTACTTTGAAGGGTGTGTTTGTTTGAAGGATTTTGGTAGATTTTTACTATTCATCCAATTTTTTCCCCCCAAAAACATCAAATCAAACACCTATTTTTCATTTTTTATATTATACTAAAAATCAATTTTACATTCAAAACATCACATCAAACCCTATTTATATCACATCATACAACTATTCAAATTCAAAATTTTTACTATTCAAATCCCAGCTCAAAATCCAAACCCCCAAACAAACACACCCTTCGTAAACATTTTTATTTCTTTTTTAATAATGTGTGTACCGAAATTCTAACAGACGGAAATTATATGGATTTTTAAGCTACTTTGAAGGAATGCTTGGAGACGACAATGATAATCAATTCACTATATAGTTACTTTTTAAACAATTATTTATTTATTTATTTTTTTAAAAAAGTAAATCACAACTATGTTACATTGTAAAAGCATAAATATTATATTTAAAATTTACTATATAGCTTATCTCGTACACATTATATTATTTACGCTTGAAATTAAGATAAATAGAAATTCAATACATATTTTTTTACTAACATAATAATTATATATTACTCTTTTTGTCCATAAAAATTATACTCTATTTGTCTACGGCTAATATTCTCATTTATTTTTTAGGTTTAATATTTGAATATTAATTATTATATCAAACATAGTACAAATTAATTAAAAAATATATATATATACTTGTCATATAATACAAATACAATGACATTTGTATAATAAATTATAAAAATATAAGAATATTTTTAATGTTAAAAACTACGCAATATGTAAACGAGAATAAATTGACGGTGGATGGAGAAAGTATAACTTTAATTAGGTGTGAAAATTTAAAAATAATAATATTATAATGATAAAGTCGAATATATATAAAAAAAAAATGAAATTATAGTATTATATAAAATTTAGTAACCAATTGGGAGGAAAAATGGTGAGGCAAGTATAAAAAAATAGTGACAAAATTGTCGTTATTTGTTGAAGTCGAATTAATAAAATTATCGGTGAATAAAGTATTTTAATATAAATAGAATATGTATTAGTTTAGCGAACAACTAAAAGAATACTACCATATATAATTTTGGCGGATAAAAAAAAGTATAAAATTATTACAAAATATTATTATTTATTTATATTAAAACATATGCATTGTATACATGCATGTTTTCCTAAATTAAAAATATATTTATCTGAAAAGAAGAGAAATACATATTTATATATATATATATATAATAACTTTATATGCAAAAGTCAAAGGGAAGGAGTAAGGTTGCAAAAGGAGTTGGAACTAATTTTACCTATTGAACTTAACAAACCAATAATTAGTTAAATAATGCATAAGAGTCCAATAGCCATGGCTGGATTTTAGTTGTGAAGTAATTCAAGGGCAAAGGTCCACTTTTTTGGTCTTTTCTATATATATATATATAGATAGTTAGTTGTTCTTTTGGCTACTCAACCTTTTGATTGGTTAGTTGGTTCAACAAATAACAAATGTGAAACTCTAAATTAAATAGTAATCCCTCCGTCTCATCGAATCATGTCCACATTGTCGTTTCTGTCTGTCCCACATACCATGTCACTTTTTTTTTTTTGAAAAATGATTACATACTTTAATCTCATTTTAAACTTTTTAATTTTTTTTTAAAATTTTAATTAAACTAATTAGTTATCTTAATCTTAATTTATAATTATTTATATTATCGGATAATTATTTTCACTAATACATTTTTAATTATCTACTAATTACACCTCTCCTAAAATACCGTGTCTACAGTGTAGCAGACACAGTATGTGGGACGGAGGGAGTATAATTTTAGTCTCGTCTTTTAAATAAAGTTTATATAAAAATAATTTAATATTTAATTTTCAATAGCTGAAAAAAATAATATCGAAACATGTGCTTATATGATATGTGAAGAACTCACAAGGATTAGTCATATAGCAATTTGTAGTATCAAATATTAAAATATATATATATATATTTGTATATTTATTTAAAAGTTAAATACACTTCAAAATTTGACACTAGACATTGCTATGTAGTTAGTTTATGTTTGGAAGAAATATTTTGGTATCATATGATTTTTTCAGTGACTTGGAATTGAATATAAAATTATTCACATATGTTTGGCTTAAAAGTATCAAAATAATTATAATGGGAGTTATATATGAGACTAAATATATTTATCACTTCCTCTTATTATTATTATTAAATATAAACTTATTTTCATGTATGTTTGGTTTAAAGTACCAGACTGAATATTTGTAAGTAAAATATAATGGTTGATATTATTAGTAGTCATTGAATTTTGTCCCATAATTTGACTAAGGCCCGATTTTAATAGAAAGTCCAACAAAAATAAAACTTAAACGACTGGCCCACTTACACTTGGCCCAACCCATTAATCAAGGTTGAGCGCCAGCAGTCCGATCTAGGTGTTTAATTTCGTTGATCCATATTTGTCATATATATATATATATATATATTAGTGCTCGTATATGCGCGGCTTACTTTTATGTTCTGATAAAATATTTTTTGTGATTTATTTTTTCTTGATATTAATTTATTATATGAGTTAAATTACTCTCTATAAAATGATATGTATTAATATGTTTCAAATTTTTAATAAAATTTTAAAAATTATATTATATGAATATGAATATATAAATTTAAATAAATAAATAATATGAATATAGATATTTTAAAATAAAAAGAAAGTGACTGACTGAATTGGTGGGATGGAAAAAAGAGAGAAATAAAGAGAATTAATTATATAAATAATTTTTGTATAACTGTGCAACCAACCAATTTTTTAGTATAATTTATATTAATTTAATTCAATAATTGTATTTATTATATTTTGTGTGTAAAATATTAATTTATTAATTTTTAAGTATTTTTTATAATTATTGTGCTGTATAAATTAAATTAATTGATTTATTTCTTAAATTATATTTTTATGCATTATTTATGTTTTATTTAAATATTTAATTTTAGGTAAATTAAATATTATAAAAACATATAATTTAAATATTTAATGTTGGCGCAATAAATATATTTAAATAAATAATATATTTTATTTTATTAAATATTTGTTTTGTAATTTTTAATAAATGTTAATTTTGTATTAATTAGTGCAAAAATCTGTATACAATGATTATTAATTGAATGAGGGTTGTATTAATTCTGCACAGAAATCAACGGAATAATTTATAGTTGGTCGGTTGTATTTACTCAGCGGGGAAACTTCTGCATAGAGGTAAGCCAAGTCGGCTACTGTGCGGAATTCAAGCGACGGCTGGTCAGCTGCATTTAATCCACAAGACTCCCCCAGTTCCTACATTTACTCCTGCTTTCTCCCAACTGCTCCAATTAATTATTTTTGTGTATAAATTAAATAAATTAATGTGTTTCTTTAATTATATTTTTAAACATTATTTATGTATTATTTAAATATTTAATTTTAGGTAAAATTAAATATTTAATTCATCTACAAAATGATATATATTGATCAACCGTCCAGTCAGATTCAAATAATTTTTGTTTTGAGTGCCAAACAAGCTCGAAAATCCTACATTAGTTTCAGATGCATTTCTATTATATCATATCATTAAAATATTTTAAATAAGTTATTGTATTAAAAGTAAACATTACGATCTACAGAATGATATTCATGTCAATATATTTTTTACAAGTAAATCACCGCAAAATAACAAATGGAATTGGAAAAACACAAACCTCAACAACACCCAATATCCCCAATATAACTGACAACGAAGGGGTTAACTGACAAATTTAGTCATACTTGCCTATAATATTACCATTTCGTACAACTGCTCAAAATAATAAATATTACACTGTTAAGGATATTTACGTAATAACATGTAGTCATCCGTACAACTTCTCATATATATGTGTTTAAGGATATATATATATTTGTGGAGAGGGAGGGCACCACATATTCGCTCATTCGATACAAACATACATACAGTCATTCTTTCTTCAGTTCTCTCCACTTTCTCATCTCCCGCAATTAGTTTTCTCTTCTCATTTCTCCTCTCTGCGGAAACTTTTTTTCTGTTCTTGTGAAGTTTGAGGTTTGTTCATCTTTTTCCTTTACGATTCAAACTGTACATGATTCGAATTCATCGAACTGGTAAGTATTCCCCACATGTGATTTTTCGAGTGATGTTCTATATCGTCCACTGAAATCTATTTTTGGGGTGTGCATGACCTTGTGAGAGAATATTAGGGCTAGTTTGAGTGTGTTTGTCGCAATTGACCAGCCGTACGGTCAATCAAATAATTCACATATTTTGTAATCACAAAGAAATGTAATATATGAGAAGAGATCGTCTCCATATGGATTGTGTGATATACTTTCTTGTGTTTGATGCAGTAAACTAGAAAAAGAAGATTTTTACTAATTTTAATAAAAATAAAATAATAGTACAATTATTTTAAAGAAGATTGTTTATCAATGAAAGTGTGTGGCTCAAGGATGCCTAAACAAGATATCTGATGTAGTCCGATATCACAACCAAATCAATCTAAAAGTCATTGTTGAGATGATGAATAAACACATAAATCACCTAAGAATCAATTCCTAGGCACATGAGTTCAACAAAACTAGTTCAATTAGCAATTCCAAAACACTAATTGCACTGACCTAAGATAAATTAGTATGCATCTTCTTCGGATCCTTACAAAAATTAGTATAGATGGAAAGCCAATATGTACACATTATTGATAAGCAATTTTTGAAGTTGTTCAATTACAGGGAATTTGTATCGAAATTAGAATGAAGTGAATTATTGTGGATGGTCAGATATAAATTAAAAACATATAGTTGTAGACCCTGAATCGTTTATCACAATTATTTATACTATTTAGTTGGTGAGTTTCCAAGTCGAACATAGAGATTTTAAGTCACGAAATTTAATCTAGAATTAGCCAGTGAAAAGCGGCAAGAAAAGCATAAGGGGAGCTCCCTCATGAGCAAGCCTAGACACTAAACTAGATAAGAACATAATTTAAAGAAAGTGGTAAAGGTGAACGAAGGGGTGAGCGAAGCGAAACTAGTGAGTTGTGAGGGCAGTGATAGTGGTTGATGAGTGGAGGTGAGCGAGGGAGTTGAGCGCGATATATATATGTATATATTGAGTGATAGAGGTGACAAAGAAATGTTGTGTCTGATCTGTGCGTTCCTTAATGGCTAGGTTGTTATGGATGAAATGAGCGAATGATGATGGTGCATAAGCGGAGATTATATCTATAGTACGAAAGCGATAGGAGGCATGAATGTAATCATATAAACAGAATTATACAGAACTTAAACCGTTGATACTTGACCTTAAGGGCTTTACAACATGACTTCAATGACGTCCAGAATTAAAACATTATAAGCAAGAAATGCTACTGTCACTAGACATTTCTGTGACCAATAGACAAGCGCCTATGCCCCTTTAATTATTCTAATTTCTGTCTCATTAATGGCTTTACCCTTATGTTACTTTTTTTTTAATAAAAATCGAATTCAGATCAGTAATTAAGTAGGTCGACAAGGCTCCCACTTACTTAACTATGTTGAACCACCCATAATCTGTTAATGAATACGACACGAAACTGAGCTTAAATAGTCGATTCTTCTCTATTCTTTCTTAGCGACTCAAGATTCTCTATGACTCAGATTTATACAAATATGAAATTGGGGAAGAAGTGATGATGAAGAAAGATTGATATTCCATTACTTACTAAGGAAAGCAATAGAACACTACAAAAAGAACATTATAAAACCTGTAATTGAAAGCCGTGAACTAAAACTAGAAAGCAGTAAAGTAGTGGCTAGAGGAGGAGAGAATCTCTACTCCTATGGCCATTCCTGCTGAAAACTCCCTTACAGGATTGGAGCTCTCGAGAGGCAGGAAGACAGCAAAAGCAGAGTGCAATTAGGCAGTTGAGAAGTAGTTTCAGCCACTGAGCAGTTAGGCAGTTGACGGCGGTTATTTTGTTGAAGCAGTTGCACTCGCCATAACTTCCAGGGCGCTCGCTTCGCTTACTTTGGCATGTAGAGGCACAGATCTTCCTCGCTTGCCTAGGTGTCTGGAAGGCATCAGCGCAGCTAAGCAGAGCTATCCTTGCTGACTGGTAACGGAATGGCTTTACCGTTGCGAGTTGAACACGTAGGCACTTTCTTGGGGTAATTTATTCTCGCTTCGCTGTGGTGGATGTCTTGTCGCTGACACTGGCTTGAGCTTGGAAGACGTCGCTTGTTGAGCGGTCAGGACTGTCGCTTAACTTTCATGACTTAGCCTTTCTGGACTAGAATCATCGTTGAAAAAGGCCAAAAACGTTAAAAATCTCAACAAACTAATTCTGGCTCATGTCAAGCAAAATAAATTAATAAAGTATTTCATAAATAAGATATTGTGATATTTTTATACCGAAATTCAAGTAATATATAATTTTTTTAAACAAAGAATATGCTAATAATTGGAGTTATCAATTATATTAATGATAAATTTGTAAAATAATGATATGTTGGTGATACCTTTGTTGGCATGTACTACTCACTGGACATTTTGGCTTGAGTCAGATGCTCCTAGGCTTCCAGGCTCTTGCAATCGAGGACAACTGTCTCTACTTATCGGGTCGTGGCATCCACTTCAGCGTGCTTCTCTGTTGAATATTATATTAATTTACTTGAAGCTTATTTATGTTTCTCCAAATGTGATAATAATTATAGCAATAATACTTATATATTTTCAGGACCAGCCGTAAAAAACCAGGGAGCAATTTGGCAAAGGACATGTAAATAATATATAGGGAAAATTGTAAAAGTTGATTTTTATGTAGGTCAAATTATCATTTTTAGACACATGTTTTCCATTTCCGTAATTTATGACAATATGTCTTTCGCCAGCCTTATTTTTGTTTTCCAACACCAAAAAAAGTCACGTGGTGGTCACGTGGACATACCGTTGCCGACATGGATCATGCCGGTGCTGACGTGTTATGTGAGGTGGACCATCGACGGCTTGTGACGTAGATATTATTAATTTTTTTAAAAAAAAATGATTTCTTTTTTTTAATTATAACTTGGCCAGATTGAATTAAATTGCAAAAAACTAATTTCTGTTTAGGTCTAACTACATCAAATTGAAATAAACAAAAAAATTATCTCCACACACCACTGTATCGATCTATACATCCATCCTAACCACAAATTATTGGTTTTTCTTCCCCAAGAACCTTAAAATTCTCAATCTATCCCTAAATCTCCCATTTCGTCCACTGTCCCCTAAAATTTCCCTTGTTCCATATAAACGCGGCCGCCATCTATCTTGCCAGGAACTCGAGCGGCGGAATCCAATTTCCAACTACTGTCTGCCGTGGCCATTCTCTCGTTACTCATTCTTAAGTATCTTCGAAGACGGAGCGGCAATAACTTACTCCTCTCGCCGATGCCTTCTTGAAGACTCTAGAGCTCGATTTGTGCACATCTGGCGAGTGCACGATAGCGGTGGAGTTCAAATATTCCGATTTGTCAAGCTCGAAGATCAAAGATTGATCCATTAGGAAAAATATGTTGCTCCTTCCAACATATTAGCTTTTCGATGCCGCCGTGACCATGGTTGTCGCAGTAATTTCACATTAGATTATCAACTGAATCATTGTTCTCCTGTGCGAATTTTAAGTACTTAAAAAAAAAAATCGTCAAAAACCACAAAAGATTAACAATAAAAATTCTAAGAAAATATAAAAAAATCTACCAAGACCTAAGAAAGCAACTTCAGACAGCTTGCTTTTGTTGCAAGTGAAGTTGGAGGAAGAGTGATTATCTAGGGGATCGACATGTTTCCTAGTAGCTGAGGTGGAGGGCAAGGCGACGACGGCGGAACCCTTGAGTTTGGATGCAGAAGGTGAATACTTCTCCAAGTTCTTGTCCAACGCATTGTTGATTTACTTCTGATCCAGCATTCCTCTGCCGCGGCGGTGGACGAAATTGGATAGAGTGGAAAATTTTAGGGTTGTTGGGGAAAAAATGACGAATAATTTTTTGTGGAGATGAATGGATAGATCGATGTTTGGGTGTGTGGTGATAAATTTTTTATTTATTTCAATTTGGTAAGTTATTTGCAATTTGAGTCAATGGGCAGATTGAAATTTTTAAAAAAATAATTTCATTTTTTAAAATAATAATATCCACGTCACAAACCGTCAATGGTCCATCTCATGTAACATGTCAGCACCGGCAGGATCCACGTCGGGAACGGTATGTCCACATAAGTTTTCGTGACCGTCATGTGACTTTTTTCGGCACCGGAGGACAAAAATAAGGCCGGTGAAACACATATTGTCCTAAATTGTAAAAATAAAAAATGTGTCTAAAAATGATAATTTGACCTACATGAAGAACATTTTTTGCAATTTTTCCTAATATATATGTTATATATAATAATAATTTGTTTTATATGGTTTAGTGTTTAGGCCCAATATGATAAAATTATAAAAAATGGCGAAATTGTACGTAACTCTCCGGTGGTTTTAAAATTCAGTGTAAATACTCCATGTCCTTTAAAAATTGTATAGCATACACTTATACTTTAAAAAACATTGCATAAGATCCCCGACCATGAAAAAAAATGTAGATGTGTAATTATCTTCTCATCGCACAGAAAATGTAAAATGGGATTTCAAGCAACATTTTTTAAAATATAAGGAGGTGCCATGAAATCGTTAAAGTACAAAGGAATTTTCGTTGAATTTTAAAACTACATGAAATTTTCAGGCAATTTTGTCATAAAAAAGATTGATTACTCACGGAATTTTTTCTTGAGTAATCATGAAAATCCGTAAGTAAATCGATCACTCACGGAATTTCATCCGTGAGTATTTTATTAGGAAACACCTCATTACTAATTTCTCACAAGAAAAATCCATGAATAATTCGTTTGTCCGCGAGTAATTTGCTCACGACCATAAGTTTATTTGCAATTAAAAAATTCAATGAGTGATTCCGTGAGTAATTTACTCGGAATTTCTTACATGAGGTTTGAAAAAGAATAATATTTGTGAGTAATTTTTTCGACACCCCAAAAAAATTTATATTTTAATTTGTTCATATCTGTTTCAAATCATATATTACGACAACACAAATCCAAGTCATTAAGTAAATTGCACCAAACTAAGTATCTAATAAACAAAATACGATCGAATCTCATAATGTTTATATATATAATTCCATAATCGATGGATACCACAAAAAATAGTAAACATAATTGTACATTTGAAATAGTAAAATTCATACAAGATTAAAGTTTAAATATTAAGTATGCAAATCAACAAACTTGTGACACACCATAACGCCATCGGGGTCGGGGCGGTTCTATCAGGCGTTTATCCTCTCGAGCTACTACATGATTGTCAGAGCGCAACTCCGGAAATGATCAAACCACTCCTCCAAGTGCGCTATCTGACTCCCGTCAATTGTTGGAGCACCAGACATACAACCATCATAAGTAAATGAGCTGCGATCCGGTGGCAACATCGATGCCAGTGACCCGTGCCCAAATATCCTGTTCTTTTTATCCTGATAACTTGAAAGTAGAATTACACATGAATAGCCTAAGCAAGATATACTCAACTTGTTTCAAGTCTTCAGTAATTGTGGTGTTGTCAAGTAAAAGCAAGTATCAATGAAAATCAATCATCAATGAATAACTCAAAAACCTTTCAGTTCTTAAGTATATTTACAAGTTCTCAATTGGTTGCATGCGATTGAATCACTATCTCTAGATCAATCATCTAATCATCGCAATCAATAAATTTATCATATTATTTATTAATACAAAAACAATCCATATTACATAAATGCATTCCCACTCAAAATTTGAAAACCATGCAACAAACTTGCCCAAACGGTTCGGAACCGCCGGTTTTCCGGTTTTCGAACCGGCGGTTTTGGTTCAAACCGAAACCGGGCTCAAACCGAACTGAAACCGTGAATCCGACGGTTCGGTTTCGGTTTATGTTTGAGCCAAGCCGTGAACTACCGATTTATAGTTTGAACTGGCGGTTTGGACAAGATATTTGATTTTTTTTATTTTTATTTTTTAAAAAATTATGTCCGCCCAAACCGGCGGTTTTGGTTCGAACCGCCGGTTTGGGTGGGATAAAATTCAAACCGAAACCGCCGGTTTGGAGCATTAGCAGCTTAGATATATGATCGAGTGACTTTGCTCAAGTCATTGAATGCATCCGGTAATTTATTTGCAATATTTTGCAAATGTATAATGCGTTGAACTTGAAGTTCATGCTGATTTGTACGAGAATCACAAAAATTCAAAGGGATTTTCCAATTGATATCCCTTTTTGGTTCATTATTTTCTCCCCCTAATGTCGGAAAATATAATTCGTCAAAATGACAATCTGCAAATCTTGCAGTGAATAAATCACTCGTCATAGGTTCAAGATATTTTATAATTGACGGTGATTTATATCCGACATAAATGCCCAATCTACGTTGAGGACCCATTTTTGTATGTTTGGAGGGGGGTTGGAATAGGAACATAAACAACACAACCAAAAATACGTAGATGAGATATATTTGGTTCGTGACCAAATACTAACTGCATTGGGGAATAGCTATGATAGCTTGTCGGCCTCATTTTTATAAGTGTTCTTGCATGTAAGATTGCATGCCCACAAGCTGAAACAGACAACATAGACCTCATTAGTAATGGTCTAGAAATCAATTGCAATATTTTAATAAGTGATTCTTCCAGGCCATTTTGTGTATGAACATGAGCAACTGGGTGCTCTACATTAATTCCAATCGACATGCAATAATCATCAAATGCATTCGATGTATATTCACCAGCATTATCCAGACGTATAGTCTTAATTGGATTATCGAGGAATTGTGCGCGTAATTTAATAATTTGGGCAAGCAATCTTGCAAATGTCATATTGGAAGTAGATAACAAACAGACATGTGACCATCTGGTTGATGCATCAATGAGCACCATAAAATATGTATATGGCCCACACGGTGGGAAGATAAGTCCACAAATGTCCCTGTGTATTCTTTCAAAAAATGTAGGTGATTCAATACCTACTTTAGCTGGCGATGGCTTGGTTATCAATTTTCGCTGAGTGCAGGCAACACAGGTTAACTCATTTGAGTTTAACACTTTTTGACCTTTTAATGAATGGCCATGCGAATTCTCAATTATTCGCCTCATCATTATACTGCCAGGATGCCCAAGGCGATCATGCCATATTTAAAAATCGGTAGTCTTTTGATCTATCGTGAGGTGTGTTTCAACAATACCTAATCTGGCATAATATAAACCAGTAGAGAGTGAGGGTAATCTCTCAATACATTTCCTTTTATCAATGATATTGGTGATTAATAAAAATTCATCATCGGTATCACTCATAGTTTCAATGTGATAACCATTTTTCCGAATATCCTAAAAGCTCAATAAATTTCTTCGAGCTTTAGTGGCCAACAGTGCATACTATATCACAATTTTCATCCCCGCGGGGAGAAATATAATGGCTTCTCCAGAGCCTTCAATTAATTTTGCACTGCCACTTATTGTATTGACATTCATCTTTTCCCTTCTCAAATGGGAGAAATATTTTTCGTGTTTTAATATAGTATGTGTCATTGCACTGTCAATGAAACACATATTTGCATTAGTTTGTATGGCATCCATTTAACCTTTAAATATAAATAAACGCAGTATTAATAAAGGCAGATATAAGTATTACAAAATGCATTACAAAAAAGGTAGTATAATTTAAATATTACAAAATATAAAATGACATAGTATGTCTGTCACTGGGGGTTTGTTGGATCTACGACAAAATCCGCTATATCAAGATGCGTTATGTCGTAATCCAGAAGATCATCATCGGGGTCTTCATCATTATCAATGTGATTAGTCTCGACCTCATTCCCCTTCTTTTGCAGTGATGCTTGATAAAGATCGGCTAGGTGTTTGGTTGTTTTGCAGGTATTGGCCCAATGGCCTTTAATGCCACACCGATTACAAATGCCGATTTGCCTCTTTCCTTGTTTATCCTTTTCGGCTATATCCCCATATTGGGGTTTAGTCTGCATCTTGTTAATGTCAAAACTGCAGCGATTGTAAGGGGTATATCAACCGCGTTGACTGCCACGACTGCGACCACGTCTACGGCCTCTACCATGTCCTCGGCCTCGTTCATAAAATGTCACGTTCACTTCAGGGAACGGACTGGAACCAGTGGGCTGGGAATGATAATTTTTCATCAGTAACTCATTATTTTGCTCAGCTAATAAAAGAGATTCAATGAGCTTTGAGTACTTTTGAAAAATTTTCTCACGATATTGCTGTTGCAGCACAACATTAGAAGCATGAAAGGTAGATGAGTCTTTTCCAATTTATCATTTTCAGTGACAATTTCTCCGCAGAGTTTCAACTGAGATGTAATATGATGGATATCGGAGTTGTACTCCGTAACAGTTTTAAAATCCTGCAACTGCAGGTTAAGCCAATCATGTCGGGCTTTCGGGAGAGTGATATATTTCAAGTGCCCAAATCTCTCCCTCAATTCATTCCACAAATCTAGTGGATATTTCAATGTCAAATATTCAGACTGTAGAGGAATATCCAAATGATGACGGATGAAAATAATAGCCTTAGCCTGATCTTGACTTGTAGCCGCATTTTCACTGGCAATTGTATGAACAAGACCCATTGAAACCAGATGCATTTCTACATCCATGGACAAAGTCAGAAAATTATTGCCGGTGAGAGACAGAGATTTAAAAGAAAATTTTGTAAGGTTTTCCATAGTTTAGAAAATAGGTAATATAGATAGTAGAAAAATAAAACTTACCAAAGTAAAATAGGCAAGAGCCTTCGTACTGATAACATGTTAAATAATTGTTGAGTAAGAAAAAACCAATGTGCAGGGTTTTCAAGAATGGGCCTAGGGCTGTGGACTGGTGTATAGTTCAATGGGCCTGTTAATGGCAGTGGGATCCTAAATGGGTTTGAATACGGAGGTCGGTCAAAAGGAGGTCGGGCGAAGAAAGATGAGACGGCCGATACGGAGGTCGGGCAAAAAAAGATGAGATGGCAGACACGGAGGTCGGACAAGAGGAAATGTCTGTTAATTGGTCGGGCAAAGAAAAGTCTGTTAGTTGGTCGCTTAATTAAGTGACCTGTTAATTGCCTAATCGATTGGCCGGTCATTTGGTCAAACAGTAATTCAGTCGCTTGAAAGGGCGGTTAGTTGGTCGTTTGATTGGGCGACCGATGAATCATCTGGACAAATGGTTGTTCAGCCGATTGAAGGGACTGGATGGTGGTCGCTTGATTGGGCGACCGATGAATTGTCTGGACGAATGGCTGTTCAGCCGTTTGAAGGGACTAGATGGTGGTCGCTTGATTGGGCGACCGATGAATCGTCTGGAAGAATGGTTGTTCAGCTGTTTGAAGGGACTGAATGGTGGTGGCTCGAATGGGCAACTGATTAGTTGTTTGGTCTAGCGACCAGTTAGTATTTGGATTGGTCGGTTGGTCAAATGTTGGGTTATTCGGTAGGTTCAGTCGGTGGACGGTCCAGACGATTTCTCAGTCGGATGGTGATTTATGATTCGTCTGAAAAGACGGTTAAGGGAAGTTACAACCGGCGGGTGGATCGAACAAGTGGAAGGCGGGCAAGAGGAGACGTAGCAGCAGGTGTGTCGGTCGGACGAAAAGCAGTTCTAAGATGGTTGAGAGAAGTTACAACCGGCGAGCGGATATGAAGGCACGACCTGGTTGTGGCGGTTGACATAGGTTTTAAATAGGTCTATTCATGACCTAAAGAAACCATCTTCAATCGACATCAAATTCAGTGAATTTCTTATGGGGATCACCATTTATTTTTTTCAGTCTGTAGTATTTATTTTTCTAGTTTTTCGTACGGTGTCTAGGGATTTGTAAATCTCAGGTATTTTATTTTATCAAATTCAAAGATAATCTCTATTTTCGGGTTTTACTTTTTATTGTTGAAAATCGGCATCAACAATTTGGCGACCACAGTGGGAGTAAGGCAAGATTGCTGATCCTACATCAAAAGAGAATTTCATATGATTGAGATCCGGCCGAATCATTGGAAGCATCCATATGACGGGTTCACAACCCCAAGTCTCTTCAACACCGGTGGGAGAAATCATTTCATCACTTGCCATGCCAAATGCAGGGGAAGTCCCCCAAGCACCCGCCGATTGGGTGTCTTATGTTCAACAATTGAACAATCAACAAACTTTGGTCATGCAGAATATGTTGCGTGATCAACAAAACCTCATGCAAAACATGCTAGATCAGGCTTTGTCAAGGGTTACTCTTCAACCCACCCAATCACCCTCAGGGATGTCGCCATCTAGATTACAAGCAAATTTTGCGGGGCCTTCATATGTAGATAACACTCTTCCAAGTGCCACTACTAGGGTTGACAGGGGAAAGACTCCTCTAACATACCCAAATAATGTTCCAGTGGGTGTCAGAGCCGAGCCAACCGTCCCCAGAGAAGATAGAATGGGAGGATAGACTCATAATCCCATTCCTGTTTTTGACCCTATTCCACCTAGAGTGGATCCGGAAGACATCGCTCAGGTTCTATGGGTGCATTTTGGAATGAATCCTCAAACAGTGAACAGACAGGCATATCAGAGGCCATTTCTAGAAAGAATCATCAATGAGCATCCCCTCCCGAGGAATTATAGGCCACCTGATTTCCACTATTTCTCGGGAGAATATGGAGCTTTGACTATCGACCACGTGGGACGTTTCACGGCTCAACTGGGGGAAATGGACAATAATCCTTTTCACAAATTACAGTTGTTCGGGTTGTCTCTCACAAGAACAGCTTTCTTTTGGTTTCCTAGTCTTCCGCCAGGACAGTTGCAAACTTGGGAAGGTTTGGAGGCAGCTTTAAATGCAAGATTTTTTAATCCTCTTCCAACGGTCCCACTCACAGATCTCTTGGAGATCCGGAAAATGCCGGAGGAGACCGCCTGCCAATTCATAGAGCGGATACGACTGATGAAGGGATGATAACTCCAAATATGAGCATATTCTTAGCTTGACAAAAATGTGTATTACTTGAATTTCTGCATAAGAACCATCAAAATAATTCGTAATCGGCATACAATATTGATTTATACCACCAGGCATGATCCAGAATTCGTTGTTGAGACTATTAACGATTTTTGCCCTCTTAAGCGGTATTCTGGAACCAGAAAAGCTAAGGCAGACGCCGCAAGCGACAGCCGCCTTCGCTCGCAAGCGCCCAAGACACACCTTGAAAACACTAAGGCATGAGAGGCAAGCGGCCACCTTCATAGCCGCAAGCGATAGCCTCTCCCGCTTGCAAGCTTCAGTCCAGATACCCGCCGCTGCAGACTATCACCAGATTTCAACTAAGTACTTCAAATGCAGCGGTACAGCCATTCCAATTCCAGCTAGTACAAGCGAGCCGAGCTACGCTGATGCCCTCCTGCTCTTCAGCAAGCGAGGAAGATCTGTGCCCTCAACGCAAGCGAAGCGGGCACCCTGGGAGTTATGGCCAGCAACTGCTTTAACAGAATAACCACCAGCAACCGCCTAACTGCCCAGTGGTTGGAACTGCCCAACAGCTTCTTGCAACCGTCTCGTTACACCTGCTATAAATAGGGCCAGATATCTGTATGTAAAAAAGATCGAATTCTTGGACGATTTTCAGAATACACACAGCGTTCGTTGTCTTCCTGTTTCCGAGAGCTCCAACCCTGTAAGGGAGTTCTCCACAGGAAAGGCCAAGGGAGTGGGCGTCTTCCCTCTCCCTTGGCCACGTCTTTAATGCTTTCTTAGATTAGATTACTGCTTTCATTTACAGCTTTGTAGTCTAATCCTTTTCGCGTTTTCATAGTATATAAGGAAATATCATTCACTTCTTCAATTAAATTCTTCCACAATTTTCCATACTTATATAAATCAATTTTAGAGAATTTCATATCACTGGTATAGAGCGAGAGACGAATTGATTAATTAAGCCTTGTGATGCGCCAAAAGCGGTCTCAAGGTAGTTCAACGTAGTTAAGTACGCGGGAGCCTTGTCGACCTACTTAACTACTGTGCTAAATTTGATTCTGATAAAATAATACCAACATCAGGGGGTAAAGCCACTAATGAGGCAGAAATTGGGAAAATTAACGGGACATAGACGGGGGTCTATTAGGTCGCAGAAATTCCTAGTGACAGTAGGGTTTCTTTCTTATAATGTCTTAATTCTGGGTGTCATTGAAGTCTTGTTGTAAATCCCCCCAGGCCAAAATACCAGTGTGATGAGTTCTTTATAATCGAGTTTATATAATTACAACATCTTTCTATCATCATTTTCGTAATATACATATATGCTTCCGATAACACAATTACGTCATTCGCTCGCTGCATCCAGGGAAATCTACCCATTTCGTAACGCACAGTTCAGACACAACACCTCTTTTTCACTCTAATTCGCTCATATACATATACATATAATATGCCGCTCACTCACATCCCAATCCTCTCACTTTCGCTTCGCTCGTCTCCGTTCATTTTTACTGCTTTATTTACCGCTTTCAGTAGTAGAAGATTTAGGCCCGCTCCAAGCGGACCCCTTTTTGTTTCTTCGTCGCTTCTCCAAGATTTTTACCATTGAAATTCATGACTTTAAATCCCTGTGTTCGACCTGGAAACTCACCAGTAAAAAGAGTATAAATAATTGTGATAACTATCCAGGGTCTACAACCACAAAATTGCTATATCTGACCATTCTTCTATAAAAACTCTACTCATTGATTTTCGAATAAAAATCCCTGCGAATTGATATATAACCTACAACAACCTAAAATATATCTTTATGTTATCATAATTTGGCGCCGTTGCCGGGGATTTGAAACTCATGAAAAGTATCTGTTGGAAATCTTTTGAAGCGCCATAATTTACTTTTAATTCGTTGTAATCGTGCCTTTTGTATTACTTTCAAAAATTCTTCTAACTTTAAATTTTTGTATGTGGCTGCCATTTTGTAGGGGTCCGAAGCGTTTTCAGCGTCCCACGAGTCCTACTCCCTCCGCTCGATCACAGAGACGTCTGTTCCGAGAGCAAGTGCGAGAACAACTCATGGCGAATCAAGGAAATGCCACCGCTCCTCCTACTGTCATCCCAGCTTTCCAGACTGCCGCTGGGACATCTTCAAACTCCGCCACATCTGCATCTTCGCAGGAGGTGCCGCTCCACGTCCCCACTGTGGTCCCTGCTGTCATTCCTCCTGCACTTTCACAGACTGAGGAGCAACTATTGAGAGCCCTCAGTAGCATTCAACAAGGAATGGCGGGGCTGCAAGCGCACCTCGCTCAGGTGGAACAAACTCAAGCTGCGCAGGGAGCATTTATTGCTTCCCAAGCGGCACAAGCTGCCACCACCGCTGCGATACCCACAACCATCATTCCCCCACCACCTACTGCTGAGCCTTACCAGAGGGCTGAGGGTCATAGGGCTGCTGATCGCCCACTTGCGGAAGTCCCCATGGATGTTCACTACCAGACCCTTCTGGATCACACTTTAATTACAAGTTCTGCGCCCAGAGGCTCTGGCCATTATGAGGTGAAACCAGCGCTCGTCAGCCTGGCGAGCCAGAGCCAATTTCATGGGCTGCTCAATGAAAGCCCTTACGAACACTTACAGAACTTTAATAGGATCGCTGCCACCTCCAAATCGCACGGCATCACGGAGGACGCTGCCAAACTGATTCTGTTTCCCTTTTCTTTAACAGGAGAGGCCAGGAAATGGTTTGATAATCTTTATCCGATCCCTGGCTCATTCAAGGAAGCAGCGCAGGCCTTCGTGAGCAAATACCATCCTGTATCAAAGACCATTCGCCAGAGGAATGAAATACTTACTTTCAAGATGGCGAGTGATGAGACCCTTCCAAAAGCCTGGAGCCGATTCAAACAACTACTCCGCAACTGCCCTCATCATGAAATACCGGACTTCATGGAACTTCAGATTTTTTACTCAGGAATTACTCCTGAACTCAGAATGTCCTTAGATGCAGCGGCAGGAAGCTCGCTTATGGGGCGTTGTGCCTCTGAAGCGAGGGCTTTGATAGAGAAGATGGCGGCCAATCAGTCAAGTTGGCCAGAGTCCAACAGGCCCGAGCCATCGAGGGGTCTGTACCAGGTCCCTGCTTCCGTATCTCACGATGCAAGGATCGACAGTTTGTCGATCCAAGTGAAGGAGCTGTCTAAGCTTATGAAGCAGGACCTGCGTAATAAAGGAAAACAAGCACTACATGAGGCCGCGGAATGCGAGGAGAAAGCTTATGAAGACCAAAAATGTCCGCAGGTTGCTGAGTATTCAAATGAGGAAGCTCAGAACCCGGCGGAGGTCTTTTATATGGCTGGCAGAAATGCCCCTCAATTCCAGCAGTTCCAAAAAGGGCAAGTTCAAGGCCCCGCTGGACCGCGTCCTCAGCAAAAATTTCAGAGGCCACAACAGTTCGCTGCACAACAATATATCCAAGGGGGATATCATCCACATCATCAACAATACAATCAAACCCCCCATTTCCCGCAGCAGGCACATGCATTCGCTCAACCTCCCACAGCGGCACAAGTCCCGTTGAGTCTGGAGGAACTCTGGAGGAACACAGAGCGAGCGAATCAGGAGTTCCAAAGAAACACATCTGCTTCGATCAAAATGCTGGAAGTACAAGTCGGGCAGATTGCTGAAGCGCTGAAGCTGAAGCAGAAAGGAACGTTGCCTGGGACAGTCGAGACTGTCCCGAACCAAGCAAAGGCCATCGAAACTAGAGGAGGAAAAAGGACGCAATCGCCACCACTGCCAGACAGAGGTATGAATCAATCTTCTTCCCCTATTGTTGCTAATATGCCTGTGCAGGATGAGATTAAACAGATTCCATCTAAGGAGCAAGGTCCATCCCAACCTCGAGCGATACCAGCCGCTCAGGAGTCTGACCCGAATGAAAGGGGTATTGCTCAGCCCTTGGTTCGAGCTCCCTTTCCCGCACGATTTGGGAAGAAGGACAACTCCAAGGAGTTTGATAAGTTTGTACATACTTTCCGTAGTCTTCAAATTACTATACCGTTTGCTGATGCTTTGTCTCAGATGCCACATTACGCTAAGTTTATCAAGGATATAATCAATCGGAAGCGGGCATTTCCTGATGAAGTGGCAGCGGTGCAGCTGGAAAGTGTGTGCAGTGCCGTATTTAAGGAGGACCTCCCGAAGAAACTCAGCGATCCTGGGAGTTTTATCATTAGTTGTACAATAGGAAATTTAGAGCCGATTAGGGCATTATGTGATTTAGGTGCAAGTATCAATCTTATGCCCTTCTCGCTTTTCTCTAAATTAGGGCTTTATGAGTTAGAAGCATGCAGAACTGTAATTCAGCTTGCCGATAAGTCAATAAGATTGCCTAAAGGAATCATTCGTGATGTACTCGTGCAAGTGAACAAATTTATTTTCCCTGCAGATTTCGTTATTATGGAAATGAGCGAAGACCGCGACATTCCAATTATATTAGGGAGACCTTTCCTAGCCACCGCTCAAGCTACAATAAATGTTGCTGAAGGAAAAATATCCTTGAGTTTTGGTGGTGATAAAGTCACATTTTCCATGAACTCAGCACTGCGCCAACCTCAGGAAGAAAATTGTGATTTTATCAATGAGTTAAATGAAATAATAACTTTTGAGAACCATATTACACTTGATAGCCTGGAAGGAATTTCAGGTAATGGATCGCTCGAACTGGAAGATAAAAAGAATTCAGCTGAGGCAAGCGACGATATTCAAGCGCCCACTGAATCCATTGAACAAGCAACTAGGGAACCAGCGAGCGAGACCAACAATAAGGATGAGCTGAAGAAATTACCTGAGCACCTCAAATATATATTCCTTGGGCCGGAGGAGAGTTACCCGCTGATAATCTCCGCCTTACTATTGCCGGACCAAGAGGCTCAGCTCATCTCACTTCTCAAAAGAAATCAAGCGGCGTTTGCATGGAAAATCTCAGACATCAAAGGAATCAGCCCAGCGGTGTGTATGCACCATATAAGGCTGGACGCTGATGCAAAACCATGTAGACAGCCTCAGCGGCGTCTGAACGAGAATATGCAAGAAGTAGTCAAGAAAGAGGTGATCAAATTGTTCGATGCAGGAATCATATACCCTATCAGTGACAGCCAGTGGGTTAGCCCAACCCAGGTGGTTCCCAAGAAAGGAGGATTCGTTGAACAGACAAGCGACGATGGGGAGGTCTTCATGACAAGACCTGTCACTGGATGGAGGGTTTGCATCGACTACAGAAAACTGAATTCAGCCACAAAGAAGGATCATTTCCCACTTCCCTTCCTTGATCAATGCCTTGAGAAGCTTGCAGGTCACGAATACTACTGTTTCCTCGATGGCTACTCAGGCTATCATCAAATTCCCATCAAACCGGAGGACTGTGAGAAGACTACATTCACTTGTCCATATGGGACTTTCGCTTATAGGAGGATGCCGTTCGGACTGTGCAACGCTCCGGCCACCTTCCAGCGATGCATGTACCATATCTTCAGTGATCTCCTGGACTCCTGTATTGAAGTTTTTATGGATGATTTCTCGGTGTATGGCAAGACATTTTCCAGATGCCTGAATAATTGGAAAAAGTACTCCTCCGATGCATAGAGACTGATCTCGTGCTGAACTGGGAAAAATGTCACCTTATGGTGAATGAAGGAATTGTCTTGGGCCATAAGATCTCGTCTGCCGGTATAGAGGTAGATAGATCAAAAATTAGTGTAATCGAAAAAATGCCAGCGCCCTCGAATGAGAAAGGAGTGCGAAGCTTTCTGGGTCACGCGGGATTTTACCGTCGTTTTATCAGAGGTTTCAGTCAAATCACACAACCACTCACGTCACTGCTGTGCAAGGATACTCAATTCCGCTGGTCAAGCGAGTGTGAGGAGGCTTTTCAAATACTGAAGGATAAGCTGACCTCTGCTCCTATAATTTCAGCACCAGTGTGGAGTGAGCCATTCGAGTTAATGACGGATGCAAGTGATTATGCCGTCGGCGCTGTACTAGGACAAAGGGTGGAGTCTAAACTTAACGTCATTTACTATGCAAGTAAAGCGCTGGACTCTGCTCAGAAGAATTACACTACCACCGAGAAAGAGCTGCTAGCTATTGTCTTCGCTTTTGAGAAATTCAGGCAGTATCTTATTGGAAGCAAGACTATTGTTCACACTGACCATGCAGCCATTAAATATTTGATGGAGAAAAAGGAGACAAAAGCCCGCTTGATTAGATGGGTTTTGTTGCTCCAGGAATTCGATATAGAAATCAAGGATAAGAAGGGAAAGGAAAATCATGTGGCAGATCACCTCAGTAGGTTGCAACAAGAGGAGGACAAATCTCCTGGAATCAATGAACAATTCCCAGATGAGAAGCTGTTCCTGGTGCAAGCGAAAGAGCCATGGTTCGCTGACCTGGCCAACTTTTTAACTACAGGACAGTTTCCAGCACACACTGTACAACGGGAAAAGAAGAGATTGCTCAGTTTGGCAAAGGATTATTTTTGGGATGAACCTTATTTGTTCAACATCGGCTCAGATGGGATAATCCGTCGCTGTGTAGCGGAGTCTGAGATCCCGCTGATCTTGAACGAATGTCATGGGTCCCATGTAGGAGGGCATTTCGCTGGCATGCGCACAGCGGCCAAAGTTTTGCAGTCAGGTTTCTTTTGGCCTACCCTACAAAAAGATGCAGATGCCTTTGCCAAATCTTGCGACAAATGTCAAAGACTGGGGTCCATTTCGAAGAAAGATGAGATGCCCCAAACTGGAGTCTTGTTTGTGGACATATTTGATGTATGGGGGATAGATTTATGGGTCCCTTTCCACCTTCTAATGGGAAACAATACATTCTGGTGGCGGTGGATTACGTGAGTAAGTGGGTTGAAGCGCAAGCGCTCACCACAAATGATGCTCGATCAGTGATCCGCTTCCTAAAATATACCATATTCCCAAGGTTTGGGGTCCCTAGAACGATAATAAGCGACGGAGGCACCCATTTTGTGAATAAGGCGCTGCAATCCAGCCTACAACAATATGGTGTTCGCCAGCATTTAACTACCCCCTATCATCCACAAGCGAGCGGTCAAGTGGAAGTTTCAAATAGAGAGATCAAACACATCCTCCAGACCACAGTAAATAAGAGTCGCAAGAATTGGGCAGAGAAATTGGATGATGCGCTGTGGGCCTATAGAACAGCCTTCAAGACTCCAATTGGAATGTCCCCTTATCGGCTTGTATATGGAAAAGCCTGCCACCTACCGCTGGAACTAGAGCATCGTGCGTACTGGGCTATCAAGTATCTCAATTTTGATCTTCTCCCAGCGCAGGAGAAGCGCACAAAAAGATTGCTCGATCTGACCGAGTTCCGATACCTTGCATATGAAAGCGCAAAGATCTATAAGGAAAGGATGAAATTCTATCATGACAAGAAGTTGAAGAAGAAAGAGTTTGCGGTGGGATCCAAAGTTCTTTTATATGACACTAGGCTCCACTTATTCCCAGGGAAATTGAAGTCACGGTGGACTGGGCCGTATATTGTCAGACAAGTGCTGCCAAGTGGAGCCATAAGGATTAACAATGTGGAGACCCCCGGAGAGAAAGATTCCTTCTTAGTGAATGGAGCGAGGCTGAAACCATACATTGAAGGGCCTGTGTTGCAACAGGCCAATGCAGAGATTAATCTGATTGAGGTTCAGAAGCTCAAGCGATGATAGAATTTCGTGAAAAGAATCCAGAAGCCCAATCTTATATCCGCCAATTTACAGCTTTCTTTTATTGCTTTTCTAGTTAAAACTTATCGCTTTCATAGTTAAAATTTACAAGCTTTCCTTTACCGCTTTCATAGATAGATTTCATAATTTCATCGCTTTCATTAGAATAGGATTATCGCTTTATAGGAATAGTTTAGTGTTAGCATTTTAACTTCCAACCTAAGCCTGACCCAAGTCAACCACCGCTCCGCTTGTTTCACCCTGATATTCACTGAGGGAGTAGTATCGCTCACTCAGCACCGCTTTCATTTTCGCTTTTGTGTCAGTCTTAGGTGTATAGAAGTGTTGCTTTACCCGCTCATCCGCCCTGAAATACCCTCCCCTATACCTTTATAAGTATTTACAGTGGACTTGGCATCGCTCCGCTTGCCCTCTAGAGAGTCTTGAGAAAATCTATAAATACCCCAGTCCACAGTCATTTTTCCACTTTTGCCCTACAGTAACTTCCTCCCGAAGCTTTAGTAACCGCCACTCTCAGAGCGAAAATTTTTCAAAATCTCACCATTTCAACCAATAATAGCTTCATCTAAGGTAAGATCTAGGTTAACCTTGGTACATAAACTCTATTTTACGGTTGATTCTCGCCGATTTAACGTTTAGAAACACAGAATCGCAAATTATTTTCACGATATTTCACTGTTCTTCATTTTTGCGAAAATGTTTGCCTGTTTGATTTCTGTGAATCTAAGTCTGTTATATGCTAGATTTAGATACAATAACTGATATACTTGCTTTCTACGGATGAATTTCACTCTAATCTGTAGGTTAGGTCTTGTTTTGTGATTTTCTCCCTTTTTCACAACGTAACGCTTACAGTAGTGTTCTGTTTCGTTGTGAGGGGGAGAATTTAGGGTTAAAATCACCGGAACTTTGAATGTGATTGCCTTATATGGATGTTATTTACATTTAAAGATAATGAGGCAGGATTCATAATGTTCGTATGATAAACAATAATTCTGGAAACCCTAGGTTCAGGACAGGCTTAGCAAAATAGATCCAGCAAAGCAAGAAACGTTGAAGAAGGAGTTTGAGAAAGTTGAGGAGAGGATCGAACGAAGAGTCCAAAGGATCAAATCCACGGACGGACGTAAGGTGGTGACAACAACCTCAGGGGCAGAATTAGTAGAGCCAGCGCCACCTGAGGCATACTACAAGAGGAGGAGAGTATTGGAGCTAACAGAAGACTGGGGGAAGCTCAGGCAGCTTAAGTCACTGCCATTCCGAAAATTCATCCCAGAGTTCCCGGAGGAATACCTTAGATTCGAATACACTGAGGAAACAGAGCAGAGGTATCCGGTGAGCGACTGGTGGCTGGAATTAGAAGAATCGGAATACGAACAGCTGAAGGAGTACCAGCTGAAGGAGCTTAAAAACAAATTTGCCTGCTTAGAAGCACCGCCAAAGAAAATGAAGGCATTCCGGAGCAATATCTCCAAGAAGAATGCTGCCGACGCTGCAAAGGACGTATTAAGATCGAAGCAGTATGACAAACTGCACTTTTCCAACATTGACGCAGCGGCGGCGTACGAGCGGATGAAGGCAATGGGGATCCTCTACGAGAGAGGATTTGACCCCGAAAAGATCACAGGCCCGCTCTCTGACTGGCTGGAGGAGCGGGGCCTGTCATGGTTGATCAGAAACCCCAATGAACCAGTGGATGTATCACTGGTGAGGGAGTTTTACGCTAATCTGAACCAGGCTGAGAGTCTAAAGCATGTCTACGTTCGGGGAAAATGGGTAGACTGCTCAGCCAGGAAGATCAACCGACTCTTGGGTTGGGAACACCACTACCCCGCCCAAGAGATGCAAGACAAGCTGAAGGCAACGGAGGTCTGCAGTTCACTTGAACTGCAGTCGCTATACAGGACCTTCGCCACCACCCCTGCATATGAGAAAAGAAACCTGAAGTTCGGGTCGGTGGACGAAGAGAAAAAGGAATGGGTGAAGTGGTCGTTGAGCAGAATAATGATCACTGCTCACACCACTGACATTCGTCCTGACTACCTCGTAGCCCTTCGCTCAATCTTGGAGGAATCAAACGATGTGGATTTGGGCGCGATCATCGGCTTAGATATCTGGGATCGAAGAAGTGGAGACAGAACATTGGGTCACGGGACCCTGATCACAGAACTTTGCCGTCGCGCGGGCGTCGATTTGCCCACTCCAGCCCCAGAACTCCAAATGAAGCCGTTGTTCCCAGCGGCCTTCCACAAAAATTGGCTGGAGTCCAAGGGGTTCACTCTCATCCCCAAGCAGAAAAAGAGGAAAGCACAAGCGGCAGCGCCCCCTCCACCAAAAAGAAAGATGAGATTTGTGGGGGGGGAAATCATAAGAGAAGATGTGACACCCCATACCGAGCCAGACTCTGAGAGAACAGTTTCCAATGAAGCTCCCAGCGATGAGGAAGAGGAAGCCCTCCGCTTCGCTCGGGAGATTGAGGAAAATCTATTTGGGGCTGAAGCAACTAGGAGTAATAAGGAAGGAAAGGCGCCGCGAGCGGCCGTGGGCGAAAAGAGGTCAAAGAAACAAGAAGACCCTGCTCCACCGCCTGTCAAAAAACCGAGGGTGAAAGAAGCACTGCGAAAAAATCCAACACCCCCTCGGCGAGCGACAAGGCAGGAGAAAGGGAAGGGGAAAGCGGTGGATGTAGAGTCAAGCGAGGACACGATTCCCCTCTCCAGACTACGGAAGGGGATCGTCATCAGAGAACCCACCGCCCAACCCGAGAGACCTTCGCCGGCACGGCCAGCAATAGAGGAGGTTTTGCCAAGCCCATCTGGCGATGAACCTGTTCCCTTCGACCAACAGGGGGCAGGTGAGCCAACTGCTGTTGGAATAGGCAAAGAAACCACACCCGTTAACCAGCCGGGAGCGGTGGAGCCTACTGCTGCTGGAGCAGAGGAGGAGCGGGAGACCATACTAACCGAAGAAACTATTGGCGGGATCGATGTCACCATTGAATCATACAAAGAATATCCCGCCGAGGTCCCCGCTGCCACAACCGCTGAAGCTGCCAATGAAGCCGAGGAGGTGGAGGCAGTGATTCTAAATCTTCCTGTCTTGCAGGTATCCCCGAGCAGCCCAGGAACACATACCATGATCGGGACACCCGCAGAAATTCTGACTCCTGCCTCAACCAAATCTGATAAAACACTTATAGAAGAGGAGGAGGAGGAACAGGACAGGAAGTTTCAAGAACAGAAAGCTCAGCTGCTTGCCGCAGTACAACGAATCGAACGAATGCAGCAGCTCGAGCGAGAAAGAAAAAGGAAAATGAAGGTGCTGGTCAAGCTGCTAAAATACTGGAAACCGCTGACTCAACTCCAGCTGCGATTCAGAAGGTATTTACAACAGAAGAAAGCAGAGCAGCTGGAGTACGAGGCAGCGAGGCAGCTAGTATTCCTCAGGGATGTCTCCCCTGAGCCAGCACCCGATTCCCAAAACGAGGAAGAGCCAGTGGAGATCAGTTCAGCTGAGAGCGAGCGACAATCACCAGAAGCGGCGGGTGCTGGACCATCAGCCCCCCGCGCATCACTGGAAAATATTGAAAAAAGATTGGATGAACTCGACTCAGCCATTCTCACCCAATACATGATGACTCAGACATTAATAGACACATACGCTAGGAGTCTGGGTGATGAACTGACTGCTGGAAAGAAAGCGACTGCCGCACTAGAAGAGCGAGTGGAAGCGCTAGAGACTCTGGCTGCAAGCATGGGTACGACGCTGCATGAAATTATGAAAGCTCTCGCAGCTCTTACCCAACAAAACGCCATCCTAATGGAACAACAGCTTGACACAGCCAGGAGTCTCCTTCGATTGGAAGACCTAGTGCGGCAGATATCACGCAACCTTCCTCAAGGGCGAGGACCAACAAGCGAAAAGAAGAAATAAAGAAAGGTCCTCACCCATGTAAATTTGAGAATAGCAAGGGCTGTACATAACACATCAAGGAGACAACAATTTTTGGTAACTCGTGACAATTTTTCTTTATTGTATGCCTAACATAACCTGAAGTATGTGCTCTTATGTGAAATTCCACTTGGTTAACTTTGTGATATGTTCTAGAGTAGAGTTAGACAACCTAAGCACATCAGACTAAGTACTTGTCCTTCGAACTTCACCATAACTTGAACACTAGTGTTAGACTAAGTAACAGTGAAAGAGACTTGTGAAAAACTAGTGCCCCCTTCGTTTCAACTTTCCATACTCAGTAAGGCAAGTGACCAGGTTTTTCGACTTTGCTCATAAGGCATAACTTGAAAAGAGAAGTCCTTAAATTTGGTTTAAGATACGATGCAAGCGAAGCAGGGAGGACCTATCATTACAAAGGAACTGAAAAGGCCTAGGCGTGCGAGAACCTAATAAGATCATGAGCAGACACAATGTTTGTTTGAAACTCACGATCCAAAAAAAAAAATATATATATATATATTCTCCACGCCCTTCGGCTGAAGGTTTCCTAGATCAAAAAAAGAATCTCTGCTAAGCGAACAAAGTTGACAATACCTGGACAACTCCAATCTCGTTAAATCAAATGACATGCTGAATACTTGTGGTGCACTTGTTATTATTTGAGATTCACTCTACTCCCAATCATGGCACTGGTTATTAGCACTTCTTGATTGCCGTGAACGGAATAACCTCTTGATCCTTTAATGCAGTTTGTTCGAGGACGAACAAAGGTTTAGTGTGAGGAGGTTTGATAACTCCAAATATGAGCATATTCTTAGCTTGACAAAAATGTGTATTACTTGAATTTCTGCATAAGAACCATCAAAATAATTCGTAATCGGCATACAATATTGATTTATATCACCAGGCATGATCCAGAATTCGTTGTTGAGACTATTAACGATTTTTGCCCTCTTAAGCGGTATTCTGGAACCAGAAAAGCTAAGGCAGACGCCGCAAGCGACAGCCGCCTTCGCTCGCAAGCGCCCAAGACACACCTTGAAAACACTAAGGCATGAGAGGCAAGCGGCCACCTTCATAGCCGCAAGCGATAGCCTCTCCCGCTTGCAAGCTTCAGTCCAGATACCCGCCGCTGCAGACTATCACCATATTTCAACTAAGTACTTCAAATGCAGCGGTACAGCCATTCCAATTCCAGCTAGCACAAGCGAGCCGAGCTACGCTGATGCCCTCCTGCTCTTCAGCAAGCGAGGAAGATCTGTGCCCTCAACGCAAGCGAAGCGGGCACCCTGGGAGTTATGGCCAGCAACTGCTTTAACAGAATAACCACCAGCAACCGCCTAACTGCCCAGTGGTTGGAACTGCCCAACAGCTTCTTGCAACCGTCTCGTTGCACCTGCTATAAATAGGGCCAGATATCTGTAGGTAAAAAAGATCGAATTCTTGGACGATTTTCAGAATACACACAGCGTTCGTTGTCTTCCTGTTTCCGAGAGCTCCAACCCTGTAAGGAAGTTCTCCACAGGAAAGGCCAAGGGAGTGGGCGTCTTCCCTCTCCCTTGGCCACGTCTTTAATGCTCTCTTAGATTAGATTACTGCTTTCATTTACAGCTTTGTAGTCTAATCCTTTTCGCGTTTTCATAGTATATAAGGAAATATCATTCACTTCTTCAGACTAAATTCTTCCACAATTTTCCATACTTATATAAATCAATTTTAGAGAATTTCATATCACTGGTATAGAGCGAGAGACGAATTGATTAATTAAGCCTTGTGATGCGCCAAAAGCGGTCTCAAGGTAGTTCAACGTAGTTAAGTACACGGGAGCCTTGTCGACCTACTTAACTACTGTGCTAAATTTGATTATGATAAAATAATACCAACATCAGGGGGTAAAGCCACTAATGAGGCAGAAATTGGGAAAATTAACGGGACATAGACGGGGGTCTATTAGGTCGCAGAAATTCCTAGTGACAGTAGGGTTTCTTTCTTATAATGTCTTAATTCTGGGTGTCATTGAAGTCTTGTTGTAAATCCCCCCCAGGCCAAAATACCTGTGTGATGAGTTCTTTATAATCGAGTTTATATAATTACAACATCTTTCTATCATCATTTTCGTAATATACATATATGCTTCCGATAACACAATTACGTCATTCGCTCGCTGCATCCAGGGAAATCTACCCATTTCGTAACGCACAGTTCAGACACAACACCTCTTTTTCACTCTAATTCGCTCATATACATATACATATAATATGCCGCTCACTCACATCCCAATCCTCTCACTTTCGCTTCGCTCGTCTCCGTTCATTTTTACTGCTTTATTTACCGCTTTCAGAGTAGAAGATTTAGGCCCGCTCCAAGCGGACCCCCTTTTTGTTTCTTCGTCGCTTCTCCAAGATTTCTACCATTGAAATTCATGACTTTAAATCCCTGTGTTCGACCTGGAAACTCACCAGTAAAAAGAGTATAAATAATTGTGATAACTATCCAGGGTCTACAACCACAAAATTACTATATCTGACCATTCTTCTATAAAAACTCTACTCATTGATTTTCGAATAAAAATCCCTGTGAATTGATATATAACCTACAACAACCTAAAATATATCTTTCTGTTATCAAGGGACGTTGCCCAACAGTGATTGAGGAGAGCGAGATGACCAATTTGGTGGTCAGGAATATGCATACACGACTGTGGGAGGCTTTAACAGCCCACGATGTTCGAGATTTGGCCAGTTTAGCATCCAAGGCAGGAAGGTTAGAATCTCTTTTCAAAGAAAGAGATCACAACTTCCGGCGGAACAAGGTCCAGTAGATGGCCAGTGTCGATACAGAAAGGTATGCGCTGGATGATGAACAGGGAAGTGGTGCTGAGGAAATGGCTGCTGAGATTGTGAACGGCAAGCCCTAAGTATGTCCCAAACTGAAACCCCTTCCAGGGGCAGAGGAGCGGGAACAACCGGCCTTTGACGCGTCTAAAGCAGATGAAATCTTCGATATTCTGCTAGCGGATAGGCAAATTCACATCCCTAAAGGACAACGGTTAGCAACAAATGAGGAAATAAAAGGAAGGCCGTACTGTAAGTGGCATAATTCTTTTATGCATTACACTAACCAGTGTACGCACTTCCGAAAGGAAATACAGAAGGCTATCAAAGCAGGAAGATTCAAGTTTACTTGGTTGATTACCAATTGAGAATCCCCTCTTATGATCACGGATTGAACATTCCTGGCTATTAAGGCTTCCAATCCCAGGATTAAAGCCTCATACTCCGTTGAATTATGGGTCATGGCTTCTAATTGCAACTGCAGCTTGACCTTTTGACCATCTGGTCCTTCCAAAAAATCACCTGCACCCGATCTGTTTCCTAAAGTAGAACCATCAAAAAACATTAACCAATTTCGGGTACTTACATAAGACATGTATCCGGTCGGTTCTTGCTCATAACCTGCGAAGTCTGCCAAAAAATCTGTTATTGCTTGGCCTTTCACCGCCCTCAAAGGAGAATGATACAAATCAAAATGAGCTAATTTAATGGCCCACTTCATAAGTCTGCCCTGCATAGTAGGTTTTTGCAAAATTAACTTGATGAGATCAAACCTTGAAATAACCTTAATTCTCCTGGGCAACATATAATGCTCAAGTTTGGTGCATGCAATTACCAAGGAATAACACATTTTTTCTGGCATTGTATAATTTAATTCAGGTCCTGTGAGGGTCTTACTCAAGTAATAAATTACCCTCTCCTTTCCATCCTCTCCATCTTGTGCTAATAAGCAACTGACCACTTCATACGTATTTGCCAAATAAAATTTGAGGGGCCGACCTTCTTTGGGAGGCATCAACATAGGCGGTTGAGCCAATGCTTGCTTTATAGCTTCTAAAGCTGCATGTTGGTCTGGTCCCCACTCGAAAACGTCTCCTCCAGCTTTTAATAATTTAGTAATTGGTCTGACCTTGCCAGCAGCATTAGAAATGGATGGTCTGAGATAATTTACCTTCCCCAAAAAGCTTTGTATTTCCTTAACCGTTTTGGGTGGTCGGCTGGCAAGAATTGCTTTGGCTTTATTAGCATCGATTTCTAACCCCCTCTCATGTACCAAAAATCCCAAGAAACTCCCGGCTGATATACCGAAAGCACATTTAGTCGGATTCATCTTCAACTTGTACCTCTTCATCCGACTGAAAGCATCTTTAAGATCTCTCAAATGTTCCTCAAAACTGGAAGATTTGACGGTAACGTCATCTATATATACCTCCATAAATTTACCAATAAGATCATGAAAAATTGAATTCATGGCCCTCTGATAAGCCGGCCCTGCATTCTTCAAACCAAAAGGCATAACCGTCCACTCATAAATACCTAAAGCTCTTGGACATTTGAATGTTGTCTTATGAATGTCTTTTTTTGCCAAAAAGATTTGGTTATATCCTGTATAACCATCCATCAAACTGAGAATTTTATGTCCTACTGCTGAATCAATTAGCATGTCAGCCATAGACATCACATATTCATCTTTAGGAGTGGCCATATTAAGATCCCTGAAATCAATGCATATCCTGATCTTACCATTCTTTTTAACCACTGGTACAATATTGGCCAATCAATCTGCATAACGGCAAGGCCGGATGAAACCTACTTTAAGAAGTTTCTGAATTTCTTATTTGATCTGAGGCATTAAATCAGGACTCATACGCCTTGGAGGTTGCTTGTAGGGCTTAAAACCTTTTTTAATAGGCAATCGATGCTCTATCAGACTTCGCTCTAAACCAGGCATTTATGAATAATCCCAAGCTAAACAATCAATATTGTTTTTTATAACTTTGAGCATCAATATTTGTTGCTCTTTAGACAAATAACCACTCATCCTGATCATTTTGGAACCAGGTCGGTTCCTAAATTAAATTCCAATGAAGGATCTTGTGCTGAAAAAGCTGGTTCGGTCTTTTCTAATAAATCAGACCAACAAAATTGTTCATCTTTTTGGAAATGAACATCAATAATCTTTTTGATTTTTTCTGCTTTAAAACAACTGATGTAAATAAAACTGATTAATAAGTAAACTACAATTTTCTAAATTTGCACCTTCCATAAAAGATATATTATAAAAAGTAGGTTTGGCTTCCTCATGAGCCATACAGTAAAACTGTTCTTTTAAAAGAACATTAAATTCTGGCTGATGAATTTAAAACCCTTCTTGGGTATTCATTAGCCATAAAAATCTGAGACATTGGAGGTACATGACCGGAATAAAAAACTAATTCTTCAACTTGTTCTGATGCATCGAAAGGGTTGTCATTTGCTTCCATTTTGAAGACCTGATTGCCTTCCCAGAACATTAATCGTTGATGCAGTGTTGATGGTACACATTGAGATGCATGAATCCAATCTCGCCCAAGTAGGATGGAATATGTAGTGTCCGCATCCACCACAAAGAAAACAGAAGAAATCTTTTTAGGACCGACTTCAATTGTAGTGACCATCATACCTTCTGGTCTGGTCGGCTGCCCTGTAAAGTTGGTCATCTCAAAATCTAATGGAGACAGATCGTAAATTCCCTTCCCTAACTTCTTAAGAGTCTTTAATGGCATCACATTGAAGACGGCTCCATTGTCTATGAAAACCTTCGTGATTATTTTCCCACAAATATGAGCATTAACATATAGAGGCTTTAAATGAGACGTCGTGCCTTCTGGAATGGGAGGGAAGACTATCGGAGGAACCTCGACTGAAAATCAGGATTTGAAATCTTTGCCCATTCTGGCTCTTCTATAAAATCATCCATCAGACTTGCCCACAGGGGTTCTTCTTCAATCCAATTAATTCCTGTCATTCGGCAGGGATCTCGTGGCCCTAGTCGAGACTTGACAGACCTTGAATCTGCTTCCAGCATTTCGTCTCTGTTATCAGTTTCAGGTTGAGTTGTAAGAGATTCCAAACGAAATTCCTCCAGAGATGGATTAATGTTAATCCGCTCACAATACTGACATCTAAAACCTTCAATTCTCTCATCTGGTACTCCTTTACCGTTCCTATGTATGGACCGACCTCTTTCAGAAAACTCAGAGACACCTTGCAGATACTTCGGCTGCCTTGATGAGGAGACCAATCTGGACCGACCTCCCTCTGGATAATCAGCAGCGCCTCGCATATCATTCGACTGCTTTGACGAGGCGACCCTTATGGATCGACCTCCCTCCGGATTATCAGCAGCGCCTCGCATGTCATTCGGCTGCTTTGATAAGGCGACCCATATGGACCGACCTCCCTCCGGATTATCAGCAGCGCCTCGCATGTCATTCGGCTGCTTTGATGAGGCGACCCATATGGACCGACCTCCCTCTGGATTATCGGTAGCAACTGGTACATCATTCGGCTGCTCAAATGAAATGGTCCTTATGGACCGACCTCCTTTTGGAGAATCAACAGCGCCTTGCATATCATTCGGCTGCTTTGATGAAGAGAACTTATCCCTGTACCTCACAGCATACCTGAGCTTGGCATTACGAATTTGAGTACAATTCATACCCGGAAAACAAGGATCCACATCAATTGGTAAAGGTTTTTTATTTCGAGCCCATTTGCTCCCGACCGAGCCAGTTCTTCTAGTCGGGTGGTCTCGAACCAAAACTTGCTCCTTTAACTCCACATTAAAAGAACTATCTTGATTATCCGATTTTTCGGCCACTGTTTTTTCACAAACCTTGAGTTTCTCTTCTGGTCGGCCACTGTTTGATGAGTTTCCTTTTCCCGATCTGGGACTTGCTTGTATATTAACCATTGATGTGGTTACTTTTGGAAAAGGTTGTTGCTCAACACCCAAAGTGATATATTTGAGCCGACCTGCCTTAATGGCCTTTTTTTGGATCTCATTTCGAAAATGAGTGCATTGACTTGTATTGTGTGTGAAAGAGTTATGCCACTTACAATATGGTCTTCCTTTGATTTCATCCTTAGTAGCCAACCTTTGCCCTTTTGGAATTCGAATCTGGCCGTCAGTTAGCAAAATATCAAAAATTTCATCAGCCTTTGAATTATCAAATGTAGGTTGCTCTCTTCCTTCAGTTCCTGGTACTGGTTTTAATTTAGAGCACATATAAGGCTTTCCTGAAATGATTTCAGCCGCCATTTCTTCTGTCTGATCAAAATCAAAGTCGCATGCTTCTGTTTCCATACTTGCCATATGTTGAACTTTATTACGTCTGAAATTCTGATCATTTTCTCTAAAAAGAGACTCCAAACGTCCAGCCTTGGCAGCGAGACTTGCCAAATCTTCCACATCATGAGCAGTGAGTGCTTCTCTTATGCGGCCATGCATATTTCTAACCACTAAATTGGTCATTTCTTTTCATTGATTATAGTAGGACAACGTCCTTTCATCAATCGTACCCTTTCAATAAACTGTGAGGCTGACTCTTCTAGATATTGCTTTAATTCCAATAAATCGGTAAGAGAAACAGTTGGTAAATGATTGAATAATCTAGCATGGAACGCCATTTTCAAACCTTCCCAAATTTGTATTTGCCCAGGTGGCAGATTTACAAACCATGAAAAAGTTGTTCTGGTAAGAGATAATCCAAATAATTGTAGTTTATAAAAAGGATTATTTCCCAACTTCCCCCAACTGTGCTGTAAAACGACCCACATGCTCTATGGTGGAGGATCCGTCTTCCCCTGAAAAAGCATGGAAATCAGGTGGTCGATAATTCCTTGGAAGTGGATAGTCGTTAATGATCCTTTCGGGGAAAGATCTTTGATAAGCAGGACGGTTGGCCATCTAAGGATTCAAACCGAAATGCACCCTCAACACTTGTGCAATCTCTTCAGGATCCACACGGGGTTTTTGATGATCAGGGATAAAGATAGGATCCTGAATATGTGCTCATTGCCTCTCTTCCCTAACAACGTTTGGCTGCAGATTGTCAACTCTTGGTCCCAAAGGAACATTATTAGGGAAAGTTAGAGGAATCTTTCCCTTATCTGTTCAGTTGAACGTTGTGGCGCTTGGCAGTGTACTATCAACATATGATGGCCCTGCAAAATTTGCTTGCATTCTTGATGGTGATATTCCTGGCGGTGTCTGAGTGGGTTGAAAAGTAACCCTTGATAAAGCTTGATCTAACATGTTCTGCATGAGATTCTGTTGCTCGCGCAACATATTCTGCATAGCCGAAGTTTGCTGATTGTTCAATTGTTGAACATAAGACAACCAATCGGTAGGAGGTTGGGGAATCTCCCCTGGATTTGGCATGACAGGTGGTGAAATATTTTCTCCCACTGGTGCTGATGATGATTGAGGTTGTGAGCCTGCCATACTGATTTTTCTGATGATTCGGCCGGACCTCAGTCGTATGAAATTCTCTGTTGATGTAGGATCAACAATCTTGCCTTTCTTCCATTGTGGTCACCAATTTGTTGATGTGTTTTTTCAACAATAAAAAGTAAAATGCGAAAATAGGAAATTATCTTCGAATTTGATATAATTAGTGCCTGAGATTAGGAATTTCTAAACACTGTACGATACAGAAATAAACTGGAAAATAAAAGACTGAAAATTAAAGGATGATCCCCAAATAACTGACTTTGCTGTCGTTTGAAGATGATTGAAGATTCCCTGCCAGTTGCTGACCCCGATTCTTAAATATTCCTCAGAAACAGTACCTGGAACAGTCGCCCAAACGGTTACAACGCAACCTCTCAACCGTCTACTAATTCTTCTCTTGTTGACACGTGTTTTCAACTGTCTTACCAACCGCGTCATCCAGCCGACTAAACTACGGCTCTCACTCGCTCTCCGCAGCATCCGACCTCCACAGCAACCGATTTACTCGTCCCACTGCGGACCAACCGACCTGTTTGTCCGACCACGGACCTTCCGACTTGCTTATCCGACTACAAACCAACCGACCTGCTCGTCCGACCGCAGACCTTCCGACTTACTTATCCGACCGCGAACCAACCGACCTGCCTATCCGACCGCAAACCAACTGACCTGTCTATCCGACTGCAAACCAACCGACCTACCCGTCCGACCGCAGACCTTCCGACTTACTTATCCGACCGCGAATCAACCGACCTGCCCGTCCGACCGCAGACCTTCCGACTTACTTATCTGACCGTGAACCAACCGACCTGCCCGTCTGACCGCAGACCTTCCGACTTGTGGACTAACCGACCTGCGGAGCGTCCGACCTGTGGACTAACCGACCTACGGACCATCCGACCCACCTATTTCCTTAGAAATACGTCCAATTCACCCGATTATCTTGAAATACCCCTTAATTAGTCTAACAGACCCAATTATAGGCTCACATCTTCATCTAACTTGGGTCTTTTAACCTAATTATAAATTTTATACATAACAGTAATAAACAAAAATTTATTATTTGTCTGATTTCTATTTCTGCGAATATCATTAAAACTCAACAAATTTCTTTGAGCATTTGGAATGTCAAGTTTTACTCATTCAAGGAGAAGTATCATGGCTCTTCCGGAGCCCTCAATCAATTTCGTACTATCACCTATTGTATTAACACAAATTTTCTCAACTTCATATTGGTGAAATATTTCTTATTTTTCAGGATGGTGTGCGTTGATGCACTATCAATTAGACATAAATTTTCTTCTGTATTATTTATTATAGCGTGTTCAATATTCATATTTCTTCTTCTGAAAAAAAATATAAGAACAAATATATCAATAATCTGAACTAAATTCATAATTGTTACATTAAATTCATAATTGTTACATTATTGCAAAATATGAGAGTAAAAATAATTATATATAATTAGTTTCAAATATATATTATCACATTGCACCTTCAAAATGCTCAAAATATAAATCATCCGAATTTCAAATATATACCTACAGAGCACACAATATACAATATTAGAGGGTTTCAAAATATGCACCTTCAGGGTACTTAATATATACCATCAGGGTTTTAAAATACGAACTTTCAGGTTCTTAAAATATAAATCTTAAAACTACGAAAATATAAACATTCTAAGTTATCAAAATATATACCTTCAGTGTACATAATAATAAAAAAAAACTACATATAATTGTATGTTCATAATAAAATTATTATTACTACTAGTACTATTTTCAGATAATTTATACATTGTCATATTCAGATGCCTTTTTATTACAATAGCCGGTGGAAAAAATCTAAAATTTATATATTAGTAATAATTGTGTTGAAAGAAGATAATTAAATAAATACCTCAAAATCTTGATCGGGCTAGCCCGATTTTTATTTTCAGTTAAATATTTTAAAATTTGAATGATAGGTATAAGAATTGAACTTTAATTTATCAACAATAATAGAGGACATCATCCATTAGATTATTTTTCAATTATTAATATGTATTTATTTCTTAATATATTTATAAATACTTTATTTTAAATTTAAATATAAAGTGTGTTTGTTTGAGTGATTGGATTGAATTTACACTATTCATCCAATTTTTTTTTCCCTAAAAATATCAAATCAAACACCTATTTTTTATTTTTTATATTATACTAAAAATCAATTTTACATTCAAAACATCACATCAACACCTATTTATTTCACATCATATCACTATTCAAATTCAAAATTTTTACTATTCAAATCCCAACTCAAAATTCAAACCCCCAAACAAACACACCCCGGGCCAAGCACGGCCCAATCTCTTGGGGCCCGGGCACGCCATCTCGAATTACAAGTGCCTATTTATAGGCATAAATTATGGTGATCAATCTTTAACTACATTATGAGTAATAATATCATCCATCTTGAGAGACTTTCAAGGTCAGCCATCCGTTCAACTATAGAGTTCTTTCAATAGGACTTTCGAAAAAAACTATACACATTAATGACATGAATAGTCTATTCAATCAATTTAATATATATTCAAGCTCGAATAGTCTGGCACCGGCTCATCTAAAATATAAAAATAGCACATATTTTTATTACATAAACTAATTATATAAAAAGACACTAACTAAAAAACGCATCATCTGTCTCGGAATTGAGGGAATTTTTAAGTTTGTTTCCTTAGTGATTTTGGATGAATGTGTTTATTTTAAGTACCAAAAATTATGTTGTTAATATAAAAATTAATATTTTGTTGTTAGTGAGTAAGATATATATTGTTTTAATGTGTATATATTGCATTTTATAACAACATTTATAATAATAAAAAAAGTCTTACGGGTGTATTTGAGATTGGAGATGTTTTCTTAGGCAACTCAATCGGCCTTAAAAGGGGGATGGGGGATGGGGGATGGCTGTCCAGAAACTTGAATATGTCAGCTATTGGACGGGGTTAGGATTCGATCAAGCAACACATTAGATAAAATATTAGTTTGTCTAATCAACAAAATTAAAAGATGAAATCGAGTCTCATGTGTGCACTTGCACTTTCTTGATTTTGGGGTGGTCATAAATGGTACAAGGAGCGAGCTAGTAAACTAAATATATATATATATATATGTATGTATGTCTGATCTCTTACGAATTATCTGCCAAAACAGGATAATTAATTTCATAAATATAGTTCTAACCTGAAGGAGGACTAGGACAAGCCTCAGGTCAGGTCATCAAAGCTGCTTTCTTCCCAGGTTTGTAGACGCTGAATTCGCCAAAATCTCTTTTACCACTGGCAAAAACAGTGTCGCAAACATCAAATCCTTTACAACAAAGTAAAACGCAAATTAGGCTCATATAGCAAGCATGTATGTATGTACGTTCATTTTGTAACAAACAAAGGCAAAACTAGTAACAATGCATGCAACTATATACCAATACAAAGGACAAAGAAACTATAAAACATATAACTACAATATTCTCGTATTTTTCGAAAACAAGATACCATCTTAAGAAACAATTGCTTTGAACATGCCCTAGTTCATCAGGGTTAATCAGTAATGTACACTATATTGTCTTATGATAAACTCAGGCGTACCTGTGCATCACATCCCATCCACCAGGCAAGAATCGAGGGTGAAGAGCTTCAACAAAAACTTGTCTCCACCTCTGACAAAATTCGCGAATCCCATCTTCCCCGTACTCCTTCAGCAGATGTTCGACTACCTGTTTCCCATGTGGTCCATGTCCTAACAAAGACAGCTTCTCATGCTTAAGTAAAGTATCTCTAACATGCACTGGAGCAGTTCCGTTTGATAAGTTTTCACTTGTAGAAACATCACCATTTGGTATCTTTAAATCTTCCCTAAAATCATCATCCCCACCAGTATATTTTGCAGCATTGGCTTCAGAACCAGAAGACAAAGGTAGAAGATTCACTCCCATACACTCTTCCTTTGAAATGCCCTCACAATCTTCCTGTAGCACATTTTCGATAGAGATGGGTGCCTTATTGTTGATGTTGTTTCCTTTCCCGTGATTTTGAATGATACCTCGAGTGAAATGTTTAAATGTATAACCTCTCTTTTTCTCGAATCGTTTCCTCTCGTGAGGACTCATTCCAACCACCAAAGCTCTTTCTAGATCTTCATTCAATATTTCCCTTCCTCCATAGTATGCCTTGACGACCTATACAAAACTATAACTTTTGAGAAATGGCACATACGAAAAAAGGATAATCCTGTGTTTTGAAGAAATGTATACAAGAAGGTTCCATGGAAGTCAACAGGGGGTGTAAAATGAGACATACATGAAAAGGGATATATATACATATATCTATTCCTGCTAAATATGAAAACCAAAAAATAACCCTGAAGAATAGTTTTGAATATACCAACAATATACATACTAACCTATCTATCTATGTTGTATCATTCATTGCCAAACTCTACCCATTAAAAAATCAATATAGGTTTCTTGACAAATCATAGAGTAGTCTACAAGAGTTGAGCATAGTTGATATAAAATCATAACATATAACACTTGATGTCCAAACATAAAGGCATTTCAACTACACAATCAAATTTGAAAACTGCCATAACCATGCATTTCTATACCTGCATTAATTCTTTATGTCGTTGGGCTGGCATTTGTGGTCCATGCCGCAGCAGTGCCATAGCAGCAGTGCGTAACTGTAAAGGAGATACACCATTCTCCTCAGAGGATGTAACAAGCAAAGAAGATGCAGGTACTTCTTGTGACTTAGATGAGTCAACTACTTTGCGAACAAATAATGGTATTCCAAATTCATCAGCTATTTGTCTTTTGTACTTTTCAGCAGCAGCGTGAGCAATTTCATGACAATCCACACATAAAAGTACAATATCATGGGAACGATGGCTTTTCATATGCTCAGGAAAGTGCATTCGGTAGCATGAGGGTATAATTCTGTACCGTAAGTAGTGTTTGCCTTCGCCACAACCAACACAAATATTTTTCTTACTCTGAATGTAGAAATCATTGTCCTCATCTTCCGGGCGACCTTTCGGTTCAAAAAGCAGCATGATGGAAGGAGGATCCTCCTCCACAAGTTTTGCAAGATTCCGATTGATATACCTGAAAATAATAGATTTAACACCTTTGACATGTGTAGAGAGCTATAGTCTAGATCCTCTAATAAATAGATATCTACCATTCAAGCTTCCTGCGATCACAGTAACACAATAATCGACCATCATTTGCATAGATCTTGCAGTTGTGGTAAACCGGGGATTTGCATGAAAACTTTTTAACAAATAGATCTCGGGAGGCCTTCTTTGTGATGTGTTTTGAAGCTCGAAATCCATTGCGATTCGATGTTGATTTATTGGTTAATCGGAAGTTAGTTTTAGACAGCAAATTGTAATTGAATGCAGAGAGAGGACAACTACCAGCTGGACTTAAGTGTTGCTCAATGAAATGCTCAAATATATTATCTGAGTTGTCGGTATTTGCTTGAAGCAAGCATTGAAGATCTTCTAAATGACAGAAAATTACAGGGGATGGAGATTGAGAAGGAACAAGGACAGTAAATTCCACATCTTGGTCAGCTTTGGATATAAGACTGAAGATATCTGTTTCGTTAGCTGGAACCTTAGCTGCCAGTGCAATGATCGCATTATCTGATAAAACAAACCTCAAGCTCTCATCGTGGAGACGAGCCTAAAACAATGTCATTCAACCAAGTTAGTGCACAATGCAGACATAGTACTTCAACTTTGTTATGGTACAGGAAAATAGATGGTAAGCATGACTTTTAGAAATGACTGCAGAAATATCTATCTACAAATCTATTCAAGTAGTTCCTTAGACACACAGAAGCACAAAGCAGCCATTTTCCAATGACAACAAACAAAGGTACGTGTTTGTGTCAGTGTGAGTAAACAAGTGTGTTTCCTTAGAAAGACAAAATTAACTTTAGCTGCTTACTTGTGAATCTGTTTACTCAAGATATGAACAAAAGCTGTTTAGGGAGCTGAAATGAGTCATAAAGTTGGCAAGTAGTGAATGGCAGTAGTGAGAGTGGCAGTTTAGGCAATTGAACTATGATCGAAAAAGACATTGGTGGTGAAGCAAGAGTGCACAGTGTAGAAGTGCCTGATCATAGATGGAAAAAATGAAGTGTCTAATTTCCATTAATATATTATACAGTTGGAATTTCATATTTAAATCAAACTTCAGACACGCTTAGACTTTTTGTACTGTTAATATAGCCAAGCATTCATTCAATCTACTTCTCCATAAATCATGTTCATTAGCCCCTCCCTCCACACACATTAATGAAAAATCATAAGAGAGACATTTTCACACTGACCGTTATATCCCTCCATAAGCAGAGTCGCCTCACAAGTTCCTGGAACTGACAGAAAAGTTCAGCATGAGTATCATGCGATCCATGGCAGTCTTGATATGTATAGAAGCTCCAGTAACAATATACCTTTGTGTCAGAAAAGTTCGACGATATATTCCCCTGATCATTCAAGCATCGAGAAATTATAGATGATGCAGCTAGTTCTCCTGGACAGGCTTCAATTTCTTTTGCATAAAGCTGCAAACATGTTGCATTGGAGCGTCGACTAGCCTCGAGAAGAAAATGCAATTTGTCACCAGGGGGTGAATTTTCTGATGCACTTATTTTCTTCAGAAATTTGGCAGTAAAAAAAGTTGAAAAATAGAAAAAGACAAGTTAAGTAATGCGTGTAATTCAGCTGACTTAATAATGCAAATTCTCCCATGTCATAATACATTTACGATCACATGCTTTCTTCGATTTCCTTTTTGCAGTTATATAATGGATCATTTCTAAAGAAAAATAGCATGTGCAATTGAACATGCACAAACTGCTACATATTTTAGAAAATAATAACCAATCTAGAGAGTTAAAGTTTCCCCAACTCGATTTCATCCTACAAATCTAGGAGATGAAGCCAAAAATAAATAATAACAAAAATCCATTCATTGTACATTCACTCTCAAGCAATGCATGTAAGTAAAAATTGCACTTCAAACTATTGACACAAACAAAAACACAAAGCTTGCACTTTTGATTGGCATTGTGATCTTTCATGAATTTTAGCAATTAGACATAGTTAAGGGACTAGTATTAACATAATTAATGATATATAGTATATAAGAAAATTGCTTCATTATATAGCATGTTATTAATAGCAAGCCAAAGGCTAATTCTAAGATGCATAACCACGGCAAGCTTACCATCTTTTTTCTCCATGAGCTCCTGACATAGACAATATGCAATGTACAACAAATAGTGTGCATCAATTCGAGCATATTGTATCATTTCCTCAGGCAAGGGGCGTTGTCTCCAGTCTTCTCTCTGTGAAGTAGTGTTTCAAGTCATACTAAGATCATCCAAGTGTCTTCTCTAATTGCAATTTAATAAGAAGAAAATTACAAAAATGGGGAACTGAACTTCTCGATCAACTGACACAATCAATGTCAAAATTTCAAAGATATGGAACTGTAATTCACAGTTGAGATGAGTTCTGAAAGAAAAACAAAGCCTATGGGGGGAGGGGAAGACACAAAACACCAAACGCTGAAGCCAGTCCACTTCCCAACTGAGCTGAACTAAGCATGTTCAGGCCAACGAGAGAATTCAAATTGCCAAAAGCAAAACCCAGTCCACTTCCTAGCTGAGCTGAATTAAACTAAAGCCAAATTGCACAACCTATAATTTTTATTTCTATTTTATTTTATTGGGACTTATAGGCTATATATCATTCCCTTGTTTTCATAATTGACTCAAATCTCAAATGATTTGAGGTTCTATACGAGGCATAGTTGTCAATCACGAATAGCGGTGCGTAGCGGTCAACATCTAAAATGCTTTAGCGGGATAGCGGTATGACTGCTATTTAAATATTTAAGAATATATATAAATTATTATTATACGAAATTATAACAAAAATACATAAGAAAAACCTATAAATTAATCTTAGAATTATCACTCAAACCAATAAAATGCCAATATATATATATATGATCATAACTATTAGATAGTTATATAAACAAAAATAATTAGATCACTATTGTGTGATAGATATATATCAAAGCTAATCAAATCAAAATTTGATAAAAAAATTTCTTCCGCTTAATTATTTTTGTCTATATATTCTTCCTCCTCTTCTTCATTCTCATCCATTTATTCAATTATATGTTCATCACTGTATATAATATCATTTTCCTTTTTAGAGCTAGAAGTACCTATAGCTTTTTTTCTCATTGATGTATTTATGTTTGTATCTTAGTGTAGATAGCAGACCTATTGGCATCAATAACTTCTTCAATTAACCACTCATTGGAATCATTCAAAACAATAAGACCAATCACATCATTGCTATAAGTCAAATCTTGCAATTTTTGGCTTTTTAATTTGTTTCTTTTCTTGGAATGAATCTAAAAATTTAGTTAAGATTTAAGATAAATATTTTTTTTGTCTATATTATAATAAAAAAGTACTTTTATAAGTTAAAGTTGGATTTCAATTATTTACGTGTTAAAAAATAATTCAATAAGCTACAATAGCGGAATAGCGTAACGCCGCTACACCACTATTGCGTAAACGCGGAATTGCGGAGCGGCCGTAGCAGTAAAGTGCCTTTCCGCTACGCTATGCCGCTATTGCGCCTCTATAGCGCGCTATTGAAAACTATGATACGAGGAAGTACAGGCTATAGAATTTGCATAACTATATTTCACAAGAACTGTAATCAATCTATCTCAATTCATAACCCTACGGCTCCAAAAAAAAAAATGTGATCACTTATCATATTTGTCGGTCTCCTAAATTTGTTCTTGTTTCCTTATATAGTAAAAATCTTATACAATTATCTTATTTTTTCTCTTACTTTGTAATCAAAATTACGTATATACCACTACCTTAAAACCAATAATTACAATAACTAAAACACAATTTAAAACTAATCATTTATACGCTGACCTACCTCACTTATTATCTCACTTACCCTACCCACTTTATTTACTATCTTATCCCACACCCCATTTACTATCTCTCTAACCTACCATTCGAACCCTAAATTTCATTCCTCCATCCGTTGCGATCTCAGTCTTAATACCTCAATCCGATCCATCCCGTTGGTTTTTTATTCGATTTCCGGTGGGTATTTCGTTCATTTTTTGGTCGGAACTGTTGAAAGCTTCTTTTCTCTTTTACCTTCTTTTTTTATGGATAAATTTTGCGATTCTTCACCTTTCAACGGAAGAGGATGAGGTTTTCACGATGGTTTAGGGTTTCAAAACCGAGTTTAGAAATAGGCTTTAGGGCTGGGGTTGTGTGTCTTTTGTTCATGTTCATCGTCCAAATGGATCCTAGAGCTCAAAAATGTATCTTTGTGGGATACTCTTCCACTCAAAAGGATACAAGTGTCCATTCTCCATCCAAGAAATTATCTCAATGGATGTCACATTCAATGAGAATGAATCTTATTTTACTACATCTTATCTTTAGGGGGAGAACCTCATTGAAGACAGCATGACAACAAGCAAACCAATGGCCACCTATGGGCCCGAATCAAGCTTGGGGTAGCTGAAGGTGATGCTGCAGTAGACCGAGAGATGTACTAGTGACTGATAAGGAGACTCATTTTATCTCTCCCACACACAAACAGATATAGCATTTGCAGCAAATGTAATCAGCCAGTTTATGCACAACTCGAAAAGGGCTCGTCTGCAGCCCACAGAGTACTTCAGTACCTTAAAGGGATACCAAGAAAAGGTATTTTATTCAAAAGAAATGGAGGTTTGATACTAAAGTATACTTATGCAGACTATGTTGGGTCTACATTGATAGAAGGTCAACATATAGATATTGCACCTTTCTTGGGGAAAATCTTGTGACATGGAGGAGCAACAAACAAAGTGGGGTAGGGCCTATGAGACTCTACTGCAACGAGTCTGCATTCAGCATAGTTCACAATCCGGTGCAATATGACCGAACAAAACATATCAAGATAGATAGACATTTTATCAAAGAGAAGCTGGACAACATATTTATTTGCACACCCTAAGTATCAACAATTGGTCAACTAGTAGATAATTTAACAAAATGATTGAATAGCTCAATGTTTCAAATTATTGTACCTAAGCTGAGAATGGAAAATACCTATTCAACAGCTTAAGGGGGAGTGTGGGAAAATATGTAAAGCAATCTATATTTAGGAAACAAATATTTTGTTGGTCAGTTGGTCTTGTTTCCTTTGTACAACTAGAGATTCTATAATTCATGGGATAAGATAGAGGATAATTTCCTTTTATTTTTACTAGGAATTTTTGTATAAAAATGTCTATCCCTGTATGGAAAAAAAAAAGAACAATATTTTTCGACAGAATATCTCTCCTTTCTTCATTTTTATTTTTCTGTTCAAATATGAGCATAAAGAAAGATTAATTGAAAATGAAGAAACAAGACTGCATGTAGGTTGGAGCATAATCTTCTGCTTTCATACTATGTTAAAATTGGAAGAGTGAAAGATGAATTGTGTTCAGATTATCCTTAACTGAGATTACACAATATTAATGAACACTAATTCTATGTACTACTATAACACATTAATCTAGCATTGACTCCTCACTAATCTTTTTACTCTATTGGGGCGTTTACTTCAAAGGATTGCATTATAGTACTAAGGATTAATTAAATAAATTAAATAATCAAATGATTAATTAATACTCCGTCCGTTCCAAACACGCTACAACATTTTCTTTTTTGTTTGTCCCAAACTCACTGTAACATTTTCAAATTTAGAAATAATTAATACACCCTCCGTCCTAAACACCCTACAACATCTCCTTTTTTGTTTGTCCCAAACTCACTGCAACATTTCTAAATTTAAAAAATAATTAATACTCCCTCCGTCCCAAACACCCTGCAACATTTCCTTTTTGGTATGTCCCAAACATCCTGCAACATTTCCAAAATAGGAAATAATTAATTATACTTAATCTATACCTCACACTTTATCCCCTCACATCGTTCAAATAAAAAAAATAAATATATATTTCTCTCTCTATCACATCACCTAATTTCTAAATTGTCATATTTAATACTACCCACCTAAAAACCCGTGCCAAAAGCAAATGTTGCACCTTGTTTGGGACGGAGGGAGTAATATTTATATACATATATTAATATACACTTCACTTTATCTCATCACATCACTCAAACAAAAAAATAAATAATCATTTCTCTCTCCAATCACATCACTTAATATCCAAATTATCTCAAATTACCATACTTAATACTCTCCACGTAAATTCCCATACCAAACACAAATGTTGCACGGTGTTTAGGACGGAGGGAGTATAATATTACTTTGATAGATTAAACAATAGATAAAATTATATTATGTTTATTTTGTTAGATAACATGACATGATTAATTTTTTTACCCAAAATACCCTTCATAATCATATTATAAATTACTTCATCCGTCCCACTTACCATGTCCATCTTTCATTTTCGTTTGTCCCACTTATTTTGTCACTTTCTTTTTTTGAAAAAAAATTATACACTTTAATCTTATTTTAAATTTTTTAATTTAGAATTTTTTTAATTTTAATTAGAGTAATGAGTTATCTTAATTTTAATCTATAATTATTTTCACTAATACATTTTTAATTGTTTACTAATTATACATTTCCTAAATCCTCGTGTCAACAGTAAAGTGGATATGGTATCCGGGACGGAGGGAATATATAATTTGTTTTATACTGTTAGATATATTATGTATAGGGGTATTTTTGTATTTATAATAGTACGAGGGCAGTTTAAGTATTTTGTATAGTTTTCATATATTAGAGTTTTGTATATTGTAAAATCATTTTTTCGTTTGGCGAAAATAATAAAATAAACAGCGATATTCTTCATGGTATCACAGTCACTGTGATCCCGTCATCCACCCTACCCCGCCGCGTCGCCCGCCTCCGCGCCGACTGCCGCCCGCTACGTTGTCCTCTCTTCTTTCCTTCGGTCTGCTGTCTGTCAAGGTTGTTCTGATTTCTCCTCCTAGGTTGGATTGTTATTAAGTTGTGGCTTAGATTTCTCTTCAATTCACTATTCAACCATGTCTGCTTCTTTTACGGGTGTTCTTTCTCCAACCCCGGCTATTGCTACAGAACGATTGGTTGGAGGTTCTAACTATGACTCTTGGTTTAAAGCTGTCCAAATGTGGTGTATGGGTCAAGGTTTGCTGACACTGAGAAAGCTGCATGGCTTAAGGCTGATGCTTTATTATGCAATTTGCTTTGGCAATCTATTGATCCAAGCCTTCATCCAATTTTTACCAATTTTACAAACTGTTATGATCTCTGGAGACATTATATACCAATGATATTCAGCGCCTCTACAGCGTGGTATCTAATTTGGTCAATCTTCGTCAACCCGGATTGACAATTCCATAGTATCTCGGTAAACTTTCATCTATCAAAGTTGAACTCAATTCAGTTTTACCTCCAGGGAAAACGGCTGCGGAGGAGCTTGCTCAGCGTGATACATTCTATATGGTGTGTGCACTAGTTGGTCTTGGTCCAGATTTGAGTCCGGTTCATGATCAACTCCTTTCCAGCTTAACAGTTCCGACTTTTGATGATGTTTATTCTCGCTTATTATGTGTCTCCTCTGTGGCACATCCGATTATTGATTCTTGAGACAAGTCTGCTCTACTAGCTTCACCTTCTTCACATATGCGAGGTGATCATAGTCCTCATGGGAGCTCTCGTGGGACCTCTCGTCCACGCTGCACTTATTGCAACATGTGGAGCCATACTCGTGATAAATGTTTTAAATTGCATGGCCGGCCACCTCGGGCTGTTGTTCCCAGGTTGAAACCCCTCAGTTATCGGGCCTTTAACTGGTTCAGACTATGAGGAGTATCTTGCATACAAAGCTTCAAAGCAGTCATCTCATTCACCCGTTGCCCCTGTCGCTCACACTGGTACCTCTCTTGGACCATGGGTCCTTGATTCTGGCGCTTCTCATCACCTATCTGGTAATCCAAAATTGTTTTCCGAATTTCATAAGTCTACCTCATTATCTGATATTACTTTAGCTGATGGGTCACGAGTTTCTGTTAAGGCTATCGGTGATGCTCAACCATTGCAATGTGTTCCCTTATCCTCCGTTCTTTTTGTTCCTCATTGTCCATTTAATCTTGTTTATGTTAGTCAATTAACCAAGACTTTGCACTGCTCAATAACATTTAACTCTGATTCATTCTCTATTCAGGACCGCAGAACGGGAGGACGATTGGCAAAGGACTTGAGCTCCATGGATTGTACCACCTTGACCACCCTCCACCACCTTCACTCCCAATTGCATGTTCCACTGCCAGTTCTCCTCAACTTCTACACCACCGGCTGGGTCATCCGAGTCACTCTAAGTTGCATCGGCTTGTTCCAAGTCTTTCTAGTTTATCTTCATTGTCCTGTGAGTCGTGTCAGCTAGGAAAACAAACTCATGTTTCGTTTCCCCAGCAAGTTAATAATAGGGTTGATATGCCTTTTGCTTTAGTTCATATAGGGTCCATGTCGAACTACTTCTGTATTTGGGTTTCAGTACTTTGTTACCTTTGTTGATGATTTCTAAAGATGTACTTGGTTTTATTTGATGAAAACTCGTTCCGAATTATTTTCTGTCTTTGAAACATTTTATGCTGAAATTCAAAATCAGTTTGGTGTCTCCCTTAAAATACTTCGGACGAATAATGCTACTGAATACTTCTCTACTCCTATGACTCAGTTTATGTCATCTCATGGTATTTTACATCAATCCTCTTGTGCCTATACTCCTCAACAAAATGGGTTGGCTGAACGCAAAAATTGCCACCTAATTGAGACTGCTCGTACTTTGCTTGTGCATCATCATGTTCCTTTCCGGTTTTGGACTGATGTTGTTCTTACTGCCTGCTATCTTATCAACCGCATGCCGTCCTCGGTTCTCCAGAATAAAATTCCCCACCAGATATTGTTCCCTCAAGATCCTTTATATCATTTACCCCTTCGTGTCTTTGGATGTACTGTATTTGTGCATGATCACTCCTTGGGTCGGGATAAGTTAGCTCTACGTGCGCTGAAGTGTGTTTTCCTTAGCTATTCTAGAGTTAAAAAGGGTTATAAGTGTTTCTCTCCTGATACTCGTAGGTATTACTTTTCAGCTCATGTTACCTTTTTTGAGTCCACACCTTATTTCTCTCCGTCATCTTTAATCCCGTCTGTCAGCCATGTGTTACCTATTCCTTTCTTTTCTCCTCTTCTTTCGCGTCCACCTCTTCAAGTTTATAGTCGTCGTCCTCGCTCGCAAGTGCTCTCTTCCGATTGTTCTACCGCTCATGTTCCTCCAGCGTCTATCGAGTGTCCTGGCTCTCAAGACTTGCCATTGTCTTCTTCTCCTGCGGCTCCTATTCTGCCGGATCCTGCACCGTTACGACGAGGTACTCGTTCTTCTCGTAATCCTCATCCCATTTACAATTTTCTAAGTTTTCATCGTTTGTCTCCCACATACTATACCTTTGTGTCAAACTTATCTTCCATCTCCCTTCCTAAATCCCTTCGTGAAGCTCTTTCTCACCCAGATTGGCGACAGGCAATGGTAGATGAAATGGCTGCTTTGCATGCTAATGGTACTTGAGACTTGGTACCTTTGCCTTTAGGTAAGTCTCTCGTGGCTTGTCGTTGGGTTTATGCAGTTAAGGTTGATGCAGATGCTCAAGTTGCTCGTCTCAAGGCCACTTTGGTGGCTAAGGGCTTCACACAGGTCTTTGGTGAGGATTATACTGAAACCTTCTCACATGTTGCCAAAATGTCTTCGATCCGTCTTTTTATTGCTTTGGCTGCTATGCATTCCTGGCCTCTTCATCAGCTTGATATTAAGAATGCATTTCTACATGGCAAACTTCACGAGGTAATTTATATGGAGCAACCACCTGGATTTGTTGCTCAAGGGGAGTCTGCTTTTGTTTGCAAACTACGCCGTTCACTTTATAGATTGAAACAATCTCCGCGTGCTTGGTTTGGTCGATTTGGCAGTGTTATACAGGAGTTTGGCATGATCCGAAGCGCATTAGACCATTCTGCCTTTTATAAGCACACATCGAGTGGTAAATGTTTATACCTTCTTGTGTACGTTGATGATATTGTTATCACCAGAAATGATAAAGAAGAGGCCACTCAGGTAAAGCAACATCTATTTAAGCATTTTCAAACTAGGATATGGGACCATTGAAGTACTTTCTTGGTATTGAGATTGCTCAATCACGTGATTGTATTGTTCTTTCACAATGGAAGTACGCATTGGATATTCTTGAAGAAACTGGTTTATCTGACTGCAAGCCAGTAGACTTTCCCATGGATCCAAATTTGAAGCTTCTTCCGGGACAAAGGGGAGCCATTAGCTGACGCAGAAAGATATCGTAGAATGGTTGGTAAGCTTAACTATTTCACACTTACTCGACCTGATATTTCTTTTGCTATAAGTGTTGTGAGTCAATTTCTTCAATCTCCATGCGATAGTCACTTAGATGCTACCATTTGAATCTTGAAGTACATCAAAGGGTCTCCTGGTAGAGGATTATTGTACACCAATCAAGGTCACACTGAAGTAATTGGCTACTCGGATGCTGATTGGGCAGGATCCCTAGTTGATAGACGCTCTACTTCGGGATATTGCATATTTGTGGGAGCTAACCTTATCTCATAGTAAAGTAAGAAACAGAATGTTGTTGCTCACTTAAGTGCAGAGGCAGAATATCGAGCCATGGCATTAGCGACATGTGAACTTATTTGGGTAAAACAACTTCTTCATAAGCTCAAGATAGTGGAAGTTTCAGAAATGAAACTCTTTTGTGACAATCAAGCTGCCTTGCATATTGCGTCTAATCCGGTGTTTCATGAAATGACTAAACATATAGAGATTGATTGTCATTTTATTCGGGAGAAGGTATTATCTGGATGCATCGCCACTCACCATGTTGCTTCGAATGAGCAACTTGCAGACATTCTTACCAAATCTCTTAGAGGCCCTCGAATTAAATTTTTATGTGACAAACTTGGATCATACGATTTATATTCTCCAGTTAGAGGGGAGTGTTAGATGTATTATGTATAAGGGTATTTTTGTATTTATAATAGTATGAAGGTAGTTTAGGTATTTTGTATAGTTTTAATATATTACGGTTTTGTATATTGTAAAATCATTTTTTCTTTTGACGAAAATAATAAAATAATCAGCGATATTCTTCCTATGCATTTTTTTTTTCTAACAACATAATATATAATAATCCACTATTATTTTTAATTGATATCATTATGATACGTGTATAATTTGATAGGATGTTTTTTCATTATAAATTAAATATATTTAATTTTATCTTCAAAATTATAAATTATTTTTTGGCAATATTTCTCATTCTTATCATTTTATATTTAGTTGATTAAGATAAAAATATATATACAGTTACTTTTCAAATGAATTCAAAATAAATTTTAAATAAACATTAAACAAAAAATTAATTATTATATTCATATAAAATAAGTCTAATATTTATTTCACTATAATTTTTATCAAATAAGTTATTACAAACACTCATCAAACTTATATTACTAAAGTGCAAGTCATTCATATTTTCGTACATTCACATATGTTCAATACTTCGTTACAAAATAAATAAATAAATAATAAAATATGTTCAATACTTGCATATATAGTTGATGAATTACCGCGAGAGCGAAGAAAATGGAATGGATAGGGCAAGAAAAAGAACTAAGACTAAGGGTAGTTTAATAATTTTATTAGGTTGTATTAAATAATATTAGGGTATTGGATTAGATTAATAATCCTATAAATATTAGTGTATCGGGCCTGCGATTATCTCGGACCCGAGCACATTAAAGTAAATATGATATTAGGTTTTATCCGACCTAATCCTTCGAAGAGCCCCCTTATATGTAACAAAATAAATACCAAGGACCTTTTGCATTGATGGAATACAATCATAAATCATGCAATAAGTAGACACCCAACTTATATGCTTCCATGGGGTATAAGTATAACTAATAACTGAATATTCTCAAAGAACTAATTTTTCATTAATTCTAATTGAAAATTATAGAACTTATCTACTGCACCATGTCCCCCACAGGAGAGTTATTAGACATGCCATGTACCAGAACTCAGTGATTACAGATAAATGAAAGTAAGATTTAATGCTCAAACCTGTAAAAGTTTATTGGTGGAAACACTGCAGTAAGTTTCAAGCAAGTATGCCAATGATCTTTGTGGTTTCGATAAAACATCGCATGCCTGTAATACAATAAATAAGATAACAAAGCCATAAATTATATAAATAGCATTATATACCACCAAAAACAGTATAATGACATAATCATGGAGAAATAACTCTTCTATTGAAATTTCTGCTGCTAGAATTAGTTCATCCTGAAACCCCATGGCTTCTCTGCATTAGAAACTCTAAACAAAGTGAAGGAACACAAATCTATCAATTCACCTTGGCTGTGTCAAATAAGTTGACAACATAAATATGGTAGTCTCTCTGAAGCCAAAGAACATCATTATCAGCACCATGAAACACCTATAGCAATAAGACAACTTAAAAAATAAGAGCTCTTTAACAGAATAGGTTTGATTTAGATGCAGTCAATTAAGATTTCAGGACATGAATTTCTTTACAACACAGAAACAAAAATATATAAATATATAGTTTTTGTTACATATATCATGATGCTGAAATGCATTGATAAAAAGGTGAAATAATAAAAACATAATGTGCCTTTACTGAGTAAAACCTTAACCAGATGGCACTGCAATTGTGTTAAAATAAGCATATGTACAACAGCCGTGTTGGAACCAAACTGAAATGCTGCTCTAGATGCATACAGCGATGGATTGTTGCTTTGAAAGAAGAAATTTAAGCAAATGAAATCAAGAACGTCAATGAATGCACTCCACTTCCTTGTGCTCAAGAACTCAAGTCATCCTTTGGTTGTAGAGAGCTCCACTATATGATTCCAAATTTTCACAAAAGTTCAATATTCTAACAACAAATAGAACACCAAAAAAGTTTTCAATCTTAATAAAAATCTTCCATTAACGTTACATAAAGTAGATTGTTATCTTAATGTAATTGATAGGGAAGGCTAGATTTCAAATGTCTAACATGTGCCTGACATTAATAATATGATATTGCAACGCATGATTTTCCAAGTCAGTGTGACTATAGAGAGTAAAAAGAACAGTTTTGGATGGAAATAGTTGTTCACATATAAACGATACTGTAAGGAGCTCATAATATGATTTCCTAATCATTTCCAATGAAAGGCACTTAGAAAACTTCAAAATATATACTGCGTTAGAAACAAGCAAATTCAAATTGAACAGAAATAAGCACAATATCACCTTGCATTTTTCTGGATCAGCAAATACCGGCCTAAGAAGTAACATCTTATCGTGCAGCATAATTGTGTCAACCAAGTAATCTTCCTTTACAGTGGATATCTGATTTGATACAAAGAAAATAAACATGTAAATTTGCTTTGAACCAAACAAAAGTGGAATAAATTTATAATCAGTCGTAGCTATGTATCCTTTGGTATGCATAAAAGATTAAGAATTATTGACATAAATTATCCCAAAGACACATTCCACACTAAGGAAATGAAATTCCATAAATTTCCAATTTACTAACTGGTTTCAAAAATTATTTGCAATTTGGATATTTGAAAACTCAGGCCTCTAGTTAGAATTTTTTATTTCAAGATTGTTGATATCAATATGAATTTGATTTTATGAATTCTAGAAATCAAAATTTGTGGTATCAAATTGAATACATATATATTTACATATATGTAACAACAAATTTTAAAACCATTAACCCAATAACACAATCCAATCAAATATTAAAAATTGTTAAAAATTGGTGCACTTGGCACAACCTGAAGAAGAAGTAGAGCAGTTAAACAAATGGGGTAGCTTGTAGCTAAGCTCGATCCAACTCGTTAACAACTCAACTCGACTCATTTACAGAGCTAGATGAGCCAAGCCTACGCTCGAGAATTATTAATTTTGTAAGTGAGCCGAGCTCAAGCTTGACTTGCATGTAGTTTGATTGAGCTCGTTAGTGGCTGGATGTTTGTATCATTTTATACATTAATATAATATGTAAATTTTGTATCATAACTTGCGCTTATTAATGCAATTTGAAAACAAGATACGAATAAAATTACATAATTAACTTATTTATTGAAAAATATACAAGATACATAAAATTCGAGTCGAACTTGATTTCAAGTTTAACCTCGTAGGCCAAGCTCGAGCTTGAAGTTGAGCTTAACAAACCAAGCTTGAGCCACCATTTTAGCTCGAATCCTATAAGAATCGAGCCAAGCCTATACCAATAACATGTTCAGAACAAGCACAAACACCATATACCCGAACTCACTGGACACGTTACCAACTCATTCTATAAGCACCAAAAACATTGTGGAAGTCCATTGCGAATTTCTATTTTTATTTTTTTCAATAAGTAAACCAAGAAAACTTCTTTAATTGTTCCGCCAAAAAAAAAGTTTGAAACTATTGAAACTGGATATGAATTTAGTCTAACTTCTCAAGTTCAATATCTCCTGAAAATTTTCCAATTTCAAAATTCGAAATTCCATCTACGATTTTGGTTCACACCCTTGCTCCACATCACTGCTTTTATTACCAAATAACAGCAGGTGGTTATTATCCTAAGTACACTCATTAAATAATAAATGCACTCAAACCTCATAAGCATTTTCAAAAGACACATTCTTGCCTAAAAAATTATGCATGCACTGTAATATGAAAATTACACAAACTAACACCTTTGCATACCATGCCACATCCAAGCAGAAAAGCATAACACGGAATACACTGAACACAGTGGAAATGATAATGGAAACCTGTATGAGAGCTGTGAAACCTAAGAAGGATCTGAAGCTATGCTGCTCTGTATCCACTGCAAACACTCTTTCATTAGTCAATACTTCAACAAGCTCTCGTAACTCCGACTCAGTATCAACCCACACGTAAGAATTCTGCATCTCCAAACCCCATTTATCACAACCATTAAGAACCTCCAGAAACCCTACATTCCGATTCTTCATCAACTTGGAAATTTCTCCCTTGTACGGATGTAAATTTGTGTACTCACCTAAACCAAAAATTAGAATCAAAGAGTACATGATTAAGCTCCAATCAAACACAAATAACACACACACAAAAAAAAAAAAAAAAATCTGCTAATTGAAATTTCCAACAAAGCTGAAATAGAAATGGCTTCGGATGATATTCATACCATCAGACGGCAACTCTTCCGTAACGAACTTGAGATGCTTGAACTGCGAATACGAATTGTCCGCCAGCACTCGCTTGAATGCGGATTGAGGTTTGGTCTGCTTGTTCAAATAACACTCCCTCTTCTTCCGCTTGGGGTTTATCAAAAAAGGCTTGATGAGACGAATGGAGATTACGATAGCGAAGAAACAAGTGGCAGCAATTGCGAGCGCCAAGTCCCGGAGCTTGTCATTGTCCATCGCCATTGCCAAACCTTCTTGCAAAGCTGAACTCCTCGATTGTTCTCTGCAGGAACACCCAAAAGTAAAAAACCACCATTGACGACTTCGCTGTACCCAACGGAAATAATTTTGGGCCAATTTTCAACTTAATTAGCACAATAAATAGAATTGGACCTTATGAACACACGCTATATGAATGTGAGCCCAACTTCACTTGTCTAACGAAATACTGCATGTTACAACTCAATAAATAGAATTTTTTTTTTTTTTTTTCGGTCAAAAATATCTAATTATATTATAATTATATATAAATACTAAAAAATCTTTAATTTTTTATAAAAATATTTATTCTTTTTGTATTTTTAAAACAAAAGTATTGAAACTATTTATTATTATTATTTAACTTGTTGGAAAACCGGTTAATCGATTATTTATTTAATCAATGAAATTTAATTTATAAATTAAATTCATGATTTATTAGACCGACTATTCGGTAGTTGAAATGTATGCAGGCTATATAATAATTATTAACGAAGTGGCTAGGCAAATGATTATCGGTAAGCCGCTGGCGCACCACCAATCACATATACCAAATGATGTGGTCGGTTGATTGAGACTTAGGTTTGATAAATTATAGATTTGGTGAAGTCTATCATGCTCTGAAACCTATTCAAACAACAAAATAATTTGTTGTATCCGAAACCCAAAAAAATAAAGATATATATATATGAACCAAATTATAGCCATAATATTGCATGATTTTATTTCATGAAATTGATTTATTTTGTCATTGAGATTATAAAAACTATTTATTTATTAAAAATAGCATTTATATATTTATCTGTTTTGAATAATGTATTTTACTCTTTTCTAATAGAATTAACAATTATTATTTTAGTTTTATTTCTTCTATTTAAACTAACATTTTCTTCTTCAATTTGAGAAAATCAATATGAATATGCAAATATTATACTCCCTCTGTCTCGTAAAATTAGTTCATTTTTTCTTTATTGGCCCTCCCTCGAAATTAGTCACATTTCTTAATATAGTAATAATTAGTAAATACTAATTACAATTATAAATTTAATTATATTTTATTCAATTACTAAAATCTCTAACTTTTATTGTTTGTTTTATTATAAATTTAAAAATATGGCTAAAATTTTGAATAATAAAAATTACTAAATATTCAATATGACATAAGTAAGTGTTTATGTAATTTCTAAAAATTTTAATTAATTTTTAATATAATATAAAAAATATTTAATTTGATATTTTACAATTGAAAATTAGTTAATAATGAGATTTGATTTTTATATTTCATTAAAAAAAATTCATTCAAAATATAAATTTGCTCAAATAATGCAGGTACCGTATGAAAAAATACTAAAGTTTCAACATTATTGTATATCGTAAGTTTTTATATGGTATGATACCGTACCGAACATTTTCAGTACGACAATTGCATATACTTTTAGCATTGTTGGTATAATATATACCGAAATTATCAATACAGTTTGATATTTTAGTATTTGATATATCGGTATATATCAATAATTTACTATATTGATACTAAAATACTTAATTTTCTAATATATTCTTAAAATTGTAAAATTATTATTAATTTTTATATTTTAGTATAGAATATTATATTCTTATATCACACATGTAATTCGATTAGAATTGACTCGATACTTATTCAGATAATACCGAACCATATTTTATACCACACCGAATTTTTTGGTATATTAAAATAATATTGATACCAAACAAAAAAATTCGGTATACTGAAATTTGGCATTTTCGGTATTTTTTAGTATGGTATGTGTTATTTCTGCAATTCAGTAGTTTTTCATCTATAAATTCAGTATACCAAATTATTGGTACAATATCTCATTACGATAAAATAGCATACTAAAAATTTTGGTAAGATATATAATAAAATATGCATTATAAATTTTGGTATGTAATATCGAACTATCCCTACCAACAATCAAATTCGAAAAATTTGATGTTTTGTTTATATAAAAAGTTTTAATATTACGGCTGTTATTTTTGTATTACAATTAATTTTTTTTTATCTAATTGCATAATTTACAATTAATAAAATAATATTTTTTAAAAATAAAACAATTTCAATAAATAAAACATTAAATTTAAATAAAATAAAATAAAATAATATTTCAACTTTTATTTCAATATTTCATCAAATAAAAATAATTAAATTAAAATTTTATTACGTATATTACATTAACTAATCACACTAATTAAGTATATAAACCAAATTTTCTTAAATTCCGTACAAAAAGAAACGCGACTAATTTCATGGGACGGAGGGAGTATATGATATTTAGTTGTGATTTAGAAAAAATGATCAATATAGAAATTTTCAAACAAATGACATTGTGAATGAAGATATTAAAAAACAAGTTCTTGTTAACCTAAATATCGAAATTTATGTTGAGTCAGTTAGTAAATTTATTAATCTTTTTTCTTTCCTTTCATAGATAAATAAATTTTTTCTGAATTTTTTTTTTTATCATACATACATGTTTTTCTTCTCATTTTTTTTTCTTATTAAAGTCATTTATATTATATAACAATATAATGTAATTGCCTATATATATTGTATAATGAATTTATATTATCTGAAAATATAGAGTTCATTTTTTAGGTGAATGTGAAAAAATTAATTATTTAATGTAACTAATATTTTAGATTATTAGATATTAAAAAGGAAAAATAGTTGGAATTTCTTTTGGAGGATTGTTGATGAAAAAAAGTAGACAAAAAAATATGAATAAGATTAGAGACATGTATAAAATATTATTGAAAAAAATTGGAAAAAAATTGGAAAAAATTACATAAATTTCTAAATATAAAATTATATATATAAAAATATTATATTAAAATGAATAAGAACAGAAAAATAAAAAATATCATAAAAAATTTCTCAAAATATAACTAAATATGCGTTTTACTTTCAATTGAGATTAAAAAAATAAAAATTGAATTATAAATGAACCTTATAGTAAAAGAATTAATATATAATAACTTAGAAAAATATATTGCTCCAAAAAAAATTACTTGTTAGTATTAATAAACATAAAAAAATATATTATTCAAAGAATAAAATAAAATTTGAACAACGAGCAAAATCTTCAATTTAAATAAAATATATTATATATCAAAAAAAAAAATATTAAACAATAAACATATATTAATAAACTATCTATGCATATTATATGCACTATGATATTAATAAACTATACTATTAATATATATATTAATAAGTATATCTTGTTTTTATAATATAAATGGAATATTTTAGTTAAAAGTATAAAAGTCTTTTATTATTATTAAATTTTTATTAAGTATCATTTTTAATGTTTCTGTCTGGACAAATTCTGTTCAACGTAATTCTAATTATAGCCAATATTTGGTTCATCGAAATGTGCATGCCCTTTAGAATTTCAATTTAGTGGAATGAATTTAATCCATATCCGTTGCTTTTGGTGGAGGCCGATATATAGGGCACTTCTCGTCATTTCGAAAACACAACAACTACACTACACAAACCCAAAAAAGCTTTCCCGTGATATTTGTTCCTTGTTATTCCGGTGTTAGTCAAGATTTTTGGTAAGTTTTCGGTATCGGTTCTAGTTTCTCTTCTAGATTTACCTTTCTGACACAGTTTTAGTTCGCTTTGTTTTAGTTCGTCGAAGCTCTGAAATATTAAAATGCCACCTAATTTTGAGACGAAAATCATTTTATCTTTGATAACTTTGTGCCACGAACCGGAGGCACTAGCGGGACATATTCGTTTTCTATGGAGAAAGGTTATATCTCGACTTGACGTGATAATCAAATTTATTTCAATAAATTGTTGTGATTGTCGAATTTATTTCGATAAAATTATTGAGATTATCAAATTTATTTCGATAAAATTATTGTGATATCAAATTTATTTATATAATTATGTTCTCGCAATATAATAATATTATTATATATCTAACAATCGTAAAAATAAATATTTTTAGATATATTGCAAGAATGGCGGCCAACGATCAATACGGCGACATCATGGATGCTGCCAAAAATCCGATTGTGTCATTGGCCGGTGTCGACCTCTCTGAGGTATAGACTAAAAATGCTGTAAATAACGTAGTGGAGAATGTTGGGATTTTCAGTGTCGGCTCCACACCGGCATATACTGGACCAGCTGTCGGGTTCGTAGGATTTGCTCCCGAAGGCTTCGAAGGATTCTATGGGTTTTCTATTGCGGCTTTTGTGGCACAAAATGCAGCCTCTTTTGCAATCCAGACAGTCACTTCGGGATATGCCACACAAATGATGCCCTAGGTGTTGATTCTCCAACCGTTCACAAGGGTTAATATCAAACAGTGGCAGGAAAAGATGTGGTTTTAATTAACATCTGTGGCGTTTGCATTGTATGTGCTACATAAAAGAAGTCTAATCAGAGTTCCCACTTAGTTGAGATGTCCCACAAGACTAATCGTGACCTCAGCGCTGATAATCTTGTATATGTTGTGTACGAGACTAGTCACTTTGAAATTTTAAAGGCATGGTTCATTGATACCGGTGTCACTTCCCATGTTTATTGCAACAAGGCGAGTTTCTCGATTTACAAAGAGACTGGGGAGAGAAAATTACACATGGGCAACCATGCATCTTCCGAAGTCGAAGGAGTGGGAACAACAGTGCTAAAAATGGCTTTCAAGAAAAAATTGATCCTGAAGGATGTTCTACACATGCCGGACATCGGAAAGAACCTCGTTTTGGGATCACTGCTAGTTAGATATGGTTTTAAACTAGTCTTCGTAGCGGATGAATTTATTTTATTAAAAAACAATATGTTCTTAAATAGAGGGCATCTTTCCATTTGGATGTTCAAAGTGAATGTAATGGCCATGCGCCAAGAACCAAATAACAAAGATGTTGTGCAGCAAATATAATGCAGAAAAGGAAAGATTGTTACATTATTTTTGCATTATGTTCCTATGTTCAAATTGGTGTTCGAACAAAGAATACAACTATATTTAAGTTAAAAGTTGAAGGTTATTAAGACCATATGTTCAAACAAAGATGTGAACATTTTTAGTAAAAATTTGGCAAAGTCTCGCGTGTATCTTTGATATATCCAAATCTCAACAAAAAGATAAAGGGGAAGGAAAAAAATTTATCTATTATAATCATAACCACATAGATTATTATATCTAAATCTTAAAAATCACAGATGCTCTATTACTTGCGGTATAAAATAATATCTATAAGTTATTGAACAGTAAGATCACATACGTACGCATCACACAAGAAGAGTTATCCATCACATATGTGAAGAGATTGAAGGTTGGCGATTATTCTAGTATGGCCATTATCATCTTGTCCTACACAACTAAAGAATATTGAAGATGTCACATTCATCTCGCGGATGATTGTTGTTACAAATTACATTTAGAATTGCTATTGTGGGTTGCGTTACATCATAGTGAGACAACTATTAAGTCATTGTCTATGTCTAAGTAGTTTGGATTTTATGTCTAGTTCCTGGTGATATGTTACTTTTAGTGTAAAGGTAGATAAATATAGTTAGAATTAGTTGAAATTGAGAGTGATTATTTAACGTGTACATAACTATATATAGTGACATAACTATATATAGTGACGATTCTTGTAAATGAAAGTTCTTTCAACATAGATCCGATTTTTGGTCACACTAAGTTCTCATATTCTGTATTATTATTTACTATTTTCTAACACAATCAAATTGATATATAATACCTAAGATTTATCATAAAATAATAATAATAATAATAATAATAATAATAATAATAATAATAATAATAATGATTTTATTGAAAATCACACGTTTTATTTGAAACCACAGATAAATAAATTCAAAATATCCCAAGATGAACCATTTATATAAGTAACCAAAAATAAATAATTTTTTATTAACTTATTTACCAATTCACTTTAACCTATATGTTGTTAAAATACTTGGAACCTTTTAAGCTATATAAAGAAGAAAAAAAAAAGTAATCGAAAGCTATCAACCAACTTATTTAGATGTATCACTAAATGTAACCAATAATTTTTGAATCTCTCTGTATTTGAAAAACACAATATCTATGAGCGCATTTAGTTTGTTTTTATATATGTATTTCAACAATACTTGAGATAAAATATACTCCATGCTCCCAATAGAAATGAACCCTTTTGTTTGAGCACATAAATTTAGGTAGTATAGATTACTTATTTACATAGAGAGTAATAGTTATTTAATGATTAAAAAAAATTAAAATATGTGTTTAAATATTTTAATATTATATTTCAATAATATATATAATATGAATTATTTTGTAGATAATAAACTTTTATATAATACAAATAAATAAAAAATATATTTATTTATTCATTATTACTATAAATTAGTATTATGAAAAAATAGGGAATTTTAAAGGTAAATAAAAATATTTATTAATTGAGGAGATAGATAATAATATATATATATGAGATTTGAATGAGTTAGAAATTTAATTAAATTGATTTATATTTGTTAATTATATTTAAAATTGATAAATTTACTAAAACTAAAAAGGGGTCATCTTTTTTTTTGTGAGACGACCAAAAAAAGAAAAATAGGTCATTTGTGGTGGGACGGAATGAGTACTATTTTTAGAATAATTCGTAAGAACTACTTCTTTCGTCCGTTCTAATTATGTTAGATTTTTATTATTATTATTATTATTCGTTAAACATATACACAATTTATTTATAATAAACAAATTTATTCATCTATAATTTTATTATCCATATTTTAACAAATAGCAACTAATTTGTCACTATTTTTATATTTATCACATCATTTTTAACTAATTTTTTTAATAATTTTTTTATAATATTCCAATGTATTTATTATCTATCTCACATTCATATTAAAATATAATTATTACTCCATCCGTCTCATCTACCATGTCCACATTGTCGTTTCTGTCCGTCCTACATCCTATGTCACTTTCATTTTTTGGAAAATAATTATACATTTTAATCTCATTTTAAATTTTTTAATTTATTTTTTTTAATTTTAATTAAACTAATAAGTTATTTTAACCTTAATCTATAATTATTTATAATTAGTTTCACTAGTACATTTTTAATTATCTAGTAATTATACTTATCTTAAATTTTTGTGTTTACAGTGATCGAGACATCCAATGTGAGATGGAGGAAGTACTTAATTTTTATACTCAAATAAAATGAAATAATTACCGGGGAATAAGAGTTATATAATAAAATAATTGTAAAAAAATTTCTTAAAACGTACAAAAACTTCTTCTTTTTAGGAGAGAGAAAAGTTTGATTTGTATTTGTATCGAGTTTTTATAAATATCATAAAATAAAGTGAAGGTTTGAGGGTAGCTATCTCAGGAATCATATGAACCACTAAGACAGGACATGGATGGGTAGGCAGGCTAGTACTTATACATAGATTTATATATAATAAAAAAGATTAAAAATTAAACGACACAACTTCCTTCACATGCTTCTTGATGATCCCAACCACCCAATCTTGTGATCTCCCTTCACTTATTGATTTTAGATCTAACTTTGAGTTCGTTTAAATCATACAAGATGTTTTTAATTTACTTCTTTAAAATTATTATGTTGAAAACTTGAAAAAATTATAGTTGAAAAGTATTTATTCAAAAAATATATATTTTTTGAAAAAACTTTTAAAAGTATGTTTATCGAATGATATGCTCTGTTCGTTCTGAATCAATCTATTTATCTTGTTATTTTAATTTGTCCGTAATTAATTATTTTTTTAGTAACTATATTTTCATATAACTTAAAAAAAAAAGAAAATCTTACCACTTATATATTATTACAAAAATCTCTATTATTATTATTTAATTAATTTGTCCTTTTCTACCAGTAAATTTGTATATTATCTCTTTTGTACTACATATATATATATGTAACATATTAATATTAAAAAGTTTATGTGAAAAACAAAAAGTAAATTCATAGTACGTCTCCGACGGAAGTAGTTTTATCTTTTTTGTGGAGATTCATTTTTTTTTTACAATGTAGGGATCCGCAGTCTGAATCTAACATGTTGGTACGTGAAAGTGAAAAAAAGTAAAATATTGCTCTTGTCCCACATGGGAAGAATAAACAAACACCACATCCTTATATGTACTTACTTCAATTTATTATTCAATTGGGATTGGATTGAATATGATATTAGCTTGGGTTGAGCTTTGACTTGGGCTTGAGATTGGACATACATATATATATATATGTATAGTCAAGGGCCACGCCAAATCGCAGAAAAAATCCAATTAATTTAATATTTTAATTTATTTGATTGATTTATTTTGACAGTTTCAAATTTAATCGGATAAAACAAAATTGTTGCAACAAAAATTGCAACATGTAGAGGTGGTTACGGTTTTAATGGCCACGTGATATTTTCAATCCTCATTTTCTTAAATTAAAGAACTTAGCCAACAATCCATATAACGTGAATCAATTCCTAAAATACAGTACACCCTTACTCTCTAGTTTTTCTGCCTTTTCTTTTCAATTTTCTCCAAAAACTTCCTAAGATTTTTCTCTGTTCGGTTCGTGGTGGGATTTTCAATCCTTAATTAATTCGTTTTATCTTGGGAAGCAACCGGTGGCGGGCCGAATTTTCTTCAAGGAGATCGCGTGCAACGCGAAACTCAAATATGTTCTTAATCAGATCTGTTATCTGATTTTGAATTGAGTATCTTGATTTTCAATAATATTTTTGCCAAACAATCTTGAAGCAAATTTCCGTGTGAAAACCTGAGATGGCCGAAGGAATTCCCTTGATTCTTGATCAAATCGCGGCTCCCCAGAACGTACCTGATGACGAAGGAATGATCGACGTTGTGCGCGATTGAGGCGAAAGAAATCTGAACGACAACGTTCAAATTGGTGCAGACGAGGATGAGAACGAGGAAGTGAACTCCAGTGAATTGCACACTCCCTCCATTCCAGAATCCTAACCACCCCGCACAACCAGTGAAGTCGCTGAAATCGCTGCTGCCAGGCATGAAACGCGCGAGGCGGCCAGGAGGGCTGTTGCGGAAAAGGTTGCGAAGGCAGCGTACAAACAAGCCTTCAAGGCCGCGATGGAGGAGGCGCAGCCTGTTGCTGCGACCTCCAACCATCCTATTCCTGGACTGCAGAAACGGCATCTTATTGTGCCTGACTGAAACAGCCTGCTGCTGTTCTGCCTCGTCCGCAACGTATGGCTGTAGGACTTGCGCAGGGTCTCGTTGCGTCTGCCCGACAACAACTAGACGAGTTGGAGGGTATACAACCTATTGCTGTTACAGACCATTTAATGCAGCCTGTTGTTGCAACTTTCAGGTAGCTTGTTGCTGCGGCAGCCCGATAAGCCAAAAAATTCAACGGGCAGCATTTTAAAATATGGCAGCAGAAGACGTTGTTTTATCATACCACAGTGAATCTGGTAGATTGGCTGACGGAGGATGCACCTATTGTGCCTGAAGGATCCTCGGAAGAACAGAAAGCACAAATTCTGAATGCCTGGAATCATTCAGACTTTATGTGCAAAAATTATGTATTGAACGTCTTGAGCGACTTCCTATACAGTGTCTACCGGCATGCGCTAACGGCTAAGCAACTGTGGGGAGACGCTGAAGAAAAAGTACATAACCGAGGATGCTGGTGCAAAGAAATTTATCGCCAGACGGTTTCCGGATTTCAAAATGGTCGATGGAAAAAGCGTTATGAAACAACTTGATGCATTTTAGCTGATTCTGCATGAGATCCAGGCCGAGGGGATAGAGCTGAGTGAAGCTTTCCAAGTGGCGACGATAATTGAAAAATTTCCACCTAGTTTAGGTGATTTCAAAATTTACTTAAAACAAAAACGCAAGGAAATGGATATGGCGAGACTGATTAATCATCTCCAAACTGAAGAGGAGCATAAATCGAACCTGGTAAGTAGGGGACATCCGATACTCGGTAGCAAGGCCAATGTAGTCGAGCACAAAGGCCAAGGCTCACTTTTTAAGACAGCTCGGAGGAACAATGAGGAGCTTGGAAATAACTGGAAGCCAACGGACAAGGAAAAAGAGAAGCTGAAGCCATTTGGCGGCGTTAAAAGGCAAAGTACCTTCAAAGGTAACTGTTTTAATTGCGGAAAGGTCGAACACCGTTGCAAGGCGCCAAAAAAGAAAAAAAAAAGACAAATCAGGCACACGTTGTTACTAAAGATGAAGAGCTACTCGACCTGACATGTGTTGTCTCTGAGACAAATCTGGTGGGATCAAACAAGAATCAATGGTGGCTCGACATATAAGCACACGCCATATCTGCATGAACATGAATTAGTTTTTCTCATTCGAGCGTGTCAAATGAGAAACGATGTACATGGGGAATGCTGCTCTTGCTAAAGTCAAGGGAAGAGGAAAGGTGTTTCTGAAGTGACGTCTAGAAGAGTTGTGATGCTGACCAATGTCCTCTACATGCCAGAGATTACGAAGAACCTGGTCTAGGGGACGCTCATGATGAAACACGACTTTAATATTAATATGAATGGAGATAATTTTGTTTTTCATAAATTAGGAGTGTATGTGGGTTAAGGTTATGCGGAGGATGGACTTCTGAAATGTTGTATTATGACTGTCATTGAAAATAATAATAATAAGTTTGTTACTTATATTGTTGAGTCCTCTACTCTATGGCATAGTCGATTGGGTCATGTTAATTATGATTCAATTCATCGATTAATTAACCTGAACACATTCCAAAATTTGAATTAAATAAACATAGATGTGAAATTTGTGTTGAAGCAAAATAAACTCGACCGTCTTTCCAAACTATTCATCGTAAAACTGAACCACTCGAATTGATTCATAGTGATGTATGTGATCTAAAAATTGTACAAACGCGTCGTGGTAATAAATAGTATCACATTTATTGACGATTGTGCAAGATACTGTTATGTTTATTTGCTTAAGAGCAAATACGAGGCATTAAGTAAATTCATTTTGTACAAAAATAAAGTGGAAAACCAACTTAACAAACGGATTAAACGAATTCGAAGTGACAGAGGTGGAATTTGAAACTCCGATCGGTGATTTTTGTGCACAAAATGGAATAATTCACGAAGTAACTTCACCTTACTCACCTCAATCAAACGGCGTTGTTGAACGCAAAAATCGCACATTAAAAGAAATGATGAATGCGATGTTGTTAAGTTGTGGACTACCCCAAAACATGTGGGGGGAGGCAATTTTAAGCAGTAACTATATGCTTAACTTAATAACTCGGAAAACAATGGAGAAAACCCCTTATGAGCTTTGGAAAGGTCGAAAACTATTTTACAAACACCTTCAAGTGTGGGGTGTCTAGCTAAGATGGTGGTACCACCTCCCAAACGTGTGAGAATCGTCCCAAGACAGTGAAATGCATTTTCATAGGATATGGACATAACAATATTGTCTATCAATTCTTGGTATTCGATTAAAAAATTTCAGATATTCTAAAGAATACAATAATGGAATCAAAGAATACATCAATCTTTGAAAATTTTTTCCGTGCAAAGGCAGGCGTTGAACCTAGTTCGGCCAACCGAGAACACGAAATTGTGGACCGAAATCGAATGGAGTTGTATGAATCTGAATCAGAACCAGGTCAGGAACCTGATCTTAGAAGAAGCAAACGAGCACGAGTTGAAAAGTCATTTGAAAATGAATATTTTACTGCCTCATTGAAAACGAGCCTCAAATATATGCTGAGGCAAGATCTGCTGAAGCGTTTCTCTGGAAAGAAGCTGTAAGAAGTGAAATTGATTATATTCTTCAGAATCACACTTTGGAACTTTTGGATCTCCTACTTGGTTAAAAAAACCTCTTGGATCAAAGTAGATATTCAAGAGAAAGTTAAAACCAGACGGTACAATAGAAAAATACAAGGTTAGACTTGTAATCAAAGGCTACAAGCAACGAAAAGGCCTATTACCCTGTCACAAGAATAACATCCATTAGGATGATCTGTGTGATAGCCGCTATGCGGAATCTTGAGGTACATCAAATAGATATAAAAACGGCATTCTTAAATGGAGATCTTGATGAAGAGATATACATAGAACATTGGGAAGGCTTTACAGTTTCAGGAAAGGAAAAGAAAGTCTGTAAACTTGTGAAATCATTGTATGAAATTAAATAAGCTCCAAAGAAATGGCATGAAAAATTTGATCATACCATGATGGATAGTGGTTTCAGAATCAATGAATGTGATAAATGTATATACGTAAAGACCACTGAGTCAGGTTATGTGATGCCTTTACGTAGACGATATACTTATCATTGGTAGCAACGAATATATCGTTAAGTCTACCAAAGACATGTTATATTCTAAATTTGACATGAAGGACATAGGTCTCGCTGATGTGATCTTAGGAATTAAGATCAAGGATATATGCGATATTAGATAATTATTTTGCTATATTTTAGATGGTTTTTGGATGCGAATTTTGTATATATGCTCTTAATGGTATGTTTTTGAACTTTCTATTAGGCGTTGAGGAGTTGGCAAATTTTGGGCATATTGGAGAGAAAAGCAGAACGCAGAAAGTCCTTAGGCGTGATCACGAAGTAGAAAAAAAAAATTGCAAAAAGGTCCTCCGGGGTTAATTAGCAATTTTAGAATTGTTTGGTTTAAAGTGCAAAGGGGATCTTAGGATGGACTTGAAGAGACATAATTTTTTTAATTGAAGAGGAGAAGAGAAGGGGACTACCACGTTCTTTACCACGATCTCACCTACAACCTATTTTCTGAGAGAGAAGAGAAGCGAAGGAAGAACACTACGTACGAGAACTTTGGAGAGCAACGCAGAAGAACTTCCGGGCACCCTTTTTCTTCATTTATAGAATTGGTTTGTTATCGATTTTTAAACTTGAAGGCATGATGAACTCTTTGATTTATTTTATATTTTTAATTGCTATAGATTGCGAGTAGTTTCATTTCTAGTGTAGGTATGAATTGATTTTCGGGATTGAAAGTGTGAGACTTGGTTTCGATTAAAATTGGTGTTCATCGATGTTGGGTATTTTTAATCTTCTAATTGATGAGTTTAGAAATCCTGAATTGATTATTGCGCACGTATCAATTTAGTATTTCATAGCTATATTGGGGATTGGCATACGAAATTGTGTAATTTTCCAATTAGCGTAGCAACCTAGAGAAGAACACTCTAGGGAAGAATTAAAGTCAGTTTTTAAACAAATCCTCGTAGGAGCTTGTTAAATTGAATTGGGCCTTTCTAGTTTTTACTGCGTCGAGTTAGAAAACTACGGTCGTACCTAGGATTCTTTCCCGATTAGAGAAATAGCTAACGGTCGTACCTTAGCTATCGAAAAAGTAAGGAAAGGTTGGTTGTGAACGTGTGTAGATCAACTTTAACCAATTTATCCAACTAGTCGATGAATTTGACTTTTAGTCGATGATCAAATTTCATATCCCGAATGAAAAATTCATGCCTATGCTAGAGTCTAATCATCTTTGGTAATCTGCCGTGCATTTTATTTTATTTTATTTAGTTGAGCGAATTTATTTTCTCTTATTTTAGTGTAATAAATTCAACCCCCCATTATATATATAGTATAATTTTCGATAACCGAATATTCAATATTATTATTGTTCCCTGCGGAGAAGACCCTACTCACTGAACTACTGCATTTTGCAAGTTTTTTATGGTGTAGGAACTGAAACTTTATTTTGCAGCTTTGACGAGACTAGCAATTTTGGCGCCGTTGCTGGGGAACAATATAAGATTTTTTGATATTTGGTTGTTTATATTTAACTCTAGTTTTTGCTTAATGGTTTATGCCTCAAACTGGTCGTACAGGTGAATTAGTGTTTGATTCAGAAATCGAAAGGACTGTACGCCGTTTGAGGAAAGAAGCTAGAGAGCGAAAGAGGGCCGAGAAAGAAGTTGAGGCACCGGGACTTAACTTAGCTATCCAACTAGCGGATACTTCTAGTTCCGAAGAGAGTGAAGAGGCCAAGGAAGTTGAAGAAGTTTTGATAAATCCAATGGCACAAAGAACCTTGAGGGAGCTAGCTACTCCCGACTTAATTCAACACCCTTTGTGTATTACTTTTCCTGCTATAGCCGATAATACGGCATTTGAACTTAAATCTGGACTAATTCATTTATTGCCGTCTTTTCATGGCTTGGCAGGGGAGGAACCACATTAGCACTTGCAGGAATTCGATGTGGTATGTACGAGTATGAAACCTCCGGGAGTCACTAAGGATCAAATAAAGCTTCGGGCTTTTCCATTCTCTTTGAAGGATGCAGCTAAAGATTGGTTGTTTAACTTGCCGGCCGGAAGTGTTATCACATGGATGGATATGAAGCGCAAATTTCTTGAGAAGTTCTTTCCCGCATCCCGAGCTGCGAATTTGCGAAAAGAGATTTGTGGCATCAAACAAGCATCAGGGGAGTCTTTATACGAGTATTGGGATAGATTCAATAAATTAATTGCTCGATGTCCCCAACATCAAATTTCTGAGCAACTTTTAATCCAATATTTCTACGAAGGACTAACTTCTATTGACAGGAGGATCATCGATGCTGCCAGTGGAGGCGCTTTCATGAATAAGACTCTGAGAGAAGCTTGGGAATTGTTAAATGATATGGCCATGAACTCTCAACAATTTGGGCCGAGCGATGTTGTGGGAGTGAAAGAAGCTGTTGAGGTAAGTTCTCCTATGCAACAACAATTGAATGAGCTAACTGCTTTTGTGAGGAAACTTGCTGTAGGTAATGCTCAAGTGAAGCCGTGTGGAATTTGTGGGAGTGTTGAGCATCCCACGGATGCTTGTCCCATACTAAGAGAAGAGGTGGAAGTGAATACTGCAGGTTTTGCACCAAGAAGGGCTTATGACCCTTATTCGAACACATTTAATCCGGGATGGCGAGACCACCCCAATTTTCGATATGGGAATCAGAATCAGTAATCCTATGGACAACAACAACCACCGGGTTTTCAACCACAAGCACAGCAGCAGCAGCAAAGGACTATGTACCAAGCTCCCGTTCTTGGTAACTCTTTATATGATATGGTGAAATCAATTGCGTCTAATTTTTTGCAATTTCAGCAAGAGACAAGAATGAGTATTAAAAATTTGGAAGATCAAATGTCTCAAGTTGTGAAGGAGGTGCGGGATATGAAAGAGAGGGAGAAAGGCAAGCTACCGGCTCAAACCCACATGAAACCGAGCAATGTTAGTTCAATGGTCTTGCGAAGTGGTAAGGAGCTAGAAGGTCCGAAGGTTGTTACACAAAAAGAGAAAGCTGGAGAGGAGATTGAGCAAGAAGCAAACAAATCAACTGGTCAGGTGAATTCTAAACCTCCTATTCAATCAAATGCTAATGTTGCTCCATTTCCTCGAAGGTTAGCAAAACTGGCTAAAAGCGATAAAGATAAGGAGATCATGGAGATGTTTAAGAAAGTGGAGCTAAGCATTCCTTTGCTTGACGCAATTAAGCAAGTTCCCCGTTATGCAAAATTTCTGAAGGAGTTGTGTACCAAGAAGAAGAAGTTGAGAGGAGACGAGAAAGTGCTAGCTGGAGAGACTGCGTCTGCCGTGCTGCAAAGAAAATTGCCACAAAAATGCGGAGATCCAGGTATGTTTGTCGTCCCGTGCAAAATAGGTAAGATGGAAATTAAAAGAGCTATGCTAGATTTAGGTGCAGCCATTAACGTTATGCCTAAGTCTATTTTTAACTCTTTGAACATTGGGCCCTTGAAAGAAACAGAGATAGTGATTCAACTAGCTGATAGAACTTACGCTTACCCCGAAGGGATAATTGAGGATGTTCTTGTGCAAGTGAATGAGTTAATATTCCATGTTGATTTATATGTTTTAGATATGCATGATGAAAATTCGCCTAATCCTTCACCTATTCTGCTTGGACGTCCTTTTGTGTGTACTACACACACAAAAATTAATGTTAGAACAGGGACACTTACCATGGAATTCGAAGGTGTAAAAGTTCATATCAATATTTTTTATGAATCGAATGATCCCGTGGAACCTCATGATTTGTATTGTGTAGATGTCCTTGATCAAGATGTGCAGGAAGTCTATGAAGTTGGAGAAAGAAGAAAATTGCAGTTGCAAGAGTTGAAGAAGATTCAGAACAAAGCTTTCGAGAATGCGAGGATTTATAAGGAAATAGTAAGAAATTTCATGATCCAAATATTTTGAGAAAAAATTTTAAGGTTGGTCAAAAGGTTTTGCTTCATCATTCTGATCTTAAGATTTTTCTGGGTAAACTTCGTTATCATTGGATAGGTCCATTTGTGGTAACTAATGTGTTTCCGTGTGGTACAGTTGAGATTCAAAGTTTTAGCACGGATAAAAGGTTTGTTGTGAATAAACATCGTCTTAAGTCTTACTATGAGGGGTTCCAGAGCAAAGAAGTGGAGTGTGTAGCTCTTTTTGAGCCACGTGATTAGTTTAAGAGATGTTGTGTCGAGCCAACGACAATAAACAAAGGTGCTTCTTGGGAGGCAATCCAAGTGTTTTATTTTATTTTGTGTGCTTTGAATTTTTGTTGTGTTTGTGAGTCAATTTCATGCCTTGTTTTTTGTGTTTTGATGACAGGTGAAATTTTTGTGGTTGAGTGGAGCAGAATGAGAATGATTCTTAGGCGTGGCCACGCATCAAGTGTGTTGTGATTGATAAGAGGGAGAAATTTTTAAAGAAATCAGAACGTACTTCTTTAGGCGTGATCACGTCTAATGAAGTCTTATATTCTGAAAAATTGTGCAAATAGGGTTTATTTTGGGGAAATTATTATATATTATATTTATTAATATTATTATTAAATTTAATATTACTATATTATTTTTATTTTATTTTTATATATATATACTCGTAATTTTATTTATTTATTTATTATTATATATATATTTTGTTTCTATATTTTATTATTATAGTTAGTATATTTATTCTTATTATTATATTTATTAATATATCTATAATTATAATTATTATGATATTTATTACTATATTTATTATTGTTTCTATAATTACAATTATTATTTTTAGTAATTAAGTTCTAATTTTTTTATTTCCATATTGCTATAATAGTTATACGTTAGGATTATTATTACTATATTTATTATTCTTACTATAATAATTATTATATTTATTATTATTATTATTTTTATTATTACACCCTTAAAATCTTAAATCATTTTTCTCTCTCACTCTCTTGCAGGAGCCGCCGCCTCCCTCTTTTCTCCGCCATTTTGAACCGTTCACCATTCCGCCGCCCCTCTGCGACGTCGTCCATCAGTTGCAGCTGTTTTTCAGCCGGTCCGTGCCACCAGCCAGGGCCGCCCTTTTCGTTGTTTCGATTTTCTCCAGTTTGCCGGTTTGATTTCAGGGATTTCTCCTACTTTTTAATCTATTGCATTCTCTTGGTTAACCTCTATCAATTATTGGCTAGATATTATATAAAATCAGTTGATGATGAAAAATTTTAATTTGGGCGATTTTCGTAGAGGTTCTTTGATGCAATCGATATATGGATTCATATAGATGATTGAGAATGATGTTGTGATGGTGAAATTGTCGATTGCACGTTGAATACATGTTTGAGAGTGATGTTTGGTGTAAGGGCTTAATTGCTAGTGTGTATGCTTTGTGGAATTTATTGAGGAATTGTAATTTTATTGTTGAATTCTTTTGTGTGAAGGCACGATGGGCAAGGTGCAAGAGTTGGATCCCTCCTACTGCCCTGACCAGTGCGAGTCTCGGGTCTTTTTCTCAATGGCCGGTCGCCCCCACCTATTCCAAGGAAGTTTCTTTTCTCTGCCCTTTTGTTTCATCTTTATTTCTTGCAATAGGGACATTGCACTAATTAGGTGTGGGGGGAGATTAGAATTTTTGATGCGATATAATGCTTTATTTTGATAACTTCCCTGCATGTCTTCTTGTGTATTTTGAGCTGAGGTTGTAGTGCTTACTTAGTTCATTAGGATCTTGCCATGTTTGTTGATGAAGTTAGATGACGAGTGTGCTTAGCCTTCTAACAAAGAACCCTTAAGTGAGTTATTTGAGCCTTATTTGAGCAAATTCACTCATACATATCATATATGCTCAATTTTTTTTTTGGACTGTGTGAACATATGTTATACTTGACTACCTAGAACTTGCTTGCTTATGCTTATTGACTCTGCGTTTATTGAGAATTGATGGGATTAAAATGATAAGGCACTAGGTTTACCCTTGTTGGCCTTAATTTCATACCTTCACCCCTATTATCCCCTTGTGAACCAAAGTTTGAGCTTAATGTTATTATCCTATTTTTCTTGGTTCATATTTAACCCAAGCCGATATGCCTTTTTCTTGGAATAAGCCGAACGTTTACTTGAGCCCATGGGAATTCGAGGGATTGTTCTTTGATTCATTACATTAGACTATTTAGAGTTGCATATCATCAGTATATTATTCGATAGTTGCATTTGAAAGTTCTCATATATGTGGCAAAATTATAAATTCATATATATTTTTGCCAAAAGTATTTCATTGACCAACCTCAAAAAAAAAAAAAAAAATGAAAAAAGAGGTTGTGTGAAAAAAGAAGAAAAAAAAATATTCCGAGTCCTAAAAAAAAAGGGACTCGTGAAAAGAAAAGTGAGTATGATGTTGTCTTGCATTGATCAAATCTTGGGAAGTATTGTGTTGTTCTTGTTATGTTGTTCTTATTCATACGTGTGTGCGACTTGCGTTCATTTTGATGTGATGATTTGATAGATTAATTACTCGGTCCCATTAGCCATTGATATCCCTTTTCCTACCCCAACCATGGCCCCATTACAACCTTTAATTAAGACCTTTGATTATGAACGTTAATTTCTTGATGAATTGTGGAGTTGATTTGATTTGCTTGCAAGACAATGGGGTTCTTCGTTTACTTCATGTGCATTGAGTGAATATAGCCTAAACACTTGAGGGTGAGAGCTTTTACTTATATACATTCCACATTTGGAGAGGTTAGTTGGTTCTTGCATGCTTTAAATCTGACGTAATTGATAACACGGCTAAGTGACTTTTGCGCTAGTGAGTATTTCAAGTCTTGGTTTGGATATCCTTGAGGACAAGCATGAGATAGGTGTGGGGGAGTTGATATATGCGATATTAGATAATTATTTCGCTATATTTTAGACGGTTTTTGGATGCGAATTTTGTATATATGCTCTTAATGGTGTGTTTTTGAACTTTCTACTAGGCGTTGAGAGTTGGCAAATTTTGGGCATATTGGAGAGAAAAGCAGTTGCAGGAAGTCGTTAGGCGTGATCACGAAGTAGAAAAAAATAAAAATTGCAAAAAGGTCCTCTAGGGTTAATTAGCAATTTTAGAATTGTTTGGTTTAAAGTGCAAAGGGGATCTTAGGATGGACTTGAAGAGACACAATTTTTTTAATTGAAGAGGAGAAGAGAAGGGGACTACCACATTCTCTACCACGATCTCACCTACAACCTATTTTCTGAGAGAGAGGAGAAGCGAAGGAAGAACACTACGTACGGGAACTTTGGAGAGCAACACAGAAGAACTTCCGGGCACCCTTTTTCTTCATTTATAGAATTGGTTTGTTATCAACTTTTAAAATTGAAGGCATGATGAACTCTTTGATTTATTTTATATTTTTAATTGCTATGGATTGCGAGTAGTTTCATTTCTAGTGTAGGTATGAATTGATTTTCGGGATTGAAAGTGTGAGACTTGGTTTCGATTAAAATTGGTGTTCATCGATGTTGAGTATTTTTAATTCTTCTAATTGATGAGTTTAGAAATCCTGAATTGATTATTGCGCACGTATCAATTTAGTATTTCATAGCTATATTAGGGATTGGCATACAAAATTGTGTAATTTTCCAATTAGCGTAGCAACCTAGAGAAGAACACTCTAGGGAAGAATTAAAATAAGTTTTTAAACAAATCCTCGTAGGAGCTTGTGAAATTGAATTGGGCCTTTCTAGTTTTTATTGCTGTCTGCCGTGCATTTTATTTTATTTTATTTAGTTGAACGAATTTATTTTCTCTTATTTTAGTGTGATAAATTCAACCCCCCCATTATATATATAATATAATTTTAGATAACCGAATATTCAATATTATTATTGTTCCCTGCGGAGACGGCCCTACTCACCGAACTACTGCATTTTGCAAGTTTTTTGTGGTGTAGGAACTGATACTTTATTTTGCAGCTTTGACGATGCTAGCAATCAACAGAACCGGAAATGGTCTAATTTTAAGTCAAACTCATTATCCATACAAAATCCTCGAAAAATTCAGTAATAATGATACAGGAATAACGAGAACTCCACTGGACACAAGCATCCATTTATCCAAGAATCGTGGAGAGGGTGTATCCTAAATCCAATAGGCTCGGATAATTGGAAGCTTGATGTACCTAATGAGCTGCACTAGACCCGACATAGCTTATGCTATAAGCAAGCTGAGTACGTATACGAGTAATCCTAGTCGCGAGCATTGGAAAGCCATAGTTCGTGTAGTTAGGTACTTACATACACTCGAGATTACGGGCTGCACTACAACATACATGCAACTGTAGTAGAGGGCTACTCAGATGCAAAATGGATATCTGATACTCTCAATTCGAGATCAACTAGTGGATATGCGTTTACACTAGTGGGTGCAATAATCTCTTGGAAATCCTCATAACAAACAATTATTACCAAATCCACAATGAAATCTGAGTTCACTGCATTGGATAAAGCTGGAGAAGAGGCGGAATGGATTCGTCACTTTCTCGAGGACAATCCAGAGTGGGACAAACCTATCTCTGCCATAAGTCTTTACTACGATAGTAAATCTTCTTTTGGCAGAGCAGAGAGTACAATGTACAATGGAAAGAGTCGACACATTTTCCGTCGACATAATTCCATAAGGCAACTAATCACAACTAAGGTTATTTCGATAGACTATGTTGCATCAAAAGATAACCTAGTGGAGGGTTAAATCGTGATGCAGTGTACAAATTGACTAGAGGAGTGGAGGTTAAGCCTGCCGAAATATAAGTCTTATAAAGGAAAACTCAACCTAGAAATATTGAAGATCCCAAGAACTACTATTTACCTCACCAACCATACATTCACTCATTTATGAGACTGCCTTAATACCGTCCGAGCCTTTCGAGGATGGTGGTTAGACCTAGCATGGCCTGTGGTTGGGAGGCCCATTGCCGAGTGCCTGAACACTCACTTTCCTCTAGCCGCCCAATCAGAGTCCTAAATGATTCTACTTCCTCAACCACTAATAGGGCAAGTTACCCTAGGATCCCCGTGACCCAAATGGCAAAGCGACAATCAAGTTGGAGCCGCCAACTCCTCCCTAAAGAAGGCGAAGACCACCATAGGTGTCCAACCAGCCGGTTCAGAAGAACACTGAAAGGCCAGGGATAAATATATAGCCTCCTTGCAGGTGAATTTGACTATCTTCTCCGAATTCCGATCAGCTGCCGCATATCAAGCTTTAGCAGGTACCAACTGCTGCCAACCTGACCACCATTCCAACCGTCCCTTCACCTGGCTCAACCAACCCTGTGACAGAGGAACAACAACTGCCTCCTACCACTGCCACTGCCACCGAGCCGACCTCGAACCCTCTGATCAAACAAACCCCTGCTCCCGAGGTACTTTTTCGAATTCTGTTGCAATTGGTACTCCAATACGGAGACATCCGATTTTAACACTAGGAACAAACATTCGGGGATAAGGTAACCAACCAGCGGACCTACCAATGACTGACCACAATATCGGAGCACTGGTTGAGAGGCAAGTCCCACCGACTGGTGCCCGCAAACCAAAACCAGCCGCGCCCGCTAAAGCTGGGAACCGAACACCTCCTCAAGTATCCTCCCTCCTCTAACTATTATTTCTACCTTCTTTCGCTCATACACCATACTTTCTCCCTCAGATAATCGAAGTTCCGGATGAGGGTTTGAGGAAAATTAACCAGCCAGTGAACGACCAGGGTGCAGAAGCACCGGTTGAGAAGCAAGGACCGCTAGGAGAAGCTGAAGGGGAAATATTTCCCGAAGAGGCCACGGCGCAACCTCAATCCCCCCTGTGCAAAATCGCAAATGAGGAATCTTGTGCTGTGAGTTCTCTTATTTGATCTAAGTCACCCACTCCCCATCAGTCCATGCCCAAGGAAAATCCCATCAGTCCGAATCAAGAGGGCCCCACCTAATCCCTGGCCAGGAAAGATGTAGCGGTCCCATTGCCCTACGACTCAGCACATAATTTAACAGCTCCGCCGAGGCCTCAACCTCCACCTATTCTGTCCACAATTTTGGCCCCCTCAGTCAAAATGGCCACCCTAGGCCAGGTGACTGCACTTTCCACCACTTTCTTTTGAAACAACATATCAGCAGCAAACTTACCTATAGTCCATTTTGCAAGACCAGGGCTTTCTGACTCCCCTCTCTCCCGTGTCTCTTCCCACTGAAATCTGGCAGACGCTTTCCAAAGTTGCTGAAAGAACATTTGCCAGCTTGACTGAGGGTGAATTGAACAAACTGATGAATGGCCTCCTCAGTCTGTTGTGCACAACCTACTGACTCTCTTTCATGCCAAGTGCTCGACCGGATCCTTGAGAGACTTTCCGAGGTTATTGTGGACATGCCACTCCTCTAATTGGCTGCGACCCGAGATCCCTGATCTTCCATTCCCAAAACTGACACCATTCAACATACCATTTCTGATGTAGACTCGTCTCTGGGCCGCTCGCAACAACGAGTGAAAGCCCTCCAATTATCAAAAGAGCAACATTTTGCAGACATAGAAAGAAAAAAGCAAGAGATCAAGTGCCTGCAAAAAGAATTGGCGATGCAGGAGAAAAAGCTGGATGAAATGAACAAGTGCATGTCCAACGAACACCAGATCATACAAAATCAATCAAATCATCGGGCATAACTTATTCATGAATAGGAAGTTGCCCGCCAAATTAAAAAAGAGCGAAGAGGACCTCATCCGTTGCTTAAAGGCGGGTGGTCCGACTGAACTAGAAATGATCAAACATCCTGGCCGCGATTATATCCCTTTTATAAAGACTTTTTAAATCTTCACTTAATTTTCAGCAAACACTTGGCTAGTCTATACTTACGATCCCCCAAACTAGGCACAAATGTAGCTAACCAACTGAATAAATAGCCAAGTGAAACTTTAACATTCTGGAAATAGATTTTTCCCTCAATATACAGACGAAAATGTCCTCCCAACAACCTCGCATTCGTGTTCCAATTAGGAACTAACAAGATGTTCTTCAACCATTTTTAGTCGGTCAACACTCTGTTCCGTTCACGCTGAATATTTCGTATAGGTTATGAAACAACTCGATTTCAAATTTAATTTTTCTCAGAACAGGGTATCACACCTTACACCGAACCCCTCGCTTGATGCAAAGGGTAGTTGAGAGCTATGAGACTTCAAAAGACATGCTCAGTCATTTCCCCGATCTGGAGCACCACATGGATCCAATAGAACATCATTTAATGGCCATTTTACCTGATCTCAGTTGGGTAAGTGAATTCTCTTAGCAAAGAGAAGCCTTTACCGGCCTACGCATTCTCTTTAATAGAGAACGTCAAACCCTGAAAGATATGGAGAAAAGAACTTAAAGAACCCTTGAAGAAATGTAGGAACAATGGGAATGATAGCTCCCCGAATTGGATGACCTTCTGGACAAAGAACCTCCTGTAGCTGGATGACGCTTGGCCCGACGAAGATTAGATGGGTCCCAAACTAATCTGAACCCCTTTGTTAGGTTCAAAATAAAGTGACCATTCAGTCGGCCCTGTGACTCGAAAAGGTAGGATAATACATTTTCAAGTATTTAGCATTAATACAATCATGTACTGATTTTCCTTCTTGATTAATAATGATGAGAACTCTTTTACCTTTCTGAATTATATAAGGTCCCTCCCAATTTGAGACCATTTCCCTTGATCAGCTTTCCTATAGGTTGGTAAAATGGTCTTCCAAACCATGTCACCTTCTTGTTGCAATACCTCATTTGGGTCTACTTTCCTAATATAGATGATCAATGGCCTCCATCCGAGACACATTTAATTGTTCCTGCTGCTGGAACATTCTTTGTTTTGTTTCTTCTCTGTTATTGACCTCTGTCAAGGCTGTTCGGGCAGTCGGTACCCTAGCTTTGGCTGGCAAGACTGCATCTTGCCCGAAATGAGTTGATAAGCTGAAAACCCTGTAGCTGAATTTTGCCAATTCCGATGTGCCCACAAGGCTTGTGGCAAAAGCACATGCCACTTTCTTGGGTTATCGCTGATCATCGTTTTGATAATATTGATAATAATCTTATTTTCCGCCTCAACTTGTCCATTCTCCTGAGGGTAATATGGTGAAGAATGATGCAATTTAATATTAAATTTTGCCATAAAGTTCAAAAACCTTTCACCAGTAAACATGAGCCCTTGATCTGTCACAATAATGTGTGGGATTCCATAGCAAAAAATAATATGCCCCCGAACAAAATCCATCACCTCATGCCGAGTTGCATTTTTCAATGAATGGCCTCTACCCACTTAGTAAAATAATCTGTTGTCACCAGAATGAAACAATGCTGCTTGGATGACGACGGGTAAATTTTCCCAATAATATCCATGGCCCACGCCTTGAACGTCCATCGCTTGATCTCATCTGCAGTTCCACATTTGGTAAATGCTTTAACGGCCCATGCCTTTGGCATTCTTCACATCCTTTGACAAACTTTATGCAATCCTCGAACATCATAGGCCAAAAATATCTCAATCGATGGATGGCCTACCTTATGTTCAATCCCGCTCGATAGGATCCGCAAAGCCCACCGTGGACCTCCTGCATGACGGAAATATAGTCCTCAAGCCCCAAGCACCAAAGAAGAACATTATCAAGTGTCCATTTGTATAGCGAATCACTGGTTAACCGGAACTGCAGAGCTTTTAGTCGGACACTGAAAACAAATGAGGAATCCGGGCTCTTCATATAATCCCTAATCTCATTTCTCTAGTCCACTATACCTACCTCATGCTTGCGATGCTCCACCACTGCCTGGTCAACTCGTCCCTCTGCCTTGTATCCGTTCGTTGTCAAATCATCTGCTCAACAATTTTGTCTTAGGAATGTGTTCGATTGTAACATCAACATTTCTGCACAGTAGTCCATTCACTACATCCCTGTACCTTCTTAAGCGGGGAAGGTTGCAAGCATATAAAAAAAACACTTGGTTAATTACAAGTTGAGAATCCCCTTTTATAATTACTGATTGGATTTTTTTTTCTCACAAGAGCTTCCAACCCAAGAATCAAAGCTTCATATTCCACAAAATTGTGCGTTATAGCCTTCAATTGCAAATAATGTCTGACCCGCTGGAGATATGGACCCTCCAACACCAACCCCGTCCCCAAAGGCTCTCGAGTGTTAGAACCATCAAAAACATCACCCAAGGTCGGACACCTATGTAAGCTCCCTCATTGGAACTTTGTTGGTCTGCTTCAGAGAACTCTGCTAAGAAGTCGGCCACTTCTCGTCCCTTGATGGCCTTGATAGGCTTATAGGTCAAAGAAAAAAGGGCTAATTTGATTGCCCATTTCATCAACCTTCTATGGATATTAGGTCGTTGGAGAATTAACTTCACAATATCAAACTTAGAAATTACCTCCATTTCCCTTGGTAAGAGGTAGTGTTCAAATTTAGTACATGCGTATACCAATACATAACAAATTTTTTGGGCATAGTGTAATTTAGCTCTGGCCCAGATAAAGTTTTTTTTGATATAGAAAATTTCTCTCTCTTTACCATCATCCCATTCCTGAGCCAATAGACAACTCACCGCGTCGAATGTATTTGCCAAATACAATTTGAGTGGTCGGCCGCATCGGGGCGGAATCAAGATTGGTGGTTCGGTAAGGGCTTGTTTAATAGCATCGAGGGCCTTCTGTTGCTCCTCCCCCCAAATAATGGTTTGAGTTGTCTTGGCTTTCAAGAGCTTAATGATTGGTTTCACCTTACCTGCTGCATTCACTATGAACCTTCTCAAATAATTCATCTTCTCAAGCATACTCAAAACCTCTTTCACCGTTTTAGATGGCCGGATATCTAGTATGGCTTTATCCTTATTAGCATCCACTTCAATACCCTTCCTGTGCACAAAGAAACCCAAAAAATTCCCAACTGCGACCCCAAAAACACATTTTGTAAGGTTCATCTTGAGGTTATACTTTTCTATTCGGATGAATGGCTTCTCAAGATCGGACATATGTGTCTTGACTTAACAATAACATCATCAATATATACCTTCATGGAGTGTCCGATTAAATCTTGAAAAATCACGTTCATAGCTCTCTAATAAGTAGCACATGCGTTCTTTAAGCCGAATGGCATGACCGTCCATTCGTAAATCCCCAGAGCTCCAGGGTACCTAAAGGCCGTCTTGTGAATGTCATCTTTGGCTAAGAAAATATGATTATAGCCCACGTATCTTTCCATTAAACTTAACATCTGGTGTCTTGCAGCCGAATCTATCACACATATCGACCATTGGCATGACGTACTCGTCTTTAGGGGTGGCCAAATTAAAATCCTTGAAGTCTATACAAATTCTTATCTTGTAGTTTTTCTTAGTCACCGGCACTATGTTAGCCAACCACTCAGCATACCTGCACGGATGAATGAAGCCAACCTTCAAAAGCTTTTTGATCTCTTCCTTAATCTGAGGCATCAATTCTGACGAGACCCTATGAGGGCTTGTTTAAAAGGTTTAAAGCCTGCCTAGATAGGAAGTTGGTGCTTAATCAGGCTCTAATCTAAACCAGACATTTCCAAATAATCTCAAGCTAAGCAATTAATGTGTATCCTAATTAAACTTACTAAAACCTCATGTTGTGGTGGTGACAAAAGACCACTCACACGAATCACCCGTGGGAACTCCTCTGTCCCCAAGTTGAAATCTACCAACGGATCTTGAGCCGAGAAGGATGGCTCTGTCTTCTCCAGAAGATCTAGCTACTTGTACTGGTCATCTTGGTTTTGAAAATCAAACATTGTCACATAATAATTTAAACATTAATTGTTTAAGATAGAAATTGCAAATATCTTCACACTCCAGCGTATTCTAGAAATCCATTAAATACATAACAATTAAGGTTTTTTGGCTTCTATTTAGCCATCAGGACCTGGACATTTGTTCCCTTTATGAGAACATATATCATTTAGTTGTAAGCCTACAGCTCTTCCATGGGTATTCGTTTGTTGAGGTGGTTTGAGAGATAGGCGGGAGATTGCTTGAATAGAAAATGACTTCCTCAATAGCATCCGAGGAAGAGAAAGGGTTTCTGCTAGCCTCCATGGTAAGGACTCTGTTCCATTCCCAAATCATTAACTGCCGGTGAAGTGAAGACATCACACAATGAGAGACATGTATACAATCTCTCCCCAATAGAATGGAGTACGTCGTATCTGCATCGACCACAAAGAATATTGTATAAATAATTTTTGACCCTACCTCTATAGGGGCGACCATCATTCCTCTTGGTTTGGTCAGTTGCCCGTGAAACTTGTCATCTTGATATCAACCTGCGTGAGATCAGCCACTGTCCTCCTCAAGTTGTGCAATATTTTCAGAGTCATGGTGTTAAAAATTGCGCTATTATCAATAAAAATCTTATTCACTGGTTTCCCAAAAATATGGGGATCGACATAGAGAGGTTTCAAATGTGGCGTTACTCCTTCGGGTATAGGAGGAAAAATAAAACGGCAAGTTTCAAGTAATTCATATGGAACTAAAGATGCCCACCCTTCTTTAAGCACCTGGTCATCAGAAAAGTGAGCCCACATTGGCTCTTCTTCCATAAGACGGGCATTCGACATCTTCACTGTAAACGCACGGGTATCAGAGCGTTGATTCATTTCAGAATTAGCAAGAGTCCCTTGACCAGGCGAAACTTGGCACAGCTGCAGCAAATCCTGAATTTCATTCGGTGAGAAAGCCCCGAATGTTATCCCTTCAGATTCAGGGACACCTCGCAACTCTGGATCTATATTAATTCGGTGACATAAACTGCATCTAAAGCATTGTGCCTTCCTTACCGGAGACCCCCGATAGCCCGTCTACGTATCCTAATATTTTGTTCAGGCACCTCCTCTATGGTCTGTTTGCGTCTACCGTTCTTGTTGGGCCGTCTTCCCTGTAACACTGCATATCTTCTCTTAGCATTTCTAATTTGAGTGCGGTTCATACCTGGGAACCTGGGGTCAATATTGATGGGTAATGGCCTCCGATTCTGGTTCCACTTATCACCTTTTGGCTCCGAGGCTTCCGAGTGACCTTGTGCCGCACCATGTTCCATATTTAACTCCGACTTCGAATGTCCCATCCGAATGATCCCATTTTTCTGCAACTTGGGTCGAGATTTTGTTAATATTTCAGTGTCTTTTCCTTTATCCACCCCGACCGCAGGCATTGTTACTTTCAGAAAAGGCTTGTGCTCTATCCCAAAAGTAACATACTTGAATCTTCCTTCTCGAGTCGCTCTTTGAATTTCTTCCAAAAATTAGTGCATTGACTTGTATTATGGGTGCACGAGTTGTGCCATTTACAATAAGGTCGACCTTGATCTCTTCTTTGGTGGCCAGTCGTTGCCTTTTTGGGATTCGGATTTGCCCATCGGCTAACAAGACATCGAAAATGTCATCGGTTTTGGACGTATTGAATGTTGGTTGATCCTTAGTCGGTTCCGCCCCAGATATAAGTTTCAACTTAGGACAGACATATGATTTTCCTTTAATAATTTTGGTTCCATCTCTTCTACTTTCCTAATGTCAACCATATAGGGGTCATACACCTCCGTTCCAACATTGACCATTTGTTGAAATTTTTCTTTTATGAAATTATGATCATTTTCTTTAAATAAAGCTTCCAACAGACCTGCTTTGGATGCAAGCTGTGTCAAATCCCAAATTTTGTGGGCGGTCAAAGCCTCCCTTAACCTAGTATGCATATTACAAACCACAAAATTGGTCATTTTCTCTTTATCAATGATAGTTGGGCACTTTTCTTTCATTACCCAAATATGCTCTATGAACTGAGGTTCGCTTTCTTCGCCCATCTGCCTTGTTTCCAACAGATCGGTTAAAGAGATGGTCGGGATCGGATTAAAAAATCTGGCATGAAAGGTTGCTTCCAAACCTTCCCAGATTTGGATTTGCGCTGGAGATAAATTGGCAAACCAGGAAAATTCTGTCCTTGTCAAGGAGAGACCGAACAACTACAACTTGTGGTACAGATTATTACCTATTTCGCCAAGTTGTGTTGTGAAACGACCCATGTGCTCTTTAATAGAAAAACCATTTTCTCCCAAAAATATCTAAAAATCGGAAGGTCGATAGTTCCTTGGAAGAGGGTGCTCGTTAACGATTCTTTCCGGAAACGGCCTTTGATATATTGGTCGATTTGGCATCTAAGAGTTCATGCCAAAATACACCCTTAAAACTTAAGCTACTTCCTCATGATCCAACTTGTGAGGTGGTTGGTCGTGGATAGGAATGGGGTCGTGCGCCTGACCCCTTGATCGTTCTTCCCACTGGTAGCCTGGTGGAGAAGGCTCGGGCCTTGTCCCCAAAGGGACATTGTTAGGGTATGTGAGGAGGGACTTCCCCCTATCCAACCTACTTGTAATGGTAACGGTCGGAACTGTACTTTCAATGTAGGATGATCCGACAAAGTTTGCTTAAAGTCGTGAAGGAAATATTCCCGACGGCATAGGAATAGACACGAACGTGACCCTTGAGAAAGCTTGATCCAACATATTCTGCATTAGATTTTGCTGATCACGCAACATTGTCTACATCGTGGCCATTTTCTAATTGTTCAGCTGTTGAACATATTTCACCCATTCAGTGGGTATTTGTGTTGTTCCTCTTGTAGTAAGAAACACAATAGGCATTGTCGTTGTAATTCCAACAGAAGTGTTGGACCTTTGTGGTTGACAACCGGTCATTTGGCTCCTATCGATAATCCGGCCGAATCGAAGTCGTATGAAACTATTATAGGCCATATAGTCAGAAATTTTGCCTCAATCTCTCACTGTGGTTACCAATTTGTTGTATAAAATTTAACAAAATAAAGTAAAATAGGAAAATAAATTCCAAACTTGATAATTTGTGCCTAAGATTACAAATCTCTAAACACTAGACAAGTTAACACTAGGTTAAGCAATGAAAAATAAAAAAGGAAAGAAAAAAACAATGAAGAACAACGTCGAGGAGTCACTATATTTAAAGTTATTCTCTTTTTTATCACTATATTTCAATCAAATATATATAATATGAATATTATTTTGTGGAGAATTATATTTTATATAATACAAATAAATAAATAATATATTTATTTATAATGATCATAAACTATTTTTATATTTTAAATATAGATAAAAATATTTGTTTATTAAAAACAGATATAAATAAAAGAGTTTTGACTTCATCCTACGTGTAAGATATTAGAAATTTAATAAAATGATTTATACTTGTTACATATGTTTGAAATTAAGAAATTTACTAAAAAAAATATAAATGAATTATCTGTTATGCAACAGACTAAAAAAGAAAACGGATTATTTATGGACAGAAGGAGTAACATTGAACAATTATTTAATGTAAAAGATATTAAATAAATATATATATATATATAAACACTAGTTAAACCTTCACTCTATAATTTTAGGATGCATTTGCTACAAGAAAATAAATATAGAGAAATAAAAGTATACGTTTATTTCTCTTACTTGTTTGAATATGAAAAAAATAAAATTGAGAAATAAATAATATCTCTTTATATATTTTCATTTATCTCCTATGCACGGAGAGATGGAAAAAAATGCAGATTCAAATGTGTAGAGTGTGTTCATTTAATAAATTTTTTTTTCCTATTTAGCTTAAACAATTCTTTATAAAAATATGTTATTTTATCTCAAAACAAATTGCATTTAAATTAATAATAAAAAAGCCAAAAAATAAAAATCATCAACTAAAAAAAATATATATTTTCCTACTGATATCTACTCCACTAAAACTTTTTCTTACTTGATCTATTGCCTCATCGTAATCTATTTATTCTTTTTTTTTTCACATAATTAAAACACGATTTAACTAAAATACAATATATAATTTCTACCAGATTGATTAATCTATATTAAAATATTTTATATTATATTTCTTAGTTGAATTATCTATTTTATCAAATTGAATAATCAATTCTCTTTTTTTGTTGAATTTATTTTCTCTTTAATTCTATTCTTATTTTTTTTTTCTATTGGGTTCAAACCCCCTACGTCTTTAAGTTTTGAGTGCCGGTTCGGTCAGAATTTATCCAGATCGCACTTGAAAAGTAACAGTTTTGAGTTCTCACGTTATAAAAATATATGTATATAAGTATGTATAAAATATTCATGTAAACTTGTTATGCAAGCCAAGATTTTCAAAATATTGAAGTTAATTATAACAAGAAATTGAAACTTGATATTTCGATAAAATTCAATAGGTATCTTTGGTTTGAGTTTCAAACTCAAATTAGCACTATCTAGCCCGCATAGTTCTCAATTAAAAAATATACAAATTTCTCGTATAAAACATCACATTAATTAAAGTACTATTTAAAGCAAAGCTCAAATCAAAACTCTAAACTTAATAATTCAGATTTTGAAGAACCACAAAAGAATCAAGACAACGAAAATGGAAGTTAAAGTGGCGGGTCTCGAGATGAATATTACATGGCCCAAATGCAAGAGGAAGATAACCCAAGAATATTGAAGCCTGAGGGGATGGATTTTAGCAACGAAAGAAGTATTAAGCCATGTATTGGGTCAACAACAAAATTTGAGAAAAATGTGCCAAAATGACTAAATGGGAGGAAAGACCTAAGTCGACCAACGATCAATGAGGGTGACAGAAGCCCAATAGAGATTGAAGAGCCCATATTGAGGAAAAAATAAGATAAGAAGACTGTCGGATTTAAGAAGAAGAAGTTGACTTGGATGTTATGTCTATTATCAAGAAGTGAAGAGAGTTTAAATGATACATTATTAAATGATCTTGAAAGATTATGGTCGTTACTCAATGACGGGGCAAAGCTTAAATGATCAAATCAATTAAGAAACTTAGAGTTATGTAAGTTACACATGTCTTGATGGCCATTAGTGATGATGGAGGTATAAAAGCCAAAAAGAAGATGCAATAGAGGCTCTCCAACATCCAACATAACATACAATTTCAAGAATTTCTTATTTTTTTATTTTTATTTCTTTTCCTTGTATTTATTTTCATTGTTCTTTACTCTTCTTTCAGATCTTTTTATATTTTTCTCTAATTTTACTTAAATTTCGCTTGTATTTTTCAGTTCATTTACTCAGTTTTAGTAAAATTTCTATTTTAAAAGTCAATTTTAAGCTTATTTCAGCCAACAGATGTTTTGTTTTGTTCCATTTCCATATAATTTCCACATATACAAAACGTTCTATCATAGGAGATTTCTAAAATATCTTAGGGAAACTTTCCCCCATCTCCCGACTGATTGTCTCAAGCCGTCGATAAATTGAATATCTAAATTTTTGGATACAACAAATTGACACGTCTAGTGAGAGTATGATCATTTTGTGTCTCATCATTGAATGCAAATGCGTAGCCGAAAACTACCACCTATCATACTGCCAAAGAACAATGGTAGTGTCCCAGGGTTAGCAATCAGGAAAGTTTTCCAGATGATAGTCATTCCAACACCAAAGGCACATGTTTCACAACGAAAATGAAGAGCAATCATTAGCGTTGTTCGTGTCCACCAACCTTATTTTGGAGCAAATCAAGAATGAATTACAGTCATCTTCGTATGAATCAACTCTGATGGTGTCAAAATATATAGCGAAAAGTGATTCAACTGGCTATCAGAAACAAAATGGTTTGGTTTCGGAATGAGGAGGCTAAGAATGGTAAAACACAAATGAAAGAGGTTGTCAACACTACCTCATCTTTTCAGCTACTTTAGGTAATAAATCTATCTTCCATTCAATTGCAATATGGATAGGTCTCTATCCTACCAAAGGATGAAGCTTCGGTAGGTACTTCCACAAATGTGCTGTCACTAGGAGGAGTTATTTTTTTTTCTCCAATTTTGCCCATCAATCCAGCCAACTCCCTTGAGAGGTAGGATGGCTTACCGAGCCAAAGGCGAAAATGCATCACCATCATTTCTGCTAGAGCCATGGGAAAATTGGATGCCTGGGATTCAACAATCCATCTTTTTTCCCTAATTCTCTAGAGTTCCACGAGTTTGTACACCCAGATTCTGCTGATCTACCCGTTGGCAGGGGGCAAGTGATTGTTGGTGGAGTGGCGACTGCAACGACTCCATATGTATCACCACTGAGTGCATCAAGAAGTGTTTGCCCGAATCCACCCCTCCATGCTTCAGCGGATCAGTAAAGTCTATCTAATCAAACAGTCGAAGTACCAACAACATAATTTTCCAAAGGATTTCGACCTTGACTTATGGTAAGAAGATTAGTAAATCATGTGCAACCATCTCCAATGGAAAATCCGCCTCCGCAAGTAGGTGAAGGATATGATCTTCCAAGTGTTCCTTAAATGTGAGAGGATCGTTCCGCTGCAGAGGTGATTCAACAAATTTCACCGGTGGCCATTCCTAAAAGGCCATGACTGTGACCACCTATAAGGGGGCCTCTGCATCAGATTCTGCCACTTTTAATGGAAAATCCACAACATTCAGTAGATGGAGAATATATTTTTCAAGGTTTTCCACCTATGCGCGAAGACCATCCAGTTGTGAATTTACCCCAATGGATTTAACCAAATTAGAGGTAATATGAGAGCATACAAATAAATATGTCAATAGATCCGTATGGTTTGAAAGAAGCAATTTGGAGGTATATGGCAACGAACCTGTTAGGAAACCCGCAAGGCCACAGTACTAACGGCCTTTTCTAGATCAAACTGTAGAGGAACATCATATTCCGCAAAATGCGAAAAGTACTAGAATTCACTTTATTTCCAGGGAGGATTCCAAAACGACCATCAAACACATAAGTTGATTTATGGCTCAATACAATGGAGAGTTCAGAACCAATGAATGGTACAAACTACAACTCTTTTCTACATTATTAACTAGATCGGTTTTTAGTTAGTACACCTTGTTGCATCCTAATTTATTGCAGACTTGGGCCAATTTGGAAAGGGCATTTCATAAGAATTTTCACTATAATGGTGGCGGATCAACTGGAAAATGGGGTGGAGGATATGATTTTCAAGAAACTTACCAAGGAGTCCACGCGCCATCTAAAGCAGTTCTCACAGTTGCTTTGGATGGCCAGGTTATAGGCAATATTTTGGTGAATGGAGGAGCTTTATTAAAAAAAATTATGAGGTCAACATTGAGGAAAATTGAGAAAACTAAAAATGCAGATAAAATGAAGGCCGTTGAGGCGGTTATTGAGGTTTGTTCAGTCGAAGTGGCATGTTTTTCTCTTAATGTATCTCCACTTTCCATGATGTTATAAGATTATAAAGTTGGGAGAAATATAATCTTTTCACTCAAAAATTCAAAATCCATACAAAAGTTGGTTTAAAGTAGGATGATTAATGACATCCAATTTGTTCGGCAGTAGGAGGATTGGCTTAAGGAGATGTCCTATCAAGAGGAAGAAAAAATGGCTAACTCGGATTAATAGATTGCTAAATTTGTTGAATGACAACAATGTTTTCCACTTCCAGAAAGTGGTCCAGAGAAGAAAGAATGGACTCCGCTGAGAGGTAGCTCCACCCTTCGAGACCCAAGATCCTTTGAGGACATTAGTTTAGGGGAGGACTTAAGCTGGCCCTAAGCTTAGTAAATTATCATTTATCAAACTTTCCTGCCACCTCATCAAAACCTTTCAAGATGCTTTAACTCCAACATGCTCCTAACAAAGAGAAAAAAACTTTGGCCTCGTACAAGAAGATGGAAAAAACAGATTTGAGAAATGAGAATGAAAAAATGCTGAAAAATGCAACTGAAAATGGGAGGCACACAAAAATACTCTCTCAGGCATGAAAGCGGCAGAAATAGTGCCAACATCGGCTTGCAAGGATACAAAGAAACACTTGCTCCCAAGAAGGTTTTCTGGCAGTCCATTCCGCTGCTAGAAGGTGATCCAATGAACTGCATAGAGGGAAAAAAATATGTTAAAAAAATAATGGCTATTTTGGGAAGTCCAATCTATCCAAATGCTATTGGGGAAATATGTTATATACCAAGGAAATCTGCAGATTTTATAAGAATAACAGAGGAATCCAAGGCAGCGAAAATGATAGTTAAAGTGACGAATCTAGCTCGAGATAAATACTACATGGCCCAAATACAAGAGAGATAGCCCAAAAATATCGAAACTCAAGGGGATGGACGCCGGTCCAATGAAAAAAAGTAGTGAGTCATGTGTTAGGCCAGAAGAAAATTGGAGAAAAAAAGGCTCAAAATGACCAAATAGGAGGAAACGCCCTTGTCGACCAAGGCCCATTGAGGGTGACATAGGCCGGATAGTGATTGAAGAACCCATATCGATGAGAGAAGAAACTATAAAGGCTGGCAGATTTATGAATAAGAAGTGGAGTTGGAGGTTATGACCGTTACCAAGAAGTGGAGAGAGCTTAAATGATAAATCATTTAATGATCTTGAAAGATTATGGTTGTTACTCAATGATGAGGCAAGTCTTAGAGGATAAAATCAATAAAAAGCTTGGAGTTATGCAAGTTACACATGGCTTGATGGCCATCAATGATATCGAGTTTATGGACAATCAATAAAGTGTAGTCACAAGCTTAATGGAGCTCTAAAAGTCAAAGAGAAGATACAAGAGAGGCTATCCGACATCCAACATAACATACATTTCTACAAAACCTTGTATTTTTCCTTTCATTGTTCTTTACTTTTTTTCCAATTGTTTCATATTTCCCTCCAACTATACTTAAATTCCGTTTGTTTTTTCAATTCATTTACCCAATTTTAATAAAATTTCTATTTTAAAATTTGAGTTTGAGCTTATTTCAGCCAACAAATTTCCCGTTTGGTTCCATTTTTGTACAATTTTTGCGGACACAAAATCATAGGAGCTTTTCTAAAGTATCCAATGAAACCCTTTACCATTTTTCGATTGTTTTTCTCAAGTTGTCGATAAAATTGAATATATAAATTTTTGAATACAAACAGATTTATAATTAATAAACTTAGACTTGGGTTTGCACTAGAATATTTACTAATAATTTAACTTTGAGTTTGTTCATTTTATCATTTCAAATTAAAATCTATACTATTCAATCCCTACATTTTTTAAATAAAATTATTTTCTCTGATAAATTATAAATAAAAAAATAGTTAAATCAAATCTCAAACTCAAACTAAAACCATACACACTCTTTATATTTGAACTCATTCGCGTAATCAATTGAGACTATCCTCAATTCAATAAACATTATTTAGACTGAAAATAAAAATACAATACTGAATTCGAATATCAAATACTCCCTCCGTCCCATAAATATAATCTTCATTGGGTTGAGCACGAGATTTAAGGAATATTGATATTATATTGGTAGTTAGTAAAAAGTATGGATAAAAGACTTTTTTGCCCTTGTGAATGTATTAGTGTAAAAAGTAGTGGCAATTGTGTAATAAAAATGAAAAAGTAGAGACAGTTTTATGGTGATATGGTTATTTATGAAAATAAGACTATTGTTTTGGAACGGACAAAAATGGTAAACAAGACTATTGTATTGGGACGGAGGGAGTATATATACTATAAGTAAAATATGTCCTCCCATATTTAATACATATTTGAAAGTTACTTTGGAGGGAGTAATATATAAGGGAGTAATATATAATAATATTATATATTGTGATACTAGTAAAAAAAATGTTATTCTGTTGAGAATAATTAGTTTGTCATTTTAATGGAGAAATATTGAACATCTCTTGCAAAATAAATATCATTGGAAATAAGTGTGTTTACTTGTGGGGTTTTAGTTTTGGATTTTGATTTGGAATATAAAATTTTGGAATTGAAATAGTTATTTGATTTGATATAAACATATATTAATGTGATATTTTAAATGTAAAATTAAATTTTAGTGTAATAAAATAAACAAAAAGTATGTATTTGATTTGATATTTTTTGGAGACTTTTTTTTTTGGGGAATAATAAAACCAAAATAAAAAATCTACAAGTAACATTGTCAGTGATACATAGCATTTATATAAGAATTGTAACATTGTTCAAATAAGTAGTGTAAAATATTGGAAATAACAATCCAGCGCCTCATCACTCTTCCCATTCAAAAGTTCATTTTTTTTTTTCATATAATTTCTTCTCCAATTTTCCAACAAATTTGTGGTAATTTAGTTCCTACCATATTCTCTATACTCCTAGCCAAACTACTATTTTTTAGGGTAAGCATTTTGATTATTGGAGTAGTCAAATGGAGACGTTATTTCTCTCTCAAGATCTTTGGGATGTCGTGGAAGAAGAATATCAAAGGCCACAGGATAATAATGAAGAATGGAGTGACACTCAACAAGTGGGTATAAGAATAATATGAAGTGGGATGCATGTGCACTCAGATTTATTCAACAAGGTCTAAGTAAAACAATTTACCCCAGGATCCATGGAGTTAAAAGTACCAAACAAGCCTAGGAAATCTTGAAAGAAGGCTTTCAATAAAATATCACAGTTACCTCAATCAAGTCGTAGTCTCTTTGGAGAGATTTCGATAATCTTGCAAAGAAAGAAAGTAAAGGTATGCAGGCCTATCTCACTCGAGTTGCACATATCGTAAATCAAATTAGAAGTCTTGGTGATACAATTGATGAGAGGAAAGTGGTGCAATACGTTTTGCGTAGACATCCAAAAATGATTACGTCGTGGCAGCTATTGAGGAATCAAAGAACTTGTCAACATTCATATTCAATGAGTTGTCAAGTTCACTGCAAGTCCATGAAGAAAGAATAAACAAATCATCACAACATCCATTGGAGCAAGCTTTTGAATCAAAATTGAATGGATCGGGTAATAGAAACTCAAAATGGCATCAAAGAGGAAGATGAGGCATTTTTCAGAAATAAGGAAGAGGAAGAGGTCTGCACCACGAACCCTGAGAAAGGAATACTAATATACAAGTTGCACATTCTGAAACTTGCTACAAAATTTGCAGAAAGACAAAGCATAACACGAAGGACGCCGGTTCAAATGCAAGAAATGCCAAAATGTGAATCATTCTTGATGGGATTGTTGGTACAAGGAACAACCACATAAGAAGGATGCAAATTTCACAAATGAGGGAGGATAAAATTTGTTCTCTTGCATGTACAATCAACAACAATCGCATAAGATCTGGTACGTTGACAGTGGATATAGCAGCCACACAATGGGAGACAAAAGCATTTTTCTCGAACTTGACCGGAGTGCCATTTTTTAAGTTAAATTTGGTGATGGGTGAATGCAAAAGAGGGAACTGTCACAATGCAGACCAAAGAAGGAGCTCAAAAATTCATTGAAGATGTTCTCAATGTTCCAAACTTGACGAGCAATTTATTGAGCGTCGACCAACTACTGCAAAATGGATATTTTGTATCATTTGATGATTAAACATGTAAAATTATCGACGAGAGGAGCAACAGCACCATTGCTGCTGTTCAGATGAATTTCATCCGAGTGTTTCCTTAACGATAATGTCCAGTGTAGAAATGACTATTCAAGGAGAAAAATTGATCGATCTCAATTATGGCACTTGAGATATGGGCATCTGCATAGCAAAGGGCTGCACCTTCTCAAGAAAAAAAGTATGGTTGTTGGATTTCCAAAAGTTGATGCGGAAGCTAAAATTTTTGAAGGGTGCATATATGGAAAAAATACATCGATTTCCATTTCCAAAGACTACTTAAAGAGCAAAAGAACCATTGGAACTCATTCATGCTGATATCCGGGGACCTTCGAGAACCGATTCTCTTGAAAACAAGAGGTACTTCATTTTATTTGTTGATGACTATAGTAGAATGATGTGGGTCTACTTTCTTGAAGCAAAATCCAAAGCATTTTTTTCATTCGTCAAGTTTAAAGCACTGGTGGAAAATCAGAGTGGCCATAAATTCTAAACTCTTCGAACAGACCGTAATGGTGAGTTCATTTATACCCCATTTATAAACTACTGTAAGGATGATGGATTCAAACGCAACTCACTATTTGAAGAAGCCTACAACAAAATGGTGCCGCCGAGACAAAGAACCGGACGATTTTAAAAATGGCAAGTATGCTAATAGCGAAAGGGCTATCCAAAATTTTTTGGGCTGAAGTTGTTCATATGGCGGTATACATCCTAAATCACGCCTAACAAAAGCAGTCCGATATCAAACTCCTTTCGAAGTGTGACATAAAAAGAACCCGGTCCTCGATCATATGAAGATTTTTGGTAGCATTGCCTACTCACTCATTCCTACCTAGAATAAAGATAATTTTGATGAGAAAAGTGAAAAGTGAAAAGCTTATCTTTATCGTGTACAATGATGAATCAAAAGGGTATCGACTTTACAATCCTACAACCGGTAAGCTTGTTGTTTCTAGAGATGTAATTTTTTACGAAATGGCAACATGGAATTGGATGGTGAATACATCAAAACCTTCCATCATTGGAGAATTTTTTGTGGAGCCAACAACAATTGACGAGTAGTAACTAATACTAAGGGAACAAGGCAAAATTGATTCAGATTCTAATCCCAATTGTCCGGTACTAAAAACTCATTTGTTACAATTGTGATTTTGTACTTTTCTATGGTGAGCCTAAAAATTATGAGGATGCAGTGAAAGAGGAAGCATGGAGGAAATCGATGCAAGAAGAAATCAATATGATTGAGAAAAATAAAATATGGGAATTGGTGGATCATCCGAAGCACAAATATGTTGGATTGAAGTGGATTTATAAAATAAATTTCAATGAATACGGAAACATACAAAAATATAAAGCGAGACTTGCCGCAGAAAGCTATTCCCAGCAGCCCAAGATAGACTTTACTGAAACATTCGCACCGGTGGTAAGAATGGAAACCATTCGAGTCGTTCTTGCACTCGCTGACCAGCTCAAACTTCAAGTATATTGATTGGATGTAAAATCGACATTCCTCAATGAAGATCAATAAGAAGAAGTAACGTTGAGGAGTCTCTTGGATTCAAGGTGAAAGACAAGAAGGATAAAGTGTATCGTCTTCAGAAAGCATTTTATGGATTAAATCAAGCTCCACAAGCCTGAAACAACAAAATCCATTGCTATTTTTGCAGGTAGAGACTTAAGCAAAGCCCAAATGATCCGTCTCTTTATGTGAAAAGAGAATGAAATGATTTTTTAATCGTTTTCATTTATGTGAATAATCTCATCTACATCGGAACCTAGATTCCAATAGTTGAATCCTTCAAGCAAAACATGATGCGAGATTTTGAAATGACGGATTTGAGATTAATGAGATATTCTCTTGGGATTCAAGTGAAGCAATCCAAAGGTGAAATTTTCATTTCTCAAGTAAAATATATTGAAGATCTTTGAAAGAGGTTTTGCATGGAGAATTGTAATCCAGTCTCTACTCCCATGGCGATGAATGAAATTTTTTTAATTGTTGATGGTGAAAGGAAGGTGGACAGTACAATATTTATGTGAAATAAATTATGAAAATTGCAAAATTGCATTGTATTGATCATCAAAGTAAGAGGCCTATAGATCAGTGACATAGAACATACTCGATAGATCCAAATTTAAGTAATCTAATCTATGGATAAAACCAAAAATAAATCTAAATCTACTAAATCTAAAATTAAATATTTAAAATATCTCAATATCCTCCCTCAAACTCAAATCGTATGACAGAAACCAATTTGAGTTTACAAAGAGAGATCAAAGATGACACAACCATAATCATTCATCATGTCAGAATCAGAAACGGTGTCTTCAACTGAATTAGAATTAGAAAAATTGTCACAAGAGCCGGAAAACACAGAACTCTTTCCGGAGCCTAAAAAATATAAAACTCTCACCGTCGAACGGGAAAACAATGGGACTCTTAATGCAATCGGAAACATCGCTTTTGTACAGAACCATGATAACCGATCAAAGGCCGAATTTGGATGCAAAATTCAAAAAGAAACTTGACGAACGATGAATTGCAGAAGGATCTCAAATTGGAAGACCTCCGTTGACACCATAAAATCATAAACAAAAATCTTAAAATTGGAGACCTCCGGGTATATTCCAGGTTGAATGTTCCCGAAGAAACACAGGTTGGTATACTAAGAGTGTGTTTGTTTGGGGGTTTGGATTTTGGATTGGGATTTGAATAGTAAAAATTTTGAATTTGAATAATTGTATGATGTGATATAAATAGATGTTGATGTGATGTTTTAAATGTAAAATTGATTTTTAGTATAATATAAAAAATAAAAAATAGGTGTTTGCTTTGATATTTTTGGGGGAAAAATTTTGGATGAATAATAGGATTTTGAAATCCTAGAAACAAAAAATAGGCCCTAATATCATATAAAAATAAATTAGAAAAATTAGAAAATTGCATTGTATTGATCATCAAAATAAGGGATATATAAGTAACATAAAATAGACTCGATAGACTCAAATTTAAGTAATATTATGTATGGATAAGACCAAATCTAAATTTAAATCTCTTAAATCTAAAATTGAATATCTAAATATCTCAAAAATTTAGAAGCCTTTGGTTCTATGATTTATCTTACAAACACAAGACCGGATATTGTGCATGCGGTTGGCGTAATCTCAAGGTTTATGAGCGATCAAAGTGAAAGGCACTTTGCAGCTGCGAAAAGAGTACTGAGTTATCTTCAAGGAAGCAAGCAAACAAAAATCATATATGGTAAGGGAAATAATTTCAATTTGGTTGGTTTCACTAATAGAGACGGGGCAGGTTCAATGGATGATCGAAAAAACACCTTCGGTTACATATTTTGTGTTGGTTCTAATGTGATACATGGAGTTCCAAGAAGCAGAAACCAGCAGCAACATCATCAGCTAAAGCGGAATATATTTCGGCAATAGAAGCTATGTGCACCAAACTCAAAAGGGGTCAACTGTTATTAATTGTGACAATAAGTCAGTGATTCTATGACCAAGAATCCTGTTAGGGATGGCAATGGGTAAGGTATGGGTTGGGTATAGATGGACCCAAGACCCTACATATATGTATATTACTTGAACCCAAGACCCTACCTAGATCCTAATGCAACCGGACCTGTATGTATCGGACCTTACCCGTGATGTTCCCGCTGGACCCGTCAGACCCGCCAAATTCAAAAAATTTCTTTACAAGTTTGACTTGACCGACTTACCTAAAAATATCTATTTATTTAAAAAATAAATTAAAAATATATATACAACAAATATAAATGTTCACCAATACTGCCTTGACGCCTCCGCCATCGCCACCACCACCACTAACATTAAAAATAAAATTAAAAATAGAAATTAAAAATAGAAAAAATAATAAATTAATTAGGTCTGGATCCGGGTTCGGATCTAGATCAGGTAAGGTCTGCTATTAAATCCTGAACCCGACTCGACCCTCATAAATTTATTTAAGACACAACTTATATCCGACCCAATACTCAAATAATTGGACCCGATCTTAAATAAATGGGTAGGGTCCGGGTTGGGTTTCGGTGTACCCCTACCCATTGTCATCCCTAAATTTTGTGTTTCATTCTAGAATGAAACAGAGGATCGAATTGCGTTATCACTATATTTGTGATATGGTGAACAAGGAAGAGATCATACTGGATTTGTTGGTACTAAATAGCAGCCTACGGATTTCCTTATCAAAGCACTGTCTGCAGAGAAGTTTGGAGAGATAAAAGAAGTCTTGAAAATTAAAAATTAAAGAGCGGTGTTGAGAATAATTAATTTGTCATTTTTAATGAGAAGTATTGAACATCTTTTACAAATTACATATTATTGGAAATAGTTTTATGATTTATGATGGGTCTTTATTGTCATTTATGCATTGCAGTTACATAAGAGTTGTAAAACATTATTCAAATGGGTAGTGTAAAATATTGGAAATAATAATTCAATGGCGCAACACTTTTTCCATTCAAAAATTCATTGTCCTTTTTATAATTTCTTCTCGAATTTTCCAACAAATCCTGCATCTGTTTTTCTGAGGTATTGTAGGGAGTTTCTATTAACCTTTTGACTTTGGTTCTGTGGGAGGTATTGTAGTCCAACAATGCGGTGTTCGAATCTTTCCACTATAATTGAGGCTCGAGGGATGCAATGCAGCAACATGGCATCCCTAAAGGGTGGGGAGCAATATGTTTTTTTTTGTTTTCTTGACTTCTATTAACGTTATAGCCAAATTGATGAATGATAGTTTAGAGGAAATGTGGTTTCCATCCTAATTTAATATGTTAATGGAGTTGGGGCGTGGCATTGGTTAGTTTACCAAAACACATTATAGTTAGGTGTTGTTAGTGTCGCAGACCGCTTGGTTGTTCCTCGAATATCTTCTGTGCGGCCTAGCAACATTTTGGATACTTGAAGGTTACTAGTACAGCCTTTCCTCGAACACCTTCAAGAACACTCGAGAACTCGATCAAGAATGCTCAAGAATCATAGAGAGAGAAAGTAGTGAGAGAAAGAACTTGTTATTGCGATCAACTTGATGATTTACATATGAGCTACTATTATCTATTTATAGAAGTCCATTGTGAAATAGAATGTCAAGATCGAATCAATTTAATGGCTAAGCTTTGGCCACTAGAATATTTAAACATCTACCAACTACTAACTCCCAACTACCTCATTAAATGTACAAGTTCTAATTTTATCCACAATATTCCACAAGGTTCCGGACTCTTCTAAATGAGCCTCTGGGTTTTGGCTCATTCTCAGTGATCTCCGGTCACAAACTCAGTCCAGCATATTCTCCCCCATTTGATGAAGGAATTGTCCTTCAATGCTTTGAACTCAAGCACTAAGTCCTCAAATTGCCAAAGTTTCTACGCTAGCTCCCAACTCATATCAGCCTCGGGTAGACCTCACTACTTCACCAAGTACTCCGTCGAATGCGGATGATTCTTATAGCGTTCTAGTCAATCCGCCAATACTTCTCAGCCACTTTGTCGTATGTTATCCATATCTTAGTTGGTGCCATCATTGACACATTCCGACTCGGGTCTCAGTCATCCATATGGTAAGTATTTAGTAAACTCACGTGAAATACCGGGTGATGTTGGGACAAGCCCTCGGGTAACTTTACCTTATACTCCACCTCGCCCACTTTCTTCACAATCGGGAACGAGTCTTCGTATTGCCTCAGCTATCCTTTATACACACCCCAAACACGCCCGTGTTGGTAATGTTTTACCAACACTAAGTCTTCCTCCTTGAAGTCTCATAACTTTCACTTCCGATTCACCCACTTTTTCATCTGTCTTTGAGAGTTGTCCAAGTATAGCCGAGTCGCCTCCGCTCGATCTTGCCATCCCTTTGCAAAGTGAAACACTAGAGGACTTGGTCCTTTGTATGCTCCAACTAAGTCCTTTGCGTCGTTGGTTGGAAACCAAGCACGATCTAAAATGGACTTTTCCCGGTACTCTCATTTTTTGCAAGTTAAATCAAAATTGCGCCACATTGAGTAATTCAGCCCAATCGAGTTGGTTTACCGTTACGTAATTTCGTAAGTGCACCTTCAAGACTTGGTTGAATCGCTTCGTTTGACCATCCATTTTTGGGTGCATGGTTGTAGATATCTTCAACTCCGACCCAAGCAAACGGAACAACTTCGTCCAAAATCGTCCGGTGAATCGCGAGTCTCAATCACTCACAATGTTCGTTGGTAACCCCCAATACTTGACGATGTGTTCCAAAAGAGTTTTGCCGTTATCTCCGCCGTCCACTCCTTCAACACCAGGATAAACTCGGTATACTTCGAGAGCCAATCAACCACAACCAAAATACTTGTACATCCATTGGACTTTAGCAAGCCGATGATGAAGTCTATGGACACACTCTCCCACATTCGTTTCGGGATTGGAAAAGGTTGAAGAAATCACGCCGGGTTCTCCTTGATCCCCGGAAAATAATATCGCTCCCTCAACAACACTAAGGTTCGTTGTATGCCCGGGTGTCCTGCATATTTTGTATCGTGACATTCTGGTAGGATGTCTCATCTTAGGCTCCCTGCATCCGGAACGTACATCCGATATTCCTTTCTCACGACCAATCCGTCCTCCAATGAGTATTTCATTCTCTTTCCCACCTCAACCAAATCGAACATGGCATGTGCAAACTCGTTGTTCACAAGCCCTTCCCGTATCAGATCCATAATGTTGTCTTTCAAAAAATGAATTTCTGCCCCCTTCTGACTCAAAGCGTCTTCCACCACATTAGTCTTCCCGGGTCGGTACTCAATCTCGAACTTGAACTCTGCAAAAAAATCAAGTCAGCTCGCTTGTTTACTCGTTAGTTTCTTTTGAGATTGGCGTAGTTTACCGCCCGGTTATCTGTCACAATCATAAAAGGAACACCCGTCTTGAGATATTGTTTCAATATTCGCAAGCAAGTACGACCATGATCATATTTTTCTCGTGTGTCAGCCACCGTCTTTCCACATCCGACAATTTGTGGCTCTCATAAGCCACCGTATGCTCTTCTTGCATTAGCACTCCTCCAACGGCTAGGTTTGAGGCATCCGTCATTACCTCGAATGGTTTGGTGAAGTCGGGGAGTGGAAGTACCGGCTCCCTCGTCATTGCCTCTTTTAATGTGTCAAAGGTTGTTTGGAATTCCGACGTCCATTCCGAATTTTGTTCCTTCCACAACATGTTCATCAAGGGTACTGTAATCTCCGTAGCCCTTGACAAACCGCCTATAATAATTAGTCAAACCGAGGAAAGATCGTACCTCCATAGGCAACTTGGGTGCCTTCCACTCAACGATTGCCTTGATCTTCTCCGGCTCTATCCGAATCTTCCCGTTGCCCATGATATATCCCAAGAATCCGACCACATCCATCCCGAACTCACACTTGTCCTTCCGAACATATAGTTGATTCTCCCGTAGGGCCCGGAACACACTCCACAAGTGATCCATGTGGTCTTCCATACTACGACTATAGACAACGATGTCGTCCAAGTACACCACCAAAAATTTGTCCAAAAAGTCCCGTAATACTTCTTGCATCAACGTACAAAATGTCGCTGGGGAATTCGTTAGCCCAAAATGCATAACTTTAAACTCATATGAGCCATACCTTGTTTTGATCGCCATTTTTGTCTAGTCACCCTCTCGAATCTGGACTTGATTGTAACCCTTCCGAAGGTCAAGCTTTGATAGCACCTTTTCCGGTTGCAATCGATCAAACAGGTCGGCAATGAGTGGCACCGGGTACTTGTTTCTCACCGTCAATTTGTCAACGCCCGGTAGTCATTGTACATGTGGAGACTCTCATCTTTCTTCCGTTGGAAGAGCACTGACACGCCAAAGGGGCTTTTCGACGAGATTATGAACTTTGCTTCCAAGAATTTCCCCAATTGCTTCCTTAATTCAGTCAATTCGTCGGGCGACATTCAGTAAGATGGTCGTGATACCGGCTTTGCACCCTTCACCAAGTCGATGGTGTGGTCCACTGCTCATCTAGTTGGTAATTCTTTCGGTAATTTATTTGGAATTACATCTTTGAATTTCTTAAGGACACTTTCCAACTTCTTAGGTGGCGCCACGGCCTCCTTAACGTCATCGCCCGGGAGGTCTTCGTTGCTAAGGATAGCCGCAAACGCCAGGTCTCCGTTCCTCAATCATTTTTTGAGTTACTTTGGCGTCAACTCCTTCTCCCAGTACACGGTGATATCGTATGGCACATTTTCTTCCATGATAGGGTATTTGTCCTCATGCGGTATCATCTTTTACTTGGTTTGCTCAATGAACCTCATGCCAAAAAACATCAAATAATCATCAAAATGTGAAATTTTGAAATTAACTGTATATTTCCAATCTCCAACTTGGATTGGCCCACAACTCTTGTCAACTCGATGGCACCCATCGTAAGCCCAACTCGCGACCCATCTCTTTGCTCATGTAATTAGTATCTGCTTCAGGATCAAGTAGGCATAAGTACAAGCATCCATTGATCTCAACGTTCATATACATCCGTCCCCAATATTTTTCACCATTGCCCTCCGCTTTCATGCACGCCACCCGTTTTTCCGTCGGATTATTGTCCTTGGTCACCATGGCAAAGCTCGATCGGTTCGGACAATTTCTTAAAAATTGTTCTTTTGAGTGACAAATTTCAACCTTCATACCTCAGTCCTGGCTTAGAAAACTCCCTTGTCGTAGGCTTAGGCATTTGGCATTCACCTTCGGGTCGGGGTGGTCGTGGGGTGAATCTCGGTGTATCTCCTCCATTTTTGTCCGAGATCATTCTTCTTTCATTGTCCCTCTTGCTTGATTCCCTTCATTGGAACTCGATCAATCGTGAGACATACTTCATTGTCTCATTCACATATTCCGGGCACTTATCCATGGCCCGCTCCTTAGCCTACGGCCTCAATCCTTCGGTAAACCCGAATAATGCTTCTTCTCGTATCATCGACGGAATTACGAGTAGTAAGTTGGCATATTCGTCAATGTACTCTTTCAAATGCCCTTCTAAGTGCATCAACCAACGAATCTTGGTCCTTGCCTCGGTCTCGGCCCTCATTGGTTCAGACTCCACATTGAGTGTGGACTTGAACATTGTCCACGTCGTGATGGCCTCGCCATCTTGGGCAAGTTCACTCATACGCCTCCACCAAATGAGCGCTGAGTCTTTCAAGAATAATGATGTTGTGTGTACCTTGGCCGCATCTCCCACAACACCTATAGCATTAAAGTAATGTTCCATATAAAGAATAAACATATCAATTACCTGGTCTTTTAGAACTCCCGAGTAATACTCTAGACGTGGTGCATCGACCCTAAGTGCCACCGTTATTCCTCCGCTCGGACCACGAGCTTACAATTCTGAAATTGTCGTTTTAAGTGTTGCAAACTCTTCTTGCATCACAGGCTGCTCAATCATAGTTTTCTTCTCCCATCGGAACAACTCGAGGCGACACGCCGCCACCTCATCCTTGTATTTGGCAACTTCACCATGAAGTGACTCCACCATTTCTTCTGCTCTATTGTGACATTGGTCCACCCCAATTGCAAGCACCTTTATCAATTCTTCTTGCAAATCTTTCTCAACCTCGTCGAGACGTTGATCGACCTCGTCGATCCTTTCGGAGTTTCCGCCCAAGGATTGTTCCACCCGCGCAACTCTGGTCTCTAACGTTCCAAAAGCGTCAACGGAAGTGCCTCGCTTGTTCTTTTGATTGTGCCTTCCGTCATGGCCACCATCGTTGTTGCTCCTTGTTCACATTCATCAAGTTTGAGCCATCACTCGCCATCCCTCACCGACTTGGGCTCGAACAAAACTCTGATACCACTTGTCATGGACCACTTGGTTGTTCCTCGAACACTTTCCGTGTAGCCTAGCAACTTTTCGGACACTTGGAGGTTGCTAGTATGTCCTTTGCTCGAATACCTTCAAGAACACTCAAGAACTCGATCAAGAACGCTCAAGAATTGTAGAGAGATGAAGTAATGAGGAAAAGAGCTTGTTATTGCTCTCAACTTGATGATTTACAAATGATATACAAGTCTATTGTGAAATGGACAATTAAGATCGAATTGATCCAATGGCTAAGGTTAGCCACTAGAATGTTCTATACCATCAACCAACTATAAACTTCCAACTACCTCATTAATTGTACAAGTTCTAGTTTTATCCACAATGTTCCATAAGGTTCCGAACTCTTCTAAATGAGCCTTTGGATTTTGGCTCATTCTCAGTGATCTCCGGTTACGGACTCAGTTCGGGACATTAGAATACAATTGCAGCTCAAGTTAAGTATTGAGAATAGAGTATTGTTTTTGTGTTATATATATGGCCGTGCATTTGAACAATTTTCCACAAGTAAAAAACGTTTTCAGCAAGCAAGTGTAATTAATTAGCTACTTTGTGTATGACAATAACTAGCAAATAAGCTCGTACTATGCGGGGGTGTATATATAAATAATACTTTTAATATTAATAAATAAAATAATTTTTTTGTGTATAAAAATAAAATTTAAATCTAAATAAATGTAACAAGTATTATAACAATATTACGGTAATAAAAATATAAAATGCGATACTTCATGACAAATTGAAAATAAGAAAAAAAATATATAGTAAAAAATAAAAACTCACAATAGTTTTTTTTAAAAAAAAAAAACTAATGTGAAATTGTAAGTTTTGATTGTAAAGTTGTATTATATGGATGATCATTCACGGGAATAGAATATTGTATACTTTTAACATGTTAAAAATATTAGAAAATTATTATCATACAAAAATAATATAAATATTGATGATATGAAACAATTGATCAAATTATGATTAAAATTAAATAAACTAAAATAATATTAAAATTTAAGGATATATATATACATATCCATGAACATATATAACAAAACTTGTCCCATAAGGGATGACCCGATGGTGTGGGAATGGACTCGTGACCTAAGGTCTCATGGGTTTAAACCTCGATACCTTCAAATCTTGTCTATTGCACATGATTTGTTAGTATGACTTATTTTGTCATGCCTAGTAAGTATCAATAAACTAATATGATAAAAAAAATAATCTGTCTTTCTGATAAAACTAACTGTCATCTATTTTAAGAAAAAGATATGAAATATATAAAAATAATTTTATCATGCACACATAAAAATAATTTTTGCCCATAAATAAATATTTTTCATAAAATAAAATAAAATAAAATAATTATATTTCCGGTAACAACTAATAATTTAAAATAAAAAATCTCAATCATTAGGACAAATTTTCAGAAAATTATAATTTAAAAAATAAAAACAAAATTGGACAATAAAATAAAATTTTACCATAAATATGTATTTTCCATAAAAAATTAAATACAAAATATGAAATAAATTATGCGCATAAATATATATGTAATCTTTTATAAAAAAAAAATAAAATCTAAATTTACGTAAATGTCTTTTATTTATTTTTTATCTAAAAATTATTTATTAATGTAAAGTCTAAAATTACTATTCCAAAAAGTGTAAAATATTTTTAAAATCAAAAATCCCAAAATTATGTAAATCTCCATAAAAATTTATTTTTAAATATAACTTTTTTAATTATTATAGTTTTTCATGTAAAAAAAATATGATTAATTCACATCATTGTAAATTCTAAAATAGTTGCTATAGTTTTTCATAATTATTGTAGCATAATTTGCTTAACTTTTTTTTTTTCAGTTCTAAAAGATTCCAAATTTTCAAAAATTTGAAATTGAAAATGATAAGCCCACAACACTGTCAAATATATGTATAAATATTAGATATTAAATAGGTATAATGCTAATTTAAAAATTAATTTTAAACTTAATAAATATATAATAATATTAAGATTAAAATAAATATAATAATAAATTAGTAAAACTACTATACAATAAAATAAGTAATCATTACAATATATATAGAGTAAAAATATTATAAAAGATAAAATAAAATAAAATAAAATAATTGTATTAAACATAAACTATAAAATTTTAATAATAATAATTTAAATTTACTATTTAACATAAAATAGATTAAATATAAAATAATATTCATAAAAAAATTTTAATCAAAATAATACATTAAAAAATAATTATATTATTCTATATTTTTGTATTTATCTTTTTTTAATCGTTCGTCTCCCTATCTATTTCAAATAATAGAGATAATTAATTATAATAAATATAAAATTATATTTTGAAAAAATAATATTAAAAAAATACTACAAGTGGTGGTAAATTTCTCCGTAATATATTGTGAAGAAAAGATATTTAATTATTAGCTATAAATAATATTATGAATAAAATTTAAATATAAATTTCATTATTAAATATATACTAATATAGAAATAATCTAAAAAACAAAAATAATAAGAAAATATCTATAAAATAAATAAAAAAAATTATATCAAAATTATTTATATACAATACAAAATAAAAGAAAAAAATTCTAGAATATTAAATAAGTACTCACTTGTTATTCTTTCATTTATTTTTTCTTTTTCACTTTCTTTTAAAAGTTTAACTTTATTTTTTCCGGCTCCGATCTTATATCTATTAAATTTTTCTTAATATCTTTTCTTTAATACTTAAAAAATACAATTTAAAATATTATGTGGATCGAGAAGAATATGCATTATATATATAAAAAGATTAAAAAGCAAAAGTAAAAATAAAAAAATAATAATTGAATATTAAAAATAAAGATATCTATAAATATATATATTAGGGCGAGATTCGCGTTATTCTCAATATAATATATATATATTTATATGTGGTAAGGTAAGATATATATATATGTATATAATATATCAGATAAGATTTTTTATAAAATAATTATTAAATTTTTTTTGAAAATAAAATATCGAATTACGGTAATTTTCTATAAAAATATTGTTGTTAATAATTTTTTTAAGTTTAAAATTTTTAAATTAATATAAATTTCTATAAATTCTAAAGTTCTAAAAATTAAAAATTAATGTAATATTCCATAAAAATTATAATTTATCAAAAATATTTTAAATTTTTTAAATTAAAAAAATTTCAAAAATTATAGTGATTGGAATTGAAAATGGTAATATATATATATATTATATAAGAATGGTCAGAACTGTTCACATGCATTCATATGTTATGTTTGTTTAAATTATACTTAAGGTAATCCAATGAGTTGTCGTTTTTTTATTTTATTTTATTAATGTTTATTATTTTCAATTTTATTTTGGGCGAGATACTAATTAAATAACTAGTTAATATATCAAGAGAATATTTTGAAAGTGGAAACAGAGTGTTGTCATAGTTTCTATTATATCATTATAATCTAACAATCCAAACCGACCATAATTAATGTTGTCACCATACCCTTTGAGTAATGTTTAACAATGGTTTTAGCCAAAATATTACTACTAGTGTAATTGGGAATAAGTTGATAGATTTTATTTGTTAGTTGATTCAATTAGCTAGTTTTAATTAATTGTTTGTATTAAAGTGTTTGGTAAAACAACTGTTCGACATTAGCGGATTACACGTAAAATAATAATTAAAGAGATTTATATGTTATTTTTTTAAAAAATTATTTTTTTATTTTGTTTTAAAATTTTGAGAATTTTAGTTATTAATTATTGAAAATTATAAAAATATTATAAAATTTTTATTTTTATTTTTAGATTTGAAAAAAAAAATATATTAAAATACAATAATAACTTTTTATTGAAATTGTGTAAAATATAAGATAATAAATCTTTCATATATATTTTTATTATCTTAGTTACGGTTTATTAATTTATTATGTTTTATTTATTATTAATATAAAGTTTATATAAAAATTTATAAATAAATTAATAATATTTGTCTTTTCTATTTGATTTAATCTTAATAGATATATATTTTACAAATAAAATAATTCAATTTAATAATTAATAATATTAATTATTTTAAATTTATAAAAATAAAATTATAATGTAGTAAATCAAATATATTAAAAATAATTAATAAATACTGCAATAAAAATATATTTATATGTATGAAATAAATAAATAATTTTTAAGAGTAAATAAAGAATAAATAAAATTAAAATTAAAAAATTCTTCTAAAACACTAGATGGCTTTTTAGAAATTAGTATTTTTTAGTCCAAAAAGGTCTTTCAAAAAATTAATTTACCAAATACGTAAATTAGTTTTTTAACTAATCAAACAACTAAAAATATTTAAAATAAGCTAAAAGCTTTCATAAAGTTATTTCTCAAACACTCCCTAAATATAGTTTGGTTTTACTTTTCAAAAATAAATGAAATTGCTGACGCGAATGTAGCGAGATCTATGTGGCAGATGATCTAAAAAAAAATATACGATCATATACAATAAAACACATTTGTACGCATACATACGGCCACGTACCGTGACGGTGTTAGAACATAGTCTTGTACAATAAAACAAGGATTTTTTTTTTTTTTCTATTTTGATCTATAATTTTATTTTTTAATTATTTAAATCAAAACTCCAAACAAACACACTCTTACTTTAGTTTTGTATTAGATTTAAATTTTAAGATAAATTTGGAAAGTTGTGTTCATTTGAGTCATTATACTCCCTCCGTTCGCTTACAATGTTGACGTTTACTTTTGCCGCGGTTTTTAAGAAATAATAGTATTTTAATTATAGTGAGTAGTTAAAAGTAGTGTAATGATTTTTTTGCCCTTACTTTTTTGTGTAAAAGTAATGATGTGATGTAAAGTAAGGGTATTTGTGGAATAAAGTAGGATATTTAATGAAATGTTAAGTTTTGTAATTGAACGTCCCAAAATAGAAATATGTAAACATTGTAAGTGGACGAAGGGAGTAATATTTTATTAGTTGGTGGAAGTGTGTAAGAGTTTTTGACAATTTTGTCCTTTAACTTTAGGTATAAAGTAATTGTATGTGTAATGGTATGTTTGTAATTTAAGCAAAAGTTAAGAGTATTTTAATATTAATATATGATTATTTTTTCTAAAGTAAAAAATAGATACTTTGAGGTGGGATAGACGAAAATAATAAAAATAGTAATTTGAATTGGACAGAGGGAGTATATCAAAGTCCAATTGTATTTTTTTTAACAAAGTATTCACAAATTTTACAATTTGGATTATGTATTTTTCAAAAAAATATATTTTTGGGAAAAAATTAATTTTTGTTTCAATATAATAAAAAATTATATTTTATATAAAAACTCAACAATTTTGGTTCCAATATAATCAATTTAAATCAATTTCAGTCTCATGATTAAACAAACTAACGAAAATGCTGATGTGGCATCCGATTAGGTCCAACACGGCCGTGTTCCAAAACAACATGGTCATGTACATTATAAAAAAAATAAAATCAAAGAAATTTACGATGAATTTCGAAACTACAGATAAAGTTATTGATAATTTTGTCTGTTTTATTTATATTATATTAATATAAATTATGTATTTATTGTAGTAATATCATATTCTTCGGCACTATAACATTCGTCATTTATATGCATAATGTTTTGATTAGTTAGGGTTTAGCTTGTTGAATAATTATTATAATGAACACTATAAATATCTTTGCTTTCAATATAACACGATCTTTAATAAGAATAATTTTAATAAAAGTATATATATATTTTTATAAAATACATAAAATTATACTTTTTTCATCTCACATGTCATATCATATTATCTATTTTCATCCGTCCTACATACTATGTCACTTTTTTTTTTCTTTTTTTTAAAAGGTATTTTACACTTTAATAATTGTTACGTACGAAATTTAGAATTAGGTTAAAAGCCCAAGGTAAAAAGAAGAATGGGCCTGGCAATAGAGTTGATTGAACTGGCTGAAGGACACCGTGTGGAAATCAAGGAAAATACAGGACGGAAAGACTTCAGGTCGGAAGGTCTTCAGGTCGGTAGGTCCTCAAGACGGAAGGTCCTCAGGACGGAAAGACCTCAGGTCGGAAGGTCTTCAGGTCGGTAGGTCCTCAAGACGGAAGGTCATCAGGACGGAAAGACCTCAGGTCGGAAGGTCTTCAGGTCGGTAGGTCCTCAAGACGGAAGGTCCTCAGGACGGAAAGACCTTAGGTCGGAAGGTCTTCAGGTCGGAAGGTCCTCGAGACGGAAAGTCCTCATGACGGAAAGACCTCAGGTCGGAAGGTCTTCAGGTCGGGAGGTCCTCAAGACGGAAGGTCATCAGGATGGGAAGTCCGCAGGTTGGGTAAACCGTAGATCGGATAGAAGACCGAAGTCGGGCAGGCGCGGAGGTCTGTCAAGAGGAAGGTCGGGCAAGGAAGAGGTACGGACAGACGCGGAGGTCTTCGGTCAAAGACGGAGGGCGGCTGATGCAGAGGGCGGCCCAAATGAGGTCGGGCGAAGAAGCAGGTCGGGCGAAGGAGGAAGTCGGGCCAAAAGGGCGGAAGGTCTGTGGCCGGCTTAAAGAGTGAAATATAAGGATAATTTTGGTCTGCTGAGGACACGTGTCAGCAGGAGAAGGGTTGGAAGACGGTTGGGAAGTAGACGTTGTAACCGTTCGGGCGACGGTTTTCAGTACAGTTTCCTAGAGAATATTTAAGGATTTGGATCATCATTTGGCAAGGCATCTTCAATCAACTTCAACAAAGCAAAGTCAGATTTGGGGATCACCACTTTAAATTTCAGTCTTTTATTTTCCAGTTTATTTTCTGTACCGTACAGTGTTTAGAGATTCCTAATCTCAGGCACTAATTAATCAAGTTTAAGGATATTTTCTATATCTTTGAATTTTACTTTATTTTTGTTGAAAAATTACATCAACAAATTGGCGACCACAGTGGGAGCAAGACAAAATTGCTCATTCCAATTCCGGCGATAATTTCATACGTCTTAGATCCGGCCGTATCATCGGAAGGGTCCATATGGCAGGTTCACAACCTCAATCATCTTCGGCACCGGTGGGAGAATCCGTTCCACCACCTATTGTGCCAAATGCCGGGGAAATCCCACAACCACCAACTGATTGGTGGTCTTATGTTCAACAAATGAACAACCAGCATACTTTGGTTATGCAGAATATGTTGCGTGAGCAACAAACGAACATGTTGCGCGAGCAACAGAGTCTGATGCAGAACATGATAGATCAAGCACTGTCAAGGGTTAGTCTTCAACCTACTCAAACTCCACCAGGAGTATCGCCATCCAGACTACAGGCAAATTTCGCAGGGCCATCATTCGTGGATAGTACATTCCCAAGTGCCACAAATCCCAACCGAATGGATAGGGGAAAATCTCCTCTGACTTTTCCCAACACTGTTCCACTGGGACCAAGGGTTACCAATCAGCAGCCGAACAATACAAGGGAGGACAGGCCTGAAGGATATATACATGATCCTATTCATATTCCTGTGCAGGATCCGTTCCATGTTCCTGATCATCAACGCTTTCATGTAGATCCTGATGAGATTGCACATATACTAAGGGATCAGTATGGATTAACTCCTCAGATGGCTAACCGCCCTGCATATCAGAGACCTTTCCCAGAAAGGATCATTAATGAACACCCTCTCCCAAGGAATTTTCGACCACCCGATTTTCATGCATTCTCAAGGGAGGACGGATCTTCCACCATAGAACATGTTGGTCGGTTCACAGCACAATTAGGAGAAGTTGGCAATAACCCTTTTTATAAGTTACAGCTGTTTGGTTTATCTCTTACTAGAACGGCATTTTCGTGGTTTGTAAGTCTGCCTCCTGGACAAATTCAGACATGGGAAGGACTGGAGATGGCATTTCACGCTAGATTCTTCAATCCTTTACCAGTTGTTTCTTTAACTGATTTACTAGAATTGAGACAGTTTCCAGAAGAATCTGCTTCACAGTTTATAGAAAGGGTGCGATTGATGAAGGGACGATGTCCTACGGTAATCAGTGAGAAAGAGATGACCAATTTAGTGGTCCGGAATATGCATACTCGCTTAAGAAAGGCACTCACTGCCCTGGATGTTGAGGATTTGGCAAGTCTTGCATCCAAGGCAGGACGTTTAGAGTCTTTGTTCAGAGAGGAAGATCAGCATAACAGGCGTAATAGAGGCCAACATATGGCGAGTATGGGAACAGAAACATGTGACTTTGATTTTAATCAGTTAGAAGAGATGGCAGCCGAAATCCTTTCTGGAAAACCTTATGTATGCCCTAAATTGAAGCCAGTACCAGGATCTGAAGGAAAGGAGCAACCGACGTTTGATAGTTCGAAAGCTGATGAAATCTTTGATATCCTACTGACTGATGGGCAGATCCGTATTCCAAAGGGGCAAAGATTGGCCACTAAAGAAGAAATCAAAGGGAGACCATATTGTAAGTGGCATAATTCTTTCACACACAATACAAGTCAGTGTACTCATTTCAGGAAGGAAATTCAAAAGGCCATCAAGACAGGTCGGCTCAAATACATCACTCTAGGTGTAGACCAGCAACCGTTTCCGAAAGTAACAATGGCAATGGTTGACATCCAACCAAGTTCGGAAACAGGGAAAAGTTCGGCCAATAATGGACAAACAGGGGAATGAACTCAGGCAAGCCCCGGAACAAAGAAAGGAAATCAGCCAAACAGCAGCCGACCTGAAGGACGACTCAAAGTTTGTGAGAAGCCAGTCGCTGAAAAATGGGACCATCCAGACGGTTCTTTTAATGTGGAGGTGAAAGAAAAGGTTTTAGTACGTGATCACCCGACCAGAAAAACAGGGTCAGTCGGGAACACTTGGGCTCGAAATAAAAAGCCTTTACCCGTTGATATAGATCCTCGTTTCCCAGGTATGAATCGTACACAGATTCGCAATGCCAAACGCAGGTATGCTGCAAAGTATGGGAAACGAGTTCCTTCAGCAAAACAACGAACCGACGAACAAAAAGCAGCCGACCACTTGGCAGGAGATCAGTCCGTTAGAGTCTTTACAGAACAAACGACCAACGAGCAGGGAGCAGCCATTCAGTCTCCAAAAAGTCGGTCCAGTCGGGTCTGTTCAGGAAAGCAACAGAATGACGGATTAGGCGCTTCCGACTATACCAAAAGAAGTTCGTCAGGACAGGGGAAAGGTAAAGGAATGGCAGATGAAATAATTAGAGGTTTTCGATGCCAACATTGTGAACGGATCAACATCAATCCATCTCCTGAGGAATTCCGCATAGAATCTTTGACGGTTCAATCTCGGGATAAGACAAAAGAAGAAGTTGTAACTACAGAGGAAAGTTCAAGATCTGTTAAATCTCGTCTGGGACCACGAATCCCTTGTCGAATGACAGAGATTAATCAGATGAGAGATGAACCGATGTGGGCGAGTCTGGTAGATGATACTATGGACGAACCTTTATGGGCATTCTTGGCAGATGACGAATTAGAGGAAACAGAGTGGGCAAAGACTTCAGATTCTGAGCCTCAGCCGGAGGCACCTTCGATTGTGTTTCCTCCTATTCCAGAGGGTGCGATCTCCCATTTGAAACCTCTGTATGTTAATGCTCACATTTGTGGGAAACCAATCACAAAGGTTTTCGTGGATAATGGAGCAGTCTTTAATGTTATGCCATTGAAGACCCTCAAGAAGCTAGGGAAAGGAATTCATGATCTGTCTCCTGTGGAATTCAAAATGACAAGTTTTACAGGGCAGCCGACCAAGCCGGAAGGCATGATGGTTGCCACAATTGAAGTCGGACCAAAAAAGATCTCCACTGTTTTCTTTATTGTGGATGCAGATACTACATACTCTCTCTTGCTGGGAAGAGACTGGATTCATGCCTCTCAATGTGTGCCATCAACCTTGCACCAACAATTAATGTTCTGGGAAGGAAATCAGGTCTTCAAAATGGAAGCGAATGACAACCCATTCGACGTAACAGAACAAGTTGAAGAGTCAGTGTTTTATTCCAGTCATTTGGCTCCAATGTCTCAATTTTATATGGCCAGGGAATACCCAAACAAGGGTTATAAAGTCACTGGCCAGAACTCGATGTTCTATTAAAAGAACACCTGTATTGTATGGCTCATGATAAAGCCACACCCATTCCCATATAATTTGTTTGTTATGGATGATACAAGTTTAGAAGTATGTAGTTCTCTTATTAATAAGTTCTATTTAAAGCAGTTATTACATAAAGCAGAAAATAGTAAAGAGATTCTGGATGTTCACCTCCAAGAAGATGAACAATTTCATTGGCCCGATTTATTAGAAAAAACAGAACCAACAGCTTCATCACAAGACCCATTATTGGAGTTTAATTTAGGAACCGAATTGGTTCCAAAAGTGATCAGGTTAAGTGGTTATTTGTCTAAAGAGCAACAAACAATGATGCTCGAAGTTATTAGAAACAACATTGATTGTTTAGCATGGGATTATTCAGAGATGCCTGGTTTGACAAGAAGTCTAATAGAGCATCGATTGCCTATCAAAGAAGGTTGTAAACCTTACAAACAACCTCCAAGGCGAATGAGCCCGGATCTAATGCCTCAAATCAAGGAAGAAATCCAAAAACTTCTCAAAGTGGGTTTTATTCAGCCTTGCCGTTATGCGGAGTGGCTGGCTAATATTGTGCCAGTGGTCAAGAAAAATGGTAAGATTAGGATATGCATCGATTTCAGGGATTTGAATCTAGCTACCCCTAAGGATGAATATGTGATGCCTATGGCCGATATGTTGATAGATGCAGCAGCAGGGCATAAAATCCTTAGTCTGATGGATGGTTATGCAGGTTATAACCAAATATTTCTGGCAGAAGAAGACATTCCTAAGACAGCATTCAGATGCCCAGGGGCTTTAGGTATTTATGAATGGACAGTCATGCCATTCGGGTTAAAGAATGCAGGGGCAACTTACCAAAGAGCCATGAATTCAATCTTTCATGATTTAATTGGCAGATCTATGGAAGTTTATATTGATGATGTTATTGTTAAATCTGCCAGTTTTGACGAACATTTGAGAAATCTTGAAGAGGCATTCGAAAGAATGAAGAAGTACAAGTTGAAGATGAATCCAACCAAATGTGCTTTTGGAATATCAGCCGGGAGCTTTTTAGGATTTTTAGTTCATGAGAGAGGAATTGAAATTGATGCCAATAAGGCTAAAGCCATTCTTGATAGTCGGCCACCCAAGACGGTTAAAGAAATCCAAAGTCTTTTGGGTAAGGTGAACTATTTGAGGCGTTTCATTTCTAATGCTGCTGGCAAGGTCAGACCCATTACTAGATTGTTGAAAGCTGGAAGACATGCTTTTGAATGGGGTCCCGATCAACAGACGGCTTTAGATGCTATCAAGCAGGCATTGGTTCACCCTCCAGTCTTGATGCCTCCTAAACAAGGTCGGCCACTCAAACTTTATTTGGCAAATACATATGAAGTGGTTAGCTGTTTATTGGCACAGGATGGTGATGACGGGAAGGAAAGGGCAATCTACTATCTCAGTAAAACCCTTACAGGACCAGAACTGAATTACACTATGCCAGAAAAAATGTGTTATTCATTGGTCTTCGCTTGTACTAAACTCGAGCATTATTTGCTGCCCAGAAGAATTGAGGTCATATCAAAGGTGGATCTCATCAAATTGATTTTACAGAGACCTACTATGAAGGGCAGACTCATGAAGTGGGCCATCAAATTGGCTCCTTTTGATCTTCAACATTCCCCGCTGAGGGCAATCAAGGGACAAGCAGTAGCCGACTTCTTAGCAGAATTCTCACAAGTCGGGTATTCTCTTTGTGATAGTGTCCGACCATTTAGTTGTTCATCATATCTGGATAATCTACAGGTCGGATGTGTGCCTTATATAAGTACCAGAACATGGTTGATGTTCTTTGATGGTTCTACCTCTGGAAACAAATCAGGGGCAGGGGTCTTTTTGCAAGGACCTGATGGTCAAAAGATCAATTTGCAACTACGATTGGAAGCCATGACCCATAATTCGGCAGAATATGAAGCTTTAATTTTGGGTTTGGAGGCTTTAATAGCCAGGAAGGTCCAGTCTGTAATCATAAGGGGGGACTCTCAATTAGTAATCAACCAGGTAAACAATCAATATGTTTGCAATTATCCTCATCTTCGCAGATACAGGGATATTGTGGGTCGGTTACTGACAAAAATCTCAGAAGTAATAATTGAGTTCATTCCGAGGAAAGAAAACCAACGTGCTGATGAATTGGCTCAAAGGGCCTGTAAAGGAATTCTGGAGGATATTTGGTCGGAGGTCAAGTCGGGCATAGAAGAAAAGATAGACCCAATATGTGACCGAATGGTCGGGCAGGAGACTGTCGGACAGGAGCCCGATTGCAAAGTTACGGTCGGGCAGGAGACTGTCGGACAGGAGCCCGATTGCGAAGTTACGGTCGGGCAGGAGACTGTCGGACAGGAGCCCGACTGCGAAGTTATGGTCGAGCAGGAGACTGTCGGACAGGAGCCCGACTGCGAAGTTGTGGTCGAGCAGGAGATTGTCGGACAGGAGCCCGACTGCGAAGTTGTCGGGCAGGAGACTGTCGGTCAGGAGCCCGACTGCGAAGTTATGGTCGAGCAGGAGATTGTCGGACAGGAGCCCGACTGCGAAGTTGTCGGGCAGGAGACTGTCGGTCAGGAGCCCGACTGCGAAGTTATTGTCGGACAGGAGCCCGACTGCGTAGTTACTATCGGGCAGGAGTCCGACGGCGAAACAGTGCCCGATTGGAGAACAGAGCTTATCATGTATTTACAGAATCCAGGTGCGAGTGTTTCGATTGCGACACGATTGAAAGCTTTACGTTTTCAATTGATAAATGGAATTTTGTATAAGAGATCATTTGAAGGTTTACTTTTGAAATGTTTGGGGTCTAAAGAAGCTCTAGAGGTAATGACAGAAGTACATGGTGGGATATGTGGAGCTCATCGGGCAGGTCTGAATATGAGATGGGCCATTCATCGTTTGGGTTTTTTCTGGCCAAAGATTTTTGAAGATTGCATACAATTTGCCAAAGGCTGCCAGGAATGTCAGAGACATGGAAATTTAAACCATCTGCCAGTAACCGAATTGCAATTCTTGGCAAAACCATGGCCTTTTAAATCATGGGCTATGGATATTATTGGTAAGATACATCCTGCTTCATCGAAACATCATTGTTTCATATTGGTCGCGACTGACTACTTTACCAAATGGGTAGAAGCAGTTGCTTTGAAAAATGTGGATCAGAAAGAAGTGATAGACTTCGTTTTGAATCAAATTATTTACAGATATGGTATTCCTCAGTCTATAACAACCGACCAAGGCCTGGTTTTCACAGGGGAAAAGTTCTCTAGTTTCTTGGCAGAATTCGGTGTTCGATTACATCATTCTTCACCTTATTATCCCCAAGCCAATGGACAAGCGGAAGCAGCAAATAAGATTATTATTGGGATTATAAAGAAGATGGTTGAAGGGAACCCAAGAAAGTGGCATTTGTTATTGTCTCAGGCTTTATGGGCACATAGGAATACCAGAAATACGGCCACAGGGTTCTCACCTTACCAACTCACGTTTGGCCAAGATGCTGTTTTACCAGCCGAAATCCGAGTATCATCTGGCCGAACAGAGTTTACTGATGATGATCTTACAAAAGAATACCAACAACTTATGATGCAACAGTTGGAGGATTTGGATGTTAGCCGACTTCATGCAATAAGTCGAAGTGTGAAACAGAGTGAAAACAGAGCAAGGAATTACGGAAAGAAAGTTCTTCACAGGACATTCCAAAAGGAGACCTAGTCTGGAAGACCATTCTTCCTACATATAAGAAAACTGACCAATTGGGAAAGTGGTCACCGAATTGGGAAGGACCATACATTGTTCAAAAAGATATTGGGAATGGCGCTTTCATTATTGTAAATCATGAAGGGAGAAGAGTACATGATTGTATTAATGCTAAATATCTGAAGAGGTATTATCCTGCCTTTTCAGATAACAAAACTGCCTGAAACAAAATATTATTCAGAACCCATTTATGGGGTTCGAACCTATTTAAAGGTTCATTTCTGTTAGTCATCATGTATTTGTGAGAAATTTTCTGCCTCTGAATCAGAATTTTCATTCCAGTGAGTGGATATTAAATCTGGTTCTTCTTCAATAAGATCTTCCAAATCTGGTCGGTACCTCTCCCATTGACTTTGCATTTCATCTAAATCTTGATTGGTACGTGCTTGCATGTCTGTTATGGCTTGATATTCACGGTCAACAATGGTACGCAATCTTGAAAAGACTTTTCGTTGATTGGAAAATATATTATCCCAACCAAGATCTGGAAGTATGGTTGCTGCATGATTTTCAATCATTTCCATGTGATGATGGAGATCAGGAATGCGGCTAAGGATGTCACGAAGAGGTTCATACCCCTCAATGATTTTTTCCATCAGGCGGATGACGCGATGAATGGTTCTTCTTCCTCGTTGGGAAAATCGGAATTTGAAGTCTAGTTGTTTGAGTATATGTAACAAGTCTTCTGCATGGCCTCCAATAGGGTGATTACCTACAAAGAAGGGTTGAAGAACACCTTCCCAATTGCTGGATGGAACATGAGGTCGGTCATTCGCCATGTTTGTTAACACTTCAAGTGTTGTGGTTTTCAAAATATGCCTTAGAATGTGTTTCTTAAAATGTGAGAAACAGTGTTCTTTAAAGGAAGGAGTTTGTTTCGATTCCTATAAAGTTGGAAATTGAAAGGCGATCCTTGTTTTGAGAGAAGAAGGAAAAATGTATTACTAAGTCAAATGTTGTTACAGAGGGGGAAGTGTTACAAAAGTGCCCCTAGGGCAGTTTTTATATGTGTCCATTTGACTTCATCCCTGGATAGCCTTCTGGTATTAGCAGCCGTCTGATATCTTCTGATGAATTGGGATCGAGCTTGGGTTTTCAGCTCTTGATCCAATTCAGCCTCATTCTTGGTATACTTCTCAAGCAGACGCTGCTCATTGGTAATTTGCTTATCCAGGGTAGACTGTTCTTTCCTTAGCTCCCGCAATTCTGCCTCCTTTTTCTGAATGGCATCCTCAACTTGAGCCTTCGTGCTAAGGAGACCGCCCAGCCTTCCAGTAGTCTGCTGAAGGGATTCTCGGGTCTTAGCCAAAGAATTCTCCAGCGTTGTTTGATCGAAGACAGGCTGGGGGGTTTCGGCTGACAGGAGTCCAATAACTAGCACTTCAGTCTTGAGCTCCGTAAGTCTTTCCATCAGCCGATGCAGAATGGGGACGGCTGGCGATTCCGTCGGAGTGTAAAAAAGAAGGCCACCAACCGTCTGAATGAGTTTGTCCAAGAAGTCGGATCTTAATTCTGACAGGGGATGGTTAATGGCCTCAGTGAATATAGTTTGGGCCTCCGCTGGAACCGGAACAGTCGATAAGATAGCTAAGTCCGAAGGCCCCTACAAGTCTTACAGTGTCAATAAGTATTCCAAGGGAGGTGCAAATTTATTCAGATAAGTTATGTGTCACCTCTGGGCGAACTGCTGTCAGTGAGGGGGGCAGCAATGAGGTCGGTCGAGTAGGGCGGGCAGCTGGTATAACAGCAGCCGACTCGTCGACTGCTGCGAATGGTCGCTGAGGTGCCGACCTGGGTCCCTATGGAAAGTAGTATATAAAACAGTTAGTGTTTTCCGAAAGAAACATTGTGGCATGGATTGGTTTAATCTTACCAAATTCACAGAAGTCTCCGAATCGGATGAAGAAACTTCTTCTATTTCTGGAGGTTGGGCTGCCACAGGTGGTTCTTCTGCCTGCCACTCGATTGCTGGAGGTAGCGCCGCTGCTGGCTGGGCGGCTGCAGGTTGGGCGGCTGCATCTAGTGCCACTGCAGCCGGGATCTCTGGAGCATCTGGGATAGCCGCAGCTGGGGCACTTTCGGTTCCCAGTGCGGCTGCATCCGATTGGACGATTTCAAGATCAGCAGCGTCAGGGACGTCATCTTGAGGGTCAGCTTCGGCAAGGGCAGCTGGTTCTTCCTTCGAAATGGATGAGTCTGATGCCATGTATGGCGGTCGACCCATCTGGGAAGTAGTCCCCTCGCTGTCTGAAGTGACCCCTGCTGCTGATGCGATGGGTGAAGGTGTCTGTGAAAAATCATGGAAATGTTGTTGTTAAATATATCAAGGTTGATCATTAGAATCCTACGTATTGCTGATGAGAGAACTTACTGGTTCTATAGGTACTGCTGGTAAAGATTGCCTCCTGGTCGGGTGCCTGGCCCGACCACTCCTCGGTACGGGAGGAAGAGTTTGCCTCCTCGTCGGGTCCTCCGCCCGACTGCTCATTGGCAAATTGGTCTGGACCAAAGGTCCGATTGAATGGTCGGCTGGGGCTGGCGTCGTTTGTGTGGTCGGTGTCACCAAGGTCGGTTCTGGTGAATAAAATAAGTGAAATCAAAGTTAAGATATAGTGAATTGGTTCACGGTTTTAAGAAAAATTACCTATTCGGGGTCGGGTCCTTGCTGACATCCTAGTAGTTCCAAGGTCCGCTGGTGCTTGCTGGTCGGCCCCAGAGGTCGGGGGTGTTTGCAGCTGGGTAGCTTTCCTTTTTCGCATTGGAACACTAGATCCGATTCCCGGGGCGGCTGTTTGTTGTTGAGTGCTAGTATGTCTAGCCGCCCCTAGAACTAATCCTTGGGGGGGAAGGAGTATGTTCAGCAACCGATCCTCATTAGGGGAAATCAGGGGCCATACAACCGACCACCATTCATTGAATGTATCTACAGTCTCAGGGTTGGAGCGGAAAGAAATATAAGAATTGGAAATTATATACGTGGTGAGCTGGGAGATATACGAAGGGATTGAATTAGGTAGGACTCGTCGGTCAGGACTTTGGAAAATTATATGCGGACAAACGACGGGTCCAGGGATACCTTGGCAACAGCCGAACTGGCGCGCCATGAATTGCGGTTCATAATTAAAGGTGTAAAAAGTTTTCTGCCCTTTTTTATCAAGTTTTTTGCTGCTAAAAAGAGACCTGGGTTTGAGGGCAACGTCCCAGGCAAAAGGATAGGTGGGATGAGCACAAGGCTCAGGAGTCGGAAGAGGATTTGCTGCCGGAAAGGGCCAAAAATGGTCGGGAGCATAACCCGCATATTTTTTATACATAGAAAATCGAGAGTTACTGCGGGTATCCGTTACAATTGCGGTTATTATTGGATCAGAAGATTGGAGTTTATTGCGTCCTGAGCAGAGTCGGTTGAGGGCTAATCCCAAATGTTTTTCGGATGTTGGCATAGTGGGCGGAGATCCTAAGTTGAACGCGTTGGGGAAGTAAAGACGGAACCAAAGTTCTAAAAACCAAAAAGGACCCGATGCGGCAGTGTCTAATTTTCTACTATCATTATCTGTTAGACGAAGGCTAACTCTAGTAAGTCCTTCAAACAGATTGGCTAAAAACAGGGTGCCAAGGGAAAAGAACCGACCTGACGCGATATGAATGGCCAGGTCGAGATGAGAAGGAAGAACACATTTGGAAGGGGAAACAATGACGTACCTACAAAGCCAAAAAAGGATAAAGGCAGTATGCTCCCGGTCGGTCACGGGGGTCCCTGGAGCCCCTTGCTGGTCGGTTGCGAACTTTGTCCAACCCCATTCCTTCACACCTTGTAAAGACCACCCTGGATGGTCTTCTGATGGCTCCTGCCCATCTAGGGCTCCCATCACAGGGTCTTCACCCACGACTGGGAGATGCGCGATCATTGCCACATCCATAAGAGTTGGACCAAAGGGGCCCGATGGTAAGAGGAAAGTCCCATTTTCCGCATTCCAGAAGGCAGACATGGCCAACAGCACCTTCTCATGCAGGTTGATAGGCATGGTGGACAATAGTATTGCCTGGTTGATTTTTTGAGATCGCCATTGGGTCTGGAAGTGTTCTGCTACCCGTCGATACCAAGCGCGGTAAGGATCTTTTGGGTCTGTGAGATGGGTTTTGATGCTGTCTCGAATGCGAATTGCTTGGTAGTTAGGGTTGTTGATAGCCAAGGAATTTCGAGATTCCAAAACTTCCCTCATCCGATTTGAGTCGTCAGGAGTAGTGCAATATGGGCGGATCGTCGGAGTTAGTACTTTCGAGGCTGAAAATGGGCCCTCTGGGAGGTTTCCGTCGAAAGGAAGGGCAGGAATGTATTGATTCGCCATGGTTAGAGTGTTTTGGGATTGTGATTCACAAAAGCTCGTATTGCAGAGAAGGAAGTTAATCAGGAGTGTTGCAGTAACTGGTGCAGTTGCTAAGGGAATTTTTCAAGAGGGTGGTGATTTATGAACTTCCAAACATGGGTTGTTAAATGGCGTTTGAAAGTCCCTTGGCGGCGGGCAAGTTGTTACGTACGAAATTTAGAATTAGGTTAAAAGCCCAAGGTAAAAAGAAGAATGGGCCTGGCAATAGAGTTGATTGAACTGGCTGAAGGACACCGTGTGGAAATCAAGGAAAATACAGGACGGAAAGACTTCAGGTCGGAAGGTCTTCAGGTCGGTAGGTCCTCAAGACGGAAGGTCCTCAGGACGGAAAGACCTCAGGTCGGAAGGTCTTCAGGTCGGTAGGTCCTCAAGACGGAAGGTCATCAGGACGGAAAGACCTCAGGTCGGAAGGTCTTCAGGTCGGTAGGTCCTCAAGACGGAAGGTCCTCAGGACGGAAAGACCTTAGGTCGGAAGGTCTTCAGGTCGGGAGGTCCTCGAGACGGAAAGTCCTCAGGACGGAAAGACCTCAGGTCGGAAGGTCTTCAGGTCGGGAGGTCCTCAAGACGGAAGGTCATCAGGATGGGAAGTCCGCAGGTTGGGTAAACCGTAGATCGGATAGAAGACCGAAGTCGGGCAGGCGCGGAGGTCTGTCAAGAGGAAGGTCGGGCAAGGAAGAGGTACGGACAGACGCGGAGGTCTTCGGTCAAAGACGGAGGGCGGCTGATGCAGAGGGCGGCCCAAATGAGGTCGGGCGAAGAAGCAGGTCGGGCGAAGGACGAAGTCGGGCCAAAAGGGCGGAAGGTCTGTGGCCGGCTTAAAGAGTGAAATATAAGGATAATTTTGGTCTGCTGAGGACACGTGTCAGCAGGAGAAGGGTTGGAAGACGGTTGGGAAGGAGACGTTGTAACTGTTCGGGCGACGGTTTTCAGTACAGTTTCCTAGAGAATATTTAAGGATTTGGATCATCATTTGGCAAGGCATCTTCAATCAACTTCAACAAAGCAAAGTCAGATTTGGGGATCACCACTTTAAATTTCAGTCTTTTATTTTCCAGTTTATTTTCTGTACCGTACAGTGTTTAGAGATTCCTAATCTCAGGCACTAATTAATCAAGTTTAAGGATATTTTCTATATCTTTGAATTTTACTTTATTTTTGTTGAAAAATTACATCAACAATAATTTTTTAAAATTTATAAATTATATATTTTTTTTATTTTATTAGACTAATTAGTTATTTTAATCTTAATTTATAATCATTTATATTATATTATAATTAATTTTACTAATACATTCTTAATTATTTATTAATGGACGGAGGAACTAATAAATATAAATAAATATATATATATATAATAACTTCAGAGTTTCTATAACTAACAATTTCATAATTTTTATAATATTAATTTTTTTATTTTTTTACAAATCGTTATTTCTATTCACACTACCACAAAAATGCTAAATTATCTTGGAATATTGTCTCGGGAAAAAACCTCCGAGACAATATTGTGTCACGAAATCTTTCTTCGAGACAAATTAATGTCTCAACTATGATTCGAGACATCACCGCGACACTTTGTCTCCACTATGGTCTCGAAGATTATTTCATGACAATGCATTGCCACATATTTCTCTCGAAACACCACTGAGAGTAACTATTGTCTCGAAATAAAACACGAATAATACCCCGAGATTTTGAATTGTCTCGAATAAGTCGAGAAAAAATATTTCGAGAGTATGCATTGTCTTAAAACAAATCACGGAATATTCCGTGAATTTATGTTGTCACGAAATTCAGCATGGAAAAAAATTTTGGTTGCATGAATTGTGTCGAAATAAGTCACAAAAATACTCCAAGAGTCTGAACTGTTTCCAAAAAAGTTGTAAAAATATTCCGAGAGTTTGAATTGTCTCCAAATAAGTCGGCAAAAATATTATGAGATTATAAATTATCTCGAAATAAGTAACGGGAAATACTCCGAGAGTTTGGATGATTTGGAAATAAATCCCAAAAAATAATTTGAGACTTTTAATGTTTTGAATTAAGTTGTCAAAGTATTTTGAGAGTATGTCTCAAAATGAATTACGAAGAAAATCTTTGAATATATATTGTCTTGAAATTCATCATGAAAAAACTTCGAGAGCATAAATTGTATCGAATTAAGTCACAAAAGTATTTCGATATTTTGAATTGTCTTGAAAAAATAGCAAATATTACTATAAAAGCAGCAAAATTCACAACATAAGTTAAAAATAAATAATTAAAAAGTTATTAATATAATACGCCGTAAAATAATTGCCGAAAGTTTGCCGGAGTCAGACAAATTTTATTTTGGGCTTTTAGTGTAAGAAATTAAATAATTGGATTTAAATTAGGAGTAAAAATTGAATTTGGGCCAAAGTAGATAAAATAATTAATAAAGACCTAAGTATTTTATGTTTAATAAAAAATAAAATAAAAAAAAAAAAGAAAAAAAGGAACAGCAGCCAGCACGCACGCACGCCGCTGCCAGCCCCCTTTTTCTTCCTTGGAGTTCTTTTTCTCCAAAACTCTTGAAGTAAGTGGGATTAATCTTAGATAGATTGATATGTTCTAATCCCTAGACCTCATTCTATTGATATCTTTTTCAATATTATTGTCAAATGGGTTTGCCCTAAAAGTGTTAAGTTTTGTCAATTTCTTCTAGAAAGTTGATTATAATGCTTATGTGAAGATTATTATTGGATTTTAAATTGAAAATCGTAGAATTTATGGGATGGGTTTGAAACCCTAGTTTTGCCCTAACCTAGTTACGGTTTTTGGAAAAAGATTTACGATTATATGTAAATATTATGATTTTTGGAGTTAGACCATGCCTATTGTGATTGACATTTTTCAAATGTTTATTTAGCGAAATAAAGTGAGATTATAACGAACTTGTTGGGTCTAATATCCTATTTTTGCATGGTTAAATGTTGACAATTGGAATATTACAAACATACTTAAATTTTAAACAAAATAGATTACAAATAATAAATTTTTTATATATAAGACAATAGTAAATTTTATCGTCTTTTAACATTTAAATTCTTTTAATACTATACTATTTTATGTACTTTTAATAATATTATTATTATAATTATAATAATAAAAAAAATCTTAATTTAACAACAACTAGGTATGAAAATGTGATCTTATTTATGTATTATTATTATTATTTTTTTTTAGCTATATGTAATATTAAAAAGATAAATATATTGAAAATATGACTAATCAAATTTTTTATAGTAACATTTAAATTAGCTGATATAAATATATATTGTTCAGGATAAACAAGTAGATTATACATTGTTTTCTACTTCCTCCGTCAGGACTTTTATGTTATATTATCCGGACATAAAGACTAAGAAATAAGGATACTAAAATTGTAGGTGAATAATTTTTATTATTATAAATAAATTATGCATAAGTTAACGGATAAAATATATGAAATAATTATCACGAATGAAAAAAATTATTTTATAATTTTATTATACTAAAATAGCAATGACAAGTTCATGAAATTAGACTTAATTTTTTTTCAGATATTTTATATTTTCTACCGACACAATTTTTAACTAAATTATAAACCATCTGCATATGTGCAAACATTGGACAAGGGGCTCCAACCCACCCCCAAATCCCCTATACTTTTTTTTTAGTTTTGTAGTAACACTGTACCTCAACTCCATTTTTTGAGTGTAATTTCAGTGTTATTTTATGGTGTTTTGTGTATTTTTGTTATTTTTTTGGTGTAGCGTGTAATTTTTATTTTTTAAAATGATGATATATAATTTTATATTTTAAAAAATTATATGTAATTTTACTTTTTTGAAAAGTAATATCTTATGTTATTTTTTTTAAGTGATATATAATTTTATTTTTTAAAAATTAATATAATTTTATTTTTTAAAATATGATATATAATTTTATTTTTAAAAAAATTATTTTATTTGTAATAGTTATTAATTATAAATGTTAATTTTCATATATGTAATTTTTAAATAAAATATAAATTATACTATATGTATAGATTATAATGTAAAAATAAATTAAAGTTGATGTATAATTTATAAATATGGGAAGTTATATAAAAAATATATATATAAAATATATTTTTAGAGTGAAAATTGAAATTTATGATTTGAGTAAAATTACCGTAGATCAACTATATTTTTAGTGTGACTAGTGTGAAGGGTTGGAGAGACCTAGAAATATGAATAGACACCACTAATTATATATAAACATCATTTTTACAATATCTATATTTAATCGATAAAATCCATCAATTTTTAATATTTAGAATATTAAAAATTAATTGTGTAAAATATTTTAATTTTATTCAAATGATTCTCATATTAAAATATTATATATTTAATAACAAAAATTAATTTTCACAATTCAATAAAATTTATAACTATCTCGTGCATCGCACGGTTTTCCTCTAGTACTTATTTTATGTACTTTTAATAGTTATATTAATATCTAACAAATTATTTAAAAATAGATATAATCCAATTGATCTAAAATGCAGCTCTCAAAATTCAATTTGTTCATTCATTTTCTCATTATTTTTTCAATAAACAAATTATTTATATTTTTAATAAAAATATAAATTTTCTTTCATGAAATATATAAATTTTTTTATAAAAACTACTTTACATAAATAATATTAATACAATTCTCAAAATACTATTACAATTTTCATTAAATAATAAAAAAAATTATTTTATGTGTTTAATTTAAGTTTCAAATCCACATAAACACTATTAATATAATTTTCAATAAACTATATATTTTCTAGTAAAACATCATATCAAAAATTTATTTAAATCAAAATGAAATAAATTTTGTACTTATTTGTATTGATTTCTGTTGGACAGAAACAACTTTTGAGGTTGAAAAGTATTTTTTTTAGAAGCACACTTGAGAATAGCTTCTAAATTGCGCAAAAGTACTTTTAAACTAAAATTACTGTTTTAATCCTTAATAATATCAATAACAATAATAATAATAATAATAATAATAATAATAATAAATATATAATACTATAATATATTATAAAAATAATTCATTTATACATTGAATTTAAAAAAATAAAAAATATAATTATATTATTATTTTTAATTTATATATTATATTTGAATTAAAATTTAAAATTATAATTTAAAAAACAAATTTAAATAGAAGGATATATTTTTTTTTAACTATACTAATATTATTAATTCCACACTACACGATAAGAAAAGACGGAATGAATACATGCGCCCTACCATTCGTAAGCAAATATAAATTATAAAATTTTAAAATAAATTAAAAATTATGAATAATTTAATACTTCTATTATATTATAATTTTATTTTTAATTTATATATTTTTTTAAAATTAAACTTTTAAAATATAAATAATTAAATTTTAAAAATATATTTTCTTTACTTTTATTTAAAATATTTAAATATAATTAAAAAATTTAAAAATATATATAATTTGTATAGAAAAATACAAAGCGGACCAAACATGTTGCCGCCAGAAGCCCGATTATTATTAACAACATGTCTTTTTAGTAATTTTAACAGTTTCAAAACACTTCAAATTTATTACATCCAAACAATTTTTTACGAAAAATTATTTTTATAATGATTCATCCAAATACAAAATCGAACTACTTCTACTTTTGACTTCTACTTCTGCCTATATTTTAAGTCAATCCAAACAAGTCCTATATCAAAATACATGTATAGAAAAATCTGACTTTATTTCTTTATTCAATGTTTTTCTCTAAAAAAAACCATCGAACAAACACGGCTAGATATATTTTTGAAAAAATCATATAATATCTATTTTTATGTTATAGTAAAAATATATAATTGAAATACCTCGTATTTTTTTTATTGTGTGAAATTATCTTATGTTACCGTAAGATTTGCACGAAATATTATTTTCGTTCAAAATTGATATTTGATTATAAATATGAATCAAATAATATAAATTTTATACAAATAAAAGAGATAAAATATATCTTAAATAATTTTTTGAATAAAATATATAAATTAATAATTGATTAACTATTTATTTTGTATTTTTTTTGGAGAGAAATTGTTATTTGACTTTTACTTTATTATATTTAAATTAATTTCAAACCAAAGCTAAACAAGATAAATATTTAAAGCATTAAAACACCATGGATGTGTTCGTTTGTTTGTTGGTTTTTAATTTTTTTATTATTAAATTTAAATTCTTATTATTTTTTTTTATTTTATATTATACTAAAAATTAAATTTATATACAAAACATCGTATCAATATTTATTTACTATATTATATCATATAATTATTAAAATTCAATATTTTTACTATTCAAAATCTGAAACCCAAACATACAAACATACCTAAATTTTTTAAATTCTTTTTGTTATTAATTATTGAAAATTAGGAAAATTAGGAGACTCTTACTCCCACTGTCAACACTCCATGTATCATTTTAACTATTTTCATTTGTTTCACCTAAAAATATTTATTTTCAATTATAATAAAAATAATTATATTTAAATACCAAAATATCATTTAAAAATATTCATTTCTTTTATACTTTCAAAGATAAAAATATCAAAATTTTTTTATACATTTACACTTACCAATAAAATGTTATTCTTAATCTATTAAAAAAAATAAATGAGCATATTGAGTTGGGGCAAATGTGCAGTATAACAAATTGTAAAGTTATGAACAAATATTATTTTTAATTAGTCTTTAAATATTTTATTAAAATAATACTCCCTCGGTCTTATGTAATATGGGTCTATTCCTGTAGATATTAGAATTTAAGTAAAATATTATTAATAAGTAATTAAAAAATATATTAGTAAAAATAATTCTTGTATAGTAAAAATAATTATACATTAAGATTAAAATAACTAAATAGTTTAATTAAAATTAAAAAAAAATATAAAATTTAAAATGTGATTAAATTGTACAATTATATTTTTTTTTTAAAAAAAAAGGATTAATTATGTGGGACAAACGAAAATAAAAATTAGGGACAAATTATGTGGGACGGAGAAAGTATATATTTTGTCATTTGTATTGTCTACAAAAAGAATATTTATTTCTTTTTGGGAGTATAGGCTCCTAAATATTACAAAGACCTTCACATTTATAATTATTTACATCAATCCGCAATAATAACTTTACATATAATAGGAGCGATGATTTTTACATACAAAAATATCACTAATTATAATAAAAATATACTATTAAATCTTCTAAAAAAAAATAGACAAAATAGCTTAAAACGGTTTTCAAATTTTAAAAAAAAATCTATTTGGTCATAAAATTTCATATTACCTACTCGTGGTTACCAAAATATTTTATAAAAAAAAAACACTTTTCGTTAGTACTTAACAAGGGTTACAATTCACGCGCTCAAAGTACGATTGTTGATAAAGGGGACACGGTCGTTAGTACTTCACGTATTGAAGTGAACACGACCGAACAATACAACAAATTTTACAAGAACTGCTACAACCCGGGAAACAATTATATTTGAATGCGTGAACTGCAATCATCGTTAAATGCTAACAAATAGGGTTTATATGCAATATTTTTAAAACCACAAGTAAGTAATATGAAATTTTAGTACTACGAATAGTTTTCAATAAATTCTGAAAACCATATGAAATTTTATGCTTGTGCCAAATAAATATACTTTATAAACCGAGAAAATATATTTTTATTAAAAATATAAATATTACTTCTCTTCTAATAATGTAACTAGAAATATTTTGTAATATACTTAATTTACATTAATATCATTATTATTATTATACTCCTTCTGACCAAATTATGCTAATATTTATTTATTTTTTTGTTCCATCCAATTATATCGTTTCATATGAAAGAAAATTATTAATAATTCTAGTAATAATTAAAGCTTAACTAATTATATTTAATATATCTATTTAGGTTGTATTTGTTTTTTGTTTTTGTTTTTATTTTTAATTTGAAATATTTTTATATTACGTGCCTTAAAATTATAGATAAAATAAATAATAGTAATATTTTGTAATGAATTATTAACGTTTTATGAGTTTGTAAAATAAATATCATATATTAGATGGATGCGTGTTATATTGTAAGTTTTATAATATTAATTATGAAACATATTGAAATTTTTTTGTTTGGTAAATGCATCTATTACCCATAATTATTTTAACAATTTATTTTTAATTAGAGGTAAAAAATATTGAATAGCCGAAATATAGTGCATGTCGTACCAAAAAAAAATACTAAAAATCCAAAATTTTCAGTATACTAAAAATTTTAGTCATATATGATATTGCATCAAAATTTTTCGATACAATATCAGTATATAGTTTGAAATTATCGATATATATAGAAATATTAAAATTATGTCTCTATACAATGAAAATATCATATATTGTATTGCTATTTTATTATTTGATTTATCGGTATATATCAATAGTTCGGTGTATTAAAACAAAAATTATCTCTTTTTTTATTTTTAAATTATAAAAGTATTTTTAATTTGATATTTCAATATGAAATAGTATATACCGATTCTTTTGATATACTGAATTATCAATACAGTACGATATATATTTGTTATTAAATTTTTAGTAAACCGATTTTTTGGTACCATATCGGTATATTTTTTAACATAACAAAAATTTCACAACAATATAGGATATGACTTGGCATTTTTGTATGTCATAACGAATAATTCGTATTCTTTAGTTACATTTAATTAGAATAAACAAAAATTCAACTCAAGCATAATACAAAAAATGAGACTCAAGTGGGGCCGAACAGAACTAAATCTTTTAAAAATAATTTTAATATTTTAAACAATATATTTCATAATTAACAAATACTAACTACCTGTTTGGTTAGAATTTGGATTATTAATTTGAATTTTAAATAATAAATTTTCTAATTTGAATCGTTATATGATGTAATATAAATAAATATTATTATTTATGATTGATTTTATAATATAAAAATAAAAATTATATCCTTAAAAAAGGACTATGAGTGAATAGTAAAAATTTAATCAAATACTGTACTTTAAAATTTTTTTATTTATATTAAAAATAATACCATAATAATTTATTATATGTAAATAATTCAAATTTATATTTTTTAAGTTTTAGTATTGTTGCAAATATTTGCACCAATATTTTGCTTAAATGCAAAAGTTATTAAACAAATGCAAAAGTTATTTGTGCTAAAATTAATTTATATCTATTTTATCCATAAAATATTAAGTAAACAAAAGTATATTATTATATTACAACTATCATATAAATTAAAACTAAAATAATTAATTTGTTAATACATTTTTTCGTAATTACTATGCCAAAAATTTATGCTATAATGAAACGAGATGGAAAGAGTAATAGAAACGGAGTAAGAATTTTTTTAACATTTGAAGACTACAATCATTAAAAAAATAGATTTATATATTTCAAATATATCAAAGTGTATTCTTTTTTCGGACAATTGGGCAAAAATCCCTCTATCCATTTATCAATTGGGATTCAGTCCCTAACGATAAAAAATTGGCCTGCACTCCCCCCTTTTTCCTTCTTCCTTCTTCTTCCTCCCTACTCGTATTTTTCTTCATTCTGTTTCTCTTCGCGCAAAAAATTCTTTCAATCTGATGTCCTCTTCCGTGAGCTCGAAAGCCACATCCCGCACAGGTAAGGTTCTTAATTGTTCGCCCGATTTTACATCACCGCTTCTTGTCTGGTTCGATTGAAAAATTTCCTAGGGCACTCTCTGAATCCTGTTCCGGTTCCCTGTCGTCGGCGGTCGGTTGATTCGGTCGAAGAACTACCGAAGGCTGTCACCGGTTCCCTGGCCCGTATTTCTTGTTCCCCGGTTAAATTAGATGTACCAGGTGTGTTTTTGTGTCGGTTGATTCGGTCGAAGAACTACCGAAGGCTGTCACCGGTTCCCTGGCCCGTCTTTCTTGTTCTCCGGCGAAATTAGATGTACCAGGTGTGTTTTTGTATCGATATCTTAGTTGGAAAATTATTATTTGGAAGAAAATGTTTGGGTATTATTTTGGGTGATTTTGATAATAAATTTTGTTGCTATTTAGGGTTTAAGGGTAATATTTATTTTGTGAAATGGGTAATTTGTTGCTATTGAGGATCAAGACATTACTAGAATTCCGTAAGAACATATGATTTTAGTGTATTTTGTGTAAGATTATCTAATCGCCCATACGACCTAATATAGTTCATACATTCATTGGTTGGATCGTTAGGTTCCGATGGACATGGAGCAAAGTAGTCTGAAATTATTAATTATATGTTCCTACGAAGGTGAGCATCATGTAATTCGTTTAGAAGAGGGCACCACGCTGGAGGATCTTTACCGGAATATATCGAAAAGATGGAATAAAGTGAGTATTGAGGCGGTAAAACTCCAATATATTGCACCTATTCAGAAAAGCTACGTGACGTTATTGTGTGACGATGATGTCGCCAATATGTGGAGAATGCATATCTTGTTAAAGGTAATGTTTGTGGATATGATTGCACGGTGTAGAAGCGAGCACCAGAGCGCGCCTCTCCGAAGCACGGTTGGACGCAGGTACGTTACTCATCATTTGTAATTAAGTAGTCTTTATTAAACTTTGTTATAGAATGCAGTTACAATTGTTCCTTATGAAAGAATGCAGTCTGTAAGCACTTATAATGCAGTATGTAAGAATGCAGTCTGTAAGCACTTATAATGTCATGTTCAACACATCTAAAAACATATTGTTTATAGGTTACGTTAGTAATAATTCTTTCATGATATTGGCATACAACAATACCGTGGTATATTGTTGCGATGTTGTTTGTATGTAGTAAGTATCCACCTCCGCGATTTTGTAGTAGCGCGGTGCAGAACGAACCACTGAAGAGATTGTAAAGATATGTAGTGGGGATATAACGTCTTGAAGGTATTTAACGATTTTCACTCCTTCTTTACACGCCACTGTCAATATCCTCTAGCAATCCGGTTTAGGTAGGTGTACCATGATCGATGCGTTGAAATTTCTGTAGCCCATGGCATTTACTGCATCACGTAGCCTGCTGCGGTGAATAGATGCAGTTGTTCTTTTAAATACCCTGGATGACACGGTAGGTAATCATAGACACCGTGGACATACTCGGTTGAGTAAGATGAGTACCCATGTTTTTTCTATTTACGAAGAAAATATCTATTACCATATAAAATTAGAACTACTTACATCTGATATAATTTTCATTCTTATTATTGTATTTGTAATGTAGGGGTGAGGCCGAATGTTCGGGATTGAACGAAGATTGCGCAGATGGTATCTTTATTCCCGACGAAAGTACTAGTCTAATTGCAATGCAGAGATGCATTGTCGGGGAAGGTCAGACATTCAAGGGACCGCAGGAGTTTAGAAAGTTACTGAAGAATTATTCTATTGCCACTCAGAAACACTTCAGGTACCAAAAGAATGATTCGAGCAAAATTATTGCGATGTGCATTGACAAAGGCTGTGGTTGGCGTATTTATGCATCCTTCCATGCTCGTGATGCATCATTCAGCATTCGTAAGTGCAATTTACATCACACATGTACTATGAGTCTATTGCAATCAAGAGATCATCCAACAGCCGATGCGAACTGGATTTCTGAGGTCTACAAAGATAAGATACGTTCTATGCCAGCGTATAAGGCATCCGACATCCGGGAGCATATCCAAACAGATTATGGGATTGACGTGAAATATCATAAAACATGGCGTGGCAAGGAGAATGCGATAAGGGCAATTAATGGTGGAGGTAGAGACAGATTCTCACAACTTCCGTGGTACTGTCATGCACTTCGGGAGTCAAATCCGGGAAGTATTATAGACTGCGAAGTTAAGCAGGCAACCAAACGTTTCCAGCGCCTTTTTGTTTGTTTAGGTGCATGCCGGCTGGGTTTTTTGAGGGGTTGCAGGCCCCTACTCTTTCTTGATGGGACACATATAAAAAACAAACACAAAGGGTGTCTGCTAAGTGCAATTGCAGTGGATGGGGATGATGGGATATTTACTTTAGCATTTTCTGGTACGTAATTTGATATTAGCTACAGTTGTCATTTTGTTAGAATGCTGGGTATAGCTGTTCGTGTATGCTGTTTTCCATGCTCTCTTTAGGCACGTATGTACCCTTATACGTTGGAAACCTTTGTAGTTATTTGTGTTCTTATTTGTTGACTTGCAGTTGTGTCTACGGAAAATGATGAAAATTGGGAGTGGTTTTGCTGGAAGCTGCGATCTGTTTTAGAATGTGAGGGACGTACGGATTGGAAACAGTACACATTCTTCTCGGATCGGCACTCGGGTTTACTAAAGTCAATCTCGCGCGTCTTTCCCGGAGCACATCATGCGTACTGTCTCCGACACTTAGTGGACAACTTCCGTACCCAGGTATATGTACGTCAATATTAATTTGTAATGAACATCACTGGTTATGATCAGCCAAAAAAATGTCTTTTTTTTAGGTTATGCGGAGATACCCAATGCATAATAAGAAACGATGGACCGCTGTCTTCAATAAGGCCGCCTATGCTCCGTTGAGGAGAGATTTCGAAAACCACATTAGTTCTGTGGTCGAATCAATGCCATTGGCCAGGGACTTCATTACCCAATCACACCCAGAATGTTGGGCAAATTCACTATTCAGAGGTACTCGTTGGGGAATAATAAATAATAACATTGCTGAGTCATGGAATAGTTGGGTGAGATCCGCGAGGTCAATGCCATTCGTTGGGATGTTGGATACCATTAGAAGGCAAGTGATGGTAATGATGAATGAACGCCGCGAAAAGTCGGAGATAATGCACGGAAGGCTCTGTCCAAAACAGGAGAGCAAGTTGGCACTATCGTACATGGCGTCTCGACGGCTACAGTGCAGTTTATCCTCTAGAACTGTATTCGAGGTAACAGATTGTAATGAAAGATACGCAGTCGATTTGGAGGCGCGCAAATGCTCTTGTCGAGAATGGCAAATGTTCAGATTGCCCTGCAAGCATGCCTGCGCTTGCATTGAAAAATGCAGTATGTCAATTTATGATTTTTGCGATCTTTACTATAGCATTGAATGCTACAGAAAAACGTACCAGGAACCAATAAATCCCGTACCGACGCATGATATGGACATGATTGTTGAAATTCAGGCGGACCAAATTCACCCTCCCCCGTCGTCTGTCCAACCAGGCCGGCCAAAGAAGCGAAGGTTCGAGTCCCAACAGGTAAAGAATCCACGAAAATGTGGTCGTTGTGGGCGTCTTGGACATAATAGAAGAAGTTGCAAGCAACAAATAGATTAGCGAACCTTTTTTTCATTGTACATCTTTTTGGCTTCCAGGAGTATATATTAAGACAGTAGGTATGTATTCAATAGCTATATTGTAATTGTTTTTTGTGTCTCTAAGATGTAACCGGTTGGATCCACCGACTTATTTGCAGTAGTAAATGGTATGTAGCCCTCTCACGCAGGTATATGATGAAGTTGTGAAGGTTCATAGTTATATTCTACAGGTATATTTTTCATGTACTGAGGCATTTGATGATGTAGCTCTGTAGGGACGGATGGTTAATGTAATATCTAATTGTTTTGAAAGTACATGCTATCCTATTTTTGGGTTATTACTAGGAGGTATAGTTGTTGTATTAAACTCGTCATACTAACCAAGTGCATATGTCATACAACTTAAGTATTTGTTGATGCCTTCTTTAACCATCAGCAGTAAATACATGCTATTTGAAGTAAAAAAAAAAAAAAAAAAGACCGTTTCCCCAGCCACAGGTAACCAGGGCATACATAATTGCAACTGAAGTATAATGTCACGGTTGTTGTAAGTACGCAATAGCTTACAGAGGGTATATGAATAATTATTCCAACATATAGGGTTGCGGTCCGAGTACAAACCATATTTTATTTTGTTTATACGGTATTTAAATTGTATTACCGTGTAATAACTTGAAGGCGTAGTATTGATTAAAATTCAGCACACTGCTACGTACCAGACTTCCATATGCCACACAACTATATTGTGGTTATATTATCGTGTCTATTCTATTGTGTTCTAATTCAATTAAAGGGTAAGCGATGTAAGTTTTATCTGTGGCCTAAAACACGCCATTCAAGATTATGGGGTTGACGAGAAACACTACCATGGTTAAGCCAATACACTCTTACCATCATTTCGTGAATATTTTAAGAGAAAAGGCCGAGCCCCCACCCGTAGGGTACCAGAGCATTTGAAATGGCAACGGAAGTATAAAGTCTATTTCCGTAGGTACATAATAGATACTATAGGGTATTTTTAGTAATGACTCCGTTACTTATGCATCTGAGCTGAGTACCGGACTCGCTGAACGAGGTACACAGATTGCGTATGCGGGTATCTGTGTTGTAGTTGTAGGTATCCTAGTTGTAGGTATAGTAGCACTTATCTGTAACCACGTGTTGCTTAGCATTCCGCAGGAAATAGTTGATTGTAATCTAGACGTTGGCCCACACGCAATTACCAGACACCTATGTCCCGCACAAATATTTTGTTGTAATATTATCATGTTTTTTTAGTACTGTTTGTTTTAAATTAACAAGTAAGCCCTTGCAGTTTCTCCGGTCGATTAAAACATGGCGTCCAGTAGGGTTTTATGAGAAACGCCGACACGGTTGAACTGATTCAAAGTGAACGCTATTTCAGTGATCAGTGCAAAAGAAATGACCAGTCCCACAAACGCAAGTGACTGGAGCATGTAATATATAAATGGAAGTACATACTAGTTTTCCGTAGGCACATAAAAGCTATCAACGGGTATCACCACACAACGCAGGTATATAATGAAGATGACAAATCAATCCACATAAAAGACATTTACCAATTCCATCACCTCGATACACAATGCAATAACTTCCCATATCAATCCAAATTGAAGACATTAAACAAATCCATCACCTCCACACAACACAATAACTTCCCAGATCAATCCAAACTGAAGACATTCAACAAATCCATCACCTCGCCACACAACGCAAAAACTTCCCAAATCAATCCAAATTCATTACATGTGTTAACCTGCCCTATTTTTCCATCGGGGTCTACGTTTTAGAAGGGGGGACCTTTCAATATCCTCGCCGCAATCGTGCCTCGGTAGCTCTTGACATCGCTGAAGTCCTCGCCGAGGACGCCCACGACATTGACATCTGGACCTGCCCGCGCATAACACTCTGCGAACATGCAGACTAAAGGTCCACAGTCCAACGTTTCACCCTGGTGTCGGCATCTAATGTACTCGGGCGTGTCGCTGACCATAGGCCATAGTCGTGACGCGTTCATGTACAACGATAAAAATCGTGTCTGCACAAATAACGTTACTCTTTCGTTAAGGAATTCATCATACCCATAGGCAATTAATTATGATCATTCGAAAGACGTACCAATTTCTTTGCATTCCCCTGGCCGAAGGGGTCGCGCATTGAGTTACACTCCAACACAACACGTTTGACGGTATCCAGTATGTAGAGATGCCAGTGGAACCGGGTGTGTACGGGTAGAAATATGTACCGGCACCCAGACCGGATTTTGTCCATGATTCCGGCAATCTCTTGGCCTACGGTCACTTGTAGCGAGTTGGAAAACGCGAGCACATTACCCTTATTGATGCTCGGCTTTTTTGCTCCCCTGCTTGGTCGTGATAGCGCGTCGTTCACGGCTTTCTGAAAATCGAACACAGCAACCAACGCAATAATAACAATGTGATTTGTAATACTAACCGTATAAATTCCAAATAGGATACTCACCGATACGAACCATGGCACACAACCACACCGCACCTGCGGATTGTGTTGGAGCTGATATTCATTGCTGCATAGATGATGTAGGTACGCGTCGATGACTTCTCCTTTCACAGCTTCGTCAAACAGTAGTTCTAAAACGGCATCGGACGAGACAGACACGACGCCCTGCTGCCATAAAGTGTCCCTACAAGATGATAGTCGCAAACGGATAAAAACATCGATTGAGAAAAATATATAAAGCCTTAATAGTGAATAGCAATACCGGACGGCGAATGACGCGAGAAAATGTTCAATGGTGTTCGTCTCATCCTCAGATAAGGTACCCTTTCCACAGTAGCTGTCGTTATTGCGATATCCCTCCCACTTTTGTGCTCCAGGGTCTGCTACAACCTTAGCATCCGAGTCCCCATCATCGCCGACGACAAATGGTTCCTGAACCAACAATGAAGATAATCATGTTTCCGTAGGTATCTGTATTTATTGTACAGGTATTGACTCAGAAACACTAGGTATTTAAGAATCTATCCGAAGTATTTTGAGCCAGACGACTTATATTTGTATGGAACTACGTACCTGCTCATTATTGACGTCGACCGCTGACTTTCCTTTCGCCCTCCGTGTTCTTCTCGCTTTCTCAATTCGCGGTGTCGACACAGGTGTCACGAATTCAGGCTTCTTCTTTCTCTTCCGATCCTTACGTGCCATTACACCACGTACAATCGATGAATCTGCGGCCCTGCTATAAGTCTCACGGTCGGACTCATCGGTCTGCTACAATTTCAACAAAGCAAATAATCATTCAACAGATACACAACTACGACCTACAAATTGTACTTACTATATTAATTAGCTTACCTTGACATCTATCGGTGCAATATAAGGAACAATGGCCATCAATTGGTTAAACTCTAGCAGGCTACCAACCCCTTCATCATCTGACTCGTTTATCGGATCAACTCCGGCCAAAAGGATGTCCATTTTTTTTTTGCTTCATCGCTCCGTATTCGCTCGCTCTTCCGCTGCCTCCTCGGGATCCTCCTCAGTCTGACTCTCCTCCTCCCCAGTTTTTTTCTCCTCCTCCTCCTCCTCCTGACCCTGACTCTCCTCCTCCTGACCCTGTTTCTCCTCCATGTCGGCCTGCTTCTCTTTCCTCTTTGACTCCACAGCCATCCGGTCTGCTGTCTCCTCATCCCCATAGTTTGCATCACCCTCCTCGCCATCGCTCTCGTCCTCACCCTCACCTTCACTGTCGTCATCGACAACACCGGCTCTAGATCTTTGCAATTTATGAGCAAGTCTGGCAATTGCAGTGTCTTTCTTCCGCAGCTCCACCTTCAATGCCGCAATTTGCTGAGCTGCTTCCTGCAACATATGTTAATAATGTCATATAAGAAATTATTTTATCCATTTACAATGGTAGCAACATTGAATAATGCATTTACCTCTGAAGCATGGCAAATTGCACGGACAAACTTTTCTTCCGTGCCTATCCGATAGAATTCCTGAATATCTGACCGCTTTAGGGATGTCAATTCACCAACTGCATGAACCCTGGACATTGGACCGAGGCTATTCAGCCACCGAAAGAGACGCGGTACCTTCGGAAGGCACCGTGCCTTGTCCAAAGTTGGGACCCTCTCATTGAACCAAGCCTGCACATATTGTAATAGACATTACTACCAACAATAATACATATTGTGCAATATACCAAAATAAGTAGAAAAAATTAACAAATCCGATATTACATTGCTTACCAACAAACCCGCGGTGCAGCCTGTCAAATATTTTTTCCCGGACTTGAAGTCGCTTATAGACTTCAACAGATAACGGTGACTCGCGGGTCCCCACGCGTAGTCACCAATCGCACTCAGGTCTTCCACATACGGTAACAAAAAAAAGGGTACAGAATAATTCGCAGAACAAAATAAAATATTTGCAAAAACAAGCAAAATAAAGAGACGAGCAACGTCCGCAACAGAAAGAGGTTCCAGCCCCTGCAATAGAGCCTCACGCAGCTTCTGCAACACCTGGCCGCGGGTTACAGAACGTGGCTTGCTCCCAAAAATCCGAACAAACCATTCGCTTTCGACCGATGTGTTTTCTGTCACGTAGACTCCTTTCGCATGTAGTCCTAAGAGTACAGAATATTCTTCAACTTCAAACGGAAGCTCAATGTCACTTCCAATCTTGAAGGACATAGATTCCGAACTAAAGCTATTGACGAGGGCAACAAGTCGGTGCCACGGAAACTTCATTTTCGGGCAATCCAGAAAATGCCCGAACGGTGTCATTTTTATAGCTGTGATGTGTTCGTCTGTCATGTGTTGCTTCAGTTTGCTCAGCTCATTATGAAAAAATGGTAATTCAAATCGGCTGATTACCGATTTGTGCTCTTTCCCTGGCCTGTAAGTAAAAACCATAAGTCCACGTTATCCAAATCTCTAATTTAGTTAAAAGTTTTTCACAATTTAGCAGGAGTAAAAACGCATTCCGAGTATACAATAGTGCCATTCAGGTATATTAATTGGCAAATTAGACCAAACAAATGAAACTCCTGGTGCCTAATAATACCGCATTTGTCAACCCACAAATATGACTAATTACCGAACAATCCACCAAAAAACCTAAAATATGCAACTTCGAGTAACTAAACAAAATATACATCTCCAAAATTAACAAAATCAAAGATAAAACAGATAAAATCACCCAAAATCGGCCGAACCGGGTTTCCTGGCCAAAAATTCGAACAATTTCAAACCACCCGTTGAACAAACACAACACCGAACACCCAGGGCTCCTCATCACTGAACCGAGGCATACAAACACGGGACCAAGGCTCTACCCCAAACAATCGAATAAACTACGATATAAAATTCGATTGTCAACAAAATCATAAAACGAAAAGGGTTTCGACCAGACACTTACTTTTTTGAACTTCTCGTGGGGGATCGCGGCGGATTCGCGGTTTTTCTCACCATTTCGCTGAACAAAATGTCTTAGTGCTGATCGTCGAGTTCGCGAGAGACGATTTCCTTCTCGAAGAACTAGGGCTTGAACGGAGAGTGAGGGGAGTTAGGGAAGGTTTCAGTTTTTAAATCGTGCATATTTATCACAAAATAAGGTACGCAGTATTTAAATGGAATTATCTAATCGTATACTGGGGGTAGAGCGGGAGGTAATGTATGTATATATTATAAAATTGGAAGTATTTATTAATCAATCGTAAGTACATGTTGCATATACAATTGTGATTGAGTAGAAAATACAAAAAGGGAGTTATAACATATCTAATCAATAAAGTAGGGACTGCAGATCAATTAATTTACAATGGGGACTGAATTGCAAGTAAATTACACTGACAGGGATTTTAGTCCAAGTCTCCCTTCTTTTTTAAGATTTTACAAGTGTTTTTATTTTTTACAGTAAAAATTAATTTTATATTTAAAACATCATAATTTAAATTTTTTACTTCTTTTGTCCCAAATACTGTCTTCTACACTGTAGAAAGGTATTTTAGGAGGGGTGTAATTAGTAGATAATTAAGAATGTATTAGTAAAAATAATTATTTATAATATAAATAATTATAAATTAAGATTAAGATAACTAATTAGTTTAATTAAAATTAAAAAAAAATAAAATTAAAAAATTTTAAATGAGATTAAAGTGTGTAATCAATTTCAAAAAAAAGAAAAGTGATATGATACGTGGGACGGACATAAACGGCAACATGGATATGGTATTTGGGACGGAGGAAGTATTATTTAAATTCAACTCAAACAAATACATAACTATTGATTTCAGATCAAAATAAATAAAAAAACATATAAATATTTATTGAAAATGGTAAAAAGAAAAACTTAAAATAACAAATCCAATGTAAAGACAAAGAAAGAGTTGATCAGTAAATGAAACAGCCGTGTGGCGCCCGGCACGGCTGACCTTACGGACAAGGACAGTTTGGTAATTTCAAACAGTCTTCCCTCGCCCTCACTTGTATTTCAAGTCCCTTCCCTGCAAAGTGTTCTTTCTCTGCTCATCGCATTCATTCATTTGTTCGTTCATACGGACGGACAGAGGCAACGAATAATTAAAGCTTAAAGCCAACAGAATCACATGGCGACATCCACATCCTTTTCTTCCCACTCTTTCCTCCCCCATTCTCCTTGATTTTTTGTTTTCTTCTATTTTCCTCAAAGCTGCAATTCGAGCTCCCGTCGTCGCCTCTCCCATGGGAGTTTATTCAAGAACTGTTACCGTCGTTTCGCCCAAATGGACGGCTTTTCTCTGTATTGCTTGCTTCTGTTCTGGAATGTTCTTCGCCAACAGGTCTGGCGCTTGATTTGGAGTCTTTAAATTTGGATCACTTTTGTTTTAGTTGTATTGATTTCGTTTGCATTATTGAACTGGATGTTTCGTTTCGTGTTTTGCTTCTAGACAGGCGTTGAAGGCTTGGTTGATTTTTTTTTTTTGAAAATTTCTAACTGTAAGGTGATTTAAAGTTCGTGAAATTAGAAGAATCCAATGCTTTGGGAAGTCATTTGTTTGCTTGAGAATAGTTGAAATTGTGCTTCCGAAATTCTGAATTGTGCCTTTTCTTGTGAAAATTTTGCTCAGGTTAGATTAAGAATTATCTGTTTCATGGAAAAAAAAAAAAAAAAAGAAACTATTTAAACTCCACAAGTTAGTGATGGAGCTTTAGATCTCATATGATTTGCTATATTGCATAGCAGAGGTATTTTACGCTTGAGAATAGGGTTTGTTTGGTTTTGATTTGATATTGGAATGATGATTTGAGTTTTGGATTAAATGGTATTTTGATATGATCTTGTGGTAAGAAATTTTGTATTTTTATTGGGAATGAATAGTGGAGTTTTTGGTTTGAAATAAAGAACAAATCGCACTTAGTGTATCTTCTAACTTGAATATGCTTGTCGGCTGTTGTGTATTTATAATTCCCAACATAGGGATGTTCAATTACAATTCCAATTCGAAAATTTGCTGAAGAATATTATTTATGAGTATTAGTCCTTGCTACAATCCATGTTTGGTTTCCTGCTGCTTTTGTAAGAAAAATGATAAAGTAAGTCTGTTGGACCTAGTGCAAGCTCGGGTATATGCTAATAAATCATCTGCCGACAGATTATGGACAATTCCCGAAACAAGGGGTGTCACGAGATCAGTAACGTCGGTTGAAGCCGAGACATTAAAGCTAGTGTCCGAAGGCTGTGATCCCAACTTTGTAAGCATTTTCATCTTTCTGTGATCTTACAGATTTGGTTATTGTCCGAAATGTTTGGATTTTGAACTTGTGCATAAATCCTCATCTGTTCGGTTTATGTACTGCCAACAGAGTGGCATAAAAAGAGTCCCAAAGGCGATATTTCGGGATGACGCCAAGACTCAACACACTTCACAGTGAGTTTACTTTCTCATGAAGCTAAATCAGGCTAAATTTGCTTTTAGTCTCATAAGAAGTTCCAATCACAATTGTAGACTCATGATATAAAATTGATTATGACATAACTCGGCTTTTTTGTAAGTTTAGTCTCATAATTGGTTGTTAAGGTTGACCGAAGAAAAATGATTAACATGTATACTAATTGTAGAACATTGGACAAGACCATTTCAACTTTGGAGACAGAGTTAGCTGCTGCGAAGGCGGCGCACGATTCAATTTTGAATGGCTCTCCCCAATATAATTCGGACAAGGGCTCCTCCCATAGAAGAAAGTATTTCATGGTTATTGGAGTAAATACGGCATTTAGCAGTAGGAAAAGACGGGACTCAGTTCGAGCAACGTGGATGCCACAAGGTTTGTCCATTGTGTACTTGTTGGTCTTCCTATGGTTTTGATTTGCTTCTTGTGTTTTGGATATTGATTCTTAGTTGTTTTTTCCAAAATGTAAAATAGGGGAAAAACGAATGAAGTTAGAGTCGGAGAAAGGAATTGTTGTTCGTTTCGTCATTGGTCACAGGTGAGATTGAGTTACAAGATATTGTTATTCATATATCCTTGTTTTCCTTTTCAGTCTGGCAGTAAAAAACATGCAATTTTAAGTTATACTCATGCACATTCTTTAATTTATACATTTCAATATTACACTTATTTACAAAAATATCACCAACTACTTACACAATCGATCTATCAAAGACTTTTTCACTTCATTAAGTCTCTCATATATTTCCCAAAATACCCTTTTATGTGCCAATCAACCAATATATACTACTATATTCATTAACACTCGTGTACAATCTAAATGAACATATACTCGGTGGACGGATGGATGGAGCATTATATTAATCTTTGGACTTGTCATAATGAAGGTTATAATCGAGTTTTTTGGATGAACTTTTATTTCATTACATGTATTTTGATTTGACATAACTTGATCCTAAAACAAAAGGTATAATTTGGTGATTATTTTCCCAAGGATGGATGTTTACTATAATTTTCTCAGGCATACGGAAAAATCATTTGTCGCATCGATCGATTATGGTCTTTTTTGTGCCGCAGTGCAACATTAGGGGGTGTACTTGATAGGTCAATAGAAGCCGAAAATAAGAAGCATGGTGACATCTTGACGTTGGTAAATTAAAACAGCATTTGTTGTTTTCACTTTGTGCATATTTTGTCTACTTCATTGTCCGCCTGAAACCACATATTCATTCTCAGGATCATGTCGAGGGTTATCTCGAGTTGTCGGCCAAGACAAAGACTTACTTCACAACAGCCGTGTCGCTATGGGATGCAGAATATTATGTTAAAGTCGACGATGATGTTCATGTCAACATTGGTAACTAACACTTTTAGATCATAGTTCTATATTACTTCAGGCTTCAAAAGTTCAGGTCGGGAATTCGAAAGCATCGACTTATATCTTGTCTTGTTGTTTTCTTGCATTTATTGCAGCTACGCTAGGCGAAACATTAGCAAGACACCGTAAAAAGCCAAGAGTATACCTAGGATGCATGAAATCTGGTCCAGTCATTGCTCAGAGGTACACTATCGAACATCACAACAGAATTATTCCAACATATCTTTTCACAGGTATTTGGCCTTGGCTGATTCCTTGATTCTTATGGAACAGAGGAGTAAGATACCATGAACCTGAGCATTGGAAATTTGGGGAACCGGGAAACAAGTATTTCCGACATGCTACAGGACAGTTATATGCCATCTCAAAAGATTTGGCTTCATTCATTGCGACAAACCAGTTAAGATATTACTTCATTCTTACGTAGGCTTTGATTTTTTATTTGTTTTTTTCTTGGATTAAACACTTTTTATGTTATAATATAATCTCCATATCTCGATGGATTTTCTTGAATGTGATTGTAGACATGTTCTCCATAAGTATGCGAACGAGGACGTGTCTCTTGGAGCATGGTTCATTGGGCTTGATGTGCGGCATATAAATGATCGGAGATTGTGTTGTGGAACTCCGCCCGGTAATTTCCTATACATCTTACTTTTAACCGTTTCATAAACACATTGGTATTTCATTACATCATATTCCCTTTTGTTTCTTAATATAGTGTGTGTAATAAAACTAACTAGTACTCAGATCGGATCCTCTGTCCCATTAACACTTTCTATCCCCCTATCCCCACGAGCGTATGCATACACACGTGTATACATTATGTGTGTGGGGATAGAGGGATAAGGTTTATTTTTGGGACAGAGGATTCCATGGGACTAATACTCCCTCCATCATCTCTTCATTGTGTAAAAATACACTCATTTGGTTTGGGCGCAAATTTTAATGTGACGTGTACTTTTTGGCTTTATAGTAAGAAAAGTAGAAAAAAATGATTAAAAATGGTAACATTGATGATTTTTAACTAAAATAGAGACAAACGTATTTTTTGATGAAAGATAAATAAGGAAAGTGAATTGATGTTTTTTATGAGAAAGAGAGTATATGATGTTTCTAATTAACATGGGTCTTGAATCTAGAATGAAAGAAAGAATCGGTAACCATTCTTTGCCATAACAATTTTGATTGTAAGTGCAGACTGTGAATGGAAAGCACAGGCAGGAAACATGTGCGTTGCTTCGTTTGATTGGACGTGCAGCGGAATATGCAGATCTGTCGATAGGATAAAGGAGGTTCATCGTCGGTGTGCAGAGCATGAGGATGCCGTATGGAAGGCCACTTTTTGATAGTCGGGACCTTGATGGTTAGCTTGCTTGGTTTTCTCCTTTTCCACTTTATATATATATGCATAGCTTTATGAAACTTCTCCATTTTAGCCGAGAAGTGAAGCTATTGCAAAAGCGATGGCGATCCGAGCTTTTCAGCATCAAAGAGGAACTGTAAGAAACTTACAAGTATAGATATAGATATATTCTACAAAATGTAGAGATCATGTAGTCATGTATTAAATCTTGAATCTTCACTATAAGCTTGTAATTAAGTAGTAGTTATTGTTGATCCTGTCCAATCCACTTCTTTTAATCTTGTCACACATACACCTCGCTCTATTATGATTTTCCATTCTAGGAACAAAGTCCGTACCAAATTGCATATATCCACTTCCATCTAACACCTGGGTAAATCTCCTGTCGAACATAATAGGCTGCAAATTACGCTAGCAAATAAAGTCACATTAAGCGAACCATGTGTGACAAACAAGACCAAAGACTCAAAATGCTTAGAATATCTTTATCTTAGAGGCCAAAAAGGATCACAATATATGATTCTTCATAGGCAGGAGGAACAGCGTGTTCTTCGAGTGTTATAACACCAAACGCAAGCTTCTGCTCGGCAATAGATAGATATATGTGCAGAGTGATATTCTCCAACTTCTTTGTTCCACTTCTACTCTAATTTTCTCAGCAATATATAGACTTCAATAGAGAGGCAACAACAATAATTTCATTTTATTTTAAGTATTCCTCTTTTCTTTTTTATATATATTTTTTTCTCTATCTTTTTTTCTTTGACAATTAAAAAACTAAATAATAGCAAATGAAGAAAATAGATAGAATTTCATAACTTTCAAATGGGGTTATAACGATCCAATTCACGCATAAGTTGGTTTTTTGTGGACATTATAGGTCATTAGTTTCTAATTTCTTTTGGATCTTCACACCAACTTGAACTTGAACCATTATTTCAGCTCATCTGAAGACTAATGAATGCTTCTTCCGGTCATAAGATCCTTAGCAAGCTTGAAACGCTTTACGGCCAAATTACCATAGTGTTCACAATATTTGCCGTCATTCTGTCATTGCAACTAATCCTTACTACTTTATTGAAAGTCAGTATCTATTTTGAATTTTTAGGAATTTTCTCTTTCTCGATCATTCTTGGCTTTTGATTCTTATCTAGAATCTTTAAATTTGTACTTTGTCCAGCTTTCACAAAGATAGTAGGCTTGATTTCTGTTGAATCACAACATAAAAAACTTGTGATCTCCAAATGGTTCCAATAGGAAAAAAATTCATCCAAAATTTCTTTTCCTTTTCAAAGTCTCATTTTTCTTTCTTTGAATTTTTTTTAGCCTTCAAACCATTAATATTTGTAGACATCTTTTGAATATCTTTTAGAAAAATATATATTTCCCTATTTAAATATGGACAAATAATAATGTACGATATAATTTATTTGATTGACTTAAATTACGTAATCTGATTATAGAAATAATCAATAATTTATTTTGATTGACTTAGATTACGATATTTGATTATAAAAACAATCATTATTTATTTGATTGACTAAAATTACATGATCTAATTATGGAATAACTCAATTACTACCTTATTGATATGAGATAAATTGAGCAGATACCAAATAACATATCAATTAGGTGATTATGTGTTGCTTATTGATCATTATATAAAGGACATTCGGTTATGGTCTCCAATACACTAAATAAATCATTGTTCTCTATTCTTCCCATCAGAATAGATTACGAAGGACTAATTAGGCGATTTAGTTGAAGAAGACCGTAATACCAATTGTTCGAGTTCTCAGTTCCGTATCAAGGAACTCGATGGATCCAGATATGTTATAATGTGGTTTTTAAAATTTTTTTTCCTTTAATATAAATCGCTATAGGACATATGGATCTGTCAAGTGCATTATCAATGACACTTTTCCATCAGTATCTTCTAACAATCTTTCATTCTTAGCATCCATCTCCTTATATCTTGTTTCTAATCGCTAAATAGTGTCAAACAGTTTCTTATTCTTAACAAGAGGATTTTTTTCTTTTTTCTTTAGCTACCACGTATTCATATGCTTAAATCAGCTATACAATGTCCAAATATTCTATTTCTTCCTAAATTTCTTCACAAGAGACATCATCATGAGCTTTTCTTGATTCACCATTATTGACCATAAATGCAATAACTTATTTATTATTACTATGATATTGATCATTTGCAGCAACATTTCCTTCATCATATGAACTTCAGGTCACTTGGTAGCCATGTTTTTCTTTTGTTTTTGACCATTGGATATTTGGTTTCAATGTGACCAAATCTACCACATCCAATATAAGTTCACAACATCAGGTTGTGATGATACATTAATTTTATTTCTTTGATTACTTTGGAATGAACCTTTAAGCTTACTGAAATTTGAATGCTTCTGCTCATAAAATTTCTGGTCCAAGGCAGCTTCTGAGGTCCAAGGCGTAGGGAACGTGGTGCTAAAGATGACCTCTGGCGAAGAACTAACCCTGAAAGATGTCCTGCATGCGCCAGACATTCGGAAAAATCTCGTCTCAGGATCGCTACTAGTTAGGCATGGTTTTAAACTAGTCTTTGTTGCAGATAAATTTATATTATCGAGAAATGAGATGTTCCTAACTAGGGGTTATCTTAAAAATGAGTTGTTCAAATTGAATGTAATGGTCGTGCGCCGAGCACCACCTATTAATAATAAAAATGTTGCTTTTTCTTCATACTTGATTGAGTGTTCTGATTTATGGCATTGCAGACTAAGTCATGTAAACCTAAATGCTATAAAAAGATTAGTAAATATGAATTTACTAAAAATAAAAGAGGTGAACACTCAAAACAAATGTGAATTTTGCGTGGAGGCCAAAATGGCAAAATTACCTTTCCCGTATGTCGAAAGGAAGACTAAGCCATTAGAGTTAATTCACACTGATGTATGTGATTTAAAATTTGTGCAAACTAGAGGTGGAAAGAAATATTTCATCACCTTTATCGATGACTGCACAAACTATTGCTATATTTACTTATTAAGGGAAAAGAGCAAAGCAATCGAAGCCTTCAAGAACTTCAAAACCGAGGCTGAAAATCAACTTGACTGTAAAATCAAGACAGTTTGAAGTGATAGAGGTGGTGAATATGTGGCCCCGTTCGAAGAATTATGTAACGAAAGTGGCATAATTCATCAGACAACGGCTCCATATTCACCTCAATCGAACGGCGTTGCAGAACGCAAAAATCCAACACTTAAGGAAATGATGAATGCCTTGTTGATAAGTTCAGGACTTCCCCAAAACCTGTGGGGGGAAGCGGTATTGACTGCAAATTATATCCTGAACAAGATACCACTTAAGGGTAAGGATGCCACCCCTTACGAACTATGGAAAGGCAAGAAACCCACATACAAATACTTCAAAGTGTGGGGGTGCCTAGCAAAAGTGGAAGTTCTGCCTCCAAAGCAAGTCGCTATCGGCCCAAAAACGGTAGACTGCATATTTATCGGGTATGCACTAAACAATAGTGCTTATAGTTTCATAGTTCACAAATCGGAAATCCCTGGGATGACCGAGGGAACTACGATAGAATCAAGGAATGCCCTTTGAAAATATCTACCCTTGTAAGAAACAGATACAATCAAATCCAAAATCCGTAGATGAAGAGCTACGGGGCGTAAAAAGACAAATGACCAATAGCCCTGATCAAGAGGCTTCAGAGCCTAAGTGTAGCAAAAGGACAAGGGTCGAGAAAACCTTTGGTCCGGATTTTATTACTATTATGTTAAACAATGATCTAACAACGATCAAGGAAACACTATCTAGTCCTGATGCTCCTTTTTGGAAGGAAACAATAGATAGTGAAATAGACTCAATAATGCATAATAACATTTGGGTGTTATCTGACCTACCCGAAGGCTGCAAACCACTAGGGTGTAAATGAGTTTTGAAAAAGAACTCAAGGCTGATGGGTTTGACAAATACAAAGCCCGTCTCGTAGTAAAAGACTACAAACAAACTCGAAGGGTACTGCGATGCCAATTGGATATCCGATGCAAAAGACTCACTGTCTACAAGTGGATATGTATTTACAATTGGAAGAGGAGCTGTCTCGTGGAAATCCACAAAACAGACGTGCATTGCACGGTCCACAATGGAATCGGAGTTCATCGCCTTGGACAAAGCTGGCGAAGAAGCCGAATGGCTGAGGAACTTCATGGATGATATTCCATACTGGAATAAACCAGTACCTCCCGTAATGATTCACTGTGATAGCCAAGCTGCAATAGCAATGGCTAAGAATGGAATTTACATCGGTAAATCCCGACATATCCGATGTAGACATAACACTGTAAGACATTTGATCACCAATGGGGTTTTGACTATTGAATATGTAAAATCAATAGAAAACCTAGCGGATCCGCTAACCAAAGGGTTGTAGAGAGATCAACTGTACAAACTACTAAAGGAAATGCGTTTGAAATCCATAAGATAGAGACAATTACAATGGTAACCCAACCAAATCACTTGGAAATCACAAGCCTTGGTTCGATGGAAAAACTAAGCTATAAGAGTCCGGCACGAACACTCAATACAATTCCCTGAAAAGCAATGAGTGTTATAATGTGCAAAAGTGGTGAGGTTGAGTCAATGACTCTTAATGATCCTAAAGGTGTGAGTTAAATACCTTGACATAGGATTACCTATATAAGTGTGAAGTGTGGGCTGCTTCAAATGAAACACTTATGAATTCAAAGACGAGATCCATGGCCGAAATGAATCAAAACATGAGAACAAAGTTGAGATTGAGAGAACGACACTCAATATTATTGACTAAGTGCACGCAGAGGCGGAACAGTTCAATGCATCACGTCAACTGGGCCACTAGTACACTATGTAATATTGACTATGGAAGGTTCAAAGCCAAAAACTACATGTCCTGATGTGTCAATGTCTCACAGGGATTGAGCTGGGCTTCTGTCCTTTATAGGCATTTCCACTCATGTGGGGGATTGTTGGATAATCGGTTATTCTGCAATCGATTATTTTGTCAGTGAAAATGCGATGGGCCGGTGTACCAAATTAATATAATTAATTTGGAAGAAATAAATAAATATTATTTATTTATTATGTATGGGGTTTGGTTAATATTTTGGCTATTTTGCCTGTCTCGAGAGAAACCAAATTGTGCAACCCCAAATTAAACCTGGGTATATGGCCTAAGTCGCAATATTATTTGGATAAAATATTATCCGTTGGATAAATTTATTATAATCTCAAACGGAAGGTTTGAAATTAGAATAAATTACAATCGTTTCAAACGGAAGGTTTGAAATTAGAATAAATTACGATTGTCACAAACAAAAGGTTTGTAATTAGAATCAATTACGACTGTTTCAAACGGAAGGTTTGAATTTATAATTAATTACATTGATAATTAAGGTCGTAATTATGATCGTAATTAATCCCTTGCCATTTTGGCGGAGTGGAGACGCCTATATAAAGGGTTCTCCCCCTTCATTCTAATAACCAACGAAAAATAATCCTCTCGTCCTTCTCTCCTCTCTTCTAGCTTTCCGGCAGCCTCCCCCAGCTCCGTTTCTCTCTCATTTTTGTTTGTCGGAGCTCCAACGATTAGAGGTTCCACTCTCATTGGAGACGGAAACCGTTTTATCTTTGGGTTAGAACGCCATCCACCGGAGGCACTACCGAGGCGTATCTAATTTTCGGAAAGAATCCATCATCGACTCGGTTTCACATTTATTTTCGCAATACCCATATATTCCAACAAGAACGACATTCAAAACTCATCTTTTAAACCATGAAGGTATCTACACTACAAAAAAATAGTATATTTGTAACGGAATTCCGTCACTAAAGATCACGTAGCTAACGTAATTCCATCATTAATTACGTCTCTAATATCATTAGTAACGGAAAAAGTGAATTTAATGACCAAAAAATCTCGTTACAAAAATGATATTTTCTTGGAGTGCTACTTGGGGTATGAATACACTGTTTTGATACCAGATATTTAGAAATGATTGCCAAAATCAATAGTAAGGAGCTAAATCCTTCCTATTGGCAGCAAAATGATGAAACCACAATGAGTTTGCAATGCGTAGTTGTTCCATAGTTATAATGCCAGTTCTTGTCTAGAAATAAACTTGCCAATGACTGGCCAAATTCGAATAGAAATAAAATAACACATAATTTGATGATTCAGTTTGATATACCAACTTACATTTGAGAAATCTCAATTCAAGAAATATTAAATAAACCTATCACTAGGTATACAAGAATCCTATAACCCAACAAACATCAAACACAAATTATTCTCTCCAACAACCCTCTTTCCATCGCCATGCACAAGGAACAATGATCAACCCTCCCTTGTTAAAAGATTAGCAGACTAATTATCTAGCTAAGTGTATGCGTGTTTATGTGTAGGGGCGAGCATTCGGATATTTGATTCGAGTCCTATCCGAAATTTCAAGTTTTTTTTATTGAGTTTTTTTAAATCCGTCCGATCCGAACTGAATTATCCGGAATCTGAAAATTAAATATTCAAATTATAAAATCTGAACAAACAAAAAATCCAAACTCAGAAAATCAAAATTCAAGTTATAAAAATCCGAACCAAAATGAAAAAATCTAAAATTACGTAACCTTTAAAAAATCCAAATTTTTGATAATTTTATGCCTTTTATATTTTTATTAAAATATTGAATATATAAAATAATAAATATATTAATATATAATTATGCATTTTATATTTTTATTGCAAGAATATATTTTTATTAAAAATTTAAATATATAATAAAAAATAGGCAAAACAGCAAAAAATCCCCCTGTGGTTTCCGAAAATTGCTCAAAACCCCCCTGTGGTTCTAAAACTCCAAAAAACCTACTTGTGGTTTCCAAAATATTGCAAAAAATCCCCCCTCCGTTATGATTTAACGGAGGTTGTATAGCACGCGCCTGAAATGTGATTTTTGGTCCATAGAGTGATATATTTCTGTATAAAATTACTAAAATACCCTAATGACTACTTTTTACAATATCTTCTTCTTCCTTGTTCTTCTTCTTCCTTGTTCTTCTTCTTTCTTATTCTTCCTCATTCATTCTTCTTTCTTATTCTTCTTTCTTCTTCTTCCTCCTTCTTCTTCCTCTTTCTTCTTCTTCCTTGTTCTTTTCTTTCTTACCAAACCCAGAATTACTTTCTTCTGTTTTTTATCAAACCCAAAAATCTAAAAATTCAATTTGACATCAAGATTTTAAATCAATCTAAGAAGAAAAAAAGAACATACTGCTCGTTGCAACCGTGTACGAAAGAATTAGGGAGAAAAATAAAGAAGAAAGAAAATTGGGGAAAAATAGATAGAGGAAAAAAAATAAAATTGGAGAAAAAAAAACCTGATGCCTTCTTTCTCATCTTTTTCTTTCCTTTATTTCTTTATTCTCTTTCTTTTCTTCCTTCCTTCTTCCCTGCTCCAGCCGCTTCCGCCCGTCATCTTCTTTCTCTTCTTATTCTTTTCCAATTCTTCATTCTTCAAAGAACAATTGGAGATGAAGAAGAAGAAAAAAAAATTGGGGGAAAAAGAAGAAAAGAAAGAAGCGGGTAGAACTACTATGGCGTGAAAAAGAATTGGAGAAGAACAAGAGAAAAATTGAGGAAAAATAAGAAAAGAAAGAAGTGAAACTGTTATGACTTGAAAAGAAATTGGAGAAGAAGAAGAGAAAAATTGAGAAAAAAGATGTGTGAAGAAGAATTTGGGGAAGAAAAGAAGATGGAAGAAAGAAGTTGGGGAGAAGAGAAGAACAAAGAAGTTGGGGAGAAGAGAAGAACAAAGAACAGAAGAGAGAGAAACACAGGGGCATAACGGTCTGATAAGGTTAAAATTTAACGCCGTCAGTGTGATTTAAAGGGGGGGGGGGAGCGAGTGTGCAACTTTTTACAAACCACGAGTAGATTTTTTGGAGTTTTAGGACCACGGGGGGTTTTCAGCAGATTCGGTAAACCATGGGGGGGTTTTTTGCTGTTTTGCCTAAAAAATATATCAATATATATATATATCATATTTTGGATTGGTTCAAATTTTTATTATATTATTCCAAACTGATTCGAAAATTCAAAATTTTTAAAAAAATTAATTTGAACTAAACCGAAAAAAAAAATATCCAAACCAAAATTTAATTTTCAATTTGGTAAGAATTGTTACTACAAAAAATAATCATTTGTCGCTACAACTATTTCGTTACAAAAGCTATTTTTTGTTTCAAATATTTCCATAACAAATAATTTTTCGATTTGATCAACCTCTTTTTTATTGCATCATTTTTTTCGTTACCATTACAATAATTTTAATATTAAATTTCAAATTAAAATTAAAATAATCTAAAATAATGTCATATATATAATACATATATATTAATATATACAAATTGAAATTAAAATAATTATTTAATTAAAATTTAAATTATTATATACAATTAAAAAAATTAAAATAAAAATTGCAACATTATTAAACAGACTCTAATGTGCGCCGACCTATTTCTCCTCTGCTTCTTCTTTCTTCCTCCTTCCTTACGTCATCCTTCACTTCTTTTAAGTCCTCCGCCCTGCACCCATGAACCGGGTGCCGCCTCCACCTTCCTCGGCCGTCGATTGCGCCCCGCGACTGCCTTCCTTGACCCGTTGACAGCGATCCACCGCTGTCTGCCGACATTTTCAAACGCCAACCTTAGTTCTTTCCGCTAAGTTTAGATTTTTTTTCTTTTAATTTTTGTTTATTTTTGTATTTTTTGACTAATTAGACTTTTCTTTATTGAAATATTGTTAATATTGTTAGATTTATGGAAGTTAATGTGATTTACACCTTTCTTGAAGCATTTTTAGGACTCAATTTAGTTTTATTTATTTATTTATTTTTTGAATAAATTTTTATACTATTTTAGATTTTTTTGGCATTGGGACAGACTATTTGATTCAAAGTTGGGCATAATTTTTAAAACATACTCTATTTGACAAATTTTTTAATAATACTCTGCAATTTTGGATAGAATATTTAGAACATAAACTTTAGGCAGATTGTTTACTGATTCTTTTGTTGTTGAAAATTCTATCTTACTAAAATATGAATGGAAATAAATTAATTTCTTTGTTAAGTATTATTCACCTTTCTAAACAGCTCTATTAGACCCCATAATTCCTTTTAAATATATTCTTATTAAAAGTGATATTCCAATTAACATAGTTATTATAATCATAATCAATCAAGGCTAATTAAAATATTATGTGGATTATTCGATCTATTGAAATGTATTATGGATGACACGAGACCTTATTTGAAATTGAAGAGGTGTGTGATACCCGCCTCTGAGGAACAAAGTACTTTTGGGCAAAATTCCAAGCATTGAGCCAAGCTTGTTGCATATTTGGTAAGTTATTCATGCATCCATAGTATATGATATTACTTGTTTAGTTTGTATGATATGAACATTCACATTAGAATGTTGTTGTTTCAATTTTTGAGTGCAATACTACTATTATTGGTTTTTATATAGGCCGAGAGCAAGTTAGTATTAAGAAACAACCTGAAATTTCTTATATTGGGATCTGGAAATTATTTACAAGGCATGCTATTAGAGTGATAATTATATCTTATCCATATTACAACACGTTGTGTTTACTTTAGTGCATAGGATTTATATTAATGGGATGATCAAAATTCTTCAAACTTTCTTTCTTAGATGGACAAGAGTTGGATTGAAGAATCAAACCATATTTCATCTATTTATTTGGTTGGCGTGATACAATTCTTAAACTACACTTTTCGTGAGAGAGACATGGACTCGGTTGTCTATTGCCCATGTATAATTTGTTTAAACCTTGCCACTAATACTCGTAGGGAGATATTGCTTCATTGTATTAGGTACGATTTTGACCCGTTTTATAGGGTATGGACTAGCCATGGTGAAGTTAGGGGTGAAACATCAACTTGAACGGAGGCCAGGCTTAGGTCATCACTGTGGGAAGATGACCCAGACGTGCTAATGTGTGATTGTGCTATGCCTGACAACATGGGTGAAGGGGTCAATGAAGATAATACTGCAATCGATGTAGGTGAAGACCATAGAGATGACAAGAATAGTGGGTGGAGAAAAATGCTTGAATACATGCAAAACGATCTTATTCCAGGGTGTAAGAAGATAAACAAACTTCCATTTATAACGTATCATTGCACTTGAAAGTTTTGTGCCAATGGTCAAACCACTCGATCGATCTACTATTAGAGTTGTTGAGGGATGCCCTACCAGATGTTATGGTCTTGCCGAAGAATTACTACGAGACAAACAAAATAACAAAGAAGTTGGAATTCAATTACAAGAGTATAGATGCATGCATTAATAACGGTATGTTGTTCACACGAGATGATGCATAACTTCATTCTTGTGTGATTTGCGGGGCTAGTAAGTTCATTGATGGCAGCTCCACTAAGGCAGTTAAGAAGATGAGGTACTTTCCCTTAGTGCCCCGTTTACAAAGATGGTTCTTATCTTCGAAAACTGCAGCTTCCATGAGCTGGCATACTAAAGGCCGTGTCAATGATGGCCTGTTGCGCCATCCGGCTGATAGTGAAGCATGGAAGAACTTTGATCCTCGTCACCCGTCACTTACGGCTGATATGTGCAATGGACGACTGAGGTTGGCCACTGATGGGTTTAATCCTTTCGGGAATATAAGTGTGAGCTATAGCATTTGGCCGGTAGTTCTTGTGATATACAATCTACCATCATGGTTATACATGAAACTTGTCTACAATTATCAATGGTTCCAAAGGACCTAGAGATTGCATCGATGTGTTTCTTCAATCTCTTGTTGCTGAGTTGAAAAAAATATAGAGTACGGGGGTTAGAACATACGATGCGGTAAGTAAGGAGCATTTTCAAATGTGGGCTGCTTTAATTTGGACCAGTAGTGATTTCCCAGGGAATGCCATGTTATCTGGCTGGCCAACATGCAGGGCAAATGCATGCCCTAATTGCGATGGAGAACATATTCTGCATACTTGAAAAATTGTCATAAATTTTGCTATTGTGGACACTAGCGATACTTGCCTGACGGTCATAGAATACGTCTGGATCGATGTTCTTTTGATGGAACGATGAACTTTGCAACACCTATGACACACATAACCTTTACAGAACTAATAGAACAGATGCACGATGTGCCAACTGCATATGTGAAAGACGATTTGATTGCACAACACTTAGCGCATAAATCTAGCTAGAAAGCGGCGCCGCTATGAGCACAAAGAAGTGTTAGGATGGAAAAAGAAGAGCATATTTTTTGAATTACCATACTGGGTTGAGAATGATATATGAAAAAACCTTGATATGATGCAAATTGAAGAAATTTTTTTGTGAAAATGTTCTTCACACTTTGCTAGGGACAAAAGAGAAAGCCAAAGGAAAACCTTAATACAAGGAAGGATTTAGAGTTGTTGACATAATAAGTTCTTTGCATCTTGTTTCAAGACCCAATGGTGGATTTTATTTACTTGTAGCCGCTTATACCATGAGTTCTTCTAAAAAGAAAATATTTATAGCCGTCTTAAAAAATCTAAGACCCCCGACGGTTTCAATAGCAATTTATCCCGTAATGTGAGAGTGGAGCAACTGAAAATTTAGGGATTGGAGAGCCACAATTGTCATGTTCTAATGCAAAACTACATTGTTGGTGAGGGAGTGTTGCTGTCTAACCCTACCCCAGGTTTGTAGTCATATTGGTGATGTTCTCTTATGTGAAATCGGTTTTGGTTTTTACCGTTTTTGAGACAAGCATGTTCTATGCCTGTTAGTAAGTCAAAATAATTATACATGATGTGGTGACAATGCTATTTTATGTGGAACCGTGATTGCGTGGCTGTTTGTTTTGTATGACCTTGTTGGGTAGCATATACATTTATAATTTAAAGATTATTGTAGTTGTTGGTTGGTGAATTGATATTATTATGAAACCATTTTTCTTTTTGATATATGTTTAAGTTGGTTATTTAAACAAACAACTTTAACTTGTATCAAATAAATTGATTATGTTGCTAGTTGTTTTATGATGTTGTACGGATGTTGGTCCGGATGTCATCAAGATAGGATTCATGCTATAATTATATTTATATTGTTCTATATTTTACAATTTTGATTAGGCTGCCGTATGGACGGTTGCATTCTTCGAATCATCTCCGAAATTTTTCCTTACATATGTTGTAATATTTGAGTTAATATCTTTAATATTTTATATTGATTAAATATTTTTTGAGTTGCATATTTTTCCGATTATTCGCACATGTTTCTTTTATATGTACGTAGGTAATACCATTGACACAATGAAGGTTTTTGTCATGGCGGCTACTGTTCCGGAGGCAGCGCTCATCCTACGAATGACATCTGGAGCGCAAACACTCCCATGAGGTTGTCCACATCGAGCCAATCGAATGGACATTCAAGGATTTACATAACCATTTTTATAAGACTTTCTATTAGATTATAACTTAACCATCTCGCAAGTAAATTCTTATATAATTTTGCACTATGTTGGAAGCTCATTCGTCACCCGTAACTGCTGTGTATGTTCACTTTGATGCTGCATGGGACGATGCAGCGTCAGATGTAATTCTATGATAATTAACTTTTGTTTGTAGATTGATACTGAATGAGGCCTTTCCGTTGGTTGAAATTGCATATTCTAATTTCTTTGGTGTGTTAGTTGTTATGCTTCGACCTTGGATTTTATATGTTTGGTGGTATTGCGAATGCTAGCCTGTCGCATAGCTGCAAAATAAAATATTAGTTTCTCTGCCATAGAAAATGCAAAATGCAATATAACAGTGGTGAGTAGGGTCGTCTCTACAGAGAAGCAATAATGTTTTGATCACTTGTCTATTTATAATTATACTAATATATATATATATATGGGGTTCTGGAGATTTAATTTACTTTGCTAAATAAAAAAGGAAATTAATTCAATATAGAAATAAAATATATTAAGCTAAAAGATAACCAAATACCAAAATTGACTAAACTCTAGTCTAGGCACAAATTTCTGTTCGGGAAACGAAAATTTGTTCATTGACCATAATCAAGTTTATTGGTTTATTGGATAAATTTGTTATAGTTGATCTACATGCGTTCACAATCAAACTTTCCTTACTTTTTCAATAGATAAGGTACGACCATTAGCTATTAACCTAATCGAGTGAGAATCCTAGGTACGACCGTAGTATTGCTGACTCGACAACATTGAGAACTAGAAAAATCCAATTCAATTTAACAAAATTCCTATGAGGATTTGCCAAAATTGATTTTAATTTCTCCTTAGAGTATTCTTCCTCTAGGTTGCGACTCCAATTGAATAATTGCACAATTACGGGTGTCAATCCTCAATATAGCTATGAAATCTCAAACTAATATGTGGCCACAAATATCAATTTAAGATTTCTAATCACACAAAATAAAGAAATTAAAAATATCAAATACCAATAAACATCAAATTAAAACCAAATCATGCTTCACAAATTCATACCCCAAACTTCAATTCATACCTAAGCTAAAAAATAAATTACTCACAATCCATAGAAATAAAAAACACAAAGCAAAATAAGTTCATCATGACTTCAATATTTGGGAATTAACAAAGAAGAACAATATTGAGAATGGAAGAAGAATTCCCGAAAGTCGTCTGCACTGCACCTTGGAGTTCTCCCCACACTATTCTTATTGCATCTTTTTCTCTTCTCCCAAGAGTGATGTCGTGTGTGAGAACGTTGTTGTGAATTTCTCTCTCCCTCTCTTGAATTGTACATCATGTCTTCTTAATCTCAGCCTTAGACCCCCTTTGCAATTTTATACCCAATAATCCTTAAATAGCTAATTTACCCCAGAGAATTTTTTTGTAATTTTCATTCTTTCTTTTCTGACATTGTGTTGTCCTTAGAGGTCATCATGCCTAAAATATTTTTCTGCATTTTGCTCCTTGCTTTCATAACATGCTCAAAATTTTCCAATCCTATAAAGCCTAGTAAAACATTTGCATACACACTATCAGGAGCATACATACAAAATTTTTCATCCAAAAACCACCCAACACATAATAAAATATCATCGTATATAGCACATATCAATTCCCCCACACCTATCACATGCTTGTCCTCAAGCATATATCCAAACCAATAATTGAAATACTCACTAGCAAAACCGTCACTTAACCATGTCGATAATTGTGTCAGATTCAAAGCATGCAAAAGACAACTAACCTCATAAGACAGAGAATTTATATATAATAAGTAAAACTCTCACCCTCAAGTGTTTAGGTTATATTCACTCAAAGTACATGTAGTAAAGGCCAAATCCCATAGGCTTACAATCAAATCAAATCAACTTCACAATTCATCAAGAAATTAATGTTCATAATCAAAAGTCTTAATTAAAGGTTGTAATGAGGCCATGGTTGGGGTATGAAAGGGGATATCAATGGCTAATGGGACCGAGGATTTAATCTATCAATTCATCACATTATAATTAGCACAAGTCGCACACATGAATGAACAAGAACAACACAATACTTAACAAATGTTGATCAATGCAAGAAAATAGCATACTCACATCTTTTCAAGAGTTTTTTTTTTAGGACTCGGAATATTATTTTTTCTTTTCAGCCCCTTTTTTTCCTTTTTTTCTTGAAGACTGGACAATGAAATACTTTTGGAAAAAATATATATGAGTTTATAACAGTGCCACAATATGAATACTTTCAAGTACAACTATCAAATTATGTCGTGATGATATGCAACTCTAAACAATTTAATGTGATAAATCAAAGAACAATCTCTTAAGTTTCCATGGGTTCAAGTAAGCGTTCGGCTTATTCCAAGGAAAAGGTTATCGGGTCAGGGTTAAATATGAACCAAGAAAATAGGATAATCACAAATGCTCAAACTTTGGTTCACTAGGGGATAATATAGGTGAAGATATTAAATTAAGGCCTTATAATATTAATCCCATCAATTCCCAATAAATGCGGAGTCTATAAACATAAGCAAACAATATCTAGGAAATCAAATATAACATATGTTTAAATTTGCTCAAACAAGGCTCATAACAACTCACTTAAGAGTTCTTTGTCAAAAGGCTAAGTATACCCATCATCTAACTTCATCAACAAACACGAAAAAGTTCTAATGAACTAAGTAAGCACAACAACCTCAGCTCAAAATATACAAGAGGACACGCAGGGAAGTAACCAAAATAAGGCATTAAATTGCATTAAAAGTTCTAATCTCCCCTCACACCTAATTCATGCAGTGTCCCTCTTGCAGAAATAAAGGCAACACAAAAGAGGCGGAGAAAAGAAACTTCCCTGGAATAGGTGGGGGCGACCGACCACTGATGGATGGACCGACGATGCTCGCATTGTTCGGGGTAGTAGGAAAGGGATCCAACTCTTGCACCTTGCCATCTTTCCTTTACGCAAAAGAATTCAACAATCAAATTACAAGTCTTCAATGAATTCCAAAAAACATTCACATTAGCAAATATGTCCCAATGCCAATAACACTCTAAAAACAACCATTCACAAGCATTCAAATTTTAATCGACAATATCAATCACCCAATATATCTCTCACAACCCTCTATATGCATCCATTTAGAATTTTTCAAAAAATAGACTCCAAGATAATCGCCCAAGTTCAATTCCTCACCATTAACTAACCTTATAAACTATTTTGGCTATAATTGATAGGAGTTAATGAAGAGAATGAAAAAATGATGAGAGTAGATGAATTCCCTAATGATTGAAGGGGATGAACACGTCTGGGGATGCGCGGAGGCGTGGCTGGTTGGAGAATTCTGCGGTGGAGACGCACGACACTTTGAATCGGCGGCAGATGGAGGCTGGCTGCACCAAGCGGAGCAACGGGGGTGGACGACAGCGCTGGTGTTTGCTCTTTTTATAATATTCATCAATTGCTCCAATCCTTAAATCTAACTTATGCGTGGTCACGCTTAAGGAGGTTTTATGTTTTGATTTTTTTTAAAAAAAATTTCTCCCTTCCATTAATCACAACACACTGTAAGCGTGGTCACGCCTAAGAACCGTTTCCATTATGCTTCATCCAACCATGAATATTACCTGTCATCAAAACACTAAAAGAAGGCATGAAACTGACTCAAAAACACAATAAAAAATCAAACCACACAAAATAAAATTAAAACACTTAGGTTGCCTGGCTAGACATAACGGCTCTTAAGCTAATTATGCGGCTAAAAAAGAACTACGCATTCCGTTTCCTTGCTTTGGAATTCCTCATAATAAGGCTTAAGATGCTGTGTATTCATAACAAACCGTTTATCCGTGCTAAGACTTTGAATCTCAACTGCACCATATGGAAACACATTAGTAACTAGAAATGGATCTATCCAACGAGAACAAAGCTTGCCCATAAAAATTTTAAGATGAGAATGATAAAGCAAAACCTTTTGGCCAACCTTAAATTCTTTCCTTAAAATATTTGGATCATAAAATTTCTTACTCTTTTCTTTGTAAAGCATAGCATTTTCGAAAGCTTCGTTCCGAATCTTCTCTAACTCTTGCAATTTCAATTTCCTACTTTCTCCAACTTAAAAAACTTCCTACACATTTTTATTAAGGACATATACACAACATAAGGCATAAGGTTCCTCGGGATCATTCGATGCATAAAAAGTATTAAACAGAACCTTTTCCCCTTCAAATTCCATTGTAAGTGTCCCTGTTCTAACATCAATTTTGGTTTGTGCAGTACGCATGAAAGGTCGCATAAGCAGAATAGGTGAAATATTATGTAAATTTTCATCGTGCATGTCCAAAACATAGAAATCAACAGGGAATATTAACTAATTCACTTGCACAAGAGCAACCTGAATTATCCCTTCAGGGTACGCGTTAGTTCTATCGGCTAGTTGAATCACTATTGTTGTTTCTTTCAATGGCCCAATATTCAACGACTTAAAAAATAGACTTAGGCATAACATTTATAGCTGCACCTATATCTAGAAGAGATCTTTTAATTTTCATTTTACCAATTTTTCATGGGATTACAAACATACCTGGATTTTCGTATTTTTGTGGCAGTTTCCTTAATTGAAGCACCGCAGACACTGTCTCTCTAGGTAACATCTTTTTGTCCCCTCTCAACTTTTTTTTTGGTACACAACTTATTTAGGAATTTCGCATAACGGGCAACTTAATTAATTTCTTCAAGAAAAGGTGTTGTTAGCTCCATTTTCTTAAACATCTTTTTTTTTTCCTTGTCTTTGTCGCATTCAGCCGATTTCGCTAACTTGTGAGGAAATGAAGAAATATTAGAATTGGTATAGGAGGCTTATAAATCACCTGATTAGTAGACTTGTTTGCTTCTAGCTTGATCTCATTCTCAATATTCTCATCGGCCTTTTCCTTTTGAGTAACAACCTTCGGACCATCTAGCTCATTTTCACTTCGCCTGACCATTGAACTAATGCTTTTCAGATTCCTGTGGGTTTGAGTGGGTAGCTTGGCTTCTCCCCTTATTTCATTTCATGCACCTTTTTCACGACTTGATACAATTGATCTTCCAAATTTTTTATGCTCATTCTCGTCTCTTGCTGAAATTGCAAAAAATTAAAGACAATTGTTTTCACCATATCAAGCAAAGAGTTGCCAGGAATGGGAGCTTGGGGCATTTTCATTTGTTGATGTTGCTGTGCAGGTGGTTGGAAACCTGATGGTTGTTGTTAGCCCTAAGATTGCTGATTCCCATATCTAAAGTTGGGTGGTCTCTCCATCCCGGATTGAATGAGAGACAAGGAAAACATGTGCAAGATCTCATCTTCATCCCTGATCAACAACACCTTCGTGTGGATCCTGAAGAGATTGCGCAAGTTTTGAGAGTGAATTTCGGCCTGAATCCTCAGATAGCCAACCGCCCTGCATATCAAAGGCCTTTCCCCGAAAGGATCATCAACGATTATCCATTGCCAAGGAATTATCGACCACCTAATTTCCATGCTTTTTCAGGGGAAGATGGATCCTCTACCATAGAGTATGTGGGTCGCTTTACAGCACAGTTAGGGGAAGTTGGAAATAATCTTTTTTATAAACTGCAATTATTTGGGTTATCTCTCACCAGAACAGCTTTCTCATGGTTTGTAAACCTGCCACCTAGGCAAATACAAACTTGGGAAGGATTGGAAATGGCGTTCCATGCTAGATTCTTCAATCCTTTACCGACTGTTTCTCTTACCGATTTATTAGAATTGAAAAAATATCCAGAAGAGTCAGCCTCACAGTTTATTGAAAGGGTACGTTTGATGAAAGGACGTTGTCCTACTGTAATCAATGAAAAAGAAATGACCAACTTAGTGGTCAGGAACATGCATGGTCGCCTGAGAGAGGCGCTCACTGCCTATGATGTGGAAGATTTGTCAAACCTTGCTTCCAAAGCTGGACGTTTGGAGTCTTTTTTTAGAGAAAAGGATCAGAATTTCAGGCGCAATAAATTTCAGCATATGGCAAGTATGGAAACAAAAGCATACGACTTTGATTATGATCAAACAAAGGAGATGGCGGCCGAAATAATTTCAGGGAAGCCTTATGTGTGCTCTAAGTTAAAGCCAGTACCAGGAACTGAAGGAAAAGAGCAACCGACTTTTGACAATTCAAAAGCCGATGAGATTTTTGATATTTTGCTATCTGATGGTCAGATCCGAATTTCAAAGGGGCAAAGGTTGGCTACTAAAGAAGAAATCAAAGGGAGGCCGTACTGTAAGTGGCATAACTCTTTCACACATAATACAAGTCAATGCACTCATTTTCGAAATGAGATCCAAAAGGCTATTAAGGCAGGTCGGCTCAAATATATTACTTTGGGAGTAGAGCAACAACCGTTTACAAAAGTAACTACAGCAATGGTTAATATACAAGCAAGTTCCAGATCAGAAAAAGGAAATTCATCAAACGGTGGCCGACCAGAAGAAAAACTCAAGGTCTGTGAAAAAAACAGTGGCTGAAAAATGGGATAATCAAGATGGTTCTTTTAATGTGGAATTAAAGGAGCAAGCCTTGGTTCGGGACCACCCGACTAGGAGGACGGGTTCGGTCGGGAGCAAATGAACTCGAAATAAGAAACCTTTACCAATTGATGTGGATCCTCGCTTCCCAGGCATGAGTCGCACTCAGATTCGGAATGCCAAGCGCAGGTATGCTGCGAGATACAGGGACAAGGTCGCTTCATCAAGGCAGCCGACCGATATGCAAAATACTATTAATTCTCCGGAAAGAGGTCGGTCTATACGGGCCGCCTCATCAAAGCAACCGAACGACAACTGAGGCGCTACTAAGTATATTGAAAGAGGTCGGTCTATCAGGGTCGTCTCGTTTGAGCAGCCGATTGAGGCAAAAGAAGGTCGGCCCATAGAGGTCGCCTCGTCAAAGCAACCGACCAGCATACGAGACACTGCTAATTACAATGAGGGAGGTCGGTCCATACAAAAGAAGGGTAAAAGCGTGTTAGATGAAAGAGTTGAGGGTTTCAGATGTCAGTATTGCGAGAGGATTAACATTAACCCATCTCTGGAGTAATTTCGTTTGGAATCTCTAACAATTCAACCTGAAGTTGAAATCAAAGATGAGATTTTAGAAACCGTTTCAAGGTCTGTCAAATCTCGACTAGGGCCACGTATCCCCTGCCGAATGACAGAAATTAACTGGGTTGAAGAAGAGCCTTTGTGGGCAAGTTTGGTGGATGAGTTTATAGAAGAGCCAGAATGGGCAAAGATTTCACATTCTGATTTTCAGTAAGAGGTTCCTCCAATAGTCTTCCCTCCCATTCCAGAAGGCACGGCGTCTCATTTGAAGCCTCTATACGTTAATGCTCATATCTGTGGGAAACCAATCACAAAGGTTTTTATAGACAACGGGGCCGTTTTCAATGTAATGCCATTAAAGACTCTCAAGAAGTTAGGAAAGGGAATTCACGATCTATCTCCTGTGGATTTTGAGATGACTAGCTTTACAGGGTAGCCGATCAGACCAGAAGGCATGATGGTCACCTCAATTGAAGTCGGTCTAAAAGAGATTTCTTCTGTTTTCTTTGTGGTGGACGCAGACACTACATATTCAATCCTACTTGGACGAGACTGGATTCATACATCTAAATGTGTGCCATCAACACTACACCAACAATTGATGTTCTTGGAAGGCAATCAGGTCTTCAAAATGGAGGCAAATGACAACCCTTTTGGAGCATCATAACAAGTTGAAGAATCAGTTTTTTTTTTCTGGTCATGTACTTCCAATGTCTCAACTTTTTATGGCTAATGAATACCCGAATAAGGGTTTTAAATTCATCAGCCAGAATTCAATGTTCTTTTAAAATAACAGTTGTACTGTATGGCTCTTGAGGAAGCCAAACCTACTTTTAATAATAGATTTCTTATGGAAGGTGCAAATTTACAAGATTGTAGTGTACTTATTAATCTATATTATTTAGACCAGCTTTTGAAAAAAGTAGAAAAAATAAAAATTCGTGATGTTCATTTCCAAGAAGATGAGCAATTTCATTGGCTTGATTTATTAGAGAAAACAGAGCCAGCTTTTTCAACACAAGATACTTTGCTGGAATTTAACTTAGGAACCGACTTGGTTTCAAAATTAATCAGGATGAGTGGTTACTTGTCTGAAGAGCAACAAAAATTGATGCTTGAGGTTATAAGAAACAATATTGATTGTTTAGCTTGGGATTATTCAGAAATGGCTGGTTTAGAGCGAAGTCTGATAGAACATCGATTGCCCATTAAAAAGGATTTCAAGCCTTGTAAGCAATCTCCAAGACGTATGAGTCCTGATTTGATGCCTCAGATCAAAGAATAAATTCAGAAGCTTCTTAAAGTAGGTTTCATCCGACCTTGCCGTTATGCGGATTGGTTGGCCAATATTGTGCCAGTGGTTAAAAGAATGGTAAGATCAGGATATGCATCGATTTTAGAGATCTTAATATGGCCACTCCTAAAGATGAATATGTGATGCCTATGGCCGACATGTTAATTGACTCAGCAGCAGGGCACAAAATTCTCAGTTTAGTGGATGGTTATGCAGGATATAACCAAATCTTTTTGGCAGAAGAAGACATTCACAAGACAACATTTAGATGTCCAGGAGCATTAGGTATTTATGAGTGGACAGTTATGCCTTTTGGTTTGAAGAATGCTGGGGCGACTTATCAGAGGGCCATGAATTCGATTTTTCATGATCTCATTGGTAAGTCTATGGAAGTGTACATTGACGTTGTTATCGTCAAATCCTCCAGTTTTGAGGAACATTTGAGGGATCTTAAAGGTGCTTTCAGTTGGATGAAGAAGTACAAATTGAAAATGAACCCGACTAAGTGTGCTTTCGGTATATCAGTCGGGAGTTTCTTGGGGGTTTTTTGTTCATGAAAGGGGAATCGAGATCGATGCTAATAAAGCCAAGGCAATTCTTGACAGCCGACCACCTAAGACAGTTAAGGAAATTCAAAGTCTTTTGGGGAAAGTAAATTATCTCAGGCGGTTCATTTCCAATGCTGTTGGCAAGGTCAGACCAATCACTAAATTATTAAAGGCAGGAGGAATTGCTGTTGAGTGGGGACCAGACCAACAGACAGCTTTAGAAGCTATAAAGCAGGCATTGGCTCAACCACTTGTGTTGATGCCTCCCAAGGAAGGTCGGCCCCTCAAACTTTATTTGGCAAATAAATATGAAGTGGTTAGTTGCTTATTAGCACAAGATGGATATGATGGAAAGGAAAGGGCAATATATTACTTGAGTAAGACTCTCACAGGACCAGAATTAAATTATACTATGCCAGAGAAGATGTGTTATTCATTGGTGTTTGCATGCACCAAACTCGAGCATTATATGTTGCCCAGGAGAATTGAGGTCATTTCAAAGATTGATCTTATCAAGTTAATTTTGCAAAGACCTACCATGCAAGGTAGACTTATGAAATGGGCCATTAAATTAGCCCCTTTCGATTTGTATCATTCTCCTTTGAGGGCGGTCAAAGGCCAAGCAATAGCAGATTTTTTGGCAGACTTCGCAGGGTATGAACAGGAACCGACCGGGTGCATGTCCTATCTAAGTACCCAAAATTGGTTAATGTTTTTTGATGGTTCTACCTCAGGAAACAGGTTGGGTGCAGGTGTTCTGTTGGAAGGACCGGACGGTCAAAGGGTCAAATTGCAGTTGCAATTAGAAGCTATGACCCATAATTCAGCAGAATATGAGGCTTTAATCTTGGGATTGGAAGCCTTGATAGCCAGGAAAGTTCAGTCGGTTATTATAAAAGGGGATTCTCAGTTGGTGATTAACCAGGTAAACAAACAATATGTTTGCAATTATCCCCATCTACGCAAATACAGGGATGTGGTAGGTCGGTTGCTATCAAAGATATCCGAAGTGTTAATTAAGTTCATCCTTAGAAAGGAAAATCAATTTGCGGATGAATTAGCTCGAAAAGCTTGCAAAGGAATCCCAAAGGATGTATGTGCAGAGGTCGGCCCTGAGACAGAAGCTGGAACCGACTGGAGGACAGAACTTGTCATGCATCTACAAGACCCATGAGCAAATGTGCCGATTGGAATTCGACTGAAAGCTTTGCGATTCCAATTGGTAGAATGAGTGCTATATAAAAGAACATTCGAAGGATTACTCTTGAAATGTTTGGGGCCCAAGCAGGCTTTGGAGGTGAAGACAGAAGTGCATAGTGGAATTTGTGGAGCTCATCGGGCAGGTCTGAATATGAGATGGGCTATTCATCATTTGGGTTTCTTTTGGCCAAAGATTTTTGAAGACTGCATACAATTTGCCAAGGGTTGCCAAGAATGTCAGAGGCATGGGCAGTTAAATCACTTGCCAGTTACAGAGTTACAAACTATGATAAAACCATGGCCCTTTAAATCTTGGGCTATGGATATCATTGGTAAAATTCATCCTCCCTCGTCCAAAAATCATTGTTTTATTCTGGTTGCAATAGATTATTTCACCAAATAGGTGGAGGCGGTTGCTTTGAAAATTGTGGATCAGAATGAGGTGATCGATTTTGTGCTGAATTAGATCATATATAGGTATGGTATTCCTCATTCAGTAACAACCGACCAAGGTCTGGTCTTTACTGGGGAGAAGTTTCTAAGCTTCTTGGCAGAGTTTGGTATTCGTCTGAATCATTCTTCACCTTATTATCCCTAAGCTAATGGGCAGGTGGAAGCCGCTAACAAGATCATTATTGGGATTATCAAGAAAACGATTGAAGGGAACCCAAGAAATGGCATTTGTTGTTATCTCGAGCCTTATAGGCACATAGGAATAACAGAAATTCTGCCACAGGGTTTTCACCGTATCAACTCACCTTTGGACAAGATGTTGTGTTGCCAGCCGAAGTTCAAGTTTCATCTGGACGCACAAGCTTTACCAATGATGAATTTACTGAGGAATATCAACAAATTATGGTGTAGCAAATGGAAAGTCTAGATGTCAACTGACTTCATGCAATTGATCAGATTGTGAAACAGAATGAAATCAGGGCTAAAACTTATGGAAGGAATGTCTTGTATAAAATATTTAAAGAAGGAGACCTGGTCTGGAAGACTATCCTTCCTACGTATAAGAAGGTTGATCAATTAGGAAAGTGGTCTCCAAATTGGGAGGGGCCATTCATAGTTGAAAAGGAAATCGGGAATGGTGCCTTTATTATTATACATCAAGAAGGTAAAAGGGTACACGATTGTATTAATGCCAGGTATATGAAGAGGTATTTTCGTGCCTTTTCAGGTAACAAGAAAGCATGAAACAATAATTTTATTCAGAACCCGTTTGCCAAGGGTTCGAACCTAACAAGGGTTCATTCATTATCAGATGTTGAGTCGTGCAGAGGATTACTTTCTTCTGAGTTAGAATCTTCATTCCAGTGATTAGGGATTAATTCTGGTTCTTCATCAATGAGGTCCTCTAAGCTAGGTCGGTACTTCTTCCACTGATCTTGCATCTTCTCAAGATCATAGTCGATGCGAGCTTTCATGTCTGTCACAGCTTGGCGTTCACGATCAACAAGAGTGTGTAATCTTGAAAAGACTACGCGTTGATTGGAGAAGGTATGATCCCAGCCAAGGTCTGGGAGTATGGTTGTCACATGGTGTTCAATCAAATCCATGTGATGATCAATGTCGGGAAGGCGATTTTGTATATCCCAAAGAGTCTCATATCCTTCTAGCACGTTTTCCATCAGGCGAATAACGCGATGAATGGTTCTTCTGCCTCGTTGGGAAAATCTGAATTTGAAATCTAATTGTTTGAGGATGCATAGCAGGTCTTCGGCATGACCTCCAACTGGATGATTACCCACAAAAAAGGATTGAATAACACCTTGCCAATTGTTTACAGGAACATGAGAACGGTGGGGTGGCATTTTAATATTTGTTAGCAGGCGTGTTCAAGGTTTGATTTGTGGGTAAACGTTTGTTTGCTGATTTGCAAGGACTGCAAGTGTTTATTAGGGAGATGAATTGATTGGTTCCCCGGAGGGTTGGAAATTTGGAAAGTGATCCTTAACAATAGGAAAAAATTTATTTACCAAGTCAAAGTTTCCAAAAGTTTACAAAAGAGATCCTAAAACAAGTTTAATCTGGGACCATTTGTCTTCTGTCCTGGAGAGTCGCCTGTTATTGGCAGCCGACTGGTACTGCCTTATAAGTTGGGATCGGGCGTGAATCTTTAACTCCTGGTCCAGGTCGGCTGCATTATTTTTGTATCGTTCAATCAGGCACTGCTCGTCATTTATGTGGCCTTCCAGGACAGATTTTTCTTGATGAAGCGCCCTTAGTTCTGCTTCTTTTTGTTGGATTGATTCTTCTATTTGTGCCTTGGCGTTATTAAGGCCTTCTAGTCGGCCAGTTGCTTGTTGAATGGATTCCGTGGTTTTGGTCAAGGAAGCCTCCAGATTTATTCGATCCTGGTCGGGCAAGGGTGTCTCAGTTGTCAAAAGTTGAGCGAACAAAACTTCATTTCGGAGTTCAGATAGTCGCTCCATCAGCTGGTGAAGAATGGAGGTAGCAGCCGACTCTGAAGACATTTGAAACAAAATACCACCAATGGCTTGAAGGAGGCTGTCAAGAAAGTCTGATCCCAGGTCGGGGAAAGATTGGTCAACAACCTGTGCAATTATAGTTTGGACGTCCATCGGAATGGGGATAGCTGACAAGAGGGCTACATCAAAACATCCCTGGAGGAAAGGATGTTTTATTTCAGACTGAATGGAGCAAAAATATTGATAATTGATTGTGGAGATTGTACTTACCTCTGGACGGATAGTGGTCACTGAAGGTGCCAGAATAGCCATAGGTCTGGAAGGATGAGCGATTGGTGCTTCGATAACCGATTCATCGGCTGCTTCAAATGGACGTTGAGGTTTGGATTTGGGTCCCTGAACAGTGGGAATGTAGTGTATTTAATATCATGAAAACACTAATTTGTAATTTGGAAAAGAGGGTATCAAGCGTTTACCAAGTTAACAGAAGTCTCTGAATCAGATGAGGGGATTTCTTGTAATTCTTGCAAAAGGCCCCTCGGTTGAGCAGCTACGGGTTCTTCCTCATGTCTGTTTACTTCTGGGAGAGGGTCCGCTGCCCTCGGGTCTGCTACTCTCAAGTCGGCAGCCCCTAGTTCGGCTGCTCCTAAATCTGCTACCCTTTGGTCGGGTGCATCTAGGGCGGCTGCAACAAGTTCGTCGGGAGCGTCACGAACGGCCACCTCAGGGATAGTTCTGTCTTTTGAGGTGACCGCAACAGAAGCAACCGCAGCAGAAGCGACCGCAGCAGAGGCAGCCGCAGCAGAAGCAGTAGCCTCACTGTTAGATGAAATCCTTGTTGTTGCCAGTTCGGCTGGTGAAGGCGCCTGCATTAAGGTCTGTCATTTGGTCGGGGGTTCAGGTGCATGAAGTTGGTCGGTTGGTGACTCTGATGATTTTTTTGGAGTTGGAGTAGTTTGGGCAGTCGCTCTGGCCAAAGTCGGACCTGGATGTCAGAATGATGGTTAATAAAATGTTAAAGTACAAAATTTGTATTGAATCAGGATTATTGGAAAAATACCTAGACGAGGTCGGGTCTTTACAGGTGCCTGACCTGATGAGCGGTCTCTCAAAGGCTGTTGATCGTTTCCAGAAAAGGGAATAGCTTGAGTCTGAGAGGCTTTTCTTTTTCTCTGTGGAGTGTCCGACCCAGTGCCCTGAGTAATTAATTTCCTTCGGGTGTTGGTCAGTGGGGTCGCTCCTAATATCAGTGCAGGCTGGGGTAAAAGGATGCCCAGCAGACGATCTTTGTCAGGAGCAATTAAGGCCCAAGTGACCGACCACCATTCACAAAAGGTTTCAATTGAAGCTGGAGAAGTTCTGAAAAGGATGTAGGAGTTGGAAGTTATGTAATTGGTGAGTTGGGATACATACGGGGCAATCAAACCAGGAATGACTTTCCCATCTGGACTCTGAATTACTAAATGTGGATGGGCAATAGGACCAGGCAAGCCTTGTTGGCATCCGAATTGGCGTGCCAAAAATTGAGGCTGATAGTTGAAGGTATAAAATTCTTTGCGGCCTTTCTTATCAATTTTCTTGCTAACAAATAAGGACCTAGGCTTAAGAGCAGCATCCCAGGAGAAGGAATAAGTGGGATGTGGAAGCGGGTCCGGTTCGGACAAAGGCGAAGGTATAGGGAATGGACAAAATAAGCCAGACGCATAACCTATGTATTTTCGGTACATATAGAATCGGGAGTTATTACGATCATCTACTAGAATGGCAGTTATGATAGGGTCGGATGCTTGGAGGTTGTTGCGACCCAAAAAAAGTCGGTTAAGGGCTAATCCTAGAGACTTATCAGGTGTGGAAGCAACGGGAGGTTGACCAAGTTGGAAAGCGTCGGGAAAGTAGACACGGAACCACAATTCTAAAAACCAAAAGGGGTCTGATGCAGCAGTATCTAATTTTTTACCATCCTTATCTGTAAGACGGGTGCTAACCCTAGACAGCCCTTCAAAAAGATTGGCAAGAAAGAGGGTGCCCAACGAAAAGAAACGACCCGAAGCTATATGTATGGCTAGATCAAGGTGAGAAGGGAGGACACATTTCGAAGGGGAAACTACTACATACTTACAGAGCCAAAAGAGCAGGAAGGTTGTATGCTCCCGGTTAGTCACAGGGGTCCCGTTTGCTCCTTGTTGGTCGTTTAAAAATTTAGTCCAACCCCATTCTTTAATTCCAGCCAGCGACCAGTCCAAATGGTCCGCATTGGGCTCTTGCCCATCTAGGGCACCCATTACAGGGTCTTCTCCCACAATGGGTAGATGAGCGATCATAGGCCACATCCATGAGTGTAAGGCTGATGGGTGCTGTTGGAAGAAAGAAGGTGCATACCTCAGGGTGTCAGAACGCTGTCATTGCTAAAAGAACTTTCTCATGTAAATGGCATGGGAGTGTAGACAGACGTATGGCCTGGTCGATCTGTTGATTTTTCCATTGATCCTGGAAATATTATGCTACCCTTTGGTACCAGGTGCGGTAGGGATCTTTGGGGTCCGTCAGATGAGTTTTGATGTTATCATGGAGACGGGTAGCATTGTAGTTGGGATTATTGATAGCCAGTAGATTTCTTGCCTCAAAGACCTCTCTCATTCGGTTGGAGTCTTCAGGGGTAGTGCAGTATGGGCGGATGGTTGGAGTAAGCATTTTCGTCGCCACAAAAGCTGTTTCGAGGGCTGATCCATCGAAGGGAAGCGCAGGAATGTATTGATTTGTCATGGTTTGGGTCGCAGAGATTGCGATTAACAAAGGCTGGTATTGAAGAAATGGGAGTTTTGTAGCACAAAATGTGTTGCAGTAACTGATCGCAGTTGTAGAGGCAATTCCTCAGTGGGGTTGTGGTTTACGAACTTCCAAACGGCGGTGGAGAAATGGCGTTTGAAAGTCCGGTGGCGGCGGGCAAGTTGTTACGTATGAAATTTATAATTAGGTTAAAAAGCCCAAGTTAAAATGAAAAAATGGGCCTACAATTGAGTTGGTTGGACTGATCGAGGGGCATTGCGGGAAAATCGGGTGAAATAGATGTACTTTTAAGGAAATAGGCAGGTCGGAAAGTCCGCAAGTCAGAAAGCCCACAGGTCGGAAGGTTCGCAGGTCGGAAGGTTCGCAGGTCGGAAGGTTCGCAGGTCGGAAGGTTCGCAGGTCGGCAGATCCGTAGGTCGGAAAGTCAGGGGATCTTCAATCATCTTCAATCGACATCAAAGTCAAGAGATTCGGGGATCATCATTTAAATTTCCAGTATTTTACTTTCCAGTTAATTTTCTATACCGTACAGTGTTTAGAGATTTCTAATCTCAGGCGCTAAATATATCAAATTCGAAGATAATCTCCTATTTTCGGATTTTACTTTTTTATTATTGAAAAAATACATCAACAATATTATGTATATATATATATATGCTAAAGACATCCTTCATTCTTTTTAAACTGACTAGTGACTAGAGACTAAGTATTTTCTTCCACTAAGAAATCCTTATTTCTTATTATCTTAGTAAATAATTTGTTTGTTTGTTTTTATTTTTATTTTTTGTTTGCACTGCGCTACACATTAGAAAAAAGTAAAAAAAGACTTATGTGCACATTAGTTTTTATTCTTGCACCTATATGAGTATAAATGTGTTAATGAAAATGATATTGCTTCTTGTTGGGAATTTTGGTCATTCGAGGCTTAATCCAACGAGTTTCTCGGTAAATAAAATTAGTTGATTCACTCCTTAGCCCGGCTCACCGGCCAACCCTTTTACCGAAACCTCTAAACCCATTCGTATATTACTAAACCCAAGCCTTATACCTTGGCCCAATTTGAAGTAATCTAGTTTGATGATTTGTTAGGTGTGTTTTTGGGTGTGAAACCGTGAGGTTTTCTTATTATTATTATTATTTTTCTGTTTACACACACTCACACCATCGGACGAAAATTTCACCCAATACATGCACATATGTCCACTCACCCAAGATTGAACTTAGGACCCAACCCTCAAACCAGGAATGTCTCACCGCTTGATTTACAAGTGTTTGACGGTGAAAGCGTGAGGTTATAGAGAAGGGGTTAGGTGTGAATCAGTTGGTGTAGAGAAGAAAAAACCGACCGAGAGTTGAGAAAATCAGAGGGAGGGTGAGAAGAGACGGACATGAGAGAAACCTATGTATTCCGGTGAGATTAAAAGTTCTTTCCGATAACCAATTCCGGTGTGTGTTGAGGTTTAGAGTGTTGAGCCGTGCACGAAGGATCTGAGCCGAACATCGTCGTCCCTATCGCAGGCAAGAAGATCGGTGAAATAGTTCGGAGCTGTTGGAGAAGAAGCCGTCTGCTGCCTGCCTGGTGTCAAAGGAGACCAGAGTTGCAGTCGGTTGCCGGAAGGAGTGTCTCCATCGAAGAGATGTTGACGTCGTCGATTTGTCCGTGGGCATCGTGAATTGATTAGGGTCTGGAAACAAGAATTGATTCCGTGGCTAATATCATTCACACGAACGGAAAGTTTCCTTCCTTTTTAATTTTAACATCCAATTTAATTCAATTGGTTAAGGGACTGTTTGTTTGTGGTTTCAATTGTCAAATTCTAGTTTATGCCTTTGCTTTAATTGTGTTAATTTCATTTCGATTTTAGTTTAGTTTAATTTGGGTTTTATTCGAATTCGTTTTCGCTATTAATTAGATTTGTATTTTGTATACAAGGTATTTGTTCGAAAAATCCAAAAAAAATCCGGGAACAAATTCACAACACCTCTAATTAGGTGTTTTCAACATTTGTTTCGATCATTAAAGGGTTGTGTGATGCCGGAAAAGTTGAAAGAATCGGTAGTGTTTATTAAGATATGAATATGTAAGAGAGCGTGCGGGATTCAGATGTCTATTTTTTATCTGGGTGAAACATAGCTAATGAAAAACACTTACAAATATTTTAGTAACGTGAGGGAAAATGTGAGAATTGAGAAACATGCATGTGTCTGATTACATTTCTAGTTAAAGTAGGATGGACTCTACAATATTCATGTTTATGATGATACGTATGTACACCACCCCATGCACCATTAATTATGTAAATTCTTTCGTTTTTGAACAGGTTTGATTGGTGCACATGAAATACTTTTTACACTATTGTCACAACAACTAAGGGTGCAGAAGATGAAATCATAAGGTACTGTTTTGGTTATCCTTTTTTAAGTACACAACATGGTGAATAAAAAGAAATTAATGCAAATAGTTTGTGAAACCATTTATTCATATGCATGCAGCTTGACTGAGCGACTTACACATTTGCATTTTCTAATTATAGATGATGGATGACATCAAAATTGGAAGTGAGGCGAAGGAAAACTCATATTATGTCGTTCAAGAATGAGGTCAGTATGTAAATAATTAAGTTTGTCATATAATAAATTAATGAAAATATTATTATATAACTGACCTTATCTTCATGGTTTGTTGCATATTTGCAAACAAGCTAACTAGATTTAAAGGAAAAAAAATTCCAAAAAAATGATAAAAGCAATGAACAAGAACAAGACTAAAATTTGTTGTTCCACTTACTATTTTTTAATGACTTTGTTTACCATTCACAAATAGATTTGGGATATTTATTATATATGTATAATGGTGTTTATGCATTGAATTCTTATAAATGTATACTCTTTTTTATTTTAGTACTCTCTAAGAATTAGTGAGAATACTATCCTGTTAAATTTATCCCCTGTTACCATTAACAAGTGATTATATGGTACCCAAAATGATCGGTTTCTCAAGTAAGGTTCATTGGGCATAAGCATGTGTCACGGTGCATTTGATATCATATTATAGATACATAATTAGAAAACCGCAACATAAGTATAGTGTGTGTAGGTACATGAATGTGTGTACCAAGTATAAACACTACTGACAAAAGAGGTATACATATATTTATATCTAAGGTATTTGCTGTAATGTACCAGTTATCCGTGAATGTAATTGATTTCTTGTAACATTAGTCAATTCTCTAAAAGAAGGGGCATAAAGAAACTTGGTGAGAGCATATCCTCTATTATCCTTTGTCATACTTTGATAAAAAGTTCAACCATTGTACCTACATATTGAACAAGTCATGCAATACATTTAATGACATTGCAGTAGAGATTGTAAAGCTATTCATACTTATTTTTGTGTAAACTATATCATCTGACCTACCTTCAGGTATGAAAAAAATTGGACGATAATGAATAGTAAATTGTTATCTCAATATAGTATGCATTATTGAAAAATTGGGTTGTCGACCAACCATAAACCAATGTGGACTTTATGTTATGAGTGCATTGACAACGCATATGAGCATATATATTCTAATTGAGGGCATTTACATGAGTACTATGCAGGTATATAAAATGTCACTAAAAGTATATCATGAACATTTGATCATATTAACTCAAATTTATTAAAACTTCATGCATAATTCTAACCATACTTGTGTTACTTTATAAGAATGAATTCAAAATGCATCAACTGTTTAATAATCTCGTAGTAGCGGGAGTGTAGCCTAGTAATGGAAAATATTTTAACTAATTTCTTTGCGACTTCATTTACCATTCATAAGTAAATATTGAATACTTATTGTATATGTATGATCAATGACGGAACTATCTTTCGAACTTCGGGGGAAGGGGAGGGGGTTGGCGAAGTTGTTATGTTAGTTTTTTTTTTTTCGATTTCAATTTTAGCATAATTTGAATCGTTGTTTTTCGATATTTTATTCCATTAAATCAACGTTGCTTTATCTTCTTTAATTCATTTTAAAACTATAGTGAAATTATAAAGGAAAAAATTTATATAGAGAAAGACGAAATAAAATGGAAAAGAATGATAAAACTATGGTAATATTTAGAATAAAATATTATATTTTTTATATAATATATTTATAATTAAAATTATTATATAATATTATGAATTAAAATAATAAAATTAGGGACAAAATAGAGCAATAGATTTTTTGAATGGGGCCGTGGAGCAAAACTACATAATTAAATTAAAAAATTATTTTTACTTTAAAAAAATTTTAAAAAAAAATTGGGTTTGGGAGTCAGTTGCCCCTGCCCCTTCCTGGTCCGTTCGTGTGTATGATGATGCTCCATTGAATTCTTAAAAACGTGTATTTTTGTATTTTAATACTCTTTAAGAATGGGTACATAAGATTTGTGCTTGGGTATGTCGTTATTTGAAACAAGTATGTAAGTATGTGTTTCGAGTACAAACACCGACATTTAAAGTATGCATGATAATTGTTATATTATATGTGTAGTAGTAGATATCCTGGAATTTGATTGATTTCCGTCAATCCCTAAAGAAAGAGGAAATTAAGGAACCTGATGAGAGCATGTTCTTTATTAGCTCCGGTGAAAAGGTTTGTGCGCAGAAGTAGCACTCGTCATACTCACTCTATTTATTTTTTTTATTTATAAGTATTTTTAATAACTATAAAAATATGATTATGTATTTTAAATATTTATATCTATATTTAAAAATACTATATGATAATAAAATTAAATTTTATGATAGCTTAGAAAATTTTAATTTTAAATTAAATAATATATGTCACAAACATATACTCTTTGGAATAATAAAATGAATTCAAAGAAATAAATTTATCTTTATATTTTTCATACTTTCATACTCCAAATAAGTTGTGTGCGATTGTTACGATTCATGCTCAATTATTAATATTACCCTAATCTTATATATATATATATATAATTTCTTAAAATAAAATATATAAAAAATAAATTTAATAAAAATATTACACAATTTAAAAAATTATTATTAATTTTAATATAATTTAAAATTATTAAAAATTTCCTTTAGGAATTTTTAATTAATTTAAATATTAAAATTATAAATTTTCAACATATTAGATTTATTAAATACTCTTTTCGTCCCGACTAATTATGTAATTTTACTTGGGCACGAAGTAATAATATTTTTATATAAAAGTAAGGTAGATAAAAAGTAAAATAAGAGTAATATAAAATATTAAAGAATAAAAATAATAATAAAAAAAGATGATGCCAAAAGCAATGATAACTTGGTTGTTTTTTTTTTTTTGTTAAATGAAAATAATAAAATTGTGAGTGAATCAAGGTTGTTTTTTTTTAAAAAAAAAACAAACATATTATTATATTCCAAAATCAACATAACCAATGGGACTATCTTACAACTCAAAGGATAAACACTTTGTATTTTCTTATTATCAATCTTCCAATCCTAGCAATGGATGTTTTTAGGGTATAAATACTAAAGGAAATGCAAACAAGATCAATAACAAAAGCACAACATATTTAGGTCCAACATAAAAATAAAAGATTAATATATTATATAATTAAAATTTTAATACAGTTGGATCGATCTTCTTCAAATATTGAATTGCGGCTTCATCTGCATCATTCTCCTCTTCTTCACACGATTCGCCCTCGAATCGGACACAACTTCATCTTCATCAGAGGAATCACCATGGTAAGGGACTAGATGTTTGACATTGAAGACGTCTGATGTGTGAATGTGACCGGGAAGGCGAAGACGGTAAGCATTAGGATTAATCTTATTGACAATCTCAAAAGGCCCGATTTTGCAAGATGCCAACTTACTGTACTCGTGGGCCGGAAAATGATCCTTAGTAAGGATTGTCCAAACATAATCACCAACCTCAAACTGAACATCGCGTCGTTTTGCATCAACAACAAGTTTATATTCGGAGTTTGCAGCTTCCAAGTGGGTATGTGTTGTCGCATAAATCTGTTGGATTTTCTCGATGAGATCGATGGCACGCGTATCAGCAGGGACGTTGGACGAAAAATTGAGAAGATCAATAGGCGCACGGGGCACAAATCCATAAACCACCAAAAAGGGAAAGAAACATGTGCTACGATTCAAAGCTTGGTTATGAGCAAACTCGGCAATACACAATTTAAGATCCCAAGTCTTCAGGTTGTCCCCAACCAAACATCAGAGCATATTCCCCAAAGAACGGTTTACTACCTCAATTTGGCAATCAATTTGAGGGTGATATGCACGGCTAATATTCAGATTAGTGTTAGCCATGCGCTGAAGAGAACGCCATAAATACCCGAGAAAGCAGGAATCGCGATCCGACACAATAGAAAGCGGTAAACCATGCAAACAAAATATATCGCAAAATAATAAAGTCATGACATGCACTGCATCAGAGGTGCGTTTGCATGGAAGGAAATGAACCATCTTAGAAAACCGATCAACGACAACAAAATAGAATCATGTCCACGTTGAGTGCTGGGGAGGCCGAGGAAAAAATCCATACTGATAGTAGTCCATGGACGAGAAGGGACTGGCAAGGGATGATACAAACCCGCATTGGTGGTAGTGCCTTTCAACACCTGGCAGATGTGACACCGAATAACAAAGCCGGATACATCCCGATAGAGGGTCGGCCAAAAGAAGCGTCGACTCACAAGCTCAACAGAGCGATAGCTACCAACATGTCCCACATTATGAATATTAGCAATAAGGTATAGGCGTAAGCTACATACCGGAATGCATAAATGAAGGCCCCGAAATAGAAATCCATCAATAATAGAATAGTTGTCGTAAGCACCTCGATCCAAGAGGGCAATAATTGGTTCAAAGAAAGGATCAGAAGTATATAGGTCCCGAAACATGTCAAAACCTGTCACTTCAATACGCATATCAGTCAATAAATGACGCCGACTAAGAGCATCGACGACCTTGTTGTCTGCCCCTGCATGATGCCACACAATAAAAGTAAATTGCTGTAGAAAGGCAACCCACTTAGCATGCCGTGCAGACAGAGAATCCTGAGAAGCCAAGTGCTTTAGTGCTTCATGGTCAGTGTAGAGAACAAACTCGCGGTGAAATAAATAATGACGCCAATGCCGAATTGCACGAACTAGAACATAAAATTCAACATCATAAGTGTTGTATCGAGTACGATCACCACTAAGTTTCTCACTAAAAAAGGCAATAGGACGACCAGCTTGTGAAAGAACAACCCCAATCCCAACCTTAGAAGCGTCACAGAACAAATCGAATGGGGTCGAAAAATCTGGTAAGCGAGAAGGGGGGCAGTGGTCAAATGATGTTTCATCTCATGGAACGCAGCCTCCGCTTCAGATGACCATGAAAAATTCTTACCATGTAGAGTGTCGGTAAGAGGAGCCATAATAGTACTAAAATGTCGAATGAAACGCCTGTAAAAGGATGCTAAGCCATGAAAACTCCGAACCTCTGTGAGAGAAGTAGGTGTTGGCCAATCCCGAATAGCATTAATTTTTGCTTCATCTACCTTTATGTCATCCGCAGAAATGCAATTTCCCAAGAATAACACGGATGTAGTGAAGAAAGTGTACTTCGCCGGTGAGGGAAAAAAACGCTCAGCGCGAAGGATAGACAAAACAGCCCGAAGATGGGCTGCATGCTCGGTGTCGGATCTGTTGTATATCAAAATATCATCAAAATAAACCACCACACAAATGCCAATCAGCGGACGAAGAGATTGATTCATAACACGCATAAAAGTACTCGGCGCATTGGATAAGCCAAAAAGCATGACCAGCCACTCAAATAAACCTTCACGAGTCTTGAAAGTCATCTTCCACTCGTCACCAGGCCTAATGTAGATCTGGTGATACCCACTGTGTAAATCCAATTTACTAAATATCACAGCACTCGCCAATTGATCAAGAGGTCATCCAAACGAGGAATGGAAAAACTGTAACGCACAGTAATTTTATTGATAGCCTGGCTATCAACACACAAATGCCACTCGCCTGTCTTTTTTGGAATGAGCAAATCAGGAACAGCACAAGGGCTCAAACTCTGGCGACAAGGCCCTTGCGAAGCAGGTCTTCTACCTGGCGTCGAAGTTCCTCATGCTCAACAAGACTCATATGATGATGCGGTCGGTTAGGAAGAGGAGCTCCGGGAATCAGATCAATTTGATGGTGAATATCCCGAAGAGGTGGTAAGCCTTCCGGTAGGGCATCAAGAAATACATCACATAATTCCTCAATAATAGGCAACGCTGTAGAAAGAATGTCAGAGGACTCACAAATATCATGCCCAAGCAATAAGAGTGTAATAGGGGCTGCAGACATTTCCTCAAGAAAGGTAGCATAATTCAGAAAAAGAACCTTAGCAGGAGAAACCGGAGTTAGAAGTTTCAGCACAGACGGTAGTTTCACAATCTTAACGCCAGAAAAAATAAAGCTGTAAGTATATTTACGGCCATCGTGGATCACATTGCGATCAAACTGCCAAGGTCGACCAAGCAAAATCTGACACGCATCCATGGGGACTACATCACACCAAATAGAGTCCACGTATGTGTCGCCCACAGAAAATTTAACCAAGACGCATTTATCCACATGTACATGATTACCACATTCCAACCACGACAAATTATAAGGGTGAGGGTGGGATTCAGAGGGCAAACATAGTTTATCCACTGCAGATTTGGAAATGACATTCTGACAAAGCAAGAATCAACAATGAAAGAACACACTTTGCCATTAACCGTGCACGTATAATAAAATAATGTCTGGCGTTGTACCTCATCAACCGGACCTTTGGGAGCAAGGAATGATCTTTTTACAAGCAGAGATGGGCCTGTGTCACCAGCAAAAAAAATTGCAGAAACATTCTCTTCTATAATGGCGTCAAAATGGAGTTGGGTATCATTTGAAATCTCAGAATCGGCAATGAAAAGTCCACGTGTAGACTTGGGGCAAGAAATCAATCTGTGACCAAATTTACCACACCCAAAACACAGACCGCGAGCAGGCCCTATAGGGTGAGGCATCGAGGAGCGCGGTCGGGCAGCGGCTGGACGATGAAGCTGGTGGCGCTGCAAAACTTGAAGACGCAGGTGCGGGTGACGGTGTAAAGATGGAGGGTGACAAACGTCGCGCTAGTTGGCGTTCCAATAACAAGGCTCGCTGGTGCGCTTCAGAGACAGTTTCCGGTGAGAACATGTTCAGGGTATCCTGAAAATTAACCCGTAAACCCCCGATGTATCGCGAAATTAACTGATCTTCGGATTCATTCAACTCAATTCGAGAAAATTAACTGGTAGAATTCCTCTGTGTAGACATCGATTGTGCGCATCCCCTGGCATAGATTTTGCAATTTTTGAAACAGGGTGCGCGAGTAATTATAAGGCAGAAATTCAGTCCACAGATGTTTTGTGAATTTCTCCCAAGAGGCGATCTTGGATTTGCCACAGCGTGTGCGAGAGGCCTTCAATTGATGCCACCAAGATGCTGTTCGGCCACAAAAATGGGTGGCGACAAGAGCCACCCTACGATTCGTAGGGATGTCCTTGAAGTCAAGGACTTCTTCCACCGAGAGAAGCCAATCGAGGAAATCGTCAGGTTGTGATCCACCATTGAATTCGGGGAGATCAAGTTTGAAACTATTTTCCCACTTGTGATCGGTGTCGGCACCACAATTTTTGCGGCCCGGGAAGGGGGCAAATGGGTTTTCGAGCATAACTTCATCAATCGACGATGGCGCATCAAACGGGAGAGGAGGCTGATTGGTGTTGCGCTAGTCACGACATGGGGGAGGATGGTCAGCCGCCAGTGGAGGTTGTGCGCGCTCAGCCTGATGTTGAAGTAATTGAACAACGGTTCCCAATTGTTGTGTCAATTCATCCAATCTATTCGCGAGTGCGGTGTCACGAGGCGCATATAGACTTAGGATGAATTACAACTGAAAGGGATAAACACTTTGTATTTTCTTATTATCAATCTTTCAACCCTAGCAATGGATGTTTTTAGGGTATAAATACTAAAGAAAATGCAAACAAGATCAATAACAAAAGTCCAACATATTTAGGTCAAACATAAAAATAAAAAATTAATATATTAGATAATTAAAATTTTAACACAGTTGGATCGATCTTCTCCGAATATTGAATCTTAGCTGCATCTCCATCACTATCCCCCAAACCAAATCAACACAAATTCACTTTCAATAGCCTCTGCAACCACCTAGCCATTACATCCACTAAAACTCAAAAGTCCCCTACAACGTAACAAAGGACACATCAGTAACAAGCAAACTACCCCTCATCACTTTACCTGCATTAGCTGAACAATATTCGAACCACCCCCTGATTACATCTCACACCTTAATTACGGCTTGTTCGATCCTGCATGTTTCGGGTGCCCAGATTGCGACAAGTGTTGCAATCTGGAAAAATTATTTTTTCTTAAAAGGATAATTAAAGAAAATTACATTATTGCAGATTTGTTTGATTTTTTCTTTTTTTTCTTCTAAATCTTTTTTTTCTTTCTTGTAAACCAGACTCTTCGATTCCACGGCCATCAACGGGAAGAAATTTTTTGGGTATTTTATCTTCCAAGTTGGTTGATTTCTTCTTTTGCTCTCTTCTATCTTTTCTCACTCAATTTTTTCAGACATCGAAAAACCTCTAATTTTTTTTTTTTAATCGCAAGTTCTTTGGAAAGGATTGGTCATTGGATTTCATTTTCTTCATTGGTAAGAAAAAACAAAAATAATTGAGAAATTGTAGATTTTTCAGATATTCTTATTTTTTATAATTTTTTTAGATTTTGTTTTAATTTCCAACTAAGTCTGTCGATTTTTTAATTTTGGGTTCCTTGATAGCATCTTAAAATGGATACGGGAGTGGCATATGATTCACATGCTATTAAGAATGATATTATTATCACAAGTTTGTATAAAAATATATAATGTTAGATATAATGTATTTTGTATGTACTTTTAATATTATTTTTTTTAAAAAAAAAAAGGTTCTCAAGATCGAAATAAAGAAGTACTTGATGCAAATGACAACGTGCAAGAAGTTACATCTACACATTCTGGTTCATTATCACAGGTAATTAATGATTCCATATTTGTTAAATTTGAAAAACAATTGGCAGTTGGAGAAATTATAAATTATAAGTGATCCTGAAAATGCATACTTAATTTATTGTGAATATGGACATTGTAAGGGTTTTAGTGTCCGAAAGGGAAAACAAGAATTTTTTCATGATAATAGAAAAAAGTTATATATGAAAGAATTTGATTGTTCTTGTAGTGGGATGAAAGATAGAAAATATATTGGTAAAAATAACAAATTTAACTACTGAGAATTATAAATTCGAACTGGGTGTACTGCGAGACTTAGAATTAGACGTAAAAGAAATGAAGAATGGAGAGTTACTATTTTTAACATTAAGCATTATCATCAATTGGCTTTACCCGATCAAAGATACATGTTAAGAACGGCACGTAGTATTTCTGATGCTAAAGGAAATACATTAATGTCATTAGTACGTGTTGGATTTTCAATTTCTAATGCTTATTCTTATTTGCAAGAAGAATCACATGGATGGAAAAATTTTGGGTTTTTTAAAAAAGATGCATATGATTACGTTAACCGTCTTAGTAAAATTCATAGGCAAGTTGAGGATGGTGATGCTTAAGAGTTAATTCGGTATTTTAAACAAAAATCAAATGAAGATAAATTATTTCACTGGGATTTTCAAGTTGATGTCAATGGTAGGATGTATAATTTTTTCTTTAGAGATGGTTGTTGTATAATAGATTATGAGACTTTTGGTGATGTGCTTTCGATTGATACCACTTATTGAACAAACAAATATAATTTAAAATGTGCACCTTTCGTAGGCATAAACCATCATATGCATAATGTGCTATTTGGATTAGCTTTTATATCGGATGAAACTAAATCTTCTTTTCATTGGTTGTTTAGTATATTTCTTACATCCATGAGTGATAAACAACCTGAAAAAAAAAAAAAAATTCAGATCAATGTCAAGCTATGATTAATGCCATTGAGTTTGTCTTTCCATTATCGCATCATCGATTATGCCAATGGAATATTAATCAAAATGCTCCATCTCATTTTGGTGTTTTAAATAATAATTCTGAATTTAAAAATTTATTTAATAAATGCATGAAATTTTGTGAGTTTGAGCAAGAATTTGAAGAAGTGTGGGAGAAAATAATTGTTTATTATAATCTTCATGATAATTCATGGCTTAATAACATGTATAAATTATGACATAAATGGTCTACTGCATTTAGTAAACATAGATTTAATGCGGGACTAAAAGGTACTTCAAGAAGTGAAGGCACAAATTCTGTTTTATAACAAGAGAGAAGGTAGAAAAACACATACTCTTTTTGAATGCGTACAAATATTTGATAGAATACAAAATAAGTGGCGATAGGATGAAAATGAAGATGATTTCAAATGTAGCCAAGGAGCACCTACACTGGTTGTTAATACCTCATTGTTAAAACATGTTGCATCAATTTATACTCACAAAATATGATATGTTCCAACTACAATTATTAAATTCTCTATCTATTGATTTTGATGGGCAACCTGCTAATTACAATACATTCTTTGAGTTCAATATACGATCTCAAAATACAAATCGGCTCCACAAGGTTAAATTTTATGCGACATATAATGATATAAAGTGCTCGTGTCAATATTATGAGTCAGTTGTTATATTATGTAAGCATTCGTTATTAGTTTTAAAACAAATGAATATCCATGAGATACCATTACAATATATAAAGAAACGGTGGACTATACATGCGAGTAATAGAATGCAATATAGAGGAGAAAATGCATTTAAATAGTATATGTTAACCATATAATGAGACATTGTCAAGATATTTGTATACAAAGTAAAGCCTACCCGGAGGCTAGAAATTTATTGAGAGATAGGCTTGAGGGTGTTATTTCTGAATTAAAAATATTACTTGATGAATTAAAAGTGTATAAAGATGATTGTCAGCCTGAAAATTATACTGGTGAAGCTTCAAATATTGGTAGTTGCACCAATAGTGAGGAAAATGTTTATAATCCTCTTTATGTCAAGCCAAGAGAAGTTAGCAATGCTCGTTTGGCCAACCATTAGGATCTCAAAAAGAAAAAAAAAAGGTAATATTTAATTGCGTTTAAAAATATTAATATACTTTAAATTTGAAGATTTATTAATTTTGATTTAAATATATAATTTTTTATCTCATTGATGTTCATATTTTCAATTTATTGTTATAGGAAAAAGTTCAAATAGTACAAAAATAAAAGCTCAAAGTTCTCAGCCGTACGAGAAGACTTAAGGAATGGATACATATGACTTGGATTGGAAATTTCTACTATTGCATATTTTTGCTACTGCTGCAATTGTCAATCATTTTTGTTTCTGCTGCTACACACTTCTGCTATTGATTCTCGTTTATTGTTTGTTGTTTCTACTGCTGCTACACGCTTCCGCTACCGGTGTTTCTACTGTTGCATGCTTTTTCTACTGCTGCAACTATCAGTTGTTTTTGCTTCTGCTACTGTTGTTGTTACACACTTTTGGTATTGATTCACGGCTATTGTTGGTTGCTACTGCTACTGGTGTTATTGTTATTTGTTTGTGTTGCTACACATTTTTGCTACCGAGTTTCTTCTATTGTTAATTGATTTTGTTTATGTAGGATTCTGCTTCTCTATTTTCTTATTGCTTCTGGTACTGCTTTCCTTTTATTATTGTTGTTTAGATGATTCTTGTTGTTGTTAATGTCATAATTTTGCTAATTCTTATGTTGGTAATAGGATGATTGGTGTTGTTATTAGTTGCACAATTCTATTGTATATGTAATTAATCTTGATAAAATTATTTACATAAATTGAGTAGACATTTTCTTATCTTCTTTCTTAAATATCCACATCTATGCAGTAAACTAATTGCACAATTCTGCTATAAAATTATTGGCATTGAAGTGCCTACATTTTACAAAACTTATATGTTGTTGTTTGACAAGTAAAATAGACAATTGCATCAAACTTGATTGAAAATTTTGTTATATGATACGTAGTGTATAAAATAAACCAAACAGCAGACACCAATCAATTGATACTTCTGCCATACAAACAAATACAACCCAAGAGAAGAATTTTATAAGTTTAATTCATCAACCAATTGTAATACCAGCACCACAAAACAATCAGAATCATGATTATCCACTCTATGAATTCCATCAAAATTCAATTCCTTTATTATGATAGAAGTATATACAAAACAATGTCAATGCTTTGCAACAATTTTTATACCAAAGAATTCACTGCCAGAAATGCAAAATCTTGTCCGAAGAAGAATCAATGGGAGTAAAAAAAAAAAAAAACTGAGAAAACCTTCCTAATTGAAAAACTCTGTAGGGCAGCGGCCCCTAGCAAAGATGGAAGACCGGCAATAGTTCTACGGTAGAACAGCCACTGCAGTGTCTATTCTTTTACCTGTTTGAGCAAAAGCCTTTTGCTGCACCAACGCTCCAACAAACCCTTGCGAAATTGAGAGAAATATACAACCGAAGAATTAGAACAACAACCTACTGTCGAAGATCGAAAACTGCATTGCATTCCTCACAAATTTGGAGTAGAAGCATTGGGGCACCAGATTGAAACAAAAGCGAAGAAAATAAAAATTAAAACAGAAAAAAACAAGTTTTTCCAAATTAAACCGATACAAAAAAATTAACTAATAATTAAAGAAAAAAAAGTAGTTTTTGCATATTGCAACATGTGTCGCAATTTGGGCACCCGGAACATGTGTTCCGAGTGCAGGATCGAACAAGCCCTTAATTACCTAATGTCAGCAACACCTTGGAGCAACAAAACTGATAAAGAGTTTCACCCTCTACCAACTTACAATTCCTGAAAGACATACCTGAATGGTGTCTTCCTTTCGTTATCTTATTCGGGTCACCTCTTTCAAAAGCTCTTCGCAATCGCTCTCACAGCGACCATCCAATTGTGAAATAAGAACTCCCCTAATAATGTCAACAACTAATGAAGAAAGACACAGCCAGAACATTCCCACAGTAAACTATAATGCTTCAACAAGAAAACTCTTCTACTCCCTTAAGAAAAACCGACACCTTTCCTGCGCTTTCTACCACCTAGTCGGACCACCTCATAGCCCTATTTGAACTCCCCTCATTAAGCTATCAGATTTATATCCATGCGACCATCTCTGAACATCCCCTCGCCCCTCTTTTGGCTAATCCGTCCACTAGAGAATTGTATTCTCGGAAGATATGGGTAGCCTCCACCACGTTGCAATGGGTGAGAAACCTGAGAATCTCTTGTACCTCCATATCCAGCTCCCAAGGGTACAAGGCGCGACCTTGCAACCACGATACGACCATCGACGAGTCACTCTCTAATATCTGTTGCGAATCAAGAGAAAAATTGCCACCAAACTAGGTTTTAGACAATGGAGAAGAACAGAGCAGAGATGAGAGAGGGCGTCTTTTGGATAAACTTCAAAGACCTTCGTATTGTTCAATGGGAAATATCTCAATATATTTAGATTACATTCCAAGATAAATATGGAATAATTATTATTCAAATCCACCTTCTAAAACTGAATATAGTAAATAAAAAATAAAAAATATATCCTAATTATTTTTGAATCAAATCTTAACACTCCCCCTTAATTCGAAAGTGCAAACACCAAGCTTCGATCGGAAGTGAATATGCTTGTCTCGAGGAAGTGACTTGGTCATGATGTCAGCCACCTGCTCATGCGTACTGCAATACTTTGAAGTTATTAAATTCATTGACATAAGATCTCGAATAAAGTGTACTCGAATATCTATGTGCTTTGTCTTTCCATGGTAGGTTGGATTCTTCGACATGGAAATCGCTGTGTTATTGTCACAAAAGATCTCAGTTGGTTCAGATTGGACTTGAACAAAATCTGCAAGACGACATAGCCAAACTGCTTGGCAGGCTGATGTCGTCCCTGCTACGTATTCAGCTTCAGACGTTGAAAGTGTTGTAGATTCTTGCTTCTTCGAACTCCAACATATCGAACCACATCCAAGACTAAACGCGTAACCAGAGGTGCTTCTTTTGTCCTCCAAACAGCCTGCCCAATCGCTGTCCGTATAACCGATCAACTTGAAATCGGATGCATGACTATACCATAATCCAAATTGGATTGTTCCAGTAAAATAGCGTAACACTCTTTTTGCAGCACCAAAGTGATGCTGTGAAGGGGAATGCATAAACCTGGGAAGTACTCCCACCGAGAAAGAAATGTCTAGACGTGTATGCACCAAATAAGTCAATCCTCCAATCAAGCTTCTGAATTGTTTCTCGTTTGCTTGTCAACAACCATCATCAACCTGTAACTTCTCATTCAAGTTCATAGGCGTTGCTAAAGCCTTATAATTCAACATATTAAACTATTTCAACAAATCGATAACATACTTTTGTTGAGACACAAAAATTCCATCATCACGTTGCTTCACTTCCAACCCCAAAAAATATTGCAACTTTTCTAAATTTGTCATTTCAACTTTTTCTTCGTGCGGACTTTAAAATCGTCAATGAGAGAAGAAGATGAACCCATATAAATCATATCATCAACATAAAGGCAAAGAATGAGAAAATCATTTTTACCTTGTTTCTTCACATGTAATGTGGGCTCATTCTTGCTTCACTCAAATTCATTTTCACAAAGATAGGAATCTATCTTTCCATACCATGCACGCGGAGCTTGTTTTAACCCGTACAAGGCTTTGTACAGCTTGTACACCTTCTCCTCATTACCTTCAATTATAAATCCTTCGGGCTGAGTGACATAAACCTCCTCCTTTAAATCACCATTTAGAAAAGCTGATTTTACATCAAATTGGTATATCGGCCAATCTAATTTTGCAGCCACTGCAAGAAGGATTCTCACTATCTCAAATCGTGCAACTGGAGAGAAAGTGTCGACATAATCAACTCCCTGTTGTTGTGCATACCCCTTGGCTACAAGTCGCGCCTTATGTTTTTGAACAGCGCCATCAGCTCCATATTTTGTTCGAAAAACCCATTTAACTCCAATTAGTTTTTTTCTTTCCGGAAGATCTACCAATTCCCAAGTCTTATCTTTTTTTTAATTGAGTTTATTTCATCCTTTATCGCTGCACGCCATTCTTCTGCCTTCACTGCTTCTTGAAATTTTATAGGATCACCTACAAACATAGTATAACAATCTGCATATATCCAATGATGGAAACCCGAGTGGAGGAGTTTCATCATTAGAATTGCTTATTGATCCATCAGGTATGAGTCTAGGTGAAGATGGTGATGACGAGCCTAAAGAATATGGTGAAGGCGGCTGCTGTATCTCCCTTCCAATGGTCTCATTTTCACCAAAAAATCTAACAACAATGTTCGTTGAGCTGTTATCGCACTTCCAGCTTGCTTCTTCATCGAAAACCACATTTCTTTTATGATAACTTTGCCCGCAACAGGATCGTACAATCTATAGGCTTTGGATTGTGAAAAATAGCCAAGAAAAATGCATTTTGTTGATTTTTCATCAAGCTTGCTACGATGAGATGCATCAACTAAAGCATAGGCAACACAACCAAATACTTTCAAATGACTTACTCCCGGTTCCCTTCGTTTCGTGCGGTTCAGAACAGCCTTTGTAGGAGATAAATTAAGCAAATACACTGCTGTCACTACTGCCTCAGCCCAAAACATATCTGGAAATCCTTTGGATTTCAGCAAGCTTCTTGCCATCTCCACAACTATTCTATTTTTGCGCTCGGCGACACCATTTTGCTCCAGAGTGTATGGGGCTGTTAATTCTCTTCGTATGCCATGCTCATCACAAAATTGATTAAACTTGTGAGATACAAACTCACCACCTCTGTCTGTATGCAGCATCTTCACATATTTTCCGGATTGATTTTCCACAAGAGCCTTGAATTTTTTGAACATATCGAATGTTTCTGACTTGGCTTGTAGAAAATAAACCCAGCTCATCTGACTGTAATCATCGGTTAGCAACAAGAAGAATCTGCTCCCACCGAGAGATTTTGTTTTCATCGGGCCTACAAAATCTGCATGTATAAGCTCAAGACAAGTAGATGCACGTCTAGAAATTCCTACCGGAAAAGATCTCTTTGTTTGTTTGCCAAGAACACAACCCTCACATAACTCCCAAGGATTCAATTTTAGGCAAGCCATAAATCATATCCTTTTGACCCAATAATTTCAAACCATTCACATTTAAATGCCCATACCTTAAATGCCACAATTTAGACTCGCAGGCTGCTTTGACACCAAGTACAAGTTCATCAACTTTCGACACTTCAAGTGGAAATAATTTGTTTGGCGTCATCTGAATATTGACAATCACTTGACCAGATTTTTTTATGTCTAATCACGCATGACGAATTGTCAAAGAAAATTGCATATCCACTATTAATGAGTTGCCCAACACTCAATAAATTTTGAGTAAACGTAGGAACAAAATAAACATCATAAAGAAGCTTCAAATTACCCCAATCATTCATGACTTCAACGATGCCTCTGCCCTCAACTTGCATTTGTTTATCATCTCCCAGCCTTACTTGTAACTTGTAAGTTTCGTCAATCTCCTTAAACAACGACTTTATCCCTGTCATGTGATTAGAACAACCACTATCCAAAAACCATATAATATTAGAAGTGGTTGTATCACCTCGGCTGGTCATAAACAACTTGAGTTCATCATCTCGTTGTTCTTCAGAAAAAGCCTGTTTTTCTCGTTTCCAGAAATCAGCTTGTACATGTCCAAACCTTTTGCAATAATAGCATTGTACATGACTTTTATTGTCTTGTAAATTATTACCATGCTGATTATTGCTCCGATCATTGAAGTGTGCATCTCCTCGTCCTCTGCCACGACCATTCCTCGCCTGGTAGCGACCTCTTCCACGTTCTCTAATGCCTGCATATTTCTGTTCATTTTTGTGCTGCAATGAATCACCTTTAACATGAAAACTTCTCTTCATGTTTTTCTTCCGATCTGCTCAACCTCGCTTATGGAATTGCAATGAACCCATTAATGTATCAAAGGAATACGTGTTTAAATCCTTTGACTTTTCAATAGCGGCAACCACATGATCAAATTTGGGAGTCAAACTCCTAAGAATTTTTGCAACCACAATTTGATCGTTAACCCTTTCACCGTAGGACTTCATTTGGCTTACGATTCCAGAGACTATAGTGAGAAAATCTTGCACTATTTCTCCTTCCTTCATATGCGCAGTTTCGAAATCATGTCTGAGAGTTTGAAGTTTCACGGTAAGAACCTTTGCAGATCCTTGAAATGCCATTTTCAAGGTGTTGTTCCATGCTTCTTTCGATGTTGAAGCTGATGAAATCTTCGAAAAGATTGAGTCATGGACTGCTTGTTGTATGAAGAACAGCACCTTGGAATCTTTTTTCTTACTCTTCCTCAATATCGCTTCATCGGGATTTTGCTCCAAGTATCCGGTCTCGACAAAGTCCCACAGAACTTGGGACTTGAACAAAGTCTTCATCTTAATGCTCCAAAATTCATAATTTTTGCCCGAAAGAATTGGAATTGTCGGCTGTGAGATGCTCAATCCCGAGTTGTTTGCCATATCTATGCTCTGATACTAGAATTGTTGCGAATCAAGAGAGAAATTACCACCAAACTAGGTTGTAGACAATGGAGAAGAACAGAGTAGAGAGGAAAGGACGTGCAGGGCATCTTTTGGATAAAATTCAAAGACCTTCATATTATTCAATGGGAAACATCTCAATATATTGAGATTACATTCCAAGATAAATATGGAATAATTATTAATCAAATCGAACTTCTAAAACTGAATATAGTAAATAAATATGAAATATATTCTAATTATTTTTTAATCAAATCTTAACAATATCACCTTCGGGATCGAAAATCCCCATGATTTCCGAAATTCAACAAGAACCGCTCTGCCTCTAGTTCTGTGTGCACTGGCAACTTCATCCATATATATTTTGATAACATCAATAAAATTTTTCCCTTGTCATCTCGAATTACCGCCCCAATTCCTGCTTCTCCGGAACGAGTAATCTTTTTAAAAATTTATGCTATTTGATTTTAATCAATAAATAACATAGTGTTTTAACTATTAATGCAAAAAATAATTAGAAATATAAATAATTACATTTATAAATACTTATAAGAAATAATATATACGTATAAAAATAAAAAATTAAAATAAAGTAGTATAGATAAACACAAATTTTAGAAAAAATAATAAAATATTATAAATATAAGTCATTATGTGAAAATTTTAAATTTAAAATTATTAAGAAATTTTGAATCTCATAATTAATTTTGATGAAAAAAAATAATATAAAAAATAGAAGAAAACATAACATATAGAATATAAAATGCAAATAGTGTATTGAATATAGGACGATTAACCTTCACGTGCCAATCATGACTATGATATGAAAAATGCAAATTTTTAGAATATATGAGATATATTTTGCCAACAAAGATGAATAATTGACAAAAGTGATAATTGGATATATAAAAAACATATTTTGCATTTTTCTCTAATTTTCTAGCTCATTCTACGATAAAACGTGACTGTAGTTGTTGCTTTTATTTTTAATTTTCATTTTAAAATACACAAACAAAGGTACTGATAAAGTAAATAGAAATATAGTCAATGGAACAACTTAGGTAGAGTGGAATGCGAAATGTCTTATAAGTATATAATATAACATTTGGAGCATTTGAATATAATTTAGAAGTACATTAAATTTATACCAAGCAGATTCAAGGAAAAATATAAAATATGAACCAATATTAAGCTAAATAAGTGGTGGAGTGAGTGTAGACCAATTCTTTTAAAACTAGGATTGAATTGAAATGATGACATTGAGTGCATACCAACTCTCCCAGTAAAAAATACTCCATCCATCCCAAGTGAAGATATATTTGTTTTAGTATTTTTGTTTGTCTCATTCAAAACTATGTCGTTGCTATTATATTAAAAATAATCATACATTAATTCTAAAATACACTTTACTTTTAATAAATCTTAAAAATATCATTACAAATATAACTTATTTATATATGAAGTACAAAGAGCAAAAATATCAAAATCATCTTACACGCCTATTAATTAATAAAATATTATTATTTTTAATCTATTACAAAATTATCCAAATATTTATTTGAACGTGTATGGAGGGGGTATTAATATATGATTAATTAATTATATTTAATTAAATTTTTATTGAACAAAACTATAGAGTATTATTTGATATTAGTATTATTTTATAAAGAAATTTTTTTTATAAAATATAAAAATATAAAAATATTAATATATATACAATTAAAATATATATATATATAAACAATAATACAAAATAACCTTTGTTTTTGTGTCCTATTTAATTGGGGCGCATGAAAAGAAAAAAAAAAATAGAAAGAATTAAGAACTACTGCATAATTGCTGCCAGAGCGGTAAATCTTCAACTTGTCAATATATATTTCCATTTTTTTTTATTATTAATTATATATGACAATTTTTCATAATTGGTTTCTAAACTCAATATAAATTTTTTATTTACTTTAAAAATTGTATGATCCCTTCTTGTATTTTTACATGAAACCCTCACTGGTTTCGAAATTCAGCATAAATCTTCACTTTATTTTAAAAATTATATGGCGCCCCTTATACTTTAAAAACTATTGAATGAAACCTCTGTCATTGAAAAAATATAGATAAGAAATCATCTTTTCATCACACATAGGATGTTTCATGGCGGAGTGGGTTTTCATGCAACGTTTTTTAAAATATAAGGAGGCGTCATGCAAGTAAATGAAGCTTTTACGCTGAATTTCGAAAATGTAGGGAAGTTATAAGTAATTTTACCTTTATTTATATATTGATTTATTTATTTTTTAAGTTGAAGCGGAGAAAACTCCGATGCAAATGGTCTCAGGCCCCAAAACCCAATATCTTTATTTTATGATAAAATTAAGTAAAATTTGCACATAACTTTTTTATAGTTTCGAAATTTAACGTAATATCTATTTACACTTTTAAAAATTGTACACCCTCTTAAACTTTAAAAAACGTTGCATGAAACTCCATCACCATGAAACATTTCTGTATGATAAGAATATGATTTCATATCTATATTGTTTTTTTTGCATGGCGGGGGCTTTGATGCAACATTTTTGGAAGTATGAGAGGACACCATGTAATTTTTAAAGTAGCGTGGGGATTCACACTGAATTTCAAAACTATAAAGTGGTTTTATGCAACGTTATTTAAAGTATAAAGGAGCGCCACAAAATTTTTAAGTAAAAGGGGATTTACTTTGAGTTTCAAAACTACAAGGGAGTTATGGACAATTTTGTCTAAAATTAATACTATGCTATTTATTCATAAAAATTAAAATAATCTTTTTGCATTAGTACTATCTTATTATTATTATTATTATTATTATTATTATTATTATTATTGGGCCTATAATGATGCATATTGAACATATGCTTAGGTTGGATAAAAAATTTCATTCTAATTATTAAAAGTAGACAACGAAAGTTTATGTTAGATTAAATATATAGTAAAAGTTGTAGTTAATAATTTTTTTAATTATAATCTATTAAAATAATAATAAATTATAATTCCATCCTACCAAAAAATTATGGAAAAAGAGCATAAAATCCCTATGTGATTTGCTCAATTTTCTAAAAACCTTCGTGGACCGAAAATTTCATAAAACCTACCTGTGGTTTCTAAAACATTGCACATATGCCCTCTCATTTTTGTTACACTTTTAAATTGCACTAACGGTATTAAATTTTTATACACACTGACCGTTATGCCATTGTCTAAATTACCTTTTCTCTTCTTTATACATCGTGTTCTTTCCTGTACCATCTTCTTCTTCTCTCTCTTCCCTCCTTTCCCCGTCTTCTTCTTCCTTTGGCATCTTTTTTTCTTTCTCTATCTACCTATTTGTTAGAATATGACACTGAAATTCTCTATTCAATCATAAGATTACGTACATAGTTATAGTGATATATAAACCATTTAAATAAGACAAGAATCCTACGAATCTCTTAAATAAGATAACTACCATAAATATAATATATTGTTTCTAAATATATGTTAACACCCCTCCTCAAACTCAAGATATGATTCGAACAAACTTGAGTTTGTCAGAAGTGACCGAAAAAGATATAGCCGAGATCTTCCACGTATAAATCTAAATTCGCCAAGATTGATGCCGTCCACTGGATCAGAGTCAGAAGCAGAACTCTCAACACCGTTAGAGTTGGAAACAGGACTCGCTCGCTCACAACGGAACTAGAGCCGAAAACAGGACTCGCTCACTCTATAGAGCTAGAGACGGAAACAGGACTCGCTCACTCACAACAGAGCTAGAGTTGGAAACAGGACTCTCTCGCTCTCAATAGAGTTAGAGTCGAAAACAGGACTCTCAACAGTGTTAGAGTCGAAAGTAGACTCTATCAGTGGAGTAGTAGAGACAGAGACGACATAAAAATAACACCATGATCGTGGATAGAAACAATTACATTAATAAAATATAAAAATATATACGGGATATAACGGGTCATGGAGGTACCCGGAGAGAATTTGGTTCTGATACCATGTTACGATTAATGGAATAAACTTTATTTTCGTTAATTCACAATTAGGGTACAATATTATATTTATACAAGAGATATATTAGGTAGGATATATATATATAAATATATACACAATATATATATCAACATCCCCCCTCAAACTCAAGGTGGAACGGTGGAACCCAACTTGAGTTTGCTAAAAAATGACTGAAAACGGCCGGGAAGGTGAGGTTTGGTGAATCCGTCGGCCGTCTGATCAGCAGAGGAAATGAGAGACAAGGAGATGCTTCCATGAGCAACGTGATGACGTACAAGGTGACAGTCGATCTCAATGTGCTTTGTACGCTCGTGGAAGACATCATTCGTCGAAATCTTCATGGCGCTCTGACTGTCGCAATGGATAATAGTGGCAGAGGGCTGAGGTACTCCGAGATCAGCCAGCAGCCAGCGAAGCCATAGAAGCTCGACAGCGGTATCGGCAAGGGCTCTATATTCGGACTTTGCGCTGGACCGGGAGACAACCGTCTGTTTCTTGCTGCGCCACGAAATAAGCGAGTCACCAAGGAAGAAGCAAAACCCGGTGGTCGAGCGGCGATTAGAGGGATCTCCCGCCCAATCAGCGTCAGAATACCCGGTCAAAACTAAGGAAGAACGAGCGGAATAATGAAGCCCATGAAGAAGAGTACCTTTGACGTACCGGAGAATCCGTAGGACAGCAGAATGATGAGTCGTCCGAGAAGCAGACATAAACTGACTGACGATATGGACGGCATAAGCAATATCCGGTCGAGTGACAGTCAGGTAGATCAGACTTCCCACCAGCTGACGATACAAAGTAGGATCATCAAGGGGAACGCTGTCCATCGGAGTAAGACGACAATCAGAATCAAGAGGTGTAGGAGCAGTCTTGGAGTCAGTGAGACCGGCACTAGATAGGAGGTCGGAGGCATACTTGGCTTGAGAGAGATAATATCCGTCGGAGCACCGAAGAGGCCCTAAACTCTTCATCTCAAAGTGGCGGTGTAGATGAGCCTGCAACTCAGAGATACCTGATGCATCATCTCCTGTAATGATCATGTCATCCACATAAAGCAATAAAATAGTAATTCCAGCTTACCCACGTCGAAGGAAGAGAGCCGAATCATGATCGCTAGAAGTAAAGCCAAGCTGGAGTAGAGCAGAGCTAAATTTCGAAAACCAAGCTCGAGGTTCTTGTTTCAAACCATATAGGGCACGGCGAAGTTTGCATACCTTGGAAGAGGTAGGAAAACCAGGAGGAGGAGACATGTAGATGTCCTCGGATAAATCACCGTGCAAGAACGCATTCTTGACATCAAGCTGATGCAGGGGCCACCGACGAGCAACAGCAATGATGATAAGACAGCGGACAGAGGTGAGATGAGCAACCGGGGCAAATGTCTCCTCATAGTCAATACCATACTGTTGGGTGTAGCCTTTGACTACCAAACGTGCCTTGTAGCGCTCGATGGATCTATCAGAGTGAGTTTTGACTCTGAATACCCACTTGCAGCCAATAGGTTTCTTGCCAGAGGGAAGATCAACCATATCCCACGTATGGGTTTTCTCCAAAGCCTGCAACTCCTCAGACATAGTCTGCCGCCACAACGGATCCGCATACGCCTCACGAAAGGACCTGGGCTCATGATGGGACAAGGTGGCAGAGAAGCAGTGATAATCAAGTAAGTGAGTAAGAAGGTGACTAACCCGAGTGGAACGACGAGGCCCAGGATCAGGGGCTGAGATCGAAGTCGTGTCGGGCTCTGGTGATGGTGATGTATCGGAGTCGAGAGTAGGAGTAGGCTCGGGGATCAGCGTCGGTTCAGGAGGTGCAACCGGGACAGCGTCAGGAGCGGGAGACGGAGCCATGTCACTGGAGGGGAATAGAGGTGGAGAGGACAAGGCAAAGAACAGAGACGAACGATCAAAGAGGACACGAAAGTGGGACAAGGAAGAGAATTTGGTATCCTCCCAAAATGTGACATGACGAGAAATACGTAGCCTATTGGAAATGGGATCCCAACAACGATAACCCTTATGCTTTAACCCCTATCCCATGAAGCAACACAGACGCGCGCGAGGTTCTAACTTAGTGCGCTCATGAGGAGGGAGGAGGACAAAACTGACACAACCGAAAGGGCGGAGAAGACTATAATCAGGGGTACGATTAAATGGTCTTTCAAAAGGACTGACATTAGCCAGGACAGAGGAAGGGACACAATTTATAGTGTGGACAGCGGTGAGTGCGGCTTCCCCCCAAAAGCGATCAGGACAAGAGGCAGATAAGAGAAGGGTGCGGACTATATCGAGGATATGTAGGTGTTTACGTTCGGCGCGACCATTTTGTGGAGAGGTACCATTTGCAGTAAGGATAGGAGGTAAGGATGGTGCGGTGGATGTGGAGGTCATAAGGCGTATATCAGAGGTCATATGATTACTGCAAGCAGGATCAAAATACCAAGGAGAGTTACCTGATGTGGTAGACATGGCGGTATTGGAAGATAGAACCTGTTTAAGAAGAGCTTCCAGGTCCTGAATCATAGGACGCGCAGGCGCAGGCGTAGGCGTGGCAGAGGCTGTGACAAAGAAGGTACCAGACTGAGGTCCACGAGAATGCCGAGGCTTGTAGTTACTACTGCCAGAGCGAGACGGCCTAGTGGGGCAATACTGTATGGTATGGCCTAAAACATGATAGTAGTGACACTCCACCTTTGGGCAATGAACGAAGTCATGATCAGAAGACTGACATCTTTTGCAGCGATGAGAACGACTCTGAGTAGGAGTTCGGGCGGTGACTGCAAGAGCAGAATCAAGCTGAGGAGCCTTAGCTAGGTGGAGACGAGTTTCCTCAGACAGAATCTCCTGAATAGCTGCATCCAAGGTAGGAAATGGATGGCGATGTAACAAAGAGGCACGAACAGCCTCATACTCTGGACGCAAAGTCATCAAGACCTGAATGAGGCGAAGATGATCAGGACTGATCTCTGCTTGATCCAACCGATGCCAAAGGGGTTGCACTTGGGCAAGGAAGTCGTTGATAGATTGTCCTGGTTCCTGTTTTAGATCATGGAGAGTGCTCCATAACTGATAATAGTGTGCCAAACCAATAAGCACGGAAGCGGACTGCCAAGAAATCCCACACTGCCTTGGCAGTGTCAAATTGGGCAAGCTAAACATGGATCGCCGGAGAGGAAGTATTGCGCAACCAAGTGAGAATTTGATGGTTCTTACTATCCCAATCCTCCAATTTTTCAATATAGGATTCAACAACTGTGGCAGTAGGCGTAACTTCTCCTATAGAAACCGGAGCAATGGGAGCAACTATATCTCCCGTAACAATTCGCCACAATTTTCGGCCTATCAAAAAACTTTTCATCGATTGTGCTCACAAACTGTAATTATCTCCGGACATAACAACATTGATCGGAATATGTACATCCATCTTTTCCATAGAAATTCAAGAGAAGACAATATCTCAAACCTCAAGCCGAAAGCCGAAACGACTGAAACACAAGAAAACCGAATCGAACCCGAAACACTAAAAGTCAACCGGATACAAAAACTGCTCAAACGGAAGAAGTGAAGATACCATCGCGGAGGAAATCAAATTCCGAACATGACGGTGCAAAGATCGCCGCCAACGGCCGCCGCACGCGCCTCCACGCGCCGGCGAGGCGTCTGGCCGGAAAACTCGTCAGGCGCGTGTGAGGCTCACGCGCCGCCGTTCGCCGAACTGTTCCGGAGTCCGGCCGGTCTCGTGGCGGCGAAGACGATGGTGGTGGCGGTGACGGTCGGAAGTGGTCGGAAATATGCTATCTGGAATGCGTGGGTTGTTTCGATTTGGTTGGGAAAAAGCATGGCTCTGATACCATGTTAGAATATGAAATTGAAATTCTCTATTCAATCATAAGATTACGTACATATTTATAGTGATATATAAACCATTTAAATAAGACAAGAATCTTACAAATCTCTTAAATAAGATAACTACCATAAATATAATACATTGGTTCTAAATATATGTTAACAATATTAATTCTCTTCCTCCCCCTCTCTCTCTATATATGTATATCAATATATATATATATATATTTTCTATCCATGTGTGTAAAATGCACTCTACAATTCACTCATTATTTCAATTGAATTATAACATCAAATTTGGGTGTAATCTAAATTAGGAAAATATATCATAAATTTTCAATTTAAAACAAATACTGTAAAAAATAATATAAGTAGCCGTATCAGCAAGTTGCATGTGGGACATATATATATATATATAACCATGTCTGAAGATCCTCAATTCAAACACACAAAAATAAAATTTAGTAAGCAAGAATCAATTAATGCCCAGGCTTGATTGAGAATTAAAAAAGAATCAAATTGAAATAATAAATTTCAATTAATATTAAATCAAATAAATTTATTCGAAATAGAACTAATGAAAATCATCCAAAGAATATTTCACCGCATATTTCCAATTCCATTTAGGCGGGGTCTTGCTAGCCCCATTTCGAGAAAACCGTACATGACCCGACACATAACAACGCGGAATAGCAACAAATCTGGATTGGCAGCTTGAGCTGGTTGGTTTTTGGGCTTGGGCGAAAAAAATAATATGCTGATGGCGATCGGACTCGGCGTGGCAGTGGAAAGAAAAGGCTGAGGCGGTGGCTGAAATAGGGAGAAGCGAAACAGCGTGACTTATCATCAGAAGATGAAGAAAATCCAATGAGATTGGAAAATTCCCAAATTGACGAGCAGGAGGAGAAGGAAGGATAATGAGTAAATTATTGGAAAAGGAAGGGTAATTTTGTAATTTTCTTTTTTTATTATGTAAATTTTTAATAATACACGAAGTGATATATCACGTGTGCAATACAATCTCCGTTAAATATTAACGGTGAGGGTATTTTTTATAATATTTTAAAAACCACAAGTAAATTTTATGAAATTTTTTAACCACAAATAATTTTCAACAAATTCACCAAACCATGGTAGCATTTTATGCTATTCCATATATGTATCATATATATACACACACGATATATATATATATATGTATAATGAGTCCCTTTTAATTTTGGACCATATAGGCAAGGATTCCTTTTGTCTTAGGCGCACACGCCTTGTATTGGATTTGCCCAATGAATCCTAGATAACACATATTGTGGTAAAGATCATATATAACATGACTCCGTTATACTTTTGAAATATTATTATTTCAAAATATACGTCTACTCGTATTTTCTTATGATGATATGGCGATGAGTTAAGTCCATCTTCACACTTATATTTAGTGAATCATTATAACCATTGATTATATAATTCTTTGGGAGTGAATCATTATAACCTTTAAATATGTATGTTTTACTCACATAACCAGAATACTAAACATATAGAATTATATTACATCGATTACTCCTTGATCCTCATTGAATTGTTGGGCAACCCATAACTAAAATACAATAAAAAATATTAATGAACATGGACATTATGAGAATTTGTGAAAATATAAGTAATATATATGCACCAATAAAAATCTTCTACTCCATGATATTTTGTTAGATTATATGTTTCTACTACGTTTATTTCTCATCCCTTAGAAGGCTCAACTTACCCTCTTACAGATGACTCTCCTACATGATCGAATATGAATCAAGAAGGATTGGGTCTTCATTAAATAGATAGATATAATAGTAATATTATGTAACTATGTTTAAAAAAATAAAATAAAATAAAATAAATGAAAGAATCGAAGTAAGCATGGAACCTCTCATTGCTTGATAGCCTTTTTTTCTTTCAAATAAACAACTGCTTTATTCCATAAAAGATGACTTAGATTCAATCAAATGATCAATTATGGTAAAAAAAAATGTTCAATTTCACAAAATAAAATGAAATATTATATATTGGAAAATATGCTAAAAATTATCACGGAAGAAGGATTGTCTTTGTCCTTTTATTTTTTTACTAAAGATTGTAACTTCCCAAATTTTGGTGAATTGACGTTATCAAATTCTATTTTGACGAAAATTCGATAAATATTCAAAATTCTAGCGGTGTAGCGCATTCTTAGAAACGAACATTTCGAAGCATAGTCCAACAAATATATATATTCTTCAAAATTATGAGGAAATTGCATTGCTTGTTTGTTTGTAACAATTCTTAATTATCGATTTTATCCTATACTATTTTGTCACCATAGCGCATTTATGTAAGTTTTAATAGCTAGTTTGTCAATTTAGCCTCAAGTTCTTTAGTAGCGTTGGATTCAAATTGCATCAATTTTTAGTCCAACGCGCTATGTATATCATTCGTAATATCAATTCCGAAGAAGTTTGGAATACAAAATATAATTTTAATTATTCCATACTTGCAAGTGAGAGTATGTCATCGGTGGAGTTCACATGAAATTTTTCCAACACTGATGTGGTTTGAAGGGGCAAGCTACTACACTAGTTGATTTGGTTAAGATCAAATGGTTTAGAATAGTAAACTTACACCACTAAAAAATACATATATATCTATTTTACCTTATTTAATTGTATGTTAGAAATATATTTTTATTTTTTCATTCAATACAATTACTTTTATATATTAAATATTATTCCCTCAATCTTCTAAAGTTATATAGTTTTATTTGGATATAAAAATTAAAAAAATAATAATATTTTAATATCAAAGTTGAGTAAGTATACTTAGTTTATTATATGAAATTTAAATTAAATAATTGATAACAAATGATGAATAAGTAAATTCAAATAATGAAAAATTAGGTATTAAATTAGGTATTATTAATTAAAGTAAATAAAATTTAGAATGGATAAAATTGTTTAGGGGACAATAGTAGTATAATTTTAAGGGATAAAATTATGACTATTATTATTATTATTCTCTTTCCAATTCATTCATATTAGAAATAAAATAAAATAAACTAAAATAAAATGAGAAGATTTGGACGTGAGTAAACTTTTCAAGATTGCACATAAAATATATATATATATATATATATATATGATGATAAAATCATGAGGTAACCAAAAGATAGTATGAGTATGACAAACTGGTGGCTCAGAATAATAAGGTGAGGAAAACAAGGTCAACTCCATTTACCAGAACAACAGAGAATTTCAACCTAGTTTAGTTTAATCTAATACAATACTTGTAATGTAATCCCAACCACCACATTAGTTTATTAGTTTTCCCAATTGTTGACCTGATTATGCAACAGTCGCAAAGACTTGGTCTTTTTTCAAGATCCGATTTCTATACTTAAATATGTTAGATGGCAGCTATTACTTTGGGAAGATCTGATCTGAACATGTAAAGAAAGAGATCGACAAGTGAATTTCTTGGACCTACTGATTTTACTTTTTAGTATCTACCTCCAACTTATTATCATTTTAATCCTTCATTCTATTATTTAAATTACAGTTACATGAGATATACATATATATATATATTTGGAGTTATTAGGATAATAAAATGTTCAATGAAATTTACGAAAAATTATCATAGAACACGCGATATATTGACCAAGTTTGATGGCTTCGCAACCATATTTCTGCTTAGAGAATTCCTCTGCGTTGACCCAACATTTTTACGAGATCAAATAATTATTTTTTAATTTAAAACATGGTATATTTTTTTAGCTGAAAATACTACTTTTTATTTAATTTTTTACTATTTCGAACACCTATAAAATGACTGAAAATGTCGATGCAGGAGTCTAAATACAGAAAATAGTAAAATCAAATGTCTAGAGAATAGTGGATATATCTTTGGATTAAAATAATAAATAAGTTAATTTAAGGGATTAGAACTGTGAATTTAGAATAATAAGGGTTTGATAACAAGTATGGGATCCTCAAATTCTTTTCTCAAGATATCTGAAAACATAATTCTAATACAAACAGGCGTGAAGTAGTAGTTATGATTCAATTAGGGTAAAAGAGCCGAGTCAAATGCTGCATTCAACCTCATTCCCTGTGTGTGTGTGTGTGAGTGTAGAGATATATACATATATATATATATCTGATAGGGGGGCTTGCACGAAGTGGACTCTCCTTTGATCGAAGGAGCCCTCTCCAAACCCTCCTGCCTTTAATTTGTCCGAATCATCGTTTCAGTCGATTTGATATGGAGTCACAGATGAGGTCTGGCTCGTCATCCCCTCCCACCATTCAATTTCCAGTGAGCTTAGGATACGATCAACCGGCGCCGAATCTGAGGAGAGTTGTCGATGAAAGGGATTTCTTCGCCGAGAACAAGGTCGAGGTCAGCGGTGGTGGAGAAGGAGGAGACCGTATGCACCAGGATGATGATGATAATGAATCTGTCTTAGATTTCAAAGTGAATGTACGTATCAATGATTTCTCTTCTTGCCTTTATTTTATTTATTTATTCACTGTCTCATTTTCATTTTCATTTGTACGAGTAGACTGGATTGCATCTTCATCCGAGCAATGAGGATGGAGACGAGAAGATGTGTTGTATTTTAGAAAACAAGAGAGCAAAAGATGAGGTGATGATACTGTTAGATTGGCAGCTTAAATGAAATAATCAATTTAATCATTCCAAACAAAAATAATAATAATAATAATAATAATAATAATAATAATAATAATAATAATAATAATAAAAAATGTGTCCTGAATTGAATTTTAATCAGAAACAGGAGATGCTACTTCTTCGAGCTGAAATGGGGCGGCTCAAGTCGGAAAATTTCCATCTAAAAGAGATGTTGACGAAAATAAGAAATGATTATAACAATCTCCATATGCACGTGACAAGGAAGCAACCGGAGCAGTCTTACGGAAACTACGACGAAAAACACCAGAATTCTAATGGAAATGTTGGATCTGTCCCTAGACAATTTATGGATCTTGGATTGGCCGTCGCACCCGAAAAGGATGTAGGTCATTTGTCTCCACCTGAGAGAAGGACCACAAGGGTCCCATCTCGAATAGCAGATAAAAATGTCACTGAAGAGGAAGAAAATGGTCCTGTGAACAAAGCAGCTAGAATTGCTAACCAATCTTCAAGATCTACTGATCAAGCCACCGAGGCTACTATGAGGAAGGCTAGGGTGTCTGTCCGTGCTCGTTCCGATGCTCACATGGTATGCGACATTGAATTTTCTTTTTCCAACGCATTGGTTTGTTTGGTTTTGATTTGAAATTGAGTTGTTGATTGAAGTTTTAGTTCTTTGATGTAATCTTTAATGACAAAAAAAGAGTGTATATTCATTGGAAACAATAGGGGTTGAATAATGTTGATTTGTGTTTGAAGCAAAGACGAAAGCAGTGTTGTGTTATTTCTGGATTCTTATTTTTAATTTTTTGTTGTTATAGATGACGGATGGATGCCAATGGAGGAAATATGGTCAAAAACTGGCGAAAGGGAATCCAAGTCCGCGGGCATATTATCGTTGTACAATGGCAGCTGGATGCCCCGTTAGGAAACAAGTAAGTCTTGGACTAAATTATTTAATTTGGTGGTCTAAATCGATCTAGTAGAGCTATGCGATGCGATGCTCGATGGCTTGGTGTTCTAAGTAGTGTAAAAGCTGTGTTGTGCTACTTTCTCTCCAAGATTTTGTTTATCTTCTTTGCTCCTATGATCAAATTTAAGTGTGTATAATCTCTTTCAATTCCTGGATACCATCCATGACATTTGATTGATTATACATACATGTGGGCAAATTTGGTTCTTGGTCGACAAGTTTGAAGATCACAACCTCTAGTGTAAAGCTTCCCGTGACATCCTCCGTTCCAAAAATAAATCCTATTATCCTATCTTCACAAACATAGTGTGTATATATACACAAATACACACATGTGTATATATACAAATTATGTGTACTGAGGATAAGATGTATTAATGGGACAGAAGATCTTGCCTGGAAGCTTTCTTAGCTTTGGGGTACCGCAAGAAATTAACCAACATTTTTATCTTAACTCTTCATATATATATATATATATATGCATATATGTTCTTATTTAGATGGCTTTTGTCAAGTGATGGATTCACAATAAGGGTTCAAGATTGAGTTGAGCATATAAAAATGTAGTTTAAGTAGGTCAATAATCTTATAATATGCTGGGCGGATTTAGAGCAAATAATATTATTTTATTTAATTTAATCATATATATATTTTTATTAATTAAAACTTAGGAATGGAATTAATTAAAGCTAGTCATAATAATATCTTAATTAACTATAATTAATCTCATCTACATGGGTGAGATTAATATATATCTTTAGTAATATTTGTATATTATCCTATATTAACTCAAACCAAATAGATATAATATTACTTAATATCATATTTATAAAATCTATTAAAATAATATTAGTTATTATAATTCTATCCTATCAACTAAATACATCCCAATGTATATACACACATCAAATTGTATATTGGGACTATCTTGATATTTCGTATCTAATTTTTTCAAAAGAATAATAAGTAAAAATTAAGCATTTGATGCTATTATTATTATTATTATTATTATTATGATTATTATTTTGTTTTAATTTAATAAACCTACAATTTTATCTTATTCTTTTATTTCAGTAATTAAATTGCATTGTGTTGCCTATCAAAGCTTGAATGAAGAATAAAAGCATATGGGGATCAAATTACAATCGTACAATTTTATAAAACTAAAATGAGAATTATTTGATTTTGATGTTATTTATATATATATATTTTTTTTTTACTTTTTTCATGTGAAATATAATTGTTGTTGATTGTGATCCTTTAAATAAAAACTAGATGTTTGTTGCGATGATTAAAATAAATTTAACAGATTGAGTGGTAAGAAAAAATAAAAAGTAGTGTAGCAATGAAGGAAGAAGGATTACATGGTGCTCCCTCCCTGTACATGTACATGCAGGTCCAACGATGCGCGGAAGACGAGGGTGTCCTGATAACAACCTACGAGGGCAACCACAACCACCCGTTGCCCCCGGCAGCCGTTGCAATGGCATCGACAACATCCTCGGCAGCCAGGATGCTCCTCTCGGGGTCAATGCCGAGCCCCGATGGGCTAATAAACTCAAGCTACCTGGCAAGGACACTCCTCCCGTGCTCTTCTAGCATGGCAACCATCTCCGCCTCGGCCCCATTCCCCACCGTCACATTAGACCTAACCCACCAACAACTCAACGACATTCAATTCCCAAGACCCCCTAACCAATTCCCCATACCCTTCCTCCAAAACCCCCATGCTGCCGCCGCCAACTTCCTCCCACAAATCGTCGGGCAAGCTTTGTACAATCAATCCAGATTCTCGGGATTGCAAATGTCGCAAGAAATGGAGCAGAACCCCAATGGTGGTAGTGGCAGCACGACTACGCAAAATCAGCTGAGCCATGACACTGTCAATGCACTTGCTGCTGATCCCAACTTTGCCACAGCTTTGGCCGCGGCCATCTCTTCGATCATCAGTGCGCCCTACCCCAACAACACCGGAAACAACATCAACACCACTAACAATAACAATAATGTTGTGAGCAACAACAATGGGAGTAGTACTCTCACCACCACCAGCAACGCTAGCGACGCGACCAATAAAGTCACCAGCAGCAATTATCAAGGGAAATAAATTAAGGCGAAGATGAAGTTGTGCAATCTTGATTTCATTATCTATTTATTTATTCTTTTCCAATATGGTTATAGCAGCAGCAGCAGCAAACTCTTTTTGTTTTTGTCTGGCAGGGTTTTGCGTAGTAAATTGTTTGGTTTTTTTGACGATGAATAATGTAATTATCAGTCATCCTTTACGGATGTAACCGCACCCAAGGGAAGTTGTTGAAATTTTGTTTACATAGATTCGAAGTCTTTTAAAATGGCCGTTTTCTAGATAATTTAATTATTTAGTTTTAGATTAGATTTATATTATTAGATTATGTCGTCAATATTTGGTCATATTCATTAAATTAGGTTGTTATGAAGTCTTGATTGACAGGGTGGTCCGACACAATAATCGACCACCGTCGACAGAGTACTTGGTCAAGTGGTGTGGACGACCTGAGTCCGAGATGAGTTAGAAGCTGGCCAAAGACTCATGGCAGTTTGAGGAACTTGTTCGAGATTTTGAGGCGTTGAGGACAATCCCTACTTCGAGGTGGGGAGGATGTTCCAAAGCGAAATTGTGATACCCGGAATTGGGTTGGTGCTAGGCCAATTTTCGTGTATAAATGAGTCGGTGCTAGGTCATCCGTGATTGAATAGAGATTAAGTAAATTGAATAAATTACTCATGTCAACAATGTAGCATTCGTTTTCGAGATCCCTACTAAAAGAACTCTAGATGCTTGTCCTAGAGTGAAATTGAAGATAAGTGAGCTCTTGGAAAGTCTCTCAGATGTCTACGAGTGAGGACAAAACGCCGTGTAAAGATTTATGTTGACCATGTGAGGCTAATCAGCGATCATGACACGCCTGAATTTGTGTATGTTGCAGGCCGGGTGTGTGACATTGCGTGACCAGCCTAGCCCTGGGCCACGGAGAAAGGGGCCCTCGTCCAGGGCCCAAAATGAGAAGAGACTTGTAGATATACGTGTGTGTGTATATATATATTGCGTGTTTTAAAAAATAAAAGATAAATAATAAATATATAATTGAAAAAAAAATCAAAAGACTATTTTATAAATTTAGTTGCAGTCTTCCAAGTTATATTTTCTATGTAATCTCTCATAAGAATTATAAAACGGAGTTGCAGAGTTGCTCATTTTATAAATTTTTTTTATCTTAATTTCCTTATTTTCTTTCTTCTTTCTCTGTTTTCATCTTCATCCATTCATCTCGGTGATCTTTTATTTTTGCCATCTGCAATTTTGGATAAGATTAATTTTTATTTATTTACTTATAGTATGATAATTTATTCATCAATTTTATTTTTTACATCAAAACTAAAATTATAACTTAAAATTTTATAACAGTACAAGTTTTATAAGTGAAGTTTTCTTTGATTTTGTTCTATAGACCGCAGAATAACAGAATCATAGTTAAATTTTATTATTTTAAATTTTAATAGTGCATATTTTTGTTAATGTTTATTATTTGATTTTTTAATATTTGTTATTTGATTTTTTAATATTTATTATATGGTATTTGTTCTAGTACAAGATAAAGAAAAAGAAAGAAAATTCAAATTCTAAATCTCTCAAGGTAACAACTAACAACTTCAATTTTTTTTTGTTTGATTATAGGGATTAAACTCTTTTATTATTTTATTATATTTTTAATTGTATTGTGTTATATATATATATATATATTAATATACATATATTATTGTTTCATTCACATGCCTTATCTTTAGAACCATATATTTTAGTTTAAATTTTGAAATTTTATATCTTTTTACTAATTATATATATTATTTAAAAATGAGGAAAATTCAGTTATTGTCAGGTGGTGTTGTTCTTTTATTATTTTATTTATATTTATAGATTTTTTAAAATGCTATCTAAAAAATATTTATCAAGAAGTAAAAAAAAAAAAAAAAAGAACAACAATTAATAAAATCACAAAAAGAAGCTTTAGATAAATTTTTCAATAAGAATATAGGTCATTCTATGAGTTTTGACGAATTAAATGATAATTGTATTGAACATTCTAAATCTATTGAAAATTTAAATAGCGAAAATATTGTCTATAGTAATATTATCAATAATAATAATAATAATAATAATAAAATAATAATAATAATAATAAAATAATAATAATAATAATAATAGTAATAGTAATAATAATAATAATAATAATGAAATAGGATTAGAAATTAATGATAGTGATATTTCTTATTTAGATATTTCTGATCCTAAAAATTGGGATAATCTTGATAGTATACAAAAAAATATTTTAATTGAAAATTGACCTAAAAGAGAATTAGGTCATATTTTTCCATTAGATAAGACTTCCACACATTTTTCATATGTCCATTACTTTAGAAAATTATATAATAGAAAAATAAGTGATAGAAAATGGTTAGTTTATTCTAAAGATGTTGATAAAATATATTGTTTTTGTTGTAAAATTTCTAAGAAAAATAACAGTAAATGTTTGTTGGCAAATGGTGGATTTAAAGATTGGAAACATTTAGCCGAAAGACTTAAACAACATGAAAATAATATTGAACATATAACATATATGAATACTTGGAATGAATTAAATTAAGATTAAGTAAAAGTCAAACAATTGATAAAGATCTTCAAAAAAAAATTATAAAAGAAAAGGAACGTTAAAGACAAATTTTAATTAGAATAATTTTTGTTGTAAAATGTCTTTTTAAACATAATTAGAAAAACTTTATCAAGACAGTAAAGGTAATTTTTTAGAAATAATTGAAATGATTGCCGAATTTGATAGAGTTATGCAAGATCATATTAGCGTATTCAAAATAATGAAATTAATTATCATTATCTTGGTCACAAAATTCAAAATGAATTATTTCTTTATTGGCTCATAGTGTTAGAAGTTCAATTATAAAAATTATTAAAGAGTCAAAAGATTTTCCAATAATTCTAGATTGTACCCCAAATATTAGTCACGAAGAGCAAATGACTTTAATTGTGCGTTGTATAGATATGTCAAGTAGTAAAATTAAAATCGAAGAATACTTTTTACAATTTTTGCAAGTAGAAGATAAAAGTGGTTTAGGACTTTTTAAAGAATTGAAAAATGCACTTGAATACCTTGATCTTAATATTAATTATATAAGGGGTCAAGATTATGATAATGGATCTAATATGAAAGGTAAACACCAAGGAGTTCAAAAAAGATTACTTGATATAAATCTTAGAGTATTATATATGTCATGTGCTTGTCATAGTTTTAATCTTACACTTTGTGATATGACACATTCTTGTACAAAAGCAGTATCATTTTTTGTAATTGTGCAATATAAATACATTGTTTTCAAGCTAGACAAAAAGATGGAAGTTTTTGCTCGATAATATTTCAAATTTTAATTTAAATCTTTGTCAAACACTCGTTGGAAAAGTAGAATTAAAAGTGTTGAAGCTATTAGATTTCAAACTCCTCAAATTAGATTAACTTTGTTAGATTTAATTAATTCATGTGATGATGCTAAATAAAAAAGTGAAGCTGAAAGTTTGATTGGTTCTCTTGAATCCTATGATTTTTACTTGGTATGATTATTTGATATGATATTTTATTTGTTATTAATAATGCGAGTAAAAAATTACAATCTGAAATTGTAAGTATTGATACGGCTATGAAAAAAATAGAAGATGCTTTATTACTTTTTGAAAAATATTGAAATGAAGGATTTTTTAATAGTATGCATGTTGCAAACGAAATTGCTTTAATTATGGATATCGAATGCGTATTTCTAACTAAAAGTCGTGTTTTTAGAAAAAGAAATTTGATGATTGTGATCAAAATGAACAACTACAATAAAAAAATAAAAATAATAATAATTAAAATTAATTATTTTTAGTTGTAGTAGATATGACCATTACTTCATTAAATGATATATTTATGCAATTGAAAATATTTAATAGCATATTTGGTTTTTTATTTAATTCACAAAAATTAAAATATTTAGACAATAAGGAGTTAAGAGAATGTTGTACTGTTTTATCAACTATTGTTTCTTATAATAATATTTCTGATATTGACCTAGAAGAAATGATTGTTGAATTGATAATTCTACAAATGATTTTACCTAATAACTTAATGTCACTTGTTGAAATTCTTGAATTTATTAAAGTGGTTAATTGTTATCCTAATGTTTCTATAGCCTATCGTATGTTATTAACTGTACCAGTAATAGTAGCATCAGCCGAAATAAGTTTTTCAAAAATTAAAATTATTAAAAACTTATTTAAGATCGTGTATGTCTCAAGAACGATTATATGGTTTGGCTATGTTGTGTACTGAAAAAGAAATGTTAGAAAAAATTAATTTTGGCACTATTATCGATGAATTTGCATATAAAAAGGCTAGAAGAAATTATTTTATATTTTTACTATTAAAAATATTATTGTGATATATTCTATTGTTGGGCCCCATAATTTGAATTTCGCCCCAAGCCTATGAAAACTCAGGAATGGGACTATGTGTGACCTACGGGTCGGGGTGTTACAATTGGTATTAGAGCATTTTACTTAAGAAACCACTAACTAACCAACTTCTATGTGTACCCTAACTAGACCGACTTCACATATGATGGTATGTTATCATATGTAGATGTATTAGGCCTCTCTTTTATGATTTTTTGTATTTGTAGTTGCTTGTAAATTGGATCTTTCTCCATTTCAGAGGTTGAGATGGTACCATGTGGTAATGATCGTACACGTGGTAGAGGCCGCAGGCAAAGTTTTATGAGTGGCCCAGGGGTGGGTTTGGGACTAGCTTTACCCCGAAGACTAGGGGGTTAGGCTATCTGATTGAGGGTTTGGGTTGAGATCATAGGGCTGGGAATGAGGTGCCTCCACCGCCGCCGCCGCCGGCAGCAACCGAGGCTTTCTCTGAGACGTTAGTTGGGGAAAGAGTACCCCCGACTACTAAGAAGTTGCCCTAGTGTCAAATAATATTGTTGAAGACATCCCAATAACAAATGACATGTCAACAAGTACAATCCGACTTGCTGTGGGAGCAAAATGCACTATTGAGACAACAATTGAGCTAGCAGAAGACTTAGTTTGCTATTTTGACGGCCGGTCATGAACAAAATTTTGAGGCTTGTCATGAGGACTATCTGGGCAAGGCCCATAAGCATTTTTCACAATATGCTGTGCAGGAGGATTCGACTATTTTGGAGTCATTATTTTTTTATAAGATGTTTCACGCTACTCGATGTCTCGAGATACACAAAGTAGGGATTGGTTGCATCCTTCTTGACGGGTGGTGCTGATGATTGGTGGCACAATACCCACCTTGAGAGCGAGGCCTTGGAGAGATATACCTAGGATGGTCTTAAGACTGGCATGACTAGGGTGTTTAACCCTAACTTTTTCCAATCTGAGAAGAAGTTTGAGTTTAAGAGGTTGGTCCAGGGAAGTAAGATGGTGACACCGTAATATAGCATATTTTGTGAGCTGATGAAATTTGACCCAAGTATAATGACGGATATACCGAGTTAGGTGGAGAAATTTAAGGATGGATGTAATGGAGAGATACGAGCAACTTTTGCTAGTGGGAGAGCACCCACCCTCATTGAGTCTTACAATCAAGCGATATACGTGGAGGGAGCACTGAGGGACTGAGAGAGGGTGAGAAATTTTAAGAGACGAGACCAAAGATGGGCTTTAGGTCCAGTGGTGACGAGATCGTCAAAAGCGATGATGAACGTACACTGCCACCAGGTCCGATTACTCAAAACCGTGCCAAGAAGTTTCAAACTAATATTATGGCATTAGTTTTACACTTGGAAGAGGAGAACATACATAAAGTGGAAGCATGGATGCCAATGGAAAGTGCGTTGTCAATATTGGAGTGCATCCATGATCCATGCACTTCATTCCCTTGAAGACCACAACTTATAACACCGATGTGAGTTGCAACTCACATTATTATTCCATGTAGGATAAGAGGTGTTTTATTTTATTTAATAAGGTAGGCCATTTAATCTAATTAATTGGACCTTTCTTATTTATTTAATTAGTGGGCTTTAAATAATTTAATACTTTTGTCCCACATTGGTTGTAAAGTCTTTTGCGAAGGTAGTCTCCCATATAAATAAGGCACTTAGTCTCACATGTAAGACACCTTGAAATTTATATCAATTAAAGTTTTCTTTTTATTCCACTATATTAGAATTAGTGTGTGAGTGGGGGTTTCCCTTGCATACGTGTATCATTCTCAAATCGGGTCCTTGGGTTGATTCCTTAGGTTTGTGGCTTCCGAAACCGACCGGAGTTTCTAGCCATGTCGTTCGAGTCTCCATTGGTTTAGAGGTGTTGGGTCTAGGCAATGCTTGGGTTCACATTCGATCGATTGATGAATCGGACACTGGTACTATCTCTCTATATTTATTTAGTTTTCATTCGAATTTAGTTTTAAGTTTCGATTAGTATAGTTTAATTACTAGGGCTGTGTCAAGTGGCAAGAGGCATCAACCCTCGTTCCGAAATATGGGAAGACAGAGGATGGATACTAGAGGCCCGGGAAACCAGTCTGAGAGAGGACATGGGGGAGTTGGACAGTGCCCGAGAAGTCAGAAACAATATCCGGGTCACTTGTGCGACGGTAGGCCGAAAAAATCCTCATTGTTTTAATTTTGAGCACACTCCAAAAAAATTCAGATCAGTGGTAGAAGTTTATGGAAGTTGCAGTTTTATATTGTACATATCAGAACCTACAGGTTTCGAAGATGCTATTGGAAAGGCAATTGAGCACAATCAGACGTGGGACTCGGTTGAACTTCATGAAGGAAAAACTTCAATAGGTCTCAAGTGGGTATTCAAAGTTAAGTATCATTCTGACGGTACTATGAATAAGTACAAAGCGATGCTGGTTGCAAAAGGTTATGCATAACACAAAGGTGTTGATTTTGATAAGACTTTCTCACCCGTGGCTCGCTTTGAGATTGTGAGGACTCTTCTTTGTCTTGCTGCACATTTACCGCTTCCGGTTTATCAATTTGATGTTAAATCTGCATTTTTAAATGGAGATTTAAAAGAAGAGGTGTATATCTCGCAACCTGAGGGATTTGTGGTTCAGGGCAAAGAACACAAAGTTTATAAGCTAAAAAAGGCGTTATACAGGCTTAAACAAGCACCACGGGCGTGGTATAAAATAATTGACTCATACCTTTTAAAGAATAGATTTACGAGGAGTGAAAGTGATCCAACATTGTATGTAAAAAATAATGACAAAGGTGAGTTTCTACTTGTTTGCACTTATGTCGATGACATGATATATTTGGGATCAAGTGAAACCTTAGTTGTTGATTTGAAGATGTGTATGATGAGGGAGTTTGAAATGTCGGACTTGGAGATGCTTAGTTATTTTCTCGGACTTGAAGTAAAACAAGCTGAAGATGGCATATTTCTCTCATATGATAAATATGCTAATGATATTTTACTCAAGTTTAGCATGCATAATTGCAAGGCAGAAACCACACAGATGAATACTAATGAGAAGTTGCAGCCAGAAGATGGAACCAAAGCAGCTGATCCGAGCTATTTTCGAAGGCTAATAGGTGGACTAAATTATCTTACACATACTCGTCTTGATATCATGTATTTTGTGAGGTAGCTATCTAGATACATGCATAATCCTACTGTGCAACATTTGGGAGCAACAAAAGGAGTTCTTCAGTACATAGCTGAAACCTCTGACTGGGGAGTTTGGTATTCGGAAGATGTTGAATTTGAGTTGCAGGGATATAGTGACAGTGATTGGGTTGTCTGTGTAGACGATGGGAAGAGTGTTTCAGGTCAAAGCTTCAACTTAGGTTCTGGGGCTATTTCTTGGAGTTCAAGGAAATAGGATATTGTTACATTGTCCTCATCCGAAGCGGAGTATGATGCTGTGACTGCTGCAGCGTGTCAAGTTGTGTGGTTGAAAAGACTACTGGCTGACATGCACCAAGGGCAAAAGAAGGCAACAACAATTTATTGTGACAACAAAGCCACTATTGCGATGACAAAGAATCCAGCGTTTCACAAGAGGACAAAGCATATCGATACTCGGTTCATTTCATTCGTAATTTCGTAGCAAATGGTGAGATTCAGTTGGAGTACGTTCCTACAAATGGTCAAGTGGCAAATGCTTTTACGAAGGCACTTTCTTGGGAGAAGCTAAAGTATTTTCGAAGGTTACTTGGAGTTTGTAGATTTGAAGCACGGGAAAGTATTGAATAAATGCTTCAAATATTTTAAATAATTTATTATATTAATATTATAAATATATTAAGTAATTATCGAAATAAAATATATAAATAAAGAGTGATTATTGTTTTCTATATTTGGATTGATTTGATGCAATCAATATTAATATCACTATGCTCTGTTTCATTGTTGAACTTTTTGGATTGAGAGAATAATAATACGCATTAGTTATTCTCCTTCTTCCTTGTAGCTTGAGAAAAATCGATTGACTTTACCAAGCTTTCCCCAACAGTTGTCGGTCTTTCAAAAATTAGAAATTATGAAAAAAATTGTGAAGAATGCATATATGGAAAAATGCATCGGCTCCCATTTCCGAAAGTTGTAGGGAGAGCACATGCACCTCTTCAAGTTGTGCACGCAGACATTTGTGGTACAACAAGAACACCGTCATTGGTAATAAAAGGTACTTTCTTTTATTTATTGATGACTTCACGAAATGTTGTGGGTGTACATCCTAGAACATAAGTCGGAAGTATTTCAAAGGTTTATACACTTTAAAGCACTTTCTGAAAAAAAAAAAAAAATGGCTTTGCAATGAAGTGTTTAAGAACTGATCGGGGAGAAGAATTCATCTTTAAGCCATTCATGGAGCTTTGCAGAAAAGATGGGATAAAAAAGGTAGCTCATTGTCCGACACACACCATAACAAAATGGTGTAGCTGAAAGAAACAAAAATTGGACGATTGAAGAAATGGCGTGAAGCATGCTTACTGGAAAAAATCTCCCAAATGTATTCTGGGTAGAAGTTGTCCACACCAGTGTGCATATTATGAGTTTATCTCCAACGAAAGCAGTGCGAGACAAGACACCGTACGTAGCATGGCACAAGAAAAAACAGTTGTAAGTCAATGAAATTTTTAGGTTGCATTTCCTATGCTTTAATTCCATCCAAGAATAAGGAAAAGTTTGATGGAAAAGGAGAAAAACTTATCTTCATCGGATATAACGATGAATCAAAGGGATATCGTTTATTCGATCCATCAACGAAGGAATTGGTACTATCAAGAGATGTCATCTTTTATGAAACCATGGCATGGAAATGGGATAACAAAGAAACAACAGCAACCTTCATTGAGCTCGACCCACTTTTTCCACAACAATCATCCTAAAGAATTACTGATCCATCAAACAGTAATTCTCAGCAAGAAGAATTGGATTCGGATGAAGAGGCACGTAGATATCGTTCTTTAGATGAAATTTATAACTCATCTAATGTTGCTCTATTTGCATGCGAGCCGCAATCTTTTGAAGAAGCTACGAAAAAAGAAGTGTGGAAAAATGCGATGGAAGATTAAATGAAAAGTATCGAAAATAATCAAGCATAGAAGTTTGTGGATCTCCCCAAAGGAAAAGAAATGAGTCTTCAAGACCAAGTTCAATGAAAATGAAACTATACAAAAGTACAAGGCATGAGTTGTGGCGAAGTGATATGCACAACAGCCTGGGGTGGATTTTTACAGAGACATTTGCACTCGTGGCTAGAATAGAAACAATAAGAGTTGTTCTTGCAATTACAGAAAAATTGGAGTTGAACGTGTTCCAACTTGACGTAAAAACTGCATTTCTGGATTGCGAACTAAAAGAAGAGGTGTACATCAAACAACCACAAGGGTTTGAAGTGAAAAGCAAAGAAGAAAAAGTGTACAAGCTGCACAAAGCACTGTACGGGCTGAAGCAAATGCCCAGATGTTGGAACAATACAATTTATGCATATTTTCGGATAAATGGATTTCTGAAAAGTCCTTCAGAACCATCTCTATATGTGAAGAAAAGTGAGAATGATTTTTTGATGGTTTGCCTATATGTCGATGATCTAATATATGCAAGAACAAGTGATGCAATGGTGAAATGGTTCAAAGAAGCGATGATGAGAAAGTTTGAAATGACCGATCTTGGAATGATAAAGTATTTTCTCGACATTCAAGTAAAGCAAGAAAACAGAAGTATCTTCATCTCTCAGGAAAAGTATGTTGTAGAGATGCTAAAGAAGTTTAGAATGGAGAATTGCAAGTCTGCTGCAACACCGATGGCCTTGAACGAAAGATTAAAGTTTGATGATGGTGCACAAAAATTTGGCCCAAGCATTTATTGAAGCCTTGTCGGATCGCTTCTCTACCTAACACACACAAGGCCGGATATCTTACATGATGTAAGTTTGATTTCTAAATTTATGAGCAATCCAAGCAAGTCACACCTTGTGGCTGCAAGGTTGATTGGATTCACGGACAGTGATTGGGCGGGAAGCCAAGATGACAGGAAGAGCATATCGGGATACATATTTTGCTTGGGATCAAAAGCAATTTTGTGGAGTTCGAAGAAGCAAAATTCAGTTGCTATGTCATGATAGACGTTAATGCTGATTTGATTGATGAAATTATGGAGGAGATTAATAGGTGTTAATTTTTATTGATGAATATTGGGGGAGAAATAAAGGGCGATTACCAAAATAATCATGAAATTTAAATTTTGAATTATTGTAATTGCTTAATTTACATTGCAATTAGTAGTAAGCATTAAATTAGGATTTTATTTTCATTTTGCGTTGTACTCTATTTTAAGGCGAGTGTTCCAGAAATAACATAACAAACTTGGGCAAAATTCTGATCTAACATTTTGGTATCAAAGCCTCATTCATGCCCAAGTACATCCGGCTAGAAAATATGTCGATCGTGGCTAAGGAAAAGAAAGCGGTGGAGTTTTGTTTCAATGTCCGATGTTAACAACATCAAAATACACTACATGGGAGATAAGGATGGAGGCCATTATGTACACCCAGGGACTGTTGGAATCCATCGAACCAGCATCCGGAGTGGTTGTTAATGACAAAAAGGACAAATCCTTGAAGGCCTTTCTCTTTCAAGCATTTCCAGAGGACATTATGCTACAAGTGGCCAAGAAGAAAATTGCAAAGGAAGTGTGGAAATCCGTAAAGACGCGATATCTTGGGGTTGATCGTGTGCAAAAGGCAAGGCTTCATCCACTTAAAAGTGAATCTAAGGCTCTTCGAATGAAGGATGGGAAAAACATTGATGATTTCACGGGAAAGTTAAGCGGTACGATCTCTAAATACAACAGCCCTGGTGCAACACTTGAAGACAGTGTGTTGATAAGAAAATTGTTCGATTCTATCTCCGACAAATACCTTCAACTGGTGGCGTCCATTGAACAATATTCTGATGTGGACTTGATGTCATTCGAAGAATCTATTGGCCAGTTAAAGGCTTATGAAGATCGCCTACAATTAAGCAAGAAAAGCACAACCAACGAAGGTATTTTGTTGCTTACTAAATCGGAAGGTAGTTTATTGCTTACTAAATTGGAAGGAACAACGAGTCAGAAACATTTGGGATGAGGAATAGGCCGTGGACCATCATAAGGCGATAGAAGAGGTCGTGGACGAGGTGTTCATGGTAAAGGCTATGGATGAAGTGGTCGAAGAGGTTACAGAAAACAAGAATTTGTGAACAACCGTCAAAAGTCAAGGGATAAGAAGCACATAAGGTGCTTTAACTGTGATGAGTATGACCACTACGCATCCGAATGCAAAGCCCCAAAGGAGAGACGTGACAAAGCGGATTTGACTCAAAATCGAGAATGAGAATAATCTTTTGTTGAGTGCTTGTGATGAGATTTGGCCATAACAGCGTTGTTGAAAGAGGATAAAGTCATTCCAAGAGACATTGATATCAATGATGGAGCGGGTGAAGGCATGTGGTATCTCGACAATGGTGCAAACAACCATATGACATGTACTAATCACTACTTTTCCGAACTCAATGAACATGTAACTAGACAGGTGTATTTTGGAGATGGTTCTAAATTTCAAATAAGAGGAAAGAGCTCTATCCTTTTGAATTAAAAAATGGAGAGCAAAAAAAAGTGCTAGACGTGTATTACATTTCTGCTCTCCATAGCAACATCTTGAGTCTTGGACAATTGACGAAAAATGGATACAAAATAGTAATAATGGATAATTACTTGAAGGTACATGATGAGAGTTGGCGATTGCTCATGAATGTGCAACAAACGAGCAATCAACTATACAAGATTTCTCTTCAATTCTCCCAACCGGTATGTCTAGTTACAAGCCTCAATGATAATGAGTGGCTATGGCATGCAAGACTCAGCCACATAAACTTTCGGGTGTTGGAATCGATGATACACGAGGGATTAGTGTATGGTGTCCCAAGAGTTAAGTTCCCTACTCAAGTATGTGAGGGTTGTGTGGATGCCAAGTAGACCCGTAAACCATTTCCAAATAAGACACAATGGCGAGCAAGTTCACCACTTGATTTGATCCATGCTGATATATGTGGTCCGATATCGCCACAAACGATAGGAGGTAATCATTACTTTTTATTACTTGTGGATGCTTATTGTCGGTACATGTGAGTATATGTTATAAAATAAAAGAATGAAGCATTTTTTGCATTCAAGAAATTTAAAGTCCAGATTGAAAGTGAAAGTTCTTAAAAGGTGAAAACACTAGGGATCTACAGAGGAGGTGAGTTCACATCTCACCAATTTTTCAATTTTTGTAAGAAGACAGGGATCAAACGACAATTGACTGCACCATATACTCCACACCAAAATAGGGTAGTAGAACGGAGAAATTGAACTGTTCTTGAGGTTACGAGATCTCTATTGAAGACAATGGAAGTTCCAGATTATCTTTGCTGGATATGACTCTAATGAAGGTTGGAAGGGAAGAAAGCCAAATCTTTAGCATGTAAAAGTTTTTGGTTGTCTTGCACATGTAAAAGTATTGTCGAATCAACTCACAAAACTTAGTGATAGGAAAATTTCTATGGTACATTTGGGTGTCGAACTAGGCAGCGAAGCTTATCGGCTATTCAACCCGAAGCAAAATAAATTGCAGGTGGCCCGTGATGCTATATTTGATGAGAAAGACAAATGAAGGTGGGATGTAGCTCAAGAAAATCAGTCCATAGCAAGCCCTTGGTGGTACAATATAGAAGTCAATACAAAATTAAATGAAGAAGCAAATGATTGAGGCACTTTTGGTGAAAATTCAGCAGCCGATGTTAACATGGTAGGCCGTCCGTCCCCTTTGATCACTTCACCATTGGCGCGAAGTGCGGATGAAGGATCATCAAGTTCAACTTGTCTTACAATTGGTACGTCCAACACCTTATCTTCTTATTTTGATAATACACCAATTTGTGGGTATTGAAATCTTGCAGATATCCATGCGGAGTTGCAACCGATGCAAGATGAACCAGAGGAGTTGCTGCTCACTGGTGAAGAACCATTGAATTTCGAGGAAGCTGCATCTGATAAGAACTGGTTAATTGCAATGAAAAGCGAGCTTGAGTCGATAGAAAGGAACAATACTTGGAGCTTGACAGATCTGCCCGAGAAACAACATCCCATTGGCTTAAAATGGGTATTCAAATTAAAAATGGATGCTAGAGGAAATGAAACGAGACACAAAGCTCGATTGGACGCAAAGGGATATTTGCAACAAGAGGAGGTGGATTTCAAAGAAGTCTTTGCACCTGTGGCACGGGTGGAAACAATTCGAATGTTGTTAGCATTAGCAGCTAAGGAAGGACGGCAAGTTCATCATCTTGATGTAAAGTCGGCATTTTTAAATGATGAGTTGCAGGAAGAGGTTTACGTCTTCCAACTAGAGGGTTTTATCATTGTAGGTAATGAACACAAGGTTTATCAATTAAAGAAGGCACTCTATGGTTTGAGGCAAGCACCGAGGGCATGGAATATTTGCCTTGATAAATCGCTTAAGGATTTGAGATTCGTTCGGTGTCCACAAGAACATGCAGTCTACAAATTTCAGAAAGGAGAAACTATGGTGATTTTTGGGATCTATATCGATGACTTGATAGTTACTGGGACAAGTGAAGACCTGATTGCATCTTTCAAACGGAGGATGTGCAAGGTGTTTGAAATGAGTAATTTGGAAAAATTATCTTACTACCTTGGAATAGAAGTCCATCAAGACAAGTTAAGAATCAAACTTAGCCAAGGAGATTATGTAAAGAAGGTACTTCATTTAGCTTAAATGATTGATTCTAATCCTTCGAAGTGGCTAATGGAACCGAAGATCAATTTGACTATAGATGATAGTGGTGTTCCCGTCAATGCCACATACTACCGACGGCTCATTGGAAGTTTGTGTTACTTGATTCAAACTAGACTTGACCTTGCATATTTAGTTGGAGTGGTCAACAGATACATGCAATCACCGAAAGCAAGTCACTTATAAGCAGTGAAGCAAATTTTGTGATACATAAAGGGTACTACGAATTATGGCCTATTCTATCGAAGGGGGGGGTGATGGAAAGCTAATTGCATATAACGATAGCAGTTTTGGCATGAATATGGATGATAGAAAGGGGAGAACATGGACTATTTTTTATTTCTCAGGAAAGGAAATTACATGGTCCTCCAAAAAACAACATACAATGGCACTATCTTTGTGTGAATCTGAGTTTATGGCAGCAACTCCGGCGGCATGTCAAGCGATATGGTTGAAAAATCTACTCAAAGACTTCACCGGATAGGAAGGTCCAAGTGTAAAGTTGCTTGTGGATAACAAATATAATCAGTGATATCCCACATGAAGAACCCTGTTTTCCATGGTAGAAGCAAGCATATCGACACAAAGTTTCACTTCATACATGAATGTGTCGAGAAAGATATCATCAATGTTGAGCATGTGAGTGGTGATCAACAAAAGACGGACATCTTGACCAATCTGTTACCTAGAATTAAGTTCATTGAAATGAGAGAGCTTATTGGTGTGGAAAATATGGAATGTGCAACTCAAAATTAAGGGGGTGATTGATAGACGTTAATTATGACTTGATTGGTGAAATTACAGAGAAGATTAATAGGTATTAATTTTGATGGATAAATATTATGCGAGGAGGAATAAAGGGATGTTACCAAAATAATCATGAAATTTAAATTTTGAATTATTGTAATCGCTTAATTTACGTTGCAATTAATGGTAGGCATTAAATTATGATTTTATTTCCATTTTGCGTTATACTCTATTTTAAGGTGAGTGTTCCAGAAATAACATAACGAACTTGGTTAAAATTTTGATTTAATATGACATCTGCAGAGGTGAAGTACATTGTTGCGTGAAGCGGTTTGAGAAGCAGTTTTGCTCAGAAGAATTTTGAAGGATTATCACATAAAGTTGATGGACCCACTTCAATTTTTTGTGATAATATGTCTGTAATTTCCATGGCAAATAATCAAGTGTTTCATGGAAGAACAAAACACATCGAGCTGATACATCACCTTATCCATACAAATGTGCAAGAAAAAAAATCTTTCTGGAGCATGCTAGGACCACAACACAGCTTGTCGATGCACTCACGGAGGAAGTCACCGAAAAGAAGCTTCGATAGTTCAAGAAAGATATTGAAATTACAAATTAAGAGGGGATGTTAAATATAATTTGTAATATCAAAATAAAAAATAGGAATTCCAACGTACCAATTTTCAAGGCAGTGAAGATTCGTGAATAGACTTTTACTATTTTTCATGTATTAATAAATTTTACATATACCACTACAAAAAAATATCAATTTTGTAACAATGTTTTTTTGTCTCTAAATCCCCTTTTTCCGTTACTAAAGACATTAGAGACGGAATTAGAGAGGGAATTACGTTAACTACAAACACTTTAGGAATGGAATTCCGATACTAATATACTATTTTTTTTGTAGTGATACTACAAATAATATTCCTATAAATCCACACGTAGTATGAACATTTGAGTAATAAGAAAGCATCAACGTTTTTTTCTAATAAAATTTCTCTCAACTACAATTGTCTTCCACAACTCCTTAGTTTCAAAATGTCATTTCGGTATGCTCTATATGGGGAAAATTGCAAAAAATATTTCACACGTATACCCCATTTATCATTTTTGTCTTGTGTTTATCTCGCTGGCAAAATATTTCCTACATATTTCCAAAAGTCGCTATTTCTGTCATTTGGCCGCACTTGATGTTCATACCACGTGCTTTCTCGCGCGATCACGTGCAACCAAATAATAGAAATAACAATTTTTGCAAACATGTAAGACATATTTTGTCAGGGAGATAAATACATGACAAAAGTGATAATGGGGTATAGATGTGGGATATTTCTTGCAATTTTCTCGTTTTATATGTTGTGAACCCCGATGGTTACAATGTTGAAATTGATTCAATTTATAATGATTTAAATTAGTACTTATTCAGTTTATTTATTTGAATATTTGGATTTGTAGGTTATCGGTAGTTATTTCATAGACAATGTTAGGATAGGTTAATGTAAGTTGTATGCATATATATATATATATGAGAAATACTTCTATGGTGTAAATAGATATCTAAGTATCAATTTTTCTCTGTATTCTCCCTCTTCATATAAATCACTCAAACTCCCTATATACAAATGTTTCTCTTTCTAGGATTTCATTTACGGCTCTATTTCTACTTTTGTGTTTAATATGTTCGAAAACGCCTAGGCCTCTTTTTCTTCCTTCACCAACCACGTTGTGTTCACCTAGCCAACGTCCGATTGAGATGAGCCATCAGCAAACGCCCTTCGCACATGCCATCCAAGTCCAACCACACTGCATCATGCCTCCGTGCGCCTAGAGTCGCTCCAGCCCAACCACCACAGCCGTTGGCCGTTGTTTGCCGCCCATATTCTTCATCCCACTATCGTTCTTCTTCATCCCTAACATTAAAACAATTGGCATCAATCCTCCTCTATACAACCACAGTTTTAGTACTCGATCCTTAGATTGGGTAATTATCTCATACCTATATTCGAATACTTTCAATTTTCGGGATGAACTGCTGAGGTCAGTGGTCGCCTGTCGTAGTAAAGTAGTCCCTGTGACTCCATGTTGAGGATAGAACGAAAGGCAAGGACTCTCGCATCTTTTGCTTCTTGGGTGATGGCAAACGATGGTGTTTGCGTGGCAGTAGATGCCCGCCCGAAAAAACCGCTCACTAGCTAGCTACTTCTATGGCATTTGTTCCTGAGACCCCAAGATCTTCCTTCTTGCAAAGGGACTCAGTGGGTAATTGGCAATGGGAGGATTACAAATTTACTTAGGGATCAAATGTCAAATGCATCACACATAGCACTCAAACCTCAAGGCTAGGGCTGTCATCCCGGTGGCCTATCTGTTGGAAAAATCCGAGTTGTGAACGTAGGAACTATTGGCAATTAAAGACATGAGTTATAGAATATTGAACGATTTTCTTGATCTTGAAGTCGAAGTGAAGAACTCATGTAGGTATAATAGGCGGAAGGAGATCAAAATAGAAGAAAGTTTTTTAAGTCCAATTCCAACAATTTTGGTTGAGGCTAGACGTAGTGAAATGTAAGCTTCTCGATCAACCATTGTCCCTTTGAATGAAGTAAGGTAAAGACAATACGAGCCAGTTAGGGGGCTTAAAGTTCTACAAACAATTAATAAATCGAATTACATAGCAGAGTGGACAACCAAGACAAGAATCATCGACACAAAAAGAAAGCCAAGCAAAGATCGTAGAATATCCAATTTCAAACTTTTTTCTCCTTCAACAGGCGTGTAAATACATAGCTTGTCGAGTAGATTAAAATATGATAAAGGCTTGCTACTCTTGTTTTAACTAAGATTGAGCACTGCAGTGATAGAACCCGGTGAATCGGACATAAGAGCCCGGCATGCCAGAACTGACACAGCATGAAGATGGTGCCAAAACCCATCGGGCAAGGATAATCATTCCGGTCCTGGGAGGTGGCGACCATTCGCAAGGGCCCCAGTAACAACTGCTTAACAAACGGAAAGCCCCTCCGTTGATTCCGGTAGCCAGCATCAATCTCATGAGACTAAAGGTGAATCTGTGTTGTCAACTATTCCAATGGCTATAAACACTTTCTTCTTCCTATTAACAGAACAATCCCTTAAGGTGATATTTGCTCTAGTTGAGAGGATTTGTCATAGTTACCAAATACCTATAACTCCATGATGGTCTTCGCACATTCCCAATGAATATGCTTCTTTCTGTGCCTGCACCGATGATGGAATATAAAAAAAAAATTATACTGTCCCGGTACCCTCATAAGTGGAATAGTAATAGAAAGTTTATCTTTTGAAACACTACAATAGGTTCTTGATAACACTATTTTGTATCATATATTTTGTATATATATATAATTAATTAATTGTTGGCTTTCTAGTATTTTGTAAGCAATTTAAATTAATTTAGTATAGTTTTAGCTTTATCTGTAATTATTGTATAATATATTAATTTATGTGATTTTTATAATATTGATCTTAATTTATATCCAATATAATTGTAATTTTCTTAGATTAAATCTAATTTTATTAATTCGTTAATTCAATAATTAAAGTTTTTTTTTGTTAATTTATTTGGTTAAAATGTGCTTAATTTTTCATTATTAGCTTTCTTGCTATTTGTTGTTAGCTTTAGTTAATTGTATTTCTATTTATACTATATACTTATTTATGGTTTTGTTTTAAATTTAGTTTTACTATATACGTTGTCTTTTATTTAATGTTGGCTTTTTAGCCCACTTTACTTTTAGAATTAGCTAAATATCACTTCAAATTAAATATTAACTTCTTTTTGTAATAGATATTGAGTGTAGACGGGGATCACAACCTTATTTATATATCTTATTATTAATTGGTCTTATTACTCAATTAATAAGTTACCGAGTTTCTGCACATTAGAGACCCGCATTTACTAAATACATTTAAACCCAATAAATTAATAGATTATTTAATATAGATTTAATGTAACCGATTATCGAAATAGTTGCATTTAACCCACAACTGTATTTAAAATCTAACAGACTATTGAGGGATGGGCTTACGAATTTGAAGAAATTCAAGTGCACCACATCGACAATGAAAGCCATTTTCAGTTCAGACTACGAACTCCAGCGGGGCTATGAAGATATTTAAAAAAATAAAATTTAAAAAATATAGCTACAGTGTGCTACACTAGCTGGACAAGATGACAAACACTATGCCCTTATCGTTTATGTTGTTTTCCTAACCCCCAATAAATTAGAGAAATAAAAAAGAAAAGAAAAAAGAACGAGAATAACATAAAGAGGAAAAGGAAGGCGACAAGGGAGAAGATGAACCCTCGTTATAAAATATGTTTTATAAAAATTAAAAGCATAATTATTGAGATTGCACCATATCTCTACGTCGCTGTCTGAATTTTTTTTTTTTTTTTAATTGATTGGATGAGGACCCCGCCACATAAAATAATTATAAAAAAACGGCATGGGGGAGGGGAGGGGAGGTGGAAAATGTGCACAGTAAATTCCGCGCCAAACTCTCTTTTTTTTTTTTTTTTTTTAAAAAAAAAGTTAAAATTTTATTTAATATTTATTATAATTAAATAAAATATATATATACAATACATATGTTATTTCATAGAGAATAAAATTTTTTATAATACAAATAAATAAAAATTTAAATATATATATTGGGTCATAATAAAATTATACAATATAAATTTATCAATTAAATTTAATACAAATTTATATTATTTTATTCATTATCCATTAATCAATACACATAAAAACTCCCCAAACCCCAACCAAACCCAAACAGAAAAGAAACAACAAAATCCAAACTCATTCCAAAATTTAAATAAAAATCAAACACAAACCCAACTTTCCCCAAACTCCCCTAAAGAAACATCATATTTATTTTAAATTATAATATTATATTACTATAGTAAATTAATAAATATTTTATTATTTTATAAAAATTAACATTTAATTTAAAATATTCTTTTGTTTATTACTGACATAAATTATATTTCACATAAAAAAAAAATCAAATCAAAATACAAAACAAACAAACTCATATAAATTAAAGATTTTTCATTTTTGTATTTGATTAGATTTTTTCAAAATTTTTATTATTAACCAATTTTTTTATTAACATTATCAAATCGAACTCCTATATTTTATTTTTATATAATAAAATTAATTATATATTTAAAACGTCAATATCTATTTATTTTATATTAAATAATTATTTAAATTAAACCAATTTATTATTCAAAATTTAAAATAAAAATTTAAACTTTCAACTGAAGACGCATTTGGTGTTTATTAATTATAAAATATAATCTATTATTTAAAAGATTAAAATTCTTTTTATTTTTAATTTTATTTTTATATTTCAAAACAAATAGTTGGGTTAAACTCCAGTTGAGTCAAATTTTTGTATTTTGTTTGAGGCAGATTTTTAAAATATATTTATTTTTGTCTATTCTAATTAAATGTAATCAAAATATATAACAATATGGTATTGAAAATTCAGTATACTAAAAAATCAGTAATAAATATATATATATATATATATATGACGTACGATACTGATAATTCAGGATGCTGAGAGATCGGTATATACTATTTCGAAATAACAAAATTAAAAATAATTTTATAATTTTGGAAAATAAAAAATAATAACTTTTGTATCAATATACTAAATACCAAAATATTAACATTATGCATGATATTTCATTATATACCGCAATAATTTTGCTATTTGTTTATAATGTCAAACTATATTATGATACCATATCAAAAAAATTTGGCACTATAAAACCTTACTGAAATCTTTAGTTTGCCGAAAGTTTGAGATTTTTGGTAGTTTTGAATATGATATGGTTGATATTTAAAAAAATTGATATATATATATATAATTTTTATCTCTAATTAAAATAAATTGTTGAAATAATTATAGGTAAAAAATCTTGATGGGTTCATCCCACAAAAAGTTTCCAATACGTTTTAGAATTAATATTATAAAAAAATACAATACAATATACATTCAAATAATATTTAATATATTTCTTACACTCAAAAAGTCAACAACTAAAAATATTATTATTTATTTTTACAAAATTTCAAATACTAAACTTAAAAATACTTCAAAAGAAAAAGAAAAAATACACCGTAAATAGATTAATTTTAATAAGTTATTAATCATTATTAGATTTGTGGTTTATTTATTTATTTTGAGAACTAGATTTGTTAATTTTTTGATTTTGTAGAAAGTAGTGTAATTAAATGAGAATAAAAAGAAAAATAGCATAATTTGGTGAGACAGAAAAAATATATTTATTTATAGTATGTTATATTTAATTTATAAATAGAATTTATTATTATAATATTTTTATTTATATTTATTTTAAATTATAATATTATATTACTATAATATATTACTAATATATTTTATAATTTTTATTATTATACGGAGATCCAAAGTATATATAATTTCATTATAGTAATCTAAAACAATAAATTAAAATGACGAAGATAAGTTAATAAAATTTGATTTTAATTCTTTTTAGATATTTTAATTTTTTTATTGACATAATTCTCAACTAAATTATAATTTCAAAAATTGTTAATAAAAATAAACATAGACACCACTATATTATATATGACATCATTGTTAAAATATTTATATTTAATGGATAAAATCTATTAATCTTCAATATTTAGTATAATAAAAATTGAACTTCTAAAATATATTAATTTATTCAAATAATTCTCATATTAAAATTTTATATATTTAATATTATTAATTAATTTTAATAATTTAATAAAATTTATAATCAAGTTATGCACAGCTCCTTCCACTAAATAAATAAACAATTAGTCTGGATTTCAAACTCAATATATATACTAGGACTCCTAAGCATGGCGCAATTTCCAATTAATATGTAAAATTGCTCTAGTTGTACAAATTGATTAAAGGAGTGTATTCTTCCACAATTCCTTAAAAACATCTGTCTCATAAACAACACATTCATTATTTTTATTAGAATTTGTGTAAAAAATTATAAAATTGTATTATTACAAAAATAAGATGGGCTAAACTAAAATAATTAAATACAAAAGATATATTTATAGCTAACACGTCTCTCAAACTCAAGATGAGCTCAAGATGGGAAGAAGAGATTTGGTGAAGACATCTGCGGTCTGATCTGCGGAGGAGACTGGAACGAGATGGACAGTCCTACCGACGATATGCATTCGAATGAAAAGAAAATCAAGCTCAATATGCCTAGTTCCCTCGTGGAAGGTATCATTGTGGATCATCTTCATAGCACTCTGATTATCACAGTGAAGAGCTGTAGATGACCGAGAACACCAAGATCAGTGAGTAGTCGACGAAGCCATAAAAGTTTTGATGTAGAGTCAGCAAGAGCACGATACTCTGGCTCGGCACTCGATCGAGAAACCAAAGTCTGCTTCTTGCTGCGCCAAGAGATGAGAGAATCACCAAGGAAAAAGCAGAAACAAGTGGTCGAACGACGATCAATAGGATCACCAGCCCAATCAACATTAGAGTAACCGCTGAAAGTCAAAGATTGGTGGGATGAAAAGTATAAACCATGCAGAGGAGTACCTTTTACATAATGAACAATATGTAATACGGCTGACTAGTGAGAGGTCCTCGAAACGGCCATAAACTGAGTCAAAATATGGATTGCAGGAGCGATATCTAGTCGAGTAACAGTCATACAGATCAAACACTCAACAAGCTGACGATATAACGTAAGATCATCAAGAAGAGAGCCATCATGAGGTGTAATTGAACATCGTAGGCAAGTGGTGTGGAGGCTACCTGACAGTCTGTGAGACTAGCTCGAGAAATGAGATTTGAGACATACTTAGCCTGAGATAGAAAGAAATCATCGGGAGAATCAGAAACTTCAAGTCCCAAAATGTAACGAACGGGACCCAAGCTCTTCATCTCAAAATTCTGACTAAGCTATGCCTGTAGATCAGAAATACCAGACACATTATCTCTTGTGATGATCATATCATCAACATAAAGTAAGAGGATAACTATCCTGATTAAGAATGACGAAGAAATAAATCAGAATCGTAAGCGCATGCGGTAAAACCAAACTCCAAGAGCGCAGAGCTAAATGTGGCATACCAGGCCCGAGGCCTACTTCAACCTATATAAAGTACGACGTACGCGATAAACCTTTCCAGAAGACAAAAGACCTGGATAATGAGTCATTTAAACTTCTTCAGAAAGAGTGTCATATAAGATGTATTCTTGACATCTAGCTGAAAAAGGGACCACTGAAGAGCAACAACAACGGTAAGAAGACAACGAACAATAGTGAGACGAGCAATAGGAGCAAAATTCTCCTCATCGTGAACTTCATACTCCTGAGAATAACCTTTAGCCACCAGACGAGCCTTGTAGCACTCAACAAAATCATCAGAGTGTGTTTTGATTTTAAAAATCCACTTGCACCCAATAGGAGTCTTGCTAGAGAGAAAATCCCTTAAATCTCAAGTTTGAGCCTTTTCCAGAGCTTGTAATTCCTCAGTCATAGTTTGCTGCTATAATGGATCAGTATTTGCCTCACGTAATGACCTAGGCTCATGGTGAGATAAAATAGCATAGTAACAATGGTAATCAATAAGGTGAGAGAGAGGTTTAATTACACGGATGAAGTGACAACAATTAGGGAGAGACACAGAAAGAGGCGTCGGCTCATGAGGCGCAGACGGATCAACTCCAAGAGACAGTGAAAAAACATAATGATCAATGAGCTGTGGAAAAAGGAAGGAAGAAATGTCTGGGAAGAGATCAAAGAGAGAAGATGAAAAGAATAGAGAAGATTAGTGAAAGGGTTTTCTAAACTTGGATAAGATGGAGAAAGATGTGTGGTCCCAAAATAGGATAGACTAACTACAGTATTACGACAAACGGAAAATGTCATTATTGTTACGTTGACCACCAACATTGTTTAAGATCCGGTGCTATCAGAGGTCCCATCTCATGGCAGGTTCGGCCCTGTGTGCTCCTCTGATACCCTCGTGGATAGACGCAACTGATTAGAGATAGGATCCCAACAGCTATAGTCCTTGTGTTCGACTTCATAACCCAAAAAATAATATAAATGAGCTCGAGGATGGAGCATTGTCTACTCATGGGGAGGGATGCAGACAAAGTTTACACAACCAAAGAGATGGAACAAACTATAATAAGGGGACTGACCAAATAAACGCTTGAAGGGACTGACACATAGAAGACAGACAAGGGTAACCGATTAATGATGTAAACAGCAATCCAGGTTGTTTCCCTCCAAATCGATCAGGACCCTTAGCAGAAAGAAGGAGAGCACGAACAATCTCGAGAATATGACGATGTTTTTATTTCTATCCGACCATTCCGTTGGAACGTATAAGGACAGGAACATTGTACCAAGGTACCCTGACTGGATAGAAATTACAAAAATGATGACTCATTGTATTCACAAGCATTATCACTATGAAGGACTTCAATAGGATAGGAAATTTGAGTGTCAATCATCTGGAAAACTGAGCATATATAGTGGGAAATTCATAATTATTTTTCAAAAAATAAATCCAAATAAACCATGAAAAGTCATCAATAAAGAAAACATAATACTGAAAACCATTTATAGACGCAATAGGAGAAGGACCCCAAATATTAGAGTGCACTAAAGAAAAAAGTTCAGTAGCAATAGATGAACTCTTTGGAAAACTAAGATCGTGTTGTTTACTAAGTTTGCAATTGAAACAATTAAAAGACCCAAAATGACCTTTAGTATGATGTGACTGGAACTTACTAGAAAATGCATAACCTAGACGAAGATGCCAATAAAGACTTGAGGTATCAAAGGTGAGAGCTGTAGAGCAGGGATATGTGTTGGAGGTAAGAAGAGACTCAAGCTCAAATAATCGACCTATCTTGCGGCCTGTCCCGAGAAGCTAGCCGGTCTGAGAATCCTGAACCTGCACACCACAAGAAGAGAATGTAATGGTAAGACCTTGTTCAATTAATTGACCAATAAAAATCAGATTTAAGCTAAGTCTGGAATGCAATATGTATCAGGAAGATATAGGAAAAGGGACGATGTAAGACCGGTGTGGATAATACATGGTAGTACCATTTACAGTATGTACAGGTGGTAAATGGAAGACATAAGATATATAGGATAAGTTATGAGGGTTTGAGATCATGTGGTGACAACAACTTTTATAAAAATACCAAGTAGATATACCTGGAGTTGCAGACAAAGCAGAATTGGATTGGATAACCTATTTGAGGATCGCTTCTATGTCGTGAGTGTGTAAGACGAATGCTGAGACTCATTTGTAGTAGCTGTAACTGAAGAAGAAGCAGTCAAAGAAGACCCATTAGGCTCCCAAGGTTTGGAAGCTGAACCACCTAAATGTCTAGGAGCAGAACTATCTGAACACTGAGATATGGTGGGACAAGCCAGAGCAATATGGTCACGTAAATGATAGAAGTGGCATTCAGTCTTCGGACAGGTGACAAAAGTATGATCTGAAGTCCTGCAAACTCGACACCAGTACTTGCAGATCGGGACTGGCGAGACACAACTAAAGCAGAATCAGAACTCAGTGTCTTAGCCAACTGGATTCAGGTCTCCTTAAATATAATCTCCTGAATAGCAACATCAAGACTAACCCATTTATGTTGATGTAGGAGTGATGCATGAACAACCTCATATTCAGGTCGAAGGGCCATAAAGATCTTAATAAGGTCAAGATGGTCTTGACTAATCTGTTCCGGAGACGATAGCGAATAGGCTAAACCTAAGCAAGAAGCTCATTAACAGACTGACCAGGTTGCTGTCGGGTGGAGCTCAACGTGGTCCAAAGCTGATAATAATGAGCAAGACTTGTATTCTGAAACGAGTAGCAAGGAAATCTCATGCCTCCTTTGCATTATCAAAAGGATCCAATTGTACCTGAATCGTAGGTACAGAAGTATTGCGCAACCAAATAAGAATATAATGATTCTTACTATCCCAATCTTCCAATTTGGAAACATAATCTGCATGCTCCCGAAAGGTGGGATCAACATTCACAAGAGGAGATTGAGAGATAGGTGGCCGGATATCGTCAATGACAATTCTCCATAACTTTCTACCAATTAGGAAAGTTTTAATAGACTGCATCCAGAAATTATAATTATTACCGGACAAGATAGTAGTAGTAATAAGTAAATAAACGTCCATAAATTCCATAACAAAAGATATGCGAATCACGAAAATTAGGATCCAAATTAAGAAAGCAGATCGAATAATCCAACCGGTAACAATCGTAAAATGAAATTAACTCCGATGACAAAATCAACCACACCACAACGTAAGGAATCAAATAAAAAATACAGACTTGATAGACTCAAATCTAAGTAATACTATGGATAAGACCAAATGTAAATCTAAATTTACTAAATTTAAAACTGAATATCTAAAATATCTCAACATCTCCTCTCAAACTCAAGTGGTGTAACGGAAACCAACTTGAGTTTGCAAGGAGAGATCAAAGATGACTCAGCCATAATCATCCATCATGCCAGAATCAAAAGCAGTATCCTCAATTGAATTAGAGTCGGAAATACGGAACTCTCACCAGAGCCAAAAAATACGGGACTCCGATCACCAAAGTCAGAAAACATGGAATTAGAAAATACAAAATTCTCACCGGAGCTAGAAAACACGGAATTGGAAACACAGAAATCTCACCAGAGCCAAAAAAGAGGAAATTGGAAAATACAGAACTTTCACTAGAGCAAAAAAATATGGAACTGAAAAAATACGAAACTATCATCGGAGCCTGAAAAACACAGAACTCTCACTAGAGCTGAAAAAATGATGGGACTCTCAACGCAATTGGAAGTAGCGCTTCGTACTGAACTATGACAAATGATCAAAGGCCGAACTCAAATGCAAACTTGAAAAATAAACTTGACTAACAATCAATTGTAAATGGATCTCAAAATCGAAAGACCTCCATTGACACCATAAAATAAAAACAAAAAATTAAAGATTGTCAAATTTGGGGGACCTCTGGATACATTTCACGTTGAATGTACTCAGAGAAGCGTAGGTTAGTAGGCTCTATCTATTGTATGAAAAAAGTAGACTCTGATATCATGTTAGAATTTATGGTAAAAATTCTGAAATTATATTATTACAAAAATAAGAGGGGCTAAACTAAAATAAATAATACAACAGAGATATCTATAAATGATAATTTTTATATTATTTACACCATTTTCTAAATTTCACATAAAAATATATATATATATCTTCAAATTATTTCACTAAACAAACACATATTTCAGTTGAGTGGTTTAAATTGATGGCTTACGTATTGAATATATTGGATGGTGAATCAATTGGATAGATAATGACCTAATACATTAATGAGTTTTCAATAAATATAGCTATTACACGTAAAAGTATACAAAAAGGAGAAGAAAATTTAAGAAAAGACCACGAAAAAACGAGAGAAAGAAAAGAAAGAATGGAAAGAAGGAAAAAGGGGATGGACAGCAAGGCGGCTGTAGGTGTGAAATTATTTGGGCAAATTTTTTTATTGTAAATTTAATAGGATTAGTCTATTTATAATTAAAATGTGTATATATATATTATTATTACATCATAAATTAAAAAATTGGAAAAATAGTGTATCACGCACCAAATTGGATAATAGTCGGATCAGCCAATTTCGAAACAATTTTCACATCAGTCGTCCTCCTCAAATCATCCAATTTGATACCGAACAATCCAACCGGTCATTCCAGATTATGTTTATAATAATTAAAATAAAAGAAAATTCAATACAAGTCTCAATAAAAACAAAACCAATTAATTTGGTCTATAGAAAAATATATATTATTTTTGGTTTCACTATAAAAAAATAAGTAAATAAATAAAATTGTTCATAACTCTCGTATTGTTTCGAAATATAGCAAAAAATCTCCGTATTTTAAAAATTGCATGGCTCTCCCTTATATTTTAAAAAATGTTGCATGAAACTCCACTACCACGAAACCTCCATTGTGTGATGAAAAGATAATTTTCTATCAATATTTTTTGTATGGCGGGGGTTTCCTGTCGTATTTTTTAAAATATAAAGGGGTGTCATGCAATTTTTAAAGTAAAGTGGGGATTTACGCTGAGTTTCAAAACTATATAGGGGTTTCATGCAATATTTTTGAAAATATATGATGGCACCATACAATTTTTAAGGTAAGTGAAAAATTTACACTGAGTTTCAAAATCATAAAAGAGTTACGACAATTTTGCCTAAAAATAAAATTAATTACATTTCATTTTACCTTAAAAAATTAGCATAAATGCTAACATGGACATAACGGATCTGATGCAAAATCTGATTAGAACTAATAACACCATATTCCAAAATAATATATTACAAAAATCAAATAATTCCAAAAGCTACAACCCTATGAAAAAAGAAAAGAAAAAATTATTGTTATCATTATTATTATTACATGCAATATTAAGACCATGACTCACCGGCCACTAGGCCTATCAAAATCCAAGACAAAAACATTGAGGTAAAATTGCTCGTAACTATCATATGATTTCGAAATTCAGTAAAAAATCTTACTATACTAAAAAAATTATATGCCCCCCTTATACTTTAAAAAACGTTGCATAAAACTTCATCACCACGAAACACTTTTTGTGTGATGAGAAGATTTTCTATATATATATTTTGCATGATATGGGATTTCATGCAATATTTTTAAAAGTATAAGGGGGCGCTATGCAATTTTTTTAAATAAATTGGAGATTTACGATGAGTTTCGAAACCACAGAAGAATTTCATGTAACAGTTTTTAAAACATAAGAGGACGTCATACAATTTTTTAAAATAAAAGAGAAATTTACAGTGAATTTTGAAATCAGAGGAAAATTATGGACAATTTTGCTAAACTTTCACTAGAAAGTTGGTGCCTATCGGAATGAAACTTCCTATTTATGCTATACTCATCAGTATTAATTTATTTGTCGGGATGTGGTTTTTTATTTTTTGGTTCTTTAACTTAATTTATTTTTTTATACAAATTTTATAAAATATTAATATGTCATATTTATTTTTAATAATAAAAAGATTATTTAATCATTATACATTTTTATAAAGAAATATACTATTACTTTTACCCAATTTCAAAGTAAATATTTATTTTTTTTTGCAAAGTTTAAGAAATAATAATATTTTAATTATAGTGTATAGTTGAAGTATTTTAATTATAATGTGTAGTTAAAATTAAAAGTAGTATAAAGATAATTTTGTTCTTACTTTTTAGTGTAAAAATATTGATGTAATGGTAAAATAGATGTATTTGTAGAAAAAAAATATGTGATATTTTTTAAATAATTACTTTATAATTGGACAATTCAAAATAAAAATATGTATACTTTGTAAGTGGCGGAGGTAGTATTATTTTTTATAAAATATTATATTTAATACTCCCTCCGTCCCAAAATAATTGTCTCATTTTTTTTTTGTCTGTCCCAAAGCAATAGTGTTTCAAATTTTTCATCATTATTATACAAATGCACTCATAAGTATATTTAAAAACTTTTACTATATATTTTATATTAATTTTCATATAATATTATTATTTTTTAAATCATGTGCGGTAGCCAATAGAACTATTGTTCTGGAAGAAGTATATTATTGAAATTAAAATTCTAAAAATAATATTACTATAATAATAACCAACTAATCTTAGTCGACAAACTTTTTTATCCTAATTTTTTTCTCAACCATGCATTAATTTATTTGTGCATCTCATCTTTTGTACATGACAATTTTTATGCTCAATAATTAATGGGTTTTTAAGAAAAATGATGCAAGTCAAACATTGCTTTAAAAATTTAGTCTTAAAAAAATTTTAAAAATTTTTATATTTATAAAATGTAAGAGTTTTCAAAACTCTTAAATATAAAAAAATAAGAGTTTTGAAAATACTTAAAATATTAAAGATATGAGTTTTCAAAATATATTATTTTATAATTATATATTTTTTTATTTAAAGTAGTTTTAAAATCTCTTATATTTTTAATTATAGGAATTTTGAGAATTCCTATACTTTTAATTTCAATTTCACCTTAGGTAAATTTTATAATACTCTTTTGTGTTTTTAGTAAAAATGTACAAAACACTTTTTATTTTATTTATTGCGTGATATCTCCTTATGTTAATTTAAAATTTGTACGAAATACCAACTTACCCAAAACTGGTGTTAGTTGTAAATAAATACCTAAATTATGCAAATTTTATACAAATAAAATACCTAAAATATCTTAAATATTTTTTTGAATAAAATAAATAAATAAATAAATAATTGATCAATTATTTATCTTTGTAATCTTGTAAAAATCAAATAACAATTTGTCTCAAAAAAACTATCAAATGAATGATTAATAAATTATTTATATATTTATTTTATTCAAAAAAATATTTAAGATATTTTATCGTTTTTATTTGTACAAAACTTGCATTATTGACTTCATATCACAATCAAATATCAATTTTGGACGAAATAAATAAAACACCTCCGGGGTGTTTTATGCATTTTAACTAAAATACAATAAAGTTTTATGTAGTATAACTTACCCTTTAAATTTTCTTAAATAATTTTGTTATATTTCAAATATTTATATGTAGTATGTCTTTTATTTCTTAAGTGGATTTTCTTTTCAAAAAATCATACATCTGAGTATTATTTTTTAGACTAAATTATTTTATAATCTTTATACAATATTTTGTTTTATATTGTTAGTAAGCTATTTTTCTTATATAATGTATATTTTTTCTTTGATTACAATATTATTTTTATATGATATTTATTTTGGCGTTAGTTTTAATAAGTTAGTTGTTTAGTATTTGTATATTGTATTTTGTAATATCTTATTGTTTATTTTGGTATAATTTCTAAGTTTATATTTATTGTATTATTTAAATGTATAATGCATTTATGTGAATTTTTTTATAATATTACTTTTATATATTGCTTATTTCGGTATTAATTATTTATTTTATATACAATATAAAACAAAATATTGTATAAAAATTATAAATTAATTTAGCCAAAAACAATAATACTTGGAAATTGAATATTTGAAGAGAAAATTTGCTTAAAAAACGAACACACCATATACAAAATTTGGAATAGAGTAGTTTAAGAGTTAATACTAAAAAGTATAGAAGTTATAAAACTCCAATACTAAAAATATATAAGATTGTCATAAGTACTTTATATGAATTTTTTTTTAAAACTCATAAATTACCAATTATAGGAGTTTTGAGAAATCTTATAATTCTCTTATATTGATGACATTCAATATGACGATAGGACGTAGTTGGAAGAGAAAATAAAAATTTCGAAAATCTCTATATTTAGTATTTCGGGTGTTTTCAAAACTTTTATTATTTTGCATATAGTAGTATTGCAAACTCCTATAATTTATAAATATAGTAGTTTTGCAAACTCCTATAATTTATAAATATAGTAGTTTTGAAAACTCCTTTGAGGGTTAGATTTCTAAATCGTACTTTTACTTAGGCTATTTTTTTAAAAAGTTCATAATTAATACTACCTCCGTCCAGCTATGAAGTAAACATATGTTTTTGTATCATTGTATTTAACATTAAAAATATCCGAGTAAAAATTATTTTTGGTCCTATTCAATATCATAATTATCAATTTTGGTCTCATTAAAAAAAAATTATCAATTTTGGTCCCACTCAAATGAAAATTTATCAATTTTAGTCCCAAGATGGTTGACTGGGACTGAACACGCCCGTGTTGGCTTGAACACGACCATGTTGGATGACTCAGAAGATGACTGGGCGTCCCAGGCAGCCAACACGGCCGTGTTGATTACCCTACATTTCTGAACATGGCCGTGTTCCTGCCCGTATTCTGAACACAGCCATGTTCCTGCCCATGTTCTCAACACAGCCATGTTCTAGGCCATGTTCACGACCATGTTTTCAATATAATCATATTGTAGGTCATATTTATTATTATTTTCACTTTTTGGTTAAAATTATTTGATATAAATATATATATTTATAATTCAACAAAAATATTTTTAACAATTATTACTTTTATATATTTTTAAAATATTAAAAATTGATATTAATATTTTAAAATATTAAAAATTGATATTAATATTTTAAAAATATATAAAAGTAATAATTGTTAAAAATATTTTTGTTGAATTATAAATATATATATATTTATATCAAATAATTTTAACCAAAAAGTGAAAATAATAATAAATATGACCTACAATATGATTATATTGAAAACATGGTCGTGAACATGGCCTAGAACATGGCTGTGTTGAGAACATGGGCAGGAACATGGCTGTGTTGAGAATATGGGCGGCAGGAACATGGTTGTGTTCAGAACATGGACAGGAACACGACCGTGTTCAGAAGTGCAGGGTAATCAACACGGCCGTGTTGAGACCAACACGACCGTGTTGGCTGCCTGGGACGCCTAATCATCTTTTGAGTCATCCAACACGGCCGTGTTCAAGCCAACACGGCCGTGTTCAGTCCCAGTCAACCATCTTGGGACTAAAATTGATAAATTTTCATTCGAGTGGGACCAAAATTGATAAATTTTTTTTTTAATATGACAAAAATTAATAATTATGCTATTGAATGAGACCAAAAATGATTTTTACTCAAAATATCCTTATATTTATATAATTTACTCCAATTATATAATTTTATTTGTATTATAAAACATTAATAGATGTATTTTTTTTTTCATTTCCTCTTTATTATATTACTTTTTAATATAATAATTAATAGTCAAAGATCAACATAAAAAAAATAATTGTGTACTTTGTGGCTGGACGGAGGTAGTAATAAATTCAATACTATATATGTACTATTTTAATTTACTCCATTCGCCCTATATATCATATCCATATTGTTTTTTATACCCATCCTACATTTCATGTCATTTTTTTTAAAAAAAAAATTACATACTTTTAACTCATTTTAAATTTTCTAATTTATAATTTTTAAAATTTTAATTAGAATAATTAGTTAATATTACTTTATAATTATTTTTATTATAAAGTAATTATTTTCATTAATATATTTTTAATTATTTATTAATTATAGTTCTCCTAAATTCTCGTATTTACACTAACCCAGATACAATAGTCAGGATGAAAGGAGTATTTTACAGAATAACAATTATTTTAAAATTCATTTATTTATTTTATTCCTTTTTCATGGATATGTCTAAATTATACATCAAATATGGTATTAGTAATACTAATTTTAGATATGTTTTCCTAAGAATTTCTCGTGATTCTTGACTGAATTTGTTATAATTTGTGCCAAAATTGTCTGGTAATTGTGTATTGTAACTTTCTAGTGCGAGTTGATATGTCTTGGTAATTTTAGAGTATTTCAAATACAAAAATAGACAAATTCTAAGTTTTGGCATGGATGCATGCAAATTAATTGAGCCGCGTTCCAAATTACTCATTGTCTAGTCACTTCACGAAAAAAAGAAAAAGGCAAAGGCAATTGTATGATAGAAGGGAACTGAATTGACCAGGATCTAAGTCTCAAAATCCGTGTCAAAAGACATCTTGGCCGTTGATTACAAATAAGCATCCGCAGGATTGAACAGTGAAGATTTAATTTGCCAGCTGTAAATGGCAAACATCACCTTCTAGAAGATTGGCCAACGCCTATAAATAAGACCAAACCCGAAGCTCATTTATCAAGATTTTACAATATGAAATTCACATTTTATTGGAAAGAGAGATCAAACTGTAAAGAGCTCTGGACGCTAAACGCGGGTTGTTGACAGTACTCGTGGCAAGAGTCACGTGCTTGCCACCCATTCCATTTAAATCCTGCACTTAAGATAAATTTACAAGCTTTCAAGTGTAATGCGTATTAAATGTGTAGTTAACTTGCAAGGTTTTATTCTTAGCTTAATCGAATGTCTAAATTCCAGTAATACTTTAATAATAAAATATCATATTTCTTCATTGCACTCTCACACATGGATAAGATAAATATGAGATATCAGTTCACGAAGTACTTTAAGATAATGGGATTTAAAATATGTTTAAGTCACTTAACTTAATCTAGTTAGACGAATGAGGAAAGAAATCATACTGCTAAGTATACCCAAGGTGCTTGCGAAAGCAACCCTTTCGTACACAATTTGACTTATAAAATGTATAAAAATGTGGGTGGGAAGCTAATAATTGATTAACCAGTCGCTAGTTTCAAAGAGAACAGCTCGAAGGGCCATTTAGCAATAGATCATCAACGCAATAATCAATAATTAGTGTAGCTCTTCAGAGTACCTATAGATCAAATACTCTCAAATCGTGAAGTGCATTAGCAAACATATATTTCTTGTGTTCACTCTCACGAAACATTCCAACGCATGAAGTAAATACACATATCTCATTTACCTTCATCCATTTGGTTGGAATTTCCTTTCCTTTTCGCACTTATAATTAACTAGTGTATTTGGTCTTATCTCGCACCATTTACTTTTATTATTACTTGCATGTCATATTTAAGTTCGCATTTAAATCTCGTAATGTAGAATGTATTCAATTCAACTCGATTCATTAACTCATGTCATCTTCATTCGAATTTCCCTTTACACTCATGGCCTGAGTTCGACTCGACACACACCGATTAACATGAGAAAATGTTATTTTGATAAAAGTTTTGGGCTACAACGTGACACACACGAGACACATTTTAAAACAAAACCAAATTTTTAATCATCAAATTTTTTGCATTGTTTCTGGAGAATTTGTCTTAAGGATGTATTTGATTAAGATGGCGAGTTTTATGATAATTAATATCTCATCATCAATATCAAATCCTAACTGCATTTTGTTCACTTCCGCGTCTAGAGAAATTTAAGAAAACAATAAATGGCAGATAAATTGAATTATGATATTTCCAAGATGCTACATGTTCCTCTGTTGAAAGTTGTGCCTAAACCGCCTGCGGTCAATGTATCATGATCTAAAAGTTGTAGACAATGCAATAGGGAGTGAACAAGCTAATAGACCGTGTGCACAGGGTTGAGCAAGCACAAGTACTTTAAAATCAAGCGTTTCAGCAGGTGTTAGTTCCGCCTGTGAACACCAATGCAAATAACAGTATACAGTCACCGCCTAATAAAGCCAAAAATCGGCAAGCACCGCAAGACAATGTGTCAATGGACACAAACTATGAGGCATTGCTAGACGCAACCCTTGTCCTCAATGACGCGCCCCACATCCACAGGAACTTTGAATTTAAGCCAACACTAATCTTATTAGTGAGCCAAGATTCGTTCAGTGGGTTGAAGATTGATAGTCCCTATGATCATTTAGCGAACTTCGTCCGAGTCTGTTCAACTTTTAAATTCAACGTATCGGACGATAAATCTAAGCTTACTCTATTTTTATTCTCTCTCCACGGAGAAGCCCGCAAGTGGATAAATTGTGTATCCATGCCAACCACTTTTGTAGAACAAATTCAAATTTTTTTGTCCTGTTTCCATCTACCAAGTAAAACTGCACATAAAAAACTAGAGATATCTCAATTCAGACAATGGCCAGAGACTTCATCTAAGGCTTGGTCGCATTTTAAGACCATGTTCTGCAACTCTCCGCACCACGAACTCCCAGATCACCTTCAAATTCAAACTTTTTATACTAGGATAGACATTCAACTCATAGCCGTGCTGGACTAAGCCATTGGCCATTCTTTAATGAGCAGAGGTCCAGTGGACGCATGAGAGATAATTGAGAAGATGTTTGCGAGCCACATTATTGGCCAGAAGAAAATCGCCAAATTAAGAAAGGATTATATGAGGTGCCACACATGATTGCTAATAAAACTAGATTTGATAATCTTAGCATGCAGGTCAAAGAGCTAAAAAAAAAAATAACAAAGAAAAGCCAGTTCAATCTAAAGAAAGATCAAGTGATGGAAGTAGCAAACTCAAATCAATCAGAAGATGAAAAGACGAGTAGCCCTTGGAACACGAACAGAAACTGGAAAGTGCTACGCAGGTGTGTCAAATCAAAAACCTCTATTTCATTAAAGAAAGCCTCAATGCATAATTTCTAGTAGCAAAATCATCCACAATATCATCCGCAACAACCACACTATAAGGGCAACATTCGCACGCAACATTCCAGCGTACTCTAAATTTTTAAAAGAATGGGAGACTCTGGGAGCTTCATAATTGCATGTACACTAGGAAATCTAGAATTGAAAAAGATATTATGAGATTTAGGAACAAGCATCAATTTAATTTCATATTCATTGTACATACAATTAGTGTTATACAAACTAATTTTATATATAATTTTTATTCAAACGACATCCTTTAGAAGTTTCAATCTCTACAAATTGAGTTATTTCATCATGCTTGTTCAAAAACTACAACTCATTTTTGCAAATCAAGGTACTATAACTCAATTTCATGGATCAAAATTGCATTAAATTAGTTGTATTTAATCCTAGGAGTTTTATGTCGACTAAACAGTTTTTCCTCGAACTCTATGCTCAATGAACGTTTTAATTGCATATTTATGTCTTTTGCAAGTTAGACCAGTTAGGGCATATTTATCTTTTCCTAAGGAACTTCACTCTATTTGGAAAAGATTTATATTTTCATATTTATCTATTTCCGAAGTTCCTGTAGGATCTCTGTTAGGACATGTGAGATACCTCATTCTGAAGAAGCCCTAACTTGTTTTTTGCGCTGCAAAGAGGCGAATGTTGGTGTCCCAAGATATTTAGAACCAAGCCCTGGACTTAACCCCTCTTTCACGACCCTATGATTTAGCACCACTCCTCTTGGATCCATTCATAACATTAAGACTATTTTTGCGGGATGCACACACCAGAGTAAAATAATAGAACAAAGAATCCAAAAGCAACTAGGTTAGTCTCGTGACTTACTATCCATGAAATTTGTAGACATATAAGAGGATGTGTAGAACTTAAGGCGCGCGGTTGTGATTTATGAAAAGGAAAAAAGGAAGAAATTTCAAGGAGAGTTTGTAGAACTCGACAAAAAATTTGAATAGAAAGTCGAAAAGTTCACATATCCAGCCGGGCAAAAGATATATTACCGCGCATCTGGCAGGGTATTACTGGAATCTCTGCCATCAGCTGCATTTTACAAAAGAAAGAACTTTTTGCATGCCACTCAGAACTGGGCAGCACCTGAAGAACTGTCTGTTGACATCTACCGTGAGAAGCCAAGCAAGTTTCCCGACACAACCATCTAAGCTCATAAAAAATATTATTGAAGATGGAGTTGCTAGACATTACAATTCTTTTGTATCTGACTCAACGGTCATCCAACCGAGTCATCCCGAGACCAGGATCACAAGAACAGAGACTTGAAGACTAAGACAATAAATAATTATGGAAAAATCTCAAAGTTACCTTATTATATATTACCTTTTAATATAAGTTTCCATAGAGTATATTCCATATCTAGAACATTCCTTATTATTTGTTTTGTTATAGTTAGACTTATCTTTTGGTTTGTTTCCTTTATTATTTGTTGCATTTTATTTTCCTCAAAGATCTCTATATAAGGTCTTTGTCTGTCATTGTAATAGAGTAGAGTGAATCTTGAATAAAATTTCTTTATTGTTCCCTCTCAATATTTGTCTAGTGCTAGGATGTGATTTCCTTTCACTTAGATATGTCAAATCGTGTCTTTGGAGTCGGCTCGTGGCTTTCAATCCTTTGCAGTGGAATTTAACCTATTGTTTTTGTTTTAACATATGGTTTGATTTTAGGTCCGAGACTTATTCTCGTGGTTGGTTATCATTTATATTAATTCACGTTCTCTGTACTATCTTTTATTCTTCATTCTATTTTCTTTCATCTATATTCCTAATACATTGGTTTCATGTTATGGCTAAGAAAATTATTTTGGGCATAATTATACATGGTCGGGCTATGTCATCTGGTATCAGAGCCTTGCGCTCAAGTTTTCTGTCAACTTCAGTCATCCTTAGTCGATATTGTTCAAAATAAAAAGAAAAAAAATCAATTTGTGATATTTTTTAACCATCTTGTTCTCTACATTATTTTATTTCTCTACTTTGTTTTAGTGTTTTCTCATTGTTGTCTTTGGGAAAATTGAGTCTTCTTATGAGCCGTAGAGTCGATGAATATCGTGTTCGGGAGAACAAAAATACTTTTCAAAAAGAGGAGAATAACGCAACCATCCAAGCTCAGAAAAAATATTATTGAAGATGGACTTGCTAGACATTACAATTCTTTTGTATTTGACTTAAAGGTCATCCAACTGAGTCATCCCAAGGCCATGATGACAAGAACCGGGACTTCAAGACTAAGACAACAAATAATTATGGAAGAATCTCAAAGTTATGTTATTATTTATTACCTTTTATTATAAGTTTTCATATATTATATTCTATATCTAGAACTTTCCTTATTATTTGTTTCCTTATAGTTAGACTTACATTTTAGTTTGTTTCCTTTATTATTTGTTGCTTTTTCTTTTCCCCAAGGACCTCTATATCCCTTGCCTATCATTGTAATAGAGTATAGTGAATGTTGAATGAAATTTCTTTATTGTTCCCTCTCAATATTTATCTAGTGCTAGGATGTGATTTCCTTTCACTTAGATATGTCAAATCGGGTCTTTAGACTGATTCCATTGGTTCGTGGCTTCCAATCCTTTGTAGTGAGATTTATCCTATTATTTGTGTTTTAGCCTATGTTTTGATTTCAGGTCCGAGACTTATTCTCGTGGTTTTTTATTATCCATATTAATTCATATTCTCTGCACTATATTTTGTTCTTCATTCTCATTTCTTTCCATCCATATTCTTAATACATTGGTTCTATTGAACTTTATGGCTAAGAAAATTATTCTAGGCATAATTATACACGGTCGGGCCGTATCATTTCCAGTGGACTACCATCCTTGGATGGAATTTGAAGGAAATCTGGTGTCGTTTGCGCAGTGGTGGACCTCACCAGACATTTTACACAAATACAAAAAGAAGCAATTTGACCGTGTACGATCTGAGTTTGAGCTACATTTATGGGCTGATTGAGATGGCGACAATGAAAGGAGAGCTCACAAAGGGAGATGCAGAGAAGACTGTGAAATTGGCAATGGAGATCAATGCATTTGAGCCGATGCGTTCGTGAACGTGGCCTCGTTTGTGCAACATGAGCTTCTCATGTCCAAGATTCATATAATAGAGATGGGATTTGATTTGAAATTTTTCAGCCATGAGCTCATCTGCTGGGCATAAAAAAAAAAAAAAGAAACTGCTGCAATTATTGGTGAATCTAGTAGAGTACGCCAACATGGCGATTGTCAGAGAATTTTATGCCAACCTTCATACCGAAAAGTTGATTGACAGTCTGTATGTTAAAGGGAAAAGGATATATACAATCTCAAAGGCAAACGTGAAGCATCTATCGCTAAGAGGAATTTCCATACAAAATGTCCTTAGATTTTGTGAATCCCTACATTCTGCGAGTGATGACAGATTGTTGAGGCTATTTTCTGTCATCATGAGCACTCCAACTATTGGAGCCAACAAGAAGTTGTCCTGGAAAATTATTACGAAATAGTAAAAGCCGCTAATAAAATGGGAATCCATAAGAATCTACTCGCTTTGCATATTACTGATATTGGGGCAAAGAATCTATTCGGTGTAGCAAAAATCTTGTGCAACCAACCAGTAAATATTGGCGAGCTCATCTGCCATGACATCTCTGTGTGCTTGGAATCCTTCATGGTTTCCTTAGTATGGTCATCTGATTACCAAAATTTTCCGTGCCGCAGTAGCCAAAATTCCAGTCGAACAAGCATTGCTGACCTACCAGGTCCGTCACTATTGGAATTCCACCGCCGATGGATATCCTCAATGAAATTTCTGAACATGCCAAAAAGGAAAGCACCGGCTTTAGGACAAGACGGCAAACCATCATTGCAGCCCCATGACATAGGGAAAGGAAAATTGATAAAAGCAGCTGCCCGCATTGTTGAACTTGCCACCGTCGAAACTCAAAAGGAAAAAATAATAGTCATTCGCGAGCTGTCCACACAACCTTCCAGCTAGCCATCTTTGCAGCCCGTTCAACCAGAGAGCAACGTTATTCATCCTAGGAGAGGGATGATATGTTGACCTTTGAACAGTTGGGGATGGACGATAAGGATTCGAAGCCGCCACCATCTCAGCAAGAATTCACTGCTCCAACAACAACGTAAATCGCCAGCTAACCCAAACAAGAAGCAACACCATAATCACCAATAGATCAAGAAGAATCATCAGACAATGTCGAAGCTGAAGCAATGAGGCTTGAGGAGGAAGCCAAACATCTTTTGGAGGAGCAAGAAGCAGCGCGCCTTGTAGAACTGAAAAGGAAGGCGGAGTTGGAGACCAAGCAACAATTGATCATTCAGAAAAAGAAAGCTGATGAGAGAAAAAAAAAAAGAGGAGGAAAAGCACGAGGCAGAGAGAAAAGGAGAATTTAAAATAGAAATGACGTGCTTGCTGATTGAAGCACATATCACAATGAACTTCAAAATAATGGAAGAAATATCGGTTGGAAAATGCTTATGAAGAGGTCATTCAATGCATCAATGAAGAAGAGGAAATAATAGATAACATTCCTTAATCTTGAATCAAAATTCACTTTCTGTAACTTCCTAGTGTTAGGTAGTAATTGTCTTGTATTTAGAGTTTTAAATCGGGTCTTTGGAGTGATTTCATCGGTTCGTAGCTTCTAATTCTTTGTAATGAGATTTAGCCTATTGTTTATGTTTTAGCCTATGGTATTGATTTCAGGTCTGAGACTTATTCTTGTGGTTGGTTATCATTTAGGTTAATTCATATTCTATGCACTATCTTTTCTTCTTTATTCTCCCTTCTTTTATCTATATTTGGAACCATTGGTTCTATTGAACTTTGTGGCTAAGGAAATTATTTTAGGCATAATTATATATGGTCAGGCCATGTTATCTAGTATCATAGTGGTGGGGTTTTATGCAACGCTTTTGAAAGCATAAAGAGGTGCCATGCAATTTTTAAAGTATATAGAGATTTTACGCTGAATTTCGAAACTACAAGGGAGTTATGAGCAATTTCACAAAAAAAAAATATAATCAAAGCCCAAGATATTTGTTATTTACTTCTATTCTTAAACTTATCTTTCCTTGGTTTTACTGCTACTTTGGATTTTTTTGCTATCGTCTTTGGGAAATTTCCATAGATTTGAATTGAGTCCTTTTTGCGAGACAGAGAGTTGCATATGGTGTGTAGTGATACACGAGAGTCCTTGTGAGCTTATTCTTTCTTTCTTCTCATTCTAATGGCAAGTGATGAAGGATCCAATTATCGACAAGTAAATGTGCAAAGAGAACATATGGCCGTTACTTGAAGCTTAGAAGTGGAATGATGTTCCTCCACTTTTGAGGCCAAGACACAACATTCGGCCTCCACCCCCATGCACTTTGACAAGCCAAATGATGAGGAGTTTGAAGAAAATTGGAAATGACTTACGCATCATCATAAACATAACCAACGGGATAAAGATAAAGCTATCAATTCGATCAAATTTCAGGTACCACCGTTCAAAGGAAAATCCGACCCTGAAGCATTCTTACAATGGGAACAAAGGTTAAAATGAATATTTGATGTTCAAAAATTAACTGACCAAAAAAATCTTTGTGTGGCCGAAATGGAGTTTTCCAATTATGCTATCGCTTGGTGGGACCAATTGATCATCAACCGCCGCAAAAATATGGAGGCCCTATTGCAGACTTGGACCGAATTTTGTACACTCATGTGAAAGAGGTTCGTCTCCCCTCATTACCATCATGAAGTACTGTAGAGATTGCAAAGAATAAAACAAGGTTCTCAGTCAATAGAGGATTACTATAAGGAACTCAAAACACTTTTTTTACAAGCTAATAGTCGTAAAGACCAGGAGCAAACAATGTCCAACTTTGAATGGCCTTTGAAAGGTAATCCATTTAAACATTCTTCAATTGTAAGGTTGCCTAAAGCGTCGATTCCGAAACATATCAATAATGTTTTCTGATAGGGATTCTAAATTTTGAAGCTATTTTTCTAAAAACACTTTAGGCTTAAATTCGGTACGAAATTAATATTTTCCACATCACACCACCCAAAAATTAATGATTAAATTGAAGTTATTAATCGAACTTTGGGTAAGAATTTGAGAAGTTGGGAAGAATGTTCAGTTCATGCTGAATTTGCATATAATAGTACAATTCATAGCTCTATGAATTGTTCTCTATTTGAGATTGTTGTTTTAACTCATTAACTTATCTTGATCTTATGTCATTTTCATGCAATAAACATATTACTTTTGATGGCAAGAAAATAGTTGAATATGTCTAACATCTCAATTCGCAAGTTCAGGATAACCTACGAAAGACAGTTGACAATTATGCGAAACAAGCAGAACATGGGCGCAAGAAGGTTGTATTCGAGACACGAAATTGAGTTTGGCTACACTTAAAGAATGAAAGATTTTCATAATTACAAAAGTCAAAACTTACTACCCGTGGTGATTGGTCGTTTCGAGTATTGGAAAGCATTAATGATAATGCCTACAAACTTGAACTCCCAGGTGAGTACCAAAGTTCATGCTACTTTTAATGTTTTTGACAAGCCTTTTTTATGCAACTGATGAATATTTTGTTCGGGAGAACAAGAAAGCTTTTCAAGAATGAGAGAAATTAAAAATTCAAGAGAATCACTACTTTTCGAAGATTATCATGGGCATCACTAATTATGGAAGATTATCAAGAGAATCGTCACTTATGAAAACTTTTAAAAGTTAATTAAAATAGATTTCCTTTATATTATAAGTTTTCTTATAGCATAATTTCATATTTAGAGTTTTCTTATTATTTATTTTATTGTTTAAATATTTCTTTATAGTTAGACTTACCTTTTGATTTATTTTCTTTATTAGTATTTTTTTTCCCCTCAAAGACCTTTATATAAGGTCTTTGGCTATCATTGTAATGAGACAATTTGCACCTTGAATCAAATTTTATATTTTATAATTTTTTGTTAGAAAGTAGTTTCTCGCATTTAGAGTCTAAAATCGGATCTTTGAAGTGATTTCATCGGTTTGTATCTTCCAATCATTTACAGTGAGATTTAGCTTATTGTTTGTATTCTATAGCCTATGATTTTGATCTCAGGCCCGAAACTTATTCTCGTGATTTGTTATGATCCAAGTTAATTCACATTCTCTACATCATCTTTTCTTCTTCATTTTCGTTCTTTCATCTATATTCCAAACCATTAGTTCTATTGAACTTTGTGACTAAAAAAATTATTTTTTGGCAAAATTATACATGATCGGGCCATGTCATAACATCATATACCAATCAAATACATCGATATCTCACTTCATTTTAAAAACATACTAACTAATAGAATATGAATTATACTTCCGATGATACTGTAATTTTTTTATTTTTTATTTCATACTACTACTTGTATATAGAATTCCAAATTAACTCAATTTACATGTAAAAGGTCATAAAATACATAATATGTGTATGAGTGTAAGTACTTTACATACGGTTTTTTTTTTTTTTGTTCATAAAATGTTACACAAAACATATTAAACTATATATAGAAAAAAGTTTGGATTAATGTTACACATTTATATCTCCTCAAAGGTGTTTTCAACTGTTTGAAACAAAAAAAAAAAAAAAGAAAAAACACGATGTCCTTTCTATTAACATCAGCACTAGCAAAATCTTCACTTGAATCGGCCAATTATTGTCATCGGGCAACAAAAGACAATTCCCACAATATTTTAGGGTTTGTTTGGTTCAACTGAGGGGAGAGATTTGAACGGAAGGAATGAGAGGTGAACGGAAGAGATAGAATATTAAAATTGTAATAGTGTATTTGGTTATATGAAAATGAAAGGAGAGAGGTGAGGAAAAATAATATCCTTGTGTTTAGTTAGACTTAGAAGAGAAGATAAAATAGAATAATTTTACTACTTTGCCCTCATAGTTTATAAAAGAAAAATAAAAATATTTAATAAATTTGATTAATGTTGTAGTAAAATATATAGTAAATATAATATAGTTTATTTAATAATAAGAAGATATTCATTGAAATTAAATATAAATAACATAATTTAGTTAAAAATAGTAACAAAAAGAAATATATAAGATATACCGATTAAATTAATTATTAATACTAATTGTAATAATTTAAGATTTTAGTTAATTTAAATATATTTATTAAAATATTTTATTGTAAATTATAATTATATATTTAGATACATAATTAAATATATATATACAATATATATTAATATTCTAATTTCAATATTCGATAGAATAAAAATTAAAATAAAATATATATTTAAAATTTGGAATGATATAATAAAACATAAAGGTATAATTGGTAATTAAGTAAATAATGTATTAATAGAATTTCGTCCCCTCTCCTCCCGTCCTAATCCCTCAAACAAAACATACTCTTATCTTAAGGATTTTTAGATTCTCGTCCTAAGTCTATCACTCATTCAAAACATTCGTCTTTCTTTACTTATAAGATTTTACCTCTAATTTTACTAATCTATTTTTTTTCCTCTCTAAAACATCAAAGCAAACACTTAATTTTTATTTAGTTTTGTTGATATTGTTTTTCAACCAACAATATAAAGTAAAATCCGAAAGAAATTCGAATTTGACTGTAATAACATCTGGAATTTAAGATTCCTCGATACCGTATGAAATGTCAACTAAACTAGATACATAAAGAAAATAAAAGATGATCCCCAAAGCAATTTTAACTGAAATTGATGCAGATTGAAGATCCCTTTTGCCAGTCGCGAACCGCTTGTTCATATGCCCTCTACAGCAGTTATCAGATCGTGCACAATCAGTTATAATTGACGGAGAAACCCCTTCGTGTTTACAATCGTTTGAGAAACCTTATTCGGTTGCATTTATACTAAAAACCGTCTGGTCGAACAGACGACTCGAAGACAATTTTTACCTGCTCAGACGAATAACAAACTATCACCCGACTGGACAAATGTCTGGACCGTTCACCGACTGAACCCACCTAACAACTAAGCGATTGACCAACCGATCGATCAAGAGACTGACTAGTTGCTAGATCAAACGACTGACTGGTCGTCCCATCACACGACCAACTTCCAGCCCCTTCAAATGACTGAACAACCGTCTGACCAAACGATCGACCAACCAATCGACCAAACGACTAACTAGTCGCCCAATCAACCGACCAACTGACCGGTCTTTCAAGCGACTGGGCAACCGTCTGACCAATCGACCGACCAACCAATCGATCAAACGATTAACATGTCGTCTAATCAAGCGACTGATTAACCGGGCTTTCCTTCAAATGAGCCTCTAAAAGCCCACTTCCCTTTTTGTGGGTTTTATTTATGGGCCCAACTGTTAGGATCTAAAGCCCTAAATATTTTAATAATTTGCCTCCTCCCGCCCGACTCCCTGCCGTCACTTCTCGATCAGTGTGAGATGTGATGTGGTTAGGGAGTTTGTTCATCATTGCAGTGTCTAATCATGGAGTTTTGTAAAAACCCCACTTAAAACCCCTTCATCTTCATCTTCTTCATCCCTTGTATTAATCCCAACCTTCTTTGACTTGAAATTTTAAATTTTTTAGGATTCGGAGCTAGGCTTCGTAGGTCCCTATTCCGCGGCTGCCGAATCAGTCGCCTGGACAAGGATCCAACCTGGTCCTCCACCTCTAGCCCCGGTTTTGTTGACTCCTTCCGAAGCAACGACTATCATCAACCAGGTAACTTTCTTACTACCACATTAACTTACTTTTGCCTCTGAGTCTTTGATCACTCTAACTTGCTCTAACAGGCTACTTGTGAGATTACCTTTCTCACGAGAGTGCCGTTACTAGCGTCTGCCCGACCAGTAGTGATGCGCTATGCCGACCTGTCACTGGCCGACTTGAGTTATGAGGATATTAATTCTCTAGCTCAGGTGGCCATTGACTTACTGGTGCAGACTCCTGCTGAGTCTGTAGCGGCACCAGTCCTTAGTCGGATGATGGAGAGGATCATTGAGCTTCAGACCGACCTACCTCTGATCCGACCTCCAACATCCGACCTTGCACCGTCTCAACCCACGCCCAAAACTGCGGCCATCGAGGCTTCCCTGTCAAAAGCGGTAGCAGACCTCAATGAAGCCTCCAACAGGTTGAGTGAACTCCAGCAGGCGCGCCACAATTTGGCCACTGAGATTTCTCAGAAAATGAATGAGCTGGAAGGCCTTTAAAAAGAACTGGAGACCCTATACGGCTGCATCCATGAGGAAGGCCGTTTACTGGAGGAGCAACGCCAGACCCACGCCAGGCTCCATGACCAACTTCAGGCAAGCATTCAGTCAAGGCTGGTACAGGAACACCAAAGAGCCATCCATCAACGAAAGATGGCTCGAACTGAGCAAAAATGGGCGGACCTAGTAATTCTCCCTAAAGCACTCTTCATGTAAAAAATTTCAAAACCTTATGTAACAATGTAAATTTTACCTTAATATTATCCCATTTTTTCCAGATTACTGATCCACTTATTTGCACCACAAAATTAAAACATGACTTCCTTATTTAAACCAAACCTCGAAAGAACAAATCATAGCAAACCCATACTTCTTTAGACATATGGCTTCTCCTCGAATTTGTGTACCTGCCACCAATTGGGAGGGTTCCTTGTGTCACAGACCGAAAGGGTGGCTGAGCGACGCCGAGGGAGATGCAGACGGATGCCGAGTTGGCGGCGCACCAACGCACAGAGGCTAGCGGAGATCCTTCAAGATGTTCCGGAACCTCCTGGAATATTCTGGAACATTCTAGAAGCCCCGAGATTGCCCCTCAACCAAATTGATGATATTATCAATTAGATTTAGATTATATAGATATCTTTATCCATATCTCTTTTTTTTAGATATCTATATCTGTAGATTGATAAGATATAGCAAATCCAAGTGTGGATTTGATAAGATATGCGTATCCATATCTTGCTAAGATTTAGCATATCCATGATAGAGTGCCTATATAAAGATGAGGAGTCCTCACTTGTACTTCACTCCAGTTTTGAATCAATAAAACACTCTACTTTTCTGAGTGCATCTTATAGTGTTCTTACTTTTAGCAGGTATCGGAGTCGTGTGCGAGGCTGCACTAGCAAGTTCTGGAAGGAGTCGAAGAATCGCTAGGCCAACGGGAAGGTGTTCGAGGAGGAACCATCCGACCCGTTACAAGTGGTATCAGAGCTTTGTTCCGAGGAGATGGCGACAGACAAGTCAGATGCTGAGTACGAGGTCGAGAACCAAGTTTAGAGGCGGACCAGGAAGAACGCCTAGGAGAAGGCTGCTGAAGTCATGGGGACTTTTGACGGAAGGTTGGGTAAGGTAGAGCTAACTGTCGGAGATCACCACGACAAGCTCGACGAGGTGGAGCAGCGTATCTGCGAGCTCGAGGGAAGCGAGCCGTGCGAAGGGATACTGGCCTCGATCGATGCCAAAAGGGAGGAGTCCCGAAAGAGGGAGCTAGCGATGATGGAGCTTGCTGAGGCGCTGAGGGCCGAGGTGGTCGTGCTGAAAGAGGTTGTGGCCGAGTGCAAGGTCCAGATCGTAAGGCTGGAAAAAGCGAAGGTTGTGGAACCTTCAAGAACAGAGACCTTAAGGGTTCAAGAGGAGTTGGCGACGTTGAGCGCAACGGTAGCCAAACTTCAGGCGAGGAGGCCAATTGAAGCTGCCCTGGCAGCCCCGAAGGGGAACGCCCCGTGTCCCGAGAGCTACGCAGGGGAGCGCAAGGCTCGAGTAGTGGACGACTTCCTCTACGATATGGAGAAATACTTCAAGGATTCTGGCATCATGGGAGATGAAACCAAGATCCGAACTACGTCGCGATATTTGAAGGTCTTGGCCCGCACGTGGTGGAGGCGAAATGAAGGAACACACGGTGATGAGAGAGGCATCACTACATGGAGACTATTTAAGCGAGAGCTTAAAGAGGAGTTCGCACCAGCAGATGCCGAGGAGGAGGCGTGGTGCAGGATTCGTTGATTGGAGCATCGAGAAGGCCATCTGAAGTACTACATCGAGAAATTTTCGGACCTGCTGCTAGAAGTACCGAACATGTCCCCGAAGGAGGCATTATTAACATTCTTGGAGGGCCTCAGGCCATGGGCGAAGCTAAGGATCAAAGAGAAGATCCCCACGAATGTCAACGAGGCGATAAGATACGCACAATGGCTACTTGAAGTTGAACGAAAGGAGCCAAGCAGAGACGATAGGTCAAGAAGGCCTAGCCAAGGCAAAAGCGGGGGAGACCAGAACCGACAAACCCCACGAACAGGCGAAGGCGGCAGCATGCGACCACTGCCTCTGAATCGGGCTGGGAGTACTAGAAGACCCGGGCCGACATACGAGGTTGTTTCATTTGCCGAAGCAAGGATCACTATGCTAAAGATTGTCCGAACCGGGGAGGCCTTGCGGCAGTAGCCGAGCAAAGCGAACCAGTAGAAGACCAAGTGGCTTGCGTGAAGTCACTTCATGGCGGAGGAAGGATGCTTGTGAACGCATGGATAAATGAAGTATTGACAATGTGCTTACTGGATACAGGAGCCGACGGCAACTACATGAGCGAATAGGTGGCCCGTAAGATCGGCATACAGTGAACGCCATCTGAAGGTCGATTCAAGGGAGTCAAAAGCGGGTGGACCCCTATTTTGGGAGTAGCAAGGGGCGTGCCTATGCAGCTTGACAGTTGGAAAGGTAACCGACCTTTAACATAGCTCCCACGGATGACTACGCCGTGTTCTTGGGAATGAAGTTCATAGAGCACGTGAAACCTATAATAGTGCCACACGAGCAGAAGTTCACCATTACTGAGGGCGGGACACCATGCGATGTAAAAGTGTACCGAGAGAAGGAGCTCAGTCCGAAACAACTTGAGAAGGGCCTAAAGAGAGGAGAGCCGACCTTTGCCGCTATTTTGAGCGATGAGGATGTCCCAGGAGAAAGAGAGAAGAGAATCGAAGACCCACCCCGGGAGTTAGAGCCGGTCCTCAAGGAGTTCGAGGATATTATGCCAGACGACTTGCCGAGTAAGTTGCCTCCATGACGAGCTATAGACCATGCTATTGACCTAGTAGAGGGGGCAAAGCCAGTCTCTCGACCTGCCTATCGGATGTCTCCTAATGAGTTAACAGAGTTGTGAAAACAATTGGGAGAACTCTTGGATGCCAAGTTCATTACTCCATCAAAGAGCCCTTTTGGTGCGCAGGTATTGTTCCAGAAGAAGGATGGGAGCCTGAGGATGTGCAATGATTACCGAGCGCTCAACAAGCTTACGGTAAAGAATAGATACCCGGTCCCTCTTATAGCTGATTTGTTTGATCGCTTGCAGCCGGCAAGGGCGTTATCCAAATTGGACCTCCGAAAAGGTTACTATCAAGTACGGATACGGGAGGGCGACGAACCAAAGACTACGATAATCATGAGGTATGGGTCTTGCGAGTTCAAGGTCATGCCCTTTGGGTTAACGAATGCCCCAACAACATTCTGTACGCTGATGCAAGAAGTGCTACGAGATTATCTTAATGAATTTGTGGTGGTATACTTGGACGATATCGTTGTGTATAGTCGGGGTATGGTGGAGCATCTCGAGCACTTGCGTAAGGTTTTTGCGACCTTGAGAGTGAGTCAGCTTTATGTGAGGAAAGATAAGTGTGAATTCGGTCTGCAGGAAGTAGGGTTCTTGGGGCATGTTGTCGGGAATGGACGGATTCGCATGGAGTCCGGAAAAATCAAGGCGATTTTAGAATGGCGGGCACCCAAGTCTCCGACAGAGGTGTGGTCCTTGGTTTGACGAATTACTATCGATGGTTTGTCAAGGGATATTCGGCAACGGCGATCCCCTTGACAGACATGCTGCGAAAAGAAAAAAATGGGAATGGACGAAGGAATGTCAGGAGGCATTCGACCAATTGAAGAAGGCGGTTACCAAGGAGGCGGTACTTGCCCTCCCTGACTTCTCGAAGCCATTAGAGGTACTAACAGATGCCTCAGACTTGGCAATAGGAGGCGTGCTCATGCAGGAGGATCACCCTATGGCTTACGAGAGCCATAAGCTGGCAGACGTGGAGAAGCGGTGGCCTACGCACGAGAAAGAGATGCTCGCGATAATACATTGTTTGCGAGTGTGGGAACACTACTTGAAAGTAGGATTGTCCTTCACCATTAACACTGACAATCGAGCTGTAAGTAACTTTCAGTCCCAGAAGAAACTAACAAGAAAACAGGAACGGTGGCTTGACTTCCTCGCATAATTCAAGTTCGAGATCAAGTACCAACCTGGAAAGACTAATTCCGTAGCGGACGCGTTTAGCCGCAAGGTGGCGACTCTATATTCCATTGACGGGGATGTTGTGGATCGGATAAGAGAGGGCCTAGTGCATGATAAGTTTGCACATGCCGTGTTCGAACAAATCGAGGAAGGGAGGACTCAAAAGTATTCTCTGGAAGATGGCCTTGTCATGACGAAAGGCTACCGAATGTACATACCAAAATGGGAGAACTTGAGGAGAGATATCCTATGAGAATGTCATGACACCAAGTATGCCGGACACCCAGGTGTTCAGAGGACCTTGGCTCTCCTCCGTGAACGCTACTATTGGCCGCGCATGAAAGAGGACGTGAAGGACTATGTCGGGACATGCCTTATTTGTCAGCAGGATAAGGTAGAGAACCAACTACCTGCAGGATTGCTGCAGCCCTTGCCGATACCTGGGAGGATGTGGGAAAGCATTTCTATGGACTTTATTGTCGGGTTGCCAAAGTCCACGGGCTGTACGAGCATCCTTGTGGTGGTGGATCGGTTGTCAAAGTATGCAGAGTTCATACCTGCACTGAAGGAGTGTACGGCAGAGACGACAACCAAACTGTTTATGGATCACGTCGTCAAGTATTGGGGCTTGCCGAAAAGCATCATCAGAGACCGAGATTCACGGTTCACCGGAAGGTTTTGGATGGAGCTTTTTCGATTGTTGGGGTCAAAGTTGAAGATGTCCACGACAATGCACCCCCAGACCGATGGACAGACGGAGCTCATCAATCATGTGCTTGAAGTGTACCTTCGGCACTATGTCACGGTAAACCAAGTAGATTGGGACTCTCTCCTTGATGTTGCACAAATTTGTTTTAACTTGCAGAAAAATGAGAGCACGGGAAAGAGTCCCTTCGAGATAGTGCTTGGCTTCCAGCCCACGACGCCGAAGGATTTGGTAGGAACATACAAAGGACCGAGTCCGCCAGCATTCTACTCTGCCAAGTGTTGGCAAGATGGTGCGGAAGTGGCCCGACTCTACCTAGAGAAGTCTAAAAAAAGAATGAAGAAGTGGGCCGAGAAGAAGAGGGTGTTTCAAGAATTTAGAGAAGGGGACATGGTGCTCGTAAAACTATACCAACACGGCTGTGTTCGAGGGGTGCACAAAGGCTTGATGCGGAATTATGAAGGCCCATTCTCGGTGCGGAAGAAGGTTGGCGAAGTGGCATACAAGGTTGAGCTTCCAGAGTCCCTATCCCAGCTCCACCCCGTGTTCCACATCAGTCTACTAAAACCATATCGTGAAGATGTTCAAGACCCGAGCAGGAATGAGTCAACGAGGGCACCACCGGGGATGCGGGCAGCACACAACAAGGTGGCCGAGGAGATTGTGGCTGATAGGATGGTTCGACACAAGAACAAACCACGGTCGACAGAGTACTTTGTCAAATGGCGTGGACTACCCGAGTCCGAGATGAGTTGGGAACCAGCAAAAGACTTATGGCAGTTCGAGGGACTCGTCCGAGATTTTGAGGCATTGGGGGCAATGCCTAGTTCAAGCAGGGGAGGATGTCACGGACCGAAAGGGTGGCCGAGCGACGCCGAGCGAGATGCAGACGGATTTCCGAGTTGGCAGCGTGCCAACGCACAGAGGCTAGCGGAGATCCTTCAAGATGTTCCGGAATGTCCTGGAATATTCTGGAACATTCTAGAAGCCCCGAGATCGCCCCTCAACCAAATTGATGATATTATCAATTAGATTTAGAATATCTAGATATCTTTATCCATATCTCTTTTATTTAGATATCTATATCTGTAGATTGATAAGATATAGCAAATCTAAGTGTGGATTTGATAAGATATGGCGTATCCATATCTTGCTAAGATTTAGCATATCCATGATAGAGTGCCTATATAAAGAGGAGGAGTCCTCACTTGTACTTGACTCCAGTTTTGAATCAATAAAACACTCTACTTTTCCGAGTGCATCTTATAGTGTTCTTACTTTTAGCAGGTATTGAAGTCGTGTGCGAGGCTGCACTAGCGAGTTCTCGAGGGAGTCGAAGAATCGCTAGGCCAATGGGAAGGGGTTCGAGGAGGAACCATCCGACCTGTTACAGTTGCAATCATTCCTTGTGGGCAAACACCCCATAGGCCATCATGCTGAGGACCTGATACAGGTGCTAAAACAACTCGACTTTAAATTCAAGTTCTTTGACAGAGGGAGAGAAATCATACATCGTACGATTCGCCTAATGGAAGGTGTGTCCACCAGCTACGAACCCCTCACCGACATTCTTACTCGCATATCCGACCTTGATCATCATATGTATATGATAAACCATCACATCATGGCCATTCTCCCTGACCTTAGCTGGAACAACATTTTCTGTCAGCAGAGATCAACACTCTCCAGATTGCGCGTACTTGTTGAGCGGGAAAGTCATTCTTTACAAGATATGAAAATTCGCACCGAACAAGACCTTCAAAAAATGCAAGACCAATGGGATCGTTATTGTCTCAACCTAGAAGATCTTTTGGAAGTTCGAGGAGACACTCTTTTTCAATAATATCGTGCCCGTACTTCATTCTGTCGGATCATCTGTTCCAAGGCCTCCATACGTTCTGTATCTACATACTCCATCTATTGCATCATACTTTGCTGATACTCCATCGTGTATTCTACTTTAATGTGAGCCACTCGGAAAGTGTGTATGTTAAGTTCGGCTGGAAGTACGGCATCTTGCCAAACGTGAGCTGATAGGGAGAAAATCCTGTAGAAGTACGGCATCTTGCCATAAGGCTTGTGGCAACAACGTATGCCATTTCTTGGGATTTCCTTCTATCATCTTCCATATAATATTGATGATGATCTTGTTTGCTGCTTCAGCCTGCCCGTTGGCTTGATGATAGTAAGGTTAAGAGTGGTGAAGTTTTATGTGAAAACTAGCTAAGAATTCAACAAGCTTCTCGCCGGTGAACGCCAGACCCTGATCAGTGATGAGAGAGTGCGGAATACCAAATCGGTAAATGATATGATTGAGCACGAACTCAATAACTTCCTTTTATGTCACATTCTTTAACGGAACTGCTTTGACCCATTTGGTAAAATAATCAGTAGCTACCAAAATAAATGAATGCTGCTTAGATGAAGACGGATGAATTTTACCAATAACATCGAGTGCCCATGCTTTAAAAGGCCATGGTTTAACCATTGCCTGCAACTCCACTGACGGAAGATGGTTTAATGGACCGTGCCTCTGATATTCTTGGCATCCCCTTGCAAATTTGATGCAATCCTCATATATTTTCGGCCAATAAAAACCCATGCGGTGAATAGCCCATCTCATGTTAAGGCCTTCTCGATGTGCTCCACAAATCCCACTATGAACCTTCTGCATCACCTCCAAAGCTTTCTTTGGACTTAAACACCTCAGAAAAACCTCTTCTAATGTTCTCTAATACAACACACCCCCCCTAACTGAAAACGCAAAGCCTTTAGCCGGACCCTCACAGGTGTTGATGAGTCTAGTGCTTGCAAATAAGCAATGATCTCGGTCCTCTAATCTACAGACACATCGATATTTCCCATCTCAACCTGTCTGCACGCAGCCTGAGCTAGACTGTCTGCCTGTTGATTTTCTGCCCTTGGGATATGTTGGACAGTTACTTCTGCAATTCTTGATAGTAGATAATGTACCATATCTCTATATTGGAATAAATGAGGGTAATTGCAAACATACCGCCTCAGGACCTGGTTGATGATCAGTTGTGCATCTCCATAAATGACGACCGATTGAATGTTCTTTGCCACCAACATTTCTAATCCTAAAATCAATGCCTCATACTCAGCCGAATTATGGGTCACTTCCTCCATCTGTTGTTGTAGCAGAATCTTCTATGTACCGGGTCCTTTCAAAATCACTCCTGCCCCTGATCTTCCATTTGCTCGAGATCCATCAAAGAACATCTGCCAAGGATTATTTCCTATATAAGATACTAGTTCACTATTCTCAGACTTACCTTAAGTAAATTATGCCAGTAAGTCAGCTACCACTTGACCCTTCACCGCTTTGAGAGGTCTGTGTTTCAAAGAAAAAGGGGCTAGTTTGACAGCCCATTTCATCAATCTCCATTGCATGGTAGGCCTGTGTAAAAGCAACTTAACATAATCCACTTTAGAGACTACTTCAGTCTCCCTTGGTAGGATATAATGTTCCAACCGTGTACAAGCAAACACTAGGAAGTAACACATTTTTTCTGGCATAGTATAATTTAACTCAAGCCCTACTAGGGTTTTACTCAAATAGTAAATGGCCCTCTCTTTTCCATCATTCCACTATTGGACCAAAATACTACTTATCACATCCAAACTATTTGCAACATATAATCTTAAAGGTCGGTTACCTTTCGGAGAAACCAACACAGGGGGTTCTATTAACGCTTGTTTAATCACTTCAAACGCTTCCTGTTGTTCAAAACCCCAAACCAAATCAGCTGTTTTATTTTTCAACAGCTTGGTGATGGGTCTTAATTTCCCTGCAGCATTTGATATAAATCGCTTCAAATAATTTACCTTGCCCAGGAAACTATGAATCTCCTTGATGGTTCGGGATGGTCGAACTGCTCGTACTGGTTTAGCCTTGTTAGCATAAACTTCTATCCCCTTTTCGTGCACCAGGAAGCCTAAAAAATTCCCAACTGAAACCCCAAATGCACACTTAGTTGGATTCATCTTAAGGTTGTATTTTTTCATCCAAACAAAGGCATTCTCAAGATCACTCAAGTGTGTGTTGAAGTCGGTCGATTTCGCTATCACATCATCAATGTACACCTCCATCGACTGCCCAATAAGATCATGGAAAATAGTATTCATAGCTCGTTGATATGTAGCCCCTGCATTTTTTAACCCGAAAGGCATTACCGTCCATTCGTAAATTCCCAATGCCCCTGGGCATCTGAAAGCAGTCTTTGGAATATATTCTTCAGCCAGAAAAATCTGATTATATCCAGCATATCCATCCATCAAGCTTAAAATCTTATATCCGGCAACCGAATCGATCAGCATGTTCGCCATAGGCATGACGTACTCATCTTTAGGAGTTGCCAAATTGAGATCTCTGAAATCGATGCATATCCTGATCTTCCCATTCTTTTTGGTTACAGGAACTATATTTTCCAACCAATCTGCATACCGACAAGGTCGGATGAAACCTACTCTACATAACTTCTCGATCTCCTCTTTGATCTGTGGCAGCAGTTCAGGACTGATTCTCCTAGGTGGTTGCTTGTATGGTTTGAAATCATTTTTTATGGGTAACCAATGCTCAATCAACTTCCACGCTAATCCGGGCATTTCTGAATAATCCCATGCCAGGCATTTCATATTTCTCCGTATTAACGCCACCATCTGTTCTTGCTATTTTCGGACAATAAGCCACTTACCCGAACCACCCTAGGCACCTGGTCGATTCCTAGGTTGTATTCAATGAGCGGATCTTGTAAAGACAGATTCTATTTTTTCCAGAAGATCTGGCCAACAAAATTTTTCCTTTTCGGCAACACAATTTTCCCAACCCCTATAGCTACGTAATTTAACCATCATTTGGTTTAAATAAAATTTTTTAATTAAAACATCACACGTATTGAATTCTTCCATAAAATAAAGGATGAAATTTCAGAAGAAGTCTGGCTAACATCAGAGCCACTCATACGAAAACTGTTTCTTATTGAAACATATAACCCTGGGTGGTAAGCTTACAGTTTTTCCATAATTTCTCTTGATCAAAGAGGGTTGTTTGGGAGATAGGGGAATTGTACTCGGAATATGGCATTGACTCCTCCATGCCCTATGCAACATCGAAAGGGTTTTGGTTTGCATCCAACTTGTACACCTGATCACCCTCCCAGAACATTATTTGTTGATAGAATGACGAAGGAACACATTTGGAAGCGTTAATCCAGTCCCTCCCTAACAAGATTGAATAAGTAGTCTTTGTATCCACTATAAAGAACACTATAGAAATCATCTTTGCCCCCACCTCAATAGGAGCGACCAACATGCCTTCCGGCTTGGTCGGTTGCCCTGTAAAACTGGTCATCTCAATGTCTAATGGAGACAAGTCCCCCACTCCTTTTCCAAGTCTCTTGAGGGTTCTCAAAGGAATGACATTAAAAATAGCCTCATTATCAATAAAAACTCTGTTAATTGGCTTTCCACAAATATGAGCACTCACATATAATGGCTTTAAATAAGGAATCGCACCTTCAGGCAGTGGCGGAAAGATCTTCGGTGGTGGGAGTTCAGCTTCCGAATGTGGATCCATTGCTATCTGTGCCCATTCCGGTTCCTCCATATAACTATTTGAATATGCCCATTCTTCCTCTTCGAAAAGATGCATGCCAGTCATCCCAACTTGAAATGACATGTCATCCTTTCACCCCGTATTCCAAGTCCTCATTCGCAGGCCCCGTATCTCCTCTTGAGAGAACGAACCAAAAACAATGCTAGTGTTAGATGGTTCTTCTCTCATTTCTCCCATCTCTGGGTCGATGTTAATTCGCCTACAAAATTGACATAAAAAACATCGAGCCTTTTTAAACAACCTTTCTTCCTCTCTCTGCTTCATTGACAAACCTTCTTGACAGCTTTGTTTAGGTGGCCTTTCTGGCGGTTTTGATCGCTCCTTCCAGGGTTTTTTCCCATGTCTAGCAGCATACCTTCGTTTGGCATTACGGATTTGGATCCTATTCATACTTAGGAATCGAGGATCTATGTCGACCGGAAGTGGTTTTCGATTCCTGGTCCATCCTTCTCGTACCTGCTTAGGTTTGCGGATTGGTTGATCACGGACCACCGCCTGATCCTTCACTTTCACTTCAAAAGTGCCATCAACCTTGTCCCATTTTTTTGCAACCTGACCCTCACAAACTTTGAACTTATTTGTTTCTTCTACCCTCTCCTTGGGTTTCCGTTCCTTTCTCCTAGTGTCTTCATCTTCGTCTTCCATCCAACAATCCCGTAAAAGATGAACAGAAGTCATAGCAGTAGTTACCTTTAGAAAGGGTTGTTGTTCTACTCCCATGGTGACATGCTTGAACGCCCAGCCTTAATAGCCCTCTGAATCTCCTTTAAAAAATGCGTACATTGACGGGTGTAGTAAGTAAAAGAATTATGCCATTTGCAATATGGCCTCCCTTTTATTTCTTCCTTGGTTGCCAAATGTTGTCCTTCCGGGATCCAAATTTTCCCATCCGCCAGGAGAATATCGAATATTTCATCTGCTTGAGATGTGTCGAAGGTGGGTTGATCCGTTTCTTCTGTTCCGGGAATCGGCTTCAGACTGGGAAACATATATGGTTTCCCGTGCACGATCTTAGCTGTCATCTCCTCCACATTCTTGGCCTATTCAACATCTGACAAATAAACTTCCGTTTCCACACTGGCCATTTGCTGCGTGACTTCCGTTTCCGTTTCCACACTGACAAATAAACCCTCCCAAGTTTGTATTTGTCCGGCCAGAAGATTAGCGAACCAAGAAAATGCTGTTCTAGTTAGAGATAAACCAAATAGTTGTAACTTATAAAAAAGGTTGTTTCTGACTTCCCCAAGTTGAGCCGTGAAACGACCCACGTGCTCAAGGGTTAATGAACCATCTTCTCCTGAGAAAGCGTGAAAATCAGGCGGCCTGTAATTTCTCGGGAGAGGGTGTTCATTGATAACTCTCTCTGGAAAAGGTCTTTGATACATTGGTCTGTTTACCGTTTGAGGGTTCATACCAAAATGTACTCGCAGCACTCTTGCAATGTCTTTTGGGTCCGCCCTAGGTGGATTACGATCAAACACCGGAATAGGGTTGTGAACCTGACCCCCCAACCTCTCGTCAAACAACACTTGATCAACTCCCCTGGCACCCAGAGGGATGTTATTTGGGTACATCAGTGGTGTTTTCCCTCTATCCCCCCTAGCGGCAGCACTTGGAATCGTACTATCTACGTAAGATGGCCCAGAAAAATTCGTCTGTAACCGAGAAGGTGACGCCGTTGGTGGTGTTTGGGTAGGTTGAAGAGTCACCCTTACCAATGTTTGATCTAACATATTCTGCATTAAATTCTATTACTCTCGCAACATTGCCTGCATTGCCTGTGTCTGCTGATTGTTCAATTGCTGAACATATGCCACCCAGTTAGCGGGTGATTGGGAAAAGTCCCCCGTATTAACCACAGAAGGTACTGCGGTTTCTCCCACCGTGGTGGAAGAGACTTGAGGTTCTGAACCTGCCATATGGATCCTTCCGATAATTCGGCCAGATCTCAATCGTATGAAATTTTTGTCTGACATAGGATCAGCAATCTTGCCTTTCTCCCACTGTGGTCGCCAAATTGTTGATGTTGTTTTTCAACCAACAATAAAAAGTAAAATCCGAAATAAATTCAAATTTGACTGAATAACATCTGGAATTTAAGATTCCTCAATACCGTATGAAATGTAAACTAAACGAGATACATAAAGAAAATAAAAGATGATCCCCAAAGCAATTTTAACTGAAATTGATGCAGATTGAAGATCCCTTTTGCCAGTCGTGAACTGCTTGTTTATATGCCCTCTAAATCAGGTCGCCTAATCAAGCGACCGATCTTTCCTTCAAATGAGCCTCTAAAAGCCCATTTCCCTTTTTTTGGGTTTTATTTGTGGGCCCAACCGTTAGGATCTAATCATAGGCCCATAAAAACCCTAAATATTTTAACAAGTTTATTAAACTAAAATTTAATTTTACACGTTATTTATATCACATGAAACTACTGTTTCAATTCAAAATTTTACTGACAAGTAAACGCACCGAAATCCTGTGCATCTCTGCGCAAAAATAATAAATAAAAACAAATCCCTCCTTCATCTCTGACCCATCTCCTCTGCTCAGTTGTACTTGTACCCACAAACTCAAATGCCCATGCCTATGCCCATGCCCATGGCAGACCATATCTCTGCACCTATAATCCATCATCCTCTTTACAAGGAAGGGAAGACTGGAAACCGCCCACTGTACTGTAAGGTTGTTCTTGGCCTCCGTCGAAGAAAGCTTTAGCTCGCCATCAAAGCTCCATTATATGAGATAGGAAGAAACCACTTACAGAACAGAACATGTTAAACATTGAAAAAACATACACAACCAGCTAGTTATATAATAATTATTTCGATATACTCTACTCTACTCTGATCCTTCATTTCATTGGCTAGGCTCAAACAACAAAGACATTCATCCACCAACACACATGCTAGCCATCACAAGTTTCTCAAACTACCTAGCTACATTAAAAATATATCTGAACTAAACACTCTTCTCTTAATTACACAATATCACCTATGATTTTTGGGCTTTCTTTGCACAGATTCCTGTCTTCCCCAACACCTTAAAAATGAAACTTATGAACAACATGGTATCATGGAATCAACAAGTAGTAATATATTAATTAGTAAAACTATCAATTCACACAACATTGACCCACCCGCCCATCTCATTAACCATCATTCATCAAAATCCTTGTACAATAACAAATTACTCATATTTCCATTTGCTCTCTCTTCTACACAACAATCAAAATTATAAAACCGCTACATAGTCATAAAGTTTCCACAAGCATAAACAGCAACCATATCCATCATCGACTATGTCATTAAACTAAGTACCTATTCTCAAACTAAATTCGAACAACCAATGCAGTACTCTGAAAAATATTCGACAGCTTAGCTAAAGTCAAACCCAACATTCACCCAAAACCCAAAAGAATACTGCACTCCTACACTAACTATACTCACAATTGTTGGGACTCCCATTTGCGGATATATGAATAATGATTTAGTTTCCCTAACAGTTCGAGCTTTTAGGTGAGACGGTCATTATCATCCGACATGGTATAGAGCTTGGCTAGGTCTCGAATTCCCGACCCCATTTGTGCGCATATGCATGTGCAAGTTTCACATACCTCTACTTGCACCTAAGGGGGCATGTTGCGACTCCCGTTTGTGGATAGTGGGACTCGAACTCGAGACCTAGCTTAGGTTCTGATACCATGTGCAAGTTTCGCATACCTTCAACATGGCATAGGATCACCTGTCCGATATTTGCCCTTGTCCTTCCTGTCCACCCAATGAAGGTTGTACACGTGGATTTGTTATTTATTTATTTATTTTTTAAAATTAAAATCTGAAGTTGTAGAAAAATTACAAAAAGGTCCCCCTGGATGGTTGGATGCCTCCTCGTCATTTCCATCTTCCCCAGAGCCCGCCGCGTTAATCGGATTTTGTTTCTCGGCTTCAACCTTCATCGGCCACCTTCCAAAGCTGCCGCCGCCGACCAAGAAGCAATTTTTCTCATCATCGTCTTCATCAAATCATTGTCACCCTCCGTACTTGCACCTCAAGTATCTATCAAATTAAGGCTAATTTACGGGTTTTCCTTTTTTAAAAAACAATAAATTTTGGGAGGCTTTTGTTGGTTTGTGTTGTAATTTGAATTTTTATTTTGTAAATTTTGTATGATTGAATTTTGGACTTGAGTTTAGTAATTAGAATTGTGTAAGATTTACAATAGATGTGGTGTCATAATTCCAAATGCAAAGTTGTTGCAGAGCCTGAAAATGATGGAGGTGGTGGGGCATGATTTTGAAGCTATTATTAGTTTTATTCTATAATTTTTGTAATCAACATAGTAGTATTTTCTAGAATCGGATTTATTTGCTTATTTGTTGTGGCATTTGTCTGCTCAAGCTTCTTCTGTTGCTTCACCCATAGAAACACAACCAGCATTTAGCCCTAAGTCGGCTGATACCGGCGAAGACGATGATGGGACGAAATTGCTTCTTGGTCAATGGCGGCAGTTCTAGAAGGTGGCCGATGAAGGTTGAAGTCGAGGAAGAAAGACGATGAATACGGGCTCTGCTGCTTCAGGGGAAGATGAAAATGATGTTGGTGAGGGCTCCAGGGACCAGTTTGCAATTTCTCTTCAACATCAAATTTCAATTTTCAGAAAGAATAAAAAGAAACATAATAAACCCATGTGTAGTCTCTTCATTGGATGGATAGGAAGGACAGGGAGTGGATGTTGGACAAGTGATCCCATCCCCTCAAACATATATATATTTATATATAAGAATATGCCATCACCTCGCTTCCAAATGGGTTCAACAAGCTGTGTCCTAGCCTTTAGAGTTCGTATGACTTTCCAACGCCTTTTTGTCCTTTTATTCCATGAGCTTCCTTCTTCTCATCAATTGTTTCTTGATGTCAAGGCTCTGCATCAACCAGACACAAAACATTCAAATAATCTATTTACTGAGAATAGATAAATAAAATTCGAGTATTATTATATGTAGCCTGCTCCACACCTTCTGTTCAATGTGGTTTTCCATGGATCTCAGCTTCTCTTCCATGCTATTAATTTCACTTTCAAGTTGGATACATAAATTGTGCATAAACATCCCAAATCTTAAAGTAAGACAACCATCTAGCCGTGTCGTAAATATTTTGTTTTCATTCAACCAAACTAACACGTGCAAATGATCAGCAAAACAATCCCAAATCAGACAGATGTTTTTTAATAATAGACAAAGGTCCCCTTACATGGTACTTGTGAATTAATTCGTAAACGTGATTATGAAATATCTGGTATTACATACAAAATCATCACCCATTCATTGAAAAGGCCTGACATTATGAGGAAGTAGTAATCATCCAACCCATTGATAACAAAAGGGTACTTTCGAAAAAAATTTTATTTTGTTCTTTTATCGTAACATTGTTGGGCAACAACCTTACGAAAAAGAAGGAAACAACATTTTCTTAAGAAATTACAATAAGAATGACATTCATAACAGAAATCTTGCAAGGATTTTCAACATTGCCTGTGAATTACCTTTGTTCCATAGCTGATAGCTTCTTCAAGTTTTCCCTTACCTTGAGCTATTTTAGAAGATTCCAAGAGTTGCCTTTCGTCCGCTGAAGTACAGACCGGTTGCTATAAGAAATAATGAGTTTATTACATGTGATCATCTAATAACTGGAAAAGGAAAGGCAAGAGTATGCATTGCACTTATGGTGTGGATTTAAAATCACTTTGTGCATTGGTACAAGAATATGTCTTCTTTCTTAAAAGGCTTCCGATTTCATATTGAAATCTCTAGGTACATGTCAATATCACCTAGGAACATAGGAAAACAATCTTTTATAGCATTTATATTTATAAAATTGTAGCCAACATGTGAAAAACAAAGGATGTAATAATTTTACTTGCCAACTGATATATAAGTTTGTATAAGATAAGTGAAGACCTCCAATAATTAATGGTAACCTCTTTTCCATTAGAATAAGGGGAAGGATCATGTGCTGATGGTATAACATAATTCAGCAATGCTGAATGAAATCTTCACCATTCATTATAATCTGACGACCGTAATTAATCAAGGGTATTTTTGTCTTTTCATTAAATTGCTTTCTTCTTTGCTGAATTGATTCTTGCCCTGCGCTGAATCGAGCGATTCTCTCGTCATTCAGATTCTGTCAACCACCGGCGAGTTCTCTGGTGCAAATCCAACATCAAACTCTCAATCTAATCTTGTTTTGTGCCATAGACATTTGATTCAGAATCTTTTTGCAGCGAACTCCAACACTTCGATTCAGATTTCTCACTCAAACTCAGGTTGTGTAATTTGTATAATGTGTTTATTGTGTTTTCTAATGTGTTTCAATCTTAAGAAAATTTGCAAACTAAGTTTGTATAATGTATCTTTAGGGAAGAAGTAGCGAGTATAGCTGCGTATTTTTACGTTAGGGTTGTTGGAGCTATAATGTAGAAGGGATGCCTTTTTTCCTTTTTATTTTTGGTCTTCTTTTACGTGTAGTGTGATACAAGAAGTCGTATATGTGGTTACATATGATATGTGTGTGTATAAGTTCAACCCATTGATGAATTAGGGCATCGGAGCGTTGGGTTTCCCATTACTGGGTTGGTTTGAGTACAAATCCATTTAAGATAACACCAGAAACAGAGGAGCATGGGACATAGGTAGTTGGGGAAACTGCATATAACATGACAGGACTAATGGTAGCAGCATGTGATGTGAGTTCATTGCAAAGCTAACTGGAGTCTGCACATCTTTATGAATTCATGACAACAAAAGACATCTACAAGAAAGTAAAAATGTAGTTAGTTTGTTGTGTTGCAAGAAGTTGGTATTCGGGTGTATGGTGTATGGATACAGGTTCATTATTCAGGTAGCGTTCATTAAGTATTCAATTTTGATACTGGACATTACTATTGGGTGGTACTGGTATCGTTCAATGATGGACAATTAGTCAGAAATTTTTGCTGTTCAAGATTCATGTTTTGTGCATATTTTTGTGTTCTTAGCAGTAATACTGATTACTGATATTCATCATTGATGTTTTGATTGGTGTTTTTATCCAAGCATTTGATGGGATTGAAAACCAACTAATTATTAGATTAAAAACTCATCATAAAAAACAGGATGATGATGCTGTCGCGACAACAACTCAACAAGGGAAAATCAATTGTTGCTATTGTAGACAAGGGGAAATCAATCATAGAATCTGAGCCAGCATCAGACAACACTTCCAGGAACACATACTTTCAGGTACGCTGTGAACTAAAACTTTGCAAAATAGTATACTGTTACAAGGCCGAATTTCACGTTTTAATTTACATGGATTGCGCGAGGAACAAATAGTCGTGGAACTTTGAAATTGGATTTGCTTAACTTGCTACTTGTTATGCCGAGATAGTAATTTTCGAGCTGCACTTGAAATTGTTTGATTGTTGAAACTTTGTTTTTCTCGGTTTGTTATTTCTTGCTTCAGCTATTCCCAGAGAATAGCAGCGGAGACCCACCCCAGCTGCCCAACAACAAAGAAAAGCTAAGGCTCGATAGTCAAGCCTGGCCTGGTCTTGTTCAACTACAGCCGAGAGAAGCATTTCATGATTTTATGGCCCCCGTGCAGCTCTTGCGAGCATCATCCTCTGTCTGGCGAACGATTGTCCTTGGTAGGGTGCTGGGGCCATAAAATCATGAAATGATTCTCTCGGCTGTAGTTGAACAAGACCAGGCCAGGCTTGACTACCAAGCCTCAGCTTTTCTTCGTTGTTGGGCAGCTGGGGTGGGTCTCTGCTGCTATTCTCGGGGAATAGTTGAAGCAAGAAATAAAAAACCGAGAAAAACAGAGTTCCAAGAATCAAACAATTTCAAGTGCAGCTTGAAAATTAGTATCTCGGCATAACAAGTAGCAAGTTAAGCAAATCCAATTTCAAAGTTCCACGACTATTTGTTCCTCACGCAATCCATGTAAATTAAAACATGAAATTCGGCCTTGTAACAACAGTATACTATTTTGCAAAGTTTAAGTTCACAGCTTACCTGGTTTTCTCGGCACTGAGATCTAACTTTCTTATTTCTCACTTAAGTACTTCATCTTATTTCATTTCTAGCTTTACAATTTCATCTTAATGGTAGTGAAAAGCCACATACATAATGGTATTGTATTTTTTGAATTGTGATATATTTCTATTGATTGTGTAATGTTTAATTTTGTATTTTTACAGGGGAGAAATGGCTAAACATGTTCAGATGTATTCCATCCCGAGTAAAATAGCAAAATTGAATAAGCTGCTAGATTCTGAAAATAAGGAAGTGTTTAGATCCTATATTGAGAAGTCGTGTTTTGAGGGTCTTATATATGTTAGGAAAAAAAATAGTAAGCCACTGCTTCAGTTGATGAGAAATTGGGACACCGAGAAAAAGTATTTTGTTTTCTTAGATGGGACGGAATGGCATATTACCGATGATGAAGTTGCTCGAGTATATGGACTTCCGCATGGATTGGTAAAAGTATCATATCTTTAGGAAAGCCTTCAAACTATTATAGTGAAATTCATGAAATTAGCCAATGCTTTGAGCTTGATACAAGAAATTCGACGGTAGTCCAAAATTGTTGGTTATCAGAGATATTACAATCTTCTAGATTGCACCGTCCTGTTGACTTTTGGAGATTTTATGTCCTATATTCTTTGTCGATGTTATTAATTCCATCAACATCTCCATGTATCAATAATCAATTCTTGAGGTTCCTTGTATCTCCTGAGGATGCTTTAAGATATAATTGGGGCTGCTATTATAAAAGACAAATTAGTTTATTCAATTCATAATTTTAAGTGTAAATTGGTGGATAACAAAAAACCGACTTGTAGACCGACAGGAGATATGCATTGTCTTATGGTAAGTGTTTGAAATGTGTAAATATAGTATGTACATACATATTTTTGTATTTTTCTCTAATCTTTTTGTTATTTTCAGCATTTATTTTACGATCTAATCGATCGTAAAAATTTGGGGACTAGGAGCTTTACTTGCTCTTTTAAGAGACACATACGCTTGGCTGATGTGACTCAACGTTTTGGGGAGCTTCCAAATGAAACTCAAAATAAATTAGCTGAGGAAAATAAGGTATGTGTTACATATTATATTGTAAAGTATATGTTACATATTATATATACGGTGATGGACTTGTAAAATTCCAAATGGTATATCTAAATAGGCATCTTGTTTCCCAGCATGTAAGAGTAGAAGGTTTTTTGATTCCTTACATTTAATACCTGAAGTTTATTTGAGCTGATTTTGTGTAGAAAACATTATTGTTTTTTCTCTGTCATATGAAGTCTAAGTATATATTTTTGTAGTAGAAAATTAAAAGATAGGGGTTCTACTATGTTAAGAACTAATATATTATTTTTATTTTTAAGGAAAATGAAAGTGTTTTTCACTCATGGGATAATGTGGAAAATTCAAAACAAGCCTATGAGCGCAAGAAAGAAGCATTGATTTTGAAGTTGGATACCTTAAAATGTGAAGCAAATGAATTAAATGAGGAACTTTTAGCTGTTAGACAAGAGATTGTAGAAACTGAGGATGAATTGTATTCTCTTGTTGCTGGTATATTGGAGAATGAAGCATTGGCTAAGAAAAATCAACAAAAAGATGATCATGCGGAAAAGGTAATTTATATTGAATGAAATTTGATATTATATTATTTATTTTTTTATATACTTACTGATTTTTTATATATTGATAATATTTAATTTGTAGACTCCTTGCAAAGCTACAGTTGATGAGGCATCCACTGATACAGATAGTTCAACCCACAATGAGGTTTTGTTATCTAATTTGTGATATTTGTTTATTAGTTTTGATATTGTTATTAGTTGTATTTTTAGGTTTGTTATGTGGAACAATAAGTCTGTTATATGGAATAATAAGTTCGTTATATGATATTTAGGTTTTTTTTTATATAATTAAAATTTATTAATTAGGGCTGAGATACTATTATTTGATGTCCGATAAGGTATATTATGCACTATTTTTTGAAACTATGATATTTAAGAACGATCATTTGCTCCAAAATCATTTGTTGTATATTCTATATTCAACAGATGATATGGAGATTCCTATGGATATGGTAAATGAGAAAATATAATTTTTTGTTGTATTTTGTTATTGTGTAAATATAATTTGTTATCTGATTTGTGATATTTGTTTATTAGTTTTGATATTATTATTAGTTGTATTTTTAGGTTTGTTATATGGAACAAGAAGTCTGTTATGTGGAATAATAATTACTGACCATCCAATATATTTGTAGATTCCTTGCGAAAAAACTGTTGTTCTATCTTCAATGGGTGACATGGAGATTCCTATGAACAATATGGTAAATGAACAAATATAAGGTTGTATTTTGTTATTATGTAAATATTGTTTGTTGATATTATGTATTGTTTATTTTCTAGAATTTTGCTGGACCAAGTTTTTCATTGGGGTTGAGTCAATCGTCTGGTGAAAAAAACATTGTTGATCCTACACTCGAAAATGAAAAGGTGATGCATTATATATGATTGCACTACTTTGTAGTATATTTTAGAATGTTTTTCATAACAGTTTTCTTTTTTTCTAGACATACAATGAATGTCAAGAGGATGTTGTAGCTGCTACTCTTGGTCCATTTAGTGCTACTGAAGAGCAACTTAGACTTCAATTTAAGAATCAAAACTTTGATGAAGAAGACTACATTGTATGTGATTTTGCATGTTTATAATATATATTTTTTCATTATGCAATGATATTTATTATTATTCTTATTATTTTTTGTTTAGGGTGTTGAATCGCCAATCGACACAAGGCAGCAAAGGCAATTTATTGCTTCAAGGGTGTTTAGATCACCATATTATCTTGCTGTTAAAAGTGTCCAAAAAGCTTGTCATCTTACTAAACAATTGTATATGATGGAAATAGCTACATGCGGATCGAAGAAATACAAAGCTTAGCACCAGAGCGATATATTATAGACACTGAAATTGATTGTTATGCTCATTTTCTTAATCGGAGAAAATTTGAAAGGGCAAACACAGATAAGAAGCCAACGACTCGTTTTTTCTTTCCAAGTATATTGGCGGTATGAATTATTTAGTTTGATATATTTATAATTTATATTACTATATGTTTCTTTTTATTGACATATTTATATTTTAATTATCAACAGTCAATTACACTACATGAAGTACAAAATAAACGTCCAGTGCCGGATAAAGAGGCAATCATTTCATCATGGACTCCGTACTTCAAAAAAAATTATCTTGGAAAAAATTGGAAGTGTGCATTTTCAGCTGATTATGTAAGTAAACGAGATTGTATTTATTTTATATAGAATGTTTTGTTATTTGACATTTGATATAATAGTTTTGTTATTTGAAAGTATTGGTTTGTTGTCGATAAGTTACTTTGTTAACAGAACTAGTTTGCATTACTAAAATATGATGTTGAGATGTCATTCATTAATCTGAAATTGTGGAAAATGTTGTATAATTTGATATTTGACCTAACAGCTTTGTTATCCGATAGTTTGGTTTGTTGTTGATATGTTATTTCGTTAACAAAACTAGTTTATGTTACTTAGATATGGTGCTGAAGTGTCATTCATTGATCTGAAAGTGACTTTTTTTATTTTGGTTGATCTTCAATGGCTTATTTTTGTTTATTTATTGATTTTTTTAGTTTTTCTTCCCTTACTGCCGACATGAATATTGGGTGCTCTTTTGTATTGATATACCAAGACATAAAATTTGGTATTTCAATTCACTTAACCCCAAAGAAGGTTGGATTACAGACAAACCAACAATGAAAGTGTTGTGGTATTATTTTAGGACCATTGTTCGACATCATTCAGCTAATGACAGGTAGGAATGGAAGTCTTGAATATATTTTTCTTAAGAATTTTTTATAACGAAATACCAATCCTTGTTGCGTATTACAGGTGCAAAGGAAGTTTTGAAGTTGTTTTTCCTAGTAATATCCCACAGCCAGATACCCGTTCTTGAATGCAAAAAGAGCAAAGGTATGTGCGAGTTACTTTTGCAAGATGCTAATGAAAAGAAATCTAATCAATTGGACAAGTTAAGAATTTACAATGAACAAAATAAACATGTGAGGAAACGAAACTGTAAAGAGAATATATTTAGACGAATTTTCAACCTTTTGTAGTTTATACTGGTTATTTTTTAAGTGGACAAGTTGTATTAGTTGTTTCTAATTGTGATATATTGTATTACTATTATTATAAATTGATATATTGTAATTTGGGATGGTGTGTAACTGAGAATGTGCCTGATGGAGCCGCAACTGAAGAAAGAATTGCTGAGAACGCATATGATGGTGATGAGAAAGTTGTGGCAGCATTAGCAGCAGAACAACCAGCCTTTCATCAGATCGTGATTGCTGATTGCCAATAAACCAGGATTGCTTGAATGTGTTCGAGGCAATGGAGAATAGGCGGAAATGGAGTAGTTTCTACAGAAAATCGTCAGCGTATTAATAGGTGAAAATCTGTTTGCTAATTTTGGGGATTTTGTTTGTTAATTTCACAGCGCTATTGAATTCCTATGAAGGGAAGATCTTATAACGTATCAATTTTTGGTGTTTATGCGCGATGAATGCTGCTCCACCCTAGGTTTTAATCTGAACTGGATTTTAATATGTTGTTCTGTATGTCTGCGTTTAAAGGATCTGAAGGAAGCGATTGTGAAGGGATTACGATTGCAAACAAATGATTTTAAGATATCAGGCTTCGATTTGAGAGATGCTCAGGTGGGGAAATCAGCAGCATATGAATTTGATGTTGAGATTGATAACAAAGTCATGCCATTCAAGCTCCGGGAAGATATAAAGCGTTGGGAGTATGTCGATTTGCCTATTTTCCAAACAGAGGATCCTATCAAGCAAAGCAATAAAAATGGATTGGTAGAGAGAAAACAAGTAGATGATCAGATGTCTGTTCTTGCACCTTTTCAATTGGCAGGTCCTATGGAGCTTTGGATTCAAGATGCCAAGGACATGAGAATCTCCTTACCTGTAAGTTTCTTCTCTCTGCTAATCCTTCTATTTTCTGCAAAATGGAATCAAATTTTCTACAGTTCGTATTGTGAATCAACTTTGAAGTTAGACTTCTACAAACGGAAATCAAAAACACCAAATTTTTAAACAACAATCAGCAACTTCTTCAATGATCTGTTCTTGATCCTTCTTATCAAACTGTACATTGTGCCAATTACTCTTTTTCAGTATTATGATCTGATAATGTAGACTGATGATATTTCTAATTTAGAAAATTGTCCACAGAATGATGTCGACGCTGGTGTGATGAAGAAAGTGATATTAGCCGACGGTGTTGTCGTCACCGTCAAGGGTGCAAGATCAGTCAGCGTGTTAATAGGTGAAATCTGTTTGCTTCACAGGGGGCTTGTTATTATATCTCAGGTTCGTGCATCGTAAGCTCTGGTCTCGATCAACCTTAAGTTTAAATTGTGCAATAATTTGACTCTTCTTCGACAGGTTGAAAATAAATTCGGGGCACCGAGGATAGGTTCTCGGGCAAGCGGCGATTCTTACATGAATTGGGTGGCAAAGATGGATTCGGATTAGATACCTCATCCACTGTTGCTTTAGATCTCATTCACTCCCGGGAGTTAGTCGCACGAAGAAATTCAAACCTTGTTGTGTGTGTGTCCTAGTTTGTAGCTTGTAATTTCTTATGTTGGTAACATGGAAGGAAATGTTGATAACAATCTAAACCCCACATATTAATTTTGATTTTTATGTTGTTTAATGGTTAAGGCAAGACAATATTTGTATATATATATATTTCCAGCGACGACGAGCTCGAGGGACCACATTTTCGGCAACATCTGCCATCATATATATATATTTTATATATTGATTTCCTTCTCCACAAGAACAGGTTCAAATGTGTGAATAAAAAAAACAAGACATGCACCAGAAACTTAAGCAACACACAAAGCACACATAAAGCAATTAAGTTCAAAAAAGATCATAAATTGTGAGGCTTTACAGAAAATATCATCAAAATTGTCGTTCTGCTGAAGCAAGAAACTCCCCATTTCCTTGTTTTGTGCCTTATTAAATAGAGTAAGATCATCATCCTTTTCCAACAATCGAATCCCGCTTTCCAAACTCCGACAGTAATTTAGGAGTGAAGAGAGCTACAAGAAGCGGGTATCTTCTCAGTCACGAGAATAAGTAGTTCTTGCTGATTCGCCCATCGTAGTCCACATCGAGCAGACCGTAAAGTCCATTAATCTGTAAAAAAATTACAGCCAACAAATTGAAAGGGTCGCCGCTGTTTTGTTATTATTACACAACTCAAAATAAATGCAGGTTAAGTCTGTCCCAAATTACCAAATAACGATGAGAAATCTTCATCGCAGGAGATGCAAGCATGGCTGGACTCCACACCTCACAAATCAATTACCCCCACAAAGCTTCAATCAAATTCTTTCAGAACTTCAAACACGGTGAAGATCAAATAAACCAATCAGCTGCTAGTTTTCGAAACTACAAATGGTTTATTTTTTACCCTACACCAAACCAAAGAACTCAAATCCAATTCACATTACCAAAAAGTGAATTGAATTAAATAACAGTGTGGATCAAGTAGCTGCTTTCACCATGAATAATCTTGCAACAATAAACATAGCTTCAGAGTACATATTAACAACTGCAATGCATAGATTTTGGCATGATAACAAACTGAACAACATAACTTAGGGCAGCCAAGGAGGAGCCTCAAATCCTGCCTCTTGGCTAGTCCCTGGATGCTGCTGTTGGAACTACTATATGTTGCTGCTTATCTGTAATCTGAACCACTCTTTGATCAGTTCTCAGGAGCTCTCCTTCCTGGTCCCTTCATGATCCTCGATTCGTAACAAAATATTGAATAGAAAATAACAAATAACAAAGTTACAAATTTCTTTGTAACTTTGAATATTCAGACAATGCACCTTTTCAAATTTGCACCATTTAGTTATCTAGATCCAAGATGAACACAACAACAATCAAAATCGAGTAAAACTTTTTTTTAAAAAAAAAGAAACATAAATCACTCCAAGTATACATAAAACTTATGTTTTTATTCACAAATCAAAGTAAAAAAATCAAGAACTGAAAGGATAACCAGATATTATATTCACAAATAAGGTTATGAAACTGTAAAGAAAAACCATAAGATGGAACCAAAAAAAAAAACAAAACAGAAAGATTCATAACAGATTTTTAAAAATCATTTATTTCTAAATTCTAAACCCATTGTACGCATCAAACCCAAGAAATATGAAGGTCCAATCCTGTAAAAAAAAAAAAACAACATCAAATTATCAATCATAATAACTTTTAAAATATTAAAGAAGTAAAATAAAGACAAAAGCATAAACATCAAATATACTTCCATTTATATTTAGTGATGCATATTTGAGTGAATATCAAATTGGCTTCTCCCACTGCTTCAAGTCATCAACTTCTTCATAGTCTTGCAAATAAATTCTATCCAAGCCACAAATAACAAACCTTTATAAGTATTTAGAATATTTAAATTATCAATTAACAAACACAAAACAAACCTTTATAACCCACAATCATTCATTCATTCATTCAGTCAAATAAGTCTGCCACATATAAACAGCATCTTCCACCTCCTCATCACTCCTACGAAGATGCAAACCTATAAAAATATCAAAAAATTGTTAAACATAATTATTTTTCATATATATATAAAATAAAGTAAAAAATATAAAATCAAATGCACTTCTATTTATACATACAAACACTCAATTTTTGTTTTCACTGGATAGAAACAACTCTAACTCTTTCGTGCCACTTGTGGATCCATTCAGTTTCTTCAATTTAGCCTTTTTTTTATGTCTCGAGCTTGTTTTGATATTGACACTAACCTCTTTCTGCCTTTCGAAGAAACTGCATTACTAATTCTTTTTCTCTTTTCCAAACCATCTTCTGTAATCACTTGATCAACATAATTGATGGTGTTATTTGTTGATTGGACAACATTTTTTACCATTCGGTGGAACTCATAGACAAAATTATCATACAATTTCTTCTCCTTACTTATTGTTCCAGCTGTACTTACCATCATCAAACACAAATTTTTGTATCTTACATTATAATCCTCTCCCTCACTTTGATGATCAGAAATTGATAAATCTAAGCAAACATCTTTCTTTGCATCTTTAGTCCATCTTTCAAGATATAATGGTTTGGGATAACCCAAAACTTTCCAAACCCATAACATTATTAACATCCATCACTCTTAATGCATGGCAGCATAAGATTCCTATATTGATGAACATATTGCAGTCACAATGTATTAGTTGTTGACCAAAGTCCACGATGACATTATGCACCTTATCTTCATATTGATCTGAATTTGTTTTCTGGACAACATAGTGCTGAACATCAGTTTGAAAATCTGCATTTGTCACAACTTTTGTAATATATGCAAAAGATTTGTTGTACTCGTCATAAAAGATCTTGAACACTGATGGTGTGTAACAAACAGCAACTGATGTAACCATCTTATTGTATGAAAAATTTGTTGCCTGTTGACGGTCACAAGCATAGAAGTCATGCAGCGCTTTTTCATTTCTTCGGCTATCAACCACCCTTTCAAAATGACTGAAAAATTGTAGTAAATTGTGGTCCGGTTGCAAATACTTTTTTACAATCCCATTTACTGATTCACTAAGTTGGGTAGTTCTCATTCCTGCTGTGAATTGTTGCATCATCCATGCAGAACACCATTTATGCCTTAGTGTATGTATTGAAGATATCCATTTATGAGCCCCATTTGGAAAGCATGCTGATAGCATTAAAGACCATTCAAGATCAAACTCTTGCTCATTGTTGACACAATATATTAGCTTGTGGAAAAACCTTGCAAAACTACAATTAAGCAAAAAATATAGTGTTAGTATATAACATGATGTCATATCTACTATGTAATATTATCAGACAACAAACTTGATAACATTGAAATATATATCTAAAACGATCATAAATATTACCTTGTGTATGCTTTACTCAAGTTTTTTTAGCATTCTCCAATATATGCCAAGTGCAAAGTGTATGATACGTGCATGGCATTGTCTGAGCTATGGCTGAAGATATTACTCTATCTTGGTCAGTAAAAATTGTTTTTGGATACTTGTTCCCCATGCATTTAATAAAGGTATTGAATAACCATTCAAATGATAATTGTATTTCATTCAATAGAAGTGCAGCTCCAAATATACAACTTTTGCAATGGTGGTTGAATCCAACAAACACAGCTGAATTGACCAAAGAAAATCAGTATAATTGTTATATAAAATAGTAAAGTGAATGAAAATAAGCACATGTTAAAGATATAACCTAAAGGCCTGTAGCTTTTATTTGTCCCATACGTGGTGTCAAATGTAACCGAATCTCCAAATATTGAATAGTCCATTCTCATTTGAACATCATACCAAAATATGTTTGTAATTTTTTCCTCATTGTCCAATGCATATTCATAATAGAAATATGGCTTCGGAAGAGATTGTTGACTAAACTACTTCAAAATTGCATCAGCCTCACCTATTAATAAAAATTCAAAGCATTAACCAATAAAATAAATATATTACATAACAAAAATAAATAAATTAGTCTTACCATGCTCTAATATGCTACTTCTTCTTGTACGTAAATAATTTTTCAAGTCCAATTTAGTAAAGTCCACTAACTTTGATGACCCAGCTGCCCGTTGCATCATATCATATGAAGCCCTTAATGGTAAACCCACATCCTCATTTATTTGAGCTATTAGCTTATGTCATTCCTCAATTTTCCTATTTAACTTCAGCAAATGCTTATGTTTAGAATAGTGCATAGCATGATTATGCTCATCCTCAAAATGCGTGACAACATATGTGTCATCTTCTTTATTATACTGCAATTTTATCTTTGCGGGACATCCAGTTCGAGTAACAGGTATATTTCTTTGGCTAGATGCTTGTTTTGTTGATGAAGACTTGAATCCTGCCTTATTGCAACTGTACTGTATATAAAAAATTTGATCACCTTCTCCTTTTTTTTGATAGTTTATTCGCACCGAAAAGCCTTTCAAATGTGCATAATTGGTGTAGGACATGAAAGCATCATTCGGTGTTTCAAATACTCTCGCTTTAAATCCTGTTTATATTGAAAAGATTAGTAATATTAAAATTGATAATTTTGCATGCAATAACATTCATATATATAATCCATGCATAACAAACAAACCAACAAATATTGTCTGCCAAATAAAAAAATAAAATCTATAAATAACATACTTTAAATCTCACATAACAAATAGAAGCCATAAATATGAACCTTTATAATCATATTACATAAGTTTAAGTAATAATAACAAACTTTAAATAATAATATAAGAAAGTTTGAGTATCTGAGTAACAAACCCAAAGCAACAACTAACAAAAATATGTAACATTTAGATAGATAGTACCATCATTGATCTTGAGATGTGTAATTTGTGTTCCATCTATTGATTCAACTGAAACTTCATCCATATGATGCATTGGATATCCATCCTTACATTGAAATTCAACCATGTGAATTAATTGTGGCTTTTCCTGTCAACACAAGTAACCAACATTGATATTAACAAGATTTTATTAGTGCACAAATATGTAAAAATCAGATAGAAGAACTATTAGCTATAAATCAACATTCAAATTTCACCAACAAATCTTCCTTTTTGCCATTCAAATTAAATCTCTCATCACCCCGCAATCCTAAACCCCAACATACATGTATTCAATTAATCCCTTACCTGCCTTGCCTTGCCTTCCTTTTCCCCAAATTTATGTATATAATTTACCGTAATTTACTTATTTGAGTTGTATAATTCAATCAATATTTTATAGTGAATTGCATTGAACTCGAATACTAGAAGGATTACAAAAATATGAAAAAACAAGTTATATTGCAGCTAACTAGATATTACAACATATTAGTGAAATTGAAATGTAATTTGCAATGGAAAATATTAGGGTAGAAATAGAAACTCTAAAAAAGGAAGATGAAATAATACAGGGAAATCTTCGAGTGAAGCTTTTTCGACAAAGCAAAATGCAATCGCAGTTCATCAGTGTCAAAGATCTCTTCTTCTTCTTCTTCAGCGCTTCAGTCTGCGTTCTTTTTCCTCAGCGCTTTAGTCTGTGTGTGTGAGCGAGTGTTCTTCTTTTTCTTTTTAGTATAATATATGATTTATTATAAAATTAAATTATTACCCTTCAATTAAATCTCCACCATTAAATATTAAATACAATTAATGGTGGAGATTAATTTCAGCATTGCAGAAATAAGTGAATCAGCATCAAATCCAAAAACTCATTTTCTTCAACTAATGTTTAAGAAACTAAATTTTAATGATTTTTGGAAGCCTACATACACTCAAAAAACCTATTGACATTGCAATTTTTTTTGAAAATATACGAATGACTTAATAAAATAAGAAAAGAATTAAAAGTATTGAACGTGTAAACAATTGTAGCATATCTATAAATAAATATAAAATTAAAAGGTAAATTAAGGTGTATAAGAGCATTTTGCTATAAACATAAAATAGATTTTTTTGTGAAGAAAAAGAAAAACGTACATAAATTTGATAGACATAGGAAGTAGTAAAAATATATAGATTTTTACATTATAATCAAACTTGAATATTAAATTTTAAATCAAATTAAATAATTGATATAATTTACTTTAGGATAATACAAAAATTAAATTAAACACAACTTCGGGACAATAAGTAGACAAGCATGGCCAAGAGCATTGAAGGCAAGAATTGGTGATATTAAGGCATTTGGGTTTCAAAGAAAATAATCTTATTTTTCATTACCTCATCAAGAAAATCCTACCAAGTGCATATGCTATATACAACATTCCTCATCTGCCTGCCCTCCATGGAATCCAATATATCAATCCTATTCCATCACATCACATCACAGGCTTATAGCGGGCAACGAATTCTCCAAATCGACGGCATGATGCGGCTTCACTAACGCCTCATCTTCTTGCTCAAAACGCGGAGTGCAAGAATGTTAAGGAGGAGTGAAAACATTATAAGCTCATTCCAAATTCCAATTTGAGGCAGTCTTAATAAATATTACAAGGTACTCACCACACACATAGTGGTCTTTATATTTGAAAGAGCAAATTGTATTGGTTGAAAATTTTCAAGCAATAGTTCTCCAAGGCAATTATTCTCATCATCGGCCGTAGGAGTTCTTGAAGGTGGAAAATACCCGAGGGTAGGCATACCCATAATTGAAAAGAAGAATACATAAGGGTGCAATGCACAAATGTTATGATATCATAAATTCATTCAATTAATAACACACATTCAATATAATTCTAATGAATGCCATTACCCTAAAAAATGGGAAAAAATCAATCACGGTTATATAAAGAGAGAAATATTTGGCATGGTAATTGATATGCAAAATAAAAGAGCCACGTTTCACCTACCTTCGGTGCACCAATTCCATCTTGTCTCAGTTATAGGACATTACTATGAGAATCAATTCTTTTCTTAAATATGTCATATTCCTCTGCAAGTTTCACAAAGCATAAAATTCAAAACATATAGCAAAATATGCAAGGAATATGAGATCAGAAACTAAAAACGAAATATAATAAGCTTGATAATAAAATAAAAAACAATCAAAACAAAGTGAAAGAATCCAAAGTCATCACATATTATGTCCAAATGTCGCTCCCCACTAATATCTATGGCATCTAGACTAAGCAAAGAACACGGAACCTAAGGAAATGATACACAAACTGCATTGAATTCAGAAACACAAATTGTAAAACAACACGAGTGACTATAAAACAATGACTAATTTAGATGGTAATCATTGAACAACCAAAAACTTATCAAACTACACCCTAAAGTAGCTCGTAAGCACACGAGTACTTTCTAAGCGCTTTGTCCTCACTCATGCGCACCTTGGGAGACTTTCCAGAGGAGTCACCCATCCTCAGTAGGGCTCCCAAAAAGGAATGTGCACATTGTTGATATGAATGGTCTATTCAATCCATTTAACCTCTAATCAAGTTCGGACGGCCTAATACCGGCTCATCCACACACGGGAGTTAGCCAAGCAACGGCTCAACTCCGGGGGTATCACATATTCGCCACTTTAGAATACAAAGTCAACGTTGCACCCCAAGGATTTTCAACTACTAAGCCCCTCAACAGTCAAGTCAATGAATGTGGGCTTTTGCAGGTCAGCTCTAATACCAACTATAATACCCTGGTCAGCTCAAGCCGGAGTATCACCGCCACGCCACACCAAAAGGCTCATTCATAAACCAATGAGCCCCATGTTGTGACGCTAAGGATAAAAATACCCAATACAATCAATAAAATAGAAATTTAAAACTATTGTGTACTGGCTTATCATCTAGATTAAATAAGGTCTGAGTCAAAAGCGTAAACCAGATATTTATTCAAAAAGAATTAATTCTTAAACGTTAATAACATATTTCAAAAGCATCATAGAAGATAAGATAGTTCTAATTCTCCCGATGGATCATGTGACGTGGATGCATCATTTGGGCATAACGGAAGCACCATCACCTACAAAACGTTTGTAGAAAGAGGGTCAACACGACGGTTAAATAAGCGCAATCAATCACAGGTAATCAATATGATAAATGTCATGATTCACGATTAAATATCACAAAATCATTTTAAGAAGATAATTTGAATGAAATGTCACATATCCTATAAAGACAACTCACACACACAAGTCTTTTAGCGCCTCCTTTATATCTCATTTTTATTCTCAAATAATGGTGATGAACACATCACGAAGAAAACTCCATTAAGTCTTAATTAGGGCTGGCTTGACCCGGTTTTCCAACCTTATTACTTCCTATAACACGTCACATAATTACACATAACAAATATAGGGTCACAACCCTAACAAAAGAAGATCCACAATAGGTACATAAGGGTTCAAAGCCCAAATTACACATACGTCAATTTATATATTAGTTTGCGAGATGCGCCGAATGGCCAAACCTCTAGTCTTCAATATAACATACCAGGAAGGGATTGTATGCAATCAATCTCTCCATCACGGATGACAGTCTAAAGACCATTCCATCGTGAATGACGGGCACATCGAAATCACCCCAAAAAAGGAATCCGCCATCTTGATCCCTCGGCCTGGCCCATTCGGGTTTTAGTTCGAGGTTAGCTAGTTATCCTAAAATACCAGTATACTCTCACGTGTTTGCAAGGCACAGAGGTGGAAGGCTATGCCTTATCATCCCAAACAGGGACGGATCTACATTATCTCTAGTGGTGGCACATGCCACCGGTGATTTTTATATCACCAAAAAAGAATTTTTTATAATTTAATAATTGTGCAACCACTCAAAAAATTTGAGTGGTACCACTTAAATTTTAAAATTAATCATTATCCCAAAAAATAAGATGAACTGTTTAAATTTTAACATTTAAAATATCATCAATATCTAAATAAGTAAAATTCAATAGAAATAAAATAATTAATTCATATTTTAAAATCTAAATATACAAAAATATTATTATTATTATTATTATTATTATTAATTTATATATTGTGACACCAGTAAAAGATTGCCTGAATCCGCCGATGATCCCAAACAATCGACGAGTTGATCGGACTCGATGGGTAGTTTCAATTACCATTTGATCCAATACTCAATATGCTATTAGGCAAATTCAAAAAAAGCGCTGTCTTTACTACCAGATTTTCTTATTTTCGGGGATCCGAACTTGGCAACGACCCTCGGCCCTCAATAAAAGCATCGGCCAAATAAACATGTTTTGTAACATAAGCGAAAGTTAAACAGGGGCTTTCAAATTTGCTTGTAAAGCATTATTTTTGTCCCAACAACTTTCTCATTTAATAACAAAGAAAGAAGTAGAGTATTAAAAATCTAACTAGTTTATTAAAATTTCTTTATTTCGCCAAATAAACACTTGGATAATATGTCCATCCAAATAGGCATAATCTAACTCAAATAATCATAATATTTAAAATAATTACACATCTTTTTCCCAAAATTCATACACTAGGTTGGGGAAAAATTAAGGTTTCAATCCCATTTCACTATTCTATAATTTTCAACTTAAAATACTATAACAATCTTCATATAAGCCCTAAAAAATATTATAATCAACTTTCGAAAAAGGCATCAGCAAAACCTAACACTTTTAGAACAAACCCGTTTGAAAATAATTTGAAAAATATCACAAGGAACCAAAAAATGATCTAGAAATTATAACATATCATTTATCTAAAAATTAATCTCACTTACCTTAAGAAAATAGACCAAAATGAAGAGAATTTGAGAAAAAAAACCTCAAAGGAGAAGAAGAGAGGTTGTTGGCGGCGAGAAACACTTTGTTCTGCCTGATCTTTGTTCTCTGCCTTCTCTCTATTCTCACAATAATAGACATGGGCTTATACCTATTTTCTTTATTTTTTTTGGGGTCAACTTTGGCCTAAACACCCCAACACCTTTAATTTTAATCAAATTATAACATTTCTCTCACCAAAAACCCAAAACAATTTAAGCCCCAAAATAAAATTGTCCGACTCCTGCATCGGACTCCGGAAAGTTCCAACAAAATTTTGGCGATGATTTTTACAATGTATTACAGCCAAGTTGAGTAAGAGATTTTCATATTGGCCGGGATGGAAGTTTAAAGTTTCGAAACAGATGGTGTGTGCCAAATGATCGATTGGATATTAAGGAGAAGATACTCAAAGAGGCACATAGTTCTCCGTATTAAGTGCATTCAAGATGTGATAAAATGTATAAACATTTGAAAAGGGGCGCTGTATGAAAAGAGACATTGCGGACTATGTTGTCAAATATTTGAATTGTCAAAAGGTCAAGGTGGAGTATAAGAGACCTACGGGTTTGTTGAAACCTTTGAAGATTCCGGAATGTAAGTGGGACTCGATTCCTATGGATTTTGTGACCTGATTACCAAAGTCGAGATCGGGTGTGGATGTCATTCGGGTGGTTGTTAATTGATTGACGAATGTAGCAGTTTTTATCCCGATAAGCATGACTTGGAGCATGCAGAAGTTGGCAAAGTTGTATATCCCGCACGAAGTGAAGAGGCATGGAGTTCCGGAGGTAATTGTTTCGGATCGTGACCCTTGTTTAGCTTCAAAAGGAGTTCGGTACTCAGTTAAGGATGAGTACTGCCTTTCACCCGATGACCGATGGGCAAACTGAGCGCACTATTCGGCTTTTTGAAAGATATATTGCGAGCATGCACGTTGGATTCACAAGGCCGATGGGAGATTAGTTAGCATTGGTGAAGTTCTCCTACAATAATAGCTATCAAGCAACCATCAGGATGGAACCCTTTGAGGCACTATATGGGAAAAAGTGTATAATGCCGTTGTGTTGGAATGAACTAAGAAAAATGGTGGTATTGAGACCCAAGATGATTGAGGAGATGATGGATTAGATTCATAGCATCAAGGCTAAGATGAAAGCTGTTCAAGATCGTCAGAAGAGCTATGCCGACCTTGCTTGGAGAGATGGGCATTTTGAGGTGAGTGATCATGTATTACTTAACATCTCACCAACGAGGGAGTGAGGAGATTTGGTATCAAGGAAAAATTGAGTTCAAGGTATGTAGGGCCTTACGAGATCATCAAAAGAATTGGAGATGTGGCCTACATGTTGGCTTTGCCGGAGACATTGAAAAAGGGTTCATGATGTTTTTCATATATCTCAGTTGAGAAGATATGTGGCAGACCCATCTCATTTACTTCAGCCGGAAGTTTTGGATTGTAATACCCCCGGAGTTGAGCCGATGCTAGGCCAACTCCCGCGGATGAGTCGATGCTAGGCTATCCAAGAGTGAATATAAGTTAGATGGATTGAATCGACTACTCATGCCAACAATGTGCACATTCCTTTATTGGGAGCCCTATTGAAATAACTCTAAATTTAAGTGTGCTAGCGTGCGCGTGAATGAGGACAGAAGCGCTGCAAAGACTCGTGTTGACCTATGGGGCTAGTCTACAATCGCGACCTATTCAGATTGTGGCCTTTGAAGTTATAAATGACTCTATAGTTGAAATTATGGATCAAAATTGACTTTAATCATTACGGTAATATAATTTATTTATCTCAAAACAATGAAAAATATCTCTTTGCTTTTTTAGCGGATTAAAAAATAATTATATTTTATTATTTAGTGAAATGCATAATGTAATTTTGATATTTTTGTCTTTACAAGTACAAATGATAAAAATATTTTTATAAAAGTTAGAGATATTTTGGTATTTGTATATTAATTACTTTGACTATAATAAAAAAATAATAATTTTGAGGCAGATGGATAAAAATATTAAAAATGATACGTTGAGTTGAATAGAGGGGGTAAAAAGATATTTTTTAAGTGACAAAGAAAAAAGAAATTTAATGGCAAAAAAAAAAAAGAACAACGAGTACATATTTAGATGACATATGGGGTATATGTTATCAAGTTGTTAAATTGATTTATATTTGTTAAATATATGATAATGTATAATAGTTAGATGACATATACGCCACACTTAATAATAGTTATTATTATAAATTACTTTACCGTTGCAATTATAATCAAATTGACTTTAATCATTATTATAATAAATTTATTTATTTCTAAATAGTGAAAAATATTTTCTTATTTTTTTAATTGATAAAATAATAATTGTATTTTATTAATCAGTGAAAGTTTATCTTAAATTATTTATAAAAATAATAAAAAATAGTGAAATTTGATTAAATGATTAATAGAAAAATAATCGAATAAATAGAAAAAAAATGATAAATATGTATAATTTTTGGATGGATGTATTTCACTTGATAATATAAAAAATAATATTTTTATTAAATTATTAAATTTTTATAAGTAAATTATATATATTATATATTTTTTTTAATAATATTTACAGAGATCGTTAATACTAAGTGAACAAACTCAAATTGTTTATATAAATGAATTCTATAAAAATTTAATGGATAAAGAAATAATAATATAAATTTAGTGAACGGATAAACTATTATTTAACAGTAGCCCCGTGTATAACATGAATTACGACTAGTTCATATATAAATATATTGAATAAGGGCAGCGACAACAGGCACATCTCCGGAAAAAAAAAAAGAAAAAAGGGAGATCTCATCTCCCAAGCATCTTGCACGGATGCTAGGGAGATCTTTAGTTTTTGTCATGTGTCCTATTTTAATTGAGACAAATGATATCTATGATATATATTAGATATGTATGTAAATTATTTTATTGATTTATATTAAATATATTATTATATTTTAAACTTATAGAATTTTTAGAATTTATAAAATTTTATATTCTACATAATGATACCTGGATATATTTTATTAATTTAAATTTTAGAATGTATAAATACAAATATTATTTAATTTTATTAAACAATCAATATTGACAAAATAATATAATTTATTGAATAAAATATAATTATATATTTTAATACAAATAAATAGTATAAATTTATATTAAAAAATAAAATATATTTAATATAAAATAATATAATTTTTTTGTTTCCATAAATTTTTAATAAAATCAAAATGTTGAATAATAATAATAATAATAATAATAATAATAATATATTTGATTAATTACAAAATAAAAAATATATTTAAAAAATAATATGTGTTATACATATAATATGAGAATAAAAATTAATTAAAAACTAGAATGAATATCTTTGTTGTGAGTATAAAATAAAAGAGAGTATCCGGCTCATGTGGCAGAGAGAGAAAGTAAGAGAATGGTAAAAAGAAGTAAAGATACCAAAAAATGGATATCTCCATTATTGATGGTCTAATATACTTTTGTTCTACTTTTTTTAATTAACTTTATTTTGTTGTACACATATTCATTACGTGTACAATATGTGATGATTTTACACAACCACAACATAGCAAATATGTGTTGAAGTGGTGTCATTGTTACAATCACAATCTCATTGTTTGACTTCCCTATAAATATATAAATATGAGATTGCGAATGAAAATATACACACTTAACATTCAATCAAGTTTTACATACATACATACATACATATATATATTAACACTCCTGCATATATATATATATCATTACATACCCATGCCACACACTTATATCTACATACACATATTTATGTACACAATATATATAATACAATATATAAAATAGTGGTTAACGGTAGAAATAATTAATATTTCTATTGGCTAATTCTATAATAATATTATAACACATTATCAGCACGATTATATATTTTAATTTCCGCAAGGTAATATTTTATATTTTATCTCTTTATTATGACTAACCTTGCTAAATAGAAATTTCTTCTTCTTCTTGTTTTTGGCCAAAACTATATGGCATGGGCTCACGATGTTAAAATGCATCTAACTTCAATGGGCTTGGAAAACACCATTGCTCGGGATAAAAATCTCCTGAGCCAAGATCGTACAAAGGCCACGATCTTTTTGTGCCATCATATTGATGAGGCACTGAAAATGCAATATGTGACGTTGGAATCCCCACTTGAATTGTGGGAGAGATTGAAAGAAAGATACAATCATATGATGCTGACTATGTTGCCAAGGGCATAAAGCGAATGGAAAAGCCTACGGCTTGAGGACTTTAAAATAATCCAAGAATATAATTCTGTCATATTTAAAATAACATCACAGTTGCACCACTGTGGCGAAAATATATTTGAATCTGATATGATGAAGAAAAATTTCTCCACTTTTCATGCCTCTAACATAATTTTGCAGACCAGTATCGCGAAAGAGGCTTCTAGATATATTCGGAGTTGATCACCTATCTTTTGCTGGCCAAACAAAATAACGAATTGCTGTTAAAAAATCACAAATCTCGGCCGACATGTGCAAATCCATTTCCCGAGGCAAATGCAATACAACCGGAAAATCTGGTGCGTGGTCGTGGGCAAGTCAGAAATTAGTGAATTGATCCCGATCAAAATCAAAATCGTGGATGGGGCCGGGCAAGAGCATACAGTCAAAATAATTATCAAAACAGGCCCTGATATGTGCCAAATCGGCGTTATAATGATAGAAGGCCGTACAGACCTCAATACAGGTTCAACACCGGGAGAAACAGAAACAATGACAAGGAGTGCACCCGGTGTGGAATCAAAGGTCATTGGGCCCATGTTTGTCGCACAACCAGTCACTTGGCTGAATTGTATCGAGCCTCAAAAGAAAGGCAAGAAAGAATTGTCCCCGAACCAAATCACACTGCCCACGATGACACATTTGATGATGTGATGAATGAAAATATCACGCACCTAGATGCCGATGATTTACTTGACATAGCTGATGATGTTAAATGATGAAATGTTGTATTTCGTTTTGTTATTTTGATGTTTTATGCCCCTCTTTTTTTGTATTACCCCTATAATATAAGTCTATTTCGATTATGTTAATAATACATGTCTTTTATTATTTTTACCTTATTGCAAAGATATGGATGCAAAATATTTGGAAGCCGATGACAATATTTGTCTTATCGACAGTGCTACGACTCACAGCATTCTGAAAAATAAATGTTATTTCTTCCATCTGAATATGGGAAAGAACACTATTTTTACTATCAGTGGTGCATAAAAAATGATTGAAGACTCACGGAAAGCTATTGTATTTCTCCCAAAAGGGACAAAAATGGCAATTGAAAATGCCTTGTTCTCGATCAAAGCTTGAAGGAATTTACTGAGCTTCAGTGATATTCGGAAAAATAGGTATCACATTGAAACATTTAATGACGCAAAAAATGAGTATTTCTTGATAACTCATATTGTGAATGGCAAAATAATTGTGAAAGAAAAGTTGCAATCATTTTCTTTCGGCTTGTATTATTCAAAAGTCATTGCCATTAAAACATATTAACTAGTAGACCAAATGGCTACTAGTGAATTTAAAACTTGGCATGATCGACTTAGGCATCCTGGCCATGTAATGCTAAGACGAATTGTTGAAAATTCAAATGGTTACCCATTGAAAAAGAAAAACATTTTGGGTCCGAATGAATTTGCTTGTGCTGTATGTTCCCAAGGGAAGTTATAATCAGGCCATCTCCGACAAAGGTTGGATTTAATACTTTATGGTACTAATCGATGCATCAACGTGATGGTCACACGTATGTCTGTTATCTACTCGCAATTTAGCTCTCGCTAGACTACTTGCACAAATAATTAAATTGTGAGCACAATTTTCAGATCATCTGATAAAGAAAATACGTTTAGATAATACTGGAGAGTACTCATCACATGCATTTGATGATTTTTGTATGTCAATTGGGATTACTGTGGAACATCTTGTTCCCCATGTACATACGCAAAATGGTCTGGTTGAATCCCTTATCAAAATATTGCAATTAATTGCTAGACCATTGTTATGAGGTCTAAACTTCCTGTATCAGCTTGGGGACATGTCATATTGCATGCAGTAGCCCTTATGAAAATAAGGCCGACAAGTTATCACTGTTATTCCCTTACTCAATTGGTATCTGGAAAAGTACCAAATAAATCTCACATGCAAATTTTTGGGTGTGCTGTTTATGTGCCAATTGCGCCACCCCACCGTACGAAAATGGGACCTCAAAGAAGGTTGGGTATATATGTCGGGTATGAATCACCCTCAATTGTAAAAATATCTTGAACCAAAAATGGGTGATTTATTTACTGTAAGGTTTGCAGACTGTCATTTTGATGAATTTTATTTTCCTGACATTAGGGGGAGACAATAATCAACTGGAAAAAGAAATTTCATGGAAAATATCATTTGTATTTGATCCTCGTACGAAACATAGTGAACTTGAGAATTATGCATTTGTGGAAAATTTCAAACGAATTGCCTAATGTTTTTAATGATGTTGCCAGAGTTACGAAATCATATATTACATGTGATACCCGAGTTTCTCACTACTCATTGGCCAATATATATTTCATATTTTAGGTGCTGGTAAATTACTTATATGTTAATTTGTGGTAGTTTAAATATACTTCATGAATTACATACATTAGTTTACTTGAGTATTAATTGTTTAATTATATGTTCTGTTTATATTATTTATGTGTAATTTATAATTAGTTGAGTATAATTCATACTTTGAGTGCACTTTATATTATTTATATGTCACTGGTGATGTTAGATTATTTATTTTACTATTGAATGTTAAATTGTTTATAATTTGGTGTATGTTTTACCTGTTTATTAATAAGAAAATATTATCATAATTTATCTGAGATTCTAATAGGAAACAAATAGGTTGGGTAAATTATTTGGATATTAGTGGTGTAAGTTAAATATAGATCACTTGAAAATTTATTGTAGTAATTAAATAAAAAGTAAAATAAATAAAATAACTAAATAAATAAATAAAATAATAATTATGATAATAATAATAATAATAATAATAATAATAATAATAATAATAAAAGAAAGGCGGTGGGACGGGGTAATGATCCCCACCCCAGCTCAATCAAATCCTTTCCCCTATGAATTGCAGAAGATAAGGAGAAAGGCAGAAGGCAACGCGAAGAAGAAAAAAAAAATCGTTTTACGCCGGATTCGTTAAATGTCTAGTTCAGGTATTTCTTTGTGTTCACGAATTATTGCTATTTTTACTAAGTATAGGAAGTTTTGAGTAGAAATAATTATTTAGTAAATTGGGGTAATATTTGTAATTAATTGTTGTTAGATACTATATTGGGATTGTGAAAATGGCTGTAAGAGTTAGAGTTATTGACGTTTTTGGTGAATTTTAGATAAGTAGAAATTCATTTGCAACTACAATGCATAAATATATTATTTTGTGAGTTATTTATGCTTGTTTGATAATATGTGAATATCATAAAACTGTAATATGTGATTAATATTATGTGATTATGTGGTTTGAGCCTACGAGCTCCGTATATAAATTGGTTTCAGCTTGTGAGCTCTGTATGTGATATGGTTGAGCTTGTGAACTCTATATTTGATGTTGAAGGAGTCTGTGAGCTCCAAAATTGATGTGGTTTCTACCAGTGAGTTCAATAATATATGTATATTGTGAAATATGTTGCATTGAATTTTCATTAAACATGCATATCATGCATTGAAATAAAATAAGATGGTTTTACTATGTTCGACCGCTGATTATACACCGAGGGCGGGAGAGGCGATCTGGGAAGAAGCAACCTGGGGAAACCTAGTGTAGGCTACCTGATGTAGGCCACCGTCTATTGTGACTTTGCATACAATGCATAAACAATGCATTCGGAAGAGGCGACCTGGGAAGAAGCGACCCGGGGAAACCTTACGAGGAAACCCGGTGTAGGCTACCTGGTGTAGGCCACCATTTGATTTAAATATATGGATATTGAGCTCTTTCCGGTGTATAGCAGTGTGTTAGGGGCCCTGGAGAGTATTTCATAAATAAATTGGTGATTTCAAACGAGAGCACATTCTGCATAGTGAGAATTTTGAGATAAACTTCACATCTTGCATAATTTCTACTTACGGAGATTTATAAATCTCACTCACTTTATGCATTGTAGGTAATCTTGATGATATATGACTTGGTGGACAGACTGGAGTAGCCGTGGCACTCTTACAGGCATTTTGAGTTACCGTGTACATAGATGACGACCTGCGGGCAGAACCGTGGCTTGTTTTGCTTCCATTGTTCTATATTACGTCTGTTTTAGAAGTGGTATGGTGTTGTTATGATAGTATGTCGATTGTGTAGTTTTTTCATATGATTTGAGATCCTTTTGGTGAATGTTAACAGGTTATTGTTGAGTTATGTTATGTTTTGTTGAGAAAAAAATTTTATAGTAGGTTAACATGTTGTTATATATGTAAGTAATTAAGAGGGCTTATAGCATGTTTATCGTTTACTTATATGTGAATTAGCGTTAGTAGTATAGTGTAAGTGGGGTCGTGTCATTACAGCAACAAATGCACCAGCTAAAATAAATATCCCATAAGGAAAGGTGTCGAGTGCTAATGAGCATACTGCCCGCGTAAAATGTAATAGACCGTTGGGTTCCAAGGATAAGAATCTACGAAAGAAGAAAATTTTAAATACTGGTGAAGAGATCAACAATGATCAAATACCTGAAAAGGTCAATACAACCCCCGAAGAGGTTGATACTAAAAACTCTGATGAAAGTGAGGATAAAGTTATTGAAACTTCTGTTAACTATACCACCAGTGGAAAATATTGGAACAGAAAAAAAAATATTGATAATGCATTTGTATATTTTTTAGCACTCGATATAATGAAAGATTATGAAGATTATGAACCAAAATCAGTTGATGAATGCCGCCAAAGAGATGATTGGGCAAAATGGAAAGACGCAATTAAGTCTGAATTTGACTCATTGAATAAACGGCAAGTATTCGGACCCATAGTCCAAACACCTGAGCATGTGAAACCTGTTGGCTACAGATGGGTGTTTGTGAAAAAAAGAAATAAAAATAATGATATCACAAGATATAAAGCGAGGCTTGTAGCCCAATGTTTTTCCCAGAGACCGAGCATTGATTTTGAAGAAACATATTCGCCGGTTATGGATGGAATAACATTCAGGTATCTTGTGAGCCTAGCAGTACACAATAATCTTGATATGCGATTAATGAATATGATTACCGTCTATCTTTACGGCTCCTTAGACAATTATATCTATATGAAAATCCCAGAAGGGATAAACATACCTGAATCAATCAAATCAAAGCCAAAAAAATCATATTCCATCAAATTGCAAAAATCTTTGTATGGGCTCAAGCAATCAGGCCGAATGTGGTACAAACGTCTCAGCGAAATCTTAACAAAAGAAGGTTACATAAATGACCGTATTTGTCCATGCGTTTTCATAAAGAAAAATGGGTCAAAATTTGTAATCATCGTTGTATATGTCGATGAGCTCAATTTAATTGAAACTCCTTAAGAAATCCAGAAAGATGTTGAATATCTGAAAAAGAAGTGTCAGATTAAAGATTTTGAAAAGACTAAATTTTGCCTTGGTCTGCAAATTGAGCACTTAGAAAGTGGAATCTTCATCCACCAATCAAATTATACCAAAAGGGTACTGAAACTATTCTTGGTGGATAAATCACATCCGCTAAGTACCCCAATGATTGTCAGAGCACTTGATCCAAAAGAGAAAAATGAATAAACACTTGGCCCAGAAGTGCCATATATGAGTGCTAAAGGTGCATTGATGTATTTTGCTAATAGCACCCGACCTGACATATCATTTGCTATAAATTTATTGGCAAGATTCAGTTCATCGCCTACTCGATGACATTGGAACGGGATTACAACAATTGATCTCGGGTTATTTTACTCGAAAGTTTCTCGACATGAATTGATTGGTTTTGCTGATGCAGGATATTTATTTGACCCTCACAAAGCCAAGTCTCAAACTGGTTATATATTCACTTGTGGTGAAACAATGATCTCTTGGAGATCGATGAAACACACTTTAACTACCACTTCTTTAAATCATGCTGAAATATTGACAATACATAAAACTAGTCGAGAATGTGTTTGGTTGAGGTTAATGACTCAACATCTTCTAAAAAATTGTGGGTTAATGCCTGACGATAAAATTCCCCCAACTACATTGTATAAAGATAATACGGCTTGTATAACCCAATTAAAAATGGGTTACATTAAAGGAAATAGAACGAAACATATTTCACCAAAATTATTTTTCACTCATGATTTTGTTCAGATGCATCACATGCTCTTCTTCAGTCTTGGAATAAATCAAAATATTGTCAATAAATACAATAACGAACTTGTCTAGAAAGTCTTTGAACACCCGATTCATCAGATCCATGAACGCTGCTGGGGCATTTGTCAGTCCAAATGGCATTACTAGAAATTCATAGTGCCCGTATCTCGTACTGAATGTTGTTTTGGGAAATTCTTCTGCCTTTTATCTTCAATTCATGATACCCAGATCGCAAATCAATCTTCGAAAAGATAGTCGCACCTTGTAGCTGATCGAACAAATCATCGATTTGGGGTAAAGGATATTTATTTCTGATCATGATTTTGTTCAATTCTCGGTCATCAATACACATCCTCAACGTGCCGTCTTTCTTTCGAACAAACAAGACTGGTGCTCCCCAAGGTGAGAAACTAGGACGGATGAAACCTTTATCTAGTAGTTCTTGCAGTTGTACTTTCAATTCTTTCAATTCATTTGGCACCATTCGATATGGTGATTTAGAAATAGGTGACACTCCAGGTTGTAGCTCAATCACAAATTCAATTTCGCGATCTGGTGGTAGCCCTGGAAGATCATCTGGAAATACCTCAGAATATTCTCACACTACTGGCACATCACCAACAGTAGGGCACTGTTTCCCATCGACACCCATCACACTTATCAAATAGCCTTCACAACCACTTTCCAGTAATCTTTGTGCCTTAACAACTGATATTATAGGAAATTTGAAACGCTTCTTCATCCCGATAAACGAAAATGGTTTTTTACCCTCACACTGAAATACAATACTCTTTTTCTGACAGTTGATCGTAGCACCATATTTCGATAACCAATCCATACCCAATATCACATCATAATCATTCATGTCCAACATGATCAAATCAGCATATAATTCTTTACCTTCTATAGGAATAACACATCCTCGCAAGATCTGATTCGTTTGTTTTGTATCACCAGAAGGAATCATCACATCGAATTTAGCCTCAGTTAAGTTAGGTTTACTACCCAGTTTTCTCACATACTCAGTGGATGCAAAAGAATGTGTAGCCCCAGAATCAAATAACACATAAGTCAAAGTACCGAAGATAGAAAGCTTACCGGTTACAACTGGATTTTTTTCTGCATCTTTCTTTGTCATCGTAAAAACTCGCGCTGGTACTCTCCTTGGTCCTTTTGTGCTCTCGGACACATACTATTCATATGTCTCCTTTGTCCGCAAGAAGAACAAGTTTTCGATTCGTTACGACAAATTCCAAAATGTGGTTTACCACAATTTCGCCACAGAGGTCATGGTGGTGGTGGCGGCGGCGGTAGTGGTACTCCTCTTTGCTCCACCCTGGGACGTTTATCTGGTCCTCCTTGTTCAGATCTCTGTCCTTGTCGGGGTTGGAATGGTCGTGATGATTGAGGTTGCCATGCCCTTTTTCTATTATTTCCACCCCACTGTGGTACTTGCCGCTGCTGAAAATGACGTCTCATCTCTTGTGCATATTTTATTCGTATCTCAGCTTGTTCAGCAGTTTGTGCTCTCTCTGCAACTTGTGCATAATTCATTCCTTGAGTTCCCGCCATACTCACATCTCTATAAAGCTCAGGCCTTAAGCCTTCAAGGAATCTCTCCACTTTTAATGTTTCAGTACTATTCATGTGTTCTGCAAACCTAGATAACTGCTCAAATTTACAGAGGTAGTCTGTAACAGTCATGGTTCCTTGTTTCAACTGTATGAATTCATTCATCTTCATGATTCTAACTGAAGCAGTGAAGTATTTATTTATGAAAATCTCCTTGAACCTCTCCCAGGTCATTACAGCAACATTTTCGATACTTTTGACTGTGTCCACCAGTGTCCCACACTACCACGTAACATGAAGAAAGCACACAAAACGTTCTCCATATCTGGAATTCTACTATATTGGAACATATTGTTTAAAGTTCTCAACCATTCTTCAGCAGCCAAAGGATCGGTAGCATCTTCAAAGATTGGTGGATTCAGTTTATGGAATCGCTCGCACCCCAACTCAACAGGCTCTGTTCGCGGTTGTGGTTGATTCACATCAGTACGTTGGTTGTCCGCATTTCTTTATTCAATAAGCTGTTGAATCTGTTGCATCTGGCGTTCAACTAAGTCTGTCAGTCGAGCTATAATAGCATCCCGATCAACACCAGCAATTGGTGTTGTCTGCTCAGGCGTTCTTTCCATACCACTACTTTCACCCTATTCTCTCACCATATCTATTCAACAGTACCACCCATCCAGTTACAACTGGCCAATATAATTTATAGTAAATAAAATGTAGGAACAAAAAATAACTTGACTCTAGCCTATTAAACATGTACCCGATTCGTTTCACATTCGTATTATTCACAGTATACCTATATAAGATAATTAAAATTGCTTCTATCCAAACTTTAAACACAGACCTAAACTCACAAGTACCATGACTACCACACATGTACTGTACCTCAATACACATGCACGATCACACATGCTCACGAGCACACACTACTGCAGTCAGCGGCTCATTGGCGGCGATCAAACAATAGCATTTTAGTAACAGTAACATTATGTAGAAGTACGGTAGTAGGAATCATTTTACCACATATTATCTTCATTAATTTTGAAACACATAAGAGCACGTAACATGGAAACCAATCGCCATTCATTATAAAATCATTTAATAACCAGCAATTCATAATCACGTAAAGTATAAAGTCAATATAATTCATGATACACAAATATAAACAAAATTTAAATAAACACTTATTGGGTGTAGCCAGGCTCTCTCAAGTTCTGAGCTCGTGTACATAGACAGTCTACAGGAAGCTAACCGTGCTCTAATACCACTCTGACACGACCCCACTCACACTATACTACTAACACCAATTCACATATAAGTAAACGATAAATATGCTATAATCTCTCTTAATTACTTACATATATAACAACCTGTTAACCTGCTATATATTTTTTTTTCAGCAAAACATAACATAACTCAATAGTAACCTGCTAACATTCACCAAAAGGATCTCAAACCATATAAAAAACTATGCAATCGACACACTATATATAACAACACCATACAACTTCTAAAATAGACGTAATATAGAACAAAGGAAGCAAAACAAACCACGGTCCTGCCCGCAGGTCGTCATCTATGTACACGGTAACTCAAAATGCCTGTAAGAGCGTCATGGCTACTCCAGTCTGACCATCAAATCATATATCATCAGGATTACCTACAATGCATAAACTGAGTGAGATTTATAAATCTCTGTAAGTAGAAATTATGCATGATGTGAAGTTTATCTCAAAATTTTCAATATGCAGAATGTGCTCTCGTTTGAAATCACCAATTTATTTATGAAATACTATCCAAGTCCCCTAGACACACTGCTATAAACCGGAAAGAGGTTAATATCCATATATTCAAATCAAAGGGTGGCCTATACCGGGTTTCCCCGAAACGTTTCCCCGGGTCGCTTCTTCCCAGGTCGCCTCTTCTGAATGCATTATTTATGCATTGTATGTAAAGTCACAATAGACGGTGGCCTACACCAGGTAGCCTACACCAGGTTTCCCCAGGTCACTTCTCCCGCCCTCGGTGTATAATCAACGGTCTAACATAGTAAAACCATCTTATTTCATTTCAATGCATGATATGCATGCTTAATGAAAATGCAATGCAATATATTTCATAATATACAGATATTATTGAACTCACTGGTTCAAACCACAACAATTTTGGAGCTCACAGACTACTTCAACATCAAATATAGAGTTCACAAGCTCAACCATATCACATACCAAGCTCATAGGCTGAAACCAATTTATATACGGAGCTCACAGGCTCAAACCACATAATGACGTAATATTAATCACATATTACAGTTTTCTGATATTTACATATTATCAATCAAACATAAATAAGTCACAAAATAATATATTTATGCATTGTAGTTGCCAATGAATTTCTACTTACCCGAAATTCGCCAAAAACGTCAATAACCCTAACTCTTAAAGCCCTTTTCACGATTCCAGTCTCGTATTTAACAACAATTAATTACAAATATTACCCCAATTTACTAAATAATTATTTATACTCAAAACTTCCTCTACTTAGTAAAATAGTAATAAATTCGTGAACACGAAAGAATACCTGAACTAAGCTTTTAACGAATTCGGCGTAAAATATTTTTTTTTTTTCCTTTCTTCTTCGCGTTGCCTTTCTTCTACAATTGAATATGATCTGATTGAGGTGGTGGGGTGGGGATTATTACCCCGCCCCACCGCCTTAATTTATTTATTATTTATTTTTATTTATTTATTTATTATTATTATTTATTTATTTATTTATTTATTCTATTTATTTTAATTTTTATTTAATTACTACAATTAATTTTCAAGTGATCTATATTTAAGTTAAACCACTAAAATCCAAATAATTTACTTAACCTATTTGTATCCTACTAGAATCTCAAATAAATTATGATAATATTTTCTTATTAATAAACATGTAAAGCATATACCAAATTATAAACAATTTAACATTCAATAGTAAAATAAATAACCTAACATCAACGGTGGCATAAATAATATAAAGTACACTCAAAGTATGAATTATATTCCACTAATTATAAATTAGCACATAAATAATATAAACAAAACATATAATTAAACAATTAATACTCAAGTAAACTAATGTATGCAACTCATGAAGTATATTTTAAACTACCACAAATTAATATAAGTAATTTACCGGTACCTAAAATATGAAATATATATTGGCCAATGAATAGTGAGAAACTCGGATATCCCATTTGAAATTTTATTTAAGAAAATGACAATTTATAGAAAAAGATATAAATACAAATATAAAATTATACTCCCTCCGTCCCACATACCATGTCCACGTTGCCGTTTCTATCCGTCCCACATACCATGTCACTTTCCTTTTTTAGAAAATAATTACACACTTTAATCTCATTTTTTTTATATTGTATATAAAAAAATTAATATGATTCTATATTTTTTTTGGTTGAAGATATTTCATTGTCATGCGTTTATGCAGATAATTCTTTTATGAGTAAAATTAAAAAGTAAATTTATTTTATATTTAATTTTTAAATATTTAAATCTTATATAACTTCATGCTTATATGATTTTTTCTATAAATTTTCTTAATCTTATGATTTTTGAGAGGATATTTAACTACAGTCAATATTTATTTATACGATTTATTTTTTACTATTATGTATAAATAATACTTCCTCCGTCCCAGATACCATGTCCACGTTGCCGTTTCTGTCCGTCCCATATACCATGTCACTTTCCTGTTTTGGAAAATGATTACATACTTTAATCTCATTTTAAATTTTTTAATTTTATTTTTTTAAATTTTAATTAAACTAATTAGTTATCTTAATCTTAATTTATAATTATTTATATTATAGGATAATTATTTTCACTAATACATTCTTAATTATCTACTAATTACACCCATCCTAAAATACCGTGTCTACAGTGTAGCAGACACGGTATCTGGGACGGAGGAAGTAGCAAATTCTTTTTAATGGTTAAAAAAAAGTAATTTATTTTATATTAAATTATAATTATAGCTTATACATGTAGTATTCAAATATAATGTATTTGTATATGAAATTTTTCTCCATATTTGTTTGATTTTAATATTTTGAAAAAAAAATAATTAATTACGAGTATTTTCATTTATACTCTCTATTTTTATTTATACTTCGTGTTGTATAAAAATAAATTGACAGAATTTTATTTTTACTATATTTACCAATATTTAGATGGTCAATTATTCTACATCCGTCTTTTATATTTAACATTAGGGTTTGGATGACATGTTGAAAATAAAATTCACCATTATGCTGATTGAGTATCAACCATTGGATTACAAATTTTAATCCAATGACTGTATTAATTTAGAAGTTTAATAGTAATTTTTCAATTCTCCTAATTTATATAATTACCTCAATCATCCATTATCCTTCATTCGTCGATGCATCGTCCTCCTTCGATGCAACATTCATTAGAAAAAAAAAAAACTCAAAATCTTCCCGCATGCAACTTCCTCTTTCGATGGAATATTGTTAAAGAAAAGAACTCAGCGCTGGGTTAAAGGGTTAGAAGCTTAAATACAGAACTCGGAATATTACTATTGGAAAACATTTTATAAGACAACATACAGCATATTTTTTGACATATTTCAACATTAAATATACGTAGACTCCATAAATTGGCATACAATAGAATTTACAAAACTAGAGTAAATACCTTATGACCTTATGCGATTCATTGGATTGATGCGCTGGATTCAATTTATATAATTGTGTTAATCTAATTGTTTTCATAGTTTTTCAAGATTTATATATTAACAAAACTATTAGAATCTCATTTGAAATGTTAAGAATATGATAAAATTGTATTAGCAAGTATATTTAAATTAGAACATCAAAATTACTATTAAATAAAATAAATTACCATCTCGTTCAGTTGACTTTAGCATTTACCTATGCATAGAGAAACATCTTATATTATGTTATACATCACCATATTTGATGAGCTTAAAGAACTCAGCATCTTACTATTTATGAGAAAACACATTATAATGAACTCAACATCTTACTATTTGTTTCAACATATGCAGACTCTAAAGATTTACAAAATTCAGTAACTTTTAAACTAAAAAAGACGATCTTACCCCTCTTCAATTTAAGACATCCGATTTTCATCTACTATGATTTCCATTAGCTTAATGTCCGTCTCCTTAACATTAATTATGATTAATTTTTAAAGAATTCAAATTTCATTTCACTCTCCTTATTCGAAGAAGATATTATACTGAAATGTGAAGTGTTAAAAAATAAGGGCTCCGTTCACACAATATTTCTAGATAGATTATTTTTTATTTTGGATAAAATACATAACATACACTTGTATTACAATTTATTTTCATAAAATACCTATGATATATTTTTTGCATAATTCATATTTGTGTTATTGAAAAAAACTTTGCAAAAAATCTCCATTCCATCTAACTTAACAGTGCGTGAGTTACACACTCTTTTAATGAGGGTGGTTGAATTTTTCGAATAGAATTTGAAATAAAATATCCCAAATACCCTTTCCTAAAGATATCCCCGCAATAACCATATTATTATTAACTTTCTCTTTTAATATAATAAATATATTTAAATTAAATTTGAGTTATTATAAATAATACTCATGAAAATTTAATTGAAGTAATTGAAAAACTAATTAAACTAAATTTATAATATATATTAAAAATGTTGTATATTTTAAAGTATACAATTTTCAACTTATAAGACTAATAAAAATAATAATAGTAATCATATAAACTACTATGAATCACAATTTGAAATCATTTGTAAGAGGAAACCTTTTGGAAATATATATTTTTTCTCACATCTATACAAACTAATTTGTATTTTATATGTCCCAAAACGCTTTACAAATCGATCTTTAATAGATATGAGACTTCATACTTTTTTTGGTTGTTATTGTACAAAAGTTAAATTACCCACTCTTCAAACCATGATTAAAAAATAAAAATAAAAATAAAAATAAACATCATTAACAACTGTTTTGTTAATTATATTCCAAAGAATGTCAAAAAGCTCAAAGTTGAGAACAATATGTAAATCGACCTGGAACATCACTAATTAGTTATGATTTTTACATTTAAAACGATCCACTTTGTTTCCAATGTTTTAGATGATGAAAACATAATTACCTTCTTAACAATAACAAGATAGATACACACCCATGTATCTATACATAGGTGTACGAGGATCCCCTTCCAAGATAAATGGACTTCACTCTCTTGTTTATAATCCAAAGTCCATAGATCCAGCAAATTATTTCTAACCCTTGGCATTTAATTTGAAAGCACAACATCCATTGATATATATAAAATTTTGATATAGACACCCGACGATCAACAACAAGCTTGGACAACCATTTGTAGCTATAAAAAATTAAGAATAAACTGTTTTTTTAGTCTCACAACTAGACCCCCTTATCATTTTAGTCCCGTAAGTGGAGCCTGTCGCAATCGAGTCCCATAAGTGAAAATTCGCTCTTTTAGTCCTCTGGCGCTGGAGACGCCCACGTGGCTCATCGGAGGCTACGTGTCCGCCAGGTCAGCAACACCTGACGGACACGTGGATTTTATTTTATTTTATTTTTAATTTTTTTAAAATTAATTTAAAATTAATTTTTAATTTTGTTTGCCCTTTTTAATTTTTTTTATTTGGTCTAATTGAAAAAAAAATTAAAAAAGATTTAAAAAAGATTAAAAATAAAATAAAATCCACGTGTCCGCCAGGTCAGCGACACCTGGCGGACACGTGGCTTCCGGCAAGCCATGTTGGCATCTCCGGCGTCGGAAGACTAAAACAACGAAAATTTTTCATCTATGGGACCAGTTTGCGACATGCTCCACTTACGGGACTAAAATGATAAGGGGTCTAGTTACGAAACTAAAAAAAACAGATTACCCAAAAATTATAAATATTACTAATGCAAAATCATCTAATCCAAATCGTCAATGAAAAAGGCAATGAATAGTTAGGATGCAGGTATTTAATGCTTTACAATAAAGAAAGAAAATTCCTTGCCCCCACTTACTTTACCGTTAGAGGATAATCCCAACAACATCATTGTGACTTCAAATTCTGAAACACGGTGACGGTGAGCATTGATCTTACAATATTAAATCTTTTGGTTGTCAGTTAGAGCTTTAAGGATGTCAATACGAGTAAGTTGCATTTCCAAGATTAACATTCTCCATAATTACAAACGAATTTATCAAGATGATATAATTATTATAATGTAGGGTTTCTATCATCGATGAAGGAATACAACTGCTATTATTTTATTAAATGTAATATTAATAGTATATTTATTTAAGGGTAAAACGGTCTCATTACAAATATAATTGACGCCGTTAGTGTCTAACGTTTGAAGAGGTACATGAGCAACCTTTTACAAAATGCAAGCGGTTATACGGTGATTTTCTTAATACAGGGAATTATATGCATATTACAAATAACGCTGGTGTATGAGAAGCAATTTACCCTTTTATTTTTGGCACAATGAATTGTATCAAAAGTATAAAATAATAATTGGATATTTGACTTTTCGTAATGAGTATTTTATTTTATTTTTTTTTTTACTTTTTGACTATTGTAAAAAATATTTTATGTTGTTTATTACTTCCCCGTCCCTTACCTAATATTGTAATACCCTGGAGTTGGGCCGGTGCTAGGCCAACTTCCGTGGATGAGCCAGTGTCAAGCCATCCGAAATTGAATACAAGTTAAATTGATTGAATAAATTACTCATGTCAATAATATGCACATTCTTTTTCGGGAGCCCTTAATTTGAGGATGGGTGACATTTGGGAAGTCTCCTAAGTGTGCGTGAGTGAAGATAAAATGTCCTGAAATGACTTGTGTTGACTTGTAAGACCAGTCAACGATTCTGACATGCTCAACTCTATATGGCTTACGGGCCGGGGTGTCACAAATATACATTTACTTTTTGCACATGATTTTATGTATATATATATATTGATATGAAATATAAATACAATAGAAATAACTAAAATAACCTTATTAGCAGAGGCGGATGTACGTGGGGAAGGGGGACTCCAGCCCCTTCCACCCACCCCATCCCTTTTTAATTTTTAATTTTTAATTTTTATTTTATAATATATAATATAAAAAATAATAAACAAATTTAAAAATTGATAAAAATTGATAAGTATTTATGTGAAAAATTAATTTTGAATAATAAAAAGTTTATATCATTATAATTTTTTGATGCTATAAAAATAGATATGAACAAAAAAAGTAAAAATATAATAATTAAAAAAAAAGAAAATTCTTCAAAAAATTCTCATCTAAATGCATAGGAGATGATATTTTTAAAAGCTATTTTTTTTAATATTTTTTTTTTACTATTTATCAATTTCATATAATACAAAATTATCTTGTAATACGTAGTTGTTACTGTAAGTTGATATTTTAAAATATTTTCAAAATATGATAACTCCATTGATAAAATTATTGGATAACAAATAGATTTTGATGGCTTCGAAATTTGAAAAATTAGCCTCCCCTCTCATTCCGGTTTGGTTCCGCCTCTGCTTACTAGTATTATATTATATAAAAATAATGACATTTGTGTAATATATTATAAGTTGTAAGAATATTTGTAATGTTAAGTAGATAGTATAATTACTAAAAAAAAAAAAGTGAATGCTTTGGTATGAGACGAACCAAAATAGAAAAATGAATAATTTGTTAAGAGACGGAGGAAGTATTATTTTTGAAGAATCGCAATTGAAAAATAGTATAAAAAGCACGGATCTTATTTTTAATTGTATAAACAATTTATTTAGTTTTATTTTTGATATATTTTGTAGATATTTCAGATCTTATTTACTTTTATAGATAATTTTTATTGGTTGATTCAGTAGATGATTATTTTATTAATTAATTTAACTTTAAATATATTAATTACATGTATATCCGTGCTTAGTATGGGTTTACATGCTAGTAAAATTAAAAATAAATTTATTTTTATTTTGTTATTAAATATAATATAATAAAAGAGTTACTTATTTAGGTGGAATGACATAGTGGTGTGGGAAGTGAATTTGTGACCGTGAGGTTATTGATTCAATCGTCTAACGTGACTTGAAAATAAAAATTACCTATTCAATGTTTAAAAAATATGTAACATTCAAAGCGACAAAGGCATCTTATTGGGAAATAAAGCAGCACTCCTATGTCTTTTTCTTCTTTTTTGTACTCGGGTTTGTTTTCCAAAATTTATTTTGAATTTTTTCAACTAAATTTCAAAATAAAAATCAATTTTATCATATTTGAAATATTAAATCCCAAGCCACATTGTCATTCACTATTCAAGAAAATGGTCATTCAACCCCGTTAATTTTTAGAAAAAACTACCCATAATATATTATAGATGTTTTATATAAATATTTTTAATATAAGGATAATACGATATTAGAGATGGGTTTATGAAAGGCGAATATGTTGAATTCTTTTAGTATCTTATTGTGTTCTTTTTATGGGGTTTAGAAAATTAAACTTTTAGTATTTTAATGTATTTTTTATGGAGTTTAGAAAATTAAACTTTTAGTATCTTAATGTGTTTTTTATGGGGTTTAAAAATTTTAAATTTAAATTTCGTATTTGTATATTTTGTTAAAAATAATATATATATTTTTTGAAAAAACAGAGTTCAAGGGTTTAGGGTAAAGAAATAGACCCAAATTTTCAAACCAAACCTAAGGCACCGCACGAAGTGTCTATTTGTTTAGCTTTAATTTTGCACTATGTTTCTTATTTTTTGTGAAAAAAAAAGAAAAAGAAAATATATTTTCGAAAGTATGATTTAATTATGCTTTTACTTTTTAATCTCAAATAAAAAAATATATTATAGTTCCAGATAAAAACACACTTTTTTTTTTTTTGGATGATGTATTGATAATATAAAAAATAATATTTTGTGTATATTTGTATTTTTTTAATTAATATATATATATTAATCATGCATAAATATATATCTTTATTTATTTGTATTTTTCCAAATGTATAGTTTGGTTGATTGTAGTTTGATATTAATTTGAAATAGAATGTTAGATTTAAATTTTTGATTGAATAATATTTTGATTTGACATTTTGTTAGAAAATATAATAGAATAATTTTTTTTATTAATAATGATACAAGTTGAATAATGATGTTTTTTTTTTTTTTTTTTTTTTTTTAATAAAAAACAAACACTATAATCTTGTAGAAATAATATCCATATATTGAATACATTTATTTAGATATAATTTTAAATTTATTTAAATTAAACAGATATATAGTACTCCCTCCGTCCCACATACGATATTTTAGGAAGGATGTAATTAGTAGATAATTAAGAATGTATTAGTGAAAATAATTATATTATAATATAAATAATTATAAATTAAGATTAAAATAACTAATTAGTTTAATTAAAATTAAAAAAAATAAATTAAAAAGTTTAAAATGATATTAAAGTGTGTAATCATTTTAAAAAAAAAAAGAGGGACATAGAACGTAGAACGGACAGAAACGACAACACGTGAGACGGAGGGAGTATTAGATTATAAATGAAATATGAATTAAATAATGTTATCTATCTATCCATCCAATCCAACTTCTTTCATTTAGAAATCCAGCCATCAACTAAGCCATTCCCTAAACCCCAAGGAAAGGAAAGGAGAGGATGGGAACTCCATTCCATTCCATACTAGCCAAACTTAGCTTTTGCTGGTAGAGGTCGAGATCAAAGATCATTGGTGACGCATTAAATATATATATATATATGTATAGTCAATAGACAAAGGTGGTTGGTAGTGTGTGTGTATCAATACTATAAGAGAAGTAGATCCACACAAGAACCAAGTGTGTGTGTCAACAAAAAGTCTAGGCACGGGATGGGGATGGGGATGGGGATGGAGATGGAGATGGGTACTTACTTAAATACGATATGCATATCCATACCTGCTGTTGGTTGATGAGCCTAAAGTAATAGCAACTGCGACTTGTGATCAATGCCATTGAAGATAAATGTCCCACTCATCGGAACAAATTGTCTCGTCATCAGCTGTCCATTATTATACAAAATCAAACTTAACTAATTAAGCAAAATGTGCTATATGTGAATGAGAGATTGGGAACAACACAAACCAAACCAACCTTGATCACTTCCTGTGATGCAATTGCTCCAATCAATGCAGCTACAGCATGAAGCTCTGCAGCTCCGTATCGGCACATCTCATTGATAAGATCTTCCGTCAATGTTGATCCATTGCAACCCAAGTCGTTAAGTACGCTAACAGCTGTTGTTTTCAACCTCGAAATCTCTTCGTCCATCTCACTATTCACAAAAACCACAATTACGCTGCTGCAAAAACATTGTAAGAATATATATCAAATGGGTGGTTGGTTGGTTGCTCTAAGATTGTACCCTTCAAACTGCCCAGGAAAACTGTTGTAATTTGCAGCAAAACGGTCTACTGCTCGTAGAAGAACATAAAATCCAACCGCCGTGCTGCACAAAACACAATAATTAAAAACACCAATCCGTGAGAAAATCACGCCAGCCAACATTAGTTTAGGTATGTATGTTGGAAGAGCATACAAATGCAAAGCATTCTAAATTCTAATACACTAATCCTAATGAAACACATCACATCTCCGCATAATTGAAATTTTAAATCAAAATATGTAGCTTCTCAGCATGCATGTATACCACCGATTGTCAGCGACAGCAAATACTCCCTTTTACTTCTAAATAAAATTAATACATGTTTGCAAATACTACAGTCATAATTAGAAAAATCAAATATCAATGACCAATTTTTATGTTAAAAGGACAATTCAAACATTAGGGAGTGCTCACAACTACTTACAAGAAAACAATTTATTTATTTACTTTTTGCTTTTTATGAGGGAATTCGTTACCGGGTGCTCATGTGAATATTCTATTCTAGTAGAAATTAAAATTATACATAGAATACAATTTTATTTACTACTACATATACTGTACCCATCTTTTTTAGCATTAGCCAAAAGTGTTAGTCTTTCAGTTATTGCAAAAACTACAATTAGTGTGCTTTCTTAAGATTTTTAGCTGTGTGTTTGATAAGAACATCTACGACTCACTCCATATATTCCACTAATTGATCATAATGGCAAAGGCCCTAAGGTAAGTACCTGTAGTCTTCATCTGTTAGATATTTTTGCAACTCTGGCTGAACTGGAGAATTGTATTCCTCCTCTAATGGGCGGTATCTGCATACCTAACAATTTAGAAAATAATATATAATATAGACCCTGAAGCCATGTCAACAAAGTATAAATTGCATGTCACTTCGTATCGATCATTTGACGAAGTTCCAATCCATTTTTTGGAACTCTACAACTACAAGTATGCCAAAGACCATAATGACTAGATTACAGTTTGATAAAAATGTAATTTCAATGTTAAGGAATGCATGCAAAACCTACAAGAAAAGTTACATAACAAACTACAAAACCTTAATGCCTTTCAGTTCTAACAAAAAATAAAACACATGAAAACTAGTTGTCTGATAGAAAATTTTAGAGAACAAACCTTGAGTTTGCGTGCATTTTTGCAGAAACTTTTAATGGTCGCTTTAGGAATGCTATCAGTATCTCTGCCTATCTTCTGTAGTATTTTCCTTGCATAATTCTCCATACTATGAATATCTGCCTCAGCCTTAGCTTGATAAATCCTTTGCAGGTTGATATATAGCCTAAGAAGCATAGATGCCATTAAAAGGCTCAATAAGTTAAAAAAAAAAAAAAAAAAGGGGTAAGATTTAGTGGAAGAAACACCCTGGCTTACTCAGTAGAAGATGTCATATCAGGGATTGCTCCTTCCAAAGGTGCCTCCCCACCACCTTCATTAGCTATAAACTCCTGCAAGATGGGGCAAGAAATGTGAGAAAATGCATGTAAATATTACTGATGGTATCACCACAGCAACATTGTGTGCTTTTTGAGCATTTACTCTAGGTTAGAAACTGCACGTAGTCAATCAACTGACACTCTTATTTTGCATTTGAACAAAGTTCTCAAAATTTCTGATGGTAAGTATTTGAGAAAGAACGGTATTCACTTGAATAGATGGTTTCTACTATAATTATGAGTACACAAGACAATAAGTGGTGAGAGGAAGAAGAAAGGCAGGGTGAGGGAAGGTAAAATGAACATTGGACATGCAGAAATTAATGTCTAACACTAATTAATACTAATAATATCTACTACCATTCCCTCTCACGCTGAAGCATATATATCATGAACTCCAAGGTTTTCACAAATGTACAAAATCAACAGGCTGGTCTTTACATTTGTGACAACCTTGGACTGTCATTTTAAATATGGGAAACATTGGACCTGCAAGTGCCAATATGAATGGTTTATGGTTCCACAAAGAAAGGCATATTTTATATCAATTTGATGGAGAGATCAATTATGCATGACTTCACTATGGGTATGTTTCTTTTGATGGGTTTGGAAAAAATTTGGTTTGCATTTGGTATTAAAATAATGTATGATGGGATGTTTTGTGAGAGGAAAAAATATTTTTTTCGGAAAAAGCAGAGTCCAAATAGTAAAAACCTACAGTTTGGATATAAAAGAAACATACCCTAAAACAATTAACACATGAACAAAAGTCATTTTCACAATTTAAGTTGTAGAGAAATAGAGACAAAATATTATTTAATTTTATAATAAAAGAGAAGGGAAGAATACATTTATAGAGTAACAGAGGTATTTAGAAATCTATTCTAACAAACTAAATCTAACTAAATCATAGTTATGGATATGGATATAGATAGATAGAGATATCAATATCTATACGAATCTAATAAATCTAACACTCCCTCTCAAGCTGGAGCGTATAAGTCATACGATCCAAGCTTATTGCAGATGGACTCGGATTTAGGACCTCTAAGAACTTCTTGAAAATATGTCTACAAGTTGATCATCTAAGGACACGTACAATCTATATCGATATGCTTTGTTCGTTCATAAAATACTGGATTTGATGCAATGTATAGTGCTGCCAGATTATCACACCATAATTTCATCTTTGTCACATCACAAAACTTAGTTCAAAAGTAATTGTTTAATCCAAAGTTGCTCCCATGTAACTAAGGCTATAGCGCGATATTCAACATCAGCACTAGAACGCACAACCACATTTTGTTTTTTACTTTTCCAAGATATCAAATTACCTCCAACAAACACACAATAACCAAAGGTAGAACGTCTATTGACTGAAGACCGTACCCAATTAAGATCTGAATATCAACAATTTCGGAGTGACCATGACTTGTATAAAGAACCTTTTCCGGAAGGCCCTTTAATATAACCGTAAAGAACACATAATGCCTTTCAATGAGAGTTACATGAAGACTGCATGAACTGACTCACTACACTTACGGCAAATGATATAGCTGGTCGGATGATAGTAAGGTAATTTCCAACCAGCCTTCTATATCGTCCAGCATCAGCATCACTCAATGGCTACCCCTAGCCAAAAAGCAACTTTATATGTGGATCCATAGGGAATCCACAATCTTACATTCATTTGTACTTGCTTCTTCCAACATACTTTTAAGACTATTCTTTGATGGTATATCAGTCTCAAGTCTTTGGTCTGAAAATGTTTGTGTAGATGCTCCTTCAACTCCGTAATACTATCTATATCATCTTCAGTGATGACAACATCATCGACATAGACAATTAAGTAAACACATTGTCCTTCTAAAATATGCTTAAAGAATACGGTATGATCAGATGAACATTACATTATACCAAATTCTTGGATAACGCTAAAGAGTCCAAACCATGCCCGTGGAGACTGTTTCAAGCCATAGAGTGAGCGACGGAAACGACATACAAGACTAGACTCCCCCGTGAACAACAAAGCCAGATGGTTGCTCCATATAAACCTTTTCTTGAAGCTCACAATGCAAACAGACATTTTTATATAAGTTGATGAAAGAGCCAACCACGCATTGCTTTTATAGAAAAAAAAAATACGAACAGAAGATGGAGAAAAGATTTCCGTATAGTCCTCTTCATACACTTGTTGCAACAAGTCGAGCTTTGAGTCGATCAATGTGACCATCATGGCCAACCTTGACTACATAAACCCATCGGCAAGCTACGGGTGTTTTTCCTAGTGGCAACGGAATTAACTCTAAAGTATTGTTAGCATGCAAAACAAATATTTCCTCCACCATGACCTCACACCACCCTGAATGACCTAAAGCCTCACGCCAAGTGCGAGGAACAAAGAGGGAGTCTAAAGCACTTACAACACTACACATAAAGGAAGATACATAGTGATAACTAAGAAAATTATAGACAAAGTTAGGATAACAAGTGGACTGAGTACCTCGAGTAGGACAACATATGACGGTAGAGTCGCAACTAGGGAAGATGATGGAAGCGGAGATGAGTTATCAATGGGCGTAGGTGACGGTGAAGTAAGTATATTCTGACGTTCCCATGTATCCCGACTATAGACTTGAAAGTGGAGGCTTGAGAATGGAAGCCACTGGAATATGAGTCACAGGTATTGAGGACGGAACTAATAACACTATAAAGTATGGTGATGACTCAAATAAAGTGACATCTGCACTAACGTAATATCGACGAATGAAAGGAGAATAACATCTATATCGTTTTTGAACCCGAGCGTACTCAAGAAAAACATATTTGATCGATCGATGACGTAATTTGTCCAAACCTGAAGAATGGTCATGAACAAAGCATGTACAACCAAATATACAGATAGGTAAAGGGTATTATAATGACACATTAGACTAAAGACATGTAATGAGAATCTTATGACCTACTACAATAGGCTGAAGCCAAATGATACACTCAAACTTATGGTGTTGACTACTATAAGACATTCTCTCTTGCTCGATTGAATTCTATTCAAATTTTAATCTCATTGATTGTCAATCTATTGTCACCTAGGTATCAACTTGATATGAATAATACATTCCTGTATAGTGACTTGAATTCGATTATGTTTGTGGAGCACCGTTTAGGATATGTTGCGTAGGGGAAGGATTCTACTAAGTTTTGTCATCTTAAGAAGGCCATGATGGTCTCTAACAAAGTCCAAAAGCTTGAGTTGATAAATTCATCAATGTCATTAATGTTATTGGTTAGCAATGCTATAGATCAGTCTATATTTGTGAGAACTAACACAAATGAAATTGTCATTCTCATTGTGCATGTTGATAACATTCTTGTATTTGGCAGCAATGCATAGGGAATCAAAGAGACTAAGGGTCTTGCGATAGCATTTTGTTACGAGGATTTGGGACGTCCCAAGTATTTCCCAAGGATTGAAATTGCTCATGGAAGCATGGTGGAATGTCTCTTTGCCAGCAAACGTATGTTATTGATTTACTCAAAGAAATTGGATTGCTAAGATCAAAACAAGTTGAGACTCCTATGGTTTTTAGTCCAACTATATGAAATGATAACGGATTTCTTTGAGGATAAAGCTAAGTATAGACAATTTATTGGAATTTTTTTTTTTTTTTTTTTTTTTTTTTTTTTTTTGGTTTCATTAACTGTATAGAACCTTTTCTTCAATTCCTTTTATCTATCTATTAATATCCCTACTTTATTGCAACTAGCAGCTACACAATCTCCATGTCTCTCTCTATACATCTTCATGTGTACATATATATATACATATGAGATCTCCACCGCCGTTGAGGATTATTTTTTTTTTTTGCCGCTGAGGATTTAATTATTGTGAGAAGAGCAACAAAATGCCATCTTCACTGCAGCTTCATAGAATCAATCCGATATGCCAGCAGCACGCAACGACGGCGGCGGTGTTGCACCAGAAGCCGGGTAGGGTTTCATGGATTTGACCCATCTCGGGCGGCAGCGACGACAGTGTAGTGCCGAAAATGTGCTGCGCCACCACACGCATCTAGTGGCACCAAACCAGTGCTGCTCGGCGGCGGTGCGTGCGATCAACTCATGATAGAGGGTGAGAAGTTTAAACACGGTTGTATTCTATGTAACATGGATGTGTTTGATCCGACACAGCCGCCACCTCAGCTTCTGCTACCGCCACATCAACATGGTTCATTAAAATTTCAACGGTAGAACTAACCATGACGAATAATTTTTTGTATGGGACTAGCTATAATAAATTTTTTTGAATAAGACCAGAAAAAGAAAAAATAAGTTTAATTGACACTATTAATGATTTTTGCTCTATACTCAAACATAATTAGGTTTGATATCTCTTATGCCGTTGGAGTGGCAAACCATATTTGGATAAGCCTATGCAAGTTCACTAGGAATATGCTCTTCGAATACTTAGGTATACAAGGGCTCAACTGGCAGAGGTTTGTTATGAAAAAAAAATCCACCTAAAAATCAAAGGATGTTTTGGTGCTGACTATGCTAGGTCAAAGACAAACATGATCTACTTCTAGATATTGCACTTATGTGGGAGGAAATCTAGTCACATGGCACAAGTAATAAATGAACCCTTGCTTATACATTGTGATATCCAATCAGTAATTTACATTGCAAATAATCATAACTTCACTGAACATATTGAGGTTGGCTGCCACTTTATTCCTGACTGTGTCATAAGCCATCAAATTTACACTCCATTACATCATCCAACCAACTTGTTGGGGTGGGGTGGGGTTTGACCTATCACACAAAGAATTCTATGAATAAGAAAGCATGCTATTACAATAGCATTGCTTCAAAAAATCTTCAAGACATTTATGCTAATCAACATAGTGTAAGGTGTTCCAATCACATGTTGGATTTTTCTTTAAGGCTACTCTATTTTCTTGGACTAGGAAGACAAGAGGTTTGTCTTGAATACCATGCTGGTCAAGGTAGATGGAGAAGAGCTTTCAAAAGATTCCCAAGCATTATCACCACAAATTGTATAAATGTGATAAGTCGAAAACCAAACTAGGTTTTCATTTTAGCAAAGAAGAACAAAGATGGAAAATAGTTCAAAGTGATCTTTTTTTTTCTGATAACGAGTTCAAAGTGATCTTTCATAAGGTATAATAAGGTCATTCAAGAGAAATCATAAACAAAATGAACAAAATATTGGAACCCCAATTTGGATTTAACTCAAGTTGTCCCCAAAGGTATATATGAAGCTTAAAAGGTTTGTCAGCCCTTTTAGGATGCATGGAGAAAAGAAAAATGATTTTTGCCAAATTGACAATTCACGACTCAAGATATAAACTAACTTGAACATAATCTTAAGGTTATTGATTGTTGGGTGACCAACACAACAATGCCCAACAAAAGGGGATGAAAGAAAAGTGAACACAAGGACTATAAATTACCAAACAAATGCAACCTAGTTGCCCTACTCCAATCATCTTTGGATCTCAAATAAATCTCGGATAACAACCTTATTAGAAAACTACACCTAACAAATTAGTAGGCACGTACTGTAGCACCCCGGCCATCAAGATACGCAAAGCTAGGCGTGTCGGAATCATAGACTGACCCCACAGGTTAACACGAGTTCTTCCAGAGCGCTTCTGTCCTCACTCATGCGCACCCTGGGAGACTTTTCAGAGGGTCACCCATCCTCAAATTATTCTAGGACAAATTTCAATAGGGCTTCCGAAAAGGAAAGTTCACATTGTTGACATGAGTAGTGTATTCAATTCATTTAACCTCTAATCAATTTCGGATAGTCTAATAACGACTCATCCACACATGGGAGTTGACCAAACATCCTCCCCCACTTTAAAATGCAACGTTTCCGTTGCACCCCAAGGATCATCAACTGCTAGGCCCGTCACCAGCCGGGTCAACGACTGCGAGCTATCGCAGGTCGACTCTGATACCAACTGTGACACCCCAACCTGCAAGACACGCAAAGTCGGACATGTCGGAATCATAGACTGGCCCATAAGTCAACACGAATCTTTCCAGCGCGCTTCTGTCCTCACTCACGCACACCCTAGGGACTTCCCATGAGGTAATCCATTCTCAAATTACTCTAGGGCAAGTTCTCTTAATTTTAGAATTTTTTCAATAGAGCTCCCGAAAAAGAATGTGCACATTGTTGAAATGAGTAGTCTATTCAATTCATTTAACCTCTAATCAATTTTGAATAACTTAATACCGGCTCATCACACGGAAGTTGGCCAAGCAACAGCTCAACTCCGGGTATCACAAGTACGTTAGTTCACTCAAAGGTACAAGGTAGAAAAAACTTTTGAGGACAAACAAAAATGAAAAAATGAGTGAAGAAAAAACGAGTGAATTACCAATTCATTGGACAGAGTTGGATGATCCATCGAACATAATAATAATATTATTTTAAGACGAGTGCAAATGAGAGATGTGAGTAGAGAATTCTCTCTTATTTGAGAAATGATTTATCGCCCCAAATCTAATATCCAATGCTAACCTGATAAACAGTAGAAATATGAGAACATCATTTGGTTACCTTGGCTATTGACGCCCTAGAGGCATATGATGTCTGTTTGATAGTCTGAAACATCAAAATGATATGTACTCTTTGAGAGAGAGAGAGAGAATGTTGTATGGAAGGCTGGACTTTAGCATGTGTAGAATAGCCATCAATGATGAGCAAAGAACAAAATATACAGGCAGCAAGATAGATTGAAATTGGAATGCAACAGAGCAATTCCAATAAATCAAAGGATGAAACACCACAGAATTGGACCCCAAGTGTGAAAATGATGGGTTGAGCCACCCAAAATCAGTAGAAAATGATGGCTACTGCCAACACGTGACTCTCATGCCAGCATGTAAATAAGGTTATGGAGACATTGTTGACATCAACAGTCACCGGAAATTGCTAATGTTGAAGGTTGTTTAATCTCAACAATAGGTTTGTAGAAAATGTTTAATTGAAAAAGAGGAGATTGGCAAACCACGTGGACTGAGAAAGCACAACAGAAAAGTCCTGCTCTGATACCATGTCGAGAATGAATTTGAATGGGAAGAGAATGAATTGTACTCACTTGAATTGATGATCTACAGTACAATTACATAGTATATATACACATTCAAGGGTGAGATGAAGAGATGAAGAAGAAAAGCAAGGTAGGGGAAGATGCAATGAACAAACACAAATTAATACGTTTAATACCTAACAGTAAGCATATAAAAACTAATCACAAAAGCACTGCGGTTACAAGTGAAATGCTATAGTTGGTAAACTAAGGGTGGCCAACTTTGACGGAAAGCTGTTAATGTTGATAGTGGCAGGTAATTCAAAAATAAATATTAGAACTTTTATACGCGCGGACATGAAACTGAACACCTAGAGAAATTTAACCAGTATCAAGAGTTGGCAAAAATGTTACCTTCAGAGCAGCCACCAACACCCAAAAATCTGATGAATCAGAATTAACATCTGCACATCTATCATTTAGGATCTGCTGAAGGCTTGGACCTGAAAGAAGTATATTTAAGTGAATAATACCAACTGAAATTACAGCCTCCTATTTTCTGGAACATTTTTATCAGGTGTAACATGTTTCACATTCAGAGGTTTTAGAATAGTAACTTGCATTGGTCCTAGTGCATCTTACATACAGCGGATGAAAATTATTTGCTATGATGTATTCCCAGAGTAGAGTAATATCCTCATCTTAACCTTGAAAGTTTGATAAAATGACAAATGCAGAGTATAAAATAGTTCAAAAGATATATTATATGACCTCCATAAAACCAAGACTACAACCTTATCTTGCGAAAACATTAGGCAATATCTTAACCCCAGACAAGTCAAAGGCTCAATTGCTGGTAGTGATTGCATATGAGAAAGTTACTATCATTCAGTTTGTTACAACAACACCTATACAAGTGCCAAATCATATTATTAATACAAAGGTTAAATCTCCATGAGCAGCTTCCAGCATTAACCCTTAATTCAGGTATGGGCATTGGTGCGTTAAAAAAAATTACTTACTAATTCCTCGAGGAGAAAAAACTTTAAATGAAGCTTCTATGGCCTCTTTGTAATTGTCTTCGTCTGATGCAATCATCTTGCCCTTGATTAAATCCTGCCACAACCACACAGAATTCTAGACCACTTCATGGCAGGAAGAAATCAATAATACACAAACTGCAGGAGCAGAAATTTTATTAGGCACCTTAAATGTCTTTTTATCTTCCCTAGTTGATGGAAGGTTTCCCTCGTGAGTTTTTGCCCACTCCTCAGCCATCTTGATAAGAATTATAACATATGGAGTGTGTTTATGGATGACTGGATCAGTTGTATCCAAATCAATTGTCTCTGCAAATCTACCAAGAATAGATTGCTCACTTTAGGAGAAAAGCAAGTTAACTGTTGCCAATATGAAGTACAGTTAAACTATGGGTTGGTTTGAGAGAAGTAAATTGCGAACCAAGATGATTTCCCATATTTTATATTTGGTGTAGGGGATGTAGAATGAAACTTTCACAACAATTTCCAAAAATTGAAAATCATGAAAAACCTTCCAACAAGGTGCATGTTAATATCGAACTACTCCTGTTACAAATTGGAATCATTTTGGTTCCAAAGTGTAAACCAAAAAAATTGCCAAGGACAAAATCAGACCTCCTGAGCTCTGGCCATGGGTTATTCAGCCGAAGATCATCCAGAAAATGATCAGGTTTTGCCTCAATGACTGGATGTTCCTACAGAAGATTTGAGATTAAACATTTAACTCACATTTAATGCATACAAAACACTAGTAAAAATTATTCATCACTGTTCAAGCACATCCATTTATATCTCACAGTTTAACATCTTTTCAAGACCTATTTCACAATGAAATACTTTCTGCAATTGCTAATGGCAAGAAAGAGAGCAAAAACCGTACATATTTAAAGAACGCGAGAGGAAACTAATGTAATAGAAACAAGAGTACCTTCACACTGATCCGGACAAAACCGGTAAGGCCATATGAACGAGCAAATACTAACATGACATTAGCTTCACGGCATATTCTGTCCAGTTTCAACATAGAATTTTCCACAAGCTGAAACCAATAACATGAAGCCACAGTAAATACACAGCAGGCTAGATAGAATACATTTTTCATTGATCATTTACTGTCGAAGATGATTTGAATAACATCAGACCAATGAACCTGGAACACTAACCTACAATACTGACATATCCACCCATAGAACTATTTTAAACAGTAAGAAACTAGAGGTCTGTTTACTTGTATGATTTTAGGTCTGATTTTACTATTTCAACTTTCTTTTCCCTCCAAAAACATCAAATCAAACCCTCAATTCTTATTTATTTTATTACACTAAAATCAAATTTTACATTCAAAACATCACATCAACACATATTTATATCACATCAAACAACTATTTCAATTCAAAATTTTACTATTCAAAATCAAAACCAAAAACCAAAATCTCACAAGTAAACACGACCAGCTGAATGAAAATAGATGTTATTCCTTAATAACCTGGCATATTCAACCACACTACAAACAGGATTTTCTTGTCCAAAAATGCAAATAATAAAATCTTCACCGAACCCATTTAAACTTGTGAAGAGCTTCCTCATTACTTCATTAAAAAATTGCAAGCCTAACTTAGCATTTACAATAAACGAAATTGCATTTTTGTCAAGTCATGATAGTCCACAACAGTGTCAAGGTTCTGTTTAAGGAATAAATGCATTGAATCAAACATAAGCACGAAGAAGGGAAAATATTCCCATAATCACAAAAAGTTATCATCACAACCCTTAGTAGACCATGCATTGACGGAGGAAAAATAACATATCTATGCTTTGTACCGAATAAGCACAAAAATAAGCACAGTACGTCCAAGCCATTTAAATACTTCTTGATACAATAAAATATGTTGAATAGATTTACTCAAAAACGGATGTAGGAAATAAGGAACACTACCACATGCTTGATATCCGATGCTAAAACCAAGTCAGACATCTAATTATTTTCCAACCAGTATAAAAACAGAAGATTATGACAAGAAAATGAAGCCTATGCGATATAAATCAGTGAAGAAAGAGCATTCAATAATTCAAACAATCATACAAACCTGCGTGGCAACAACCAAAGTAAACTGCGAAAAGAATGCCGGATTCGAGTCTATCAGCCTTTCCGGATACTCTTCTATGAATTTTGCCTTTACAGCGTCATTCAACTCCTGCAGAAAGGCACAAACGGTTTTGGCCATTGATTGCCCAACGCTCGACTCATCCACTACATATGCAAAGGAACAGATACTACTAAGATTCACTTTTGTTGGGATATGAAGCCGAAACGACGGAGAAAACACATATACATACCCATGAAATTATTTCCAAGGTCTCCTATTTCCACTTTCGAGCCATCAACAACAGTTATGCTTCCAACACCACCAAGGACCAAATTCTTCAATGTCTCCGAGCCGGTCGGGCCGCAGTTTAACAAACATATGCTCGATTTCTCGAGAGATGCTTGCCCTTGCTCGCCCCAAATTCTGCGAATCGAATAACATTCACCACCGCGAGCGCTTACATAGAAACATGCGTAAATGCGAATCGATGAGTATACCTGAGCTGACGATCGTATTTGGTTTTAGGTTCCGCCATTGAAGAATAGCTTGAGAGAGACGAATAGCTTGAGAGAGACGCAGAGAGTGGAAACCGTGGGTTTAGTAAAAATTGTAGTGCGGGAGAACTCTGGTCAGGTTCGTTTGTCCGTGTTTGTTTACTTATACTTTTTTTTTTTTTTTTTTTCAAAATGACATAAAATTCCGGTGATTTTAAAATTTTATATTACTATTCGTGGTTTTGAAATTATGGTAAAAAATATCCCAACGGAAATTGTATGGCACACATGCGTGTATTATTAAAAATTCACTTATATAAGTTCACTCATTCTTTCATCTTCTCCTTTGTGCCATGGTTGTTTTCTTTTGCTCTCAATCTTCTTTTTTTCTTCGATAAAAGTCCAGTAAAAATAGGGTAACACTCGTGCAACGCGGCACCTCTGCAATAATGAGAGTCGACAATTCCTAAATTTTCGCAAAAAACAGTGGATTAGGGTGAACTCAAATGAAAAAAAAATAGTAAGAGAATAAATCTAATCTGTAAAATTGAAATTATCATTTGACTTAGAAAAATGGTGAAAGGAAAATGTCAATATTAAGAAATGTGGTGTTGGTAATGTCGGACGGATAAGTACGGTTGAGCATATATGAATTTTTTTTCTTTTTTTTTCTTGTACAATAAATATATTTTTTTAATTAAAAATAGTTAGGGAAATTTGCTAATTAAACTATTAATGCATAATTAACGTGTGTACAGTCTTTATGTATAAATTAGATATATTTTTTTCAAAATTGCTCAAATTAGGCATTTTTTTCTCAAGATTTGGGTTAAACTTCAAAATCCCAAATTTAAATTGGCAAGGTTTAAATCGAATTCGAATAAGTATAAAAACAATTAAATTCTATGATTTAGTTATTCGATCTATGAATCTAACAAAGATAATCAATTATTAATCATCTAAACTGAAATGAATATTCAAGAAATAGAAGTGGAAAAAAAATAGAGAAAAAAAAGAGAAAAATGAAGAAGAAAAATGAAGAACACTAGGCAGGCAAGGAAAGAAAATGTAGTTAGTATGAAATAACGAGAATGAAGTGAAAGACAAAAGACTGATTTCAATTACTACTCCACTGCACTCAATTTTGATTACATGATAATCTCAAATTTATAGAACTTGAAATAACTGAACTCTCCTAAAATCTTGCTAACTGACTTACGAAATGAATGCCCACTAGACTAAGTTATTTGACTTGGTTTAAACACTAACATTGCCTCCCTTAAACCAAGTCCCAAAAATCCATCATTCCAATCTCCTTTTCCAATATGAGAAATGACTATATCTTCAATGGCTTGGTGAAGATATCTGCAACTTGACAATTACTTGAACAACATTCAACATCAATTTCCTTGTTTGCAACGAACTCTCGAATCTTGTGAAATTTGATATCATATTGTTTGCTGCGACTATGAAAAACTGGATTTCCGGATAATGAAATAGCAGACTTATTGTCACAAAAGATTTTCGTAGGACCTTCCTGCGTGTGTTGCAAGAACTCCAAAATCCTTTTCAACCAAATGGCTTGAGTGGCACAAGTTGCTACAACAATGGACTCTGCTTCTGCGGTGGAAAGTGCTATTACTTCTTGTTTCTTCGAAGCCCATGAAAATACAACTGAACCAAGATAAAGAAAAACATAATGTGCTTTTTCTAGTCTTCACATCTCCAGCCCAATCACTATCTGTGTATCCAACAAGTTCGAGAACATTATCAGTAGGATAAAAAATTCCATCATTACTAGTACCTTGGAGGTATCTAAGAATACGTTTTGCTGCAATCCAATGGGACTCTTTTGGTTCTTCCATGAATCTGCTAAGTAATCCAACTCCAAAGGAAATGTCCGGTCTTGTTGCAACCAAATATCTCAAGCTTCCAACCAAACTTTTATATGTTGCAGCATTCACATTTTTACCAGCTCTATCATAAGATAGTTTCAGCTTGTTAGCCACTGGAGTTAGTACTGGTCGTGAATCTGCCATATTGAATTTCTTCGGAATGTCCCCAACATATTTCTTTTGAGATAGAAAAATACCTCCACTTGTTTGATGCACTTCGAGCCCAAGGAAATAGTAAAGCAATCCCATATCTGTCATCTCAAATCTGTTAATAAGTTCAATCCTAAATTCTGAGATCAATTTTGGGTTATTTCCAGTGAGAATTGAATCATCCACATATAAGCATACAATAACCATATCTCCTGATTCAGTGCGTCTGACATACAAAGTGTGCTCATGAGGACATCTCTCAAAACCAGATTCAACAAAATAGGAATCAATACAGCTATACCAGGCCCTCGGCGCTTGTTTTAAGCCATACAAAGCCTTTTTTAATTTATAGACTTTGTTTGCTTCTCTTTCTTTCACATAGCTTGCAGGTTGTTCAACATATATTTCTTCTTCCAATGTACCATTTAAAAAGGCAGACTTAACATCCATTTGATGTATTTTCCAACCATTTTTTGCAGCAATTGAAATAAGCATGCGCACTGTATCAAGTCTACTTACTGGAGCAAACACTTCAAAATAGTCAATGTCTGGTTTCTGCTTATAACCCTTTGCTACTAGTCGTGCCTTGAAACGATCAACTTCACCATTAGACTTGTACTTCGTTTTGTAAACCCACTTTACGCCAATCGGTCTTTTGTTGGAAGGTAAGTCTGTTAACTCCCAGGTTTCATTCCTTTCAATGGCCTGTATTTCCTCAGTCATGGCCTTGATCCAATGAGGTTTTGTAGAGGCATCCTCAAAACATATAGGATCATAATCTGCCAGGAGAGCAAACTGAACAATATCCTCATAAGATAAATCATTATCATTACTCAAAACATAATCTTGCAAATGAACTGGTAAGCGTCGTTCACGTTGCGATCTTCGAACTGTGGATTCATGTGGCAATGAAGGTTGAGGATCACCTGGAATAACACCAACTGAAGTAGACAGGGGAGATTGAGTATCACCTGGAATAACATCATCTGATGTAACCTGCTCATCAACATCATTGAGTATAGGAGAAGTAACAGGTGGTTGTTCATTATTAGATGACCAATCCCATGCACTATATTCATCAAAAGTAACATCACGACTTCTCACAACCTTTTTTGTTATGGGATTATAAAGTTTATAGGCATTGGATGCATCACTATAACCAGTACAGATGCACTTTTCACCTTTATCATCGAGTTTCTTCCTTAATGCATCTGGCACATGTGCGTAAGCAATGCATCCAAAAATCTTAAGATGTCTAATAGAAGGCCTTCTGCCACTCCAAGCTTCTTCGGGTGTTTTATCTTGTACACTTCTCGTTGGGCACCTATTCAACGCATACACAGCACCAGCAGCAGCCTCTGCCCAGAAATATTTTGGTAAATTCTTAGACTTTAGCATACACCTCACCATATCCATAATAGTTCGGTTTTTTCTCTCAACAACTCCATTTTGTTGAGGAGTGTATTTTGCTGTCATTTGATGTTGAATCCCATTCTAATGCAAAAAATCATCACAAACAATATACTCTGTTCCTCTATATGTTCTTAAAATTTTGATGGCCATGTCACTCTCTTTCTCTACAAGACATTTAAATTGCTTGAAGACATCGCATGCATCTGATTTATACTTCAAGAAATAAATCCATGTTTTTCTACTAAGATCATCTATGAAAGTAATAAAGTACTTACTACCACCATGCGAGGAAACCTCAAGTGAGCACAAATTAGAGTGGATAATTTCCAATAGCTTAGTAGCTCTTCGCGACTTGCCTACTGAAAAAGAATCCCTATGCTTCTTCCCAAGCTCACAAGTTTCACAAACACGATCAGGAACATTAATTATGGGCAAATCAGACACTAGATTTTTTCTTGCAAGATAATTCAAACCAGAGAAATGAAAGTGTCCAAACCTCATATGCCATAGCCAATTATCATCAGAAATTTCATAACTAAGGCATGAAATGGATGTATGCTAAATACTTAGAGGAAATAAACGATTTCTGGACATTGTCACCCTCGTTATCATATTTCCTTTGACATCTGTAATGGTACAACATCCTTGGGCAAAGGAGATTTTATACCCCTTTTCAGTCAATTGTCCCATAGTCAACAAATTTTGATGAAGATCCGGAACATAGAAGACATCAGATATAAAATCAAGAGCACCATTTTTCAACTGCAGAGAGATTTTACCTTTTCCTAAAATTGGAACTTTTGTTTTATTCCCAAACATAACCTCAGATTGGATAGATTCATCTAACTCACAAAATAATTCTTTCCTCCTACACATATGTTTACTACATCCAGTGTCTAAAAACTATGTATTCACATCAGCAAGCGCCATATTACTCGCTAAAAGCAAAGTTTCAGCATCATTGGCATCATCCTTAAAATCTTCAGCCACATTTGCTTGATTGTTAAAAACATCTTTCTTATGCCAACAATCTGCAATCCTATGTCCATACTTGCCACAATTATAACAATGAAAGGGAAACTTATCTCGATAATTGTTGTCGCTATTTACTTGTCGTGTGTAATTCCCACGATTGTGTCTCCTAAAATTGCCTCGCCCTCTTTCTCTCCCTCTTCCTCTTCCATGACCTCTATCTACATCCCCTTGCTGTTGAGAGTCATATGGATGAAAGTTAACCTGACTTTTCAAAGCTTCCTCAACTGGCACTTCTGTCTTTGCACCAATCCGATCGACATGGCTCTCAATCATGCCCTTTAATTCTGCAATTGATAAGATTTCAGTATCATGTGACTCGGTTATTGAGGCCACCACATGATCATACTTCATCGGCATGGTTCGAAGAACTTTCTCAACTACAGTGCCATCTTCAATTTTTTTTCTCCATATAATCTCATTTTGTTAACAAGATCAGTGAGACGGGACAAATATTGCTCTATGGTTTCTGTACCAGTCATCTCACATTAATCATATAACCTTCTTAATGACTGAAACTTAGATTTCTGGGCTCGCTCGACTCCTTTGTATGACATCTTCAAGATGTCCCATGCCTCCTTCGTAGTCTTCGCAGTAGCAATCTATCCAAAAACAGAGTAATCGACACCTTGGTGGATTTGACCCAAGGCAAGTTGATCTCGACGATGTTCAGCTTCATTAGCACCTTGGGCAAGGCCAGGCTCAATGAAACTTCACAAATTTTGAGCCTTCAAGTGTGTAGACATCATTATTTGCCAGTAGTCATAATCCAAACTCCCATTCAATTTGGGACCCGACCACGCGATGTTGTAATTAATTTCCAATTTTTTTTAAAGAGACACCACAAGGAGAAGAGATTAGTCGATCACTCAGAAAAAAGGGATCTGCACTCACGAAATGAACAGTAGTGTGCAATTTGGGGTTTTCTGAAGAGAGAGGGGGAGAGAACAAAAGTGGAGTCTTGGCTCTGATACCAAGTGTAGTTAGTATGAAAAAACGAGAATGAAGTGAAAGACAAAAGACTGATTTCAATTACTACTCCACTGCACTCAATTTTGATTACATGATAATCTCAAATTTATAGAACTTGAAATAACTAAACTCTCCTAAAATCTTGCTAACTGACTTACGAAATGAATGCCACTAGACTAAGTTATTTGAGTTGGTTTAAACACTAACAGAAAATAAAAAGAGATAAAAAGAATATATATGTATGTGTGTATGTTTATTTGTAAAAAAAGAAGAAACAAAGATAGAAAAAAATTAGAGGCAAAAAACAGAAAGAAGAAGAAAGTAAGTGGACTACGTATGCATGTTTGTATAATGTGTTGTGTGGGTTTATGTATGTGTGTATATACGTATGATGAGAAAGAAAAAAACTAGTCAAAGATAGAATAAGTGGTCAAAAGTAATAAATATAGGGGTATAACAGTCAAAAAAAATAAAAAATTAACACCGTTAGTCCAATTTTGAAAGGAGGGGCAGGTGTGAAATATTTTGAAAATTACGAGTAGGTTTTATGTAATTTTTAAATCAAATGGGGTTTTCAGCAAATTCGAAAAACCATAGGAGGATTTTTTGCTATTTTTCCCTTTTTTCTCGATTTTAATTTTGGATTTTGTATTTTATTAGTATTATTTTTTAGAGAAAAAATCAATTTTGGTCTCACTCAAATGAAAATTTATCAATTTTAGTCCCAAAATGGTTAATTGAGACTGCATACGGCCGTGTTGGATGACTCAGAAGGTGACTGGGCATCCCAGACAGCCAACACGGCCGTGTTCAAGCCAACACAACCGTATTCAGTTCCAGTCAACCATCTAGGGACTAGAATTGATAAATTTTATTTGAGTGGGACCAAAATTGATAAATTCTTTTGAATTGGACCAAAATTGATAATTATGATATTGAACGAGACCAAAATTTATTTTTACTCTATTTTTTAAAAAACTGTAAATTCTACGTTAATCTCCCAAATGTTCAAATCTTTCTTTAAATTCATTTTCCTTTTATATTTCCCAAAAACTCACTAAATATAGATTTATAAAGTATTACTTTTGAACTATAAAATACTTTTGTACTATTTTATTGTTTACAAAGTTACAAAAATATATCAAATTCATTTAAAAAATCACAAAATCTGCGTCTTGTGTTCTTTTGTCCTCAACCCTAGCCCACGGATCATTATCTCACAATGGCTCTCCGTAAAAAATAGGTGTGTTTTAAATTTTATTTTATTCTCTACTATAATATTCTTATAATACTCTTATTTTGTAGTATTATTTGGCTTCTTTGTTGTGTTCTATATGTCTATATTTTAATTATTTGGTTTGGTTATTTTATGTTTAAAAATATCAAAAATTTAATTGATTGTTTGTTTGTTGAATAGAATATATTGGCTTTTTTTGGTTTTTTAATTTTAAATGTACTCAATTTGTGGAATACATATTTTTAATTTTGTAGAAAATCTATCCAAAAAAAAAAGTCATAACACTACAATCTTATCTCGATATGCCACTGCATATTTCTCATCCATTATGCCCGAATTGGAGCCATTAATGACACTTGATCATCGAACTACAATGGTCTCAACTGCATTCGGATAATTTTTAGAAATGTCTTCCGATTACATTAGTTGGGATTGCATGGAGGTATCTGTAGATTATTATAGTTTTGAATCTAACGAACTTTGTATTGGTGATGGTGTTTTTATTTCATTGTTTGAGAATGAATTTTCAATAGAAATGGGGTTATATTGTAAAAGTCAGTCTATTCCTGATTGAGTAGTAAAAAAGTCTTCATTTATTAACCGTTTCTTTGAGGGGAAGACCACCAATGTTCGTAAAAAAACTTTTGTGGAGCGAATGAGAAGTGCTCTTAAACTTGGCAATATCTTATCAAACATTCAAGATTCTGTACGACTTTATACATATTTAATTTTTAGTAGTATTTTATTTCCAACCTCCAATTACGTCCTTCCGTTGTTTCTATTAAGCCGTGTAGACAAGTTAGAGTTAATAGGCCAGTATACATGGGGAATAAATGTCTACCGTTCTCTTATTTATTCTTTGAATGAGCATGTAAATGTGATGCAGGGAAACATAATCTATCAATCGCAACACAATGGACAAAAACACATTATTCGTTTTATTTCTTCCTCCTTTCAAGAATATAGGTTGATAGGTTTTTATATATCAAGAAAATGTCCTAAGCCCAATTATTAGAAGTCCAATAATAAATAAAAACCAAGAAACATAAGCCCAATGTGATTAAATCTTTGGCTCCAATGTGCGAACACGGTCATACTTGTCCGTAAACACTATCGCGGTCTTATCCCCATCATCCTTCTCGGAATGGCGGCGATTCGCCCTCGAATCATCTCCATCGGAATTATTGCCAAGGAAAGGAATGATGTGTTGTACATTGAAGATGTCGGAGGTGCGTATATGGCTGGGAAGCTTCAAGCGATAGGCATTCGAGTTGATCTTTCCAAAAATTTTGACAGAGCCAATCTTACGAGCCGAAAGTTTATTATACTTATGAGCAGAAAAATGTGATCTTTGGTGAGGACAACCCAGACAAACTCCTACCTCGAATCCATAGGTCGGCAGCGAGCATCGGCATCCTTCTTGTACCGAGCATTGGAGGCATGCAACCGTTGTGATGTTTGAGCATGGATGTCACAGAGGTTTTGAATAAGATCCTCCGCATGTGTATTTGTAGGCCCTACCGTAGGAACACTGATGAGATCGAGAGGTCCTCAGGGAAGAACAACATAGACTACCTCAAAAAGGGGGAGGCCGGTGCTTCTATTCACAACAGAGTTATGTGCAAATTTAGCTTGATTCAAATGAGAATCCCACGAACGGATATGCCCACCCATAAGACAAAGAAGGATATTGCCCAATGAGCGATTGACAACCTCAGTCTGGCAATTATTCTGGGGGTGATAAACATTGTTGATATCTAGTCGAGTATTAGTCATGCCCTAGAGGCTCCACCAGAAATAGATCAGAAAAAGAGTCTCGCTATCGAAAACAATGGATTCGAGAAGGCCCATGGAGATGAAGGCCCATAGACGCGGCAGGACTGGCAATGGTCGATAGAGGCCAACATTAGTGCCAGTACCTTTGGACACATGGCAGATGCGACAACGTGCAACAAAACGGGAAGCATCACGGCGTAATGTTGGCCAAAAGAAGCGGTGCCGCAACAAAGAGATAGTGCGGTCCCAGCCAACATGGCCGGCACCATGCATTTCAGCAATAATGAGTAGGCGAAGACTACCTTGTCAAAGACATAGGAAAACACCACAAAACAAGAACCCATCAAGAAAGACATAATTAGAAAGGGTGCTTGATGATAGCTGTGTCACAATAGAGCTAAAGAAAGGATCAGAGGCATAGGAATCAGGCAATATGTCAAACCCAGTAACCATAGAAAAAGAAGGTGGCGGCGACTGAGGGCGTTGGAAACTCGATTTAAAGTTCCACACTTATGCCAAAGAATAACTATGAACTGTTGAAGAAAAGCCGGCCAAGAAGCATGGCGCGCAAACACTGAATTTTGGGTATTGAGATGCTACAGGGCTTCATGATCAGAATATAAAATAAAGTCCTGCTGATAGAGGTAATGACGCCAATGGCGGATAGCTCACACAACAACGTAGAACTCTAGATCGTAAGTACTATAGCCAGAGTGAGGTCCATGGATTTTCTTGATGAAAAAGGCTACGGGACGACTTTGTTGACTGAGCACTGCACCAATTCTGACATGTGAAGCATCATAAATTAATTCAAAAGAAATAGAAAATTCTGGAAACACAAGGATAGGGGCCTTCGTCAACTTCTCCTTTATCAAACGGAATGCAAAATAGGCGGCCGGAGTCCACTGAAAAAGTTTACCCTTTGACATAATAGAACTGAAATTGTAAATAAACCTGCGGTAGAAAGATGGGAGTCCATGGAAGTTACGAACATCAGTAAAAGTCGATAGGACAAGCCAAGACCAATGACATCAATCTTGAAAGTGTCAACACTAATACCCGTCCCAAAGATGACGTACCCCAAAAACAAAATGTGATCCACCGAAAAGGTGCATTTTTGTAGTGCCATGAAAAATCTCTCCCACCGAAGGATAAGGATAACTGAGTGTAAGTGATCTAGGTGTTCATAAATTGATCGACTGTAAACAAGGATATCATCGAAATAGACAACAACGCATGTACCAATGAGGGATCGTAGAGCTTGATTCATAACCCGCATAAAAGTACTAGGGGCGTTTGACAAGCCAAATGGCATGACCAACCATTCAAAAAGTCCCTCGCGGGTTTTGAACGCAGTCTTCCATTCATCACCCGGGCAAATGCAAATATGATGGTAGCTGTTCCGTAGAGCAAGCTTGCTGAAAATAATTGCACCATTGAGTTGATCTAATAAGTCATCAAGATGAGAAATAGGAAATCGGTAACGAACAATAATCTTATTAATCGTTCGACTATCTACACACAAACGCCAAGTACCATCCTTCTTAGTGGTAAGAAGAGCTGAGACTGCACATGGACTGAGACTCTCACTCACATTGCCGCACTTAATTAATTCCTCAACCTAGTGGCGAAGCTCCTCAGGCTTGATAACTCTTAATTTTGTCATATTTATAGCTTATTTTTATTTATTTAATTATTTATTTATGTCAAAGTTTGATGTTATTTATATTAATTTATTTCAATAATTGTATTTATTGTATATTATGTGTAAAATATTAATTTATTAGTTTTTAAGTGTAATTTATAATTTATTTGGTGTATAAATTAAATTAATTGATGTGTTCCTTAAATTATATTTTTAGGCATTATCTATGTATTATTTAAGTATTTAATTTTGGCTAAATTAATATTATAAGATATTTATTATTTATTTAATAAGTATAAGAAATAATGCTTAAGGAGCAAAAAACAGCCGTTGGCGCGAAAGTCAACAATCAATGCAAAAAAGTCAACATGCGCAAGTCAAAGTCAATGCCAACGGCGGAAATCTGATCGGAGCATAAATCTCTGTATAGTGGTGAGCAAAGCGGCAACTGCACAAACATCAGTAATCGCGGAAAACAAGCAACGACTGCACAAACATCAGTATTCGCGGATAACAAGCAGTGGTTGTGCGGAAAATGAGTGAGCGCGGAAAGCAACGAACGAAACATTAACTCTGCACGGAAAAAAAGTGACGGTTGGTCAGTGGCGCATTACACTACCAAAAAATAGGCTATCATTACGGTATAAGGGGGCGTAACAATAACATCGATACAAATGACTATTTTCCGTGACAAAAAAAAAAATTTATGGTCAACGCCTGAGTTTCAATTGTTAGGCAAAATTTTCCGTAACAATTACAAATATGGTAATATTTCAACAAAATAACATTAGTTACAATTAATTTTCATAAGAAATGATATTTTTTAATTAAATATATATTTTCCTCTTAAATCAAAACTTAAAGAAAAAAATGTAGAATGCGCTTTTACGCTTTCAACATAGAGGATTGGGAGAATTTTTTCTATTCTTAACGCTATTGTGATGGATCATTTCCAACACTACAAAAAGTTAGGGCAAATAAATTTTCTCCCTTTCATCTCATTCCCTTCTTCCGCTGCGTGAGAGGACCAACATCGCCTCATCTTTCTATCAGTGACAAGCTACTCCGGCGCCGGCCTTTAGGTAAGGATTTTGGTGATTTCCCCAATTTGAATCCGCACAGATGTTCGGGTTCTCAAAGCCCCATTCAATCTGCGGATTTGTGTAAGAAAATGATTCTTCTACCGAGCCGCTAGGGCTTCAGTGATTTAGTAGTTTTTGGGTCAAACAAAACTAATTCCTTACTTTTTTATTGCTAGGAAATCCGCCTGAAAGAAGATTGTCTTACGAGTGCATTTCTGTGATTGTAAAGGACAATTATGTAAGTGGGTTTGTAGTTTTTCAATTTCTTCTTAATCTATCGTGTTCTTGGTTGTTTGAGAAGCAATAGATTAGGAGAATTAAGGATTTTCTAAACCCAGCTCTATAAATATTTATATATATATATACATAAAGATCGATGTTTTACTAGTATGGTAGTGAATAAGAGTGGGTGTTTATTGCTTCTAGTTTTTGTCCTCATTACTTGTTGCGAAAAAATATAGAAAAAAAAAGAAATTGAAAATCATTGATACCCAAACTTATGGCGAAGTCAAGGTTGTGTCAAATATTTTTATCTAGTGCATCTTCGAAATACCTTTTCATTAAAATGAATTTGGGATATACATAGAGACTGATGTCTTAGGCTTATTCCCATACCGACTTTAGATTTGAAATTGTTTTGTTGTGGTTACCTCAATATATTTTCGGATAGGGATAATAGTTGCTAGTATGTTTTCAATAGGTTAAATTATGGTGTGATTGCCCTTTTATAAGTTATATGGTTCTAATTCAATTCCAAAAGTGAGAATGCATATTGTGACTTAGTGCATGTTTATAGTGTTGTTGTAGTTAATATAGATATCACATTTTGGGTGTTGCTTAAATTAAAGATGGCCACAAAAATATGAGTGGGGACAAACATCACAAGATTTCAATTATTCAAAGTATTGAAGATCAGGGAAGTAATTTGTAGATTATATTCGATAAGGTAGGTGATTGATAGATGGATGGATGTTGATGAGTTTGAATGTGAATATATATATATGTACAAATATTAATTAGATGATGATGAAAAGTTATAATTAATCGTCTGCGGATATATTTAAAAATAGACATTGAGGTTGAGAAATGATTATTTATTTATTTATGCAATATCTTGGTGGTCTCCATCGCCGGCACTCCAAAGTCTCTCTTTTCCTCCAATGCTTTCTCTTTAAAGAAACTTGTTGGTCTTTGAGATCCTTCTATATCTTCTAATACTTTCATCAAACTTAACTTGTCTGTTATTGTTGATGTAATTTTTCAACAATAAAAAGTAAAATCCAAAAATAGAAATTATCTTCGAATTTGATAAAATAAATGCCTGAGATTAAGAATCTCTAGACACTGTAGGATACATAGATAAACTAGGGAAATAAAAACTACAGACTGAAAAAGTAAAGTGGTGATCCCCAAAAGCAATTCTCTTGAATTTGATGTCGATTGAAGATGGTTTCTTAGGTCCCGAACAGACCTATTTAAAACCCATATCAACTGCCACTACCGAGTCGTGTTTTCGTATCCGCTTATCGGTTGAAAGTTCCTTCAACCGCCCGAAAACTGCTTTTTCACCCGACCTGCACACCTGCTGCTCCGTCTCCTCTTATCTGTCTTCCACTTGTGTGACCTCATTTCACCCGACCTATATAACGCCCGACCTTATCAGGTTTGTCCTTCGCGTCCGACCTTATCACGCCCGATCTCTGCACCCGAACTCATCATGTCTGACCTCTGTGCCCGACCTGATCACGCCCAACCTCAATCCCCGACCTTATCACATCCGACTTTCACGCCCAACCTTATCACATCCGTTCTTAATGCCCGACCTTATCACGCCTGATCTCCATACCCGACCTGATCACATCCGACCTTAGTGCCCGACCTTATCACGCCCGACCTCCGAGTCCGACGTGATCACGTCCGACCTTAGTGCCCAACCTTATCAAGTCCGATCTCAACGCCCGACCTTATCACATCCGACCTTCGCGCCCGACCTTAATGCCCAACCTTATCACGCCTAAGCTCCAGGCCCTACCTTATCATGCCCGATCTCTGACCTCCAAGGAAGCCCTTTCCTTAACCGCATTCGCACTTATTTTCGGACTCCTTTTTTTTTTAAGATCCTATTATTATTAACAGGCCCATTAAATTCTGTATCAATCCTTAACCTAATTTGATAGGCCCATTCTTAAAAACCCTACCCATTGTTTTTTGTACTCAACAAATTGCCTCCTCCCGCCCAACTCCTAAACGTCACTTCTTGAACTGCGTGAGATGCGACGTTTAGGGGTTTGTAACACAGTACTATCATTACACTGTGTTATGTCACATCGCAGGGTTTATGAAAAACCCTTCACTTACCCAGCCATATTCACGCTTTCAAAATCCTGAAATTCTTCTCCCTTTCCAGCGATCAATTTCCAAAAATACCCTGCTTCTTCATCCTTTGCAACTCCTTCTCAAATGGCTAACCAATACATCCCTGCTCTTTCTTTTGATGGGGCTGACCCATCGGTGCCTTCCGTGGCTTCGAGGGTCCTTACCCCTACCATTTGCCCTTACTATATTACAAATGAAAATGCTGATCGTATGAGATCCGTCATCTCTCAGATTTCTCCGATAATCATCAATGATGTCGCATTCAAACCTGAACGTCTCTTGGAAAACATCAGAACTCACCTTACTGATCCAAAAGATGCGTATCGCAAATGGCACGCGAGACTGCTCCCACATTTTGAGGAACAATGGAAAAGGCAAGGCATTGACAAAGCTATCTTCCTCTCCGCTCAGCCCCTTCACCTATAGTAGGTGATGATCCCGTTCTGGTCTCCTTTGAGGGTCACGAGCCTTCGCCTAATCACGCTGGTTGGGCCCTTGCCAAACTCCCTGAGAAAGAAAGAGGCTGGACCAGCTTTGTCAACAAATATCTGGGTAAGGAAGGTACCCCTGTGTCTGAATTGAAGCATACAAACATTCCTCCTTTTTGGTTGTGCAGGTACATTCTCCTCATTCGTAATCTTCTATGTAAATTCAAAGGTGAATGTCTTGGTTAAATTTTTTCTCTCTTTACAGATACATCATTCTCTCCCTTTCCAAACTCGTCATTTCTTCCCAGGTCGACCTAGCCATCCAACTGGCCAGCGGCCAATTTTTCTCATAAGGAACCCTTTTTTTGGCTAACATTTTTAAGGGGTTAGCTCGAGTGAGCATCCACCTGACTGATACCAAAAAGGCGGATACAGCCGCTTCGGGACCGTTTTGGTTCTTGGAATTGTGGCTCCGTCTTTACTTCCCCACTGCTTTCTTTGGCCGACTTCCTATCGCCCCAAACCCTTACAGGTCCATAGGTTATGCCTTGGCCAGATTAACTCCTAATTCCTCTTATCTTTATCCATCCGACCCTGTCATCACCCAAATCTTGACTGAAGACCGTAGCAATTCCCGCTTCTATGTCTACGAAACCCTTATACAATATTCGACTAATCTCTTTTGGCTTCACCCTGACACATCTTATTCCGAGACTTATCCCGATCCTCTTCCTCATCTGACCTATCCCTTTTCTTGGGACTCCGCCATGAAACCCCGATCTCTATTTTCTAGTAAGAGGTCCGACAAGAAAAACCACAGATTATTTTACACTTTTAATTATCAGCCCCAATTTCTGGCCCGACAGTTCGGTTGCTGCCAGGGCATACCGGGACCGCTAGCCCGGCATCACCTTATATCCCAAAGCCCAGAAGGGCTGGTAATTCCCGAGCTTATCCCGACCTACCTTTCCCAAGTCACCGACTATATCACCTCTAACTTGTATTTGCCTTTCTGTTTGAAACCTTCTGCGGCCGAGGCGTTTCCTGCCTGGTGGTCGGCCACCTGGCCTGTGATTGCTCCTCCGACTGACCAATTGGTTGGGAAACTTGCCCCACCCCCAGTCTTGGCGCTGGGTTCACCTCGATCGGCTGCTTTTCCGAGAAGAAAAAGGCAGGCGCCTGCTGTAGGCGGATCCGGAGCAAAGAAACAAAAATAGAAGGCCGCCCCTGCAATTGATAGGCGGGTCATTGAGGAGTACCTAGCATCTCTGCCAGTGGATACCAGCGGGATGCCAAAATACCTGAGAAAACAATTCGGTAAGTCTTTTTTCTTCCATATTTCAATTCTCTTGCAAAATCTTCTTAACTTAAACAACTTCTATTCCAGAGGACCCTTCATTGCCGCCAACCACTGCCCCACCTATCTCTCACCCGACTGAGCATCAACTGATCATGTCTCAACCGACTGCAGCGCAATCACCCATCAATCTGATTTCTTCTCATTCAACCGTAGTCCCGACCACACACCAATCGAGTATGGTGCCGGCCGGAAACCAACCGACCGCGGTCCCGACCACAAACCAACCGACTGCCAATCAACCGTCAGATGCACCAATGACTCGAGCCGAACAAAGATCTTCTTAACCCGTCGGTCTTCTAGAAAACCTCCCAACCGCTGGTAAACCGACCATCGCACAACCGACCTCCCTGCAAGCTGATGTAAGTATTTACTAATGCTTCTAATAAAAGAGAATACTTACTTTAACCATTAACTTCAACTCTTTTACTGTAGGTACACTGGCCGGAGGAATGGCGGGGAGGCAAATTTCTCCTACAATTTTGCCTCCACCTGCTCTCCTACCACCACAGGGGACTGCCGTGGTCCCAGCGATGCCCGACCAACCCGTCGCCTTCCCCGACTAGATTGCGGAACCATCACAGGTAACTGCCAGGATCTTTCCATATGATTCTTTTATAAACCTCTAACTCTTGTATAATATTCCAACTAGGAACCTGATGCAATTGCGGTGATGTCCGAACCTAGGTCGCAGAATTACCCGACCCAGTCGTGGCACCACCCGACCAAGCTGCCGCCGAGCTACCCTTACAACCAGTCGCTCAGCCTGTTGGTGAGGTTCCTCCTATTGCTCCTCAACTAGACCAACTGATCCCACCGCCTCACGACATAGATGAGATTTCCTCCTCGAAGCCGGGCGAGGCTTCAGTCAATTTTGCCCCAAGGGGTTCGGTTAGTGTTCCTTCTAATCCATTTTCTAACTTTCTCCCCTTCTTCCTTGCTTAAATTTCTTCGTTTAGGGGATGGAGCTGGCCGTCGCTCACCGTCTTTAACCAGGAGACGAGTCGGTTGCTGGCCCGACTATTTGCCATGGTGCCTCCACGATGTTCCGACTCATGTCTCCTCCTGAAGCCACTACTGCCTTAAATCAGGTAAACTTTATCCTTATAATGTAATGAGTTTTTCACCATGTCTCTCTAACTTAACATTTTCTTTTTGCTTTAGGCTACCCAAGAGATGAACGTTTTGGCCCGAGTGAACCTTCCGACTTCTGCCATATCCATAATAGAGCGCTGTGCTGACCTATCCTTCGCCGACCTGAATCTAGCCGACCTCGATGCTTTAGTTTAGGTTGCGATAGATTTTTTGGTGCAGCCTTCATTAGAGTCGGAAGCTCCTCCCGTCCTTGATCGGATGATGGCAAGAATCACCGAGCTTCGAGCCGAACTGCCTTTGATCCGACCTCCATCATCCGAGGCCACGTCATCTCAACCGACCACTGATCCAACTAGTCTTGAGACAAACTTGAAGAAGGTCAATCAAGACTTTAATCTTGCCAAGGCTATGCTGGAAGAACTCCGAAAAGCGCGACACATGCTGGCAGCTGAGATCTCTCAAAAATAGAAGAACTCAAACGCCTCCAAGATCAACTGGAGTCCCTGGATGACAGCATCCAGGAATGAAGTCGCTTGGTGGAGGCACATTGCCAAACCCAGATGAATCTCTGCGAGCAACTCGAACCAACCATACGAATGCGACTTGTCCGGGGACACGAAGAAGCCTACCAGCGTCGGCGGGCCACAAAGTCGGAACTAAAGTGGACCGATCTCCAAACTGCCCTTAGGGCCCTGCTTTCTTCTGTAGCCCTGATATAATTTGTATAGAGTTCCAGACTTAATCTATACATCCTATTTTCAGAACAAAGATCCTATATTCTTTGCGTTTTTACTGAATCAGACATCAAAACAAAGATCCATATTTTTTGCACATTTAACAAACCACAAATTAGACACCACAACACCTATATAAACTTCATACCTCTCACTGTAAATATCATCAGCACCCCCCACATCATCACTCAAAATGGTTTCTCCTCGCATCTGCGTCCCTTCGTCCAACTGGCAAGGTTCTTTGCAACCATTCCTAGTAGGAAAACACCCCATAGGTCATCACGCTGAAGACCTGATACAGGTGCTAAAACAACTAGACTTTAAATTTAGGTTCTCCGGCAGAGGCGGGAGAACCATATATCGTACGATCCGACTGATGGAACGTATATCCACTGGCTACGAACCCCTTACTGATATACTCACTTGCATATTTGACCTTGATCATCATCTGGACATGATAGATCATCATGTATCGGCAATCCTTCCAGACCTCAGTTGGAACAACATTTTCCATCAACAAAGATCAACGCTCTCCCGACTGCGCATCCTTGTTGAACGAGAGAATCAATCTCTGCAAGATATGAAGGTCCGCACCGAACAAGATCTTCAAGAAATGCAGGGTTAGTGGGACCGCTACCGCCTTGACTTGGATGACCTATTGGATGAAGAACCTAAAATGGTTTCTGCGAGTTGGGATGAAACCTCTAAACCAGAAGACAACTATCCTTCCAATAATTAGAGAACCCTTTTCTAATAGGTTCGAACCCTTTGAGGGGTTCCTAGATTTTATAATAAGAACCAATGACAATGTTCTGAAAAGGCAGGGTAATAAATTTTCAGATACTTAGCATTAATATTCTCATGTACCAGTTTTCCTTCTTGATTTACGATAATAAAAGCTCCATTCCCAATCACTTTATGAATGATAAAATGACCTTCCCAATTGGGGGACCATTTCCCTAATTGGTCCACCTTCTTATATGTAGGCAGAATTGTTTTCCAGACCAAATCTCATTTTGTAAACAACCTTGGGGACACTCTTTTTCCATAATATTTTGCTCTAATCTCACTCTGTCTAACCACTTGATCCAGCGCATTCAACCGATCTGTGTCCACCCCCTCCAGTTGTTGCCACATCCTTTGCGCATATGCCTCGTCAATACACGCTGTTGTATTAATCACCCTGGGTGAAGGCACAACAAATTCAGCAGGCATAATAACATCTTGCCCGAACGTTAACTGGTATAGGGAAAAGCCAGTAGAAGTATTTCTACTATTTCGGTGGGCCCACAACGCCTGAGACAACAATGTGTGCCATTTCCTTAGATTCTCTTCTACCGTTTTCCGAATGATACCGATGGCAATCTTATTTGTTGCTTTGGCCAACCCATTTGCCTGTGGATAATATGGTGAAGAGTGATGCAATTTGATGTTAAATTCAGCCAAAAATTCAACAAATTTTTCCCCAGTAAACATCAACCCTTGATCGGTTGTAAAAGTGTGCGGAATCCCAAACCGATAGACGATATGATTAAGCACGAACTCAATCACCTCTTTCTGCGTCGCATTCTTTAAACGGACTGCCTCTAACCATTTGGTGAAATAATCAGTTGCTACCAGAATGAAAGAATGTTTTTTTGACGACGTCGGATGAATCTTCCCTATTACGTCCAACGCCCAAGCTTTGAATGGCCATGGCTTAACCATTGCCTGCAGTTCTACAGTTGGCAGATGATTTAGTGGACCATGCCTCTGGCATTCCTGACATCCTTTAGCAAATCTGATGCAATCGTAAAAAATCTTTGGCCAATAGAATCTCATACGATGAATAGCCCATGCATATTTAATCCTACTCAGTGCGCCCCACAAATTCCACCATGAACCTCTTCCATTACTTTAATGGATTCTTTCGGCCCCAAACACCTCAATAAAACTCCTTCAAAGGTTCTTTTATACAGAACCCCTTCAATAAGCTGGAAACGTAAGGCTTTCAACCGAATGTCCACAGGAGTGACAAAACTTGGTGATTCCAAATACACCATAATTTCTGTTCTCCAATCAGTCCCAAAATCGATGCTCCCGATCATTTGTTGGCAGGCATTCTGAGCCAAATTATCTGCCAACTGATTCTCTGTTCTTGGTACATGCTCGAAAACTACCTCCGTAATTCTGTATAACAGATGACATACCAAATCTCGGTATCGACGCAAATGAGGATAATTACAAGCGTACCGTTTTAACACTTGATTGATGCCAAGTTGAAAATCTTCACAAATTAGGACCGATTGTACTCCTTTAGCGATAAGTGCTTCCAAACCCAAAATCAATGCTTCGTATTCCGCAGAGTTATGAATCATCTCTTCCATTTGAAGCTGCAAACTAATTTTACTGGCTCCTGGTCCTTCTAGTATCACCCCTGCTCCAGACTTTCCTTTTGAACGAGAACCATCAAAAAATATTTTCCAAGGACTGGTGCCTATATACGGCACCACTTTGTTTTCCAATGATTCATCGCCTGCAAATTCAGCCAACAAGTCGGCTATCACCTGCCCTTTTACCCCTTTGATAGGTCGATGCTGCAACGTGAAAGAAGCCAATTTGATGGCCCATTTCATTAATCTTCCCTGCATGGTTGGTGTGTGCAGAATTAATCTGATCAGATCCATTTTAGAAACCACCTCGGTTTCTCTTGGCAGAAAATAATGCTCCAGCCGAGTACACGCAAAAACTAAAGAATAGCACATTTTCTCGGGCATAGTATAATTTAATTCTGGTCCTGTCAGAGTTTTAATTAAATAATAAATAGCCCTTTCTTTACCATCTTCCCATTCTTGCGCAAGCAAACTACTTACCTTATCGAAACTGTTTGCAATATACAATCGGAGAGGTTGATCTCCTTTTGGGGGAACCAACACAGGTGGTTTGGTTAATGCCTGCTTGATTTCTTCTAATGCCTTTTGCTGCTCTTGACCCCAAGAGAAATCGGCCGCCTTATTCCGTAACAACTTTATGATAGGTTTTAACTTCCCTGCAATATTTGATATAAAACGCCTTAGGTAATTTACCATTCCCAACAAACTTTGCACTTCTTTGACCGACCGAGGTGGCCGCATTGTCAAAACAGCTTTGGCTTTGTTTGCATCGACTTCTATCCCTTTTTCATGCACTAAAAATCCCAGGAAATTCCCTGCCGAAACTCCAAAGGCACATTTCGTTGGGTTCATTTTCAGGTTGTACTGCTTCATCTGTAAAAAAGCATTTTTAAAATCAAACAGATGTGCGTCAAAGTCAGTAGACTTAACGATCACATCATTGATGTATACCTCCATTGACTGCCCGATTAGATCATGTAAGATGGTATTCATTGCTCGTTGGTAGGTTGCTCCAGCATTCTTTAAACCGAATGGCATAACCGTCCATTCGTAGATTCCCAAAGCTCCTGGGCATCTAAACGCGGTTTTGGGTATATCTTCTTCCGCTAATGAAATTTGATTATACCCTGCATATCCATCCATCAAACTTAAAATTCGGTGCCCTGCTGCCGAGTCGATCAACATGTCAGCTACGGGCATCACATACTCATCTTTTAGAGTGGCTAGATTGAGATCTCTGAAAGCAATGCAGATTCGAATCTTTCCATTTTTCTTGGTTACAGAACAATATTGGCTAACCATTCCGCATACCGACATGGTCGAATGAATCCCACCTTCAACAGTTTCTCAATTTCTTCTTTGATCTGGGGCATCAATTCTGGACTCACTTTTCTTGGTGGTTGCTTATACGGCTTAAATCCTTTCTTAATAGGCAACCTATGTTCTATCAAATCGCGCACCAATCCGGGCATCTCGGAGTAATCCCATGTCAGACACTCCATATGGTCCCGAATTAATGCTACCATTTGCTCATGCTGGTTTTTAGACAACAAACCACTTACCCTGACCATCTTGGGTATCTGTTCGGTTCCTACATTATACTCAATGAGAGGATCCTGAGTCGACAAGGAAGGTTCTGTCTAAGAGATCAGGCCAACGAAAACCTTCTCCCTCGCCAACATTATTGTTGGAACCTTCCCTATTATGTAACCTAACCATTAATTGGTTTAAATAAAACTGCCTAATCAGCTTATCACATTTACTTATTTCTTCCATAATTAAACTTAAATTAATAAAACAGTTTTTTGGCTAACGACAGAGCCATAAAGCAGAAGAATTTTTCTAATGAAACACATAACCCTGCCCAGTGAGCCTATAGCCCTTCCAGGGATAATCGTCTACCACAGTTGTCCGTGATATCGGCGGTACGTACTCTGAATAAAGCACCGACTCTTCCACACCTCCGTGGAGCCGAACGGTTTGGTGTTGGCATACATGGTGAATATCTGATCTTCTTCCCAAAACATGATCTGTTGATGGAGAGAAGAAGGCACGCATTTGGAAGCGTGAATCCAGTCTCGCCCCAACAAGACCGAATAAATAGTGTTGGCATCTACCACAAAGAATACTATTGAAATGACCTTTGGTCCGACTTCAATGGGTGCCACCATCATCCCTTCTGGTTTGGTTGGTTGTCCCATGAAGTTTGTCATTTCGATATCTACCAGAGACAGGTCACCAATCCCTTTGCCCAATTTTCTCAGAGTTTTAATAGGCATGACGTTGAAGACGGTCCCATTATCAATGAAAACCTTGTTAATCGGCTTACCACAAATGTGAGCGTTAACATACAATGGTTTCAAGTGTGGTATTGCTCATTCTGGTATAGGCGGAAAATCCATAGGTGGGGGACTGCCAGTCATCGCCGCCCACTCTGGTTTTTCTTCTTCCAACTTTGCCCAGATGGGCTCTTTTTCTTCCTCGAACCATCGCATATCCGTCATCCTGAATTCGAACCCAGTTTTATCAATCTTCACTATCTTGCTGCGCAAAACTTTTTTTTTTTTCTGGAGCAAATGACCCGAAGATTTTCTCAGGAGTCTCTTCCTCGGCATCTTCTATTTCAGGATCAATGTTGATCCGTCTGCAGAACTGACACCGAAAGCACCTGGCCTTCTTGATAGGCTTTTCAATCTGCCAGTACTCTTGTAGTCGGTCGCTTGAGGTTTTCCTTTTGGGTGATGACGCCTTTTTCTCTTTCGCTTTGTCTGCTCGCTTTCCATGTCGAGCCGCATACCTGCGCTTAGCATTACAGATTTGTGTACGATTCATACCTGGAAACCGGGGATCTATGTCTATTGGCAGAGGCTTTCTGTTCCGGCTCCATTTGTCATGGACTGGCTGTGGTTTGCGCGTTGGTCGATCTCGTACTACAGCTTTATCCTTCAATTCCACTTCGAAGGATCCATCTTCTTTATGCCATTTCTCTGCCACTCTAGTTTTGCAAACTTTGAACTTGTCTTCCTGATCATGTTCCCTCTCTTTAGGCTTACGCTCCTTTCGCTTAGTATTTTCTTCATCATCACTTTGCGTATCTTGTGAAGAGCGCAGAGAGATCACATCAGTAGTTACCTTTGGGAACGGCTGGTGCTCCACTCCCATTGTTACATACTTGAATCTCCCTACTTTGATAGTCTTTTGTATTTCCTTTCGGAAATGCGTACATTGATTAGTATAATGTGTAAAAAAATTATGCCACTTACAGTATGGCCTCCCTTTTATCTCTTCTTTCGTTGCTAAACGCTGCCCTTTAGGAATGCGAATTTGCCCATCTGCTAGCAAAATATCAAAAATCTCATCTGCTTTAGACGCATCAAAGGTCGGTTGTTCTTTCTCTTCTGCCCTCGGAAGGGGTTTTAATCTGGAACACACATAAGGCTTGCAGTTTACAATTTCAGCCGTCATTTCTTCAATGCTGCTTCCCTGCTCATCATCTGGCGCATACATTTCTGTATCGACACTGGCCATCTGTTAGACCCTGTTCCGTCGGAAATTATGATCTTTTTCTCTAAAAAAAGATTCTAGCCTTCCTGCTTTGGAAGCCAAATTGGCCAGATCCTGAACATCGTGGGCTGTCAACGCCTCCCGTAGTCTGGTATGCATATTCCTGACCACTAAATTGGTCATCTCGCTTTCTTCACTGATTGTCGGGCACCGTCCCTTTATTTGACGTATCCGCTCTATAAATTGATAAGCAGTCTTTTCTGGCATTTTCCGGATTTCAAAGAGATCTGTGAGTGAGACCGTCAGGAGCGGATTAAAGAATCTTGCATGGAATGCCGCCTCTAGACCTTCCCAAGTTTGCAACTGTCCTGGCGGTAGATTAGCGAACCATGAAAAAACGGTTCTTATGAGCGATAATCCAAATAACTGTAATTTATAAAACGAATTATTGCCCACTTCCCCCAACTGAGTCGTGAAGCGTCCCACATGCTCAATAGTTGAGGCTCCATCTTCTCCTAAAAAAGAATGAAAATCGGGTGGTCTGTAATTCCTCAAGAGGGGGTGCTCATTGATGATTCTTTCTGGGAATGGCCTCTGATAGGCCGGCCTGTTGACCATTTGAGGATTCATTCCAAAATGCACCCTTAAGACTTGAGCAATGTCTTCCGGATGTACCCTGGGCGGAACAGGGTCAAATATAGGAATGAGATTGTGAGCCAGACCTCCCAATCTTTCTTCTCTGGGGTCGGTTGGTTCGGCCCTGACACCTAATGGAACGTTATTCGGGTATGCTAGGGGAGTCTTTCCCCTATCAACCCAGTAGTGGCACTTGGAAATGTGCTGTCTACATGTGAAGGTCCCGTCAAATTTGCTTGTAATCGGGATGGTGACAATTCTGGAGGTGTCTGGGTAGGTTGCAGAGTAACCCTTGATAACGCCTAATTTAGCATATTTTGCATAAGGTTTTGTTGCTCACGTAACATTTTTTGCTCACGCAACATGTTTTGCATTGCCAGAGTATGCTGATTGTTCAATTGTTGAACATAGGACACCCAGTCAGCAGGTGCTTGTGGTGTTTCCCCTGCGCTCGGCATGACAGGTGGCGAAATATTTTCTCCCACCGGTGCTGAAGATGATTGAGGTTGTGAACCTGCCATATGGATCCTTCCGATGATTCGGCCAGACCTCAGCCGTATAAAATTCTCTGTTGGCGTAGGATCAGAAATCTTGCATTTCTCCCACTGTGACCGCCAAATTGTTGATGCAATTTTTCAACAATAAAACGTAAACTCCGAAAATAGAAATCATCTTCAAATTTGATAAAATAAATGCCTGAGATTAAGAATCTCTAGACACTGTAGGATACATAGATAAACTAGGGAAATAAAAACTACAGATTGAAAAAGTAAAGTGGTGATCCCCAAACGCAATTCTCTTGAATTTGATGTCGATTGAAGATGGTTTCTTAGGTCCCGAACAGACCTATTTAAAACCCATATCAACTGCCACTACCGAGTCGTGTTTTCGTATCCGCTTATCGGTTGAAACTTCCTTCAACTGCCCGAAAACTGTTTTTTCACCCGACCTGCACACCTGCTGCTCCGTCTCCTTTTATCTGTATTCCACTTGTCTGACCTTATTTCACCCGACCTATATAACGCCCGACCTTATCAGGTTTGTCCTCCGCGTCCGACCTTATCACGCCCGATCTCTGTACCCGACCTCATCATGTCTGACCTCCGTGCCTGACCTGATCACGCCCAACCTCAATGCCCGACCTTATCACATCCGAGTTTCGCGCCCGACCTTATCACATCCGTTCTTAACGCCCGACCTTATCACATCCGTTCTTAACGCCCGACCTTATCACGCCCGATCTCCGTACCCGACCTGATCACATCCGACCTCAGTGCCCGACCTTATCACGCCCGACCTCCGAGTCCGACCTAATCACGTCCGACCTTAGTGCCCAATCTTATCAAGTCCGATCTCAATGCCCGACCTTATCACATCCGACCTTCGCGCCCGACCTTAACGCCCGACCTTATCATGCCCAAGCTCCAGGCCCTACCTTATCATGCCCGATCTCTGACCTCCGAGGAAGCCCTTTCCTTAACCGCATTCGAACTTATATTCGGACTCTTTTTTTTAAGATCCTATTATTATAAACAAGCCATTAAATTCTGCATCATTCCTTAACATAATTTGATAGGCTCATTCTTAAAAACCCTACCCATTGTTTTTTGTACTCAACAGTTATGTTGGACATTTCTAAGCTTGAAGCCTTTAGAATGATGAAATTGACAATAATATATTGTGACCAACTTTTTATCTTGAGAGATGGTGTGGATCTGCTGCTGCTAAAAATTGGCTTGATGAATACCTTGCTCTCGGTTACATCATAAACTTCTTGTTGCAGATGAAGTTGCTTACTCAGTTTGGTGCAATTTTGGATCTGGTGGTTGATAAGGTAATGATTGTTAAATTAATTTCTTGAGCATCTTTGAACTAATACTTACTTTACTTTAAAGACCCTAATTTTGTTGTCCTTGTAATGTAAATGAATATTTCATAGTGTTTGCTTAATAGGTGCAACTTATGGTAGCTGCTGCCTTGATCTTGTTATGCATCCGACCAGTTGAAGTTGGTGTGTTAGGTCCAATTCCATGGTTATTTACTATCCCTGCAATTGTCATAATTGGCAAAGAGGTAATCTTAAAAAAAATTTGCTAAATTTTTTTAACTATAATGAGTTTGTCACTGGAAACATCAATTGCCTGAATACATGTCATGATCTAATATTTAGATTTATTATTTTTTAATAGACTACAAATGTATTTGTATTATAAAATATTTGCACAATAAGGTCAACATATATCTCTAGACTCTAGTTATATCTTTTAAGTAACTGACTATTTGCTCTTAGCCTGCTACATTTGTTTGAGTCTATTTACTTTCAATCAGTTTGAAGGATTATTTTGGAAAATATCATATGTTTTGATTGTTATAGATTATGGCATTTTGTGACTAATGAAATATATTGAATGTTTTTTTTGCATTAATTAATCACTATATTGTTCTTATTATTGGAACAAAATATTGGTAAAATATAAAATATTGTTATGATGTTTTGGACGGAAGTCGACGCCAGAAAATAAAAAAATATATACTTATATGGTGTGGCGCTGAAGGTGGCGCTAACATATATTTTATTTTTATTTTATTTTGTGGCGCCAATTTTGCCGCCAATATATTTATTTAATTTATTTTTTTGGTGCCACTTTCGGCATCAATATTTTTTTCCTTTTTTGTACTTAGTTGTGGCACCACCTTCGATGCCTCAACTTTTTTTTCTTATTTATGGTTTCGATAATGACACCAAGAGTTTTATTTTTTGTTCGGAAATCCGGCGCAAAGGAAATTGGAACTGTAATTATGTACCAGACTGAAACCGTGACATATGCCGCGCCATTTGAGCATAAATGTTGCGGTTTTGACACAATTTATTACACTCCAATTCCTATTTTTTTGGTAGTGTTGTAATCTGAGTTGTTTTTTGCTGCATTTTATTTTAAATTTTTCATGTTTCATACCTTTTTTTTGTGTTATTACTTTAATTTGAAGTTCACAGTTTGTCCACTGTCAAGAGAGGTCAACATGATTTGTTATGCTTTCCTTCTGAATCGTATGTATGTGATAAAGAATTAAAGTTACCAATATCTAGATTTTCTACACATTTTTAAGTCCAAAGCTATAGCATGTGAAGAATGAAATTAAATTTACCAATATCCAGATTTTTTGCATGTTTTCATGCTATTGATGTACTGTTCCATTTGCAATTAAATTTTATTTTCTGCCAAAGCTATAACACGTGAAGAATGAAAAATCTGATGCATTGCACCTTTAGGCATTTCGACTTTGTCTCTGCTCAATATCAGCTATTTGGGCATGATTTTACTTGTTTCTACGGGTCTTTAATAAATGGCTATAAAGATAGGTCCCTATTTTTTATTAAGTGAGTTATGTCTAAAGTTCTTCCTTGTCTTCAAGCTGGCTATGTGAAAACCTTAAGCTGTTTGAGTTTTATTTCAACTATAAATTTTTATGTTATCAAAATTTTGATGGTGTATTACAATACATGTGATTTAAGAACAAGAATAATAATTGATAAGGACAAACAAAAATAAAATAACAAAAGACGATTGATGACAACCAAGACAAGAAAATCTTATGCGTTAACCAAATGTAAAACAACTTTTTTCCTTTTTTTAGCTTCTTGTGATAGCGGAATACCAAAAATCGTGGTCGATCCCCAATGTGCAGTTTCAAGAGAATTTCAGAACTTGAGTGTTTGTGTGGTGCAATAGTGTGCCAAAATTCACCAACTAGGTATGTCAATAGTCTCGTCTGATAGTATGGTAGTCAATTTATGTTCTGGAAAATGCCTAAAACTCTAGGGTGATTCATTAATGCTAGTTGAAAACTTCTTATGCTTGTACTGTATAGTGTCAACGACAACCACTTATGATAAATTTATGAAGGAACCAACTCAAAGGCTTCATCTGTAGTTTCAGTCTCTTTATCATCATATAATACTTAAATTGATATATATGGTTCTAATTCAATCCTAAAATAGGGAATGCATATTGGGAACTAGTGTGTGTTTAATTTATGTTTTTTTTTGTTTTTTTAGAGGAAATGGCCATGTGTCAATGAAGGCGTGCTGTATGAATTCATGATAACCAGATTTGAATTTAATGGAAGGTTTTTCTTTTTTTTTTAATGCGTCTTTGGATATCCAGTCAGACACAAGGCAAGGGAGCAGACGACCAAAAACCCGATGAGATAATGGTATAATAAATTTATTTCTTACGTTGATACAATTTAGACATTAAATACCTCTATGACAATAAATGCAACGTCGGCCTCTCTCAATTCCTTTGTTGTAGACATATTTACAAAATGAGCTAAACAAGATTCCCCCTGAAGGGCGGACTCCGGCTGTTTGGAAGACTTTGTACCGACGAGCTCTTGGGGGAAAGAGCAAGAAACGCTTGAAGGTTGACAATGTCGCGAGTTCAGCTCGTCCCCATAGTGAAACAACTGATTTAATAGATAGTGTAGCATTCTAGCAAGGGTGAGAAGAAATGCATAATGGAATTGCAGAGTTGGAGGCAACAATGACTGAGTTCAAAACTATTAAGGTTGATATGTATGCATTCATGCACAAAATCTCTGGAGCAATTACTGGCCCATCTGTAAGTGGTCGTAATATATGTACTTTTCATAATTGTATCCTATGAGCTTTGGATGGCTAAGGAATTCACTATGATTTGCTTATTCTTAATAGGCCACAACTCGTATTGATACGGTCTCTGAGCTTCTCAGGCCTGTGTCCGAATCACCTATGATGGTATGATGTTATCAAACCCTGAAGTTAACTAGTAATCAGTACAGTGTCAACTTTATGCTAATCTTATTGGCCAACTATGTTTCTAACTCATATGTAATGTCTATTGTAGGTCGGTACCCGTGTGCTTATATTATCTCATACCGGAGACAAGAAAGTTGTTGCTGAGGGACTTCTGCTCTACCCCCTATGCCAGGTTCATGGCATTGTGCCTTGAGTTTTTTCTTTTAAATCTTTCAATATGATGTTCATACTGCATCGTCAATGTTGTGACCGTTCAGGTCTCATAGTGCAGATGATTATGGTTTTATTGAGTTTGGGTATATTCAATTTGACATATGTGGCAGTTAAAATATTATGTATATGTAGGTTGTTAATGTAGGGGCAGTGGTTATGTTGGTATTATGCCAATTATGTGCCGATCTTGTATTTTTTATTATTCACATGACATTGTTTATGGCTATGTTGCTATTACACTATTTAGGTGAAAATTGTAGTACCAAAACTGATGAATGTTGGCTTTATTATCGAGTATCTATGTAGTCCCGATCTATTGACAACAACTCTTTATGTGATGAGGATTACTAACATATAATTTGATTTATTAGTGGTCGGTACTTTGAACTTGAACTCATCTGTGGGTGTATGCTTTTATTTAGTGCATAAATGGTAATTAATCTCCACGAGACATGATACTATGACAAATACATGGAGTAGTCTCATTTGGGAGTAACCATATGGACTTATTACTTATTAAAGTTATTATATTAATGTTGTAGAGGATTTGCTGCTTTACTTAAGTTTTATTGGTGGATGACTGGTTTATAGTTCGAGTTGCAATCACATAGGAAATTAGAAAGTAGTGTGTTTGGTGTCTAATTCATGGATCAAATACCATGTATTGTAGTACATATCTGAATGTATATACTCATGCTGTATGAGTAGGGAATTTTACACTTCAAATGTGTTATGACATATTATATATACAGTTTGATCGTTTGTTGATATATACGGTGAACTACATACTCAAAAATTGCACTTGTGAATATTGTAGGTGACACACTTTCCCTTGTCAAGGTCTTCGTTACATTTGCCTCAGTCCTGGACACACCTCTTATTTTTCCCGACAATTTCCGAGGCGACTATCATTCGCGATGTTGTCGATGAAGACCCTATTGAGTGGAACTACAAGGACGTACAGATCTACATTCATACCTTTCATGTATTGACTTCCAAAACTTAAAAGCAATATTACTTAAACTAAACCTCATTCTGTTGGCATTTGCAGCTCATGCGCCACCCCTGAAGCATATCAACCGATTCCTTGATGTTTTGCCCCCATTTGCCTTATGGATTGCATGTCGTAGATGTGTTTGGATGGTAGGTTTTTATGGCTATGTGAACTACATGTGGATTAGATCATAGACATTTGGAGTTACCTTTTGTGTTGTGAGAATTGTGGTTATGGATTGATGGATATCCCTACTTGCTTATTACTAGGTTGGATGTTTAAAATGCTTGGGTTTTGCGGAACATAATGTCATAGTGGAGATGTTGCTAGGCTTGTTTGATGGGTTACTTTATTTTCTTGTTAGGTGATGGACATTGACTAGTAAATACTGTTATTAATATCCTATGTTGGGATTCATATGTTACGTTGCTTATTATTTGCAATTATGGCCGATTGTAATATTTATAGCATAGTTGTATACATAATTCTTTCGGTATAAGGGAGATCACAACAGGTCATTTTGTTTCCAACAATTTCAACTCCATCACAACTACCGGTTTTTATAATATGCTATATTTTTGTAACAAAAGGATGAAATGATGTAACAAAAAGTGGTTATTGGATGTTTGTTGTTACGACCGGTTCTGTGACCATAAGAAAGGATAATTTTTCTTACGGGTTCATTGATGTAACAAAAGGATGAAATAACATAACAAAAATGATGAAATAATGTAACAAAGAGTGTTTTTGGATGTTTGTTGTTACGGCCGGTTTCGTGACCATAAAAAAGTATATATATATATTTTTTTATTACGGGTTCAACGACGTAACAAAAATTGTAACAAAAAGCGTACTCTGACAAGCGGTCACTTTAAGTTTTTTGTAATGCGAGGAACTTTCGTAAAAAATTTTGTGACTAAAAGCCCTGCCACATGTGCGCAAGCTCGAATTTTGATTATGAGAAAAAATTCGTAACAAACGTCGTAACAAAAACCTTGCCATAGGGAGCGTTGACCGACAGTAATAGTGTCAATAATTTGTGTGGGAAAAGATATTCATTACGCGAGTATACATTACGGATAAAAATCTTCATTAAGGCGTAGCAAATACGCAAATTGCACGAAAATGGATTTTTGTTACAAATTTCCGGCCGTAGTGTTAACTCTGTGCGGAAAGCAGCGAGCGACGGGTACGCAAAATTCCTGGTTGCATTTATTTTCGCTGGTCAGCGGTGCATTTACTATGTCTGTGCCCTCAACTACAACATTTATTCCTACTCTCTCCCAGCTCACTCGTTTAATTCCTGCACTATTACTTAGCTAATTTTTTGATGTTTTATGTATTTTATTCTAGAGCATTCTATAAAATAGGTAGTTATTAGTAAGTTATAAGTAGTTATTTTAGTAGCTATTTTTAGAGGTAGTTATTTATGAACGGTTGTAACCACCAAACTTCTAGAAGTTTCCTTGCCCTATATATATCTCATCTCATTGTATATTATATACACAACTATACACACAACCCATTCCTTACACTCTTTCTTCATCTATTTTCCTCTATATTTTTATCTAGTTTAATAATATGAATTTTTCAGTTTTGTGTCGCGAGCAAGCTGATTTTCTCCCCATTTTATATTAATTCCACATATTAATTTAGCTACTAAAATTCCTATCGTACTTCTCCACCCCACCTTCACCCAAAAATTTCATGTTTGATTTGAATTGTTCAGGCTAGATTTTGGCAAGGTTGCGGAAGAGTGACAGAAGAGTTAACTATCCATGCCTATGATCATGTCGTATTCATTAACAGAGATTAGACGGTTCGTAACAACTAAGTATGCGGGAGCCTTTTCGACCTGTTTAGTTGCTATTATGAATTTAACTCTGATTAAAGAGAGGTATCAGAGTGTAGAGCTACTAGCGAAACAGTTGGAAGAATAGTTCATGAGGTATAGGCGTGGATCTATTGGGTCAGAGAATTTCTAATGAAAATAGAATTTTTTGTTTATAATGTTCTTTGCCGGGTGTCACTGAAGCCTCGTTGTAAATCCCCTAATGTAAGTACCAACCGTATCGAGAATCGGGCTTAAGCAAGCAAATGCAATCACACTCGTTCCTCGGAATCATTCCGAAATTATACATATATTATCCACTAGTACATCATCGTCATCCTGCTCATTTCATCCTTAGAATTCTAGCCATCAATGAACGTAAAAGTCAGACACAAGCGCTTCGTTCCATCCTCTTCGAGATACGTATATTTTATTGTTTTTTAGTTATATTTAATTTCTGCAATTCATCTTTTTTTTTTCAATTGCATTAACTCATTGCACTTTTTCTAATTAAATATAGGATATTCGCATATTCCCTGAGTTCGACCCGGACACTCATCGGTTAAAGAGATTTTTTATTTTTGACAAAGTTTTTGGAGTTACTACACGAACCCGTATGAAACTATTTTTATTATATATATATATCTAATATATATATCAATTTTTGTATCTTAAAGATATTTTTAAATCTTCCAAAACCCATCGATCAATGCTCTGTGGGACTCATGTGATAGTGCGGTTGGTTCAGCAGCTAGGCTCCCGGAATAAGATCGATGTGGTATTGAATGTCCCGTAATGGTGAAGGCCTGTCGGAGCCTTGGGTGGAAAGGTATCTCTGAACTCAGATAAGAGAGGTATAAAAATAGCTGGTGGTGAGTTACCATCCGTATAATCAAGCGCTAATAATAACCACAAAAGGTGTGTATTACAACTCAGCACAAAAAGCAGCGCGACTCAAGTATAAAACTATTGGCAGAAGTGGAGGCCTAAAGGGGTGAGGGACTGACAGGTGTAGTGTAATGCACATGCCCTAAAAGCGAAAACTATAAGTATTTTGGTGACCATCATGCACAACACGCTGATCAAACTACCACGGGTTGGCCAAGTAAGAGGTGGCAAGCGTCCATTGAGACTACATCACACCAAACTGAGTCAACATAGGTGTTTCCAATATAAAAAGGCACTTGGACACGTTTAGAAATCATGATATTATTCCCACGTTGAAGCCAAATAAGATCATACGAAGTAGGATGAGATTCCGTCGACAAGGACAATTTATGAACCGCAGTCGAGGCAATGACATCTTCACAAACACCTGTGTCAATAATAAAAGAGCAAACTTTCCCTAAAATAGTGCAAGTAGAGGAGAAAAAAGCATTACGCTGAAACGGTGGAGGTGATTTTGGAGTCAAGCAGCTGTAACGTAAAACAAGGTCTCGGACGTCGCCCTCCAAATGATCTCTTGAAAATTGAAATCATCTCTATCATAATTAAGGATGGTGTCCGGTTCCAATGAATTCTCATAGCTAGATAATAAAGTGTGGCGGCTGGGACGTTTTGGGTAATTGGCCTTTTGGTGGCCCAAGTCCCCCCAATTAAAATATCGTATTGAGGATGATGTTAGGCGCGAAGGTGGAGGCATCACAAGGGTTCCCGTAGCAGCGCACAGGTGGTGGTTGAAGGAGGGCAACAACAGGTGGAGGAAAGCGGCGGTTTTGTTAGGTTTCCAGGAGGATAACGCGCTGGTGAGCATCAGCCAAGGTGGGCGGGCCAAACAAATTTAAAGTGTCCTGTAAAGAAGGACAGAAGCCGGCGATATAACACGAAACCAATTGTTCCTGGGAGTTGGCCAAATTGATACGAGAAATTAGTTGATAGAATTCTTCAGAGTAGTCAGCTAATGATCGAGAGCCCTGGCGAAGCAGGTGAAGGCATTGAATTAGCGTTCCTTGATAATTGAAAGGTAGGAACTCGTATTGAAGGTGTTTGCAGAGCTTTGCCCAAGATCTTAATTTGGGTTTTCTAGATCGAGATGGAACCAATTTAAATTGGTGCCACCATGCTGAGGCACAACCCTGAAATTGGGTGGCAATAAGACCCACACGGCGATCATCTGGTACGTGCTTAAAACCTATAATTTCTTGAACATTGTTAAGCCAATCCAAAAGTTCTGCCTATTCAAGGGTGCCGGAAAATTCTGGGGTATCCATCCGAATACCAGACTCCCAATTGGAATACAATCGAGAACATTGTTGTTCTGGAGCAAGGGGCGCAAAGGGATTTTTGATAGAGTGCATCTCATCATCAACGAATCATCATCATCGGTTGCTCCAACAATAAAAGAGGCAAAACCCGGGGGGTTGTGGACATCAAGGAGGCATCGTCCAGGAGCATTGCGAGAAATCTAATACCAATTGATGCAGGGAAGCATAATCTATCAATCGCAATAGAATGGACAAAAACACATTATTCATTTTATTTCTTTCTCCTCTCTAGAATATAGGATGATATGTTTTTATATGTCAAACAAATACCCAAATCCCAATTATTTAGAAGTCCAATAATAAATAAAAATCAAGAAACATAAGCCCAATGTGATTAAATCTTTGGCTCCGATGTGTGAACGTGGTCATACTTGTTCATAAACGCTATCGTGTTCATAAATGCTATCGCAGTCTCATTTCTATCAAAACACTAAGAAAAAGTACTTCAATGGATGAATTATTGGAATGTTGACAAGTATTCTCTCATTAAACAAATGATATTTACTATTATTGTCATTTGATTATATTTTCATTGTGTTCGTATCAGTAACTTGCAGGCATGGTTACATGAGTGAGTGTCTTCCTTGGCTCCATGTATGAAGTTGTTGAATGTGCCCAATGGGTTGAATCAAGAGAGCAAAAAAAATTTGGAGGGGCAAAAAAATTATTAGCAAAAATTACTCACACAAATGTAGTAGATTTTATCCCAATGAAATGCGAAGAAAAATTCATCATCCCATGGTAGCTGTAGTAGAAGAGAATGTACGTACATTAGTAATAGTTTATTTTTTATTTTTTAATGTCACTACTGCTTTACTAATGAAATTACAATTGTATTGTTTAATCTATTTTTGATTTTACGTACGGTTCTATCCGAATATGGCACCGACACCCATAAAAAGTGGCTACGACCGTGAAGTATATGTTTCTTCTAGCATAGGCATATTTTTGGGAAGAGACAAGTGCACATTAATTTGTATGTAGGTACTATTGTGCTCTTGAGTAGACACTACAGTTCTTAATGCAGGTACAATCTTTCGCGTGACAATTTCTCGAGCCAGTTCCACATTATTATATAGTTAAGAAGACAATGCTATGTGAAGTTGTATGTATAATAGTTATAAGCAAATTTTATGCATAGATATTAATCTACATATAGATTTACATCTATGTTTGGGTAATACCTATACACAACACTTGTTAATACCATATCTTGTCGGGTATGTTCCTTTTATTTTACGGGGTATGTGTTCTTGGTTTGATTATTACAACTTAGATTATCAAGAATTACAATTACATTTATATGTGTGACATATATCAATTTATTTTAACAATAAAATATGTATAAATGCATTAGATACACAAGTATAATCTTTCTAAGCTCTAGGAGATATTTTTATTCTAGGTATAATTTCATCAATCTTTAGGTATAACAAGTCATTAGATTAAGTATAATTAATAATATTACTGAACTCAATAAAATATTGTGGTATAATAAGTAAAAACAAAAAACCACCAAAAAGCATTCCACTTGCGCCCGTCGTTCTTCCCACCCACTAAGTCGCCCACGCCCGACCACCCGCCCCACCGCCAACGCCCGTTCCACTGCCAGCACCAAAGCCCGCCGATGTTGCGCCAACGCCAAAGCCCGCCACTCCCGACACTCGCCCGTGCCACCGCCGAAGCCCGCGCCTGCACTGGTCGCCGTCGTTCAAGTTCGATATGGATGCATATAACTAGGTGAAATTTTAATCTCTACTTTGATTCAATTATTTGATTGTAATGTTACCCTAATCTGACCTAGTTTTCATAGTTGTATAGAAATTTTGCCTAACTTGGCCTTATTTGCCAATTTGTTTGCAACTGTGTTGTAATGTTGCCTGTGTTGACCTAATTTTCCTAGTTGGATAGTAATATTTCTTTAATTTCGCCTAAATTGTGCAGTTTTTTGTAATTTTGTAGTAATTTGCCTTTTTTTTTTTATTTGCAATTGTATAATAATTTTGTATCTTTGCAGCCCTCAAACATCGGCGAGGTCAAAGGTAGCGGCCAACGGTTACCTACTCAATCACGTTTCGATATGTCCTTACTAGGTCTGAGAATGAGATTAGTGTGACCTATCCAACTCGAGCATGGCACCATGTCATATCTAGGAGAAGTGCGACCACATGCATCATGGTCTAGGATAAAGAACCACATGAGACATCTGGCTATAAATGCTCCATTTTCCATGAGAATCAAACACGTGCGTGGAGTTGAGGAAGGTGATTTAGTGGAAGTGGGGATTGATGGGCGCTCAAGGAGAGTTGTTACAATTTGTGTCTAAACAATTTGATCTCATGTACTTGAGTAGGAGAGGTAGAAGGGATAGGCAGACCGAGCTGCATTATGGTGTGAAAGAAACAAATGATGATACAGAAACATACAAGATGGCACTACATGATGAGAGCAATGTGTCATCAAATACCGAGCCTACAAATCTTGCGGAGCATTCTACATCTTATGGAGATGAACAGGGATTTGATAAGCTGATCTCGCATTCTCATGGTGGAATAACACAAAATTCATTACAAACACCGATTATAATAGAATTACCATAGTATGCAATAGATTCAAAGAGGTTTTTTTTTTATGGAAACAAGATATTAAAAATATATCCAGTGGTCTAGAAGAGGTATGATTTGTGACAGAGAATTTTCAACTTCAAATATGGCAAATGTTGTATTTCAGAGTGCCATTGAGAGTCGGGCCTGGATAGAATTTGTGAAGCATTGCCAGAGAATTCTTCGTGGGATTTGGTGCGACAATTTTATGCAAACAACTATGTATTGCGGGACTAGAACACCATGGTGCAATGAATTACAATAATTTATGATGCAAGGACTATAAACGAGTTCTTTGGAGTAGTCCCAATGCCAAAGGGCCACCAACTTTACATGCCACTTTATGATGATATCAATGGGACTGCATATAGCCGAACAATGTTAAATTCATATCAATAGGCAATGGAGATCAAATGTTATAGAAATTTTAGGCCGAGTACAATCATCGAAGATGGACACACCCACATACCAATGGTTTTTATTATCTTTCCACAAAATTCATGCAACGTCACACACTACGGATCCAAGGGTGGTGAATGTGTACCCGAACGTTTGTATCATGTGCAGAATACCAATAAATATTGATAAATTGATACAAGATGACATCAATCATCATATTCCAGACCATGATGGACGGAGTAAATTGGCTTACCCGAGCCTAATCCTACGACTATGTAAGCAAGCTGGAGTCCCATTGCACGAACATAATATGGACTACAAGAAACATCTATCCGTTTCAAACGGACTTCAGTGGTGATAGAACCATGCCCCCTATGAGCAATACATTCATGAATGAAGAACCAAATGAAGAGGAAGTGTCTGCTCTGTCAACAATTCGTGCGCACAGAATTTCTGGGAGAGCCTTTTCCAGAAGAGCTACAAGTAACGGCACAACTCTAGTGCAACCTAACATCATATGAGAGTTAGAATGAGTGCATGGCTAAATTGATTCAATAGAGCAGACTAATTTGAGCACTAACCGTATGCTCAGATCTATTATGGATAGGATGAATGCATCTCAGTTTCCGAGTGGAGATGGCACTGGGACTTCGAGTTGATTTAGTTTTATTGTATGGTAGTTGTACCCTTTTTTTTCATGTTTTAAATAATTCGTGGTTGCTTCAAACTGATGATATGAGGTTTGAAATTTAACCAAGTGTGGTTAAATCTATATGCACTCTATATATTTTGGTTCAAAATTCTATATTCATTGTATATATTTTGGTTCACAATTTTATATGGATTGATGAATTGGTTCTACCTAGACATTTTTAAAAAATTGCCTATTTTGAGCAGAAATAGGGTGTGTTTCTGTGAGCTCGCGGAAACACGCCAAGTTTTCGCTAAAAATTGAGATTTTGATAGTCTACATGCATGTGGATATATTCGATTAATCAATGCATATAGGTAGAAACATGTATTTTTTGTTAAATATAACATTTTGGATTAAACACGTTCTTCATTCTCCGTAAACTAAAGAATAAGCTTCCTTACACATTACCGACAAATATTGAAGTTTTGGTATGTTACAACTTATAAATTATACAAAGGAATATCTATATACAATAAAAAAAAGCTTTTCAATTGGAATTTACAAAGGAGCTTCCTTGCAAGTTCAGCGGTCGTGTTCGATTCTACCATAATTTTTGTATTTTTTTACACGAACATCCACTTATGATGGGATTCTTTTTGTTGTTTTTCTTTTTCTTCCAGGTTGCAGACACACAGTTGGAGCATTTATTACATCATTGCCTTCAACCTCATAAGTACTCAAAATTAGTGGTTGGAATGAGGATGATTTAAATTTTGTATGTCTCTTTATACACATGCACAAAGTAAGCATCATCAAAGTATTCATAAGTTGATGCTTTCAATTCTTCAATACAAGCAGAAACATGTTCACATGGTTCTTAGATAGTTATGACCTTAAACGCCGAGTTAGAAGATCTCACCACACGTAAGGATCGAGAGGCTAGACAGTTCTTAGATAGCTTGGTCTCTGGCTTGGGGAACAACCTTGACCTCGACATGTGTAGTGATCTCTCTGTTCTCTCATGTATCATCTTCATTATGTTTTGATGAATAAGGTCAACTATTCTAATAAGAGGCATTGAGCGTGTTGAATTCACCCAATTATTCCAAGACTCAGCGATGTTGTTAATTATACCCCAACGATTTCCTTGGAACACAAAATTAGCCAAACATTGTGTTTGAGATTGGACAATGAATTTCCTTGTAATTGGCATTACCTCGACTATTTTTTTAATATTTTGCACGTATTCTAACCTCGTAAAATCATACGCAATGCTTTTAAAGACCGTTTCTCATGGCTTTTTATTATTTACGCATGATTTGGTGCAAAAAAAGCCATATTAACTTACTAAACATTGAACATAAAACTTCTAAGAAATAAACGTACTTATTTTTTGAAGTTACCCACCAAATGTCTTAGACAGAAAACATGACAACTATAAGAAAAAATGCCCGAAATAGCCTTAATGAGCCCTGGATGACGGTCAGAGAAGAAAGTAAATTTATTCTAGTCTCTTGGGATATTCGATTTAACAACATCTCGCAACTTTCTGCAAAACCAATCCCAATTTTCATTTTTTTTAGCATCAACAACTACATCATTTATATACAAGAATATTAAATAAATATAGACCACATATATAATTAGATAAAAAAATCAACTATGCAATAATTTACTAGAAAAGACAACCTTTGAATAAGTCATCATTATGATCAACTGTAACTACACTTAAAAGACAACATTTATACTTTGTCTTCAAGTGCGTTCCGTCAAGAAAAATAATCAGTCTGCATCAATGGACAAATCCACCTAGGCATGCATAGAAACAAATGAAGAGGCAGTGAAATTTATTATACACTGGCTCTGTCTCATAGCCTGCGATGCTTCAAGGATTTTTTTTGTTTTACGGTTTTACAATACCATTAACTATACTTCGAACCACAATCTCTTTTGCTAACCATGCATGCTTGTAGCTAATTTTAACTTTGTAGTCGCCTTGTATGTCCTTTACTATATTACCTAGACGATCTCAGCTACCCATGAGTATCGTCACGTGGATGGCCTTGATCTTGAAGATAATCTTCACCACATGTATGTTGCATATTGAACTTACGTGTGTGAAATAGCCCCTCTATTACATGATAAGTGGCATATATACGCCACTCACAACCCTTCTTATTGCATACAACAATGATCTTCTTGTCGTCATTCTTTTTATACTTGAAAGAATGGCGAGTGATAGTAGCATAATTTTTCAATGTCATACGAAACTCATTGGCATCCACAAAAAATTTGATTTTCCCCAGTTAGAGAGCGAGACTCATACGAAATCCAATAATTTCGATTTGATAATTGTCATTTCATTGTAGGTTCTATGTCAATGTCTCTGCACGAAAAAAAAAAAAAAAAAAGTGACTCAGTAAAATTTATAAATATTAACAAACTTGATATAATATATTTGGATGAACAAATAACACCTGTAAGGATTTGAATGGATTGTCTTCGATAATACTATCATATCAACCATCTTCAATTTCAAATCTAGATGCACGCGTATCATATTTCCAACATCTTCGTCGCAATCCAAAGTAACAAATAGCTTTTCTAGTGGAGCTATATATTGAAGTCTCGTGAAATTATTATTAATGTATCTCCATTTTCACTCTAGTTTCAGAAAAATATCCACCAACATAGCATTTGACTCTATTGACATTATGTATAGCTTTCCGTCATTGTTACAAGCAAGAAGAATACTAGAGATACTTCTTTCACTTGACATCTCTACGTTAAAAAAAATCAACAAGCTATTAAAACACTTAAACCTAGAAATCATTTAAAAATCACAAATAAATGTATAAAAACTTACCAATAATTTAAGATTTCAAAGTAGAGAATAATATATTGATGATGGGAGAAAAACCACGAAGTTGTCTAGTGGAAACCTCAGGCAGAATAGTTGCAGCACACGAACAGTCTCTCGACAAAAGGTGTCCAAATGGTGAGAAGTTTTATTTTTTTATGTTTGTTTAAATTTTTTATATTAAGGCCATATAAGTATTTTTAGATAGTAGGGGTATTTAAGTCATTTTAATAATAATAAAAATCGAAAGAAATAAGTAATTTAAAATGGGGAGTTAATACAAAAAAAATTAATAGTGGAGAGTTATGTGAAAATTGATTTGGTCAAAAGGATTTAAGTAGAAGACTCCCTTAAAAAATTAATTATTATTAATGTTTCAATGGTATTTAGTTTTATATGATTTTTTAAATAACATATCTAAAACATATATATGACTAGTGGTACTAATGACTACATGATAAGTTGTTTATGCCCTTAGTGTTTTGGTGTGTAATGGATGCTATTGTTGTGCAAAGTTGTATTAAATTGTGAAATAATGATTTTATATGTCTAAATATGTAAATTATATCGTCCTTGCCAAATGAAGTTTTTGATCGATTTTAGAAGGGTCAGCATGTACACCAAATTGAAAATAAATATTATTATGTTAATTTTTAATCTAAACTGAAAGATTTGACCATGAAAAATTTTTAAAAAAATTATATTAATATGAATATTGAGTTTTTTGAGACAACAACCAATAAAATATAAAGATCTTTTATTCTAGGCCACTATAATGCCACTTGTTTAGGACTCAAAATTCTGATAGTGTGAATAGATCCAAACCTCGTAACTCACAATTCGATCACCGATGCCTTAATCTCAAATCCAAAATCATCGGTCTAGCAATGAAGGATCACCGATGGTGGTAGAGAGAAGGATCACCGATGGGAAAATTGATAGTGTTTTAAAAACAGAATGATCTTTGATGGTTGTAGAGTGAAGGATCACCGATGAAGAAATTGATAGTGTCTAGCAACAGAAGAATCACTGATGGTGGCAGAGAAGAATCACTGATGGAGAAATTGATAGTGTTTTGGCAGCAGAGAATCACCGATGGTGGCAGAGAAGGATCACTCTGATAGAGAAGTTGATAGTGTATAGCAATAGAGAATCACCAATGGAGAAGAGGATCACCGACGGAGAAGTGATAGTGTGCGAAGAATCACATATACAAAACTTAATAGTGATTAAAAGCAAAGGATCACTGACGGAGGACGGAGGATCACCGACGGTTCGGTTTCGGTTTGTGATTTCTTCAAACCGTCAACCTCCGGTTTACGGTTTGAACCGGCGGTTCAGCCTTTATTATTATTATTTTGTTTTTTTGAATCTTGCGACTTACAGAGCAGCATCGGCGCAGGCGGCCATGTGCAGTGGAGCAGTAGGAGTAGGGTAGGTGAAGTGAAGAAGGGGGAGGAAAGAAGAAGGGAAGGAAAAAAATGAAGAAAAAAGAGGAAACCTGGTGCGACCGTGCGGGCTGCAGCGGCTGTAGACTGTAGAGTGTAAAATTATGTCATGTATTCTTAATTTAATTATGTACTAAATTTATTTATTTTATTCTAACAATCTAATTAATTATTATTTATATAATTATTATACCATAAATAAATACTAAATATATATCTAAACAGAATTAAAATCAAAATTAATTATTTTTAAGTAAAATTTAAATTTAAAAAACCTAGAAAATAAGAAAGTGAAATATTATAAATGAATATATATAAACTAGCGGTTCAAACTGTGACCTGCAGTTTTTAAACTAAAATCGTCGGTTTATAAACTGTCAAATCGTAATCGAAACCATTATTTGAAATATTCAATTTTGGTTTGATATTTTGACAAATCGTAATCGGCAGTTTGTAATCGTAACCGGTGGTTTGAACCATTTGGGCAAGTCTTACCGATGGAGGAGAAGTTTTTTGAGAAAACGGCTGGGCGTCTCACTTTCAACCCCATACGTATCTCCTTAGTATCGGTGATCCTTCGCGCACTATCAATTCTCCATCAGTGATCCTTGTTTGATTCTTCTTATTTTCTTCTATTTAGTTTAATTCCTTTACTTCGTCCTCTTTTGCCTTAGTTTCTATCCGTTCTTTTTAATACTTACTTTTTTTTCTAAATTAATTAGTAGTTTTGATTTTAATACATTTACTTAGTTATAATAAGAACTTTCATTTATGATTGAATTATATGATTACATTTCTATAGTCATATATATATTTATTTATTTATATACTCATATAAAGTTTTTTTTTTTTTTTTTTTGTTTTATTGTCTTATCTTTGAAAAAATATATTTTCATAAATTGTGCATTCATAATAAATTGTAATGCATTACTGATGGCTTTACATAATTTGGAACTTAGCTTATCCAAAAAGACTTATCATTACACGAGCATAAAATTGGCAGTCCAAAACTAAATTCAAGAGTGTCTAAGTTTTAACTGTCAATTTTAAATATGTATTTTTCCAACTCATCAACTATCAAGAAAATAATTACCTCGACTATAAAATGAAATTAGTTACTGGCCGATTTTAGCCCTGCGGCCATATGCACCAATGAAGTTGAATCGGCCATTGAGTGATCTTATCCACCACATGCATTGAGTCAATAGAGGTTGAATCTCTATGAAACATCTGTAGAAAAAGCCCATTTTCCCAATGACCAAATGTCAATCGTTTACCAATCTCTCTCAAACGACAGACAAACAACCATTTTTTCAAACCATGTCAAGCATCTCTTTTAAGTAGGGTTCATTTTATGTATTTATTATAAGGGTTTTTCGGTTACTGTTTTGTGAGGAAATTTGAAATACAACCCCGCTGTTCATCTCTCTCTAAAATTTTAGCCTCTCTTAAAACCAAATCACTATACTTGAACCCCTCTTAAATCTTTTTGCCAATGGCACACCCCAATTCTGCACATGTTCTGTCTTTCAATGGAAGGTTGGCGGATTCTAATCTCCTTGCATCCTGCCTGTACATGCTGGCACTTTAGCCTTTCTTTGCCTATGTGGAAGAATGGCAGAGTTATATCCATATTTTCTCAGAACAACTACAATTGGCGATCAACATGCTGCTTGCCTCCAAAAGGGAATCAAAACAGTCTAACCCACTGTCACAAAACATCTTACTTGGTATGCAAGAATGGCTAATAAGTTGAGAGCACAATGGAAACTTCAGGGTATTGATAAAGTGATAGAACTTTCAACTTATTGTTTTCATATTCATGAAGGGATTCTTACAACAATGGAAGCCTTTTCGGATGCATAAAACAATATGTTCCTCTTACCCAACAGACTCTTAACCTCTACTTTGTTTGACGTAAGGATGATTGCTATTCTACCAATGATGGGAGAAGACCCAATTTTAGGCACCTTAGAAGGAAATGCTCCTCTGAAAGATCGTGTTGGGAACAATATAAAGTTAAAAATGGTGAGGTAGAAGAATTACATTGAAAGACACTTTCAGAATGATGGGTCCGACGTCTCCAAGACAGAACATATCACATTTTTGCTTTATTAGTTGAACCAGTATATTATTGGTCCTTCTTGTAAGTGTCTATCATACGCTTACTTAAATATAGATATTCATATTGCATCCAAAAAATTCTTAAGTTTAGAAACCCTTTTCTTAGGTAAACTATATGAAGAGTTGTAAAAAACAAAGAATAAACTCATTAACCAAACTATGCCCGACACCATATTCTCAGGCCCATTTTGATTTCTTGAGCTTTGGTTTCGGTTGTATTTTATGTATTGTTTTTATGGTATTCTTTCAACCAAAGAGGGCAAAAAAGTCAGCTAGGTCATCTTCTCCACCTTCTCTCAACCTTCAAAAGGTCAATCGGTCAATTGGTCATATTGTTAAGGCAATCCTTAAATACAATAGGCCATAAAAAATTTATTATCCTTATAAGTTACTCTCTCAGTACGCACACAAACCCTTGTGTTGCCCAACTACCTATTGCTTCCTTTATGATGCTCACAATTCTTTACCACATCCCATTTACAAAGCTTCTTAGAATTCAACGCTCAAACTCCGGTCCATCTTTCCTAGTAAAAACTACAAACATAACAAAGATGTTTATAGTTGTGTCCTATACTAACCCAACCTTGTTACACAATTATTTGGTTGTTGTCAAGGGATACCCCAAATTGTAGGCTCTCCAAACATCATGATCCCAACTAGAGATGAAACTGTTAGGACATCCTCAATGAGCTTTACTTTTGGACCATGGATGCCTATTTGATTTAGAACACCTACATTACCTTCAAACAAGAATCAAAAACTGTTTTGGGCTATGAAAAGTGGTGGAGCTCACTTTGGGTAGTCAAGGGGAAAGCCTTAGATGTTTGCATTGAAATTTTGTTCCCAAGAGGATTAGGGTTTAATATAATTCAACATGTAACTATGCCCGAAACTAACAAAAATCAGTCAAACCCAATATCTCCAGAGAGTTTTCCTGCTCCAAAGAAGAAAATTAAGATGAGAGCACAAAAAAAAAAATAAACTTGCAGCACGTTTTAGAATATGACCAGCCTACACGCTACTGCAAATCCAACAGTCCCAAATTCTGAGGAAACATCTGCTGCAGCTGAAGGTCAATCCTTATGCCTAATTTTCTTACTATTACATATTTACCATTCCTTTGTACTCCCTCTGTCCCAAATCAAATGGGCCTTTTGGAGTTTTATAGTAGATTAAGGAATAATCGTATTTTATTAGTCAATGGAAGTATCTAGGAGCTTTTGTCATTTTTTCCCTTTGACATTATGTATAAAGTAATTGTATGTGTAATAGTATGTTTGTAATTAAGTAAAAGTTAAGGATATTTTAGCATTAGTGTATGATTAATTTTTATAAAATATGAAAAAAATATTTGGAAGTGAGATTGACAAAAATGGTAAAAATGATACTGTGAATTGAGGCGAAGGGAGTATAATTTCTTGCATTATATACTGCCATTAATCAAATGGATGATGATAAGTCACGCTTATTACACTCATAAAGAAACCATGCAGATAACAAGTATGCAAATTATGTAAACAATTGGCTTCATGTCAGACTACTTTCTTATGGGCACATAAGTTTTGCAGTTTATGATTCCAAATGATCCACAAACAATATAGTCATTGTGTTCCTCTACCCGCCTTGAAAACTCACCACAAAAAAGACCACTCAAAATTTCCCAGGCCCCTTCCTCATTTTTAAGTATTCTTTATGACCACCAACAAATTGAACAAATTAGAAATTTTGTCAATACTATACATTTATTGCGCTAATAACAACAAAAGTTTTCTCGGCTATGTGTTTTGAAAAGTGATCAACAATGATGAGCAATATCTCCTTGCACATGATAACCCCACTCGACTCTCAAATTCCATAGCAGGTACAACATAGTGCAGTGTGCTTAACTTTAAATCTTTTCAAATTGTTTTGGGCATCATGCTTTTCTTATTTTCAAAGGAAATTTTGATTCCAGATCCAATAAGGCACATTGAAAAAATTCGTAATGTTTTCTATTTAGCTTTGGTTCAACAAGGAACAAGTAATGCTTTTATCATCATTCTTTGGGCTTAAACACAAAAGTAAATAATCTATCTTGCATTCTGTTTAAGGAGAATTACAAAAATGAGCCAAATTCACTCAATAAAATCCTCCACTAGACTCTTCACCTTTATATGTATGAAATAGTTTCATGTGCTTTAATTTTGTAATTTCTTTTAATGAATTTCACATCATCAATTACTTATCTTCATAGGAAAATATGAATACCAAGCCAAACAGCAATGCTAACGAAATTATGAATATTTTCCCAGCAACAGCTCATCTGCTAAAAATGTCTAGAATCATTGGTATTGAGATTGAACATACCAAGACTTTGGTAAAACAATATATATATATATATATATATTTTTAAAAAGTACAAATCATGCTTATTTTCTTCTAAACTTGCTACTACTTTTTTTATAAAAAATGTTAGAAACAATGACCAAACACACAGACCTTACTATTGCTTAAAATCCTACAAATACCCTCACAACTGTGTCTTTCACATAAAATGTTGCCCCTAGCTCATACGAACAGAATCTTTATCTCACAATAGTCCAAACACACAATAAGTACCAACAACCACCCAAGTTCAATATATACCTATCTTACCAACGTTTCTGACACTAAAAAAATTTACTCCTATGAAGGTAAGGAAAGCGTACGATTCAAAACATGGCATGAAAGAGGTCTTTGACAAATCAGTCAAAAACGTACTTTAATTGAAAGTGGATCCTACAGGATGGCTTCAAACTTTGAAGATTCACTAGTCTACCAAAACTATCGTTCAACCTGAAATTATCACCACCTCGCTTGCCAAGGCGGATGAGGTCTCTTCCGCCCAAGCAAAAATGAATTTTATTAAGTGGGAAAACAACAATATGAAATCCAATGTCTTCAAGAAGAACTCAAACAAAAGAATATAGAACTAAACCAACGGATGACAACCTAGGCAGAGGTCCAAGAGCAAAAAGCTAGGGTGCAATAAATTCTGGAAGAGATGGAGATTTCAAAAGTCAAACTCTAAAAAAAATTGGAGATGACTCGAGAAATATATGAAATAAAAGAACTATCTTTGAATGTCACTAAAGTATGCACTGACAGTATGAATCAAACATGGTTGAATGTAAAAAATATCATCGATAATTTGTTGGGGCCATGAATATAAACATGCATAGCTTTTGTTTTGACTTCTTAAGTGCAACCACACACTACAACATTTCTGTTGGCATATTCAAAATTGCCAAACCCTTTTGTTTCTACTTTTAGCATATGAGCAAGTTGATGTTGTTGCAGGTTCTGTTTGACACCATTTCGGGAAACCTGCCAACTGCAGAGTTGACCGAGTTACAGCTTTTGGATGCATCTTCTATGTTCTACACTCAATGGAATAGGACAAATGAATATGCATTGGACAGAGGACGTGCAGGAGAAGCTGCATGTATTGTCCTCTCATACTGGATGGCAGTAAATGACCTTGAACACACTGCCCCAAAAGTTGTCACAGTCAACTTTTGTCTTTTGTGTAATGTGTATATATTTGATATGGATGTTTGTTTGTATTCGTGGGTGAGCAACCAGAACTTAGAGAAGTATTCTCTCCACCTGTTAGAGTGTTGAGAGAGCTCATCCATGGAGGATTGAAGACGAGAAGAAGGATTCTTGGAGTCGAAGCCGAAGAAGATATTCATCCGGTAAACAACCTTATTCTTAGGTTGGTCGCTGGCCTGCTGGAGTTGTTGCGGTAGAGTAACAGCCAGTCCATGAGAGTTTGTAAAACTAAATGGAGCTTGGGTAGAAGATAGGTTGGGTAGTTCGGTTTGGTGTCTTATATGGTGTAAACCAAGTGTTTGGTTTAGTTAAGACTCCTGGATTGGAATCCCCCAGACGTAGGTTGGAAAACCGAACTGGGTAAACAAACTTGGTGTGTTGTTTTTCTTTCTGCACATTTTCAGCCATCGATTCGTGCATGAACACACACCTCTGTTATAACCGCGAGACAACTATGTTGTAAAGCTGTGTTTACGTCGAACGTTTCACAGTTCCGCTGTGCAAGGTACTCGGAGGCGTTGGACCTCTTTCGCGCCCCTCTCCGCGACTTCCAACATCTAGTATCAGAGCAGCATGCTCAATACCCCGAGTAGATCTGCCCGTGGTTCAAGATGAGTCGTGAAGTAATCTCGTCTATTCGTCCACCTGTGTTCGATGGGAACAACTACACCTACTGGAAAAATAGGATGGAGGCATATCTGTTAACTCTTGGTGATGAAACTTGGGAAGCTGTAGAGCTTGGCTGGACTCCTCCAACCAAAGTTGTGCCTGGGGAAACTCAGAACGACCCCCCAACTATCGTTCTAAAGTCAAAAAATGAGTGGACACCTGAAGAAAAAATTGCTGCTGGTGGAAATGCCAAAGCCGTAAATGCCATATTTGCTTCTGTCGATGAAGTTCAGTTTCGTGTCATCTCAAACTACAAGAAAGCAAAAGATTCATGGAGAGCCTTGGAAAATGCATTCGAAGGGACTGTTGAAGTTAAAGAAACAAAACTCCAAAGGGTAGAAAGTATGTTCGAAGCCCTGAAAATGACTGATGATGAAACAATGTCTGAGTTCTACACTCGATTCAAAGATGTGATAAATCAAGCATATGCTCTTGGCTTAGTATATGATGAACAAAGGCTGGTTCGAAAGATGCTGAGAAGTGTGAACAAAAAGTTCAAAATCAAAGTCTCTACTCTTGAGGATGAGAAGAAAACCAAGAACATGAATCTTGAAACATTGAATGGTATTTTCATGAATTGGGAGATGAATCATATTGAAGAAGAAAGTTCAAAAGGGATTGCTTTTACTGCCGAAGATCTGGAGCTTGTCGGATCTGATGAAGAAATGTCTCTGCTGTCCAAGAAGTTGTCTCGAATGATAAGTGAAAAGCGTGCTCGAAAATACCACAATTCTGGAAACAGAGGTCACTATGGTGGTAAAACAACTGGAGAACAACGAAAGTATCCAGAACACAAAAGTGTTGGTTACAACAAAGAAAAGGGAGCTTATGATAAAAGCTACAAGAAGAAGTTCAACACTGCTTCTAGGCCAGAAAACTCAAGTGATCCGAAATGCTTTGCATGTGACGGAGTTGGTCATGTGAAAGTGGAATGTGCTACATTCAAGAAGAAAGGTAAGCATGCATTTCAAGCTACCTGGAGTGATGAAGAAGGCAGTCAAGAATCTGAAGATGAAAGTGATAATGAAAGCGTTGTTGCTTTTGTTGCCAAAGAAGGAGAATCTAACAAAGGAAAAGAAAGTGTTCCTAAAGAAGAATGTAACAGCAACGACACAATCGAGATGGATATCTATGAGCTAATGGAAGCTTATGAGGAAGTTGTAGCTGAACAGAAAATTTGTGTTAAGAGAAACAAGGATTTGATCAACACAGTTTACCGTTTGGAAGCTCGAGTTGAAAAAGCTGAGGAAGTGAATCAAAAAATGTTCGAAATCAATGAAGGACTTTAGAAGGACGTCAAGCAGTTGAAAATGAAGTGTGATGATCTGAGAGAAGAAAATGATAGACTCAGAAAAGGAAAAGATAAACTCGATGAAGTTTTATCGATTGGAAAGCCATTTGGAGATCATGGTGGGATTGGTTATCAAGAATCCATGAAGGTGAATCCAATTACCTTTGTGAAAGGAGGTTTGCTTACTGATGTGAAGATTCCAGAGAAACCTGCAAAAGGGAAGAACATTGAAGGTCCCAAAGAAAACAGAAAGGAGAGACAAAATCAAAATCGCAGAAGGAACAGACGTGTCAACGCGTCGTTACAACAGAAGAGTAACTGCAAATACTGTTTTCGATTTGGTCATGCTGAATCTCACTGTTTCAAGCTGGCTAGGGATTTGATGTCTGGGAAGAAGGTTAATTGGCCCTCAGATGAGCTGAAACAAAGGGTGAATTTCATAATGGAATGGAGACCTAAGAAGAATCAATCTAAGATGATGTGCAATGTCATCCTATCTAGTCAAGAAGCAACAAATTCATCCCGACGGTATTTCGACAGTGGATGTTCACGCTATATGACGAATCAGAAGCATCTATTGAAGAACTATGTAGCTGACACTTGTGGAGAAGTGATATTTGGAGATGGAGCCAAAGGAAAAATTGTGGGCTATGGTTCTCTCGAAGCCAAAGGTATACCGAAGTTGACGAAGGTATATTTTGTTGAAGGCTTGAGTACGAATCTCATTAGTATCAGTCAGTTATGTGATGATGAGCTGTTAGTGAAGTTCACTAAGGATGCTTGTGAGGTTTACAACAACAAGAAAGAGTGCGTGATGACTGGAAAAAGGTCAAGGAACAACTGCTACTTACTTGACAAACCAGTGGATGTTGCATTGATCTCAAAAGATGATGAAGCCCTTCTATGGCATAAAGGACTTGGCCATGTCAACCAACAGAGCTTGATGAAGTTGAGCAAGCAAGGAATTATCAGAGGACTTCAAAAGTTTTCGAAGTTACCTAACTTCGTTTGTGGTGATTGTGCTCGAGGAAAGCAGAAACGTGTCTCTCATCCGCAGTCGGAACATCAAAGCAGCAAAACTTGTCTTGATTTGCTGCACATGGATTTGATGGGTCCAGTGGATACACCCAGTCTTGGAGGTAAAAAATACATACTTGTTTGCATTGATGATTTCTCGAGATATACATGGGTTGATTTTATGAAAGAGAAATGAGATACTTTTGATATCTTTGAAAAATTGTGCAAAAGACTGATGAATGAAAAGAGATCAAAGGTTAATCGAATTCGTACCGATCATGGTAAGGAGTTTGAGAATCAAAAGTTTGATGGTTTTTGTTCTGATCTTGGAGTACTGCATAAGTATTCAGCCCCGAAGACCCCACAACAAAATGGAGTAGTCGAAAGGAAGAATCGAACACTTCAAGAAATGGCTCGATCAATGATGCAAGCCAAAGGTGTTGCAAAGTACTTATGGGCTGAGGCGATCAACACTGCATGTTATGTGATCAACAAAGTATATTTGAGACTCCACACTGAGATCACACCGTACGAGCTATGGAAAGGAAGAAAGCCGAATGTGTCATACTTTCACACATTTGGATGTCGATGCTATATTTTGAAGGATAGGAGTCATCTTCAAAAATTTGATGCAAGATCAGATGAAGGAATATTCATTGGTTATTCTCATAACAGCAAAGCTTATCGCGTTTATAACAAGAGGATGAAGAAAGTTATGGAATCGATGAATGTAACTTTCGATGATTCTCATGTGGAAAGGAGATCCGTCAATCAAAAGGATGATGAAGACTTGATACCTCTTCCTACTATTCAGAATCAGAATATCTTACCTGAGGTTCAGAATCCTCTACCCCAGATTCCAGAAACAACTTGTGATGAGAGTTCGATGTTGTTCGATTGGAGTGAAGCAGATGAATCTACTGAAGTTACCACTGCTGCAGAACAACCTGGAGAATGTCAATCTGAAGCTGAAGTAAGGAGATATGGTTCAAGAATTTCTAAGAACCACCCTATTGATGTTGTCATTGGAGATCCACAAGAAGGTCGTCGAACCAGAGGAAAACAAATTGATTTTAGAGAATTTGCTGGCATGAATTGCTTTGTGTCTAACATTGAGCCAAAGAACATTGAAGAAGCGTTGAAAGATGAATATTGGATCAGTGCCACGCAAGATGAGTTGAATCAGTTTGAAAGGAACAAAGTCTGGACGTTGGTAGAACGACCAGATGACATCAATGTGATTGGAACAGAGTGGATATTCAAGAATAAATCTGATGAGAAAGGGAATATCACAAGGAACAAAGCTCGGCTAGTTGCACAGGGATACACTCAGATTGAAGGAGTTGATTATGATAAAACGTTTGCCCCCGTTGCAATAATTGAAGCCGTAAGGTTATTACTCTCAATCTCATGCTCACTTGGATTTTCTCTATTTCAAATGGATGTCAAAACCGCATTTTTGAATGGCTGGATCAAAGAAGAAATATATGTGGAGCAGCCTAAAGGATTTGAAGATCCATTCTATCTAAATCATGTCTACCGATTGAGGAAAGCTTTGTATGGATTGAAGCAAGCACCCCGTGCTTGGTATGATCGATTGTCTACCTTTTTGATTGGAAAGGAATATACCAGAGGATCCACAGATAAGACGTTATTCATCAAACATAAAGGTACTGATGTTATGATTGCTCAAGTTTATGTCAATGATATTGTCTTTGGATCAACGGCAAAGAAGATGAAGGATGAATTTGTAGAGTTCATGCATTCAGAATTCGAGATGAGTATGATTGGAGAGCTGACATATTTCCTTGGATTACAAATTAAGCAATGTCATGATGGGATATTTCTGAACCAAACAAAGTATGCAAAGAATATGGTTGAGAAGTTTGGTATGAAGAGTTCTAAGACTGTTAGAACACCGTTGGAACAACAGGACAAGCTGTCTAAAGATGCTGAAGGAAAGGATGTCGATCAGAAGTTGTATAGGAGCATTATCGGAAGTCTGTTGTATCTTACAGCTAGCAGACCCGATATCACATTTTGTGTTGGTGTTTGTGCTCGATTCCAATCAGCCCCGAAAGAATCTCACTTGAAAGCCGCAAAGAGAATTTTGAGGTATATTAATAGAACATCCGAACTTGGATTATGGTATTCAAAGAGATCATCACTTGATCTAATTGGATTTACTGATTCCGATTGGGCCGGATGCTGTGTTGACCGGAAGAGTACGACGGGAGAATTTTTTTACATTGGTGAAAATTTGATCAGTTGGAGTTCCAAGAAGCAAAGTTCGATTGCTTTGTCTACTGCTGAGGCGGAGTATGTAGCCGCTGGAAGTTGCTGTGCGCAATTGTTATGGACCAAGCAAATGTTGAAGGATTATGGAATTGAGAAGGAGTCGTTTGTACTGTGGTGTGACAACACCAGTGCAATCAGCATATCGAAGAATCCAGTTCAACATGGTCGAACGAAGCACATAGAAATCCGATATCATTTTATCCGAACGGTTGTGGAAGCTGAAGTGTGCAAATTGCAGCACATTGGAACTAATTTTCAAAAGGCAGACATCTTCACCAAAGCATTGGATTCAGAGAGGTTTGAGAAATTAAGAAGAGAATTAGGTATGTGTTCATACCTTAACTAGTGCGGATTATTGAAGGAATTAAGTCCAATATTCATGGGATTTTATCTGGATATATTTTAGAATATTGGGTAAATATAAGGAAACGAGAAATACGTGGCGGAATATTATTGGAAGGGAAATTTATAGCCTTTTTAGGGTTGCAGAGTCTGCAGCCTTGGACAGTGTTCCGACGTCAAAACGTCGCTCTGACATCCCACGCGCCTGGATTGATGGGAATTAATGGAGGTTGCATGTGAAGGGTTTTTTTATTCCCCTGTATCTATATCTTCGGATCAGAGTGCACATACATCACTCATCCTTTCTCTCCAAACCCCAATTTCAACTTGTGAAGGAGTTTTTCTCTCAAAATCTCCAACCATGGTGAAAACACGTTGCGGTGGAGTTGCCAAGGATGTTAAGCAGAAATCTATTTCAAAGAGGAAAGTTGGAACTACAAAGAAAGGGAAAAAGTTACCTGAACGTTTTTTCCTCTGATCTTGAAACCGTTCATGAACATGTGATGGAAGAACCTGATCGTGATGTTGAGATTCCAACAACTGATGTAGCCCATGATGAGGGAACCGCTGTCTCAACTGCTGAAGATCATTATCTTTCTGAAGGACTTGAAGGTCATGTAGCGAAACATGCTGTTGTGCATAAAATTGATCTAAATGAAGTCGCACCCATGGAAACTGCAAATGAAGATGAAGTCGCTGTTGAAATGGCTGGCGCACAAGAAGAAAATACTGAGGAGAACCCTGTTGATGTTCAAGAAGTTGAAACTGTTACTGGTGGTGATGCAGAGGATGCTACAATCACAAAAGAGGTTCCTGCTGTCGATGAACCTGGAAGTGAGGCTGTGCTTGAAGAGGTACCTGATGAAGACATTGAAGGAGTTGGAACAGAAGTACCCCAACCCGTGGATATGAATTTTGAAGCTACAGAGGCGGAACAAGTCATTCCTGAAAATGTGATTGAGGAAGGAGAAGCTCTTCCTATGGAACACCCTGATATCGATGAAGAAGAAGAAGATGAGTTGGACTGTCTTCGTCTGTCCTCTGCTTTGGACAGACTCCAGAAAAGAAAGCATGGCAGTTCATCTCGCAATGCCCCTGCCCCTGCTAAAAAGACTTTCAAAAGGACTAAGGCAAAGAGTCGAAAGTCTAAAGGAGTTTCTGATTCTCCTATTGTTCGTGAAGATAAAGCGTTGAATGAGGCATATTATTATGCTTCTGGGCGTCGCTATGCTCAAGATATTCTTGCTGGAAGGACTGTGATTTCAGAAGCTCAGTTTATTCGGAGAGCGTATACCGACGTAGGATTCCGTGCGTTCCTTGAGGAAAAACATTTATTGTTTTGGGCAACCGGATTAGAGCGTTACTGTCCTCGCCTTGTCAAGGAGTTTTATGCCAACTTGAGTGGGAAGGTACTCGATCCGAATTCTCTATGGTATCATAAGATATATATTCGTGGCAAAATTTTGGAACTTAGCCCTGCAGTGATCAATAAGTTGTTGCAACTGCCGGCGAATGATGAAAATAAGCTGCCATCTGAGCTGATTGATGAATCAACAAAGGAGGTTGCCAGAACCATATCTGCTGGAAATGCTTCGTCATTTGGACGTTCTGGAGTGACTGGAACAATGCTGACAATGAAATATCAGTGTCTCTTTAGACTTTGTGGATGCAATATCTTACCAACCGCCAACAATACAAGTATCAGCACTGATATGGGTACTCTCATCTTCTCTATTGATAAACATTTTGAGCTAATTAATTTTGGCTATTTGGTAATCAAAAAGATGATTGACTTTTGTTCGGATTCAAAAGTGGAATGGACACGATTGCCCTATCCCGGTTTAATTTGTTTGTTCTTGAGTTCCAAGGGAATTCATCCAGAACCGGATGAGGAGGTGTTTCCCATTCGATTATTTATTGCCCAGTCCAACCTCAAAAAGCTTCACAATGACTTTCTTCTCGGTGCCCCATTGGATGCCGATGCTCGCATAGAGAAGTGTAGGGCGCTACTGACTGAAGTCATGAGGGAACAATCTGCTCTGTCTGCTGCTCTCATTGCTCAGAATAGAAAAGTGGCACAGGCCATGAGGCTGATGCCTCGCAATCCTGGAAGCGTTGATGATGAGGACGTTGATGCAGATGATGATGGAAATGGTAATGGTACGGAGGAAGCCGACCCTTGACCACCTCTTTTTGGCCTCTGCTGCAATGCAAGGGGGAGAATGCAGCAAGCCAGGGGGAGTGTGTGCTGTTGAGGAGGAATTTGGTATTACCATCTACTGTTTTCTGCCTGTTTTTTGTTGTTAACACATTTGGATGTTAAAGCCGCTTGTGGCTTGTTAGAATTGATGGTCTGTAATAACTTTTAACCGGATTGTGATTATGATTGTGGATGTGTGAATGGTGTGTGTGTTTGCTGCTTATTATGCCTTGCTGCATATGCCAAAAAGGGGGAGATTGTTGGCATATTCAAAATTGCCAAACCGTTTTGTTTCTACTTTTGGCATATGAGCAAGTTGCAGGATGTTGTTGCAGGTTCTGTTTGACACCATTTCGGGAAACCTGCCAACTGCAGAGTTGACCGAGTTACAGCTTTTGGATGCATCTTCTATGTTCTACACTCAATGGAATAGGACAAATGAATATGCATTGGACAGAGGACGTGCAGGAGAAGCTGCATGTATTGTCCTCTCATACTGGATGGCATTAAATGACCTTGAACACACTGCCCCAAAAGTTGTCACAGTCAACTTTTGTCTTTTGTGTAATGTGTATATATTTGATATGGATATTTGTTTGTATTCGTGGGTGAGCAACCAGAACTTAGAGAAAGTATTCTCTCCACCTGTTAGAGTGTTGAGAGAGCTCATCCATGGAGGATTGAAGACGAGAAGAAGGATTCTTGGAGTCGAAGCCGAAGAAGATATTCATCCGGTAAACAACCTTATTCTTAGGTTGGTCGCTGGCCTGCTGGAGTTGTTGCGGTAGAGTAACAGCCAGTCCATGAGAGTTTGTAAAACTAAATGGAGCTCGGGTAGAAGATAGGTTGGGTAGTTCGGTTTGGTGTCTTATATGGTGTAAACCAAGTGTTTGGTTTAGTTAAGACTCCTGGATTGAAATCCCCCAGACGTAGGTTGGAAAACCGAACTGGGTAAACAAACTTGGTGTGTTGTTTTTCTTTCTGCACATTTTCAGCCATCGATTCATGCATGAAGACACACCTCTGTTATAACCGCGAGACAACTACGTTGTAAAGCTGTGTTTACGTCGAACGTTTCACAATTCCGCTGTGCAAGGTACTCGGAGGCGTTGGACCTCTTTCGCGCCCCTCTCCGCGACTTCCAACAATTTCTACACTGGTCTAATAATAGACCACGTTAGTAAAGTTACTGTTTGAGACAGGTTTCACTTAAAAACCTAAATTGATACTCCAATAGTTCTTTCTTAATAGTCACATCTCGATTCATCTTATAACACACCACATCTTACATTTTAATTGTATAACAAACGTCGGCTTAATAAGCCAAGTTTACCCAAACCAAAATTATCCAATATGGTCAAGCTTGCGTTTTGAATGCTTAATTAGCCTTGGCAATGCAAATGCTCGATTTTTGTTTGCCCACAACTGCACCATCATGCTTTCCCATAATTATTAAATTTCATAGTATACTTCTTCACCAGAATATATCTATTATGCCCTGCTCCCACACAAACACTTGACATGTTTTAAATTGAAATACTACAAAATAGCCCATGCAATAACAAATTATCTTGTCTCCACTTCCGATGCTTTACTTATCATTCAACATAATCGGAAAAACTATTGAATAGACTACACCGCCAACACAGTAATAAAGCTATTCAGTTCATTCGTCTCTGCCTCCTTGCTAAACCATTTCACCATTCATTTTTAAATATAAACATAAATTCTTACACATCATCAAATCAGTGTAGCAATAAAATTGTACAATGAATTAATAAATTAAAAAAAAAAATCTCTTTTTTATATAATATAGTGTACTCAATAAATTTATTTTTCTTGGAAATGTGTACAATATTGTTGTCATTCTTGATTGCGAAAATTTTCATAGAGTCGACCTACATGCAAATTAAATTTATTGATAGTATATTTGTTTGAGGATTTGGATTTTTAGTTTAGGTTTTAAATAGTAAAAGATTTAAATTTAAGTAGTTATATAATGTGATACAATGTTATATTTTGAATGTAAACTAATTTTTAGTATAATATAAAAAATAAAAAAATAAAAAAAAAATTGTTTGATATATATATATATAGATAATAGAGCTTCATAAAAATCTGCAAACAAATACCACCTTATAACTCAAGCTAGGGAGATTGAAATTCAAAATCATTAATTAATCAATGCGATCAAAATTCATGTAAGAATAAAACTAGAATTGTTTTGTGCGTGACAACACATTTTCCTTTATAACTTATTTATATTTTTATATGATTTTTTTTACGTACTCCAATAAAAAAAAAAAAAAATGATTTTTTGGATCTCATGTTCGAAAAATAATTGAAGTGCATTGTCGGCTAAAATATCTATAATAATAACAAAAGAAGGCAATTATCTTTTATCACTCTCACCGTATTTTAAAAGCAAATGCATCCAAAAAAACAAAACACGTTTTTGGATTCAAGTTCCCAACGTTCTTATGAGTAGCAAAATAAAAGATTTGTTCACGTGTAGTACTAATTTATTTGATCTTTTTTGTATCAATTTTTTATTATTTAATATTGCCATTTTTTTAAACGTCATGTCTAGAAGAATTAAAAACCAAAAATAAAAAGAAAATTGAAGTAAATAAATAATAATAATGTGTTTGTTTGTGAAATAGTTTGAAGAAACATTTTTTTATGTGTGATATAAAAAATTACGTAGATAATATAAAATTAATAAATAAATGTAATATATTAATCTTTTTGAAAAACATATAGAAAAAAAGAAATAAAAACACAAAAGTTACCTTTATTTTAAAAATTTATTTCACAATAGCTTAGGGTATGTTCTTAATTTATATATTTTTATTTACAATACAACACAAAAGTTACCTTTATTCTAAAACTTTATTTCACAACAGCTTAGGCTATGTTCTTAATTTATATATTTTTATTTACAATACAATTCTTAGATATTTTTATAAAAATACAATATTTTATTGCATTCATCCATTATTTAAATACAACATATAAAGACAAAAATCACCCTATATGCCTAATGTGTTCTTTTGATTTATTATTATTTTTCTTTTAATTTTGATATCTTTTGTAAGATACTTGTTCAATATATTTTTTTTTTCTAGAGAAATTAAATTTTTCTTGGTATAAAAAATAAAAAAAATAAACCAAACTCATTTGTTTGCTTGGTGATTTAAATTTTGTGTTTGTTATTGAATTTTGAATAATTATTTTATGTAATATAAATAGATATTTATATAATATTTAAAATTAATTTAAAATATAATATAAAAACTAAGAATAGATGTTCAATTTACTATTTTATTTTTATATTTTGGACTGGAGGAAGGAGAAGTTTTAAATAGGGGAAATCGATCCTTTTCAAATTCCAACCAAACACACAATCAACATGCCCATAATGCTTATTTATCATATTATATTCATTACTTAATTACCATTTAAAATCTTACCACTTTCGAAGCATCATTATACTTCAAAAATCAATGAAACAATTTGGAAACAAAAATCATATATAAATCAAACTGCAGAAATTTTCTCTAAAATGTGTATTAAAAAATATAGAAATGAAGGGATATTTATTTTTATCGACATTAAAAATATCTAGTCAATCAATAATGTACAACAAAATGAATGGACGATAAAATATTTCACTAAAAGCAATACATCAATGTCTCTTGACTCGATTGTTGCTTAATAAAAACAAATTAACCAACATGTCTTACACAAGAACTATATTAAATACTCTCTTTATCTTCTAAAAGTGTCTTCGTTCTATTATTTTAGTTTGTCTATTAAAAAAATATCCATACTGCTATATTTAGTAAAAAACAATCATATATATATTTTTTAATTTTTATACACTATTTTTGTATCTACTTACAATTCTTATTGATGGTTATATATTTTTTTACACTTAATCGCTTTAATTTAAAAATTATATTATTAAAGTACTAACCTTATACAATTCCAGTTCTATAAAAAAGTAAAAGTAATATCAAAATATTATTTTTCTTTCATCTCCATGTAAAAAAACTTAGCGTAATTTTATAACATGGATAAAGTAATAAAAGTAATAAACAATATTTGTTTAAAGATAAAAATTATTCTTACATTATTCATCAATTTTCTTTTTTTAAAACTATTAAATTAAACATCTAGTTTTTCTTTATAATATTATATTTAAAAAATTAGTATTTCATTAAATAAAATTGCTCATTCGCGTGATTTCGAAATTCGGTGTAAAATCTTCCTATATTTTAAAAATTTCATGGGCGTTCCCTTATGTTTTAAAAAACGTTGCACGAAGCTCCACTACTATGAAACTTTCATTGTGTGATGAGAAGATAATTTCCTATTCATATATGCAATATTTTTTAAAGTATAAAGAAGTTCCATACAATTTTTAAAGTAAAGTGGGGATTTACACTGAGTTTTGACATCACATAGGGGTTTTGTACAATATTTTTGAAAATATAAGAAGACGTCATGCAATCTTTAAAGTAAAAGAGGAATTCACGCTGAGTTCGAAATCACATTAGAGTTATGGACAATTTTGTCCTTATTTTTATTTATAAAAAATATATGTTTGAGTCCTTATGACTTGATCATGTTTTATTTGAATTGCACAATTGAAAATGTGTTGAGTAACGTGAAGTTAATAATACATGGAAATAAAGTCACTGACCTAATTGAAAATAACAGAAGACATGTATTTTATTTTCAAAGGTAGTTGTCAGTCATAACAATGTAGTAGTAGTGTCATAATTGATCGAGCTCATTAGCCTGATTTGATTATCGAAATTAATAATTAATTATATAGGAATAATATAAATGTAATCACTAATTAATTGTTGTGTTTGAAATATAATTTTGATAACTTAATAATTGTAGCGACATGATTCAATAATATATACGAAACACATTGTACCTCTTTGTTAAGGGCTCGACACTGATGTGATCCACCTGGTTCTTCATTGTTCTTATTTTGTGGATCTCGTATTTTATACATATAACATGATTGTTATGTGTGGACTTCTTGGATTTTACTTTTCTTTGCAATGTATGGTAGTTCTTGGGGATTACACCATCATATTTACGTATATTAATGTACCATTACATTTTGCAACACAATAGTTAATCGGACAACCGATTAACTTGTATCAAATGATCATTCTGGAATTATATTTTGTTATTTATAGCTCTATCTAATAATAATCATGCAAGTTTTGATCCACTCATTAGATTGATCACTAGTGGGGTCTACCGGAAGTTCAAGATCATTGGCTAACTCCAAACGCGATCCCGAATGGACGAGCAAGGAAGAGTAGAGTTTTCGGATTTCTTTTGGATAATTCTTAGGGTGCACAAAGTTTATTACTATTTTGACGCCCCGGCCCGCAAGCCACGCAAAGCCGGGCGTGTCGGGATCGTAGACGGGCCCTAAGGTCAACACGAGTCCTTCCAGCGCGCTTCTATCCTCACTCACACACACCCTGAGAGACGTCCCAGGGGGTCACCCATCCTCGAATTACTCTAGAGCAAACACACTTAACTCTAGAGTTCTTTCAGTAGAGCTCCCGAAAAGGAATATGCACATTGTTTACATGAATAGTCTATTCAGTCCATTCAACCTCGGATGGCCTAGCACTGGCTCATCCACAGAAATTGGCCTAGCACTGGCTTAACTCCGGGGGTATTACAACTATACATTTGATAGATCTTCTAGATAGGTCTATCTTTGCTACCACAAACTCCCTAGATGTAGTTATGTGGTGAATGACAATACATGTCGGCTATCCATATAATTGATTGATAAACTTCTACTAGTCTTGTCTTATTAGTTATATCTTTGATGTTAGGACTGAATGTCTATTTGTTTTTATCACACTTTCTATATTGTTCATCAGTGATATTCTTGTTGACTGTTTCGGCTTGGACTGACATTGAGTCCGTTGTGCTTATTTTGTATTATAAGGAATATTCTATGCGACACAAAGGATGTATCAAGCACATATGCTTCCGTTAGGTGATTTATCGGTTCTTATGCATGATGACACTATGTTATTATGATGATGATATTCATGTACATTTATGAATAATGCAAGTTGTTGATGAGTGGCTTTAATTGTTGCAAGTATTAAATAATATAACGTTTATATTTAAGGAGATTCTATAAAATATAAAACATCACAAATATATATATATATAGAGAGAGAGAGAGAGAAAGAGAGACGAATCTCCCTTGTTGTATGTTGGGGTTTTATTCTTTTTATTATTACTTCCTGTGGTGTTAAACATGGTAAATATAACAAAAAAATAAAGAATAATCATAACATATGTAATATCAAATTCATAAATGTGAATAATTTAAATTGTATTTACTTTTATAATTTTATTCTACTTACTCAATAATTCGATGATGTTAAATCTATATTTTGTAGGTAATTTGAGTGAAAGTGACTCTCCTTATACATCATATTGGGATTTATACGGGGTTGAGAGCCTAATTAATTTTTTATTTTTGTTATTATATTTATAATGGTCTAATAATCTTAAATACAAATAGAGACATGGGCATGTGTTTCATTTTAGTATACTTTTAAAAAGAAAACATATATTTATTTATGCATGTTGAATTTTATATTAATATTATAAAAGTGTTAGTATACCCATCCAAAAATAATTGATCAAATTCATATAATGATTAGAGGCCAAAACCGGCTCAAATTATCTCTTGCAATTTAAAGAGCAATGAAAAATAATATCGGGCCCAACCGGCCCGGCATGTGCATTAGCCCACAGAGGTCAACTTATGGATTGAGTAAGGAGATGATACAGGAAGCTATCTAGTATGGCAAGGTGGAGTTTATTAGAGAGAATTTGGGGATAAGAGATTTTGTCCAACAAAATTCAAGAAGTAGCAAGATTCGAAGCAGATCAGATGATCCAACACAGACACATTCTTCTTCTTCTCTTTTTCATAAATTTTCTACAATTTTCTTGAAGAACACTACATATTTTTTTACAGATTTTTATTTAATTCCAGTTTTTTTTTTTAGCATTTTTTTTATATTATCAACCTTATTTTTTACCTTCATTCTATGTTAATTATTTGAATATCGTGAGATACCCTAGATCTTTTCTTGAGAAGACCGGGAAACCCTTACAATAAATCAATTCCAACAGGCCTTTCCGCGTAGGCCTTCGACGGTAACTTTTACGACAACAGAATTGGCATGCCTAATGGAACACCAACCTCTCGTGATCTTGCATGCAACTCGGGAAGAGAATGACGTCGTTGACAACTATAAAGATCTAAAAACAAAAGATAATCGGCGACTCTTCATTTCGTCCTACGCCGGAAATTGTTCCGTATGATGAGGCGTCCAAAACAGCTGGAAGGCTGAATCAAATTATCAGCCTCTTAGCCCGTGTCCTTCAGGAGCAAAACCAACCATGCGGAATGAATTTACACTGCTTCGGAAAGAAGAGGCTTGAAAATGTAAAGCTCTGATGATCAGTTCCAGCCAGCCAGAGGTCTGGCCTCCCGTGGGTCTCATAGCCAGTTCTGCAATAGATCCGACCTTTCAGACACTCAAATACGGTCATGTCACCCTCTTTGGTAGGGGTGCTTGGTTTCGAGGACCTTCGCTCAACATTCAAACTCGGAGAGTCCAGAACATTGACTGGGCAGGCTGACGTGAATGTCCAAAAGCCTCCCGAACCACTTGGACCAATTATCCAAAGCCGAGCTTGTAAACTTCAAGATCAATTTTCCGGTTTAATAGGAGAGCTCGAGATGAAGAATATAAACAAAGATGAAGCATAGAGACCTATCAGCCCGAGCTTAACAGTTATACAAATCAAAATAATTTAAGATATGTGATGATGTCATTGCTTACATCATAGAATTGGCATCATTGCTTACATCACTTTTTGGGAATGTACCACCATTAATTACAATCTTGGAAATATATTCTTTTGGGAATGTGTTGTCATTATTGTGATATTGGCGATATGTTTTTGGGAACATATAGCAATTATGTATATTGGGATATGTTCTCTATGGGAATGTGTTGCCAATTTAATTGTAATTAAGTACTTTGTCCCCCTCCCTTGGCCTATATATAGGCTCTTGTATCAATTCTCATATCAACTTTCGTGATAATATATTTCTCTTCATTTGAAAACTTGTGTTTTTCATTGTGTTTACTTTCAAAGTGTGAGTGAGTGATTCCTTGCACATTGTTTTCAAATCGGGTCTTTGGAATTATCCATTGGTTCGTGGATTCTAAATTCTTGCAGAGGAATTAAGCCTATCGATTTGTTCCTTTTCCATAGTTAGGATTTTGGGTCTAAGATTGAATTCTTGAGGTTCTTAATCAACTAGGTTGGGTATCAAATTTCTGCCCTATCTTATCTATTTTCTTTTCTCGAATTTCTTACATTGATTAAGGTTATTTTTGTTCAACTTGGGAAAAATATATGAACCCACGCGGGTTACGTCATAGGCCTATTTCGGGTAAGTTGTTTTAGTCCCACATTGGCAAGCAAACCCCTTATTTATTGGGACAACATTCATTGCTCCAACCTCCACTCCGGGCCTTTAAGAAAACCCAACGGCTGGACCAGGGACTTCCAATGCCTAGGGGGCATGGCCAATAATAGCTCTAGCATTATCCCTTGTTAATTGGCTCTCCAGGAGTACTATGACTTCCGAAAGCTGACGTCCAAAGTTTTGAAGGTTGACCAGCTCGTGAAAGAAGCTCAAACGGTCCAAAATCAGAAATTCCAGAATGGAAACCACCATATCTACGTCCAGAAAGAAGCCGCTGAAGCTAAGGAGGAACTAGAAAAAAACTTTCCTGGCCAAGATCTCTTAAGGAAAGACATATACTTGCTCGGTTCTTAATCCTCCCTAATGGAAGGAGATAAATCCAAATGTGTCCTACCTTTTTTACATTGCAGAAATGGAGCAAATTTTTTAGAATCTGTTGCTGGATAACTGGCCCCGCCTCAAGAAGGGACATAAAATGCCAACGAATGAAAATTTGAAGGAAAAGTCATATTGCAAATGACATGTATGGACATCAGATTGGTAACTGAATTGCATTCACGAATGTAGTGCAAAAGGCTATCAAAAAAGGCTGCCGCAGTCTAGCCGAGAAGCTTGATATGAAGGTTGACGCGGAGCCGTTCCCTGCACCAATGAACATCATAGGAGTATGTCCAGCAAGGCATAGAAGGCCGACCTTAGGGGCTGGAGCAGATGACAAGGAAACATGCCATCAAAAACCGGTGTTTGAAAGACTCAGGAGGTCGGTTAAACCCTAGAAAAAGAGTTCGGTGTGGGACAGACTTTCCCCCACCAACACAGTTGTAGAGGTAAGCCTCGAGAAAGGGGGGAGGTCTGATGAGTGACTTCGATAGATTAAGTGGTAATTACACCATATCAAACCCGACATTCAATGCGGGTCAAAGCATCTGGTTGTCCCTTCCCGAGAAGGTTCCTGACGATGGAAGTTGGACCATGAACTACAGAAGTAGAGATCATTGCCTCCTACCAAGACTCAAAAGAGGATAATGCAACAACAATGCCTAACAACCTCCTCTACATGGAAGGCCAGACTAGGGGGCAACAAGCAGATGTTCAAGAGGCAGTGGCTACTGGAAGGCTGAAGTTAGATTGGAGAGATTTGTGTCACCAGCTTTAGGGCCTGCAAGGAATAGAGGCTGAAGAGGATTTTAGAAAAGGGTGAACATCCTACCGCCCCCAATTTGCAAATCAAATTTATGAAGGTGAACCAATGATCGGAGCACTCGATTATGAGCAGATATAAGAAAGTTTGAACATAATTGCCACCGACCAAGACCTTGAACGAGTCTTACACTATGAAGGTGATTTCAAGGCTAATGTGATAGGATTCTTGCCTCAAGAATTCGAAGCCCCTCAGGTTCAACCAAACTACCTTCAAGGGGATGTGATGGTGAAAGGAGCCGGGCCACTATGCTAGACAGAGCAGGATGTTGGCATTCCGAAAAGCGGTCCGAAACCAGTAATTTTTCAAAAATTGGCGGATGAAAGCACATGACATTTGAAGCCCTTATTCCTCACTATACATCTTGTTAGACGAACAGTGAGCAAGGTCCTAGTTGATAGTGGAGCTTCTGTCAATATGATACCTTGTATACCTTGAGAAAAATCAGAAATGATCGAAACGACCTCGTCTCTACAACAATGCGGACGACTGACTTCATAGGGAATGCACACACAGCAGCAAGCGTATTGGTGACCAGCATGACTGTCAGAATGAGGACAGATCAAACGACCTTCTTCATTATCAAAGAGAAGCCAACCTACTCGGCTATCCTTAAAAGGGACTGGATCAACACCACTCAATGCGTCCCCTCAATGTTGCATTAGAAGGTTAAGTTTTGGAATGGAGATTATGTCAAGACAGTAGAGGAAAAGGCCGATCCAACCATGGAAGTTCATTCCGCAGACGCTGTTTACTACTCATCCGATGTTTACCCACTTTTTATGATGTTGGAAGATGTCGAAGCATGTAAAATGTAACTTGACCATAAAGGGATTCAAGATTAAAACGGAGGCCGATGCACGGCCCAATAGCTCAGGTGATCATCATAAATGACAATCTGATTTTGTAGGATCTATAAGCAAGAGCAGGCAGGTTCGGCTGCCCATTCATAAAGGCTGAAGGTCATGCCACTCACTTTTCCGATGGGCAGACAAAGGTATTTTCCCAATCACCTCTGTTGGATCAAGGTGAAGATGAGATATACTCAACAATGCAATAAGCTACCCCACCATTTAAGGCATAGAACCCACTTAAGAAGGTTAATTTGGGGGATGAGACTGCCCCACGGATAATAGAGATTAGCGCCATGCTAGATGTCGAAAAAAGGGAGCAAATAATTGTCTTGATATGGGAATTCAAAGATTTCTTTGCATGAGATTACCATGAGATGTCGGGATTATCAATTAACTACGAAGGCTTCATATCGGCCCTATAAACAGCCCCCAAGACATTTTAATCCAAATTTACTGCCGAAGGTTATCACCTCTGTTGGATCAAGGTGAAGATGAGATATACTCAACAATGCAATAAGCTACCCCACCATTTAAGGCATAGAACCCACTTAAGAAGGTTAATTTGGGGGATGAGACTACCCCACGGATAATAGAGATTAGCGCCCTGCTAGATGTCGAAAAAAGGGAGCAAATAATTTTCTTGATATGGGAATTCAAAGATTTCTTTGCATGAGATTACCATGAGATGTCGGGATTATCAATTAACTACGAAGGCTTCATATCGGCCCTATAAACAGCCCCCAAGACATTTTAATCCAAATTTACTGCCGAAGGTTAAAGAGAAGGCCAAAAAATTTCTCAAGGCCAACTTTATCCGAACATACAAATACCCAAAATGGATCTCTAATATCGTAACAATGGTGAAAGACAATGAAAATATCTGAATTTGCATTGACTTTTGGAACCTTAATCGGGCAACACCAAAGGATGAATGCGTGATGCTGATTGCCGACATGCTCGTGAACTCTACAAATAGATATGAGATCCTCTTATTTATGGACAGCTATTCCGGTTATAACTAGATATATCTTGAGGATGCCTATAAGACAGTCTTCCATTGTCCCGGAGTGATTGGTATCTTCGAGTGGATTGTCATGCTCATAACCTTAAGAATTTCGGAGCAACCTACCAGAGGGTGATGAACGCAATATTTTACGACTTGATTGGTGCATGCATGGAGGTATACATAGATGACGTGCTAGTAAAGTCTCCAACATTCCATTACCAGTTGATCAACCTTTTATAAGACTTCGCACGGATGAGATAGCATGACCTCAAAATAAACCCACTAAAATACATTTTCGGGGTGCAAGCTGGGAACTTCCTGGGTTTTTTTTTATTCATTAGAGGGGCATCAAAATTGATAAAGATAGGGTCAAGGCTATCCTGGAACTTAGGCCTCCACGTAACATCAAAGAGCTGTAAAGTCTGATAGGGAACGTCAATTTCCTGAAGAGGTTTATCGCCAATTCCGTTGGAAAAATGAAGGCCTTCTCAGTGCTGTTACATGCAGAAAAAGCATGTTTAAGCGGGAAGCGATCCAACAGGAAGCTCTAGATCATATCAAGCTGGCATTATCGTCCCCTTAAGTGTTGATGTTGCTGATAAGCGGAAGGAGCTAAAGTTGTACATAGTATGACCAAGATGATGGGAAGATCAAGAACGAGCTATATATTATCTTAGTAAGACCTTAAATGATGTTAAAACTTGCTATTTTTGTATTGAGAAACTTTGTTTCACTATATTATGCATGCATGAAATCAGAGTATTATCTCATGCCTGTTGAGACCAAAGTGATATGCAAAGTTGACCTTCTATGCTATTTACTAAACAAGCTAGTCCTCCGAGGCAGTCTAGTTAAACGAGCATGAAATTGACATCATTCACATTAAAATACCAATTCCTTAAAGTTGTGAAGGGACAGGCCATTGCGAACATCCTAGGATGGTTCAGGCCGCTTACTCCTGCAGATTATGTGGGACAGGAATCCTGGCTGGTCACCTTCAACGGGCCTGGCACCTCAGAAACAGCCGGGGTAGAAGTTGTGAAGTCCAGCCAGGAAGGAGAAGTTTGGCACTTCATCCATCAGCTTCCACGGGGCGTCATGGACAACCAAGCAGAGTACGAGGCGCTTCAATTCAGATAATGATTTAAGGCCCAAAACCGGCCCGAATTACCTCTTGTAATTTAAAGACAAAAAAAATTAACATCAGGGCCCAACCGACCCAACTCGTGCATTAGCCCACAGAGGTCAGCTTGTACAGTGAATAAGAAGATAATACGAGAAGCTGTGTGATAGGGGAATGTGAAATTTGTTGGAGAGAATTTAGGGATAAGAGATTTTCTCTAACGAAATTTAAGAAAGAAGTAGCAAGATTCAAAGCAGTTTAGATGATCCAACACACACATTCTTCTTCTTCCTTTTTTTCATAATTTTCCTGCAATTTTCTTGAAGAACACTAAATATTTTTTTTATAGATTTTTTCTTTAATTCCCGTCTCTTTTTCAGCACTTTCCTTACGTTATCAATCTTAATTTTTACCTCTCATCTACATTAATTATTTGAATATCATGAGATAGTCCATATATTTTCTTGAGGAGGCCGGAGAACTTTTAGAACAAATAAATTCCGATAGGCCTTTTCGCGTAGGCCGTCGGTGGCAATATTTTACGACAATATTTAGCATCGCATTAGACGGGCTAGCTCAGTAAAACCGATCTATTTCTATGTGGTGATAATATTTCGATTTGAGACGACTGGAATGTTACAATGTATATTTAATATATTTATGTGAGAAAATGTACAATATTTTATGGGGTTTATCATATCTAAATTTTATATTAAAAGTGATTTTTATAAAAATAATACATATAGTAGAATTGTCACTAAAAAAAATTAAAATAATCATATTTTAAGTATCTTAAGATCTAAAGTTAATTAATAAGTTAAACTAAATTATTCATCAATTAAAGCATAATTTACAGTTGCTAACTCATCTATTGACTATCTCTAAATGCAAATAATAATAAATGAATAAATAAATAAATAATTGGTTGTTAGCACAATCTACGATCAACTTCTCTATAATACCTAACACAATAATTGATTATATATACTATTAAATTCGAACTTATCAATACATATTATTTATATATATATATATATATACACATGTTGAACAATTTCTTTATTTAATACTTAACAAATATTGAATATCTCAACTTTAGTGCTATTCATATCATTTTGAAGATGACGATAAATTTTTCGTTTAATTGTCTATTAAGATGTACAAAATTTCTATTTTACTCAAAGTTTTCTTTTGTTATTGAAAAAAAACTACAATAGGATATATACAAGTAAGTTAGTATTACATGTGATGGATAGGCCTATAAGAAAGTGAAAGGGAATTCTTCTCACTTATATTTTTCCGGACAATGAGAAGACATGTTGAAAGGGGAAATATGATCGATTTTGAATATGACTATTCGTTTTGATACAAATAAAAAAATATTACTACACAAATAAAAATTTGGTGTACAGATAAAAAAAAATACTCACAATATTATAATAAGAATAATTTTTTTAAAAAAAATTGCAAATATATACACAAATAGGTATAATTCAAAACTCATTAATTAATATATATTATCTTTTTAACTAATATTAAAACTATCAATATATTATTGAAATTTATATTTTTAAAAAATAATAATAATTTGATAACACTAATTTTGAACATATTTTTTCTAGTATCTTTTATAAGAATATGTAACGATTTCTAATTGAATTTGCTCTTAACTGAATCAAAATGCCATGATAATTATGTTATATCATTTTTGTATAATTTAAAATATCTTGATATTTTTCTAGTATTTTAGATGTGTTTTGAGGAGAAAATTGGAGAAATAAATATGCATTTTGGAGGTGGTGCAATCCTTAGAATGCGATGTAAAAGTGTGAATCACTAATGTCTTTCGAAGGATGCGATTCATTAGACAAATTGTCTAAGGCGATTGATTGGCAAGAGATACAACTCTAAGTTGACGAGGATCTTTGTCTCAATCCGTGTCAAAGCAGTACTGACCGTTGATTAACAGTTTGCATCTCCTGAATTGAACGGTGGAGAATCAACTCACCAGTTGTCAGTAGTAACCAACCTTCTAGAAGCTTAAATAGGACCCAACTCAAGCTCATTCAAAACAACTCCACAAGTTGGGAATCGCATCTTCATTAAGAAGAGCTCTTGACACTTATAGCGGATAGTCAAAAGCACTTGTGACAGGAGTCGCACGCTCGCCACTCATCCTATTTAACTTCTGCACTTAGATAAATTTACAACTTTTATAGTACAAACGCAATGTTCAATACATAGTGTAATCAAAACTTTAATTCTTTGAAGTAGTGAAATAACTTACTTCTCAATCACATTATCACTCATGATTGACACATACTTGAGATAATTATATACCTTAATTCTTCAAAGTAGTGAAATATCTTAGTTCGCAAAGTACCTTGTTATAACTTTGACCTAAAAGCAAATATAATTTAGTTAGATGAATCCGAGAGAAAATCACACTGCTAGGTAGACCCAGGACCACTCGCAAAAGAGACTCCTTGAACTTAATTTTACTTAGAATAATTAGTAAAAAAGTAGGTAATGAACTAATCATTTGATTAATCAATTGCGAATGTCAAAGATAATGGCTTGTAGGACAATAAAGTATAATTCTAGGTAATAGAACGTTAGCTCAATAATCAAGAAATAGTTTATCTTTCCACATTACCTATAGGATAAAAATGTCTTAGGAATTGCAAAGTACATTAGCAAGTGAATATCTCATGTAATCACATTAACGCAAAACTCTCATGCATGAAGTATATATATATATATATATCACATCTATATTCACCACCTGGTTGGCACCCCTTTCCCTTTGCGCATCTATATCTAATCATCACCAACTTTACCCATTAAATCGCATCTATCTTACACACGAAGTACATTAGTCTATATTGGTGATGTTCCGATTGTTGAGGAGCCTTGCTGAGAAGTCGCTCCCTTCTAGAGATAAGGGTAAAGAGGTGCTCGTATTTGTTACATACTGTTTTAAGATAATATAAATAGTGCTTTTTTTTTTATTCACTGTTTTTTCTTTTAATTATATTGCACTTTATGAGATTATACTTTGTGGGTTAAAGTTATAATTACAGTGTTTTTTTTGTATGTTAAAAAGTGTATTAAGGGAATATAACTAGTGCTTTTGTTTCTTGACTACCTTTTCTTTTTATTATATTGTACTTTATGCAATTCATACTCTGTGCTCTATAGTTCTTATTAAAGTGCTTTTCGTATTTGTTACATTGTGTTTTAAGGTAATATAAATAGCAAGTAGAGGATATTCTGGAGTCCTCCCATTGTCTCCCGAAGGAGGATTTTCTGATTAAGGGTTTGGGATTGGATGTTGCTTCGGATTATAATTCTTTTGATGATTCAGAGGACTCGCTGTTGCTAGGGGGTGATACTCCCCATTTGATTGTGGATACATTAGCTTTGTCTCACCGGGGGAAAGGGAGATGGCTGGGGGAGAGACTCTTTCATTACCCCAAGAAGGATCCTCCTTCTTACGTCGGACTTCATCAGAGCCACTCCCTTCTATTACCGAGCCATCCGCGATGGTGGGTTTAGAAAAAATGATGTGTGCTCCTAACAGAGCTTCGGATCCTCCGGATGTAGTTGCTTCTTTGAGTGAGAGTTATTTGTGGGTTATAGGGAATCCCCGTACATAGAGAGAGGTACATTATTTGTGTGGGAGCATCGGGCTCATATTCTTATCTTGTTAGAGCCGACGGTGGATATAGATTCAGATTATTTCTGTCGCTGCTTCGCATTCGATCGCATGATTGGGAACAGGGCAATCACTATTTGGATATTCATAGATAGCTCATTTCAGGTGCAATTATTAGTGGATGAGGATCAGATCCTTCATGTGCAGATTTTGTCTCCGTAGCTTCGTCGGCCGTTCTTACTGTCTGGAGTATACGGTCGATGTAACGTGACCCGACATCAGGAGCTATGGAGATTTTTACACTACAAGAAAAAATCATTTTTGTAACAAAACGTTTTTGTCTCTAAATCTACTTTTTCCGTTACTAATGACATTAGAGACGGAATTAGGAATGGAATTACGTTAGCTACGTGAATTTTAGGGACGGAATTCCGTTACAAATATATTATTTTTTTGTAGTGTTAGTAGAGACAGCAGCTCGGTGGCCGGTACTCATTGGTAGATTAGCGGTGATTTTAATGCCATTGTGGATATTTTGGTGATGAGGGGGCCGAGGAAAACTAGGTTTAGTTCAGTTCGGGATTTTTCATAAGTGATACTTGATGCCAACCTCTGTGATGCTGGATTTGAGGGGCAACTACACACGTGGACTAATAGAAGAGTGTGGAAGCGCCTCAATCGGGGTTTATATAGTGCATTGCAGGAGGAGTTTGCGGAGGCGACTCTTGTTCGGCACCTCTCTCGTATGCACTTGGATCAATCTCCACTCCTTGTTCGGATTTCTCATGAGAGCCACCGAGTTTCATCGGCTTTCCGATTTCAGAACTTGTGGACGTGTCACAATACTTTCTTAGACTATGTGCGGTAGAGTTGGGAGGCTCTGACGAGTATTGCGGGAGTAAGCCCGCCGACGGGCCTTCTTATATTGAGGATGAAACTCGGGCTCATTAAACAAGAACTTAAGCTGTCCAATAAGATTGTTTTTTGGAATGTGTTCCATATATTGAAGGGTGCCGAGAAGGAGGCCGCGACATGTGAGAAGGAGTTCGATTAGGATCCATCAGAGGCTAATTTGCTTTACCGATAATGTAGTGCGGCGGCATTGATGCATGCAATTGCGTTGGAGAAGGCATATTGGAAACAAAAGGCAACATGTCGATGGGTGGTGAATTAGGAGTGCAACTCGCGGTTCTTTCATTCTATATTTCGGGAGCGTTGGAGACATCCATCGATCTTTTTTATGCGCGGTAGTGATCGATCACTGTCAATGCATTCGGAAATAGAGGACTCGGCCGTGAGGTGCTTCTCATCTATGTTTGATGAGGAGAATGATGTGAATACTTCAGGGATGGATGACCTTTCTGATCCACCACCACAAGTGCCGCTGGAGGAGAATTTGCGACTTTTGGCATTACCGACGCTAGCGAAAATTCGGGAGATGGTGTTCTCGATAGATCCGGATAGTGTGGCTGGTCTGGATGGATTTTCAGTGGCATTTTATTGGTATTTTTAGAACATCATATGCCCTGATGTCTTGCGGTGGTATTTTGAATTTCTTTTAGGGCACCCCTTTCTCGAAATTTTATACGGCAACAATGATCGTTTAGATCCCAAAGAAGGAGGGACCGATATCTTGGGCGGACTATAGGCCGATTAGCCTTTGTAATTTGATTAATAAAATTATTACAAAGATACTTACGGTTTGCCTTGGTCTCTTATTTCCACGGCTCCTCTCCTCGCACCAAATTGGGTTCTTCAAGGGGTGCGCTATTGCCGACAATATTTTTATGGCATCATAAATTGTTAATCATTTGAAACTTTGAGGGATTGCTCATAATTTTCTTATGAAGCTTGATTTGAATAAGGCATACAATAGGGTTTCTTGGCAATTCTTGAGGCATGGCCTTCTACGGTTTGGATTTTCGGTGATGGGATATGTTGAGGTCCTTGGTATTCAGTGTTGGTGAATGAAGATTTAGGGGGATTCTTCAAGTCCTCGTGAGGGGTTCGACAAGAGAATCCCGTGTCGCCACCTTTATTTGTCTTGGCGGTGGAGTTTGAGTGATTATTCCAGAGGTTTTGGATCTTTTTTTATCATTGTCGGGGTGGTTTTCAATTGTCTCATTTGGCGTATACGGATGAAGTCTTGATTTTCGCTAACGCTGGTAGTGTGAAGATTAGCTCTTTGATGGAGTTCTTAGATGATTATGCGCGGATCACCGGCAAAAAGTGATCTGTCAAAAGAGTCATATAGTGTTTAGTCAGCGGTGTATGGAGGAGCTCCGAGGGCAACTCCGGGAGGTCACGGGCTTTGAGGAGGCCGATGTCCCGCTTATATATTTGGGAGTCCCACTTTATGTGAGACATCAGAGGAACATCTTGTATGAGGAGCTCTCTGACAAGCTCTGAAAATATTTGATGAAGTGGGATAAATCCATCATTTCGCATGGAGAGCGCCTCCAGTTGATCCGGAGTACACTATATTCCCTTCCGCTTTATCTACTAAAGGCTCTTAGGCCGCCGCAGACGGTGCTCCAGTCGGTGGAGCAATTATTTGCGAGATTTTTTTTAGATTCGTATCATGGTCATCGTTGACCAGTGAAGGATGGTGGATTAGGTATTCAAAAATTGACGGATATGGTGGAGGCTTTATTGTATAAACTTTAGTGGAGGTTTCGGGATGGTTCATCTTTATGGGCGCGTGCTATGAGGCACAAATACTTTTATGGAACTTTTCCGAGGATTTTTCTATGTAGGAGTTACGATAGTCCGGTATGAAAGCGTTTATGCGGAGTGCGTATGGAGGTGCAGTCCCAGATTTACTGAAGCTTAGGTCGGGGAGATTGTTATTTTTGGTATAATATATAGTGTGGGGAGCAGCCCCTTTGTGCATATCAAGGAGATCAGCCACCAGCTTTATTCATTCGGGAGATATGGCGTGACGGATCTTGGGATTTTTGAGCGGCTTTGGACATATCTCACAGAGTCACTAGTTCGTCATGTCTCTAAGGTTCCGATAGATGGATTATCGGGTGATAGGATGACTTGGGTGGCCTCGAGTTCGGGCATGTTCTCGACATCTTCAGCTTGGAGCTTTTCCGAGATGCGCGTGCAAGGAGTTGGCTATCCGGTGCTATATGATCACATCTAGTTACTCCTACGATGTCGGTCTTCTTATGGAGATTATTTCAGCGGTGTTTACCGGTTGATGATATCCTTCGACATTATGAGATCCCTATTGTTTTGAGATGTTATTGTTGTCGGCGGAGAAAAAGACAGTTTCTCACATCTTCTTTGAGCCAGCGGCTATTAGGAGAGTGTGGAGCCACTTTGCGGCGCTCTTCCTGATCACATTGCCGGAGACACATATGCCGCACCTTATGGTATCTTCTAAGATGTTTTTCATGACACATGCTCGGAGCATTCGAGTGTTCATTCCTATGTTGATTATGTGGTTTTCTTGAACCACCCAGAATGATGCAAAACGTCAAGGTACTTTTTTCATCCGAGAGGATTTTTTTGGCGTGTGCACCTTCACTTGTAGGTACTTCGGCGCTCCCGTATCCTTTTCCGAAAACATTGGGAGGGAGATAGAGATCTACATATAACGATGAACCTCAGGTTTTGGTATTCTCCGCCAATCTCTCGTCCTCTGATCCTTGTACGGTGGAAGCCGCGTCCCTAGGATGGTTTAAGCTCAACACGGATGGAGCATCGATGGGGAACCCTAGGCCAGAAGGTGTCGTCAGTATCATTCGAGATGCTGCAGGGACGGTGGTAGCGGTCTGCCAGGCTCCAATCAAGAGAGCGATGAGCACTTTTTCCGAGCTCTATGGGATTTGCTCGACTGTGGACTTACCGGTGGGTCAAGGCTATTTACTTTTGTGGATTGAGACAGATTCCATCGTTTGCATTTCCTTGGTATCTTCATCGATTGGATATTGGACACTCCAGCCCCTCCTTCTTCGGCTTCGCTTGTGATTTCAGAACATTATGTGGAGGATTACACACGTTTTCCGAAAAAGCAACTGAGTTCTAGATTCATTAGTAGGTATGGAGAGCACACTCCCCGATGCACTGACCATTCTTTCGGAGGACATCCCTCCAGAGGCTCGAAGGCTTCTTAAAGCAGATTCTCGAGTTTCAAGTTCCGGTAGATTCCTCTACTGAGTTGATATTGGAATTTATATGCCTTGGTCGATCTTTCTAATTAGGTTTTGATACTGCATAGGCTTAGTCTTATGGTTTGAGACATTGACTTTGTTGTAGTTCTTTAACCATAACTATGTATGACTTGATCCTGATCTTTTGACTGGGTATGTCGGTAGCTCCTTTAAGCGCAGTAAAAAAAAAATTGCATTCATCCACCATCTTCACCCGAGCATTAGTTACCACCACATTCATCTTAAAACACAAACTCATAATGCACTTCAAGCGTATTCCATTCATTCACATCACTCTTTAATTTCAAATTGTATTCAATTACAATAGCATATATTTACTTTCTTAGCCAATTCAATTTTTAGATTCATAAACTCATGATTATTTCTACTCATATTTCCCCTAACACGAATGTTCTGAGTTCGACTCGATACTCACTAATTAACATAAGAAAATATATTATTTGATGAAATATTTTGGGTTATAACTTGACATATTCAACACATTCTCATACTAATTCTATACCAAAAAACCAACTTTCATAATTCCTCCCTCCCGAAAGAAGTCATTTATTTTTTTTTTCATTTTCATCCCTTACAAAACAAAGGGTTTGTTCATTTTTTATTGGATGTAATTTTTACGTTAAATAAGAGAAATTTTGTTAGTATTGTGTTGCATTGTTGAATTTTTATAAGTAGATAAAAAATATATATATTGTATTAATATGTGTATATTGTATTTTTTTAATAATATTATAAGTAGTGACGAAACTAGTATCTGAATTCCGAATGGGCAAAATGTTAAAATTTATTTAATATTTAACTAATAAATGTAAATAAAAAATAATGACAAAATTATATATGAATTTAGATAGTTTTGGAGGGACATATTGTATATAAATACATAAAAATTAATATTTTTAATACTAAAAAAATTATAAAAAATTGGGCTTGGAGGGTCAATTGTCCCCCAAGCCCTAGAGTAATTCCGTCTCTGATCATAAGGAATCGTGTTAACCAAAAATACTAAATAAACAAATTCAAGTATTTAATTCCTTTTTTAGAAACTATACTACATATATAATATTAAAAGTATTCTTACAACTTAAAATATATTACATAAATAATAGTATTTTTATTATTTATTTTAATTTATGTTATATACAAATATAATGCTTATATGCAAAAAATTAAGATAATGAGTAAATAAATTCAATCACAATTATTCCGTATTTGTAGCCACCAGTTTCCATGCAAATATTATAAAATAATTATAATCATAAAAAATAAAAATCCTTATATAATTTTTTTTTATTTATCATATTTATATAGTTTTTTCAAATATTTTATGTCAATAAAAACAAATGAATAAAAAATAAAATAAAAGTAATTATAAATATAATGATTCAATTCAAGTATATTTCATCCATTTAAATTTTATAAAAATTATACGAATATATGCACTATAAAATAAAAATAAAAATTTTGAATTTGAAAATATATAAACAATAATAATTGAAACACGACTAATGTAAATGAAATTTTCGAAAAACTTATTGTAATTTAATGACGTGTTTGAAAAATAACATACTCAATTTCAATCAAACGATGATTAAAGCGCCTCTAACGAGACATCTAACACTTATTGTTTCAGCAAACATCGATCAGCATTGTGGCGGTTGTAGTCTCCTCAAGCAGTGGCGGATCCCATCTTCTGGCATCTTTCAAGGACTTTAAAAATACTGTGTAAAAAGACAATAATGCATAAGAAATAACCAAGACAACAATTTAATAAATATAAAAAAAAAATTAATATTAGAGAAAAATTGAAGAAATGTAAAGAAGAAGATGAAAAAAAAAAATGAGAACATCAGTTTAAAAAATAGAATAAAAAATAAATTGGAAAGAAACTATATAACAATATCTGGAAAATAAAAATTGAGTAGATTTATTTACATCTAAAAAAGAAAAACAATTTTTTAAAAGAAAACTTATCTAAAAAAATCTATAAAACTTATTGTTGTTGTTCAAAATATTTTTGGACGGCTCATCGGAGCGAGCCTGTCGAAAATTGGGTGAGTCCTCCGACTTCCTCCAAAAAGGATCCAAAATCGTGTTTGAAATAGTAAAAAATCAAGAAAAATAAAAATGGACAAGTATAAAAGGAGAATAAAACAAGAAAATTAAAGAATGTGACAAGAAATTAAATGAAGCTAAAAGAAAAATAAAAGCACAAAGGAAAGTAAATTGAAAGAAAAGAAAAATAAATTGCATAAAATCCGCTAATATCTTAATAAATTATCAAAAATCAAATAATATCTTATCATAAATAATATTTTGGGATAACAAAATGCCCCCCACAAAAGTGTCGATCAGGTAAAATAATTGGAATTGTATCACTCTTTTTTATTTTACCTGATCGATACTTCTGTATATAGAACTTGATTAGCTCCTTCAAACCACTTCCGACGCCCATCCAACGCGATAGTGAAAAATAAAGACTTTAAATGACGTGCTTCATTCTCCGATGGCTTCTGAAAAATTATGGACTCAGTGGCGGCGTCCTCAGCAGCGCTATCCTTCATTCTTTATACAACGGGATTGTAGTTTTTCATCATGATGTCACCTTGTAGTGATTGGATCTTATCGTAATGGGTGATGAACTCGACGGGCAAAATTTCAACTGTATTTACAGTAAAATCGCCATGGAATGAACTACAAGATCGAGGTCATGATTGGAGGCAATAATATTCAAACTTGGCTCACAAAAATTATCTTCATCAAGGGCATCGATCCTCGTTTCCTCATGCATCTCCAAATCACCCGTAACCATTGGTACTTTCCCTTTATCCTTGTTCGGCACAACTTGTGAAGTGCTCGCTTCGGCTTGATGGTTCAACCTCCATTCCCTGCGATAATTTAAATTCAAATGGGGGTTATTAGGGACTGTTTCCCTATGAATGACAAGCTGTGAATCAGCGTCATGCGCAACAATATGCGCGTGGTTGTCTTGCTGCTTCGGCCTCCATTCGTTTCGGCTATTTAAGTGATGCCGAAGATTTCCGAACTGAACAACTTGCTCGGGGTTTGTCCTAGTCACATGCCCAGCTCGCGCTTTATTCAAATATTTTCTAAGATCCTTGCGTGATACCCCTGCATGGGCGGCGACCCCGAGCAGCACGTCAGAGACCGGTTTTGGGCTTTGCTCGCTTGCCAGCCGTGCTGCCTGACGTCAACGCTGTCGACGCCTTTTTTGGGATCGGGAGAGTTGTTGATATTTATTTGGACCTTGATTAATCGCCCAACTCCTATCGTGAAGCTGTTTCAAGTCGCCGAGTCGGGTGAGGAGTAATGATAACTTGATCTACCGACGACACCCTCCAAATTTCTCTGTTCTTTTCGAAACTTACTTCGGCCATGGTGTTCGAGGGTACCAATCTATACCATATAGGATTCTGGCGTGGGGGATGATGCGCTCTTCTTACATGCTCGACAACAGGTCTGCGCGGTGCCATTGGCTTCTTCTTTTTTTTTTTGCTTTATTGGCGCTTTGACCTTTTTTCTTTTTGATATTTAATTTCGATCACGTTCATAGGAGCAATGAATTGATTGGTGTCATCTTCACCTCTGGCCGATCGGCGAGGCGTAATCGGCCTTCTTTGCTTGCCTTTTGCACCATATTTTGGACAGAAATGCAATTTTCAACGGTATGGCTGAAAAGTCTATGCCATTTACAAAAGCTCTTCAATTTTAACTCCTCATCCAGTAGAAATATATTTCCATCTTTCAACCTCAGTTGTTTTTCTTTCAACAAATAGTTAAATCTTTGTTCTAACTTGATGGTATCAAATGAATAATGCCCTTTCGATTTGTTTACTTTTTTCTTAGAAGCTTTTCGAGTTGGGCAATTATACGTCTCTCCTTGTGAAAATTCAGCAAGGCATATGTCATCGTTGTCATCCTCAGAAGTCGGCATGTCATCTTGTTCCTACACAAAATCAACCATTTGGAAAGTACGTTGTTGTCAGTCAGCTTGTTTATCACGGTGGATTTGTTCTGCAGCTAGTTGTGGATGAGAATATTCTTCAATCATGGCTGAGTGTTGTGCGATGCGGCCAATCGCGTTAGAATCGGTGGTGGACATGTGCGCCATTGTGTGTCTTCTGTGATTGCTTCGCGGTTGATTCGGAAAAGCTGGATTTGAGGACTTTTCTGCTTCTCTGTTGGTCCATGACCTTGAGGAGCTTGCGGAGGGTCTCTGGAAACCCGAAGACTAGCGTCTGGAGGCTGTGAAATCAAATGAGCAGGCATATACGTTGGTTGCGCAAATACCGGTTGTTGGGCAGCCCCTAGATGCGCATTGTAAAGATGTCTTCCTTCGGGCATGTCTGTTGATGTCGGGGTCTGCAAAACCTCACCAAATCCCGTTGAAAATGACGTAGCTTGTGGCGCCAAGCCTGAACCCGCCACCATGCCTGCAAAGCTTGCAAAATTGTCTGTCCCTTGTGGAAACACACTCATTGTATTGTCAAATTGCCCCCCAGCCCTATACCCGGGTATCGGGGCGATTGGGGACCATATAGGTGCCATGCCGAACATCGGACAGTAGGCCGAATATGGCGGCGGTGCCCAACCACTCCAAGTGGCCGCTGAGCTTTGCTCATAGATAAATTGAGGTTGTGGTAGCGCGAATCTTTCTGTGGCGGGCAGTGGCTGCCATCAACGGTGGAAAAAACATATGCGGGGTTGTCGGAACAGCTGTCGATCCGGGTGAAGGCGCCGTCGGGGCGAATAATAGGTTTTTTTGTCAGTAGACAGGTTGCTCCATGCCCCCCGGCATATTAGATGTCTCTCCAGCAAATTGTCCGCCTTCATTCTGCATCGAAGCAAAAGGCTGCTCGCTGGAGATATCTTGATTCCTGCAAAGGATCGTAACCTGGCAGAAGCGTAGCGCTTTAGAAGCTGCTGGTTCGGCCACTGATGTTGGTTGTTCGATCTGTGCAGGTTCAAGTTCGGGGGCGATATCAGGAGATTTTCTTTTCCTTTTCTCTTTCTCCTGGAACTGAGCTATCTCGTTGCGAATTGTCAAACCAAAAATATTGAAGAAGTACTTTTTCAATGAAAAACCTTGAAGAGCGGATCGAACTTTCGCTTGAATGTAATCTTGAGTAATTGGCATCGAAACGAGCGAATTACGTTTTCCGGCCTCCATCGATGCAGAGGTCTCCATGTATGGCATATTCTTCAACGATGTCGGTGGTTGCTCGTCAATCCGTGTTTTGTCTTTGGATTATTGGCCATTCTTGAAATTCATCCGATTGTCCGACTCATGTCTTTGTAAGTTTATGAATGTAGAGGAACACGACGTGTCCCACTGGGCGTGCCAATCTGTTGTCGCTCAAAATATTTTTCGACGGCTTATCGGAACGAGTCTGCCGAAAATCAGGTGAGTCCTCCGGCTTCTTCCAAAAAGGATCCGGAACCGTGTTCGCAATAGTAAGAAATCAAGAAACAGATAAAAGAGAAGAAAACAAAAAAATTAAAGGAATGTGACAAGAAATTAAAGAAAGCTAAAAGAAAAATAAAAGTAGGAAGGAAAGTAAATTGAAGGAGAAGAAAAATAAATTACATAAAAGTTAAAATTATGAATAGAAAAATAGAAAGTGTGTAGAGAGCTCGGGCCCTTGAGGTAGTCTCCTTACCTCAATTTATACTATTGTCCTACCAAATCTAGATTTAGTTAATATTCTACTTTATCCAAAATCAAATAATATCTTATCCCAAATAATATTTTGGGATAACAGTTATATAATTTATAAATTGTATATATTGACTAACACACTTAAAAAATGAAAAAAATATGTAAATTTATCTAAATAAAAAACTGAAAAATTATATAAATTCCAAATGTGTGAAAGCCCACCAACATATTAAAAATGGTGAAAATTGTAAAAGAAATGAAAAAAAATAGTCGAGAACCCATGAATTAGAACACTAATGTCAAATATATATATATAGATATAAGATATTATCAAATTTATTATTATTTCTTTTTTTTTTTTATTGTAACTCATTAAAAACTCATGATCAATTTTTATCTCATTCAAGATAAAATTAATCAATTTTTGTCTTGCGATACTTTCTTAACCGAAATGAGTGACATGACAGTTGACATGGATTGTGCATGCCCATGTTGAACTGAATATGCCGTTGCTAGATGATTTTCAGATTGATTAAACTTTACATAGACTTAATACCGCCGTGTTAGGTGACTTAAAAAAATTGAATAAATTTTACGGACGGTTAATACAACATATTGAGTCCACAGCTATGTTTAAACATGTCATGCCAATTGTGTTATTGTATCTATTTAATATTTCAATTCAATATAGTATAACAAAATATCAAAATCACTTATGTCAATATTTTTTTCACTTATTTATCTACAATAAAAATATATCATCATATATAAAAAAATATTGATTTGAATGCAATTTTTTATATATATATTAATCTAACTAAATTTATTATTTACCCAATTTTCATTAATAAATATCAAATCACTTATGTCATATTCATTAATAAATATAAAAAATAAATATATTTGAAGTAAGAGATAAATATTATTAAAATATATATTATTTACCCATAATGACGATATAATATATGAATTATAATTTATATATTATTCACGTAAAAAAAGTCAACATGCAATAAAAAATATTAATTTATATTATTGAGACAATTTTATACTTAACTTAAAAAACATACACTTAAAACATAAGTTGTTCCTTAACAAATAAAGGACATTAGTTGTTTGTCCGTGGATTTTGATTTTAAATAATAAAATTTTAAATTAAAAATGTTATTTGATATGATATAAATATATATTGATATAATATTTTGAATGTAAAAATAAACTTTAGAGTAATATAATAAATGATAAATAGGTGTTTGATTTAATATTTTTGAAGAAAAAAAAAAATTGAATAAGAAAACCATCTTAGAAATCTCAAAAGTAAACACACCCTAACGCCTGTTTGGTTCAAACATGGGAAGGGAGGAAAAGAGATGAAAGAAAATATTAGAATTTTAATAAGATATTTTGTTCATGTAGAATGGAAAGAAATGGAGTGAACAAGGAAAAATAATATTTTTGTATTTGTTTAAAAAGAAGGGGGAGAAAATTAAAATAATTTTATTGTGATGTCCTTACATTATATAAATAAAAAAAAATATTTAATAAATATTTGATTAATTTATTAATAAAATATTTATTCTGATAAAATATCTATTTGTCAATTAAATTAGAATGAATTTGTTCACTTAATTTATTTTTTAAGTGGCACATTTTTCCATAAATATTATTAAAAATAATATATACATATCAACATATATTATTCAGGATAAAATATAAAATGAAAATATGAAACAATTTTACATACAAATACTAACATATATAACAAAAATTATAAAAGCAAAGTTAATCATAAAAACTAATTTATGTCGATTTAAATTTATTTATATAGTAAATTAATTATTAAACTAAGGGGTTGTTTAGTTCATGAACTTTTTTGGTAGGATTGAAATTTTATAATATGATTGATATGTGATGAAATTTATTATATTTAGGATTTGGAATCCTATCTTATGTTTGGTTGGTAAAATGTTGTGGAATTTATTATATTTAGGATTTGGATATTTTATATTCTAAATGACATAATTGTCCTCCTATGAATTTTATTTATTTTGATAAATTAAACCTCTAATTCATTATTAATATAAATTGAAAAGATATAAATAATTTTATAGGATGACAATAGATCGTAAAACTCGAGACCCGACCGGGCCTGACCTATTTATTTGAAGTTGAGTTCAATTATTTGAGTATTAGGCCTGAATTCGAGTCATGTTCCGGGTAATATAATAATATATCAACTATACATATAAAAAAGTAATTTCAAACAATATAATTATATTAAAAATATTTTTTAAGTTTAATATATTCATTGTTTTATTATAATATATTAAAATACATAAATTTTATATACATTAAGTCCAGTGCATGTGTAATTTTAAGTTATAATTTAAGAATTTTAAAAAAAATGGATTTTTGGGATTCATTCGGTACTCTTACCGGGTATAGTCTCGGTCGGATTTAGTATAATCCGATCTAATTTGAATCTCGAATCTAACAATATATATTTGGGATGAATATTAGTTCCGACTGAACCCAACTCATTGTTATTCCCATAATTTTATAATTCAAATAAAATTTATAATAAGTAATAATTTTAAACAATGATTTTATTAATTTATTTAAAAAAATATTGTACCATAAAAAATAGGGTAAATTGTTTTTTTGGTCTCGTAACTGGACTCCCTTATCATTTCAGTCCCGTAAGTGGAGCCTGTTGCAAACTAGTCCCATAAGTGAAAAAATTTCGTTGTTTTAGTCCTCCGGCGCCGGAGACGCCCGCGTGGCTCGTTGGAGGCCACGTGTCCGCCAGGTGTCGCTGACCTGACGGAGACGTGGATTTTATTTTTTATTTTTTCATTTTTTAAAATTTTTAAAAAATTTATTTTTAATTTTTTTTTTAAATTTTTTTATTTGGTCCAATTGAAAAAAAAATTAAAAAAAATAAAATCCAAGTGTCCACCAGGTGTCACTGACTTGACGGACACGTGGATTCCGGCGAGCCACGCGGGCGTCTCCGGCTCCGAAGGACTAAAAAGCAAAAAATTTTCACTTATGGGACTAGTTTGCGACATGCTCCACTTACGGGACTAAAATGATAAGGTGGTCCAATTACGGGACTAAAAATCAATTTACCCTAAAAAATAATATAAGTTTAATTAAATATATAATTCAAATAATAATTAATTTAAAAATTATTTAATTTTTTTTATATAAATATAATATTATTATTTCTTTTATAAGAGCGTATAAAAGTAAAAATTAAAATTTTTAGAATGAGATTTAAAAGTAATAGGGTATTCCATTACAAAAAAAAAAAAAAATTATTTGTAGGATTTTGGACTATTTTTTCAAATTTCATCATTTTAAATTCTACATTTTTTTTTTAACCAAACATGAATTTCATGGAATTTTAAAATCCAAATCCCATGAAATCTCCTTGAATCATCAACGAAACAGCCCTTAAGTCTAATAATTTAAAACTAAATCAATTTAAATTTGTTTATTTTAATATTCTTTATAATAAGTATAACTATATATTTGCTTATATAATAAATTTGATTAAAATTTTTAATTAAAAAATATATCAAAATATACCTAAACCAAATTATTACGTTTTTTTTATATAATCTATTTTAGATTGTACATGCAAGTATTTATTGTTATATATAGTAATGGGTTTGTTCACCCAATATTTTTTGGGTAACACGATTCTCAATAAATGTTACAAAAAACACCCATAAGCAAAGGGTTTATTTAATTTCATCCATTAATTAAATTTGTTATAAAATCAATTGTGTAGATTAAATAAGGGTGAAATTGTTTTTTTATCTAAAATATTTTATCCAATTCAGATTTTTTAGGGTAATTATTTGCAGTTCCTTCTTCTTGTGGTTCACACCACTGTTGTTGTCTCCGCCGCCACCGTTACCACTGTTGTCGTCTCAGCCGTTGCCACCGCCGTTTTCCTGGTGGTGATCTCCATTCTCCGGAAGTGTATGCGGGCTTGGTTGATGGATAAAACGCCATTGGTGGTGGATGACGGATCGTTAGTATTGAGCGACGAGATGGTGGTTGACAATTTGCGTTCTAGTAGTATAGGAGGATTGAGTGAAAGGTGGCAGGGATGGTGGAAGAAGGGTGGTGATGTTGATTGGAAGAGTAGTGGAAAAACATATGTCGACAACTGATGTCATGCTGAATAATATAATATAAAATATTCTCTCATGCACACATAAATGCTGACATCAATGAAACAAAATGCTGATTACTTTAATTAACAATAATCTGTATATTTTTATACAACAATAAATACTGAATTTTTTTATGCATATTAAACTTAACTACAAACTATTATTATGTGCATACGCAGACTGAAAATTGTAAGCATCATCTCGTTTTATTAATTACATAATTGAATCATGTCTATATTAGATGATGGAAAATGTCAAGTAATATGTTGTCTGTATTCAATAATAAAATGTTGTCACATTTTAGAATCATATTGTATAATATAATATTAAATGCTCTCTCGTGCACACAGAAATGCTAAATTCAACTGAACGAGATGCTAAATTTTTTAAATTAACAATAATATAATTAATTTAATACAATTTTTCTGCATCTTAATTCTAATTACAAATTCTTATTATATACATACTCATAATAAAAATTGTAATTTTTTGTTAATTTCATTGTATGTCAATCAATAGATCATGTTTATATCATATGCTGAAAAACATATACCAATATGTTGTCTATTGAGCATTAAAATATTGTCACACATTTTAAAGAATGCTTGAGTTTTCAATCGGGTTGTATAATATAGTATGAAATACTTCCTATGCACATGTAAATGCTAAATTCAACTGAACAATATGTTAATTTATTTTAATTAACAGTAATTTATATATTTTGATATAATAACGATCGCTAATGTATATTATCTAGATTTTTAACGGATGCAAATGAAATTTTAATAGTTGGTTGCTCTACAGATTTTGGTTGTTGAGCGAATAAGATGAAAATATCTTAAACTCCAATTTCTTCGATGTCTCCGTTGCTTTTTGAAGGATTGACTGAGGTTGAAATAATGGCAAATAGATTTTGCTCGTCTTTATCGATCTTATTCAAAATTTTTTGGAATAATATAAGAAACAAGGAGAGGAAGAAGGCCTAAGAAAGAAGAAGATACGTACCTAAATTATTAGTACGTAAATTACCTTTATACACCTAATTTAATATAAACCCTTAAATTAATTTTTATAATCCAAAGGCTATTAGTGCATCAGTATGATGCTGAATATTGGGTTTCAGCATTGGATCTGAGCCCTAAAAATATATATACACATTAATACAATATATATAATATGTATACTCTATTCACTAAAAAATTAATAACTCAATACAAACTATTATTTCTTCACTCCATTAAAATTAGTTCATTTGGGTCCGGTACGAATATTAAGAAAAATAAATATTTTATTAAAAAAATTGTAAAAGTAAAAAGATATTTTGAGATATTTTTAAAATTTTTATTAGAAATTAAAGTAAATGAAGCGAAAAAATCTAATAGAGATAGTATTTGTTGTAAATAAATATTGAATGGAGAGAAAAAATTACTCCCTCCTCCCAAAACATTTGTTTTTGACATAGGTTTTTAAGTGGGTAGTATTTAGTACCACAGTTTAGAAATTAGGTAATTAGATAGAGAGAAAAATGTATATTTCATTTTTTTATTTGGATGATGTGAGGGGATAAAGTGTAGGGTAGAGATTAAATATAATTAATTATTTCCTATTTTGAAAATATTGCAGCGTGTTTGGGACATACCAAAAAGAAAATGTTGCAGGGTGGTTGGGACGGAGGGAGTAAATAATAATTTTATTGACTTTATCAAAATTAGTAATGTGATAAATTTAGTAGACGGACTAAAAAAAATAACAAATTTGACAGATGAATAAAGTATTTATTATATTACCAACATGATGCAGATCTATACAGGGGCTATGGGGGGAATTGATCCCCAAGCCCCCAAAATATATGTATTTTTTAGTGTAAAAAATAGTAATTTGTTCATTCTATTTTTTTATTTTAGAATGTAAACAATCATTCAAATTTTGTGTGTTTGTTGATTTACACTTTTAGCCTTTAAATTTATTTTTTTAAAAATATTTAAATTTATTCATTTTTTTCCGAATGTGCTATGAATTAAAAAAATAATAATAATAACAATATTGAATCGATAAAGAAAATTAATATATTTGCCCCCCCGAACTTTTACTGGTGGTTCCATCACTAAACATGATTCCTCGTACCTAAAATAAAAAAACATATTCATCCAAAAATACAAAATGAACGAATAATTTTACATACAAACAGGAACATATATAACAAATTATATAAACTTTGGTCAATTATAAAGACTAATTCTAATAATTTATTTTAATTTAAATATATTTAATTAAATTAAATTAATTATTATAACTAAATCTAATAATTTAAAACTAAATCAATTTCAATTTATTTATTCAAATAATTTTTAAAGATATATTTAGTTTATATAATGTTTTTAAAAAACTTATAAATAAACTTGATTAAAATTTTTAATAAAAATATTTTAAAATATATAATATAATATATATATATATACACAATATATATGTTAATATTTTAATTTCAATATTTGATATAATTAAAATTAAAATAAATAAATTTTAACAAATATTATGGAGATTTTAATAAATTATTAAGGCCCCGTTTAAATTGGCTTCTAGCAGGAGCTTTTGGCTTATACTTCTGAAAAATACAGTTTACACATGTTTGCATTGACTTCTGTTCAAAAGAAGAAGCAAATATTATAAGTTAAAATTACTGTTTTATCCATAATAATAATAATAATAATAATAATAATAATAATAATAATATAAAAATAAATAACTTATATATTATATTTCAATAAAAATTTAAAAATATAATTAATTTATTATTTTTAATTTATGTATTATATTTGGATTAAAATCTAAATTTTAAATATTGAATTTAAATAGGAGTATATAAATTTTTTAAAATAAGTTAGAAGATACAAATTATTTAATATTATATTGTAATTTTATGTTTAATTGATATATTATCCTTGAATTAAATTTTTAAAATATAAATAATCAAAATTTAAAAGTACTTTTTTATATACTTTAATTTAAAATCTTTAAATACAATTTATAAATTTTAAATTAAATTATAAAATATTATAGAAAAATACTATTATATTAACCGCATGTCATTTTAAATAATTTTAACAATTTAAAAGCACTTTCAACTATAGAACGTCCAAACAATTTTTTACGAAATGCTTCTTTTATAATGATTTATCCAAATATAAAATTGAAGTGCTTCTACTTCTGTTTCTGCATATATTTTAAGCAAATCCAAACGAATCCTAAGAGTATAATAGGGAATTAGATTTTAAAAAAACTAATAAAATCCTCTCTAAAATTCTAGGAAAAAATGAGAAATAAAAAAAAGATTGTTTCTCTTCCCCTCTTCTCCATTTTGAAAAAATGTATATCAAGAAACACATATATATGAGAAGTCGTACGGATGGCTACCTGTTTTTACTAAATTACCCTTAATACTGAAACAGTGTATCTTTACATCAGTAGTACGTACGGGTAATATTGTCGGCAAGTATGACTAGATTTGTAAATAAACCGCACGTTGTCGGTTATACTGAAAATATTGGATGTTCTTGAGCGTTGTGTATTTCCAATTCCATTTGCTATTTTGTAGTGATTTACTTGTACAAAATATATTGATATGTATATCATTTTGTAGATCGCAACGTTTTCTTTAATACAATAACTTAGTTACAATATTTTCATGTTATGATATATAAAGAAATGCATTTGAAACTAATGTAGGGGTTTTTGAATTTATTGGGCACGCAAAACAAAAAAAAAATTGGTCCGATTAGACGGCTGCTCTTATAGAGAATATAAAAAGTATATATTTATATAATTTATTATAGTTCTTTTTCTCATCTTTCTATCCCAACCGACTACTTACTGGACGGTTCTCCTCCTCTTTCTATCCCAACCGACTACTTACTGGACGTTTCTCCTCCTCTTTCTTCGAGCTTTAGTGGCCAACAGTGCATACTGTATCACAATTTTCGTCCCCGCGGGGAAAAATATAATGGCTTCTCCAGAGCCTTCAATTAATTTTGCACTGCCACTTATTGTATTGACATTCATTCTTTCCCTTTAATGGAAGAAATATATTTCGTGTTTCAATATAGTATGTGTCGTGGCACTGTCAATGAAACACATATTTGCATCATTTTGATTGGCATCCATTTAACCTTCAAATATAAATACACGCAGTATTAATAAAGACAAATATAAGTATTACAAAATGTATTATAAAAAGGTAATATGCGATAATCTAAATATTACAAAATATAAAATGACATAATATGTCTATCACTGGGGGTTTGCTGGATCTATGAAAAAATCCGATATATCAAGATGCGTTGTGTCATAATCCAGAAGAACATTATCGGGGTCGTCATCATTATCAACGTGATTAGTCTCGACCTCCTTCCCCTTTTTTCTGCAGTGAGGCTTGATAAAGATCGGCTAGGTGTTTGGTTGTTCTGCAGGTATTGGCCCAATGGCCTTCAATGCCAACCGATTACAAATACCGATTTGTCTCTTTCCCTGTTTAGCCTTTCCGGCTATATCCCCATATTGGGGCTTACTCTGAATCCTGTTAATGTCAAGACTGTGGCGATTGTAAGGGGTATATCGACCGCGTTGACTCTCACGACCGCGACCACGTCCACGGCCTCTACCACGTACTCGGCCTCGTTCAGAAAATGTCAAGTTCGCTTCAGGGAACGGATTGGCCGGGACTGATGATTTTTCATCAGTAACTCATTATTTTGCTCAGCTAATGAAAGACATGCAATGAGCTGTGAGTACTTTTGAAAGTTTTCCTCACGATATTGCTGTTGCAGAACAACATTCGAAGCATGAAAGGTAGAGACAGTCTTCTCCAATTTATCATTCTTAGTAACAATTTCTCCGTAGAGTTTTAACTGAGATGTAATCTGATGGATAGCAGAGTTATACTCTGTAACAGTTTTAAAATCCTGCAATCGCAGGTTAAGCCAATCATGTCGGGCTTTGGGGAGAGTGATATATTTCAAGTGCCCAAATCTCTCCCTCAATTCATTCCACAAATCTAGTGGATCTTTCACCGTCAAATATTCAAACTGTAGAGGAATGTCCAAATGATGACGGATTAAAATAATAGCCTTAGCCCGATCTTGGCTTGTAGCAGTATTTTCACTGGCAATTGTATGAACAAGGCCCATTGAGATCAGATGCATTTCTACATCCAGGGATCAAGTCAGAAAATTATTGTCGGTAAGAGACAGAGGTTTACAAGAAAATTTTACAAGGTTTTCCATAGTTTAGAAAATAGGTAATATAGATAGTATAATAATAAAACTTACCAAAAATAAAATAGGCAAGAGTCTCGTGTTGATAACGTGTTATATAAATAATAATATTATAATATTATAAGTATGTATATATCTTAATGTATATATATACGCATATATAATATTTTATTGTAAAGAGAATAATAGATAGGGAGAGAAGTGAGATTGGGGAAGTAGGGTGTCCTTTGAGTGAAGACTATTACATATAGTGCAATGACAAAAGGACTCTATGGATAACAATTAGCCACCAAGGAATTCATAATGATGATATGTAGTGTAGATGTATATATTACGTTTACAAGATTTGGTGCATTATTCCATTATTCCCAAAAATTATATTTCTTAAAAAAATTAATATATTACACACACTCATTATTTTTATATTACTTACATAATTTTTATATCTCACATAAAAATATATTTCTTCAAACAATTTCACTAAACAAACACGCTGTAAATCTTATCATATTAGGTCAATTCAAATTTACTTATATAAATTAAATTAATTATTAAACTAAGTCAAATAATTAAAAGTAGATCAATTTAAATTTGTTTATTTAAATATTCTTTATTATAAATATAACTATATACTTGTTTATATAATAAGTTTGATTAAAAATTATAATTTAGAATATTTGAAAAATATAGTTAAACTGAGGTAATGTAATCTATTTTAGATGATAAATGTAAACATTTATTGAAATAAAAAAATACAGATAAATAATAGTTAAACATACAAATAGAAATAGGTATAACAAATTTTATATAAACTAGATCAATTATAAAAACTAATTCTAATAAATTATGTTAATTTAAATATATTTATTTGATTAAATTAATTATTAAAATTAAATCCAATCATTTAAAACTAAATCGATTTAAAACTATTTATTTAAATATTTTTTATTATAAACATAATTATATACTAGTTTATATATATATTTTTTAAAAAATATAACTATACATGATTAAAATTTTTAATTAAAAATATATTAAAATATTAGGATATATAAATATGAATTTTTTAATAAAATATTAATAGCATAATAGAATATTAGATGAAAGAAAATTTTAATAAAATCCCCATTTTAAATTCCCCCAAATTTAGAAGGGAAAAAAAAGTAGAAAAGCAAAAAAAAAAAAATCATTTCTCTCTTGCTTTCTTTCTTCCTAAAAAAAATATGAACCAAAAACAAAAAATTAAAATTAAAATTTTATCCTCTTTCATCCCCACCCCTTCTAAATTCTCAAATTTTAGGGGTATTTCTTTAGGGTAGGGTGGTTTGAGAGAACTTTGGTTTGGGTTTGGATTTGATTTGAATTTTAAGATGAGTTTGATTTTTTGTATTTATTTTATGTGTAGATTTGATTTGAATTTGGAGAGTTTTAACGTGTATTGATTTGATGAGTAATAAATATAATAATATAAATATGTATTAAATTAAATTTTTAAAATTAATAATGATATTATTTGAGTATGAATTTATATTATATCTACATATATATTTTTATTTATATGTATTATAGAAAATTTTATTTTCTATAAAATGACATATATATTGTATATATTTTTTTAAATAATAATTATTATAATTATCAAATAATTATTTTACATAAGTATCTGGATGCCCGTGGAAGTGGTTTTATAATTTTCAATTTATATGTATATATAAAAAAATCAAAATCTGTAACTGTGCAATAATTGTCGACTAAGAGGGTGCACTAGCAATTTTCCGAAGTGCACAGTAATTTTGGCCAAACTGGCCTGAAGAAATTTGTTTGAGGAAAATGAAAAGACAAAAGGAAATGGAATTGAAAAAAAAAAAAATTACTTCGTTTCATTAATTTTTTTTAAAAAGAGAGGAGGGGGAAATAAACTAAGTGGTTTTTTTTTTTTTCCCTTCAAGTTGAAGAAATTTTAAAATAGAAAAATTATTGTAATACAAATATCATAGACGTAGGTGAATTGTAGATGCATTATAAGTGAATACGTATTCATTTATAATTAGATGGATTATTGGTGTACTCCCAGCAAGTCCCTAAGTCGGCTAATGCTTCTATAAATACTTGATGTTGTATTCAATCAATTGTCCTCGCTTCCTCACAACTCCTTGCCTGTATTGATATTGACATACAAAAGTAATCATTATATATATATATATATGCGTATATATACATACGCATATATGTATATTACATATTATATATATAATCCGACATACTCCATACATATATATCATATATCCATATATATATATATATAAAGTATGCGAACGATTATAGTGCTGAATTGGAAATCAGCAACCTGAATTGAAAATCAGTACCCGTAATATATACAAACAGTACACAAGTTTATTATATACAATACATGTTGTGAATAATAAAGATAGATGTTGTTGGTTTATAATTATAATTGTGTTGTATAACACTACGTGGTGTGTTGAAATCAACTATTTTTTGTGTTATGCTGTATAAGACTATAACATGTGTTGTTAGTTCATGTATTGTATTTGTGTTGTTAGTTCGTAATTACAAGTGAGTTGTACAACAGTATGTGGTGTGCTAAAATCAACTATTACTTGTGTTGCATAAGACTATAGCATGTGATGTCATTTTATATATTATATTTGTATTATATGAATGGATACGATGTGTTGTCTGTAGTAATACCGTGTGCTGTCAACATGGTGCTGAATTTTAAAGTCGCCATCATATAATATTATATATATAATCCAACACACCCCATACATATATATCATATATATATCTATATATACTATATATATACAATATAATGATTAACAACAAAAATAATTAATATTCATATTTGTTATTCCTATATTTACAACACCTTATCAGTACGAGCGACTCTCCGCCTATGTTACATTTTGTAAGGCAAGCAAGGTAGATATATCAGTATTTCAATATGATTATTATCACTAACACTGAAATACAAAAATTTATATCACTTATCATTTTTTTGCAAGAATTACTCGACATAATCATGAATGCATAAATGCATATAGAATTCATGGGTCTGAATAAAAATTAAGTAAATGAAATAATACTTAACGTTAAAGATGAATTAAGACACTGATATTCTAACGTCATCTTATTGATGAAAGATTGAAAATTGGAATACCTCCCAATTGAGAATCATCTTGACTTGTGGAATAAATAAATATACGATCACCTCAAGTTGATCGTGTTGCCAAAGTTCGCAGTAAATGACAAAACTTGAGATTTCAAAACTTCAAAATCGTAATTGAATATAAACATATTTCCTTGAGCATCCCAAAAATGTGAAGTGATGTAAATAACGGTGACTTGATGGAGAATTTTTTTTTTCTCACAAATATGCTATTACAAACAAATTTTATTGAGCAACCTGAAGGTGTTAAGTGATTATTTATTTTTTGTACTCCCTTTATTTTCTGTAATATCCCTATTTTATATTCCATCAACAATATTAATATATTTTGTTTTCTTTTGTTTTATCCTATGCCATTAATCGTAAGGCAAATAACACAAAGGACAATATTTTCCTTATTAATAGTGTCATTATGATCACGATATTGAAATACAAAAAGTATTTCTCCCACTGAAGTTAGAAAAATCAAAAGTCAGCACAATAAGCGGAAGTGCGACAATTGAAGGCTCTGGAGGAGCCTTATTTGTTTCCCCGAAAGAATCGTACTTGAAATACAAAATGCACTGTTCTCGAGCAAAGCTCGAAGAAATTTGTTGAGTTTCACTGATATTCATAGAAACGGATTTCATATTGAAATAATGAACGAGACAAATAATGAATATTTGGTAATTACAAAAATCATCAATTGAAATAAGTGTGCAATCGTGAAATTGCCCTCATTGTGCTTTGGCTAGTATTATGCCAAAATAAGTGTCGTTGAAACATATGCATTAGACCTGAAGTCTACGCAATCAAATAAAATTTTGATTTGGCACGGTCGGCTCGGGCATCCTGGAAATACCATAATGAGGCACATAATCGAAAACTTCATTGGTCATCCATTGAAAGATTGAAAGATCTTAAATTCGAATGAATTCGCGTGTGCTGCATGCTCACAAGGCAAATTTATAATCAGGCTCATTATCACTTTTGTATACCTCATTATCACTTTTATCATGTATTTATACTGCTGGAAAAATATATGTCACATGTTTGCAAAAATTGCTATGTATATCCTTTGGCCGCGCGTAGCTGCACGTGGTGTGAACGTCACGTGTAGCTAAAGGACAGAAATAACTACTTTTGCAAACATATCGGATATGTTTTGCCAGCGAGATAAATACAGGACAAAAGTGATAATAAGGTGTACATGGGGGATATTTTTTGCAATCTTCTCACCCAAGTTGGGATTGAATCCTTATCATTTCTGAAAAGAATTCAGGGTGATATATGTCAACACGTAGATCCACCATGTGGGTCATTTAAATATTTTATGGTGCTTATTAATGCATTAAGATGGTCACACTTATGCTTGCTATTTGCGCGTAATATAGCATTTGCAAGGTTACTTGCACAAAGCGTACACAATTTCTTGATTATCGAATAAAGAAAATTTGTCTCGATAATGCTAGTGAATATTCATCATAAGCATTTGACAATTATTGCATAACTTTGGGAATAACTGTTGAACATTATGTTCCTTATGTTCACACTCAAAATGGTATGGTATAATCCTTTATAAAAATATTGCAATTAATTTCTAGACCATTATTGATGAAATCCAAACTCCTCATTTCTGCTTGGGGACATGCAATATTACATGCAGTAGCACTTGTACAATCAGACCGACAAGCTATCAGAAATACTCCCCAACACAATTAGTGTTTGGAAAGGATCCCAATATTTCTCATTTGAAGATTTTGGGATGCGCGGTTGATAATGCCAAATAATAGCATGTTTTTTGCTTAACAAAACTGTGTATTACTTGAATTTTTATGTGAAAACCATCAAAATATCTGATTTAGGGCATATGTTATTGAATTATTTCACTTGGTATGATCTAAAGCACGCCTATTGAAATAATTAACATTTTTGCTATTTATGCGATATTTCTGGTCTAGAAAAGCAAAGTATTTGAACCCAAGCGATGACGTTTCCCGTTCGGCAAGCGGCGCTCTTTCCACTCGAGCCAACGCCAACGACCAGACATCCACCGCAACGAAGCGAGAGTGAACCACTCCATAAATTCATTAAGTGTTCAACTCTCAGCGGTCTAGCCATTCCGATACCAACCAGTGACGACAACATCGCTTGAGCTGCGCTAATGCCCTCCACCCATTTAGGCAAGTGAGGAAGGTCTGCGCTCTTATATTCTGAAGCGAGCGAAGTGGCACCCAGGGAGTTATGGCCTGTGCAACTGCTTCAACAAATTAACTGCAGTCAACCGCCTAACTGCCCAGACAGTTTCAACTTCCACTCAACTGCTCTGCAATTGCCATCTCCGTAGATCTATAAATAGCACCATAATATTTTTTTTTAAAAAATACATATGCACACACATACATACTTTCAAGTGTTTCTGCAGATTTTTAGAGCTCCAACCCTGGAAAGGAGTTCTATAGTTAGGAATGGCCAGAGGAGTTGAGACTTTCTCCTCATCTGGCCGCTTACTTTATTGCTTTTTAGCTTAGTTTACTAGTTTGTTTCTGCTTTGATTTACTGCCTTTATAATGTAGAATTTTACTGCTTTCTTTAGTAAGTAATAAATTATCAAGATTTCTCCGCTATCGGTTCTATCCAAGAGTCATATTTGCATTTAGACGTTAGGATTGGAATCCTATTTCGCTGTGGAAGAACATAAAAGAATTGACCATTTCAGCCTAGTTTTGCGTTGTATTCATTAACAGATTCTAAGTAGTTCAACGTAGCTAAGTATGCAGGAGCTTTGTTGACCTGCTTAGTTGCTGTTCTGAATTCAATTCTAATTAAAAGAGGTAACACAAGGGTAAAGCCACTAATGAGACAAAGATTGGAGTAATTTACTAGGCATAGGCGTGGATATATTAGGCCACAGAACTTCTAGTGACAGTAGATTTTCTTGCGTATAATTTTCTGATTCTGGGCGTCATTAAAGTCTTGTTGTAAATCCCTCAAGATCAAGTACCAGGGAAGTCATTTTCTGTTTTAACAATTTTTATGTAATTACACTTACTTTATCTGTCGCTATGTCTTATAACTATATGTTCGCTTACTCACCTTCCTCATTCGCTCACTTAATCCATGAGAACCTAGTCATCTATTAACATATAACTCAAACACAACATCATCTGAAGACCCTCTCCGCTCGCGTATTATCCTATATACTTTTAACTATGATCCGCTCTCCCTCACCTCCACTTGTCTCCGCTCACAACCGATGTCGTTTCATCCATCGCTCGCTCACTCACTACCTCCACCGCTCACTCACACTAAATCACTCCGCTTACTTATTTTCCTTTACTTTCTTTCTTAGTTAATTTTCCGCTCGCTCAAAAGCAAGCCATCTTACCACTTTCCGTTGTGCGTCATCAGTATTTAAAGTCTTGATTTAAATTCACGACTTAAAATCCCTGTGTTTGACTTGGAAACTCACCAGTTAAAGAGTTTAAATAATTGTGATATTGCGATGTTGGGTCTACAACTTCATTTTCATTATCTATATCTGAACATGTTTAATTATACACATTACATCCAAGAAATTCATAAGAAATTCCCTACTTAAACTTTAAACATCATCAAATCCCAAAACGCGTTATCATAATTTGGCGCTGTTGCCAGAGATTTTAAACTCAAGAAATTGAGTCTTGAATTAATCTAGTGATGCGCCATAATTTACCTTAGATTTTGTACTTTTGCATTTACTTACATTTTTATCAATGCATTAATTTTCTTTTTGGTGTGGCAATATTTAATTCAGGGGTCCTAAGTGTTTTCAGCGCAAAACCAGTCCTACTCCTTCCCCTCGCACGCAAAGACATCTATTTCGAGAAATCACCTGAAAAAGGATCATGGCCAACAACGGAAATGCCGCTCTTCCTACCACTATTGTCCTATCTTTCCAGACTGCCATTACGACTTCATCTAACTTAGCCACATCTGTATCGTTGCAGGAGGTGCCACTCCATGTCCCCAATGTACTCCAGTCCCCTACTGTTCCCTATGTCTTAATGGTTACTAAAGAATAGCTTGTTAGGACTCTGACTAGTATCCAACAGGGAATGACTGGAATGCAAGTGCATCTTGCTCAGGTCGAGCAGGCTCAAGCTGCACAGGTTGCGTTTATCTATGCCCAAGCGACCCAAGCCGCTCACACCGTTGCGACTCCCGCCGCCATCACTCCCTCTCCATCTACTACTGAGCCCCTCCAGAGGCAATTTCAGAGACACAGGGCTGCCGATCGCCCGCTTGCTGAAGTCCTGATGGACGTTCACTATCAGTCCATTCTGGATACTACATTAATTACAAGTTCTGCACCCAGAGGGTCTAGCAACTATGAGGTGAAGCCAACGTTAATAGGCCTGGCCAGCCAGAGCTAGTTTCATACGCTGCTTAATGAGCATATTCAGAACTTCAATAGGATCGTTGCCACCTCAAAATCCCATGGCATCACGGAGGACGCTTCCAAACTAATTATGTTTCCATTTTCTTTAGCATGAGAAGCAAGAAAGTGGTTTGACAACCTCTATCTAGTTCCTGGAACATTCAAGGAATCAGCTGTAATACCCCCGGAGTTGGGCCGGTGCTAGGCCAATTCCCATGGATGAGCCGGTGCCAGGTCATGCAAGGTTAATATATGTTAAATGGATTGAATAGAATACTCATGTCAACAATGTGCACATTCCTTTTCGGAGCCCTACTGAAAGAACTTTAGAGTTAAGCATGCTTGTTCTAGAGTAATTTGAGGATTAGTGACCTCCTAAGAAGTCTCCCAGGGTGCGCGTGAGTGAGGACAAAAGCGCGCTGGAAGGACTTGTGGGGCCAGTCTACAATCCCGACACACCCTGCTTTTCGGAGCTTGCGGGCCAGGGTGTCACAGTAGCACAGGTCTTCGTGAGCAAGTACCATCCTATTTCAAAAACCATCAACCTTTTCTCTCTATTCTCTTATTCTCTCTCATGATGGTTTCTTTATTTTAATTTATATATTCATATTCATATAATGTAATTTTTAAAATTTGATTAGAAATTTTTCAAATATATCAATATATATCATTTTGTAGATAATAATTTTTTAATAATGCAGAAAAAAAATTAACTAAACAAAAGTATAATATAAAAGAAAATTTTAAAATAATAAAAATAATTTTTTTAAAATTGATTGGTTGCACAGTTATAAAAAATTATAGATATTTATATAATTTATTATATTTCTTTATCTCCTCTTTCTATCCCAACCGACTGGACGGTTTTCCTTATTTTCAGCCGACCAAACACTTCCTCTTCTCTTTCCATCCCAACCGACTGGACGGTTCTCTTCCTTTCATCCGACCAATTCGGTCAAACACTTCTTTTTTTTTATTTTCTTTTTTCTCTATTATCTCATTCTCTCACATTTTTTACCTCTTTCATAAGACTAATTCTAAGACTAATTTGGTTGATTTTTTTTCCTCTTTTTGTCCCTAAAATATATTTATATTATCTTTTATTTCAATAAATTAAAATTTTTTATTAAAGATTACACAATAAATATTGAATAAAATAAAATATATTATTTATTCAATATATATATCATTTTGTACAAGAATTAAATATTTAATCTAACTAAAATTAAATATTTAAGTAATACCAAAAAAATGTCTAAAAATATAATATTTATATAATTCATTATATTTTTTCTCTCTCTCATTTTCATCCAAACCGAGTGGACGGTCCTCGTCATTGTCAGCCGACCAAGTCAGCCATTTTCTCTCATGTTTCCATCTCAACAGACTGTACGGTTCTAAACCTTCTATCCGATCCAACGCAGACTACAACCGACGCCTTATACTCTAATTCCCGGGCCCACCTATGGGCCCACTTTCTTTTCGTTTTGAGAAAAAACCTAAATATATATATTTCATACTTAACAACTTGCCCCCGCTGCCAGACTTCCAATCGTCATTCCTCGATCGCCGTATGTAGCTTAGTCACAGTATTGTTCTGAGGCTATTTCAGGTCCCCATCAATGGGGTTTTAAATACCCCATTTCGAAATCATTACCTATATATCTCCTTCAACATTAAAACTCTTTGTTCTACCTGCTTTCCCTCACGTTTTTCCATTTTTTTTCAATTTCTACGTTCTATCTGCTTTCCCTCTCATTCTCCAAATTTCTTTCCACCTTTAACCAAAGTTTAACAATGGCCAACCAATATGTTCCATCCTTACCCGTAGATGGATCCGACCCTAAAATTTCCTTTGTATCATCTAAAGTCCTGACCCCCACCATCCGTCCCTACTGTACTACCTCTGGAAATTCTAATCGGATGAAGGAGGTGCTAGGAGCAGGAAATCCTTTAGCCATCAACAATCCTGCTTATAACTCCGTCCATATAAATGCAATATTAAAACCCACCTAACCGATCCCAAAGACCCCTATTGCACCTGGTACACTAGGGTAGCCGCACATTTCCAGGAACAATGGAAACGCCAACATATTGACCAAGCCATCTTCCTTTCCACCCTCCCCTTCCATTTGCACGATAAGGTGTTGTTGGCCATAGCGGCCTTTTGGCATATGGAAATGGGTACCTTCTGCCTACCAGTGGGTCCTATTGGCCCGACCCTGATGGACATGGTCCTGATCGCCCACCTTTCTATTGTGGGTGAGGATCCAGTATCGGGCTCCTTGGATGGACAGGAGCCCGCAGAAGACAACATCGGGTGGTCATTGGCAGGAGTCAAGGAATGGAGCTGGATAAAGTTTGCAACCGACCAGCAGGGGGTGGAAGAGACCCCTGTAACCGACTGTGAGCACACCCCCTTTCTCTTGTTTTGGCTTCGTAGGTATGCCATAGTTTCCCCCTCTAAATGCGTTCTTCCCTCACACTTAGATTTAGCAATTCACTTGGCCTCATGTCGATTCTTCTCATTAGGCACTCTTTTCCTTGCTAACCTTTTTGAGGGTCTGTCCCGAGTTAGCACCCGCCTCACAGATACCAAAAAACTAGATACAGCTGCCTTGGGTCCTTTTTGGTTCTTAGAACTGTGTTTTCGTCTATACTTTCCCGAAGCTTTTTGTCTTGGCCACACTTCTATAAATCCTTCACCCGAATTCTCCTTAGGACTAGCTCTAACCAAACTGTGTCCCATCCACGCCAGTATACAACCATCAGACCCTATCATTACGGCCATTTTTACTGATAATCGTAATAACTCTCATTTTTATGTGTATGAGATATATACCCGTAATGTAGTCGGCCTATTCTGGCCTTTCCCTGTAGTCTCCCCCATAGCCAATCCAGATCCCCTTCCTCACTCAACTTATTCTTTTTCCTGGGATGTCGCCCTCAAGCCCAGATCTTTGTTTGCCAGTAAGAGGTTCGATAGAAAAGGGCATAATCTTTTTATACTTTCAACTATCAACCCAGTTCCTGGCCAGACAATTCGGTTGTCGCCAAGGCTTACCAGACCCCCTTGCCCATCCACATCTCATAACCCAGAGCCCGGACGGCAGGGTTATTTCTGAACTTATACCAGCTTACCTTAACCGACTTACTATCTACATCACTTCCAACTCTTACATTCCATTCCAAATCTGCCCACAAACTGTTGAAAACTTTAGAGACTGATGCTCGGGTACATGGGCTCTCTTGGCCCCTGCAACAGATCGGTTGTTGGGCATCCTCCTACCACAACCTGCATTAGTACTGGGGGCGGCCCGAGTCAAAGTTGTCCCTCGGAAGAGGACGGACGGCCTAGGGGTCAGAACCAGTGTTCCCAAAAGAAATCGAAAAATGTCGTTTAATCAGACTATTCCGACCCCATAAACAAACGAGCAAGCCATTAAGGAAACGATATCCCGCCCTACGGACACGACCTGGCTGCCAACTGAGACCCGCTTTCACCTAAGTAAGCATCCGAACCCCTTAGTTATTTTAAAATTCTTCGAATATTTGAGTTATACTTGTATATCTCATGACATACCCGACTCCAAAAGTGCATCTTGCCGATGAACCAACCTCTGCTCAGGCTACCCAACCAAGCCGTCCTTCCGACCAAGCTCAGGTAATATATTCCTATTCTTATCCCTTTTTAGATCACCCCTCTTAACCAAACTCCTCATAGGTTACTCCCACCAATGTCCAAGTTGTACCGCCAATGAGTTTTCAAGATGAGGACCCGACTATGAGGCCAACTCTGCCGTCCCTGGTAGCAATAAGCCCAGAAAGGGACCCGACTAGGAGGGAGTCATTACCCCTACCGACGCCAAGGGGTTCTGTAAGCCTCTCATATATTATTCATTTACTAATACTTTGCAGTTTAATAATACGAACTCGGAATAATTCCCAACAGCCTTGGCAACATCCATCCACGAACGAACCGAAGTTGACGGTGGCTCTAGCGTCTCGACTAGTACATGGACCTGTGGCTGAAGTTTTCCAACTCCAACTTTTGCCAAGTCCAAACTTGGAGCCGGTTGCCCGTAATGCAACCGCCCCAAATGCAACCACCCCCCCCCCTGCCGGAGGCTGGGGAAGAACCGGCAGCAGATCCTCCTGCCGACCCTGCTGCCGGCCGTCCTGATCCCCCTCAGCAATTTGATGACATTTTTTCTTCCGAGTCAGGGGAAACCTCTGTCAACCAGAATTTGGAGAAGATCATAAGGCTTATTCCACCTTTTTACATATGCGTGTAAATTCCGTGGTTTGCTAACTACTTTGGTTTCTGATCTTAGGGCTCCAAACCAGTCCTTATCCCTACGGGCCAATTGCCTGTTGGTGAGGAATCAGCAGCAGGTGGCCTGGTCGTCCGACCTCCACGTTCCCGACGCTCGATTTTATTAGCGTTATCCGTTTCCACGGTTCGTCAAGAGGTAAGTGTAAATCTTCCAAATCCCTTATCTTGCCAAACTTTCCATGAATCAAAATGATAATTTATTGATTGTCTTCATCTAGAGTCATCTTGAACTTGCCTCACTATCGGTTATCCCGATATCTAACGAGGTTCGGGATGTCATTGCTCAAGTAGTGAACCGAACTTTTGCAGACGTAAGGCCAAAATCCCTTGAAGGCCTTACTCAGATGGTTAGGGAGTTGCTACTCCAAACTTCATCAGATTCAGTGGCCATTCCCATGCTTTATCGTCTGATGGAACGGTTAACCGAACTTCAAAACGACCTTCCGTCTATCCGACTCCCACCGACAAAACTGTCCGAAACGACCTCCGATCCGAACAGTCTGGAGGCTTATCTGACTAAAAAAAGAGAAGACCTTCAACAAGCTACTGAGCGGTTGAACGGCCTCCTTCAGACTAAAACCCAAATTGACGCAACTATTCAACAGAAGGAAAAATAATTGGACGCACTCCGGCAGGAGAAGGCCATTCTGGCTGGTCACATATCTGAAGAAAGGCAGCTGATCAAAGGGTGCCATCGTGATGAGGCCAGCTTAGATCGGTAGCTAAAGATTCAAGCCGATCATAGTTTATTAGAAGATATCAAACCGCTACCCGGAGCCATCGAATAACCAGGGCCGAAGAGAAATGGGCTCAAATTAAAATTGCCCTGGGGACCTTTTTTAAAAAATGACTCTTGTAATCCTATTTTGAGTTGGTAAAATTTAATGTCTATTAACAATGATAACTTTATGAAATCTGAATTTTAAGAGGCTATGTTAAGCTCATTTCCACCTTATAAATAATACCAACCCTTCGTGATAAACAATTCAAACCAAAGAACTGGAACATACCTAAGGTATTTAATAAAATGTCACAACATCGGCCCCGTGTTCGTTCCAATAACTGGCCGGTTGAGCTCGCAGAAAAGGAAGGCACCCAAATACCAGATTCAAGACAGACTACAGTGGTAACCGACCAATATATATAATGAAGTTTTAAAAATTTTATTAGAAAGAAGAAATAATTTTGTTTTAATAAATTTGGTGCGTGGCCCTATTAAAAAAAATTAATAAATGCTACTTTTTACTCTTCTCTTTCTATCCGACCAATTCGTTCAACAATTTGGTTTTTTATTAATTGCAAATGGACTTGGAAACAACAAATTTTGGTCAGGCTGAAAGGTTGAACTTGCAGAAAAAAACAAAAACATCCTATCGGTTATCACTCTGAAACAACCATCAAAACATCCGATGGAGGTCTTGATGGTTGTTTCAGAGTGATAACCGATCAATTCGGTAAACCACGTCATTTTTCTTTCAAAGTTTCTGTATTTATATTCTTTATTATATTTATATTTAAACTTATATATTCAGATTCATGTCATGAAATTTTTAAATTTAAATTTGAAATTTGAAATATATCCACGTATATATCATTACACAATATCTTATCAAATAATATAGAGAAAAACTAATATAACAGAATATTTACAAATATCAATATATATTATTTTGTAGAAAATAATTTTTTAATTATACAAAATTAAATTAACTAAAAAAAAGTGTATTTTAAAAAAAAATTGAAGAAACTAAACTTTTTTTTCAAATTGATTGCTTGCACAGTTTTAAATATATATATATATTTTTAGATACTTCATCTTAACAGTATGTATATATATCAAGAAACACATATATATGAGAAGTCGTACGGATGGCTACCTGTTTTTACTAAATTACCCTTAATATTAAAACAGTGTATCTTTACATCAGTAGTACGTACGGGTAATATTGTGGGCAAGTATGACTAAATTTGTCAATAAACCTCACGTTGTCAGTTATACTGAAAATATTGGATGTTCTTGAGCGTTGTGTATTTCCAATTCCTTGTGCTATTTTGTAGTGATTTACTTGTACAAAATATATTGATATGGATATCATTTTGTAGATCGCATCGTTTTATTTAATACAATAACTTAGTTACAATATTTTAATGCTATGATATATAAAGAAATGCATTTGAAACTAATGCAGGAGTTTTTGAATTTGTTGGGCATGCAAAACAAAAAAAATTTGGTCCGACTAGACGGCTGCTCTTATAGAGAATATAAAAAGTATATATTTATATAATTTATTATATTTCTTTCTCTCATCTTTCTATCCCAACCGACTACTTACTGGACGGTTCTCCTCTTTCTATCCCAACCGACTAATTACTGGACGGTTCTCCTCCTCTTTCTATCCCAACCGACTAATTACTGGACGGTTCTCCTTCTCTTTGTCATCCGACCAATTCAGTATATATATCATTTTGTAGAAAATAATTTATTAATATAATAGAAAAAAAAATTCCAAAGAAAAATATATATTTTTTTACGGACGTCGGCTGATACGGAGGTCGGCTGAAAGGGAGATCGACTGAAACGAAGGTCGGCTGATCCAGAGGTCGGCTGATACGGAAGTCGGCTGATCCAGAGGTCGGCTGATACAGAGGTAGGCTGATACCGAGGTCGGCTGAAAGGGAGGTCGGCTGATACCGAGGTCGGCTGAAAGGGAGGTCGGCTGATACCGAGGTCGGCTGATCCAGAGGTCGGCTGATACAGAGGTCAACTGATACGGAAGTCTGCTTTACGGAGGTCCGCTGATCCAGAGGTCGGCTGATACAGAGGTCGGCTGAAAGGGAGGTCGGCTGATACGGAGGTCGGCTGATCCAGAAGTCGGCTGATACAGAGATCGGCTGAAATGGAGGGTGGCTGATACGGAGGTCGGCTGATACGGAGGTCGCCTCATCTAGAGGTCGGCTGATACAGAGGTCGGCTGATACGGAGGTCGGTTGAAAGGGAGGTCGGCTGATACCGAGGTCGGCTGATCCGGAGGTCGGCTGAAAGGGAGGTCGGCTGATACGGAGGTCGCTGAAAGAGAGGTCGGCTGATCCAGAGGTCGGCTGATACAGAGGTCGGCTGAAAGGGAGGTCGGCTGATACCGAGGTCGGCTAATCCGGAGGTCGGCTGAAAGGGAGGTCGGCTGATACATAGGTCGGCTAAAAGGGAGGTCGGCTGATCCGGAGGTCGGCTGATACGGAGGTCGGCTGATACAGAGGTCACCACTTTACTTTTTCAGTCTGTAGTTTTATTTTCCTTAGTTTACTTATGTACCATACAGTGTCTAGAGATTCCTAATCTCAGGTATTCATTTTATCAAATTCGAAGATATTTCCTATTTTCGGATTTTACTTTGTTTTGTTGAAAAAATACATCAACGATATTCTTTATTTATTTAAATTTATATATTTATATTTATATAATTAAATTTTAAAAATTTAATTAAAAATTTAAAACACATCAATATATATATCATTTTATAGATAATTGTTTTTTTAATAATTCAGCAGCCGACTCTCTCTATGGCCAACTGACTAATAGCAGCCGACAGGCCAGCAGTCAGGTCTCTCTAAGGCCAACCGACTAACCAGAGACCAACAGTCCAGCGGTCGGCGTTCTCTATGGCCAACTGACTAACCAGCAGCTGACAGTCCAGAGGTTGGGTTTCTCTAAGGCCAACCGACTAATCACCCGTCCAGTATGTAGTCGGTTGCGATAGAAAGATAAGAGAAAAAAATATAATAAATTATATAAATATATATTTTTATATATGTGCAACCAATTGAAATGTGATTCACAATGGACGATAAACTATGCAAACGTATAAATACGACTTGATATATATATATAGCAAAACTATATAAAATTCATATAAAATTTCACAAAATTACGCCAAATTTTCATATTTTCAATACTGCGTCCGACTCTTCAAGATTTTCTAAACTCTGCACCTAACTCTTTGACCATCATTATTTAAGAATGTTTGGTCTGCTGAACACTCAAATTAGGAATTGTTACGTACAAATAATAATAATAATAATAATAATAATAATGATAATAGTAGCAGAGTCTTAAAGGAGGTCGGACAAGATAAGGTCGGGCGAAGAAGGATGAGACAATCAAGCGACCACCATCCGGTCCCTTCAAACGGCCGAACAACCAATCGTTCAGACGATTCATTGGTCGCCCCATCAAGGGACCAACTGACCGCCCTTTGAAGCGACTGAACTACTATTTTGACCAAGTGACCGGCCAATCGATCAGGCGATTAACAGGTCGCTTAATTAAGCAACCAACCAACAGACCTTTTCTTCGCCCGACCTTATCTTGTCCGACCTCCGCATCTGTCATCTCATCTTTCTTCATCCGACCTTATCTTATCCGACCTCCACTAAGACCCTGATACCATTATCATTATTATTATTATTATTTTTTGTACGTAACAATATTTATATTATTTTTTTCTTATTTTCTCTCATTCTCTTCCTCTTTCGTAAAACTAAATCGGTCAATTTTTTTCTTTTTTTCCTAAAATATATTTATTTTATATTTTCTTTCAAGAAATTAAAAATGTAAAATATGCACCGCTAATGAACTCAGACAACATATTTATATAAAAAAAATTACAAAAAATATTCTACCATAACAAAAACTTGTGTGGCTTAGCGGCACTCACACGAGTACTAGTATATATATATGTATGTCATTCCTGACATACCCTACTTTGCATTTAATGCATATACGTCCACTATTACTAACCTATGAAAGGCATGATTACTTGTTACCTAACCATAATTATAACAGTCATACGTTAAAGTTCTGAATCATTGTATTAATTTCTACAATTCCTAGCTCACCTAATCCTTATATTACGGGTCCTCGTTGGACTCAACTAACACGTTACTTATCATCTCAGATTTATTTCCAAAAATAAACAGCGTCCGTACGAAGCTTGTACAATTTATTTAATATGCTGTTTCTCCATAAAATTGGTTCAACTAAATACAATGAACGAATTTATAATAGAAAAAGGATAATAATTTTACGGAATGATTGATTTTTATGATTACGTCAACTATGTTTGCCCAAATTTGTGTCTCGTTGTTGTTACATGTAAGTAAATTGGATAGATTACACTGTAAAATTAAGCAGCAGTAAAGGTATAATTGTTAGTCTTACAACTAATTATTTTGGTTTGATTAATGTGTACAGTTACCCATCCGGAAAGATACAAGCTTCTATAAACATGAATTATAGGTTAATACTTATTACTCATTACTCATGAAGTTGTATTTCTGCATTCATGTGATTATGCTTTTAGAGGGCATGGAAACATCTTTAATTTCACACACATGCAGATAATATAACTAACTACACAACATGAGAACATAACATAAATACTCGGAACAAAGTAATCTGCACTCCATATTTACCCAAAAATGCAGTACATTAATTAGAGACATGGATGGGATTTAGAAGTAGCTAAGAAACAGAATATGTACAATACTTGTAATTATTTTCCAGATTACAAAATCCAGCCTCCAGGAAAATACATCATGAAAGGCTGTGAAATTCTAGATATCAAATATTTAAGTCTAATACCCAACAAAAGGGTCACAAAGGCGTCAGTAGCTGCATACTCAATTTTTTTGTCGGTCAAAAATTCCGAATCCCAGCTACTTAGGGTTACAAGAAGTGGCTTTTGTAGGTCTTTTTCCAAAACAGCTGCTACCATTGCCTTCAGTCCCCTATTAACATGTGCAGCCGGATCAACATATAAACAGGCTCGTTGATGGAGCGTGTTGATGTCTACAAAATGACGAACAAAGAGACTGTAGTACCTATGTAGCTTGGCAATGTCTGCTTCTATACCAACACCACAAAATAGAAAACTATGATCGCCCAGAAATTGTTGAAGCGAAAATGGAATATAATCTGCCTTTAAAATTTGAAAGACAAGACAATACGAATAAATACAAAGTTACAGGGTAGCGATAGGATTGTCCTGCCCAGAGTGAACGTTAGGCCGCCATTCCATATCAAAACTGACAAGAGTAGGACCATACAACGCACGAAAACGAACGACCAAACGTACCCACTGATCAACTTCCACTGCTTTCTTTGTGATTGTGACTGCACAAACGTCATTGTAAAAACGTATATTATGGAAAGAACATGCCATAATCGGTAAGTTCATGGTGGCCATTAAGCATTCAGTCTTGCTTAGATAAAGTAATTTCAATCGAGAAGACCTACGAACACTCTAAAGACAGATAACGGCTTAACTTTCCCCTCATTTATTCAATTAATAGAAAAACTTGGCCAAAGATTTCACTACAATGGCTCATTATATAGAGAGAAGAAGTGGGAGATTTCTGCACACAATATTAATTATAGTAAGTTGTTTACAAATATTAATGCCAAGTAATTTCTAATACCAAAACCCTGCAGATTATTTTATCAAAAACTATTTCTTACAAACCACTTGGTGCTTTTAATACTCAACTATTTCTCTATCCAACAACTTGTAAATAACCCTTCTGAGTAAAATGAACAAAGGTCTAATCAAATCTTTCTCTATGACTCACAGAAACAGTATTTAACTTTCTCCTCATAGACCCTAATCCAATTTCTCATGCAACTTTATTATTTTGATGTCATTTCTTGGGAATAATATACTTTTTGGATAACCCCGGAAAAAATATAAAACACAAAATTATTGTTCAAAACGAAGATACTCCAATTTTTCGTTCATTGGTTGCGCAAGGATAAATTGTTAGTAATACAATTTATTCAATCTCTAACACTGGGTTCTTCTATTCATTTCTCATCTTCTTACTAATGTACTGATTTCTGACATAATAAAATTGCATAAATGTCAAATCACTGAATTAATTTATATTTTCGGTCGTATCATTGAAAACAAAACTAGGTAAAATCAGTCGCTAAGTTTTTGGAATTATACACATACTTTGTATGTTTTCCCAATTACCACTTGGACATTATATATATTTTTTATATATATACACACATAATAGAGGAAATTATTAGGGTTTCTCATTAATGTAACTTTGATTCCCAGAGAAAGCTTTTGCAGACGATTGCCTTCGCCAATTTACCGTGGATACGGAACTTTGAAGGTTGTAAAATAGTTTCCAACCTACCTTCTTTAATTTACATATTAACTTTGTGAAAGTAGTGAATATAAAATCATTGAAGTCCTTTTTATAAATACTTCCATTTTCGTTTTCATTGATCGTTCTACTTTTTGGCTCATATATAAAGAACGAAGAACATTTCAGCTGAGATCTTATTTTACGCCAAGGAACCGTTTATAAGGTACATATCAAATTCCTTCCCTTTTTAACGTCCGATCATTTGTTTAAATAGTGTTCTTTGTTAACCAATTGCTATACTCACATTTTTAGGTTATTTTACCGGAAATTCTATTTTAAAAATATAAAATATGAATCTAATTTCGAACAATTCTGAAAATTTCCAAATTGTTTGTGCAGATTGTTCCTTGCAAAACTTTTCACCGAATGCCCATCAATCAGCCCTTTGCAGACTGTTCGCGCCTCTAAATTATCGATTAATCCCAAAGTCACTTAACCGGCCGGTTCACTTGCAGCTGGGTGTTGCTTCGTTGCGGTCTCCTAAAAAAAATTTAGCGCTGATCTGTTGCTGCTGCTTAAGGCGGGCTGCTGCTCACTTTCGTCACCGCTCAAAGAGGCCTAAGCTAACGCTAATTACACATCAGCAATGAACAAAAACAAATTAATGTTAATCAAATCCTAACCCAGCAGCAACAAATTACTATGAATCAGTCTAAGCTAATGCAATCACCAAGTAGTATACAAACTCGACAACTAATTCCAATCTAACCCAAATCCAAATTCCAACATAATTTAATTCCAATCACAACTAAATCCTAAATTAAATATCGGAAGGAGCATAATTAACATAATTACAAGAGGTACAATCCATCCCATAACAACCCCTGCAAAATTTCAGATTATTAGTATTATGTTCGAAATTAAGAAATTCGATGAAAATAGGCAAGAGAAGGTGAAATTGAATAATACAACCTTTCTTCCGATGTTTACCGGTGGATTCGTAGGCAGCTAGAATTGGAGCAAGTGGTGTGGTTGGCTTCATCGTCATCGGTGGGAGAAAAGAGGTTATGGTAAAGAAATTGGGGGATTTGCGGTAAAAGAATTAGGGCTTGACGAAATTGAAAGAAAATCGGGTGTGAAATTCAGATTTTTCTCAGAATTAGGTGATGAAGATGACGGAAGGAAGGAAGAGATTGAAGGCGTAAGTAGCTAGGGCTTACTGGAATTACCGACTATTGATTCTCTAGCCCAAGACTATGATTTGAGAATTTTCTTAGTAGGCGCAGTCTAACAAAATGAACTTTTGCCCAAAATAAAGAAGAATAAATTCATCGCTTCGCTTGCAGGAGGGGCTGGTCTGCGTCGCTTCGCTGCACTTGACTGAAATTGGCTTCGCTTGCAGACCCGCTCACATCTCCCCCGCTTGTTTTCGCCGCTTCGCTTGCAGACCAGCTCACATCTCCCCCGCTTGTTTTCGCCGCTTCGCTTGCACACAGAGACATTAATGCCGCTTCGCTTTGATTTTATTTCAAACTTCACATGAACTGATCCGCTGAATGACATTGGGCGAAGAAGAAAACAAAATTAATTAATTAAATATATATAATAATAATTTCTAAAAACATATATATGATGCGCATGCCCCTTTTTTTAAAAAAAATAAAATAATAATAATAATAATTAAATATATATATAAAATAAAATAATAATAATAAATATAATTTTGCCCTAAATTGGGTGAAGAAGACGCCGCTGAGGTGCGCTCAGGAACTACTTCCATTCTATCGTTTGAGATTGTCCATCGTCGCTTGCCGACTGACTGGTTACAAACAGCCCGCCTGGACAATCGTCGCTCATGGCCGCTGCTTAAAAAGGGCGCTGAGACAGGGCTTGATCGGTGCCATCGCTCGCCGAAGTTTTCGTTCGCTTGCTGTCATCGCTCACTTGAAATTTTTCACTCGCTTGCTGGCCCTTGTTGGCGCTGATTTTTTTTTGCGAGAGTTGGAATAATTCTGTCTGGTCCTCTAGCAATCGATTGGTGCATTGAATCCAATCGTTGCTTGATTTTTAGGCTGATCTGCGCCGCTGATTTGGACAGACCGATCGATTTGGGTGCAGGATTGGACGCCGCTCGGTTAGGGCTCACCGGCCGGTTCGGGTGCAGCGGCGCTCATTTTGATCAAGGATCAGCGGCCAGTAGATTCATCGCTCCTAAGCGATTCATCCATTGGTTCACAAGGATGGATGTCCGCTTCTTCTACTTCAAAATTCACTGTGAACGACTAGCGGATCATCTTTAATTTCCTGAATGAACAAAAAAAAAATTATTATTATTATTATTTATACAATACAGTTATTAATATTAATATTATTATCATTATTGTGCTTAGTATTATTATTAGTATTATTATATGAATATACAGAAACAGATCAAAAACATAAACGAAAAATAGGAAACACTGCCGCAAGCAGTTTTTTTTTTTTTTTTTTTTGAAAATTTTTCTGATTTTTTTCCGAAAGATACATTGCCATGTAGGTTTGATCCTTGAAGGATATCGCACTCTCGAAACCTACAAAGCATACCGCCGATGGATTAAATGTTCAAAATAAAATAAAATTCAATATTAAAATTAAATTAGCATTAAACTCAATATTTTCCAATTAAAACAAAGATACTAGGCTTATTCCCCGGCAACGGCGCCAAAATTTGATCGAAGATTTTTGGAGAGTTTTTTTTTAAAATATCTTGTAAGATACAAAAAAAATGATATATGTATAAAATGAAAATAGTGTTGTGTGTGTTCGTGTAGTAACTCCAAAAAGTTCGTCAAAAATAAAAAATCTCTTTAACCGGTGAGTGTCCGGGTCGAACTCAGGGAATATGCGAATATCCTATATTTAATTAGAAAAAGTGCAATGAGTTAATGCAATTGAAGAAAATGAAAAGATAAATTGCGGAAATTAAATCTAACTAAAAAGCGATAAAATATACGTATCTCGAAAAGGATGAAGCGAGGCGTTTGTGTCTGACTTTTGCGTTCCCTAATGGCTAGATTTCCATGGATGAAATGAGCGGGATGACGATAGCGTGATAGCGAAAATAATATGTATAATTGCGGGGCGGCTCGGAGAAATGAATGTGATCGCATTTGCTCGCTTAAGCTGATTATCGACTCGGTCGGTACTTGATCTTGGGGGATTTACAACGAGGCTTCAGCGACACCCGGCGAAGAACATTATAAGCAAGAAACCCTACTGTCACTAGGAATCTCTGTGACCCAATAGACCCCCGCCTATGCCCCATGAATTATTCTTCCAACCGTTCCGCTAGTGGCTCTACCCCTTTTATTACCTCTCTTTAATCAAAATCGAATTCAGAACAGCAACTAAGCAGGCCGACAAGGCTCCCGCGTACTTAGCTACGTTGAACTACCCGGAAACCGCTTTTGGCGCATAACAGGGCTGAAATAGTCGATTCTTCTGTCGCCCTTCCGCAACCTTGTCGAAATCCAATTTGAACAATTCAAATCGAACATGGAATTTTTGGGTGAAGGTGAGGTGGAGAAATATGATAGGAATTTTACTAGCTAAAATACTATGCTGAAATTAAAAGAAAAAGGGGGAGAAAATCAGTTTGCTCGCGACACAAAACCGAAAATCTCGTATTATTAAACTAGATAAAAAAAAATACGGAAGAAAAGAAATTGAGAAAATAGAATGTATATTATTGTGTATATATGGTGTATATATATATCTATGGTGTATCATATCTATCTATGGTCTATATCTATATATGGTACAATTAGAGGGGATATTTATAGGGGAAAAGCTTCTAGAAGCTTGACGGTTACAACCGCCAATAAATAACTACTTATAAAAATAACTACTAACTACCTCTAAAAATAACCATAAATAACTAACTCTAAAAATAGCTACTAATATAACTACTAATAACTACCTATTTTTTTAGAAGGTTCTAGAATAAAAATTACACAAAAATAGCCAAAAATTGGCTAAAAAGTAGTGCAGGATTTTAATTAAGGGAGCTGGGAGAGTGTAGTAAATGCAGGAGATGAGGGTGCAGGAGACATAAATGCAGCAGAATTCTGTGCAGGAATTATTGTGGCGGCGCAGTAAATGCACTGCTGACCAGCGGCAATAAATGCAGCGAGAATTAATGCAGTCGCCGCTTCGCTCACTTCCACGTATGGCTTTCCGCTCCGCTCATATTTTCGTGTCAGCCGCCGCTTGAATTCCGTGTTAGCCGCCGCTTCGCTTTCCGCGCTCGCTTGCCTTCCGCGCTCATAAATACAGCTGCCGCTCGCCTTCCGCGCTCGCTTGCCTTCCGCGCTTGCGCACTCCTATGTAGCCGCCGCTTGTCTTCCGCGCGGCCGTCGCTTGCCTTCCGCGCTCATAAATACAGGTGCCGCTCGCCTTCCGTGCGGCCGTCGCTTGTCTTCCGTGCTCGGTTGACTTTGACTTTCGCGCGTTGACTTTCTGGCGTTGACCGTTGACTTTTGTTGACTTTCGCGCCGGTGACTGTTTTTTCGCTTCTGAAGCCATTTTTTTCACTTTTTAAGGCCAGTTTTGGGCTCCCATATCAGTTTTCAAGCATTATTTCACCTATATAAATAATGAACATCTTATAAATATTTCTTTAAATAAATAATACTTATTAAATAAAATTAATTTAGTTAAAATTAAATACTTAAATAGCACATAAATAATGCCAAAAAATATAATTCAAGAAACACATCAATTAATTTAATTTATACACCAAAATAATTATAAATTGCACTTAAAAACTAATAATTTAATATTATACAAACAAGATGAAATGAATACAATTATTAGAATAAATTAACATAAATGATATCAAAATTTGACATAAATAAATAAATAATTAAATAAATATAAGCTATAAAATATGGCAAAATCAAGAGTTATCAACCGACATCTTTGGAAGACCTCAAAACTATTAATGGCATACAATATGAGAGTTTTAGGGCTGTATGTGTTGCATTTGGTTTGTTAGATAGTGACAGTAGAATAATTAATTCACTTGAAGAAGCATCTGAATGTCAATTTCCGTCAGCATTTGCCCAACAGTTTGCTACAATACTCATATTTTGTAGTCCAGCAGAACCTCAGTTGTTTTGGAACAGATTTTACCCTTTTTGCATATCTCAAAATCATTTTTTTTCACAAACTAATACATCAAACTTAGAGACACAAGCGTCAGTTGTTGTAAATGGTTTTTTAGCACCACTCGGAAGTAATTTACATGACTTTGGTATTCAATAGTTACAAAGTGAAACATCTTCCCACTGTCAACAAATACAACAAAAAAACTTTTGCTGCGACACTATTTCCACATCACAATTCCCGTCACGGGAAATCCTTAATCCTGAACAACAATTAGTTTATGATACTGTTATTGAAAATTTAATCAATCACTCATCATTTGTTTGTTTTATTGACGGGCCTGCTGGAACGGGAAAGACCTTTCTGTATACCATTATACTTGCATATGCAAATAATGCAAATCTATTAGCAATCCCTATAGCAACATCTGGCGTAGCAATGTCTTTATTACCGAATGGACAAAAAGCACATTCTAAATTCAAACTTCCATTACACTTCACTGAGAACAAAACATGCAACATAGCAAAACAATCTAATCTTGCCCAAGAACTAAGAAAAGCTTCACTAATTATTTGGGATGAAATCTCAATGGCACGACGAGAACTAATAGAAGCTCTAGACCACATTAAAAGATATAACGGATTGCGCTGATACGTTTGGAGGAAAAGTGGTTATGTTTGGAGGAGATTTTCGACAAATTACTCCAGTGATTCCCAATGGGACAAAAGAAATGTTTATTGAGGCAAGTGTTGTTTCTTCGTACCTATTTGAAAATGCAAGTAAATTCCATCTTACTACAAACATGCGAGCAAGATAGGATCCTGAATTTTCAAAGTACTTAGAAACTATTGGCAACAATACATGTCCTAAAAACAATAATGGTGAGGTCAGACTTCCGCAAGAAACACTTATGAAGTATGATGACAGAAATTTAGAGTCTCTCATTAAAATCTATTCTGCAACTTTGTTACACAATCCTTCATCAGACATATTTATGAATCGATCAATTCTTACAACAACAAACCACCTTGTAGATGTTATTAATGATAAAAATTTTAAGAAAATGTAAGGAAGACAAATTACAGCTATAGGTCGTGATAATACTAAAGATAGTGATCAACAAGCTCATTACAAAGATTATCTTGCCACAACTACACCAAATCAAATGCCACCACATACATTAATCCTAAAAGTTGGGGCACCAATAATGTAGTTTTGCAACCTTGATCCAACAAATGGCTTGTCAAACGGCACCAGAATGATATGCAAAAAAATAACAAGAAATCTAATACAAGCCGAACCTTGTTCAAAAAAGCTTTGTTTAATACCTCGTATTCCACTCCAGGCAAAGAATAAAACTGTATCGTCTATAGATTTTACAAGAACACAATTCCATGTTAAACTTTGCTTTGCAATGACGATTAATAAGTCATAAGGACAAACCTTAGAACACGTGGGTATATTCATAGGTGATCCTGTTTTTTATGCACGGTCAGCTATATGTTGCTTTATCCAAAGCAAAATCCTTCTCTTCATTACATATTACGATCCGACCAATACAACCTACAAATGGTATTGTACAATGGACTAAGAATATAGTTTACGACAAAATCCTACAGCTAGCTGGCATAACATAAAAAAAAAACTGTATTGTTGCTCCCTATTTATACATAACTACAAAAATAATTACAGACCCTCTCTCCCTCTCTTTGTGCAGCTGCTGTTGATAACGTACGCCAACCACCGTCAAGGTGTGCAATAAACACCCAACCCTCTATTTGCCGTTTCGACACTTCCAGATGGGCCGCAGGAAAATTGTTCAATTACAATGTTTTAATTTCTATGCAATTTACTTAAAGTCTCTATTGCTAAATCACAATGTTCTATTATATAGTTTCTTTCTATTTTTTACCTAACAACATCAACTTTTATAAATGACTTGGTTAACCTTGTTTGTTTTACCATATTATTTTCTTTTTTAGAGGTCCATTTTAGATTCTTATTTCCTTCAAAAGTTCAGACATTTAGATCAACATTAATGACTGAGGTTCAACTGTACATGAATAATCCTTAGATTAAAGAGATCTCAAATAGGAATTTACGCTGTTAAAATATTTTTACATTTCTCGTAATAACAAAGCATCTAGGATAATTCGTAGGTCACTCCATTTTTCTACTCGGAAAGAGAGCAAATTGGAAACAGATCACTTCTCTACTTGACAAAACCGTAGGTCACTCCATCACAAACATAAACAACGATCAACAATATATTTTTATTCATTCCCCTTTATTTATTTAAATTTATATATTCATATTCATTTAATAAAATTTTTAAAATTCAATTACAATTATTTAAAGTTTTTGGTTTTAAAAATGAGTTTCTTACACTGTTGTAAATATATTCATTTATATAATTTATTTTATTTTCTTCTCTCTTCTTTCCATCCAACCAAGTCACCCAACAACTTCGTTTTAGTTTTAAAAAATATATATTTATATTAATTTATTTATTTAAATATACATATTCATATTCATATAATTTAATTTTAAAAAATTAATCACAAAATTTAAATATATTAATATACTATATCATTTTGTAGAGAATTATTTCTTAACTCTGAAATAAATAAACTAAAGAAATATTTCATTTAAATAATTAATTTTTTTTAAAAAAAATCTTTAAATTGGTTTGTTCTACACTTATCCAAAAAAATAATTCTCATATAATTTTTTATATTTCTTTCTCTACTCTGTCTATCACAACCGACTAGACGGATCAATTCAGCCCCTTTCTTCCATCTTTACATGTCAACCGACTAGATGTTCTCCTCCTTCTCATCCACTTCTCCTCCTTCTCATCTGACCCAGTCATCCACTTTATCTCCTCTTCGCATCCCTACCGACTACCGGTACTACTCATTCACTGCACCAAATCATCCCCTCTATCTCCTCTTGTCATTCCGACCGACTGACAGTTCGACTCATTCACCCGACCCAATCATCCGTTATATCTCCTCTCGACATCCCTACTGCCTGACAGTTCCAATCATTCATCCGACCGTAACAGCCGTCTTATCTCCTCTTGTCATACTACAGGCATACGTTTCACATCCTTCTAGCCGAACCATTGACCCATTTTTGAGTTGTTTCCAAAATAGCGTCTGACGTTTCTCCTCCTTATAACCGACCTACTCACACCCTTTCGCTGGTCTTTACAAACCTACCGAATGATGGTTCTCCTACATGTTATCTGCCCAAGTCACCCCCGTCTCCTATTCTTTTCATCACAACCAAATGCATCGTTTCCTTCTTTTCTTCTGACGAAATCAGCCCTTGTTTCTCTTTCTTTCATCCAAGCCGATAGACGGCTATCCTCCTTGTATCTAAGCAATTGCATAAGACACTTTTTTTTCCTCATTTTCTCTCTTATTTATTTTTGTCATTGTCTTGTTTAATTATTTATTAATTTTTGTTTCAACGAGGATTTTTTTTTCTGTGTTTGGTTTGTTTGTTGTTCTGTAGATCATACGGCAACTACAAGGCCAACGATAAGGTCATAATTCTAAAAAAGGCACCACCAAGAGTTGGAAATTGTCTCCAAACATTGTAATAGCAAGAAAAACATTCGATATAGGTTGCTAGCTTATTCCATTTCTCCATACATATATTTTCTTATTATTACCTTGCTTTTGCGGACATCAGCCATTGTAAAATCCATTTCTTCATAACATTTCATCAACTCAAATAAGAATCGAGTATACCAAATACAATTGTTGGCCTTTTACGTAAGTATAAAATGAAAAGGACAATTACCCTATGAAAATGGTTTCTTTAAAAAAGAAAGGAAACCTATATAACCCAACAACATAAATACCCCTCTATGCGTCTCTATAACTATATACTTATATTTATATATATATATACATACGCATATATACTTATATATTTTGTGCATGTCATACATTCCCTTCCATAAAATTCCCTTACTTGTACTATTACTAACTTCATAAGATCGTATCCCAGAAAATCTTTACCTACAGTAACCTATCGTACCTATTCTTAGGTATTACCTAACAATAATGATAACAATCAGACACTCAAGTTTTGAAATATTGCAACACTCTCTACACTTCATAACCCACGACATTCCTATATTACGCATACTGATCAATAACATTAAGACGTTACCTATCACCTCAATTAAATGAAATAACAAAGCCACTACGAAACATAGGTACTAAACAATCAAACAAAATTTTAATATAAAAAGAAAACAAGTTCCTCTTCTTTTCACAATGCACTCTCTCTGCATAATTATATTTCTTTCAACAAGTACCTGTTGAAATATATATTGCACTAACTTTTCTCTCAATACATCTTTCATTACTATAAGTCCATTACTAAATAGACGAAGAAACACAACTGACTTTGGTTGCTGATCTTTCCACAAAACTTTCTGAATGGGCAATTAGGGTCATGCTACTGGAATACTCAAATGAAAGAGTTTCCCCACGGACAAATAAAGCTTACAAGAGATTCATATTTTTGGATGCAAAGGTTCGATTTATTATGTCTTCAAAGTCAGAATCTTTTTGTTTCGTACAAATACTTTGCTATACGACAATGTCTCTCTTAAAGAAATCAAACATTTTTTTCTACTTGGGAACACCGGGTGGGGGTTAGAAATTCGTAACAACCCAAATTAACATATTATATTTGTAAATGCAAGGAACAAAAGGTGCAGGCTTGCCTACTTGAACAAGATATCGCAAAGTTAGATGAATGTCTAACCTTATTTCACACGTATGACATCTACAGAAGTTATCTCAAGCCTTTCACCACAACCCTGCCCAGATAAAACTCAGAAGTTTAGATTATCCTCAACCAAAACTCAAGTATAAGACCTGTTATTGATCAACCGTTAAATATTCTCCTTGGGAAGCCGGTTTTCGTCAAGCTATCAAGCTTACAATCTTTTCTCGAATCAAAAGCTTTCCTCGGTAAATTTTTTAACACACAACGACTATTTATATAATCATACTTAATTTTATCTCCTTTAAATTTTTTACGACTGGAAACTTTACCTAACACTCATTGAATGGAGTTCAAACTTTTCTTAACTCTGAACACAAATTTTACTTTCAAAGACGTCATAGGTATAGCAATCGAAGTTGGCCCCATCAAAACAAGAGGAACATATAAACTACAAGAAATCACAATCATTACAGAGGAGTATTCACAATATTTCATAGAAAAACATTTTTATCTCTTCTTTAATTAATGCTAAAATATTCACATTTTTGTTGTCTTCGGGAAAATACCAACTCAATTGACGATTTGGAATGATCTCGTCGAGGCAGAAGGATCAGAAATCCTCTCACTTCTTCCAGAAAGACTGATTATAGCTGCAGTAAATATCAAAGTGTCATCTTTCAAAGGTAGACCACTGGTACAATATACTTAACGACTTCAAGTTTTGAAAAAAAAAATTACAATCAATCTAAATAAAGCATATAGCACCTATATTTCTAAGTTATTTTCTTCCTACTGATTATTAATCGAATTTCACAAAATGTTATATAAAGCATGCGACAATAAGCCAGAAGTTTTGTTCCAAGAAACATTTTTTCGGGGTATAAACGATTACAAATTCATGTGTGTTTCAATTCAAGAATCTCGTTGTCAGCCATGTCGATGGCTAACATTCTATTCAATCCTTCTTACCCCAAAAGTATGACACTTCAGCAATGGTAAAATACCACAAATTTGTACCCTTTAAAAAATTGTATTGCAGAAATTTAAATTGACAACTTACCTACAGGAAACAGGACAAGAAAAATTATCTTGATGACCTCATTCAAATGAAACACTCTGGAACACCTACTCAACAACATTCCACAGACATGTTTTCTTTTATTACAATCCAAGAAATACGTCAATCACAGGTTCTTTTACCAACCTCTTTCCAACCAAAATAGATATAATACTACTGTCAACTAATTAAATTTTAATAATTACATATACAGTTAGTCGAGCATAAGATACAAGCTTCCTTTCAAATCTTACTGTCAACAAACATGAAATTCTCATACACTGTCTGTGGAAAATGCCATACGTCAACAAAAACACCTCCAGCGCGAACATTCTATTGCTTTAAGTGCTCATGTGTTCATACAAGCAAAGAAAGGTACCCACATGCTTTATAAACCTTTTACTTACAAAATATAACCAAACCATCTGCTTTTACCTGTCAGATACATGTTAACAGCAACCGTTACCGACAACACCGCTTCCATAAAATGTGTTGGGTACGAGAAAATTGTTAGTTTGCTTCTCGGCTGCGACCTGGACACTCTGAAAGGAAAAAAAAAAGGTTATAAAACAAATTAAATTTTTACTATTTTCAGACCAAATCTCTGACATTGATGTTTTATATAGGACATGGCAACACTTTATGAAATGCGAAACAACGAAGTCAAGAGTAGCAACTTCATGTTCACAATTAAGAAAAAAAACATCTGTATCCACAAGATTTAGCACAGACAGCTATACTATCAACAGCATGGAACCATGGAATTCAGGTTATAAAATAGAAACAGTTAATTTTATATCATCTAATAAATCATATTTTCAATTCCAAAAATTAAATTACTACTCCGAATTCTCAGCCACAGATATAGAGGATCTCACAAAAGATTCACCAAATACATCCACCCCAAACACTGCCCAATCTTCAACCTTCACTCCATCATTACCACATATTACAACCTCATCAACAGCATTTCCAGCAGAAAAATCAGGTACTTACATCTTCATAAAGTACAACAAACGACTTCAGAATCTATCTTTTTGTTACATATTATATTTTACTTCTCTATAATAGGTGGAATCCGCAAGAATCTCTGGCCATTAATACCAGATCCGGAAACTGAAGCAGCCCACATACAGAAAGGTAAAGAAGCACAAGTGCCAACGTTAGCGAAGAAAACGAAATTGGCGACCAAGAAGTGAACATGAAGCCGCCCGTTTTATTAACCTCCACGAATTGCTTTGGTCTGTAATTACTTGGTTAACTTCGTAATTTAGCACCCTCAACAGAGGAAACTGCTTTGGCCTGTATTGCACTCATTTCTACATGCCCTTCATCAGCTAATTCCGTCGGTGTATGATTGTTAAAGCAGATTTCATCTCCTCTATCAATTCACACCACACCCTTGCATGCTCCACCGTCACTACCACTTCTTGGTAGAAGTTTTTTTCCTCCAGATGCTTTCCCGGAATCCTTATATTAATATATTTTGACAATCATATTACACTAGATTTCTCCGTTACTGCCTTTATCAATTACTTACAAGTCACCAAACTTGCCTCATTCTCATATGTAATTTCAAGAAATATATCCGTTATCTCTTTTAGTTTTTGACCGGAATATCTTATCTCTTTTATGTTAAACTTTAAGGGTGTTTTTTTTTTTCCATTCATTTTCTTTAGATTTTTACTATTTATTAAATTTATTTTTTTCAAAAATATTCAGTCTGTTCAGTCAGCCTTTATTGATTTTTTTGTGTGGGGTATAGTAATTTACCCTCGCATTCCCCGTAATCCCATTTATATCCCTCAATCTTTTAAAAAACCCTTCAACCCATTCATTTCGTGTCGCTATGGCCGATTCCTCTATTCCCTTTCTTGCGTCGTCAGTTCGAGCTCCGCCTTCGTGCGCTCCTTGATGAAGGTATTTTTCTTATTCTCTATAACATACATTGTACGGGGCTCTCTACTACGAATGCAGCCATTAAATTCCACGTGGCCTGAACTACCAATTCTCCGGCCACCGAAACCAACCCTAAACCTTTTACCCCAAAAACAAAATTGTGAGCATTACCAATTTCTGATACAATATATTTTAAATTTATGAAATATTTAAGTAAAACAAAACAAAATCTTTTCAAATATCTCCTAATATTATATTTAACCAAAAAAACAGTTCCCTTTCTCTGTTGTTTTCATCACAACCGAATAGACTTCTATTCTCATTCCCATACCACGTATTGACACGCTATCTCTCCTCTTTCCTTAAAAACCATTCGAGCGGTGACAAATCGCGTGGTCGGTTGTATTCCAAAGGGCCGATTTGGTAAGATGAAAGAGGTAAGGTTAGTTAACTCATTTTCCTTTTTTTCCTAATACATCACACTATAACACTAATATTTCTAATATTAGTGATACATATAAAACATAGTAAGTAGTACTTTAATTATACTGGATAATGAAAATAATTGTAATCACAATTTTGGCCTTATTTTTTGGGGGTAAAAGTAATAATATGATAATAAATAAAAGTATTTATAAAAAATTAGTAACATCTTTAATGAAATTGTTATTTTGTAATTGGACGTTCCAAAATACAAATATATATAATTTCTAACTTGACGAAAGGCCCACCGACCAAAAAATCACTTATTGAAAGATAAACTGACCTCCCACATACCAAACTTCAACCGAATGGACTCCTGCTGGCACTCCCTTCCCAAGTAGTTGGCCGCTATCTCTTCGATTTCCTTAAAAAAAAAAAAAAAAAAAAAAAAAAAAAAGTGGATGGTTTAGAGACTGTACAGTTCTCTTCCTTCCATCTGACCAATTCGGTCAGACACTTTTTTTTTTTTCTCATTCTCTCTCTCCTAATGATTTATTTATTTAAATTTATATATTCATATTCATATAATGTAATTTTTAAAATTTAATTACAAATTTCAAATATATCGATATATATCATTTTGTAGATAATAATTTTTTAATAATACAGAAAAAAATTAACTAAACAAAAGTATAATACAAAAAAAAAATTAAAAGAAAAATAAAAATTTTAAAATTGATTGGTTGCATAGTTATAAAAAAAAATATAGATACTTATATAATTTATTATATTTCTTTCTCTCCTCTTTCTATCCCAACTGACTGCACGGTTCTCCTCACTCTCATCCAACCAGATACTTCCTCTTCTCTTTCCATCCCAACCGGCTGGACAATTCTCCTCCTTTCATCCGACAAAATCGACCAGACATTTCTTTTTTTTTTCATTTTCTTTTTTTTCTGTTTTCTCATTCCCTATCTCATCTCATGATGGTTTATTTATTTAAATTTATATATTCATATTCATATATATTCATCTATATTCCCTAAATCGTTACTTTCTATTTTTACATAACTGTGAAAACAACCAATTTAAAAAAACCAAAAAAATATTTTAAAATATCTCCTAATATTATATTTAACCAAAAAAAATGCTTCCTTTTCTATGTTGTTTCCATCCCAACCGACTGGACTCCTGCTCTCATTCACATCCCACGTATTCGGCCGTTATCTCTCATCTTTCCTTAACCACCGAACGGAGGGTTTACCTCTTCCATCCCACCAAATCAGTCCTTTTCTCTCCTCTTTCCATCTCAACCAATTCGACGTTTCCTCTCATTCTCATCCGACGGAATCGGCCGCTATATCTCCTCTTTCATTACCAATCCACTGGACGGTTTCACTCTTCCATCCTACCAAATTAGCCTCTTTCTCTCATCTTTTCATCACAACCGAATCTACGTATCTTCTAATTCTCATCCGACGGATTCCGCCACTACAAGTATCTATATTTTCGGTTTATTTATAACTTACTTATAACATTATATTCAACATAATCGACTGCAATGCCAGATTACTCTATTACTGCACAGAGACTTGGTTTTTCTCCTATGTTCAATCAAAGGACAAAAAGTTAACTAAGACATTTCATAAAATCATAATTTCGAGTGATTACAACCTGATGTTGCTCTATTACAATTTTTATTTGAATTGTTATTAAAAAGAGTATATTTTGTATATTCTATTTCGTATTTATTTTTATTTAAATGTAAAATATTTAATATAATAGAAAAAATGTAAATCAATTTATTAACCTTATTTCAGAGGATACCAGTGTTTCAGTTTACTGAAATCTAAACCACACATACTATTCAAAATAACATAAATGATATATAAATTATATACTTCCTTTCATTAAAATACACAACATAACAAGTTATTATCTACAAAAAATTCAAACAAACAACAAGTCGCGCAGCGTAGCACGCTTTCACGAGTACTAGTGTGTATATATATATATATATATACTCCATATGTCCATTAGGCCCCATTCTCTCTTCGTATATCTCTCTCCACGTTTTTGAATAGAAGAAAGAGAAAGATTTTTAATCGGTTTTGATATACTCAATGATAGGCAGCTCGTTGTTTTCCAGCAAGGCATCTTCTCCCTCGCACCACCACAAAGTCTCTCCACTGCGCCACACCTTCTCAGAGTCGATTATGGACGAGAACATCGAGTCCGCGGAAGAAGTCGTCCGGAGATGGGATGTAGATGGTCCCAACAATGACAACTTTGAAGCTATGTTCATCGAGGACCATTGAGATATGAACATCCACACACATTCCATCCAAAAATTGAAAGAAGCAAATTAGCAGGAAATATATATATATATAAAAAAATAAATAAATAAAAAAAAAAAAAAAAAAAAAAACAATAATAATTATAAAAATGCAACTCATAACTTCCAATGATCCAATTTTGCACCATTGAATTTTTGAAAACAAAAATCCCCAAAATCTGAAAATCAATCTAAACAATTCATCAGAAGAAAAGGTGAATTGGAGTTGAAAATTGATACCTTGAGCAAAATCGAGGGGACCCATGGAATTCCGGTAGCAGAATCAGTGGCTGGTTTGATGTTTTTCGTTTTGGGTCGTATTTTGGTTTTTTAGATAAAAAATTGGAATAAGTAAAGGAAGAAGATAGATGAAGAAAATGAAGAGAAAAATTGGTGAATTTAAATATACAAACATACAGTGCTGCCGCGCCGCGTATCGCCGAAAAAAAATCGCTTGAAGAAAGAAGAAAAAGAAAAAATGGTGGAAGAAAATTGTGAAGAAAATAGCTTTATTAATATACGAGGGTATTTTTGTAATTTTATGCACTGATATATCAATTTTTGTCAAAAAAAAAAAAAAAAAAAAAAAAAATAGCAGTAAGTAAGATGCAACCACCGTTTAATTTTAATGAAAAGAAAAGTTTTTGCAGTACTTTTGAAACAACAAGTAGATTTTATTAAGTTTTAGAATCGAAAGAGTTTTCGGAAATTTTGAAAATTTACATAGAGATTTTTGCTATTTTTCCAATTATAATCTAGTAAATATAATATATTAAAATAATTACTAAACACAGCAATGTATGTGTAATAAATGATAAATTTTTACGAGCAAACAAGGAATAAAGAAAATTAAAGTGAAAATTCTTCTGAAAACTAAGTTATATATCTTTTCATAACTTCGTTTTGTTTTCTTTATTGAATATGTTATTTCAAAAAGGTTAATTTACTCAACACATAAATTAGTTGTTTAACTAGTTAAACGGAAAAAAAATTGTTCAATAAGCTAAAACTCAGTTCGGTTTGGATTGACTTTTGGCATGGGCTTTTTGGCTTTTTTTGAAAAAATATTTTGTATATACTTGTATTAACTTAGTCCAAAAATTAAAGAAACTTCTAAAGTTGAAAAAAAAAATTTAAAAAAAAAACACATTAAGAATAGCTTTTGAAATAAGTATAAGCATTTTTCAATTAAAATTATTGTTTTGATAATAATAATAATAATCATAATAATAATAATAATAAATATAATACTATAATATAATATAATATAAAAATAATTAATTTATATGATATATTCCCTCCGTTTCGTATCAGATGACTCATTTGGTTATAGACACTGTATTTTAGATAGTGTAGAATTACTAAGTTATTAATATAAATTATGATATTATTATACTATTTTTTATATAAATAGTATTCTTAGTAATTTAAATATTTTTAGCATTATATCTCAATAATATATATACAATACTGATATTAGATAATAAAATTTTATGTAATACAAATAAATAAACAAAATATTTTATTTATTATCATTACATAAATTAGTTTTATAAAAAAAAAAATATATGAAGTTTTAAAGGTAGATAAAACTATTTATTGATTGAAGAGTGATAGAAATATATGAGTTTTGTGTAGGTCCTACTGAAAATTTAATTAAATTGATTTATACTTGATAAGTTGTTTAAATTTGATAAATTTATCAAAAATAGAAATGAATTATCTTCTGTAGGATGGAGAAAAACAAAAAAAATAGTCATCTGAGACGGAAAGAATATATTTTAAGAAAAATTGAAAAATATAATTGTATTACTATTTTAATTTATATGGTATATTTATATAAAATTTAAAATTATAATTGAGATATCAAATTTAAAAATATTATTTTGAATTATATTAAATTATTAAATAAAATTTATATAATTTTCAAGTAAATTGTAATATATTATCAATTATTAAATATAGGATTGTCATTTTATTTTTAATTTACATTATATTATCTTTAAATTAAAATTCTAAATATGAATAATCAAATTTTAAAAATATATTTTTATTGTAGATAGTTTAAAATCTTTAAATATAATTAATAAAATTTAAAAATAAATTATAAAATTCTAATCGAAAATAACAATGATATTACATTCAAACAGTTTATTTTTATAAAAATTTATTTAAACATAAAATTAAATTACTTTTGACTTATATTTTTGCTTTTACTTTTGACTTCTAGTTTTACTTCCATGAAAGGATCATATGTATTGAAATATTTTCAATTAAAAATTTTAATCAAGTTTAGTTATAATATTTTCTTAAAAAAGTATATAAACTAGTATATAATTATATCTATAATAAAAAAAGTATTTGAATAAATAATTTTGAATTAATTTAGTTTTAAATGATTGAATTTAATTTTAATAATTTATTTAATCAAATAAATATATTTAAATTAACATAATATTGTTAAGATTAATATTTATAATTGATTTAAGTTATATAAATTTTATTATATCTATTGCTATTTGTTTATAATTAAACTTATTATGCATTTTTATTTTGATTTCAATAAATACTTACTTCTATAATCTAAATCGAATTATATTAACTCGGTTTAAGTATATTTTTAATTAATTTTAATCAATTTTAGAGTTTTTTACTACTAAAAAAATTCAAAAATATAAAATCAAGCATATATATATATTGTTTTTATCTATTAGATTACAAATTAATTTTATATTAAAATTATAATATAAATACTTGTTTATATCATATCAAACAATAATATTAATTTAAATTTATTTATTATATCAATTTTAACAAGTGAACCATGTATTACAATTGTCGTTTTGTCGTATTCGAATCACATTTTGGTCATAAATTTTTTATGTGTACAAACATTTGCTTGTAAAAATGATGTTTGGTATTCGAATAACATTTTGGTCATAATTTTTTTTATGTGTACAGATGCTTGCTTGTAAAACTGATGTGTGTGAAGTGTCCACAATGTACCCATAGCTACCGCATGTAAAATTAGTAGCACTACATCAAGATATTATAAGATATATATCAGGTTATCTGCCACATGGTTCACCTAGTGTGACTTTTTCCTCGGGTCTAGTTTGCAAGGTATTAGGTACGGTCGGGGTTTACTCAGTGCGTACTTTCGGATAGCGGCTGCGAGTTCCCATGTCATTAGAAAAAAAAATACATATATAACTAATTTTAAAAAATAACATAATAAAGATTGTTACTTAGACATATTTCTCCTATCATTCTTACACTATTGTTCATCATGAATTATTTTGCTTGAAAACAAAAATCAAATACTTCCTCAATCTCTTAAATAAGTATTTGATTGCTTTTTATATGTAATATTTGTATAATATTGATATATATAGTACAAATTAAAAATAATAATAATAATAATAATAACCTTATTAGTATTATATGATATAAATGTTATAGTATTTGTGTAATATATTGTAATTATAAATATATTTTTAATTTTAGATAGATAATAAATTACTTAAAAAGTAAATAAATATTTTATTATCGGGCAAATCCAAATCAAAAAAAAAAAGTAATTTGTTAAAAAGAGAAAGTATTTAGTTTTTTCTTAATATATTAAATAAAAGTATATTTCTATTAAAAACTTATAGAGTTTGTTTACTTCAACAAAATTTATACAGACACGATCTACTGTAAAATTCCAAATGACACATTTGAAATGGATCGGAGAGAATATATAAAATATTATTTTTATATTATCGATATAATTTTTTATATTTCATATAAATTAAACACTAAATAAATAAATAAAGCCATAATTTGTCACACTATTTGTTATTAATATTTTTAAAAAAAATATTACATAAATATGCTTTTTTTTCCTAGCAAAACATCACATTAAATATTTTATTTTTATTTATATAAAAAATATTACTTTCGTCCACTAAATATATATTCATTTGAATTGAATACGAGTTTTAATAAATATAAATTTATATTGATTGATCATCACATCAAATAAGGATATTTTGGAAAATATAAGATTAATGAGATCAGAGAAAAATTTTGATAAATTACGTGTATAAAAAATTGTGGTATTTTTGTAACTAAATGTAATGTTAAAAACATAAGTTAAAAAATATATAAAAATTATTTACTATATATAAAAATTATATATAATTTTGTAAAAAAAAAAAAAAAAGGTCAATTGGATATAAATCTCCACCCTTATTTTTATCTTTAAATTCAATTTCTACATACATTTTACACACACTTCACTCCCTACTTTTTTAAAAATCTTAACATTAACTCCCTACCTCACTCCTAATTCCAATATTGCCCTTCTCCTTCTCCCCAAAATCTATTTTATCAATTATGATATTTCTCTCTCTTTCTAAGGTTATTTTTGTGCGAAAAATTGTTTTTTACCCAGCCTGTTGGTTCATTCATGCATGTTCGGAGAATCTGTGATGGAGAAGACATTGGTAAGGGAAAATTTCTATTCCTAATTCTAATTCTAATATTTAAGTTTATTTCATCCGAAAAATACATTGGTAAGGGAAAATTTTGATTTTGAATGTTCTCTTGCTGTGATTATGTTGTTAATCGATTATAGTGATTTTGTTAGGGTTCGCGACTGATTTTAGTAAATATTTCATTATTATTTTAATAATTGTTGTCCTATTCGAGATCATGATTGCAATAGTTGCTAATTGAGTTTCATTATGATATTTTGTTATAATGGTATGTATAGGAAAAAATTAGGGGGGAGGGGGCTATTTCAATTTTCATTTAGTGTGTGTATGCATTAGCCGAGATATTTTTTTCGGTGTAGTATATCTATGTTTAATAATTTTATACTCTTGTTTTCTGATATTGCAGGCTATATTTGTTTAAAAATACTCTGATTTTATTGGTATATACTATGACTATTTATCTATGAACTTTGGTATTTATTTTATGTATATGCATATTATATAATGGAAAAATTGTGTTACTATACAACGGTGTCTGCCAAAAATAATAAAAATTGAAATTAATTTTGTTGGAGATTGAGGTGTGTACACCACAATGATGGTGAGAGTTGAAAAGAATTCTTTTTTTTTTTCGGATAAATAATCAGGATTTCTGAAGTACATTTCCGTCGTATTTTCCGGAGCCCACTTGTCTTTTACACATAGTGGACAACTTTTACACTCAGGTATCCGTAGAATATATGTCATTTATTATATTATGTATAACAAGATAATTATAGACGTCCGTTTTCAACAAAGCCGGATATGCCTTCTCACGGAAGAACTTTGGCAACATATAAAGTCTGTTGTGGAGGCCATGCCACTTGCCCAAAACTTCATTGCACAATCGCCACCCAAGTGTTGGACGAATTCTTTATTCCAAGGGACTCGTTGGAGGATAGTAAATAACAATATAGCTGAGTCGTAGAATAGTTAGGTGTGTTAGCAAGGTCATTACATTTTGTCCTACCAAGCCGGCCCAAACAATGACGGTTTGAATCATAACAGGTGAAACAGTCTAAAGAAATATGGTCGTTGTGGTCGTTTAGGACACAACTGACAAAGTTGCAAGAAAGCTCTATCGTAGGTTTTTCTAATTTGTCGTCTTGTGGCTGGAATTTTCTTTTATTTTTGGAATATTGTAAATGTAAATCTTTGTATGAGACCACTATCGAATGATACATTTCTTCTAAAGTAGAAAACAAATGTATGTGAATTCATAACGAAAGTACATTACAACTTATTGTAGTTACATAAAATATGACTAGAAGTAATAGATATTAACAACGATAGTACATTGTATATAATATTTTCTTATTAAATTCTATGTAATACTTGAGAGTTTTTTATGTCCTCTAAGTACCGTTATAATATAACATGACCTATTTTTTACCCACATTGTTTATATAAAATCACATTAACATAAATTCTATTTATTTATACGGGTATTATACGGTGAACCGTAATAATAGATATTTTGGATTTAATGCATAATTGATGACGTATGATGTTCTCTGCTTTGTAATTGTCCATATAAATATTTTTTTTAGAGTAGAAAAAATACCCCAACAATAATAAATGTGTTAAAAGTTATAAATAAATAAATAAATATTACTAATGAAACATATTGGACCTTCCCATAATGTACGGAATAATTTGTCATTGATGTGTACATGTGAACTATAGTCATTGATGTGTACATGAAATGTATCCATTAGTGCTTTCAGAATAATTTGGTGAGTATACATATTCTCAATATACATTAAATATATATAAAGTTACTTATAAAGTCTATTCCTCAATACAAGTACATTTAATCAATTCAGAAGTATGTAACTTAGTGAATGAAGGAACAAATATCATCATTGCGGGTATGTAATTTCCATTTAGAGACTTGTTGACACCCAACCATGAAATTTTGCAAACTGAATTATATTAATTACTTATGTGAGTACGTTTTTTCTTCCAGAACATTTTCTCGCATTATGTATACCAATACATGGTTCCATAATAGTAGCCCTGTGACAACATGATTTTTGATATATATTCAAGTGTAGGGAATTTTTGTCGAAAATGTAAATGTAAGGGTTTATTTTGAGCGATCAGATATAGCAAAAATTTGTGGTTGTAAACCCTGAATTGTTTGTCATAATTATTTATACTCTTTAGCTTGTGAGTTTCCAGGTCGAACACAGGGATTTTAAGTCGCAAAGTTAAATAAAGTATTGATCTCATGAAAGCAGCGGAAAAGCAGTAAGAGGACCCCCTTCGCAGCGAGCCTGAACCTAAAGCTACAGAAAACTGGAGAATCAAGGAAAGCGGTAAAAGTGAGCGACGGTGAGTAGAGCGGTGGTGAGCGGACTAGGTGCCAGCGATGGGTGAGCGAGAGAGGCATGAGGGGATGGCACAACATATATTTATATAGATTTAGCGGTAGAGAGTGATGGAGAGGTGTTGTGTCTAAACTGTGCGTTACTCAATGGCTAGGTTTTCCTGGATGAAATGAGCGAGTGATGGTGGTGTTTAAGCGAAACATATATGTATAATACGGAAGCGATAGGAGGGAGTATTGTAAGTATGTAAACCAAATTATAAAGAATTTTGATCGTTGGTACTTGACCTTAAGGGATTTACAACAAGACTTCAATGACACCCAGAATCGGAATATTATAAGAAAGAAATTCTGTTGTCACTAGGAATTTCTGTGACCCAATAGACCACCGTCTATGTCTCATTAATTACTCTAAATTTTGTCTCATTAGTGGCTTCACCCTTCTGTTACCTCTTTTTAATCAAAATTGAATTCAGACCAGTAATTAAGCAGGTCGACAAGGCTCCCGCGTACTTAACTACATTGAATTACCTCGAATCTGTTTGTGACAAAAGACAAAGCTTGAATAATCAATCTTTCTGCGTTCTTTCTCAGCAAAGTGAAATTATTTACAAATAGGGTTTATCTAAATGTGAAAATATGGAAGAAGTGATGGTGGAGAACAAATGATATTTCATTACTTACTATCAAAGCAGGAACTTCTAATTCTATAAAAGTTGTAATTAAAGCGGTAAACTAAAACTAATTAAGCAGTAAAATATGGCCAAGAAGAAAGAGAAATCTCATCCCTGTGAATACCCTTTTTATTTTTGGCAATGGACAAAGTTGCTTTCCATTTCCCTGCAACAACCTTTCCTTTTTTAGTTTTTGTAGGTTGCAGGAAGGTTGTCACAGCAACCGTGCTGCAGACTGAAATTGTGGGCTTGGCTTTATCTTTTTGTCCAATCCATTAAATGCCCACAAGAGACAAACTTGATTTGGAGTATGGTCAAACTCGTGCAAGAACATTGGAGAACACTCCATCCATTTCTATGCTAAGGGAAATTAATGAGAAGGGTGTTCTTACCAAGAAAGCATTGCTTACAAAATCAAAAAGGACAAACTTTGTGTAATGTGAGTTGGTGTGAAAATCTTATAGAGAAGATTATTATGAGAAGCTCTCACCACTCATCCAGTTCAGCTCTTCAACATTCTGAATGTGTGTTCTACACTGATATCAACTGGAGGGGTCGAAGGTGTTCGGAATTAATGGAGTTCCAACTAGAGGGAATGATCAAGCTCTGGACTTCTTTGTTGTGTGGTCGCTGTTAGTACGAGGTTGTAGCAACGAGAACTTTAGGAGGTATTTTCATGGGTTAGCCATGATTAGCATTAGAGTTAAATGAGTTGTGGTTGTTTATGTCCTTAATCAGCACTGGTTAGTGGAATTCCTCCTGGATTGGTATCCCCTGGATGTAGATTTGTTGATAATCGAACCGGTCAAAAAACACCTTGTTTCATTGTTGTTTTATGTTTTGCGTTGTTTTTCGTTGTTAAAACGTTGTTATAACTGTGAACCGTCCACGCTTAGGGAGTTGGCCCTTTAAAGTGTTCGAATGTGTTTTGTTCGATAAATCACTTTTCCCAACATCTGGTATCAGAGCAATGTTCTCTAATTTGTTGAGTAGATCTGGTCATAGTTGCAGACGTGAGTAAGGAAGGACGTTCAACATCAAGACCTCCATTTTTCGATGGGACAAACTACCAAAGTTGGAAGAACAAAATGGTAGTTTAATGTTAGCATTTTAACTTCTAACCTAAGTTTGACCCAAGTCAACCATCGCTTCGCTTATTTCACCCTGATATTTACTGGGGGAGCAGTATTGCTCACCCAGCACCGCTTTCATCATCGCTTATGTGTCAACCTTAGGTACATAGAAGTGTTGCTTTACCCGCTCACCCACCCTGAAATACCCTCCCCTATACCTTTATAAATATTTACAGTGGACTTGGCATCGCTCTGCTTACCCTCCAGAGAGCCATAAGAAAATCTATAAATACCCCAGTCCACAGTCATTTTTCCACTTTTGCCCTACAGTAACTTCCTCCCGAAGCTTTAGTAACCGCCACTCTCCAAGCGAAATTTTTTTCAAAATCTCACCATTTCAACCAATAATAGCTTCATCTAAGGTAAGATCTAGGTTAAACTTAGTACATAAACTCTATTTTACGGTTGATTCTCGCCGATTTAGCGTTCAGAAACACAGAATCGCAAATTATTTTTGCGATATTTTACTGTTCTTCATTTTTGCGAAAATGTTTGTCTATTTGATTTCTGTGAATCTAAGTCTATTATATGCTAGATTTAGATACAATAACTGATATACTTGCTTTCTACGGATCAATTTCACTTTAATCTGTAGGTTAGGTCTTGTTTTGTGATTTCTCCATTTTTCACAACGTAACACTTACAGTAGTGTTCTGTTTCGTTGTGAGGGGGAGGATTTAGGATTAAAATCACTAGAACTGTGAATATGATTGCCGATATATGAATGTTGTTTACATTTAAAGATAATGAGGCAGGATCCATAGAGTTCGTATGTTAAACAATAATTCTGGAAACCCTAGGTTCAGGACAGGCTTAGCAAAATAGATCCAGCAAAGCAAGAAACGTTGAAGAAGGAGTTTGAGAAAGTTGAGGAGAGGATCGAACAGATAGTCCAAATGATCAAATCCACGGACGGGCGTAAGGTGGTGACAACAACCTCAGGGGCAGAATTAGTAGAACCAGCGCCGCCTGAGGCATACTACAAGAGGAGGAGACTGCTAGAGTTAACAGAGGATTGGGAAAAGCTCAGACAGCTGAAGTCAGTGCCATTCCGAAAGTTTATCCCAGAGTTCCCGGAGGAATACCTCAGATTTGAATACACTGAGGAAACAGAGTAGAGGTATCCGGTGAGCGACTGGTGGCTGGAGTTAGAGGAATCGGAATACGAACAGCTGAAGGAGTACCAGCTGAAAGAGATTAAAAACAAATTCGCCTGCCCAGAAGCGCCGCCAAAGAAGATGAAGGCATTCCGGAGCAATATCTCCAAGAAGAATGCTGCCGACGCTGCAAAGGATGTGTTAAGATCCAAGCAGTATGACAAGCTGCACTTTTCCAACATTGACGCAGCGGCGGCGTACGAGCGGATGAAGGCGATGGGGATCCTCTATGAGAGAGGATTTGACCCCGAGAAGATCACAGGCCCGCTCTCTGACTGGCTGGAGGAGTGGGGCCTGTCTTGGTTGATCAGAAACCCCAATGAACCAGTGGATGTATCACTGGTAAGGGAGTTTTACGCTAATCTGAACCAGGCTGAGAGTCTAAAGCATGTCTACATTCGGGGAAAATGGGTAGACTGCTCAGCCAGGAAGATCAACCGACTCCTGGGATGGGAACATCACTACCCCGCCCAGGAGATGCAAGATAAGTTGAAGGCAATGGAGGTCTGCAGTTCACTTGAACTGCAGTCGCTGTATAGGACCTTCGCCACCACCCCTGCATACGAGAAAAGGAACCTGAAGTTCGGGTCGGTGGACGAAGAGAAAAAGGAATGGGTGAAGTGGTTGTTGAGCAGAATAATGATCACCGCTCACACCACTGACATTCGTACTGATTACCTCGTTGCCCTTCGCTCAATTATGGAGGAATCCAATGATGTGAATTTGGGCGCGATCATCGGCTTAGATATCTGGGATCGAAGAAGCGGAGACAGAACACTGGGTCACGGGACCCTGATCACAGAACTTTGCCGTCGCGCGGGCGTCGATTTGCCCACTCCAGCCCCAGAGCTCCAAATGAAGCCGCTGTTCCCAGCGGCCTTCCACAAAAATTGGCTGGAGTCCAAGGGGTTTACTCTCATCTCCAAACAGAAAAAGAGGAAAGCACAAGTGGCAGCGCCCCCTCCACCAAAAAGAAAGATGAGATTTGTGGGGGGGGAAATCATCAGAGAAGATGTGACACCTCATACCGAGCCCGACTCTGAGAGAACAGTCTCCAATGAAGCTCCTAGCGATGAGGAAGAGGAAGCCCTCCGCTTCGCTCGGGAGATTGAGGAAGATCTATTTGGGGCTGAAGCAGTCAAGAGCAATAAGGGAGGAAAGGCGCCGCGAGCGGCCGCTGGCGAAAAGAGGTCAAAGAAGCAAGAAGACCTTGCTCCACCTCCGGTCAAGAAGCCGAGGGTCAAAGAAGCATTGCGAAAAAATCCAACACCCCCTCGGCGAGCGACGAGGCAGGAGAAAGGGAAAGGGAAAGTGGTGGATGTAGAGTCAAGCGAGGACACGATTCCCCTCTCCAGGCTACGGAAGGGGATCGTCATCAGAGATACCACCGCCCAACCCGAGAGACCTTCGCCGGCACGGCCAGCGACGGAGGAGGTGTCACCAAGGCTGCCAAGCCCACCTGGCGATGAACCTATTCCCTCGACCAACAGGGGGCAGTCGAGCCAACTGCTGTTGGAGCAGGCAAGGAAACCACACCCGTTAAACAGCCGGGAGCGGTGGAGCCTACTGCTGCTGGAGCAGAGGAGGAGCGGGAGACTGTACTGACCGAAGAAACTATCGGCGGAATCGATGTCACCGTGGAATCATACAAAGAATATCCCGCCGAGGTCCCTGCTGCCACAACCGCTGAAGCTGCCAATGAAGCCGAGGAGGTGGAGGCAGTGATTTTAAATCTTCCTATCTTGCAGGTATCCCCGAGCAGCCCAGGAACACCTACCATGATCGGGACACCTGCAGAAATTCTGACTCCTGTCTCAACCAAATCTGATAAAACACTTATAGAGGAGGAGGAGGAGGAACAGGATAGGAAGTTTCAAGAACAGAAAGCTCAGCTGCTTGCCGCAGTACAACGGATCGAACGAATGCAGCAGCTCGAGCGAGAAAGAAAAAGGAAAATGAAGGTGCTGGTCAAGCTGCTAAAATACTGGAAACCGCTGACTCAACTCCAGCTGCGATTCAAAAGGTATTTACAACGGAAGAAAGCAGAGTAGCTGGAGTACGAAGCAGCGAGGCAGCTAGTATTCCTCAGGGATGTCTCCCCTGAGCCAGCACCCGATTCCCAAAAAGAGGAAGAGCCAGTGGAAATCAGTTCAGCTGAGAGTGAGCGACAATCATCGCTAGAAAATATTGAAAGAAGATTGGATGAACTCGACTCAGCCATTGTCACCCAATACATGATGACTCAGACATTAATAGATACATATGCTAGGAGTCTGGGTGCTGAACTGACTGTTGGAAAGAAAGCGATTGCCGCACTAGAAGAGCGAGTGGAAGCACTAGAGACTCTGGCTGCAAGCATGGGTACGATGCTTCAGGAAATCATGAAAGCACTCGCAGCTCTTACCCAACAAAATGCCATCCTAATGGAACAACAGCTTGACACAACCAGGAGTCTCCATCGATTGGAAGACCTAGTGCGGCAGATATCACACAACCTTCCTCAAGGGCGAGGACCAACAAGTGAGAAGAAGAAATAAAGAAAGGTCCTCCCCCATGTACAAAAATTTGAGAATAGCAAGGGCTGTACATAACATCAATCAAGGAAACAACAATTTTTGGTAACTCGTGACAATTTTTCTTTATTGTATGCCAAACATAACCTGAAGTATGTGCTCTTATGTGAAATAGCTGTGATATCCTGCTTTGTTAACTTTGTGATATGTTCTAGAGTAGAGTTAGACAACCTAAGCACATCAGACTAAGTACTTGTCCTTCGAACTTCACCATAACTCGAAGACTAGTGTTAGACTAAGTAACAGTGAAAGAGACTTGTGAAAAACTAGTGCCCCTTCGTTTCAACTTTTCCATACTCAGTAAGGCAAGTGACCAGGTTTTTCGACTTTGCTCATAAGGCATAACTTGAAAAGAGAAGTCCTTAAAAAATTGGTTTAAGATACGATGCGAGCGAAGCAGGGAGGATCTATCATTACAAAGGAACTGAAAAGGCCTAGGCGTGTGGGAATCAAATAAGATCATGAGCAGACACAATGTTTGTTTGAAACTCACGATCCAAAAATATATATATATATATAAATATATTCTCCGCGCCCTTCGGCTGAAGGTTTCCTTAATCAAAAAAAAGAATCCCTGCTAAGCGAACAAAGTTGACAATACCTGGATAACTCCAATCTCGTTAAATCAAATGACATGCTGAATACTTGTGGCTCACTTGTTCCTATCCGAGATTCACTCTACTCCCAATCATGGCACTGGTTATTAGCACTTCTTGATTGTCGTGAACGGAATAACCTCTTGATCTTTTAATGCAGTTTGTTCGAGGACGAACAAAGGTTTAATGTGAGGAGGTTTGATGACTCCAAATACGAGCATATTCTTAGTTTGACAAAAATGTGTATTACTCGAGTTTCTGCATAAGAACCATCAAAATAATTCATAATCGGCATACAATATTGATTTATATCACTAGGCATGATCCATAATTCGTTGTTGAGATTATTAACGATTTTTGCCCTCTTAAGCGGTATTCTGGAACCAGAAAAGCTAAGGCAGACGCCGCAAGCGACAACCACCTTCGCTCACAAGCGTCCTGAACATATTTTGAAAATACTAAGGCATGAGAGGCAAGCGGCCACCTTCACAGCCCGCAAGCGATAGCCTCTCCCACTTGCAAGCGACAGTCCAGATACCCACCGCTGCAGACTATCACCAGATTTCAACTAAGTACTTCAACTGCAGCGGTACAGCCATTCCAATTCCAGCCAGCACAAGCGAGCCGAGCTGCGCTGATGCCCTCCAGCTCTCCAGCAAGCGAGGAAAATTTGTGCCCTTAATCTTCAATGCAAGCGAAGCGGGCACCCTGGGAGTTATGGCCAGCAACTGCTTCAACAGAATAACCACCAGAAACCGCCTAACTGCCCAGCGGTTGGAACTGCCTAACAGCTACTTGCAACCGTCTCTTCACACCTACTATAAATAGGGCCAGATATCTTTATGTAATATATCGAATTTTTTTGGTGATTTCAGCATACATCTAGAATTCGTCGTCTTCCTGTTTTCAAGAGCTCCAACCCTGTAAGGGAGTTCTCCACAGGAAAGGCCAAGGGAGTAGGGGTCTTTCCTCTCCCTTGGCCACGTCTTTATTGCTTTCTTAGATTAGATTACTGCTTTCATTTACAGCTTTGTAGTCTAATTTTTCGCGCTTTCGTAGTATATAAAGAAATATCATTCACTTCTTCAAATTAAAATTCTTTCACAATTTTCCATACTTATATAAATCAAGTTTAGAGAATTTCATATCACTGGTATAGAGCGAGAGAAGAATTGATCATTTAAGCCTTGTTATGCGCCAAAAGCGGTTTCAAGGTAGTTCAATGTAGTTAAGTACGTGGGAGCCTTTTCGACCTGCTTAACTGCTGTGCTAAATTCGATTCTGATGAAATAGTAGTAACATCAGGGGGTAAAGCCACTAATGAGGCAGAAATTGGGAAAATTAACGGGACATAGACGGCGGTCTATTAGGTCGCAGAAATTCCTAGTGACAATAGGGTTTCTTTCTTATAATGTCTTAATTCTGGGTGTCATTGAAGTCTTGTTGTAAATCCCCCCCAGGTCAAAAATACCAGCGTGATGAGTTCTTTATAATCCAGTTTATATAATTACAACATCTTTCTCTCATCATTTTCATAATATACATATATTCTTCCGATAACACACTTTCGTCATTCGCTCACTACATCCAGGGAAATCTATCCATTTAGTAACGCACAGATCAGACACAGCACCTCTCCTTCACTCTAATTCGCTCATATACATATATATATATAATATGCCGCTCACTCACGCCCCGATCCTCTGGTAACCACGATCCATCCATGCCCCGATCATCTGGTCCCCATTTTTGCTCATGTCCCGATCATCTGGTTACCACTGAAATTCCACCTCTCGCTTTCGTTTCGCTCGTTTCCGTTCACCTCATCTTTATTGCTTTATTTACTGCTTTCAGTAGTTAAAATTCAGGCCTGCTCCACGCGGACCCTCTCTTGTATCCTTCGTCGCTTTCTCTAAGATTTTCGCCATTGAAATTCATGACTTTAAATCCTTGTGTTCGACCTGGAAACTCACCAGTAAAAAGAGTATGAATAATTTTGATAACTGTTCAGGGTCTACAACCACACAATTGCTATATCTGATCGTTTTCCTATAAAAAATATACTCATTGATTTTCGAATAAAATTTCCTGTGAATTTGTATACAAACTACAATAACAAAATTTTAGTTATCAAAGACAGAAGCGGAGATGTTATCTTTAGTGATAGTGCAAGAGGAAAAATCAGCGGATATGGCATTCTTGAGAAAGAAGGAATTCCAAGACTTTCAAATGTATACTTTGTTGAAGGATTGAGTACGAATCTGATAAGTATAAGCCAGCTCTGTGATGATAACTTGCATGTAAAGTTTACAAAGGAATCCTGTTAAGTTTATAATGGTGAGCAGAAACGAGTCATGACTGGTGTACGATACAAAAAAAACTGCTACCTGCTGGAATACCCGAAGATGGAAGCCCTGATCTTGAAGGATGATCAAACCATGTTATGGCACACCAGGTTGGGTCATGTTAATCCACAGAATTTGTTGAGGATCAGTAAACTTGGAGCTATCAGAGGATCACCCAAATTTCCGAAAATGCCCAGCACTACCTGTGGTGACTGTGCTCGAGGAAAGCAGAATATAGTTGCTCATCCGTCGTTAGAACAACGTTCAAGCAATCAATGTTTGGAGTTGCTACACATGGATCTCATGGGTCCAGTCGATGTATGTAGCCTTGGGGGTAAGAAATACATTATTGTCTATGTTGATGATTTTTCCAGATATACATGGGTGGATTTCTTGCGTGAAAGGAGTGGAGCCTTTGACACATTTGAGAAATTGAGTACAAGGCTCATGAATGAAAAAAAATCAAAGATCAATAGGCTAAGGACTGATCACGGGAAGGAATTTGAAATAAGATATTTGTTACTTTCTGTGATGGGCTTGGAATCAAACATGAATACTCTGCTCCAAAGACACCTCAACAGAATGGAGTAGTTGAGAGAAAGAATCGTACTCTACAGGAGATGGCAAGGTCGATCATGCATGCCAAAGGGGTTGCCAAGTCTCTATGGGCAGAAGCTGTGAACACAGCTTGCTATGTCGTCAATCAAGTGTATCTCAGACCACATACAGAGAAGACAGCATATGAAATATGGAATGGCAAAAAGCCAAATGTTTCATACTTTCATACTTTTTGGTGCAAGTCCTACATTATGAAGGATCGAGATCATCTTCATAAGTTTGATACTAGTTCAGGCGATGGAATTTTTCTTAGATATTTGTTGAACTCAAGGGCTTACAGAGTTTACAACAATCGAACCAAGAAGGTGATGAAATCCGTGAATGTGATATTCGATAATGCTATTTCATAAAAAAAAATAAAAAATAAAAAATAAAAAATAAAAAATCTATACATCCAAGTGATGATGATGATGATGATGATATCCCTACCAAAGTGATTCAGAATTCTTCAAATGTTCATAATATTCCACAGATTCAGAATGAACCATATCAGACTGGTGATAGTGATGCTGTAGAAAGTTCAGTCAGATTCGACTGGTCAGAACCAAAGTGTTCAACGGATGTTACTACAACCAACCGACAACCTACAAAGATTGAATCTGATGCAGAAGTGAGAAAATATGGTTCCAGAATACCACAGAACCATCCTACAGATGCTATCATCGGTGATCCAAAATGTGGACGTGTCACCAGAGGTAAACAGATTAACTTCAAAGATTTATCTGGTGTGAACTTCTTTGTTTCCACAGTGGAGTCAAATAAAGTTGATGAAGCCCTTTTGGATGAATATTGGATCAATGCCATGCGTGATGAATTGAACCAATTTGAAAGAAACCAAGTTTGGTATTTGGTGAAGAGACCTGCAGATACGAACGTGATTGGAACCAAGTGGATCTTCAAGAACAAGTCAGATGAAAAGGGAAATATCGCCAGAAATAAGGCGAGATTGGTAGCGCAGGGATACACACAAATAGAAGGTGTTGACTATGATGAGACATTCGCCCCAGTTGCTCATATAGAGGCTATAAGATTGTTGGTGTCTGTTGCATGCTCTTTAGGATTCACTCTATTTCAAATGGATGTGAAGACAACATTCCTCAATGGATGGATCAAGGAGGAGATCTATGTCGAACAACCAAAGAGATTTGAAGATCCCTTTCATCCTCATCACGTGTATCGTCTAAGGAAAGCTCTCTATGGATTGAAGCAAGCTCCAAGAGCTTGGTATGAAAGACTGTCCAATTTCCTGCTGAAGAAGGAGTATGTTCGTGGGTCAACAGACAAGACATTGTTCATTAAGCTAAAAGGGAATGATCTGATGATTGCACAGGTTTATGTTGATGACATTGCGTTTGGGTCAACGACTGCATTCTTGAGAAAGGAATTCGTGAGATTTATGGAAGCTGAATTTGAAATGAGCATGATGGGAGAGCTTAACTATTTTCTGGGCTTACAAGTGAAACAACTGTCTGATGGAGTCTTTCTTAGCCAAATGAAGTATGCTCAAAACATGATTGAGAAGTTCGGGCTTCGTGATGCAAAGGTTGTTAGAACACCCCTCGGACAACAAGATAAGATGTCAAAGGATGAAGATGGAAAACCAGTCGATCAGAAATTGTATAGAAGTATGATTGGTAGCTTGCTATACTTAACTGCCAGTCGTTCAGATATTTCATTCAGCGTGGGTGTTTGTGCAAGATTTCAATCGGCACCAAAGGAATCTCACATGAAGGCTGCTAAGAGGATTCTCAGATATATTAAAGGGACAATAGAAAAGCACAACTGGTGGATGACAGGAAAAGCACAACTGGTGGATGTTTTTACATCGGAGACAACCTTATGAGCTGGAATTCGAAGAAACAAAATTCAGTTGCATTGTCCACTGCCGAGGCTGAGTATATTGCTGCTGGGAGCTGTTATGCCCAATTGATGTGGATTCATCAGATGCTTAAGGATTATGGAATTGATCAAGACTCATTCACTCTTCTATGTGATAATACAAGCGCCATCAACATATCTAAAAATCATGTCCAACATGGGAGAACCAAGCACATTGACATCCATTACAACTTCATCAGAGATTTGGTGGAGAGTGGGATCTATAATTTACAGCATGTTGGAACACTTGAGCAGAAGGCGGATACATTTACAAAAAGTCCGACGGCGATCGGTTTGAAAAACTTCAAAGAGACCTTGGTATGTGCTTCTGCCCTAACTCATCTGCATGCATGGGCTTAATAAATTCTCCAATATATTTATGTTGATTGGGAAATTCGTGATGAATATTGGAGAATAAAAATAATTTGGAAAGAAATATTTTTTAAAAAAAATCCAAAAAAAAAAAAGAATATTGAGAAGAGGCTTGATTGAGTAATGACAAGAGTCAGATTTGATGCCTATTTGAGTGATCATGGTGGATGTTTTGGTTGTGGATTAATTCGATGTAGAGGAAATTTTAGTCCTACACTGGATTTTGAAGAATTTCTGGGCCTTGTGATGTTGCACAAATCATTGTTGATGCTGCGAAGTTGCTGCTACAACAAATCTGATGTCGAATCAACCGAAGTTGTTGTTGTTGTTCATGTTGGTGCTGCTGCTGATGTTGATGTTGATGTTGATGTTGCTGCTGCAACCATTTTCCAACGGACCAAAGGAGAAGGAATTTTTGAAAAAGGAACAAGTGAAATTGTTTATGAAGCAATTGAAATTCCTGCTGATGATCTTGATGATATTTCTGGAAAAATTGTTGGTGACGCTGATGAGGTTGTTGCTGCAACCATTTATCAGCAAATTGAAGGTACTTGTTCTTTTTGTCATCTGCTCCCACGAAGGGGGAGTAATGCAGGAAAATTGGAGATCATATTTTCAGGGGAATTGACCATTAAAGCTATGCTTGGAGATCATCGGAAGAAAATTATTCGAGCCCTGAATTTATTTCCACGAGATCCCCGTGCTGTTGAAAATAAGGAGGTAGAAGTCCCTGAGTCCTCACTCTAACGCCTTTTTGAGCATATGCACCTTGCAAATGGGAGATCGATGTTGCAGGAAGAGGGAGTTGGAAGGAGCTCTTGGGAAGTCCTCTTTGCTATTTTTGTTGTTGTTCTGTTTTGTTGCTTTTGTTGGCCATTGCTGTTGTTTTTCTATTTTTGTTGATCTGCTTTCTTTCAGGCGGTTGTTGAATCGTTGTTATCACAACCGTTCTACTATTTGGTGTAAAAGGTTGTGTGTAGCCTTCTTTGTCTATTGGTCTGTATGTTGATTGCTTAAACTGGATGCTTTTGGTAATGACTGACTTTATTGGATTGATTGTGTGGGATGTTCTTCCTGCACATTTTTTGCATGGGTCCATATGCCAAAAAGGGGGAGAATGTGAATACCCTTTTTATTTTTGGCGATGGACAAAGTTGTTTTCCATTTCCCTGCAACAACCTTTCCTTTTTTAGTTTTCGTAGGTTGCAGGAAGGTTGTCACAACAACCGTGCTGCAGACTGAAATTGTGGGCTTGGCTTTATCTTTTTGTCAAATCCATTAAATGCCCACAAGAAACAAACTTGATATTTGAAGTATGGTCAAACTCGTGCAGGAACATTGGAGCACTCCATCCATTTCTATGCTAAGGGAAATTAATGAGAAGGGTGTTCTTACCAAGAAAGCATTGCTTATAAAATCAAAAAAGACATACTTTGTGTAGTGTGAGTTGGTGTGAAATTCTTAGAGAGAAGATTATTGTGAGAAGCTCTCACCACTCATCCAGTTCAGCTCTTCAACATTCTGAATGTGTGTTCTACACTGATATCAACTGGAGAGGTCGAAGGTGTTCGGAATTAATGGAGTTCCAACCGGAGGGAATGATCAAGCTTTGGACTTCTTTGTTGTGTGGTCGTTGTTAGTACGAGGTTGTAGCAACGAGAACCTTAGGAGGTATTTTCCTGGGTTATCCATGACTAGCATTAGAGTTAAATGAGTTGTGGTTGTTTGTGTCCTTAATCAGCACTGGTTAGTGGAATTCCTCCTGGATTGGTATTCCCCAGATGTAGATTTGTTGATAATCGAACCGGGTTAACAAACACCTTGTTTCATTGTTGTTTTATGTTATACGTTGTTTTTCGTTGTTAAAACGTTGTTATAACTGTGAACCGTCCGCGCTTAGGGAGTTGGCCCTTTAAAGTGTTCGAATATATTTTGTTCGATAAATCACTTTCCCAACAAGCCCCCTTGGCCATTCCGGATAAGAACTCTCTAACAGGATTGGAGCTCTGTGAAGGCAGGAAGATAGCTAGAACGCGTGTACATAAGTGTTTGTATACTCCTTATCGAAGTATGTCTACAATTGGATATCTGGCCCTATTTATAGCTAACGGGAGTAGCGATTGCGAGCAGTTGAGAAGTGGTTCCAACCACTGGGCAGTTAGGCAGTTGTTGGCAGTTATACCGTTGGGGCGGTTGCTGGCCGTAACTCACAGGGTGCTCGCTTCGCTTACTTCGACTTGTAAGGGCGCAGATCTTCCTCGATCACCCAGAAGGTTGGAGGGCATCAGCGTAGCTGAGCGGAGGTGTCAATGTTGGTTGGTAATGGAATGGTTTTACCGCTACATATTGAACACTTAGATATTATTTACAGCCAATTGTCGTCACTCCGCTACAGTGGGTGTCTGGGTCGCTGGCCTGAGCGATGGAGTCATCGCTTGTGAGCGGAAATGACTATCGCTTGTCTCATCTGCCTTAACTTTTCTGGACCCGTATCACCGCTTAAAATGACAAAAATTGTTAATAATCTCAACAAACCAATTCTGGATTATGCCAAGCGAGATAGATTAACAAAGTATGCCATAAATCAGATATTGTGATAGTTTTTATACAGAAATTCAAGTAATACATAATTTTGTCAAGCGGAGAATATGCTCATATTTGGAACCATCACCCTGCAGTTGATCTATTATAGTGTTTGACATTTTCGAAACTATACATATATAGAGCACAAACTAACACATGTTGGATACTGAAATTTGTAAAATTCCATATTTTTTTGGTCTCCTCTTCAGAAATGCATCATCTACAACAATATTAATTAAAATATCTTACAACTTGCAGTTTGAAGGTTCGGCAACAATGGTATGTTTGTCTCCTATTTTACCATAATCAAGCTGAAGTTTTATAAACTATTAATCGAAATACACATTTTATACCCAATTATATAATACTTCATCCGTCCACCTCTAAGGGTCACATTTACTTTTTACGTCATTGTACTTAACATTAAAAATATCTTTATATTTGTATAATTTTTTGTACAAATATCATTCTATTAGTATTATAACACACTAATGGAAGTACTTTTGCAATTTTTTTTAACTTGTACTACATTTAATTATAATAATTAATATTCAAAGATCAACATACAAAAAGTAAATGTGACCTTTAGAGCCGGACGGAGTTAGTATAATTTATAGAATATTTTCAGCTAGAATGAGGTATATGCATAAAAGAGAGTCGTATTTCAGTGAGCAAAAATAATGAATTCTATAGAATAACGAATGTACATATACAAAGAAGAATAAAGTTACATACAAAAATATTTCACTATCCTGATTGTTTGTTTATTTTTTCTTACTTTTCTATTCCCCTACCTTTCTGCTCTCTCTCACATCTCAATTATTTTACTACAAATATAAATCTACAAAAATACAAATGAAGACACTTCTATAGACAACAAAATCATTTACATATTCAAACACATCAAAATAATTCATATTCGACCTGATGATACGATACATTACAAAGTAAAATGACACAGCACTGAGACTTGTACAAACCCAACCGAGGTACAAATGAAATAGATTTGAGCACACCACAAACTCAAAAAATTGATTTTACAAAGAATATAAACTGTATCATACTTTTTCGAACTCCGCTTTTAGGGGGAGGTCTTTTTTGATATCTCGAGCAGGATCGAAGCTCTCAGCAATGAGGGAAGACTTCCGGCAGCGGTGAAGCTTTCTCCGGAGAGACTCGACGACGATTATTTCAACGGGGTGCTTGGGCAGTGATGGGCGGAGTGGGAGGGGAAGTATTTGGAAGAAATAAACCTATCAACAACATATGATAGTGAGTTTTATTAGAATTTTATTTTGTTTTTTATTTAAATTTCTCAATATATAAATAAAAATTCTAGACGCATTACTCTGAAATTTTCTTTGTACAACAGGATAATTTTAAAGTATGTAATTGGATAACGTAAGTTTATATAAAAATAACGGGGTACACAAAATATTTGTTACGTTATATTACAATTTCAAATGTAACATTGATACTAAAGAGTTAAAATATAAATTAAAACAAAAAATAAAAATCGCAGTGCTTTATCAAAATTAAAAAAGTTAAAATTTATTTTATCTCAAATGTATTTAAATACAAGTACTCCTAAAAAAATCATATCTATATTAAATTTGTTGACCAAACAAATATCTACTTATAAAAACCTTTCATCCCATAAATCTATAGCATGGAGTTACCGCGCCGGGCCGGGCCGGCAGGGATACCAAAGCACGTGAAACAGCTGATAGCCAAATATTAATTTTTAAAATTTATTTAATAGGGATTAAATTGTAATTCGACCGATAGTATATAATTATTTTTATATGAAGGGCATTTTTAATTATATACTACTGCACTGGTAGACTTACCCGGACATTTTAAATTATATAATATCTCCAGTAAGTAGGTTTCAGGAGTTTTATAGGAAATTAAAAATTAATAATATTTTATTAATTAATAAAAAGTATATAAGAAATTTTGATAGTTTTATTTTTATTTTATGTAAAAAATAATTATATATGTAATAATATATTTATAATTTAGGTAAAAATTAAAAATATTTTGGTATTGATATATGGTTATTTTTATTAAAATAAAAAATAAATACACGAACAAAAATAGTAAAAAAAGTACTTTGAGTTGGAAACAGAGAGACTATAATAATTCAGTCGATTTGTCCATTTCAATTTGTCAAAAGATAAAATAATTTTTCGAATTATGATTTCAATTTGACAGCTTTTATTGCAGTTTCAAAATCAATACTTCCAGTTTAAAAATCCAATTTAAAAGTCGTCGATTTCAATTTGAATCGTTAATTTATATTTATTTATTTTTAATAATTTTGTTTTATATTTTTAAATTTTTAAATTTTAGTTTTATTCAAAAACAATTAATTTAATTTTAATTTTATTTATTTATTTATTATATAAAAATTACATAAATAATAATAATTGATTGGATTGTTGCGGGATAAAAAATAATTAAAATAGTAATGAATTTAATAAATAGTTAAATTAAAAATTAATTATAAAAAATATTAATATAATTCCTCAGTTCCATGACAGATCTTTCTTATTTTTTATAACAATTGATTCATTTTTATTTTAGGTAAAACTTATTAAATTAAAATATATTTAACAAATATAAATCAATTTAATTAATTATATAACATAAAATATCATAAATAAGGTATAACCCATTTTAAGTTTTTTATTTCTATCTCTCTTAAAAAAATAATATTTTTATATTACATTTAAATATTCACTTTTTTTTTATTAAATTAGTTCATGTTAATATAAATAAATAAAAATATTTTTTATTTTCCTGATTTATAAAAAAAGATTATTCTCTATTCATATTGTATATATTTTTTATGGCGATATAATTTTAAAATATTTAAATATATATTTTTAATTTTTTTTAGTATATATATTAAATTATTGTAAAATTATTAATATTATTAATTAAATAAAAATAATAAAATAATATTATATTTTATTAATATTAATTAATTAAACATTATGAACGAAGAGGATATTAGATAATAATAGTATAATATAAATTAAATATAATTATATAATAAAAATTTATAAAAAATTGAAAATACTATAAATTATTAAAAAATATTTATTATATTAATATTAATATTATTTTAATTTTGTTAAAAATAATAATAAAATGTTTTAGCTTTTTGCACTAATCAATTATTAATACATTACACATTCACACACGCCACCGTAGCCAACTGCCCAACTCCCACCAGGTTAATATATTTTTTTATTTTAAAAAAAATAAAAATAAAAGAATACAAAACCGCCGGTTCGAACAAAGAAAAGAGAAACCGATGCTGAGCCGTAGAAAAACCAGTTTCGGTTCGACGACGGTTTCGGTTTGACTTGAACCGCCGGTTCGAAAGTGAATAGTGATTGGGTTCTATAAATGCTTTGAATTCTTCAACTGGATATTTGCAACTGGTGGCATTTTCGGCCATACTTTGTGCAAAATTTCTCCTCATTTTTGTCGTTTCCCTCAGCAGATCTCTATGAAGTGATTGAGTGCTGTAAGTTAATCTTCGCTCAAATTTAATTTCAATCTATGAACGGCGGTGCGATGGCGAGCTGGAAGATTATGGCGTCGCCGTCGGTGGCGCCGCTGTCGCCGTCTCCGACGCCGCAGCGGATGTCGATTCCTGGTAGCTATGGGTTTCCGGTGATCGGTCCGTTGGTGGATCGATTAAACTATTTCTGGTTCCAAGGGCCGAGCGATTTCTTCAAAAATCGAATCGACAAGTACAAGAGCACGGTGTTCCGCACGAACGTACCGCCGGCGTTTCCGTTCTTCCTGGGCGTGAATCCCAACGTGGTGGCGGTGCTGGACGTGAAATCGTTCGCGCATCTCTTTGATTTGGATCTCGTCGAAAAAAATGTGCTGGTCGGCGATTTCAAGCCTAGCCTTAGCTTCACCGGCGGAATGGAAGTCTGCGCCTATCTCGACACGGCGGACCCCAAACATTCGCAGGTATGTTTCCTTCCATTTACACCTTTACATTACATTACATTGCTTTGTATAACAGCCTGTTCATTTATATCTATATAATTAAATATTAAATAGAGATATATATATACTTTTTTTATTTTAATATATTTTTAGAGGGTTTAAATATATTTTGAGAGTGTATTTTTGAGTTTTTCAGCATTTAAAAATAACAAAAATCTAATATATATTTAATATGATGTGAAAATATGTAGGATGCATCTTTCTAAAATATACATATATATAATATTTTAAATAAAAATAAATATTTATTGATATATTCTTTTTATAAATACATTTGATTTGTTTTATTATAATATAAAATTAAGTTAAAATGAAATCTCAAATTTCATTTTTTTTTTATAAATAGTAGTATCTTAAATTTTTAATATAATATTGAATTTTGGCTTAGCTTTTATTTATAGGTTTACTTCTGTATTTATGTGCCCATAAATATGTCAATAAATTCACATCATTAAATGATTATTTTTATCTGAGGTTTTATTTAATAAGAATAAATATTTATTGTCCTGTAGCGTCAGACGAATAACTTGATGGTGTGAGGATGAATTTGTAATCGCGAAGTTATTAGTTCAAATTCCGACGTTTTCGAGTCTTATTTTACCTTGTCGAACTTAATTTTCATCAAATATAAAATTTGCCCATAATTTCCATGTAAACAAAAAAAAAATAATAATAATACCATAATTATAATAAAATCTTTATATAATATATTGGGGTGTTCACTTTGTAATTTTTTTTTTTATGAATTTATTTTTATTTTTGATAAATTTAACAATGTTAAATATATTTAATAAATTTAATTCAATTTAATTAAATTTCAAGCATCTTACATATGAAAGTCGTTCAAAATCTGTTTATTTATTTTCTCTTTACAATAAACACAAATATATTTATTTATATAACCTTTTATAATTTATAAAATTAATTTATGTTAATTATAGATAAATTAATGTATTATTGTATTTATTTGTATTATATAAATTATTAATTATCTATGATATTTATATTATATATATCTTATTAAAATATAATGTTTAAAATATTAAATATTTATTTTAAAATATTTTAATCATATATATTAATTTTTATTTTTAAAAATAATAACATCGCTGGTATAAAATAATTAATTACACTTCCTAAATACCATGTCTCTAACCAAATGGATATCTTACCCGAGACGGAATGAGTAATATTTTGTATTAAAATATTATTTTTTTGTGAGTTGAAAAAATATATATATGTAATATATATTGTATTAATATTTATATACATATTAATAATATTTACGGAGAATCACACTATTGAAAAATATAAAGTGAACAAAGATATTATATTTTTACTAAATATCTTCGTCTCATTTCAATTATCGCATTTTCCTTTTATGTCCGTCCCATTTCAATTGACACGTTTAAATTTTTTAGTAAAAATTACTAAATCTATACATATTTAACAAATACAAATTAATTTAATTAACTTAATAACATATAAGATAATAATAACATAGGATCCACTCAAAATCTTTTTATTTCTATTTCTCTCATTAATAAACAAATATTTTTATCTATATTTAAAACTTTTAGTTTTTTTATAAAAATTAGTTTTATCTTAATTATAAATTAATAAATATATTTTTTATTTATTTGTATTACTTAAAATTTTATTCTTTACAAAATAATATTTATATTGCATATTTTTATTGAGATATAATATTTAAAATATTTAAGCACATATTCTAAATTTATTTTAATAATATATATTAAAACTACCAATTATATATTACTCATATAAGAATATAATCAAATAATATCATAATTTAAATTATTAACTAATTAAATATTTTACCTTAAACACCTTGTCTCAAATCACCTTTTGATTTGAAGGGAGAAAGTATTTTTTATTAAAATATTATGTGTAGTATTTTTTATTAAAATATTATGTGTATATATTTAGATTAAATTTAAGGGTGTGTCTGTTTTTAAATTTAAATAAAAAATAATATTATTTACTGTTTATTCACTCTGTATTTTTATGTAAGTACTTTTATATTAGGTATGAAAATTTTTGTTAGTAATTTGTTTTATTTTAATTTAAGTTTGAAAATTTTTATGTAAGTATTATTTACGGTTTGTTCACTCTGAATAAACGCCATGCTCCTAAATTAAAAATTTTAAAACCCGAATTTGTTTTATTTTAATTTAAGTTTGAATTTTAATTTTTTAATTAAATAATATTTCATAAAAATATTTATGTATAATTTTATTTAGAACAATTCAATCTGAAAAAATGCTAGTTTTAATTTAAACTAGAAATTAAAATCACAATTACGGTTCTAACGAGGTCAAATTATTATTGTACTGATTCAACTAAATTAGCAAATTAATATGAAGTAATTATCAATTCGTCACAAAATATATAACATTAACTTGTTAACTTAAAACAATTAATATTTCATCATAAGATTGTGTTGTTATATATATTAATATTTGCTACTTTTTTATATAAATATTTACTGTTTTGGTCAAATTATTAGTGTCATGAAATCAAAATATATTTTTGTTATATATTATTATATAATATTACCTCCGTCCGGCTCTAAGAGTCTTATTTACTTTTTGCACGTTGATATTTGAATATTAATTATTATATTAAAATATAGTACAAAATAAACAAAAATTACAAAAATATTTTCACTAGTGTCTTATAATATTAATAGAATGATATTTGTAAAATATATGTATATACAAATATAAAGATATTTTTAACATTAAATACAATGATGCAAGAGATAAATGTGATATTTAGAGGAAGATGAATAAACTATATTTTTACTGCTTATAATTATATAATGTACTATTAAAATATATATTTTATTATATTAAAATATTTATTATTTTCTTTATAAATTTAATACGGTAATCAGAAGGCAAAATTAAATACAACCCAACATTACATGTAAATTGTGATATATATATATATATAATATATATTATATATATATAATCTAACACATGCAATTGAGACAATATCTTATCTTATCCGAACGAATCCTCGAAATGAGCCACGTGTATATTATTTCATATGCATATAAACAATGAGTATTTTTTTAAGATTTTTTTTAATACATCGAAACTGAAATAAGTGTAATAATAAAATTTATTCTTCTGCATTTTATTTATTATTTAAAGTTTTCATTAAGCGTTGGCAAGCTCTTAGTAGAAATATGCTGATGAGGAATAAGATGTACATATATAAAATATTTATATTTTTAAGATATCAATAATCTTAAACATATGGATGCTTTTCCTTTTATTTTTTTATTTTTTTAATATTTTGGATAAAAAAATAAACTCTTTTTCTTATAATTTTTTTAATAATAAAAATAAATATTTTAATGACAATAATATTTTTCATAGTTCTTTAATTGCTAACAACAAAAAGTCAAAAAAAGTCCTCAAAATTTAAAGACACATCTATAACTCTTGCAATAAAAAGTGAAAACATGTGTTTGGTCGATAGTTTACCCAGAGCGAACCCGAAAAATATCGATTGTGAATTCTCACGTTATATATATATATATGTATATAAAGTAAAAATATGTATACTTTGTTTTAGTTTTCAGGGTGCGTTTGTTCGAGGGTTTGGATTTTGAGTTGGGATTTGAATAGTAAAATTTTTGAATTTGAATAGTTGTATGATGTGATATAAATAGGTATTAATGTGATGTTTTGAATGTAAATTGATTTTTAGTATAATATAAAAAATGAAAAACAGGTGTTTGATTTGATATTTCTGGAGAAAAAATGTAATGAATAGTGTATTTAAAATCCAATCCCCAAACAAACACATTCTTTAATTTTAGTAAATTAGTAGATGAATTTGATATTTTATAAAAAAAACTTAGCATATTTTTTATAATCATAATATATTAATATTGTATAGTAAATATTTTCATTTGTATTTTGTAATTTATTTATTATTTTTTTTAGGTGAATAGTAGTTAGATATATATAATGATTTTATAGAAAATGAATATGACAGCTTAACCGAAAAAATGAATATATAGATTTTTTTTAAATGATGAAATTTTATAATAAAATTTTGTAAAAATAAAATGCAAAAATACCATAGCCTAAAGGTGTGTTTATTTGTCTTTATGTTGATTTGAATTTGTTTAATTTTGGCTGTGTTTGTTTATATTGGATTTGGATTAATTTTGGGACTATTACCCAATATATTCTCACCAAACTTGTAAAATTAAAATTTTATTTTTATTGAAGATATTATATATGAAAAGAAATTTTTATATCTAATATTTACTTATATAATAAATATTATTTTATTCTACTTTTAATTTTTATTATTTTCAATTTTCTAACCAAATACAACTAATCGAAACGCACCCAAATTTTTTTAAATAAAGAATCAAATATATTATTAAATAAAAAATAAATACTTATATATTATATTAAATACTCCTTCTGCCCGGTAATATTAAATAGGTTTAGTTGAACATAAAAATTAAAAAGTATTGATATTTTAATTTAAAGTAAATGCATTTAAAAAAATTTATTAAATAATTGATAAAAAAATAGTGAAATAAAAAGACTAAATTAATTATTATATATTAAAATAATGGGAATAAAATATTATTTAAAATATAAATTGTGTATAAAAGAAGATGACATAACTTTTACTGATGAAAAAAAAATATATGAAATTCGAGTGTTATAAAAGAATATTCTTGTGTGAATTAGGTGAATGGGTGATGGATGGTATTGGTAGGTGAACGAAGGCAGCAGAAGACAATTAACGTAGAAACTAGGCACGTTTTCTGCGTGATCACACGTGTCCACACCTCATAAGCCATTGCTGCTGCTATTGTTACGAAATTATTACATGGTTCCTTTATTATTTTTTTTTTTTATCTTGGTCTTGATTTGATCTTGATTTAGATTTGCGGTTGTTTTGTGTTTTGGTCGAATTTTAATTTTTTTATTTGAATTTTGAAATCAAAATAAAACAACATCTTTAAAATGTCTTTGTTTAATATTTATATAATTTGAAGTATTTTTATCGTAAGATATGAAAAATTATAAAATTATTATAAAGAAAGTTTGATTTGTATTTTAAATATAAACAAATATTATTTAGCTCTTACTATTGTTAATAAAAATATATATTATTTTATTTTACAAAATATTCTATTAAAGTATTATTTAAATAAAAAATTCAATTTCAAATGAAAACCAAACAAACCCATGGAGAGTGCTATTTTGTATTTTTGTTTAATTTTAATTGTATTATACTTCACTCTATATATTTGGATAGATGTGTTTTCTATATTACCAACGTGATTCGTATGTAATATAAAATTTATATTTTGTATTAAGTTACTAATTTTGTGTAAGTAGGTGAGTAAAAGGATTATTAAAAAAAAATGAATATTTCATTTTGAAATAATATTATCTTAGAAAAGATCGATTAATTTTTAATTCAACATTGCTGAAGTAAATCTTAGCTTTTAATTAAACAAGGTTAATTAAGTCATTTTATATATGTTTTGGGAATTAAGGGTGAAGATTAATTAGTAGCGTGCTGAATTTTATACATTCAGCATGTCATATGTTCTAATTATTTTATCCAATCTAATAATGTATTTACTATATATTATTATAATCAGGATAAAATGAAGTCCGATATAATAATACTCCCTCCATCCCGCAAGAAGGTTGTCGTTGATTTTTTGCGTGTTGATATTTGAATATTAATTATTATATTAATACGTAGTACAAATCAAGAAAACAAAACAAAAATATGTTTATTAGTATCTTATAATATATATATACAACAATATCTGTTGAGTAAATTATTCAAATATAAGGATATTTTAAATGTCATGTATAATGACGCAAAAATCAAATGACAACTTTCTTTTGCGGGACGAAAAGAGTACTATAATCAAAGATTATTAATCCTTCTCTTATAGGTGTTATTAAATAATACAAAAATATTATTAATGTTGAAAGACTATTTATCATTTATAAGTAAGTAACTTACTATTAATTTTATCATATAATTAGGTATTTTAGACAAAATTAATAATCTTATACAATAATCACTGAAACATTGAAGTACTTTATCATATGATATAACCTATTAAAATAATACATGTATTATAATCCTATCCTACAAAGTAAACACACTATAAAAATACACTTTTTTCTCAAACACATTTACTTTTTAATGGCTAATATTGTGTAAAATATAGAAGTATTTTTTTTTATTTATTAAAGTAAAAAATACTTCTACTAAAAAAATCGATACATTTGACTTGAATAGACTAAGTGAAAATATAGTTACATTGGTGGCGGACGAAGGGAATACAATAAATATAAATCAATTTAATTAAATTCATAATATAACATCATTAGAATTCACTCAAAATCTAACTTTTTTTTTTTTTTTTTTTTTATCTTTCTTCAATAAATAAATAATTTTATCTATATTTAAAATTAGTTATGTTTTTTAACAAATTCATTGGTGGCAGATAAAGGGAATATAAAAAATATTATAAAACAATTTAATTAAATTCATAACATATAACATTATTAGAATTCACTCAAAATTCATATATTTTTTTTTTATCTTTCTTCAATAAATAAATAATATTATCTATATTTAAAACTAGTTATTTTTTAACAACTTAATTTATATTAATTATAAATAAATAAATAAATTTATTTATAAGATATAAAATTTTATTTTCTACAACATACTATTTATTTTACATATATTAATATTATAATATTTTAAGTTTCTTTTAATAATATATACTACTTTTTATACTAATAAAACCATTAGTATAAAATATAAAATAATATTAGAATTTATTATTAACTCACTAAACTAAATTTATTAACTTAAACCTAGTATTTATATAATCTATACAATGGTAGAATATTAATTATTAGTGAAAGTGAAAGTGAGATCAGAAAAAAAAATAAAAAATAATAATAATAATAAAATAAAAGAGAGAAACAGACATGTTCCTTGGGCTGTGCAGGGATGATATATTCCCCTAAAATTTTATGCAGAGAAATTTTTCCTGTCAGTCAACATCCTTTATTAAAAGCAAGTTTACAATGCAATTTTTGTATGTGTTTTTTTGGGTTTAATTTGATAAAATTTCATTTAAAGTTTCTATTTGAATAATATTTTATTAAGTATTTTGTGAAATAAAATCTAAATATTAAAATTTTAAAAAATACTAATAAAAAACACATGTACCATTTTATTTTTATATACAGTAAATGTACAATATATTTTTGGGAAAAGAAAAATACCAAAGGAAGTGTTAATTAGAGGTGAGCATTCGAATTTTTGGTTTATCTTTTGTTAAATATGAACTGATCTGAAAATTTAAATTTTTTAAAAAATTTAATTTGAATCAAACTGAAAATCCAAAATTTGAATTAAAAAATTCGAATCTAGCCAAAATATTCAAATAATCCAATTATTATTTTTTTTAATTTTTTTTTTTATGTTTTAAATTTTAAATTTTATTTTGAAGTTTTATAATTTTTTATAATATTAAATATATATAATAAATAGAAATAAGTATATTAAAATATAACTAAAATTTCGAAGTTTTTATTTCTATTAAAATATTAATACTATCTTCGTCAATTTACAAAGTTTACATTTGCTTGTTAATATTTGAATATTAACTATTATATCAAAATTTAGTACAAATTAAAAAAAAATGACAAAAATATTTTTATTAGTGTCTTGTAATACAAACAAAATGATATGTGTATAAAATATAATATAGATATAAAATATTTTTAATCTTAAGTTGATAGAAAAAATAAATGTAAATTTATTAAGTAAACATAAATAATATATAATAAAATATATTAAAATATTATATTTCAAATTGATTCGAATTCTGAGTATTTTGATCCGAACTGATCCGATAAATCAAAATTTATAAAAATTTTAGTTTGAACCTAAATCTGGTATCATACACTTATATTACATGGGGACTGAAAGAGTATATTCTCGCTCAAAATTTATTCAAAATTTTTTATTTTTATCTTTCTTCAATAAACAAACTTTCTATTTAATTGTAAAATTAGTTTATTATAATTATAAATAAATATTTATACGTATTTATATTATATTTATATATTATATAAAATTTATTTTTTACAAAATAATATATTGTATACTTTTTCCGTTCCTTAACAATCTATCCATATTTTCATTTTCGTCCGTTCTATAACAAAATATTCATTTTTTTAAGTAATGGTACCATCTATTTCACGTTACAAATACCCTTCCAATTTACAATATATTACACAAATGTCATTACCTTTATATCATACAATACTAATAAGGGTAATTTAGTCTTTTTATCTTTACTTCTACTATAATTTAATATAATAGTAATATTCATAAAACTCTATGCAAAAAGTAAATGGATATTTAGATACGGGACGGAGAGAATATATTTTATTAAAATTCAGTCATTAAAATAACTAAACATAAATAATTTTTTTAATTATATATATTATATCATAAATCAAATATTAATTAAATAAATTACCGTCAACGCAATTTTCAATTTAAAAACTCAATAGATAATCATAAGCATCCTAATTAACTGTGTATTTGATGATTAAATTCGTAGTTTTAAAGGTTTAATTACGATGAAATTTATTTAATAAATATTTATTTATATATTATTTTATTGAAATAAATATTTAAAACTTATATTTTAATAAAATACTCTTCTGTCACCCTCAAATGTATTTTTTTAAAGTTTTATAATAAATAAGAAATAATAATATTTTATTAATTAATTAAAGTGTGTAAGAGGTTTTAATATTTTTGTTTTAATTTTATATATAAAGAAATTATATGTGTAATAATAGTATGTAATTTAAGTAAAAATTAAAAGTATTTTTGTATTAGTGTATAAATCTTTGTACTAAAATATAAAATGATACTTTGAAATGAAACATATGAAACTAATAAAAAAAGTACTTTGAGTTGAGACTGAAAAAAATATTTAATATAGATTATTAATACAAAAAAAATTATTTAGAATTGATAAAAATTAATTTTATTATTATTTTTGAATATATACAAATATATTTATAAATTTATAGGTTGTGCTTGATTGAATTTATTAATTTTTTTTTAAATATATCATATTAAATTATATATATTTATTTATATTTTATATCAAATATTAATTTTATGTTTACAATATTACATCATTTTATATAGATATTTTAATTTAAAATTTTTACTATTTGAAATACAAATTTAAAATCCAAACTCTCAATCAAACAATCTCTAAAAAGTGAAATCGAAATAAAATATTGGGCGTGTTTGTTAGTTGTTTCTAATTGAAATATTTTTTACATTATGAAAAGTGTGTTGGTTTTATATATATATATATATATATAATACTTTATATTAAATTATTGATTTTTTTATTAAATAAAGTATATGTATTATATTATTGTTTTTTAATACTGTGCTCATTTTTTTTCTATTAAAAATATTTTTATTTTTATTTAATAAAAAATAGATTATTTTATATTTTTTACTGTAAAAAATAAAAAGTAACAAAAAAAAATCAATAAAAACTCCATAAAATTAAAGTTAGGGACAAAAATTTGAGTAAAATGAAGTATCAATATATATTATACTTTAATATTAATTGAAAAATATCTAAAAGTTATGGTAAGTGTATTCATGTATAAATATAAAAATATTTGTAATATATAATAAAGTTTATAATTATTAATAAAAAAATAATTTTTTATTTGAATAATAAACAATAACAAGATATAAACTTAGCAAAGTGGATATAATACTTAATGTGATAAATAATTAAACATAAGCTAAAATTAATCTATACCCTTAAATTTAATTATTAATTAATTAATTAATGATGTTGATCAAATAAAAAAAAAATTAAAAGCATTTTATGGTTTTTAATTGGGTCCCAGCTGAAGGAGTTCGCGATCGACACTCTCCGACGGAGCGCCGCCACATGGACGCCGGAGATACTCTCCTCTCTGACCACCCTATTCGACGAGGTGGATGCGCAGCTCAGCGGCGGTGGCGGCAGTGTGATCACCCTACTCCTCCTGGTCCAACAATTCCTCTTCACCTACCTGAGCCGGGTCCTCCTGGGCGCCGACCCCGCCGCCGTGCCGGAAATGAAGAAGTCCGGGCACATCATGGTCGACCGTTGGCTGGCCCTCCAGCTGGCCCCGACCATCCCCATCCTGGCCCTCCAACCCCTGGTCGAGATCTTCCTCCACTCCTTCCCCTACCCCTTCTTCCTCGTCCAATCCGACTACAACAAGCTCGCCAGTTTCATAAAATCCCAAGCTAAAGAAGCCCTCCACCACGCCCAGACCTCCTACAACCTCACCGAATCCGAAGCCATTAACAACCTCCTCTTCATGTTCGGCTTCAACGCCTTCGGAGGATTCACCCTATTCTTGCCCACCCTATTGACCTTCCTCGAAAGCCAGAAGGACGTGCACCCGCAACTCCGAAACGAGGTTCGGTCGACCTTAAAATCGTCGGGAAGCGAGACGTTGAGCTACGAGATTGTAAGAGAAATGGATTTGATCAATTCGTTCGTGTACGAGGCCCTCCGGCTGAGCCCGCCGGTGCCGTCGCAGTTCGGGCGGGCGAGGAAGGACTTCGATCTGACGTCACACGACGCCATTTACGCGATCAAGAAAGGGGAAATGCTGTGTGGATATCAGCCGCTGGTGATGCAAGATCCTAAGATATTTCAAAGTCCGGCGGATTTTGTGTACGACAGGTTTTCCGACAAGAAGGGAGGGCGGGAGCTGCTCAAGTATCTGTACTGGTCCAACGGGCCGCAGCAGGCCGGGGAGACTTGTCCCGCCGCCTCCAACAAGCAGTGCCCTGGCCGGGACTTTGTGCCGGCCACGGTTGCCTTCTTTTTGGCCTTCATGTTTCAGAGGTACGACGACATTCAGATATCCTCTGGGAATATTACGGCGCTGAGGAAGGCCAAATGAAACGAAATCACTGATTGATATATTATTACTCCTAGTATATTGTTTGTTGTCGTCTATGTCTATGTCTTTGGATTTGGATCTGGATTTGGCTATATATATATGTTCCATGGATGGATGGATGGATGATTATTACCAAATAAGGAACATAGTACGTACGTACGTTGAATGCTTGTTTTGCTTATTAATAAAGTTAGAAGAAATGTTTTATTTTTAGGTAATACTACTACTTTCATTTACTTGTAATTTCAAATATCTCCCATTCTCTTTGCCATTTAGGAATTAGTGTTTTAAAAAATATTACATATAATCACTATCAAAATTTTGTTAATTAGCCTCCAAGATTATTTTGGAATTAATTCCGAGACTAGAAAAATACATACTCCCCCGTCCCCAATGAAAAGACCTTTTTGAAATTTTGTAGTAGATTAAAAAATAATAATATTTTATTAGTTACTGAAAATATGTAAGGGTTCTTGACATTTTTGCTCTTTAACTTTATGTATAAAGTAACTGTATGTGTAACAGTATGTTTGTAATTTAAGTAAAAATTAAGGGTATTTTGGTATTAGTGTATAATCATCTTGTTATATATTTTGACCGGTGATTATTGAGGCCTAAAACACACACAACCGACCCTCCTGATTGAAGCCCGGATCCGACGACCCGCTACTCGACCCAGATCTCTGTGAGACTCGTTGTATTTCTTGATTGTTCACTGTGAATCAGTCTGAACCGGTTTGCTGATCCCTGAACCGGTCCAACACAATACAACACATAACAAAACTGGTTCATTAAGACCAGAACACACTCCTCCAATTCAGTTCAGATAGCGATTCTCTCTCGAAAGCCCTAGGTGATTCCAGTGAGATTCCGTCGACTTTGTGCCTGTGTTTTTCGGTGAATCTGTCCGGCAACTTGGGAAGTTCTCCTTCTCCTTCGATGCGTGCCTTCCCCCTTGGAGTTTCTATGGTTTGGTTTGCTTGATTTATGCCTTATTGTTGTTTGCGGTGTAACTTGTCTGCAATGTTGTTTACACTTGATTTAGGCAATGTTTCCTTAGATTAGTGTTCAGGTTTGCGTGTTTGTTGCGTTTCCGTGGTGTGTCATTTGTGGTTGGGGTCTTGGATGTGTGTGGTGTCGGTGTGTTTGATTTGAGGGTAAACTGAGTCCGAACTATTGCTTCCGTAATAAATCAAAGTTTTCTTTATGACTTGTTCGATATTGATTTGATTTCGTAAGAATATTGCTTAATCGACCTTGGTTTAGTAATGACATATCTTTTTCTTTTTTCAAAACAAAATAGGAAAGGGATACTTTAAAATGTGACAGACGAAAATGGTATGAAAGATATTTTGAAATATTTTTGGATTTTCCGAAGCTGTATTAACTATACATTTTATTATATTGAATAGTCTTGAAATTTTTGAACCTATTTTAAATAGTCTTGAAAATTCTAAATTTGTTTTAATTAGTCCCGGAACTTCTGAATCTGTTTTAATTAGTCTCGAAAATTATGAGACTTTTATTAGTTTCAAAGATTTTGAACCTATTTTGATTATTCTCGAAAATTCCAAATCTTTATTAGACTACTTTCAAGGATTATCAGTTCCACGTATTCGGTATGATATTATGGCTTATATTACTTGTTCTTTATGGGATTACCTTGTTTAGAAGTAGTCGTACGACAGGTTCAGTGAATTTTTTTTTTGTGTTTGCTATGACATTACGCTGATCGAATGTAGTCGTAAGGTATGATATGTAGGTTTGATTTTGGGAATTGACTTATGGTTGTCTTGGCTTTTCCCGTTTTTCACGGACTGATGGTACTCTTGATTGTAATGTGTTTGTGAATGGTATTTTGTGTTTGTCTTTGGTTTTATCTGAGTTGAATGAGAACCCCTGCTTCCAAACTCTCAAATCTCAAGTATAATATAACAATGATAGACATTACCATTTGAGATTCCAAATATCTAAACCATAATCAAAGTCCATAAATGAAACATACAATTTAACTCCAAAGTTACAAAACATATGTGAAATTGAAAATGTAGCTCCACAAAATACCACAAAATAAGCCTACATGAAAGCCATTTTGACAACAACTATCAATACTACAAACAATACCAATTCAAACGTCATAAGTCTTTGATTCGACGCCTTCATCTCTGCAATTAATTCTTTATTGTCAAGCTTAATTCCATTTAACGCTTGGGTATCCATTGGTGTTGAGTAACCTCAAAATCATTCATATTGTTATCGTTTCCGCTCCATTCCCCATAAGTGGTGTTCGTAGGATTCAACCATCGAAAGAAATCACATACCCCATTCAACAGTTGCAAAACAGTTTTCCCTCAGTTTCTTTCATCCGACAATACGAATTGCTGCTACTACCCCGCACTTGCATTGTGGACACTTGTACCTTGGATCCCAATCACCTCGGCCTGCAGACCTAGACTTACCCATGTGTGATGACATCTGAGACAACCAATTCACATTTCTAATTATATAATCAAATGGAATCAATAACACAATCACACAATAATCATGTGTGTATCAAGCCCTACCCAATCCCAAATCTTGAATTTCATGAAACACATCTTACCAGGTAAATTACAAACAAGATCAATTTTTGGACGGAAAAATGATCTATAAACAGTTTTCAATCCAAAATTTCAATTTCATACATTCATATCTCTATAAATAAAATTCTCATCTCGCAAATAAAAAAATTACCCAAAACTTACGTAGAAAATGAACACGTCTCATCCCAAAACTTCGATTTCATACATCCATATCTCGGTAAATCAAATTCTCATTGCACAGATCAAAACAAAAATGATCCATAACTTACCCATAAAATCAACAACTATCATCCCAAAATACTGATTTTATACTTCGTTCTCGAAAAAAACCTAAATATTTAACCCAACCAAAATTTCGATCTGTATTATAACAACAAGAAGAAAATCCACTTGCAATATTAAAAGAATTTTTAGGAAAAGACTAACCTACTTGCCGATCTGAAGCTACAGTCAAGAAAAAGGTGAAATCCTGCAGCTCGGTGTCGTCGAAGGTTGAGTATCTGATTCTTACTGTTAATTTAGACTAAATTGAAGAGGAAGGATTTTTGGGTAATTTCAGTCTTGAAAAAAAATTATGAAATCCATTCGCACTTTCAGCGTGTACATGTCAAACGCCGTCAATTAAAGACGGTCAGGAGGTTATGTGCAAACTTTTATGAAACTACGAGGGGGTTTGGTGCAGTTTTGAAAAAAATAAGGGATTTTATGCAATTTTATGAAACCACAAGTGGGTATTGTGCAATTTTGCCAACTGATAATGTTATCATTTCTAGAATAAATGAATCTGACTAGAGCAGAACGTGGAGGTTATAAATTTTTTGATTTAAATCAAGACAACTTGTAAGGAAAAGACCAACAAGAATTTGAAATAATCTTGCTAAATTAAATAATTTTGGTTTGACTTAATATACTTTTAGTGGCTTTGTACTATTAGTGATAATAAACTTAAGTCTTATGATGATGCTATGAAATCAAAATATAACAATGACATGCTTCAAGTGATGCTATTAATTTTAGTTGTAAATTTGAACTTGGGAATTAATTGTGAGAATAAAAGTACCGTAAAATCGAGTCTAGGATAAATTATCTTTTAAAAATTAGATACGCCCCGATAGTACCTCTAGTGGACGGAGTTTTAATCCAAAAATAAAATAATTTGTCTCCGATGAGAGTGACACCTCAGATTGTCAGAGCTCCAGCGAACAAAGGCGAGGGAGGAACTGGGCTGAAGAGGTTGCCGAATAGATAGAAGAGAGAAGATGATGTTGTTGGTGTGTTTTAGAATGAAGGGAGAGACCCTTTATATAGGCGTCTTCACCGGTCAAAATGGCAGAGGATCAATTATGACCAGAATTACAATCTTAATTACGAACATAATTTACGCTAATTTCAAACTTTCCGATTGAGGATACAATAAATCTATCCACGGGATAAAGTTTTATCTAGATAGTCCTGCGACTTATGCAATATACTCGGGTTTAACTTAGGGCTGTACAATTTGGTTTGTCTTTAGACAGACAAAATAGCCAAAATATTAACCAAGTCTCATATCCAATAAATATATAATATATATTTATTTCAACCAAATTAATCCAATTAATTTGGTTCACCGGCCCATCGCATTTTCACTCACCGATTAATTGGTAGCATAAATACTGAATTAAATTTTTCTAAAATTAATTTTCTTCAATTAAATAACCGATTATCCAACGATCCCCAACATGAGTGGAAATATCCATGAAAGGACAAAAACTCAGCATAATTTCAGAAAGATATTGACATACCAGGACAAGTAGCTTGTGGCTTTAAACCTTCTATAATAAACATTACAGAGTGTATTGATGGCCCTGTTGACTTGACGCATTGAACTGTTCTACCTCTGTGTACACTTATTCATTAATATTGACGTGTCGCTATCTCAGCCTCAACTTTATTGTTACATTTTGATCCATTTCGGCCATGGATCTCGTCTTTGAATTCATAAGTATTTCGTTTGAAGCGGCCCACTTTTCACACTTACATATGTAACTTATCTTAAGGCATGTAACTTATATAGGATCATTAAGAGTCACTGATTCAACCTCACCACTTTTGCACATTGTAACAGTAATGGCTTTTTAGCGAATTGTAATTGAGTGTTCGTGCCAAACTCTCACAGCTTAGTTTTTCCATTGAACTAAGGCTTGAGATTTGCAAATGATTTGATTGAGTTACCACTGTAATTGTCTCTATCTTGTAGATTTCAAACTCATTACCTTTAGCAGTTTGTACCCCCTCATGTTTTGAAATATATATATGCTGCTGTGAGGGGCCTCTCTAGTGAGCCCACACATGGTGGTTCTAGGTACTTTCTTTCTATAATTGATAATTTTTTAAGAAAATTTTGGGTATTTTTTATGAAAAACAAATCTAATATTTTTAAAATATTCAAATATTGGAAAGCTTTTATTGAAAATCAAACCGGACATAAAATTAAGTTTTTAAGACTGATAATAGGTGTAAATTTTGTAATCAATGTTTAGATTCTTTGTATGTTGAGCATGGTATTTTTAAGCACAAAATGTCCCTTATACACCATAACAAAATGAGGTGGCTGAGAGGATGAATCGAACTATTTTAGAAAGAGTTAGAAGTATGTTGGCTTCTTCGGGTTTACCTAATATGTTTTGGGAAGAGGTTGTTATAACAATAGCTTATGTAGTAAATAGGACTCCATCATTTCCCTTGAATAAGAATTATCCTGAATCTGTTTGGTTTGCCGTGTTTGCTCATATTTTAAATATAAATTAGAACCTAGTGCAGAAAATTATATTTTTCTTGGTTATCTTGAAGTATAAAAGGATATAGATTGTGGTTAAAAAAAATCTAGATTTTAAAGTAAATGTAAGTCGTGATTTACATTTAATGAACTTGAAATGCCTTGTTTGAGTAATGTGTTATCTGTTTTAACTTCTGAAATTGATAATATTCGGAATAAGGTGGAGTTTGATGATTTTTCTTTAAAATGAAAATGACAAATCTAAGAATTTTCAAACTAATTTTAATCAAGCTGAAACAGTTTTTCAATTTGAAAATGTTGGTACCAGGTCTGATTTTGTTGTATTTGATAATCAATGTGTTGATTTTGAGCAAGATAATGTATTTGATCCCTTAAATGATAATTTGTATCAAACTATTTCAAATAGATCCAAAGGAACTATTAAACAACCTATTTGATCGTCTATTTCCCGATCGTGGATGAATATATGGTGGTCGGGACCCTGGATGGTGAAGAACCCCCGCCCGACCACCCAAGCTAGGCCACATGCAAACTGAAACCCAAGGCCACTGCATGGGATTCATTTATTGCTAGGCACTGCAGCAAACAAGGCACAAAGGTGACCGACGAGGAACATGTTGTTTTCCTTCTATTTTGGTTGTGCCATTACGTAATTCACCTTTCCTCTAAGTGTATTACTTTTTTACATTTAGGTATTGTCATCCATTTAGCCCAAGGCCAATCTTTTCCATCGGCACATTTTTCTTGGCCAATCTTTATGAAGGCCTCTAGAAAAATAGTGAGCGTTTGCTCAGACAATAGAAATTAGACATTGTCTGTTCGGGGCTATTTTGGATTTTGTAACTTTGATTCCATTTTTATTTCCACCTTATTCTCTTCGGCCACCCTTCTATTATCCCCGATACCAATCACTCTTTGGGCCTCCCCATCCTTCGGTTGTGTCTTGATCGTAAAAATATATGTCCGCTTCTTGACACAGTTTGATCCCTTCTCTCTTTCCTCCCATCCAAACTTAACTACATCCTAACCTGCAACTATTCTGCGTATTCTATCGAGCCATTTTGGCTATTTCTGAACGAGTCATATCCATTTACTCTTCCAAATCCTCTCCCCCATTCAGCTTATACCATTTCATGGGATTCCGATCTTAAACCCAGATCTCTTTTTGCCAAAAAAAACTGGTTAAAGGTAAAATCGTTTATGCCACCTTCCATTATGAACCCTAATACTTAGCCCAACAATTTGGCTTCCGACAAGGCCTTCCTGGCCCCGTATCCTCTCCTCACTTTATCTCTACAACCCCTGCTAGCTTGGTCCGTTCTCACCATATTAAACTAGACATTGACTGTCTATCCGCTTACCAAACTTCTTACTCCTACACGCCATAAAACCCATCACCCAAAAGAGTCGATGGTTTCTTGGAGTGGTGGGTAGAAGTTTGGCCCTTGATTGACAAGCCGGTGGATGAAATCATGTGAACATTACTTCCCTCCATAATAACCGAATCTTATGACCTTTCGCGGCCTCTTGCCCTTCTTGAGCCGACTTCAGAACCGCTAGCTCCTTTCAATGTGACCATTATGACGGAAGCTGATCCAATCATAATTGCTCCTGGACCAATCACGAGGAGCCGAGCCTGTAAATTTCAATTGACAATTACAAAATATGTCAAACTTCAAATGGATTCTGAACTCTACACCGAGGATAAAAATAAGCCATGCATTCTTCTAGAATTGGACCACAAGTCCTAAGGACCATAAGGCTAGGAGCACTTTACAAGGTATTGGACCCCACATAAATCACTACAGCTAATTGAAGGGATCCCAATAATCAATATCTCCTAATTGAAGGAATTCCATAGATCACGGGATTGCCAAGAATCATAGGATTGCCATGAATTATGGGTCAATAATACTATAATGCTGATTATAATCTATATGATTTATTTCCTTTAGGAATGCACTTTCTTGTTTTATTTCCCATGGGTGAGGTCCCATGATTATCATTCTAAGGATTCCATTCAAAAAAGATATTTTATAAATTGGTTTTTATTTCAAGAGTGATTCTTGTGCATTGTCTTGAAGTGAAATCTTGAGTGATTTGTTTACATCTTCATATCCCCAAATCGAGTTGTTTTGAGTGATTTGAAACAAGTGTTGGCCTCTCGAATAGTATTGGAACTATTTTTGCCTTACCTTGTATTGTCGATTTGTTTAGAGGATTGTGAGACGTGAGCTTGATCTTGTGTTGCCTTCCCGACTACCTTTCAATTCAAGAGAGTCCAGGTTATCTTTATCAATATATATAAACATCTGTCCATTCATCTATTTACTAGTAAATTATGTCCAATATTACTGTTGCTTATTCTTGTGGAATTCGATCAAAACTGTCAGCTTTGGCAAGTTCACATCATCTGGTATCAGAGCTAGTTGATTCAATCTAAAGGTTGTTATCATGAATATAATTTGAAAAAAAAAAGTCCAAAAAAAAGGAAGAAAAAAGTGTCCCAAAAAAAAAGGAAATAAATCTAAAAAAAAAATCTGAAAAAAAAAGTTTATAATCTTTCTCCTTTTTCTATTCGACTATCTAAAGGTCTTATTACTTGTGATTTTTACTTGAAATTTCTTGATTTGGGAATTGTATTGGGTCGTTGCTAGTTTTATTTGAGCGAGTGAAACATGAGTGGAGTGAAAGAGTGTTTGTAACGAGATCATTACATACCGGAGAGTGCGATTCAAGAGAGCATAAACCTGTGTGAGGAAATTACCCTTTTTATTTTGGAATTTTTTTTATAACTCCCTTGTGGTTTCAAAATTCCGCGTAAATCTCTCATTTACTTTAAAAATTGCATTGCGCCCTCTTATACTTTAAAAAATATTGCATGAAATCCCTATGTGATTTCGAAACTCAACGTAAATCCCCACTTTACTTTAAAATTGCATGACGCCTCCTTGTACATTTAAAAATATTGCATGAAACCCCCCGCCATGTAAAAAATATAGATAGAAAATTATCTTCTCATCACACAATGGAGGTTTCATGGCGGTGAAATTTTATGCAATGTTTTGAAAGTATAAGGGGGTGCTATGCAAATTTTTAAAGTACATGGATATTTTACACTGAATTTCAAAACTACGGAGGAGTTATGAACAAATTTACCTTTAATTTTTATATTTTTCTTTGATGGCAGGTGAAGGACATACAAATGAGCGCCCTAATCCTCAAATCGTAGCACTATCCTAAGCATTGGAAGCATGGTTCAAGAAGCAACTTACTGACGAGATGGACACTGTACACTCGATATTGGCTGATCTTGCTCAATCTGTTCGGTAATTGACAACTGAGCGTCAGCAGGTCCGACCCGCCCCCGACGCTAGTCAATCTGCAAGGCGGACTCCTATATACCGAGGTAAGGAAGACTCTTCTGAAAAATTTGATGAAAAATGGGAGCCACCCCCTACAAATAGAGACAACCAAAATTAAGATTCTATAAGGAACTTGAAGATTAGCATCCCTTCCTTCAATGGAAGTTCTGGCCCGGATGTATATCTTGATTGGGAGAGGAGGATATAGTTGGTTTGAGATCACTTTTCATATGATGATGAGCAATGGACGAGGATTGTTGTAATGGAGTTCACTGATTATGCCCTTAATTGGCGGGAACAACTGAGTACGAAACGAAAGGGAGAATTGCAAGCCTACCCCACAGCTGCAAAATAAGTTTTAGTTCCTATGTCACAAAAATATGAAAAATGCAGTAGTTTTGGTGAGTAGGATCGTCTCCGCATGGAACAGTAACAATATTGACTATTCGGTTATTTATAATTATACTATATATATATATAAAACAGAGAGGGGGGTTGATTTATCACACTACATTTGAAAAAAAATAAATTCTCTCAATTAAATAAAATAAACTAAATTGCAAGATGGTTTACCAAAGATGATTAAACTCTAGCATAGACATGAATTTTCTGTTCGGGATATAAAATTTGTTCATCGACTAAAAATTAAGTTGATTGTCTAGTTGGAGAAATTGGTTATAGTTGATTTACACACATTCACAACCAATCTTTTCTTACTTTTTTCATAGCTAAGGTACTACCATTAGCTATTTCCCTAATCGAGTGAGAATCCTAGGTACGACCGTAGTTTTACTAACTTGACAACAATAAAGACTAGAAAGACCCAATTCAATTTAACAAAATCTCTACGTGGATTTATTCAAAATTGATTTTAATTCTTCCTTAGAGTATTCTTTCTGTAGGTTGCTACACGAATTGGAAGATTACACAAGTATGGGTACCAATCTCCAATATAACTATTAAATCTCAAATCTATACATGCACAATAATCAATTTAAGATTTCTAAACTTTTAAATTAGAAGAATTAAAAATAACCAACATCGATAAACACCGAATTCAATCAAAACCAAGTCTCACAAATTCAATCCCAAACATCAATTCACACCTATGCTAGAAATGAAATTACTCGCAATCCATATAAATTGAAAAGACAAAACAAATCAAGGAGTTCATCATGCCTTCAATTTTTTTTTTTAATAGACAAGGAATAACAATAATTAGAATGCAAGAAGAATGCCCCGGAAAGTTGATTGCAGTCCTTCTCGAAGTTTTTTGCTCTGTTGTGTTCTCTCGTTCTCCCTTCTCTAGAAGTGATATCGTGGTGAAGAACATGGTAATGCGTTTCTCTCAATTTTCTTCAATTGAAAATCGTGTTTCTTAATTCTTCATCCCATGATCTCCTTTGTAATTAGATCATCTTTGTAATTAAATCACCACAGTTTCTGAGTTTGCCAATTTATCCCAGAGGACTTCTTTATAATTTCCGCTATTCCCACTTCTATTTTGTACTTAGGCGTGATCACGCCAAAGCTTTCTTGCATTATGCTCATTTTTTCCAAGTATGCCCAAAATTTGCCAACTCCACAATGCCTATTAAACAACCAAAAAATACACCATTAGGAGCATATATAAAAAATCCACACCAAAACCACCAACAATATAACAAAATATTATCTAATATAGCACATATCAAGAAGGGAAGGCCCATATCACCACATGGGATGGGCTCAAAAAGGGTATGAAGAAATGATTCGTACCATCCTGGTATAGGAGGGTGCTGCACGAATGAGTTCAACAAATCTCTCAAGGCAATAGAAGTGTAGAGGAGTATTACAAAGAGCTTGAGAAAGCCATGATGCAGGCTGATATGGTGGAGGACCTAGAAGCAACCATGGCCTGATTCAGAAGTGGAATCAATCGAGATTCTAGAGATACTCTGGAGCTACACCTATATGTTGACTTGTCAGAATTGCTTCAATATGCGATTTTATTGGAGAAACAACGCAAGCAAAAGGGGAGAATTGATTCTATCGTGGAGCCTCGAGGTATTCCCACTACTAACGTCAATAAATTTTCTAATGTTGACAAAGGAAAAGGTGTTTTGCATGCGGGTACTATGCGAAACCCCCAAAAGGAATATATCCATGTCATCCCATCCCTCTTAAGAAGGTTAAGCCATCACCCGTTGTGCTTGCTCATTGGCTCGATCGTAGAGTGATAAATTTGCAATATTAAAAGTAGGATTAATACCATATTCATCTGGAAGTTCCAATAGGATGCATTATCATTAATCCTTTCAAGCACTAGAACTGGCCCATCTCCTCAGGGTGATAGCTTAGTATGTTGACTTGCGGGAAACCTTTCCTTTTTCATGTGAACCCAAACCCAATATCCGGGATGCAATATTACAGCTTTACACCTGCGGTTAACGTACTTAGCATATACCTCCTCAGATTTTTCTAGATTTGCTTTGACATCCTTATAGAGTTCCTTTATGCGTCTTACTCGTTCCCTACCATTAACATTTAAGAACTCATTTCTAGGCAATGGTAAAAGATCAGTAGGCGTTAGTGGGTTTATTCCATAAAATACTTCAAACGGTGACATATGTGTGGTTGTGTGGATGTGTCTATTGTATGCAAAAACAATGTAAGGAAGACATTCATCCCAACTTTTACTATGTGAATTAACAATAACTCTAAAGAGATTACCCAACACCCGGTTTACCGCCTCCGTTTGTCCGTCAGTTTGGGGGTGATAGGATGTGGAGAAAAGAAGCTGAATACCAATTTCGTGCCACAATGATTTCCAAAAGTAACTCACAAACTTTGCATCACGATCTAAGACAATAGACATTGGCACTCCATGAAGGCGTACTATCACCTTGAAAAATAGCTTGGCGATGTGATGTGTATAATTTTTCTTTGCATAAGGAGTGAAATGCACCATCTTTGAAAACTTGTCAACCAAAACAAAAATAGAATCTTTAGCATGTGCAATTCTAGGTAATCCTAATACAAAATTAATATCATATCAATCCATGGCCCCTTAGGGGGTAGAAGAGCCATGTAAAGTGTAATGCCTTGATTTCGAAGTGTATAATATAATATTATTATAACAAATAAATATTTTTATTATATTTTGGGATCAAGAAATTAATATTCTGAAATAAATTTTATTCCTATTCAATCTATTGATTATGATTAAAAAGACTGTTAAACAGATAAATATCGATGAGGATAAATATAAAATATAATATATATAATAATAATAATAAGGTGATGATAATGATAATATTAATAATATATAAAATATAAGTATATATATAAAATAATAACGTTAATAATAATATAATAATAATAATAATATAATTATATATATAAATCAAACCTTACTTGCGAAGGAAGGAGAACCTTACTTGCGAAGGAAGGAGAAGAAGAACGCGCAGGAGAAGAAGACAGAGAAGAAGAAAGAGGAAGAAAAAGATTGGCCGTTCGATTTTGATTCCGACTTTGGTATTGTATTCCTTGTTATATGTAGAATTTAATTATAGATTTTAATATGAATTTAGATATTGAAGATATTAAATTAGAAATTCTACACAAATTCATAACAGGCTATTTGGCTATTTAATCGACAAATTTCTTTAGTTAATAGCCTATTCGTAGTCTTAGCATTATATTCTGAGAATTTCGTATCGATCCGAGCCGAATTGGAAACGACAGTGTACTGCACCTGCCTGTTTATTCATATCGTTAAGTATTTTTTATTTAATAATAGGGCGATATAAATATTATGAGGTATAAGAGTTTTATAGCTAGAATATCGTAGTCTACTAAATATAAAAGTTTGAAATCCAACGAGCTAATTATAGAAATTAGCTTTTGAATAAGCAGGTAGCTCCTACGAATAAGCATATAGCTCAACTTATTTGAGTAAACAATGGGGCAGGTGTACGTTGGAGGAGATTCGGGTGAGATTGAAAAAGCTAAAGAGTGTTGGTAAGAGGTAAGCAGTAAGGAATTAAATCTAATTTTAAAAAATTAGGTATGCATGTTGTATGCGATTCTGATTAATATGTAAATGTGATATTATGTGAATCATTTTGTCAGTGCATGTATATATTTATATATATGTGTGCGTATGCATGTGGGAGACTTCACGGTTCATGATATTTGATATACATATTTGATCGCGTAGGTGAATTTATGAAAAAGGAGGATAGGTGAGCTGTCTCACCAGCCCTTTTCGGTAAATTCACTTATTTGACATGATGCACACATATTAAACGGTTTATCGGATATGTTTTATGGATCTATTGTCTAGTCGCCGTGTGCGGTAGTGCTAGGCGAGGGCATCATCTGGGGTTAGGATATTCGACCCCGATGTACCGTAACACTTTGGCGATAGTGGACGATAGTAGTCGGACAACTGGGTGACTTAGTCGCACGGTCATTCAGGGATTTGACCCATTGTAGTTGAGACGTATTTGGTCTAATCATTCGTGTTCGGTGTTGTTCTACTCATTGGGTTGGCCACTTGTGAGGTCTACCGGTAGTTTAGGATCATATGTCAAACTCCAAACGTGATCCCGTTAGGGCGCGCGAGGAGGAGTAGAGTTTCCGAGTTTCCCTTGGGTTATTCCAGGTTGCACGGATTCTACTACATTACACGAGATAGGGCTAGTCAGTGGGGGTCCTATCTTCGCTATTACAGACTATGGGGCGTCTAGTGGTTAATGGTGACAACGTTCGGCTATCCATGTATTGATTGTGGGAGTCGTATGGTGGGTATATGGGAGTGACCGGATGACCGTTATATTATTATGGGTTTATCAGGTCCTTCCTTGAGCCGAAGATTTTCCGGCTATTTATTGATGATAGTCTACTGAGCTTGTTATTACGGGGCCGAGGGTATTTCGGTTGCTCACTTAGACAGATGTAGTGAGCCTATGATTATAGAGCCGAGGTTATTTCGGCTGCTCACTTCGGCAGATGTATATATATATGTGGATGTGCATTGTTGTCAAGTTTGATATCTTTGTTGCATCATTTCACTATTGGCATGACATGACACGTATTTTATGATTGACGGGAATTAGAATTTATTTTAAAAAGGTATGAAATGATATATTTCACTTTAGTTCTTAAAATGGATTTAATTCTAGACTGCTTTTAAGAAAAATATTTGTTTCAGGTATGCATGGCACATCCGAGACAGGGGACGTCTCGGGATATAGAAGGACGGGCTGAGTGAGGGAACTTACATCTATTGTATTATATGTAAATTTTTAAACGGAAAAACCTCTTGTTTAGGAGCGTGTTTGTAAATATTCATAAATCAGATTTTGTTATATAATAATGCGTTTTTATGGTTAATTTTAGCCTTAACACTGTATTGTGGGGCCCGAAGTAGGAGGTGACGACCTCATGATGCAATGTGGCGGTAGCATTTCCAATATGAACCAACTAGGGGTGTTACATAAAGTCCATGTGGCTTAAGTGTTGACTTGGCCTTGAGGCATGCAACGCATCGCAAAATATAATCTGCAACTTGCTTAAGCATTCCAGGCCAATAAAATTTCTCTCCAAGAGCTTCCATTGTAGTATTCTCCCCAAAGTGGCCCATCATGTCACCATCATGAACTTCTTGTATAAGTAACTCCCGAACAGAGCATCTTGGGATACAAAGTCGATTATCGTAATAAAAAAATCCCTCATGTTTGCAATACTTATCATGACCATGTAATTCACAGAAAGCATACACATATTTAAAATTCTCATCAATGTGGTATAATTCCTTAACATGCTTAAATCCTAATAAATGCGTGGTAGCGTGTGAAACTAAAGCATACCTGTGTGAGAGTGCATCCACGACAATATTATCCTGACCATTTTTATATTTGATGGTGTATGGAAATGACTCAATAAAAGATACCCATCGTGCATGCCTCCGGTTAAGTTGTTGTTGCCCTCTCAAGTGCTTCAAGGTTTCATGATCGGTGTGTATCACAAACTCTCATGGCATTAAATAATGTTGCCGTATCTTTAAGGCCTGTACCACCACATACAACTCTTTGTCATATGTATAGTAATTCAAGGTAGCCCCTCCAAATTTCTCACTATGATAGGCTGTGGGTTGACCTTTCTGAAGCAAAACTGCACCAATTACTTTGCCCGAATCGTCACACTCAAGCTCAAAGGTCTTATCAAAATTTGGTAGCACAAGTACTGGTGCTTGAGTAAGCTTTGCCTTCAATGTCTCAAACACTTCTTGGTATGTTTGTTCCCATTTAAACGGGACCCCCTTCTTGAGCAAGGAAGTGAGGGGAGCCACAATCAAGCTAAAACCACGCACGAACCTTCAAAAAATCCGCACATTCCAAAAAATCTCATAATTTCTCCCACATTCATTGAAGGTGTCCATTCTTTAATTATCTTTTCTTTTGTTTCATCAACCTTCAACGCTCCTTGCTAACTACAAACCCAAGGAAAACAACTTCATTAGTGTGGAATATGCACTTTTTATAATTATCATAGAGTTGCTCTTCCCTTAACCGTTGAAAGATCAGTCGTACATGCTCCATATGTTCTTGTTCACTTTTACTGTAGACAAGAATATCATCAAAGTAGACTAGAATAAATTTACCAATGAAAGCACGTAGAACATGATTTATTAAACGCATGAAAGTATATGAGCATTAGTTAGACCGAATGGCATTACCAACCATTCATACAAACCTAGCTTGGTTTTGAATGCCATTTTCCACTCGTCGTTGGGTTGCATACAAATCTGGTGGTATCCACTCCGAAGGTCAATCTTGAAGAAAATTCTCGCTCCATTAATCTTATCAAGCAAGTCATCAAGGCGCAGGATTAGGTGTCGATACTAAATTGTAATTGCATTCACCGCCCTTCAATCCACACACATCCTCCAAGTTCGATGCTTCTTGGGGACAATGAACAACACATGGTGATAAGCTCTCCCGAACCCATCTATTCTCAAGAAGTTTTTCGACTTATTTTTTAATCTCCTAATTCTTATTTGGATTGCACCGATATACGGGACAATTTGAAATCGAAGCACCATGTACAAAATCAATTTAATGTTCTATCCTACGAATAGGGGGTAGTCCTTCTGGTAGTTCCTCCGGGTATACATCCTTCATCTCTTCAAACATCCTAGCAAAGGGAATCGGAAAGTTAGTGAGTAGATTATTATTAGAATGAAACAAATCTTTGCATAACAATATAAAACAACTCCCCTTTTGATGATCTAGGTAACCGACTTCTAGCTGAAAATTAGTAAATCAAAGAAGGATGTTGAAACCCTTAGCAGAAGACTATTTCTTTTCCTCTTTGGATACTTCTTTTCCTTTAACTCTTTTAAGGTTTTCAGCTTCTTGCATCTTCCTTTGCGAAATTTCTTGATATTTTCGAACCTTCTTCAATGGTAAGGAAGGAATCATTACCTTGTAACCCTTGTCATAAAATCTAACTTTGTTAGTCTTGCCATCATAGATAATTCCTTTATCGGATTGCCATGGTCGGCCAAAAAGCATATGACATGAGGTCATCGGAGTAACATCACAAAGGACACCCTCTTTATAGGGACCAATTGAAATTGGAACTTTGGCTTGCCTGATAATCTTCATATCACTACTATAGTTCATCCATTGGAGATGGTATGGAGTCAGATGATTGATAATTTGGAGTCCAAGCTTGTCTATCACATACCAACTTACAACATTGGTGCAACTTCCATTATCAACTATCATCGACGCTCGCTTTCAACTAATCTTGCACCCACAATGGAACAAATTCTCCCATTGCTTCTTACATCGGTCATAAATTTTTTTTGACTCATTGGGAACAACACCAAGTATTCGCAAAACCATTGGAGACTCCCCCAATGAATCTTCTTCAATTTGCTCTTTGGTCTCTTGGATCGCTTCATCCTCACTTGCCTCAACCTCATGTTCCCTATCTTCACCCTCCGAAAAAAGTAAGTAGTCCCCATTCTCACAAAGCACAATAGTTCGCATATTAGGGCATGTATTAGCGTAATAACCTTTCCTTTGGTACTTAAAGCATCTGGCATCCTTTTACTTTGTTTGGTGAACCATCCTTGGTGACTTTCCTTTGTTCATCACGCTTAACCACCTTAAGCGGCTCATTCTTGGTCGTATGTTTATAATCTCCTTTGAGCCATGATTTTGACAGTCCTATATTGCCCCAAAACTTGTTGAAATTTGGTGACACCTTTCCAATGCTCACACTCGCCTCCTACCTTTCCATGGGATTCAATCTTGGTAGTAAGTTGGACAAGCTCTAAAGTAGTATTGCAAGCATACATATCCACTTAAACCATAATATCACGCCTCAACCATTTGAGAAACCGATACATGGTGACTCCATGACGCAACCTAAGTAACTAAACTATACTAGTCGAAACTTAAAACTAAATTCGAATGAAAACTAAGTAAATAAAGATAGATATTACTAGTGTCTAATTCATCAATCAATGAGATATGAACCCAAGCGTTGCCTAGACCCAACACCTCTAAACCAATGAAGACTCGAACAATTTGGCTAGAAACTCCGGTCGGTTTCATAATCCACGAACCCAAGGAATCAACCCAAGGACCTGATTTGAGAATGATACGCACATGCAAGAGAAAACCCTCACTCACACACTAATTCCAATATAGTAGAATAAAAAATAAATCTTTAATTGCTATAAATTTCAATGTGTCTTACAAATGAGACCAAGTGCCTTATTTATTGGGGAGGCTAGCTTGGAAAAAGGGTTCTACAATCAATATGGGACAATAAATACACATTATTTAAAGCTCACTAATTAAAAAAATAAAAATAAGTCCCAAATAATTAAATAACTAAGAAATGTCCAATTAATTAGATTAAAAGGGCCATCTTATTAAATAAAATAGAACAATTCTTATCCCACATGGGATAATAACATGAGTAGCAACTTCTATGTGGGACAAAGTTCTTCCCATTGGCCTCCATGCTTCCAATTTATGAATGTTCTCTTCTTTCAAGTGTACAACTAATTCCATAATATTAGTTTGCAACTTCTTGGCCTGGTTTTGTGTAATCGGACCAGGTGGACGTGTAGGTTTATCATCGCTTTTGACAACCTCGTCATCCCCCTTTCTTGAAAAGATGAGTCACCCATTTGGATAGCATGTTCGTCTCCTACATCAAAAGGACTGAAGTTAGCAAGATTGAATGTTCCATGAACTTGGTGCTCACTCGGAAGCTCAATACGATTGACATTGTCATTGATGCGTTCCAAAACATGGAATGGTCCATCTCCTCTTGGGCTGAGCTTAGACTTTTGTTGCTCCGAAAATCTATTTTTCTCAAGTGAAACCACACTAAATCGGCTGGTTGGAACACTACATACTTACGACCTTTTTTAGCACTTTTAGCATACCGAACATTTGACTTTGCAATGTTATCCCATTTCCTGCCATCACTATTAAAATACTCATTGCTAGGCAATGGTAACATATCCAAAGTGTCTTCCAAAATTAACTAAGAAACTGACGCGGCCGTCCAAGCTCAAAAAAAAAAAAAAAAACTCATTGAAGATGGACCTGCAAGGCATTACAATTCTTTTGTATCCGACTCAAAAGTCACCCAGCCGAGTCATCCCAAGGCCAGGATCACAAGAATCGGGACTTCAAAACTAAGACAATAAATTTATGGAAGAATCTCAAAATTATTTTATTGTATATTACCTTTTAGGGTAAACTATTTTTTTAGTCCCGTAACTGGACCCCTTTATCATTTTAGTCCTGTAAGTGGGGCCTGTCGCAAACTAGTCCCATAAGTGAAAAATTTTCGTTGTTTTAGTCCTCCGGCGCCGGAGATGCCCGCGTGGCTCGCCGGAGGTGACGTGTCCGCCAGGTGTCGCTGACTTATTCTCGTGGTTGGTTATCATCCATGTTAATTCACATTCTCTGCACTATCTTTTCTTCTAGATTCTCTTTTCTTTCATCCATATTCTAAATCATTGGTTCTGTATTGAACTTTGTGGCTAAGAAAATTATTCTGGGCATAATTATACATAGTCGGGCCGTGTCAGAAACTTTGTATCTCTATCCGATACAGTTGTCTTAGGAACACCATGCAATTTCAAGAATTATGAAAGAATAGATCTGCAACATGAGATGCATCATTTATTTTTTTACATGCAATGAAGTGTGCAATTTTTTAAAATCTATCATCACAACTTAATTTTCTTGTGCTACCCCTTGAGGAAGGGGCTGAAGTGACTGATCGTTGCCCCCCCCCCCCCCCCCACGATATTGCTGCTAGTCGAATGGCGGTTCTCTACCCCTCCAGCTGTGTTTGAGGAGATAGTGCTTCCAGCTCGCCCAACCAGATTATTTCATAGTGTCAAAGAGGTTTTTTGCTGGTACAATTTTGTCGCAGATCCATTTTTCAACTTTCATTCAATGCTTCTGTTTACGCAGATTGCAAATTCGAGATCCGGGGGCTCCACTACCCTTAACTTATTTATGATAATTTGTTTCAAGCCCCTTAAATAATACCCTAAGGCCTGCGCTTCTGTCAATGGTTGAGCCTGAGTACCAAGTTGAGTGAATAAATTGACATATTCATCAACGGAATCTGTTTGCCTTAACGTTACCATCCTCTGATATGGATTCCCCATGAATCGATCGTCAAACCTAGTAATCAATGCCTGTGAGAATTCGACCCAGGAGGTAGAAACATGCTTTATCATATGCCAACGGGACCAATGGAGCGCCACATCTTCCATCCCCACTCGCGCAAGACTCACGTTAATCTCCTCGGGGACTCCATGTAATACGAAGTGTTGTTTGGACCTAGCAACCCATCCCAATGAGTCATGGCCATCAAAACTAAGGAGTTACGCATCCTTAATCTTAAAATCAATTGTTGGAGTAGTCCATGTTCCTCCAATATCCGTAAACAAACGTGCTGCCCCGCTGATGCCGGCAGCCCTCGTCGACAAATCTGCTTCCTCACCTCCTCCCGCCATAGCTCCCTGCGCTGCCGATCCTCTAATAGGTGTGGCGGGCAGCCCCTGCGGGAACAACCCAAGAATCGTATCCCGCATGGCTGCTGAAAGTTCTGTCTTCAGAGTATCCACTTGTCGATCCACCTACGATTTGAGGTGCGACAATCCTTCTTGTTGTGCTTCCATGCCTGTTCGAAGTCCCTCCAGGGCTTCCTCCACAGCTTCAATGCGTTGCGCATTTGTTAATGTCATTCTCCTCTGGTGAGATCCGGCGGGTCGGACCAATTTGATAACACAAGACTTAAGAGAATCAAAAGACTGAACTTTGTTGATAACCAAGGAAGAACTACTCTTTCTGACAAAGCCGAAGCCGTGAAACTGAAGGAAATCCGAATGCTAATAATATCTCAAAATAATACTTAAATACTAGGGCAAAACGACTTTGGGCCTAGGCCCGACCAACCTAACAATTTATTCAAAATTATAAAATAAAGAACTAAGGTAATTAATAATAAACTCAGGTTTCAGGCCATTGCCACAATTAGCCCAAAACGCACTTGCTCTTTCCTCCCTCGTCGTGAATAAACTTTTGGTTGCGCCCACCGCGTATCAGAAGCTCTTGGAGAGAAATTTTATTGGCCTGGAATGCATAAGCAAGTTGCAGATTATATTTCGCGATGCATGACATGCCTCAAGGCCAAGTCAACAATTAAGCCACGTGGACTTTACATACCTCTTCCACCCCTGAGGGACCATAGATTGATATTAGTATAGACTTTGTATTGGGATTACCTAGAACAGCACGTGCTAAAGATTGTATTATTGTTGTGGTTGACATATTTTCAAAGATGGTGTATTTCATTCCTTGAGCAAAGACAAATGATGACCATCATATCGCCAAGCTATTTTTCAAGGAAATAGTACGCCATCATGGAGTGTCAAGGTCTATTGTCTCATATCATGATGCAAAGTTTGTGATTTACTTTCATAAATCTTTGCGGCACAAAATTGGTACTAAGTTTCTCTTCTCCACAATCTATCACCCCAAAACAGACAAATTAACGGAGGGGGGGGGGGGGAGGGGTGTTAGGTAATCTTCTTAGAGTTGCTGTGAAATCACATAGTAAAAGTTGGGATGAATGTCTTCCTTACATTAAAGTTGCAGACAATAGACACATCCACAAAACCACACATATGTCACCGTTTGAAGTAGTTCATGGAATGAACCCACTAACGCCTACTGATCTTTTACCATTCCTAGCAATGAATTCTTAAATATTAATGGTAGAGAACGAGCAAGACACATAAAGGAACTCCATAAGAATGTCAAAGTAAGTCTAGAAAAATCTACGGAGGTATATGCTAAGTACGCTAACCGCGGGTGTAAAGCTGTAATATTGCATCCTAGAGATTTGGTTTGAGTTCACGTGAGGAAGGAAAGGTTTCCCGCAAGTCAACATACTAAGCTATCACCCCGAGGAGATGGGCCATTTGAGTGCTTGAAAGGATTAATGATAATGCATCCTATTGGAACTTCCAAATGAATATGGTATTAATCCTACTTTTAATATTGCAGATTTATCACTCTACGATCGAGCCGATGAGGAAGCACCACGGTTGATGGCTCAACCTTCTGAAGAGGGATGGGATGACATGGATGCCCAAAGATTGGGACTTGCACTTCCGGATATTCCGATCGGACCTGTTTTGAGAATTGGAGCGAAAGCAAGTATTGAAAATTTGCAAGGCATGATAAAGAAATTAGAGGAATAGAGCCCAAACGATGGACTATGTTACAATTACGAGTACTTGATGGAATGCCTAGGGCGAGTGCCGTGGTAGAGGTTATGTTGGAGTTTGCAACGCGTCAATCGGACAACTAAGGAAAAAAATGTTTAAACCTAAGAGTATGCTAAATAGAGGGTTTAATATGTAATTTACATAACCCTAGGATTGCACATGCATTAGTGGAGGGGACCATCCCTTGGGACCACTTATATATATTATAATAAAAAATCTCACATGTCTCTCATATGCATGGGTGACACGGCCCAACCGTGTATAATTATGCCCATAATAATCTCCTTAGCCACAAAGTTCGATAGAGAACCAATGGTTTGGAATAGGTGAAAGAAGGGGAGAATAAAGAAGAAATGATAGTGCAGATAATGTGAATTAACATAGATGATAACCCACCACGAGAATAAGTGTCAGACCTGAAATCAAAATCATAGTTAAGACATAAACAATAGGCAAAATCCTGCTGGAAATGATAGAAAGCCACGGAACAATAGAATCACTCCAAAGACCCGATTTGACATATCTAAGTGAGAGAAAATCACATCCTAACACTAGACAAATATTGAGAGGGAACAATAAAGAAATTTTATTCAAGATTCACTCTAATCTATTACAATGATAGGCAAGGACCTTATATAGAGGTCCTTAAGGAAAATAAAAGGCAACAAATAATAAAAGAAACAAATCAAAAGGTAAGTCTAACTATAAGGAAATAAATAATAACGAAAGTTCTATATATAAAATTATACTATATGGAAATTTATAATAAAAGGTAATATATAATAAGGTAACTTTGAAATTCTTACATAATTATTTATTGTCTTATCTTAAAGTCCCGGTTATTGTGATCCTGACCTCGGGATGACTTGGCTGGGTGACTTTTGAGTTGGATAAAAAATAATTGTAGTATCTAGCAAGTCCACTTCAATAATCTTTTTTATTTTGAGCTTGGACAGCCGCACAATGAGAAAATTAATTTGATGGTATGAAGAAAGCGGAATTTGTGCGGCAATTGCATGATGAAGTCCGCACAAGACTCCAAAATATGGTTGAGCAATACAGAAAGCAAGCAAACAAAGGTTTAAGAAAGTTCAACTCCATCTGGGTGATTGGGTTTGGTTGCATTTGTAAGGAACGGTTTTTCAAGATAAGAAAGTCCAAGTTAGCACCATACGGTGATGGCTGTAATACCCCATAAAATAATCGCCGGAAGTTGCCGGAGTCGGACAAATTTTATTTTGGGCCTAATTTATTTTGAGCTTTAGTGTAACAAATTAAAGAATTGAGTTTAAATTAGTAGTAAAAATTGAAATTGGGCCCTAGTAGGGTAAAATAATTAATAAAGGCCTAAGTATTTTATATTTAATAAAAGAATAAAAAAACAATAAAAAAACACAACAACAACAGCAAGCATGCACGCCGCCGCCGCCAGCCCCTTCTTCTTCCTTGGAGTTCTTTTTCTCCAAAACTCTTCATTTTGGTCTCTTCTCTTGACGTAAGTGTGATTAATCTTAGATAGATTGATATGTTCTAATCGCTAGACCCCTTCTATTGATATCTTTATCAATATTATTGTCAAATGGGTTTGCCCTAAAAGTGTTAGGTTTTGCTAATTTCTCCTAGAAAGTTGATTATAATGCTTATGTGAAGATTATTATTGGATTTTAATTTGAAAATCGTAGAATTTATGGGCTGGGTTTGAAACCCTAGTTTTGCCCTAACCTAGTTATGGTTTTTGGAAAATGATTTACGATTATATTTAAAGATTATGATTTTTGGAGTTAGACCATGCCTATTGTGATTGACATATTTTTTGAATGTTTATTTGGCGAAATAAAGTGAGATTATAACGAACTTGTTGGGTCTAATATCCTACTTTTGCATGGTTAAATATTGAAAATTGGAATATTTTGAGTTTAAAACACTCTTTTGAAATTTTCCTAAGAGCATGTTGAGTATTTGGTCAAATTAGTAGTTGAAACTACCCATCGAGTCTGATCAACTCGTTGATTGTTTGGATGATAAGGCATAGCCTTCCACCTCTGTGCCTTGCAAACACGTGAGGGTATACCGGTATTTTAGGATAACTAGCTAACCTTGAACTAGATCCCGAATGGGCTAGGTCGAGGGATTGAGATGGCGGGTTCCCTTTTTGGGTGATTCCGAGGTGCCCGTCATTCACGATGAAAAGGTCTTTAGACCGTCATCCGTGATGGAGGGATGGATTGCCTACAATCCCCTCTTGGTATGTTATATTGGTGACTAAAGGGTTGTGGACCGTATGGCGCCCCTCGCAAACTAGTAATAAATTAATTTACGTGTACTTTGGATTTCGAACCCTTATGTATACATTGTGGAGTTTTCCTTGAGGGTTGTGACCCTATGGTTGTTATGCGAAACTATATGAAGTGTCATATGAAGTAATAAGGTTGGAAAACTGGGTCGAGCCGGCCCTAATTAAGGCCTAGTGGAGTTTTCTTGGTGATGTGCTCATCACTATTATTTGAGAATGAAAATGAGATATAAGGGAGGCACTAAAAGACTCGTGTGTGTGAGTTCCCCTTACGTGATACGTGTCATCTAATTCAATTATCTTCTTCAAATGATTTTGTGGCATTATACCATATTAATTTATCTTCGATTAATTGCGCTTGCTCAACCGTTGTGTTGACCCTCGTTTTACAATATTTTTGTAGGTGATCATGTTTCCGTTATACCTAAGTGATGCATTCACGTCATATGATTCATTGGGGAAATTAGAACTACTTTACCTTCTAAGATGCTTTTGAAATTCATTAATCATGTTTAAGGACTAATGCCTTTTGAACTATTTCCAATTTATGATTTTGAATTGAACTTTATTTACTTAATTGATAAGCCGGTGCACTTTATTTCTAAGTCCCTATAAGTTGTTGTTATTTATTATTTTAGCCTTAGCGCCACAACGTAGGACTTGTTGGTTGATGAACCAGCCTTCCAGTGTGGCGTGGCGGTGACACTCTGGTTTGAGCCGGCCGGGGTGTAAGAATGGCCCCTTCCTTGTTTTGGAGAAAGTGAATGACAATGCTTAAACCATGCGGTAGTAGTTTTGATTTGGCTTGTCTACATATAATGCAATGTGTAACATGTTCCACATCCGCGCGCATGCCTGGCCAATAATTTTTTTCCTGCAAAATTTTAAGAGTTTTGGTGGCTCCAAAATGCCCCATGAGTCCACCTTCATGAACTTCGCGAGTTTAAACAATTCGAATAGAACCTTGTAGAACACATAGCCGGTCAACCTTATACAAATAGCCCTCATGTAAATAGAAATCTTTAAACCCAGCGTTGGCACACTTATTGAAGATGTCAAAAATATCTTTATCCTTTGCAAGGATTTTATATGTGAAAACCCTAGCAATTGAGAAGTCAAAAAAGTAAGAATGTGAGTGCGCCTAGAGAGTGCGTCAACTACGACATTATCCTTTCCCTTCTTATATTTTATCAGATAGGGGAATGTATCAGCGAAAACAGTCCATCTAGCATGCCTTTTATGTAATTTAGCCTGAGTTTTTATATGTTTAATGGACTCGTGATCTGAGTGGATAACAAATTCCTTTGGCAAAAGATAATGTTGCCATACATGAAGCGCACGAACCAACACATATAACTACTTATGTCTACCTCTTGTACGGGCTTTGAGTTCCCGCTGATTTTGAGAAGTTCTTTATAGTCATCATTTCTTGAAGATGGTTCCTTTGTATCACTTCCTGATCCGTATGGGCTTCTTGTGGAGTGAGGGGAGTCAAAGTGATCTTTTTGCCCTCATGTGGACGGGTAAAAGTATTCTCTCTCCCAAAGTAGGTGACACTACGATCAAATTGCGAAAGTCGTCCAAGTAGTATGTGGCAAGCCCGCATTGGCACAATATCGCATACAACTTGATCCATATAACCACGAATTTGGAAGGCTACCTCAACTTGTTTATTTACCCGTAGTTCCCCATTATTGGTCAGCCACTGTAATCGATAAGGCCACGGATGGGGCTTGGTGACAAGGCTTAACTTTTTGAACAATGTCTCACTAACCACATTGGTGCAACTCTCGTTATCAATTATCATGCTGCAAATCTTGCCTCCGATTTTGCAACGACAGTGGAAGATATTCTCCCTTTGCATTTGGGTTGGTTCCTCCTTTTGAAATGTACTAAGAGACTGCAGAGTTACCACCGTGATTTTGGAATATTCGTCATCTTCTGCAGCAGTCCTTTCCTCAAATTCAAGCATTTGCTCACCGCCTACATCTCCTTCATCATCGGTAACGACTTCAACAACATCCGTCATGATCATGGCCTTCTTGTTCGGATACTCAGAGGCATAGTGCTCTTTTCTTTGACACCGGAAACAAATAATTTACGATTTTGGGGATTCTTTGCATGGACATATTCCTTTTGGGGTTTCGCATTGTACCAGTATGCACAACACCTTTTTCTTTATCAACATAATTTTTTTTTCAATTAGCAGTGGGAATACCTCGTGGCTCCAGAAGAGTTTGGGTGGACCGGTGTGGTGCTCGGTTGAAAGAATCGGCTCGCCTCTTTCGCTTGCGTTGCTTCTCTAATAAAATTGTGCATTGAAGAAATTCCAACAAGTCAAGCACGAGTGTAGCTCTAGAGTATCTCTCAAATCTCAGTTGATTCCACTCATGAATCGGGCCATGGTTGCTTCCGGGTCCTTCACAATATCAGCCCACATCACAACTATCTCAAGTTCTTTGTAATACTCATCTACACTTCTATTACCTTAGGATATTTGTTGAACTCGTTCATGCAGCTCTCTCCTGTATCAGGATGGTATGAATTGTTTCCTCATAGCCTTTTTTAGCCCATCCCATGTGGCGATTCGGTCCTTACCTTCTCGCCTTTGTTTTGTACTTAGTTGTTTCCACTAATTAAAGGTATAATCAGTGAGCTCCATTACAGAAATCCTCGTCCCTGTGCTCATCATCATATGAAGTGAAATCTCGAACCAACTCCATCTTCCTTTCCTAATCAAGATAAACATCCGGGTCAGAACTTCCATTGAAAAAAAGGGATGCTAATCTTCAAGTTCCTCACAAGATCTTGAGAAGAGTCTTCCCTACCTTGGTATATAGGATTCCGCCTTGTAGATTGACTAGCGTCGGGGTGGGTCGGACCTGCTGACACTCAATTGTCAATTCCAGAATAGATTGAGCAAGATCAGCCAACATCGAGTGTACAGTGTCCATCTCGATAATAAGTTACTTCATGAATCGTGTTTCCAATGCTTTGGATGGTGCTACGATTTAAGAATTACGGTGCTCGTCTGGGTGTCCTTCATCTGCCATCAAAGAAAAATGTAAAAAATAAAAAGGGTAATTTCCTCATAGAGGTTTCTCCTCTATTTAATCGCGCTCTCCGGTATGAAGTGATCTTGCCACAAACACTCTTTCACTCCATTCGTGTTTCACTCACTCAAATAAAACTGGCAACGACACAATGCAATTCCTAAATAAAAAAATTTCAAGTAAAAATTAAAAGTAATAACACCTTTAGATAATTGAATAGAAAAATGAGAAAAATTATAAAAAAATATTCGGAATTTTTTTTCAGATTTCTTTCCTTTGTTTTTTGGAGACTTTTTTTTCCTTTTTTTTTGGAGACTTTTGTTTTCCTTTTTTTCGGGACTTTTTTTTTCCAAATTAGAATCGTGATAACAATCTTTAGATTGTATCAACTAGCTCTGATACCAGATGATGCGAACTTACCAAAGATGACAGTTCAGATCGAATTCCACATGAATGAGTAACAATAATATTGGACATAATTTAATAGTAAATGGATGAATGGACAAATGTTTATATATATATAGTCGGGAAGGCAATACGAGAGATCAAGCCCGTGTCTCACAATCCTCTTAACAAACTGACAATACAAGGTAAGGCAATAATAGTTCTAGTACTATTTGAGAGGCCACGATTTGTTTCAAAACACTTGAAACAGCTCGATTGGGATATGATGATGTAACTAAATCACTCAAGATTACACTTCAAAATAGCACAAGAATCGCTCTTGAAATAAAAACCAGTTTATAAAATATCTTTGTTGAATGAATCTTGCAATGATAATCATGAGACCTTTTATAGAGGACCCATGGGAAATAAAAACAAGAAAGTGCACTCCTAAAGAAAATAAATCATAGATTCTAATCAACATTATTATAGTATTCTTAATCCGTAATTAAGGGCAATCTCATGATTCTTGGCAATCCCATGATATATGGAATTCCTTCAATTATGGGATATTGATTCCTAGGATCCCTTTAATTAGGGATAGTGATTTATGTGAGGTCCAATGCCTTGTAAAGGGCTCCTGGCCTTATGGTCCTTGGGACTTGTGGTCCAATTTTAGAAGAACGCATAGCTTGTTTTCATTCTTGGTGTAGAGTTCAGCAGTGGCATCCATTTGAAGTTTAGCCCCATTTTGTGATTGCCAATTGAAATTTATGGGCTCGACTCCTAATAATTGGTCCATGAGAAATTATGATTGAATCAGCTTTTGCCATAATGATCACATCACTTTTTTTGCACCATTAACTCGATTGTTGCCCTCTCCATTCATGTTGTTGCCGATTTCGACGAAATCGACATGAGAGTTGCTACAAAGGAATAAACTATTATCCACTTTATCCAAAATTTTTGAATCAAGTCATTTTTCATAGAAATGAGTTTTTATTTCAAGGATAAGCATGGTTATGCTTAGATCAGAAAAAACAACAAACAATCGGCCAAAAAACCAATCATGATCATAGCAATAAATAGCTCGATGAAGAAGAAGAGAAGCAAGATGAGTGAAGGGCGGTGGATGAGAGAAAATAAATTAGGTTAGATTTGATATGTAATGGGTGGGTGGGTGGATATATTAATTGGGTGGATAAAATGGTTTGGGTTAATGTAGGTTGATTAGGTTTGTAATTATAAGGATTAATATAGTGGCATTTTTGTAAATATATATGATATGTGAGGACAAAAATTTAGAGGGGTTGAAGTTATTTTTTACTAAAAATAGAATTGAAATAAATTTAGATGACAACCAAAAAATAAATATGAAAATAAGTTTAGATAACGGAGGAAGTATAAAATAAAGGATTCTAAACTCGACACTTGTGACGAAGGCCATCGGTCCGGTCCCTATTAAATAAAAATTGAAATTACAAATTCCTTTCCCCACAGACGGGTAAATATTTCCAAGACAACCGGCCCACGGTCGACTACACTAGTAAAACACAAAATAAACAACATACCTAGCAAGCCACCAAATCCGCCTTCATTGCCCTCGTCGCCTGAAATTGCCCAACATATGCTACTGTTGAATCGACTATGTGGTGGAATGGGAGAATGTAAGCAATGGGATTTAAATTTGATAATTACTCACATAGTACTTAAATTTAGTATGTTATTTATTTCCTATATTCGCCCCTTGTTCCAACATTACTATTTTGAAATATAATAAATTAAAATAAGAAAAAATTGTTCATAACATATGTTTATTTAGAAAGTCTTTTATCATTCTTTCTTGCATGAAATTCGCTAGTATTTTAGAAAATATTATACAAAATTTCTTTTTCAATATCCTATGCAATATTTTTAAAAATATGAAGGATTATAGCACAATTTTTTAGGGATTCACTACCAGAAAATGAACCATTAGCCTTGAAAAAAAGTTCAGATTTTAAACTAAATCTGAAGCTATTTTGAATTAGTTTCAGAGTTTATCTTAGATTGGTACCCGAAGCTAATTTTTCATGGCAGTTTTGGATAGTTTCGGAAATTTTGAAGCTAATTTAGATAGTTTTGGAATTTTTGAAACTATTTTGAACAATCTTAAAATTTTCAAGACTATCCAAATTAGCCTAAAAAATTCCAAAGCAAATTTATTTTTTTAAAATATATATATTATCCCAGGGCCTACGCCACTGCGCTACCACCCCGAAGCCACCACCGTTGCCAGAGAAGAAGACAAAGCTGCCACTGCAGCTTCCGCCAGCGGTGCCGAAGAAGGAGGAGGATTCGCCGGAGAAGAAGAAGAAAGAGGAAGAGGGGCTAAAGCTGCCGTCGGTAGAGAAGAAAAAAGAGAGGAGGCTCTAGCACTCCCGTCGCCGCACCGAAGAAGAAGAAAACTAAAGAGGAGGTCAGGCCTCCACTGGTGCCGCCGCGCGCCGGAGAAAAAGAAAATGAAAGAGGAGGTTGGGCCTCTGCCGCACTGGAGTAGAAGAAAAAGAAAGAGGAGGACGGGCCTCCGCCACTGCTGCCGCGACAAAAAACAAGAAAAAGAAAGAGAAGAATGGGCTCGTCCATTGCCGTTGTCGCCACCATCATCATCACCATCGCCACTGCCGCGGCCAAGTAGTAGGTGGAGGATGATATTGACGTCCAAAGGCTCCTGAACCACTTGGACCAATTACCCGAAGCTGAGCTCGTAAACTTCAAGATCAATTTTTTGGCTTAATTCAAGAGCTTGAGATGAAGAATATACACAAGGATAAAGTATGAAGACCTATCGGCCCAAGCCTAATGGTTATAAAAGCTCAAAATGATTGAAGATATGTGATGATGTCATTACTTACATCATAAGCATTGATATCATTGCTTACATCACATGTGATGATGTCATTGCTTATATTATAGCATTTACATCATTGCTTACATCACTTTTTGGGAATGTATTACCATTAATTACAATTTTGGAAATATATTATTTTGGGAATGTATTGTCATTATTGTGATATTGGTAATATGGATTTGGGAATATGTTTTCATTAGTGATATCTATTGATAACATTAATTGTATTGTAACATGTTCTCTTATGGGAATGTGGTGTCAATTTAATTGTACAAAGTGCTTTGTCCCCCCTCCCCTTAGCTTCTCTATAAAGGCCCTTGTATCCATTTTTATATCAACTTTTGTCAAAACATATTTCTCTTTCTTTGAAAATTTGTGTTTTTCATGGTGTTTACTTTCAAAGTGTGAGTGAGTGATTCCTTGCACATTGTTTTTTCAAATCGGGTATTTGGAATTATCTATTGGTTCGTGGCTTCTAAATTCTTGCATAGGAATTAAGCCTATTAATTTGTTCATTTTCCATAGTTAGGATTTTGAATCCAAGATTAAATTCTTGAGGTTCTTAATCAACTAGGTTGGGTATCAAATTTATACTCTATCCTATCTATTTTCTTTCTCGAATTCCTTACATTGATTGAGGTTATTCTTCCTTAACCTGGGAAAAATATACAAACCCACACGGGTTACGTCATTTTGATATCAGAGCTAGTTTGCTCGAGTTCCTACACTTGAGTGTTATTTTTTTCTTCTAAAAAAAAAATTGCAAAAAAAAAAGAATCTGCAAAGATATAAAAAAAAAATTATAAAAAGTTTGTGCTAATAAAAAAAAGAACACTTTTTGTTTGTTCGATTATAACTTCCGGATTTCCCATCATAAGTATTTATTTATTCTCAATTTCATTCTAGTTCTTCATAGGTTCTTTCACTCTCTTGATTTTTTTTTTTGTCACATCTTTGGAAATATTCCACTGATCTAATTTGTATTTTCTGCAAGACGAAGAGGTACAATACGTGAGGAGTGTAACAGTTTTGAGGGCTTATTTTCTAACTTATCTATACATATATTTTCATATTATCTTTTCTAATGGCAGGAGAGGAGGACACATGGATTCAAATGCAGATGTTCAAAGCCTTTTGAACTTGGTGATAGACCAAGTGAAGGAGTTACACCATTCTACACTTGAGGTGCTTAATGAACGCATGGATAAGTTGGAGTAAAACCAATAGAGGCAAGGTACTCCACATGGTTCTGAAGCCAGTGACAAGGAAGGTGTTCGTGAATGAGGAGTTAAAAATAACACATTCGAAGAGAAGTACCAGCTCCCCAACGTAACCTCCGTGAACCAAGGAGGTACGAGCATGAACATGAGGATGAAGAAGAAAAGTTCAATGATGAACTCCTATGACAAAGGCCGAATAACTCCCGAAGAAGGTATGATGATGAGCTTAAACCACTCTTTAAGTTCCAAAATCCGCCCTTCAATAGAAAACATGATCCCGAGGCGTTTCTAGAATGGGAGCATAAGATGGAGTTTATTTTGACGTGCAACAACTTTCAGAGCAATAAAAGTTACATGTTGTCATGGATTTCTCTGACTATGCTTTATCATAATGGGACCAAACCAATCTCTCATAACGTAAACACAGAGAGCCTCCTATGCGCACTTGGAATGAGTTGCGCGGACTCATGCGAATGAAATTCGTGCCACCACATCATCACCGTGAGGTACTAAGGAGGTTGGAAGGTTTGAAGTAAGGATCAAGAATGGGGGATGAATACCACAAGGAGTTAGAGATGTTGCCGAAGCAAACTGATGTTGACGATGATCCTGAACTTATTATGGTCTGTTTCTTCAATAGGCTAAATCAATAAAAAAATGCTAATAATTTAGAGATGTATCATTACGTGGATTTTGAGGATATGGTACACCAAGCCATCAAATTGGAGAGACAATTGAAGAAAAAGAATAAGGTGCACATACATCAAATGACGCTACAGCCGAAAAACGTATCAAAGCCGCAAACTCCCTTAACAACAAGTAAGGGGAAAGAATCTACCATACCTACATCATCACACTCTAAGGGTACGACATCTTCTCCAAATAATTGATCCACTACTCGTATGCATAAGTTATTTTGTTTTAAGTGTCAAGGACGAGGACATTTTGCCAATCAATGTCCTAACAAGAAGACCATGATCATCACTTCCACTGGAGATTATGTATTTTGAATCCGAGGAGGACATGGAGGAGACCAAAGAGATCAATCCATAGGAGGATGAGTCCATAACCAATAGTGCACTGATGTTGGTGAATTTGCGAGCTTTAAGTACCTTGCCCAAAGGTGTCAAGGACACGAAGCAAAAGGAGAACTTATTCCATGGGAGATTCAAGGTGGAAGAAAATGCATCTAGCTTGATCATTGATGGAGGTAGTTGCACTAATGTTATGAGTGACCTTGCAATGAAGAAGTTAGGTTTACAATTCCTTGTTCATCCGAAGCCGTATAAGTTACAATGGTTGAATAATTTTTGTGGGATCAACGTTCTCAAACAACTGGATTTGGAGTTTGAGATTCAACGCTATAAAGATAAAGTGAGGTATGACGTAGCCCCGATGCAAGCTTGCCAACTAAGACGACCTTGGCAATTTGACAAGAAGGTACTTCATGATGGATACCGTAATAGGTACACTTTCTCCCATCTTGGAAAACCTATTACTTTGAAGCAATTGAATCCGAGAGAGATCAATGAGGATCAAAAGTATTTGTACAAACAATATCCGGTGGAACAAACTGAGAAGATAGCTCAAAAGAATGGCAATAAAGTCCTTGTAATCAAAAATGATGAGACAAATAAGTGCACTTTATATACTCTTGACCCACATAAAATTGTTAAATTGATTTTTTTTCAAAACTCTTCCAATCCCTCTTCTTCAAAAGCCAAATACTCAAATTACAAAAATACGAGTGGAGTGAGTAAGGGAGATGCCGACAGATCTTCTATACATGAGAGTGTCATGACTAACTTATTTGTTAGTAAAAAGGAGATCGACCAACTGGAAAAGGGATTACGTTGTTTGCTAACATTCACTAAGCCTTCATATTTGTCTATCAAGGTACTAATGTTCCTCCCTCTAGCATTGCTAACTTGTTGCAGGATTATGAAGATGTGTTTCCTGAAGAAGTACCTTATGGGTTGCCTCCAATTCGAGGACATGAGAACCAAATTGACTTTATTCTGGGATCTTCTATTCCAAACCGACCAGGATATAGAGCCAATCCGCATGAGATAAAGAAAATCAGAAAGAATGTTGATGAGTTGTTGAGCAAATGATGGGCTCGCAGGAGTCTCAGTCCTTGTGCGGTGCCCGTACTTTTAGTGCCAAAGAAAGATGGAGGTTGGAGGATGTGCGTTAAATGTCATGCTATCAATGCAATTACGGTAAAGTATCATCACCCAATTTTTCAATTAGATGATATGTTAGATAATTTGAGTGGTTCAACAATTTTTTCCAAAATTGATTTGAATAGTGGGTATAACCAAATTCGTATGAACCAAGGTGATGAATGGAAAATAGCCTTCAAAACCATGTTTGGTTTATATAAATGGTTTGTTATGCCATTTGGACTCACAAATTCCCCGAGCATTTTTATGACGTAGAAGAACCATATTTTGAGGAATTTAATTAACAAATTTGTTGTTTTGTATTTTGATGATATAGTAATTTATAGTCAATCTATTGATGCACACACAAAACATGTTAACGATGATGTTCTTCGAAAGAAGAAGTTGTTTGCTAACTGCAAGAAGTGCGAATTTTGTATCTAAAAGTGCAATTTCCTTAGTTTTATTGTAGGAAAGGATGGGATTAGTGTGGATGAAAGCAAAGTGAAGGCAATTCAAGAATGACCTACACTGATGAGTGTGAAGGATGTCCAGAGCGCCTTGCGAGTTTCTACGACGATTTGTGTGAAAATTCAGCGCCATTGCCGCCCCACTAATCACCATCACAAAAAAAGATGATAAGTTTGAATGGGGAAGTATTCAACAGGATGCTTTCGATACATTGAAACAAAAGCTCACACAAGCACCTATCCTTGTTTTACCCAATTTTTCAAATCTTTTGAGGTTGAATGTGATGTTTCTTGTGTAGGGATTGGAGCTATTCTAACTCCAGAAAAAAGACCCGTGACCTACTTTAATGAGAAGTTACATGGTGCAGCCTTTAACTACTCCACATATGACAAGGAACTATATTCCTTGGTCCGTGCTCTTCAAACATGGCAACATTACTTGTGCCCAAGGGAGTTTGTTGTCCATACCGACCATGAGTCCTTGAAGCATATCAAATCCCAGAAAAAGTTGAGCCCAAGACACATCCGTTGGATCTCTTTCATCGATACATTCCCATACATGGTCAAGTACAAGAAAGGTTAAGATAATGTGGTAGCGGATGCCCTCTCCCGAAGGTACATTCTTGTTGCTACCCTTGAATTTAAATTGTTAGAATTTTTCTACTTTAAAGATTTATGTGCAAATGATTTGAAATTTTCTGCAATTTTGCTAGATGTCTTAAGCATGCTTGCGATAAGTATCATTTGCATGATGGGTACCTAATGTGTAAAAATCGGTTGTGCATTCCTAGATGTTCACTAAGGAATTTTTTTTATTTATGAGGCACATTTGAGAGGATTAATGGGTCATTTTGGGATTTCAAAGACTTTGAACTTGTTAAGAGAACATTTTTTTTGGACAAAAATGAAAGTTGATGTAAAGAAGGCTATTCGAAAATGCACTATTTATTTATCTTCCAAGTCAACTTCTCAACCTCATGGTTTGTACCCTCCCAATTCCTAAATCCCCTTAGGTGGATATTTGTTGAATGATATTGAAGGATTAATCGATTAACACACGTGATGATAAATCAACAATAAGAAGACGAGATTTACGAGGTTGAACCAAAATTGCCTATGTTCTCGGGTGTGTGCCATTTTATTGCCCGTGAATTCTTTCTTATGGTACAAATCACAAAAGTCAACCAATCCACAACTACAAAAAAGAACCCTACATACCCCCGGATGATTTGACCCGCACCCCCAAATCCATTGGGCTTCGCCGACCCAATTCCCACCCCCAACCATGGCCCTTTGACGATATTGAGCCAATTTCAAAAATTCCCCACCTTGGCAAAATAACAGCCCCGTAAGAGAAATTGTATCCCCTTTGTCGAATAAGGAATTGTGTTGTTTTCCATCACCATACTATAGGAAACAAGTTCAAGCAATGCTTTAACTTTTTGACTGTGACTGGTTTGGTGAACATATCTTCCGCATTCTCATATGTATGCACCTTTTCCAAATATATTTGCCCGGATGCAACAAGTTCCCTAATTTTATGAAATCTGACCTTAATGTGTTTGCTTCCGGCACGATATATTTGATTCTTCGCCAAGCATATTGCGCTCTAACTATAGCAGTGTAGCAATACTCCACCTTGTTGAGGAATTAGTTCATCGGTCAATCCCTTCAACCATAAGGCTTCCTTCACAACTTCTAAAATAGCAATGTACTCCGTCTCCGTTGTGGTATAGCTACTATCGATAAAACGGTGGACTTTCAAGACACCGGTCCTCCACCAAGAGTGAAGATAAAACCAGAGGTTGACTTCCTATTATCCAAGTCTCCGGCATAGTCAGAGTAGACATATCTAATCAGTGATTGCAGATTATCTCATTTCCCAAATTCAAGACAATAATTTTTTGTTCCCCGCAGATACCTGAATATCCACTTTACTGCTGTCTAATGCTCCATTCCAGGGGTTGACATGTACTTACTTACCTGACCAACTGCATAGGCCAGGTCAAGATGTGTACACACCATTTAGTACATCAAACACCCAACTGCATTAGCATAAGGAACTAGATGCATTTTTTCGCAGTCGAATTTGGTGGTAGGAGATTGATCTTTTGTCAATTTGAAGTGCGCAGCTAAATGAGTGTTCACAGGCTTAGCTGAACTCATTCCAAACTTGTGTAGTATCTTCTCCACATAATCAGACTGACACAACCACAATTTTTTCTTACTTCTATCCCTCCAAATCTCCATTCCAAGTATTCTTTTGGTTGCCCCAAGTCCTTCATATCAAATTCTTTATTCAACTGTGTTTTCAACGCCTCTACATCAGACCACTTGTTAGCAGCAACCAACATATCATCCATATATAACAGCAAGATGACTAGCGAACCATCACAAAAATATTTAGCATACACGCAACAATAATACTCACAATGCTTAAACCCAATGGAAATCATGTAGGAGTCAAACCTTTTATTCCATTGCCGCAATGATTGCTTTAATCCATAAAACGATTGCTTTAGGTGACAAACAAGATGTTCCTCTCCCAGTTTAAAAAATCCCAACGGTTGCTCTATGTAAATATCCTCTTCCAAACAACCGTGAAGAAAATCTGTCTTTACATCTAGCTGCTCTAAGTGCATGTCCATACTTGTCACAAGTGACAGCACTACTCAGATCGAGGAATGACGAACAACAGGGGAGAAAATCTTATCATAGTCTACAACTTTCTTCTGTGAGTATCCTTTAGCCACTAGTCACACTTTATATTTTTCTTCCTCTTTTTCTAACACTAGAGGTTTCATCTTGTACACCCATTTACACCCGATAACTTGTGCAATGACTCAATCTCTTAAACCATCGCAATAGACAATTTTTCTTTATCGGGTGCACCTACCGCCTCCTAGTATGACTGAGGATCATCGGAAAGGCTCGCCAAGGCATAAGCTATAACATCTTTGAAACCATAACATTGTAGTGGTCTGATAGTACAGTTAGGCCTTCATGAAGGAGCCGGTAAATCTGTGTCTTTCTCTGTAGAAGGCGAAGGCATAGTTTCTATCCGCTCGAGAGTATTCTGAGCTTCCGTGGATATCTCCACATCTCCACTGTGAACCATGGACTGCTCATCGAATATGACATCCCTGCTAAGCATTGTCTTTCGAGTAGAAGGATCCCAAAGATTATATCCTTTCACACCTTTCGTATAACCTAGAAAGATGCACTTCTTAGATTTTGCATCCAACTTCGATCTCTCTTCACCTGGTACATGAACAAAAGCAAGGCAACCAAAAATTTTTAAGTTATTAAGATCAACTTTTGAACCTGTCCACACCTCCTCAGCCACTTATCCATCCAAGGATGCACGTGGAGACCTATTGAGAAGATACGCTGCCATTTGAACTGCTTCTGCCCAAAAACTCTTGGGTAAATTTGCTTGCATCCTCATGCACCGTGCTCTTTCGAGGAGAGATCTATTGAACCTTTCAGCAACACCATTCTGCTGTGGAGTTTGTTTAACGCTGAAGTGTCGTTGTATCCCATTCTGCTCACAAAACTTCTGAAAATTCTTCGATGGTACTCCGTGCCATTACCATATCGTAGATACTTTATTCTCCTCCCGGTCTGAGTCTCTACTTCACTCCTCCACTTCTTAAATTTTTGAAAAACTTCAGACTTATGTTTCATGAAGTACACCCAAACCTTTCCAAGAAATCATCGATAAACATCAAAAAGTAGTACGATCCTCCCAAAGACACCTCCTGAGTAGGCCCCCAAACATTTGTATGCACATAATCCAAAATGCCCTTAGTTTTGTGTTTTCCTGTTTGAAACTTCACACGTGTCTATTTGCCAAAGACACAATGATTACACAAATCAATATCGCAACATTTAAAATCTTTCAACAAACCCCGTTTGTAAAGCACAGACATTCCACTCTCACTCAAATGTACTAACCTCACATGCCACAACATTGCATTAAAATTATCAGTTCTAGAGATAACAGATACTCCACCTACGATAGTGTTTCCAATCAATATATAGATATTCCCGGCCTCCCTTACATTTTTCAATACTGTCAATGCCCCTTTTGTCACTCGCAAGCCACCATCATCAGTACGGTATGAAAAACCAATAGCATGCAATGACCCCAATGAAATCATATTCTTTTTCAACTCTAGCACATACTTAACATCACATATTGTTATAACAATGCCATCAAACATTTTTAATTTGATTTGTCCATTGCCAACTACAGCACACATTTTATTATTTCCAAGATAAACATAACCAAAATTACATGTTGTATAAGACTGGAACCAATTCTTATTAGGCGTCATGTGAAAAGAGCATCTTGAGTCCAATATCCAACAATCAGCAGCCTTATCTATGGAAACAGATAACATATCCCCATCGCTGAAATCCGAATAATTCCCTTGGACTAAATTGACAGATTGAGAAGGACCCCCATCATGCCCGTCTACTTGTTTTTTCTTATTTGGTTATTCTCTCCGAACATGACCGAACCGTCGGCACTTATAGCACTGGATGTTCTTTCTAATCCTTGATTTTGATCGATTATTTTTTCTCCTTCCGCCGCTAATTCCAGAACCACTCAACCCATCTCTGCCTTGCTTCCTTCCTTGATCACTGTTGTCCCGCACATACAACCCTTCATTCTGGACATTTTCATAACTGTCCTGTCAACGCTCATTATGAGAAAGTAAAGCAATTGTTGTTGTATCCAAAGAGATCATATTCTTTCCGGCTGTAAGTACCAATATCAGTTGTTCACAGGAGGATGGAAGAGAGCAAAGAATAATCATAGCCCGATGTTTATCCTCTATTTTCATAGCCCGATGGTTCGAGCAAGTGAATGCGCAATTGAATGAAGATATGATGGCAAACGGTTATAAGGTTTGTGGAATGAAGAATGATAAATATGAAGAGCATCCGTGTGAAAAGACACGACATCTCAATCCACAAAATTATCTTTCTTTTCTTTATATTTTCCTTGCATTTTTTCTTCTTTTGTTTTTTTGTAGAATAATGTTGAATCGATCTTGAATCAATACAACTCGTTTGTGCCGTCTTTTCTTTGATTATTTTTGTGTGATTTGTTCTTAAATTTATCTCATACCACCGGAGATTCACATCGATTTGCCCGGGAACCCACCAATACTCCCGGCGAGAAGTTTTAGGCCGGAAATTATTTTCCAGGCTAACATAATTGGCACGCCCAGTGGGACGCAATGGCGTATGTGATTACAATCAGAAAAAATTATTCATATGGGGAATTAAGGAAAGAACGGCGACGAGTTGTCGGACGCCTTCCATGGGTTGTCCATCCAAAAGAATTTAAATCGAGAAGGTTCCGCTTCACGTGTGGAGGGCAGCAGTTCGTCCGAGAGGATGGCGACTGCCTTCATTCGTGAGGAAATATCATCAGTGATGCAAGAAAGCCTTCGAGACTTTGCATTTGATATGTCGCGCCAAGTGGCCGACATTCTCCGGCCGGCCACAAGCAATGAAATGGCCGTCGATCGACACAAGGAGAACCAATAATTTTCAGAAACTACCGGATGTTATTTTTTTGTAATCGCCCAGTCTCAAATGATGTCGATTACATTGCAAAGTGGAGATCCCATTTTTCAGCCCATGACAACCCCAAATCAGGTGATTTTTTCGAATTTTCCTTCATCTAATATTCAGAAATGCCCCAAGTAAAATTTGGACAAGTTCAAGCACTCCGGATGGACCCTTCGACAAGTACAACGGCTATTCCAAATTGTAGCGGTAGCCCCGGTGGATTTAGGGGGCAACATCAATTTGGCGCTCCGGAGGGCGACTTTTTTCAACCACCGCCACTGGTATATAACATTCCGATGATCGATTGTGGAGTAGAGGCGAGAAATTTATATTTCTCTTAAGAGGCTGCTCCACCACATCAATCCATTGGGGAACAACGACAATATGGCGCTCCGGGGGGCAATTTTTCCCAATTACCACCGTTGATTGTTCCGCCAACGAGCGATATTAACGCCGTTGGTAGGACACTCATAGGACATACGATATATACAACTTCTTATGGAAGCCCAAACGCAACGAGTTTGTTCCCTGGGCAAGAAGTCGCACAACAACAACAATCGCTTGGGGGGCAACAACCATTCAATGTCTCTAACGGTCATTACTTACAACAGGAATTTCACGGGCAACAATCGTTAACTTTTCCGTTGGCTAGCAATCATAACGCTGCTGGTATAATACTCTTATTTCAATTGCCGGGTTTGAAGCATCGGTCCCTTGGGGGGAAACAACAATTTGATGCACCAATGACCAATTATTTTTAGCCGCCATGTCGTGAGCTTTCGCCGCCAATTGTTGTTCCAGCATGCGATCTTAACGCCGCTAATACAACATTTTTCGGAGAGCAGGACGGTCTGCCAGCCCCTCCGGTGTCTCAAACCGTCATCGATCCTCAAATGTTGATAGAGGTTTTTCATGGAGTATTTGGGCAGCACCTATGCCCAACTGATCAGCCATCATATCGTCGGCCTTACCCCGATTGGATAGGCAAAATGATGCCATTGTCACGCGACACCAAAACACTTAAATTTACTCTTTTTTCGGGAGAAGATGGACGTTCAAGTATGGAGCATGTGAACCGTTTCATTGCACAATGCGGCGAAGCTAGTGATTGGCAGAAACTTCAAATATTTTCGCTATCGTTAACCGGCGTTGCATTCAATTGGTATTTGGCGCTACCGCCAAACTCCATACATTCGTGGCAAGATGGAGAGAGCATTTCATGATCGATTTTATATTCCGCCATTTAAAGTTACATTGCTTGATTTGATGAATTCAAAGCAATAGATTGATGAACCGGTAGACGAGTATATAAAGCGCTTTCGACATTTGAAAAAGTGCTACAATATACAAATTCCGGATACTCAAGTGATGCATATAGCGGTGAGAAACATGCATCCACAACTTAATGAAAAGCTCACTTTGCAAGAGTCCAGCGATTTCCAGCAACTTATATCTTGCGCCATTCGAGCTGAGCAAATGATAAATGAAAGAAAGGCTGTCAATCAATTTAGGCCGACCGATCAACCTTTTATCATCTTTGACGATGATGATTTTGTTAAGCCGAAAAAGCAAAACAAGGAGTTAGATAGCGATTCTTTTGCGACGGGTATGAATGTCATATCATTGGCGGATAGGCCAACACTAAATGGTCATTTTTGCTAATCGGCAATGATTGTGGAAGTTGGCCTAAGTAAAATGGCAATGCCGATGATGTTACCACTGTCGATCAGGTGAATATTCGTCTTCATTCAATGAGAAAACCGCTAATTGTACCACCGTCGGATGAATGGTTTGTAAACCATAAAGCGCCGATGGTTCAAGGGCCGAAACACTTGACACGGTCGCAAAAGAGACGCCTCCAAAGGAAGAGGCTGGCGGAAAAAATTCAAAATGGGAGCATATTGGAAAAAGCATACGATCAATCAAAACATTTGGCCCGAGGAGATAAGAAAACAAGTTGTGGCGAGAGAAAATGGGTGGCAGCGAGAGGATCGGAACATGTCATTAGCCACCATGAGCAAAAAATATTTCAATTTGGTCGCCAAATGGGCGGCTGGTAACGGCGAGTGGATCTAGACAAGTCACGAGGTGCTATGGGCGGAAAAGAATTCAACTTGGTCACCAAACAGGCTGCAGGGAAAGGAGATGGGCAAAAATGAGAGGATTTGAGCAAATCACGAGTCTCCATGAGCAAAAAGAAGTTCGACTTGATCGCCAAATGTCCAAATGAAAGATGACCGAGTTTGTGAGCATTCGCTAAAGCGATCATGCGAAAAATGGGTTCCAATTAGTGCTCGATTGTCGAAAACCCAATCTCCGATAAAAAAAAATGGGTTACCAATCAGTCCTAAACTTTCGGTTCGACATTCGGATGCTCCCAATGAGTTTGGAGAAGTTGCGATTCACGGAAGCGATTATGGAGTAAAAGGAAACGACAAAGCCGATAGGCGGGACGTCAAACAAAAAATTGGCAAGTTGTGAGATGATGAGCTTGTCGTAGAATGCATTCTACACGCAGCTGGCTTTGAAATAAGGCCGCAGATTCAGCGACGGGCAGACCAAGTGAAAATTCAATGATGTTGTTTGAGCCAGGAAAAAAAAGAGGACATGAGTTGTTCCTTCCAACTTTGATAATACCGATAACGCTCGGGAATCAAAATACATTGCTAAAAATAAACCTTGGCTACATGATGGAACAAGCTGGATTTGCGCCAAACTTTATAATCTTGATCGTTGGCGGTTAAAAGACTTGGCTCGCCGATGTCATGAATATTTTTCCGAGGGAAAGTTCAGGCTGGTAAAAAAGTTGGTTGAGCATCTATTGTTAATTAAAATAGATTGCCAACCGTACGGATTGCCGGTCATGATGTCTAATTTTGAGTTGATCATTGCAACCAAATGAAAAAGTGAGAACATGATGAGATTGGATCAAATCGCACTATTCACTATATGAAGTCATCATCGAATATTGTCGCCAACTTTAGCGAGACATTTTTCGATACGGTTGCAAAGTCGATCGATGGGTGGAAACTTATAGTGGCAGCTATCATTTTTTGTAGCAAGGCAATCAGTCTTTCCCTTTTGGTGATTCAGGTATGTATATTTCACAAAATATATTTCATATCTAATATCCAATATTTTATAAAATATAGGGGGCATTATGTTGTCACACAAAAAAATTCTATCAATAAAAGCGGACCGATTCCGAAGATTTCTGGCCGATCACCAAGCAATCCATTAAAGTGAAGGCTTGGCCCAATAGATGATCATGGATGTCTATGTTTGATGGAAGAAAGATGTGTCGACTACATAGGTTAATTGGCTATTAATCTCATCTTTATGAAGAGTTTATATGGCCATTAATTGATCGATGAGTAAGTGAAAGTAGTGGCGCAACTAGAGCTGTTAACGATCCAATCCAAGCGGAGCCGAGCCGAGCCAAATTTTAACTGTTCGTTAACGTTCGCGAACAGGCTCGTGTTCGTTCGTTAACCTTTCAAGCTCATTCGTAGTGTTCGAGCTCGGCTCATTAAGAATTTTTGTTGTTTGAGCTCGTGTTCGTGTTCGGCTTGTTTAGGCTCGATTAAGCTCGTTCGAGTTCGTTTGAGCTCGTTTGTCTTATTTTTTAAAATTTATATATAAATTATAAAGAAAATTTAAAATTATTTTATTTATATATTTTAAATTAATATTTTATTTATTTATAAATTATAATTTTATATGTATATATAATATTTATAATAAATATATTATTTAAATGAATGTTCGCGAACGTTCGCGAACAAAGCTCAGGCTCATTCGTTAACCAAACGAGAATATTTATGTTGTTCGGCTCGGCTCGTTAATATTCGCGAACGAGCTTTAACCGAGCCAAGTTCACGAACGGCTCGGTTCATTTAACAGCTCTAGGCGCAACCGTTACGATGATGAATTAAGATGTGGGTGATTAATGGAGAGCATTGAGTATGATGATTACGAGCAAGCGAATGCGCAATTGAATGAAGAAATGATGGCAAACGGTTATAAGGTTTGTGGAATGAAGAATGATAAATATAAAGAGCATTCGTGTGAAAAGACACGACATCTCAATCTACAAAATTATTTTTCTTTTCTTTACATTTTCCTTGCATTTTTTCTTCTTTTGTTTTTTTGTAGAATAATGTTGAATCGATCTTGAATCAATAAAAAACTCATTTGTGCCGTCTTTTCTTTAATTATTTTTGTGTGATTTGTTTTTAAATTTATCGCATACCACCGGGGATTCGCATTGAGTTGCCCGGGAACCCACCAATACTCCCGGCGAGAAGTTTTAGGCCGAAAATTATTTTCCAGGCCAACGGCAAAATAAAATCAACTCGAATGACAAAACCAACTACACCATGTCGTAGAAAACTAAAACAGGAGGTGGCGGGCGGACACGTCAAACGGTGGTAGTCCGACTTTTGAGAGAAGCGGGGTGGCGAAGCTGCCGTGGCGGGTGGTCAACCCCTAACGATTGAGAATCCAGGGCGAGTGGAGGCTGGGCAATGGGCAGCGACGCTGAGGGCACCGGGAACTATGTCGGTGGTAGACCCATTGACTAAGTGGCGTCAGCAGCGGCGCTGATGCCGCCGAGCGCTGCCGTAATCGCTGCGAGCAACTCGTGTGTCACAGCGACAGCATTTGATTCGCTTTCTGTTCTCCCAATCACCGGTAAGATTAAAGAAAGGAAAAAGAGGGAAGATCGAACTAATTAATCAATGACGACCGGAGAGTTGGCACTTTGTGTAGGAGAAACGCAGGCGTAGCTGCTCAGAGCTGCTGTGGGTCTGTTCTTGATCTGAAGCTTCGATCTGAGGAGTTCGTTGCTACTGTTCAGAGTAGGAATCGCCGGAGAACAGCAGCTCAGTTGCCAACCACCGGAGGACTTGGGAAGTCCTCTCCGCGAGCTGCTGTTGTCACAGTTGATAATCCCAAATTGGTTTTCCCGAGCTGCTATATATTGCTATAACTATTGCTTCCCGAAAGACACACCAACAGGGAGACTAGAAAGAATTAATATGGTCAACAGATGAAAAATAAACAGACGGATGGATTCAGCAGTATAAATTGGTAAATTAATGAAACATGAGGAACATTAATGGTAATAAATAGAATTACTATACCTATTACTATTAGTATGCCCAATTTTATGATTTTATTTTGTAAATTCAGCATTATGCTGTAAAATTAGTAATACTTCGTCCCTTTCATAACAGATGTTTTTAGTTTTAATTTATTTCGTAATAATATATTTATTTTTTAATAAATTTATCAGTAATAAAGATAATAAACAAATATAAATTAACTACATATAAGACTCATTCAAAAATATTTTATATTCTTAATAAATAAATATTTCTATTTATATGTAGACACTAAAAATATGTCTAAATTAAATTAAATATCATGTATTTTGAAAGAAAATAAAAGTTCAATAAAATAAATATATGATATTTAATTATGCACATATGTTAATTTTTGTACAATAAATATCAATCATTAATGCAAAAATCTGCTTAAAACGGAAGATATCGTACAAATATTATGTGTATAAATAGAGAGATAATAAATTTGGCAGCAGAATAAATTAATCTTGTCAATAAATGAAGTATATAAATTAATATCTTCCGAAAGAAGCAATGATATAATGATCTTGGTGAGAAAGGAAGGTGCACAATCAAATCCGTCAATAATGGAAAACAACATATGATGGAAAATGAAAGATTTTAAAATCTTCATGTTGGTCAATCAGGACGCACCACGTTACATCATTCTAAAAGAAAGCCGAGGCCACCGCTCCCCTATATGTAGGAGTCATGGCCAATTCATTTGACACACCGAAGTTACATCGAGGATTCAAGCAAAGGGGTAAGTTTCTAAACTTTTTATATATTGTTCTTCATGTTCTTCGTGTCCTTCGAAGCGTTCTTCGTCAAAAGTCACTGATTTGGACAAATGATCCAATATTGGTTAATGAATCGATAAAGTTAACGTTCTTCGTCGTATGCCTAAGCCGGAGGAAGAATCAAAGCTCCCAAAGTCGTTGAGGAATTCGTCAAAGCCAAGGGAAAGTCTCTAAAGTTCCTCTCAAAGGTTCAAGATGTTCATCGCGTTCTTCACCAAAGCACCAACTATGCCCTCTTTGATCCAAAAGTCAAAGAGACACACAACCAAAAATGTTATGGAGTATCAAATCCACCTCTTCAAGGATCAAAGCTCCAAAAGCCGTTGAAGAATCCATCAAAGCCAAGAAAGAGCATCCAAAGTTCATACCAAAGCTTCGAGATCTTCATCGCGTTCTTCACCAAAGCATCATCTCGGTCCTCTTCAATCCAAAAGTCAAAGGGACATGCCACCAAAAGTGTTATGAAGCACCAAATCAACCATTTCAAAGATCAAAGCTCCTAAAGCCGGTGAGAAATTCGTCAAAGCCAAGGAAGAACCTCCAAAGTCCATCCCAAAGCTTCAAGGTGTTCATCGCATTCTTCGTCAAAAGCATCAACGAGACTCTCTTCAATCCAAAAGCCAAAACAAGATCAAAGCGTCGGATTGTCTAAAGAATACATCAAATCCAAAGTCGACAATTGAATCGCTCACACGGAGACCAAAGTCTTTCAAAATGTGGAAAAAGCAAACCAAAGATCAAAGCCATGGATCGTCCAAAAAAGACATCAAATCCAAAGCCGATGATCGAATTGCTCACAACGAGACCAAAGCCCTCCAAAAGGCGGAAAAGGCAAACCAAAGATCAAAGCCATGGATCGTCCAAAAAAGACATAAAATCCAAAGCCAACGATCAAATCGCCCACATGGAGACCGAAGCTCTCCAAAAGGCAGAAAAGGCGAAACAAAGATCAAAGCTGTGGATCGTCCAAAGAAGACATCAAATCCAAAGCCGACGATTAAATCGTCCACACGGAACCAAAGCTCTCCAAAAGGCGGCAAAGTCAAATCAAAGATCAAAGCCTCGAACCGTCCAAAGAAGACATCAAGTCCAAAGCCGATGATCGAATTGCCCACAAGGAGACCAAAGCCCTTCAAAAGGCGGCAAAGCCAAATCAAAGATCAAAGTCGCAGATCGTCTAAAGAAGACATCAAATCCAAAGCCAATGATCAAATCACCAACACGGAGACCAAAGCTCTTCAAAAGACGGTAAAGCCAAACAAAAGATCAAAGCCACGGATCGTCCAAAAAAAGACATCAAATCCAAAGTCGATGATCAAATTGCCCACATAGAGACCGAAGCTCTCCAAAAGGCGAAAAAGGCAAAGCCAAGATCAAAGCTGCGTATCGTCCAAAGAAGATATTAAATCCAAAGTCGACGATTAAATCGTCCACACGGAGACCAAAGCTCTTCAAAAGTCGGTAAAGCTAAATCAAAGATCAAAGCCTCAAATCGTCCAAAGAGGACATCAAATCCAAAGCCGACGATCAAATCGCCCTTACGGAGATCTAAGTCCTCCAAAGTCCGGCAAAGTCAAACCGAAGAACAAATCTCTTCAGATCAAAGAAAGCCATCGAAAACCAAGTTGGAAAATAAATTGACCAAGAAGGAGAATCAAATGATCAATTTAGAGAATAGGACCCGCTTTAAATCCAAATCAAATATAATTTGTACAAAATTTGTTTTTATTAAAAATAACACAATTTTTTGTCTATAGATTTTTGGCATGCCCAGTGGGACCTCTCTACCTTTCATCTCTCTTTCCAACGAACTCTCAACAACCAATGGCTTCCTACAAGATCAAGACGTCCAACGCTGCGTCAAAAGCTGGTGCTCAAGCCACAGCCGCCAAAGGACTCGCTGCATCCACCGCATCAAAAAACTCAAGCGCTTCAAGAAATGTTGGAATGACAACAAGAAGCATGACCAAAAGAGCGTTGTCGTTGTCTGAAGACACTCCTTCAAAAATCACAGAGCAAAGTCCACCTTATGAAGAAGACGACAACTTCAAGAGTGTTGCCGCGTCGTTCAACCCTCAACAAATTGCAAGTCATTCAACTGCATCAAGCTCTGCTCCAGTGATGACTACCAACGCTTCATATATTGATGACCCAAAGATTGTGGATCAAAAGTCTGCTCCGCGAGGAAGATCAAAGCTTCAAAGACACTTTCATGCCACACACTCATAAGCCAACTTTTCAAGTCATTCGACTGCATCAACTTTTGTTCAAGTAATGACTATCAACGCGTCAAATATTGAGGACCAGCTTGCTGCATCGGCCGAAATCGTTGAAGGAATGTCTCAACACATGCAACAACAAGATGCCCTCATCGAAAAACTTCTCACAAAGCTGGACAAGCCTGAAGAATCCAGTCATGCCATCGAAAAGCAACTATCTTCCCCAGCGGCCCAAAATAAAGCAGCAACATCTGTGGAGAAACGTCATGGCAAAGAAAAGGTGGCGGAACCAAATCCATTTCAAGGATCATCCAACTCCGTCATTCATATATCCTAACTTGACAAATACATCAAGGGGACAATCAAAAGAGAATTCAATGGGAGTTCAAGGCCGACGCACACTTATGCCAAGCCTTACACTGCAAGGATTGACGCCCTCAAAATGCCAACGGGCTATCAACCACCAAAGTTTCAACAATTTGACGGCAAAGGCAACCCAAAGCAACATATAGCGCACTTTGTCGAGACATGCAACGATGCTGGAACATATGGAGACCTCCTAGTCAAACAATTTGTGCGGTCACTGAACGGCAACGCCTTCGACTGATACATCGACTTATAGACTGGTTCCATCGACAATTGGGAACAACTAAAGTACGAGTTCTTGAATCGGTTCTACAGCACACAAAGAACTATCAGCATGACCGAAGTTACCAACAACCGCCAATGGAAAGATGAGCCAGTAATCGACTACATCAACCGTTGAAGAAGTCTAAGCCTCAACTGCAAAGACCGTCTGTCCAAGGCTTCCGACATAGAAATGTGCATTCAAGAAATGCAGTGGGGCTTGAAATACATCCTACAAGGGATCCGACCTCATACTTTTTAAGAACTCGCCACTCGCGTTCATGATATGGAATTGAGCATGATGTCTAGTGGAATGTATGGACCGCCTATTGAAAATTTATCAGAAGATGAGAAATACAATACTTCAAACAATGGGACCAGTCATACCTTCTCCAATCTCCTAGAAAAGAGGATAAACTTTCTGCAATCTCCTAGAAACGAGGATAAACTTTCTGCAATTTCCTAGAAACAAGAATAAACTTTCTACAAGACTCCTTAACACGAGAATAAACTGTTAAACAAAAACAAACAAATTCAATTTGTTTTGAACTACGTTATGACTTAATTCCTTCACCGGATACGTAGGCAACTTGGAATATAACTCCGAGTAAAGTCAATTTTGTCAAAAAAAAAAACCCTAAAAAAATTAATTGGGCAAAGAAAAAAAAATCCAAAAAATTCGAGCTTTCAAAAAAATCATTCGGACAAAAAGAAATGCAAAAAAAATGGCAAAAAAAAAATTTCAGTCAAAAAAAATAATAAATTGACTTATGTTTCGAGACTCATTTACGCCTTAAACGCTTTGCGTCGACTTAAACAAGTCTCAAGGGGGCATTTTGTAGACTAGAAATATGTCTAAATTAAATTAAATATCATATATTTTGGAAGAAAATAAAATTCCAATAAAATAAATATATGGTACTTAATTATGCACATATGTTAATTTTTGTACAATAAATATCAACCATTAATGCAGAAATCTGCTTAAAATGGAAGATATCGTACAAATATAACGTGCATAAATAGAGTCATAATAAATTTGGCAGTAGAATAAATTAATCTTGTCAATAAATGAAGTATATAAATTAATATCTTTCGAAAAAGACAATGATATAAAGATTTTGGCGAGAAAGGAAGGTGCACAATCAAATCCGTCAAGAATGGAAAACAGCATCTGATGAAAAATGAAAGATTATAAAATCTTCATGTTGGTCAATCAGGACGCGCTACGTTAAATCATTCTAAAAGGAAGCCGAGGCCACCCCTCCCCTATAAATAGGAGCCATGGCCAATTCATTTGACACACCGAAGTTACATCGAGGATTCAAGCAAAGGGGTAAGTCTCTAGACTCTCTTTGTATTGTTCTTCATGATCTTCGTGTCCTTCGAAGCGTTCTTCCTCGAAAGTCACTCATTTGGACAAATGATCCAATATTGGTTGATGAATCGATAAAGTTAACGTTCTTCGTCGTATGCCTAAGCCGGAGGAAGGATCAAAGCTCCCAAAGCCTTTGAGGAATTCGTTAAAGCCAAGGGAAGGTCTCCAAAGTTCCTCTCAAAGTTTCAAGATGTTCATCGCGCTCTTCACCAAAGCACCAACTAGGCCCTCTTCGATCCAAAAGTCAAAGGGACACGCAACCAAAAGTGTTATAGAGCACCAAATCTACCTCTTCAAGGATCAAAGCTCTTAAAGCCGTTGAAGAATCCATCAAAGCCAAGGAAGAGCATCCAAAGTTCACCCTAAAGCTTTGAGGTGTTCATCGCGTTCTTCACCAAAGCATCAACTCGGCCCTCTTCAATCCAAAAGTCAAAAGGACACGCCACCAAAAGTGTTGTGGAGCACCATATCCACCTCTTCAAGGAACAAAACTCCTAAAGTCGTTGAGGGATTCGTCAAAGTCAAGGAGGAGTCTCCAAAGTCCATCCCAAAACTTCAAGATGTTCGTCGCGTTTTTCGTCAAAAGCATCAACGAGGCTCTCTTCAATCCAAAAGCCAAAACAAGATAAAATCGTCGGATCGTCTACAAAAGACATCAAATCCAAAGCCGACGATTGAATTGCCCACACGGAGACCAAAGCCCTCCAAAAGGCGGAAAAGGCAAACCAAATATCAAAGCCATGGATGTTCAAAAAAGACATCAAATCCAAAGCCGGTGATCGAAATGCCCACAAGGAGACCAAAGCCCTCCAAAGGCGGAAAAGGTAAACCAAATATCAAAGTCATGGATCGTTCGAAAAAAACATTAAATCCAAAGGCGACGATCAAATCGCCCACATGGAGACCAAAACTCTTCAAAAGGCAGAAAAGGCAAAGCAAAGGTCAAAGCTGCGGATCGTCCAAAGAAAACATCAAATCCAAAGCCGACGATTAAATCGTCCACACGGAGACCAAAGCTCTCCAAAAGGCGGCAAAGTCAAATCAAATATCAAATTCTCGGCCCATCCAAAGAAGACATCAAGTCCAAAGCCGATGATCGAATTGCCCACAATGAGACCAAAGCTCTCCAAAAGGCGGCAAAGCCAAATCAAATATCAAAGTCGTAGATCGTCTAAAGAAGATATCAAATCCAAAACCAACGATTAAATCGCCAACACGGAGACCAAAGCTCTTCAAAAGGCAGCAAAGCCAAACAAAAGATCAAAGTCACGGATCGTCCAAAAAAAGACATCAAATCCAAAGCCGACGATCAAATCGCCCACATGGAAACCGAAGCTCTTCAAAAGACGGAAAAGGCAAAGCAAATATCAAAGTTGCGGATTGTCCAAAGAGGACATCAAATCCAAAGCCGACGATCAAATCGTCCGCACAGAGACCAAAGTCCTCCAAAGTCTAGCAAAGTCAAACTGAAGAACAAATCTCTTCGGACTAAAGAAGTCATCGAAAACCAAGTTGGAAAACAAATCAACCCGAAAGGAAAATCAAATGATCTATTTAGAGAATAGGACTCGCTTTAAATCCAAATCAAATATAATTTGTATAGATTGTGTTTATTAAAAATAACACAATTTTTTGTCAACATTATATATAAAATTCTTATTTTCTATAAAATTAATTTACTTTAATCATAAAAAATCTATTTATGTATTTATTTGTATATATATTTTATTGAAATATAATAGTTAAAGTATTTAATTTTCTAATTATATATAATAATTTTTATTTTAAAATATCAACACAATCACCTGTATGAAAAATAATAAAACTATAATTAACTTTCTCAATTCCATTACTTTAACTATCATCAATTGTTCTTGAAAAGAGGTAGCATATATTTACACTAACTACATTATTTAATGATGTAAATTAAAAGCTTATAATTTTAAAGCATTGACCATTTTGCTTAATTTAAAAAATCAGCATGTGAAACAATTTTATTTGACTTAAAATGATTGGCAGTAGAAATAAGGTGGAAGTAGCAACACAACAAAATAAAGAGGACAAGAATAATGGGAAAGATTGATTTTATTTCTACCATCCTCTTGAATTATTTCTCACTACCCTCCATTTCAATTCAATGGTCGTCACTCAGTCAGTCAGTCAGTCAGTCTATAAGAAATAAATAAAGGAAGAAGAAAGAAAGGGCGTCCTAGCTTGCTTCACAAGATGTGATGCTCCCTCCTCCCCTACCCACGCCATAATAATACTTCAACACAATTCCTTTTTTTTTTCCTTTTTTTTTTTTTTTTTTTTTTTGGGATCTTGGATAAAGATGTAATGAGAATGAAAGGCATAAACAACAACAAAAATAAACAAGAAAAGAAAAGAAAAGAGAATTGATGGGCGAAATGAATGAATGAATGAAGAAATAAGTAAGGTAGGTAGGTAAAGGGTATGAGCTTAGTCCTCAAGCCTAACCCACAAATATGAATATGAATGTGAATATGAATATGAATATGGCTTCTCCCTCCCTCCCTCCCTCCCTCCCATCCAAGATCATCCTCGACTCTCCTCTTCTCTCCTCTCCTCCCCTCCTACGAATGATTGAGTGATTGAGGTGAGGTTATCTTAAATGTTGGACTACTAATTGAAGGGTAGGGGTGGGTGAGGCATAGATAGAGGGAGGGAGGGAGGGAAATGTGAGAGTGAGAGCAATCGAGAGGGAGCGGGTGAGCAAGGAGTAGCCCGTTCCGGTCCATTCTGTTCTGTTAAAGTAAATGATGCTTGCTATCTATCTATCTATCTATCTATCCATCTATCTATATGTTGCTGCTGTTATAATGCCTCACCGATGACTCCAACACCTCCGGATTAGGGCAAATCATTTCCTTCACTCGGACGCCCCTTTTGTATATCTTGAAAGTTGGCACTATCCGAACATTCTCAGCATGTCCAATCGCACTGCTCTCTTCTATATCCACCTGTAGTAGTAGTAGTAGTAGTAGTGGTAGTAGTAGTAGCAGCAGCAGCAGCAGTCAGAGCAACACACACCCAAATATGAGAATGAAGATGACAATGATCCATCAATTTGTATTTGCATTCAAAGATCCAACCTTGATAAAGTTGACGCACGGGTATCGGGTGCATAGCGTGTCCAAGAATGGAGATATTTGCTTGCATTCCATGTTCGATCCCGTTTTGAAAAGAACCACCGACGCACCTACATTATATATATTTTCAAAGTACAATAACAAGAATTCATTCATTCATTATTAATTAGCAAGTATAGGAATGCCTCTATCTATGTATGAATGTGTGTATGTGAGAGTGAGAGAGTACTTGGCGAAGATATTGCAGCTCGGAATTGGTCAAGCCCTGAAACCATCTCAACCTCTCCACCAAATTTCATGTTGTACACCTCCTCCCCACGTGATTTCCTCAATGCAACTTGAGCATGGAACAGAGATTCAGCAACTTCCTTGTCGTCTGGGAGTTCCCGTCTCAAAACCTCATAGTCCCTCACAGCTTCACTCCACCTTTCAAGCTAAAATGGAATAAAGAAGCAGCAGCATCCATTATATTAAGAAGAAATAACAACTCATACCTAGAGCTCGGCTCGAACTTGTTAGCGGTACAGGCTCAGCTCGGCTAAGCTCGTTAAGAATTCAAACTAAAATAATACCTTGAGTTCGGCTCGTCAAACTCAAATTCAAACTCGAGTTCGAATTCTATTCGAATAGTATACATATTCTATACTTTCTAACATATACATTAAGGGGTTGTTTCTTTTGATAAGTTTGGATATATTTTTGTTTAAGTTTGATATTAAAATAATGTACGATGGAATGTTTTGTGAGAGGAAAAAGTGTATTTTTTTCGAAAAATGCAAAGTTCAAATAGTAGAAACCTGGAGTTTTTTGTGTAAAGAAACACACCCTAAATGTATCTAATTTTATTCATTATAATATATTTAAATTATATTACTAAATACAACTTTTGATATAAAATATATATATTATATTAATAAATAAGATAATATAAATATAGCATCACTAACAAGACCAATCAAACTACCCGCAAAGCCGAGCTCAAACTTGGCTAATTTATAGAAATAATAATTTTCGAGCTCAGTTCGTTTATTTCTATAAACAAGTCAAATTGAGCTGTTAACAAGCATAGTCGAACTTGGATTGCGAGCTGCTCGATTTTGTTTAACGGCTCTATTTATAGCACAACAATGGACGATCAAGGTCAATTAAAATGAATGGTTGTTGCCGTTCTTCTTCTTGTTAAGATTATCATTATTATTATTATTATTATTATTATTATTATTATTATTATTATTATTATTTACCTTGGTGTTGGAGATTGCCCTCCGGAGTAGTGCTTTGATGTAATTGGGGTGTAGCCGGAGAGCTTGATTGCAGTCTTCAACAGAGCGTTCCCATTGGCCAAGCTTAAACCAACAAGCAGCTCGGTTGCAATAGAGCACCGAATTCAAAGGATCATGCTTGAGACCTTCCCCATAAGCCGAGCATGCTTCCGTAAACCTTTCTGATTTGAACAAATCATTCCCACGAGCACGAGATCGGCACACAAGCCTCACCTTGTTAAGCATGGCTGTGGTTTCGATATTCCGAGGTTCTAACTTCATAGCTTTCTCAATGGCCGTCAGTGCATTCTCAAACCTGCAAACATTTGTCATTTACTCTACACAAGCACCCTATCAAAATTCAAATAAAACATTGCAAAATGCAAATCTCATCGACGCACCTCCCCTTGGCTAGTTCGATCTGTGCATTGACAAAGAAAAGGTGCGCCTCAAAAAGCATCCCAAATATCTTCGATTGGAATTGTGGTTCGGTAGATGTAGACGACTTTTGTATAACTGGCATAGCTAAAAAGGCTTCATTTAGTCGGTGAAGCTTCAAGAGAACTTCAGCCCGACATGCATAAAGCTGCAAGTTCAAATACAACCGGCCGGTCAAGTTGGAAAAACTATCCGATTACGATATTAAACAAAAATGGGAAATTGCATATCTGCCGACATAGGGAACATACATACATACATTAAGCAATATCCAACCATCTATACAAAATCATCAAGTAAAAGGATTATTCGAACATTTGGTACGTGCCATTTTACTATGAACGAATGTTTAAAAATGCACCTGTGGTGAAGCATTGGCTCCAGATGCAATGGCTGCATCAACTTCCCGCAATGCACTTCTCCAATCGCCGAGCCTTCGGGCATCAGCACATCTCTTAAGATGCTTGTCGATATATTCCAACTTGTGCATCTCCGTTGGGTCTGGTTTATATCCAGGAAGACAAATGTGCTTCCTCGCATCCTCGACCTGTCCTAAACTGCAAGCCGCTGAGGAATTAGATCAACTTGCGACATAATAGCACGAAAAAGCTAGAACATAAAGCCAGAAAGGAAAAAGGAAACATAAATACAAAAAAGAGAAACAATGAAGAGCATAAAACAAACACAGGATGGATAATAACAAACATGAATTAGTAATGAGCTGTCAAGTAATTACTGCATCGCAACGACACGTATCTGTTCAAGTTTGATCCGGATTGCCTTAACTAAAGTCACATAACAACAGGTGTAAAAGCATTGCATTGGCACGCTAGTCTATCCATTACTTCAGACTTGGCAAAATGTCGGATAGCCCGGGAAAGCTGTGTCCCACTAGAAACTAGAACCGCAAAAAAATGAAAAACTGAAACGACTAGTTGCGACACTGCCTGGGCCAGATTGTAATAAATGATAATGAGCACAAGTTGTAATAAAAAACAAACAGTCCCCATTCGACAAAAAATTCCTAATTTGAGCAGATTAGACACAGATCAGATCAACAACAGCACCTTCCATAGCCTGAATGGTGACTCACATAGCAATTCATACGGATTCTAAACGGTAAAACCAATCAATTCGAACCCACAAATTGCAACCAGATCAAATCTTGCAATCACAACTGAGATAACAAACAACTCGACCAAGATTCGTTTTACCCAGAAACCTTACCTAAAAGAGCAACTTCTTTCTTTCTAAGGCAAAATCAACAATCTTCCAATCATAACCAAATGACTCAACAGGCAAGAAAATCAAGCTTCAGTTTTTAACCACAGATTGATGAGTGATAAGAACAATCCAATAAAATTTGAGTGCAACAAAATCCAAATATTAATTCTAAAATGGAAAAATCAACAATCTGAATCAAATCTTGCAAATCACAACCTCCTAAGCAATTTAACAACGGGAACAACAAGATTCGACATTAAAGCTGCTGACATAGTCGAACCTACTAAGCAATTCAAGGTCACAGATTTCATTTTATCAAGAAAAATCACCAGAGCAATGCAACAACACGAAATCTTGAAACCATAACCTAACTAAGCAATGCTGCAAATATTAGATCAGAATAGGAGCAATTGAAGAATGAGTCATCAAGGCAGGCAGGGCAGGAATCTCACTCTCTCTCTCTCTCTCTCTCTCTCTCTCTTTCTACCTATCTCTCTTTCTCTCAAGTCTGACTCACCTAAGAAACAAGGATCCGAGGCGATGGTGCGCCCGCAGGTATCCGGGATCCAACTCTAGAGTTTCCTGGCACTCCTTGATGGCTTCTCCCAATCTATTCATCTCCATCAAAGCTGCGGATCGATTGAAATGGTAGGCAGCATTGCCGGGGGACAAGGCGATGGCCTTGTCATAAAGAGACAAAGCCTCCGAATATCTACCCTTTCGATAACTATCATTGCCCATTCTTTTCAACTCTTCGGGATTGGGATTGGGATTGGCACTGGCACTAGTAGTACTCCCAGCCCCAGCTGCCATTCGCTTCAAGGGCTCCCCTCCTCCTCCTCCTCCTACCACTAATCCTCGGGAGCTCAGGTCGGGCCCGGGCCCAGGCTTCGATGCGGGCCCTCCCCAGATTATGCTGCCGTGGCCATAGTTACCAGAGCCGGAGCCGAGTACGTCGGTCCTGGTGGACTTACTGGCCATGCCAGTCTTGACAATCCGGCCGGAGGGGCAAATGTTTCCGGTGGGGAGTACATTGACGGATGGAGATGGGGCTGGGGATGGAGACGTGGAGGTGGAGTTGGGGATGATGGGCGACCCGCTGGAGTAGGAGTAGGAGCGGGCGTGGCCGGGACGGACGGCAGCGGCGTATGGGGAGCTGTCAACAGAGAGTTCGCCGGAATGGCTCTTGGGATGGGAATCGGGTTTCCTTGGCAGATTTGAGTTGGACGTCCGGCCGGAGACCGATCCGGAGGAGCTGGAGCTGCTGCTGGCAGCGGCGCGGTTGCGAAGGGGTGAGACGGGAGAGCCCAGATCGAGTTCCCGGAAGTCGGGCTTGTTGGCGTCGCCGTCGTACGTCAAGCTATTGCGGAGGCGATCCGAAAGCGATTCTAGCGAGATTTCCGGCTTGTTTTTGCCCGACATTTTGGGTTGGGAGAGAGAGCAAGCAGTTCAACTCGGATCGGAAATCCCGGCAAGACGCTCAAAGAAGAACCCGGTACGGCGGAGAAGAGGGGGAATGCGACCGCGGCGGCGGCATAAAAGCGGAGTCGACGATGGGGATCTCGTGATTCTCCGGACAAATGTGAATAGGAAGGAAGAAAGGAGGTGCTGTGCTGTGCTGTCTGAGAGGAAGAAGAAGAGGAGGAGGAAGAGGAAGAGCAGCAGACAAACCCAAATCCGATTTTGATTTTGGGTTTGGGTTGAGAGAGAGAGAGAGACAGAAAGAGAATGGAAAGGGGTTTTGCCTTGGAGAGAGAGAGAGAGAGAGTGTGAAGAAATAACTTCTTAGCTGGCGTCCTCTCCTTCTTTTTGCCTCCCTCACGAGACTAAAGAGTTTTAATTTTTTTATTTATTTAGTCATTATCTCTATCCTATTTACTCTTTGCAATTTCCCCCTTTCTGTCTCTCTCTATATAAACATCACACATTTGCGCTTCGGCCCTCTCTTTATATATGCATTTTCTTAATCGTTCTAAATAAATTTAGTTTAGGTAATATGCTTTGCATTTTAGTAAAAATATATTTCCCATGTCATAATTTAAAGTATTTTTTTTATTATTTTTTCTGTGTCACTTTAAAATATTTATATTTTATTAAAAATAATTATATATTAATATCAAAATACTCTTTAATTTTTATCTAAATTATAAATATATCATTACTATTACTTTTTACATAAAGTCAAAAAGGTAAAAATATCAAAATATCTTACACATTTTCATTAACTAATAAAATATTATTATTTTTTAATTTATTACAAAATCTCAAATGGCTCCTGGACCGGGACGAAGGGAAGTATAAAATATTTGTATTTATTTTTTATGTGAAATTTTTGTGCTAATGTAAAATTTGCACAAAATTTATTTTTGATTGTAAATTTGACCTCAATAATACAAGTTTTCTAACTATAAAAGAAATAAAAAAAAATCTTAAATATTTTTTTAATAAAATAATTAATTAATTAATTAATTCTTTATTTTTTAATTTTTTGTAGATAAATTATTATCTTATTTTTATAAAAATTATTAAATAAATAAATAATCAATTATTTATTTATCTATTTTATTGAAAAAAAAAATTATTTAAGATATTTTAGATTTTTTATTTATATAGAACTTGTTTAATTTAAATTTTTATTTAAAATCAAAGGTCAACTATGATATGAGAGTGTTTTGTCCAAATTTTACATTAACACAATAAGATTTCACTAAATAAATAAAGCAGTTTGTTCACATAATATTTCTCCATGAAATAATGTCCCATAAATATTATTTAAAAAAACTACAAATATACACACATTAATATAAAATATTATTCACTTATAAAAAGTTAATCGTTCAACACAAAATATTATTTTTATATTACTAACACATTTTCTCATACCACACACAAATAGTACATACAAAAATCAATTCATCTAAAAATATTGAGTGAACAGACTCGGTATATTTTTTACTAAAATACAAGGTAATCTTATAGAATTTACCTTTTATTTTATTTAAATATTTGTTAAAATATAATACTCCCTCCATCACTTAACAATTTATCTATTTTTTACTCCTATAACAAAATATTTATTTCTTTTTTAAGTAACTACTTTTTTATTAATATTAAAAATACCCTAATAACTTACAATATATTACACATATATCATTACATTTATATCATACAATACTAATAAAATTATTTTAGTATTCTCTACTTTATTCATACTTAGATTTTAATATAATATTAATATTTTTAAAACTCCTACAAAATACAAATAAATTGATAAAGGACAAAATAAACAAATAAACAAAGTGACTGTATGTTTTATATTTGTAAGTAGATAAATATTTGCTACATGTAAATTTTATATAGAATTATACTTTTTTGGTCCTGATTCATTTTTTTATTGGTCCTATAAAATATTATTTTTTTTTATTTTTAATAAATTTATTTATTTAACAAATATAAATTAATTAAATTAAATTTTTAACTTATTATATATAGAAGTAATTTAAAATTCATTTATTTTTATATTTTAAATAAAAAATAAATTTATCTATATTTAAAATTTTTTATTTTTTATAAAATTAGTTTTAAGTTAATTATAAATAAATAAATAAATATATATATATTTTTTATTGATTTGTATTATATAAAATTTTATTATTTACAAAATAATATCATATTGCATATATTTTATTAAAATATAATCCTAAAAATATTTAAAATACCAACATTAATTATATAAAAAATAATAAAATAATATTTCATTTGTCTCGTCACATATGACCCTTTTTTTTGTTTGTCCCACGAAAGATGACATTATTTACTAAATTCATCAATTTTAAAAACAGTTAATAAATATAAATTAATTTAATTAAATTGCTAATTTCTTCTGCATAGAACTCACTCAAAATCCTCTTCTATCTATTTCTTCAATTAACATATATTTTTATTTACCTTTAAAACTTTCCATTTTTTATAAAATTGATTTATGGTAATGATAAATAAATAAATATATTTTTTATTTATTTGTATTATATAAAATTTTATTATATATACATATTGTATATATATTTTATTGAAATATAATATTTAAAATATTTAAACAGATATTTTAAAATTTTATAATCATTAAATAACTAGTCTTCACTATCTAAATAACAATTTATACTACCTAAATTCTCGTGCTCATACAAAATAGTTCATCTTTACCGAGACGGGGGAGTATTATTAAAGTATCATTAATAACTTATTAATTTACATTATCTAAAATATTTTATCCTCACTAAAAGGGTCATCTGACCGGAAACAAATAGAGTACTTTATATTTCACCTTTTATATTATAATTTAAATTTTATATATAATATTTTTCTTTTTTAAATATTTTATTAAAGAATACCGATAATGTTTAAAGATTAATATATTTTAATTTATTTAATATTCCTCAGTTCACTTAATATTGTATTTATTTTGTATTTTTGAATAAATATATATTTATGTTAAATATGAAAAATTGTGTTAGTAATTTTAATATTGGATAATTGATTTTTTGGGGAAACAGAGGATATATATATATTAGCTTTGGATTTCATGTTGATTGGACTTACACATCACTAGTGTGCTTATTTCATCTCTACTATCCATCTTAATAATAAATAGATTGTTCAAATTATTTACGAGTATAATTGTCTTTTTTTGATAGAGTGAACAATCGAGAATTTAGAAATTCACCTAGTTCTGTATTTAATTCAATCAAATGTTCTATGTATTTGTAAATGTTAAATCATTGCAAATGGATGCTAGTTTATTTTAATTAGTAATAGTTGAGTATTTTAATTATTAATGAATATCAATACATGCTAAAATATTTTCACATAATTAACAATAGTTTTGGTATTTTAACATGTACTCTAAATTAAGAATTTTATTGTATATCAAACTATGAATCAAGTATATATTAAATGTTGAAAACATCAAACAATATATTTTTTATTTAAATTTTAAATTCTTTTGTACAATGTAGAAATCTTGAATTATATGTTGTATTTAGTCGTATTAAGTTTCACGTTGAATAATATATTATAAAAAGTTTCATATGCACATGTGATGATGAAATCAATGAAACGGAATGCTAATTTAGTTTAATAATCTAAATATTTAATATAATAATGAATGCAAATACATGTTACTAAAATGATAAAGTGAAACAAAAGTGATGCTAATAGTTTAACTATATTTTAATTTTATGATTAACAGTAGTACGTTCAAAGTATGTTATTTATGTTCTACATTTTTTTTATTATTAAAGATGTATTTTTGAATCATAATATATTTTTGTTTCATTATTACGACGTATTGTTCAGATTTTTCCTACTTTTTTATTGGATGAACTTCATTTGAACTAGTTTTAGATTGCTATCTTCTTTGTACATCGTTTTGTTGCAAAAATATTTTATGTATTGAATATGATACGAATCATTTTTTTAAAAATTTTTTGTATCTTAATTTTAACTGCAAACCTCTCTATTATGTTCATAATCACAATAGAAATGGTATGCATCCTCTAGTTTTGTGAATTCTATTATATGTCAATCAATGGATTATGTTTATATTAAATGCTGAAAAATATCAAACAATATATTGTTTATTAAATATCAAAATATTGTTACACAGTTTAGAAAATGTTGAATTTTATATCGAACTATATAATATATTATGAAATGCTCCATCATGCATACATAAATGTTAAATTCAGCTGAATAAGATGGTAATTTATATTTATTAACATCAATTTTAATATTTTAATACAAAAATGATAGCTAATACTCCCTCTACCACATGTAATTGGTCCAGATTATTTTGGATACGGAATTTAAAAAAATTTGTTTTAAATAGTTAATTAGTTTGATTAATTTATGTAATATTTATAATATATTGTTATTTTAATTATTTTTATTAGTGAAATATTAAAATAAAATTGAAATTATTTATTTTGTATTATTTTATGATGAATATTTTATATTTTGAAATTAATTTTGCAAAAATAATTATTGTATTAATTGTAGAATAGTAATTATATATACCAAAAAACATTAAATTAATTTTAATAATCTAAAAATAATTAAAAAATAAAAATATGATATGACTATAAAATTTTTAATTTGAATAATATTTTACATAAAATTCTTCCAAGAGTAAATACTTAAAAATAATAACATTAATTGAATTTAATTATTGACCGTGACAATGTAATAGAAGAGTTCATAAATTTGTTCACTCTCACAAAATACTAATAACAGTTTCTAATAATACTCTCTCCGTCTACAAAGTTAATCCTATTTTTTTTTTTTGTAATTATACAAATAAATTTGAGCTAAATTTACCGAACAGATGAAGTAATATATTATTTTCTTTTACAAATATTTACAAAATAATAAAATTAAATATTTTAATATTATGTTGACAATTCTCAATAACTAAATATAAAACACAAAAGCAAATAAAAAAATCTAAATACTAACCTTTGTATATTTTTAATTTTTGAAAGAAATAGTATATAAATTCGATTCTCATTATTTACTAATTGTTCTATTCAAAATATTAAATTAAACAACCTAAAAAAATATTTTTGAGACTTTATGATTAATATTATTTAAAAAATATAATATATACAAATCAATACAATATATATACTACAAGCTTATAAAATTTAACAATTTGACGGAAAAATATTATTTTTTATATTGTCAGCACAATTCTCACAACAGTATATACGAACTGTATTGATTATAAATCATGCAATTAGATAATAAAAAAATAAATTTACTTTAATAATTTAAATGCAATCGATACAATAAAAACTCATAATTATAAAAAATTTAAAATAAACAATACATCAAATTTATCGAATTTGATTGTTGATAGGAATTATTCATTATGACATACCAGATTTTATATTATATATCGTATACCGTAGAAAAATATATGGTTTGATATTTTACCATCTCGATAACATATCAATAATTTGGTATACCGAATTTACGGATAAAATAAATTCAAAATCAAATTTCACTATTAACTACTTTTCCAATCATATAATACTAAAGGGGTGTTTGACAAATAGCTTTCAAAGAGCTTTTAGCTTATTGAACAACTTTTAGCTGTTTGACCAGTCAAAAAGCTAATTTAGGTTTTTGGTAAATTAGTTTTTTGGAATAGCTTTTGGGACCCAAAAAACTAATTTCTGAAAAGCTAACTTACCCAGCGTTTTGAAATAGCTTTTTCTGTAAATTTTTTTTTTATTCCTTATATGCCCTTAAAACTTTATTATACATTTTACACAAATAAGTATATTTTGATTATTTATTAATTATATTAGAATATTTTATTATACTATAGTTCTACTTTTATAAATTTAAAATAATTAATTTTTATATAAAAATTATTTTAATTGTAAAATATATAAATTTATTAAAATCGACATAAAATAAAAAAATATAAATATTAATAATTTATTTTTTTTATTAAAATTACATTATATAAATTTTATACTAAAAATAACTTAAATAAATTAAATTTATTGAAAATTATAAATATAATAAACTAATCGATAACTAACATAATAAATATATACACAAAAAAATTATTATTTTATATTTTAAATCATTTTCAATAAAAAAAACTATTTATATATTTTAATAAAAAAATATTATTTTTTAAATCTAACTGTAATAAAAATAAATACTTTTATAACACTTTTACAATTTTCAATAACTAATAACCAAAAGTTTTAAACATTCTAAACTCAAAAGAATATAATTGAATATATTAGAAACAAGAATAAAATAGAAATGTCCTCAATTGTCATTTTACGTATAAACCGATAATATCAAACAATTGTTTTACCAAATATTTTAATACAAACAGCTAATCGAATCAGCTAGTCAAACCAGCTAATTGAATCAGCTAACAGCTAATTGCCAAACACGCCCTAAATCAAATAATTAAAATTTTTTATATTAAATTTAAAAACCAATTTAAGATTTTGAACATTACAAAAATATCTATTTATATTATACTTCTTCCACCCGTCTCTAAGGGTTACATTTATCTTTTACGTCATTGTAATTCACATTAAAAATATCCTTATATTTATATAATTTTTTATACAAATATCATTATATTAGTATTATAAGACACTAATTGAAGTATTTTTGTAATTTTTTCTTAATTTGTACTATATTTTGATATAATAATTAATATTAAAAAATCAACATGTAAAAAGTAAATGAAACCTTTAGAACCGGACAAATATAGTATTAAATATTTATTTTAATTTTTGTTATTCAAAATTATAATTCAACTTTCAAATATTATAATCAAACATATAATAAAGTTAAAAATATTAATAATTTAATTAGTGTAATTAAATTCTTATTTTTAATTATTATTATATTAGAAAAGTGGACTAATTTTATAAGAAGGCTAAAAAGGAAAAATAGATTAATGCGGTGGAAACAAGAGAGTAATTTATTTGATAAAAGTAATTAGATTAATTAATGTTTTAATTTTATTTTATGTTGTTAATTATTACTAAATAAAAAAAGAGAACTAGTTTGACTGAACAACTAAAAATAAAAAAGTGGACTAATTTTGTAGGACGGAGGAAATAATTTTTTTTCTAAATTTTTAATAGATACAAACGAGATTCTTATAGTTTGGCTATTTTTCATATCTTGAAAAACAATGAAACACTTCAACTTCGTCACCGGGTATTAACGAATGAGATGAAATATTTACAACTTCAATTTCTTCGATGTCTCATTTGTCTTTTAAGCGATTGATTAAGGTTGAAATAAGACTAGATAAATTTTGTTTGCCCCCATAGATTTTGTTGGGCGATTTCGCTCGATTTTCTTGCAGTGAAATTGAAGTTACGAGAGGAATGAAGAAATAGACGGTTATATAAATTAGTAATTGAATTACTGTTATACTTCTAAATTAATATAAGCTCTTGAATTAATTTTTATAATCTAAAAGTTACTAGAGTACGGTACTTAATGTTGTGGATTACCAGATCTATATTGGGTGTGTTTGTTTGGGGGATTGGATTAGATTTCTACTATTCATCCCATTTTTTCCCCCAAAAATATCAAATTAAACATCTATTTTTTATTTTTATATTATATTAAAAATCAATTTTACATTCAAAACATCACATCAACACCTATTTATATCACATCATACAACTATTCAAATTCAAAATTTTTACTATTCAAATCTCAACTCAAAATCCAAATCCCCAAACAAACACACCCATTATATATATTGTGCATCTATATTGTATTTTTTGTAATCTCTATAGAGAATTATAGCACCCAAAAATATATTGGGTGAACAAACATTAAGTATACATTGTCATTTTTTAATATTTAAATAAAAAATATTATTATTATTTTTAGTACGTTATGAACCCACAACACATTATAAATATTCTCACATTTATACTTATTTATATAAATACTCTCACATTATTTTTACACATTCTAAGGGTAAAATAATATTTACATACCAAAATTATCACTCAGTATTATTAAAATATAATATTTATTAACTTCGTGTAAAAAAAAATATTTAATTTGCAAGTGAACAGGAAAATATAATCTCTCTATCCGGGTCTAAGGATCTCATTTACCTTTTGCGTCATTGTACTTAATATAATAAATATCCTTATATTTGTACAATTTTTTGCACAAAATATCATTATAATAATATTATAAAATACTAATAAAAATATTTTTGCTATTTTCTTTTGATTTGTACTGTATTTTCATATAACAATTAATATTAAAAGATCAATACGCAAAAAATAAATGAGACCCTTATAATAGGACGAAAATAATATAATTTTATATGCTTTATAAACTATAAAAATTACGTGAAATTATAATTTGATATTTTTAATGAATGCGATCTACCTATTAAAATATTCATCAATGCATCGATATTAAAAAATAAATATACATAAGATATATACAAAAATAAAAAAACATATTATAATCGAAACAAAATTAAATATAGAAGTAATACGAATAATAAATAATAAATAATTTTCCTAAATTTTATGTTCTAATTAAAATTAAAATTTATTTTAAATTGAAAATTAAAATGAATTTGAACTGAATTCATATTTGTTGAGAAAGAAAAGAAATTTTTTGATTTACTTATCATTCTCTCATATAGGCAGTCTGCGGTCATTAGAAAAAAATTAAACAATGGAATTAAAAATACACTACCCAAAACAAAAGAAAACCTATAATATAATATTATTCGAATAATAAATTAGAATTCATAAAATCTATTATGTGTGCTTAGTGAAATTTTTTGAAGAAATATTGTTTGACGTGAGATATAGAAAATTGTATAAGTAATAATATGAAAATAATGAATGTGTGTAATATACTATATATATATATATTTTTAAATGTATTTTTTTAAATTAGTGAAAGAACGCACATGCAAACAATCTATATTAAATTTAAAATAAAAATAAATTTAAAAGAAGTTCAATATTTATCACTGAGAAAAAATAAATTGTTGTGATTTTTCTCATGTAAGCTTATAATTTGAAAAAAATATATACAACATAAAAATAAAATATACAGTGTTTGTTCATTTTATGTTTTTTGATTAATATATATATTTTTTATATTAGATACGAATAATTGTTGATTTTTTTTATAAATGAATATATATATATTATTGGGCAATTTCCACTCGTAACTCTCTAATTTCATATTCATTTCCTATTTACTCTCTATATATTCATTCTATCTTCTTCATTCCATATTTCTACAAATTTATTCTTTTTCACTCCTCATTTACGTAAAAACTCCATAGTACCCTTATTTAATTTCTTTAATCATTTTGTTTTCACATGCACTATAAAGCATTAATTTTTATATTTTAATTCTATTTTTTATTCATTTAAATATAAAATAAAAAATTACAACAATATAAATTATAATTGACAATAATATATATATATATAAATAATACAAAAATACTCCTAACTCTTGCACTATAATTATATAAAATATTTATAAAAAAATATTAATCTCAATTAAATATAAATATGAGTAATATAATACACAAGTTGAAAATAATGAATTTTTATTTGTAAAAGTATTTATCTATTATAAAAACTAATATATTCTAAAAATTTTGCAAATATTATTGAGTCATAAGTAAATCTATTCTATATACAAAAATTCATAGCATAAAAAATAAATAGATTTGTTCCATAGATAAACAAATAACAAAATTAAATATTATTCACACAAGGGTTTTGAATTATATTGTGAATAAAAATATGAATAAAAAGTTATTTAGAAGGTAAAATGGGAATTTGATGGGTGAGATTATATAATAACACAAACAAAGAGTTATGCAGAATAAATGGGGAGTTAAGTAGAAAAATTATATGAACAAGGACTGACAAGGAAAATAGTTTAGAAGTTGGGGATTGCTGTATACTCAGCTTCTGTCGTCGAAAGAAAAAGCTTTTATGAAGTTTAAACATCTAACTGCCTGAAGTTCCTCCTGCTGTGAAGATGTATCATGTAGTGGTCCTAAGCGTCTCTTTTCATCTAGCCAAATCAGAATTAAAATAATCTATGAGAATCACATCTTTGCCTCTGAAACATAACGTCATCTTGAAAGAACCATTCAAATACCTTAGTATCCACTTGACGGCTTCCCAATGTTCTCTCCTCGGATTTGACATGTAGCAACTAACAACCCCGACTGCATGAGCAATGTCCAGTCTCGTGCACACCATAGCATACATGAGGCTGCCAACTGCACATGCATAAGGGACTTTAGCCATATTTGTTTTTTCTTTGTCGGTTCTCGAAGACTGATCTTTGGTAAGCTTGAAGCGGCTTCCCAAAGGTGTGTTTCTCGGCTTAGTCTTCTCATTATTCATATTGAACTTCTCTAACACTTTCCTGATATACTTCTCCTGAGATAGTGTTAGAGTGCCATCTTTGTTTATAATTATACTCATCTTAAGTATTTGTTTGGTTGGACCTAAGTCTTTCATTTCGAATGCCTCGGACATCTGTTGCTTTAACTTATTGATTTCTCTCGTGTATGTGCACCGGCTATCAATATATCATCCACGTGGAGAATTGGAATGATGTATGAACCCTTAAGCTTCTTCACATAGTATAAATGGTCCACTTTGCATCTCTTGTACCCTGTTCTCATGAAGAAGTTGTCGAACTTCATATTCCATTGGCTGAAGGCTTGTTTTAGACCATATAAGCTTTTATTCAACTTGCAAACTCAATTCTCCTTGCAGCAACCTGAAACCCCCCGGGTTGTACCATATAGATATTCTCATCGAGATCACCATGTAGAAATATTGTCTTAACATCTAGCTACTCTAGATGTAAGCCCTCTGCAGCTACAATGTTGAGAACCAATCTGATAGTGGTCATCCTTACTACAGGAGGAAGATTTCAAGTAGTCTACTCCATTTTTCTACTGAAAGCCTTTAAACACTTTGCGAGCTTTGTACCTTTTCGACCCATCTGGTTCATCCTTGATTATGAATACCCATTTATTTTGAAGCGCCTCTTTGTCGGAAGACAATTTAGTCAAAATCCATGTCTTGTTTTCGTTCAAGAAACTTATCTCTTCTTTTATGACCTGGTCCCACTGAAAATGGTGACATTTTCATACAAGAGGAGATAGTTTATGATAGGATTATATATCGCTGGAGGTTTGGCGACTCTAGTAAATCTCTTGACCCACTGTGACTCGGATGGCTGCGGTTGCAACGGTGAAGAGGGAGGTCCTTCATCCTCTAAACTTTCATTGTCAACAAATTCCCCTTTATTGCTTTCAAACTTGTTAGTATTGGATTCATTCTCCTGACTCCCACTATTTTGAGGATCCACTGACTCTCTGATTTTGATAGCATCACTGTCAAACTCAACCTATTCTTTCGCAACCTTTGAACTTTCTGTGCTTCTGTCTTTGAAAAGTTCAGCCTCATTGAATGTGTCATGCTTGCTTCTAATAACTTTTTTACTTTCAAAGTCCCAAAGCCGGTAACCCATGTTGTCTCCTCTGTATCCAATGAAGGTGTATTTTCTGACTTTGACATCTAAATTGTCACCATCTCTCGTTAGATCGTAAGCACTGCATCTGAACACTCTCAAGTGTTCATACTTTATTGTTTCCTCTTTCCACTCTTCTTCGGGTATCTTGAAACCCAATGACATTGATGGTCCTCGGTCGATAAGATAAGCAACAATGTTAACTGCATCAGCCAAGAATGCCTTTGGAAGTCCAGCATTCAGTCTCACATTTCTGGCCATCTCATTCAGTGTTTTTTTGTTCATCTTTTCTGCCACTCTGTTCTGCAGAGGAGTGCCCAGGACAGTCTTGATCATCCGGATCCTGTGTTCAACACAATACCGGTGAACTCTGTGCTGATGTATTCACCTCTATTATCCGATTTCAAGAACTTCACCTTTAGGTTAGTTTTTAGTTCAACAACAGTCTTCCATTTCTTAAAAGTATTGAAAACTTCAGACTTGTGTTTAAGAAAATAGACCCATACCTTTCGTATTGAATCATCGATGAACATTACATAGTAATTTGATCCGCCAAAGGAAGAGACTAGTGTTGGTCCATAGACATCAGAGTGAACCAATTCCAACTTCTGAGCTTTCAGTGTTTGCCCCATCTTTGCAAAAGAGACTTTCTTCTTCTTCTTGCCAAGCACACAGGGCTTACAAAACTTGGAATCCACCCTTTCTAGATCTTGAAGCTTTTCTATTATGACAAACATCTTCATTCTTTTATGCTCATATGGCCAAGTCGTTGGTGCCACAAAATAAACGGACTTTGCTTGCTAGTTATTGTATTCGCTTCATTTTCAGAGACATCAACCATGTATAGAGTACCCCTCTTCTTGCCTCTGGCAATTACGAGATTGCCTTTGATGACTCTCCATTGTCCTTCTCCAAATGTGATGTTATATCCTTGATCATCCAGCTGCCCAATGGACATGAGCATTCACTTAAGACTAGGGATTACCTAAACGTCCTTCAATGTCCAAATGGTGTCCCAAGAGGTCTTTAGATCTATGTCACCCATCCATGTGATGTCAAGAGAGTCGTTAATAGCTAAACGAACTTTACCAAAGTTATATGTCCGTAGATTCTTCACCGTCTTCGTGCTAAAAGTAGCATAGAATGAAGCACCAAAATCCAGAATCCATGACTTAGTTGAATTCTCAGCACAACAAATGAGTTCATCATCTGAACTGTCTGTTGTGGTATTCACATCATTTTGCTCTGGCAGTTTTGAGCACTGATTTCTAAAATGCCCATACTCTTTGCAATTCTAGTATTGAATATCCTTCATCGGCTTTGACTGACTCCTCTTTCGGAAAGTTGATCGTCCTCTGCCATTTTTTTTTTCTGCCTCTCATTTCAATGCTCAACAGAGCGCTTGAAGTTTCACTAAAGTTTCGTCTTCGTATATCCTCTCATATGATTAAGTCACGAATACTTTCAAAGGTGAGTTTAGAATTTCCAGCTAAACGACTAACGACTATGATTATTCTTGACCAACTTTCAGGTAATGAGGATAACAAGAGCGAAGCCTGAACTTCATCATCAAACTTAATATCCACCGAAACAACCGGGATATTATAGTATTAAATTCATTTATACGCAAAGTAACAAAAGCACCTTATTTAATTCTCGTATTCACCAAATGTCTTATCAGAAATACCTTATTGGAAACTGACCTCTCATACATATTTGTCAACGTCTTCATCAACCCATATTCGGTAGTCTCATTTAGAATGTTGAGTCGAACATTTTTTGCTAGCGTAGATCTGATAACAAACAGAGCTTTCTTGTTAAGGATTGTCCATTCACCGTCGCTCATTTTTTCGGGTTTTCTTCAGGTCAAAGGAAAATCTGGATCTTTCTGGAAAAGCAAATCCTCGATTTGTACCTTCCATCAACTGAAATCTTTTCCATCTAACTTATCAATCTTGGTATTTCCGTCTTCAAACCTGATTTAATCATTCAAATATAAATTCAACAATTTACGGGATGCGTTTGATCAGATCTGTAGCGTGGTGTCGGCCATTAGGGCTGCCGAGTAGACTGCACGACGCTGCTGACAGATCTGATGCGTTGACGGGTCTGACGTGATCTGACACTGACACGTCTGATGCGTTTGACGAGTTCTGACGCTGTTATGCTCTCTGACATAATATGTTCTGCTCTTTGCTCTGATTGCAGTCTGTTATGTTGTTCTTGAACAAGTGTTACTCGTATGAGTAACCTCGGTCTGATACCAGTTGTTAGGATTAAATCACAGCACACACAAACAAGAAAATATTACACAAAGAATTACGTGATTCGACCGACAAGAGTTATCGACCTACGTCCATGGGGGCAACCAAGAACTTTCTTATTTATGCAATATGAGGCGGCACATTTGTACAAGCATAGGAGCTAGTATTTAGACTAGGTTAGGGTTAATCATAATTACGTCCAAATACCATTAAGTCTATTTAGGTTAATTGCTCTAAAGAAGCCTACACCTAACAATACCTAACTATTATCACCCAAAAATTATAAATTTACTGTAATAATAAAATATATTTTCATTATGCATTATCTTACATTATTTTCTAAATCTAATAAATATTATATATGAATCCATTTAGATTTAATAAACCGCTGAAATGATTAGTGTCTTAATTTCTATTTAATCTCCTTTCATCATCCTAGTCACTACTCAAGCTCGATTCATACTATTGACTGTCAATACTCATAGCATAATAACTCAAAAATTTGAAGAAAATTCTCTTGTTTCAAAATGTAGGCAAAAAAAACAATTATGTTAATTTTAAAATACAATGCCTAAATGTTTAATAGTAAAAAAAAAATACAAGACAAGGAAAAATGGTATGGAAATAAAATACAAGAATGAAAAAAGATAAAAATATAATACTTAGATTGAGATGCATGACCCGCTGCTCAACGAGTGTGTCACAAGTCTCACCCCACACCACTGGGTCATCCCTTATTACGCACTCTTTTAATCAAATAATCGATGCAAAAAGACACAAATATTCGATACATAATTAATACTTCAAGAAAATAATTCTATATTCTCAATATGATTGTGCGTAAATTTGAAAAAGAAAAGGAAAGAAAAACTCAAACTTTTTATAAATTAGGTAATTTTGTAATCTTAGTAACAAACTAAGAAATTCTTGCTTTTATATTAATATCTTGGTAACAAACCCAACATATCTTCCAACAATCAAGATTTAGATTTATGTATGGGTAACAAACCCAATATATTTATCTAAAATCAAGATTCAACCATTTACAAACGGACACACTCCAACATTGTCTGGATTTTTCTCTGGCTTTATTGTTTGTTCTGAATCCATTCTTTTCCAAACTCTACCTTGAAATCATTATATGTTTTGGATTCATCATTTTCTTGATTTTATTACGAAACACCTATTTGTTACAGATCCATTCTTTTTCGGAATCCACCCCAAAATTGCTTTTTGTTTCGAATCCATTTTTTTTTTTTTTTTCAGATTCTACCTTAAAACTACTATATGTTCTGGATTCCTTAATTTTAAAATTCTACTCCATAACAACTATATGTTCCATATCCATTCATTTCTAGATTTCACCCTGGAACTACTATATGTTCGGAATCCACTATTTTCCAAATTCTACCCGTGAACCACTATTTGTTCTAGATTAATCATTTTTTAGATTCCACCGTGGAAATGTTATATGTTTCAAATTCATCATTTTCCAGATTCTATCTCAAAACTGCTTATATGTTCCATATCCGTTATTTTTTGGATTTCATCCGAGATCTAATGTCTATGTCCAGATCCATTATTTTTTGAATTCCACCTCAAATCTAATATATGCGTCCGGATTTATCATTTTTCAGATTCCACCCCGGATCCAGCATCGATGCTTTCATTGATCATGTGCTTGGCCAGTCTCCATCTCACCCCATCTTCAACACGTCACCTTTATTGATCCACACGCCCAGGAAATTTCTAGTTGTCCACGCCTAGGAGCCGGCCACGCTTAATACACCCAGACATCTTCTTATTAGGTCACCCTGAGGTCCCTCATGTCAAGGTGATTCCATTTGTTCAACACATCCGAACGACTTTAAGCCTTCCTAGACTTGATCACATCTGTTGATCTTGCATTGGCCTGTGCTAAGCTGTAGCAATATATTTCCTTATATGACTAGAGTTATGTTCCTGATTGATTTCAGGTGGTAACATAATGTTATCACATATTGAAAATTTCCAACTGAATGGTAACCAAATATCTTATTTTCGGAAAATTTAAAGTAATTAAATAGTACCCAGACATTCAAAATTAAAAGAAACATGAGATAAAGAAGAGCTGTACAAAAAATAAAATTCATGAATAGAAAATAAAAATAAAACTTGGATTGAGATGCAGGATCTAATTTTCATTGAAATATTACGTCCTAATTATAAAACCTAAAGGATATCTTATAAATCAACACACCGTTTTAATTAAACTATCAATGCAAAGGGAGACAACCCTTTGATATTTAAATAATAATTCAAGAAAGTAATTTTATTTTTCCAATCTAATCATGCCTAAATTTGGGGGAAAAAAAAACCAAACTTCTTTAAATTAGGTAATTTTGTAATATTGATGCAAACTCAAGAAATTCTTGATTTTAAATTAATAGTTTGGTAACAAATCCAAAATATTTACTTAAAATCGAGATTCAACAGCCTGTATGCCGACACAGTCCAGCATTGCATGGATTACTCCCCGACTCTATCATTTGTTTTTGATTTTTTTTTTGGATTCTATCCTGGAACCGCTATATGTTCTAAATTCATCAGTTTCTTGGTTTTACTCTAGAACAACTATCTATTCCAGATTCTTTTTCTTTTTTCTTTTTAATTCCACCCCAAAACCACTATCAGTTTCATATCCATTCTTTTCCATATTCTACCTCAGAATGCTATCTATTCTGGATTCATCATTTTTCCGCTTCTACTTTGGAACAACTATTTGTTCCAGATTCATTATTTTACATATTCCACCTTGGAACCACTATCTGTTTTGGATCCATTTTTCTTCAGATTCTACTCTAAAATAGCTATTTATTCCATATTTATTATTTCTTGGATTTCACCCCAAAATCGCTATCTATTTTGGATTTATTTTTTTCTTGATTCCACTCTAGAACAACTATTTGTTCCAGATTCATCATTTTTTGGATTCCACCCCGAATCCAATATTTGTGTCTGGATCCATCGTTTCTCGTATTCCACCCTGATCCAATATTGATGTTAAATCAATGTCCACGCTTGGGCGATCTTCAGCTCGCCACATCTTCAACACTTCACCTTCATTGATCTACATGCCCAGGGGACTAGTTCTCCATGTTTAGGAGCCAACCATGCTTGGTACACCCAAGTGCCTTCTTATTCGGTTATCCTGCGGTCCATCACGCCCAAGTGATTCTAGTTGTTCAATATGTCTAGGCGACTTCAAGCCTTCATATATCTCAGTGTTCTTAGACTTGATCACGTCCGTTGATCTCACATTGGGTTGTGACTCCACATTGGGCTTGCTAAGCTGTAGTGATCCATCACATTGTGCGGTTGGAGTCCTATTATTGATTAATTTCAAATGGTGACATAAGCCCCTCATTTATCATGTGGTTAATCCTATTGAAATTATTTGACAATAAAATCCCAGAATTTAGAATTCCATATTTGCAATCAATGCAGTGCCGATTTGCATGACTTTCTGCCCGCTCTTTCGGTTGCGTCATCGAGTCAATGACACACTCCTCTGGTTGTACTGGTGATGTGCTCAGTGGGGAAGAGGTTTCGGCTACTTAGACAGAATTTTGGCGATGTGCTCAATGACGTTCGGACTCAATGTTAGGATTTGGATTCTACATTGTAAAAATTTGCACTACTAAGATCCAAATTTCATAACAGAAAACTTAGTTAATGGATCTCATTACCTCATCTAAGAGTCGAATAATCCTAAAAGTAGGTTAGACACCGAGTATCTCTCCAACAAGGTTGTTTCTCTGGATAGCTTCGATTTGGACGAAGTCAAATTTATTTTTATTTTTTAATTTTGAGTTATGTGTGTGTATGAAGTCGTAAATATGCACTTGCACTGTCTTCCAAGATAGTGGTCTTAATTTTTTATCTGTGAGTTGGAATGGAATCCCAACACGATGTAATAGGAATTAGACCTAACACGATTCCAAATATATTTTTTTTTTCCGGGTTTTATCAATGGTAGGTCACAATTGAGATAATTTATATCTAAATAATACAATTTTAAGCAGTTTACATACATATTGCATTGAAACTCTAGCTGATAATTTGCATTTATTTCCAATTTGGGAACCATTTACCAAGGGCATGATTTCTAGTTCCAACTAGAAAAATAGTTTTCCACATCAAATCATCCTCTTCAAACTCGAAGGATCTAATATTGTGATTGTATATTTTCTCAACCTTGGATTTGTTCCACACTTACAATGACATGAACACATCAATCACCATCAAAATAAATAAACAAAACAACTATTAACTACAAAATAATTGTACAACGCTATATATATATATAACATATTTCCACTCAAGCATTAGCTCATAATATTTTAGATTCACAACTAGTTAATAGCAATCTAAAATTGAGGGGTAACCAAAATGATAACTAATAGAAGAACTAGCAAACCGATCTCCAAAAATAAGCCTGGGGAAGAATATATAATTACATAAGATACACACCAAATAAGAAAAAATAAAATGAGTAAGAAAAATGAGGATAAAGAATGAGATAAACAAAATCACTCAAACACTAAAGATATACTAATATGTCCAAAAACACTAACTCAATTCCCTAATGAATTCAACATTTATTTTAGCCGAGAAATTGATTTTTCTCTGGTCATAGCATTCCTTGTCAATTGAAAAAGCTTACCAGGACATAAAACCAAAAGATCAATTATAACATGATTCGCCTAGTGCAATTTTTTTGCCAGCCTAATTTGCAGGCTATTAGGTTCGATTAGAAATTTATAAAGAGCACACTAAAAAAATATCCTATGTCATAAAAAAAAGGATTATTCAAACTTTTCATACCCTCCCAACCTCTGCTACTTAGTGCACAACTCTTTCAGGAATTTCGCATAAAGGGGGACTTGCTTAATTGCATCGAGCAAAGGTATCGTTAGCTCAATCTTCTTAAATATTTCCATGATTTCCTTGTCTTTGTTGCTTTTAGCCAGTTTTGTTAACCTTTGAGGAAATGAAGCAATTTAAGAATTGGATTGAATAGGGGATTAAAAAAATACTTAATTAGTAGACTTGTTCGCTTCTTACTCAATCTCCTTCTTGACATCCGCTTCAAATTTCTCCTTTTGAGTCACAACGTTCGGACCTTCCAGCTCTTTACCATTTCACAAGACCATTGAACTAACATTGCTTGGGTAACAACCGGTTCATGTGAGTTTGAGCGGGTAGCTTGCCTTTCTCCATTTCTTTCATTTCACGCACTTCTTTCACGATGTGAGACATTTTATCTTCCAAGTTTTTTATGCTTGTTCCCGTCTTTTGTTGAAATTTCAAAACATTAAAGACAATTTTTTTCACCATCATGAAAAGAGTTACCAAGAACATGAGCTTGGGGTATGGTCTTTTGTTGTTGTTGTTGTGCAGGTGGTTGGAAACCTGATGGTTGTCGTTGGCCATGGTATTACTAATTCCCATATCTAAAGTTGAGGTGGTCTCGCCATCCCGGATTGAATGTGTTTGAATAGGGATCATAAGTCATTCTCGGTACAAAACCTGCAATATTCACTTCCATCTCATCCATCAATGTAGGACAAGCATCAGTAGGATGTTCAACACTCTCACAAATTCCACATGGCCTCGCCTGAGCATTCCCTACAACAAGTTTTCTCACAAAACCAGTTAATTAATTCAATTGTTGTTGCATATGAGAACTTACCTCGAAAATTTCCTTGACTCCGATGACATCCCTTGGCCCAAATTGTTGAGAATTTATGGCCGTATCGTTTAGTAATTCCCAAGCTTCTCTTGGAGTCTTGTTCATCGGAGTGCCTCCACTAGCATCATCCATGATTCTCCTATCAATAGAGGTTAGTCCTTCATAGAAATATTGGCAAAAGTTGCTCAGAAATATGACGTTGGGGACATCTAGCAATTAATTTATTAAATCTATTACCAATACTCATATAATGACTCCCTTGAAGCTTGCTTGATGCCGCAAATCTCATTTCGTAAATCCGTAGCTCGAGATGCGAGAAATAACTTCTCTAGGAACTTGCGCTTTATATCCATCCATGCGATTATACTTCAAGCAATAAAATTGAACAACCAATCCTTTGGTTACATCTTTCAAAGAGAATGAAAATGTGACTCCCGATTGTTTCATGCTTGTACACACCACATCGAACTTCTACAAGTGCTCGTGTGGTTCCTCACTTGACAAGCCATGAAAAGACGGAAATAAATATATCAGTCCAGATTTTAATTCAAATGACGTATTATCGACTATAGTAGGAAAAGTAATACACAAGGGGTATTGAATTAAATCGGGAGCAGCAAGCTCCTTTAGAGTTCTTTGTCGTGCCATTGGATGTATCACAATATCTTAAACTTCTTTGGTCTCTTCAACCTCGTCGGAACTAGAAATGTCAGCCAGTTGAATAACTAAGTTAAGTCCCAGCAACTCAACTTCTTTTTCAGTCCTCTTTTGCTCTCTAGCTTATTTTCTCAAACAGCATGCAGTTCTTTTGATCTCTGGATAAAAAATTAATTGACCTATACGACCAGTTCGAGGCATAAACCATTAAGCGAGAAATAGAGTTATATATAAACAACCAAATATAAAAAATCCTTATATTGATCCCCGGCAATGGCGCCAAAATTGGTAGTCTGTCTCACAACTGAAAAAAAAATATTAGTTCCTACCTTAAAAAATATGAAAAATGCAATAATGTTGGTGAGTAGATTCGTCTCCGTAGAGAAATAGAGACGATTTGACCACTTGGTTGAATATAATTATACAAATATATATGAATTGGGGGGAGGGGGATTTTGATTTACCACACTAAACAAGAGAAAATAAAATTCACTCAATAAATTAAAATAAAATAAATTGCAAGATGATTGATTTGCCAAAGATAATTAAACTCTAGCATATACATGAATTTTTTGTTCGGGATATGAAATTTGTTCATCGACTAAAAATCAAGTTCATTGAATAGTTGGATAAATTGGTCATAGTTGATCTACACGCGTACACAACCAATATTTTCTTACTTTTACGACAACTAAGGTACGACCGTTAGCTATTTTTCTAATCGAATGAGAATCTTAGGTACGACCGTAATATTACTGACTCGAAAATATTGAGGACTAGAAAGACCCAATTCAATTTAACAAAATTCCTACATAGATTTGTTCAAAAATTGATTTTAATTCTTTCCTAAAGTATTCATTTTTTAGGTCGCTACTCTAATTGAAAGATTACACAATTACGAGTGTCAATCTTCAGTATAACTATGAAATCTCAAATTAATACGCGCGCAAATATCAATTCAGGATTTCTTAAACCTATAGACAAGAATTAAAAAATACCCAACATGAACAAACGTCAAATTCAACAGAACTAAGTCTCCCAAATTCAATCTCAAACATCAATTCACACTACGCTAGAAATGAAACCTACTCACAATCCATAGAAATAACAAACTCAAGACAAAATATAAATATCACCATGCCTTCAATTTGAGAATCGACAAAGTAAAATCAATTCTGAAAATGAAACAGGAATGCCCTGAAAATTTGTCAGAACTGCGCCTGGGAATTCTCTGCGCTATTCTCTTCTTGCGTCTAATTCTCCCCTCCAAAAGTGATGTGTGTGAAAACATGATAATGCATTTCTCTCACTCTTCAATTGCACATCACTCTCTTTTTAATTCCTCAATCTTAGATCTTCTTTTCAATTTAATACCCATAGTCCTTAAATTGTCAATCTACCTCAAGAGACCTTTTTGTAAATTTTTCACATTTCTTTTCTTATACAGTGTTGTCTTTAGTCGTGATCAAACCTAAGGCTTTTTTGCATTATGCTCATTTTATCCATTATATGCCCAAAACTTTGTCAACTCCACAAAGCCTAATAAACAACCAAAAACACACAATTAGGAACATATATATAAAATTTTGCACCAAAAAATCGTCCAAAATATTCATCTAATATAGCATATATCATATATTTATTACAGTCCAACAACCCCGTACATCTAACTTTTTAAAACGGGCCAACATGCTTTCCTCTACCCCAAGAATGTCTACGGGGCGTTTCTCACGAAAGAGATGACTGTATCCGAATGAACCTCAACCGCCTCCTCCGTCCCCTACGCAATGATTTCTTTAGCTAGCGAAAAATGTCCCAGCATAACATAACGCGCACGAACTCTAGTGTATATATATATATATATATAACAATCTTAAACTCAATTCACCAATTATCTATAATACCCTAATTTTAGTCCTAAGCTTCACCATCCAACAACAAGTTTTTGGTTACTGATTGAGTTTTAAATGTTTGTTGAGTTGGAACTAGTTTATTATATACTCTTTCTATTTGAATACATAGTCTTGTTTATCATTTTTGTCCGTTCGAAAGCAATAATCTCGTTTTTATAAGTACTCATGTCACCATAAAACTATTAATAGTTTTTCATTATTATTACACAAATACTACTATTTTTTACATTAATATACTTACAAAGGCAAAAAAAACATTCATAATATTTTTTATCAAATATCAATATAATATTATTATTTCTCGTGTCCAACACAAATAAGATTATGTTTGAAACGGAATGAGTAATATATATGAGTAAAAAAAATTAAAATTTGGTTAAATGTTTTAAAACTTAAATTTTAATAAAAAATATATAATGTGAATACATTTTCTATAGAATATAATTTTATATAATACAAATAAATAAATATATGAATTTTTATGTATGATTAATATAAATTAATTTTATATAATTTTTTTAAAATCTACATAAATATAATTATTTATTGAATAAAAAAAATAAAAATTTTGAATTATCATGTTGTAATATTTAAAAAAAAAATAAAAATAAAATAAAAGTATAACGTCAACCGCAGTTCGGATGACACCAAACACAATATATACTGAAGACAAAGTTCATTTTCCAAAATTCCATCGTAATTTACTCATAAGCTGGTGTATCTTTCCATCGATTGCTAGTGAAGAGAAAGAGAAAGTATATTGGATCTATCAAATTCTCAAACACTTAGGGTGTATTTGTTTGGGGGGTTTGGATTTTGAGTTGGGATTTGAATATTAAAAATTTTGAATTTGAATAGTTGTATTATGTGATATAAATAGGTGTTGATGTGATGTTTTGAATGTAAAATTAATTTTTAGTATAATATAAAAAATAAAAAATAAGTGTTTGATTTGATATTTTTGAAAAATTTTTTTTGGATAAATAGTAAGATTTGGTAAAATCCTTCAAAGGAAAAATGATTTCACTGTTTATTTTGTTATTGTCCACAATTTAATGTCTATTCAATTCATAGTAACTATTTTATTAATTTTTAATTTTAACAAGTAATAATCAATTTACTATTTTTTTCTACTTACTCCAGCTTTTTACAAATTTTTTAATAGATTTCTTATAATACTTTACTTTAATTTTTTATATACCTCACTTTAATAATTAATATTATTATCTCTTAATCTCCTATCCAACAAAACTTACATAGATATGCAGAAAGGAAGTGGTACTTGACAAGAAAACCTTCATAAGATAAACTTAAATTTAATTTAAACCCAATGCTAAAATCAACCAAATCTTGTTCGCACAAGAACTCATTACCACAATCCACACAGCTTATCAAATTTGCTGCATCAGCTAATAAATAATATAAGCCAAAGTATTGCAAATTATGTACTGTACCATATCTGAGTTTCCAAATAAAGACCTTATCTTATGACAACAAAGATCTTTCAGGGTCGTCTTCGTCTGCACCATATATAATGTTGAAATAGTGCCTTAAATCCCTGGGTGTGAGCCCCGGAAACCGATGGATACTGTTCGGTTGTATATTAATCTGGACAAATGGCCATCTCATGGATTGTGCAGCTTCACATTCTTCCCAGCCATCCCCAATAACACAGAATCGGACATTCGGCATGGAGAAATGATCCTTGATCCACTCAAAGCATTGGAGCTTCCCAACTTCCAAAGAGCTGTACACTGGAAAACAATGCAAATTGGGCAGAAGGAAAACCACAGAACAAACGTTAACTATTGAATGAAATCATAGCCATGGCCAAGAAGCATTTCAATTGTAATATAGAAGTGCCAGTGTATGGGTAAAATCTTAAATTTTGAAATGTATATGTTGTGTTAGTCGTATAGACTGCTTGTGAAAGTTTGGATCTAAATATGAAAAAAAAAATGATATTCTTCTTATGGTACAGAAAGAACCTCTTGGTGGAGTCCCCCGGATGTGATATGGTTGTCCCATTTGGGATTTTTTTCCAGTTATTTATTCCAACAATTGATCATGTTGGTGATTTATGAGTAATAAGTGATATTAGTAGCCAGAACAAGATAGTCGAAAAGGTACCATGCATAACAACGTGCCATTTCTTTTTAATGATAAGTTGCAGTGCTGCAAACGACTTAAATGAGGACACAAGAAGTGATTTACCCTATATTTTCATCTAATAACTTCAGTTAGAAAACTCAAAATTAGTGAAGGTATGTAGAAAATAAAATGAAAATACTAAAACATGAAGAAATATTAAAACCAAATCATAAGGGCATCACAACAGATTCGAGCTGCATTTGTAAAGCAAAAGCGGAAGAACGAACAAACCATTTTCGCAAGTAATCATATTATCCAGTCGAAAGAAGAGGCATTTGACCAGGCTTGGTATAAGTGGTCCAGATGTAACCAAAATGTTTACATGCTGAAACTGGGCATCTCTAGTATTATCCGAAGTTATTGACAGGTTCATGTCTTGTTTTGGGCTTGTACACTGCTCCAAGCATGACCTGGCTGTTTTGGATATATATATATATATATATATTTTCTTTTAATTGAAATTGCTTACTTAGCTTTGAAGAAGAAAACATAACCAACATTATTCCTTGCAATGAGGAATGACATGCTAAATGAGAATGAAATTCTATGCTGAATTTCCCATCTTGCAATACATAATTAACTTGTTGAATAAATATGAAATTGTTCATTATTTCAACATTACATATAGAGAAAATGCACATAAATGCAATATAACACAATCTTAGGCATGGTATCAAGTAAGAAAAGTGAAAAAATTCTATTTCCCCACTGAAAAAGAGAGGGCTGATTAAAATAGTAAACTTGGACCCAAAATCAAATTATAAATCTACTACTTTTGTAAAGTTTGACGCCACCAAATGCAAAATCTTTTACTATTATATCTTATTTGGGGTGTTTTAAAGACTTTGACTTTTCTTTATTTATACATTATTTCTTATTTTTTCCTTAATAAACCATTTAAATATATTTTATAAAAACATTCCAAACTAAAAATAAAGACAATGGATTTAAAAAAGAAAAACAATCAAAATTATACTACCTAAAAATATTCCAAAAAGTAAACAATCAAAAGTTTACACAGATGTAGCGTAAGAATTAAGAAATCCTAATGATAGATGTGAAAGAAAGAGCTCTTCAACAGACAGCTAATTAGTGTAAATAAATTTACATGAAGCTGATAATACCCCTGATGATAAATTTCTAGACGCATTGATTTAGACAAATAAATAAATAAAAAGTTAGTTTGCAAATGATTCATCAAGTTTGACAACAAGGTCAAACACCTCCAACTGTGATGCTTGTGGGACCCTTTACTACTCTAGCTTGAAACGTGTACTGCTGTTATTAAACCACAAATTTAAGGTGCACCGCCCTAAACCCCAAAAATTCCTGCACAAGCACCACTCCAAACTCCAAATTCCTTTTCTAATTCTAAGTTTCTAACATTGTGCTCTCTAAATAAGAATAATAATAAGGCCACCAAGGGAACACCTTGCTCCAAGTAGCTTATTTAAATATTCCTAATTTGATAGTTCACATATGAGTCCATTTAGGCATTTACCTTCAATTGAAAAGGAATTAGAGCCAAGATAATTTGCTAAATCAGGCAACCACAATGGATATAAATATCTCTGAATGAGAATTAGCAATGCAAAAAACTATGTCGGGATGTAAGAAATTACCTGAAGACAGCCATTTATCTGTGTACGTGTCTGTCAAATCATAAAGGCTATCCCACAATTGTATGAGATCTTGACTGAGAATATTATACAACCCCTACAAAAGATAAATGCATAAGATATGATTACTACAGCCAAAAAAAAAAAATATCTTTTGTCCCGAACATCTGATCGTACTATACTGATTAGCTTATCACAAATTTTCATATATGATGACTATGTTAGATGCAATTTGTACCTTCCAACATGAGACCCTACAGTTGTTTCCGTAAAACCTTTTGTATTTTCTAGTTAGCCAAAGCACAATATGTTAAGAATTTTGCTTCTTTAGATCTTTTTAATTTAGCAATTTCAAATGCTTGAAAAAAGCTTTCCAGCGCTGGGTAGGGCTACTGTGTGAACTAGAGTAATGGCATGAGAACTTCCTGCCCAACAATGACAGTAGGGATCATTCTATGGAAAAAGTTCCGGTCATGAGGTGGGCAGGGAATGAATGAAATAGATTGTTGCACGGATTAGCCAAGAGCCACGATAGAGTAATTTCCATACAATTAATTGTCTTTACAAATGATTTTTCATCTACTATAAATTTTGATGTAAGGAGAAGTATAATAAAAAAGTAATTAGATACAAAGCAGAAGCAAAAATCCTTTCTGAAGAACAGTAGCAAGTGAAGAAGATTTACTTTATCAATCCTCTCTTCCACTCTGTCCTACTATTCTCTCCTCTCCCTCTATTGAATAGTTAAACTTTGAGTGTGTTCGCACATACAAGCAATAGGAAACAATCAAACGGAACCAACTGTTAACCCAAAAGCCACCAAACTCCTTATTTCTCCAAATTAATCATAATGTCTTCAAACCTTAGATGCCTCTTTAAATACTCCTACTAACCCTACTTACTGAAAATAAAGTAGGTTCATCTAATAACCGAAAATCCAAGCCTAATCCAATTATAATGTCTTAATAAAAAAGATAAATAAATAAGTCTAAACCCGTGAATAAGGTCTAAGCCCGTCCCCGTCGTCGATACACCAGTAATGGGCGAGGCTTTTCTTCCTCTTGCATCTCTATTTCTAGCTCATCTTAGTACTACTCTCTAGTGATTCCTTCCCTATTCGAATTCTTGTTGTCCTCAAGGTCAAAGTCTGGAAACTATCACTAGAAATGAGCCACTCAAACAAGTCGCCTTATCGTTTGGTTGTCCCAGCCAATTAATTAAAATTTCATCTTCATCGCGTTGGCCTACTCGCACATTTCCCCAAGGTAAAATAGAGTCAGGGTTTGAAGGTTGAACTTACTGGAAACTCTAAGTTGTTTGGTAATTCTGACTTCACAGGATACTCCCGTACCACACATCGCATCTGAGATACATGGAATATTGGGTGAATCCGGCTAGACGGAAGTAAGGTAAGCTTGTATGTTGTCGGGTCCACCCTACCTTCTACTGCAAGAAAACACCGTAGAAGTGGGCAACTAACTTATGATGAGATCATTGTGCTATGGATGTTTGTCGATGGGGCCGGACCTTAAGAAAAACACGATTGCCTACTACATACTCCACTGCCTTACGTTGCTTATTCGCATACTTGGTCTTCTACTGTTGGGCATGCTCGAGGTTTTTCGTAAGACGGTTGATATCACATCCTGAATGCCAACACATCTGCCACCGCAGCCATCTGACACTCCCCTGGCAGGAATCGTCAAATGGTGGGTGGTTTCTCTCCCATAGACCGCCTCAAATGGGAGACATCCAGGATGCCGTTTGGTATGCGGTGTTGTACCAGAACTAACCATTACCAGGATCTATTATATATATTTTTTTTTGTAATTAATTTATCTATTTTGATCAGTGTAAAATTAATCTATTAAAAGATTAAGTTCTCAATCTTATATAAATATAATGCATTTCAAATATTGGGAAAAAAATTATATATATTTCACAAACATATTTATAAAAATAGTCCAATCTATATTTTAATTTCATAACCAAAGTTTAGAAGCATTAAAACCATCTATTGATATTTTCCAATATGTGATAATTTTCCACATAGAAAAATAAAATTGACTAAACCACAAAACTAACTAACCGCCAGCTTGAACCACAGTTCAACTATTAAACCACCGGACTAAACCCAACTGTTCAAATATGGTTGCACAAATGGATGGAGCTATTCCAGTTCTTTTATAGTGTAGTAAAGACATTCATGCACTCTTCTTCCAACGTAGGAGAACTAATCTTATACAAACAATTAAAAAATAAAACATATATATACATAATGATTACATATGGTCTACTTTCCTTCGTACAAATAATTAAAAAGTAATTAAAATTTTATATATTGATAAATATTAATTGTATGTTTTTAAAATTTTCTGAATAATAAATTAAAATATTAAATTTTTTATCTATTATACATTATTAATTAATCTTAAAAAATATGTATAAAATAACTACCGTTATTATACAAAGTATTTATTTCAATTTTTATTAATATTAACTATTTATAAAAATAGTTTAATTGAACCAAGGGTTTTTTTCTCTGACAAAAATTTTTCAACACATTTTCTCAAAAAAGAAATTCATATACTTCACACTTATTATTTTTATATTATCTACACAATTTCTTATACTTCATATCAATTTTTTTTTCAAATCAAAACACAAAACAAACACACACTAATTTATTTAATACATTAATTATTAATTATTATTATTATTATTATAAAATTCACGTAGGATAAAAAATATATATACGTAAAAAAAACAATTAAATATATTCTATAAATTTAAAACAAATATTTTCAAAAGAAGAAAATATATATAGAAATATTAATAGAGGTATCCAATTCCAAATCAAATATTCTAGGACAAAAAAATATATATAACATAATACAGCACCCACAACAAATATTATAGAAAAATAGCAAACACATTCAAGATTTGCCAATATATATATATATATATATATATGAAAAACTGAAACCAAACAATTAAACTTCAACTTCAATTTGACTTAAAGGGTAGTTAAGATTCAAATCAAAACTGCCTATTTAAAAACCATCAAATAGGCTTGGATTGAAATTATGTGAAGTTCAACTTTCTTTTATAGTAGCGTAAGGAGACCCACATATCTCTACTTCCCATGTGAGATAGAACAAAAGAGATAGAAATAAACAATTAAATATGTTGGCCCATATTTATAAAGTAACCAACCAAATGTCCCAACCAATAAAAAAAAAAGGAGAAAAAAATACAAAATTGCTAATAATTCATCTTTCGCAGTTGATGGGCTTCGCTCTGAGTTGCTATATATATATATATATATATAAGATTCTACCCACAGCAACCACAACACCCATTGTTTTTGTTGTTCACAAGTGAAACAACGTAAATACATCTCCACCATCCGGTTTAATACCTCTGCCTGGCCGTCTGTTTTAGGATAGTATATTGAGCTGAACTTCATATGGGTTTCGGCGCGTGTAAATAGTTCCTTCCAGAAGGCACTGGCAAAATAAAGGGTTACGATTACTGACAATGGATCGTGAAATGCCATACAGTCGTACAATCTCGCGGACGAATGCCTCTGCATAAGTACATGCCAGAAAATACCTTTCCAATGTACATTCATAGCCAAACGTCTATATTTCCGCAATGCGCTTGCATGCCCACCTAAAGGGGTATCATGAACTCATGTAAAAGGTGCAAGATCCAGTGCGAATCTGCAGGTAGCACTAGACACCCTTTAAAGAATAATCGACCACCTCATTCTGTTGTTGTAATACAATGCCTTGGATGTAGTCATCACGGCTCTTTTCTTCCAAGGCATCCGTCAGTCCTGCCCATTCCGCTGTCAGAGTTCCATTTTCATTCCTACAATATAGTGCATCTGCGGCAGCATTTGAAATTCCTGTTTTATATTCAATTTTAAAGTGTAACCCAATAGCTTTGCTACCCAAATCTGCTGTGAAGATGTCAATCCTTTGAGAAAGTAGATGTTTGAGGCTGCAGTGATCAATTCGAACCACAAATTTCTGCCCCACCAAGTAAGGACACCAATGTTGCACTGCTAACATGAGACCTATCAATTCACACTCATATGTGGATCTCGTCAGAGTTCGGTCGATTAGCGGTTTGCTAAAATTAGAAAAGAGGGTCTCAATTTTGCATCAAAACAACACTAATTCCCATGCCAGAAGCATCGCATTCGATCACAAAACGGAGATCAAACTGAGGCATGGCTAGTACGGAAGCTTTCAAGACCCGTTTAAGGTTAGTAAAAGCAATCTCTATTTCCAGTGTGTCCATTCGAACAATGCAGAAGCTGCTTTCTTTAATAATGCAGTCAACGGTTGAGCCAGAATGCCATATCCTCGTAAGAATCATTGGTAAAATATCCAATCAGTCCTAAAAATCCCCGCACCTCACGGATCGAGAGGGGTTGGGATAGTCCACCACTACGCTCACCTTTGTTGGATCTATGGAAACCCCTTCGCTGAAATAATGCGGCCCAAATACTTCACCATTATACTTCCGAATGAACATTTATTCCGATTAGCCTTAAACTTGTGGTCCTACAAAATCTCAAAAACTTGCGTTAAATGCTCTCGATGCTCCTACCATGTCTTGTAGTGAACCAATATGTCGTCAAAGAAAACCAAGACGAATCTCCTCAAGAATAGCCTAAATAGGTCGTTCATTGTCAATTGAAATGTAACAATGTATTAGTCAATCCAAACGGCATCACTAGAAACTCATAGTGCTTGTTGTGGGTCAAGAATGCAGTCTTGTGAATGTCGCAAGCCGCCACCCTAATCTGATGGTACCCTGATCGCAAATAAATTTTCGAGAAAAATGACCTCTCTTGCCAATTCTTCCAACATCTCCTGAATTAATGGTATAGGATATTTATCTGTAATCGTCACCTTATTTAGTTATCTCTAATCAACAAAATACGACTCCAGTCTTTCTTCTTCACTAGTAAAACTGGGCTGCAGAAAGGCTCGAGCTCAATTGGATAATTTCTGCCATTAGCATATAGCCCATCAATTTCTCTATCTAGTCTTTCTAACTATGGCTATATCGGTATGGTCGAATTGATATTGGCTTTGTTCCAGGGGTCAGCTTTATGAGATGGTTGGTTAGCCGTCTCAGTGGAAAACCCTGTGGCTCCTCAAATAACTCCGTAAAGATATCGTCGACTTGTCCCATTTTTTATTCTATGGTTCTTATAGGCCCCTTCTTCAACACAAACACCCAAAATTCAGCCTCGTGGACCCGACTTAACATCTTCAAGCTTATTGGACTACGATAGAGAGCCGGGTCACCTTTTAACAGCACTCGGTTCCCCTTCCTCAAACGACATCCTCAGGGCTTCCTAGTTGGTTCAACCTTCACCCGGCGTGGCCAGCCAGGCTATGCCAATGATAATATCAACCCCTCCAAGTGGAAATACAAAAAAATTGGTGGTTACCTCACACCCGGATAAGGAGACTTTAGTACCCCGGCATACTCTTGCATCTTGCCTCCGCCCATCCCCAATTGAACTTCAAATCTTCTTGTACAATCGGGTTGTAGTCGCAACATGAATACTAAGGAAGATAAAGTTATGGCTCGCACCACTATCGATCAACATTGTCAATGTCTTTCCTTGCATAACCCCGAGCAGGCGCATAGTCTACGAACTTGATAAACCCGCCATGGAGAAAACGTACCCTCTTTTGTTAGTGCGTCTGTATGTTCTTCCGACCAAATCTCTTATGTAGCACTCATACTGTTGAAGGTCCAATACCTCTTCTCCTTCCTTAGCAATCATGACTCGCAGTTGTTTGAAGGGACATTCATGTCCTGAGGAATATGGTTTCTTGCATCGAAAGCACAACCCTCTTGCCCTCAGATCGGCCAAATCTTGGGGGTGATAGGAGAGTAAATCAAGCGCGGCTCGTTGATTGGCCGGTCATCGTCGGCCGTGCTGGTAGGAGCTGATCAGGAGGCTTGGGAATAACTGGTGGATGCGGTGAGGCTCCCCTCTCTACACATGCTCATGTTCAAGGGATTTGGTCGAGGCATAAAGTTAGCGTGCAGTGCTTGACTGTTGAAACTTCGGTATGCACAACCGTCAGCATGTGCCTCGATATTATCTTCAATATCCCTAGCCAATTCGATGGTTGTTTCGAGGTCCCCGGGTCTAAGAAGACGAAGTGAACTTCGGATAGAATCCTTTAAATCCTTCATAAAGTACCCAAGGAAGTGTGCATCAGTCATACCCGGGACTTGGCTAGCCAATTGAACAAATAGCATCAAATAATCGTCCACCGATTCTTCTTATTTAATATTTGCCAATCGTTCGAAAGGCCCCCCTTGAAATGCGTATCAAATCTCGCTACCGGTGCTTGCGAAAATTCTTTTCATGTCGGCGCCGGTTTGCGAAAGCCTAAGTTGACTAGTATAATGCGATGTCTTCCATAACCACCATGTTGCAAGCACCTTCATCTCCGGATTGGTGTTATGAATTTCAAACTGTTGATTGGCGCTGACCAACCATCCTATCGGATCCAAACCATTAAAAGATGGAAGTTGCACATGGCCCGTCTGCAATCGGGAGTCAATCGCCGGCTGTAGTGGCCCAGCTTCCGGGGGCAACAGTGTTGGTTGCAGTGACGTGGCTACGGGGGCGACGTATGCCACCCTCTGCCGTCGCGCTATCCTCCGCATAGTGGCATGTCGTCGATTGTTGCGATCCAGAGGGTTTCAAAATCACTTTCGAGAATTCAGTAAGATTCTCCATGATATCTGCCAATTGGATGTTAGTCGCCTTCATGTTCTCCTTTATTTCGACTTGATCAGCCTCAAGTTTGTCCAGTTGCTCCGTTGTTGATCGTGTTGTTGCCATGACAACAAGATCAAAATCCAAAAGGTCGATCAATTGTTAGAGCGCATAAATAAGCAATAGGAAACAATCAAACGGAACCAACCTTTTGCCCAAAAGTCACCAGGCTCCTTATTTCTCCAAATCAATCATAATATCTTCAAACCCTAGATGTTTCTTTAAATACTCCTACTAACCCTACTTTATTGAAAATAAACTAGGTTCTAACAATCAAAAGTCCAAACCCAATCCAATCAAAAGTCCAAACCCAATCCAATTATTGAAAATAAACCGGCGAATTGTAATACCCCGTAAAATAATTGCCAGAAGTTTGCCGTAGTCGAACAAATTTCATTTTGGGCATAATTTATTTTGGTCTTTTAGTGTAATTAATTAAAGAGTTGAGTTTAAATTAGAAATAAAAAAATTGAGTTTGGCCAAAGTAGAATAAAATATTTAATAAAGGACTAAGTATGTTATGTTAAATAAAAGAATAAAAAAAAAAAAAAAAAGAGAAGGAGCTGCAACAGCAGACCGCCAGTGCCGCCACCAGCCCTGCTCTACCTTGGAGTTCTTTTCTCCAAGATTCTTCCTTTTGGTCTCTTCTCTTGACGTAAGTGGGATTAATCTTAGATAAATTGATATGTTCTAATCCCTAGACCCCTTCTATTGATATATTTTTCAAAATTATTGTCAAATGGGTTTGCCCTAAAAGTATTAAGTTTTGCCAATTTCTTTTAGGAAACTGATTATAATGTCATCTAAGGCTTATGTGAAGATTATTATTGAATTGTAAATTGAAAATCGTAGAATTTATGGGTTGTGTTTGAAACTCTAGTTTTGCCCTAACCTAGTTATGGTTTTTAGAAAAAGATTTACGATTATATTTTTAAATATTATGATTTTGGAGTTAGACCATGCCTATTGTGATTGAAATATTTTTCGAATGTTTATTTGGCGAAATAAAGTAAGATCATAACGAACTTGTTGGGTCTAATATCCTACTTTGCATAGTTAAATGTTGACAATTGGAATATTTTGAGTTTAAAACACTCTTTTTGAAATTTGCCTAAGAGCATGTTGAGTATTTGGTCAAATTGGTAATTGAAACTACCCGTCGAGTCCGATCAACTCGTCGATTGTTTGGATGATAAGGCATAGCCTTCCACCTCTGTGCCTTGCAAACACGTGAGGGTATACCGGTATTTTAGGATAACTAGCTAACCTTGAACTAGATCCCGAATGGGCTAGGTCGAGGGATCGAGATGGCGGGTTCCCTATTAGGGTGATTCTGAGGTGCCCGTCATTCACGATGGAAAGGTCTTTAGACCGTCATCCGTGATGGAGGATTGGATTGCGTACAATCCCCTCTTGGTATGTTATATTGGAGACTAGAGGGTTGTGGGCCATATGGCGCCCCTCGCCAACTAATAATAAATTGATTTACATGTACTTTGGATTTCAAACCCTTATGTACACATTGTGGAGTTTCCTTTGAGGGTTATGACCCTATGTTTGTTATGTGAAATTATGTGATGCCCCCTAGGCGTGCTCGTCAGCCACCAGTGGCGCCTGATTCCGATGAAGAGGTTGAGAGTAAGCAATCCCAAAACCCCGAGCCTCCAATTCATGATCCCATTCGACCGTCAGACCCGACATTGGAGATCTTTCGTCAGTTTATGGGACAGTTCACTCAGCAGCCCCGGAGTGCTATGGATGCGGTGTTACGTCATAGTCCTCCGACTTTCACGGGTCAATCGGACCCGACTGTTTTGGGAGAATGGTTGTATCGTTTGGAGTTTATATTTGAGGTGGTGAGATGCCCGGAAGGAGAGAAAACGATGATAGCTGCATATTATTTAGAAGGACTAGCCAAGAAGTGGTGGAATAATGAGAAAGCTTCCGGGAGCAATTTGGTTGGATTACCGTGGGAGGCATTCAAGACGATGATAAGGGCGCGCTTTTATCCTCCGCACATTCAGAGAGCAAAAGAGGATGAGTTTAGTGCCTTGGTGCAGGGCAATATGACGGTGGAAGAATACTTCACGCGTTTTAATGAATTGGCTGCCTACGCTCCGGATTTGGCAGCGAATGATCGGTGCAAACTGACAAGATTTGTTGGTGGGCTGAATAGAGACCTTCAGCAGTTCTTAGCCGGCTTCAGTGTGTCGACCCTTCAAGAGGCGTACGAGAAAGCAGCTAACATCTATCGAGCAAATCGAATAGCGTATGATGAGCGGAGGGATGGGGCCCGCATGGCAGATAGAGGAAAAGGGAAGGTGAGCGAGGGTTTGAAGAACTATAAGCGAAAGGATCAGTTGGAGAGGTTTTCGGGTACACCCTATGCATCTCGCCCTAAATTCACTCAGGGGAATTCGAGTGACAAACTTGGAGGTCCGACTGTTTGTAGCAGATGTGGAAAATCTCATCCTGGAGTTCGTTGTGACAGCCAGCCCATCACTTGCTATTACTGCCATGAGCCGGGACATGTTAAGAGGTTTTGCCCCAAGTTAGTTGGAGCTCCGAAGGCATTTGAGAGGACTCCGGTTCCACAGCAGCAAGGTCGTACACTGCCATTGGCACCTCAGCGTGCAAGAGGAGGGGGAAAGAGTGGCCAGAAAGATCACATTAATGTCATGACGAGAGGGCAAGTGGTGGAGAACCAATGAGACGTCATGACCAGTACGTTCTTAGTGAATTACTTACCTGTGGTTATTCTCTTTGATTCTGGTGCATCCCTTTCTTTCATATCGAGTAAATGTGCTAAGAGGTTAGAATTAAATTCTCGAGTAGAGGTTTCGGTGGAGATTAGGTTACCTTCAGGAGAGCTAGTGCCTTGCAATTGTCTCTTCGTATGAGTGTCTGTAATGATCGGAGGCATAGAATTCCCTACTAATCTTTTGAAGCTTAAATTGGCGGAGTCCGATATCATTTTGGGTATGGATTGGTTGGCTACCTATCAGGCCCGAATAGATTGTGGTGGGAAGAAGATCTTTCTTCGGAGCCCTTGCGGTGGAAAAGTTGTGTATGAGGAGATTCCTTATCGCCCATCGATTAAGATAGTGTCTGTTCTCTCTGCATGAGTTAACTCGTAAAGGTCACCCATTGTTCCTATGTGAAGTGCACGATGTCTTGGGAGATGGGAGTCAGCTTTTGAACATGCCGGTGGTAAAAGAGTTTGCGGATGTATTTACTGGGTATGCCGCCTCACCGTGAGATAGATTTCACGATTGATATAATTCCAGGAGCCGAACCGGTGTCTAAGGCTCCATACTGTATGGCACCTAAGGAGTTAGCCGAATTGAATGAGCAGCTTCAAGAGTTGTTGGAAAAAGGGTATATCCGGCAGAATAATTCTCCTTAGCGCCCGTTCTATTTGTTAAGAAGAAGGATGGTAGTCTTCGGTTGTGCATCGATTATCGAGGACTAAATCAAGTTACCATTAAGAATAAGTATCATCTCCCAAGGATTGACGACCTCTTTGATCAACTGAAGGGAGCAAGCGTATTCTCGAAGATAGATTTGAGGTCGGGATATCATCAGCTTCGGATTTCAGACAGCGATATTTCGAAGACAGCGTTTCGAACTCGTTATGGGCACTATGAGTTTACGGTGATGTCATTTGGGTTGACGAATGCTCCAGCTGCCTTCATGGACTTGATGAATAGAGTCTTCAGACCATATTTGGATAAGTTCGTTGTGGTCTTCATTGATGATATATTGGTGTATTCTTTGAGCGAGGAGGATCACGCGAATCACCTCAGGTTAGTGCTATAAGTATTGAGGGAGCATCACTTGTATGCTAAACTGTCTAAGTGTGAATTTTGGTTGAACGAAGTAGCATTTTTGGGGCATGTTATTTCGAGGGATGATGTTTCGGTTGACCCATCAAAAGTGAGCGCTATTGAAAATTGGCCCCGACCAAAGACGCAGACAGAGATTAGGAGCTTTTTTGGGGTTGGCCGGGTATTATCGGAGGTTTGTGCAAGACTTTGCACGATTGGCAAGTCCATTGACATCGTTGTTGAAGAAAAATGTCAAAGTAGTGTGGAGCGAATCATGTGAACAAGCTTTTCAAGAGTTAAAACGGAGGTTGACAGTTGCACCGGTATTGGCATTGCCGATAGATGGCCGAGAGTTCGATGTGTATTATGATGCGTCAAGACGAGGATTGGGGTGCGTGTTGATGCAAGATGGAAGGATGATAGCATATGCTTCGAGGCAGCTTAAATCGCATGAAGAGAACTATCCAACTCACGACTTGGAAATGGCGGCTGTCGTGTTTGCTCTCAAGATATGGCGACATTACCTTTACGGAGTTCATTGCAAGATTTACACCGATCATAAGAGTTTGAAATACATATTCACTCAAAGAGAGTTGAATCTGAGACAACGGAGGTGGTTGGAATTAGTAAAGGACTATGACTTGGATATTTTATATCAGGAGGGCAAGGCGAATGTGGTTGCTGATGCTTTGAGTCGGAAGTCAAGTCATGACATATGTTCGATGACATTACCCGTAGAGTTGTGTCATGAGTTCGAGAGTCTACAAATTGAGGTAGTGGGTCCTAAGATGATTGAAGGATATATGGGTGCCTTGTCAGTTGAGCCCGAGATTTTGAGGGAGATTCGGGAGGCTCAGGTTGATGACGATGATTTACTCAACTTAGCGATAAAGGTGCAACAAGGTGAAATAAGCGAATTCCATATTGGTCGGGATGGAAGCCTAAGATTTCGAAACAGATGGTGTGTGCCCAAGGATCGGTTGGATATTAAGGAAAGGATACTTAAAGAAGCTCATAGTTCTCCATATTCAGTGCATCCTGGTTGCGATAAGATGTATAAAGATTTGAAAGGACATCTTTGGTGGCGCAGTATGAAAAGAGACATTGCAGAGTATGTCGCCAAGTGTTTGAATTGCCAAAAGGTCAAGGCGGAGCATAGGAGACCTATGGGTTTGTTGAGACCGTTGGAAGTTCCGGAATGGAAGTGGGACTCGATTGCTATGGATTTTGTGACCGGATTACCGAAGTCGAGATCGAGCGCGGATGCCATTTGGGTAGTTGTTGATCGATTGACTAAGGCAGCAGTTTTTATCCCTATAAGCATGACTTGGAGCATGCAGAAGTTGGCAAGGTTGTATATTCAGCACGTGGTGAAGAGGTATGGAGTTCCGGAGGTGATTGTCTCGGACCGCGACCCCCATTTTCAGTCGCATTTTTGGCAAAAGCTTCAGAAAGAGTTCGGTACTCGGTTAAGGATGAGTACGGCCTTTCATCCGATGACCGATGGACAGACTGAACGCACCATTCAGATTTTGGAAGATATGTTGCAAGCTTGTGCATTGGATTCTCAAGGCCGATGGGAGGATCAGTTGGCTCTAGTGGAATTCTCCTACAATAATAGCCATCAAACGACCATTGGGATGGCACCCTTTGAGGCTTTGTATGGGAGGAAGTGTAGAACGCCGTTGTGTTGGAGTGATCTAAGCGAAAGGGTTGTATTGGGGCCCGAAATGATTGAGGAGATGATGAATCAGATTCGTAACATCAAGGCTAAGATGAAAGCCGCCCAAGATCGCCAGAAGAGTTATGCCGACCTTGCTCGGAGGGACGGGCATTTTAAGGTGGGTGATCATGTATTACTTAAGGTCTCACCGACGAAGGGTGTGAGGAGATTTGGTATTAAGGGAAAGTTGAGCCCGAGGTATGTAGGGCCGTACGAGATCATCGAAAGGATTGGAGAGGTGGCCTACAGGTTGGCCTTGCCGGAGACATTGAAAAGGGTTCACGATGTTTTTCATGTCTCTCAATTGAGGAGATACGTGGCTGACCCATCTCATATACTTCAGCCGGAAGTCTTGGAACTTCAGAAGGATTTGCTGTACTCAGAGCAACCTATTCAGATTGTGGCTTTCAAAGTTAGATCGATGCGGAACCGTGAAATAAGGATGGTGAAGGTAGTGTGGTCGCGGCATGGGGTTGAAGAAGCGACATGGGAAACCGAGCAAGAAATGCGATGAAAGTATCCAGAGTTGTTTGAGGTAGCTCCGGGCGTGCAGATCGATTTCGAGGACGAAATGTCCTAAGGGGGGAAGGATGTAATACCCCGTAAAATAATCGCCGGAAGTTTGCCGGAGTCGAACAAATTTCATTTTGGGCATAATTTATTTTGGTCTTTTAGTGTAATTAATTAAAGAGTTGGGTTTAAATTAGAAATAAAAAAATTGAGTTTGGCCAAAATAGAATAAAATATTTAATAAAGGACTAAGTATGTTATGTTAAATAAAAGAATAAAATAAAAATAAAAAAGAAGGAGCCGCAACAGCAGTCCGCCAGCGCCGCCACCAGCCCTGCTCTACCTTGGAGTTCTTCTTCTCCAAAATTCTTCCTTTTGGTCTCTTCTCTTGAGGTAAGTGGGATTAATCTTAGATAGATTGATATGTTCTAATCCCTAGACCCCTTCTATTGATATATTTTTCAAAATTATTGTCAAATGGGTTTGCCCTAAAAGTATTAAGTTTTGCCAATTTCTTTTAGGAAACTGATTATAATGTCATCTAAGGCTTATGTGAAGATTATTATTAATTGTAAATTGAAAATCGTAGAATTTATGGGTTGTGTTTGAAACTCTAGTTTTGCCCTAACCTAGTTATGGTTTTTGGAAAAAGATTTACGATTATATTTAAATATTATGATTTTGGAGTTAGACCATGCCTATTGTGATTGAAATATTTTTCGAATGTTTATTTGGCGAAATAAAGTGAGATCATAACGAACTTGTTGGGTCTAATATCCTACTTTGCATGGTTAAATGTTGACAATTGGAATATTTTGAGTTTAAAACACTCTTTTTGAAATTTGCCTAAGAGCATGTTGAGTATTTGGTCAAATTGGTAATTGAAACTACCCGTCGAGTCCGATCAACTCGTCGATTGTTTGGATGATAAGGCATAGCCTTCCACCTCTGTGCCTTGCAAACACGTGAAGGTATACCGGTATTTTAGGATAGCTAACCTTGAACTAGATCCCGAATGGGCTAGGTCGAGGGATTGAGATGGCGGGTTCCCTATTAGGGTGATTCCGAGGTGTCCGTCATTCACGATGGAAAGGTCTTTAGACCGTCATCCGTGATGGAGGATTGGATTGCGTACAATCCCCTCTTGGTATGTTATATTGGAGACTAGAGGGTTGTGGGCCGTATGGCGCCCCTCGCCAACTAATAATAAATTGATTTACGTGTACTTTGGATTTCGAACCCTTATGTACACATTGTGGAGTTTCCTTTGAGGGTTATGACTCTATGTTTGTTATGTGAAATTATGTGACGTGTCATACGAAGTAATAAGGTTGGAAAACCAGGTCGAGCCGGCCCTGATTAAGGCCTAGTGGAGTTTTCTTCGTGATATGCTCATCGCTATTATTTGAGAATGAAAAGGAGGTATAAGGGAGGCGCTAAAAGACTCGTGTGTGTGGGTTCCCCTTATGTGATACGTGACATTTTATTCGACTATCTTCTTCAAATGATTTTGTGGCATTATATCGTATTAATTTATCTTCGATTAATTGCGCTTACTCAACCGTTGTGTTGACCCCCTTCTTACGATTTTTTTTTTAGGTGATCATGCTTCCGTTATGCCTAAGTGATGCATTCACGTCATATGATCCATCGGGGGAAATGAGAACTACCTTACTGTCTAAAATGTTTTGAAACTCATTAATTGTGTTTAAAGACCAATGCAATTTGAACTATTTCCAATTTATGTTTTTAAATTGAACTTTATTTACTTAATTGATAAACTAGTGCGCTTTAATTCTAAGTTCCTATTAGTTGTTGGTATTTATTATTTAAGCCTTAGCGCCACAACGTAGGACTCGTTGATTGATGAACGAGCCTTCCGGTGTGGCTTGGCGGTGACGCTCCGGTTTGAGCCGGCCGGGGTGTTACACGAATAGCAGGTCTAAGCCCGTCCCGTCGTTGATACACCAGTAATGGGCAAGAAAGATAATGGGCGAGGCTCCTCTTCCTCTTGCATCTCGATTCCTTACTCATCTTAGTGCTGCTCTCTATCAGAGCGATGCCAATATATAAAAAATATCCAATAAATTTCATAACCGTGAGTACAAATCCCACTTGCTATACTTCCCTCGCTTCATGAAATATATTGTCACATCAATATTATCATTTATGTTGCGATAAGAACTTTATTTGCTTCACTTATTTCTCCTAATTTCAAATCTCTCTCTCTTTTCCTTTCTCTTTCTCTTTCTCTCTCACACACATATTTAGCATATGGTATCAATAGCCATGACAGAACCCAACTGAAATGATCTTTGGGATGCCGTTGGGGAGGATTATGAAATTCCCCCCTTACCAGAAAATCCAGCCATCGCTCAAGTGAAGAATCATATGGCTAAGGAAAACAAGAAAGTTAAATTATTAATTGTGTTCCATTTGCTACCCCAGGTCATTCGATCCACATAACATGTCTTCAATCTAATGTGTCATTATATCATTTACCTCTCCATGTGTTTTTTTTTTTTTTTTTATTTTTATGACGAGCCTCTCCATATGTTTGGTTGTATGTATTGTGTTCATAATAATTCTATTGGTTTGGACAAATTGTATCCACATTCAATCAAATGTGTTTTTCTTAAGTACTCTTGGGTTCAAAAGAGTTATCTGGGTATTCTCTTCTCACGCATCGATAGTATAATAGTGTGAATGCACTTTTTTTAGTCATCACCATACTTTTCACTATCACCTTTCTCCTCACCTTCGTCCTCAATACCAGTGGCCCCTATCCCATTGGCTCTCCTTTCCAATCCTCCACTCGAGATTTATAGCCGAAAGACATGGCATCATCAGGACATACCTTCTTTCCCGTGCCCATTCCTATTGGTGATCCAACTCTAGTTTTGTTGTCTTCTCCACCTGCAACTCCACCATCATATGTTGCCCTATGTCAAGGTATTTGGTTCATTAATAATCATAATCTTATTTATCATTGTTGGTTGACTCATGTAATATATAAATAAATTATGCACATGGGTCAACCACTGACTCAATTCCCGGCGCCCTAAGCGTCGCCGCCCATGGCGCAACATCCACTCGCGCCGGATTCTCAACCGTTAGGGGGGTTGACCCCCCGCCATGGTAGCTTCGCCACCCTGCTCCTCTCATAAGTCAGACTACCACCGTTTGACGGGACGGAGCCTATTGGTTTGGTTACTCACGCTAAGCAACAGTTTGAACTCCACCAAGTGCGAACAGAACTCAAGGTAGCATTAGCGCGCATCGCCATGGAGGGTACAGCGCTGCACTGGTCTCGATGGCAACACTTTCGCCACCCAACCGCCACTTGGGCGGAGTTTTCCAGAGCCCTAGTACTTCGTTTTTATGATCGTTACGTAGGGAGCCCCTACGAGCGCCTTGCCACATTTCGGCAAAAAAAGGGAGCTGATTAGCATATCAACGAGTTCATCCAACTGACGACACAGGTGCCAGGCTTAACAGATGAACATTACCTCAGATACTTCATGGGGGAATTGCAACAGAACATCCGCAATCGTCTGAGGACACTAGACCCCAAAGATTTGAACTCAGCTATCCACATCAGCCGTAGTAGCATTGAGTGGGAATTCAATGCTGGTTCTGCCACGACATATCAACAGCCTAGAAAACCGCCTGGTCAATTTGCGAGTTTGCGCCTTAGCAGTGAAGCGCAGATTGGACCTCCGGTAGGTCCCTCTAGTCTTGGGAATGGCATCGGCAACAGTACACCAGGCACGAACGTCAGCTCCACTGGCGGACGCTCGGTGGCTTCGGACCCGTCCTCCGTACGAGTTCCCTTTTAGAAACTGAGTCGTGAAGAGTATCGCGAGTGTCAGTCTAAGCGACTTTGCTACAACTGTAAAGAATCTTATACACCATTGCATAAGTGTGCGAGCAAGTCCCTTCGAACTTGTGTGGTGGACCCAGACACGAATTGGGTGGCCGAGCTCAAAGAGATGGACGAGGTAGAAGGGTGGACAGAAGATGAGGTCAGATCCACGGAGCTCGAGCACATGGCGGTAGAGGGGACAAGCTCATTCCTCAGGTTTTGATACATTGGCGCAGACTAATGTCCAAGGATTCGACTTGGGTTGATGAAAAGGAATTGCGCTTCCAGTTTCCTGTCTTCCGCCTTAAGGACAAGGCGGTTTTCAAGAGGGATGAAGTTGTTATGGAGTTGGGTAAAGTCAAGGTCTATATTAAAAGAGGGAGAAGCACCACAATCTCTTATTATTTATTTGCCGTTTAATTGTTGATTATGAGTCTTGGGCTTGGCCCATATGTCCGCCTATATATAGGGCACATCTAGGTCATGTTAGGTTAGGCAGTCATTATTTTGGTTTTGGCTACAGAGCGAATTGGTTTTCCTCTGTGGTACTCTATTTCCTTTGATTCGAATAAATTCTCTATTCGATAACCCTAAGTCATAACAGTTGCTTCCTGGATAAGGGGGCTTTAGCCGATGCTAGACGGTATATAAGGTTAGTTAAGAAGGTGATAGCAAAACATATCATCTAAGGTATGTATGGTGAGTTACTTCTTTTAATCTCTATGTGACTGCCATTTGAAAGCATTTATATACATTTTGCAGTATATTAAAGGGTCTCCTCAGACTTACTTATTTAAAACGATCACTTTAAAATTGTTAAATATTCAGATACTGATTGGGCATGGTCTCTAGTCGATGTGCACCTTACCTTGGGCTATTATATGTTTTTTGGAAGTAATTTGATACCTTGGAAAAGTAAGAAGTAAGATGTGGTTGAGCTTTCTAGTGATGAAACTAAGTATTGTGCTATGAATCTAGCTACATGCCAGCTGATCTAGGTAAAAAAATTACTTTATGAACTTAAGTTCTGTGACTGTAAGATGATGTTAGATGAAGTTGTAGTGTGAGAACAAGGAAGCATTGCACGTTGCATCACACCATATATTTCATGAATGAGCGAAACATATTGAAATAGATTATCACATTAGGGAGAAAGTGTTATTAGGGAGTATAGACACTAAATATTGTATTCAAATGATCAGCTTACAAACATATATACAAAAGCTCATAAAGGCCCTAGATCCAAATTCATATGTAAAAGGCTTAGATTGTATAACTTGTATGCTCCAGTTTGGTGGTGTTAAATTAAGCTCGTTATTTATGATTAGTTTAGACCCATGTTAAAATGTTTATATTTATTTGTTGTATATTGTAACATTATGATTTATGGAGATTAAAATAAACGTTTACAATTAGAAACTAAAAACATCACATAGAAGAGTGATGAAATTGTAACATTATGATTTATGGAGAATAAAATAAACATTTACAATTAGAAACTAAAAACATCACATAGAAGAGTGATGAAAATGTACCTTCCGATATTTTTCAGCTATAACCCGGTGGCAGTACGCTAATTTTCGTTTTCGGTGAGCATTGAGTGGGAGATAAAAGTCATCCTGACTGAAGTTGTAATCAGAGAGGTCTAGACCATCATCATGTGCATTAAAGATGCCAAGATATGGTTGGTTCACATTTTCAATCTAAATGATGGCATATGTTAGATAGAACTAACAAGTCCAAAGCATGAAGAAACAAGATAACAGAATGATAAAGCACTTACTTGTTTGTAAAAGAAATGCCGATCACAGACTTCCAGAATATGATTCTCCCACAGTTTTCCAATCTTCACACCATTTTCCAAATTTTTTACACCCTCGAAAGTCCCAGCATATGACCCATTCAGTAAAGACTTCAGCAATATTAGAGTCTCATCCATATCCCAAATATACACATTCCTTTTTGGTTCCATGCTTAATTTTTAGATATAATTCTGGTTACAAAATACCTCCAAGCACACTTGTAAGGAATCACACATTAAGTGCACAAGAAGTTCCTAAAAAACTAATGAAGCAAATGTGCAAAGGTTTCCAGTGCAAATTGTATGCGACATACCAGAGCAACTTGTTTTGTGGATTTAATTTCAGCCACATACCCCACTCTGGAAATGAACAAACCACATTAATAGCAGGTCCGATTACAGCATTGTAGCACACAAATGTACACAAATAGTCACATATATGTGCTTGTGTGTATCTATGTGAATCCGGGCATCTCAAGAGAATTGTCCAATCTGATTGAAAAAGTTTCCAAGTTCCAGATAAGCCGTGAATCATTATTAAATTTACAAACTCAGATTCCAATGACCTTGAATTCTAGAAATCTCACATTAAAGTCAAAGTTTCAAAATATGTCCGTGGATTCGAGTTGGAACACTCCATAGAGCAGCACGTACATAAAGATAAGGAAACATTGATCACATTGAAAAAAAGAAACCTAGAACTGAACTTGGAAGAAAATTGCAGATGATTGATACAATGGCAGTGCAGGTTGCACTTCCAGAAAATTCCTGAAAGTTCGAGCAAGAGACTGAAAATGGCAAATCAAAGCACATATTTCAGGTATGTTTCATGAGAAACCTAGAACGGCACTTGGAAAAAAATCACGAAAGAGGAAATTTACATACAAACTCAGATCAAACCAAATCAAAGAAAACAAATCTGAAGCCAACTAGGTTAATAATTGAATTGAATTATTCAAATTAAGACGCCAACACGTCGAGGAAGTGAATCTGAAGAATACCAGAGCCAGGACGTCCGGCGATCTGGAAGTTCTGGCAATCGCTCGTTCCGTAGCAAGCAAGGCTCTGGATTGGACATATAATAATTAAAACTAGGAAAAGCAGCAAATTTCGACCGCGACGGGGACATCAACGCATGTTGAGTGTAAGAACAAGCGTTTTAAGGGCAAGGCAAGGCAGGGCAGGGCATTGATTGGTTTCTATATCGGACATATTTGCACTTCGCCCTTCATATTTCGTTTTACTTCAAACTAGGGGTGTGTTTCTTTTGGGTGTGTTTGTTTGCGCTTTAATTTGAGTTGGAATTTTGAATAGTAAAAATTTTGAATTTGAATAGTTGTATGATGTGATATAAATAAGTGTTTGATGTGATGTTTTAGATGTAAAATTAATTTTTAGTATAATATAAAAAATGAAAAATAGTTATTTTATTTGATATTTTTTAGTAAGAAAAAGGATAGGATAGTGAATTTAAAATCCAATCCCGAACAAACACACAGTCATTTGGAGAAAAGTTTGAGTCTGAAATTCATTTGGATTTTAATTTGGATTTTTAAGTATTAGATTGAGATTTTAATATATTTTTTAAAATTAAAAAAATAATATATTATATTCAATAATTAAAAATGAATGACCACAATATATATTTATTATGATTATGAAAATAAATATTTTTCAATATTATATTTATAATATTCTCTCCTTCCCATTGAAAGGTTACAATTTTCTATTTTCGTTATTTTTTAATTTAGTAATTGTACTACCTACCTACCATAATAAATACCCTTTCAATTTACAATATATTACACAAATACCATTATTTTTATATTATACCATACTAATAGAGATATTTTTGTCTTTTTTACTACAATCCAATATAATACTAATATTAAAAATTTACATGCAAAAAAGTCAAATATCACCATTCCAATGGGACCAAAGAAGTATAAAAATATATTTTTTCAAAAAAATTGATATTAATTTACTAATATATTTTAGTTTCAAATTATTATTTTTATTAAAATTATAATAATATTAATAAATATTATCATATTATTTATCACTTATAAAACAACAATAACAAAAAGCAACAACAATAATAATATTAATAATGATAATAACAATAATAATAATAATAATAATAATAATAATATTTTTAAAAATTTATATAAGGTTTTATACTACACAAATTTTTTAATACAAATCGTAGGTTGTCTTAAAATAGTTCTGTAAGTAAAACAAATTTGCACATTTAGTCCTCCGGCACCGGAGACGCTTGCATGGCACATACGTACCACGCCGAAGAACACGTGTCCGTTAGATGAGCGTCACCTCATGGACACGTGGACCTGACAGGTAGCATTGACCTGGCGGACACGTGTGCCATACAAGCATTTCCAACGCCGGTGGACTATTTTAAAATAAAAAGAAATAAATAAATTATCCATGTGTCTGGCAAGTCCATACAAGTATCTCCAACGCCGTATAACTAAATATGTGAAATTCTTTTCACTTTTAGGACTATTTTAAGACAGTCTCTATAGCTAGTTACATGACTAAAATGAATCAAATGATAAAAAAATTCAGTTACGAGACAAAAAAAATATAACTTACCCTTTTATTTTTAAAATATAAAACAATATTTTTAAAATTAAAGGTCGTGACTTCGGTGCTCTGCAGTCCACCCTTCGCCGTCGTCCACTGTGTTGGTGGGACCCGTTCTGTCGCGGTTGCCCAAAATATTTTGAACAAACTTTTTTAGGTGTGAAAGGTTTGTTTAAGCAATGGTATAAGAGTTGGTAATCCTCATAAAGTTGATTTTTTATTTAAATATAAAAAAATGGTATAAGAGTTGGTAATCCTCATAAAGTTGATTTTTTATTTAAATATAAAAAAATAAAGTAATTTTACAGACCTATTGAATAGTCAGCAAGAATTGTTGGTGTAGAATGAAATTCTTGTCTCTCTCTCATCATACAGTAAATGTACAGTTGATTTGACCGAATATATGTAGGAAAAACACACCCTAGGATTTTTTTGTTAATTTGACTTTAAGTTGTCGACTAACCAATCCGGACTTGGGCTCGAACCTAACATGCCAATTTCAAACCGGTACAGGAGTAAGACCAAATTAAAAAAAGAAAAAGGAAATGATCCTAGGCCTGTCTAAGTCACTAAGGGTGTGTTTGTTTGAAGGATTTTGGAGGATTTCCACTATTCATCCAATTTTTTCCCCCCAAAAACATCAAATCAAACACCTATTTTTCATTTTTTATATTATACTAAAAATCAATTTTACATTCAAAACATCACATCAAACCCTATTTATATCACATCGTACAACTATTCAAATTCAAAATTTTTACTATTCAAATCCCAATCCAAAATCCAAACCCCCCAAACAAACACACCCTAAGTGAATTTCTTCTAGAACTAATATTTTAGGAATCGGACATCTTAATCCACATTAATTTGAAAATTTAAACTAATTATTTATGATAAAGTTAAAAAAAATTAATTACCATTCAAAAAACAAAACATTTATTCCATTCAAATTAATTAGAATTCAATCTAAAGCATTTATTACAAATTTAAAATAAATTTAATACATACTAATTTGAAATTTTAAACTAAACATGTATTGTACTAATTAGTTTAAATATTTACATTTTTACTCTATTTAAATATATTTTTCTTTTATTTACATAATCATCAAATTAATTATTTGAATATATTAATTTAAATATTAAATAATTATTAAAATAAATTAAATGTTTTAAATTTATTAATTATAAATAATAATTTTTTAAAAAATATTTTAATTTATTTTGGATTAATATATTAAACAAATACAAAAAAATATACAAATATAATAATAATAATTAAGAAAACAACAACAATAATAATAATAATAATAACAATAAAATATAATATATTGTAATCTTCTGAGCTAGCCTTGACCCATACCACCATAGTAGCATGTTACAAACTGAGCTAAATTGTGTGTATATTTTTATAACTCGGTCCAAACTAGTATGTTATAAAAATTGTCTTGTTCATATAACATTTGTTTTTACATGGATTGATTTTTAGAGTGTGATATAGAAAATTACGTTAAAAATATAAAATATATTATTTTAAATTAAATATTTGAATATTTGAATTTTTATAATGAGTATTTGAAATTTTTGTTTTACTGTTTTAACTTTTGTAAAAAGATTTTTTATATTATTTATTATTATTTTGAGGAAACGCTGAGTGAATACTTTCAAACGGTTCCATCTTGATTTGGGTCAGGACCAAATGATTTCACAGGCCATTTCAGGCTTTCAGCTCGTTTGGACACCACTAGATCAAAAACAATTATTTTGTGTTCACTCCATTATATATTTCTAAATGATTAATATTCAATATATATATAACATAAATTTATATTTATAGAATATATAGGGGTGTTTTGCAATGAGCTATTAGCTAATAGGTGATTCGATTATTTGTTAATTGTTAGTTGATTTGACTAGTTGAACGTATTAGCTGTGTTAAAGTTTTTAGTAAAAATAACGGTTTTGTATTAAATATTTATGCGTAAAATGACAATTAAAAATATTTTATATATATATATATATTTTTTAAAAATATAGTTGAATTTTTTTGATGAGTAGACTTTTTTAGAATTTTATCATTAATTATTAAAAATTTAAAAAGTATTATTAAAATATTTATTTTTATTTTTTTTAAATATTTTGTTAAAAGTTAATGTAATTTTATTGAAATATATATATATTTCATTGAAAGTAGTATAAATATAAAAAAAACAAAAATTATTAGAATATATATTTTTATTAGATTATTTTTTAATTAATATATATTTTCATTAAACTTGTGATTTTAAATAAATATATTCATTTTTAATAAAAATTTTATGTGATAAAAAATATATAAATGAATTAATAATATTAATATTTTTATTTTAACAGATTTGAAAAAATTTATAAATAAAATATTTGACATCTAAAAAGATAATTATTTTAAATTCATAAAAATAAATTTATAAATTATTAAAGAAAAATACATTCAAATATTTAATAAATAGTGTACTAAAAAGTATATTAATATATGTGGAAGAATTAATATAATAAATATATTATTTATCTTTTTATTATGTTTTAACTGTGTTTATATTGTATTATTAACGCATTAATTTGCTTAAATAAATAACACCTAAGCTTTTTTATATTATACTTTAATAAAAATAAAATAGAAAAAATTAATATATTAATCAATATATACATAATACTTTCAAAAGAAAGAAACTAAATTAAATAACACTATAGATGTATTCGTTGTATATTTTTGGATTAATATATTTTTATATTAAATAAGATAAAATTATGTAGATATAGACAAATTAATATTTTTTTAATAAATTATTATTTTTTTATAAATGGATAAATTATATAAATTATATATATTAGATTAATATGTACACATTATATTTTTTATAATGTCTATGCTTAACTGTGTTACTTTCTTTGATGAGTTTTAAAAAATTTTATTTTGAATTTAAAATAATATATAATAGAATATTTTGTAAAAATAATATATATATATATTTTTGAAAAATAAAAAATTCAATTAATATAAATATGAGGTTTCCGCTGTAAAGAAATACAACCTTAGAAACACAAAACCTTTCTTCTATTATAAAAAAATATATTATTATAATATTATAATTAAAAATGTATGACTCAATTCTTTAAAACATATACTTTTCATAATTTTTTTTTTATAATAGTATATTATTATTATTTTCTTATTATATACTCCCACCATCTCGGATATTTTATCCGCTTCACTGTAGACACGAGAATTTAGGAGGGGTATAATTAGTAAATAATTAAAAATATATTAGTGAAAATAATTATCGTATAATAAAAATAATTATAGATTAAAATTAAAATAAGTGATTAGTATAATTAAAATTAAAAAAATTATAAATTAATTTTTTTTAAAAAAATAAAATTAAAGTGTATAATTCTTTTCCAAAAAAGACAAGTCACAAAATATGTGGGACAAACGAAAATGAAAAGATGGACATGAGAAGTGAGACGGAGAGAGTATTTTATTCAATCAAACTTTAAAATTGAAATACAAAATAAAATACAAATCAAATACACCCAACATATTTTATAGAATGATACGTGTTCACTTAGTATTTTTGAATAAATGTATACATTATGTTAGAAATAAAAAAAAATACTTCCTCTTTCCCAGACATCCTGCAATAGTTTTTTTTTTGTCCCAAATTCAATGCAACATTTCCAAATTTAGAAATAATTAATAATATTTATATATATTAATATATGCTTCACTTTATCTAATCACATCACTCAAATAAAAAAGCAAATAATCATTTCTCTCTTCAATCATATTACTTAATATCAAAATTATCTCAAATTAGCATATTTAATACTTTTCACCTAAATTCTTGTGCCAAACACAAATGTTGCACGATATTTGGGATGAAGGGAGTACTATTTTGCATTAGATTATTTGACTTTTGTAGATGAATAACACATATATATTATGTTAACATATATATATTGTATTTTTTTATAATATTTATGGTGAACCGTGCCTACCCAATAATTGTTATGCCTTTTTTTTTTTTTTTTGTTTCAAATTTGATTTTGAATCTATTATATAGCACTTTGTGAGATTATACTTTGTGTTATAGAATTCTAATTACAACGCTTTTCATATATGTTACATAGTACTTTAAGGGAATACAGTTAGTACTTTTGTTTCTTGACTGCCTTTTTTTTATTATATAGAACTTTATGAGATTTACTTTGTGCTTTAAAGTTATAATTACAGTGCTTTTCGCATATGCTACACAGTGCTTTAAGATAATACAATTAGTGCTTTGTTTCTTGACTTCATTTTCTTTTTATTATATAGCACTTTATTGGATTATACTTTGTGCTTTATAGTTCTAATGACAGTGCTTATCGTATTTGTTACGTACTATTTTAAATTAATATAGTTAGCGCTTTTGTTTCTTCAATGTTTTTCCTTTTTATTATATAGCACTTTGTGATATTATACTTTGTGCTCTAGAGTTTAAATTACAGTGCTTTTCGTATATGTTATATAGTGCTTTAAGATAATACAATTAGTGATTTTGTTTCTTGACTGCCTTTTCTTTTTATTATATAGCACTTTATGAGATTATACTTTGTGCTCTATAGTTCTAATTACAGTGCTTTTCGTATTTGTTACATAGTATTTTAAGGTAATATAGTTAGCATTTTTTTTTTCACTGTTTTTCCTTTTTATTATATAGCACTTTATGAGATTATACTTTGTGCTCTAGAGTTCTAATTACACTGCATTCGTGTATGTTACATAGCACTTTAAGGGAATACAGTTGGTACTTTTGTTTCTTGACTTCTTTTTCTTTTTATTATACAACACTTTACGGGATTATACTTTGTGCTCTATACTTCTCATTACAGTGCTTTTCATACTTGTTACATAGTGTTTTAAGGTAATATAATTAGCGCTTTTGTTTATTCTCTATTTATTCGTTTTATTATATAGCGCTTTATGAGATTAAACTTTGTGCTTTAGAGTTGTAATTACAGTGCTTTTCGTGTATGCTACATAGTGCTTTAAGGGAATAAAATTAGTGCTTTTGTTTCTTCACTTTTTTTTAAATACCTTTTTATGAGATTATACTTTGTGCTCTAGAGTTCTAATCACAGTTCTTTTCGTATATGTTACATAGTGCTTTAAGAGAATAAAGTTAGTGCTTTTGTTACTTCAACGTTTTTTCTTTTTATTAAATAACGCTTTTTGGGATTATACTTTGTACTCAAGAGTTATAATTAAATTGGTTTTCATATATGTTACATAGTGCTTTAAGTAGATAAACTTAGTGCTTTTGTTTCTTCACGTCTTTTCATTTTTATTAAATAGCGCTTTATGAGATTATACTTTGTGCTCTAAAATTCTAATTACAGTGCTTTTCATATATATTAAATAGTGCTTTGAGGTAATATAGTTAGTGCTCTAGACTATTATTTACAATTCTTTTTGTATATGTTACACAGTGCTTTAAGGGAATATAGTTTGTGGTTTGTTTCTTTACTACTTTTCATTTTTATTAAATAGCACTTTTTTCGGATTATACTTTGTCCTCTGGAGTTATAATTACAATGCTTTTCATATATGTTACATAGTGCTTTAAGGGAATAAAGTTAGTGCTTTTGTTTCTTCACTCATTTTATTTTTTTTTATTAAATAGTGCTTTATGGGATTATACTTTGTGCTCTAGAATTGTAATTACAGTGTTTTTCGTATTTGTTACATTGTTTTTACGGTAATATAGTTAGCGCCTTTGTTTCCTCACAGTTTTTTCCTTTTTATTATATAGTTCTTTGTGAGATTATACTTTTTGGTTTAGAGTTATAATTAGAGTGCTTTTCGTGTAAGTTACATAGTGCTTTAAGGGAATACAATTAGTGCTTTTGTTTCTTGACTTCCGTTTCTTTTTATTATATATCACGTTTTGGGATTAGAATTTTTGCTCTATAGTTCTTATTACAGTGCTTTTAGTATTTGTTACATAGTGTTTTAAGGTAATGTAAGTATCACTTTTGTTTCTTCACTATTTTTGCTTTTTATTATATAGCGCTCATGAGATTAAAGTTTGTGCTATATAGTTCTAATTACAGTTCTTTTCGTATATGTTACATAGTGTTTTAAGGGAATATAGTTAGTGTTTTTGTTTCTTGACTGCCTTTCATTTTTATTATATAACACTTTATATGATTATGATTTGTGCTCTATAGTCCTAATTACAGTGCTTTTCGTATATATTACATAGTGCTTTAAGAGAATAAAGTTACTGCTTTGTTTCTTCACTTCCTTTATTTTTTATTAAATAGTGCTTTATGGGATTATACTTCGTGCTCTAGAATTGTAATTACAGTGCTTTTCGTATATCTTACATAGTGCTTTAAGGTAATATAGTTAATGTTTTTGTTTCTTTACAACCTTTTCTTTTTATTATATAGCGCTTTATGAGATTATAATTTGTGCTTCACAGTTCTAATTACAGCGTTTTTCGTATTTGTTACATTATGTTTAAGGTAATATAGTTAGCGCCTTTGTTTCCTCACAGTTTTTTCCTTTTTATTATATAGTTCTTTGTGAGATTATACTTTTTGGTTCAAAGTTATAATTACAGTGCTTTTTGTGTAAGTTACATAGTGCTTTAAGGGAATATAATTAGTGCTTTTGTTTCATGACTGCCGTTTCTTTTTACTATATAGCACTTTAAGGGATTAGAATTTGTGCATTATAGTTCTAATTACAGTGCTTTTCGTATTTGTTATATAGTGTTTTAAGGTAATATATGTATCGGTTTTGTTTCTTCACTATTTTTGCTTTTTATTATATAGCGCTTTATGAGATTAAAGTTTGTGCTATAGAGTTCTAATTACATTTCTTTTCGTATATGTTACACAGTGTTTTAAGGGAATATAGTTAGTGCTTTTGTTTCTTGACTGCCTTTCTTTTTTATTATATAACACTTTTTATGAGATTATAATTTGTGCTCTATAGTCGTAATTACAGTGCTTTTCGTATATGTTACATAGTGCTTTAAGGGAATAAAGTTACTGCTTTTGTTTGTTCACTTCTTTTCCTTATTACTAAATAGCATATTTTGAGATTATACTTTGTGCTCTAGAGTTCTAATTACAGTGTTTTTCGTATATGTTTCATAGTGCTTTAAGGGAATACAGTTAGTGCTTTTGTTTCGTGACTCCCTTTTCTTTTTATTATATAGCACTTTATTAGATTATACTTTGTGCTCCACAGTTCCAATTGCAGTTTTTTTTTCATATTTGTTACATAGTGTTTAAGGTAATATAGTTAGCGCTTTTGTTTCTTCATTGTTTTTTCCTTTTTATTATATCTCACTTTGTGAGATTATACTTTGTGGTCAAGAGTTATAATTACAGTGCTTTTCGTATATGTTGCATAGTGCTTTAAGGCAATAAAATTATTGTTTTTTTTTTTCTTGACTGCCGTTTTTTGTTTTTATCATAAAGTACTTTATGGGATTATGCTTTGTAATCTATAGTTCTAATTACAGTGCTTTTCATATTTGTTACATAGTGTTTTAAAGTAATACAGTTAGTGCTTTTGTTTCTTCAATCTTTTTCCTTTTGATTATATAACACTTTATGAGATTATACTTTTTGCTCTATATTTCTAATTACAGTGCTTATTGTATATGTTGCATAGTGCTTTAAGGGAATAAAGTTAGTTCTTTTGTTTCTTCACTCATTTTCCTTTTTATTAAATAGTGCTTAATCGGAATAAAGTTAGTGCTTTTGTTTCTTCACTCATTTTCCTTTTTATTAAATAGTGCTTAATCGGATTATACTTTGCGCTCTTCAGTCCTAATTACAATGCTTTTAAAATATGTTACAGAGTGCTTTAAGGTAATACAATTACTGCTTTTGTTTCTTTACTGCATTTTTTTATTTATTATATAGCAATTTATGGGATTATACTTTGTACTTCATAGTTCTAATTACAGTCCTTTTCAGATTTTTTACATAGTGTTTAATGCTATATAGTTAGTCCTTTTGTTTCTTCACCGTTTTTCCTTTTTATTGTATAGCACTTTATGAGATTATACTTTGTGGTCTAGAGTTATAGTTACTGAGCTTTTTCGTATATGTTACATAGTGATTTACGGGAGCACAATTAGTGCTTTTGTTTCTTGACTCAATTTTATTTTTATTATATAGCACTTTTTGATATTATACTTTGTATTGTAGAGTTCTAATTACAGAGCTTTTCGTATATATAACACAGTGCTTTAAGGGAATACAATTAATGCTTTTGTTTCTTGATTTCCTTTTCTTTTTATTATATATCATTTTATAGGATTATACTTTGTGTTCAATAGTTCTAATTATAGTTCTTTTCATATTTGTTACATACCGTTTTAAGGTAATATAGTTAGCACTTTTGTTTCTTTACTATTTTTTTCTTTTATTATATAGCACTTTATGAGATTATACTTTGATCTCTATATTTCTAATTATACTTATTCTCGTACTTGTTATATAGTGTTTTAAGATAAAATAGTTAGCGTTTTTGTTTTTCAATGTTTTCCTTTTTATTATATAGCACTTTCTAAGATTATACTTTGTGATCTAGAGTTGTAATTACAATATTTTTCGTATATGTTAAATAGTGATTTAAGGGAATAAAGTTAGTGTTTTTTTTCTTGACTGTGTCTTCTAATTATTGTATACTACTTTATGGGATTATACTTTGTGCTCTATAGTTGTAATTACTGTGCTTTTCGTATTTGTTATATAATGTTTTAAGGTAATATAAATAACGCGTTTGTTTCTTCACTCTCTTTTCTTTTTATTATATAGAACTTTATGAGATTATACTTTGTGCTCTAAAGTTATAATTACAGTGCTTTTCATATTTGTTACATACTGTTTAAGGTAATATAGTTAGTGCTTTTGTTTATTCACTGTTTTTTCTTTTTATTATATAGCACTTTATACGATTATACTCTGTGCTCTAGAGTTATAATTACAACGTTATTCGAATATGTTACATAATGCTTTAAAGGAATATAGTTAGTTCTTTTGCTTCTTCACTTCTTTTACTGTTTATGAAATAACGGTTTATGGGATTATACTTTGTGCTCTAGTTTTATAATTACAGTGCTTTTCGTATATTTTACATAGTGTTTAAGGTAATATAGTTAACGCTTTTGTTTCTTCACTATTTTCCCTTTTTATTATATAGAACTTTATGGGATTATACTTCTTGCTCTATAGTTCTAATTGCAATTCTTTTCATATATGTTACATAGTATTTTAAGGTAATACAGTTAGTGGTTTAGCTTATTGACTGCCTTTTCTTTTTATTATATAGCACTTTATAGGATTATACTTTGTGCTCTATAGTTCTGTTATAGTGCTTTTAGTATTTGTTACATAGTGTTTTAATGTAATATAAATAACGCTTTTGTTTCATCACTTTTTTTCCTTTTTATACTTTGTGGTATAGAGTTATAATTATAGTGTTTTTTGTATATGTTACATATTGCTTTAAGGGAATACAACTAGTGCTTTTGTTTATTGACTGCCTTTTCTCTTTATTATATAGCACTTTATGGGATTATAGCTTGTGCTCCATAGTTGTAATTACAGTACCTTTTATATTTGTTAAATAGTGTTTAAGGTAATATAGTTGGAGCTTTTGTATCCTCTGTGTTTTTCCTTTTTATTAAATATCAATTTACGACATTATACTTTGTGCTCTAGAGTTATAATTACAATACTTTTCTTATATGTTACATAGTACTATATGGGAATACAATTAGTGCTTTTGTTTCTTGACTGCCTTTTCTTTTTATTATATACCACTTTATGGGATTATACTTTGTGCTCTATAGTTCTAATTACATCGCTTTTCATATTTTTTACATAGTGTTTTAAGGTAATTTAGATAGCGCTTTTGTTTCTTCACTCTTTTTCATTTTTATTATATAGCACTTTATGAGATTATACTTTCTGCTGTAGAGTTCTAATTACAGTACTTTTCATATTTGTTACATAGTATTTTAAGGTAATATAAATAGCGCTTTTGTTTCTTCACTGTTTTTCCTTTTTATTATATAGCACTTTATAATATTATACTTTGTGCTCTAGAGTTATAATTACAACATTATTCGTATATGTTACATAATGCTTTAAAGGAATATAGTTAGTGCTTTAGCTTCTTCAATTCTTTTACGTTTTATTAAATAGCGCTTTATGGGATTATACTTTATGCTCTAGAGTTCTAAGTACAGTGCTTTTCAAACAAGTTACATAGTGCTTTTAGGAAATACAGTTAGTGCTTTTTTTTTGTCTGCCTTTTTTTTTAATATATAAAACTTTATTGGGTTATACTTTGTGCTCTATAGTTCTAATTATAGTTCTTCTCGTATTTGTTACATATTTTTTTAAATTAATATAGTTAGCGCTTTTGTTTCTTCACAGTTTTTTTCTTTTTATAATATAGCATTTTGTGAGATTATATTTTGTGCTCTAGAATTTTAATGACAGTATTTTTCGTATATATTACACAGTGTCTTAGGAAATAAAGTTAGTGCTTTTGTTTCTTCTCTTCTTTTCCTTTTTATTAAATAACACTTAATGGATTATACTTTGTGCTCTAAAGTTATAATTACAATGCTTTTAGTATATGCTAAATAGTGCTTTAAGGGAATACAATTAGGGCTTTTGTTTCTTGACTGTCTTTTCTTTTTATTATATAGCACTGTATGAGATTATACTTTCTGCTCTATAATTCTATTTACAATGCTTTTCGTATTTGTTACATTGTGTTTTATGTAATATAAATAGCACTTTTGTTTCATCACTATTTTTCCTTTTTTTAATTTGCACTTTATGAGATTATACTTTGCGCTCTAAAGTTATAATTATAGTGCTTTTCGTATATGTTACATAGTGCTTTAAGGAAATACAATTAGTATTTTTTTTTCTTGACCTCCTTTTCTTTTTATTATATATCGTCTTATAGGATTATATTTTGTGCTCTATAGTTCTATTTTATAGTGATTTTTGTATTTGTTACATAGTGTTTTAATGTAATATAAATAGATCTTTTTTTCCTCATTGTTTTTCCTTTTTATTAAATAACACTTTATGACATTATACTATGTGCTCTAGAGTTATAATTACAGTAATTTTAGTATATGTTACATAGTGTGTTAATGGAATATAGTTAGTGCTTTTGTTTCTTTACTTCATTTTCTTTTTATTATATAGCACTTTATTGGATTATAATTTTTTCTTCATAGTTTTAATTGCAGTGTCTTTCATATTTATTACATAGTGTTGAAGGTAATATAGTTGAATCTTTTGTTTCTCCACTATTTTTCCTTTTTATTATATAACACTTTGTGAGATTATACTTTATGCTTTAAAATTATAATTATAGTTCTTTTCGTATATGTTACATAGTGCTTTAAGGTACACTACAAAAAATTTGATATTTAACTACACAAAAATTTCGTAGCAAAAGGTAGGAATTCATAGCAAAAATATTTTTGTGGCGAAATTCCTTTCGTCCCCTATACCGTGTTATTAAAGGTCTTTGGCGACAAATACGACTTTCGTAACAAATGATAAGTTTTTTTGGTAACAAAAGTTAAGAAAAGAGATAAAGCTTCGAAAATATAATTTCGTAGCTAAAACTCTTTTACTATAAAATTAAAATTCATAACAAAAGAGTTTTAGCAACAAAATATGTATGATTTTTTTAGTCAAATGGTTTTAGCTATGAAAAATAATTTTGTAACTAAAACCTTTTTGCTATAAAAATATAATTTTCTAGCAAAAAAATTTTAGCGACAAAATTAATTTTGTAGCACATAATTTATTTTTAACAATGAAATTAATTTTTATTGCTAAATGACACGTTTAAACTACAAAAATATTTTGTAGTTTAAAATGTTGTAGCTAATTAAATATTTTTTTGTAGTGGTAATATAGTTATTGCTTTTGTTTTTTCACTGTCTTTTCTTTTTATTATATAGAACTTTATGAGATTATACTTTGTACCCCATAATTCTAGTTACAGTGCTTTTTTCATATTTCTTACATAGTGTTTAAGGTATTGTAGTTGGAGCTTTTGTTTTTTCACTGTTTGTCCTTTTTATTATATAACATTTTATGAGATTATACTTTGTGCTCTAGAATTATAATTATAGTGCTTTTCGTATATGCTACATAATGCTTTAAGGTAATATAGTTAGTGCTTTTGTTTATTCAATGCCTTTTTTTTCTTATTATATAGCACTTTATGAGATTATACTTTGTGCTCCATAATTCTAACTACAGTAATTTTTATATTTGTTATAGAGTGTTTAAGGTAATATAGTTAGAGCTTTTGTTTCCTCACTGTTTTTCATTTTTATTAAATAACACTTTACGACATTATACTTTGTGCTCTAGAGTTATAATTACAGTACGTTTCGTATATGTTACGTAGTTCTATAATGGAACACAGTTAGTGTTTTGCTTCTTGACTGCCTTTTGTTTTTATTATATACCACTTTATAGGATTATACTTTGTGCTCTATAGTTCTAATTACAGTGCTTTTCGTATTTGTTACAAAGTGTTTTAAGGTAATTTAAATAGCGCTTTTGTTTCTCCACTCTTTTTCCTTTTTATTATATAGCACTTTAAGAGATTATACTTTGTGTTGTAGAGTTCTAATTAAAGTGCCTTTGTATATTTTACATAGTGTTTTAAGGGAATATAGTTAGTGCTTTTGTTTCTTGGCTGCCTTTTCTTTTTATAATATAGCATTTCATATGATTATACTTTGTGCTCTAGAGTTATAACTATAGTGTTATTCAAATATGTTACATAGTACTTTAAAGGAATATAGTTAGTGCTTTAGCTTCTACACTTCTTTTACTTTTTATTAAATAGCGCTTTGTGGCATTATACTTTGTACTCTAGAGTTCTAGGTACAGTGCTTTTTGTACAGGTTACATTGTGCTTTTAGGGAATACAGTTAGTATTTTTGTTTCTTGACTGTGTTTTCTTTTTAATATATAGGACTTTTTGGAATTATATTTTGTGCTCTAAAGTTATAATTACCGTGGTTTTCGTATATGTTACATAGTGCTTAAAGAGAACACATTTAGTGCTTTTGTTTCTTGACTGTCTTCTCTTTTTATTATATAGTTGTTGATGTAATTTTTCAACAAAAATAAAGTAAAATTCAAAGATATAGAAAATATCCTTAAACTTGATTAATTAGTGCCTGAGATTAGGAATCTCTAAACACTGTATGGTACAGAAAATAAACTGGAAAATAAAAGACTGAAATTTAAAGTGGTGATCCCCAAATCTGACTTTGCTTTGTTGAAGTTGATTGAAGATGCCTTGCCAAATGATTATCCAAGCCTTTAAATATTCTCTGGGAAACCGTACTGAAAACCGTCACCCGAACGGTTACAACGTCTCCTTCCCAACCGTCTTCCAACCCTTCTCCTGCTGACACGCGTCCTCAGCAGACCAAAATTATCCCTATATTTCACTCTTTGAGCCGACTACAGACCTTCCGCCCTTTTGGCCCGACTTCGTCCTTCGCCCGACCTGCTTCTTCGCCCGACCTCACTTGGGCCAACCTCCGCATCAGCCGCCCTCCGTCTTTGACCGAAGACCTCCGCGTCTGTCCGTACCTCTTCCTTGCCCGACCTTCCTCTTGACAGACCTCCGCGTCTGCCCGACTTCGCCTTCTATCCAATCTACGGTTTACCCGACCTGCGGACTTCCCATCCTGATGACTTTCCGTCTTGAGGACCTCCCGACCTGAAGACCTTCCGACCTGAGGTCTTTCCGTCCTGAGGACTTTCCGTCTTGAGGACCTCCCGACTTGAAGACCTTCCGACCTGAGGTCTTTCCGTCCTGAGGACCTTCCGACCTGAAGACCTTCCGACCTGAGGTCTTTCCGTCCTGAGGACTTTCCGTCTTGAGGACCTCCCGACCTTCCGACCTTCCGACCTGAGGTCTTTCCGTCCTGAGGACTTTCCGTCTTGAGGACCTACCGACCTGAAGACCTTTCGACCTAAAGTCTTTCCGTCCTGAGGACCTTCCGTCTTGAAGACCTACCGACCTGAAGACCTTCCGACCTGAAGTCTTTCCGTCCTGTATTTTCCTTGATTTCCATACGGTGTCCTTCAGCCAGCTCAACCAACTCTATTGCCAGGCCCATTCTTCTTTTTACCTTGGGCTTTTAACCTAATTCTAAATTTCGTACGTAACAACTTGCCCGCCGCCAAGGGACTTTCAAACGCCTTTTAACAATCAATGTTTGGAAGTTCATAAATCACTACCCTCTTGAAAAATTCCCTTAGCAACTGCACCAGTTACTGCAACACTCCTGATTAACTTCCTTCTCCGCAATACGAGCTTTTGTGAATCACAATTCCAAAACACTCTAACCATGGCGAATCAATACATTCCTGCCCTTCCTTTCGACGGAACCCTCCCAGAGGGCCCCTTTTCAGCCTCGAAAGTACTAACTCCGACGGTCCGCCCATATTGCACTACTCCTGACGACTCAAATCGGATGAGGGAAGTTTTGGAATCCCGAAATTCCTTGGCTATCAACAACCCTAACTACCAAGCAGTTCGCATTCGAGACAGCATCAAAACCCATCTCACGGACCCAAAAGATCCTTACCGCGCTTGGTATCGACGGGTAGCAGAACACTTCCAGACCCAATGGCGATCTTAAAAAATCGACCAGGCAATACTATTGTCCACCCTACCTATCAACCTGCATGAGAAGGTGCTTTTGGCCATGTCTGCCTTCTGGAATGCGGAAAATGGGACGTTTCTCTTACCATCTGGCCCCTTTGGTCCAACTCTTATGGATGTGGCAATGATCGCGCATCTCCCAGTCGTGGGTGAAGACCCTGTGATGGGAGCCCTAGATGGGCAGGAGCCATCAGAAGACCATCCAGGGTGGTCTTTACAAGGTGTGAAGGAATGGGGCTGGACAAAGTTCGCAACCGATCAGCAAGGGGCTCCAGGGACCCCCGTGACCGACCGGGAGCATACTGCCTTTATCCTTTTTTGGCTTTGTAGGTACGTCATTGTTTCCCCTTCTAAATGTGTTCTTCCTTCTCATCTCGACCTAGCCATTCATATCGCGTCTGGTCGGTTCTTTTCCCTTGGCACTCTGTTTTTAGCCAATCTGTTTGAAGGACTTACTAGAGTTAGCCTTCGTCTAACAGATAATGATAGTAGAAAATTAGACACTGCCGCATCGGGTCCTTTTTGGTTTTTAGAACTTTGGTTCCGTCTTTACTTCCCCAACGCGTTCAACTTAGGATCTCCGCCCACTATGCCAACATCCGAAAAACATTTGGGATTAGCCCTCAACCGACTCTGCTCAGGACGCAATAAACTCCAATCTTCCGATCCAATAATTACCGCAATTGTAACGGATACCCGCAGTAACTCTCGATTTTCTATGTATAAAAAATATGCGGGTTATGCTCCCGACCATTTTTGGCCCTTTCCAGCACCAAATCCTCTTCCGACTCCTGAGCCTTGTCCTCATCCCACCTATCCTTTTGCCTGGGACGTTGCCCTCAAACCCAGGTCTCTTTTTAGCAGCAAAAAACTTGATAAAAAGGGGCAGAAAACTTTTTGCACCTTTAATTATGAACCTCAATTCATGGCGCGCCAGTTCGGCTGTTGCCAAGGTATCCCTGGACCCGTCGCTTGTCCGCATATAATTTTTCAAAGTCCTGACCGACGAGTCCTACCTAATTCAATCCCTTCTTATATCTCCCAGCTCACCACGTATATAATTTCCAATTCTTATATTCCTTTCCGCTCCAACCCTGAGACTGTAGATACATTCAATGAATGGTGGTCGGTTGTATGGCCCCTGATTTCCCCTAATGAGGATCGGTTGCTGAACATACTCCTTCCCCCCCAAGGATTGGTTCTAGGGGCGGCTAGACATACTAGCACTCAGCAACAAACAGCCGCCCCGGGAATCGGATCTAGTGTTCCAATGCGAAAAAGGAAAACTTCCCAGCTGCAAACACCCCCGACCTCTGGGGCCGACCAGCAAGCACCAGCGGACCTTGGAACTACTAGGACGTCAGCAAGGACCCGACCCCGAATAGGTAATTTTTCTTAAAACCGTGAACCAATCCACTATATCGTAACATTGATTTCACTCATTTCATTCACCAGAACCGACCTTGGTAGCGCCGACCATACAAACGACGCCAGCCCCAGCCGACCAACTTTTAGTCCAGACTGAAGCATTTCCTCTCCAAACCCCTACTCCACTTCTCACTTTGCCAATGAGCAGTCGGGCGGAGGGCCCGACAAGGAGGCAAACTCTTCCTCTTGCACCGAGGAGCGGTCGGACCAGGCACCTGACCAGGAGGCAATCCTTACTAGAACTGCCTATAGAACCAGTAAGTCCTCTTATCAGCAATACTTAGGATTCTAACGATCAACCTTGGTATATTTAATCAACCTTGGTATATTTAACAACAACATTTCCATGATTTTCCACAGACACCTTCACCCATCGCATCAGCAGCAGGGGTCTCTTCAGACAGCGAGGGGACTACTTCCCAGATGGGTCGACCGCCATACATGGCATCAGACTCATCCATTTCGAAGGAAGAACCAGCTGCCCTTGCCGAAGCTGACCCTCAGGACGACATCCCTGATGCTGCTGATCCCGAAATCGTCCAATCAGATGCAGCCGTGCTGGAAACCGAAAGTGCCCCAGCTGCGGCTATCTCAGTTGCTCCAGAGATCCCGGCTGTAGTGGCTCTAGATGCAGCCGCCCAACCTGCAGCCGCCCAGCCAGCAGCGGCGCTACTTCCAGCAATCGAGTGGCAGGCAGAAGAACCACCTGTGGCAGCCCAACCTCCAGAAATAGAAGAAGTTTCTTCATCCGATTCGGAGACTTCTGTAAATTTGGTAAGATTAAAACAATCCATACCATAATGTTTCTTTCGGAAAACACTAACTGTTTTATATACTACTTTCCATAGGGACCCAGGTCGGCACCTCAGCGACCATTCGCAGCAGCCGACGAGTCGGCTGCTATTATACCAGCTGTCCGCCCTACTCGACCGACCTCATTGCTGCCCCCCTCACTGACAGCAGTTCGCCCAGAGGTGACACATATCTTATCTGAATAAATTTGCACCTCCCTTGGAATACTTATTGACACTGTAAGACTTGCAGGGGCCTTCGGACTTAGCTATCCTATCGACTGTTCCGGTTCCAGCGGAGGCCCAAACTATATTCACTGAGGCCATTAACCATCCCCTGTCAGAATTAAGATCCGACTTATTGGACAAACTCATTCAGACGGTTGGTGGCCTTCTTTTTTACACTCCGACGGAATCGCCAGCCGTCCCCATTCTGCATCGGCTGATGGAAAGACTTACGGAGCTCAAGACTGAAGTGTTAGTTATTGGACTCCTGTCAGCCGAAACCCCCCAGCCTGTCTTCGATCAAACAACGCTGGAGAATTCTTTGGCTAAGACCCGAGAATCCCTTCAGCAGACTACTGGAAGGCTGGGCGGTCTCCTTAGCACGAAGGCTCAAGTTGATGAATCTATTCAGAAAAAGGAGGCAGAATTGCGGGAGCTAAGGAAAGAACAGTCTACCCTGGATAAGCAAATTACCAATGAGCAGCGTCTGCTTGAGAAGTATACAAAGAATGAGGCTGAATTGGATCAAGAGCTGAAAACCCAAGCTCGATCCCAATTCATCAGAAGATATCAAACGGCTGCTAATACCAGAAGGCTATCCAGGGATGAAGTCAAATGGACACATATAAAAACTGCCCTAGGGGCACTTTTGTAACATTTCCCCCTTTGTAACAACATTTGACTTAGTAATATATTGTTCCTTCTTCTCACAAAACAAGGATCACCTTTTAATTTCCAAATTTGTAGGAGTCGAAACAAACTCCTTCTTTAAAAGAACATTGTTTCTCACATTTTAAGAAACACATTCTAAGGCATATTTTGAAAACCAAAACACTTGAAGTGTTAACAAACATGGCGAATGACCGACCTCATGTTCCATCAAGCAACTGGGAAGGTGTTCTTCAACCCTTCTTTGTAGGTAATCACCCTATTGGAGGCCATGCAGAAGACTTGTTACATATACTCAAGCAACTAGACTTCAAATTCCGATTCTCCCAACGAGGAAGAAGAACCATTCATCGCGTCATCCGCCTGATGGAAAAAATCATTGAGGGGTATGAACCCCTTCGTGACATCCTTAGCCGCATTCCTGATCTCCATCATCACATGGAAATGATTGAAAATCACGCAGCAACCATACTTCCAGATCTTGGTTGGGATAATATATTTTCCAATCAACGAAAAGTCTTTTCAAGGTTGCGTACCATTGTTGACCGTGAATATCAAGCCATAACAGACATGCAAGCACGTACCAATCAAGATTTAGACGAAATGCAAAGCCAATGGGAGAGGTACCGACCAGATTTGGAAGATCTTATTGAAGAAGAACCAGATTTAATATCCACTCACTGGAATGAAAATTCTGATTCAGAGGCAGAAAATTTCTCACAAATACATGATGACTAACAGAAATGAACCTTTAAATAGGTTCGAACCCCACAAATGGGTTCTGAATAATATTTTGTTTCAGGCAGTTTTGTTATCTGAAAAGGCAGGATAATACCTCTTCAGATATTTAGCATTAATACAATCATGTACTCTCTTACCTTCATGATTTACAATAATGAAAGCGCCATTCCCAATATCTTTTTGAACAATGTATGGTCCTTCCCAATTCGGTGACCACTTTCCCAATTGGTCAGTTTTCTTATATGTAGGAAGAATGGTCTTCCAGACTAGGTCTCCTTTTTGGAATGTCCTGTGAAGAACTTTCTTTCCGTAACTCCTTGCTCTGATTTCACTCTGTTTCACACTTCGACCTATTGCATGGAGACGGTTAACATCCAAATCCTCTAACTGTTGCAACATAAGTTGTTGGTATTCTTTTGTAAGATCACCATCAGTAAACTCTGTTCGGCCAGAGGATACTCGGATTTCGGCTGGTAAAACAGCATCTTGGCCAAACGTGAGTTGGTAAGGTGAGAACCCTGTGGCCGTATTTCTGGTATTCCTATGTGCCCATAAAGCCTGAGACAATAACAAATGCCACTTTCTCGGATTCCCTTCAACCATCTTCTTTATAATCCCAATAATAATCTTATTTGCTGCTTCCGCTTGTCCATTGGCTTGGGGATAATAAGGTGACGAATGGTGTAATCGAACACCGAATTCTGCCAAGAAACTAGAGAACTTTTCCCCTGTGAAAACCAGGCCTTGGTCGGTTGTTATAGACTGAGGAATACCATATCTGTAAATAATTTGATTCAAAACGAAGTCTATCACCTCCTTCTGATCTACATTTTTCAAAGCAACCGCTTCTACCCATTTGGTAAAGTAGTCAGTCGCGACCAATATGAAACAATGATGTTTCGATGAAGCGGGATGTATCTTACCAATAATATCCATAGCCCATGATTTAAAAGGCCATGGTTTTGCCAAGAATTGCAATTCGGTTACTGGCAAATGGTTTAAATTTCCATGTCTCTGACATTCCTGACAGCCTTTGGCAAATTGTATGCAATCTTCGAAAATCTTTGGCCAGAAAAAACCCAAACGATGAATGGCCCATCTCATATTCAGACCTGCCCGATGAGCTCCACATATCCCACCATGTACTTCTGTCATTACCTCTAGAGCTTCTTTAGATCCCAAACATTTCAAAAGTAAACCTTCAAATGATCTCTTATACAAAATTCCATTTATCAATTGAAAACGTAAAGCTTTCAATCGTGTCGCAATCGAAACACTCGCACCTGGATTCTGTAAATACATGATAAGCTCTGTTCTCCAATCGGGCACTGTTTCGCCGTCGGACTCCTGCCCGATAGTAACTACGCAGTCGGGCTCCTGTCCGACAATAACTTCGCAGTCGGGCTCCTGACCAACAGTCTCCTGCCCGACAACTTCGCAGTCGGGCTCCTGTCCGACAATCTCCTGCTCGACCGTAACTTCACAGTCGGGCTCCTGTCCGACAATCTCCTGCTCGACCGTAACTTCGCAGTCGGGCTCCTGTCCGACAATCTCCTGCCCGACCGTAACTTCACAGTCGGGCTCCTGTCCGACAGTCTCCTGCCCGACCATTCGATCACATATTAGGTCTGTCTTTTCTTCTATGCCCGACTTGACCTCCGACCACATATCCTCCAGAATTCCTTTACAGGCCCTTTGAGCCAACTCATCAGCACGTTGGTTTTCTTTCCTCGGAATGAACTCAATTATTACTTCTGAGATTTTTGTCAGTAACCGACCCACAATGTCCCTGTATCTGCGAAGATGAGGGTAATTGCAAACATATTGATTGTTTACCTGGTTGACTACTAATTGAGAATCCCCCCTTATGATTACAGACTGGACCTTCCTGGCTATTAAAGCCTCCAAACCCAAAATTAAAGCTTCATATTCTGCCGAATTATGGGTCATGGCTTCCAATCGTAGTTGTAAGTTGATCTTTTGACCATCAGGTCCTTGCAAAAAGACCCCTGCCCCTGATTTGTTTCCAGAGGTAGAACCATCAAAGAACATCAACCATGTTCTGGTACTTATATAAGGTACACATCCGACCTGTAGATTATTCAAATATGATGAACAACCAAGTGGTCGGACGCTATCACAAAGAGAATACCCGACTTGTGAAAATTCTGCTAAGAAGTCGGCTACTGCTTGTCCCTTGATTGCCCTCAGCGGGGAATGTTGAAGATCAAAAGGAGCCAATTTGATGGCCCACTTCATGAGTCTGCCCTTCATAGTAGGTCTTTGCAAAATCAATTTGATGAGATCCACCTTTGATATGACCTCAATTTTTCTGGGCAGCAAATAATGCTCGAGTTTAGTACAAGCGAAGACCAATGAATAACACATTTTCTCTGGCATAGTGTAATTCAGTTCTGGTCCTGTAAGGGTTTTACTGAGATAGTAGATTGCCCTTTCCTTCCCGTCATCACCATCCTGCGCCAATAAACAGCTAACCACTTCATATGTATTTGCCAAATAAAGTTTGAGTGGCCGACCTTGTTTAGGAGGCATCAAGACTGGAGGGTGAACCAATGCCTGCTTGATAGCATCTAAAGCCGTCTGTTGATCGGGACCCCATTCAAAAGCATTTTTTCCAGCTTTCAACAATTTAGTAATGGGTCTGACCTTGCCAGCAGCATTAGAAATGAAACGCCTCAAATAGTTCACCTTACCCAAAAGACTTTGGATTTCTTTAACCGTCTTGGGTGGCCGACTGTCAAGAATGGCTTTAGCCTTATTGGCATCAATTTCAATTCCTCTCTCATGAACTAAAAATCCTAAAAAACTCCCGGCTGATATTCCAAAAGCACATTTGGTTGGATTCATCTTCAACTTGTACTTCTTCATTCTTTCGAATGCCTCTTCAAGATTTCTCAAATGTTCGTCAAAACTGGCAGATTTAACAATAACATCATCAATATAAACTTCCATAGATCTGCCAATTAAATCATGAAAGATTGAATTCATGGCTCTTTGGTAAGTTGCCCCTGCATTCTTTAACCCGAATGGCATGACTGTCCATTCATAAATACCTAAAGCCCCTGGGCACCTAAATGCTGTCTTAGGAATGTCTTCTTCTGCCAGAAATATTTGGTTATAACCTGCATAACCATCCATCAGACTAAGGATTTTATGCCCTGCTGCTGCATCTATCAACATGTCGGCCATAGGCATCACATACTCGTCCTTAGGGGTAGCTAGATTCAAATCCCTGAAATCGATGCATATCCTAATCTTACCATTTTTCTTGACCACTGGCACAATGTTAGCCAGCCACTCCGCATAACGGCAAGGCTGAATAAAACCCACTTTGAGAAGTTTTTGGATTTCTTCCTTGATTTGAGGCATCAAATCCGGGCTCATTCGCCTTGGAGGTTGTTTGTAAGGTTTGCAACCTTCCTTGATAGGCAATCGATGCTCTATTAGACTTCTTGTCAAACCAGGCATTCTGAATAATCCCATGCTAAACAATCAATGTTGTTTCTAATAACTTCGAGCATCATTGTCTGTTGCTCTTTAGACAAATAACCACTTAGCCTGATCACTTTTGGAACCAATTCGGTTCCTAAATTAAACTCCAATAATGGGTCTTGTGATGAAGCTGTTGGTTCTGTTTTTTCTAATAAATCGGGCCAACGAAATTGTTCATCTTCTTGGAGGTGAACATCCAGAATCTCTTTACTATTTTCTGCTTTATGTAATAACTGCTTTAAATAGAACTTATTAATAAGAGAACTACATACTTCTAAACTTGTATCATCCATAACAAACAAATTATATGGGAATGGGCGTGGCTTTATCATGAGCCATACAATAAAGGTGTTCTTTTAATAGAACATCGAGTTCTGGCCAGTGACTTTATAACCCTTGTTTGGGTATTCCCTGGCCATATACAACTGAGACATCGGAGCCAAATGACTGGAATAAAACACTGACTCTTCAACTTGTTCTGTTACATCGAATGGGTTGTCATTCGCTTCCATTTTGAAGACCTGATTTCCTTCCCAGAACATTAATTGTTGGTGCAGGGTTGATGGCACACATTGAGAGGCATGAATCCAGTCTCTTCCCAGCAAGAGAGAGTATGTAGTATCTGCGTCCACAATAAAGAAAACAGTGGAGATCTTCTTTGGTCCGACCTCGATTGTGGCAACCATCATGCCTTCAGGCTTAGTCGGCTGCCCTGTAAAACTTGTCATTTCGAATTCCACAGGAGACAGATCATGAATTCCTTTCCCTAGCTTCTTGAGAGTCTTCAATGGCATAACATTAAAGACTGCTCCATTATCCACGAAAACCTTTGTGATTGGTTTCCCACAAATGTGAGCATTAACATACAGAGGTTTCAAATGGGAGATCGCACCCTCTGGAATAGGAGGAAACACAATCGAAGGTGCCTCCGGCTGAGGCTCGGAATCTGAAGTCTTTGCCCACTCTGTTTCCTCTAATTCGTCATCTGCCAAGAATGCCCATAAAGGTTCGTCCATAGTATCATCTACCAGACTCGCCCACATCGGTTCATCTCTGATCTGATTAATCTCTGTCATTCGACAAGGGATTCGTGGTCCCAGACGAGATTTAACAGATCTTGAACTTTCCTCTGTAGTTACAACTTCTTCCTTTGTCTTATCCCGAGATTTAACCGTCAAAGATTCTATACGGAATTCTTCAGGAGATGGATTGATGTTAATCCGTTCACAATGTTGGCATCGAAAACCTCTAATTATTTCATCTGCCATTCCTTTACCTTTCCCCTGTCCCGACGAACTTCTTTCGGAATAGTCGGAAGCGCCTAATCCGTCATTCGGTTGCTTTCCTGAACAGACCCGACTGGACCGACTTTTTGGAGACTGAATGGCTGCTCCCTGCTCGTTGGTCGTTTGTTCTGTAAAAACTCTAATGGACTGATCTCCTGCCAAGTGGTCGGCTGCTTTTCGTTCGTCGGTTCGTTGTTTTACTGAAGGAACTCGTTTCCCATACTTTACAGCATACCTGCGTTTGGCATTGCGAATCTGTGTACGATTCATACCTGGGAAACGAGGATCTATATCAACGGGTAAAGGCTTTTTATTTCGAGCCCAATTGTTCCCGACTGACCCTGTTTTTCTGGTCGGGTGATCACGTACTAAAACCTTTTCTTTCACCTCCACATTAAAAGAACCGTCTGGATGGTCCCATTTTTCAGCGACTGGCTTCTCACAAACTTTGAGTCGTTCTTCCGGTCGGCTGCTGTTTGGCTGATTTCCTTTCTTTGTTCCGGGGCTTGCCTGAGTTCGTTCCCCTATTTGTCCACTATTGGCCGAACTTTTCCCTGTTTCCGAACTTGGTTGGATGTCAACCATTGCCGTTGTTACTTTCGGAAACGGTTGCTGGTCTACACCTAGAGTGATGTATTTGAGCCGACCTGTCTTGATGGCCTTTTGAATTTCCTTCCTGAAATGAGTACACTGACTTGTATTGTGTGTGAAAGAATTATGCCACTTACAATATGGTCTCCCTTTGATTTCTTCTTTAGTGGCCAACCTTTGCCCCTTTGGAATACGAATCTGCCCATCAGTCAGTAGGATATCAAAGATTTCATCAGCTTTCGAACTATCAAACGTCGGTTGCTCCTTTCCTTCAGATCCTGGTACTGGCTTCAATTTAGGGCATACATAAGGTTTTCCAGAAAGGATTTCGGCTGCCATCTCTTCTGACTGATTAAAATCAAAGTCACATGTTTCTGTTCCCATACTCGCCATATGTTGGCCTCTATTACGCCTGTTATGCTGATCTTCCTCTCTGAACAAAGACTCTAAACGTCCTGCCTTGGATGCAAGACTTGCCAAATCCTCAACATCCAGGGCAGTGAGTGCCTTTCTTAAGCGAGTATGCATATTCCGGACCACTAAATTGGTCATCTCTTTCTCACTGATTACCGTAGGACATCGTCCCTTCATCAATCGCACCCTTTCTATAAACTGTGAAGCAGATTCTTCTGGATACTGTCTCAATTCTAGTAAATCAGTTAAAGAAACAGTTGGTAAAGGATTGAAGAATCTGGCATGAAATGCCATCTCCAGTCCTTCCCACGTCTGAATTTGTCCAGGAGGCAGATTTGCAAACCACGAAAACGCTGTTCTAGTAAGAGATAAACCAAACAGCTGCAACTTATAAAAAGGGTTATTGCCAACTTCTCCTAATTGTGCTGTGAACCGACCAACATGTTCTATGGTGGAAGATCCGTCCTCCCCTGAGAATGCATGAAAATCGGGTGGTCGATAATTCCTTGGGAGAGGGTGTTCATTAATGATCCTTTCTGGGAAAGGTCTCTGATATGCAGGGCGGTTAGCCATCTGAGGAGTTAATCCATACTGATCCCTTAATATATGTGCAATCTCATCAGGATCTACATGAAAGCGTTGATGATCAGGAACATGGAACGGATCCTGCACAGGAATATGAATAGGATCATGTATATATCCTTCAGGCCTGTCCTCCCTTGTATTATTCGGCTGCGGATTGGTAACCCTTGGTCCCAGTGGAACAGTGTTGGGAAAAGTCAGAGGAGATTTTCCCCTATCCGTTCGGTTGGGATTTGTGGCACTTGGGAATGTACTATCCACGAATGATGGCCCTGCGAAATTTGCCTGTAGTCTGGATGGTGATACTCCTGGTGGAGTTTGAGTGGGTTGAAGACTAACCCTTGACAGTGCTTGATCTATCATGTTCTGCATCAGACTCTGTTGCTCACGCAACATGTTCGTTTGTTGCTCACGCAACATATTCTGCATAACCAAAGTGTGCTGGTTGTTCATTTGTTGAACATAAGACCACCAATCAGTTGGTGGTTGTGGGTTTTCCCCGGCATTTGGCACAATAGGTGGTGGAACGGATTCTCCCGCCGGTGCCGAAGATGATTGCGGTTGTGAACCTGCCATATGGACCCTTCCGATGATTCGGCCGGATCTAAGACGTATGAAATTATCGCCGGAATTGGAATGAGCAATTGTGTCTTGCTCCCACTGTGGTCGCCAATTTGTTGATGTAATTTTTCAACAAAAATAAAGTAAAATTCAAAGATATAGAAAATATCCTTAAACTTGATTAATTAGTGCCTGAGATTAGGAATCTCTAAACACTGTATGGTACAGAAAATAAACTGGAAAATAAAAGACTGAAATTTAAAGTGGTGATCCCCAAATCTGACTTTGCTTTGTTGAAGTTGATTGAAGATGCCTTGCCAAATGATTATCCAAGCCTTTAAATATTCTCTGGGAAACCGTACTGAAAACCGTCACCCGAACGGTTACAACGTCTCCTTCCCAACCGTCTTCCAACCCTTCTCCTGCTGACACGCGTCCTCAGCAGACCAAAATTATCCCTATATTTCACTCTTTGAGCCGACTACAGACCTTCCGCCCTTTTGGCCCGACTTCGTCCTTCGCCCGACCTGCTTCTTCGCCCGACCTCACTTGGGCCAACCTCCGCATCAGCCGCCCTCCGTCTTTGACCGAAGACCTCCGCGTCTGTCCGTACCTCTTCCTTGCCCGACCTTCCTCTTGACAGACCTCCGCGTCTGCCCGACTTCGCCTTCTATCCAATCTACGGTTTACCCGACCTGCGGACTTCCCATCCTGATGACTTTCCGTCTTGAGGACCTCCCGACCTGAAGACCTTCCGACCTGAGGTCTTTCCGTCCTGAGGACTTTCCGTCTTGAGGACCTCCCGACTTGAAGACCTTCCGACCTGAGGTCTTTCCGTCCTGAGGACCTTCCGACCTGAAGACCTTCCGACCTGAGGTCTTTCCGTCCTGAGGACTTTCCGTCTTGAGGACCTCCCGACCTTCCGACCTTCCGACCTGAGGTCTTTCCGTCCTGAGGACTTTCCGTCTTGAGGACCTACCGACCTGAAGACCTTTCGACCTAAAGTCTTTCCGTCCTGAGGACCTTCCGTCTTGAAGACCTACCGACCTGAAGACCTTCCGACCTGAAGTCTTTCCGTCCTGTATTTTCCTTGATTTCCATACGGTGTCCTTCAGCCAGCTCAACCAACTCTATTGCCAGGCCCATTCTTCTTTTTACCTTGGGCTTTTAACCTAATTCTAAATTTCGTACGTAACAATAGTACTTTATGAGATTATACTTTGTGCTCTATAGTTCTAATTCTACTGCTTCTCGTATTTGTTACATATTGTTTTAAATTAATATAGTTAGCGATTTCGTTTCTTCACTGTTTTTCCTTTTTATTATATAGCACTTTGTGAGATTATACTTTGTGCTATAGAATTCAAATGACAGTGCTTTTCGTATATGTTACATAGTGACTTAAGGGAATACAGTTAGTGCTTTTGTTTCTTCACTGCTTTTGCCTTTTATTAAATAGAGCTTTTTAATGGATTATACTTTGTGGTCTAGAGTTATAATTGAAGTTCTTTCCGTATATGTAACATAGTGTTTTAAGGTAATCCAGTTAGTGCTTTTTTTTCTTGACTGCCTTTTCTTTTTATTATATATCACTTTATAGGATTATATTTTGTGCTCTATAGTTCTATTTACAGTGCTTTTCGTATTTGTTACATAGTGTTTTAATGTAATAGAAATAGCGCTTTTGTTTCATCACTATTTTTCCGTGTTATTAAATTGCACTTTAGGAGATTATACTTTGTGCTCTAGAGTTATAATTACAGTGCTTTTCGTATATGTTACATAGTGCTTTAAGGGAATACAGTTAGTGCTTTTGTTTCTTGACTGTCTTTTCTTTTTATTATATAACACTTTATGGGATTATAGCTTTTGCTTCATAGTTCTAATTACAATACCTTTCATATTTGTTGCATAGTCTTTAAGGTAATATAGTTGGAGCTTTTGTTTCTTCACTGTTTTTCCTTTTTACTATATAACACATTATGAGATTATACTTTGTGCTCTAGAATTATAATTACAGTGCTTTTTGTATATGTTACATAGTGCTTTAATGTAATATAGTTAGTGCTTTTGTTTCTTCACTGCCTTTTCTTTTTGTTATATAGCACTTTATGGTATTATACTTTGTGTTCCATAATTCTAAATACTGTGTTTTTTGTATTTTTTACATAGTGCTTATGGTAATATAGTTAGAGCTTTTGTTTCCTCACTGTTTTTCCTTTTTATTAAATAAAAATTTACAACATTATACTTTGTGCTCTAGAGTTATAATTACAATACTTTTTGTATATGTTCATAGTGCTATTAGGGAATACAATTAGTGTTTTTTGTTTCTTGACTGCCTTTTCTTTTTAAGATATACCACTTTATGGGATTATGCTTTGTGCTCTATAGTTCTAATTACAGTGCTTTTCGTATTTGTTACATAGTGTTTTAATGTAATTTAAATAGCGCTTTTGTTTCTTCACTCTTCTTCCTTTATATTATATAGCACTTTATGAGATTATACTTTGTGCTGTAGAGTTCTAATTATAATGCTTTTTGTATATGTTACATAGTGTTTAAGGTAATATAGTACTTTTGTTTCTTCACTAACCTTCCTTTTTATTATATAATACTTTGTGAGATTATAGTTTGTGGTCTAGAATAATTATTATAGTGCTTATCGTATATGTTACGTAGTGTTTTAAGGTAATATAGATAGTGCTTCTGTTTCTTCACTGCCTTTCCTTTTTATTATCTAACACTTTATGGGATTATACTTTGGGCTGCATAATTCTAGTTATAGTGCTTTTCGTATTTGTTACATAGTGTTTAAGGAAATATAGATAGAGATTTTGTTTCCTCACTGTTTTTCCTTTTTATCAATTACATTTTACGACAGTATACTTTGTGCTAAAAAATTATAATTACAATGCTTTTCTTATATGTTACATAGTGATTTAAAGGAATATAATTAGTGCTTTTGTTTCTTGACTGCCTTTTCTTTTTATTATATAGAACTTTATGAGATTATACTTTGTGCTCCATAGTTCTAATTACAATCCTTTCATATTTGTTACATAGTAATTAAGGTAATATAGTTGGAGGTTTTGTTATTTCACTGTTTGTCCTTTTTATTATATAACATTTTATGAGATTATACTTTGTGCTCTAGAATTATAATTACAGTGCTTTTCGTATATGTTACATAGTGCTTTAAGGTAATATAGTTAGTGCTTTTGTTTTTTCACTGCCTTTCTTTTTATTATATAACACTCTATGGGATTATACTTTGTGTTCTATAATTCTAAATACTGTGTTTTTCATTTTTTTACACAGTTTTTAAGGTAATATACTTAGGGCTTTTTTTCCTCATTATTTTTCCTTTTTATTAAATAAAAATTTACGACATTATACTTTGTGCTCTAGGGTTATAATTAAAGTGCTTTTCATACATGTTCATTGTGCTATAAGGGAATACAGTTAGTGCTTTTGTTTCTTGACTGCCTTTTCTTTTTATTATATACCACTTTATGAGATTATACTTTGTGCTCTATAGTTCTAATTATAGTGCTTTTCGTATATGTTACATAGTGTTTTGAGGGAATACAATTAGTGCTTTTGTTTCTTGGCTGCCTTTCCTTTTTATAATATAGCACTTTATAAGATTATACTTTGTGCTCTGGAGTTATAATTATAGCGTTATTCGAATTTGTTACTGCTGATGCTTTTTTCAACAATAAAAAGTAAAATACAAAAAATAATTTCGAATTTGACTACAATAATATGTGGAATTGTAAATCTATAGATACCGTACAGAATATGATAAAAATAAAAGTAACAGATACTGAATAATAAAAAGGATGATCCCCAATGAGAATTTCTCTGAAATTGATGCTGATTGAAGATGCCTTTTGCCAGGTGCGAGCTCCCCGTTATATTACTCCAATCCTTCCAAGTCGGTTATTGGATCGTGTGCGCCGGATCATTAGTTGGTTGCAACTACCCTGAGGAACTGTCTTGCGGTTGCAACTGCCTGAGGAACCGTCTTGCGGTTGCAACTGTCTTTACTGACTGTTCTGATGTCACCAACCGACCAGTCAACCAGACAGGCTACCGACTGGTTGAGTGGTTCCCTTAATTGATTTGTGGGAAGCTCACCCTTTTTTTGGGTTTATCTGCAGGCCCAAGTTCTTTGAATCCATCTATAGGCCTAATAAAACCCTAAAGTATTTTGATATCTAACACCATCTACAGGCCCACTAAAACCCTAAAGTATTTTGATATCTAACACCATCTACAGGCCCAATAAAACCCTAAAGTATTTTGATATGTATCTACACGCCCAATAAAACCCTAAAGTATTTGAATATCTAACAATTTGCCTCCTCCCTCCTGACTCTCTGTCGTCACTTCTCGGTTAATGCAAGATGTGACATTTTGGGAGTCTATTCATCATTACGCTGTCCCATCACGGGGTTTACAAAAAACCCTACTAAAACCCTTCCAATTCTTCTTTCTCCTTACGCATTCCATTCATAATCTCTTTCTTCCTTTGCTAAAATTTCCCTATTCTCCCACGCAAACTTCGACCTGCTGCGATCATGGTGAACCAATACGTCCCTGCCTTACCCTCCAATGGTTTTGACCTTGAGATCTCTTTCGTTTCCTCCCGTGTTTTTACCCCTACCTTACGCCCTTACTGCACCACCTCTAAAGATGCTTCTCGCATGGGGAGAGATCATCATTCAGGTCACCCCTTTAGCCCTTAACAATCTAGATTTCAAATCCGAGCGTATCACTTACCACATCAAAACTCACCTCACTGATCCAATGGAAGCCTTTCGGACTTGCTATTCCAGGCTATCCCCCATTTTTGGAGAGCAATGGAAGCGCCAGGGGATCGACAAAGCCATCTACCTTTCCACCCAACCCTTGTACCTTCATAACAAGGTCCTATTGGGCCTTCTGGAATGCGCAACTAGGCGTTTTCCTTCTCCCTTCCGATCCAATCAGCCCAACCCTAATGGATGCGGCCCTGGTCGCCCATCTCCCCATCTCGGGCGACGATCCAGTGCTGGGATCACTTGATGGTCGGGAGCAAGCGTCCGACCACGAGGGTTGGTCGCTTGCCCGAACCAGCGAGGACTGGGGCTGGACTAACTTCATCGTCCGACACCAGGGCGCGGACGGTTCCCCTGCAACCGCCCTGGAGCACACCACATTCCTCTTATTCTAGCTATGCACGTATGTGGGTTCTTTCATATTCTAAAATTTGTAAATACTCATTTGAATTTTGATTTACCCCTGTATCCTCTACAGATACGTAATTCTTTCCTCTTCCAAAGTAGTTTTGACCTCCCAAATAGACCAAGCTATTCACTTGGCCAATGGCTGATTTTTCTCTTTAGGAACCCTCTTTCTGGCCAACCTATATGAGGGTCTGTCCAGGGTCAGTGTTTGCCTCCTAGATACTAAAAAGGTGGATACAGCCACCTCTGGCCCTTTATGGTTCCTAGAGCTTTGGCTGCATTTATAATTCCGAAAGCCTTTTTTGGTCGGCTACCTGTAACCCTGAACCCTCAAAGGTCCTTAGGACTAGCCCTTGTCCAAATGACCCAGAACTCTTCCAAACTTCACCCATCCGACCCGTAATTTTTGCCATTCTTATAGAAAACTGTAATAATTCTAAGAATTTTGCTTATGAGGCTTATGTACAGTATGCCACTGAGTTGTTCTGGCCCTACCCGGATACAGGCTACCCTCATCCGTACCTAGATCCTTTACCTCACCCGACTTATCCCTATTCTTGGGATTCTGCTCTAAAGCCTCAGTATTTTTTTTTTCCAGCCAAAGATTCGACAAGAAAAACCAAAAATCTTTTTATACTTTTAACTACCAGCCCCAATTTTTGGCCCGACAGTTCGGCTGTTGTCAAGGTCTCTCGGGTCCACTCACCCGACCACATCTGATAACACAGAGTCCTGACGAGCGGGTGATCCCTGACCTAATTTTGCCTTATCTATCCAAGCTTTCTTCTTACCTTACCTCAAACTCCTATCTCCCTTTTCGCTTGAACCCTCATTTGGTTGAGGCCTTCCCGTCCTGGTGGTCGGCTACCTGGGCTGTGGTGGCTCCTCCTTCCGACCAGTTGTTGGGGAAACTTCTTCCCCTTCTAGCCCTTGCTTTGGGCTCTCCTCGCCCTGCAACTGACCCAAGGAAGAGACGGGTGGCTCCTTCCGAAGGCCCCAGTGCACCGAAGAGAAAAAGGGAGCTGCCTGAGCCAAAGCCGCCACTGAGCCAGCAACCGATCAACAGACGGTAGAGGACTACTTGGTGTCCTTGCCTATTGACACCACTTGGTTGCCCGGACATGTGCACCGATATCTTGGTAAGGACTAGAATAATTCAACATTTACTTTCTTTATCCTATATGCTTCTATGACCCTTTTCTCCAGAGTTTATTTCCTCCGACTGGCGAGCAACCGTCCGTCCGTCCCGCCGGCCGACCAACCGACAACCGAACCACCTGTTGAGGAGGTAATCCTTAATATTTCTTATCTTCTATAAACTTCTGTTACTAACTTTGATTCCTTCTTTGGGCAGACCGCTCCTCCTTTGCCAGCTGCTCTGGCCCTTCCACAGCAGACTGACATGCGAACGGAGCTGCCCGTGATTCATCAGGAGGAGGACCCGATGATGAGGTAGTTTCCTCTCCGTCTTCAACATCTTCCACCCACTCACACGTGTTTCTGGTAAGTCTGAATTGACTGCAGGATTATGTTCTCAGGATTATGTTCTTTCATTTCATAAGTTAACATAAGCTTCTTATTTCAAGAACCTATAGCGGTTGACATTTCGGCCGAACCGGCTAGTATCGAGCACCATCCGCTGGTGGCTCCCTGTGCTGGGGAGGAAGTCCGTGTGGCTCCCGAACTAGTCCAACCGAATCTGAATCAGTCCAACTGAATCCGGAACTAGTCCAACTCTCCTCTTCTGAGTCGGGGGATGCCTCTGTGAATCAGGACCTCGAGGATGTGGTTAGCACTCCTTTCCTCTGTGATTTCTTTCTTTTAAACTCCAACCTTTCTTAACTCAGACTCTTACTTATTTCAGGGTTAGGAGCCAGCTATTGTCGGTCCTTTGCCCGCGGCCGATGAATCGGTTGCCGGGCCGAGGACCCGCCCGGGTCCTCCACCGGTGGCCCCGGTTCTTTTGGCCCCTTTCTGAGGCCACGACCGTCCTCAACCAGGTAATTATCACATCGCCCAACTAGTTACCCCTGAGTTATATTTTTCTAATTACTCCAAATTGTTAAATCAGGCCACCCACGAGATCAACTTCCTGACAAGAATACCATTGCTGGCGCCTGCCTGACCGGTAGTGATTTGTTTGCGTCGACCTGTCATTTGCCAACCTGAGCCCTGGAGACCTCGAATCTCTGGCTCAGGTGGCAATTGACCTGTTGGTGCAGACTCCTGCTGGGTCTGTGGTGGCCCCGATACTCAGTCGGATGATGGAGAGGATCACTGAACTCCAAGCTGATCTACCCTTGATCCAACCTCCATCGTCCGATGCCACTCCGTTGCAACCACCACCCGACGCAGCTGCCATTGAGGCCTCTCGGTCAAAAGTAACAGAAGACCTTAATCAAGCCTCCACTCGGTTGAATGAGCTCCAACATGCACAACATGCTTTGGCTGCCGAGATTTCTCAGAAACTCAAGGAACTTGAAAGCCTCCAAAAAGAGCTGGAGACTCTGGATGGGTGCATTCAGGAAGGAGGTCGTCTGGTGACTGAACATCATCAGACTCAAGCAAGCCTCCATCGCTAATTACAAGCAAGTATTCGGTCAAGGCTTATACATGAGCACCGGATGGCCTTCCAACAGAGGAGGACGGCCCGGTCTGAACATAAGTGGGCCGAGCTCTGAACCACCCTCAGGACCCTTCTTTTCTAGGACTTGAGATGATCAAACTTTGTTATATATGTGTAATTTCTAATCGTAATTTCATCTTATTTTACGATTACCGATACACAAATTTGCACCACATAATTAAAACATGAATTATTTATTTAAATCAAACCTAAAAGAAGCAAATCATAACAATTCTTTGATCTTTTGAACAAATGGCCTCTCCCCGAATTTGTATTCTTTCCAACAATTGGGAAAGCTCTCTGCAACCATTTTTCATGGGCAAACATCCCATAGGTCATCACGCTGAGGACCTAATACAAGTGCTCAAACAACTAGATTTTAAATTCAAATTTTCTGGCAGAGGTAGAAAAATCATACACCGTACGATTCGTCTGATGGAACATGTGTCTACTGGCTATGAACCCCTTATTGACATTCTCAACCACATATTAGACCTTGATCATCATATGGACATGATAGACCTTCATCTCATGGCTGTTCTCCCCGATCTCATTTGGAACAACATCAACAAAGATCAACACTTTCCAGATTGCGTGTTATTGTAGAGCGAGAGCATCATTCTCTACAAGATATGAAGGTTAGTACTGAGCAAGACCTTCAAGAAATTCTGGATCAATGGGATCGTTACCATCCCGACCTGGAAGATCTCATTGACGAGGAACCAGAATTGGTAACTGCCAATTGGGACGAGGATTCTGAATCATAGGATGATCATGTCTGTGTCACCCTTTCGGATGACGAATAAAACCCTTCTTTATGGGTTCAAACCCTTAAAGGTTTCTTAGATTCTTTGCAATAAAGTTTAACGACTATGCTTTGAAAAGGCAGGAAAATACCTTTTCAGATACTTGGCGTTAATAATTTTATGTATTAATTTTCCTTTTTTGATTCACAATAATAAATGCCCCATTTCCAATCTTCCTGTGAATGATGAAAGGACCTTCCCAATTTGTGGACCATTTACTCAACTGATCAACTTTCTTATATGTGGGTAGTATTGTTTTCCACACCAGATCTCATTCTATAAAAGTTCTAGGAGATATCTTCTTCCCATAGTATCTTGCTCGCACTTCATTCTTCTGAATCATCTGTTCTAAAGCTTCCATGCGTTCCGTATCCACCGTCTCTAGTTGCTGCATCATGCTTTGCTGATATTCTGCGGTGTGGTCCAGACTAGTATGTGCCACTTTGAAGATATGCACACTGAGTTCGATTGGAAGTACGACGTCCTGGCCAAACGTAAGCTGATAAGGGGAGAACCCTGTGGATGAACTCTTACTATTCCGGTGAGCCCATAAAGCCTGAGGAAGCAACATATGCCACTTCCTGGGATTTCCTGCTATCATTCTTCGAATGATATTAATAATGATCTTGTTTGCTACCTCAGCCTGGCCGTTGGCCTGTGGATAATAAGGTGAAGAATGGTGTAACTTTACATGAAAACTTGCCAAAAACTCAATAAACTTTTCCCTGTGAACATCAAACCCTGGTCGGTAATGAGAGTATGTGGAATTCCAAACAGATAAATAATGCGATTGAGCACAAATTCAATCACTTCCTTTTGCCTCTCATTCTTCAAAGGAACCGTTTCGACCCATTTGGTAAAATAATCAGTCGACACTAAAATAAAGGAATGATGTTTTGATGAAGATGGATGAATTTTACCAATAACATCGAGTGCCCAAGCTTTGAAGGGCCATGGTTTATCCATTGCCTGTAACTCCACCAACGGCAGGTGATTTAATGGGCCATATCTCTGACATTCCTGGCATCCTCTCGCGAATTTGATGTAGTCTTCAAATTTTTTTGGCCAATAAAAACCCATACGGTGAATAGCCCATCTCATGTTAAGGCCTGCTCGGTGTGCTCCACATATTCCACTATGAACCTCCTGCATCACCTCTAAGGATTCTTTCGGGCCAAACATCTCAGCAAAAGCTCTTTGATGGTTTTTTATATAACACTCCTTCCACCAACCGGAAACGCAAAGCCTTTAGCCGGACCCCACAGGTATTGATGGGTTTTGTGTTTGCAAATAGGGGATAATCTCAGTTCTCCAGTCTGCAGGTATATCAATATTTTTGATAGCAATCTGCCTGCATGCACCCTGGGCCAGACTGTCTGCATGCTGATTTTCTATTCTCGGGATGTGTTCAATAACTACTTTTGCGATTCTAGACAATAAATGGTGCACTATATCTCTATATTGACACAAATGGGGGTAATTGCACACATACCGTCTCAAAACTTGGTTAATAACCAGCTGCGAATCCCCACAGATGATGACTGACTAAATGCTTTTCGCCATTAACATTTCCAGTCCTAAGATCAATGCCTCGTACTCAGCGGAGTTGTGAGTCACCTCTTCCATCCACAGTTGTAGCATGATCATTTGCGCGCCTGGTTCCTCCAGAATCACTCCTGCCCCTGATCTTCCTTTTGCCCGAGATCCATCAAAAAACATTCGCCAGGGGCTAGTTCCTACATAAGGTACTAGTTCATTTTCCTCGGACCCACCCTCAGTAAATTTTGCCAAGAGGTCAGCCACCACTTGGCCCTTCGTTGCTTTGAGTGGTCTGTATCTTAAAGAAAATGGGGCCAATTTGATAGCCTATTTAATCAATCTTCCTTGCATGGTAGGCCTGTGCAAGAGCAGCTTGACTAGGTCCACTTTGGAAACTACTTCAATTTCCCTTGGCAATATGTAGTGCTCCAAACGGGTACAAGCAAACACCAAAGAATAACATATTTTTTTCTGGCATGGTATAGTTTAATTCGGGCCCTGTCAGAATTTTACTCAAATAGTAGATAGCCCTCACTTTTCCATCATCCTATTATTGAACCAGGAGACTACTCACCACATCAAAACTATTTGCTACATATAATCTTAGAGGTCGATTACCTTTTGGGGGAACTAACACAAGTGGTTCTGCCAACGCCTGCTTAATTGCTTCAAACGCATCTTGCTGCTCGGAACCCCAAACCAAGTTGGTTGTTTTATTTTTTAGCAGCTTGGTGATGGGTCTTAGTTTCCAAGCGGCATTTGATATAAATTGCCTTGGATAATTTACCTTACCCAGGAAACTTTGTACCTCCTTGATTGTCCGAGGCGGCTGAACTGTCCGAACTGCCTTGGCTTTGTTGCCATCCACTTCTATTCCCTTTTCATTTACCAGAAAGCCCAAAAAATTCCCAGCCGAAACTCCAAAAGCACACTTAGTCGTATTCATCTTTAGGTATACTTCTTCATCCGCCATAGCCATGACATGCTCATCTTTAGGAGTTGCCAAATTAAGATCCCTAAAATCGATATATATCCTGATCTTTCTATTTTTTTTGGTTACAGGTACAATATTTGCCAACCATTCCGCATACCGACAAGGTCGGATGAAGCCCACTTTCAATAACTTCTCGATCTCTTCTTTGATTTGAGGGAGCAATTCAGGATTGATTCTCCTGGGTGGTTGTTTACACGGCTTGAAACCGTTTTTAATTGGCAACCGATGCTCAATTAACTTCCACGCTAATCCAGGCATTTCTGAATAATCCCACGCTAGACATTCCATATTCTTCCATATTAGCGCCACCATTTGCTCCTGCTGCTTTTTGGGCAATAAGCTACTTATTCGAACCATTCTAGGTACCTGGTCGGTTCCTAGGTTATATTCAGTAAGTGGGTCTTGTATGGATAAGGAAGATTATGTTTTCTCCAGAAGGTCTGGCCAACAAAAACATTCTCATTCAGTGACACAATTATTCCACCCCCCATTACTATGTAATTTAACCATTAATTGGTTTAAATAAAATTGTTTGATTAGAAAATAAAAAGTATTCAATTCTTCCATAAAAGCCGAATAAATAGTAATTTCAAAAGTCTGGCTAGCATCAGAGCAAAAAAGATATAAATAATGTTTCTTACTGAAACACATAACCTTGGGTGGTGAGCATGCAATTCTTCCACATATTTTCCTTATCAAACATAGCTGTTTGAGAGATCGGGGGAACGTACTCAGAATACAACACTGATTCTTCCACAATAACTGTAGCATCAAAAGGGTTTTGATTAGCGTCTAATTTGTACACCTGATCTCCTTCCCAGAATATTATTTGCTGATGGAGTGACGAGGGAACGCACTTGGAGGCATGAATCCAGTCCCTTCCCAACAGCAGCGATTAGGTAGGTTTTGCATCTACCACAAAGAACATTGTGGAGATTACCTTTGCCCCCACTTCAATAGGGGCGACCAACATGCCTTCTGGCTTGGTCGGTTGCCCTGTAAAGCTAGTCATTTCAATGTCTATTGGAGACAGATCTCCAATTCCTTTTCCAAGTATCTTGAGGGTTCTCTTGAAAATAACCTCATCATCAATAAAAACTTTGTTAATTGGCTTACTACATATAGCACTTACATATAATGGCTTTAAATGAGGAATCGCTCCTTCAGGCAGAGGTGGGAAGATCATTGGTGGGGGACCATCTCATACAAAATTGGGGCCAATCGCTATCTGTGCCCATTTTAGTTCTTCTATATGACCGTCACTCAGACTCGCCCAATCTTCTTCTTCGAACCGACGCATACCTGTCATCCCGACCTGAAAAGCAGTATTGTATGTTCCTACCTTTTGAGTCCCTTTGCATAATCCTTCATCTTATCTCGAGAAAATGAACCAAAAACCACGTTAGATGGTTCTTCCTTTGCTTCTTCTATCACGGGATCGATATTAATCCATCTACAGAATTGACAACAAAAACACCGGACCTTCTTAACTGGTCTATCTTCTTCTCTTTCCCTGAGCGAAGAGCCTTCTTGACCTCCTTGCCCTGACGATGGTTCTGGTGGTATTGGTCGCTCCTTACGTGGTTGTTTCCCATGTCGATCGGCATACCTGCATTTAGCATTACGGATTTGCGTTCAATTCATACCTAGAAACTGCGGATCTATGTCAACCGGTAGTGGCTTCCAATTTCTATTCCACCCGTCATGCACCTGCCGAGGCCTACGGGTCGGTTGATCACGAACCACCACCTGATCCTTCAAGTTTACTTCAAACGTGCCATCAACCTTATCCCATTTTTCTGCAACTCGAGTTTCACAAACCTTGAACTTATCCTTCTGCTCGTCTACCCTCTCATTGGGCTTTCATTCCTTTCTCTTTGTATCCGCATTATCTTGCACCCGAGGATCCTGTGAAGGACGAACAGAAATAACAGTAGTAGTTACATTTGGAAAGGGTTGCTGCTCCACCCCTATCGTGACATACTTGAAACGTCCGACCTTAATGGCCGTTTGAATTTCCTTTCAGAAATGCGTACACTGACTGGTGTAGTGAGTAAAAGAATTATGCCATTTACAATATGGCCTTCCTTTTATCTCTTCTTTGGTTTCAAAATGTTGCCCTTTCGGAATTTGAATCTGCCCATCGGCCAAGAGAATGTCGAATATCTCATCTGCTTTAGATGCATCGAAGGTGGGTAGATCCTTCTCTTCTGTCCCGGGAATCAGTTTCAACTTGGGACATACATATGGTTTCCTATGTACAATCTTTGATGCAATCTCCTCCGCATTCTTGGCTTGTTCGGCATCTGGCAAATAAACTTCAGTTTCCATACTAGCCATTTGTTGTGCTTTATGTCGCCTGTAATTCTGATCCTTTTCCCTGAACAGGGACTCCAACCAACTAGCTTTAGCCGCCAAACTGGCTAAATCTCCAACATCATGTGCTGTTAAAGCTTCCCGTAGTCGCGAGTGCATATTCTTGACCACTAAATTGGTCATCTCACTTTCCTCAATAACGGTCGGAGAACGACCTTTCATCAGACGAATTCATTCGATGAACTGGTATGTTGTTCCTATGGCATCTGCTTAATCTTCAATAAATCTGTAAGCGATACCATCGGAAGAGGATTAATGAACCTAGCATGAAATGCTGCTTCCAAACCTTCCCAGGTTTAAATTTGCCCAGCCGGAAGGTTAACGAACCAGGAAAATGCTGTCCTAGTCAGGGACAGCATAACAATTGTAATTTATAAAAGGGTTATTATTGACTTCCCCCAATTGGGCCGTGAAATAACTACGTGCTCAATGGTTGATGAACCGTGTTCTCCCGAGAAAGCGTGGAAATCTGGCAGCCTATAATTTCTTGGGAGAGGGTGTTCGTTGATGAACCTTTTCAGAAACGGTCTTTGATACGTTGGCCTGTTCACCGTTTGTGGATTCATGCCAAAATGTACTCGTAACACTTGAGCAATATCCTCTTGGTCCACCCTGAGTGGATTATGATAAAAAATAGGAATGGGGTTGTGGGCCTGAGCTCCCATCCTTTCGTCCCTCTTGAACATTGCTTGATCTACCCCCTGGTACCCAACGGGATTGTGTTTGGGTATGTCAGGGGCGTTTTTCCTCTATCCCCTCTAATAGCAGCACTCAGGATGGTGTTGTCTACATAGGATGGCCCAACAAAGTTCGTCTGTAATCTGGATTGTGATGCTGCTATCGGTGTTTGAGTGGGTTGAAGAGTTACCCTTACTAATGTTTGATTCAACATATTCTACATTAAGTTTTGTTTCTCTCGCAACATTGCCTGCATGGTCTGTGTCTGCTGGTTGTTCAAATGCTGAACACATGTCACCCAATCAGTGGGTGCTTGGGGGAATTCCCCAGCGTTAACCACGGAAGGTAATTTTGTTTCCCCCGCCGTGGTGGATGAGACTTGAGGCTGTGAACCTGCCATATGGATCCTTCCGATGATTCGGCTGGACCTTAGTCGTATGAAATTTCTGTCTGACATAGGATCAACAATCTTGCCTCGACTCCTACTGCGGTCGCCAAATTGTTGATACTGTTTTCAACAATAAAAAGTAAAATCCAAAACTAATTTTGAATTTGACTACAATAATATCTGGAATTAATCCCTAGATACCGTACAGAATTTGAGAAAAATAAAAGTAACAGATATTGAAAAATAAAAAAGAATGATCCCCAACGAGAATTTCTTTGAAATTGATGCTGATTGAAGATGCCGTTTGCCAAGTGCGAGGTGCCCGTTATATTACTCCAATCCTTCCAAGTCGGTTATTGGATCGTGTGCGCCGGATCATTAGTCGGTTGTAGCTACCCTAAGGAACCGTCTTGCGGTTGCAACCGACCGACCAGCCGACCAGACAGGCTACCGACTGGTTGATTGGTTCCCTTAATTGATCTGTGGGAAGCCCACCCCCTTTGTGGGTTTGTCTGCATGCCCAAGTTTTTTGAATCCATCTACAGGCCCAATAAAACCCTAAAGTATTTTGATATCTAACACCATCTACAGGCCCAATAAAATCCTAAAGTATTTTGATATCTAACACCATCTACAGGCCCAATAAAACCCTAAAGTATTTTGATATCTAACAGTTACATAGTGCTTTAAAGAAATATAGTTAGTGCTTTAGCTTATTCATTTCTTTTACTTTTTATTAAGTAGCGCTTTATGGAATTATACTTTGTTCTCTAGAGTTCTAAGTACAGTGCTTTTCATATAGGTTACATAGGGCTTTTAGGGAACACAGTTAGTAGTTTTGTTTCTTGTCTGCCTTTTCTTTTTAATATATAGAACTTTATGGGATTATACTATGTGCTCTAGAGTTATATTACAATGCTTTTTGTATATGTTACATAGTGCTTTAAGAGAGTACAATTAGTGCTTTTGTTTCTTGACTGCCTTTTCTTTTTAATAAATAGCACTTTATGGGATGTTACTTTGTGCTCTATAGTTCTAATTAAAATGCTTCACGTATTTGTTACATATTTTTTAAAATTAAAATAGTTAGCGCTTTTGTTTCTTCACTGTTTTTCCTTTTTATTATATAGCACTTTGTGAGATTATACTATGTGCTCTATAATTCTAATTACAGTGCTTTTTGTATATGCTACACAGTGCCTTAGGGAATATAGGTTTTGCTTTTGTTTCTTCAATGCTTTTCCTTTTTATTAAATAACACTTAATGGATTATACTTTGTACTCTAAAGTTATAATTACAGTGCTTTTAGTATATGTTAAATAGTGCTTTAACGGAATACAGTTAGTGCTTTTGTATCTTGACTGCCTTTTCTTTTTATTATATAACACTGTATGAGATTATACTTTGTGCTCTGGAGTTATAATTACAGTGCTTTTCTTATATGTTAAATTGTGCTTTAAGGAAATACAGTTAGTGCTTTTGTTTCTTGACTGACTTTTCTTCTTATTATATAGTACTTTATGAGATTATATTTTGTGCTCTAGAGTTATAATTACAGCGCTTTTCGTATATGTTACATAGTGCTTTAAGGGAATAGAATTAGTGCTTTTGTTTCTTGACTGCCTTTTCTTTTTATTATATAGCAATTTTTGAGATTATGTTTTGTGCTCTATAGTTCTATTTTACAATGCTTTTTGTATTTGTTACATAATGTTTTAATGTAATATAAATTGTGCTTTTGTTTCCTCATTGTTTTTCCTTTTTATTAAGTAACACTTTATGACATTATACTTTGTGCTCTATAGTTCTAATTACAGTGCTTTTCGTATTTGTTACATAGTGTTTTAAGGTAATATAGATAGCGCTTTTGTTTCTTCATTCGTTTTCCTTTTTATTATATAGGAATTTATGAGATTTTACTTTGTGCTCTAGATTTATAACTACAGTGCTTTTCGTATTTGTTACATAGTGTTTAAAGTAATATAGTTAGAGCTTTTGTTTCTTCATTGTTTTTCCTTTTTATTATATAACACTTTATAGGATTATACTTTTTGCTCTATAGTTCTAATTGTAGTTCTTTTCGTATATATTATATAGTGTTTTTTAAGGTAATATAGTTAGTGGTTTAGTTTCTTGATTGCCTTGTCTTTTTATTATATAGCACTTTATGGGATTATACATTGTGCTCTATATTTCTGTTACAGTGCTTTTCATATTTGTTACATAGTGTTTTACTGTAATATAAATAGCACTTTTGTTTAATCACTATTTATCCTTTTTATTAAATAGCATTTTATGAGATTATACTTTAAGTGAATACAGTTAGCGCTTTTGTTTCTTGACTGCCTTTCCTTTTTATTATATAGCACTTTATGAGATTATATGTTGTGCTCCATAGTTCTAATTACAGTGCCTTTCATATTTGTTACATAGTGTTTAAGGTAATATAGTTGGAGCTTTTGTTTCTTCACTGTTTTCGCTTTTTATTATATAACACTTCATGAGATTATTCATTGTGCTCTAGAATTATCTAGAATTATAATTAAACGCTATTCGTATATGTTACATAGTGCTTTAATGTAATATAGTTAGTGCTTTTGTTTCTTTACTGCCTTTTCTTTTTATTATATAGCACGTTATACTTTATCCTCCATAATTCTAACTATAGTGCTTTTCGTATTTGTTACATAGTGTTTAAGGTAATATAGTTGGAGTTTTTGTTTCCTCATTGTTTTTCCTTTTTATTAAATAACACTTTATGAGATTATACTTTGTACTCTAGAGTTCTAATTACTGTGTTTTTCATATATGTTACATAATGTTTTAAGGGAATACAGTTAGTGCTTTCGTTTCTTGGCTGCCTTTCCTTTTATAATATAGCACTTTATAAGATTATACTTTGTGCTCTAGAGTTATAATTACAGTGCCTTTCATATTTGTTACATAGTGTTTAAGGTAATATAGTTGGAGCTTTTGTGTCTTCACTATTTTTCTTTTTTATTATATAGCACTTTGTGAAATTTTACTTTGTGCTCTATAATTATAATTACAGTGCTTTTCGTATATGCTACATAGTGCTTTAAGGTAATATAGTTAGTGCTTTTGTTTCTTCACTTTTTTTTTATTATTATTATATAGCACTTTATGGGATTATACTTTGTGCTCCATAATTCTAATTATAGTGCTTTTCATATTTGTTACATAGTGTTTAAGGTAATATAGTTAGAGCTTTTGTTTCCTCATTGTTTCTCCTTTTTATTAAATAACATTTAATGACATTATACTTTGTGCTCTAGAGTTATACTTACAGTACTTATCGTATATGTTATATAGTGCTTTGAGGGAATATTGTTTCTTGACTTCTATTTCTAATTATTATATACAACTTTATGGGATTATACTTTGTGCACCATAGTTCTAATTACAGTGCCTTTCATATTTGTTAGATAGTGTTTAAGGTAATATAACTGGAGCTTTTGTTTCTTTATTGTTTTTCCTCTTCATTGTATAGTACTTTGTGAGATTATACTTTGTGCTCTAGAATTATAATCACAGTGCTTTTCGTATATGTTACATAGTGCTTTAAAGTAATATAGTTAGTGCGTTTGTTTGTTCACTGTCTTTTCTTTTTATTATATAGGACTTTTTCGGATAATACTTTGTGCTCCATAATTCTAATTACAGTTCTTTTTGTATTTGTTACATCGTGTTTAAGGTAATATAGTTAAAGCTTTTGTTTCCCCATTGTTTTTCCTTTATATTAAATAACGGTTTATGATGTTATACCTTGTGCTCTAGAGTTATACTTACAGTACTTTTAGTATATGTTACATAGTGCTTTAAGAGATTATAGTTGGTGCTTTTATTTCTTGACTGCCTTTCCCTTTTATTATATAACACTTTACGAGATTATACTTTGTGCTCTATAGTTGTAGTTACAGTGCTTTTCGTATATGTTACATAGTGCTTTAATGGAATACAGTTAGTGCTTTTGTTTCTTGAATGGCTTTTCTTTTTATTATATGACACTTTATAAGATTATAGTTTGTGCTCTATAGTTCTCATTACAGTGCTTTTCGTATATGTTACATAGTGGTTAAGGGAATAATGTTAGTGCTTATGTTTCTTAACTTCCTTTTTCGTTTTATTATATCGCGCTTTTTGGAATTATACGTTGTGCTCTGGAGTACTAATTACAATTATTTTTGTATATGTTACATAGTGCTTTAAGAGAATAAAGTTAGTGCTTTTGTTTCTTTACTGCTTTTCCTTTTTCTTAACTAGTGCTTTATGGGATTATACTTTGTGCTCTAGAATTCTAATTACAATGCTTTTTGTATATGTTACATAGTGATTTACGGTAATATAGTTAGCACTTTTGTTTCTTCACTTCTTTTTCTTTTTATTATATAGCATTTTATGGAATTATACTTTGTACTCCATAGTTCTAATTACAGAACTTTTTGTATTTGTTTCATAGTGTTTAAGGTAATATAGTTAGAGCTTTTGTTTGTTCACTATTTTTTCCTTTTTGTTATATAATACACTAAAAGATTATAATTTGTGCTTTAGAGTTATAAGTAGCGCTTTTGTTAAATCACGATTTTTTCTTTTAATTATATAGCGCTTTATGAGATTAAAGATTGTACTCTAGAGTTCTAATTACAGTTCTTTTCGTATATGTTACATAGTATGTTTTAAGGGAATATAATTAGTGCTTCTGTTTCTTTACTGTCATTCCTTTTTATTATATAGCACTTTATGAGATTATAATTTGTGCTCTGTAGTTCTAATTACAGTGCTTTTCGTATATGTTACATAGTGTTTTAAAGGAATAAACTTACTCCTTTTGTTTATTCACTTCCTTTCAATTTTATTAAATAACACTTTTTGGGATTAGAATTTAAGCTCTAGAGTTCTTATTCTAGTGTTTTTCATATATGTTACATAGTGGTTTAAGATAATATAGTTAGTGTTTTTGTTTCTACACATCATTTTCTTTTTATTATATACCACTTTATGGGATTATACGATGTGCTCCACAATTCTAATTACAATATTTTTTGTATTTTTTTACATAGTGTTTAAGGTAATATAGTTGGCACTTTTGTTTCTTCACTATTTTTTTGTTCTTTTATAGAACTTTGTGAGATTATCCTTTGTGTTCTAGAGTTATAATTACAGTGCTTTTCGTATATGTTACATAGTGCTTTAAAGGAATACAATTAGTGCTTTTGTTTCTTGATTGCCTTTTCTTTTTATTATATAACACTTTATTGGGTTATGCTTTCCGCTCTATAGTTCTAATTACAGTGCTTTTCGTATTTGTTACATAGTATTTTAATGTAATATTGTTAGAACTTTTGTTTCATCAATCTTTTTCTTTTTGATTATATAGCAGTTTATGAGATTATACTTTGTGTTCTATATTTCTAATTATAGTGCTTTTCGAATATGTTACATAGCGCTTTAAGTTAATATAGTTAGTGTTTTTGTTTCTTCATTGCCTTTTCTTTTTATTATATAGCAAATTATTGAATTATACTTTGTTCTCCACAGTGCTAATTACAGTGCTCTTCGTTTACATAGTTTTAAAGATAATATAGTTAGTGTTTTTGTTTCTTCATTGTTTTTCCTTTTTACTATGTAGCAATTTATGAGATTATACTTTGTGCTTTTCGTATATTTTTCATAGTGCTTTTAAGGAATAAAGCTATTGCTTTTGTTTCTTGACTTTTTTTAAGGGAATACAATTAGTACTTTTCTTTCTTGATTGCCTTTTCTTTTTATTATATAGCACTTTATATGATTATACTTTGTGTTCTATAGATATAATTAAAGTGCTTTTCTTACTTGTTATATAATGTTATAAGGTAAAATAGTTAGCGCTTTTGTATCTTAATTGCCTTTTCGTTTTACTGTATACCACTTTGTGAGAATATACTTTCTGTTGTAGAGTTCTAATTACAGTGCTTTTCGTATATGTTACATAGTGTTATAAGGGAATACAATTAGTGCTTTTTTTTTCTTGACTGCCTTTTCTTTTTATTATATTACTTTATGAGATTATACTTTGTGCTCTATAGTTCTAATTATAGTGCTTATCGTAGATGTTGCATAGTGCTTTAAGGGAATCAAGTTAGTTCTTTTGTTTCTTCACTTGCTTTCCTTTTTATTTAATAGCGCTATATGGGATTATAATTTGTCCCTTAGAGTTCTAAGTACAGTGCTTTTTTAATATGTTACATAGTACTTTAACGTAACATAGATAGTGTTTTTGTTTCATCACTGCCTCTTCTTTTTATTATATAGATATTTATGGGATTATGCTTTGTGCTCCGAAGTTCAAATTACAGTGCTTTTTGTATTTGTTACATAGTGTTTAAGGTAATATAGTTAGTGCTTTTGTTTCTGCACTATTTTTTCTTTTTATTATGTAACACTTTTTGAGATTATACTTTGTGTTCTAGAGTTCTAATTACCGTGTTTTTCGTATATGTTACATAGTGCTTTAAAGGAATACAATTAGTGCTTTTGTTTTTGAGTGCCTTTTATTTATATTATATAACACTTTAGGAGATTATATTTTGTGCTCTATAGTTCTAATTACAGTGCTTATCGTATATGTTTCATAGTGCTTTAAGGGAATAAAGTTAGTGCTTTTGTTTCTGCACTTCATTTCCTTTTTATTGAATTGCGCTTTATGGGATTATTTTTTGTGCTCTAGAGTTTTAACTACAGTGCTTTTCGATTATGTTACATACTGCTTTAAGGTAATATAGTAATTTTTTTTTGTTTCTTCACTCACTTTTCTTTTTATTATATAATAATTTATGGGATTAAACTTTGTGCTACATAGTTCAAATTACAATTCTTTTCGTATATGTTAAATAATGTATTAAGGGAACATAGTTAGTGCTTTTATTTTTGATAGCCTTTTCCTTTTATTATATAGCACTTTCTGGGATTATTTTTTGTGCTCTATAATTTTAACTACAATGCTTTTCATATTTTTTACATAGTTCTTTAAGGGAAAAAATTACTGCTTTTGTTTCTTGATATCCTTTTCTTTTTACTATATAGCACTTTGCGGGATTATACTTTGTGCTCCATAGTTCTAATTACAGTGCTTTTAATATTAGTTACATAGTGTTTTAATGTAATATAGTTTGCGCTTTTGTTTCTTCACTATTTTTCCTTTTCATTATATAACACTTTATGATATTATACTTGTGCCCTGGAGTTCTAATTACAGTGTTTTTCGTATACGTTTCATAGTGTTTTAAGGTAATACAATTAGTGCTTTAGTTTCTTGACTCCCTTTTCTTTTTATTAATTTTTGAGATTATACTTTGTGTTGTAGAGTTCTAATTAAAGTGCTTTTCGTATATGTAACACAGTGCTTTAAGGGAATATAGTTAGTGCCTTTGTTTCTTGAGTGTCTTTTCTTTTATTATATAAAACTTTATGGGGTTATACTTTGTGCTCTAGAGTTCTAATTACAGTGCTTTTTCTATACAGTTATTGCTTTTGTTTCTGGGCATCATTTCCTTTTTATTATATAGCACTTTATGGGATTATACTTTGTACTCCAAAGTTATAATTACAATGTTTTTTGTATATATTACACAGTGCTTTAAGTGAATACAATTAGTGTTTTTGTTTCTTGACAACCTTTTCTTTTTATTATATAGCACTTTGTGGGATTATACTTTGTGCTCTATAGTTCTAATTACATTGCTTTTCATATTTGTTACATAGTGTTTCAAAGAAATATAGTTAGCTCTTTTTTTTCTTCACTTTTTTTTCTTTTTATTATATAAAACTGTATAATATTATACTTTGTGCTCTAGAGTTTTAATTACAGTGCTTTTTGTATATGCTACATAGTGTATTGAGGGAATACAGTTAGTGGTTTTGTTTACCGACTTCCTTTTTATTTTTTTATATATATGTCACTTTATGAGATTATACTTTGTGCTCTACAATTTTAATTGCAGTGCTTTTCGTACTTGTTACATAGTGTTTTAAGTTAAAGTAGTTAGCGCTTTTGTTTCTTCACTATTTTTCCTTTTTATTATATAGCATTTTATGATATTATACTTTGTGCTCTTGAGTTCTAATTACAGTGCTCTTCGTATATGTTACATAGTACTTTAAGGGAATACAATTAGGGTTTTTGTTTCATGACTGCTTTTTCTTTTTATTATTTTGAGATTATACTTTGTCCTCTATAGTTCTAATTACAGTGTTTTCCATACTTGTTACATATTGTTTATAGGTAAAATAGTTATCATTTTTTTTCCTTCACTGTTTTTTCCTTTTTATTATATAGCACTTTATGAGATTATACTTTGTGATCTAGAGTTCTAATTACAATGTTTTTCGTATATGTTGTGTAGTGCTTCAAAGGAATACAATTAGTTCTTTTGTTTCTTGACTGCCTTTTCTTTTTATTATATAGCATTTTATGAGATTATACTTTGTGCTCTATACTTGTAATTATAGTGCTTATCGTATATGTTACATAGTGCGGGAAGGGAATAAAGTCAGTGCTTTTGTTTCTTCATTTCTTTTCCTTTTTATTGAATGGTGATTTATGGGATTATACTTTGTGCTCTATATTTCTAATTACAGTGCTTTTCGAATATGTTACATAGTGCTTTAAGTTAATATAGTTAGTGTTTTTGTTTCTTCACTGCCTTTTCTTTTTATTATAAAGCAATTTATTAGATTATACTTTGTGCTCCAAGTGGTAATTACAGTGCTCTTCATTTACAAAGTGTTTAAGGTAATATAGTTAGTGCCTTTGTTTCTTCACTGTTTTTTCTTTTTATTATATAGCAATTTGTGAGATTATACTTTGTGCTTTTTGTATATGTTTCATAGTGCTTTTAGGGAATAGAGTTAGTGCTTTTGTTTCTTGACTCCCTTTTCTTTTTATTATATCGCACTTTATGAGATTATATTTTGTGTTCTAGAGTTTTAATTACCGTGTTATTTGTATATGTTACATAGTGCTTTAAAGGAATACAATTAGTGCTTTTGTTTCTTGAGTGCCTTTTCTTTTTATTATATAACACTTTAGGAGATTATATTTTGTGCTCTACAGTTCTAATTAAAGTGTTTTTCATATATGTTACATAGTGCCTTGAGGGAATAAAGTTACTGCTTTTGTTTCTTCACTTCATTTCCTTTTTATTAAATAACACTTTTTGGGATTATACTTTGTGCTCTAGAGTTCTAATTCTAGTGTTTTTTCGTATATGTTACATAGTGTTTTAAGGTAATATAGTTAGTGCTTTTGTTTCTTCACTTCCTTTTCTTTTTATTATATAGTAATTTATGGGATTTAACTTTGTGCTACATATTTCAAATTACAGTGCTTTTCGTATATGTTACATAATGCGTTAAGGGAATACAATTAATGTTTTTATTTCTTGATAGCTTTTTCGTTTTATTATATAGCACTTTCTAGGATTATTTTTTGTGTTCTATAGTTCTAATTACAGTGCTTTTAATATATGTCATTGTGTATTAAAGTAATATAGTTAACACTTTTTTTTATTAACTTATTTTCCTTTTTATTAAATTCCGCTTTGTGGGATTATACTTTGTGCTCTAGAGTTCTAATTATAGTGCTCTTCGAATATGTTTCATAGTGCTTTAACGTAATATCATTAGTGCTTTTGTTTCTTAACTACCTTTTCTTTTTATTATAGAGAAAGTTTGGATTATACTTTGTGCTCCATAGTTCTGATTACAGTGCTTTTCGTATTTGTTACATAGCGTTTAAGGTAATATAGTTAGTGCTTTTGTTTCTTGATAGCTTTTTCTTTTTATTATATAGCACTTTATGGGATTATTTTTTGTGCTTTATAGTTCTAATTACAGTACTTTTCATATTTTTTAAATAGTGTTTTAATGTAACATCGTTAGCATTTTTTTTTCTTCATTGTTTTTCCTTTTTATTATATAGCACTTTATGATATTATACTTTGTGCCCTAGAGTTCTAATTAGAGTGTTTTTCGTATATGTTTCATAGTGTTTTAAGGGAATACCATTAGTGCTTTAGTTTCTTGATAGAAGTTTTTGAGATTATACATTGTGCTGTAGAGTTCTAATTAAAGTGCTTCTCGTATATGTTACACAATGCTTTAAGGGAATATAGTTCGTGCATTTGTTTTTTGAGTGCCTTTTCTTTTTATTACATAAATCTTTATGGGATTATACTTTGTGCTCTAGAGTTCTAATTACAGTGCTTTTTGTATATAGTTATTGTTTTTTTTTTGTTCTGGACATCATTTCCTTTTTATTATATAGCACTTTATGAGATTAACTTTGTACTCTAGAGTTATAATTACAGTGTTTTTCGTATATGTTACACAGTGCTTTAAGTGAATACAGTTAGTGTTTTTGTTTCTTCACAACCTTTTCTTTGTATTATATAGCACTTTGTGGGATTATGCTTTGTGGTCTATAGTTCTAATTACAGTGCTTTTCATATTTGTTACATAGTGTTTCAAAGAAATAAAGTTAGCTCTTTCATTTCTTCACAGTTTTTTGTTTTTATTATATAACACTTTATGATATTATACTTTGTGCTCTAGAGTTTTAATTACAGTGTTTTTTGTATATGTTACATAATTTTTTAAGGGAATACAATTAGTTATTTGGTTTACTGACTTACTTTTTTTTTAATATATATCACTTTATGAGATTATACTTTGTGCTCTACAGTTTTAATTACAGTGCTTTTCGTACTTGTTACATAGTGTTTTAAGTTAAAGTAGTTGGCGCTTTTGTTTATTCACTCTTTTTCCTTTTTATTATATAGCACTTTATGATATTATACTTTGTGCTCTAGAGTTCTAATTACAATGCTCTTCGTATATGTTACATAGTGCTTTAAGGGAATACAGTTAGTGTTTTTGTTTCATGACTACTTTTTCTTTTTATTATATAGTTTCTTTTGAGATTATACTTTGTGCTTTATAGTTCTAATTACAGTGCTTTTCGTACTTGTTAGAGAGTGTTTTTAGGTAAAATAGTTATCATTTTTTTTCACTGTTTTTCCTTTTTATTATATAGCACTTTCTGAGATTATACTTTGTGATCTAGAGTTCTAATTACAATATTTTTCGTATATGTTACGTAATGCTTCAAAGGAATACAATTAGTACTTTTATTTCTTGACTGTTTTTTTTGTTTTATTGTATAGCACTTTATAAGATTATACTTTGTACTCTATACTTCTAATTAAGTGCTTATCGTATATGTTACATAGTGTTTGAAGGGAATAAAGTTAGTGCTTTTGTTTCTTCATTTCTTTTTCTTTTTATTGAATGGTGATTTATGGGATTATACTTTGTGATCTTCGAATATGTTACATAGTTCTTTAAGGGAATACAGTTAGTGCTTTTGTTTTTTAATGGCCTTTTCCTTTTATTATATAGCACTTTGTGGGATTATTCTTTGTGCTTTATAGTTCTAATTACAGTGCTCTTCATATTTGTTACAAAGTGTTTTAAAGTAATATAGTTAGCGATTTTGTTTCTTCAGTTATTTTCCTTTTTATTAAATAACGCTTTATGGGATTATACTATGTGCTCTGGAGTTCTAATTGAAGTTCTTTTAGAATATCTAACATAGTGCTTTAATGTAATATAGTTAGTGTTTTTATTTCTTCATTGGCTTTTTTGTTATTATATAGTAATTTATAGGATTATACTTTGTGCTACACAGTTCTAATTACATTGCTTTTGGTATTTGTTACATAGTGTTTAAGGTAATATAGTTAGTGCTTTTTTTTCACTGCTTTTTCCTTTCTATTACATTGCACTTTATGAGATTATACTCTGTGCTCTAGAGTTATAATTACGTGTTTTTCGTATATGTTACATAGTGATTAAAGGGAATACAGTTAGTGCTTTTGTTTTTTGACATCATTTTCTTTTTATTCTACAACACTTTAAGGGATTATACTTTGTGCTCTAGAGTTATAATTACAGTTCTTTTCATATATGTTACATATTACTTTAAGTGAATACAATTAGTGCTTTTATTTCTTGATAGCCTTTTCTTTTTATAATATTGTACTTTGTTGGATTATACTTTTTGCTTTATAGTTCTAATTACAGAGCTTTTTATATTTGTTAGATAGTGTTTTAAAGTAATACATTTAACGCTTTTGTTTCTTCACTATTTTTACTTTTTCATATATAACACTTTATGATATTATATTTTGTGCACTAGAGTTATTATTAGAGTACTTTTCGTATATGTTACATAGTTCTTGAAGGGAATAATGTTAGTTGTTTTGTTTCTTGACTGCCTTTTGTTTTTATTATACACCACGTTATGAGATTATACTTTGTGGTATATGGTTATATTTACAGTTCTCTTTGTATATGTTATATAGTGCTCTAAGGGAATACAATTAGTGCTTTTGTTTCTTGACTGTCTTTTCTTTTTATTATATAGCACTTTATGGGATTATAGTTTGTGCTCTATAGTTCTAATTACAGTGCTTTTCGTATATGTTACATAGTGCTTTACACGGATACAGTTAAACCTTTTGTTTCTTCATTGTTTTTCCTTTTTATTATATAGCACTTTATGAGATTATATTTTGTGCTCTAGAGTTATAATTACAGTGCTTTTCGTATATGTTACATAGTGCTTTTCGTATATTTTCTTTTTATTTCTTTTTCTTTTTAAGAGAATACAGTTAGTGCTTTTCTTATATATTATATAGTGTTTCTTTTTTGACGGCCTTTTCTTTTTATTATATAGCACATTATGAGATTATACTCTGTGCTCTATAGTTCTAATTACAATGCTTTCGGTATATGTTATATAGTCCTCTAAGGGAATATAGTTAGTTCTTTTTTTCTTCTTTACCGCCTTTTCTTATATGGCACTTTATGGGATTATACTTTATGCTCAATAGTTCTAAAATAGTGCTTTCCGTATTTGTTACATAGTGTTTTAAAGTAATAGAGTTAGCGCTTTTGTTTTTTCACTGTTTTTTTTTTATACAACATTTTATGAGATTATAATTTGTGCTCTAGAGTTACAATTATAATGCTTTTCTTATATGGTATATAGTGCTTTAATGGAATACAATTAGTGCTTTTGTTTCTTGACTGCCTTTTCTTTTGATTATATAGCACTCTATGGAATTATACTTTGAGCTCTATAGTCATAATTATAGTGCCTTTCTTATTCGTTAAATAGTGTTTTAAGGTAATATAGTTAGCGCTTTTGTTTCTTCAATGCTTTTCCTTTTTATTATATAGCACTTTATAAGATTATACTTTGTGCTCTAGAGTTATAATTACAATGCTTTTCTTATATGGTACATAGTGCTTTAAAGGTATACAGTTAGTGATTTTGTTTCTTGACTGCCTTTTGTTTTTATTATATAACACTTTTAGGGATTATAGTTTTTGCTATAAGGTTTTAATTACAGTGTTCTTTGTATATGTTACATAGTGCTTCGAGGGAATATAGTTAGTGATTTTTTTTCTTGACTGCCTTTTCTTTTTATTATATAGCACTCTATGTGATTATACTTTGTGATCTATAGTTACAATTACAGTGCTTTTTGATTTTTTTAAATAGTGTTTTAAGTTAATATAGTTAGCGCTTTTGTTTCTTCACTGCTTTTCCTATTTATTATATAGTATTTTATGAGATTATACTTTCTGCTCTAGAGTTATAATTACACTGATTTTCTTATATGTTACATATTGCTTTAAGGGATTTGTGCTTTTGTTTCTTTACTACCTTTTCTTTTTATTATATACCACTTTATGGGATTATAGTTTATGCTCTATAGTTCTAATTAAAGTGCTTTTCGTATATGTTACATAGTGCTTTAAGGAAATACAGTTAATGCTTTTTTTTCTTGAATGCCTTTTCTTATTATTATTGTAGCACTTTTGGGATTATAGTTTGTGCTATATAGTTCTAACTATAGAACTTTTAATATATGTTTCATAGTGTTTTGAGGGAATACCGTTAGTACTTTTGTTTCTTGACTGCCTTTTCTTTTGATTATTTAACACTCTATGGGATTATATGTTGTGATCTATATTTATAATATTATAGTGCTTTTCGATTTTTTTACATAGTGTTTTAAGTTAATATAGTTAGCGCTTTTGTTTTTTCATTGTTTTTCCTTTTTATTACATAGCACTTTATGAGATTATACTTGTGCTCTAGAGTTATAATTAGGCTGATTTTCTTATATGTTACATAATGCTTTAAGGGATTAGTGATTTTGTTTCTTTATTGCCTTTTCTTTTTATTTAATAGCACTTAATGAGATTATAGTTTATGCTCTAAAGTTCTAATTACAATGATTTTCCTATATGTTACATAGTGCTTTGAGGGAATACAATTAGTGGTTTTGTTTCTTGACTTCCTTTTCTTCTTGTTATATATCATTCTATGGAATTATACTTTGTGCTCTATAGTCATAATTGTAGTGCTTTTCTTATTTGTAAAATAGTGTTTTATGGTAATATAGTTAGCCCTTTGGTTACTCCATTGTTCTTCCTTTTTATTATATTGCTTTTTATTATATTATACTTTGTGCTCTAGAGTTATAATTCTAGTGCTTTCCATATATGTTACATAGCGCTTTAAGGGAATACAATTAGTGCTTTTGTTTCCTGACTTCATTTTCTTTTTATTATAGCAATTTTTGGGATTACAATATTTTGTCTATAGTTCTAATTATAGTGCTTTTCGTATATGTTATATAGTGTTTTAAGGGAATACAGTTAGTGCTTTTGTTTCTTGATTGCCTTTTCTTTTTATTATATGGCACTATATGGCGGATTATACTTTTTGCTCTATAGTTCTAATTACAACGCATTTACTATTTTTTTAATAGTGTTTTAAGGTAATATAGTTAGCACTTTTGTTTTTTCACTACTTTTCCTATTTATTATATAGAACTTTATGAGATTATACTTTGTGCTCTAGGGTTATAATTACTATGTTTTTCGTATATGTTACATAGTGCTTTAAGGGAATACAGTTAGTAGTTTTTTTTCTTTATTGCCTTTTCTTTATATTATATAGCACTTTATGCGATTATAGTTTGAGCTCTATAGTTCTAATACAATGCTGTCCGTATTTTTTACATAGTGTTTTAAGGTAATATAGTTAGCACTTTTGTTTCTTCATTGTTTTTTCCTTTTTAATATATAGCACTTTATGAGATTATACTTTCTCGTCTAGAGTTATAATTACAATGGTTTTTTTGTATGTTATACATAGTTCTTTAAGGGAATACAATTAGTGCTTTTTTGTTTTTTGACTATCTTTTCTCTTTATTATATAGCATTTTATGAGATTATACTTTGTGCCCAATAGTTTTAACTACAATGCTCTTGGTATATGTTACATAGTGCTTCAAGGGAATATAGTTAGTACTTTTTGTTTCTTGACTGCTTATTTTTTTATTATTATATAGCACTTTGTGGGATTATACTTTATGCCCTATAGTTCTAATACAGTGTTTTCCGTATTTCTTACACAGTGTTTAAGGTAATATAGTTAGCGCTTTTGTTTTTTCACTGTTTTTCCTTTTTATGATATATGATTTTATGGGATTATACTTTCTGCTCTAGCGTTATAATTACAGTGATTTTTTTAATGTTATACATAGTGCTTTAATGGAATACAGTTAGTGATTTTGTTTCTTAACTGTCTTTTTTCTTAATTATATAGCACTTTATGAGATTATACTTTATGCTTTATGGTTTAATTACAGTGCTTTTGGTATATGTTATATAGTGCTTCAAGGGAATATAGTTAGTTGTTTTCGTTTCTTGACTTCCTTTTTTTTTATTATATAGCACTTTGTGGGATTATACTTTATGCCCTATAGTTCTAATCCAGTGCTTTTCGTATTTGTTACATAGTGTTTTAAGGTAATATAGTTAGCTTTTTCTTTTTCACTCTTTTTCCTTTTCATTATATGGTACATTACGAGATTATAGTTTGTGCTATGGAGTTATAACTACAGTGCTTTTCTTACGTATTATATAGTGCTTTATGGGAATACAATTAGTCTTATTGTTTTTTGACTGCCTTTTCTTTTTATTATATAACACTTTATGAGATTATACTTTGTGCTCTATAGTTCTAATTACAGTGCTTTTGGTATATGTTACATAGTGCTCTAAGGGAATACAGTTAGTTCTTTCTTTTTTTTTACTGTTTTCTTTTTATTATATAGCACTTTATGAGATTATAGTTTGTGCTCTATAGTTTGAATTACAGTGCTTTGCATATATGTTACATCGTGCTTTAAGGGAATAAAGTTACTGGTTTTGATTCTTGATTGCTTTTGCTTTTTATTAATTGCACTATTATACTTTGTGCGCTAGAGTTATAGTTACATAGCTTTTTGTATATGTTACATAGTTCTTTGAGGGAATACAGTTAGTGCTTTTGTTTATTGACTGCCGTTTCTTTTTATTATATTGCAATTTTTGAGATTATACTTTCTGCTCTATAGTTCTAATTGCAGTGCTTTTGGTATATATTATATGGTGCTTTAACGGAATACAGTTAGTGCATTTTTTTCTTTACTGTATTTTCTTTTTATTATATGGTAATTTATGGGATTATACTTTATGCTCAATAGTTCTAAAACAGTGCTTTCAGTATTTGTTACATAGTGTTTTAAGGTAATATAGTTAGCGATTTTGTTTCTTCACTGTTTTTTCTTTTTATGATATTGCATTTTATGAGATTATACTTTGTGCTCAATAGTTATAATTACAGTGCTTTTCTTATATTATATATAGTGCTTATATGGAATACAGTTAGCGCTTTTGTTTCTTGACTGCCTTTTCTTTTTTTTATAAAGCACTATATGGAATTATACTTTGTGCTCTATAGTCATAATTATAGTGCTTTTCTTATTCGTTAAATAGTGTTTTCAGGTAATATAGTTAGCCTTTTTGTTTCTTCATTGTTTTTCCTTTTTATTATATTGCACTTTATGATATTATACTTTGTGCTCTAGAGTTATAATTCTAGTGCTTTTTGTATATATTATATAGTGCTTTAAGGGAATACAATTAGTGCTTTTGTTTCTTGACTTAATTTTCTTTTTATTATAGCACTTTTTGGGATTCCAGTATTTGCTCTATAGTTGTAACTACAGTGCTTTTCGTATATGATACATAGTGCTTTAAGGGAATACAACTAGTGCTTTCGTTTCTTGACTGCCTTTTCTTTTTATTGTATAAAAGTTTATGTGATTATAGTTTTTTTCTATAGTTCTTGTTACAATGCTTTTCGTAAATGTTACATAGTGCGTTAAGGGAATAGGATTAGTGTTTTTGTTTATTCACTGTTTTTCCTTTTATTATATAGCACTTTATGCGATTATAGTTTGGGGTATATAGTTGTCATAACAATGCTTTTCGTATATGTTACATAGCGCTTTAAGGGAATACAGTTAGTGCTTTTGTTTCTTGACTGCCTTTTTTGTTTTTTTTTTAGATAGCAATTTATGAGATTATAGTTTGTACTTTATAGTTATAATTAATGTGCTTTTCATATATGTTACATGGTGTTTAAAAGGGATACTGTTAGTGCCTTTGTTTCTTGACAGTGTTTTCTTATTATTATGTTGCACTTTATGAGATTATACTTTGTGCTCTAGAATTATAATTACAGTGCTTTTCCTGTATGTTATATAGTGCTTTAAGGTAATACAGTTAGTGCTTTTGTTTCTTGACTATTTTTTCTTTTTATTTTATAGCACTTTATGGGATTACACTTTATGCTATATAGTTATACTACTGTGCATTTCGTATATGTTACATAGTTTTTTAAAGGGATACAGTTAGTTCATTTGTTCCTTGACAACCATTTCTTTTTATTATATAGCACTTTGTGGGATAATAGTTTATGCTCTAAAGTTCTAATTACAGTGCTTTTCGTATATGTTCAATAGTGCTTTGAGGGAATACAGTTAGTGCTTTTGTTTCTTGACAGTCTTTTCTTTTTATTATAAAGCACTCAATGTGATTATACTTTGTGCTCTATAGTTATAATTACATGGCTTTTCGTATTTTTTAACTAGTGTTTTAAGGTAATGTAGTTAGCACTTTTGTTTCTTGATTGCCTTTTCTTTTTATAATATAGCACTTTATGGGATTATAGTTTCTTCTCGATAGTTCTAAATACAGTGCTCTTCGTATATGTTATATAGTGCTTCAAAGGAATACAGTTAGTGTTTTTGTTTCTTCACAACCTTTTCTTTTTATAATACAACACTTCGTGGGATTTTACTTTTTGCTCTATAGTTCTAATTACAATGCTTTTTGTAATTGTGAAATAGTGTTTTAAGGTAATATAGTTAGCACTTTTGTTTCTTCGTTGTTTTTCCTTTTTATTATATATCACTTTATGAGATTATAGTTTGTTCTCTAGAGTTATAATTACAGTGCTTTTCTTATATATTACATAGTGCTTTATGGGAATACAATTAGTGTTTTAGTTTTTTGACTGACTTTTCATTTTATTATATACTTTTTTATGGGATTAGAGTTTGTGCTCTAAAGTTCTATTTACAGTGCTTTTCGTATATGTTACATAGTGCTTTATGGGAATACACTTAGTGCTTTTATTTCTTGACTGCCTTTTTTTTTATTATATAGAACTTTATGATATTATACTTTGTGCTATATAGTTATAATTACAGTGCTTTCCATATTTGTTACATAGTGTTTTAAAGTAATATTGTTAGCGCTATTGTTTCTTTACTGTTTTTCCTTTTTATTATATAGCAGTTTACGAGATTTTACTTTGGGCTCTATAGTTATAATTACAATCTTTTTTCGTATATGTTACATAGAGCTTAAGGGAATACATTTAGTGCTTTTATTTCTCTACTACCTTTTCTTTTTATTATATACCACTTTTTGGGATTATAGTTTGTGCACTAAAGTTCTATGTACACTTCTTTCCGTATATGTTACATAGTTTGTTGAGGGAATGCAGTTAGCGCTTTTGTTCTTGACAACCTTTTCTTTTTATTATATAGCACTTTATGGGATTATACCTTTTGCTCTATATTCTAATTACGGTCCTTTTCATATTTTTTAATTTGGTTTTAAGGTAATATAGTTAGCGTTTTTTTTTCTTGATTGTCTTTTCTTTTTATCATATAACATTTTATGGGATTATAGATTCTTCTCTATAGTTCTAAATACGTTGCTTTTTGTATATGTGACATAGTGCTTTAAGGGAATACAGGTAGTGTTTTTGTTTCTTGACTGTCTTTTCTTTTTATTATATAGCACTCTATGGGATTATACTTTTTGCTCTATAGTTATAACTACATTGCTTTTCGTATTTGTTAAATAGTGTTTTAAGTTAATATAGTTAGCCATTTTGTTTCTTGATTGTTTTTCCTTTTTATTAAAGACCACTTTATGAGATTATACATTGATCTTTAGAGTTATAATTATAGTACTTTTCTTATATGTTACATAGTGTTTTAAGGAAATACAGTTAGTGCTTTTGTTTTTGGACTGGCTTTTCTTTTTATTATATACCACTTTATGGGATTATGCTTTGTGCTCTAAAGTTCTATTTGCAGTGTTTTTCGTATATGTTACATAGTGCTTTGAGGGAATACAATTAGGGTTTTTGCTTCTTGACTGCCTTTTCTTTTTACTATATAACACTTAATAAGATTATACTTTGTGTCCTATAGTTCTAATTACAGTGTTTTTTTTTCTTGACCGCCTTTTCTTCTTATTACATAGCACTTTATGGGATTATAGTTTATGCTCTATAGTTCTAATTACAGTGCTTTTCGTATATGTTACATAGTGCTTTAATAAAATACAATTAATGCTTTTGTTTCTTGACTGCCTTTTCTTTTTATTATATAGCAATTTATGAGATTTTACTTTTTTCTGTATAATCGTAATTATAGTGTTTTTCGTATTAGTTAAACAGTATTTTAAGGTAATATAGTTAACACTTCTTCACTGTTTCTTCTTTTTATTATATAGCACTTTATGCGATTATACTTTGTGCTTTAGAGATATAATTATAATGCTTTTCGTATATGATACATAGTGCTTTATGGGAATACAGTCAGTTATTTTGTTTCTTGACTTCATTTTCTTTTTATTCTATAGCACTTTATGGGATTATAGTTAGTGTTGTATAGTTCTAATTATAGTGTTTTTCGTATATGTTACATAGTGCTTTGAGGGAATACAATTAATGTTTTGCTTCTTGAGCGACTTTTTTTTTTATTATATAGCACTCTACGGGAATATACTTTGTCCTCTATAGTTGTAACTACAGTTCTTTTCCTATTTGTTAAATAGTGCTTTATGTGAATACATTTATCACTTTACGGGATTATAGTTTGTGCTCTTTAGTTTGAATACAGTGCTTTCCGTATTTGTTACATATTTTAAGGTAATATAGATAGCGCTTTTGTTTCTTCACCATTTTTCCTTTTCATTATATAGCAGTTTATGAGATTATACTTTGTTTTTCATTAGTACTTTTCTTTCTTGATTGCATTTTCTGTTTATTATATAGCACATTATGGTATTATACTTTGTGCTATATAGTTATAATTACAGTCTTTTTCATATATGTTACATAGTGTTTTAAAGGTATACAGTTAGTGCTTTTGTTTCTTGACTGCCGTTTCTTTTTATTACATAGCACTCAGTGCGATTATACTTTGTTGTCTCTAGTTATACTTACATTTCTTTTCGTATATGTTAAATAGTGTTTTAAGGTAATATAGTTAGCGCTTTTGTTTCTTAACTGCCTTTTCTTTTTATTATATAGCAATTTATGGGATTATACCTTGTGCTATATAGTTTTAATTACAACGCTTTTAGTATATGTTACATAGTGTTTTAAAGGGATTATACTTTGTGCTCTATAGTTCTAATTACAGTGGTTGTTGTATTTGTTAAATAGTGTTTTAATGTAATATAGTTAACGTTTTTGTTTCTAGACTTCCTTTTCTTTTTATTATATAGCAATTTAGGGGATATACCTTGAGCTATATAGTTAAAATTACAATGCTTTTAGTATATGTTACATAGTGTTTTAAAGGGATTATACTTTGTGCTATAGTTATAATTACAGTGGTTTTTGTATTTGTTAAATAGTAGTTTCATGTAATATAGTTAGCGCTTTTGTTTCTGGACTTCCTTTTCTTTTTACTATATAGCACTTTATGGGATTATATTTTGTGCTCTATAGTTCTAATTACAGTGCTTTTCGTATAAGTTACATAGTGCTTTAAGTGAATACAGTTAATGCTTTTGTTTCTTGATTGCATTTTCTTTTTATTATATAGCACTCTATGTGATTTTAAGTTTTGCTATATAATCCTAATTATAGTGCTTTTTGTATTAGTTAAAGAGTTTTTTAAGGTAATATAGTTAGCGCTTCTTCAATGTTTCTTGTTTTTATTATATAGCACTTTATGCGATTATACTTTGTGCTCTAGAGATATAATTATAATGCTTTTCGGATACGATACATAGTGCTTTAGGGGAATACAGCCAGTTATTTTGTTTCTTGACTTCCTTTTATTTCTATTATATAGCACTTTATGGGATTATAGTTTGTGCTCTATAGTTCTAATTACATGCTTTTCGTATATGTTACATAGTGATTTGAGGGAATACAGTTAGTGTTTTGCTTCTTGAAGGACTTTTTTTTTTTATTATATACCACACTATGGGAATATAATTTGCCTCTATAGTTGTAATTACAGTGCTTTTCATATTTGTTAAATAGTGCTTTAAGTGAATACAATTAGCACTTTTGTTTCTTTACTGCCTTTTCTTTGTACTATATAGCTCTTTATGGGATTATACTTTGTGCTGTATAGTTTTAATACAGTGTTTTCCGTATTTGTTACATAGTGTTTTGTGGTAATATAGATAGCGCTTTTGTTTCTTCACTGTTTTTCCTTTTTATTATAAAGCACTTTAAGAGATTATACTTTGTGCTCTAGAGTTATAATTACAGTGCTTTTCTTATATGTTTTATATTTCTATAGGGGAATACAATTAGTGCTTTTGTTTCTTGACTGCATTTTCTTTTTATTAAATAGCACGTTATGGGATTATAGTTTGTGCTCTACAGTTCTGATAATAGTGTTTTTCGTATATGTTACATAGTGTTTTAAAGGGATACAGTTAATGTGTTTGTTTCTTGACTGCCTTTTCTTTTTATTACATAGTACTCAGTGCGATTATACTTTGTACTCTATAGTTATACTTACATTACTTTTCGTATTTGTTAAATAGTGTTTTAATTACAATGCTTTTAGTATACGTTACATAGTGTTTTAAATGGATTATACTTTGTGATCTTTTGTTATAGTTACAGTGGTTTTTTTAATTTATTAAATAGTGTTTTAATGTAATATCGTTAGCGCTTTCGTTTATGGACTTCCTTTTCTTTTTATTATATAGAACTTTATGCGATTATACTTTGTGCTCTAGAGATATAATTATAATGCTTTTCGTATATGATACATAGTGTTTAGGGGAGTACAATCAATTATTTTATTTCTTGACTTCCTTTTCTTTCTATTATATAGCACTTTACGGGATTATAGTTTGTACTCTATAAGTCTAATTACAGTGCTTTTCATATTTGTTAAATAGTGTTTTATTGTAATATAGTTATCATTTTTTTTCTTGACTGCCTTTTAATTTAATTTTAAAGGAGTTTATGGGATTATACTATATGCTCTAAAGTTCTACTTAAAAATCTTTTTCGTATATGTTACCTTGTGCTTTAAGGAAATAAAGTTAGTGCTTTTGTTTCTTGACTGGCTTTTCTTTGTATTATGTAGCACTCTATGGGATTATACTTTGTGCTCTAAACTTCTAATTAAAGTTCTTTTGGTATATGTTACACAATGCTTTAAGGGAATACAGTTAGTGCTTTTGTTTCTTGACTGCCTTTTATTTTTATTATATAGCACATTATGAGATTATACTTTGTGTTCTATTGTTCTAACTACAGTGCTTTTCGTATATGTTACAAAGTTCCTTAAGGGAATACAATTAGTGTTTTTGTTTCTTGACTGCGTTATCTATTTATTATGTAGCACTTTATGGGATTATACTTTGTGCTATATAGTTACAATTACAGTGCTTTTAGTATATGTTACATAGTGTTTTAAAGGGATACGGTTAGTGCCTTTGTTTCTTGGCTGCCTTTGCCTTTTCTTTTTATATAGCACTTTATGGAATAATAGATTGTGCTCTAAAGTTCTAATTACAGTGCTTTTCGTATATGGTACATAGTGCTTTAAGAGAATATAGTAAGTGCTTTTGTTTCATGACTGCCTTTTCTTGTTATTATATAGCACTCAATGCGATTATACTTTGTGCTCTATTGTTATAATTGTAGTGGTTTTTGTATTTGTTAAATAGTGTTTTAAGGTAATATAGTTAACATATTTGTTTCTTGACTAACTTTCCTTATTATTATATAGCACTTTATGAGATTATACTTTCTACTCTAAAGTTATAATTACAGTCCTTTTCTTATATGTTACACAGTGCTTTAAGGGAATACAATTAGTGCTTTTGTTTCTTGACTAGCTTTTCTTTTTAATATATAGCACTTTATGAGATTATAGTTTGTGCTCTTCTAATTAAATTATTTTTCGTTTATGTTACATAGTTTAAGGGAGTACAATTAGTGTTTTTGTTTCTTGATTGCCTTTTCTTTTTATTATATAACACTTTATGGGATTATACTTTGGTCTCTATAGTTGTAATTACAGTGCTTTTCGTATATTTAGCATAGTGCTTTAATGGAATACAATTAGAGGTTGTGTTTCTTGACTTCATTTTCTTTTTATTATATAGTACTTTCTTGGATTATAGTTTTTGCTCTAAATTTCTAATTACAATGCTTTTCGTTGAGTTACATAGTGCTTTGAGGGAATACCGTTAGTGCTTTTTTTTTTTTGACTGCATTTTCTTTTTATTATATATCACTCTATGGGATTATACTTTGTGTGTGCTCTATAGTCCTAATTAGTGCTTTTCATATTTGTTAAATAGTGCTTTATTGTAATATAGTTATCATTTTTTTTTCTTGACTGTCTTTTCTTTTTAATATATAGCACCTTATTGGATTATAGTTTGTGCTCTTGACGAGGCCCTCCAAGCTCAAAAAAATAATTATTGGAGATGGACTTGTTATACATTACAATTATTTTTTTATCCGACTCAAAGGTCACCCAGCCGAGTCATCCTAAGGCCAGGATCACAAGATCCGGGACTTCAAGACTAAGACAACAAATAATTATGGAAGAATTTCAAAGTTACCTTATTATATATAACCTTTTATTATAAGTTTCCATATATTATAATTCCATATCTAGAAGTTTCATTATTATTTGTTTCCTTACAGTTATTCTTACCTTTTGTTTGTTTCCTTTATTATTTGTTGCCTTTTATTTTCCTTAAGCACCTCTATATGAGGTCCTTGCCTATCACTGTAATAGAGCAGAGTGAATCTTGAAAAAATTTCTTTATTGTTCCCCCTCAATATTTGTCTAGTGCTACGATGTGATTTTCTCCCACTTAGATATGTCAAATTGGGTCTTTAGAGTGATTCCATCGGTTTGTGGCTTCCAATCCTTTACTGTGGGATTTAGCCTGTTGTTTGAGTTTTAATCTATGGTTTGATTTCAGGTCCGAGACTTATTCTCATGATTGGTTATCATCCACGTTAATTGACATTCTTTGCACTATCATTTTTTCTTTATTCTCCTCTCTTTCACCTATATTCCGAACCATTGGTTCTCTATTGAACTTTGTGGCTATGGAAATTATTTTGGGCATAATTATATACGGTCGGGCCGTGTCATCTGGTATAAAATTTAGTTGATAAAATTGCTTGATTGATATCATTGTTCTACTTGAAAAAAGAAAAAGAAAATGTAAAAAAAATAAAGGTCAAAAAAAGAGGCAAAAAAAATCCGAAAATAGAAAAAGAAAACACAATCAATATATGGTATTTGTTAATTGTTTCATTCTCTACATTATTTTCCTTGTCTACTTTTTTTCAGATTTTTCTAGCTATTTTCTTTGGGAAAATTGAGTCTTCTTGTGAGCCATAGAGTCAATGAATATCGTGTTCGGGAGAACAAGAGTACTTATCAAGAATAGGGGAATGACGCGGCCATCCAAGCTAAAAAAAAAAATTATTGTAGATGTGCTTGCTGTGCATTACAATTATTTTTTTATCCAACTCCAAGGTCACCCAGCCGAGCCATCCCAAGGCCATGATCACAAGAGCCAGGACTTCAAGACTAAGACAACAAATAATTATGGAAGAATCTTAAAGTTACCTTATTATATATTACCTTTTATTATAAGTTTCTATATATTATAATTCCATATCTAGAAGTTTCCTTATTATCTGTTTCCTTATAGTTATACTTACCTTTTATTTGTTTCCTTTATTATTTGTTGCCTTAAGGACCTCTATATAAGGTCCTTGCCTATCATTGTAATAGAGTAGAGTGAATCTTGAATAAAAAATTTTTATTGTTCTTTCTCAATATTTGTCTAGCGCTAGGATATGATTTCCTCCCACTTAGATATGTCAAATCGGGTATTTGGAGTGATTCCATCGGTTCGTAGCTTCCACTTCTTTGTAGTGGGATTTAGCCTATTGTTTGAGTTTTAATCTATGGTTTGATTTCAGGTCTGAGCCTTATTCTCGTGGTTGGTTACAATACGTATTAATTCACATTCTCTGCACTATCTTTTCTTCTTTATCCTCTCTTCTTTCAAATTGGGTCTTTGGAGTGATTCCATCAGTTCGTGGCTTCCAATCATTTGCAGTGGGATTTAGCCTATTGTTTGTGTTTTAACTATGGTTTTGATTTCAAGTCCGAGACTTATTCTCGTGATTGGTTATCATCCATATTGATTTACATTCTTTGTACTATCCTTTCTTCTTTATCATCCCTTCTTTCAAATCGGGTCTTCGTAGTGATTCCATCGGTTTGTAGCTTCCAATCCTTTGTAGTGGGATTTAGCCTAGTGTTTGTGTTTTAACTATTGTTTTGATTTTAGGTCCGAGACTTATTCTCGTGGTTGGTTATCATCCATGTTAATTCACATTCTCTGTCCTATCCTTTTTTCTTTATTCTCCCTTCTTTCACCTATATTCCGAACCATTGGTTCTCTATTGAACTTTATGGATAAGGAAGTTAGTTTGGGCATAATTATACGCAGTCGGGTCGTGACATCTCTATAGTTCTAATTACAGTGCTTTTCGTATATGTTATATAGTGCTTTAAAGGAATATAGTTAGTGTTTTTATTTATTAACTACCTTTTCTTTTAATTGTATAGCACATTGTGAGATTATACTTTGTGCTCTTATAATTATAATTGTAACTACAGTGCTTTTCGTATATGTTACATAGTGCTTTAAGGGAATACAATTAGTGCTTGTGTTTCTTGACTGCCTATTCTTTTTATTATATAGCCTTTTATGGGATTATAGTTTTTGCTCTAAAGTTCTAATTACATTGCTTTTCTAATATGTTATATAGTATTTTAAGGGAATACAGTTAGTGCTTTTGTTTCTTTACAGCCTTTTCTTTTTATCATACAACACTTTATGAGATTATACTTTGGGCTCTATAGTTATAATTACAGTATTTTTCGTATATGTTACATAGTGCTTTAAGGGAATATAATTAGTCATTGTGTTTCTTGACTGCCTATTCTTTTTATTATATAGCACTTTATAGGATTATAGTTTGTGCTCTGTAGTTCTAATTACAGTGCTTTTCGTATATGTTACATAGTGCTTTAAGGGAGTCTACTTAGTGCTTTTCTTTCTTGACTGCCTTTTCTTTTTATTATATAGCACTCTATGGTATCATACTTTGTGCTCTATAGTTGCAATTACAGTGGTTTTTGTATTTTCTAAATAGTGTTATAAGGTATTATAGTTAGTGCTTTTGTATCTTGACTGCCTTTTCTTTTAATTATATAGCTCTTTGTGAGATTATACTTTGTGCTCCACAGTTTTAATTACAATGCTTTTCGTATATGTTACATCGTGCTTTAAGGGAATACCGTTATTTCTTTTGTTTCTTGACTGACTTTTCTTTTTATTTTATAGCACTCTATGGGATTATACTTTGTACTATATAGTTCTAATTACATCGCTTTTTGTATTTGTTAAACAGTGTTTTTAAGATAATATAGTTAGCACTTTTGTTTCTTCTCTGTTTTTTCCTTTTGTAGCACTTTATGAGATTATACTTTGTGCTCTAGAGTTATAATTACAATGCTTTTCGAATACTTTACATAATGCTTTAAGGTAATACAGTGGGTGCTTTTGTTTCTTGACTTCCTTTTTTTTTTATTATATAACACTTTCTGTGATTATAGGTTGTGCTCTAAAGTTTTAATTACAATGCTCTTTCTATATGTTACATATTGCTTTGAGGGAATAAACTTAGTACTTTTGTTTCTTGTCTGCCTTTTCTTTGTATTATATAGCGCTCTATGGGATTAAACTTTGGGCTCTATAGTTCAAATTACAGTGCTTTCCATATTTGTTAAATAGTGTTTTAAGATAATATAGTTACGGGTTTTGTTTCCTAACTGCCTTTTCTTTGTATTATATGGCACTCCATGGGATTATACTTTTTGCTCTATAGTTGTAATTACAGTGTTTTTATATATGTTACATAGTGTTTTAAGCGAATACAGTTAGTGTTCTTGTTTCTTGACTGGCTTTTCTTTTTATTATATAGCACTTTATGGGATTATAGTTTGTGCTCTATAGTTCTAATTACAGTGCTTTTCGTATATGTTACAAAGTGCCATAAGGGAATACAATTCGTGGTTTTGTTTCTTGACTAACGTTTTGTTTTATTATATAGCACTTTATGAGGTTATACTTTGTGCTCTATAGTTATAATTACGGTGATCTTCTTATATGTTACATAGTGCTTTAAGGGAATACAGTTAGTGCTTTTGTTTCTTGACTACCTTTTCTTTCTATTATATAGCACTCTATGAGATTATACTTTGTGATCTACAGTTCTAATTACATTACTATTCGTATATGTTACATAGTGTTTTAAGCGAATAAAGTTAGTGTTTTTGTTCCTTGACTCCCTTTTCTTTTTATTAAATAGAACTTTATGGGATTATAGTTTGTGCTTTAAATTTCTAATTACAGTGCTTTTTGTATATGTTACGTAGTTCTTTGAGGGAATACAATTAGTGCTTTTGTTTCTTGCCTGACATTTCTTTCTATTATATAGCACTCTATGAGATTATACTTTGTGCTCTATAGTTCTAATTACATTGCTTTTCATATTTGTAAATAGTGTTTTAAGGTAATATAGTTAAGGCTTTTGTTTCCTGATTGCCTTTTCTTTGTATACTATAGAACTTTATGGGATTATGCTTTCTGCTCTATATTTTCAATACAATGCTTGTCGTATATGTTACATATTGCTTTAAGGGAATGGAGTTAGTGCTTTTGTTTCTTGACTGTCTTTTCTTTTTATTATGTAGAACTTTATGAGTTTATAGTTTGTGCTCTAAAATTCTAATTACAGTGCTTTTTGTATATGTTACATAGTACTTAGAGGGAATACACTTTGTGCTTTTGTTTCTTGCCTACCTTTTCTTTGTATTATAAAGCACTCTATTGGATTGTACTTTATGCTCTATAGTTCTAATTACAGTGGTTTTCATATTTGTTAAATAGTGTTTTAAGGTAATTTAGTTAGGGCTTTTGTTTCCTGATTGCCGTTTTTTTTATTATATGGCACTCTATGAGATTATACTTTGTGCTCTGTAGTTCTAATTATAGTGCTTTTCGTATATGTTACACAGTGCTTTGAGGGAATACTATTACTGTTTTTGATTCTTGATTGCCTTTTGTTTTTATTACAGAGCACTTTATGGGATTATAGTTTTGTTCTAAAGTTCTAATTAAAGTACTTTTCATATATGTTACATAGTGCATTGAGGGAATACAGTTTGTGTTTTTGTTTTGTTGACTGCCTTTCCTTTGTATACTATTGCACTGTATGGGATTATACTTTTTGCTCTATAGTTTCAATAGAGTGCTTTTTCTATATGTTACATATTGCTTTAAGGGAATAGAGTTAGTGCTTTTGTTTCTTGACTGCATTTTCTTTCTATTATGTATCATTTTTTGGTATTATAGTTTTTGCTCTATAGTTCTAATTATAGAACCTTTTGTATATGTTACATATTCCTTTAAGGGAATACAATTAGTGCTTTTGTTTCTTGATTGCCTTTTCTTTTGATTATATAAAACTTTATGGGATTAGAGTTTTGCTCTAAAGTTCTAATTACAATGCTTTTCGTATATGTTACATTGTGGTTTGAAGGAATACAGTTAGTGCTTTTGCTACTTCACAACCTTTTCTTTGTATTATAGAGCACTCTGTGAGATTATACTTTTTTCTCTAGAGTTATAATTACAGTGCTTTTTATATGTTACATAGAGTGCTTTAACTAAATACAGTTGGTGCTTGTGTTTCTTGTTTGGCTTTTCTTTTATTAAAAGCACTTTTGGGATTATAGTTTGTCTCTATATTTCTTATTACAGTTCTTTTTGTATATGTTAAAAACAAGCCTTAATGGAATACAATTACTGGTTTTGTTTCTTGACTGGCTTTTCTTTTTATTATATAGCACTTTATGGGATTATAGTTTGTGCTCTATAGTTCTAATTACAGTGCTTTTCGTATACGTTACAATGTGCCATAAGGGAATACAATCCGTGGTTTTGTTTCTTGACTACCGTTTTGTTTTATTATATAGCACTTTATGAGGTTATACTTTGTGCTCTAGAGTTATAATTACGGTGATCTTCTTATATGTTACATAGTGCTTTAAGGGAATACAGTTAGTTCTTTTGTTTCTTGACTACCTTTTCTTTCTATTATATAGCACTCTATGAGATTATACTTTGTGCTCTGTAGTTCTAATTACATCACTTTTCGTATATGTTACATAGTGTTTTAAGCAAATAAAGTTAGTGTTTTGTTTCTTGACTCCCTTTTCTTTTTATTAAATAGAACTTTATGGGATTATAGTCTGTGCTTTAAATTTCTAATTACAGTGCTTTTTGTATATATTACATAGTTCTTTGAGGGAATACAGTTAGTGCTTTTGTTTCTTGCCTGACTTTTCTTTCTATTATATAGCACTCTGTGAGATTATACTTTGTGCTCTATAGTTCTAATTACAGTGCTTTCCATATTTGTAAACAGTGTTTTAAGGTAATATAGTTAAGGCTTTTGTTTCCTGATTGTCTTTTCTTTGTATAATATAGAACTTTATGGGATTATGCTTTCTGCTCTATATTTTCAATACAATGCTTGTCGTATATGTTACATATTGCTTTAAGGGAATGGAGTTAGTGCTTTTGTTTCTTGACTGTCTTTTCTTTTTATTATGTAGAACTTTATGAGTTTATAGTTTGTGCTCTAAAATTCTAATTACAGTGCTTTTTGTATATGTTACATAGTACTTAGAGGGAATACACTTTGTGCTTTTGTTTCTTGCCTACCTTTCTTTGTATTATAAAGCACTCTATTGGATTGTACTTTATGCTCTATAGTTCTAATTACAGTGGTTTTCATATTTGTTAAATAGTGTTTTAAGGTAATTTAGTTAGGGCTTTTGTTTCCTGATTGCCGTTTTTTTTGTTATATGGCACTCTATGAGATTATACTTTGTGCTCTGTAGTTCTAATTATAGTGCTTTTCGTATATGTTACACAGTGCTTTGAGGGAATACTATTACTGTTTTTGATTCTTGATTGCCTTTTGTTTTTATTACAGAGCACTTTGGGATTATAGTTTTGTTCTAAAGTTCTAATTAAAGTACTTTTCATATATGTTACATAGTGCATTGAGGGAATACAGTTTGTGTTTTGTTTTGTTGACTGCCTTTCCTTTGTATACAATTGCACTGTATGGGATTATACTTTTTGCTCTATAGTTTCAATAGAGTGCTTTTTCTATATGTTACATATTGCTGTAAGGGAATAGAGTTAGTGCTTTTGTTTCTTGACTGCATTTTCTTTCTATTATGTATCATTTTTGGTATTATAGTTTTGCTCTATAGTTCTAATTATAGAACCTTTTGTATATGTTACATATTCCTTTAAGGGAATACAATTAGTGCTTTTGTTTCTTGATTGCCTTTTCTTTTGATTATATAAAACTTTATGGGATTAGAGTTTTGCTCTAAAGTTCTAATTACAATGCTTTTCGTATATGTTACATTGTGGTTTGAAGGAATACAGTTAGTGCTTTTGCTACTTCACAACCTTTTCTTTGTATTATAGAGCACTCTGTGAGATTATACTTTTTTCTCTAGAGTTATAATTACAGTGCTTTTTATATGTTACATAGAGTGCTTTAACTAAATACAGTTGGTGCTTTTGTTTCTTGTTTGGCTTTTCTTTTATTAAAAGCACTTTTGGGATTATAGTTTGTCTCTATATTTCTTATTACAGTTCTTTTGTATATGTTAAAAACAAGCCTTAATGGAATACAATTACTGGTTTTGTTTCTTGACTGGCTTTTCTTTTTATTATATAGCACTTTATGGGATTATAGTTGTGCTCTATAGTTCTAATTACAGTGCTTTTCGTATACGTTACAATGTGCCATAAGGGAATACAATCCGTGGTTTTGTTTCTTGACTACCGTTTTGTTTTATTATATAGCACTTTATGAGGTTATACTTTGTGCTCTAGAGTTATAATTACGGTGATCTTCTTATATGTTACATAGTGCTTTAAGGGAATACAGTTAGTTCTTTTGTTTCTTGACTACCTTTTCTTTCTATTATATAGCACTCTATGAGATTATACTTTGTGCTCTGTAGTTCTAATTACATCACTTTTCGTATATGTTACATAGTGTTTTAAGCAAATAAAGTTAGTGTTTTTGTTTCTTGACTCCCTTTTCTTTTATTAAATAGAACTTTATGGGATTATAGTCTGTGCTTTAAATTTCTAATTACAGTGCTTTTGTATATATTACATAGTTCTTTGAGGGAATACAGTTAGTGCTTTGTTTCTTGCCTGACTTTTCTTTCTATTATATAGCACTCTGTGAGATTATACTTTGTGCTCTATAGTTCTAATTACAGTGCTTTCCATATTTGTAAACAGTGTTTTAAGGTAATATAGTTAAGGCTTTTGTTTCCTGATTGTCTTTTCTTTGTATAATATAGAACTTTATGGGATTATGCTTTCTGCTCTATATTTTCAATACAATGCTTGTCGTATATGTTACATATTGCTTTAAGGGAATGGAGTTAGTGCTTTTGTTTCTTGACTGTCTTTTCTTTTTATTATGTAGAACTTTATGAGTTTATAGTTTGTGCTCTAAAATTCTAATTACAGTGCTTTTTGTATATGTTACATAGTACTTAGAGGGAATACACTTTGTGCTTTTGTTTCTTGCCTACCTTTTCTTTGTATTATAAAGCACTCTATTGGATTGTACTTTATGCTCTATAGTTCTAATTACAGTGGTTTCATATTTGTTAAATAGTGTTTTAAGGTAATTAGTTAGGGCTTTTGTTTCCTGATTGCCGTTTTTTTTGTTATATGGCACTCTATGAGATTATACTTTGTGCTCTGTAGTTCTAATTATAGTGCTTTTCGTATATGTTACACAGTGCTTTGAGGGAATACTATTACTGTTTTTGATTCTTGATTGCCTTTTGTTTTTATTACAGAGCACTTTATGGGATTATAGTTTTGTTCTAAAGTTCTAATTAAAGTACTTTTCATATATGTTACATAGTGCATTGAGGGAATACAGTTTGTGTTTTTGTTTTGTTGACTGCCTTTCCTTTGTATACAATTGCACTGTATGGGATTATACTTTTTGCTCTATAGTTTCAATAGAGTGCTTTTTCTATATGTTACATATTGCTGTAAGGGAATAGAGTTAGTGCTTTTGTTTCTTGACTGCATTTTCTTTCTATTATGTATCATTTTTTGGTATTATAGTTTTTGCTCTATAGTTCTAATTATAGAACCTTTTGTATATGTTACATATTCCTTTAAGGGAATACAATTAGTGCTTTTGTTTCTTGATTGCCTTTTCTTTTGATTATATAAAACTTTATGGGATTAGAGTTTTGCTCTAAAGTTCTAATTACAATGCTTTTCGTATATGTTACATTGTGGTTTGAAGGAATACAGTTAGTGCTTTTGCTACTTCACAACCTTTTCTTTGTATTATAGAGCACTCTGTGAGATTATACTTTTTTCTCTAGAGTTATAATTACAGTGCTTTTTTATATGTTACATAGAGTGCTTTAACTAAATACAGTTGGTGCTTTTGTTTCTTGTTTGGCTTTTCTTTTATTAAAAGCACTTTTTGGGATTATAGTTTGTCTCTATATTTCTTATTACAGTTCTTTTTGTATATGTTAAAAACAAGCCTTAATGGAATACAATTACTGGTTTTGTTTCTTGACTGGCTTTTCTTTTTATTATATAGCACTTTATGGGATTATAGTTTGTGCTCTATAGTTCTAATTACAGTGCTTTTCGTATACGTTACAATGTGCCATAAGGGAATACAATCCGTGGGTTTGTTTCTTGACTACCGTTTTGTTTTATTATATAGCACTTTATGAGGTTATACTTTGTGCTCTAGAGTTATAATTACGGTGATCTTCTTATATGTTACATAGTGCTTTAAGGGAATACAGTTAGTTCTTTTGTTTCTTGACTACCTTTTCTTTCTATTATATAGCACTCTATGAGATTATACTTTGTGCTCTGTAGTTCTAATTACATCACTTTTCGTATATGTTACATAGTGTTTTAAGCAAATAAAGTTAGTGTTTTTGTTTCTTGACTCCCTTTCTTTTTATTAAATAGAACTTTATGGGATTATAGTCTGTGCTTTAAATTTCTAATTACAGTGCTTTTTGTATATATTACATAGTTCTTTGAGGGAATACAGTTAGTGCTTTTGTTTCTTGCCTGACTTTTCTTTCTATTATATAGCACTCTGTGAGATTATACTTTGTGCTCTATAGTTCTAATTACAGTGCTTTCCATATTTGTAAACAGTGTTTTAAGGTAATATAGTTAAGGCTTTTGTTTCCTGATTGTCTTTTCTTTGTATAATATAGAACTTTATGGGATTATGCTTTCTGCTCTATATTTTCAATACAATGCTTGTCGTATATGTTACATATTGCTTTAAGGGAATGGAGTTAGTGCTTTTGTTTCTTGACTGTCTTTTCTTTTTATTATGTAGAACTTTATGAGTTTATAGTTTGTGCTCTAAAATTCTAATTACAGTGCTTTTTATATGTTTACATAGTACTTAGAGGGAATACACTTTGTGCTTTTGTTTTGCCTACCTTTTCTTTGTATTATAAAGCACTCTATTGGATTGTACTTTATGCTCTATAGTTCTAATTACAGTGGTTTTCATATTTGTTAAATAGTGTTTTAAGGTAATTTAGTTAGGGCTTTTGTTTCCTGATTGCCGTTTTTTTTGTTATATGGCACTCTATGAGATTATACTTTGTGCTCTGTAGTTCTAATTATAGTGCTTTTCGTATATGTTACACAGTGCTTTGAGGGAATACTATTACTGTTTTTGATTCTTGATTGCCTTTTGTTTTTATTACAGAGCACTTTATGGGATTATAGTTTTGTTCTAAAGTTCTAATTAAAGTACTTTCATATATGTTACATAGTGCATTGAGGGAATACAGTTTGTGTTTTGTTTGTTGACTGCCTTTCCTTGTATACTATTGCACTGTATGGGATTATACTTTTTGCTCTATAGTTTCAATAGAGTGCTTTTCTATATGTTACATATTGCTTTAAGGGAATAGAGTTAGTGCTTTTGTTTCTTGACTGCATTTTCTTTCTATTATGTATCATTTTTTGGTATTATAGTTTTTGCTCTATAGTTCTAATTATAGAACCTTTTGTATATGTTACATATTCCTTTAAGGGAATACAATTAGTGCTTTTGTTTCTTGATTGCCTTTTCTTTTGATTATATAAAACTTTATGGGATTAGAGTTTTGCTCTAAAGTTCTAATTACAATGCTTTTCGTATATGTTACATTGTGGTTTGAAGGAATACAGTTAGTGCTTTGCTACTTCACAACCTTTTCTTTGTATTATAGAGCACTCTGTGAGATTATACTTTTTTCTCTAGAGTTATAATTACAGTGCTTTTTTATATGTTACATAGAGTGCTTTAACTAAATACAGTTGGTGCTTTTGTTTCTTGTTTGGCTTTTCTTTTATTAAAAGCACTTTTGGGATTATAGTTTGTCTCTATATTTCTTATTACAGTTCTTTTTGTATGTTAAAACAAGCCTTAATGGAATACAATTACTGGTTTTGTTTCTTGACTGGCTTTTCTTTTTATTATATAGCACTTTATGGGATTATAGTTTGTGCTCTATAGTTCTAATTACAGTGCTTTTCGTATACGTTACAATGTGCCATAAGGGAATACAATCCGTGGTTTTGTTCTTGACTACCGTTTTGTTTTATTATATAGCACTTTATGAGGTTATACTTTGTGCTCTAGAGTTTATAATTACGGTGATCTTCTTATATGTTACATAGTGCTTTAAGGGAATACAGTTAGTGCTTTTGTTTCTTGACTACCTTTTCTTTCTATTATATAGCACTCTATGAGATTATACTTTGTGCTCTGTAGTTCTAATTACATCACTTTTCGTATATGTTACATAGTGTTTTAAGCAAATAAAGTTAGTGTTTTTGTTTTTTGACTCCCTTTTCTTTTTATTAAATAGAACTTTATGGGATTATAGTTTGTGCTTTAAATTTCTAATTACAGTGCTTTTTGTATATATTACATAGTTCTTTGAGGGAATACAGTTAGTGCTTTTGTTTCTTGCCTGACTTTTCTTTCTATTATATAGCACTCTGTGAGATTATACTTTGTGCTCTATAGTTCTAATTACAGTGCTTTCCATATTTGTAAACAGTGTTTTAAGGTAATATAGTAAGGCTTTTGTTTCCTGATTGCCTTTTTTGTATAATATAGAACTTTATGGGATTATGCTTTCTGCTCTATATTTTCAATACAATGCTTGTCGTATATGTTACATATTGCTTTAAGGGAATGGAGTTAGTGCTTTTGTTTCTTGACTGCATTTTCTTTCTATTATGTATCATTTTTTGGTATTATAGTTTTTGCTCTATAGTTCTAATTATAGAACCTTTTGTATATGTTACATATTCCTTTAAGGGAATACAATTAGTGCTTTTGTTTCTTGATTGCCTTTCTTTTGATTATATAAAACTTTATGGGATTAGAGTTTTGCTCTAAAGTTCTAATTACAATGCTTTTCGTATATGTTACATTGTGGTTTGAAGGAATACAGTTAGTGCTTTGCTACTTCACAACCTTTTCTTTGTATTATAGAGCACTCTGTGAGATTATACTTTTTTCTCTAGAGTTATAATTACAGTGCTTTTTATATGTTACATAGAGTGCTTTAACTAAATACAGTTGGTGCTTTTGTTTCTTGTTGGCTTTTCTTTTATTAAAAGCACTTTTTGGGATTATAGTTTGTCTATATATTCTTATTACAGTTCTTTTTGTATATGTTAAAACAAGCCTTAATGGAATACAATTACTGGTTTTGTTTCTTGACTGGCTTTTCTTTTTATTATATAGCACTTTATGGGATTATAGTTTGTGCTCTATAGTTCTAATTACAGTGCTTTTCGTATACGTTACAATGTGCCATAAGGGAATACAATCCGTGGTTTTGTTTCTTGACTACCGTTTTGTTTTATTATATAGCACTTTATGAGGTTATACTTTGTGCTCTAGAGTTATAATTACGGTGATCTTCTTATATGTTAGATAGTGCTTTAAGGGAATACAGTTAGTGCTTTTGTTTCTTGACTACCTTTTCTTTCTATTATATAGCACTCTATGAGATTATACTTTGTGCTCTGTAGTTCTAATTACATCACTTTTCGTATATGTTACATAGTGTTTTAAGCAAATAAAGTTAGTGTTTTTGTTTTTTGACTCCCTTTTCTTTTTATTAAATAGAACTTTATGGGATTATAGTTTGTGCTTTAAATTTCTAATTACAGTGCTTTTTGTATATATTACATAGTTCTTTGAGGGAATACAGTTAGTGCTTTTGTTTCTTGCCTGACTTTTCTTTCTATTATATAGCACTCTGTGAGATTATACTTTGTGCTCTATAGTTCTAATTACAGTGCTTTCCATATTTGTAAACAGTGTTTTAAGGTAATATAGTTAAGGCTTTTGTTTCCTGATTGCCTTTTCTTTGTATAATATAGAACTTTATGGGATTATGCTTTCTGCTCTATATTTTCAATACAATGCTTGTCGTATATGTTACATATTGCTTTAAGGGAATGGAGTTAGTGCTTTTGTTTCTTGACTGTCTTTCTTTTTATTATGTAGAACTTTATGAGTTATAGTTTGTGCTCTAAAATTCTAATTACAGTGCTTTTTGTATATGTTACATAGTACTTAGAGGGAATACACTTCGTGCTTTTGTTTCTTGCCTACCTTTTCTTTGTATTATAAAGCACTCTATTGGATTGTACTTTATGCTCTATAGTTCTAATTACAGTGGTTTTCATATTTGTTAAATAGTGTTTTAAGGTAATTTAGTTAGGGCTTTTGTTTCCTGATTGCCGTTTTTTTATTATATGGCACTCTATGAGATTATACTTTGTGCTCTGTAGTTCTAATTATAGTGCTTTTCGTATATGTTACACAGTGCTTTGAGGGAATACTATTACTGTTTTTGATTCTTGATTGCCTTTTGTTTTTATTACAGAGCACTTTATGGGATTATAGTTTTGTTCTAAAGTTCTAATTAAATTACTTTTCATATATGTTACATAGTGCATTGAGGGAATACAATTTGTGTTTTTGTTTTGTTGATTGCCTTTCCTTTGTATACTATAGAACTTTATGGGATTATACTTTGTGCTCTTTAGTTTCAATACAGTTCTTTTTCTATATGTTACATATTGCTTTAAGGGAATAGAGTTAGTGCTTTTGTTTCTTGACTGCATTTTCTTTCTATTATGTAGCATTTTTTGGTATTATAGTTTTTGCTCTATAGTTCTAATTATAGAACCTTTCGTATGTCTTACATATTCCTTTAAGGGAATACAATTAGTGCTTTTGTTTCTGGATTGCCTTTTCTTTTGATTATATAAAACTTTATGGGATTAGAGTTTTGCTCTAAAGTTCTAATTACAATGCTTTTCGTATATGTTACATTGTGGTTTGAAGGAATACAGTTAGTGCTTTTGCTTCTTCACTACCTTTTCTTTGTATTATAGAGCACTCTGTGAGATTATACTTTGTTCTCTAGAGTTATAATTACAGTGCTTTTTTTATATGTTACATAGTGCTTTAACTAAATACAGTTAGTGCTTCTGTTTCTTGTTTGGCTTTTCTTTTTATTAAAAGCACTTTTTGGGATTATAGTTTGTCTCTATATTTCTTATTACAGTTCTTTTTGTATATGTTAAAACAAGCCTTAATGGAATACAATTACTAGTTTTGTTTCTTGACTGGCTTTTCTTTTTATTATATAGCACTTTATGGGATTATAGTTTGTGCTCTATAGTTCTAATTACAGTGCTTTTCGTATACGTTACAATGTGCCATAAGGGAATACAATCCGTGGTTTTGTTTCTTGACTACCGTTTTGTTTTATTATATAGCACTTTATGAGGTTATACTTTGTGCTCTAGAGTTATAATTACGGTGATCTTCTTATATGTTACATAGTGCTTTAAGGGAATACAGTTAGTGCTTTTGTTTCTTGACTACCTTTTCTTTCTATTATATAGCACTCTATGAGATTATACTTTGTGCTCTATAGTTCTAATTACATCACTTTTCGTATATGTTACATAGTGTTTTAAGCGAATAAAGTAAGTGTTTTTGTTTCTTGACTCCTTTTTCTTTTTATTAAATAGAACTTTATGGAATTATAGTTTGTGCTTTAAATTTCTAATTACAGTGCTTTTTGTATATGTTACATAGTTCTTTGAGGGAATACAGTTAGTGCTTTTGTTTCTTGCCTGACTTTTCTTTCTATTATATAGCACTCTGTGAGATTATACTTTGTGCTCTATAGTTCTAATTACAGTGCTTTTCATATTTGTAAATAGGGTTTTAAGGTAATATAGTTAAGGCTTTTGTTTCCTGATTGCCTTTTCTTTGTATAATATAGAACTTTATGGGATTATACTTTCTGCTCTATATTTTCAATACAGTGCTTGTCGTATATGTAACATATTGCTTTAAGGGAATGGAGTTAGTGCTTTTGATTCTTGACTGCCTTTTCTTTGTATTATATAGCACTCTATGGGATTATACTTTGTGCTCTATAGTTAAAATTATAGTGCTTTTTATATTTGTTAAATAGTGTTTTAAGGTAATATAGTTAAGGCGTTTTTTTCCTGACTGCCTTTTTTTCGTATTATATGGCACTCTATTGGATTATACTTTGTGATCTATAGTTCTAATTACAGTGCTTTTCGTATTTATTACATAGTGTTTTAAGGTAATATAAATAGCGTTTTTGTTGCTTCTTTGTTTTACTTTTTAATTATAAAGTATTTTATAAGATTATAGTTTGTGCTATGGAGTTACAATTACAATGCTTTTCGTATATGTTACATAGTGCTTTAAGGAAATAGAATTAGTGCTTTTGTTTCTTGCCTGCCTTTTCTTTGTATTATATAGCACTATATAGGATTAAACTTTTGGCTCTATAGTTCTCATTACAGTGCTTTTCATATTTCTTAGATAGTGTTATAAGGTAAAATACTTACGGGTTTTGTTTCCTAACTGCCTTTCTTTTTATTATATGGCACTATGTGGGATTATACTTTTTGACCTATAGTTCTAATTACGGTGTTTTCGTAATTGTTACATAGTGTTTTAAGCGAATAAAGTTAGTGTTTTTGTTTCTAAAGTTCTAATTACAGTTATTTTTGTATATGTTACATAGTGCTTTGAGGGAATACACTTAGTTCTCTTGTTTCTTGCCTGCCGTTTCTTTGTATTATATAGCACTCTTTTGGATTATACTTTGTGCTCTATAGTTCTAATTAAAGTGCTTTTCAGATTTGTTAAATAGGGTTTTATGGTAATATAGTTAGGGCTTTTGTTTCCTGACTGCCTATTCTTCGTATTATATGGCACTATATGGGATTATACTTTGTGCTATATAGTTCTAATTACAGTGTTTTTCGCATATTTTACATAGTGATTTAAGGGAATACAATTAGCCCTTTTGTTTCTTGATTCCCTTTTCTTTTTATTATATAGCACTTTCTGATAATTATAGTGCTTTAGTTATATATTATATAGTGCTTTTAAGGAATACAACTAGTGCTTTTGGCTGTCATTTATTTTTATTATTTAGCACTTTTTGGGATTTTAGTTTGTGATCTTATTTCAAATTACAGTACTTTTCGTATATGTTACATAGTACTTTTAAGGAATACAATTAGTGCTATTGTTTCTTGACATCCTTTTCTTTTTATTAAATGGAAAATTATGGGATTATAGTTTAGGCTCTAAAGTTTGAATTACAGTGCTTTTCGTATATGTTACATAGTGCTTTAAGGGAATACACTTAGACCTTTATTTTCTTGATTGCCTTTTCTTTGTACTATATAGCACTCTTTTGGGATTATACTTTGTGCTTTATTGTTCGAACTACAATGCTTTTCGTATATGTTACAAAGTGCTTTAAGGGAATAAAGTTAGTCTTTTTTGGTTTCTTGACTACCCTTTTTCTATTTATTGTACACCACTTTATGGGATTATAGTTTGTGCTCTATAGTTGTAACTACAATGCTTTTCGTATATGTTACATAGTGTTTTAAGGTAATATAGTTAGCGCTTTTGTTTCTAGACTGCCTTTTCTTTTTATTATGTAGCACTTTATGGGATTATACTTTGTGCTATATACTTATGATTAGTGCTTTTAGTATATGTTACATACTGTTTTAAACGGATACGGTTAGTGCTTTCGTTTCTTTGCTGCTTTTTCTTTTTATTTTATAACACTTTATGGAATAATAGTTTATGCTCTAAAGTTCTAATTACAGTGCTTTGAGCTAAATAGTAGTTGCTTTTGTTTCATGACTGCCTTTTTTTATTATATAGCACTCAATGTGATTATACTTTGTGCTCTATAGTTATAAATACAATGGTTTTCGTATTTGTTAAATAGTGTTTTAAGGTAATATAGTTAGCATTTTTGTTTCTTAACTAACTTTTCTTTTTACTATATAGCACTTTATGGGATTATACTTTGTGACAGTTCTAATACTGTGCGTTCCCTATTTGTTACATAGTTTTTTAAAGTAATATAGATAGCGCATTTGTTTCTTCACTATTTTCCCTTTTTACTATATAACACTTTATGAGATCATACTTTTTGCTATAGAGTTATAATTAGAGTGCTTTTCTTATATGTTACATAGTGCTTAAAGGGAATACAGACAGTGCATTTGTTTCTTGACTGTATTTCCTTTGTATTATGTAGCACTCTATGATATTATACTTTGTGTTCTATAGTTTAAATTACATTGATTTTGGTATATGTTACATAGTGCTTTATGGGAATACAAATAGTACTTTTGTTTCTTCACTCTCTTTTATTTTTATTATATTGCAGTTTATGGGATTATAGTTTCTGCTCTATTGTTCTAACTATAGTGCTTTTCGTATTTTTTAGATTGTGGTTTAAGGGAATACAATTATACTTTTTTTTTTCAAGACTGCCTTTTCTTTTTATTATATAGAACTTTATGGGATTACAATTTGTGCTCTATAGTTTTAATTACAAGGCTTTTCGTATTTGTTAAATAGTGTTTTAAGGTAATATAGGTAACACTTTTGTTTCTTGACTGCCTTTCTTTTTATTATATATTACTATATGGGATTATACTTTGTGCTATATAGTTATAATTACAGTGCTTTAACTATACGTTACATAGTATTTTAAACGGATACGGTTCGTGCATTGGTTTCTTGGCTGCCTTTACTTTTTATTATATAGCACTTTATGGAATTATAGTTTGTGCTCTAAAGTTCTAATTACAGTGCTTCTCGTATATATTACATAGTGCTTTGAGGGAATACATTCAGTGCTTTAGTATCTTGACTATGTTTTCTTTTTATTATATAGCACTCAATGCGATTATACTTTGTGCTCTATAGTTATAATTACAATGCTTTTCGTATTTATTAAATAGTGTTTTAAATTAATATAGTTAGCGCCTTTGTTTCTTGACTGCCTTTTCTTTTTACTATAAAGCATTTTATGGGATGATAGTTTGTGCTCTATAGCTCTCAAAACAGTGCTTTTCGTATATGTTACGTAGTGCTTTAAAGTTATACAGTTAGTACTTTCGTTTTTTGACTTCTTTTTGTTTTTTTTATATAACACCTTCTGGGATTATACTTTGTGCTATATTGTTAAAATTAAAGTGCTGTTCGTATATGTTACATAGTGCTTTAAGGGAATACAGTTAGTTCTTTTGTTTCTTGACTACCTTTTCTTTTTATTATATAACATTCTATGAGATTATACTTTGTGCTCTATTTGTTCTAACTATAGTGCTTTTCATATATGTTACATTATGCTTTAAGGGAATACAGTTACTGTTTTTTTCTTTATTGCCTTTGTTTTTATTATTATATAGCCTTTAAGTGATTATAGTTTGTGCTCTATAATTCTAATTACAGTGCTTTTCGTATTTGTAAAATAGTGTTTTAAGGTAATATAGTTAGCACTTTTGTTTGTTGACTTCCTGTCCTTTTTATTATATAGCAATTTATTCGATTAGACTTTGTGCAATATACTTATAATTACAGTGTTGTTAGTATATGCTACATAGTGTTTTAAAGGGATACGGTTAGTGCCTTTGTTTCTAGGCTTCATTTCTTTTTATTATATAGCACTTTATGGAATAATAGTTTGTGCTCTAAAGTTCTAATTATAGTGCTTTTGTCTCTTCACTATTTTTCCTTTTTACTATATAGCATTTTATAAGATTATACTTTGTGCTCCAGAGTTTAAATTACCGTGCTTTTCGTATAGGTTACATAGTGCTTTAAGGGAATACAGTTAGTGCATTTGTTTCTTGACCGCATTTTCTTTCTATTATATAGGACTTTATGGTATTATACTTTGGGCTCTTAATTTCTAATTATAGTACTTTTCGTATAAGTTACATAGTGCTTTGAGGGAATACAATTAGTTCTTTTCTTTCGTGACTGCCGTTTCTTTTTATTATATATCACTTTATGGTATTATAGTTTGTGCTCTAAAGTCCTATTTACAGTGCTTTTCGTATATGTTACATAGTGCTTTGAGGGAATGCAGTTAGTGCTTTTGTTTCTTGGCTACCTTTTCTATTTATTATATTGTACTTTATGGGATTATTATTTGTGCTCAAGAGTTACAATAACTGTGCTTTTCGTATATGTTACATAGTGCTTTAAGGGAATACAATTAGTGCTTTTGTTTCTTATTTGGCTATTATTTTTATTATATAGCACTTTTTGAGATTATAGTTTGTGCTCATAGTTCTAATTACAATACTTTTCGTATATGTTACATAGTCTTTAAGGGAATACCGTTAGGGCTTTTGTTTCTCGACTTCCTTTTCTTTTTCTGATATAGGACTTTGTGGGATTATAGTTTGGGCTCTAAAATTCTAATTACAGTGCTTTCGTATATGTTACATAGACCTTTGAGGGAATACACTTAGTGCGTTTGTTTCCTAACTGTGTTTTCTTTGTATTATGTAGCACTCTATGGTATTATAGTTTGTGCTCTTAAGTTCTAATTATAGTGCTTTTCGTAAGTGTTACAAAGCGCTTTGAGCGATTAAAGTTAGTGCTTTTGTTTCTTCATTGTCTTTTCTTTTTATTATATAGCACTTTAAGATATTATAATTTGTGCACTAAAGTTCTAATTACAATGCTTTTTGTATATATTACATAGTGCTTTCAGGGAATACACTTAGTGTTTTTGTTTCTTGACTGTGTTTCATTTTAGTTATATCACACTTGATGGGATTATAGTTTGTGCTCTATAGTTCTAATACAACGCTTTCATATATGTTGCATAATACTTTAAGGGAATAAAGTTAGTATTTTTGTTTCTTGACTGGATTTTCTATTTATATATAGCACTTTATGAGATTATACTTTGTGCTCTAGAGTTATAATTACAATGCTTTTCTTATATGTTACATAGTGCTTTAAGGGAATACAATTAGTGCATTTGTTTCTTGATTGGCTGTTTTTTTATTATAGAGTACTTTATGGGATTATAGTTTGTGCTCTATAGTATAATTACAGTGCTTTTTGTATATGCTACATAGTGCATTAAGGGAATACAGTTAGCGCTTTTGTTTCTTGACCTCCTTTTCTTTTTATTATATAGCACTTTATGAGATTATACATTTTGCTCTAAAGTTATAATTACAATGCTTTTGTTATATATTACATAGTGCTTTGAGGGAATACACTTAGCGCTTTTGTTTTCTGACTGCATTATCTTTGTATTATAAACCACTCTATGGTATTATACTTTGTGCTATATAGTTCTAACTACAGTATTTTTCATATTTTTTAAATATTGTTTTGAGGTAAAAATAGTTAGTATTTTTGTTTGCTGACAACCATTTCTTTTTATTATATAGCACTTTCTGGGATTTTAGTTTGTGCTCTTAGTTCTTAATTACACTGCTTTTCTTAAATGATACATAGTGCTTTTAAGGAATAGAATTAGTGCTTTTGTTTCTCGACATCCTTTTCTTTTTATTATATAGCACATTATGGGATTATAGTTTGGGCTCTAAAGATCGAATTATAGTGCTTTTTGCATATGTTACATAGTGCTTTAAGGGAATACACTTAGACCTTTCGTTTCTTGACTGCATTTTCTTTGTATTATATAGCACTCTTTGGGATTATACTTTATGCTATATAGTTCTAATTACAGTGCTTTTCATATTTCTTAAATATTGTTTTAAGTTAATATAGTTAGCACATTTGTTTCCTGAATTAGTTTTCTTTTTATAATATAGCACTTTATGGGATTATAGTGTGTGCTCTATAGTTCTAATTACAATGCCTTCCGTATATGATACATACTACTTTAAGGGAATACAGTTAGCGTTTTTGTTTCTTGGCTGCCTTTCCTTTTTATTATATAGCACTTTATGAGATTATACTTTGTGCTATAGTGTTATAACTACAGTGCTTTTCGTATAGGTTACATAGTGCTTTAAGAGAATACAGTTAGTGCCTTTGTTTCTTGACGGCATTTTCTTTTTATTATATAGCCCTTTATGGTATTATAGTTTGTGAATAAAATTTCTAATTACAGTACTTTTCGTATAAGTTACATAGTGCTTTGAGGTAATACAATTAGTGCTTTTGTTTCGTGACTGCCGTTTCTTTTTATTATATGGCACTTTATGGTATCATAGTTTGTGCTCTAAAGTCCTATTTACAGTGCTTTTCGTTTATGTCGCATAGTGCTTTGAGGGAATACAGTTAGTGTTTTTGTTTATTGGCTACTTCTTCTATTTATTATATTGTACTTTATGAGATTATAATTTCTGCTCCAGAGTTACAATTTCAGTACTTTTCATATATGTTACATAGTGCTTTAAGGGAATACATTTAGTGCTTTTGTTTCTTAACTGGCTATTCTTTTTATTATATAGCACTTTTTGGGATTATAGGTTGTGCTCATAGTTCTACTAACAGTGCTTTTCATATATGTTAGATAGTCTTTAAGGTAATGCAGTTAGTTCTTTTGTTTCTCGACTTTCTTTCCTTTTTATGATATAGGACTTTATAGGATTATAGTTTGTGCTCATACCTTATAGGATTATAGTTAGTGCTTTTGTTTTTGACTGTCTTTTCTTTTTTTTATATAGCACTTTATGGGATTATACTTTATGCTCTATAGTTATAATTGCAGTACTTTTCATATATGTTACTTAGTGCTTTGAGTGTATACAATTAGTGCTTTTGTTTCTTGACTGCCTTCTTTTTGTATTATATAGCACTCTATAAGATTATACTTTGTGCTCTATAATTCTCATTAAAGTGCTTTTTGTGTATGTTACGTAGTGCTTTGAGGGAATACAATTAGTGCTTTTGTTTCTTGACTGGCTTTTCTTTTTACTATATAGCACTTTTTGGGATTATAGTTTGTGATCTATAGTTTTAATTCCAGTGCTTTTCGTATATGTTATATAGTGCTTTAAGGGAATAAAGTTAGTGTGTTTGTTTCTTGACTGTCTTTTTTTTTTATTATATCGCACTCTATGAGATTATACTTTGTGCTTTGTAGTTCTAATTACAGTGCATTTCGTGTATGTGACATAGTGGTTTGAGGGGGTATAAGTGCATTTTATTCTTGACTTGTTTTTCTATGTGTTATCTAGCACTCTTTTGGATTACACTTTGTGCTCTATAGTTTTAGTTACATTGGTTTTCGTATATGTTACATAGTGCTTTAAGGGAATACAACTAGTGCTTTTGTTTCTTGACAGCGTTTTCTTTTTATTATATAGCACTCTATGGTATTATAGTTTGTGCACTAAAGTTTTAATTACAGTAGTTTTCGTATATGTTACATAGTTCTTTAAGGGAATACAACTAGTGCTTTTGTTTCTTGGCTGCCTTTTCTTTCAATTATAAAGTATGTTATGTGATTATAATTAATGCTCTACAGTTCTAATTACAGTGCTCTTCGTATATATTACATTGTGCTTTAGGGGAATACAATTAGTATTTTGTTTCTTGACTGCTCTTTCTTTCCATTATATAGTACTTTATGGGATTATAGTTTATGCTCTATAGTTCTAATTACAATGCTTTTCGTATATGTTACATTGTGCTTTGGGGGAATACAATTAGTGTTTTGTTTTCTTGACTGCCTTTTTTTTATTTTATAGCACTCTATTGTATTATAGTTTGTGCTCTAAAGTTCTAAATACAGTTTTTTCGTATATGTTGCATAGTGCTTTTGTGTCTTAACTGTCTTTTCTTTTTATTATATAGCAATTTATGGGATTATAATTTGTGCTATATAGTTCTGCTTTTCGTATATGTAACATAGTGCTTTTAAGGAATAATGTTAGTGTTGTTGTTTCTTGACTGCCTTTTCTTTGTATTATATAGCATTCTATGAGATTATATTTTGTGCTCTATAATTCTAATTAAAGTGCTTTTCGTATATGTTACATAGCACTTTGACTGAATACAGTTAGTGTTTTTGTTTCTTGACATCTTTTTCTTTGTACTATATATCACTCTATGGGATTATACTTTGTGCTCTATAGTTCTAAATACAATGCTTTTCATATATTATACATTGTGCTTTCATGGAATATAGTTAGTGCTTTTTTTTCTTGACTTCCTATTCTTTGTATCATAAAACACTCTATAGGATTATACTTCTTGCTCTATAGTTCTAATTACAACGCTTTTCGTACATGTTACATAGTGCTTTAAGGGAATAAAGTTAGTGTGTTTGTTTCTTGACTGCCTTTTCTTTGTATTCTATAGCACTCTATGTGATTATACTTTGTGCTCTATAATTCTAATTATAGTGCTTTTCGTATATGTTACATAGTGCTTTGAGGAAAAAAGTTTAGTGCTTTTGTTTTTTCACTGCCTTTTCTTTGTATTATATAGCAATCTATGGGATTATACTATGTTCACTATAGTTCTAATTACAGTGCTTCCGTATATGTTACGAAGTGCTTTAAGGGAATACAGTTACGAAGTGCTTTAAGGGAATATAGTTTGTACTATATAGTTCTAATTATAGTTCTTTTTGTATATGTTACATAGGGCTTTGAGGAAATACTATTTGTGCTTTTGTTTCTTGACTGCCTTTTCTTTATATTATATAGCACTCTATGAGATTATACTTTGTGCTCTATAGGTCTAATAACAGTGTTTTTCGTATATTTTACATAGTGCTTTAAAGGAATACAGTTAGAGCTTTGGTTTTTAGACTGCCTTTGTTTTCTATTATATAGCACTTTATGGGATTATAGTTTATGCTCCATAGTTTTAATTAGACTACATATCGTATATGTTACAATATGCTTTAAGGAAATACAGTTAGTGCTTTTGTTTTTTGACTGCCTTCTCTTTTTATTATATAGCACTCTACTATATTATAGTTTATGCTCTATACTTCTAATTACAATGCTTTTTATATATGTTACATAGTGGTTCGAAGGAATACAGTTAGTGCTTTGTTTTCTTGACCACCTATTCTTTTTATTATATAGCACTCAAAGCGATTATACTTTGTGCTCTATAGTTATAATTACAATGCTTTTTGTATTTGTTAAATAATGTTTTAAGGTAATATAGTTAGCGTTTTTGTTCCTTGACGGCCTTTTCATTTTACTATATAGCACTTTTTGGGATTATAGTTTGTGCTCCATAGCTCTCAAAGTAGTTCTTTTCGTATATGTTACATAGTGCTTTAAGGGAATACAGTTAGTGCTTTTGTTTCTTGACTGCTTTTTCTTTTTATTATATAGCATCTTATGGGATTATACTTTTTGCTCTATAGTTAAAATTAAAGTGCTTTTCGTATATGTTACATAGTTCTTTAACGGAATATAGTTTGTTCTCTTGTTTCTTGACTACCATTTCTCTTTATTATATAGCACTCTGTGGGATTGTACTTTGTACTCTATTGTTCTAACTACAGTGCTTTTCGTATATGTTACATTGTGCTTTAAGGGAATACAGTTACTGTTTTTTTTTTTTTTTGACTACCTTATCTTTTATTATATATCACTTTATGGGATTATAGTTTGTGCTCTATAGTTCTAATTACAGTGCTTTTCGTATTTGTTAAATAGTTCTTTATGGTAATATAGTTAACACTTTTGTTTCTTGACTTCCTCTTCTTTTTATTATATACCACTTTATGGGATTACACTTTGTGTTATATAGTTATAGTTATAGTGTTTTGTGTATATGTTACATAGTGTTTTATAGGATAACGGTTAGTGCCTTTGTTTCTTGGCTACTTTTTCTTTTTATTATATATCACTTTATGGAATAATAGTTTGTGCTCTAAAGTTCTCATTATAGTGCTTTTTGGAAATACAGTTAGAAGTTTCCTTATTATTTGTTTCCTTATAGTTATTCTTACCTTTTGTCTGTTTCCTTTATTATTTGTTGTCTTTTATTTTCCTTAAAGACCTATATATATGATCGTTGCTTATCATTGTAATAGTGCAGAGTGAATCTTGAATAAAATTTCTCTATTGTTCCCTCTCAATATTTGTGTAGCACTAGGATGGGATTTCCTCCCACTTAGATATGTCAAATCGGGTCTTTGGAGTGATTCCATTTGTTTGTGGCTTACAATCCTTTGTAGTGGGATTTTGCCTATTGTTTGAGTTTTAATCTATGGTTTGATTTCATCTCCGAGACTTATTCTCGCGGTTGGTTATCATCCACATTAATTCACATTCTCTGCACTATCCTTTCTTCTTTATCCTTTTTTTTTTTCAAATCTGGTCTTTGGAGTGATTCCATCGGTTCGTGGCTTCCAATTCATTGTAGTGGGATTTAGCCTATTGTTTGAGTTTTTTAATATGGTTTGATTTCAGGTCCGAGACTTATTCTCGTGGTTGGTTATCATCCATATTAATTCACATTCTCTGCACTATCCTTTCTTCTTTATCCTCTCTTCTTTCAAATCGGGTCTTTGGAGTGATTCCATAGGTTCGTGGCTTTCAATCCTTTGTAGTGGGATTTAGCCTATTGTTTGTGTTTTAACTATGGTTTTGATTTCAGGTCCGAGACTTATTCTCGTGGTTTGTTATCATCCATTGTAATTCACATTCTCTGCACTATCCTTTCTTTTTTATCCTTTTTTCTTTCAAATTGGGTCTTTGTAGTGATTCCATCGGTCCGTGGCTTCCAATTCTTTGTAGTGGGATTTAGCCTATTGTTTGTGTTTTAACTATGTTTTTTATTTCAAGTTCGAGACTTATTCTCGTGGTTGTTATCATCCATGTTAATTCACATTCTCCACACTATCCTTTTTTCTTTATGCTCCCTTCTTTCACCTAATCCCGAACCATGGTTCTCTATTGAACTTTGTGGCTAAGGGATACAATTACTGCCTTTGTTTCTTGGCTTCCTTTTCTTTTTATTATATAGCACCTTATTGGATAATAGTTTGTGCCCTAAATTTCTAATTACAGTGCTTTTTGTATATGTTACATAGTGCTTTGAGGGAATACAGTTAGTGCTTCTATTTCTTGATTGCCTTTTCTTTTGATTATATTGCACTCAATGTGATTATACTTTGTGCTCTATAGTTATAATTACAGTGGTTTGCATATTTGTCAAATAGTGTTTTAATGTAATATAGTTAGCGCTTTCGTTTCTTGACTGTCTTTTCTTTTTACTAGAAAGCACTTTATGGGATTGTACTTTATGCTCTAAAGTTCTAATAAAGTGCTTTACGTATTTGTTACATAGTGTTTTAAGATAATACACATAGCGCTTTTGTTTCTTCACTGTTTTTCTTTATTATTATATAGCACTTTATGAGATTATACTTTGTGCTACAAAGTTATAATTACAGTGCTTTACATATATGTTACATAGTGCATTCTGGGAATACAGTTAGTGTTTTTGTTAGTGCGTTCTTTATTATTATATAGCACTTTACAGGATTATACTTTGCTCTATATAGTTATAATTACAGTGCTTTTAGTATATGATACATAGTGTTTTAAAGGGATAAAGTTTGTGCCTTTGTTTCTTGGTTGCCTTTTCTTTTTATTATATAGCACTTTATGAGATTATAGTTTGTGCTCTAAAGTTCTAATTATAGTGCTTTTTGCGTATGTTACATAGTGCCTTGAGGAATACAGTTAGTACTTTTGTTTCTTGACTGCCTTTTCTTTTAATTATATAGTACTCAATGCGATTAAACTATGTACTCTATAGTTATAATTACAGTGGTTTTCGTATTAGTTAAATAGTATTTTAATGTAATATATTTTGCGCTTTTAGTTCTTGACTGCCTTTTCTTTTTACTATATAGCACTTTATGTGAATATACTTTGTGCTCTATAGTTCTAATACAGTGCTTTTTCGTATTTGTCACATAGTGTTTTAAGGAAATATAGATAGTGCTTTTGTCTCTTCAAAATTTTTCCTTTTTACTATATAGCAATTTATAAGATTATACTTTTTGCTCCAGAGTTATAATTACGATGCTTTTCTTCTATGTTACATAGTACTTTAAGGGAATACAATTAGTTCTTTTGTTTCTTGACTGACTTTGCTTTCTATTATATAGCACTTTATGGGATTATAGTTTGTGCTCTATAGTTATAATTACAGTGCTTTTAGTATATGTTACATACTGCTATAACGGGATACAATTAGTGCCATTGTTTCTTGGCTGGCTTTTTTTTTTTATATTATATAGCACTATATGGAATAATAGTTTATGCTCTAAAGTTTAAATTACAGTGCTCTGAGAGAATATAGTTAGTGCTTTTGTTTCATGACTGCCTTTTCTTTTTATTATATAGCACTCAATGTGATTATACTTTGTGCTCTATAGTTATAATTACAGTGCTATTCATATTTGTTAAATAATGTTTTAAGGTAATATAGTTAGCGTTTTTGTTTTTTCACTGACTTTTCTTTCTACTATATAACACTTTATGGGATTATATTTTGTGGTCTATAGTTCTAAAACTGTGCTTTCTGTATTTGTTATATAGTTTTTTAAAGTAATATATATAGCGTTTTTTTCTTCATTGTTTTTCCTTTTTATTATATAGGACTTTATGAGATCATACTTTTTACTATATATCACTTTATGGGATTATAGTTTGTGCCCTATATCTCTCAAAACAGTGCTTTTCGTATATATTACATAGTGCTTTAAGGGAATAAAGTTAGTACTTTTGTTTCTAGACTGCTTTTTGTTTTTATTATATAACACCTTATGGGATTATACTTTGTGCTCTATTGTTAAAATTAAAGTTCTTTTTGTATATATTACATAGTGCTTTAAGAGAATATAATTCGTTCTTTTGTTTCTTGACTACCTTTTCTTTTAATTATATAACACTCTTTGGGACTAGACTTTGTGCTCTATTGTTCTAACTACAATGCTTTTCGTATATGTTACATTGTGCTTTAAGGGAATACAGTTACTATTTTTTTTCTTTATTGCCTTTTTTTTTTTATATAGCCTTTAAGAGATTATAGTTTGAGCTCTATAGTTGTAATTACAGTGCTTTTCGTATATGTTATATAGTATTTTAAGGTAATATTGTTAGCGCTTTTGTTTCTAGACTGCCTTTTCTTTTTATTATATAGCAATTTATGGGATTACACTTTGTGCAATATAGTTATAATTATAGTGCTGTTAGTATATGTTACATAGTGTTTTAAACGGATACTTTTAGTGCCTTTGTTTCTAGGCTGCCATTTCTTTTTATTATATAGCACTTTATTGAATAATAGTTTGTGCTCTAAAGTTCTAAATACAATGCTTTTCGTATTTGTTAAATTGTGTTTTAAGGTTATATAGTTAGCACTTTTGTTTTTGAGTGCCTTTTCTTTTTACTATATAACACTTTATGGGATTATAGTTTATGCTCTATAGCTCTCAAAACAGTGCTTTGTTATATGTTGCATAGTGCTTTGAGGGAATAAAATTAGTTCTTTTGTTTCTTGACTGCCTTTTAATTGTATTATATAGCACTCTATGGGTTATACTTTGTGCTCTGTACATCTAATTAGAGTGCTTTTTGTATATGTTACAAAATGCTTTAAGGGAATACAATTAGTGTTTTTGTTTCTTGACTACCTTTGTTTTATTATATAGCTTTTTATGGGATTATAGTTTGTGCTCTATTGTTCGAACTACAGTGCTTTTCATATATGTTACAAAGTTCTTTAAGGGAATACAGTTACTATTTTTGTTTCTTGATTGCCTTTTCTTTTTATTATATAGTACTTTATGGGATTATAGTTTGTGCTCTATAGTTGAAATTAAAGTGCTTTTCGTATATGTTACATAGTGTTTTAAGGTTATATTGTTAGTACTTTTGTTTCTAGACTGCCTTTTCTTTTTATTATATAGCACTTTATGGGATTATAGTTTGTGCTATATAGTTATAATTACAGTGCTTTTAGTATATGTTACATAGTGTTTTAAAGGGATACGGTGAGTGCCTTTGTTTCTTGGTTGCCTTTTATTTTTATTATATAGCACTTTATGGAACAATAGTTTGTGCTCTAAAGTTCTAATTATAGTGTTTTGAAAGAATATAGTTAGTGTTTTTGTTTCATGACTTCCTTTACTTTTTATTATATACCACTCAATGCGATTATACTTTGTGCTCTATAGTTATAACTACAGTTCTTTTCATATTTGTTAAATAGTGTTTTAAGGTAATATAGTTAGCATTTTTGTTTCTTAGCTGACTTTTCTTTTTAGTATATAGCACTTTATGGGATTATACTTTGTGCTCTATAGTGTTAATATTGTGCTTTCCGTATTTGTTACATAGTTTTTTAAAGTAATGTAGATAGCGCTTTTGTTTTTTCACTGTTTTTCCTTTTTATTATATAGCACTTTATGAGATCATACTTTTTGCTCTAGAGTTATAATTGAAGTGCTTTTCTTATATATTACATAGTGCTTAAAGGGAATACAGATAGTGCATTTGTTTCTTGACTGTATTTCCTTTGTATTATATAGAATACTACGGGATTATACTTTGTGCTCTATAGTTCTAATTACAGTGCTTTTGGTATATGTTACATAGTGCTTTATGGGAATACGGTTAGAGTTTTTGTTTCTGGACTGTCTTTTATTTTTCTTATATTGCACGTTATGGGATTGTAGTTTCTGCTTTATTGTTCTAACTACAGTGCTTTTCGTATACGTTAGATTGTGGTTTAAGGGAATACATTTATTGGTTTTTTTTCTTGACTGCATTTTCTTTTTATTATATAGCATTTTATGGATTATAGTATGTCCTCTATAGTTCTAATCACTGTGTTTTTCTTATTTGTTAAATAGTGTTTTAAGGTAATATAGTTAGCACTTTTTTTCTTGACTTCCTATTCATTTTATTATGTATAGCAATTTATGGGATTAGACTTTGTGCAATATAGTTATAACTACAGTGCTGTTAGTATATGTTCTATAGTGTTTTAAAGGGATACCGTTAGTGCCTTTGTATCTAGGCAGCCTTTTCTTTTTATTATATAGCACTTTGTGGAATAATAGTTTGTGCTCTAAAGTTCTAATTACAGTGCTTTTCGTATATGTTACGTTGTGCTTTGAGGGAATATAGTTAGTGCTTTTGTTTCATGACTACCTTTTCTTTTTATTATATAGCACTCAATGCAATTATACTTTGTGCTCTATAGTTATAATTACAGTGCTTTTTGTATTTGTTAAATATTATTTTAAGGTAATATAGTTAGCATTTTTGTTTCTTGACTAACTTTTCTTTTCAATATATAGATCTTTATGGAATTATACTTTGTGCTCTATAGTTATAATTTTAAATTTTGTTTTAAGGTTATATAGTTAGCGCTTTTGTTTTTTACCGCCTTTTCTTTTTACTATATAGCACTTTTTGGAATTATAGTTTGTGCTCTATAGCTCTCAAAATAGTGCTTTTCTTCTATGTTACATAGTGCTTTAAGGGAATACAGTTACTATTTTTGTTTCTTGACTGCCTTGCCATTGTATTATATAGCACTCTATGGGATTATACTTTGTCCTCTATAGTTGTAACTACAGTGCTTTTCGTATATGTTACATAGTCTTTTAAGGTAATATCGTTAGCACTTTTGTTTCTAAACTGCCTTTTCTTTTTATTATATAGCACTTTATGGGATTATAGTTTGTGCTATATAGTTATAATTACAGTGCTTTTAGTATATGTTACATAGTGTTTTAAAGGGATACGGTGAGTGCCTTTGTTTCTTGGTTGCCTTTTATTTTTATTATATAGCACTTTATGGAACAATAGTTTGTGCTCTAAAGTTCTAATTATAGTGTTTTGAAAGAATATAGTTAGTGTTTTCGTTTCATGACTTCCTTTACTTTTTATTATATACCACTCAATGCGATTATACTTTGTGCTCTATAGTTATAACTACAGTTCTTTTCATATTTGTTAAATACTGTTTTAAGGTAATATAGTTAGCATTTTTGTTTCTTGGCTGACTTTTCTTTTTAGTATATAGCACTTTATGGGATTATACTTTGTGCTCTATAGTTGTAACTATAGTGCTTTTCGTATATGTTTACATAGTGTTTTATGGTAATATCGTTAGCACTTTTGTTTCTAAACTACCTTTTCTTTTTATTATATAGCACTTTATGGGATTATACTTTGTGCTATATACTTATAATTACAGTGCTTTTAGTATATGTTACATAGTGCTTTAAACGGATATGGTTTGTGCCTTCGTTTCTTGGCTGCCTTTCCTTTTTAGTATATAGCACTTTATGGAAGAATAGCTTGTGGTCTAAAGTTCTAATTACAGTGGTTTCAGAGAATATAGTTAGTGCTTTTGTTTCATGACTACCTTTTCTTTTTATTATATTGCACTCAATGTGATTATACTTTGTGCACTATAGTTATAATTACAGTGCTTTTCTTATTTGTTAAATAGTGTTTTAAGGTAATATAGTTAGCGATTTTATTTCTTGACTAACTTTTATTTTTCCTATAAAGCACTTTATGGAATTATACTTTGTGCTCTATAGTTGTAATACTCTGCTTTCCGTATTTGTTACATAGTATTTTAAAGTTATATAGATAGCTCTTTTGTTTTTATTCACTGTTTTTCCTTTATACTATATAGGACTTTATGAGATCATACTTTTTGCTCTAGAGCTATAACTACAGTGCCTTTCTTATATCTTACATAGTGCTTAAAGGGAATACAGACAGTGCATTTGTTTCTTGACTATATTTCCTTTTTATTATATTGCACTCTATGGGATTATACTTTGTGCTCTATAGTTCTAATTACAGTGCTTCTCGTATATGTTACGTAGTGCTTTAAGGGAATAATTTTTGTGTTTTTCTTTCTTGACTGCCTTTTCGTATTATTATATAGCACTTGATGAGATTATACTTTGTGCCCTAGAGTTATAATTACAGTGCTCTTCTGATATGTTACATAGTGCTTTAAGGGAATACAGGTACTGCTTTTGTTTGTTGACTGCCTTTTCTTTGTATTATATAGCACTCTACAGTTCTAATCACTGTGTTTTTCATATATGTTACATAGTACTTTAAGGGAATACAATTAGAGTTTTTGTTTCTTAACTGTCTTTTTATTTTATCATATATCACTTTATGGTATTATAGTTTGTGCTCTAAATTTCTTATTACAATTCTTTTCGTATATGTTACATAGTGCTTTGAGGGTATATAGTTAGTGTGTTTGTTTCTTGACTGGGTTTTCTTTTACTTATATAACACTTATTACAGTTATTTGAGTAAATGTTACATAGTGCTTTAAGGGAAAATAGTTAGTGCTTTTGTTTTTTGACTACCTTTTCTTTGTATTATATAGCATACTATGGGATTATAATTTGTGCTATATAGTTCTAATTACAGTGCTTTCCATATTTGTTAAATATTGTTTTAAGGTAAAAATAGTTAGCACTTTTGTTTCCTGACAATGTTTTCTTTTTATTATATAGCACTTTTTGGGATTATAGTTTGTGCTCTATACTTCTAATTACAATGCTTTTTGTATATGTTAGATATTTCTTTAAGGGAATACAATTAGTGTTTTTGTTTCTTGACTACCTTTTCTTTTTATTATATAACACTCTATGGTATTATACTTTTTTCTCTATAGCTTTAATTATAGTGCTTTTCATATTTGTCAAATATTGTTTTAAGGTAATATAGTTAACGCTTTTATTTCTTGATTGTCTTTTATTTTTATTATATAGAACTTTATTGAATTATACTTTGTTATTTATAGTTCTAATTACAATACTTTTCGTCTAACTAATATGGTGCTTTAAGAGAATACAGTTAATGCTTTTGTTTCTTGCTTACCTTTTCTTCTATTATATAGTAATTTATGGGATTATTGTTTATGTTCTATAGTTCTAAATACAAAGCTTTTCGTATAGGTTACATAGTGCTTTAAGGTAATACAGTTAGTGCTTATGTTTCTTGACTACCATTTTTTTTTTATTATATAGCACTTTATGGTATAATACTTTGTGCTCTAAATTTTTTATTACAGTACATTTCGTATATGATAAAAAGTGCTTTGAGGGAATAAAATTAGTGCTCTTGTTTCTTGCTTCCCTTTTCTTTTTATTATATGGCACTTTGTGGGATTATAGTTTGTGCTCTATAGTTCTAATCACAGTGCTTTTCGTATATGTTACATAGTGCTTTTAGGGAATACAATTTGCGCTTTTGTTTCTTGACTAAATTTTCATTCTATTATATAGAACTTTACGGGATTATAGTTTTTGTTCTATAGTTCTAATTACAAAGCTTTTCATATAGGTTACATAGTGCTTTAAGGGAATACAATTAATTCTTTTTTTTCTTAACTACCGTTTCTTTCTGTTATATAGCACTTTATGGGATTATAGTTTCTATTATATAGTCCTAATTACAAAGATTTTCGTATATGTTAATACAGTGAGTGCTTTTGTTTCTTGACTGCCTTTTCTTTTTAGTATATAGAACTTTATGAGATTATAGTTTTGCTCTAAAGTTTTAATTACAGTGCATTTCGTATATGTTACATAGTGGTTTGAGAGAATAAAGTTAGTGCTTTTGTTTGTTCACTGCCTTTTCTTTTTATTATATTGCACTTTATGAGATTATACTTTTTTCTTTAAAGATATAATTACAATATTTTTTTTATATATTACATAGTGCTTTAAGGGAATACAGTTAGTGCTTTTGGTTTTTGACTGACTTTTCTTTTAATTATATAGCACTTTTTGGGATTACAGTTTGTGCTCTTAGTTCTAATTACAATGATTTGAGTAAATGTTACATAGTGCTTTAAGGGAATACAGTTAGTACTTTTTTTTTGTGACTACCTTTTCTTTGTATTATATAGCACTCTATGGGATTATAATTTATGCTGTGTAGTTGTAATTACAGTGCTTTTCATATTTGTTAAATATTATTTTAAGGTAAAAATAGTTAGCGCTTTTGTTTCCTGACAATCTTTTCTTTTTATTATATAGCACTTTGTGGGATTATAGTTTGTGCTCTATACTTTTTATTACAATGCTTTTTATATATGTTACGTACTTCTTTAAGGGAAAACAATTAGTGTTTTTGTTTGTTGACTACCTTCTCTTTTTAATATATAAGACTCTATGGTATTATACTTTTTGCTTTATACTTCTAATTACAGTGCTTTTCATATTCGTCAAATATTGTTTTAATGTAATATAGTTAGCTCTTTTATTTCTTGATTGTCTTTTATTCTTATTATATAGCATTTTATTGGATTATAGTTTGTGCTCTGTAGTTCTAATTTCAATGCTTTTCGTCTATGTTACATAGTGCTTTAAGGGAATGCAGTTAGTGCTTTTGTTTCTTGCCTATCTTTTCTTTCTATTACATACGACTTTTTACGGGATTATAGTTTTTGTTCTATAGTTATAAATACTAAGCTTTTTGTATAGGTTACATAGTGCTTTAAGGGAATATAGTTAGTGCTTATGTTTCTTGACTGGTATTTCTTTTTATTATATAGCACTTTATGGTATTATACTTTGTGCTCTAAATTTCTGGTTACAGTACATTTCGTATATGATAAAAACAGCTTTGAGGGAATACAATTAGTGCTCTTGTTTCTTGCTTCCATTTTCTTTTTATTATATAGCACTTTATGGAATTATAGTTTGTACTCTATAGTTCTAATCACAGAGCTTTTTGTATATGTTACATAGTGCTTTTAGGGAATACAATTAGCGCTTTTGTTTCTTGACTGTTTTTTCTTTTTATTATATATAACTTTATGGGATTATACTTTGTGCTCTATAGTTCTAATTACAATGCTTTTTGTCTATGTTACATAGTGCCTATCTTTTCTTTCTATTACATACGACTTTTTACGGGATTATATTTTTTGTTCTATAGTTCTAATTACATAGCTTTTCATATAGGTTACATAGTGGTTTAAGGGAATACAATTAGTGCTTTTGTTTCTTGACTACCTTTTCTTTGTATTATATAGCACTCTCTCAGATTATACTTTGTCCTCTAGAGTTATAATTAAAGTACTTTTTTTATATGTTACATAGTGCTTTAAGGAAATACAGATAGTGCTTTTGTTTCTTGATTGGTTTTTCGTGTTATTATATAGCACTTTTTGGGATTATAGTTTGTGCTCTATAGTTTTAACTACGGTGCTTTTCGTATATGTTATATAGTACCTTAAAGGAATACAATTAGTGCTTTTTTTCTTTAGTAGCTTTTCTTTTTATTATATAGCCCTTTATGGGATTATAGTTTTTGTTTTATAGTTGTAATTACAGTGATTTTCGTATATATTACAAAGTGCCTTAAGGGAATACAATTAGTGCTTTTGTTTCTTGACTGCCTTTTCGTTTTATTATATATCACTTTGTGGGATTATACTTTGTACTATATAATTATAATTAAAGTGCTTCTCACATATGTTACATAATGCTTTTAGGGAATACAGTTTGTGCTTTTGTTTATTGACTTCCTTTTGGTTTTATTATATTGCCCTTTTATGAGATTATACTTTGTGCTGTAGAGTTATAATTACAGTGCTCTTCTTATATGTTACATATTGCTTTAAGGGAAATACAATTAGTGCTTTTGTTTCTTGCTTGCCTTTTCTTTGTATTATATAGCATTTTCTGGTATTATACTTTTTGCTCTATAGTTCTAATTAGAATGCTTTTCATATTTGTTGAATATTGTTTTAAGGTAATATAGTTAGCTCTTTTATTTCTTGACTGTCTTTTATTTTTATTATATAGGACTTTATGGGATTATACTTTGTGCTCTATAGTTCTAATTACAATGCTTTTAGGGAATACAATAATGCTTGTGTTTCTTGACTGCCTTTACTTTTTAGTATTTAGAACTTTATGGGATTATATTCTAAAGTTCTAATTACAGTTCTTTTCGTATATGTTACATAGTTGTTTGAGGGAATATAGTTAGCGCTTTTGTTTCTTCACTACCTTTTCTTTGTATTATATAGCACTCTATGAGATTATACTTTGTGCTCCAGAGTTATAATTACAGCGCTTTTCTTATATGTTAAATAGTGTTTTCAGAAAATACAGTTAGTACTTTTGTTTCTTGACTGCCTTTCCTTTGTATTATATAGCACTCTATGGGATTATACTTTGTGCTCTATAGTTCTAATTACAATACTTTTCAAATATGTTACGTAGTGCTTTAATCGAATCAAATTAGTGCTTTTGTTTTGTGACTATATTTTCTTTTTATTATATAGCACTTTCTGGTACTATAGTTCGTGCACTAAAGTTCTAATTAAAGTCTTTTTCGTATATGTTACATAGTTTTTTGAGGAAATACAATTAGTGCTTTTGTTTCTTGACTTTGCTTTATTTTACTTATATAACACTTTATGGGATTATAGTTTGTGCTCTATAATTCTAATTACAGTGCTTTCGTATAAGTTACATAGTACTTTAACGGAATAAAGATAACATTTTTTTTTCTTGACTTGATTTTCTATTTATATATAGCACTTTATGAGATTATACTTTGTACTCTAGACTTATATTTATTGTGCTTTTCTTATATGTCATATAGTGCTTTAAGGCAATACAGTAAGTGCATTTGTTTCTTGACAAGCTATTCTTTTTATTATATGGCACTTTATGGGATTATAGTTTGTGCTCTAAATTTCTAATTACAGTACATTTCATACATGTTAGAAAGTGCTTTGACGGATTATAGTTTGTGCTATATAGTTCTAATCATAGTACTTTTCGTATATTTTACATAGTGCTTTTTGAGAATACAATTAGTACTTTTGTTTCTTGACTGCCTTTTCTTTTTATTATATAGCACTTTTTGAGATTATAGTTTGTGCTCTAGAGTTGTAATTACAGTGCTTTTCGTATATGTTACATAGTGCTTTAAGGGAATACAGTTAGTGTTTTTGTTTCTTGATTGACTTTTCTTTTTATTACATAGCATATTTGGGATTATAGTTTGTGTTCTATAGTTCAAATTACAGTACTTTTCGTATATGTTACAAAGTGCTTTGAGGGAATATAGTTAGCGTTTTTTGCTTCTTGACTCCCTTTTCTTTTTATTATATAGAACTTTATTGGATTATAGTTTGTGCTTTATTAGTTCTAGTTAAAGTGCTTTTTGTATATGTTACATAGTGCTTTGAGGGAATACACTTAGTGCTTTTATTTCTTGACGGCCTTTTCTTTTTATTATATAGAACTTTATGGTATTTTAGTTTGTGCTCTACAGTTATAATTAAAGAGCTTCTCGTATATGTCACATAGTGCTTAGAGGTAATACAGTTAGCGCTTTTGTTTCTTGACTGTCTTTTCTTTTTATTATATAGCACTTTATGAGATTATACTTTGTGCTCTACCGTTATAATTATAATGCATTTTTTATATATTACATATGTTATAAGGTATTATAGTTAGTGCTTTTGTTTCTTAACTGCCTTTTCTTGTTATTATATAGCACTATATGGGATTATAGTTTGTTCTCTATAGTTTTAATTACAATCCTTTTCGTATATGTCACATTGTGCTTTAAGGAAGTACAGTTATTTCTTTTGTTTCTTGATTGACTTTTCTTTTTATTATATAACACTTTAGGGTATTATAGTTTGTGCTCTAAAGTTCTAATTACAGTGCTTTTCACATATCTTACATCCTGCTTTGAGGGAGCACAATTAGTACTTTTGTTTCTTAACTGCCTTTTCTTTGTACTATATAGCACTCTGTGGGATTATACTTCGTGCTCTATAGTTCTAAAATAAAATGCTTTTCGTATATGTTACATTTTTCTTTAAGGGAATACAGTTAGTGCTTTTGTTTCTTAACTTCCTGTTCTTTGTATTATATAACACTCTATGGGATTATATTTTGTGCTCAATAGTTCTAATTACAATGCTTTTCGTATATGTTACATAGTGCTATGACGGAATACAGTTAGTGTTTTGTTCTTGACTGCATTTTCTTTGTATTATATAGCACTCTATGAGATTATACTTTGTGCTCTATAATTCAAATTACAGTGCTTTTCGTATATTGTACATAGCACTTTAAGGGAATACAATTAGTGCTTTTTATTCTTAACTTCTTTTTCGTTGTATTATATAGCACCCTATAGGATTACACTTTGTGCTCTATAGTTATAATTACAGTTGTTTTCGTATATGTTACATAGTGTTTTAAGGGAATACAACTAGTGCTTTTGTTTCTTGCTCGCATTTTCTTTTTATTATATATCACTTTATGGTATTATAGTTTGTGATTTAAATTTATAATTACAGTTATTTTCGTATAAGTTACATAGTGCTTTGAGGGAATAGAATTAGTGCTTCTGTTTCCCTACTGTCTTTTCTTTTTAATATATAGCAGTTTATGAAATTATACTTTTTGCTCTAGACTAATAATTACAGTTCTTTTCGTATATGTTACATAGTGCTTTAAGGGAATACAATTACTGTTTTTTGTTTCTTGACTGACTTCTCTTTTTATTATATTGTGCTCTATGAAATTATACTTTGTGCTCCAGAGTTATAATTACAGTGTTTTTCGTATATGTTACATAGTGCTTTAAGGGAATACAGTTAGTGCTTTTATTTCTTGACTGGCTTTTCTTTTTATTATATAGCACTTTTTGGGATTATAGTTTGTGCTCATAGTTCAAATTACAATACTTTTCATATATGTTACATAGTGTTTTAAGGGAATACACTTAGTGTTTTTGTTTCTCGACTTTTTTTTCTTTTTATGATAAAGCACCTTATGGGATTATAGTTTGGGCTTTAAAGTTCTAATTACAATGCTTTTCGTATATGTTACATAGTGTTTTGAGGGAATACAGTTTGTGCTTTTGTTCCTTAACTGCCTTTTCTTTGTATTATATAACACTTTATAGGATTATACTCTGTGCTATATTAATCTAACTACAATGCTTTTCATATTTGTTAAATTTTTTTTAAGGTAATATAGTTAGCATTTTTGTTTCCTGACTGCCTTTTCTTTTTTTATATAGCACTTTTTTGGATTATAGTTTGTGCTCTATACTTCTAATCACAGTGCTTTTTGTATATGTTACATAGTCCATTAAGGGAATACAATTAGTGTTTTTTGTTCTTGACTGACTTTTCTTTTTATTATATTTCACTCTATGGGATTATAGTGTCTGCTCTATAGTTCTAATTAAAGTTCATTTTGTATATGTTACAATGTGCTTTAAGGGAATACAATTAGTGGTTTTGTTTCTTGACTGCCTTTACTTTGTATTATATAGTACTCTATGGGATTATACTTTGTGCTCTATAGTTCTAAATAAAGTGTTTTTCGTATATATTACATAGTGCTTTAAGGGAATACTGTTAGTGCTTTTGTTTCTTGTATACCTTTCCTCTATTTTATATAGCACTTTATGGAATTATAATTTCTACTTCATAGTTCTAATTACAGTGTTTTTTGTATAGGTTACATAGTGTTTTAAGGGAATACAGTAAGTGCTTTTGTTTATTGACTGTCTTTTCTTTTTATTGTATAGCACTTTATGGTATTATAGTTTGTTTTAAGGGAATACAGTTAGTGCTTTTTATTCTTAACTTTCTTTTCTTTGTATTATATAACACTGTATAGGATTACACTTTGTGCTCTATAGTTATAATTACAGTTGTTTTCGTATATGTTACATAGTTTTTTAAGGGAATACAACTAGTGCTTTTGTTTCTTGATCGCCTTTTCTTTTTATTATATATCACTTTATGGTATTATAGTTTGTGATCTAAATTTCTAATTACAGTAATTTTTGTATAAGTTACATAGTGTTTTGACGGAATACAATTAGTGCTCTTGTTTCCCTACTGTCCTTTCTTTTTATTATAGAGCACTTTATGAAATTATAATTTGTGCTCTAGAGTTATAATTACAGTTCTTTTCGTATATGTTATATAGTGCTTTAAGGGAATACAATTAGTGTTTTTGTTTCTTGACTGACTTTTCTTTTTATTATATTGTGCTCTATGAGATTGTACTTTGTGCTCCAGAGTTATAATTATAGTGCTTTTAAAGAAATACAGTTAGTGCTTTTATTTCGTGACTGGCTTGTCTTTTTATTACATAGGACTTTTTGAGATTATAGTTTGTGCTCATAGTTCAAATTACAGTACTTTTCATATATGTTACATAGCGCTTTAAGGGAATACACTTAGTGCTTTTGTTTCTCGACTTCCTTTTCTTTTTATGATAAAGCACTTTATGGGAATATAGTTTGGGCTTTAAAGTTCTAATTACAATGCTTTTCGTATATGTTACATAGTATTTTGAGGGAATGCACTTTGTGCTTTTGTTTCTTGATGCCTTTTCTTTGTATTATATAGCACTCTATGGGATTATGCTTTGTCCTCTATATTTCTAATTACAGTGCTTTTGGTATATGTTACATAGTGCTTTAAGGGAATACAATTAGTGTTTTTTTTCTTGACTGCCTTTTATTTTTATTATATAGCACTTTATGGGATTATAGTTTGTGCTCTATTGTTTGAACTACAGTGCTTTTCATATATGTTACAAAGTGCTTTAAAGGAATACAGTTAGTGTTTTTGTTTCTTGACTACCTTTTCTTTTTATTTTATACCGCTTTATGGGATTATAGTTTGTGCTCTATAGTTGTAACTACAATGCTTTTCGTATATGTTACATAGTATTTGAAGGTAATATAGTTAGCATTTTTGTTTCTAGACTACCTTTTCCTTTTATTACATAGCACTTTATGGGATTATACTTTGTGCTATATACTTATAATTACAGTGCTTTTAGTATATGTTACATACTGTTTTAAACGGATACGGTTAGCGCCTTCGTTTCTTGGCTGAATTTTTCTTTTTATTATATAACACTTTATGGAATAATAGTTTGTGCTCTAAAGTTCTACTTACAGTGCTTTGAGAGAATACAGTTAGTGCTTTTGTTTCATGACTGCCTTTTCTTTTTATTATATAACACTAAATGCGATTATACTTTGTGCTCTATAGTTATAATTACAGTGCTTTTCGTATTTGTAAAATTGTGTTTTAAGGTAATATAGTTAGCATTTTTGTTTCTTGACTGACTTTTCTTGTTACTATATAGCACTTTATGGGATTATACTTTGTGCTCTATAGTTCTTATATTGTTCTTTCCATATTTGTTACATAGTTTTTTAAAGTAATATGGATAGCGTTTTTTTTTCTTCACTGTTTTTCCTTTTTACTATATAGCACTTCATGAGATCATACTTTTTGCTCTAGAGTTATAATTACAGTGTTTTTCGTGTATGTTACATACTGCTTAAAGGGAATACAGATAGTGCATTTGTTTCTTGACTGTATTTCCTTTGTATTATTAAGCACTTTATGGGATTATACTTTGTGCTCTATAGTTTTAATTACCGTGCTTTTGGTACATATTACATAGTGCTTTACGGGAATACAGTTAGTGCTTTCCTTTCTTGAATGTCTTTTAGTTTTATTATGTTGCACTTTATGGGATTATAGTTTGTGCTCTATTGTTCTATCGACGGTGCTTTTTGTATATGTTAGATTGTGCTTTAAGGGAATACAATTACTGTTTTTTTTTTCTTGACTGTCTTTTCTTTTTATTATATAGCACTTTATCAGATTATAGTTTGTGCTCTATAATTCTACTTACAAGGCTTTTCGTATTTGTTAGATAGTGTTTTAAGGTATTGTAGGTAACACTTTTGTTTCTTGACTGCATTTTCTTTTTATTATATAGCACTATACGGGATTAAACTTTGTGCTATATAGTTATAATTACAGTGCTTTTAGTATATGTTACATAGTGTTTTAAACGGATACGGTTAGTTCCTTTGTTTCTTGGCTGCCTTTTCTTTTTATTATATAGCACTTTATGGAATAATAGTTTGTGTTCTAAAGTTTTAATTACAGTGCTTCTCGTATATGTTACATAGTACTTTGAGGGAATACACTTAGTGCTTTAGTATCTTGACTACGTTTTCTTTTTATTATATAGCACTCAATGCGATTATACTTTGTGCTCTATAGTTATAATTACAATGCTTTTTGTATTTGTTAAATAGTGTTTTAACTTAATATAGTTAGCGATTTTGTTTCTTGACTGCCTTTCCTTTTTACTATATAGCATTTTTTGGGATTATAGTTTGTGCTCTATAGCGCTCAAAATAGTGCTTTTCATATATGTTACATAGTGCTTTAAAGTTATACAGTTAGTACTTTTGTTTCTTGACTTCTTTTTATTTTTATTATATAACACCTTATGGGATTATACTTTGTGTTCTATTGTTAAAATTAAAGTGCTTTTCGTATATGTTACATAGTGCTTTAAGGGAATACAATTAGTTCTCTTGTTTCTTGACTACCTTTTCTCTTTATTATATAACATTCTATGGGATTATACTTTGTGCTCTATTGTTCTAACTATAGTGCTTTTCATATATGTTACATTGTGCTTTAAGGGAATACAGTTACTGTTCTTATTATCGCCTTTTATGGGATTATAGTTTATGCTCTATAGTTCTAATTACAATGCTTTTCGTATTTGTTAAATAGTGTTTTAAGGTAATATAGTTAGCACTTTTATTTCTTAACTTCCTTTCCTATTTATTATATAGCAATTTATTGGATTAGACTCTGTGCAATATAGTTATAATTACAGTGTTGTTAGTATATGCTACATAGCGTTTTAAAGGGATACGGTTAGTGCCTTTGTTTCTAGGGCTTCATTTTCTTTTTATTTATAGCACTTTATGGAATAATAGTTTGTTCTCTAAAGTTCTAATTATTGTGCTTCTCGTATATGTTAGATAGTGCTTTGAGGAATTACACTCTGTGCTTTAGTTTCTTGACTATGTTTTCTTTTTATTATATAGCACTCAATGCGATTATACTTTGTGCTCAATAGTTATAATTACAATGCTTTTTGTATTTGTTAAATAATGTTTTAAGGTAATATTGCTAGGGCTTTTCTTTCCAGACTGTCTTTTCTTTGTATTATATGGCACTCTTTGGGATTATACTTTGTGGTCTATAGTTATAATTACAATGCTTTTGGTATTTGTTAAATTGTGTTTTAAGGTTATATAGTTAGCGCTTTTGTTTTTGACTGCCTTTTCTTTTTTACTATATAGCACTTTATAGGATTATAGTTTGTGCTATATAGCTCTCAAAACAATGCATTTCTTATAAGTTACATAGTGCTTTAAGGGAATACAATTCGTGTTTTTGTTTATTGACTGCCTTTTCATTGTATTATATAGCACTCTATGGGATTATACTCTGTGCTTTATACTTATAATTATAGTGCTTTTGGTATATGTTACATAGTGCTTCAAGGGAATACAGTTAGTGCTTTTTTTTTATTAACTTCTTTTTTTTTTTATTATATAGCACTTTATAGGATTATAGTTTGTGCTCTATTGCTCTAACTACAATGCTTTTCGTATATGTTACATTGTGCTTTAAGGGAATACAATTACTATTTTTTTTTCTAGACTGCCTTTTCTTTTTATTATATAACACTTTATGGGAATATAGTTTGTGTTCAATAGTTCTATTTACAGTTTTCTTCGTATTTGTTAAATAGTGTTTTAAGGTAATATAGTTAGCGTTTTATTTCTTGACTGCCTTTTCTTTTTATGATATAGCACTTTATGGGATTATACTATGTGCTATTTATTTATAATTACAGTGCTTTTCGTATATGTTACATTCTATTTTAAACGGATACGGTTAGTGCCTTTATTTCTTTGCTACGTTTTCCTTTTATTATATAGCACTTTATGGAAGAATAGTTTGTGCTCTAAAGTTCTGATTACGGTGCTTTTTGTATATGTTACATAGTGATTTGTTGCAATATAGTTAGTGCTTTTGTTTCATGACTACCTTTTCTTTTTATTATATAGCACTCAATGCGATTATACTTTGTGTTCTATAGTTATAATTACAGTGATTTTCGTATTTCATAAATATTGTTTTAAGGGAATATAGTTAGTGCTTTTATTTCTTGACTGCCTTTTCTTATTATAATATAACACTTAATTGGATTATAGTTTGTGCTCTAAAGTTCTAATTACAGTGCTTTTCGTATATGTTACATAGTTCTTTGAGGGAATACAGTTAGTGCTTTTGTTTCTTTACTGCTTTTTCTTTTTATATATAGAACTTTATGAGATTATACTTTGTGCTCTATATTTATAATGATAATGCTCTTCTTATATGTTACATAGTGATTTGAGGAAATACAGTTAGTGCTTTTGTTACTTAACTGCTTTTTCATTGTATTATATGACAGTCTATGAGATTATACTCTGTACTCTATAATTCTAACTATAGTACTTTTCATATATTTTAGATACGGCTTTGAGGAAATATAGTTAGTGCTTTTGTTTGTTGACCGCCTTTTCCTTTTATAATATAGCTCTTAATTGGATTATAGTTTGTGCTCTAAAGTTCTAATTACAGTGTTTTTTGTCTATGTTACATAGTTCTTTGAGGGAATAAAATTAGTGCTAATGTTTCGTGACTGCTTATTCTTTTTATTATGTAGCACTTTATGAGATTATACTCTGTTCTCCAGATTTATAATTATAGTGCTTTTCTTATATGTTACATAGTGCTTTAAGGAAATACAGTTACTTCTTTTGTTTCTTGACTGCCTTTTCTTTTTATTACATATCACTTTATGGGATTATAGTTTCTACTCTATAGTTCTAATTAAAGTGCTTTCGTATATGTTATATAGTGCTTTAAGGGATTACAATGAGTGCTTTTGTTTCTTGACTGCCTTTTCTTTTTATTGTATAGCACTTTATGGTATTACTCTTTGTCCTGTAAAGTTCTAATAAAAGTGCTTTTCATATAGGTTACATAGTGCTTTGAGGTAATACAATTAACACTTCTGTTTCTTGACTGCCTTTTCTTTTTATTATATAGCACTTTATGAGATTATAGTTTGTGGTCTATAGTTCTAATTACAGTGCTTTTCGTATATGATACATAGTAGTTTAAGGGAATACAGTTAGCACTTTTCTATCTTAACTGCCATTTTTTTTTATTATATTGCAGTTTTTGAGATTTTACTTTGTATTCTAAAGTTATAAATACAGATCTTTTCGTATATGTTACATAGTGCTTTAAAGGAATACATTTAGCACTTTTGTTTCTTGACTGGATTTTCTTTATATTATATAGCACTTTTTTGGATTATTGTTTTTGCTCTATAGTTTTAGTTATAGTTTTTTTCATATATATTACACAGTGCTTTATGGGATTACAGTTAGTGCTTTTGTTTCTTGACTGGCATTTCTTTTTATTATATAGCACTTTTTGGGATCATAGTTTGTGCCCTACAGTTGTAATTACAGTGCTTTTCGTATATGTTACATAGTGACACGGCTCCGGATCACCCGAACCCGAACTTAGACGGACCGATTGCAACCCGAACCCGGTCGAAGCTACTTGTTTTCTTGGAGGTTGTGATCCTTTGATCTTAATCAAAATGTGTGGTTTAGATTAGCTTGCCACTTAAGATGTGTGGCTTAGATTAATTTGTCATTTAGTATATATAGCCTTGTTTATTTTCTTGAGGACACACAACTTAGATGAGAACATTTTTTAGAGAGGGTTAACCTAGCTTTGGAGAGATTCCTTAGAGTTGGAGTGATTCCATCCACCGAGAGGGCAATTCGATTGTTGAGCTTCGGATGCAATTGCGTGAGAGACGGAAGATGCATCGGCAACCTCGGATAGTCCGTGGATTCTCGAAAGTGCTTGCTCGAGAGGAGTGATTGCTTTTCGGAATTCAACTCCTTTTACTATTTTGATATTCGATTCAGCATTTGTAAGTTCCCGAATACATATTAGATACTTGTCTTCGAGTTTGATTCATGGAGATGATCCTAATCCATGTCACTCTCTCTTTTCCTCTGTGGATACTTCTTTTCCTTTAGCTCTTTTAAGGCTTTCAGCCTCTTGCATCTTCTTTCACAAACTTTCTTGATCTTTTCAAACCTCTTTCAATGGTAAAGAAGGAATCATTACCTTGTAGCCCTTGTCATAAAATCTAACTTTGTTAGTCTTACCATCATAGATAATTCCTTTATCGGATTGCCATGGTCGGCCAAGAAGCACATGGCATGCGGTCATCGGAGTAACATCACAGAGGACATCCTCTTTGTAGGGGCCGATTGAAATTGGAACTTTGGCTTGCCTAGTGATCTTCATATCTCCACTAGAGTTCATCCATTGAAGATGATATGGAGACGGATGCTTGATAGTTTGGAGTCCGAGCTTGTCTATCACATACCAACTTATGACATTGGTGCAACTTCCGTTATCAATGATTATCGATACTCGCTTCCCACCAATCTTGCACCGACAATGGAACAAATTCTCCCGTTGCTCCTTAACCCGATCAACACATTTTTCCGACTCCTTGGGAACAGCACCAAGCATTCGCAAAACCACTAGGGACTCCCCAGATGAATCTTCTTCAACGTGCTCTTCCATGTCTTGGATTGCTTCATCGTCACTCGCCTCAACCTCATGTTCCCAATCTTCACCCTCATCATCCGACAAAAGTACATAGTCCCCATTGTCACAAAGCACAACAGTTAACACAGTAGGGCATGTATTGGCATAATGACCTTTCATTTGACACTTAAAGCATGTGACATCCTTTGCTTTGTTTGGTGAACCATCCTTGCTGACTTTCCTTGGTTCATCACACTTAACCACCTTAAGCGGCTCATTCTTGGTCGTGTGCTTATCATCTCCTTTGGGCCAAGATTTTGTTGGTCTTGTATTACCCCCAAACTTGTTGAAATTTGGTGACGTCTTTCCAAAGCTCACACTTACTCCTATCTTTCCATGCGATTCAATCTTGGTAGCAAGTTGGACAAGTTCCAAAGTAGAATTGTAAGGATACATATCCACTTGGACCATAATATCACGCCTCAGCCCTTTGAGAAACTGATACATGGTGACTCCATCATCTTCCACAAGCTAAGCCCGCATCATAAGCATCTCCATTTCCTTGTAGTACTGCTCAACCGTCTTGCTACCTTGGACTAAAAACTGAATTTTCTGGAGAAGATCCATCCGATAATGTGGGGGCACAAAACGTGCATGCATAGCTCGAGTAAGGGCTGCCCATGTCTCAATTGGAGGCATTCCGGACCTTGCAATATCAGTTTGTACCTTCTCCCACCAAACAAGAGCATACTCCTTAAACTCCAAAGCAGCAAGCTGAATTTTCTTGCACTCCGAGTAATTATGACATGCAAACATCATCTCCACTTTCCTTTTCCACTCAAGAAACTCATTAGGTTCAGCCAATCCTACGAAAGGTGGTATGGAGAACTTGATGGACTGCATGTTATCATCAATCTCATTAACTCGAACTCGGCTCCTTCGGTTATGGATATCTTCTTCCAAGTCAAATTCATCAAGTAACTCTTTGGTAGCATCCCGTCTTCCTCGTCGGCCTTGGATAGATGTAGGCCTTGGACTAGTATGACGGCTTTCGCCAAAATCATCAACTTGGATAGATCGATTTGGGAAAACACTTGTTGAGCCCATAGGTTGCTTGCCAAGGTGGATTTCTTCACGTCTAGCATCACTATGACTTCCCCTTTCTTCAAGAGTAGCAACCTTATCGAAAACCTCATCGAGTTTCTTTTCCATATTTTGATGAACCTTCCTTAACAAGGCCTCCGCATAAGCCTTCATCCGAGCATCCACAACATCATCTATGTCATCTCGAACATGTACTTGACTCCGTAGGTCATGTATCTCTCGACCTTGCTGATCCACACGAGATGTCATGCTATCCATCTTTCCGCCTAACTTGTCTTTAATATCTCGCATATCCTTGCTTTGCTTATTTATCGCAGCCAAGATATCATCCAACGAAGCCATACCTGCACCAAAACAAACTAATATATGTATATTGAAAGTTAGTCCTCACAACCCCTCTTCTCACACACTCGTGTATACCTCTCGACAAATGGATAGAGTTTCCAAGCTCTTAAAGTGTGCCTTGATGGAGTCGTAAAGGTGGAACTTGAGTGACGTACGCGTTTAAAGTGGACAAGAAACTTTAAACACAACTCAATCAAAGAAAGCTCAAGATAGTGTCAAGCATGCAATGCAAAGAACCAAGCTCATTCAATTATGGAGGAATGACCAAACGGACACAACACACAAATGCCAAACTAAGCAAGTCAACAACAAACACAAGCTGAATTAGATCTCAACAACCACCAAATCACCACAATACTCAACCCCTTTTAAAAATGTGTCAAACGAATATGACAAGCACAAAAATCGATCCAAACTCAAAAACCCAAAACTGAATAATCAACGTCAATTACAAATTCACAAAAACTTATTTATATAAATTTCTCCCCACTTCACAAGCTTTCCAGTGACATATCGTACGTGGAAAATGGAGCTCGTATGAGAAAACTACAACTCAAACAATATTATCGACAAAAATATTGCTCTAGTCCTCCCGCTCGATTACGTTTTTGTATTTCATTTTTTTTCAAATGTTTTGGTTTTCTTTTTCTTTTCTTTGCAACAATTTGTTTTTCTCAACTTCTTTTTTTTTTTCACAGCAATATTACGAGGCCTAGGCAAAACAAAACATCAACAATAACTCCTTACACTTCCCCAACAACATCCAACTCAAAAACAACAAACTCAACACTCCGCAAACTAAGAAAACTCAAACAAGAGCAAAATCACAAAACTCAAACAAGAATAAACTTGCAATACTCAAACAAGAACAAACTTGCAACACTCAAACAAGAACAAACTCGCAAAACTCAAGCAAGAGCATGAAGTCTACATTAAAATCACCCATCAACAAAGTCCCAAACTTGAGTTCATGTAATGCATATAGATGTAAGGTGCATGTTGTACACTAGGAAGCATAGAGGATCAAATCGTCTACACTAGAAGGCCAAGCAATGACAAAACTTGAGATCAAATTTATGTCAATGATATGCAATAAAAAAGTTCAACTAAGCAACAAGAAGAAAGCATGAAAACAAAAGATAACAAAGGAATTTTTTTTTTCATAATTTTCGGAATAAAGATAGTGTAAATTGATCAAATTGCTCTGATACCAAAAATAAATATTTGTCATGGACTGAAAATGATCAACTACACAAGACACGGAATAAACTAACTAAGCAGAACAAACTAAGAAAGAAAAGAACAAATTAACTAAGCGGAAACGAATAAAGCGAGAAAAAGGATAATCGAAAGAGAAGCAAACCTAAGTAAGTACTAACGTAAGAACGACCCGATACCCTTCTAGCATGGAACCATCCTCCATGAAGGCACCACCTCGGTCGACACTTTGGAGAGCTCTTCCATCTTCCCCTAATGCCACGAACTTGAGGCTTTATACTCAAACCCGAATTTTTAAACTAAACCCCATGGAGCATGCAATGGAATTGCATTCCATGAAATATTAGACTAAAAGAGAAAGTATTGCTATCAAGCATAACTTTCCATAAAAAGGAAATGATCAATAATGATCAAATATTCATAAAAATATTCTTGTTTGGTGTCTTACAAAGCACCTTAAGAGTCCTATTTATAGGAGTGGGGAAGGGGCAAGTGGAGTGATTTTCCAATATGGGATGGGTTGTGTATAAGTAAGTAACCTCCCAATGAGTGACACCTAGCTAATGGTCCCCCCCCCCCCTTGCATGTGAGAGCTTATTATATATCTAAGTGGTCCCAATGGATGGTCCCCCCCCCACTTGAGCATGTGCACCCTAGGTTTATTTAATTACATATTAAATCCTCTATTTTATCAAACTTCTAGGTTTGCACAACTTTTCCGTTAATTGTCCGATTGAGGCATTGCAAGCTCCAATGTAACCTTTACAACCAAGGCACTCGCCCTACGCTTTCCATCAAGTCAACGCATGTTGTAACATAGTCCGTCGGTTGGGCTCCAATTCTCTAATTTTTTTATCAGGCCTTGTAATTTTTCAAGGCACGCTTTCGCTCGAGCTCTCGAGACTGGTCCGATTGGAATATGTGGAATTGCAAGTCCCGATCTTTTCATATCCATGTCACATGTTACAACATGCGAGGACTTGATGGAAAGACTAGGGTGAATGTTGTGGTTGTAAATGTTACATTGGAGCTTGCAACGCCTCAAATGAAAAACTAACAGAAAAGTTGTGCAAACCTAGGAGTTTTCTAAAATAGAGGGTTTAATATATAATTATATAAACCTAGGTTGCATATGCTCAAGTGGGGGGGACCATCCATTGGGACCACTTATATATATACATATATATATAATAAGCTCTCACATGCAAGGGGGGGACCATTAGCTAGGTGTCACTCATTGGGAGGTTCCTTACTTATACACAACCCATCCCACATTGGAAAATCACTCCACTTGCCCCTTCCCCCACTCCTATAAATAGGACTCTTAAGCTGCTTTGTAAGACACCAAGCAATAATATTTTTATGAATATTTGATCATTATTGATCATTTCCTTTTTATGGAAAGTTATGCTTGATAGCAATACTTTCTCTTTTAGTCTAATATTTCATGGAATGCAATTCCATTGCATGCTCCATGGGGTTTAGTTTAAAAATTCGGGTTTGAGTATAAAGCCTCAAGTTCGTGGCATTAGGGGAAGATGGAAGAGCTCTCCAAAGTGTCGACCGAGGTGGTGCCTTCTTGGAGGATGGTTCGATGCTAGAAAGGTATCGGGTTGTTCTTACGTTAGTACTTACTTAGGTTTGCTTCTCTTTCAATTATCCTTTATTCTCGCTTTATTCGTTTCCACTTAGTTAATTTGTTCTTTTCTTGCTTAGTTAGTTATGTTTAGTTGTTCGTTCTTTGTCGCTGTTTATTAGTTTATTCCGTTTCTTGTGTACTTGACCAATTCGGTCCATGACATATATTTAATTCTGGTATCAAAGTAGTTTGATCAATTTACACTATCTTTATTCCAAAAATTCCGAAAAAAATAAATAAATAAATAAATTCCTTGGTTATCTTTTCTTTTCATTCTTTCTTCTTATTGCTTAGTTGAACTTTTTATTGCATATCATTGACGTAAATTTGATCTCGAGTTTTGTCATTGCTTGGCCTTCTAGCGTAGACGATTTGATCCTCTACGCTTCCTAGTGTACAACATGCACCTTACATCTATATGCATTATATGAACTCAAGTTTGAGACTTTGTTGACGGGTGATTTAAATGTACACTTCATGCTCTTGCTTGAGTTTTGTGAGTTTGTTCTTGTTTGAGTGTTGCAAGTTTGTTCTTGTTTGAGTTTTGCGATTTTGCTCTTGTTTGAGTTTTGCAAGTTTGCGGGTTGTTGAGTTCGCATTGCATGCACTACAAGAAAACTCTTGATTTGCGAGGGAAGATTTCCCTCGCAAATAAAATTATTTCCCTCGCAAAACCCGTTAGTGAGGGAATTTGCGAAGGAATAAGCGTCATCGCTATACAGCTGCTCGCAAAACCCGTTATTGAGGAAAATTCCCTCGCAAAAGTTTGCGAAGGAATTTGCGATGGAACGTTTCCCTCATAAATGTTTGCGAGGGAATTTTGTGAGTGTATAGTCCCTCGAAAATATATAACTACATTTTTTTACGAGGGAATTTATTGCCTCGCAAAATTCATTTTTTGTTGATTCAAAATTTTTAAGGGGATTCATTTCCTTTGCAAAAATCCATCGCAAATTATTTTACAAATCTCTATGAATAATTCATTTCAATCGCACACCTGTCCCAAACAATTACAAAAAATATGGATTCATTTTGAATTCACATACCTTGTCCCAAACAATTAGAAACTAACAATATAAATTCATTTTAAATTTATACACCTATCTCAAACAAGTACAAACTAACAATATAAGAAGTCATTTCAATAATTTAAATAGTAACACACCGTGCAATACAAAATAAAATCTATCTCCAATACCATACAATAAATTAAAATAAAGCAATCATTCCATCAATTTAGAAAATGCCGAAAGTAAACAAAATAAAAAGCAAATATATATCACGTGACCGGGGGAGCACTGGTATCGCTGTCCGGGTCACGAAGGTCTAAGTGAACCTGAATCTTCCGCAGCTGGTCCATGATTGTCATATTATGTTCCTTCAGAATCCATTGCTTCTTATCTATTCTCATTATACATTCCCTGTCTGTAGATTCTGCTAGTACTAAATGACGATCGTTCAGTAGGCACTGTTGAAGCCAACCACCCTAACCCGAATATACATTTTTTCTAATCAAGCCCTTTCCACGCATCGAGCAACGGAACGGGAATGATCTTGTGTGCGGTTTTATCCCGCCCATCCGAATATTGCTCATCCACTTGATATAGGTCTTTTGTGCCCTAGTATTAAGATTTTCTTGTGGGCAGGATCCCACACCTGATGTACTTCTGTGTTGATTGGAATAACTAATACAAAAATAACAAAATGATTCTAATCTTAAACAAATAGAAAGGAGCAAGACCAGAGGATATTTCACATGGAATGATATTATTTGAATCAATAGTTAAGATACCTGAATATGCCAGATGCTCTGCTCTGCTATTTCTACAGTACAAACTTAAGTTGTGTAATTAATTAATTAATCAATCAATCACATGTATTATTACAACAATTGATTATCAACTCTACTACAGTTTCAATTACAAGATAGATGGACCTGGAGGCAGTGAAGGAGAATGGCATGACATGCCTACTGATATGAATGAATATCTATTTCCCAAACTATTGCATAACAAAAAGATATTTGTGATGAATGGTTGAATATAGGTGTCCTAATTTACCTAAATAGTTAACTTTAATTTGACTGTATTTAAAATACTATAGGATATGAATGGTCCCATATGAATGGTCCCGTTAACTTTAGTTTAAAAATTCGGGTTTGAGTATAAAGCCTCAAGTTCGTGGCATTTGGGGAAGATGGAAGAGCTCTCCAAAGTGTCGCCCGAGGTGGTGCCTTCGTGGAGGATGGTTCAATGCTAGAAGGGTATCAGGTCGTTCTTACATTAGTACTTACTTAGGTTTGCTTCTCTTTCGATTATCCTTTTTTCTCGCTTTATTCGTTTCCACATAGTTAATTTTTTGTTCTTTTCTTGCTTAGTTAGTTATGTTTAGTTGTTCATTCTTTGTCGTTGTTTATTAGTTTATTTCGGGTCTTGTGTAGTTGATCAATTCTGTCCATTGCAGAAACAAAAGCGCTAACTATATTACTTTAAAACGCAATAAAACAAATACGAAATGCATTGTAATTAGAACTATAAATCACAAAGTATGATCCCATAAAGTGCTATAAAATAAAAATAAAAGGCTCTCAAGAAACAAAAGCACTAACTGTATTCCTTTGAAGCACAATGTAACATATACGAAAATCACTGTAACTAGAACTCTAGAGCACAAAATATAATCTCATAAAGTGCAATACAATAAAAAGGAAAACTAGTGAAGAATCAAAAGCGCTAACTATATTACTTTAAAACACAATAAAACAAATACGAAAAATATTGTAATTAGAACTATATAGCACAAAGTATGATCCCATAAAGTGCAATAAAATAAAATGAAAACGCACTCAAGAAACAAAAGCACTAACTGTATTCCTTTAAAGCACAATGTAACATATACGAAAAGCACTGTAACTAGAACTTTAGAGCAAAAAGTATAATATCATAAAGTGTAATACAATAAAAAGGAAAATTCGTGAAGAAACAAAAGCGCTAACTATATTACTTTAAAACACAACAAAACAAATACGAAAAGAATGGAAATAAGTACTATAAAGCACAAAGTATGATTCCATAAAGTGCTATAACATAAAAATAAAAGGCACTCAAGAAAACAAAATCACCAACTGTATTCCTTTCAAGCACAATGTAACATATACGAAGAGCACTCAAACTAGAACTCTATAGCACAAAGTATAATCTCATAAACTGAAATATAATAAAAATGAAAACTAGTGAAGAAACAAAAGCACTAACTATTTACTTTAAAACACAATAAAATAAATACAAAAAGAATGGTAATTAGAAATATAAAACACAAAGTATGATCCCATAAAGTGTAATAAAATTAAAAGAAAAGCCCTAAGGAAACAAAAGCACTATCTGTATAACTTTAAAACACAATGTAACATATACAAAAAGCACTATAACTAAAACTCCATAGCATAAAGTATAATATCATAAAGTGCAATATAATAAAAACAAAAACTAGTGAAGAAACAAAAGTGCTGACTATATTACTTTAGACGCAATAAAACAAATACGAAATGCTTTGTAATAAAAACTATAAATCACAAAGTATGATTCCATAAAGTGCTATAAAATAAAAACAAAAGGCACTTAAAAAACAAAAACACTAATTGTATATCTCTAAAGCACAATGTAACATATACGAAAAGCACTATAACTAGAATTCTAGAGTACAAAATATAATCTCATAAAGTACAATACAATGAAAAGGAAAACTAGTGAAGAAACAAAAGCGCTAACTATATTACTTTAAAACACAATGAAACAAATACAGAAAGCATTGTTATTAGTACTATAAAGCACAAAGTAAGATCCTATAAAGTGCTATAAAATTAAAAGAAAAGGTAGTCAAGAAACAAAAGCACTAATTGTATTTCTTTAAAGCACAATGTAACATATATGAAAAGCATGGTAATTAGAACTATAAAGCACAAAGTATGATTCAATAAAGTGCTATAAAATAAAAAAGAAAAGGAACTCAAAAAAACAAAAGCACTAGCTGTATTCGTTTAAAGCACAATGTAACATATATGAAAAGCAATACAACTAGAATGCTATAGCACAAATTATAATCTCATAAAGTGCAATATAATAAAAAGGAACACTAGTGAATAAACAAAAGCCTTAACTATATTACTTTAAAACACAATGAAACAAATACGAAAAGCATTTTAAGTAGAACTAAAAAGCACAAAGTATGATCCCATAAAGTGCTATAAAATAAAAACAAAAGGCAGTCAAGAAACAAAAAACACTAACTGTATATCTTTAAAGAACAATGTAACATATACGAAAAGCACTCTAACTAGAACGCTATAGCAGAAAGTATAATCTCATATAGTGCAATATAATAAAAAGAAAAACTAGTGAATAAACAAAACCCTTAACTATATTACTTTAACACACAATGAAACAAATATGAAAAACATGGTAATTAGAACTATAAAACACAAAGTATGATCCCATAAAGTGCTATTAAATAAAAAGAAACGGCATTCGAGGAACAGAAGGACTAACTGTATTCCTTTAAAGCACAATGTAACATATACGAAAAGGACTATAACTAGAACTCTATAGTACAAAGTATAATCTAATAAAGTGCAATATAATAAAAACTAAAACTAGTGAAGAAAAAAAAGCGCAAACTATATTACTTTAAAACACAATGAAACAAATATGAAAAGCATGGTAATTAGAACTATAAAGCACAAAGTATGATCCCATAACGTGCTATTAAATAAAAAAAGGCACTCATGAAACCGAAGGACTAACTGTATTCCTTTAAAGCACAATGTAACATATATGAAAAGCACTGTAACTAGAATTCTATAGCACAAAGTATAATCTCATAAAGTGCAATATAATAAAAACTAAAACTAGTGAAGAACAAAAAAATCCTACTATATTACTTTAAAAAAAAATGAAAGAAATACGAAAAGCATGGTAATTATAACTATAAAGCACAAAGTATGAACCCATAAAGTGCTATAAAATAAAAACAGAACACAGTCAAGAAACAAAAGACCTAACTGTATTCCTTTAAAGCACAATGTAACATATACGAAAAGAAATATAACTAGAACTCTATAGCACAAATTATAATCTAATAAAGTGAAAAATAATAAAAACTAAAACTAGTGAATAAACAAAAGCCTTAACTATATTACTTTAAAACACAATGAAACAAAATACGAAAAGCATGGTAATTAGTACTATAAAGCCCAAAGTATGATCCCATGAGGTGCTATATATTAAAAACAAAAGGCAGTCAAGAAACAGAAGGACTAATTGTATTCCTATAAAGCACAATGTAACATATACGAAAAGCACTATAAAAAGAACTATATAGCACAAAGTGTAATATCATAAAGTGCAATATAATAAAAACTAAAACTAGTGAAGAAGAAAAAAACCCTAACTATATTACTATAAAACAAAATGAAAGAAATACGAAAAGCATAGTAATTAGAACTATAAGCACAAAGTATGATCCCATAAAGTGCTATAAAATAAAAACAATACGCAGTCAAGAAACAAAAGCACTAACTGTATTCCTTTAAAGCACAATGTAACATATACGAAAAGAACTATAACTAGAACTTTAGAGCACAAAGTATAATCTAATAAAGTGCAATATAATAAAAAGTAAAACTAGTGAAGAAAAAAAAGGACTAACTATATCACTTTAAAACACAACGAAAAAAATATAAAAAGCATGGTAATTAGAACTATAAAGCACAAAGTATGATCCTATAAAGTGCTAATAAATAAAAAGTAAAGGCACTCAAGAAACTTAAGGACTAACTGTATTCCTTTAAAGCACAAGGTAGCATATACGAAAAGCACTCTAACTAAAACGCTATAGCACAAAGTATAATCTCATAAAGTGCAATATAGTAAAAAGGAAATTGGTGAATAAACAAAAGCCTTAACTATATTACTTTAAGTCACAATGAAACAAATACGAAAAGCATTGTAATTAGAACTATAAAGCACAAAGTATGATCCCATAAACTGCTATAAAATAAAAACAAAACGCAGTCAAGAAACAAAAGCACTAACTGTATTCCTTTAAAGCACAATGTAACATATACGAAAAGAAATATAACTAGAACTCTATAGTACAAAGTATAATCTAATAAAGTGCAATATAATAAAAACTAAAACTAGTGAAGAAAAAAATGCGCAAACTATATTACTTTAAAACACAATGAAACAAATACGAAAAGCAAGGTAATTAGAATTATAAAGCACAAAGTATGATCCTATATAGTGCTATAAAATAAAAAGAAAAGGCAGTCAAGACACAAAAGCACTAATTTTATATCTTTAAAGAACAATGTAACTTATAAGAAAAACACTGTAACTAGAACTCTAGAGCACAAAGTATAATCTAATAAGTACAATACAATAAAAAGGAAAACTAGTGACGAAACAAAAGCTCTAACTATATTACTTTAAAACACAATGAAACAAATACAGAAAGCATTGTTATTAGTACTATAAAGCACAAAGTATGATGCCATAAAGTGCTATAAAATTAAAACAAAAGGCACAAAAGAAACAAAAGCACTAATGATATTTCATTTAAGCACAATGTAACATATACGAAAAGCACTGTAACTAGAACTTTAGAGCACAAAGTATAATATCATAAAGTGGAATACAATAAAAAGGAAAACGAGTAAAGAAACAAAAGCGCTAACTATATTACTTTAAAACACAACAAAACAAATAGGAAAAGCATAGTAATTAGTACTATAAAGCCCAAAGTATGATCCCATGAGGTGCTATATATTAAAAACAAAAGGCAGTCAAGAAACAGAAGGTCTAATTGTATTCCTATAAAGCACAATGTAACATATAGGAAAAGCACTATAAAAAGAACTATATAGCACAAAGTGTAATCTCATAAAGTGCAATATAATAAAAACTAAAACTAGTGAAGAAGAAAAAAACCCTAACTATATTACTTTAAAAAAAAATGAAAGAAATACGAAAAGCATGGTAATTAGAACTATAAGCACAAAGTATGATCCCATAAAGTGCTATAAAATAAAAACAATACGCAGTCAAGAAACAAAAGCACTAACTGTATTCCTTTAAAGCACAATGTAACATATACGAAAAGAACTATAACTAGAACTTTAGAGCACAAAGTATAATCTAATAAATGCAATATAATAAAAAGTAAAACTAGTGAAGAAAAAAAAGGACTAACTATATTACTTTAAAACACAATGAAATAAATACAAAAAGCATGGTAATTAGAACTATAAAGCCCAAAGTATGATCCTATAAAGTGCTATTAAATAAAAAGTAAAGGCACTCAAGAAACTTAAGGACTAACTGTATTCCTTTAAAGCACAAGGTAACATATACGAAAAGCACAATAACTAAAATGATATAGCACAAAGTATAATCTCATAAAGTGCACTATAATAAAAAGGAAACTGATGAATAAACAAAATCCTTAACTATATTACTTTAAATCACAATGAAACAAATACGAAAAGCATTGTAATTAGAACAATAAAGCACAAAGTATGATCCCATAAAGTGCTATAAAATAAAAACAAAACGCAGTCAAGAAACAAAAGCCCTAATTGTATTCCTTTAAAGCACATTGTAACATATACGAAAAGAAATATAACTAGAACTCTATAGCACAAAGTATAATCTAATAAAGTGCAATATAATAAAAACTAAAACTAGTGAAGAAAAAAAAGCGCAAACTATATTATTTTAAAACACAATGAAATAAATACGAAAAGCAAGGTAATTAGAACTATAAAGCACAAAGTATGAACCCATATAGTGCTATAAAATAAAAAGAAAAGGCAGTCAAGACACAAAAGCACTAATTGTATATCTTTAAAGAACAATGTAACATATAAGAAAAACATTGTAACTAGAACTCTAGAGCACAAAGTATAATCAAATAAGTACAATACAATAAAAAGGAAAACTAGTGACGAAACAAAAGCTCTAACTATATTACATTAAAACACAATGAAACAAATACAGAAAGCATTGTTATTAGTACTATAAAGCACAAAGTATGATGCCATAAAGTGCTATAAAATTAAAACAAAAGGCACAAAAGAAACAAAAGCACTAATTGTATTTCCTTAAAGCACAATGTAACATATACGAAAAGCACTGTAACTAGAACTTTAGAGCACAAAGTATAATATCATAAAGTGGAATACAATAAAAAGGAAAACGAGTAAAGAAACAAAAGCGCTAACTATATTACTTTAAAACACAACAAAACAAATAGGAAAAGCATGGTAATTAGTACTATAAAGCACAAAGTATGATCCCATGAGGTGCTATAAATTAAAACCAAAAGGCAGTCAAGAAACAAAAGCACTAACTGTATTCCTATAAAGCACAATGTAACATATACGAAAAGAACTATAACTAGAACTCTATAGCACAAAGTATAATCAAATAAAGTGCAATATAATAAAAACTAAAACTAGTGAAGAAAAAAAAATGCAAACTAAATTACTTTAAAACACATTGAAAGAAATACGAAAAGCATGGTAATTAGAACTATAAAGTACAAAGTATGATCACATAAAGTGCTATTAAATAAAAAGAAAAGGCACTCAAGAAACAGAAGGACTAACTGTATTCCTTTAAAGCACAATGTAACATATACGAAAAGCACTATAACTAAAACTCTATAGCACAAAGTATAATCTAATAAAGTCCAATATAATAAAAACTAAAACTAGTGAAGAAAATAAAGCGTTAACTATATTACTTTTAAACACAATGAAACAAATACGAAAGCATGGTAATTAGAACTATAATGCACAAAGTATGATCCCATAAAGTGCTATAAAATAAAAAGAAAAGGCACTTAAGAAATAAAAACACTAACTGTATTCCTATAAAGAATAGTGTGACATGTACGAATAGCACTATAACTGGAACGCTATAGCACAAAGTATAATCTCATACAATGCAATATAATAAAAAGGGAAACTAGTGAATAAACAAAAGCCTTAACTATATTACTTTAAAACACAATGAAACATATACGAAAAGAATTGTAATTAGAACTATAAAGCACAAAGTATGATCCCATAAAGTGTTGTAAAATTAAAGGAAAAGGCACCCAAGAAACAAAAGCACTAACTGTATTTCTTTAAAGCACAATGTAACATATACGAAAAGCACTATAACTAGTACTTTAGAGTACAAAGTATAATATCATAAAGTGCAATACAATAAAAAGGAAAACTAGTGAAGAAAAAAAGCGCTAACTATATTACCCTAAAACACAATAAAAAAAAATACGAAAAGCATGGTAATTAGTACAATAAAGCACAAGTATGATCCCATAAAGTGCAATAAAATAAAAACAAAAGGCAGTCAAGAAACAAAAGCACTAATTGTATTCCTTTAAAGCACAATGTAACATATACGAAAAGAACTATAACTAGAACTCTATAGCACAGAGTATAATCTAATAAAGTGCAATACCATAAAAACTAAAACTAGTGAAAAAAAAATGCGCAAATTATATTACTTTAAAAGACAATGAAACAAATACGAAAAGCATGGTAATTAGAACTATAAAGCACAAAGTATGATCTCATAAAGTGCTATTAAATAAAAAGAAAAGGCACACAAGAAACATAAGCATTAACTTTATATCTTTAAAGCACAATGTAGCATATACGAAAAGCACTGTAACTAGAACTCTAAAGCACAAAGTATAATCTTATAAAGTACAATACAATAAAAAGGAAAACTAGTGAAGAAACAAAAGCACTAACTATATTACTTTAAAACACAATGAAACAAATACAAAAAGTATTCTAACTAGAACTATAAAGCACAAAGTATGATCCCATGAAGTGCTATAAAATAAAAACAAAAGGCAGTCAAGAAACAAAAGAACTAACTGTATTCGTTTAAAGCACCATGTAACATGTATGAAAAGCACTATAACTAGAACGCTATAGCACAAAGTATAATCTCATACAGTGTAATATAATAAAAAGGAAAGCTAGTGAATAGACAAAAGCCTTAACTATATTACTTTAAAACACAATGAAACAAATACAAAAAGCATCGTAATTGGAACTATAAAGCACAATGTATGATCCCATAAAGTGCTATTAAATAAAAAGAAAAGGCACTCAAGAAACAGAAGGACTAATTGTATTCCTTTAAAACACAATGTAACATATACAAAAAGCACAATAACGAGAACTCTATAGCACAAACTATAATCTAATAAAGTGTAATATAATAAAAACTAAAACTAGTGAACAAAAATAAATCCTAACTATATTACTTTAAAACACAATGAAACAAATACGAAAAGCATGGTAGTTAGAACTATAAAGCACAAAGTATGATCCCATAAAGTGCTATAAAATAAAATCAAAAGGCAGTCAATGAAGAAAGGCACTAACTTTATATCTGTAAAGCACAATGTAACATATACGAAAAGCATTGTAACTAGAACTCTAGAGCACAATGTATAATCTCATAAAGTACAATACAATAAAAAGGAAAACTAGTGAAGAAACAAAAGCACTAACTATATTACTTTAAAACACAATGAAACAAATATGAAAAGCATTGTAACTAGAACTATAAAGTACAAAGTATGATCCAATAAAGTGTTGTAAAATCTAAACAAAAGGCAGTCAATAAACAAAAGCACTAACTGTATTCGTTTAAAGCACAATGTAACATGTACGAAAAGCACTATAACTAGAACGCTATAGCACAAAGTATAATCTCATACAGTGTAATATAATAAAAAGGAAAACTAGTGAATAAACAAAAGCCTTAACTATATTACTTTAAAACACAATGAAACAAATATAAAAGTTGGTAATTGGAACTATAAAGCACAATGTATGATCCAATAAAGTGCTATTGAATAAAAATAAAAGGCACTCAAGAAACATAAGGACTAACTGTACTCCTTTAAAACACATTGTAACATATACGAAAAGCAGTATAACTAGAACTCTATAGCACAAAGTATGATCTTATAAAGTGCAATATAATAAAAAGGAAAACTAGTGAAGAAACAAAAGCACTAACTATATTACTTTAAAACACAATGAAACAAATACGAAAAGCATTGTAATTAGAACTATAAAGTACAAAGTATGATCCCATAAAGTACTGTAAAATAAAAACAAAAGGCAGTCAAGAAACAAAAGCACTAACTGTATTCGTTTAAAGCACAATGTAACATGTACGAAAAGCACTATAGCTAGAACGCTATAGCACAAAGTATAATCTCATACAATGCAATATAATTAAAAGGAAAACAAGTGAATAAACAAAAGCCTTAACTATATTACTTTAAAACACAATGAAACAAATACGAAAAGCATGGTAATTGGAACTATAAATCACAATGTATGATCCCATGAAGTGCTATGAAATAAAAAGAAAAGGCACTCAAGAAACATAAGGACTAACTGTATTCCTTTAAAACACATTGTAACATATACGAAAAGCAGTATAACTAAAACTCTATAGCACAAAGTATAATCTCATACAATGCAATACAATAAAAAGGAAAACTAGTGAAGAAACAAAAGCCTTAACTATATTACATTAAAACACAATAAAACAAATACGAAAAGCATTGTAATTAGAAATATAAAGCACAAAGTATGATCCCATAAAGTACTGTAAAATAAAATCAAAAGGCAGTCAAGAAACAAAAGCACTAACTTTATATCTTTAAAGCACAATGTAACATATACGAAAAGCATTGTAACTAGAACTCTAGAGCACAATGTATAATCTCATAAAGTACAATACAATAAAAAGGAAAACTACTGAAGAAACAAAAGCACTAACTATATTACTTTAAAACACAATGAAACAAATACGAAAAGCATTGTAACTAGAACTATAAAGCACAAAGTATGATCTCATAAAGTGCTGTAAAATAAAAACAAAAGGCAGTCAAGAAACAAAAGCACTAACTGTATTCGTTTAAAGCACAATGTAACATGTACGAAAAGCACTATAACTAGAACGCTATAGCACAAAGTATAATCTCATACAATGCAATATAATAAAAAGGAAAACAAGTGAATAAACAAAAGCCTTAACTATATTACATTAAAACACAATGAAACAAATACGAAAAGCATTGTAATTAGAACTATAAAGCACAAAGTATGATCCCATAAAGTACTGTAAAATAAAAACAAAAGGCAGTCAAGAAACAAAAGCACTAACTGTATTCGTTTAAAGCACAATGTAACATGTACGAAAATCACTATAACTAGAACGCTATAGCACAAAGTATAATCTCATACAATGCAATATAATTAAAAGGAAAACAAGTGAATAAAGAAAAGCCTTAACTATATTACATTAAAACCCAATGAAAGAAATGCGAAAAGCATGGTAATTAGAACTATAAAGCACAAAGTATGATCCCATAAAGTGCTATTAAATAAAAAGAAAAGGCACTCAAGAAACAGAAGGACTAACTGTATTCCTTTAAAGCACAATGTAACATACACGAAAAGCACTATAATTAGAACTCTATAGCACAAAGTATAATCTCATAAAGTGCAATATAATAAAAAGGAAAACTAGTGAATAAACAAAAGACTTAACTATATTACTTTAAAACACAATGAAACAAATACAAAAAACATGGTAATTAGAACTATAAAACACAAAGTATGATCCCATAAAGTGCTATTAAATAAAAAGAAAAGGCATTCGAGGAACAGAAGGCCTAACTGTATTCCTTTAAAACACAATGTAACATATACGAAAAGCACTATAACTAGAACTCTATAGCACAAAGTATAATCTAATAAAGTGCAATATAATAAAAACAAAAACTAGTGAAGAAAAACAAATCCTAAGTATATTACTTTAAAACACAATAAAACAAATACGAAAAGCATGGTAATTAGAACAATAAAGCACAAAGTATGATCCCACAAAGTGCAATAAAATAAAATCAAAAGGCAGTCAAGAAACAAAAGCACTAACTTTATATCTTTAAACCACAATGTAACATATACGAAAAGCACTGTAACTAGAACTCTAGAGCACAAAGTATAATCTCATAAAGTACAATACAATAAAAAAGAAAACTAGTGAAGAAACAAAAGCACTAACTATATTACTTTAAAACACAATGAAACAAATACGAAAAGCACTGTAACTAGAACTATAAAGCACAAAGTATGATCCCATAAAGTGCTGTAAAATAAAAACAAAAGGCAGTCAAGAAACAAAAGCACTAACTGTATTTGTTTAAAGCACAATGTGACATGTACGAAAAGCCCTATAACTAGAACGCTATAGCACAAAGTATAATCTCATACAGTGTAATATAATAAAAAGGAAAGCTAGTGAATAAACAAAAGCCTTAACTATATTACGTTAAAACACAATGAAACAAATACAAAAAGCATCGTAATTGGAACTATAAAGCACAATGTATGATCCCATAAAGTGCTATTAAATAAAAAGAAAAGGCACTCAAGAAACAGAAGGACTAATTGTATTCCTTTAAAACACATTGTAACATATACGAAAAGCAGTATAACTAGAACTCTATAGGACAAAGTATGATCTTATAAAGTGCAATATAATAAAAAGGAAAACTACTGAAGAAACAAAAGCACTAACTATATTACTTTAAAACACAATGAAACAAATACGAAAAGCATTGTAACTAGAACTATAAAAGCACAAAATATGATCTCATAAAGTGCTGTAAAATAAAAACAAAAGGCAGTCAAGAAACAAAAGCACTAACTGTATTCGTTTAAAGCACAATGTAACATGTACGAAAAGCACTATAACTAGAACGCTATAGCACAAAGTATAATCTCATACAATTCTATATAATTAAAAGGAAAACAAGTGAATAAACAAAAGCCTTAACTATATTACTTTAAAACACAATGAAACAAATACGAAAAGCATGGTAATTGGAACTATAAAGCACAATGTATGATCCCATGAAGTGCTATTAAATAAAAAGAAAAGGCACTCAAGAAACATAAGGACTAACTGTATTCCTTTAAAACACATTGTAACATATACGAAAAGCAGTATAACTAGAACTCTATAGCACAAAGTATAATCTCATACAATGCAATATAATTAAAAGGAAAACAAGTAAATAAACAAAAGCCTTAACTATATTACTTTAAATCATAATGAAACAAATACGAAAAGCATTGTAATTAGAACTATAAAGCACAAAGTATGATCCCATAAACTGCTATAAAATAAAAACAAAAGGCAGTCAAGAAACAAAAGCACTAACTGTATTCCTTTAAAGCACAATGTAACATATACGAAAAGAAATATAACTAGAACTCTATAGCACAAAGTATAATCTAATAAAGTGCAATACCATAGAAACTAAAACTAGTGAAAAAAAAAAGCGCAAATTATATTACTTTAAAAGACAATGAAAAAAATACGAAAAGCATGGTAATTAGAACTATAAAGCACAAAGTATGATCTCATAAAGTGCTATTAAATAAAAAGAAAAGGCACTCAAGAAACAGAAGCATTAACTTTATATCTTTAAAGCACAATGTAACATATACGAAAAGCACTGTAACTAGAACTCTAGAGCACAAAGTATAATCTCATAAAGTACAATACAATAAAAAGGAAAACTAGTGAAGAAACAAAAGCACTAACTATATTACTTTAAAACACAATGAAACAAATACGAAAAGCATTCTAACTAGAACTATAAAGCACAAAGTATGATCCCATAAAGTGCTGTAAAATAAAAAGAAAAGGCAGTCAAGAAACAAAAGAACTAACTGTATTCGTTTAAAGCACAATGTAACATGTACGAAAAGCACTATAACTAGAACGCTATAGCACAAAGTATAATCTCATACAGTGTAATATAATACAAAGGAAAGCTAGTGAATAGACAAAAGCCTTAACTATATTCCTTTAAAACACAATGAAACAAATACAAAAAGCATCGTAATTGGAACTATAAAGCACAATGTATGATCCCATAAAGTGCTATTAAATAAAAAGAAAAGGCACTCAAGAAACAGAAGGACTAATTGTATTCCTTTAAAACACAATGTAACATATACAAAAAGCACTATAACTAGAACTCTATAGCGCAAACTATAATCTAATAAAGTGTAATATAATAAAAACTAAAACTAGTGAGGAAAAACAAATCCTAACTATATTAGTTTAAAACACAATGAAACAAATACGAAAAGCATGGTAGTTAGAACTATAAAGCACAAAGTATGATCCCATAAAGTGCTATAAAATAAAATCAAAAGGCAGTCAAGGAACAAAAGCACTAACTTTATATCTTTAAAGCACAATGTAACATATACGAAAAGCATTGTAACTAGAACTCTAGAGCACAATGTATAATCTCATAAAGTACAATACAATAAAAAGGAAAACTAGTGAAGAAACAAAAGCACTAACTATATTACTTTAAAACACAATGAAACAAATACGAAAAGCATTGTAACTAGAACTATAAAGCACAAAGTATGATCTCAAAAAGTGCTTTAAAATAAAAACAAAAGGCAGTCAAGAAACAAAAGCACTAACTGTATTCGTTTAAAGCACAATGTAACATGTACGAAAAGCACTATAACTAGAACGCTATAGCACAAAGTATAATCTCAAACAATGCAATATAATTAAAAGGAAAGCTAGTGAATAAACAAAAGCCTTAACTATATTACTTTAAAACACAATGAAACAAATACGAAAAGCATGGTAATTGGAACTATAAAGCACAATATATGATCCCATGAAGTGCTATTAAATAAAAAGAAAAGGCACTCAAGAAACATAAGGACTAACTGTATTCCTTTAAAACACATTGTAACATATACGAAAAGCAGTATAACTAGAACTCTATAACACAAAGTATAATCTCAAACAATGCAATATAATTAAAAGGAAAACAAATGAATAAACAAAAGCCTTAACTATATTACATTAAAACACAATGAAACAAATACGAAAAACATCGTAATTAGAACTATAAAGCACAAAGTATGATCCCATAAAGTACTGTAAAATAAAAACAAAAGGCAGTCAAGAAACAAAAGCACTAACTGTATTCGTTTAAAGCACAATGTAACATGTACGAAAAGCACTATAACTAGAACGCTATAGCACAAAGTATAATCTCATACAATGCAATATAATTAAAAGGAAAACAAGTGAATAAAAAAAAAGCCTTAACTATATTACATTAAAACACAATGAAACAAATATGAAAAGAATGGTAATTAGAACTATAAAGCACAAAGTATGATCCCATAAAGTGCTATTAAATAAAAAGAAAAGGCACTCAAGAAACAGAAGGACTAACTGTATTCCTTTAAAGCACAATGTAACATACACGAAAAGCACTATAATTAGAACTTTATAGCACAAAGTATAATCTCATAAAGTGCAATATAATAAAAAGGAAAACTAGTGAATAAACAAAAGCCTTAACTATATTACTTTAAAACACAATGAAACAAATACGAAAAACATGGTAATTAGAACTATAAAACAATAAGTATGATCCCATAAAGTGCTATTAAATAAAAAGAAAAGGCATTCGAGGAACAGAAGGCCTAACTGTATTCCTTTAAAACACAATGTAACATATACGAAAAGCACTATAACTAGAACTCTATAGCACAAAGTATAATCTAATAAAGTGCAATATAATAAAAACAAAAACTAGTGAAGAAAAACAAATCCTAAGTATATTACTTTAAAACACAATAAAACAAATACGAAAAGCATGGTAATTAGAACAATAAAGCACAAAGTATGATCCCATAAAGTGCAATAAAATAAATCAAAAGGCAGTCAAGAAACAAAAGCACTAACTTTATATCTTTAAACCACAATGTAACATATACGAAAAGCACTGTAACTAGAACTCTAGAGCACAAAGTATAATCTCATAAAGTACAATACAATAAAAAAGAAAACTAGTGAAGAAACAAAAGCACTAACTATATTACTTTAAAACACAATGAAACAAATACGAAAAGCACTGTAACTAGAACTATAAAGCACAAAGTATGATCCCGTAAAGTGTTGTAAAATAAAAACAAAAGGTAGTCAAGAAACAAAAGCACTAACTGTATTCGTTTAAAGCACAATGTGACATGTACGAAAAACCCTATAACTAGAACGCTATAGCACAAAGTATAATCTCATACAGTGTAATATAATAAAAAGGAAAGCTAGTGAATAAACAAAAGCCTTAACTATATTACGTTAAAACACAATGAAACAAATACAAAAAGCATCGTAATTGGAACTATAAAGCACAATGTATGATCCCATAAAGTGCTATTAAATAAAAAGAAAAGGCACTCAAGAAACAGAAGGACTAATTGTATTCCTTTAAAACACATTGTAACATATACGAAAAGCAGTATAACTAGAACTCTATAGGACAAAGTATGATCTTATAAAGTGCAATATAATAAAAAGGAAAACTACTGAAGAAACAAAAGCACTAACTATATTACTTTAAAACACAATGAAACAAATACGAAAAGCATTGTAACTAGAACTATAAAGCACAAAATATGATCTCATAAAGTGCTGTAAAATAAAAACAAAAGGCAGTCAAGAAACAAAAGCACTAACTGTATTCGTTTAAAGCACAATGTAACATGTACGAAAAGCACTATAACTAGAACGCTATAGCACAAAGTATAATCTCATACAATGCTATATAATTAAAAGGAAAACAAGTGAATAAACAAAAGCCTTAACTATATTACTTTAAAACACAATGAAACAAATACGAAAAGCATGGTAATTGGAACTATAAAGCACAATGTATGATCCCATGAAGTGCTATTAAATAAAAAGAAAAGGCACTCAAGAAACATAAGGACTAACTGTATTCCTTTAAAACACATTGTAACATATACGAAAAGCAGTATAACTAGAACTCTATAGCACAAAGTATAATCTCATACAATGCAATATAATTAAAAGGAAAACAAGTAAATAAACAAAAGACTTAACTATATTACTTTAAATCATAATGAAACAAATACGAAAAGCATTGTAATTAGAACTATAAAGCACAAAGTATGATCCCATAAACTGCTATAAAATAAAAACAAAAGGCAGTCAAGAAACAAAAGCACTAACTGTATTCCTTTAAAGCACAATGTAACATATACGAAAAGAAATATAACTAGAACTCTATAGCACAAAGTATAATCTAATAAAGTGCAATACCATAGAAACTAAAACTAGTGAAAAAAAAAGCGCAAATTATATAACTTTAAAAGACAATGAAAAAAATACGAAAAGCATGGTAATTAGAACTATAAAGCACAAAGTATGATCTCATAAAGTGCTATTAAATAAAAAGAAAAGGCACTCAAGAAACAGAAGCATTAACTTCATATCTTTAAAGCACAATGTAACATATACGAAAAGCACTGTAACTAGAACTCTAGAGCACAAAGTATAATCTCATAAAGTACAATACAATAAAAAGGAAAACTAGTGAAGAAACAAAGCACTAACTATATTACTTTAAACACAATGAAACAAATACGAAAAGCATTCTAACTAGAACTATAAAGCACAAAGTATGATCCCATAAAGTGCTGTAAAATAAAAACAAAAGGCAGTCAAGAAACAAAAGAACTAACTGTATTCGTTTAAAGCACAATGTAACATGTACGAAAAGCACTATAACTAGAACGCTATAGCACAAAGTATAATCTCATACAGTGTAATATAATAAAAAGGAAAGCTAGTGAATAGACAAAAGCCTTAACTATATTACTTTAAAAAACAATGAAACAAATACAAAAAGCATCGTAATTGGAACTATAAAGCACAATGTATGATCCCATAAAGTGCTATTAAATAAAAAGAAAAGGCACTCAAGAACACAGGACTAATTGTATTCCTTTAAAACACAATGTAACATATACAAAAAGCACTATAACTAGAACTCTATAGCGCAAACTATAATCTAATAAAGTGTAATATAATAAAAACTAAAACTAGTGAGGAAAAACAAATCCTAACTATATTAGTTTAAAACACAATGAAACAAATACGAAAAGCATGGTAGTTAGAACTATAAAGCACAAAGTATGATCCCATAAAGTGCTATAAAATAAAATCAAAAGGCAGTCAAGGAACAAAAGCACTAACTTTATATCTTTAAAGCACAATGTAACATATACGAAAAGCATTGTAACTAGAACTCTAGAGCACAATGTATAATCTCATAAAGTACAATACAATAAAAAGGAAAACTAGTGAAGAAACAAAAGCACTAACTTTATATCTTTAAAGCACAATGTAACATGTACGAAAAGCACTATAACTAGAACGCTATAGCACAAAGTATAATCTCATACAATGCTATATAATTAAAAGGAAAACAAGTGAATAAACAAAAGCCTTAACTATATTACTTTAAAACACAATGAAACAAATACGAAAAACATCGTAATTAGAACTATAAAGCACAAAGTATGATCCCATAAAGTACTGTAAAATAAAAACAAAAGGCAGTCAAGAAACAAAAGCACTAACTGTATTCGTTTAAAGCACAATGTAACATGTACGAAAAGCATTATAACTAGAACGCTATAGCACAAAGTATAATCTCATACAATGCAATATAATTAAAAGGAAAACAAGTGAATAAAAAAAAGCCTTAAGTATATTACATTAAAACACAATGAAACAAATATGAAAAGAATGGTAATTAGAACTATAAAGCACAAAGTATGATCCCATAAAGTGCTATTAAATAAAAAGAAAAGGCACTCAAGAAACAGAAGGACTAACTGTATTCCTTTAAAGCACAATGTAACATACACGAAAAGCACTATAATTAGAACTCTATAGCACAAAGTATAATCTCATAAAGTGCAATATAATAAAAAGGAAAACTAGTGAATAAACAAAAGCCTTAACTATATTACTTTAAAACACAATGAAACAAATATGAAAAACATGGTAATTAGAACTATAAAACACAAAGTGTTATCCCATAAAGTGCTATTAAATAAAAAGAAAAGGCATTCGAGGAACAGAGGGACTTACAGTATTCCTTTAAAACACAATGTAACATATACGAAAAGCACTATAACTAGAACTCTATAGCACAAAGTATAATCTAATAAAGTGCAATATAATAACAAAAAACTAGTGAAGAAAACAAATCCTAAGTATATTACTTTAAAACACAATAAAACAAATACGAAAGCATGGTAATTAGAACAATAAAGCACAAAGTATGATCCCATAAAGTGAAATAAATAAAATCAAAATGCAGTCAAGAAAAAAAAGCACTAACTTTATATCTTTAAAGCACAATGTAACATATACGAACAGTACTGTAACTAGAACTCTAGAGCACAAAGTATAATCTCATAAAGTACAATACAATAAAAAGGAAAACTAGTGAAGAAACAAAAGCACTAACTATATTACTTTAAAACACAATGAAACAAATACGAAAAGCATTTTAACTAGAACTATAAAGCACAAAGTATGATCCCATAAAGTGCTGTAAAATAAAAACAAAAGGCAGTCAAGAAACAAAAGCACTAACTGTGTTCGTTTAAAGCACAATGTAACATGTACGAAAATCACTATAACTAGAACGCTATAGCACAAAGTATAATCTCATACAATGCAATATAATTAAAAGGAAAACAAGTGAATAAAGAAAAGCCTTAACTATATTACATTAAAACCCAATGAAAGAAATACGAAAAGCATGGTAATTAGAACTATAAAGCACAAAGTATGATCCCATAAAGTGCTATTAAATAAAAAGAAAAGGCACTCAAGAAACAGAAGGACTAACTGTATTCCTTTAAAGCACAATGTAACATACACGAAAAGCACTATAATTAGAACTCTATAGCACAAAGTATAATCTCATAAAGTGCAATATAATAAAAAGGAAAACTAGTGAATAAACAAAAGCCTTAACTATATTACTTTAAAACACAATGAAACAAATACGAAAAACATGGTAATTAGAACTATAAAACAATAAGTATGATCCCATAAAGTGCTATTAAATAAAAAGAAAAGGCATTCGAGGAACAGAAGGCCTAACTGTATTCCTTTAAAACACAATGTAACATATACGAAAAGCACTATAACTAGAACTCTATAGCACAAAGTATAATCTAATAAAGTGCAATATAATAAAAAACAAAACTAGTGAAGAAAAACAAATCCTAAGTATATTACTTTAAAACACAATAAAACAAATACGAAAAGCATGGTAATTAGAACAATAAAGCACAAAGTATGATTCCATAAAGTGCAATAAAATAAAATCAAAAGGCAGTCAAGAAACAAAAGCACTAACTTTATATCTTTAAACCACAATGTAACATATACGAAAAGCACTGTAACTAGAACTCTAGAGCACAAAGTATAATCTCATAAAGTACAATACAATAAAAAAGAAAACTAGTGAAGAAACAAAAGCACTAACTATATTACTTTAAAACACAATGAAACAAATACGAAAAGCACTGTAACTAGAACTATAAAGCACAAAGTATGATCCCATAAAGTGCTGTAAAATAAAAACAAAAGGCAGTCAATAAACAAAAGCACTAACTGTATTCGTTTAAAGCACAATGTGACATGTACGAAAAGCCCTATAACTAGAACGCTATAGCACAAAGTATAATCTCATACAGTGTAATATAATAAAAAGGAAAGCTAGTGAATAAACAAAAGCCTTAACTATATTAAGTTAAAACACAATGAAACAAATACAAAAAGCATCGTAATTGGAACTATAAAGCACAATGTATGATCCCATAAAGTGCTATTAAATAAAAAGAAAAGGCACTCAAGAAACAGAAGGACTAATTGTATTCCTTTAAAACACATTGTAACATATACGAAAAGCAGTATAACTAGAACTCTATAGGACAAAGTATGATCTTATAAAGTGCAATATAATAAAAAGGAAAACTACTGAAGAAACAAAAGCACTAACTATATTACTTTAAAACACAATGAAACAAATACGAAAAGCATTGTAACTAGAACTATAAAGCACAAAATATGATCTCATAAAGTGCTGTAAAATAAAAACAAAAGCCAGTCAAGAAACAAAAGCACTAACTGTATTCGTTTAAAGCACAATGTAACATGTACGAAAAGCACTATAACTAGAACGCTATAGCACAAAGTATAATCTCATACAGTGTAATATAATAAAAAGGAAAGCTAGTGAATAGACAAAAGCCTTAACTATATTACTTTAAAACACAATGAAACAAATACAAAAAGCATCGTAATTGGAACTATAAAGCACAATGTATGATCCCATAAAGTGCTATTAAATAAAAAGAAAAGGCACTCAAGAAACAAACGGACTAATTGTATTCCTTTAAAACACAATGTAACATATACAAAAAGCACTATAACTAGAACTCTATAGCGCAAACTATAATCTAATAAAGTGTAATATAATAAAAACTAAAACTAGTGAAGAAAAACAAATCCTAAGTATATTACTTTAAAACACAATAAAACAAATACGAAAAGCATGGTAATTAGAACAATAAAGCACAAAGTATGATCCCATAAAGTGAAATAAAATAAAATCAAAATGCAGTCAAGAAACAAAAGCACTAACTTTATATCTTTAAAGCACAATGTAACATATACGAACAGTACTGTAACTAGAACTCTAGAGCACAAAGTATAATCTCATAAAGTACAATAGAATAAAAAGGAAAACTAGTGAAGAAACAAAAGCACTAACTATATTACTTTAAAACACAATGAAACAAATACGAAAAGCATTGTAACTAGAACTATAAAGCACAAAGTATGATCCCATAAAGTGCTGTAAAATAAAAACAAAAGGCAGTCAAGAAACAAAAGCACTAACTGTATTCGTTTAAAGCACAATGTAACATGTACGAAAAGCACTATAACTAGAACGCTATAGCACAAAGTATAATCTCATACAGTGTAATATAGTAAAAAGGAAAGCTAGTGAATAAACAAAAGCCTTAACTATATTACGTTGAAACACAATGAAACAAATACAGAAAGCATCGTAATTGGAACTATAAAGTACAATGTATAATCCCATAAAGTGCTATTAAATAAAAAGAAAAGGCACTCAAGAAACAGAAGGACTAATTGTATTCCTTTAAAACACATTGTAACATATACGAAAAGCAGTATAAGTAGAACTCTATAGCACAAAGTATGATCTTATAAAGTGCAATATAATAAAAAGGAAAACTAGTGAAGAAACAAAAGCACTAACTATATTACTTTAAAACACAATGAAACAAATACGAAAAGCATGGTAATTGGAACTATAAATCACAATGTATGATCCCATGAAGTGCTATGAAATAAAAAGAAAAGGCACTCAAGAAACATAAGGACTAACTGTATTCCTTTAAAGCACAATGTAACATGTACGAAAAGCACTATAACTAGAATGCTATAGCACAAAGTATAATCTCATACAATGCAATATAATTAAAAGGAAATCTAGTGAATAAACAAAAGCCTTAACTATATTACTTTAAAACACAATGAAACAAATACGAAAAGCATGGTAATTGGAACTATAAAGCACAATGTATGATCCCATAAAGTGCTATTAAATAAAAAGAAAAGGGCTCAAGAAACAGAAGAACTAACTGTATTCCTTTAAAACACATTGTAACATATACGAAATGCAGTATAACTAGAACTCTATAGCACAAAGTATAATCTTACAAGGTGCAATATAATAAAAAGAAAAACTAGTGAATAAACAAAAGCGTTAACTATATTACTTTAAAACACAATGAAAGAAATACGAAAAGAATTGGAATTAGAACTACAAAGCACAAAGTTTGATCCTATAAAGTGTCATGGACTGAATTGATCAACTACACAAGACACGGAATAAACTAATAAACAACGACAAAGAACGAACAATTAAACATAACTAACTAAGCAAGAAAGGAACTAATTAACTAAGCAGAAATAAATAAATCGAGAAAAAGGATAATTGAAAGAGAAGCAAACCTAAGTAAGTACTAACGTAAGCACGACCCGATACCCTTCCAGCATCGAACCATCCTCCACGAAGGCACCACCTCGGTCGACACTTTGGAGAACTCTTCCATCTTCCCCAAATGCCAAGAACTTGAGGCTTTATACTCAAACCCGAATTTTTAAACTAAACCCCATGGAGCATGCAATGGAATTGCATTCCATGAAATATTAGACTAAAAGAGAAAGTATTTCTATCAAGCATAACTTTCCATAAAAGGAAAAATGATCAATAATGATCAAATATTCATAAAATATTCTTGTTTAGTGTGTCTTACAATGCACCTTAAGGGTCCTATTTATAGGAGTGGATGATGGGGCAAGTGGAGTGATTTTTCAATGTGGGATGGGTTGTGTTATGTAAGTAACCTCCCAATGAGTGACACCTAGCTAATGGTCCCCCTTTGCATGTGAGAGGCATGTGAGAGTTTATATATATATATAAGTGGTCCCGATGGATGGTCCCCCCCCCCCCACTTGAGCATGTGTAACCTAGGTTTATATAATTACATATTAAACCCTCTATTTTAGCAAAATCCTAGGTTTGCAAAACTTTTCCGTTAGTTGTCCGATTGAGGCGTTGCAAGCTCCAATGTAACCTTTACAACCACGGCACTCGTCCTAGGCTTTCCATCAAGTCCTCGCATGGCGTAACATAGTCCGTCGGTTGGGCTCCAATTCTCAAATTTTTTTATCATGCCTTGCAATTTTTCAATGCACGCTTTAGCTCGAGCTCTCGAGACTGGTCCGATTGGAATATATGGAATTGCGGGTCCCGATCTTTTCGTATCCATGTCAATCCCCCTTCTCGCACACTCATGTATATCTCTCGACAAATGGGTAGAGTTTCCAAGCTCTTAAAGTGTGCCTTGATAGAGTCGAAAAGGTGGAACCTGAGTGACGTACGCGTTTAAAGTGGACAAGAAACTTTAAACCCGACTCAATCAAAGAAAGCTGAAGATAGTGTCAATCATGCAATGCAAAGAACCAATCTCATTCATTCATGAACGAATGACCAAACGTACACAACACACAAATGCCGCAACTAATCAAGTCAACAACAAACACAAGCTGAATAGATCTCAACAACCACCGAATCACCACAATACTCAACCGCTTTTAAAATGTGTGAAACGAATATGACAAGCACAAAAATCGATCCAAACTCAAAAACCCAAAACTGAATAATCAACATCAATTACAAATTCACAAAAAATGATTAGTATAACTTTCTCCCACTTCACAAGCTTTCCAATGACATATCATACGCAAAAATGGGAGCTCGTATGAGAAAACTACAACTCAAACAAGATTATCAACAAAAAATTGCTCTAGTCCTCCCGCTCGATTTTTTTTTTGTATTTCATTTTCTTTTTTTTCAAATATTTTGGTTTTCGTTTTCTTTTCTTTGCAACAATTTTTTTTTTCGCAACTCCTTTTTTTTTGTTTTACTTTTTCATGGCAAAATTACGAAGCCTAGGCAAAACAATGCATCAACAATAACTCCTTAGACTTCCCCAACAACATCCACCTCAATTAATTCAACCTCACTTTAAACAACAACAAACTCAACAACCCGCAAACTTGCAAAACTCAAACAAGAGCAAAATCGCAAATATCAAACAAGAACAAACTTGCAACACTCAAACAAGAACAAACTCGCAAAACTCAAGTAAGAGCATGAAGTGTACATTAAAATCACCCGTCAACAAAGTCCCAAACTTGAGTTCATATAATGCATATAGATGTAAGGTGCATGTTGTACACTAGGAAGCATAGAGGATCAAATCGTCTACACTAGAAGGCCAAGCAAGGACAAAACTCTAGATCAAATTTACGTCGATGATATGCAATAAAAAAGTTCAAATAAGCAACAAGAAGAAAGAATGAAAAGGAAAGATAACAAAGGAATTTTTTTTGGAATTTTCGGAATAAATATAGTGTAAATTGATCAAAGTGCTCTGATACCAAAATTAAATATATGTCATGGACCTAATTGATCAACTACACAAGACACGGAATAAAAAAACAAACAACGACAAGAACGAACAAGTAAATATGACTAACTAAGCAAGAAAAGAACAAATTAACTAAGCGGAAACGAATAAAGTGAGAAAAAGGATAATCGAAAGAGAAGCAAACCTAAGTAAGTACTAACGTTAGAATGACCCGATACCCTTCTAGCGTCGAACCATCCTCCACGAAGGCACCACCTCGGTCGACACTTTGGAGAGCTCTTCCATCTTCCCCAAATGCGACGAACTTGAGGCTTTATACTCAAACCTGAATTTTTAACCTAAACCCCGTGGAGCATGCAATGGAATTGCATTCTATGAAATATTAGACTAAAAGAGAAAGTATTGCTATCAAGCATAACTTTCCGTAAAAAAGGAAATGTTCATAAATGATCAAATATTCACAATAATATTCTTGCTTGGTGTGTCTTACAATGCACCTTAAGGGTCCTATTTATAGGAGTGGATGATGGGGCAAGTGGAGTGATTTTTCAATGTGGGATGGGTTGTGTTATGTAAGTAACCTCCCAATGAGTGACACCTAGCTAATGGTCCCCCTTTGCATGTGAGAGGCATGTGAGAGTTTATTATATATATATAAGTGGTCCCGATGGATGGTCCCCCCCCCCCCACTTGAGCATGTGTAACCTAGGTTTATATAATTACATATTAAACCCTCTATTTTAGCAAAATCCTAGGTTTGCAAAACTTTTCCGTTAGTTGTCCGATTGAGGCGTTGCAAGCTCCAATGTAACCTTTACAACCACGGCACTCGTCCTAGGCTTTCCATCAAGTCCTCGCATGGCGTAACATAGTCCGTCGGTTGGGCTCCAATTCTCAAATTTTTTTATCATGCCTTGCAATTTTTCAATGCACGCTTTAGCTCGAGCTCTCGAGACTGGTCCGATTGGAATATATGGAATTGCGGGTCCCGATCTTTTCGTATCCATGTCAATCCCCCTTCTCGCACACTCATGTATATCTCTCGACAAATGGGTAGAGTTTCCAAGCTCTTAAAGTGTGCCTTGATGGAGTCGAAAAGGTGGAACCTGAGTGACGTACGCGTTTAAAGTGGACAAGAAACTTTAAACCCGACTCAATCAAAGAAAGCTGAAGATAGTGTCAATCATGCAATGCAAAGAACCAATCTCATTCATTCATGAACGAATGACCAAACGTACACAACACACAAATGCCGCAACTAATCAAGTCAACAACAAACACAAGCTGAATAGATCTCAACAACCACCGAATCACCACAATACTCAACCGCTTTTAAAATGTGTGAAACGAATATGACAAGCACAAAAATCGATCCAAACTCAAAAACCCAAAACTGAATAATCAACATCAATTACAAATTCACAAAAAATGATTAGTATAACTTTCTCCCCACTTCACAAGCTTTCCAATGACATATCATACGCAAAAATGGGAGCTCGTATGAGAAAACTACAACTCAAACAAGATTATCAACAAAAAATTGCTCTAGTCCTCCCGCTCGATTTTTTTTTTTGTATTTCATTTTCTTTTTTTTCAAATATTTTGGTTTTCGTTTTCTTTTCTTTGCAACAATTTTTTTTTCGCAACTCCTTTTTTTTGTTTTACTTTTTCATGGCAAAATTACGAAGCCTAGGCAAAACAATGCATCAACAATAACTCCTTAGACTTCCCCAACAACATCCACCTCAATTAATTCAACCTCACTTTAAACAACAACAAACTCAACAACCCGCAAACTTGCAAAACTCAAACAAGAGCAAAATCGCAAATATCAAACAAGAACAAACTTGCAACACTCAAACAAGAACAAACTCGCAAAACTCAAGTAAGAGCATGAAGTGTACATTAAAATCACCCGTCAACAAAGTCCCAAACTTGAGTTCATATAATGCATATAGATGTAAGGTGCATGTTGTACACTAGGAAGCATAGAGGATCAAATCGTCTACACTAGAAGGCCAAGCAAGGACAAAACTCTAGATCAAATTTACGTCGATGATATGCAATAAAAAAGTTCAAATAAGCAACAAGAAGAAAGAATGAAAAGGAAAGATAACAAAGGAATTTTTTTTTGGAATTTTCGGAATAAATATAGTGTAAATTGATCAAAGTGCTCTGATACCAAAATTAAATATATGTCATGGACCTAATTGATCAACTACACAAGACACGGAATAAAAAAACAAACAACGACAAGAACGAACAAGTAAATATGACTAACTAAGCAAGAAAAGAACAAATTAACTAAGCGGAAACGAATAAAGTGAGAAAAAGGATAATCGAAAGAGAAGCAAACCTAAGTAAGTACTAACGTTAGAATGACCCGATACCCTTCTAGCGTCGAACCATCCTCCACGAAGGCACCACCTCGGTCGACACTTTGGAGAGCTCTTCCATCTTCCCCAAATGCGACGAACTTGAGGCTTTATACTCAAACCTGAATTTTTAACCTAAACCCCGTGGAGCATGCAATGGAATTGCATTCTATGAAATATTAGACTAGAAGAGAAAGTATTGCTATCAAGCATAACTTTCCGTAAAAAGGAAATGTTCATAAATGATCAAATATTCACAATAATATTCTTGCTTGGTGTGTCTTACAATGCACCTTAAGGGTCCTATTTATAGGAGTGGATGATGGGGCAAGTGGAGTGATTTTTCAATGTGGGATGGGTTGTGTTATGTAAGTAACCTCCCAATGAGTGACACCTAGCTAATGGTCCCCCTTTGCATGTGAGAGGCATGTGAGAGTTTATTATATATATATAAGTGGTCCCGATGGATGGTCCCCCCCCCCACTTGAGCATGTGTAACCTAGGTTTATATAATTACATATTAAACCCTCTATTTTAGCAAAATCCTAGGTTTGCAAAACTTTTCCGTTAGTTGTCCGATTGAGGCGTTGCAAGCTCCAATGTAACCTTTACAACCACGGCACTCGTCCTAGGCTTTCCATCAAGTCCTCGCATGGCGTAACATAGTCCGTCGGTTGGGCTCCAATTCTCAAATTTTTTTATCATGCCTTGCAATTTTTCAATGCACGCTTTAGCTCGAGCTCTCGAGACTGGTCCGATTGGAATATATGGAATTGCGGGTCCCGATCTTTTCGTATCCATGTCAATCCCCTTCTCGCACACTCATGTATATCTCTCGACAAATGGGTAGAGTTTCCAAGCTCTTAAAGTGTGCCTTGATGGAGTCGAAAAGGTGGAACCTGAGTGACGTACGCGTTTAAAGTGGACAAGAAACTTTAAACCCGACTCAATCAAAGAAAGCTGAAGATAGTGTCAATCATGCAATGCAAAGAACCAATCTCATTCATTCATGAACGAATGACCAAACGTACACAACACACAAATGCCGCAACTAATCAAGTCAACAACAAACACAAGCTGAATAGATCTCAACAACCACCGAATCACCACAATACTCAACCGCTTTTAAAATGTGTGAAACGAATATGACAAGCACAAAAATCGATCCAAACTCAAAAACCCAAAACTGAATAATCAACATCAATTACAAATTCACAAAAAATGATTAGTATAACTTTCTCCCCACATCACAAGCTTTCCAATGACATATCATACGCAAAAATGGGAGCTCGTATGAGAAAACTACAACTCAAACAAGATTATCAACAAAAAATTGCTCTAGTCCTCCCGCTCGATTTTTTTTTTTGTATTTCATTTTCTTTTTTTTTCAAATATTTTGGTTTTCGTTTTCTTTTCTTTGCAACAATTTTTTTTTTCGCAACTCCTTTTTTTTTGTTTTACTTTTTCATGGCAAAATTACGAAGCCTAGGCAAAACAATGCATCAACAATAACTCCTTACACTTCCCCAACAACATCCACCTCAATTAATTCAACCTCACTTTAAACAACAACAAACTCAACAACCCGCAAACTTGCAAAACTCAAACAAGAGCAAAATCGCAAATATCAAACAAGAACAAACTTGCAACACTCAAACAAGAACAAACTCGCAAAACTCAAGTAAGAGCATGAAGTGTACATTAAAATCACCCGTCAACAAAGTCCCAAACTTGAGTTCATATAATGCATATAGATGTAAGGTGCATGTTGTACACTAGGAAGCATAGAGGATCAAATCGTCTACACTAGAAGGCCAAGCAAGGACAAAACTCTAGATCAAATTTACGTCGATGATATGCAATAAAAAAGTTCAAATAAGCAACAAGAAGAAAGAATGAAAAGGAAAGATAACAAAGGAATTTTTTTTGGAATTTTCGGAATAAATATAGTGTAAATTGATCAAAGTGCTCTGATACCAAAATTAAATATATGTCATGGACCTAATTGATCAACTACACAAGACACGGAATAAAAAAACAAACAACGACAAGAACGAACAAGTAAATATAACTAACTAAGCAAGAAAAGAACAAATTAACTAAGCCGAAACGAATAAAGTGAGAAAAAGGATAATCGAAAGAGAAGCAAACCTAAGTAAGTACTAACGTTAGAATGACCCGATACCCTTCTAGCGTCGAACCATCCTCCACGAAGGCACCACCTCGGTCGACACTTTGGAGAGCTCTTCCATCTTCCCCAAATGCGACGAACTTGAGGCTTTATACTCAAACCTGAATTTTTAACCTAAACCCCATGGAGCATGCTATGGAATTGCATTCTATGAAATATTAGACTAAAAGAGAAAGTATTGCTATCAAGCATAACTTTCCGTAAAAAAGGAAATGTTCATAAATGATCAAATATTCACAATAATATTCTTGCCTGGTGTGTCTTACAATGCACCTTAAAGGTTCTATTTATAGGAGTGGGGGAAGGGGCAAGTGGAGTGATTTTCAAATGTGAGATGGGTTGTGTATAAGTAAGTAACCTCCCAATGAGTGACACCTAGCCAATGGTCCCCTCTTCCATGTGAGAGGCATGTGAGAGTTTATTATATATATATAAGTGGTCCCGATGGATGGTCCCCCCCCCCCACTTGAGCATGTGTAACCTAGGTTTATATAATTACATATTAAACCCTCTATTTTAGCAAACTCCTAAGTTTGCAAAACGTTTCCATTAGTTGTCCGATTGAGGCGTTGCAAACTCCAATGTAACCTTTACAACCACGGCACTCGCCCTAGGCTTTCCATCAAGTCCTCGCATGTTGTAACATAGTCCGTCGGTTGGGCTCCAATTCTCTAATTTCTTTATCATGCCTTGCAATTTTTCAATGCACGCTTTCGCTCGAGCTCTCGAGACTGGTCCGATTGCAATATATGGAATTGCGGGTCCCGATCTTTTCGTATCCATGTTAGAAAACTAGTGAATAAACAAAAGCCTTAACTATATTACTTTAAAACACAATGAAACAAATACGAAAAGTATTGTAATTGGAACTATAAAGCACAAAGTATGATCCCATACAGTGCTATAAAATTAAAAGAAAAGGCACTCAAGAAACAAAAACACTTAAGGGCTGTTTGGTTCATGGACTTTTTTTGTGGGATTGGGATTTCACAGCAGGATTTATATGTGATGGGATTTATTATATTTAGGATTTGGAATCCTATCACATGTTTGGTTGGTAAAATTATGTGGAATTTATATTTCTCACGTTTTGTTTGTTTTTTATATGAGTGGAAGGATTTTGATTTTTTATATTCTAAATGACATAATTGTCCCCCTATGAATTTTATTTATTTTGATAAATTAAACATCTAATTTATAATATATATGAATTGAAAATGTATTAATAATTTTATAGGGATTACAATAGGTTATCGTAAACTCGAAACCCGACTCGAACCCGACCTATTTATTTGAAGTTGAGTCCAATTATTTGAGTATTAGATTTTAATCTGGGTCATATTATGGGTATTCTAATCGGGTCCGAATCGGGTCTAGGGTCTAAGCGGACCATACCCGCACCTAGACTCGATTTATAATATTAATAATATATCGACTATACATATGAAAAAATAATTTCTAACAATATAATTATATTATAAATATTTTTTAAGTTTAATTTATTTATTATTTTATTATAATATTTTTTCATAAAATACATAAATAATATATATATCGGATCGGTACATGTGTAATTTTAAATTAAAATTTAAGAATCGTAAAAAGAATTGGATTTGTTAGATCCATCGGGTTTTACCGGGTATAGTTTCGGCCGGATCTGGTATAATCATATCCAATTTGGATCTAAAGTTTAACAACATATATATTCGGGACGGATCTCAGTTCCGGCTGAATTCGACTTATTGTCATCCTGATAATTTTATAATTTAAATTAAATTTATAATAAATAACAATTTAAAACAATGAATTTATTAATTTATTTAAAAAATATTGTACCATAAAAAATTAATATTAATTTAATTTAATATATAATTCAAATAAAAATTAATTTTAAAATTATTTAAATTAATTTTATATAAATATATTTATAATATATAATATATTTTTTATATAAGGATATAAAAGTAAAATTTAAAATCCCATGGAATGGGATATAAACGTAATAGGGGGTACCCCGTTACTAATAAATCCCTTATTTGTAGGATTTTGGACCATATTTTTAAATCCCATCATTTTAAATTCCATTATCTTTTTTTGAACCAAACATGGATTTCATGGGATTTTAAAATCCAAATCCCATGAAATCCTATCAAATCCTTGAAACAAACAGCCCCTAACTGTATTCCTTTAAAGCACAATGTAACATGTATGAAAAGCACTATAACTAGAACGCTATAGCACAAAGTATAATCTCATACAGTGCAATATAATAAAAAGGAAAACTAGTGAATAAATAAAACCCTTAACTATATTACTTTAAAACACAATGAAACAAATACGAAAAGCATTGAAATTAGAACTATAAAGCTGACACGGCCCGGCCGCGTATAATTATGACCATGTATAATTTTCTTACCCAGAAAGTTCATTTGAACAAATGGGTTAAGAATTAGAATAAAAGAAAAGAGAAGGAAGAAGAAAAAATAGTGCAGAGAATGTGAATTAGCATAGATGATAACCAACCACGAGAATAAGTCTCGGACCTGAAATCAATCCATAGGTAAAACACAAACAATAGGCTAAATCCCATTGCAAAGGATTGGAAGCCACGAACGATGGAATCACTCCAAAGACCCGATTTGAGATTCTAAATGCGAGGAAATCACTCCCTAACACTATAAAATTATAAAAGTGAAATTCAATTCAAGATGTAAAAAAAGTTCCTATTACAATGATAGGCAAGGACCTTATATAGAGGTCCTTGAGGAAAATAAAAGGCAACAAATAATAAAGGAAACAAACCAAAAGGTAAGTCTAACTATAAGGAAATAAATAATTAGGGAAGTTCTAGATATGGAATTATACTATATGGAAACTTATAATAAAAGAAAATATATATTAAGGTACTTCTAGAAGTCTCCATTATAAGTGATGATTCCCTTGATAATCTTCCATTATTAGCGATTCTCTCCATAAGTGATGATTCCCTTGATATACTTCCATGATTAGTGATTCTCTCCATAAGTGATGATTCCCTTTATATACTTCCATGATTAGTGATTCTCTCCATGAGTGATGATTCCCTTGATAATCTTCCATGATTAGCGATTCTCTTGATCTTTCAATTGGGATTTTTGCGGGTCCCATTGAAGGAGCGTCACGTGAGGGCTAAGTGGTCTCCAAGCATCATCCTTAAATTGATTCTCCATGAAAAATTGTCTGATCAATGCAGCGACGGATTTTTGAAACTGACGAGCTCGGCTTCGAGTTATGGGTCCCACGGGCATTTGAATGCTTAAAGATTTGACATCCTCGTCAAAAGCACAAAGTATAATTCCATAAAGTGCTATAAAATAAAAACAAAAGGCAGTCAAGAAACAAAAGCACTAACTGTATATCTTTAAAGCCTGTGTAACATATACGAAAGGCACTGTAACTAGAACTTTTGAGCACAAAGTATAATCTCATAAAGTACAATACAATAAAAAGGAAAACTAGTGAAGAAACAAAAGCGCTAACTATATTACTTTAAAACACAATGAAACAAATACAGAAAGCATTGTTATTAGTACTATAAAGCACAAAGTATGATCCCATAAAGTGCTATAAAATTAAAAGAAAAGACACTCAAGAAAGAAAAGCGCTAACCGTATTTCTTTAAAGCACAATGTAACATATACGAAAAGCACTGTAACTAGAACTTTAGAGCACAAAGTATAATATCATAAAGTGCAATACAAGAAAAAGGAAAACTAGTGAAGAAACAAAAGCGCTAACTATATTACTTTAAAACACAATAAAACAAATACAGAAAGCATTGTTATTAGTACTATAAAGCACAAAGTATGATCCCATAAAGTGCTATAAAATTAAAAGAAAAGGCACTCAAGAAAAAAAAGCACTAACTGTATTTGTTTAAAGCACAATGTAACATATACGAAAAGCACTATAACTAGAAATCTATAGCACAAAGTATAATCTCATAAAGTGCAATATAATAAAAAAGGAAAACTAGTGGATAAACAAAAACGTTAACTATATTACTTTAAAACACAATGAAACAAATACGAAGAGCATTGTAATTAGTACTATAAAGCACAAGTATGATCCCATAAAGTGCTATAAAATAAAAAGAAAAGCCACTCTAGAAACAAAAACACTAACTGTATTCCTTTAAAGCACAATGTAACATGTACGAAAAGCACTATAACTAGAAATTTATAGCACAAAGTATAATTTCATAAAGTGCAATATAATAAAAACGAAAACTAGTGAATAAACAAAAGCGCTAACTATATTACTTTAAAACACAATGAAACAAATACGAAGAGCATTGTATTTAATACTATAAAGCACAAGTATGATCCCATAAAGTGCTATAAAATAAAAAGAAAAGCCATTCTAGGAACAAAAACACTAACTGTATTCCTTTAAAGCACAATCTAACATGTACGAAAAGCACTATAACTAAAACGCTATAGCACAAAGTATAATCTCATACGATGCAATATAATAAAAAGGAAAACTAGTTAATAAACAAAAGCCTTAACTATATTACTTTAAAACACAATGAAACGAATATGAAAAGCACTGTAACTAGAATTCTAGAGCACAAAGTATAATCTCATAAAGTACAATACAATAAAAAGGAAAACTAGTGAAGAAACAAAAGCGCTAACTATATTAATTTAAAAAACAATGAAACAAATACATAAAGCATTGTTATTAGTACTATAAAGCACAAAGTATGATCCCATAAAGTGCTATAAAATAAAAAGAAAAGGCACTGAAGAAACAAAAGCACGAACTGTATACGTTTAAAGCACAATGTAACATATACGAAAAAAATATAACTAGAAATCAATAGCACAAAGTATAATCTCATACAGTGCAATATAATAAAAAGGAAAACTACTGAGTAAACAAAAGCCTTAACTATATTACTTTAAAACACAATGAAACAAATACGAAAATCATTGTAATTAGAACTATAAAGCACAAAGTATGATCCCATAAAGTGCTATAAAATAAAAAGAAAAGGCACTCAAGAAACAAAAACACTAACTGTATTCCTTTAAAGCACAATGTAACATGTACGAAAAGCACTATAACTAGAACGCTATAGCACAAAGTATAATCTCATATAGTGCAATATAATAAAAAGGAGAACTAGTGAATAAAGAAAAGCCTTAACTATATTACTTTAAAACACAATGAAACAAATATGGAAAGCATTGTAATTAGAACTATAAAGCACAAAGTATGATTCCATAAAGTGCTATAAAATAAAAACAAAAGGCAGCCAAGAAACAAAAGCACTAACTGTATATCTTTAAAGCACAATGTAACATATACGAAAAGCACTGTAACTAGAACTCTAGAGCACAAAGTATAATCTCATAAAGTGCAATATAATAAACAGGAAAACTAGTGACGAAACAAAAGCGCTAACTATATTACTTTCAAACATAATGAAACAAATACGAAAAGCATGGTAATTAGTTCTATAGAGCACAAAGTATGACCCCATAAAGTGCTATAAAATAAAAAGAAAAGGCACTCAAGAAACAAAAACACTAATTGTATTCCTTAAAAGCACAATGTAACATGTACGAAATGCACCATAAGTAAAACGCTATAGCACAAAGTTTATTATCATACAGTGCAATATAATAAAAAGGAAAACTAGTGAATAAACAAAATCCTTAACTATATTACTTTAAAACACAATGAAACAAATACGAAAAGCATGGTAATTACAACTATAAAGCACAAAGTATGATTCCATAAAGTGCTATAACATAAAAAGAAAAGACACTCAAGAAATAAAAACACTAATTGTATTCCTTTAAAGCACAGTGTGACATGTACGAATAGCATTATGACTAGAACGCTATAGCAGAAAGTATAATCTCATACAGTGCAATATAATAAAAAGGAAATCTAGTGAATAAACAAAAGCCTTAACTATATTACTTTAAAACACAATGAAACAAATACGAAAAGCATTTTAAGTAGAACTATAAAGCACAAAGTATGATCCCATAAAGTGCTATAAAATAAAAACAAAAGGCAGTCAAGAAACAAAAAACACTAACTGTATATCTTTAAAGAACAATGTAACATATACGAAAGGCACTCTAACTAGAACGCTATAGCAGAAAGTATAATCTCATACAGTGCAATATAATAAAAAGAAAAACTAGTGAATAAACAAAAGCCTTAACTATATTACTTTAACACCCAATGAAACAAATATGAAAAACATGGTAATTAGAACTATAAAACACAAAGTATGATCCCATAAAGTGCTATTAAATAAAAAGAAAAGGCATTCGAGGAACAGAAGGACTAATTGTATTCCTTTAAAGCACAATGTAACATATACGAAAAGGACTATAACTAGAACTCTATAGCACAAAGTATAATCTAATAAAGTGCAATATAATAAAAACTAAAACTAGTGAAGAAAAAAAAAACGCAAACTATATTACTTTAAAACACAATGAAACAAATACGAAAAGCATGGTAATTAGAACTATAAAGCACAAAGTATGATCCCATAAAGTGCTATAAAATCAAAAGAAAAGGCACTCAAGAAACAAAAGCACTAACTGTATACGTTTAAAGCAAAATGTTACATATATGAAAAGCACTATAACTAGAAATCGACAGTGCTTTTCGTATTTGTTGTAGAGTGTTCGAAATTAGTATATTTAGCGCTTTTGTTTTTTCAATGTTTTTCCTTTATATTATATAGGATGTTATAGATTATATTTACTGTGTGCTCTATAGTTCTAATTACAGCGCTTTTCGTATTTGTTGTAGAGTGTTTGAAATTAGTATATTTAGCGGTTTTGTTTTTCCAATGTTTTTCCTTTATATTATATAGCATGTTGGAGATTATACTTACTTCGTCCTCTATAGTTCTAATTACAGTGCTTTTCGTATTTGTTGTAGAGTGTTCGAAATTAGTATATTTAGCGCTTTTGTTTTTTCAATGTTTTTCCTTTATATTATATAGCATGTTATAGATTATACTTACTTTGTGCTCTATAGTTCTAATTACAGTGCTTTTCGTATTTGTTGTAGAGTGTTCGAAATTAGTATATTTAGCGTTTTTGTTTTTCCAATGTTTTTCCTTTATATTATATAGCATGTTAGAGATTATACTTACTTTGTCCTCTATAGTTCTAATTACAGTGCTTTTCGTATTTGTTGTAGAGTGTTCAAAATTAGTATATTTAGCGCTTTTGTTTTTTCAATGTTTTTCCTTTATATTATATAGCATGTTATAGATTATACTTACTTTGTGCTCTATAGTTCTAATTACAGTGCTTTTCGTATTTGTTGTGGAGTGTTCGAAATTAGTATGTTTAGCGCTTTTGTTTTTTCAATGTTTTTCCTTTATATTATTATATAGCATGTTATAGATTATATTTACTTTGTGTTCTGTAGTTTTAATTACAGTGCTTTTCGTATTTGTTGTAGAGTGTTCGAAATTAGTATATTTAGCGCTTTTGTTTTTTCAATGTTTTTCCTTTATATTATGTAGCATGTTATAGATTATACTTACTTTGTGCTCTCTATAGTTCTAATTAAAGTGCTTTTCATATTTATTGTAGAGTGTTCGAAATTAGTATATTTAGCGCTTTTGTTTTTTCAATGTTTTTCCTTTATATTATATAGCATGTTAGAGATTATACTTACTTTGTGCTCTATAGCTCTGATTACAGTGCTTTTCGTATTTGTTGTAGAGTGTTCGAAATTAGCGCTTTTGTTTTTTCAATGTTTTTCCTTTATATAATATAGCATGTTAAAGATTATACTTACTTTGTGCTCTATAGTTCTAATTACGGTGATTTTCGTATTTCTTGTAGACTGTTCGAAATTAGTATATTTAGCGCTTGTGTTTTTTCAATGTTTTTCCTTTATATTATATAGCATGTTATAGATTATACTTACTTTGTGCTCTATAGTTCTAATTACAGTGAATTTCGTATTTGTTGTAGAGTGTTCGAAATTAGTATATTTAGCGCTTTTGTTTTTTCAATGTTTTTCCTTTATATTATATAGCATGTTATAGATTATACTTACTTTGTGCTCTATAGTTCTAATTACAGTGCTTTTTGTATTTGTTGTAGAGTGTTCAAAATTAGTATATTTAGCACTTTGGTTTTTTCAATGTTTTTCGTTTATATTATATAGCATGTTAGAGATTATATTTACTTTGTGCTCTATAGTTCTAATTAAAGGGCTTTTCATATTTTTTGTAGAGTGTTCGAACTTAGTATGTTTAGCGCTTTTGTTTTTTTCATATTTTTTCCTTTATATTATATAGCATGTTAGAGATTATATTTACTTTGTGCTCTATAGGTATAATTACAGCGTTTTTCGTATTTGTTGTAGAGTGTTCGAAATTAGTATATTTAGCGCTTTTTTTTCCAATGTTTTTCCTTTATATTATATAGCATGTTAGAGATTATACTTACTTTATCCTCTATAGTTCTAATTACAGTGATTTTCGTATTTGTTGTAGAGTGTTCGAAATTAGTATATTTAGCGCTTTTGTTTTTTCAATGTTTTTCCTTTATATTACATATCATGTCAAAGATTATACTTACTTTGTGCTCTATAGTTCTAATTACAGCGCTTTTCGTATTTGTTGTGGAGTGTTCGAAATTAGTATGTTTTGCGCTTTTGTTTTTTCAATGTTTTTCCTTTATAATATTATATTGCATGTTATAGATTATATTTACTTTGTGTTCTGTAGTTTTAATTACAGTGCTTTTCGTATTTGTTGTAGAGTGTTCGAAATTAGTATGTTTAGCGCTTTTGTTTTTAATGTTTTTCGTTTATATTATGTAGCATGTTATAGATTATTCTTAGTTTGTGCTCTATAGATCTGATTACAACGCTTTTCGTATTTGTTGTAGAGTGTTCGAAATTAGCGCTTTTGTTTTTTCAATGTTTTTCCTTTATATTACATATCATGTCATAGATCATACTTACTTTGTGCTCTATAGTTCTAATTACAGTGATTTTTGTAATTTTTGTAGAGTGTTCGAAATTAGTATGTTTAGCGCTTTTGTTTTTTTCAATGTTTTTCATTTATATTATATAACATGTTACAAATTATACTTACTTTGTGCTCGATAGTTCTAAATACAGCGCTTTTCGTATTTGTTATAGAGTGTTCGAAATTAGTATATTTAGCATTTTGTTTTTTCAATGTTTTTCGTTTATATTATGTAGCATGTTATAGATTATTCTTAGTTTGTGCTCTATAGATCTGATTACAACGCTTTTCGTATTTGTGTGTGTTCGAAATTAGCGCTTTTGTTTTTTCAATGTTTTTCCTTTATATTACATATCATGTCATAGATTATACTTACTTTGTGCTCTATAGTTCTAATTACAGTGCTTTTCGTATTTGTTGTGGAGTGTTCGAAATTAGTATGTTTAGCGCTTTTGTTTTTTCAATGTTTTTCCTTTATATTATTATATAGCATGTTATAGATTATATTTACTTTGTGTTCTGTAGTTTTAATTACAGTGCTTTTCGTATTTGTTGTAGAGTGTTCGAAATTAGTATGTTTAGCGCTTTTGTTTTTTCAATGTTTATCCTTTATATTATATAGCATGTTATAGATTATACTTACTTTGTGCTCGATAGTTCTAATTACAGTGATTTTCTTATTTGTTGTAGAGTGTTCGAAATTAGTATATTTATCGCTTTTGTTTTTTCAATGTTTTTCCTTTATATTATGTAGCATGTTATAGATTATACTTACTTCGTGCTCTATAGCTCTGATTACAGCGCTTTTCGTATTTGTTGTAGAGTGTTCGAAATTAGTATATTTAGCGCTTTTGTTTTTTTCAATGTTTTTCCTTTATATTATATAGCATGTTAGAGATTATATTTACTTTATGCTCTATAGTTCTAATTACAGCGCTTTTCGTATTTGTTGTAGAGTGTTCGAAATTAGTATATTTAGCGCTTTTGTTTTTTCAATGCTTTTCCTTTATATTATGTAGCATGTTATAGATTATACTTACTTCGTGCTCTATAGCTCTGATTACAGTGGTTTTCGTATTTGTTGTAGATTGTTCGAAATTAGTATATTTAGCGCTTTTCTTTTTTCAATGTTTTTCCTTTATATTATATAGCGTTTGAAAGATTATACTTACTTTGTGCTCGGTAGTTTCTAATTACAGTGATTTCGTAATTGTTGTAGAGTGTTCAAAATTAGTATATTAGCGCTTTTGTTTATTCAATGTTTTTCTTTATATTGTATAGCATGTTATAAATTATTCTTTCTTTGAGCTCGATAGTTCTAATTACAACGCTTTTCGCATTTGTTATAGAGTGTTCGAAATTAGTATATTTAGCGCTTTTGTTTTTTCAGTGTTTTTCCTTTATATTATATAGCATGTTATAGATTATACTTACTTTGTGCTCTGTAGTTCTAATTACAACGCTTTTCGTATTTGTTGTAGAGTGTTCGAAATTAGTATGTTTAGCGCTTTTGTTTTTTCAATGTTTATCCTTTATATTATATACCATGTTATGGATTATACTTACTTTGTGCTCTCTATAGTTCTAATTAAAGTGCTTTTCATATTTATTGTGGAGTCTTCGAAATTACTATGTTTAGCGCTTTTGTTTTTTCAGTGTTTTTCCTTTATATTATATAGCATGTTATAGATTATACTTACTTTGTGCTCCGTAGTTCTAATTACAACGCTTTTCGTATTTGTTGTAGAGTGTTCGAAATTAGTATGTTTAGCGCTTTTGTTTTTTCAATGTTTATCCTTTATATTATATACCATGTTATGGAATATACTTACTTTGTGCTCTCTATAGTTCTAATTAAAGTGCTTTTCATATTTATTGTGGAGTGTTCGAAATTACTATGTTTAGCGCTTTTGTTTCTTCAATGTTTTTCCTTTATATTATATAGCATGTTAGAGATTATATTTACTTTGTGCTCTAAAGTTCTAATTACAGCGCTTTTCGTATTTGTTGTAGAGTGTTCGGAATTAGTATATTTAGCGCTTCTGTTTTTTATGTTTTTCCTTTATTATATAGCGTGCTAGGGATTATATTTACTTTGTGCTCTATAGTTCAAATTACAGTGCTTTTCGTATTTGTTGTAGAGTGTTCGAAATTAGTATATCTAGCGCTTTTGTTTTTTCAATGTTTTTCCTTTATATTATATAGCATGTTAAAGATTATACTTACTTTGTGCTCCATAGTTCTAATTACAGTGATTTTCGTATTTGCGGTAGAGTGTTCGAAATTTGTATATTTAGCGCTTTGGTTTTTTTAATGTTTTTCCTTTATATTATGTAGCATGTTATAGATTATTCTTAGTTTGTGCTCTATAGCTCTGATTACAACGCTTTTCGTATTTGTTGTAGAGTGTTCGAAATTAGCGCTTTGGTTTTTTCAATGTTTTTCCTTTATATTACATATCATGTCATAGATCATACTTACTTTGTGCTCTATAGTTCTAATTACAGTGATTTTTTGTAATTTTGTAGAGTGTTCGAAATTAGTATGTTTAGCGCTTTTGTTTTTTTCAATGTTTTTCATTTATATTATATAACATGTTACAAATTATACTTACTTTGTGCTCGATAGTTCTAAATACAGCGCTTTTCGTATTTGTTATAGAGTGTTCGAAATTAGTATATTTAGCGTTTTTGTTTTTTCAATGTTTTTCGTTTATATTATGTAGCATGTTATAGATTATTCTTACTTTGTGGCTCTATAGATCTGATTACAACGCTTTTCGTATTTGTTGTAGAGTGTTCGAAATTAGCGCTTTTGTTTTTTCAATGTTTTTCCTTTATATTACATATCATGTTATAGATTATACTTACTTTGTGCTCTATAGTTCTAATTACAGTGCTTTTCGTATTTGTTGTGGAGTGTTCGAAATTAGTATGTTTAGCGCTTTTGTTTTTTCAATGTTTTTCCTTTATATTATTATATAGCATGTTATAGATTATATTTACTTTGTGTTCTGTAGTTTTAATTACAGTGCTTTTCGTATTTGTTGTAGAGTGTTCGAAATTAGTATGTTTAGCGCTTTGTTTTTTCAATGTTTTCCTTTATATTATATAGCATGTTATAGATTATACTTACTTTGTGCTCTATAGTTCTAATACAGTGATTTTCTTATTTGTTGTAGAGTGTTCGAAATTAGTATATTTATCGCTTTGTTTTTCAATGTTTTTCTTTAATTATGTAGCATGTTATAGATTATACTTACTTTCGTGCTCTATAGCTCTGATTACAGCGCTTTTCGTATTTGTTGTAGAGTGTTCGAAATTAGTATATTTAGCGCTTTTGTTTTTTCAATGTTTTCCTTTATATTATATAGCATGTTAGAGATTATATTACTTTGTGCTCTATAGTTCTAATTACAGTGCTTTTCGTATTTGTTGTAGAGTGTTCGAAATTAGTATATTTAGCGCTTTTGTTTTTTCAATGCTTTTCCTTTATATTATATAGCATGTTATAGATTATACTTACTTCGTGCTCTATAGTTCTGATTACAGTGGTTTTCGTATTTGTTGTAGATTGTTCGAAATTAGTATATTTAGCGCTTTTCTTTTTTCAATGTTTTTCCTTTATATTATATAGCGTTTGAAAGATTATACTTACTTTGTGCTCGGTAGTTCTAATTACAGTGCTTTTCGTAATTGTTGTAGAGTGTTCGAAATTAGTATATTTAGCGCTTTTGTTTTTTCAATGTTTTTTCTTTATATTGTATAGCATGTTATAAATTATTCTTTCTTTGAGCTCGATAGTTCTAATTACAACGCTTTTCGCATTTGTTGTAGAGTGTTCGAAATTAGTATATTTAGCGCTTTTGTTTTTTCAGTGTTTTTCCTTTATATTATATAGCATGTTATAGATTATACTTACTTTGTGCTCTGTAGTTCTAATTACAGTGCTTTTCGTATTTGTTGTAGAGTGTTCGAAATTAGTATGTTTAGCGCTTTTGTTTTTTCAATGTTTTTCCTTTAT